>NC_057791.1:13471426-16026676 GCF_014905175.1 Aphidius gifuensis | reverse complement strand
GTTTTCTATTTACAATAAAGTTAATGTATTATTGTTGTTGTTTTTTTTACTATCAAGCTATTTTAAATAATTTTAAGCGATTAGAAATTATCACCAATATAATTGCTGTAAAGACAAGGTCATGTGACTGACCAACTTGAAAATACGTAGGCGTCATTTAAGGCAACAAGCAAATAATATTAATGCATTATTGTTGTTAATTAAAAAACAAGAAAAATTATATCTATACTTGTATGAATCCGTACGTTAAATACAATAGGCTTATAATAATTAAATTAGTACTAGATAGTTATTTAAAATTCAAATTAATGATAAGCAAAAAAAAGAAGATGCTTATTCATGCAAATTTCATAACAATGAAAAAATATATTTTTACAATTTTTATATAATAACTAATTGTTGGTTGTATTGTTAACTGAAAAATATATTTTTTATTAATATTTTTGGTTTTATTTTTCTAGAAATCAACCAGTCAAAAAGATGGGTGTTCCTAAGGTCAAGGTAGGAATTATTTTTGGAATTGCTGTTATTGCCATTGCCATTGGACTTACAGGTGTATTTATGTGGGATTCAATATACAAAAAAATTGTCAAACATGTAAGTTAAATTTGTTGATATTTATTAAATATAATTTGTTTTCTTTTGGAGCTAACGAATGGTGATTAATAAAAACGTAGATAATAAAATTCATATCAATTTTAAAAAATAATAAAATAAAATTTTTAAATAACTCGTCACTTTATTCGGTTGTTTAATAATATTTAAAAATAATTTAAAATGAATTAATAAATAAAACGTAGGAAAAATAGTTTTAAAATAAAAAGTTAAACTTTATAAATTATTTAATTATACAAAAATCTTTACAGCATTTGAAAATAATCTCAATTTAACTGGTTTAACTTCATACTCTTCATTATCAATTGAAAAATACTGTTGTTGTCCTTGTTGTTTCTTCGAAAAAAAAAAAAAAAAACATTTCAAAATTGTTATTGTTGCTAAAAACGCGTTGTTATTGTTAATTTTTAAAAAAATGTATTAAATATTAACTTACCAAATTAGCGTTTGGAAAAAGTTCGATATCTTTGGCTTCTAAAGTTTTAATAACTAGATTTTTTTCACCTTTTATTCGTCTCCAGCCTTCTTTTACAAAATCCATATAAGTCACATGCTCAGGGCCTTATTTCCAAAGTAAAAAAATAAATATTAATAATTAAATTTAACGTAAAAAAATTAATGTAAATAATTAATGATAATAAATATAAAAAATGTTATTACCTAAATATATTTTAACTGATGATTGTGTATCATTTGAATTATCAGATAAATTACTTGATATTAAAGATAATTCTGTTGATGAAATTGGCATTTCTTTATATTCACCACATTTATTATTTATTATTTTACTATAATCAATTTTATTTTCATCATAATAACCAGTTTTTCTAGGTATAAATACATGCCACCATTTTTTAGAAGATGTTATATTTTGTTGATTTCTAATATCTTGATAACAACGAGAACATCCACTACATGGATCAGTATATTTAAGTGTACCATCAATACTCCAATTTAAATTATTTTTTAATCCACAAAATACAAATGTTGCATATCTATAAAAAAGCAAAATAATTATTTAAAATGCAAATTAATTATCAAAGTAATTTTATGATTATTATACCTTCGAAGTGATCCTAAATACCAGTATTTATCTTTTTGAGCATTTGCATCTCTCCAAGCACCCCATTCAATTTGTCCAACTGCATATATAGGTTTTATAGGATTTTCTGGATCTGGATTCTGTTTAAATAAAATTTAAAATACTATTAAAACACTGATTAATTGTTAAATTGATTATTAAAATTGTAGAAATAATTAATAAATTAACCTCAAGTGATTCAAGCTCAACAACATCAATATATTTAGTTGATCCTTTTATTGTAGCCATTGTTGCATCAGCTAATTGATGAACTAGTGATAAATTATCATATTTTTTATTAAATAAATGATTTGCTGTTCTATTTATTTCACCAAGTGGTAAAATTCCAATTGGACATTGTTTTGTATATGCTGAATTTCCATTGTATTTTCTCATAAGACCAGTTACAACATCTGACAATGTACCATCACCACCAGCAACAATAATTGCATCAGTTTGTGTATTTAATTTTTCAATTATTCCACGTGCTTGTCCTTCTTGTTCAGTTTGTATTATTGTTACAGCAATTCCAGCAAGATGTAAAAGTGGTTCACAATATTTTTCAAATAGCTTTTTAGATTTTCTATAATTAAAATTAATAATAATTATTAAAATATAAAATTTATATTATATTTTTTTATATTTACTTTTTGTTAGATGTTGGATTTAAAATGACAGTAATATGTCGTGGACGTTGATGTGCTGGTAATGCTTCATCACCAAATTTAACAGCTTCTTCACAATATGATCTCATTAATAAATTAGTTCTGAAAAATTAATAATAACTTTGATAAATATTTTGTTTTGAGGTTAGATTATAAAAACATTAATGAATTAACAATTAATTATTACTGATAAGTTTCTAGTCCATGTGAAACACCATAAGATAATACACCAGCACCAACAACTGATTTTTTCCAATTATTTCTAATTACTTTAAAAAAACCAACGATTCGTGACATTATTATTTAGTAAATAGAACTTGACATAAAAAAAACAACAACTATGATCAACTCATGGTAGAGACCACATTATTCAACGCTTTTTTTTGGTTTCGTTCTGCGCAGCCTTTTTTTTTTTTCAACCAATATGCTGTTACCTGTGGATTAATTAATTAAAATTATATTTTGTAAAGGTATCAATATGAAAAAATAAATAAAATTTCTAGCCAATTATTTTAGTCACATAGTTGTTATACTAATGAACAATTTATTATTTTTATACTTAGAAAAAAAAAAAATAAAATACAAAAATTAAAGATTAACATGAGCTAAATTGTAAAGTCCATTAAAATTTTTTTTTTTATCTCTCAATATGAGAAGACGTTTTGATGCAATAAGAGCTGTTGTTGCTCTCATATCACTTCTGAGTATTTGGTAACTTGCACGTAAACTAACACGTCGAAGATTATTTTGAGCAACTGGTCTTCCACCAGCAAATGCAAATCTAAAGCAAAAAATTAAAAATATTATTTAAATAATATACATTATAAGTATATTAATTTTAAATACCTAATTTCACGTCTTGGTCCACGTAATGATGAATCTGGAAATCCAACTTGTCGTTCTCTATTACCATTTGATGTAATACTTGCATATTTAATTTTACTTCTTACAATAATTGGAAGCACTATTGGTTTACTATTTTTTTTACTATCATAATCATCATCAACAGTTAAATATGGCAATATTGAATCACCAAAATGATCAATCAACAACCCAAAATCAATTGTATGTCGTTTTGATTTAACAAGAGCACACACAGAATTCTAGAAAATTAATGAACACAATTAGAAAAAAAATTACATTTTATAATAATAAATTAATTAAAAGAAACTTACAGCAATTTGTTGCCATAATTTTGTTCCTTGTTGTGCATTATTTAAAATATTATTAAATGACAATAATGAATCTGGTTTTTTTTGATAAAATAATAATGGCTGTACTTCAGCAAGTAATTCAATTGCTCGTAATTTTCTTTTATCATTATTTGAATTTTCAGATTTAATAGTTTCATCAAATACACCTTCAAGCATTGGTACAAATTTATCAGCAACTGAAGGCCATCTTAACATTAATTTAAGAGCACAAGTTTTAAATAATGCCTCAACATTTGGATTTATAAAACTATGTCCGAGTAAAATTTCTAACAATAATTCAGTTAATTTTTGTGCCTAGAAAATAAATAAATAAATTATTATTTATATTAATAATTTTCGTGATGATAACAATAATATTTAATAATATATTTACTGAATTTAAATGATAAGGATAAACAGCTTCACTATTACTGGCAATTGAAATAATTAGTTGACATGTTCTTGTTGTAACTCTGGTGTATTGTGCATTATTTGAAATAACAGTAGATCTTGCAATTGATAATAGAGTATCAATAACACCTTCACCACCTAATTGTGCATTTGTTGCACAATCATTTAATAAAACTTGAAATGTTTTTTGTGATCCATTAAATAAAGTTTTAAGTGCTTTTTTAGCATAATTTTGACGTGTTTCATTTAATTTTGTATTACATATTTCAGTTTCTTGTATAAATGGTGCACCACATTGTGTTATATTTAATGTACTTGTTGATCTTAATGCAAGATCAATTGAATTTTCATGTGGTACAAATACTTTAGCTTCATTATGATAAGCTGGCATTTGATTTGATAAACCAAATATTGGATCAACATCACAAAGATTTGTAAGTACTGCATTAACATCATTTGAAGTTAAACGTTTTCTTTTACTGTGTTTTAATCTTGTCGTACATTTCTGCAAAAAGAAAAAAGGAAAACAATTGTTATTTATTTTTTTAAAATTATTTTTGTTTTAATTATAAAAACTTTTTTACATGTAATACTTCTCGTAGACGATATGATGCATCTTCAGCGAGTCTTTTTAATAAAGAATCTGGAAGACGATCCATTCCTAATTCTTCACCAATTGTTGATACCCATTCTTTACTAATAACAGCATATTTACGTTGATTATTACCATTTGTAACATTATTTGTACTTGGATTACCATTGTTGTTTGAAAAATTATTAGTCACATTGACATGTTGATTTGTAACTATTTCTTTCATTATTAAATTAATTATTGTACAATAATAACGATATTTATTGTTTTATTTTTCATCAAAATTTCAATTTGTTATTGTAAATTAATGAGACGTCTAATAAATGACAATTCAACAATATTGTCAATATGAGTATATGTGTGTTTTGTATGTAAACACACTGTGTAGTGTCCGTGTGTGTGTATTTTGTTTTGTTTTGTTTTTTTGCATACTTTCAAGATGGCGCATTGGCGGGATATTTTAAAAACAATTGTACAGAATATTTTTAATTTTTTGATTTAATTACTTAAATATATTTTTCAAAGCTATTTGGTATTAATATAATTATATATTATAAATGTAGATATAATTTTAAATAAATTACTCATATTAATAGTTATATATAAGTAAAAAAATTAATATTTGTTTATATATGTCAGCTGTACCAGTACCAGTTATTAAAACAATATTTATAATTTGTGACTTTTTTGAAGTTGCAACAAAGACAAAATATTTAGCTTAATATATTTTTATGAAAAATTTATGTGTAATCAATTTTGAAAGCTTTCTTATTAATAGGTATATCAGTCGATTGTATAAATTTTTCGATTAATCGATTAATTCATGTAACGGTTTATCGATGATGAAGCGTCCCGTGAGGGGATTCTCATAATACTGCATAATACCCAAGGGCCACAACCCATTGTCCCATTGTGTTTATTTACATAAATTTATGTAGTGCTGCTTAAATATTTAGTGACTAGTGAGCATCTCGCATTTTCATTGCGGATCAGAGTTAAGTTGTACAAATACGCAAACACGTTTCTGCCAAAAAGAAATTTATATTAGACTAAAAACGAATATTAATCTGCAACACAATCATTGACAATCATGTCAGAACTTGCTGGACCTAGTCATGTTACTGCCGTTACTGGTATGGAATGTTGTGAATTTACATATGAATGGACAATTAAAAACTTCAGTCAATCGTATAAAAAAATAATTGAATCACCAAGTTTTTCATCTCATTATGGTGATTTTGACGATAAATGGATTTTAAGAATATATATAGATAGTGTGTCCAATAAGCGTGGTGGTATTAGTATACATATACTGGCTAATCTACAGCTTCAATCATTCAATAATACTTCACAACTACAAACAAAATGTAAAATATTAATTAATGATAAATATGAAATAACCAAAGAACATGATTTCAGTGAATTTCCAGAAACAATGAACTGCAATAAACTTATTCCAAGATCAGGCTTGTTAGACCCATTGAGTGGATATTTACAAAATGACCTTAAAATTTATTGTACAATAACAATGTTTAAAAAACTAACTAATAGTTCTGATGCAATTTCAGTATTTTATGTAAGACAACAACTGAGTGTTGACTTGAAAAAACTTTTATTAAATGAAAAATTAAGTGATGTTATTCTTCGAGTGGGTCAAAAATCATTTCATGCAATCAAAGGAATTCTTGCAGTACGTAGTCCTGTTTTTGCTGCAATGTTTGATCATGAAGAATTCAAAGAAAATGAAAAAAATGAAGTTGTCATTGAAGATATTGAAGGAGATGTTTTTGAAGAATTTTTACATTATATTTATACTGGTGAATCACCAACAGTTGACAAAATGCCAATGGAACTACTTGCTGTTGCTGAAAAATATCAAGTTGATCGTCTTAAAAATATTTGTGAAGATATAATATGCAAAATGATAAATGTTGATAATGTTGCAAATATACTTGTTTGTTCTGATAGATATAATCTTAAAAAACTGAATCTAAAATGTTTAGAATTTATGAAAAAAAATTTACGAGATGTTATGTCAAATAAAACATTTCAAGTTTACAAAAAAAAATATCCTGAAATTTTTTTAGGTGTTCTTGAGGAATTGCTTTTGTCATAAAATAAACAATATTTATTGGTGTTTTGTTAAAAAAAAAAAAAAAAAAACTTTCAGTTTCATATATTTTATTAACATTTTGAAATAACTATTACTTAATTTTTTCTAAACCATTATTGTAATAAATAAAAAAAAAAAAATATTGAAAAATAAATTTTTGTCAATATAGACTTATTTTTTCAAAAACCTTATTACATATCTCTTTTTTTATCTGTTATATGTACTCATGATAATAATTATAAAATTTATTATTAATTTATTATATATACAAATTAAAAAAAAAAAATTTCTTCCAACTCTTGGATACCATTGTCAATATATCATCTGATATACTATGATCAACACATGATAATTTACAAATTGTTTTAAAATAGGTTCAATCAATTCTTCATTGGCTTGATCCAGATTGATCCAGATCAAGAGTACACATCTAGCATAATTATAACATCAGAATTTAAAATATTTAAAACAATTGATTTTGAAATTCCTTTTGTAACATCATTAGACTGTATTGAGGTAATCATGGCTGTTTTTCATCTTCAAAAAAATACACAATTTTATGGTACAGCAATTAGAATTCTCGATTTTTCTTATCTAATTACTTATTACTGTACATTATACATATCAACGTGTATATAATAAGTATATCAATCGATTGTATAAATTTTTCGATTAATTGATTAGTTTATGTAACGGTTTATCGATCGTGAAGGGATTTCTATATTACCCAAAGGCCAAACCCATATTACTTTCAAGATGGCGCATTGGCGGGATATTTTAAAAACAATTGTACAGAATATTTTTAATTTCACAAAATTATGATTTAATTACTTGAATATATTTTTTTCAAAGCTATTTAGTATTAATATAATTAAATATTACAACTGTAGATATAATTTTAAATAAATTACTCATATTAATAGTTATATAGAAATAAAAAAATTAGTATTTGTTTACATATATATTTTTCAGCTATATTAACACCAGTTGTTAAAACAATATTTATAATTTGTGACTTTTTTGAAGTTGTAACAAAGACAAAATATTTGGCTTAATATATTTATGAAAAATTTATGCGTAATCAATTTTGAAAGCTTTATTATTAATAGGTATATCAGTCGATTGTATAAATTTTTCGATTAATCGATTAATTCATGTAACGGTTTATCGATAATGAAGCGTCCCGTGAGAGGATTCCTGGGATTCCCATAATACTGCATAATACCCAAACAAAAGGCCAAAACCCATTGTCCCATTGTGTTTATTTATGTAGTGCTGCTTAAATATTTACATAGATTTAGTGACTCGTGAGTCGTGACTAGTGAGAATTTCGCATTTTCATCGCGGATTAGCCTGAGTTAAGTTGTGCAAATACGCAAATACGATTCTGCCAAAAAGAAATTTATTAACCTAAAAAACGAATATTAATCAACCTAATCATTGGCAATCATGTCAGAACTTGCTGGACCAGCTGGTCATGTTACTGCCGTTACTGGTATGGAATGTTGTGAATTTACATATGAATGGACAATGAAAAACTTCAAGCAATCGTATGGAAAAACATTTGAATCGGCAAGTTTTTCCTCTCATTATGGTGATTTTGACGATAAATGGATTTTGGCAATATATTCAAGTAGTATGTCCAATGAGCGTGGTGGTATACATATAATGGCTGATCTACATCTTCAATCATTCAATAATACTTCACAACTACAAATAAACTATAAAATATCGTTTAATGATAAACATGAAATGTCTAAAGAATATAATTTCAGTAAATTTCCAGAAACAATTAACTGCGATAAACTTATTTCAAGATCAAACTTGTTAGACCCATTGAGTGGATATTCACAAAATGATCTTAAAATTTGTTGTACAATAACAATGTTTAAAAAACTAACAAATAATAGTTTTGATGAAATTTCAACATTTGATGCTAGACAACAACTGAGTAAAGACTGGAAACAACTTTTGTTAAATGAAAAATCAGCTGATGTTACAATTCAAGTGGGTCAAAAATCATTTCGTGCAATCAAAGGAATTCTTGCAGTACGTAGTCCTGTTTTTGCTGCAATGTTTGATCATGAAGAATTCAAAGAAAATAAAAAAAATGAAGTTGTCATTGAAGATATTGAAGGAGATGTTTTTGAAGAATTTTTACATTATATTTATACTGATGAATCACCAAATGTTAAAATGGCAATGGAACTACTTGCTGTTGCTGAAAAATATCAGGTTGATCGTCTTAAAATTATTTGTGAAGATATAATATGCAAAATGATAAATGTTGATAATGTTGCAAATATACTTGTTTGTTCTGATAGATATTATCTTAAAAAACTCAATCAAAAATGTTTAGAATTTATGAAAAAAAATTTACGTGATGTTATGGCAAATAAAACATTTCAAGTTTACAAAAAAAAATATTCTGAAATTTTTGTAGGTGTTCTTGAAGAGTTGCTTTTGTCATAAAATAAAAAATATTCATGCGTGTTTTGTTTGAAAAAAAAAAAATGAAATTTTCAGTTTTATATATTTTATTAATTATTTTATTAACATTTTAAAATAAATATCTTACTCAATTTTTTCTCAACCACTATTGTAATAAAAAAAAAATATATTGAAAAATAAATTTTTGTCAATAGACTTATTTTTTTAAAAACTTTATTATTCCTTTTTTCACCTGTTATGTATTCATGATAATAATTAAAATTTATGCTTTCATCTAGATTTAAAAAAATAGGAAAATAACAATATTTTATTATTACTACGTAATATACATTGAAAAAATTCTAGCTAAACTATACTCTAACGAGTCAACCAGAGTAAAAAAAATAAAGTGGCATCCAACTTATTCCAGCAATAATATACATCTATTAGAACTGAAATATCTTTGATGAAAATTTATTTCAATTTATTTTAATGATTCATCAAAATGAACAAATGAATTTTTATTAATTTAGAAAATAAAATAAATAATGCAACACGAATAATGTAGAGAAAAAAAAATAATTTTTTAAAAATATACTTAAATAAATTATAATCATATTAATAGTTATAAATTAATAAATTAATATTTGTTTATATATATTTTAGCTATACCAACATCAGTTGTCAAAACGATATTTATAATTTGTGATTTTTTTGGAGTTGCAACAAGGACAAAATTTTTGTCTTTATATATCTATGAAAAATTTATGTGTAATCAATTTTGGAAACTTTATTTATTGAATGAAAATAAGCCACATTCAAATGATTGGAAACGTGATTGTGAACATTATGCAAACACAGCTAAATTACGTCTTGTATCAAGTATTCAGTTGGCATAAGTAAAATGGATTCACATTCACTTGGTCTTGGTATTACACAGGTAAATTTTTTAAGCATTATATCTCATCAACTTCATCAACATTTAGCATCACATTAATCAACACATGATAATTTACAAATTGTTTTAAAATAGGTTCAATCAATTCTTCATTGGCTTGATCCAGATCAAGAGTACACATCTAGCATAATTATAACATCAGAATTTAAAGTATTTAAAACAATTGATTTCGAAATTCCTCTTGTAACATCATTAGACTGTATTGAGGTAATCATGGCTGTTTTCATCTTCAAAAAAATACACAATTTTATGATACAGCAATTAGAATTCTCGATTTTTCTTATCTAATTACTTATTACTGTACATTATACATATCAACGTGTATATAATAGGTATATCAATCGATTTTATAGATTTTTCGATTAATCGATTAGTTTATGTAACGGTTTATCGATCGTGAGGGGATTCCTATATTACCCAAAGGCAAAACAAAAATTGTATTTGCAGTTCCCAGTGTATTGTACATACATACATATGATGTATGTACATAGTGCTGACTGCTGCCCAGTGAGAATCTTACATTTTCATCCATTTCCATCACAGATCAGCCTCTGTAATTAAATTAAACAAATAGCAAATACGCAAATACAGTTGTGCCAAAAATAAATTTATTAGTCTAAAAACGAATATTAATTAGCACAATCATCAATAATCATGTCAGTACTTACTGGACTTTGCCAGGATTCCATTCAACTTATAATGTCAAAACAAGACCATGTTACTGGTATGGAAACTTGTGAATTTACATATGAATTGACAATTAAAAACTTCAAGCAATTGTATGAAAAAACAATTGAATCACCAAGTTTTTCCTCTTATTATTCTGATTTTGACGATAAATGGATTTTGCAATTATTACCAATTAACGATGGATCCAGTTGGAAACATGTATCAATGCAGCTAAATCTTCAATCGTTCAATACTACTTCACAATTACAAATAAAATGTGAACTATCAATTAATAAAAGAAATGAAATAACTAAAGAACATATTTTCAGTAAATTTCCAGACAAAATTACTTGGGATAATTATATTTCAACAGCAGAATTATTAAAACCAAGTAATGGATATTTGCAAAATGATGAACTTAAAATTTGTTGTACAATAATCATGACTAAAAAACTAACCAATAATAGTTCTGATAAAATTTCAACAATTGCAAGACAACAACTTAGTGAAGACTGGAAAAAACTGTTGTTACATGAACCATCAGCTGATGTTACTATTAAAGTGGGTCAAAAATCATTTCGTGCAATAAAAGCAATTCTTGCAATACGCAGTCCTGTTTTTGCTGCAATGTTTAATCATGAACAATTTAAAGAAAATAAAAAAAATGAAGTTGTCATTGAAGATATTGAAGAAGATGTTTTTGAAGAATTTTTACATTATATTTATACTGGTGAATCACCAAATGTTAAAACAATGCCAATGGAACTACTTGCTGTTGCTGACAAATATCAGGTGGATTCTCTTAGAAATATTTGTGAAGAAGCAATTTGCAAAACGATATATGTTGATACTGTTGCAAGTAGACTTATTTGTTCTGATAGATATAATCTTAAAAAACTGAATGAAAAATGTTTAAAATTTATGAAAGAAAATTTACGAGATGTTATGGCAAATACAACATTTAAAGTTTACAAAAAAAAATATTCTGAACTTTTTGTAGGTATTCTTGAGGAGTTGCTTTTGTCATAAAATAAAATATCCATTGGTTTTGTTTAAAAAAAAAAAAAAACTCCATTTTATATCTTTTATTAAACACTACTTTGAAATAACTTACTCAATTTTTATTGTAAAACCTCTCTTGTAATAAAGAAAAAAATATTAAAAAATAAATTTTTATCAATTGATTTTTTTTTTTACAAACCTTGTTATCCTTTTTTCAGTTGTTGAGTTTTATTTTTTGAATAATTAATATTTTCACATTCATTATTATTTTATTATAAAATTCACATGTCATCTATTTGAGATAATATTCTAAATTTATTGTTAATTTATTATAAACCGATACAAATTAAAAAGAAAAAATTTCTCCCAACAATAGATACACATTGAAAAAATTCCAGCTGAAATATACTCTATTGAATTCATCTATATTAGAAATAAAATTTATAAACTTTGTAAATTAACTGTTGTAAAAAAAAAAAAAAAAATAAGGAAACTGGATAGGTTTATTTACTGATAATTATTGAATTTAGTTTAATTTGTAAAATACTTGCTTCTAGATTAATATTTAATTTATCTCCAGGTGTATTGAATGCAGATGATAACAGAGTACCATCATTTTTTTTTAGTTTTAAAAAATTTATAAAATTGTTTATTGCAAGTAAATTTAACAACTTTGATTCAAGATTATTAACTTAACAGCCAGTCAAGATATTTTTTATTACTAAGGCAAGGAATAACAACTGGATAAAAATAAATTGATAAAGTAAAAATTGAAATTAGAAAATTATTTATTATTTTTAGTTAATGAATATTATGATATATTATATACTAAATTTATAATATTTAATATGAATTAAATAATTAGTAAGTAACTTAATTAAACTGCAAGTTTAAAAGTTTCGAAAAAAACAATGTGGTTTACAATTTTTCAAAACTAATATTAAACCAAAAAAATTATTATTACCATATGTATATGTTTCATGAAAAAAAAAGCATAGGAAAAAACAATAATTATTGTTGTAAAGTATATTTTAGAGGTATAATATGAGACAAGAAAGTGAGTGTTGGGTGAATAACTCTTTTGTGTAACATTATATTATCATTAATTTTAAAAGAAACCCATACACTTAAATGTACTTTACGATCTTTTGTTAATTTAGAAATTTCTTCGACAAGTTCAATAGTTGCTTTTGTATTTTCAATATGAAGAGTTTCTAAACTTGGAGAATTTTTAACAAGTTCAATGATTGAGCTATTAGTGACTTGAGTGCAATTTGATATGTCCAATGATGACATTTCTTTGTTAAACAAACATTGAATTGACTGATCAGTGATGAATTTATTTTCAGAGTTTGTTTCACCTAAACCAAGATCAAATGTTTTTAGTTGATGTAAATTATTAACTGCAATTAAACCTTTATCAGTAATATTTGAACCACATAGTTTTAAAAATTCTAAATCTTTAGAATTATTGGTAAGATTTATGAATAATTCATCTGTAAAACCATAATCCAATTTAATTGTTGCAAACTCGAGATTTTTCATATTACTAATGACAGTCATTAAAGCTTCGGTTTCTGGAGATAATACCTGAAAGATAAATAAATTTATATTATTATTTATTGAGATAATCAAAAAAATTATTTTTTTTTTATGTTGTAATAGTTGTAAAATTTATATACTTACAGAAGATACTCGGTATGGTTGACATAAAATGACAAGAGTTTTCAAGGTTTCACGAACGTGTTCTAATGACTTGATCAAAGTCATTGGTAAAGTTGAATTTACCCATAGCCAATAAATTGATAATTCTTCAAGATGATTCATGTTAGAAAAAACATTATCAAAATTATTACTCTCGACTTCTTTAAATCTTAATACAAGTTTCTTTAGATTAAAACAATTAGATTTAATCAATGGCATTATTTGATCACAAGGATAATCATCTGCAAATAGACCTCCATGATAATCATCCAAGTCAAGCTCTGTCAAATTATATCCACAGAGATTCATCAGATATTTTAAATCAATTTCTTTTCTTTTTAATGACATAGCGGTTACATCACAAAAAACATATGATGTAAAGCCTGAATCAAGAAAATTGTTGTTGAAATCTCTGCAAACTAAAAAAATATAAAAATTATTATAAATTATTTTGTAATTTCTTGATTTGATAATTACTTACTCATTTGTAGTCTTGGTTGAGTTGCAAATAGTGGCTTCATGCGTTTCATGCGAATTTTACGCTGTTCTTGAATCTTTTTCTTTCTTTCACTCAAAATTGTCGTAAACTCCATATTTGGTAGCTGGCCACCTCTTTTATACATAGCCATATCAACTGGATGAATTTCATTTGGTTTAATTGGTGAGTTCATCTATGAAATAACATATTGATTATAATTATTTAATTTAATTAATAACCAGAAATTAAGGCAACTAAAAAATGATAATGAAAAATCATCATCAACATTATAACTCAGTACTATTACCTCTTCTTTTGAAATCGTCTTGAACGTTTCAACCCATTCAGCATCAGCTGCAACAGCCTCCATATTTCAGGTTATTCTATAAAAAAAAAAAAAAAAATCAATTAATTATTTAATTAATAATATGTCATTGATTATTTATAATTTCAGTGAATCAATAACAGGTTAATTGAATTTTTATAAACGTCAAATAAACATAATAATGTTAATATAAAAAATAATTGATAAATTATTAACATTGTACCTTTGTGTTTTTTTTTATTTGCACGTTAATAAAATGACGTTTGTTTTTACAAAGCTAACCAACTTGTTTCGACGAGTGTGAACTTGTCGAACAGAGAAGCACCTGTGAGATTCAGCAACTAAAGATGCAACCAATGCAGCTGCAGCCTTGCATGCCCCACTCTCAAAGAGACTAAAATTTAATTGACCATATTGTTGTATTCTAAATATAAACAAATTGAAATTAATAGAAAAATATTTTTAAAAACCTTATTATCGTTTTTAAGTTGTTAATTTTCTTTTTTAAAAATAAATATTATTTGCAAATTTATTATTTTATATTATAAAATTCAATTGTCATGATAAAATTTAAAATTAATGATTATAATTATTATATAAATATCTAAATAAATTATTTCTCTTTTTTTTCCACAAAGATTTTATATAGTTTTTTTCAAAAGCAACATGTACAATCTCCATATCAATAGGCGATTTTCTAAAAAAGACGTATAGTACGTTATTTCTCAATGACCTATTCCTTTTATCTGGATTATAAAAAAAAAACAAATAAATAACAATATTTTATTATTATTACATAAACTATTTATTTACTATTTTAAAAATATTAATTATATTGACATACTCAATCAATAGCTGTATATATACTAGCACTGCTCCAACTTACACCTTCTTCAAATCTGTATATTTCATTCAATTAATAATTTTGTTAATTAATAATATATTAAATTTAAATATTCCATAATATGCCCATTGATTCAGTTACTTCACCAGATATGATTGTTCCTGGTAAGTTGGTGTGATACTTGATTACTTATAATTCCCTTGAAAAATAAAATAATATTGTAATTTAAAAATTTAATAATAACTAAGTTTAAAAGATGAGCTGATAACAATGTTATATATACCAGTGTACTTAATAATGAAAATGAAATAATCAATAAAAATTATTATTTAACTTACACTTTTTCTATCAACAGTTTCATCATCAGATTGTGGAGCTTCTTCTGGAATAACTACAGCTTTTTTTTCTATTTTATTTGTTGTTATTGTACTTTACATCATCTAATAATTGTTAATAATAATCAGCTGTTTAATTACAATGTGACATGTCACTATTGATAGTTAAAATAATAGTAAACACAATTAAAAATTGTTAATTTTGTTATTACGTATAGTGTTACGTATAGACTCTGGAGTCTGGACAGCTGTTTTATATGATTTGAAGTTCGTACGAAACTTCGAGAGAAATCGAATAAATATATCAAGACTTGAGCAACATGAAAGTTATTTTGAAAGAATGCTGTGTTTGTTTATATTTATTAAAAAATATTATTTTATTATAAAATATTTTTAATTGTAGTGTTTGTATATTATCATCATAGTTATCAACGCCTATATAATAGATTTACCGAACGATTTGTATAGATTTTTCGATTCATCGATTAGTTTAAGTAATGGTTTATCGATGATGAAGCGTCTGATGAAGGGATTCCCTGGGATTCCCATAATTGCCCATAATATCCAACTGTATCCAACACCTATTGTGTGCTATTGTGTCTACATAAGTATGTCTTGTGCTTCCTAGTGGGAATCTCTCATTTTCATCGTGCATCAGCCTGAGTTGAGTTTTACAAATACACAATTACGATTAGTCTGATAAAAATTATTAGTCTAACAACGAATATTAATTAACACAATCATGTCATCAGTACTGACTGAACCTATTCAGGCTTCTATTAAACTGATAACGTCAAAACAAGACTCTGCACAACATGTTACTGGTATGGAATGTTGTGAATTTAAATATGTATGGACAATTGAAAACATCAGTCAGTGGGCCGAAAAAATAATTAAATCACTAAGTTTTTCATCTAATTATGGTGATTTTGATGATAAATGGATTTCGGGAAAATATTCAGTTTCTAAGTCCTATGACCATGGTATTATATATATATCGGCTGATCTACAGCTTCAATTATTCAATACTTCACAATTACAAACAAAATGTAAAATATCAATTAATAATGGAGTCGGAAAAACTGAAGAATATAATTTCAGTAAATTTCCAGGATTAATTCAATGGGGTTGTACTTATAAAACAAACTTGTCAAATCCAAGTCAATTTTTACCAAATGATGAGCTTAAAATTTGTTGTAGAATAAGAATATCAAAAAAACCAACTAATAATTATTCTGATATAATTTCAACATTTTATGCAACACGAAAACTGAGTGCAGACTTAAAGAAACTTTTGTTAAATGAAAAATCAGCTGATGTTACAATTCAAGTGGGTCAAAAATCATTTCGTGCAATCAAAGGAATTCTTGGAGCACGCAGTCCTGTTTTTTCTGCAATGTTTGATCATGAAGAATTAAAAGAAAATGAAAAAAATGAAGTTGTCATTGAAGATATTGAAGAAGATGTTTTTGAAGAATTTTTACATTATATTTATACTAATGAATCACCAAATGTTGACAAAATGCCAATGGAACTACTTGCTGTTGCTGAAAAATATCAGGTGGATTGTCTTAAAAATATTTGTGAAGAAGTAATTTGCAAAACAATAGACTTTGAGAATGTTGCAAGTAAATTTGTTTGTTCTGATAAATATAATCTCAAAAAACTCAATCAAAAATGTTTAGAATTTATGAAAAAAAATTTACGAGATGTTATGTTAAATAAAACATTTCAAGTTTACAAAAAAAAATATCCTGAAATTTTTGTAGGTGTTCTTGAGGAATTGCTGTTGTCAGCAAATTCAGTCAATTACAATTGAGTAAGTCATAAAATAAAAAATATTCATTTGTATTTTGTTGAAAAAAAAAAAACAAAACAGTTTTATATATTTTATAATAACATTTTGAACTAACTTACTTAATTTTTTTTAAAACCACTATTATTGGGTATTGAGTTAAAAGTTAGTCGAAATATTTTTTATTATTATAAGGCAAGAAATAAGATTTGAATGAAAATAAATTGATATTAAGTAAATATATTAAAATTAGAACATTGTTTATTATTTTCATTAAATTATTACAAGTAAACTTTTGAATGTTTTCTGTAAATAAATGATACAATATTGGCAATTAAATTATCGATTAAATTAATTAAACTGTAAGTTTTAAAGTTCCTGATTTCCTAATTAAAATGCAGCTTTCTCTAGAAACAAATGAATACATCAAAAAAAAAAATTGATAAATATACAAGTGAATTTAATAATTATTTTTTTCAAGAGTATTGAGTTGAAAGTTAGTCGAAATATTTTTTATTATTATGGGACAAGAAATAACAACTGGATATAAAAATAAATTGATGATAAGTAAACATATTAAAATTATAAAATTATTTATTATTTTTAGTTAATAAATAACGAAATATATTATATACAATTTAACTGTAAGTTTTAAAGTTTTCATAAAATAATATGGCTTACAATTTTTTAAAATTAATATTAAACCAAAAATATTAATATTACCGTATGTATGTTTCGTGAAAAAAAACATAAGGAATAACAATAATTATGATAAAATATATTAATTGCTTAATACACTAACAAATCTTACTTTTGGGTTTATTTTAAAGATGTAATCATCATTAATTTTAAAAGAAATCCATATGATTAAACTCAGTTCACGGTCTTTTGTTAATTTAGCAATTTCATCGACAAGTTCAATAGTCGCTTTTGTATTTTTAATATGGAGAGATTGTAAATTTGGTAAATTTTTAACAAGTTCAATGATTGAGCTATTAGTGACTTGAGTGCAATTTGATATGTCCAATGATGACATTTCTTTGTTAAACAAACATTGAATTGACTGATCAGTGATGAATTTATTTTCTGAGTCTGTTTCAATTAAACCAAGATCAAAATATTCTAATTGATGTAAGTTATTAACTGCAATTAAACCTTTATCTGTTATATTTGAAGCACGTACATTTAAAAGTTTTAAATTTTTAGAATTATTAATAAGATTTATGAAAAATTCATCTGTAAAACCATAATCCAATTTAATTGTTACAGATTCGAGATTTTTCATATTACTAATGACAGTCATTAAAGCTTCGGTTTCTGGAGATAATACCTGAAAGATAAAAAAATTTATATTATTATTTATTGAGATAATCAAAAAAATAAATTGTTGTGATAGTTGTAAAATTTATATACTTACAGAAGTAACCGATGAAGCTGGTACGTCTTCTGGATCACTAAATCTTTCAGGTTCAGAAACAATACCCAATATTTTTAAGGTTTCAGGAACTTGTTCTAATGACTTGATCAAAGTCATTGGTAAAGCTACGTTTTCACATTGCCAATAAATATTTAATGTTTCAAGTTGACTCATGTTAGAAAAAACATTATCAAAATCTTTACTTTCCACTTGTTTAAATCTTAATACAAGTTTCGTCAGATTAAAACATTTAGATTTAATCAATGGCATTATTTGAGAAGAAGGATAATCATATAACTGAAGCTCCGTCAAATTATATCCACAGAGATTAATCAAATATTTTAAATCATCTTCTTTATTTTTAAATGATTCAGTGGTTTCAATCATACGAAAAGCATACGATGTAAAGCCTGAATCAACAAAATCGTTGCTCCAATCTTTACAAACTAAAAGAAATAAAGTTATTGTTATTAAATTATTGTGTAATTTTTTTTTTTTTTATTTAAAAATTACTGTTAATTTGTATTGATTTTTATTACTTACTCATTTCAAGTCTTGGTTGACTTGCAAATAGTGGCTGCATGCGCATCATGCGCTTTATACGCTGTTCTCGAATCTGTTGCTCCTCATCATCATCACTTACATCATATTTATTTATTTCGATTTGTGAGTTGATCTATAAAATAACATTAATTAATTATTTAATTTAATTAATAACCAAAAATTACAGAAACTAAAAAATTACAATGAATAAAACATTATCAACATCATAACTCAGTGCTTACTTCTTCTTTCGAAATTGTCTTGAAGGTTTCAACCCATTCAGCATCAATTGCAACAGTCTCCATATTTCAGATGATTCTATAAATTATTTCAATCAATTAATAACAGAATTTTAATAAAAAATAATTGATAAATTGTTAATACACTGTACCTTTTTTTTTGCACGTGGATAAAATGATGTTTAACTTTACTAAGCTATTTAACTTGTTTCGACGAGTGTGAACTTGTTGAACAGAAAAGCACCTGTTAGATTCAGCAACTTGCAAGCATTAATGCAACCAATGCATCTGCAGCCTCACATGCCCCACATGGTATTCCCACTCTCAAAAAGACTAAAGATACCTGTTTTTGCACACCTCAGAGTTGCCAACCCATAGTATGCATAAAATATTTATGAAATAGAAAAATGTTGTAATTCCTGGTTCTAATTTTTGCAGTATTACTCGGAGAAATTACTCCGGCATAAATAAAACTATACTATATTTTTTTACCCTTCTATAATAATTGACCATATTGTTGTATTCTAAATTTAAACAAATTAAAATTTAATGAAAAATAAATACCATATGTTATCATGTAATTCATAAATATCATCATAAATAAATTAATACAAAAACTGGATAGGTTTATCTTTACAAAAAGCATTTGATGCAAATTTATTTTTCTCAGTTACATAAAAATGATAATAATCTTTTTATTCATTCTGTTTTTTTTTTTTTAAATAATAGTACTTGAATGTATGACACTTTATTGTCTAGGAATGATTGAAGAAAAAATTTAGCTGAATTATCGAATGAGTGGTTCACCCATTGACTTAAGAAATTGTGTATTTTCAATGATTATTTTTTCAATACGTTCTTGTGTTGCTGACGATTGTTTTTGTTTCAATTTAAGCTTTGATGATTCAATAGCAGCTCGATAAGCTGGGATATTTCTAAATATTTTAATTTGTTTATCAACAGCAGCTAGAAGAAATTCACCAGTTGCATCAAATGTTAAACAATTAACAACACCTGTTAAAAATAAAATAAAATTATTATCAATAATTATTTTTACAATAATAAATATTATAAATGTTTAAGATGATTACCAATATCTTCAATTGTTGTGTCCAGCTTATTGTTTACTGTTGAATAAAATGAAAGATTTGTACCATGTGAAATAACTAAAATTTCTGCATTTGGTGACAATGCAATTTTTGTTGGCATTGAATTTTCCCATTTTCCACTTACAAGAAAACGAGGATCTTGTCCTTTTTCATATTCAACTAAAATAATTTACAAATTAATATTAAATTATTTAATTTATTTACAAGAAGATATAAAAATTATTTTACCATTTGTATCATATAAACGATAAGTTCCATCTTTTGAAACTGTTGCCATGGTACTTGAATCAGCAGAAAAATCAAAATCATAAACACCAGATGAATGACCAGCAAGTGTAAATGCTTTATCAACTTGTTTAAAATCTCCAGTCTTGGAAAATCCAACTTGCCAAACTTTAACATCAGGTGTAAATCCAGATGCAGCAACAAAACGTCCACAAGGTGATATTTTAGCTCTATGTGTTGAGCCAAGAATTGTATCAATTTTAGCAAGAACCTCACCTTTTAAATCCCAAATAATAAGATCATTTGATTTTCCACATGTCATTATGAAACGTCCATTACAAGCAATGTCCATTCCAATAATATCATCATCATGTTTCTAATAACAAAAAAATTAAACAATTAAATTTATTCAAGTAAATATATATCAAGGCTAAATAATATTTACCTTTTGATATTCAAGAACAGGTGTTGCTGATATAAAAAAACCATTTGGTTTTTTTTTAAGTCCATAAACAACAATATTATTACCAAATGATTTATGAATTATAAATGCTTTTCCATCAGGTGAAAATTTAACATGAGTTGCATGATCCCAATCAATATTAATTCTCAATGATTTACGATTTTTTGAAGCAAGATCTTTTGTACACCAAATATGAACAGTTTGATCTGAAAAAAATTAATTAATAAACATCATATTAACAATTAGAATTAACAATATTTAATGATAAAGGTTAAATACAAAAAATAAATTAATTCAACAACAGTTTAATAGTAAAGTAAACGTCTTTTTTTTTTTTTTTATTTGAATCAAAGTTGTTTAAATCTCAAGTACATTTATTTATTAAATGACAGTTTGTATATGTTTTTTTTTTTTTGTATATGTGTCTAGCTCAATTTGAGTCAAGTAAAATAGGAAAGAAAAAATAATCAATTATTTTTGTGTAATAAAATAAAATAAATTTAAATTAAGTAGATAATTAAATAATTAAATACTATCGTCTTTGATTATGATGAACATATTTTGATGATGAACTATTTGATTGTAGTTTAGCTGGTGGTGGCATAAGATCAGAATCATCAACAAATCCTTTTTCACGTATAAAATTAAGTAAAAATTCAGTTGTAATTGGATCTCTAATAGTTTTACAAACAGACATTGCTGTATCATATGAATTTGGAAATGATTTATCAGTTCTTTCACGCATAAATATCCATTGTCCATTATCATATTTACATTCAATAATTTTATTATCAAGTTCTTTAATTGTTTTATTAATTTTAATTTGTGCAAATGGCATTGATTGTGAACCAACAAATAATTGTCCAACTTTTTTACTAACAATACCAACACCACCTTCCATAACAATTTTAAGTTTAAAATCAACTGAATTTAATGATGATGGTTTCCATTTTAATACTCCATCTGATGGTCCTGGACAATATGGTTCTTTTGATGGTTGAAATATAAGACCATCTGGTTCATGTCCTAATTGTTGTGAAAATTTATCACTTAATAAACGATCAGCTTGCATAACTGGCCAAAATTCTTTTAAACGTATTGAAAATGGTTCTTTTTCTCTTATTAATTTACGTTCACTTATTGCTCTATGACGTCCAGCCATAACTTCATATTTTATTATATTATAACGATCAGGATAAAATCCTAATTTTGATACATCTTTATTGTCATACATAATTATATCATAAGCAAGATAACGAGGATACTCTTTACCATCAGCACGATCAATTACCATTTCCTAATTAACAAAAACAATATTTATATTTACTTATATAAATAAAATTTTAAATTATTTATAATTACCCCATCAAGAAGTGTATCATAAAGTAATCTATGTGTTTCTTTGTAATGTGGAAATTTAATAACATCTATTTTAAAAACACTATTATCACGATCAATAAAAAATGATTCACCATTTGCTTGTATCATCAGCATATATCTGTAAATAAATATAAAAGTTATTAATAAAAATAGCTAATAATTTGTTTTTTAAGAAAATTTACCTTGTTCCATCAGCTTTCCATGATACTCTGTAAGGTTTATTCTGTAGTAATGTTATATTAATGCGTCCCATTGATACTGGTTGTGAGCCTGGAAATCCAGTTTTTGTCCATTTACATATATCTTGTACTCTTTTTTGTACATGTGATAATTTTGATCCATCTGTTACTGGTGATACACCAGGAACACCAATCATAAACACTGGATTTTTATGTTTAAATTCACTTTTACGACGTTTTGCTGGTGGTGGATTACTACCACCACCATTAACACCATTATCATCATCACAATCATCATTGTCATTATTTATTCCATTATCATCATCATCATCATCATTTTCATTATCATATTCATAACACCAATCTGGTCTTGGTGGTGGTGGTGGTGGTGTTTCACCTTCTTCATAACGTTTATATAATTCTTCAATATAATCATTTTTATAAATACCTGGTGGTCTTGCTACTGAAAATTTTGCCATTGCAGCATCAAGACTATTATCTTCAATTTCAACCATATAACTTATTATTAAAAAACCAGTTCTATTAAAACCATGTGTACAATGTACACCAATTATTTCCAATGGATGTTGTTTTATAAATTGTTTACATATTTCTACAAATGCACGTGTTGTTTGTTCATCTGGTGTTTCACCATGTCCACGACATGGTAATTTTAGATACTTACATCCATATGATTCAATATCTTGTCTGTCATAAAAACGTGATGTATTTGTTAAATCAATCCATAAACCAAGTTTCCATTTATTTCCTTTTGCACTGTTAAATAAAAAATCAATATTAAAACGACATGCTTCAGGTACTTGATCATCAAAATCTTGTGATAATGGTGTTTTAAAAGCTAAAAATTTATCATGAATAAGACGTCCTGCTCTTCTTGGACAATTTAACCAACGTTCTGGTATTGGACCTCTTCCTGAATTACGATTTGCCATTGTTTTTATTTTTTTTTTTTTTTTGCTCCAATTTATTTGTTTTTAAATTTTATTTTTTTATACTTTTTTAATTCATTGACAAGTTAAGCATACTTGAACATATTTTACATCAACGTGGAGATATTATTTTGACTGATGTTGAAGATGAGTAAAAGTCAAGATGTATCAAGTTTTCGATTTGACACAACAGGTTAGATTGTGTATTTTTTACTTGATAAATTAATTATAAATTTTCTTCAATTTCGTTTCATTATTTGGCACTAAAGATTAGTTAAAAATTATATTAAATTTTTACAATTAATCACTTTTATTTATGTATATTGAAAAGTAACGGAACATTGGCTTACACAGATAAAATATATTGCTCAATATGATGATACCTTTATGACTTTGTGAATGCACTCTTTATTTATTATTAGCTTTGTATGAAATATTTATATTAATCCAGTTGACAAGGTATCAGTTTAATTGGTACAGTACATTAATTAACAATACAATGTACCTGTAATATTAACAAATAACTCCGATAATTAATTGTTTATTTACGCCATATTTTAGAAATTTGGAATATCAACTTTATAAAGCTCTTTTTACAACGATGATTTTTAATTCAGACACTTGCCACTTGAACCAACTGTCACCTTCGTCATCTAGCTTTTTAAAATGCATCAAATTTTTCTTTATAATAATTATTAAATTTATTATTAATTAATTTTTAAATATTAAAATAAAAAAGACAAAAAAAATTCTCTCAATTACGAAATTAAAAATTTGTTTATTTTTTTTTTTTTATAATTGTTTCGAAAAATTTACATAGTATGCAATTTATTATTACAATTTTACATTAGATAGTTTGTTAAACTAAGTTTAGACACAATGTTGTGTTTGTTTTTAATTTTTTTTTTTTTTATTATATTAACTTATATATTGTCAAATTATAATTAAAAATTAACACATTTGTGCTGAAAGAAAAAATAGCTGTTGTCAAACAACTCATTATGTTTACAATAATTAATAGCTATTTTATTTAAAAAAATATATTATTATAAAAAAATACATTCATTGTAGATTTACATTGATGATATGTATGTTGATTATTTTATTCACAAATTAGGCAGGTCAATCAATGCACCTTACAACAATTTCTTTCGAGTATTTTTCTAATTATTTTTCTTGAGTATTTTTTCTTTTCTTTTTTTTACAATTAAATTGTAATCAATGCATAAATTTGACTGCTTACTTGTCATTGTATTTAATTAATATCTAATTTTATAAATTAAAAAAAAAATAGTAAACGATAAATTTTACATCCTATGAAGATGATTTTTGTTTTTCTTAATAATTAAAAATTATTTATAATAAATTAAATAAAAAGAAGATAATTTATTTTTATCCTTGGAGTATTCAAGACTATTTTATATCAAGTCAAAATCTTACTATCTAAATAATAATAATGAAAAAATAAGTCACGAAAAAAAAAAATAAATAAAATAGATTATTAAAATCTATGAAAAGTTTCTAAAAATAATTACGTTATTTTAATATGTGTAAGACATATTGATGTACATTTGATGAAAGATGATAGTATGGATATATATCACAGATTTCATTTTCGAAACTGAACACTTATTTAATTATTTTGTTTGTTTTAAATAATTCAAATACAAATAAATAAATAAATAAATAATTTATATTAATAATAAATGTTGTTTTAAATTAAAATAATATATTTATTTACGTTTGTAATGATATTTTATTATCATATTTAACTTTTTCCAATATTAAATCAACAACAATTTTAGCATCTTCAATTGAATCATGTTGACTTATTTGTATTTTTTTATTTAATATTTTATCAGCAAGTTTTTTTAAACTATTTCTATATGGATAACCCCATAAATGTGGAAATACAACACATGTATCAATAACAGTTGTATGTAATATTTTTAATGCTTTTAAATCATTTTCTAAACCATGACCAATGAGTATTGTTTCAGCAGTTATAAATGACATTAAATCATTTTGTACATCTTTTAAATTTTTTTTAGTATTATTTAACATTATTTCTGTAATACCACTAAATCTTGTATTATAATCAATAATTTCATCATTTGGTTTAACAAGTGTATCATATATTATATTTTTTTTAATATCAACAACACTTACTTTAACAAGTTCAAGACCATTTTTAGTATAACACATTTCACAATCAAGTGCATAAATACCATAATTACCATCACATGAAATAACACGTGATGGTTTTGTACGTACATATCCATCAAATGGTCCATTGCAACCTTGTGTTATACCACTCCATACATGCATATTTCCAATAGTACAACCATTTGAATCTTCATTACCATTACAACAATTCCATTCATTATTTGAATTACACTTTTTACCCCAATGATATATACATTTATCTGTTGTAATATATTCATTTGTTTGGCTGCTTAATAAAAAATTTTTAAAACAACGAACACAAGCATGTTCAACAGCTTCAACAGAACAATCTGAAGATGATGATGATGACGATGATGATGATGAAGATAATGATTCAATTGTATCAAAAAATTTATCACTATCTGATGAAGATTCTTGATCAATATCAGAATTAGCAACTGAACTTGATGTTGAACCATTACCACTGTCTACCTCTAATTCACCATATGATAAACTTGATAATTGACTTGGAATAAATTCACGTGCATTAACATCAAGACTGTGTTGTTGTAAATTATATTTGTATTTATTATTATTATTGTTGTTGTTGTTATTTTGATTATTAGCTCGTGAGTATGGGCGATGGCATCTTGGATGTGGTTGTCGATTGATAATAATGGCACAGCCAGGATAGTAAGTGCATTCAATTGGATAGCCAAAGTTTGTCAAATCAATTCCATTTAGTATATACTGACGTAAGTATAATGTCAATGTTACGTTATTTAATTCAACAATAATATTATTGTTTTGTAAGCTTGTATTTTTATTTTTTTTATCAATTTTTTTTATTATTTGTGAGGTTTTTAAATTGCTCAAGTTATTTGTTGTTGTTGTTGATTTATTTGGATTATTACGATTTAATTTTTTGTTATGTATTTGATTTGTATTTAATGTATGTGATGTTAATGAGGATGATGATGAAGATGATGATGATGATGATGATGAAGAAGAACCAGTTGAATGTGTTCTTCGCAAATCAAAATAACGATTTTCATCGTTTATTTGTAAACGATGATTACGTTGAGATGGCTTACGTGATATAATACATCTAGATGTATCATCATCAACATCACGATTATTATGTTGTTCTTTCATAACTCTTGTACGATTTTTACGTTGTCTACGACTTAATTTTTCATGATTTTTTATATCAGACCTTGATGAATCATTAGATGTTTGTGTCGGGCCTTCAGGATTGGATAATGATTGACTATGATGATCTGTTGATCCTTCTTCCTCCAGTTTTTCATCAGGTTCCAAATCGCCATCTTTAGATGCACACACAAAACAGACGTGTAAGATAATCACTTTATTGTTTTTTTGTTTGGTTTTTTTTTTATCTTATTTTTTTTTTAATTTTTAAAGGGAAAGTTAAAGATAAGAATTTAGAAAGATGCCTTTAAATAAATATTTATCCAACAAATAAGAAAAACATTTTCATGTTTTTTACACTAAAAAAAAAAGTGTTATCGAGAATTTTTTTTAAACAAATTATTACTTGTATATTTTTGATGTTATTAAAAACAAAATGAAAAATTAATTTTGTTAAATTTTAATTGATTTTTTAAAGTTACAAGATTAATATTAATAATGAGTAATGACACAACATAATTGATGGTCTTGATAAATCATTGAAGATGTTTTCTACTTTCATTATTGAAATAAGAGTTTTTAAGGTATTTTGTTTATTTATTTTTTTTTTGATGAAATTAAATATTAACAGCAACGAACTGTTGTATAGAATCAAACAAGAAAAAGATTTCAATGAAATTTAAAAAAAAAAAACTGGATATACATGCCACAAAATAACGGTATTAAACCCAATACTATTTCGCAGCGATGTGATACCGTTGGATGATTACGAAATCATCTTTTTAAGATTTAACTTTGTCATCCTGAAGTTAAAAAAAAATATCTTAAAACTTTCTTTAAATATTGTGTGCACTAAGAAAAATGAAAAAAAAAAAATATATATATTTTACTTAAAACTTACCTACAAATAATATAATCACATTTTTTTTAAACGATATTATTAAAACAAATATTTAACATCAATGAAAAATAATTGAAAAAATTTTAAATATAACATTTTTTGTAAAAAAATGAGGTCAAAAAACCAAAATCAAATTCATTGTTTATATTCCAGTTTTTGACCTACATTTTATTTTTGACTTTCTCTAACCTTCTTTTAATTTCGTACTCAAAATTTTTTTCATATATTTCATGAATAATATTGTTAATTAATATAACAATAATTTTAACATAAAAAAAAAATTATTATTACAATTATTTGATGAATATTAAAACAAAAAATTAAACATTTTATATTTATATATGATTAATTTGTTTATTCAAAAAATAAATTGTAAATGAAAAAAAATAAAAAATAATAATAAAGTATTTAAAATACAATTAAAAAATGATAAATATTTTTTTATTTTTTTGACTGATAAAAGTTATATGTTAAAAAACAAATGCGCGTTTGTTTATTTTTAGAATTTTATCAAAAAAAACAAAAAACCACCTAAAGCTTTAATAACGATTACGAATTATTATTTTTATTTTAAACTAATGTTATTTATTTTTTTATGTTATCATCATCGATTAGGAAATAAAAAAAATAATAAAAAAAAAGAGATATAAAATAATGTCCACGTAATTTTAATTTTACTAATGAGCAGAATATTAAAATTTTTTATATTTTTTTATGTTGATGAAGCATGACAGGATATAACTAGAGAAAAATAAAATAAAAAAAAAAAATAAGGCATTGAAGATGATGGTTCGAAACGATTGATTTAAAAAAAATGACAATTTTCGAAAATGTCCTTCAACGAGGACGACGAATGAATGTTAATTTAACACAAAGTTTAATTTGTTTTAAAAAAAAAAAATTTGATTTCACTTTTGGCAACTACATTGTTGAAGATAAATAAATATCTGTAGTACAGAAATATGATAGGTGTACACATTAATGACAATCGTATAAAAATAATTACAAGAAAGAAATTTATAAAATTGATAAAATTTGAAAATAGAGGAAAATTATGATTTTTATAAATTTTAAAAATTATTGAACGTACCTTCAGCACAGCTTGATAGATATTTTCCATCAGATGAAAATTTTATGTCAAGCACAGTTCCAGTATGACCTTTCAATGCACCAACCATCCATGGATGTGTAAATTCTTGTTGTATTTCTCGTCGTTTTTTATTTTTTCCACGTTTAATAGCAACTGAATTTTCATTTTGTTCAGGTACTTCTGTACTTGAATTAATATTATCATCTTTTTTATGCTCATCATCTGTAAAAAAAGTAAAAAATAAACCATTAAAATTTATTCATCACAACAATTGACATATTCATAATTATTTTTAGCTTATTGTTAAACAAATTAGCAAACAAAAAAAAAAAAGAGTATTTATTTTTAAACCAAGTTAACAAACCGATAGAAGGTTATTTGTTTTATTATATATAAAAATAAATTTTACAAGAAAAAAAGAACAATCGTTATTTTCAAGAACACAAATGTTTTGTAAAAAAAATATTTTATATCTTTTAATAAAAATTCTGTAATTATATTAACAATTTTATTGACTTACACGACAATTTTGTAAAGTAAAAAATTGGATAAAAAAATTTATTCGTGAACCACATGATCAAGCAAGCATGACTAAACCACAAAATAAAGAAAAAAAAAAAATACTTCAAGAACAAAATGAATAAATTAAGAAACAAAAAATCACCTATGGATGATTCATTATTATAATAATCTTATCGTTTTTTTTTTTATTTTTAGTTATGAATCACGTGTTACTTCTACCACAAAAATAAAAAATACAAAAGAATATAAAAATAAAAAAAAAGATAAGATATTTTTGAAAAGCTTTGTATAAACTTTTATCTTTAATTTAAAAAAACAAAACAATAATGATTCACAATTACTTGCGTTATATTAATAATAAAATAAAATAATTAAATAAAAATATTTTCTTACTTTTTATTTCAGCTGTTTTTCGGCGATTGATAATAAATCCAATGATAATTATTATTGCTCCAAGTACAAAGGAAGACAACACAAGGTCATTAATTTCCATACCAAATATTTCAATGAATCCCATGATTAATAACTTGGCTATTTAAAAATAAAAAAACATATTAATGTGTGTATTATGTTTACTTATATGATAATATATACGTCTAATTTATTTATGGTATTTTTAAGTCATAAAAAAATTTTTAATAAGAGGGAGAGACAAGGAGAGACAATAATTATTTGACGTGATATATTCACCTGATTTGATAAAAATTTAAAAATAAAAATTTTATTATATAAATAAATGAGTATTTTTTGATGAATATATTTCAATAGATGTGTTTCCAGTTATTTAAAAAATATATTAATAATTAAAATTAATTAAAATTGAAGGTTAATAAAGTAATAAATAAAAAAAACAATTTTTTTTAAAAAATATTTTTAAAAAATTTTAAATCAAAACAACTTAATATTGTTTATAATAATTATCATGTTTGCTATTTTAATTGAATATTGTTATTGTCATGTGAGTTTGTCAATCATATTTAAAAAATATTTACATTTTTTTTTTTTTAAAGTAAATATTTGTGTCTACATTAATTTAACATTGTCTGACTGCTTGAGTCAAAAACAGGTTATGTTGACTCATTTATAATTTTTTAATAAAATAATAAATAATGAATTATAAATTACAACATTAATAAATTTTATTATTCTAACAATAACCTGATATTAAATTGATTCAAAATTCATGTAAAATTAATTATCTAATTTATTTTTTTATTTAGAAAATTATATTTTAAAATTATTCGCTTGATTTAGCTGGCAAGTGTACACTACCTTAAAAAGCAGATAAAAGTAAAAAAAAAAAAAAAAAAGAGAGAGCTTAAAAAAAAAGCAGGAAAAATTGTCTAAATATTTAATTATATTTCTAGAGATTTAATTCATTAAAAAAAAAATTTTTTCAATCCGGGAGATCAACTAACGGTACACGACAATAAAATACATACCAAACTCTTTTTTTTATCTTCTGATAAGTTGGCACATGTATGTGTGCAATAATAAAACTCGGGTTTTTTTTTTTTGTAAAAAAAAAATTTTGTTATTCTTGATCTTAATAACTGAGGTCAGTCCTCTGTTGATGATGACACACCAAGTTGTTTTTTTTTAAAACTCAAATGAATCACCAAACTTGGTACCAAATTAATGACAATTTTTAGAGGTACACAAGTACTCACTTTGACAATTTATTTCATCACTGTATCACCAATATACTCATAATAAATATTATTAAAACAAAAAAAAAGTCTTTTGTATTATTAGAATACTGTACTAATGACACCGATGATATAATAACGTTCGATTTTATTTTTTTTAAATTAAAAAAAAATATATATATGTATGATGATTAAGCCGTTGAAGCGCGTGTTCACTCGTACGAGCGAGCATGAGAAATTAAATTAATTAAGAATACAACTACAAACATGAACAAGCTTGTACAAACGTGTTGAACATGCATGTGGATGAAGGTGGCAGATGGGGGGGAATTGTAAAGAGCAGAATTGAGCAAGTAATTATTGAGTTTTATACAAGTTTCAATAAGTTACATCAAATTACCGTAGATAATTGACCATTAAGCTCATGCAAGCTCATTTTTAATTAATAATGTAAATAATTGTGTTATTTTTTCATAATTAGAAATATTTTTAACCCAAATAAATGTCTAATTTCATTCTAGTTGTTAAAAATAGCAATTGAAATGAAAAAAAGGCTTCAAATTGCGTTTGAAGTAGAATACTAAATAGAAGGCAAATTTACAATAAAAAAGTGAAAAAAACTGTAGAAAATAATCTTGAAAATTTTTGGGAACATTAAAAAATTAATTAATATATATTTTCTATTTTTTTTATCATTGTAAAATGTATCTGAATAAAATTATTGCTAAATTTTTCATCAATTTTTTACATTGGCATTGTAAAAGCGCCTTTATAATGTAAGATACTCTAGCGCTCTAAAAATAACTGTGGCATAAAACAGAATTAAAAAAAAAAAAAAAGTAAGGTTAGGTTAAATCTCTCCTGGAGTCTTGGCATCCCTGTTCTGAAATGAATGAGATTAAAAAAAATATATAATGTTTAGAGATTGATAAAGAAAAATAAAAAAGAAAATAGAAAACAAGAAAAAAAATTGTGATAACGGTTGTTTTTGATGTTTATTGTAATACAATAAAGTATCAATGGTTTTGTCAAACAATATGAATCAAAAGGCAATTGTGCCGAGACGAAGTGTCAGGATATTGCTTGTTGGTGATCAAGGAGTTGGTAAAACATCTCTAATATTATCACTGGTTAGTGAGGAATATGCTGAAGAGGTGCCAAGTAAAGCTGAAGAAATAACAATACCAGCTGATGTTACACCTGAACAAGTACCAACTCACATTGTTGATTACTCCAGTAAGTTTATTATTTATCTTGGAATTTTTTTCGATTGATAAGAGCAATTCTTATTGATGATATTATCAAATCAATACCTTGATACCTAACAACAATTTAATTAATTTATTCTAGCAACGGAACAAACAGAGGATCAATTAATGGAAGAAATTCAAAAGGCCCATGTTATTTGTGTTGTTTATTCAGTTGATGATGAGTACACACTGGACAGAGCAGCAAGTTATTGGTTGCCATTAATAAGAAAATGTTCAGAAAATAATCGTTGTCCTGTTGTACTTGTTGGAAATAAAATTGATCTTGTTGATTATTCAACAATTGAGGTAAATAATAAATACTTTTAAAACATAAATTTTAATAATTATTATAATAATTTTTACTTGTTATTTAATTTAGGCTGTTTATCCAATAATGAAAGAATTTTCAGAAATTGAAAGTTGTATTGAATGTTCAGCAAAAACATTACAAAATATATCAGAAATGTTTTATTATGCACAAAAAGCTGTATTACATCCAACAACACCATTATATAATTATGATACACAAGAATTAACTGATGAATGTCGTACAGCACTTCAAAGAATATTTAAAATATGTGATTTAGATAATGATGGTTTATTAAATGACATGGAATTAAATGCATTTCAACAGTGTTGTTTTAATACACCATTACAACCACAAGTACTTGAAGATGTTAAAGCTGTATTATCAAAAAATATACATGATGGTACATGTAAAGGTTGTGTAACAATGAAAGGTTTTATGTATTTACAATGTTTATTTATTCAACGTGGTAGAAATGAAACAACATGGGCTGTATTAAGAAAATTTGGTTATGATAATGATCTTAAAATGTCAAAAGATTATATTAATCCACAATTAAAAGTACCATCTGGTTGTACAACTGAATTATCACATAAAGGACAAGAATTTTTAACTGTATTATTTATGCAACATGATCGTGATCGTGATGGTGCATTATCACCAATTGAAATGGATGCATTATTTTCACGTTGTGGTAGTTCACCATGGGGTGATGAATATAAATATAATGTTGCTACAAATGACAAAGGTTGGATAACGTATCAAGGTTTTATGTGTCAATGGACATATTTGACATTAACAAATGTACGTAAAACATTAGAATACATGGCTCTACTTGGTTATAATATGTATAATGATGAATGTCAAGCAAGTTCTGTTACAATAACAAGAGAAAAAAAATTAGATCTTGCTAAAAAACAATCAAGTCGTAATGTTTATACGTGTCATGTTATTGGACGTAAAAGTAGTGGTAAAACAACACTATGTCGTTCATTTATTGATCCAAAACTTGATAAATTTAAAGATGATGATAAAGTACCAAATAATTCTCAAATTGCTGTTAATACTGTTAGTGTTTATGGACAAGAAAAAACAATATTACTACGTGATATTAATATTTTAAATGTACAAGATGCATTAATGCCAACACAAATTCAATGTGATGCTGCAGCACTTGTTTATGATACAAGTGATCCAAAATCATTTGAATATATTGCACGAATATATATTGTAAGTATTTTTAATTATCAAGATTCATTGAAAATTTAATAATAAATTTGTATTTATTATTTGTTGTAGAAATATTTTGCTGACAGTAAAATTCCAGTTTTGATTGTTGCAAATAAAAGTGATTTAACAGAAGTTAAACAAGATTATTTATTACAACCAGCTAGTTTTTGTAGTAAATATAAACTTATGCCACCACAGCCATACAGTGTAACACGTACTGTAAGACCAGAAATTTTTGTTAAACTTGCAACAATGGCTGCATTCCCGTAAGTCTCATTTAAACTTGATAATTAATTTAACATAGATTAGATTATTTATTGCACAAAAAAAAAAAAATAGAAAAGTCTAGATCAAGGCTGTCTTTCTCTTAATTTTTTCACTTGATTTGCAATAATTTTGTAGAGAAAAAAAAAGACTTTATCAGTTTTATTTGTTAGTTTATTTTATTTGAAAAAAAAAAGAAAACAAATTTATTTAAATAGACACTAATAATGATAAGCAATTTCGTGTTTAGCCGCTTTCAAGCAGCGTGGGTATTATTTTACAAACACAGGTTGGTCAAATTTCTTTTTTACTATGTGTAAAAAAAATTATATATATATCGTATGGGCACGTTTTGGACTCTTAATCAAGGTGTTGAACAATCACTAGACATAATTAAACCCAAAAAATAATCATCATAAATTGTTTGTTTAATTTTTCACAGCTTAAAATATATTTTTTGATAATTAATCACTTTTTTATGCTTTAATTTGCTTATTTATTCAATTTATTTCGTATTGAAATATTAATTTTTCGCTCAAGTTTTATTATTTTAATTATGCTTGTTTTTTTTTCTTAGAAAAAAACATTTTTCATGAAATATTTTAGAGCTTTTACGCCTGTCAATAGCTTGATTAAAATACAAATAAAATCATTAGCAAAAAGAATTGTTTTCAAGCTCAAAATTACCATTAGAAATTTTTAAATTTAACAAAATAAAAATGCAATTTAAATTAATTAAAATATCTATCGATGTCTTGTGACTAAAATTAAAAAAATGATTATTTTTATCAAAAAATTATATGTAAAAATAATAGCTTTATTTATTTTTACAGTTGAAGATATAATCACTGCATTATTTTAATTATTTGAATTTTTTTTATAGACATATGAAGCAGTTTGGACTGATTCAAGGTGATTCAATTGTCTGGTGGAAAGCTGGTCTTGGTCTTGCTGCAGCAACTGTAGCTGGTTTTATGATGATACGTGTACTCAATACTGACAAAAGATAGTCTATGTATTTTATTATTTTCAGCTTTTATTATATCCTTATTAAGCTTAATTGATTTAATTGAATAACTGTATAAAAAAAAAATAAAAAAACAAATCCGATTACGTAAGGAGAAAAAAAATATGTTAAAATACAAAAAAGTCAATGATTTTTAATGATTGATTATTGGATTTTTTTAGTTTAATGAATTATATTATATTAATAAGCATTTTGTTGCCATTGTTTAATAAACAATCACATAGGTTTGTAAAAGTGTGTTTTATCAAAAAATTGAGTAGTTGTACTGTTGATTTATTAATTCGTAATTATTCCAAGTTTATAATAAATATATATTGTCAAAAATTTTAACTCAAATAATATTTATAAATCATTATTAATACAAAACAAAAAAATTGTATTAATTAGCTTATCATTTTTATCAAATTGACTGTAAAATTATGAACAAAGTGAAACAAAGCATCATGTTATTTGTGAATTGACAAAACGAGATTGATTTTTTTAAACAAAGTGTATATTTTTCAGCTAAATTATTATCAATCTGTATTATCTATTAAAATAAATTACTAATTAAAATAAAAAAGGGAAAGAAAAAGAAGATTTATTCATATATTTTCTACACTTTAAATCAAATTTATTGTTTTTTTTAAATGAACATACATTTTCTTTTTGATGTTGTAATTTTTATTTTATTGATTACAATTATTCAAAGAATATAGAACAATTCAATAAAACCTTTGTTGACTTTAAACTAATTTTTAACTTTTTTTTTCTGGATATTTTAGCTGGACAATAATTTGATCTAATTAAATTTCTAAAATTTTTGTCTTTAATTCAAATATATGAAACAGCTACGAAAAATTTACATATCTGCAACAAAAAATTAAGTCATAAATATAAATAAATGTTTTAAAAAAATAAATTAAAATAAACAATGATGATTATTTACTAACATGATTGGCCATTTGACATTTTGCACTGACGAATAGCTTCATTAAAACCTTCACAGAGTGTAAGATCTGTTTGATTTTGTGCACATTGAAGAAATTGTTGAATTTCATAAGAGCAAACACCACTGCTTTGTCCTGGTTGTGATTCAGCATATTGTTGAACTGGTGCAGCAGCAGCAGCAGCTGGAGCTGGAGCAGCAGCTTCAGAGCTACCACCACTGAATAAACCAGTAACAGCATGTCCAATAGTATGACCAATTGCTACACCACCAGCAGTTGCCATCATTTGTCCCATAATACCTGGTTGTTGTGGTGCCATCATGGGGGCTGATGCTGATGCTGGTGCTGGAGCAGCTGGTGCCTTAGTTGGAGCAGCTTGAGCTGGAGCAGCACGAGCTGATGGAGTAGCACGAGCTGATGCAGCTCTTGATGGTTGAGGTGATGATACTCGTGTTGGTCTAACCCTAAATTAACAACACGTCATTTTTACTATTGCACAATTTTTTGTAACTCTTTAACAAATCAATATTATAATTTTTACTACATTTTTTTAATGTCAAATTGTCAAATATTTTTTTTTTTTTCAATTTTCAATATTTTATCATGAATTGTAATCATTTTTTTTCTATATTTTTATGGATTTTAAAACCTTGAACTGTGACGTAATCAAATTATAGATCTTTAGACTCTAATTTTTTTTAATTAATTTATTAAAATAAATTTTATTTATTGTTAGAAACAGTTAGAAACTTACGTTCTTGCTGGAGGTGCTGCGCGTCTTCTTGCCATTTTAAATAATGTCTTGTTTTTTTTTCGGTACTTTTAATTAGATTAACAGTTTTTTTATAACTGCGTAAAATTGCTTGCTTTGTTAATCGAGATGATTGACTGTGGTGCAAGCAGGGCTTGGTGGGTGGTTGTGGGGGGTTTATAAAACAAAAAAAAAAACGCCGAGAAAAGAGCGCCATCATGAAAAAGCGCGCGCACTTTAGCGGCCATTTTTAATTACTTTAAATTTGCCAATTGACGAAATTTTTTATTGAAAAAAATATATTTAGATTATATAATAAAAATACAAGGTAATTAAATAAATAAACTCGACAAAATAATTTTTTAACTTATATATATACAATAGTATATTTAATATTCACATTTTTTTTATTTGAATTTTTATTAACATGTTTTTCGAAATTTTTGAAAATAATTTTTGAACTTTTAAAGCTGCTCTTTTGAGGTAAAGTTATTAAATTTATTCTCCCGTCATCATTTCCATAAATTCTGTAAATAAAAATAATTAATAATTTAATTTTTATTCATTATTTTAATTGATAATTTGTGATTATAAATTTTTTTTACCATCAAAATCAACAGTGCCAGAACCATCAGTATCAATTTCTGCAATAATACCATCTAAATCTGAACTCGTTAATTTGTCATCCAAAGCTGTAACATAATTTACATCATAAAACTTTCATTTTTAATTAATTTAATTTTCTAATAATATTATTAATTATTTCTCAAAAAAAATATAAAAATTTCACGCGCAAAAACTATTTTTAATCTCACTTTAAAAATCCCACTGAAATTATATTTTTTAACTAACAAAAAAAAGCATATTTATAAATATTTTATAAAAAAAAACAATAGATTAAATAAAGTGTAAATAAATTTTACATTTTACCACTAATTTTTCAATCTCAATTACATAATGAAAAAAGAAAGAAAAAAAATTTCATAAACGAATATATTTTTGTGAATTAAATTATGTAATTATGTAAGTTTAAATAAATTATTACCAGCAAGAATTTCTTTGAGTGTAGCTGTTGTTATATATCCATTTCCTTCTCTATCATACATACGAAATGCTTCTTTTAATTCTTCTTGCATAGCTTCAGCATCTTCTTCTTCTAAAAATCTTCCAGCAATTCTACAAAACACATCGAAATTAACTTTTCCAACATGATCTGGATCATTTTCTTCAATTAATGCATTCAATTCAGAATCATCAAATAATTGACCCATTGTATTAAGAAGTATTGATATTTTTATTGTATCAATAAAGCCACTTTTTGTTGTATCAAACATTTGAAATGCTTTTCGCATAACTGCCAATTTTTGTTCATCTTCTTCCTGTAATTTAATAATTGAAAAAAAAGATTTAAAATTAGGTATATTATTTTTAATTTAAATATTAATAAAATTTATTTATTCATATATTCTTTGTGTAATAATAAAATGAAACTATATTTTAAAATTTAAATTGTATATTTTTTTTTGCAATTAAATTAAAATATTTTATAAAATAAATTAAATAATTTAAACTATTGATTTGATCAAATGAAATTTATAATTTTTTTGATGTATAAAAATGACGATGGCTTACCATGTTGATGCTTTGTGCGTTGATGACAATTTACCTGAATACAAGTGTCTCTCTAGGATATAAAGACCTCACAACTAACTGGTTAAACGGGCTAGAAATTTCGTATGTCACAAAAATAGCGTGCATCATTTTAGTAGAAGGAAAAATGAAATATATTATAAGTTTCTTGTGGTTGGAACGTAAATAATGATGAGGAGATAGAGGTGTAAAGTGTGAAGGAGGAAAAATAAAAAGAAAAATTTAAAAAAAAAAAAAAAAACATGTGGGTGAAACGATGAATTTTCCACACATTGCAAGAAGGTCGAGAAGCATGGATTTTTCAAGAAATTAATTTTATACAAAAGAGTTAAAATTTATATAAATATAAATTATATTATTTTTTGAAAATTATTTAATTATTTGTTTTAAAATATTAATAGAAAAATATATGTTAATTGTTGAAATTTATATATACTTAGATAAAATTTTTTTAGTTAATAATAATTATTTTTATATTTTATGATTTCATGGATATTTTTGAAAATAAAATATATATAACAACCCTTGTAATAATTATACCCCTTAATATTATTTTGTCTCATAATTTTTCACGCTTTTTTGTGCCAATTTTTAATAGTAAAAAAAAAAATTAAATAAAAATTTGTTTTACTTGCCAAACTATCAAGTCTATAAGATACGACTCGTTAAGTTAGAAGGCAACCAGGCGGTCCTTACAAATTCCGGAATATATTTTATACAATATATAATACATTCTTGTTTATATATATAATTGCACTATTGCATTTTTAATTTTAAAAAATTTATAGTGCATTACGACCATGAAGCTATTATCCTAAAATATTTTTCAATATAAATTCCAACAAAATAAAATTCATTAAATTTATTTTCAATGAAAAAAAAAAAAAAAACAAATTGAATTTTTAATTTATTTCATTAACAATAATAAATTTATTTAAATTTTATTTTATTCATAATTTAATAAATAAAAATTTAATTTTTAATTGAGATATTAATTTTAATGTAAATTATTCAAGTTTAATTTTATACAAATTGATTTCTTTTTTTTGAATAATTTACGATGCAATAAAATTTTAAAATTAATTACATGTTTAATTATATTATTTGTTTTAATTATTGAGATATGATTAATCCATTCATCGTCGATTTGTCATATCCTTCGTTGATTTTGTTGGGCAATGAGCCAAACTAAAACCACGAATAGCCTATCTTTATGTAAAACTTTTTAGAATTTTTAAAAGTACTGCATTATAATCATAGATAGTCCGTCATGCGTCGTCAACTCATTTCCCCAAAATAACTTATGAATTATATGACAGTCACACACTATTGACTTAAATATTCTTTATATAACGATAAACAAATAAACAATGGATCATATTTCATAGTTAGATTTAAGACAGACTGGAAATTGCAAAGAAAAATAATTAAATTTAAACTTTTCGTAATTTTTATTTTTTATATATATTTAAACTTGTATATATTTATAAAATCTGGGTTAAAAAAATCATATTTTTAAGTACAGTATAAAAATACTAATTATGATATTTATAAAATATTTTGTTTCATTGTATTAATAATGTTTAAGTTTAGATAAACTTGTAAATATTTCATAGACTAACAGTAGAAATAAATTAAATGAATATTTAAAAATTTTTTATAAAATTATATATTTAAATTTGTTTATAAATATATCAAGGCCACATATGAGTCTACTGTATGATTGACCTGATGACAAAAAAATAAAAATAATCTTGATCCAAATGAGAGTAGACGAGGTACTGACAATTAACAACAAATAAAAACAACAAAAACAAATTAAATATACAAACAATAAAATTGCATTAAATATAAATTAAAAAACAAAATAACAATTTTCCATTTATCCCCATTTGATGTTGCTCAATTAATTTTAAATTTAACAAATTTTAATTATGTAACTAGTTTTGTAAAGATTTTTCTTTGCTGTTAATGGTAACTGGTACATGATCAGTTTCGAATATTTCAGACGATCCATTGAGTTTTTTTTTTTTTTTATCAACAACTATTTTTATGATCCATCCAATTAATAGTGGTAATGGAGTCATCACAGCAACAGACACAGGAATAACTGTAAAAATTTAATTAATTGTTTTACTTATTGTTAAATTAAATTAGTTTGTTGTTTTTTTTTTACCAGTAGTAAGATCTGCTTCTGGTTGAGACATACTAAATTTAAGTAAAAAAATAGCAATTCCAGTATTTTGAATTCCAGTTTCAATGGCAATTGCTTTGATATCTGTAACTGGTTGTTTAAATAAAGTCATGGCAATTAAACCACACATAAAACCAAGCCAAGGAAGACCCATTCCTGCTAAAACAATCTGAAATTATTAAGTTTTTTTTTTAACTGTTAATTAAATAGCCGAATTGATTTAAAAATATCACTTACCCTCCAAGAAAATAACTTGAATAAATAAAAATTTGTAATAATTGCAAATATAACAATAAAAAGAATTAATATTGATGAAAATGTTTTTGTTATTCGCACCATTGTTTTACATAATTTTGGATATTTTTTTTGTATTAAAAAACCAATTCCAAGTGGAATAATAAGACCAATTGCCATTGTACTAATATTTCTATAAGGTACACGAAGTTTTCCTTTTTCTAAAATATATTTACCCAATGTAAAAACCCACAATGGAATTGTAACTGTAAAAAAAACCAATTTTTAAATAACAAAATATAAAATAAAATATATAGAAAAAAAAATAAATATTTATACCAAAAGCTGCAAGCGTAGATAAAGCTGTCATTGCTATTGAAAGATTTAAATTACCACCAAGTAATAATGTCCACATGTTGGATGCACCACCACTTGGACTGATACCAGTGAAAAATATTCCAATTTGCATTTCTGGATTATTGGGAAATAAAATTTGACCAATACCAAATGCAATCTGTTTTTTTTTAAAAGAAAATATATATTTAAAATTATCTGATTATTTAAATAATTGATGAGAATATTTTAACTTACAAGTGGCATTATTATAAATTGGCACACACCACCAATTAGTGGACCAATTGGTTTTTTCATTGTTTCACATATTATTTGCCAATCTATGGCACAGCCAAAATTAATATAAAGTATTGAAACAAGTGTTGCAACACTTATGACAAATATTGTATCAATTAATCTTTCTGGACGTATTATTGTCACCAGCAAAGTCTCAGAAGATGCTGAGATTCCCTAAAAATAATTAGCCAATTATTTTGTCACTTTTTTTAATTAAAAATTTCAATAGTTTATTAAAATATTTACCTCATTTGTAATTACATTGAGAGTAATTTTTGTTTTTCCTAAATTAAGGCCTTTAATTTTTATCCTTTCATTCCAAACAATATTTTCTTTTGTAATATTTTTAAATTCTGGTACTTCAATTGATACTAAATCTTCATCAGATGTATTTGCAATTAATTTCCATTTTTCTGGAATAATTTTTGGAAATGAAATATTAAATGTTGCCTCTTTTGTGTCATCAATTTTAATTTTTATTTCTGTTCGATTTAGTTTTAAGGACCACTCTTGGCCATTTACCAGGCAGATGAGGAAAAATCCAAACAAGATTTTTCTAATCATCTAGAAAATAAAAATAAAAAGTTAACAAAATTAGATATAAAATTGTCTAGCTGATACGACAAACAGGTCAGACAAGAATTCACATATAAATTAATTAAACAATTTTCATTTTGTCCAAAAAATTACTCCAGTTTTTTTTGGAGTACTTGTTTAAACATGCATTTTAAAACACTTTAACAAACAACAAAGCGAATACATAACTGTCGACAAGATAAGTCGCATATTATTTTTTTTAAATGCAAATGCACTGTATATAATTAGACAGTAATGTTTTTTAATGAGCATACGTGTGTTACAAAAAAAAAAAATAAAACGAATACTCACATTTATGTTTAACAAGATTAAATAAATAATCAAGACTGTGAACTTGTATAAATCAATCAACACCTGCTGTTATATATACTGAGTTGAAGTAAAAATTTAATGACTTTTAACTTGACATTCAATTGATATCAAGAATGATCAACAACCTGAGTTTAGACACGTACTAGCACGTACGCATTATGCAAGCCGGATAAATGATGATTTCAAAGTGGTATAGTGTTATCATGTACAGCACACATGGCAGCCATGCATGGATATATCACAACAACAATGATTTAACACTTTCATGTGAATGTTTATTATTATATAAATCAGGAAAGATGATTTGATAGGCTGTAAATATGTCATCAAGACTTATCTTGTTGATCAGCAGTCACCACGGTCTCTATTATTGCCAACAGATGTTGATTTATTTTCACATTTATTTGATTGAAATGTGGTACCGGTTGAATCACACCAAAGTACTCCAAGTGGACCACGTCAACAAGTTGAAGAATCAAATCTGAAATTGTTTTTAAAATTATTCAGACAGATGAATCAAAAAAATAGATTGATATTTATTGGGTACTTTAATTTATCTATTAATGTTGATAAACATTGTCACATGTCAAGTGTCAATAATTAATTTGTCAACAAAATACACATACCATGCGCATGCGTAGATTTTATATTTCCATTTAATTAATTAGTAATAATTAACGTTATTTCGATTTGTTTTTTCTATGGTATTTTTACTTGAACAATATTTGATAATTATAAATTATTTAAACAAATTTAAATAAATAATTAAATATATTTTAAGCGCATTTGTTTTGCGCAGTTTTCTAGTGACAACTAGTTTTTTTTTTTTTTTCTTCGAATAAATTTTATGGTAACTTTGTAATTTTTTTGTTTTGTTTATGTTGTTTTTTTTTTGACAACACAAATTTGACTTGCATGTTCAACTTCTGATATATTTTATATGTAATATTTATTTTTATTTATTTATTTTAATGTCGAGATAATTGTGATAAATCTATGATAGATTTTGAGTAAGTGTAAGAAACATTAGGCTGAAATAACGTGATTGTTATTTGGAAATTGTGAGCAGCTGTGTTGTTAATTGGAAAAAAAAATATGTCAACGCTTGCTGAGAGTCGAAAGTTTGATTACAATTATTCTGGATCTATTCTCACTGAAAAAGACATCAATGATTCTTTCAGGGTATGAATATATTTTGTTAAATTAAATTTTAATTGATGAAAATTAATTGATTTCATTTGCAGTACATACGACCAAATCAATTTAATAATATTGTCAAAGAAGTTGAACGACAAAGATCAAAAAGAGATGAAGAACATTTATGGACATCAGTTCTTCAACATCAAGATTTAAAATTTAAAAAAAATACACATGAATATGGTACAGTATCAAATTATGATTTGATGAAACTTGAGTTAAAAAATTTAGAAGAAAATACACATTCATTTGGATCAAAAACAAGAAGAATAAATAAAAAATATGAAGAACCATTTGAAATAAAAGAACAGGCATTTACAAAAAGACAACTTGAATCATTAAATTCAACAAAAAGATCTTCATCATCAAATTCAAGTTCAGAAACATTTATTGTAACTCAAGATAATAATAATTTTGTTGATTCACCAAAGAATAATTCAATTGGAAAATCTCATATATCATCAGTTACATTAAATGATAATTTTAATTATCAAAAAAATAAAAATTATTGTAATTCAAGTCCAGAATTAAATTTACAATATGAAAAAGTTACCAAAGATAGAAAAATTTATGAAATTTCTCTACACCCAAATGTTATAAAAAAAGTATTAATTATTCAAACAAAAATATCAGAACTTCTCAATGAAATATCATATAGACTTGGTAGAATTCCAAGACCAGATGGTGAAAGTGATTTACGACGTCGTCAACAACGTCTTGCTGAATTTGGAATAAGATTTTCAAGAAATTATCTTTATGTTCTTGGACGACAAGTTATTGATATACAACAACATATTAAAGCAGCTGAATTAACATCAAAAGAAAAAATTAAAAAAAATAATTTTATTCTTCATGTACAAGCAATTGAATCAAAAATTTTATCATCACATCAATTATTGATGTATGCTCTTGATGCTTATGCTAAGCATATATCTTCATCAGGAATAAAAGGACATCCTGGTAAACTTGGTGATATTTTACAAGTTCTTGTTCAGCTCAAAGAAATTTGTAATAAAATTAATTTGTCTTTTGAATTTTTGGAAACTGAAAATTTAGATATTTATCCATTGGTAATTATTAATTTTTATTTTCAATTTTAATTATAAATATATGTAATTTTTTTTTTTTTCAACAGGGTGATAATATTCAAACACGTTGTTATGAAATTTTATCAAAAGTTAATTCAACATCTGAAATAAATTCACCATCAGCTATTAGTTATGGTGCTCATTCAACTCATGGTTTTCCTGGTGTATCAGATAAACGTAAAATAGATAATCATAAAATACCAAATCGTTTGAGCATGTATAATTCTGTTTCAAATAAAAAATCATACAGGGATCCAAAAAACAGAAGGCATGGTAAATAAATAATTAAATGAATTAATTTAAAAGTGTATATTAATTTAATTTAATTAATTAGTTACAGTTGGAATACATCCAAAAGATAGAGCACAGAGAACTCTGAGTATGCCAATTAATAATCCTCCACCAACACCAGATCAGAGTTATCAAAATTCTTTGATTCGTAAATCTCAAAAAATACGTAAATCAAGAATAAATGGTTTACTTCATGAAGATAAAATCAGCACGACAATGGGCCTCATACCAAAATTTTCCGAAACAGTTAGAGATTTTTATATTTTAACATGAATTTATGACTTGTAGTTATTTTATAATTATTTAATTATGATTTAATAGATAATTAGTAGTGAAAGATTATCAAGAAAGCTACCATCAACAGCACCAAGTGAAATTAAAATTAAAAAGAAACCAAAATGTTGCTATAAGAAATCAAAATTATCATTGCAATCAGATGAAACAGTATTACATGATAAAAAAAGTAAAATAAAACAAGAAGATTTATCAAATTTTATTCCTGTGATTGCTGATTTTATGGCTTTATTACCAAAAAATGTATGACGTTTTTGTTTTTATTAACTGGGCACGTTTTAAGTAATTATATTTGTTTATTTTTGTTGTAGAAAAATAATAATGAGACTGAATTTTGGGCTTCTTTTGAAGAGCACCAAGAACAATGTAAGAAACCAAAAATTAAAATGACTAATTCAAATGATAATGCAAAGTTGATTTGTGTTAATTATGAAGAAGAAAAGACTGATGATAAAAATGAAGATGAGACTAAATTAATTGTTGATGAAAAAGTTGCTGAACGGATATTAAATTATCGAGAGAAATTTTATCAATTTTGTCTGACGAATTCAATGTATACTAGCAAAACTTCTAATGAACCATCGGAAGTTGTAGCATGGTAAGTTATTTTTTTAGTTGTTTTAAATAAGTATTGATAAAATTTGTATGTTGTTCGTTTAAACTTTCAGGGTTTCAGAAAAACTCAAGGAAGAACTTCTTGTTGATTTAACAAAAAAACTTGAAATGAATGAAGTTATTCGTCGATTATTTGATCTTGAATTTCAAGAATTCTAATTTATAGACAATTTTTTGATATTATTTTATTAGTTAGTGGATAAATAATTTTACAATCATGCACTTTAACAACATATTCGTGTAAAATTTTCCATTATTTATTTTTTATTTTCAAAAATACAGAAATTTACATTTTATTTTTAATAAATTTTGTCTAGTCTACAAATTCAAGTATTTTATTTTAAATCTAATTATATTATTTGAATATTTTTTTTACACTCTAAAAATGAGCCTCGATTGCGTCACTGATTTATTTATTTATAGCAAAAATAAAATAACACGATAATTAAAATTTAAAAAAAAAAAAAAATAATAATTTACTAAACAAGGCAATGGCAAATAGAAATTCTAAAATTAAAAAATTTCGACAACTTAAAACTAAAAAAATTTATAGAAGTTAGATAAAATTTATATGAAAAATATAAACAATTTTTTACATTACAAAATATATTAATTATCAATCAAGAAGACTAGAGAACTAGTCTTCTTGTTATCAACGTACATAAAATGTATCAATCGATGATTAATCGATTGATTTATTAAAAAATTTCTCATGGTTGATTGATGATAGAAACCAATTGAAACCAATAGAAACATGTGCGTCATTATGTGTGTGTGTGTGTGTAGCTCTGGGTCATATGGTCCATGAGATTGGCATGTTTTTGTTGTTAATCAGTCGTAGTTAACCTGTACAAAGATACAATTGTGTCAAAAAAGAAATTTATTAGTCTAAAAACGAATATCAATTAACACAATCATCGACAATCATGTCAGTACTTGCTGGACCTATTCATGTTACTGGTATGGAATGTTGTGAATTTACGTATGAATGGACAATTAAAAACTACGAGCAATTGTATGGAGGATTTGAATCACCAATTTTTTCATCTCATTATGGTGATTTTGACGATAAATGGACTTTGAAAATATATTTAGATAAAATCAACAATTACTGTCGTAATACATATATAGAGGCTGATCTAAAGCTTCAATCATTCAATAATAATACTACTTCACAACTCCAAACAAAATGTAAAATATTAATTAATGATAAATATGAAAAAACTGAAGAATATACTTTCAGTAAATTTTCAGAAACAAGTGTCTACGGTAAATCTATTTCACCATTAGAATTGTCAAAAACAGCTAATGGACTAAAAAATGAACTCAAAATTTGTTGTACGATAACAATGACAAAAAAAACAACAAATAATTCTAATGATATTTCAACAATTAATGCTAGACAACAACTGAGTGAAGACTGGAAACAACTTTTGTTAAATGAAAAATCAGCTGATGTTACAATTCAAGTGGGTCAAAAATCATTTCGTGCAATCAAAGGAATTCTTGGGGTACGCAGTCCTGTTTTTTCTGCAATGTTTGATCATGAAGAATTCAAAGAAAATGAAAAAAATGAAGTTGTCATTGATGATATTGAAGAAGATGTTTTTGAAGAATTTCTACATTATATTTATACTGGTGAGTCATCAAGAATTGACAAAATGGCGATGGAACTACTTGCTGTTGCTGACAAATATCAGATGGATTGTCTTAAAAATATTTGTGAAGAAGTCATTTTCAAAACGATAAATTTTGATAATGTTGCAAGTATACTTGTTTGTTCTGATAGATATAATCTCAAAAAACTAAATGAAAAATGTTTAGAATTTATGAAAAAAAATTTACAAGCTGTTATATCAAACAAAACATTTCAAGTTTACAAAAAAAAATATCCTGAAATTTTTGTAGATGTTCTTGAGCACTTGCTTATGTCATAAAATAAAAAATATCCATTGGTTTTGATTAAAAAAAATAAATAAATAAAACTCAGTTAAATATCATCAAGTGTATATTTCATTAAAATTTTGAAATAACCACTATTTCTAAACCACTATTGTAATAAAAAGAAATATTTAAAAATAAATTTTAATCAATAGACTTATTTTTTTAAAAAACCTTATTATCCTTTTTTAGTTGTTGAGTTCTTTTAATCTGGATTTAAAGAAAAGTAAATAAATAACAACATTTTATAACATAAATTGCTTGTTTACTTTTAAAAAATATTAATTATTTTGATATACATAGCTGTTCTTGTTGAAATATTTTTCAGCGTTTAGTGATTAAATAGACGTTGATGAATTTGTATCAATTATATCACCACATAAATGACAATTAAAATCAATTGACAAATTATTTGGAAAATTAAATGCAATTCTTTGCTTTAATTTTTTGATCTTGAATTTCAAGAATTCTAATTTATAGACAATTTTTTGATATTATTTTATTAGTTGGTGGATAAATAATTTTACAATCATGCACTTTAACAACATATTCTTGTAAAATTTTCCATTATTTATTTTTTATTTTTAATAAATTTTGTCTAGTCTACAAATTCAAGTATTTTATTTTAAATCTAATTATATTATTTGAATATTTTTTTTACACTCTAAAAATGAGCCTCGATTGCGTCACTAATTTATTTATTTATAGCAAAAATAAAATAACACAATAATTGAAATTAAAAAAAAAAAAAATAGATTACTAAACAACGCAATGGCAAATAGAAATTATAAAATCAAAAAATTTCGATAGAAAATTTCGACAACTTGAAACTAAAAAAATTTATAGAAGTTAGATAAAATTTATAAGAAAAATATTAACAATTTTTTACATTACAAAATGCAGTGTTTGTTTATATTAAGAAATTAAATATAATTTTATAATAAAACATATTAATTATCAACCAAGAAGACTAGAGACGTACATAAAATGTATCAATCGATTGTATACATTTTTCGATTAATCAATTGATTTATTAAAAAATTTCTCGTGGTAGATAGAAACTGATAGAAACCAATAGAAACATGTGCGTCATTATGTGTGTGTGTGTGTAGCTCTGGATCACCTGGATCATATGGTCCATAACAGTCCATAAGTTTTTGTTATTAATCAGTCGCAGTTAACCTGTACAAAGATACAATTGTGTCAAAAAAGAAATTTGTTAGTCTAAAAACGAATATTAATCAACACAATCATTGACAATCATGTCAGGACTTGCTGGACCTAGTCATGTTACTGCCGTTACTGGTATGGAATGTTGTGAATTTACGTATGAATGGAAAATTAAAAACTTCAAGCAATCGTATAAAAAAACATGTGAATCACCAAGTTTTTCCTCTCATTATTCTGATTTTCACGATAAATGGATTATGAAAATATATCCAAATGATATGGCCAATTACTGTGGTGATATTTGTATAGTGGCTGATCTACAGCTTCAATCATTCAATAATACTTCACAACTACAGACAAAATGTAAAATATTAATTGATAATAAACATCAAATAACTAAAGAACATGATTTCAGTAAATTTCCAGAAACAATTACCTGCAGTAAAATTATTCCAACAATGAAATTGTTAGAAACAATTAACGAATATTTCCGAAATGATGAACTTAAAATTTGTTGTACAATAAGAATGTTTAAAAAACTAACAAATAGTTCTGCAACATCACAACTGAGTGAAGACTGGAAAAAACTTTTGTTAAATAAAAAATCAAGTGATATTACTATTAAAGTGGGTCAAAAATCATTTCGTGCAATCAAAGGAATTCTTGGAGTACGCAGTCCTGTTTTTGCTGCAATGTTTGATCATGAAGAATTCAAAGAAAATAAAAAAAATGAAGTTGTCATTGATGATATTGAAGAAGATGTTTTTGAAGAATTTTTACATTATATTTATACTGGTGAATCACCAAATGTTGACAAAATGCCAATGGAACTACTTGCTGTTGCTGACAGATATCAGGTGGATTGTCTTAAAAATATTTGTGAAGAAATAATATGTGGATCAACGATAGATTTTGATAATATTTCAAGTATACTTGTTTGTTCTGATAGATATAATCTCAAAAAACTGAATCAAAAATGTTTGGAATTTATGAAAAAAAATTTACGAGATGTTATGGCAAATAAAACATTTCAAGTTTACAAAAAAAAATATTCTGAAATTTTTGTAGGTGTTCTTGAAGAGTTGCTTTTGTCATAAAATAAAATATCCATTGATTTTGTTTAAAAAAAAATAAAAACTCAGTTTTATATATTTTGTATTAACATTTTAATTTTTAAAATAACTTACTTAATTTTTTTTATACCACTATTCTAATAAAAAAAAAAATATTAAAAAATAAATTTTAATCAATAGACTTTTTTTTTTTAAAACCTTATTATCCTTTTTTTAGTTGTCGAGTTCCTTCAATCTCGATCTAAGGAAAAGTAAATAAATAACAACATTTAAGAACATAAATTATTTGTTTACTATTAAAAATATTAATTATTTTGATATACATAGGTAGTTTTTTGTGGAGAATACCGCAGCTGTACTTGTTGGAATATTTTTTAGCGTCTACTGATTAAAAATACGTTGATGAATTTGTACCAATCATATTACCACATGAATGACAATTAAATTCAATTGACAAATTATTTGGAAAATTAAATAGAATTCTTCGATTCAATTTATTTGATCTTGAATTTCAAGAATTCTAATTTATAAACAATTTTTTGATATTATTTTATTAGAAATAAAATTAAAAAATTTCGATAGAAAATTTCGACAACTTAAAACTAAAAAAATTTATAGAAGTTAGATAAAATTTATATATCAAAAATATAAACAATTTTTTACATTACAAGTTTTATTAATTAAATTATTTTATTAATTTAAAATTAATTATCAACGTACATAAAATGTATCAATCGATTGTACAAATTTTTCGATTAATCGATTAATTTATTAAAAAATTTCTCGATAATAGAAACATGTGCCTCATTATGTGTGTGTGCGTGATGTGTCATGTGTGTCTCTGATCATATGGTCCATGAGATTGGCAATATTGGCCTGCCGCATGTTGTTGTTATCTATTAATCAGTCGCAGTTAAGTGTTAACCTGTACTAAGTGGTACAAAGATACAATTGTGCCAAAAAGAAATTTATTAAATTAATCAAAAAATTAAATTTATCTGAAAACGAATATTAATTAACACAATCATTGACAATCATGTCAGTATTTGTTGGACCTATTGATGTTACTGGTATGGAATGTTGTGAATTTACGCATGAATGGACAATTTCAAACTTTAGTCATCGGGTCAAAGAAACAAATCAATCGCCAATTTTTTCATCTCATTATGGTGATTTTGACGATAAATGGATTTTGGAAATACTTTCATATAAAAATTGCCTTGGTGATACACGTATAGTGGCTGATCTACAGCTTCAATCATTCAATAATAATACTACTTCACAACTCCAAACAAAATGTAAAATATTAATTAATGATAAATATAAAATAACTAAAGAACATAATTTCAGTAAATTTTCAGAAAAAATTACCTGCAGTAAAATTATTCCAACAATAGAATTGTTAGAAAAAACTAATGATGAACTTAAAATTTGTTGTACAATAACAATGTCTAAAAAACAAACCAATTTTTTCGATATATTTTCAACAAGAATTGCAACACCACAACTGAGTGAAGACTGGAAAAAACTTTTGTTAAATGAAAAATCAAGTGATATTACTATTCAAGTGGGTCAAAAATCATTTCGTGCAATCAAAGGAATTCTTGGAGTACGCAGTCCTGTTTTTTCTGCAATGTTTGATCATAAACAATTCAAGGAAAATAAAAGAAATGAAGTTGTCATTGATGATATTGAAGAAGATGTTTTTGAAGAATTTTTACATTATATTTATACTGATGAATCACCAAATGTTAAAAAAATGCCAATGGAACTACTTGCTGTTGCTGATAAATATCAGGTGGATCGTCTTAAAATTATTTGTGAAGAAGCAATTTGCAAAACGATATATGTTGATACTGTTGCAAATATACTTGTTTGTTCTGATAGATATAATCTTAAAAAACTCAATCAAAAATGTTTAGAATTTATGAAAAAAAATTTACAAGCTGTTATATCAAACAAAACATTTCAAGTTTACAAAAAAAAATATCCTGAAATTTTTGTAGATGTTCTTGAGCACTTGCTTATGTCATAAAATAAAAAATATTCATTGGTTTTGATTCAAAAAAAAATTAAATAAAATACTCAGTTAAATATCATCAAGTGTATATTTTATTAAAATTTTGAAATAACTTACTCAATTTTTTCTAAACCACTATTGTAATAAAAAGAAATATTTAAAAATAAATTTTAATCAATAGACTTATTTTTTTAAAAAAACCTTATTATCTTTTTTTTAGTTGTTGAGTTCCTTTAATCTGGATTTAAAGAAAAGTAAATTTATAACATAAATTGTTTGTATACTTTTAAAAAATATTTATTATATTGATATGCATACGTAGTTTTTTGTGGACAATACTGCAATTGTACTTGTTGAAATATTTTTTAGCGATTACTCATTGAAAACCAACGTATGGTGTACATGCTATTGCATTTCTTATAGTTATATACCAGATAGCACTGTTCCATGTTGATTAAAGTTGATAGAAAAAGTATTTTAATTTAGCAAAAAATAAAAATCCTGCTTGCACTTGTCATACCAGCTGATATAAATGACAATTTAAATCAATTGACAAATTATTTGGAAAATTAAATGGAATTCTTTGATTTAATTTATTTGATTTGAATTTCAAGAATTCTAATTTATAGACAATTTTTTGATATTATTTTATTAGTCAGTGGATAAATAATTTTACAATCATGCACTTTAACAACATATTCGTGTAAAATTTTCTATTATTTATTTTTTATTTTCAAAAATACAGAAATTTACATTTTATTTTTAATAAATCTTGTCTAGTCTACAAATTCAAGTATTTTATTTTAAATCTAATTATATTATTTGAATATTTTTTTTACACAAGAAATGAGCCCTGTAATTTCGACGTGTCTTTATTTATTTTATAGCAAAAATAACAACAAATCAAAATTTAAAAAATGGAGGTCTACCACGGAGGGTAATTCAGGGTAATTTTTTAATTTTAGCTTCATTATTAGATGGCACTAGTGCAGCGAGTGCTCACCGACAGTCACATGCCATTGTTGTTAATGTTTTTATTAAGTTGATTGCTAAGTTCCATGTTACTATCAATTATAATTAACAAACAATAACAACAAGTTATCTATTCATATTTTTTATTAAACATTCAAACAATAAAGTATTAATAATAATTTTTATAAATTGTGCCAGTAAGTAATTTATTTGATCTATTTATATTGAATAAAGATTTCAATTCTTTTATTTACCTAACTGTCATGTTTAAAATATATTACAATAAATAAAGTATTTTTTATCATTGTCATTATTTATTTAACAGGTAATTATGGGGAGAATTTGTATCGTTCGTGGTTGCCGTGAACCAAGAGCAAATAGTAAAATTACTCTCTTTGCTGTACCAAAGGTAATCAGTCTCATTAACAAAATTTTCAAATGTATACATGCAATATTTAATAATTATATTATCATTTTAAATTCAATTTTAATTTTTTATTTATCAACAATAGGATCCAATACTTTTTGATGCTTGGAAATCAAATCTTTTAGAAGTAAAAAAACCTTTCAGTGCATCAAGCTATGTCTGTGAAAAACATTTCCATCCAAGTGATTTGATAACACATTATATACAGAAACTACCAACACACATTTGGTCATATCCTTATGGAAAAAAACGGTTGAAACCTAACGCTGTTCCATCATCTTCAAATATTTGTGTGACTTCTGGTAATAATAATTTATCACATAAGGAGCCAATAAAAAGTAATGTTGATGTACCAAATAAAACAAAGGTTGATGTACCAATTAAAAAAAACGTTAATGTACCAATTAAGAGAAAGGTTAATGTACCAACTAAAACAAATGTTGATGTACCAATTAAGACAAACACTGATGTACCAATTAAGACAAAGGTTGATGTACCAACTGCGACAAATGATGATGTACCAATGAAAACTATCAATGATGTTTTAATTGAGGAAAATATTAATGTATCAAATGAAACTAATGATGTTGATATTGGATCAAACTCTGATTCATCAATTGAATCATCATCTGCAAATACAGTACATGTGTCAGCTCAAACTGTAAATAATAAAGACCAGGATAATAAACAACACAACAACTGTGAAGCACCATTTACTTTTGACACTCTACTTATGGATTTAAATAATTTAAAATATCCTGGAAGTTGCAACTGGACTTATATTTTAACACCTGATAAGGAAAAAGTAGTTTTTTTATCAATGTCAGATGATAATGTGTTACGAAGAGTTGAAATATATGATGATTTAAGTTCTCGAATTTTACTAGAATTTATTCTAGTACATGATGATTATTTGCATCATGAATTTAAAAGTACAAATGAAGTTGTTGATTATTTAATAACAATTTATAATTGGAACCTATGTGCCACTTTAATAAATTCTAAAAGGTAAAAAAATTTAATTTAAATCATTAATTTTTTATCGTAATAAATAAATTTTTTTTATTTTTTGTTTTAGAATTATTTCTAATACTGTTTGTGGAGGTATTGCTTCATGTAAAAAACAGAATATTGGTCGACCAGCTTTGAGATGTACGAATTGCAATGAATATAGAAAATCTCAAAAGTGGCAAAAACCTCCACCAACTTATACAGTAGTAAAAAAAGTCTTAGAAAAAAGATCTTGTAACAGAAGGTGAAACGATTTTTAAGCAAAAAGTAAAGTGGTATTAAACAATTGTCATTGGTTTTAAATATTTTCGTCAAGAATCATAAATATTTTTCTCTAAGTTTCATGATAATTTCCTTTAATTGCCTTATTAATATTTATAAAATTTAAAAATTTCGATAGAAAATTTCGACAACTTGAACTAAAACAATTCATAAAAGTTAAATAAGATTTATAAGAATGAATCGACTGTATAAATTTTTCGATTAATTGTCTAATTTATTAGAAAATTTGTCGTTGTTTATTGATGATGGAAACATGAGCCTCAATATATGTGTATGTGATGTGTGTGTGCTCTGATCATATGGTCCATGACATGTTTTTGTTGTTAATCAGTCTCAGCAAGTCTCAGTTAACCTGTACAAAGTTACAATTGTGTCAAAAAAAAAAAATTAGTACTTTATAAACGAATATTAATTAACACAATCATGGCAGTTCTACTTGCTGATTGCATTAGACTTGTAGACTCGTGCCAAATGGTTACTGATATTATGAAAACTTATGTATTTACATATGAATGGACAATTCAAAACTTCAAGCGATTGTGGAATAAAACAATTGAATCACCAAGTTTTTCGTCTCATAATGCTGATTTTGCTGATGAATGGATTTTAAAATATTATCCAAGTGGAGATGTTCAATTTGATAATCGCACTTATATGTCGGTAGATCTACAACTCAAATCGTTCAACAATACTTCACAATTACAAACAAAATGTACAATATCAATTGGTCGTGAAAATAAAATAACTATGAAATATAATTTCCGTACATTATCAGAAAAAATTACATGGGATAAATATATTTCAAGTTCAGACATATTCGATTCAAGAAATGGATATGTACAAAATAATGAACTTAAAATTCGTTGTACAATAACGATGTCTAAAAAACGAACAAATAATTCTAATGTAATTCCATCATTTGATGCAAAACAACAACTGTGTGTCGACTTGGAAAAACTTTTGTTAAGTGAAAAATCAGCTGATGTTACAATTCAAGTGGGTCAAAAATCATTTCGTGCAATTAAAGGAATTCTTGCAGTACGTAGTCCAGTTTTTGCTGCAATGTTTGATCATGAACAATTCAAAGAAAATGAAAAAAATGAAGTTGTCATTGAAGATATTGATGAAGATGTTTTTGAAGAATTTTTACATTGCATTTATACTGGTGAATCACCAAATGTTGACAAAATGCCAATGGAACTACTTGCTGTTGCTGACAGATATCAGGTGGATTGTCTTAAAAATATTTGTGAAGAAATAATATGTGGAACGATAGATTTTGATAATATTTCAAGTATACTTGTTTGTTCTGATAGATATAATCTCAAAAAACTGAATCAAAAATGTTCAGAATTTATGAAAAAAAATTTACAAGCTGTTTTGTCAAATGAAACATTTCAAGTTTACAAAAAAAAATATCCTGAAGTTTTTGTAGGTGTTCTTGAGCAGTTGCTTAAATCATAAAATAAAGAATATTAATTGGTCTTTTGTTTTAAAAAAGAACCTTCAGTTTTATGTATTTTATATTAAACATTTTAATTTTTAAAATAATTTACATAATTTTTTTTATACCACTATTCTAATAAAAAAAAATATTGAAAAACAAACTTCTATCAATGGACTTATTATTTAAAAAACCTTACTTTCCTTTTTTTAGTTGTTAAGTTTTTTTTTTGACAAATACTCTTTTTTTATATTTATTAATTTTGTTATAATTCTGTAATTAGTAATTTTGTTATTATTCTCTAATTTTTATGATATAATTTCCTTTAATTGCCTTATTATATTTATTAAATTTAAAAATTTCGATAGAAAATTTCGACAACTTGAACTATAAAACAATTAAAAGTTAAATAAAATTTATAAGAAAAATATTGACTATTTTTTACTACATTATAAAATACAGTATTTGTTTATATTAAAAAAAAATTATTTTATAATAAAAAATATTAATTATCAACGCGTACACAAAATGTATCAATCGATTGTATAAGTTTTTCGATTGATCGATTGATTTAATAAAAAAATTACTCGTGGTAGATAGAAACTGATAGAAACCAATATAAACATGTACGTCATTACATACACATGTGTGTGTGTGTGTGCTCTGATCATATGGTCCATGAGATTGACATGTTTTTGTTGTTAATCAGTCTCAGTTAACCTGTACAAAGTTACAATTGTGTCAAAAAAAAATTGATCAATTTAGAAATACCAATTATAATTAATATACATAATCATGTCGGGAGTTGCTGGATCTACTCGAGATTCCATTAAGTTTTTAATGGCAAACCAAAACTATGTTACTGGTGAAGAAACTTGTAAATTTACATATAAATGGAAAGTTGAAAACTTCATCAGTCAATATACCAGAGGAACAATTAAATCACCAACTTTTTCATCAAATTATTCTGATGTAGATGATGAATGGGTTTTAAAAATAAATCCAAACAAAGCAACTGGTTCAGATGGTGATTATGAATCTGATTCTCAAAGTTCTAGTTCTGAATCTGATGATTCTAAATCGGACAATAACAATAAATATATATCGGTGGAGCTACAACTTCAATCATTTAATGTTAATGCAATATTAATGACAAAATGTAGAATATCATTTAATCATGGAAATGAGAAAACTAAAGAATATGATTTTGATCAGTGTCCAGATGAAATTATATGGAATCATTATATTTCAAAGGCGAAGTTGTTTAAATCATTTAATAAATATATACGAAATGATGAGCTTCGAGTTTATTGTACAATTACAATTACTAAAAAACTAACAAATAATGATGATGATGATAGTTCAACATTCAATACAACACCACAACTGAGTGAAGACTGGAAAAAACTTTTGTTAAATAAAAAATCAAGTGATGTTACTATTCGAGTGGGTAACAAATCATTTCGTGCCATCAAAGGAATTCTTGGAGTACGTAGTCCTGTTTTTTCTGCAATGTTTGATAATAAACAATTCAAGGAAGATAAAAGAAATGAAGTTGTCATTGATGATATTGAAGAAGATGTTTTTGAAGAATTTTTACATTATATTTATACTGATGAATCACCAAATGTTGACAAAATAGCAATGGAACTACTTGCTGTTGCTGAAAAATATCAGGTTGAACGGCTTAAAAATATTTGTGAAGATATAATATGCGAAAAAATAAATCTTGATGATGTTGCTGGTATACTTGTTTGTTCTGATAGATTTAATCTTGAAAAATTAAATAAAGAATGTTTAGAATTTATGAAAAGAAATTTACGTGATGTTATGGCAAATAAAACATTTCAAGTTTACAAAAAAAAATATCCTGAAATTTTTGTAGGTGTTCTTGAAGAGTTGCTTTTGTCATAAAATAAAATATTCATTGGTTTTGTTTAAAAAAAAAAAAAAAAAAAATCAGTTTTATATATTTTGTATTAACATTTTAATTTTTAAAATAACTCACTTAATTTTTTTTGTACCACTATTTTAATAAAAAAAAATTTTGAAAAATAAATTTTAATCTAATAACTTATTTTTTAAAAAAACCTTATTATCCTTTTTTTAGTTGTTGAGTTCGTTTTACCTGGATTTAAAGAAAAATAAATAAATAACAACATTTTATAACAAAAATTTTACTATTAAAAATATTAATTATATTGATATACATACGAAGTTTTTTGTGGAGAATATACTGTTGTATTTGTTGAAATTTTTTTTTTAGCATTTGGTGATTTTAAAGTCAACGTATGGTGCACATGCTGTTGCATACATCAATATACTAGCACTGCTCCAACTGGCACCTCCTTTAGATCTGTATATTTCATTCAATTAATAATTGTGTTAATTAATAAAATATTGAATTTAAATATTCTATAATCTGCCCATCGATTCAGTTGCTCTATCAGATATAATTGTTCCTGGTAAGTTGGTGTGATACTTGTTTATAGTTATTCCCTTGAAAAATCAAATAATATTGTAGATTAACAATTTAATAATAATAAAGTTTAAAAAATGAGCTGATAAAAATCTTGTATATATACCAGTGTTGATAATGTAAATGAAATGAACAATCAAAATTATTATGAAATTTATTTTTTTATATTAATATTTTCATGATCAAATTGTGGAGTTGCTTCTGGATTAACTACAGCTTTTTTTTCTATTTTATTTGTTGTTATTGTACTTTACATCATCTCATATTGTTAATAATTGAATCATTTGTTTAATTAGAATGTGACCTGATTCTGTAATATTGTGTGTGCAAAAAAAATAAATTTTATAGTTTTATAAAAATCTAAATAAAAAATAATACTACGTATCTCTCATCCAGTCCTTGTACTTGGTATTGCTTGGTATCATTTACATGTATTGTATGCTCTCGCTGGACAGCTGTTTTATATGATTTGAAGTTTGTCCTAAACGTCGAGAAATCGAATAAAAAGACGACATTTGGCATCATAAAAGTTATTTCGAAAAATTCCGGTTTGTTTATTATTAAGAAATATTATTTTATAATAATAAAAAATTTTTAATTATAGTATTGTATATTATCATCATAGTTATCAGCGCGTATATAAGTATAGGTTTATCGTACGATTTGTATGGATTTTTCGATTAATTGACTAGTTTATTCAATGGTTTATCGATGATGAATCGTCACATGAGAGGGTTCCCGGGATTCCCATAATTCCCAAAATCCATTGTGCTTATCAGTGCTTATTTTATGTATGTACTGCCTAGTGAGCGATTGTGCCAAAGAAAAATTTGTTAGTTCAAAAACGAATATTAATTAACACAATGATGGGAGTTATAATTGCCGATTGCATTAAACTTATAGAGTCAAACCAAGACTCAGCTGTTACTGGTATGAAAACTTGTGACTTTACATATGAATGGACAATTAAAAACTTCAAGCGGTTGTGTAGTGAAACAATTGAATCACCAAGTTTTTCATCTCATTATGCTGATTTTGACGATGAATGGATTTTAAAATATTATCCTAGTGATGATCAATGCAATTATATATCGGTAGAGCTACAGCTTAAATCGTTCAACAATAATACTTCACAATTACAAACAAAATGTAAAATATCAATTAATAATAAAAGTGAAATAGCTATGAAATATAATTTCTGTAAATCAAAAAACCAACTTAGATGGGATGACTATATTTTAAAATCAGACTTAATGGATCCAAAGAATCGATATATACAAAATGATGAACTTAAAATTTGTTGTACAATAACATTGCCTAAAAAACTAACAAATAATTCTAATGTAATTTCATCATTTGATGCAAAACAACAACTGAGTGTGGACTTGAAAAAACTTTTGTCAAGTGAAAAATCAGCTGATGTTACCATTAAAGTGGGTCAAAAATCATTTCGTGCAATCAAAGGAATTCTTGCAGTACGTAGTCCAGTTTTTGCTGCAATGTTTGATCATGAACAATTCAAAGAAAATAAAAAAAATGAAGTTGTCATTGATGATATTGATGGAGATGTTTTTAAAGAATTTTTACATTGCATTTATACTGGTGAATCACCAAATATTACCAAAATGTCAATGGAACTACTTGCTGTTGCTGACAAATATCAGGTGGATTGTCTCAAAAATATTTGTGAAGGAATAATATGTGAATCCATAAATTTTGGTAATGCTGCAAGTTTACTTGTTTGTTCTGATAGATATAATCTCAAAAAACTCAATCAAAAATGTTTAGAATTCATGAAAAAAAATTTACGAGCTCTTATGTCAAACAAAACATTTCAAGTTTACAAAAAAAAATATCCTGAAATTTTTGTCGGCATTCTTGACCACTTGGCTATGTCATAAAATAAAAAATATTAATTGGTGCTTTGTTTTAAAAAAAAATCTTCAGTTTTATATATTTTATAAACATTATTTAAAATAACTTACTTAATTTTTTTCGAAACCTTCTATTATAATAAAGAAGAAAAAATATTGAAAAATAAACTTTTATTAATAGAATTATTAGTTTCGAAACCTCATTATCCTTCCTTTAGTTGTTAAGTTTTTTTCGAAAAATAAATATTATTTTTATTTATGAATAATTAATTTACCATGCATTTGATAAAATGTTGTAATGCCAATATTCTATCAGCATCTTTACAAGACACTGGACCCTAATTAAAATAATTAAGCCAATTATTTTAAAATTTAAATGATTTAATGCATTAAATATTTATTAATCTATCCTTTCAATAGTCGTTGAATAACACTACGTCTTGATTGTATACATTACTCATTGATAGTTAAATTTTGTTGAATTAATAAATTTTCAAGTTTTGATAAAGCAAGTCCCATTGACCAAACAGCACCATATGTTGTTGCTGAATTCTTTGACACAGTTACACGACTTCTGTGAGCTCAGCTGTAAATTACATGCTCGTCTTTATTCAAAAGAAATTAAACAAAAACACATTATTTTCTTTTACTTTAGTATAAACTAATTGAGTAATTTGTTAATAAATAGTTTTAAATAATTTAAATTAATTTTACATACCATATGCCTGACGAAGAAGTTGATTGATCACCTCACAATTTAAAGGAAGTGTAAAAAATAAAGTTGTCATTGAAGATATTGATGAACATGTTTTTGGAGAATTTTTACTTTAGGTATATTTATACTGATGAATCACCAAATGTTGACAAAATGCCAATGGAACTACTTGCTGCTGCTGACAAATATCAGGTGGATTGTCTTAAAAATATTTGTGAAGAAATAATATGCAAATCTATAGATAATGATAATGTTGCAAGTTTACTTGTTTGTTCTGATAGATATAATCTCAAAAAACTCAATCAAACATGCTTTGAATTTATGAAAAAAAATTTACAAGCTGTTCTGTTAAATGAAACATTTAAAGTTTACAGAAAAAAATATCCTGAAATTTTTGTAGGTGCTCTTGAGGAATTGCTGTTGTCAGCAAGTTCAGTTAATTACGATTGAGTAAGTCATAAAATAAGAAATATTAATTGGTGTTTTGTTTAAAAAAAAAAAAAACCTTCAGTTTGATGTATTTTATAAACATTACTTTAAATAACTCACTTAATTTTTTTTCTGAAGCTTCTGTTATAATAAATAACAAAAAAATATTGAAAAATAAATTCTTATCAATAGACTTATTTTTTTAAAAAAACCTTATTATCCTTTTTTTAGTTGTTGAGTACGTTTTATCTGGATTTAAAGAAAAATAAATAAATAACAACATTTTATAGCAAAAATTATTTGTTTACTTTTAAAAATATTAATTATACTGACATACATACGTACTTTTTTGTGGAGAATACTGTTGTATTTGTTGAAATTTTTTTTTAGCATTTGGTGATTTCAAAGTCAACGTATGGTGCACATGCTGTTGCATACATCAATATACTAGCACTGCTCCAACTTGCACCTCCTTTAGATCTGTATATTTCATTCAATTAATAATTGTGTTAATTAATAAAATATTGAATTCAAATATTCTATAATCTGCCTATCGATTCAGTTGCTCCATCAGATATAATTGCTCCTGGTAAGTTGGTGTGATACTTGTTTATAATTTTTCCCTTGAAAAATCAAATAATATTGTCATTTATTAATTTATTAATGTCATTTATTAATTTATTAATTTATAACTAAGTTTAAAAGATGAGCTGATAAAAAATGTTGTATATACCAGTGTTAATAATGTGAATGAAATAAACAATAAAAATTATTATTAAATTTACGCTTTTTCTACCAACAGTTTCATCATCAGATTGTGGAGCTCCTTCTGGAATAACTGCAGGTTTTTTTTTTTTTATTTTATTCGTTGTTATTGTACTTTACATCATCTAATATATTGTAATATTGTGTCCGTAAAAAAAATAAATTCCATTTACAGTTATATAAAAAATAATGCTGCGTATCTCATCCAGTTGGTATTTACTATTTAGATACATATTTATGTACTTGGTAATTTGGTATCGTTTACGCTTTGAAGTCTGGACTGGTCTGGACAGCTGTTTTGTATGATATGAAGTTTGTACAAAACGTCGAGAAATCGAATAAAAAAATAACATTGGCAACATGAAAGTTATTTCGAAAAAATGCTGTCATTGTTTATTATAAGAAATATTATTTTATAATAAATTTTTTTTTATCATAGTGTTGTATATTATTATCATCATAGTTATCACCGCGTATATATAATAGGTGTATCAATCGATTTGTAATAATTTTTCGATTAATTAATATAATTTTATTTAACGACTTATCGATGTGATGAAGTGTCGATCATGAGGGGATTCCCATAATTCTCAACACCCATTGTGCCTGTCACATCTGTCGACTGTCATTTTAATCGCGGATCAGTCTGAGTTAAGTTGTAATTTACAACAAATACAATTGTGCCTAAAAAAATTATTAAATAGTTTAAAAACGAATATTAATTAACACAATCATGCCGATTATATTTGCTAATTGCATTGAACTTATTGAGTCAAAAGAAGGGCCAGCTGTTACTGGTATGAAAACTTGTAAATTTACATATGACTGGACAATTAAAAATTTCGGAGGATGGAATGGTGATACATTTGAATCACCAATTTTTTCATCTCATTATGCTGATTTTAACGATAATTGGAGTTTAAAATTTTATCCACGTGACATTTATGGTGCGGCTTGGTTTGCAGTGGAGCTACAACTTAGATCGTACAATAATAATTCACAATTACAAACAAAATGTGAATTAAATATTGATAATTGGAATGTAAAAACTATGGAATATAGTTTTTGTAAATTTGGAGAAAAAATTATATTGGATCAATATGTTTCATTAAATGACCTGGAGTGTACAGTAGATCGTCATACAATGAATCATGGAACGTATTCAAGTCGAAGAAATGTTATAAGAATTCGTTGTACAATAACAATGTCTCAAAAAGGAATAAAATGTCCATCTGCAGATGAAATTTCAAAATTTAATGCAAAACAACAATTGAGTCAAGACTTGGAAAAACTTTTGTTAAGTGAAAAATCAAGTGATGTTACTATTCAAGTGGGCCAAAAATCCTTTCGTGCAATCAAGGCAGTTCTTGAAGTACGCAGTCCAGTTTTTGCTGCAATGTTTGATCATGAAGAATTCAAAGAAAATAAAAAAAAAAATGTTGTTATTGATGATATTAAAGAAGATGTGTTTGAAGAATTTTTACATTATATTTATACTGGTGAATCCTCAAAAGTTGATAAAATGCCAATGGAACTACTTGCTGTTGCTGAAAAATATCAGATGGATTGTCTTAAAAATATTTGTGAAGAAGCATTTTGCAAAACGATAAATAATGATAATGTTGCAAGTTTACTTGTTTGTTCTGATACACATAATCTCAAACAACTGAATCAACAATGTTTAGAATTTAAGAAAAAAAAATCTACGAGTGCATCTTCTCCAAGATATTTTTATTAGTAAACTTGAAATGTTTTATACTTTTATTTGACGTAACATGTTCTTGAAGAGTTGCTTTTGTCATAAAATAAAAAATATTCATTGGTGTTTTGTTTAAAAAAAAAAACCTTCATATTTTGTAAACATTATTTGAAATAACTCACTTAATTATTTTTTCTAAACCTTTTGTTATAATAAAGACAAGAAAATATTGGAAAATAAATTTTTATCAATAGACTTATTATTATTTAAAAAACCTTATTATCCTTCCTTTCGTTGAGTTTTTTTTTTGAAAAATAAATACTATATTTTTAAATTTAATAATTTTGTTATAAAATCCAACTGTCAGGTATTCATGATAATATTAAAAATTTATAATAATCATATACCTATAAAAATTTGAAAAAAAAAAAACTTGTGATTATCTTGAAATTATCCTTCAAGTATATCAAGTTCTCCAGGTGTCATATGTATTCTCAAATGATAAAATAAAACTCGGACAATCTTATCTTATCAGTTTTCCAGAATTGGGCTTATCAGCAATAAAAACAGAAAGAAAAAACCTTCAATGATTTATTCATTCCATTATATTTATCTTGCTTTATATATTTTTTTTTATTATTACTAATAATAAAAATTTATTAGACAAAACCACTGTAAAACAAAATTTATGAATAGAAAAAAAAAAATAATAATTAAAGTTGTTATGAATTATTTATTTTAAAACGCAGGATCATTTTATTATGATTCATTAATGCCATAACTTAAATATAGAATGACAGGAGATTTATTTTCATTATCGAAAAATGTGGTGATGTTGATGGTACTGATAAGTCATTTTTGCTTGAATATTTAACTTACCATGTATTTGATAAAATGTTGTAATGCCAATATTCTATCAGCATCTTCACAAGACACTGGACCCTAATTAAAATAATTAAACTAATTATTTTTAAATTTGAATGATTAAATACATTAAATATTTATTTATCTATTCAAATTATTATATTTTGTTTTCCTTTACTCACCGATATACTAATGAAATTTAAACTTTCAAATCCTTTCAATGGTCGTTGAATAACACTACGTCTTGATTGTATACATTACTCATTGATAGTTAAAATTTGTTGATTTAATAAATTTTCAAGTTTTGATAAAGCAAGTCCCATTGACCAAACAGCACCATATGTTGTTGCTAAATTCTTTGACTGCACAGTTACACCACGTTTGCAAGCTCAGCTGTAAATTTCATGCTCGTATTTATTCAAAAGAAATTAAACAAAGCCACATCATTTTGTTTTACTTGAGTATAAACTAATTGAGTAATTTGTTAATAAATAGTTTTAAATAATTTAAATTAATTTTATATACCATATGTCTGATGAAGAAGGTGATTAATCACTTCCAAATACTAACATTACAACGTCACTTTTAAAAATAATAATAGCTGCCTGAGCCAGCTGTGATGATGAACAGCCAGTTGATCTAGGTCCAGTTGATGACACATGCCACCAGTCACTTGTTCTATTTGGCAATTAATTTGGGATTCACTTAATTTTGTCATTAGAATTATCAACATTTGTATAATTAATTGTTGTTGTTGTTGCTGGTTTGATAGTCATTGTAGTTTTTTAGTTGATTTAATAGTCGTTGTCGAAACGAATATTAATTAACACAATCATGTCAGTACTCGCTGGACCTACAAACCAGGATTCTATTAAACTTTTTATATCAAAACAAGACTATGTTACTGGTATAAAAACTTGAAGGATATTGATGAACATGTTTTTGGAGAATTTTTACTTTATATTTATACTGATGAATCACCAAATGTTAACAAAATACCAATGGAACTACTTGCTGCTGCTGAAAGATATCAGGTCGATTGTCTTAAAAATATTTGTAAAAAAATAATATGCGAATTGATAAATTTTGATAATGTTGCAAATATATTTGTTTGTTCTGATATATGTCTGTTTTGTTAAATGAGACATTTAAAGTTTACAAAAAAAAAACATTCTGAAGTTTTTTTAAGTGTTCTTGAGAACTTGCTGTTGTCATAAAATAAAAAATATTCATTGATGTTTCGAAGAGATAACAAAAAAAAAAAAAAAAAAACACGGTTTTACATATTTTGTATTAACATTTTAAAATAACTTACTTAATTTTTTTTATACCACTATTCTAATAAAAAAAAATATTAAAAAATTAATTTTTTTTAAAAACCTTATTATCCTTTTTTTAGTTGTTAAGTTCGCTTTATCTGGATTTAAAGAAAAATAAGTTACAACATTTCATAACATAAACTATTTGTTTACTTTTAAAAAAATATTAATTATATTGATATACATACGTTGTTTTTTTTGGAAAATACTGTTGTATCTGTTGAAATGTTTTTTAGCGTTTGCTGATTTTAAATCCAATGTATGGTGTTGCTGTTGCATGCATCAATAGCAATACTAGCACTGCTTCAACTTGCATCTTTAAATACATACGTTTACCCCATTTAATTAATAATTGTGTTAATTAATAAAATATTGAATTTAAATATTCTATAATCTGCCCATCGATTCAGTTGCTTAACCAGATATAATTGTTCTTGGTAAGTTGGTGTGATACTTGATTATAATTCCCTTGAAAAATCAAATAATATTGTAATTTAAAAATTTAATAATAACTAAGTTTAAAAGATGAGCTGATAAAAATGTTTTATACACCAGTGTTAATAATGTAAATGAAATCAACAGGAAAAATGATTATTTAACTTACACTTTTTATGTTAACAGCTTTATCATCAGATTGTGGAGCTTCTTCTGGAATAACTACAGCTATTTTTTCTATTTTATTTGTTGTTATTGTACTGTAACCATTTAATATATTGTTAATAGTTGAATGAGTTGTTAAATTAGAATGTGACCTGACACTGTAATATTGTGTGTATAAAAAAAAAATAATAGTTACTTATATAAAAATCTGAAAAAAAAAAATACTGCTTATCTCATCCAGTTGATATTTACTTGGTACATATCGTTTAGCTCATAATTGTCAATAATGATCAGCTGTTTAAATAGCATGTCACTTTTGACAGTTAATATTAAATAACAACAAATAAAAATTGCTAAAAATCCAGTTGTTATTGTCTGGGTCCAGGTGGGTCCAGGACAGCTGTTTTATATGATCTGAAGTTCGTACGAAACGTCGAGAGAAATCGAATAAAAAAACAAAATTTAGCAAGATGATGAAAGTTATTTAGAAAAAATGCTGTGTATGTTTATTGTTAACGAATATTATTTTATAATAAAAAATTTTTAATTATATAGTGTTGTATATATTACTATCATCATAGTTATCAACGCGTATATACAATAAATGTATCAATTGGTATCAATCGATTTGTATAAATTTTTCGATTAATTGCATTTAATTGATAAGTGTATTTAACGGTTTATCGATGATGACTACATAAGGAAGTTCTGGGAGGTTCCCGGGATTCCCATAAAGGCCAAAATTCCCGAAACCCATTGTGTTTGTGTACTGTTGTGTACTGCAGTGAGTGTTATTGAGAATCTGTCATTTTAATCGCGAATCAGTCTGAGTTAGGTTTGTACAACGACGCAAATACGATTGTGAAAAAAAAAAATTTATTAGTGTAAAAACAAATATTAATCAACACAATAATGGCAGCAATACATGCTGATTGCATTGAACTTATTGAGTCAAACCGAGACTATGTTACTGATATGGAAAATTGTGAATTTACATATGAATGGACAATTAAAGACTACAGGGAATTCCGGGATGAAACAATTATTGAATCACCAAGTTTTTCATCTCATTATGCTGATTTTAACGATAAATGGATTTTAAGAATTTGTTCATGTGGAATTTATGATGATCGGGGTGCACGTTTTTTTTCGGTAGAGCTACAACTTCAATCTTTCAATAATACTTCACCATTAAAAACAAAATGTAAAATATCAATCCCTAATAGAGATGAAATAACTGTGGAACATAATTTCTGTAGATTTGCAGAAAAAATTACATGGAAAGGATATATTTCAGAATTCGACTTCTTTATGAAAAAAATGAATTCTATACGAGAACGGCCTATTTATTATCTTAAAATTCGTTGTACAATAACAATGCCTCGAAAACTAACAAATACTTCTGGTGGAATTTCATCATTTGATGCAAAACTACAACTGTGTGTCGACTTGGAAAAACTTTTGTCAAATGAAAAATCAGCTGATGTTACAATTCAAGTGGGTCAAAAATCATTTCGTGCAATCAAAGGAATTCTTGGAGTACGTAGTCCAGTTTTTGCTGCAATGTTTGATCATGAACAATTCAAAGAAAATGAAAATAATGAGGTTGTCATTGAAGATATTGAAGGAGATGTTTTTGGAGAATTTTTACATTATATTTATACTGATGAATCACCAAATGTTAAAAAAATGCCAATGGAACTACTTGCTGTTGCTGATAAATATCAGGTGGATCGTCTTAAAATTATTTGTGAAAATATAATATGCAAAATGATAAATGTTGATAATGTTGCAAATATACTTGTTTGTTCTGATAGATATAATCTTAAAAAACTCCATCAAAAATGTTTAGAATTTATGAAAAAAAATTTACAAGCTGTTATATCAAACAAAACATTTCAAGTTTACAAAAAAAAATATCCTGAAATTTTTGTAGGTGTTCTTGAGCACTTGCTTATTATGTCATAAAATAAAAATATTCATTGGTGTTTTGTTTAAAAAAAAAAACCTTCAGTTTGATATATTTTATATTAACATTTTGTAATAACATAATTTTTTTCTAAACCTTCTATTATAATAAAGAAAAAAAATTTTGAAAAATAAATTTTTATTAACAGTAGACTTATTATTTTAAAAACCTCATTATATCCCTTTTTTTAGTTTTTAAGTTTTTTTTTGAAAAATAAATTCTATTTTTAAATTTAATAGAAAATAGTTATCATCTAAAATATTGTTAATAATTGAATCATTTGTTCAATTAGAATGTGACCTGACACTTCAATATTGCGTCTGTAAAAACAAAAAAAAATTTATATAGTTATTACTAATAGTTATAACTATAACTATAGTTATTACTAATAACTTATTAGAAATCTAAATACAAAATAATGCTGCGTTTATCCAGTTGCTATTACTAATATTTACATAAATATTTTCTTGGTAATTTAGTATTGTTGGATTGGAGTTTGGATCAGTTTGGACAGCTGTTTTGTATGATATGAAGTTCGTCTAAAACATCGAGAAATCGAATAAAAAAAAACAAAATTTAGCAATGTTTAGCAAATGATGAAAATTATTTCGAAAAAATGCTGTGTTTGTTTATTACTGTTTATTACCGAGAAATATTATTTTATAATAAAATTTTTTTAATTATAGTGTTGTATATTACTACTATCATAGTTATCAACGCGTATATATAATAAATGTATCAATCGATGTGTATAGATTTTTCGATTAATTGACGAGTTTATTTAACGGTTTATCGATGATGAAGCGTCACATTGCGTCACATAAAGGGGTTCCCGGGATTCCCATCCTAAAGCCCATTGTGCATTTGTGCTTACATAATACTTCCTAGTGCCTATGGTGAGAATCTGTCATCTTCATCGCAAATCAGCCTGAGTTAAGTTGTAAATACAACTGTGCCAAAAAAAAATTTAATCAGTGTAAAAACAAATATTAATTAACACAATAATGGCAGTTATACTTGCTGATTGCCTTAAACTTGTAAAGTCAAAAGAAGACTCGGATTGTCTTGGTATGAAAACGTGTGAATTTACATATGAATGGACAATTAAAAACTTTTGGAAATTGTGGAATAAAACAATTGAATCACCAAGTTTTTCGTGTCATTATGCTGAGTTTGAAGATGTATGGATTTTAAAATATTGTACAAGGAATATTCCATATATTGGTACTTATATTTCGGTAGAGTTACAACTTAAATCGTTCAATAATACTTCACCAATACAAACAAAATGTAAATTATCAATCGATAAAAAAAATGAAATAACTATGAAATATAATTTCTGTAAATTTTCGGACAAAATTATATGGAATGACTATGTTTTTCTATCAGACTTAATGAGACGATATATAAAAAATGATGAACTTAAATTTTGTTGTACAATAACATTGCCTATAAAAGCAAAAAAAATTTCCAATATAATTTCATTATTTGATGCAAAACAACAACTGAGTGTCGACTTGAAAAAACTTTTGTTAAGTAAAAAATCAGCTGATGTTACATTTCAAGTGGGTCAAAAATCATTTCGTGCAATCAAAGGAATTCTTAGAGTACGTAGTCCAGTTTTTCATGAAATGTTTAGTCATAAAGAGTTCAAAGAAAATAAAAAAAAAGAAGTTGTCATTGATGATATTGATGAAGATGTTTTTGAAGAATTTTTACATTGCATTTATACTGGTGAATCACCAAATGTTGACAAAATGCCAATGGAACTACTTGCTGCTGCTGACAAATATCAGGTGGATTGTCTTAAAAATATTTGTGAAGAAACAATATGCAAATCGATAGATTTGGATAATGTTGCAAATTTACTTGTTCGTTCTGATAGATATACTCTCAAAAAACTCAATCAAAAATGCTTCGAATTTATGAAAAAAAATTTACGAGATGTTATGGCAAATAAAACATTTCAATCTTACAAAAAAAAATATCCTGAAATTTTTGTAGGTGCTCTTGAGGAATTGCTGTTGTCAGCAGATTCAGTTAACTATACAATTGAGCAAGTCATAAACTAAAAATATTAATTGGTGTTTTGTTTAAAAAAAAAACGTTCAGTTTTATGTATTTTATAAACATTATTTTAAATAACTCACTTAATTTTTCTTCTAAAGCTTCTGTTATAATAAAGAAAAAAAAAACATTGAAAAATAAATTTTAATCAATTGACTTATTTTTTTAAAAAACCTTATTATCCTTTCTTTAGTTGTTAAGTTTTTTTTAAAAAATAAATACAATTTTTTTATATTTAATATTTTTGTTAGGAAATTTAACTGTCATGTATTTATGATAATATTAAAAATTTATAATCATATATAAAAATTAAAAGAAAAAACTTGTGATTACCTTAAAATTATTCTTCAAGTATATCAAGTTCTTAAGGTGCAGTCACTGGTATTCTCGAATGATAAATTAATACTTGGACAAGCATATGTCTGCTTATCTTATCATTAATAAAAACAAATTTTTCTTTTATTATTAGACAAAACCACTGTAAAACAAAATTTATGAATAGAAAAAAAAAATCAATAATTAAAGCTGTGAATTATTTATTTTAAAACGTAGGATGATCATTTTATTGTGATCCATCAATTCCATAACTCAAATATAAAATCACAGAATATTTATTTTTATTATCAAAAAATTTGCTAATGTTGATGGTACTGATGAGTCATTTTGGTTGAATAATTAATTTACCATGCATTTGATAAAATGTTTCAATGCCAATATTCTATCAGCATCTTCACAAGACACTGGACCCTAATCAAAATAATTAAACCAAATTATTTAAAAATTTAAATAATTGATACATTAAATATTTATTAATCTATTCAAATTATTATATTTTGTTTTCATTTACCTACCGATATACTGTTGAAATTTAAACTTTCAAATTCTTTCAACAGCCGTAGAATAACACTACGTCTTGACTGTATACATTACTCATTGATAGTTAAATTTGGTTGATTTAATAAATTTTCAAGTTTTTATAAAGCAAGTCCCATTGACCAAACAGCACCATATGTTGTTGCTAAATTCTTTGACACAGTTACAGTCTTTATTCAAAAGAAATCAAACAAAAACACATTATTTTCTTTTACTTGAGTATAAACTAATTGAGTAATTTGTTAATAAATAGTTTTAAATAATTTAAATTAATTTTATATACCATATACCTGATGAAGAAGTCACTTTTAAGAATAATAACACCATCAAGTGCCTGAGCCAGATGTGATGATGAATAGCCAGTTGATCCAGGTCCAGTTGATGACACATGCCACCAGTCACTTGTTCCATCTGGCAATTAATTTGGGATTCACTTAATTTTGTCATTAGAATTATCAACATTTGGATAATTAATTGTTGTTGTTGTTGCTGGTTTGATAGTCATTGTAGTTTTTTAGTTGATTTAATAGTCGTTGTCGAAACGAATATTAATTAACACAATCATGTCAGTACTCGCTGGACCTACAAACCAGGGTTCTATTAAACTTATTATGTCAAAAAAAGACTGTGTTACTGGTATAAAAACTTAAAAGATATTGATGAACATGTTTTTGGAGAATTTTTACTTTATATTTATACTGATGAATCACCAAATGTCACCAAAATCTGGATTTGAAGAAAAATAAATAAATAACAAATTTCATAACATAAATTATTTTTTTACTTTTAAAAAAAATATTAATTACATTGATATACATACCTAGTTTTTCGTGGAGAATACTGTTGTATTTTTAGAAATTTTTTTTTAGCATTTGGTGATTTTAAAGTCAACGTATGGTACACATGCTGTTGCATACATCAATATACTAGCACTGCTCAAACTTGCACCTCCTTTAAATCTGTATATTCCATTCAATTAATAATTGTGTTAATTAATAAAATATTGAATTTAAATATTCCATAATCTGCCCATCGATTCAGTTGCTTCACCAGATATAATTGTTCCTGGTAAGTTGGTGTGATACTTGATGATAATTCCCTTGAAAAATAAAAAAATATTGTAATTTAAAAATTTAATAATAACTAAGTTTAACTAAGTTTAAAAGATGAGCTGATAAAAAATGTCGTATATACCAGTGTTAACAATGTGAATGATATAAACAATAAAAATGATTATTTAATTTCCACTTTTTATATTAACAGCTTCATCATCAGATTGTGGAGCTACTTCTGGAATAACTACAGCTTTTTTTCCTATTTTATTTATTCTTATTGTTGATAATTGAATTATTTATTTAATTAGAATTTGACCTGAAACTGTAATATATTGTGTGTGTAAAATAAATAAATTTTATACAGTTAGATAAAAACCTAAATAAAAAATAATGCTACGTATTTCTCATGCAGTTGGTATTACACTTGGTGACTTGGTATTCCTGGGTATATCGTTCTCTGAACAGCTGTTTTATATGATTTGAAGTTCGTCCAAAACGTCGAGAAATCGAATAAAAAAACAAAATTTAGCAAGATGATGAAAGTTATCAAAAAAAAAAATGCTTTGTATGTTTTTTATTAAGAAATATTATTTTATATAATAAAAAAAATTTTTAATTATAGTGTTGTATATTACTATATCATAATAGTTATCAACGCGTATATACAATAAATGTATCAATCGATTTGTATAAATTTTTCGATTAATTGCAATTAATTGATAAGTGTATTTAACGGTTTATCGATGACGAAGCGTCACATGAGGAGGTTCCCGGGATTCCCATAAAGGCCATTATTCCCAAAAGCTATTGTGCTTGTGTACTGCCTAGCTGCCTAGTGAGAATCTGTCATTTTCATCGCGAACAATCGCGAATCAGCCTGAGTTAAATTGTACAACGACGCAAATACGATTGTGCCAAAAAAACATTTATTATTTTAAAAACGAATATTAATTAACACAATCAAACACAATCATGGAAAGTATGCTTGCTGGTTGCATGGAACTTATTGAGTCAAACCGAGACTATGTTACTGATATGGAAAATTGTGAATTTACATATGAATGGACAATTAGAAACTTCAGGGAATTCTGGTATGACGCAATTGAATCACCAATTTTTTCATCTCATTATGCTGATTTTAACGATAAATGGATTTTAAAATTTTATCCATATGAAATGGATGATGATGATCAGGATCCAAGTTTTTTTTCGGTGGAGCTACAACTTAAATCGTTCAATTATACTTCATTAAAAACAAAATGTAAAATATCAATTGATAATAAAAATGAAATTACTATGGAACATAATTTCTGTAAATTTGGAGAAAAAATTACATGGAATAAATATATTTCAGAAACAGATTTGATTGTAAAAAAAGAGGATAGATATAATAGGGTTAAACATACACCAAAACAATATAATGATAATAATGATCTTAAAATTCGTTGTACAATAACAATGCCTCGAAAACTAACAAATAGTTCTGGTGGAATTTCATCATTTGATGCAAAACAACAACTGATTAAAGACTGGAAAAAACTTTTGTTAAATGAAAAATCAGCTGATGTTACAATTCAAGTGGGTCAAAAATCATTTCGTGCAATCAAAGGAATTCTTGCAGTACGTAGTCCAGTTTTTGCTGCAATGTTTGATCATGAACAATTCAAAGAAAATGAAAATAATGACGTTGTCATTGAAGATATTGAAGAAGATGTTTTTGAAGAATTTTTACATTATATTTATACTGGTGAATCACTGAAAGTTGGCAAAATGCCAATGGAACTACTTGCTGTTGCTGAAAAATATCAAGTTAATTGTCTTAAAAATATTTGTGAAGTTATAATATGCGAAACTATAAATGTTGATAATGTTGCAAGTATAGTTGTATGTTCTGATAGATATAATCTCAAAAAACTGCATGAAAAATGTTTAGAATTTATGAAAAAAAATTTACAAGCTGTTATATCAAACAAAACATTTCAAGTTTACAAAAAAAAATATCCTGAAATTTTTGTAGGTGTTCTTGAGCACTTGCTTATTATGTCATAAAATAAAAATATTCATTGGTTTTTTGTTTAAAAAAAAAAATCTTCAGTTTGATATATTCTATATTAACATTTTGTAATAACATAATTTTTTTCTAAACCTTTTCTTATAATAAAGAAAAAAAAATATTGAAAAATAAATTTTTATCAATAGACTTATTATTTTAAAAACCTTATTATCCCTTTTTTTAGTTTTTCAGTTTTTTTTTTTAAATAAATACTATTTTTAAATTTAAATAGAAAATAATTATTGTACTGTACATCATCTAATATATTGTTAATTATTGATCAATCATTTGTTAAATTAGAATGTGACCTGACACTGTAATATTGTTTGTAAAAAAAAAAAAAAATATGCAATTATATAGAAATCTAAATACAAAATAACGCTGCGTATCTCATCCAGTTGCTATGTATTACTATTATTTACATAAATATTTGCTTGGTAATTTAGTATCGTTTAGGCTCTGGAGTCTCGACTGGTCTGGACAGCTGTTTTGTATGATATGAAGTTCGTCTAAAACATCGAGAAATCGAATAAAAAAAACAAAATTTAGCAATGTTTAGCAAATGATGAAAATTATTTCGAAAAAATGCTGTGTTTGTTTATTACCGAAAAATATTATTTTATAATAAAATTTTTTTAATTATAGTGTTGTATATTACTACCATCATAGTTATCAACGCGTATATATAATAAATGTATCAATCGATGTGTATAGATTTTTCGATTAATTGATTAGTTTATTTAGCGTTTTATCCAGTTTTATCGATGATGAAACGTCACATATAAGGAGGTTCCCATCCTAAAGCCCATTGTGCATTTGTGCTTACATATATACTGCCTGATACATACTGTCTATGTAGTGAGAACTGATTATCTGAGATTCGTGGATCAGCCTGAGTTGTACAACAACGTAAATACAATTGTGCAAAAAAAAAATTGATTAGTTTAAAAACAAATATTAATTAACACAATCATGGCAGTTGTATTTGCTGATTGCATTAAACATATAAAGTCAATAGAAGGGCCAGCTATTACTGGTATGAAAACGTGTGAATTTACATATGAATGGACAATTAAAAACTTCCAGCGATTGCATAAAGACGAAATTGAGTCACCAAGTTTTTCATCTGTATATGATGATTTTAATGATAAATGGATTTTAAAATATTATCCACGTGATGCTCAATCAGTTTCTACTTATATATCAGTAGGGCTACAACAACTTACACCATTCGATGATACTTCACCATTGTTAACAAAATGTAAATTATCAGTTAATAATAGAAATGAAGTAATTATGAAATATAATTTCTGTAAGTCAGCAGAAAGATTTAGATGGGATAGATATCTGTCAAAATCTGAGTTACAAAATCCACAATATATACAAAATGATGAACTTAAACTTCTTTGTACAATAACAATGTATAAAAAACTAACCAATAATTCTCATTTGATTTCATCAATTGATGCAAAACAACAACTGAGGGTCGACTGGAAAAAACTTTTGTCAAGTGGAAAATCAGCTGATGTTACCATTCGCGTGGGTCAAAAATTATTTCGTGCAATCAAAGGAATTCTTTCAGTACGTAGTCCAGTTTTTGCTGCAATGTTTGATCATGAACAATTTGAAGAATATAAAAAAAATGAGGTTGTCATTGATGATATTGAAGAAAATGTTTTTGAAGAATTTTTACATTACATTTATACTGGTGAATCACCAAATGTTGAAAAAATGCCAATGGAACTACTTGCTGTTGCTGAAAAATATCAAGTTATTTGTCTTAAAAATATGTGTGAAGAAATAATATGCAAATCTATAGATAATGATAATGTTGCAAGAATACTTATTTATTCTGATAGATTTTATCTCAGAAAATTGCATCAAAAATGTTTAGAATTTATGAAAATAAATATAAAGGATCTTATGTCAAATAAAACATTTCAATCTTACAAAAAAAAATATCCTGAAATTTTTGTAGGTGTTTATGAAGAGTTGTTTTTGTCATAAAATTAAAAATATTCATTGGTGTTAATTGTTATTTAAAAAAAAAAAAAAAACCCTTCAGTTTTATGTATTTTATAAACATTATTTTAAATAACTCACTTTAATTTTTTTTTAAAGCTTCTGTTGTAATAAAGAAAAAAAAATATTGAAAAATAAATTTTTATCAAATAGACTTATTTTTTTAAAAACCATATTATCCTTTCTTTAGTAAAGTTTTTTTTAAAAAAATAGATACAATTTTTTAAAATTTAATAATTTTGTTATAAAATTCAACTGTCATGTGTTTATGATAATATTAAAAATTTATAATAATTATATATAAAAATTTAAAAAAAAAAAACTTGTGATTATCTTAAAATTATTCTTCAAGTATATCAAGTTCTTCAGGTGAAGTCACTGGTATTCTCAAATGATAAATTAATACTTGAACAAGCTTATCTTATCAGTAATAGTACCAAATTTTTTTTTTATTATTAGACAAAACCACTGTAAAACAAAATTAATGAATAGAAAAAAAAATCACTAATTAAATGTGTGAATTATTTATTTTAAAACGTAGAATCATTTTATTATGATTCACCAATGCCATAACTTGAACATAAAATGGCAGGATATTTATCTTTATTATCAAAAAATGTGCTATAATGTTGATGGTACTGATGAGTCATTTTGGGATTTACTTTATTTTTGTTATCAGAATTATCAACACTTGGATAATTAATTGTTGTTGTTGCTGGTTTGATAGTCATTGTAGTTTTTTTTTTTTGTAATATATAATTAGTAACTTTCTTATGAGGTATATATAGTTGAACGGGTTGAACCACTGAATGAACCTCGTGATCCTATCTAGAAGATAGCCATTAGAGAAGGAGCCTCAAGTTATTCCGACTTTATGTCGAATACTCCCGAGCCACTGATACAAAAAGTGGCAGCTATGCCTGACTAGTGGGGATAACTCTGATAACTTGAGGCAACTTGAGGCTCCTTCTCTTTAAATGAATTACAATTTTCATTTTAAGCATCGCAATTCGCGACTTCGCGAGGTTCATACAGTGACAGTGGTCAGTGCAGTTATATCATATCAATCGGTTCAAGCATAGTGCCTACTGCCTAATGAGGATCTTACATTTTTAACACGGATTATCCCGAGAAAATAAACTTAAGTTGTATACTAATACGCAAATACGATTGTATCAAAAAGAAATTTATCAGTCTAAAAAAAGAATATTAATTAACACAATCATGTCAGTACTCGCTGGACCTACCACCCAGGGTTTTATTAAACTTAAAATGTCAAAACAAGATTATGTTACTGGTATGGAAACTTGTGAATTTACATATGAGTGGACAATTGAAAAATTCAGTCAGAGAAGCACAAAAAATATTAAATCACCGAATTTTTCATCTGATTGTTCTGATTTTAATGATGAATGGTTTTTGGAAATAAATCCTGAAAGAGCTGACCACCATTATCTATCGGTAGTGCTAGAACTTCGATCTTTCAATAATACTTCACCATTACAAACAAAATGTAATTTATCAGTTAATAATGAGAATGAAGGAACTAAAGCATATAATTTCGGTAACTTTCCAGGAACAATTAGATGGGATACTTCTAGATCAAACTTTTCGAATACATGTTATTATTCACAATCACAAAATGTTGCATTAACAATTTGTTGTACAATAACAATGACAAAAAAACAAATAAATAATTGTAATGGAATTTTAAGTAATACATCACAATTGACTGCAGACTTGAAAAAACTTTTGTTAAATGAACAATCAACTGATGTTACTATTAAAGTGGGTCAAAAATCATTTCGTGCAATCAAAGGAATTCTTGGAGCACGCAGTCCTGTTTTTGCTGCAATGTTTAATCATAAACAATTTAAAGAAAATAAAAACAATGAAGTTGTCATTGAAGATATTGACGAAAATGTTTTTGGAGAATTTTTACTTTATATTTATACTGATGAAACACCAAATATTAAACAAATGGCAATGGAACTACTTGCTGTTGCTGAAAAATATCAAGTTGATCGTCTTAAAAATATTTGTGAAGATATAATATGCAAAATGATAAATGTTGATAATTTTGCAATTATACTTGTTTGTTCTGATAAATATAATCTTAAAAAATTAAATAAAAAATGTTTAGAATTTTTGAAAAAAAATAAACGAGCTGTTTTGTTAAATGAGACATTTAAAGTTTACAAAAAAAAACATCCTCAAGTTTTTTTAAGTGTTCTTGAGCATTTGCTATTGGCATAAAATTAAAATATTTATTGGTGTTTTGTTTAAAAGAGAAAAAAAAAAAAAAAACTCGGTTTTAATAAAAAAAAATATTGAAAAATAAATTTTAATCAATAGACTTACTTTTCTTTCGTTATAAAATTTAATTGTCATTGTATTTTTTTTTTTTTATATATTTAAAATTTATAACATGTAATACGAATTCCATTGATATGAAAAAAAAAAAACTCGGGTAAGCATGCCTGCTTATATCTTATCGGTTATTCAGAATTGATTATTCACTATGCAGTACTTGTGCTTATCAGTCATAAAAACACCACGATAAAATCTTCAATGATTCATTCATTTCATGATATTTATTTTGTTTTAAATATATATTTTTTTATTATTAGACAAAAAATCACTGTGAAACAAAATTTATAAATAGAAAAGAATAAATAATTCAAGCTGTTGTGAATTATTTATTTTAAAACGCAAAGTAATTTCATTATATAATTCATCAATGCCATTTTTTGCCACTTGAAAATTCAATGACAGGATATTTATTTTCATCATCAAAAGATTATCAAAAAATGTGGTGATGTTGATCGTACCGATGAGTAATTCTATAGTTGATTATTTAACTTACCATATGCATTTGATAAAATACTTTAATGCCAATTCTATTTTAACACCTTCAAAAGACACTTGACCCTATAATTAACAAAATTAATTATTTAAATTTATAACTATTATTTAAGTATGATTTTTATTTGCTAAAATTATTTAATTACTTCGTAATATGATAAAAATTCTTTTGCACCAGTATATTCACCTGGTACACCACCACCACCAGCTTCTGTATTAATATAAGTATACAAGTATACTAACAAAGTTATAAAAATTTATAAATTTTTTCTTTATATTACTAATGATAGTCATTACAGTTTTAGTTTCTGCAGGAGATAAATAATCTGACACCTGAAAATAAAATAATTTATTATCCTTTTTTATTGATAGATATTTATCTTTCAGATTTCAGATTATTATTTATCTGTAAAAGCCGAAACTAAAATTCAAATTTTTTGTAGAAAAATAATAGTAATGAGACTGATTCTTTAGGCTTCTTTTGAAGAGCTCAAAGAACAATGTAAAAACCTGCATGAATTAAAACTACTAATTCAGGTGATAATGCAAAGTTAAAAAATTATTTAGACAATTAAATGTAATTCTTTGATTTAATTTATCTAGGTCTTGGTTTATTTATACTTTGTGGTATTGGTATAATTTTTTATATTTTTCTTAAGTAGCGTTTCGAAATTGTTGTTCGGTTCAGATTTCCAATATTGTGGACTTATCAATCAGTACCTAATTATCTAAATTGCTGGGCTAATTGCCATCATTTTAGAGATCTGAACCGAAAAACGATTTCGGTGTTGAAAATAATATACTCAATAAAAGCCATATGAAAAGTCCACGTGTGATAATTTTTTTGTGTCAGTATAGATGCGGAGACCAGTCTTAATTATTTGAAGCACTCACTTAAAATTTTTATAGACCGAGTTTCACAGACCTTAGGTATATCAATTTTTTGGAAAAAAAAGTGTCTCTAAACATTAATTTTTGTAAGAAAAAAAATACATCATCATGCCTCACGTTACGTAACAATTAATAATTAGTAAATGTTTTTTGGAAAAATTAAAAATTGGAAAAGTTAGAGAAAAGCGAGAAAAGTTGGAAAAACGGTAGTGAAAGTTTTGGATGGAGAAAAATCGGAGAAAATTTTGGTTGGTGAAATGACGGAGAAAATTCGAAATATATATTTATTATCATTCTCATGGAGTTTTATACACCTCCATGATCATTCTACAGAGAGAAGACTTCTAGTGTTTCTAGTAATAAACGCTCGCATGGAGAAAACTGGGGCTATTTTAATACGCATGCGCAACTAAACTGTCAAAAAAAAAAAAAAAAACACAGCAAGCGAATAATTTTACAATAAAAAAAAAAAAATATCCAGCTAATTATTAATTAAAAAAAAAACAAACATTAATTTTTTTTTTTTTTAACCAGATACAAATACTCAAGTCTTACAAATTTTTTTTCTCCATAAATTAAAAAAAAATTATAAATAAATAAAGTTATGACAGTGCTGTGACGTTAAAAACAAAATCCCGTTCTTAAAATTGACTGAAGTTTATTTACATATTTATTTTTTTATATTCATACATAATTTATATCAAGTGAAAATTATTTAACATTATTTAAGTTAAGGTCAAATCACACAATAAATCATTTTTGTTGTGTTGCAAAATTAAACTGTCAATATTGTTTGACACGAGTTGTTGATAAACTGCATAAATTAATATAAACATTCTTTAGTATTTCATCAACAATGAAAAGAGTTAGATATATTTGTGTAAGTGCATTTCTAACTTGACTCAGATTAACTCGTTATTTTTCTATTGTTGTATAAAATTAATTTAATCATTTTATTATAGTGTTATTAAAATTATTCGTTACAATGAAATACCAGTGAAGTAATTATTGGTGAATTAAAACAACTTCAAATGTTATTAATAAATTTGTAAATTGCAAAAGTCAACTGTCATAATTATTGAAGGATGTCCCTGACTTTCTATAGATGATCTAATATGCAATTTTAAACTAGTCACCAAATGTTAATTCAACTGCGTAAATGAATCTCCATTTAAATCATCAAGGTAAGATAATTTATCAAAAAAATATCTAGCTGTTTTAACATTAAATTATATATTAATTACAGAAAATAAATGACATATTGATGACAATGGCAGAAGACGAAGGTACAGAGTGGTTGAGAGAGCTTTTGCATGATGTTCAACTAAGCCAATTTTTTACTCGCATAAGAGATGATTTACAAGTTACAAGATTACACCATTTTGATTATGTACAACCAGAAGATCTTGAAAAAATTGGTCTTGGTAAACCAGGAATACGTAGACTAATGGATGCTGTAAAAAAAAAACGTGCATCACAAAGAAAAAAAAATTTAATAACAAAAATACGTTCTGGTAGTAGTGCTAAAAATAATAAAAGAACATTACAACCAATTGAAAGTACATCAATATTAACATGTTTAATACAAGATAAAGATGTTAGTCTATCAATAAAACTTGGTGATGGTAGTTTTGGTGTTGTTAGAAGAGGTGAATGGAATTCACCAACAGGACGTACACTACCAGTTGCTGTTAAAATATTAAAAGCAGATGCATTAAATCAACCAGGTGTTATTGAAGATTTTGTATCAGAAGTACAAGCAATGCATACACTTGATCATCAAAATTTAATTCGTCTTTATGGTGTTGTATTATCACAACCAATGATGATGGTTACTGAGCTTGCACCACTTGGTTCACTTATTGATTATTTAAGAAAACAATGTGGTCATATATCTGTATTAATATTATGTGATTATGCATTACAAGTTGCAACTGGTATGGCATATCTTGAAGTTAAAAGATTTTTACATCGTGATCTTGCATGTCGTAATGTATTATTAAGTTCATCTGATAAAATTAAAATTGGTGATTTTGGTTTAATGCGTGCATTACCACAACAAGAAGATTGTTATGTTATGACTGAACATAAAAAAGTACCATTTCCATGGTGTGCACCAGAATCATTAAAAGCTCGTCAATTTAGTCATGCATCTGATGTATGGATGTTTGGTGTAACACTATGGGAAATGTTGACATTTGGTGAAGAACCATGGGTAGGTTTAAATGGTTCAGAAATATTAAAAAAAATTGATCGTGATGGTGAAAGACTTCATGAACCTGATGCAAGTCCACCAGCAATGTTTCAACTTATGTTACGTTGTTGGGCAAGAGATCCAGCTGAGAGACCAACTTTTGCACAATTAAAAGATACTCTAACTGGTATTTTACCAACAGTTATGAAAGCATTAAATAGATTTGATGAACCAGATAAAATGCATATTGAAAATGGTGATCAAATTGTTATTATTGATGGTAGACCAGAAAATTATTGGTGGAAAGGACAAAATCAAAGAACATTTCATGTTGGTGCATTTCCACGTTGTCTTGTTGATCCAATGAGACGTAAACAAGTTGAAGATATTAGTAAACCACTTGAAAATTCATTTATACATACGGGACATGGTGCACCATTTGGTAAAAGTTGGGGATCACCACAATTTATTGATGATGTCTATCTTAGAAATCCAATGGAACCACCAGATATTGTTGGTGTTTCACCAGCTGATAAAAAAATATTTTCATACAATACACAAAGATCACGTAAACAATTTAATTATTCAAAATTTCAAAATGATCAATCATCACCAATTAAAACAAATAATTCTTTACCATCATTATCAACAGCAATAGCATCATCATCTGGTAATCCACAAGGTAGTTTAATTGATTTATCACCAGAAGAAATTGCTGAAAATTCACAACGTAATAGTGATACAGCTTGTCGAAGAGTTGTTAATATTTTGGATGAACCAATTGTTGATAATAATGTTAAAACACAACAAGATTATTGGCAAGATGATGAATTAAGATCTTATGCTAATTGTCCAGGTGCACAATCAATACAATCTGATCCTTTTGATACATCAGAAATATTTACGAGTCTTCCTCATTCAAGATACTATAGTCGTGTACCACAAGATGTTGATAGATATTTTAAAACTCAAACATCTTATATGAATGTGGAGAATCAAGATGTTAATAATTCAACTAGTATTAAAAATGATATACAATCTGTTAATCAATATCATTATGAGGTTAATACAGATGTTAATCGTTATTCAGTTAATCTTACAAAAGCAAATAATAAAATAACAAATGAAAATATAAATGTCAATGAAAATATTGTCAATGAAAGACCAAAAAGTTCTTATCATGATGAACATAATGATATCAAAGATAAGCAAAATATACGTACTCAAGATTTAACAAATTGGCCAGATGATTTATCTGATGATAATAATCAACAGCATTATGATAATGTTTCTGTTAAATCAAATAATCTAGAATTAAATGTTGTTCTTCCTCCTACTTCTCCTTTTCCATCTACATCATCTTTACCATCTCCATCATTTATTCCTCCTCCTCCACCTCCTCTTACACCAACTCCAATACTTGTTGCAACAACATCATCAGTTGGTACAAACCAAAGTGTCCTTAATACCAACACAAATGACAATGTTATTCAAGCAATGAATGAATTAACAATTGATACAACTAATCATTCACCTAAACAATTAGATCCAATATTTTTAGCTGAATTAGAAAAAAATCTTGGAGTTAAAGAAGCATCTAAAAATACAAATGAAATTAGTCAATCAAGTAATTCACTTGTAACACATAATGGTATTAATAAAACGTCTGATAATACAAGTGGAATTCCAATGTTAAGACCACCACCACAAGTTGATAAACTTCGTTCACCATCAATTGATTCACGTGGTGGTACAAATTTACCAAGTAAAGTACAAAATTCTTGGCAATCTAAAAATACAAATATTCAAAGATTACAAAGTGGACAAATGATTGAATCAAATACACATGCTATTATTGGACAAACATGGCAACAAATTCAAGCATATGGAACTAAAACAATTGATCCAATTCCATCATCATCAAATATACTTCAACCAGAACAAGTTGAAAATTTACATTTAAATCAAGGATCAAATTTACTTCAAATTGCACCAGCAATTGTACAACAACAAAATAAAATTGAAAATTGTCATATTGATTATAATTATTTTCCACTTCAACAACAGCAACAGCAACAACAACAACAACAACAACAACAACAACAACAACAACAACATAATCATGCATTTACACCGGTAATGCGACCACCAAGTATTGCTCATGTACAAAATGATCTTCAATCATCTTATGCATCTTCATCTAGACCATCTTCATTGCCATCAAATGCAATTTTATCTGAAAAAGTATATGCTGAATTACGTGAAACAGTACCAAATTTAAATCAATTATCACAAAGTGAATTTAATACACTTTATAATAAAACTGTACAACAAAATATACTAAGAAATTATCACAGTTGTAATCAAAATTCATCTTATCAATCAACAAATATTAATACAACAAATACAAGACAAAATCAAACATTACCAAGAAATCATGCAATACAAGATCATCCATTAGATTTTAGTGCAAGTTTAAAACAACCACCAGTTTATAATCCACCACCAAGTTGGAGTCCAATTAAGCTATCTCAAAATGGTGCTAATCCAAATACTCGTATAAATAATAATAATAATTCATTAAGTCAAACAGCAGTTATTAATTTTATGCAATTTACACCAACTCGTACTACTCCAGTATCATCAACATCATCATCATCAGGACATAATCAAACAATAACATCAAGAAGTTTATTACCACAAATGAATGAAACAGTTATTAATACTCAATTGGCAGCTCCAGCATCAGCTTATCCAGCTGGAATAAGTCCACCATTGACAGAAGCATCACAACAGCTAGTCATGTCACTTGATGATGAGTTTAGATCAAGTAAAATAATGAAAGTACAGAAAGATACTTGTGATGCATCACAACAAGAAATTCTTGCTGCTTTACAAGCAACTGGCTGGGATACTAATCAAGCATCAATGCAAATTATCAACGATCGACAAGCAAAGATTAATTCACTTACAAGGTAAAATTTAATATAATTATTTATTATTAATTAAACAATAAGCATTGTTTTTTAATTGTTTTACTTTGTTTAATATTTTAGATTGGGACTTGCCAGTAGACAGCAGTGTGAAGGAGTCTTGAAACAAACTAAATATGATGTTGAACTGGCCGCATCAATGCTAGTTGATCGAGTCAATAATTAATATAAATATATTAATTAATCGATAAATGTCAGTTATTTAATAATGACAATTATTATTTTTTTTTTTTATGTACTAAAAAACGTAGATACTATAGATAAAAGCTTGTTAATTTTTTAAATTTCAAGTCGTTGAAGCACAAACAACGATAAAAAAAGATATAGAAACAAAAAGAAAAAGTATTTTGTTATGATAATATCATAAATTGAAAATTAGATACTGTGATATGTACTAATCCACTAAATTTTTATTGTCTAATTATTTTTTTTTTTTTTTTGTGATTTATAATTATTCTGAACGTTCAAATATTATTAGCTTGTAATACATGTACATGTACATTGTAAACAGACAATATAAAATGATAACAAAAAAAAAAGTTTAAGAACAAGTAGAGATCAAATTATGATAAGCAGCTTTACTGATAAAATAATTATACCAGTTGAATATTACAGCTATAAAAAACAATTGATTTTAAGAAATTTAAAATAAACTATTTAGAAAAAAATAGCCATTACATTGTTTATATATTTTTTTTCGAAATATATTTCTCTAGTTTTCTGTAAAATAATTTTTTATTTAAAAACATTTTTTTTTTTTAATATTTATTAAATCGTTTTTACACTGTAATTTTTTGTTTTTAGCACATGTAATTTTTCCATAACTTACCCAGTTAATAACTCCGAAAATTAACTGATTTTACATTTTCGAAAAAATGTAAAACGAACTTTATATTGTCAAGGTAAATTGTGTTATTGAGACCGCACAAAGAAACACAAAAATATCTTGTATATTGTTACTGATTGTTACTAATAAACAGGTAAGAAATAGATTAAAAAAATTCTACATAATTTAATTAATATCTATAATTACAAATCAAACTAGACAGTTGACAAGTATCTACTTAAAAACAATTGTTTAGATATATAACCTCAAATTATTGAAAAAACAATATTTGTTGTTGTTTTTTTTTTTAAATCAAATTAAATAACAATGTGTTTTTCTAATGCAACTTTATTGTTAAAAAATAGGAATATAAAAAATGACTGGAACAGTAAATGAAGATGACAATGTTGTCCCTTCAACAGAGAAGGCATCAAACAATCCATTGGAACAATTTGTGTTACTTGCTAAAACAGCAAAAGGTGCTGCAGCATTGGAATTAATAAAACAAGTTATTGAAACACCAGGTGTTCATGTATTTGGTGAATTATTAGATATGCCAAATATAAAAGAACTTGATAATAGTCCACATGCTGAATATTGGAATACTCTTAATCTATTTGCATATGGTACATACAAAGATTATTTAAAAAATATTGATAATTATTTAAAGTTAACACCTGTACAACAAAAAAAACTTCAACATTTGACAATTGTAACATTGGCTGAAAAATCAAAATGTATACCATATTCAGAATTATTAGAAGAACTTGATATTAAAAATGTACGTGATTTAGAAGATCTTATTATTGAAGCTGTTTATGCTGATATTATTCATGGTAAATTGGATCAAAAAAATTCACAACTTGAAGTTGATTATGCTGGTCTTGGAAGAGATGTTAAACCAGGTGAAACACGTGATGTTGTTGAGACATTAGCACTTTGGGGTGATACTTGTAATACTGTATTGGCATGTATTGAAGATCAAGTTAAAAAAGCTAATAATGAAAAACATAAAGCTACTTTACACAAAGATCAACTTCAACAAAATGTAAGTGTTTATATTAATTAACTACGAGCTATATTTATTTGATTTTGTTTAATGTTTTTTTTTTTTGTTTTTCATTTGTTAGATTGCAGCAATTAAAAAATCAATTGTCTCACAAGTACAAGAGGCTGATGTTGCTGGTGGAAGTTCTGGTGAATTAAATCGTGAAGCTATGTCAGTTCCATCAGAATCCAAGAAAAAACAACAAAAGACCAAAGGTATTAGAGGCAGTGGAAAATTTTGGAAATAATATGTTTATAAGTGGAATTTTTTTATATTTTTATTATAAATTAAATTCACCACTTGAAGCTATTGGATAATTAACATCTTGAGTTTTATATTAACACTTGTTTCATGTTAATTAATTGTATTCTTTTTTTTTCTTATTACTTTTCAATAAAACAATTAAAATATTATAAAATAAATAAATCAGCTAAATAAAAGTTTAATGTAACTTAAAAATATTTAAGTTTAAAAGTGTTTGTTGATTTTTAAAGAATCCAGTTTACATTCCCAGACATTTTTCTATAATTATTTACATGATATTGATGCTTTTTTTAAATTTATTTTACCAGGTGATTAAATGACCATTGTCGAGTGATTGTAGCCCAATAAAATATTATAAAAAAATAACTCAGTTAATGACAATGATGATCCAACTCATTGAAATGTTGGAGTGTTGTTGCTCAATAAATAAAATTAAAAAATATATGAAATGATTGTACATATCAAGCTGTTTAAAAGATAAAATTATTTAAATTAATTTTTGTCTTATTAATCAAGGTATTTACACTGTTTTTCTCCATGTTTTTTAGAGTAACTTTAAAGTGATTTTGAAAAACTTGTAGCAGTTTTTCATACAAAACCAACTCAAAATCTATAAAAAAAAATATCCAGCATTATTAAAAAGCATCTAAAATTGGATTCAATTATGTTATCTATTTGTTTATTTACTTTATTTTAATATTAAATCATCCAGCTTCTTGATTTATTATACAAGGAGCTTTCTTTCGGTGGTTTATTATTTTTTTCCCAATTTATTTTTGAGCATTCGTAGTCAGCAAAAAGTCAGTTTGCAACATGAGGGGTTGGATTAGTTATGCTTTAATCAAGAAGACTAGAAATAGAATATTAATTTGAATATTTTCATGATAACATGATAGTTGGATTTTATAAGAAAATTATTAAATTTAAAATTAATATTTATTTTTCAGAATAAACTTAACAACTAAAAAAGGGATAATAAGGTTTTTAAAATAATAAGTCTATTGATTAAAATTTTTTCTTTATTATAATAAAAGTTTTAGAAAAAAATTGAGTAAGTTATTTCAAATAATGTTTATAAAATTTTTGATTTTACAACAAAAGCAACTCTCCAAGAACACCTACAAAAATTTCTGGATATTCTTTTTTTGCAACTTGAAATTTTTCGTTTGACATAATAGCTGCTAAATTTTCTTTCATAAATTTTAAACATTTATTATTTAGTTTTTCAAGATTATATCTATCAGAACAAACAAGTATACTTGCAACATTATCAACATTTATCGTTTCGCATATTATTTCTTCACAAAGTTTTTTAAGACAATCAACCTGATATTTTTCAGCAGCAGCAAGTAGTTCCATTGGCATATTGTTAACTTTTGATAATTCACCAGTATAAATGCAATGTAAAAGTTCTTCGAAAACATCTTCATCAATATCATCAATGACAACTTCATTTTTTTGATTTTCTTTGAATTGTTCATGATCAAACATTGCAGCAAAAACAGGACTGCGTACTGCAAGAATTGCTTTGATTGCACGAAATGATTTTTGACCCACATGAATGGTAACATCAGCTGATTTTTCACTTAATAAAAGTTTTTTCATGTCGACATTCAGTTGTTGTTGTGCATCAAATGATGAAATTACATTAGAATTATTTTCTAGTTTTTTAGGCATTGTTATTGTACAACAAATTTTAAGTTCATCATTTTGTATATATGCTAAACTCTTTAATTTTTCATGTGAAATAAAATAATCCCATTCAACTTTTTCTAATAATTTACAGAAATTATATTTCATAGTTATTTCATAATCATTATTAATTGATAATTTACATTTTATTGGTAATTGTGAAATACTATTGAACGATTGAAGATGTAGTGCTACCGATAAATATGGATCATTACAGCTATAATCATTTTCGCGATATGATGAAGATGATTTCAAAATCCACACATCGTCAAAATCAGCATAATGAGATGAAAAACTTGGTGATTCCAATTTTTTTCGACACAATTGCTTGAAGTTTTTAATTGTCCATTCATATGTAAATTCACAATTTTCCATATCAGAGTCTTTGTTTGACTTTATAAGTTTAATGCAATCGGCAAGTAAAACTGCCATGATTGTGTGAATTAATATTTGTTTTAAACTTATAAATTTTTTTTTTTGCACAATAGTATTTGCGTTGCTGGACAACCTAACTCAGGTTGATCCGCGATGAAAATTGATGAAAATGACACGTTCCAACAGGTTCTTTTTGGTTCTCTTGGGTAATTGGGTTCCTTGGGATTTTTTCTAAGCAGCAGCGTTTGGCTTTTTTTTTTTATTTTACGCATTTTGTGTATAATACTGATAAAACGTAGAATATGGCGGTGCTTCCGCCGGTAAATAAGGAGATCAAAGTAGATGCTGTATATTTAAATAAAAGAGCGACCCTGTGTTTTCTACGGAAGCCCTGCTAATAAATTAGTTATTGCAAGTTATTCGTTCGAGTAATAATAATTATAATATTGGTACTTATTAAATGAAGAAGGTGGTGGTGGTGGTGCACCAGGTGAATATACTGGTGCAAGAGGTTTTTTATCAATTATCATATTACTGAGCAAATAAAAATAATATTTAAACAAGTTAATCACCACATTTTTTGATAATCTTTTGATGCCTTTTTGTTATTATAGCATTGATAAATTATAATGAAATTACTCTGTGTTTTAAAATAAATGATTCACAACAACTTAAATTATTTAGATTTGTCTCAATTAATAAATTTTGTTTTACAGTGGTGGTTTTGTTTAATAATTGAAAAAAAATATATATAAAACAAAATGAATATATAATGGAATCAATTAAACATTGAAAGTTTTTCCTTTTTATTTTTATATATAATGATTATATAACATTTAAATATTGTCATGATAACATGACGATTTGATTTATTAACAAAATTATTAAATTTAAAAATAGTATTTATATTTTTCGAAAAAAAATTAACTAAAGATAGGATAATAAGGTTTTTACAATAATAAGTCTATTGATAAAAATTTATTTTTCAATATTTTTTTTTCTTTATTATAATATACCTATAAGGATTAGAAAAAAATATTATAAGTAAGTTATTTCAAATAATGTTGAAAAATTTTATAGGTAAAACTGGAGGTTTTTTTTTAAACAAAACACCAATGATTATTCTTTATTTTGTGACGTAAGTAACTGCTCAAGAACACCTACAAAAACTTCAGGATATTTTTTTTTGTAGACTTTAAATGTTTTATTTGACATAACAGCTCGTAAATGTTTTTTTGTAAATTCTAAACATTTTTCATTCAGTTTTTTGAGATCATATCTGTTAGAATAAACAAGTATACTTGCAACATTATCAAAATTAATCGTTCCACATATTATTTCTTCACAAATATTTTTAAGACAATCAACCTGATATTTTTCAGCAACAGCAAGTAGTTCTATTGGCATTTTGTCAACATTTGGTGATTCATCAGTATAAATATAATGTAAAAATTCTTCAAAAACATTTTCATCAATATCTTCAATGATAACCTCATTTTTTTCATTTTCTTTTAATTGATCATGATCAAACATTGCAGCAAAAACAGGACTACGTGCTCCAAGAATTCCTTTGATTGCACGAAATGATTTTTGACCGACTTGAATGGTAACATCAGTTGATTGTTCATTTAACAAAATTTTTTTTAAGTCGACACTTAGTTGTTGTTTTGAGTCAAATGATGGAGTTACATCAAAAGTATTTGTTAGTTTTTGAGACATTGTTATTGTACAACGAATTTTAAGTTCATTAATCATTAGATCTTGTAATTCCGATATTTTATTAAAGTCATCATATTCAATTTCTTCTGATAATTTACAGAAATTATATTTCATAGTTATTTCATTTTTATTATTAATTGATATTTTCCATTTTGTTTGTAATTCTGAGGTATTGTTGAACGATTTAAGTTGTAGCTTTACACGTACACGATGATGCCACAATGGATCATATTTTAAAATCCATTCATCGTCAAAATCAGCACAATGAGATGAAAAACTTGGTGATTCAATTTTTTCTTTACACAATCGCTGGAAGTTTTTAATTGTCCATTCATATGTAAATTCACAAGTTTTCATACCAGTAACAGCTGGCACTTCCTTTGACTCTTCAAGTTTAATGCAATCAGCAAATATAACTGCCATTATTGTGTTAATAAATATTCGTTTTTAAACTAATAAATTTTTTTTTGGCACAATTGTACTTGCGTATTTGTACAACTTAACTCAGGCTTAACAGGTTTTTCTGGTTCTCACTTCTTGAACGGTGCAAACCAGTGCAAACGGTGGAGTAGAATTGAGTAGAATCCAGTAGAATCACTTAAAAATTATCGTTATCTGCACATGACACTGCGCAATGACAATTAAACCTTGGCAATTTATGGCGCTCATGATGTTGACAGTAATTATTGCAACCACGGTAAATTACTCTAAATATTTTTTGCAATTTTTTTTGTGTACATTTACCAACACAATCAAAGTGGTAAAATAAAAAAAAATAAAAAATATATCTCATATGTCGAGCATGTATTATGAAATTTATGTAACTAAATAAATCTATATAAAAATTATTAACTTACTAATAAATAGACAGGTAAATAAATAATAAAAATAATTGTAGGAATATTATAAATAAATTAATAATAAAACATATTTAATATTAATTTTACAAATGATAATTTTAACAAAATGAGGTTGGTTTTTAACAGGAGCAATTTTGGCTATTATGGGCTCCAGTCAAAGTTCACGTAAATTAACAATTAATAATGAAGATGGTGTTATACAAATATCAACTGATCTTGTTCAACGTTTGTCAGCAAATAGTAAAAAATCATTGACAAATTTGCAAGATGATAAAACACCAGTAATTACACCTGAGCCAATTGTCAATCAACAAACATCCATCGAACCCATACAAAATAAAAAATCATCAAATGAAGGTCAAGCTCAAAATTATCCAGAGTACACAATGACTGCATATAAAATACAACAACAAAAAGAAGCTGAATTAAAAGCTCAAGATCAATATTGGCAAAAACGTCTTGAAAATGTTAAATCATCACAAGAAAAAATAACAAATGTTTTTAATGAAGAATATAAACGTGCCATAGCTGAAATATCAAATGCAAAAGGTAAAAAAATATAATAGTAAAATTGTTGGTAACAAAAAATATATTTATAATTTTATCTGTTTGGTTATTTAGGTAATAAAAATATTGATTTAAATACAACAACACCAGCATGTGGTCCAAATAAAGATAAAGTACTTCAATGTTATAATGAAAATCCACGTGAAATTCTTAAATGTGCTAGTTTAGTAGAAGAATTTAATAATTGTGTTGATCAACGTCGTTTTGGTCTTATCTCAGCAAAATGCTAATAGAAATTAATAACAATTTTATCTTAAACAAAATGAAATATATTTGTTTTATATTAATTGAAAATTAATTAAATAAAAAAAATATATACATCTAGTTTTCAATAATTTGAATGTTTATTTATAATTTACCTGAAAAATAAGTTGTTTTTTTGTTCAAGGATTTTTAATATTTTTAGTTTAAATTATTATTCGAAATAAATTTTTTAAATTAAATTAAGCTTTATTGGATTCAAGGCAATAACAAAATTATTTTTTAAATAATATTGTTTATAAATACAAAATTATTACAAGCATTTACATTTTTATTTTTTCGATGATGTTTTTTCTTTTAGAAAGTTAACAATCTTATCAGTTATTAGCTGATAAATCATAGAAAAAAAAAAGTTACAAATCTCAACAAAAAAACTGATGAAATACCTATTTATAATAAGTAATATTTTTTCAAAAAAAATTATACCCTAAGCTGAGGATTAAACCATAAAAAACAAATTATTATAATGAAAAACAAGGAAGAAAAAATTAATGAAAAATAGAATAATTATTTAATCACTTTTTTTGTCACCACCAGCTGCTTGTAATTTTGAAAATTCATTGGAAAGACGATCATATTCTTTTGTTAATGATTCTGCTTGTGATTTAAGAGCTTCTTTATCTTTTTTTTCTTTATTAAGTTCATTTTTTAATTCTGTTTTTTCATTTGAAACTTTAAGTAATTGTGATTTTAGCTCAGAAACAATTTTATCATGTGCTTCATTTGAATCATTTTGTGCTGTTTCACCTTTTTGTGATAACAAACTTTTTGCTGTTGTTGTTGCTGATTGAGCTTGACGCATTGATGCTTCACTGTTTGCCAATAGTACAGCTTGATCTGATATTAAAATTACCAAACGACGAATAACCAAACTCAAAAATAAAGCGAAGCCAGAAATGTAAAAATTTCTTTGAGCTCGGAAGAGTCTCATGTTTCCTATTAACAAAACAATAATATTTAATTTAATTAAACTTGATTTTTTAAGACCTTGTTTATGAGAAAAATAATACACAAGCTCACCTTGCATTTCAGCATCAAGATGAGCATGATCTTGTTCAGTACTTGAATATTTCTTCATTTCTCTAATTGCATCCAACAAAAACAATACCAATATTGCCAATAAAACAAGGAAATAAATTGATGCTTGATTCCTTAAACTTTGTAAAAATTTTGATCTAAAAAATCTCTGCCATCTTTTTGGTGATGCTATTGGCAATACCAATAACAATACAACTGCAATCTCCAGGTACAAAAATGTGGCAATAAGGGTCCACTGAAGACTCATGATGATTTTGTTTTTTTTTTTATTATTAAATTATAAATTCAATGCGTCAGCTAAAATGAAAACAAAATTACATATTATTTTTATCATTAAAAGAAAAAAAATACTGATAAATTAATGACGATTAAAAAAAAAAAAATATAAAGAATAATCTAGAATTTACATTTAATCATAAAATCAAATGATTAAAAAAAAAATATATTTTTTTCATATTGATAATTAATGATGAATAATGATGACATATCTGACGTGGCCATTTATTATCCTGTGATTTTTTTGCAGATTTTTTTTTTTGATGATTTTTAGTATTTAGTTTTTAATTTATCAAGTAAAAATAATAAAAACTTACCGTTTTATAATGAGTAATATGCCTGAGTAATTTCTATCAGTCTGAGAAATGAAGTTGTCCCCGGGTAACAAGTATTTATTTAGATTGTTCTTGGCTCTTTTTTTAACCAGTAAACCAGGTAATGTTCAATCAAGTGTGTACGAGCAAATTCATGTGCCGATGTCACGATGTGCGTTGAAAAATTTTTTATAAAAATACAATTGACGTCAGACACGTCAGTTTTTAAAGAAAACAGAGATGCATTGAGTTAATTCTACAAGTGGGAATGAGACAGCTAGATAATAAGGTTTATTTACACTAAAATATTTCCAACACGAATCTTTTTTCTTTTTTTTTCTGATTTTTTTTCCTTCTTTCCTTTTTTTGGTGTCAGCTTAGCTGAGCATGGCATGGCCTTATAAAGAATAAAGTTAATTAAAAAAATCAAATTAAAAAAAAATACTGCTCGTAAGTTTAAAAATAATATTGAAATTTATTTTTTAAATTTTTATAATATATTTTACATTAGATAATTTTTTTGTTTATTTCTTTTATTTAAAAAAGTGTTAACATATTTTTTTTTTGGTTATGAAATTAATGAAGCCACGCGACTTTATTTGTTGTAAAAAAAAAATCTACACCTAGTGAAATTTAGTACATGTTAATAATTTTTTTTTATATTTATATTATTGTTTTAGATTTAAAATGAGTAAGTTTTTTACAACTGGAACAGACTCTGAGTCTGAAAGCTCATCAGAAGATGAGCAATTGCCAAGAGCACCAGTAGCAACTTTTACAGTAAGTTGATAAATAATTTTGCAATTAATTATAGTGTATCAAGTACATTTTTATTTGTTTATAATAATTAATTGTTGATGTTTATTATTGTTTTTAGTACAGTGATGATGAGGAGGATACTAAAAGAGTGGTTAGATCCACTAAAGAAAAACGTTATGAAGACATAACTAATTGTATCAAAGCCATTAAAAATCATAAAAAAATAAAAGATGTACCAAATGTATTGGAATGTAAGTTTTAAATAATATAAATAATTATAAATATTATTTATTTTACTCTAATATTAATCAACTTGACATGAAAATTATGAATAATTAAAATAATAATTTATTTATTTATTTTTTAGCATTTGAAAGTCTTCAAAAAGCATATACAAAATCTCTAAATGTTATTATGAAAAATGAAGATGGAAAAATCCCAACATTTTATATACGTTGCTTGGCTGAACTGGATGATTTTGTTAATGAAAATTGGGATGATCGTAAAAATATGGCTAAAAATAGTTCAAAAGCATTGACAACACTTCGTCAAAGAGTCAGAAAATACAACAAAGATTTCGAAACTGAAATTGCAAAGTTTCGTGAAAATCCAGATCAAGAAGATGAAGAAGAAGAAGAAGAAAAACCAGATGAAGGTTTTGATTCTGAAGATGAAGATGCAGATGAAAAAGATAAAGCTGTATCATTTAAAAAAACAGTAGAAATTGTTGAATCAGATGTTAAAAAAGTAGTAGATGATGAAAGTGGTAGTGAATCTTCAGATTGGGGTGAAGGTTCTAGTTCTGAAGATTCTGAGACTACTGATGATGGCGGTACAAAAGATTTACGTCAAAAATTTATAAAAAAAGCAACAGTTGATAAAGATGATGATGATGATGATAAAGCAACAAAAAAAGATCAACGTAAAGAACGTATTGAAAAAGAACGTAAAAAGAAAAAAGAAGAACCAATGAAAGATGATGGTCAAGGTGAATGGCATGTTGTTGAAAAAGGTGTTAGCGTACAATCTGAAAAACCAAAAATGTTTGCTAAAGATGCTGATATTAATACATCATCTGTATTAAAAAAATTAAATGAAATAATTGCAGCACGTGGAAAAAAACGTACAGATCGTCGTGAACAAATTGAATTATTACATGAATTATTATCAATAACTGAATCACATACACTTGGTCCAGCAATAATAATTAAAATTAAATTACAAATGGTATCATCAATATTTGATTATAATCCAAAAGTATCTGATGCAATGAAACCAGAATATTGGAAAAAATTACTTGAAAGAATTAATGAAATATTAAATATTCTTATTGAAAATCCAGATATGGAAATTGCTGAATCAGTATCTGAAGATGCTGAAGAATTTGAAACAACACCATATAAAATACATGGTTGTATTTTAACAATTGCTGAACGTCTTGATGAAGAATTTACAAAATTACTTAAAGAATGTGATCCACATTCAAATGATTATGTTGAACGTTTAAAGGATGAAAATATTGTTGCATCAATTATTGATAAAGTACAACAATATTTAGAAAAACATGGTTCACCATCACAATTATGTCGTATGTATTTACGTACAATTGGTCATTTATATTATAAATTTGATCCAAATGTACTTGAACAAAAACAGGGAAAAATTGATAAAACAGTTGTAACATCAGCACAAGTTATGGATAAATTATGTAAATATATTTATGCAAATGATTTAACTGATCGTATTAGAACAAGAGCAATATTATCACATATTTATCATCATGCTCTACATGACAATTGGTTTCAAGCACGTGATTTAGTATTGATGTCACATTTACAAGAAACAATTCAACATTCTGATCCATCAACTCAAATATTGTACAATCGTACAATTGCTAATTTAGGATTATGTGCATTTCGTCATGGTAATATAAAAGATGCTCATAATTGTCTTGTTGATTTAATGATGACTGGTAAAGTTAAAGAATTACTAGCACAAGGTTTATTACCACAAAGACAACATGAAAGAAGTAAAGAACAAGAAAAAATTGAAAAACAACGTCAAATGCCATTTCACATGCATCATAATTTAGAATTATTAGAATGTGTTTATCTTGTATCAGCAATGCTTATTGAAATACCATATATGGCTGCACATGAATTTGATGCACGTCGTCGTATGATATCAAAAACATTTTATCAACAATTACGTTCAAGTGAACGTCAATCATTAGTTGGTCCACCAGAATCAATGCGTGAACATGTTGTTGCTGCATCAAAAGCAATGCGTAATGGTAATTGGGTAGCATGTAATGCATTTATAATTAATGAAAAAATGAATACAAAAGTATGGGATTTATTTTATCAAGCTGATAAAGTACGTGATATGTTAACACGTTTAATTAAAGAAGAAGCATTGAGAACATATTTATTTACTTATTCACATGTTTATGATTCAATATCAATGCCAACACTTGCTGATATGTTTCAACTTGAACGTTCAGTTGTACATTCGACAATAAGTAAAATGATTATTAATGAAGAATTAATGGCATCACTTGATGATCCATCAGAGACTGTTGTTATGCATCGTAGTGATCCAAGTCGTTTACAATCATTGGCATTACAATTAACTGATAAAGTTAATAATTTTGTTGATTCAAATGAACGTATATTTGAAATGAAACAAGGTAATTTCTTTTCACGAGGTGGTAATCAAGGTAATTTTAGAGATCGACAGAATTTCAATCGTCAAGGACAAGATTGGAATAGACAGAGACGTGATCAACGTAATCGTAATAATGACCGCAACAATGATCGTAATAATGATCGCAACAATGACCGTAACGAAGACCGTAATTAGATTTAATATTCTTTGGAAAAAAAAGAATAACGACCGGTTTTTTCGTCCAACATTGCAGTTAACTAAAGTTTAAACTATAATTAACTAACTAAGGATTTGGTTACCGATTGCTTTTTTTATATGCTTTGGTATTGAAAATATCAATAAGTAGTTAATCCTTAGTTAGTTAAAGTTAGTTAATGCTCAGTTAACTCTAATGTTGGACGAAAAAACTGGCCCAAATCTATTTCAATTAATTAAACATTATTAATTTTAATTTTTTTTTTTTTCCTCGGTTTTTTTTTTTTTTTTATTCGTAATAAAAGCATTTTATAATTGTAAAAAATGTTTTCACTTGTAACTTTGATGATCATTATGATACAAGTAATTGTAATGATTTTGTATTTTTTTTGGATGATTTAAAAGCAATGTATGAATAAAAAAATCTTGATTAAAAATTTATAATAATATTAATAATGATTGTTATTATTTATTTCGTTAAATAAGATATTTGCCAAAATAAAAAAAGATTAATATAAGTTTTGATGTCTTGGGCATCATAAACATGAATTAATAATAAATAAAACAAAGCAATACAATAATTTGAATATTTAAATTGATTAATTAGTTTATAAAAAATACAAAAAAATATAATTTATTTATTTATTTTCAGGGTGTAAAGTGTAAACAGATCTTTACAAGAACAATAGAAACTTTTTTTTTTTCCTAGAGAAAACTAAAGCCATGAGGTTGGTAAATTTTATTACCAGTTAGTAACTAAATACCCACTTGTCAACCATCATTGATGATGAAAATTTTGTATCAAGAATATCCATTTTTTCAACTCATTTAATTTATTAATAAAAACTTGCATCATTTGTTGAAATAAATTAAGTTTATCAAGTAATTTAATTGCGTCAATAATAATTCTATAATCAGTTGAAAGTTTATGGCTTAAAATTATTTATAGCCAAGTGAAAAATAAATAACCATGAGTTTAATTTCTGAGCCTTTGTTTTTCACACTTGCTCTATTAGATACTGGAATAATATTATTTGTTCTTGTCTATTTTGTATCCTTTTTAAAACACCAATATTTATTAAATTAAATATATTAATTTATCAATTAAAATGTTATTAATTTACGCCATTTAAACTTGTAATTTTGGCGGCAAATTTGAACTATTTATTTATTTTTTTTTGCTAATTTTTATATATTTCTTAACAATTATTTAATCAGGTGATTATACTGTCAGATCTTGAGTGTGATTATCTCAATGCACGTCAATGCTGTTCACGTTTAAACAAGGTAATATAATTAATCTAAAAAAAAAATTGACTATTTAATAACAATTTATCTATTAATTTCAGTGGGTGATACCAAAAACTGTTGCACATTCAGTTCTCAATTTATGCTTGTTATTGTATGGTCATTGGATTTTATTCTTGATGAATCTTCCATTGACCATTTGGCTGTGGTATGAATATTTAACAGTACCAAAAGGAAATACTGGTGTATTTGATCCAACTGAAATTCACAATTGTCGTTTACTCAGAAGACACACAAGAGACACCATGATTTATCTTGGCTATTATCTCGTCTTTTTCTTCATTTATTTATACTGGTTAGTAAAAATAATTTAGCTCAATTATTTATACAACTTTTCATTATTTTTTTGTTCTATTTTTCAGTATGATAATATCTCTGCTCAAAGGTGATCCAATCGACAGATCAGATGATGACAATGTCGAGTTTTAAAATCATCAAAAAACACTGATGAAAATTTAAAATACAATTAGCAATTAATTATTTATTTTTTCATTATCAGTTTAAGAATTATACTGTTAATTTATCCTCTCATTTTATGGCTTCATCAACATCAACAAGAAACCTACAAAAATTATCAAATTAAATATCAAATTTACTTGAATAAAATGGAAACCAAAAAGGGGATTATAAATTACCAAACAATTGTAACAAAAATGAAATACTTTTTGTCCACTTGTTTGTATAATCAAAGTTTGTTAAATATAAGTTTAATATTTGTGATGTTTGAATGAAAAAAAAAACAAACCAAACAATAAATTTAAGAAAGTAAATTCTCTATTTGTACGACAGATAAATTTCTAGTCGATTGGTGTTATCACCGAAATACAGTAATAATTTTATATGTTAAAAAAAAAAAAATTGAAATACAAATTTTTACATGTTTTTCAAATTTATTTCTATTATTAATAACAACCAAATTCATGTAGCTTGTTATTGTTTTTGATGTCTTTTTGAGTGTTTATATTGTTGATGAAAATTACAGCTATAATAACAACAAAAAAAATATTGTTTATGTTGATGATAATGATGATTGATTGACAGGGATCATCACAATTCCAAGACCTGGCTGATTCCCCTCTTTATTTTATTTTTTTCTCTCAAAAGTTGTAGTCGGCCTCTTGCGGAGAATCCATACAAGCAACAGTCATATACACACAATAATTTATAATATTTTTGTCAGTGTGTTAGTCTCTAGTTGAAGCATAATAATCAAAGGGTTAATACATACGCATGTATGAACTATTGACAGTGAAACACAGTGAAACAAATGATAAAATAACAGAGTAAAAAAGGGTTCAAATTAACTGTCACACAAAAAAATAAACAAACTTATTAATCAACAATGTGTTGTATTTATAATGTTAATTTAGTGAATAATAATCAAGTGCAAGTGTGTGTCTGAACAATTATAATTTTCATTTTTTATTTATCATTTTTTTTAGAGCACATAATTGTTCAGACAATTTATACCTAATTATTTTTCAACCCTAAACAAAAGTACTTGTTTAATTTTTGAAGAAAAATTATATAATTATTTATTTGTAAATATTAAATCTAGATAATATTATAGATTAAATTTTTTTTTAATTTACAAAGTACAAGTGTATATTTAAGATTTTCAATAATTATCAAGGGTGGAAGGGGGTTGTCATCGTTGAGGCTGCGCGGATTCTGTCAACGTCAACAACTCGAGGGAGACGCAATTGTCACCCTTGATAAATGTTATATTAAAATTATTATTAATAAATAATAAATTGACTTATTTAAATAATATTATTTGCATTATTCATACATAATATTTTGAGGGTTGACAAAATAATAAATATAATTTTAAAAAATATGAATAACATTAAAGTTGATTATTTTATTAAATTATTTATTTAATTTATGGCTGGGTGAATTTTATTGTCAACCTGTTATCATTTTAATAAATAACAAAAAAATAGCAATGGCGAATAATAAACAACCAGTGGTTAATGCAGTTCAGACAAAACCTGTCGAGGTATCACAGCAACTTCAGGATGGCGAAAAATTTGTCAAATGGGATGAGGTAATTAAAATTGTTTAAGAAAATTATTTTTTTTTTACATTGCATGTTGATTTATATCAATTTACATTTTTCCTGTTGTATAATTTATTTATTAAATATTATGAATCATAATTATAACAATGATTCATCATCATTAAATTTATTATTTTTTTATTTCGATTACTAAATTACTATGACTTAAAAATCATGTTATCTAATGGAAAAATAAATTTAATAAATAAATTTTGGAGCAGAGATAAAATTGTTAAGTTGTTTATTTAATAAACAATAATTATTATTTATTAACTGATAAATAATTATGTTTTTTTTTTTTGATTAATAGGATTCTGGAGTTGCAACACCAGTTACACTTCGTGTTGATGAATTTGGATTTTATCTGCATTGGATTGACCAAAATAACGAAGTTGATATGATTGACATTGCTGTAATACGTGATACAAGAACTGGAAAATTTGCTAAAATACCAAAGGTACCAATAATTAATAATTAACAAATAAATCTCAAATTTACAAGAAAGAAAAACGAAAATTTCATTAAATAAAAATGATAATTTTGTCTATTAAAATCATCACTTAGAAGAATTAAATTTTCAAATTAACATGATAAAATAAACAGTATTTTAATTATGATGAAGAAAAAAAATATATTTCAAATCTATAATTTCTATAATTACATTATAATGACATTGTATATGATGCTAATGACGCACACACTAGACACGAGCACATAATATTTATTGACAAAAATTAAAAATAGAATACTACCTACATTACCTACATGTGCATCTGCCTTATTTTTTTTACACATAATTATATATTCATTATTTTCTTCATTAATAATAGTAATAGTAATAATAATAATTAATCCAATAATAATAATGACGTTGAGTTGAGACTTGTTCTATATAGAAAAATGATTGGATTTTTTCTTTTTAAATTTTTAGCAAGAATAGATTTGTATTTTTAATTTTATTCTATAAATCAATGATATTTTAATTTTATTTATATATTTTATAGGATGCAAAATTAAAGTCATTGGTGTCAATGGGTGTACAGGATTGTTTGGAAGACAAAACAGTTACAATATGCTATGGTTCTGATTTTGTTAATGTTAATTTTATTAATTTTTGTGCAACAAGAGCTGAAATTGCACGACATTGGACTGATCAATTACTACAACTTGCATATAATTTAACACAGCTAAATAGTAGTACAACAATGTTTTTACAAAAAGCACATACAAAACTTGTACTTGGTGCTGATAAAAATAATACAATACCATCAAAAAAGTAAGTTGGTTTTTTTTATAAATGACGATGATAATATAATGCTTTTATTATTCAATGTTTTTTTTTATTCTAGTATCATAAAAATGTTTGCGTCAAATAAAGAAGATCGTAAACGAGTTGAAAAAGCTTTGGAAATATCATCATTACCATCAGGAAAGGTAATAATTAAAATTCATTAATAATTAATTTATTTTTATCAAATACATCAACAAATTTTTGCATGAATTTTAATTTTTTTTCATAGTCAAATTACTAAATAATGATTTAATAAATAAATCAAATTTGTTTATCAACTTGATTTATAAAAAAAGAATAAACATTATCATTAAATATACATTAAGTTTGTTTTTAATTTTTTTACAATTCTATTTTTATTCTGTACTTTAGTTTTTATTATTTTTCTTTTTTTTTTCATTTGTATATACAGTCGTATTATTTTTGGCATTTATGATAAACATATTTCAAAGTTTTATATTTTTTTTTATTGTTGTTTTTTTTTATGATTGTTAATGAATAATATTTTTCATAAATTTATGACAATATTGTGTCTTAAAATAACTTGGTAAAATTGAATTATAATAGTTAAAAATTATTGTTAATTTATTAATTTAAATTATTGTTTAAATTATTAAAAATATTTATTATTTATTACAGAATGATTCAGTGCCATTACAAAAATTTAAATTTGAAGATTTTTTTAATTTTTACAAATCTTTAACCCAAAGAAGTGATGTAGAAAAAGTATTTGATGAAATTGTTGGTAGTAGTACAAAACGTCGTTCAATGTCAGTTCAACAACTTGTTGATTTTTTAAATCAATCACAAAGAGATCCACGTTTAAATGAAATACTTTATCCATATGCTAATACAGAAAGAGCTAAAGATATTATAAATCAGTATGAGCCAAACAAATGTAATGCCACAAAAGGTCAATTAAGTTCTGATGGATTTTTAAGATATTTACTTAGTGAAGATAATCCAATTGTTGCTATGTCAAAGTATGATCTATCTGATGACATGGATCAACCACTAGCCCATTATTTTATTAATTCTAGTCACAATACATATTTATCAGGTAATTAAAAAAAAAAAAGCCCACTACATTTTTTTTTTTTATTAAAACAACAAAGCAATTTAATTTTTTTCAACTTAAAGGTCATCAATTAACTGGTAAAAGTTCTGTTGAAATTTATCGTCAATGTTTACTGGCTGGTTGTCGATGTGTTGAGCTTGATTTTTGGAATGGCAAGTTTGACGAGCCAGTTATTGTTCATGGGTAAGTTTTGTATGTTAAATAAATAATTAAAAAAAAAAACATAATATAATACTTTTTTTAAATAAAAATAGTTTATTGAGAGTTTATAATATAAAAATGTTTGATAAAAATTACGCAATGCTTAAATACCGTAGAATTAATTAATGCATTAGTAAAAAAAAAAATTTTTTAAATGATTTCTTTTTCTTTTTGTTTAATTTCCATTTCCAAAGCATTGTAGATAATTGTCATTTATGTATTTGAAAAAAAAAAAAAAAAAACACAATATTATTGAGCAGATACACATTTGTACCTGAAATATGCGCACGAGACGTGATTGAAGCAATAGCAGAGAGTGCATTCAAAACCTCGGATTTTCCAGTTATTCTCAGTTTTGAGAATCACTGCAATCCTCGACAACAGGCTAAGATTGCTCAGTATTGTAGGGAGTTTTTTGGAGATATGTTGCTTGATGCCCCCCTCGAATCACATAAGGTATTGCTAGATTGCTTTAGTTAATTATATAAAAATAGATATGCATTTTTGATAATTAAATAAATAATCATTTCCTTAATTAAAATTATTTATATATTTTACTGAGTAATTATAAAATTAGAAATTACATACTTAGAATAATAGTTTTTTAAACTACATAAATATAGTGTAATTTAATAATAGAAAATTAAAATTATGAAAAATTATTATATTTAGCTTGAACCAGGCCAAGAGTTACCACCTCCATCATTATTAAAAAGAAAAATAATAATAAAAAATAAAAAAAAACATAGAAATCATAAAAAAGAACATAAAAAAAATAATCAAACAATTCCACAAGTAACACGTGAAGTACCACAACAATTACCAGTTGATAATGGTGTAATAATAACATCTGAAGGTGAAAATGGACCACCACCAGATATAATACCACAAAGTGAAGTTGTTGTTGATGATAATACTAGTTTAATAAATGAACAACAAACAGATAATAATAATACAAATGATACAATACATCCACCAAATTTAACATTACAACAAAGACAAAGTAGTAAAGATAGTAATCAAGATGATGATGAAGAAGAAGATGAATCAAGTACAGAAGAAGATGAATCAAATGTTGAAGATATTAAAGCACGTATGGATGAAAAAGTACCAACATCAGATAAAGTTGCATCAACAGCTAAAGAAACAGAAGCTGGTGCTGAAATATCAGCATTAGTTAATTATGTACAACCAGTACATTTTAATAGTTTTGAAAATTCAGAAAAAAAAAATCGTACATATGAAATGTCATCATTTGATGAAAAACAAGCAACAACATTACTCAAAGAAAGACCACTTGAATTTGTTAATTATAATAAACATCAATTATCAAGAGTATATCCAGCAGGTACAAGATTTGATTCAAGTAATTTTATGCCACAAGTTTTTTGGAATGCTGGTTGTCAACTTGTTGCACTTAATTATCAAACACTTGATTTAGCAATGCAATTAAATATTGGTATATTTGAATATAATCAACGTTCTGGTTATATATTAAAACCAGAATTTATGAGACGTAAAGATAGACGTTTAGATCCATTTGCTGAATCAACTGTTGATGGTATTATTGCTGGTTCATTACGTATACATGTATTATCAGCACAATTTTTAACTGATAAAAGAGTTGGTACATATGTTGAAGTTGAAATGTATGGTTTACCAGCTGATACTGTTAGAAAGAAGTTTCGTACAAAAATTGTACAAAATAATGGTATTAATCCAGTATATGATGAAGAACCATTTGTATTTAAAAAAGTTGTATTACCAGAATTAGCATCATTAAGAATAACAGCATATGAAGAATCTGGTAAAATGATTGGACATCGTGTATTACCAGTTGTTGGTTTATGTCCAGGTTATCGTCATGTTACATTAAGAAATGAATTTGGACAACCAAGATCATTAGCAAGTGTATTTTTACATGTTATTGTCAAGGATTATGTACCAGATGGTTTTAGTGATTTTGCTGAGGCACTTGCTAATCCAATTAAATATCAATGTGAACAAGATAAAAGAGCCAAACAATTGGAAGCACTTATGGATGACATTGATGAATCAAACAAAGGCGATGATGAGGTATGCTATTCATATTGTCCTTGTTGTTGTTGTTGTTGTTTTTAGCTGACAAAAAATAATAAAACTCTTTGCTTACATTTTATACGTCAAAGTGTGATTGTTTTGTTTTTTTTTTTTTTTGTTCCCAATTTATTTTTTAACTCGAGCTTAACAATTAATTTTTTTTACATGTCAACTTGTTAATTTTGAATGTACTAATAAATAATTGTATGTTTGTGTGTTTTGTATTTGCTAACAACTGTAGGATAAAGATAAAGATAAAGATAACGATAAAATGGTGGAAAAATTAAGTGGTGGAATAAGTACAACTAAACCAACTGTGAGCTTTGTAAGATCTAGTTATTATTGTATTTGTTTTTTTTTTTTTTTTTTGTATATTTTGTTTAATAATAATTTATTTATTACAAATTGGAGCTTATTTATTTATTTGAATTATTAATTAGGATGAAAGTGTCAAGACAAAAAGAATGCAATCATCAAATGATTTATCAGGAATATCAACATCATCAGGTAATTTACTTGGACGACAAATAGTAGCTGGTGTTAATACATCTGATATAACAGAACAAGATGATGTTATTAATGCACAAAGTACAAATCAACTTGATAATTTATTAAATAAAACAATTGTATCAAATAATGTTGTATCAATTGGTGATGATATTATTGCTGAATCATTAGAACAATTAATGAATAATAAAATAATACGTGAAAAAAAAACTGAATTAGATAAAAAACTTGAATCATTAAAACGTAAACATGAAAAAGAAAAATTACGTTTTCAAAATTCAAAAACATCATTTGATGGTGAAAAACATAAATCGAAATTTTATAATAATAAATTGGTTAAACGTCTTTCAACTAAAAATATGTAAGTATTATTATAAATATATTATTGATGTTTTATTTGTTAATAATTTTATTAAAAATATTATTTAGATTTTCTGGTGATTCTGGAAATATGACATTACCGGAAACTTCCGAGTGTCCTAATGGTGATAATCGTGAAGGTGCTGATGGTACAATAAAAGGATTAACTCGTAGTCAGAGTGAAAGATATTTAGCAATTTGTAAAGAACAAGCTATGCAAGAACGTGAATTACAAGAAAAATATAATGATACTGTATTTAATCTTGTTGAAAAAGTTATGAAAACATCACAAACAAATCAGCTAAAAACTCTTAGAGTTTTGTTGGAAAGAGAAACAAATGCTGCTATGAGAAGACTTCAAACTCTCAGACATGGCGAGGTATATATTTTTATAATTAATTTACAATTAATTAGTATACTTAATTAAATAATAAAAATTATTTTTATTTAAGGTAAAACAATTAGCAAAAGTACACAAAGACAAAGCAGAATTAGATCGTATGAAACGTGAAGTTGCTAAAATAACAGTTGAAAAAGGAGTCAATGAATGCACCAGATTAACAGAAATATATGAAAAAAAAAGATCAGAGTTAGAAATTGAGCATGAAAAAGTACGTCAAAAATTTGAAGAAGAAAAAAATAAGGTACTTATTTATTAATTATTTTTTTTAATTAGTTTTTTCGTTTGTTAAAATTATATTAATTTTGTAAATTTTTTATTCAGGTTAAATTAGCATTAAAAGCAGAATATACTAGTCGATGTCTTTCAGTATTACCATCAGGAAAAAATACAATCTCAGAATTATTACCTGAAAGTAATGCAGATTGAATTTCTTCAATCAACGGTAAGAAAATTATAAAAATCATCATTTAAAAAATTTAATTTAAAATTATAAAATTAGCTAGATTATTAATATATTTAACAGTATTAATTTTCTTCATCTATACTCATTTATTTTATCAAAATAAATATTTCATTTCCAAGTTTATAAATACACACTCGAAATATGAAGAAAAAAAATTTTTTTTTATTTTTTTTTTTTTATTTAAAGGTGCATAGCGAGATGACAAATAATAGTATGAACATTCTTCGATTTTTTTTTTGTTATTTTCTTGGATTTTAATCTGAGAAAATGATTAGTAAAATATAAAATATATTTTACTTGAAATAAATAGTCATCTTTATGCAAAGAATTAGTGCAAAAAAAAAAAAGAAAAGCTATAATTTTTTTTTAACTTAATTTGCGATCTGTCTCAATTGATTGTCATACTGACTCTTCCAATGATTGTCATATTGATATTACTATAAATCTAAAATATATTTATACAATTATAAGAATATAGGTAAAAAAAAAAATAAAGTACATGATAATATAGAGATTATTATATTCGCGTTGAAAATATTATGTGTTGTTGATGTTGATGTTGTTTATTAATAGATAAATTATTTAAAAAAATAATAAGTAGATGGTAAAATAATTGGTGGTTAACGTCGTCGTTATAGAATATAAGTATAAAAATTTTAAAAATAATGTCTTTTGTCAAAGTGTCAAATGAGCTTTATGCTTCCAAAAAAAAAAAAGCTTTGTCTTCCCTTAATAATTATTTGTTTTCTTTTTTTTAAAAAAACACACACACACACATAAAATAAAATGCGCAGCTATTTTTTTGAGAATCTTTTTAATGCTTAAATTAATAATAAGTTAATAAATAAATAAATCAAACACACAGAAATAAATCTCATCTGTGAAAATTTGATTTACCTTAAAGTACAATTTACCAAGTTACTGGCAGCATTTCAACTGGTTGTATCGAAAAAATATTTAAAAATAAAATGACAAAATTGAGTTTACTCAAATAATTAAATAAAAATAATACCAGAATTGAATATTATTTGTTTATTTATATCTGGTTTATCGATCTATGATATTTATTAGTTTTAAGAATAACGGCCTACAAAATAATTGTAGTTAGACTTGAATATTTTTACGTTTTAATTATTCAAATGCCATTAAAATTCATGGTTAATTACAGAAAAATAAAAAAACATTTCTGTATAAATATTAATAAAGTTATATTCAAAATATATTACAAATTTAACTACACACTTTATAGAAAATTTAATAATTATATGAAACTTTACAACGATTTCCAATTTATGCTCAGAAAAAAATTCCATCGTTACACGTTTGGTAAATTATTGGATCGTTAATACTGTATAAAATTTATGAAAAAAAAATTATAATTGTTATTAAATATTGCTGGATTTTTTTATCATAAATTTTCGATTGATATTTGTCGTCCAAATGCAGATTTAAAAATATTTATCAAAAAGAAAAACAATGCTTTTTTTATTTTCTCTATTTTTATTGGAATTTAAATTTTGTTATTTTTTTTAAGGAAATATTTATTTGACAGGCTACTTGTCAAAATGATTAAAGTACAAAATACAATGCCAACACGTGTGCGAACTGGTTATTTTTAAATTTGCCGAAAGTTTATTAGAAGAAAAAAAAAATAGTCTTTCCTGGCTTCCTGCATTTTAATTATTCAGTTTAAACTTTTAACTAACAAAAAAAAAACATTAATATTTTCCATATAATTTTTAAAAACATCTTCCATTTATTTATAAACAATATTTTTTTTTTTTAAAAACAAAACTATTTTTAAACTAAATATTCAAAGCTGTGCTTTATAATTTTTTTTCCATCATTTACATTAATTCCTTTTCTACAATTTAAAATTTTTCCAAGTCTTCAAAAAATCCTAAAAACTTCTCAAGCATTATTTCAATTAAAAAAAATAAAATTCATAAATTTTTCTTAATTTTTAAAATACACAAATAATTCTTTTTATATTATAAAAAAAAAACAACATTTAATGTTCAAAACTTTATGATAGTAAAAACTGATAACTCATTAAAATTAGTGTATAAAAAAATTCTAGCTATTATTTTCTATTAATTTATAAAGAAATTAATAGAAAAATTTCTTTATATTGCATTTTTTTCACAAACAAAAAACTACTTGTTGTTAATATAAAAAAAAAACTAAAAAAAAAAAAAAAGAGCTGGAGAAAAATAAATCTAATATGGAGGAAAAAATGGCAATGATTCTCATGTCTAATGACAAAATATAGTATAAATATAAAACTTAATATTGTTACTGTTAAATCTTCATTAACTTTGTAATGTACAACTGTGTGAGTGTGTGTGTGTCTATATATGTCTATATGTGATATGTATGTATACTGATATATATATATTACGATGAAAGTACATAGTTAAATAGCTATACATAAAACTGCTAAGAAAAATTTTAATTTATCTTAATCCCTTTGCACAAGTTGGACACTCATTTATTAAAATAATTTCTTAAAGAAAGATAGAGAAAGAAAGAGAGAGAGAGAGAGCAGCTAAATTTAAAGAAAATATGAAAAAAATTTTATTATTAAATATGGAAATGCGTAATATATATATAAGAAAAGAAAAAAAAAAAAAATATTATGATTAGATGGAAAACGAGTTAATCGTTTGAAAAAAAAAAAAAAATTTCTCTAACTCACTTGTGCCTTGCCCTCGAACATTCATTCACTTGTCTGTACAGAAAAACAAAGAAAAAAATTTTTTTTTGTTTTTTTCTATTTCATTCATTGTTTCTTAATTCATTGTTCAAAAACTTTTAAATAAAGTAAATAGTTAATTGATAAAAAAAAATTTCTTCGATGTTCGATGTTCTCTACTACAGAGATTATAAATAAAATAACAAGTGTCATTTTTAAAATACGTGCAATAATTAATCGTTGATGTTTAATGATAATAACAAATGAATACATGGTTTGTTTGCTTATTACGAGTCCTTGTGTACCTTTGAATATGAATATAATATGTAGACAAGTCATATATATACTTGCGTGAATATTCAAAATTAAATAATAATAGTTAAAATGATAAATTCTTGTTAGTAGTATTATGGACAATCGAATCGAAAATAAAAAAAACATTTCAATTTCATTACTAGTCAATTGTTGAGGTTTTATTAAAAACCATTTTGCACAATAGAAAAAAAAGAAATATAATATATAAACTAAAGAAAAATATGTACAATTTATTAAAATGTTTAATGAATATTGTTTATTTGAATTTTGATTATTGTTGATTTATTTTGTCGTTATGAAAAAAAAATTTTATTGCTTTATTTATTTATTTATTTAAAAAAATTCATTTTATAATTATGATATTTAGTTGAATTTTTTTCTCAAAGATTTATTAAATAAATCTGTTGAAGGATTGAATAAAAGATGAATTTATTTTTATTTTACAATCAGGTAATAGGAAAAGAAACAGCTTTGTTTGTTTTTTTTTTTTAATTATGTGTAAAAGTATTTAGAAATTTAATGGCTCAGAGATTCAATCATTCAGTGCGTACGTAAAATATTAGTGCTATTAATTATATCGTATAGAGTCGACTGTTTTATTAGAATTAAAGAAAAAAAATTGTTATCTGCATAAAATAAATAAAAAAAATTAAAAATATAATATTGTTGTGTAATTATTACATGTCTTTGTATAAACATTGATTGTGAATTTAATTTAAATGGTAAGATGTGCAACTGATTGCTGAAGATTCTCACGAGATGCAACATTTGTTAGATGTCTTTCTTATCATGGATTTAAAATTGGTATGAATTTAACGTAAACTGGCTTGGTCCATTTCAAAACGATTTCTTGGATCAATTGATTATCATCAGTGCCTTCAACGTCTGCTGGTTCAAAATGAAAATTGTGTAATAATCCAGCAATAACTGTTTTCAATTCTATCATAGCAAACTTTTGACCTAAATTACAAGTAATTATATAATGATTAATTATTTATAGAGGAAAAAAAAAATTAAAATATTATTATACTCATCCTTCAATAGTCATTACTCATGAGTCATTACCAATACAATTTCTGAGTCCTGCACTGAACGGAATATAGGCATGTGAATGTCGTCCAATACTATTTTCTAGCAAGAATCTATCTGGATCAAATACTTCGGGATTGACCCAGTAATTGGGATCACGATGAGTGTTGAAAACATGAATATTCAAAGTTATTCCAGCTGGTATTAAATAGTTCTCTGACAAAATAAAATTGAATATTCAAAAACTAATTAAGATTATAATAATACATATATAACTCGTAGGTTTTCATTATAACATACTCAGTTGAACATCTTCAGTAATTTGTCGACCAATAACAGGTACACTTGGACACAATCTTAGAGTCTCTTTGATACATCTTTCTAAATAACAAAATTGCTGAACAGCAGCCATCGTTATTTCTCCATCTGTCTTCTTCAAGACTTGATTGACTTCTTTTCTAGCAGTTGCCTGAATTTCTTCATGCTCAGCAAGTAGTTTAATTGCACAAAGCAATGCAGTGCTCACAGTATCATGACCCTATAATTGAAAATATATTTATTTATTTAATTCAATTATTATTTATTTTTCTAGCTATGACATGATTACGTCAACTCACTGCAAAAACAAATGTATCAACTTCTTCTTGTATTCCATCATCATCAATTGCCTGATTTTTTTTAGATGCTGCTATTAAACTGTCCAAAATAGCGAGCTTTTTTCTTTGATAATTTCCAGCTTTCTCATCTTCTTGGGTGCTTTCTGTATTCAAATATTTTCCCTCAGTTTCATTGTGATATTCTTTTCTTTGTTCTATTATACTCGCTGTAAATCCATGGAGTATTTTTACAATATTTGATGACTCTTGACCTTTAGAAGTCATTGAAAAAATCCAATTATTATACAGCCAAAGTCTCGCCAGTCTATTTTTTTTCAATTCCAATGTTTTTACATGTATGGTATTAATCATTTATTAAAAATATTAGTTAATGTATAACATAATCAAATTCAACATACCTGTGAGTAAAAATTTTTTCAAAATCATGAACTGCTTTGTAATATTTATTTGAACTAATATTATTATCTTTTACCAATGTTCCCATGGCTGCTTCTAAAAAAGTTATAACACTTCCTAATACTTAATAGTTCTTGAATAAAAAAAAAAATGTATTTATAATATATACACCTAAAATAACTAATTCTATAATGATGTAGTTGTGTACTGTGTATAGATTAATATTTACCACATATAATTTCAATCGCTAATGAACTTGTGATAGGATGAAGCTCTTTGATAATTTCACCTGAATCAGCCTCACCCCGAAGACCTTGAACGAGATTATCAGTTTTCACTGCAGAGTTGTGAAAAAATTCTGCAAGTGCATTATAATGAAATGCAGTATTTGCAATTTTCCTACGTTGTTGCCATTTTTTTCCTGACAAAAAAACATTATATATCGTACGTAGAATATTATATATCCATATTAACACGCCTATTTTTGTAACGAGTTGTTGAAATTGTGATAATGATATTGATATACCTGTGCTGGTAATAAGTCCTGTATTAAGCCATGGGTGCGATAAGCGGTATTCTGGGCTCTTATCAATATTTGATGTACTACTTAACACAACCTGTTAATATTATTATTATTATTTCATTATTAGTATTATTATATATAGGTCCTGTTATTAAATTTATACCTTGATATCATCAGGATCGCTAATAAATACAATAGCTCGATTGAAAACCCAGAATTTGCATACTGAACCATATTTCTTAGTTATATATTTACCAAATCTCCAAAATCCATCTTTTTTAATGAAAAAATGCTTTTAAATCATGTATAGCAATTGGGTTTTTTTAAATAAATTAAAATAAGTGATAATAGCTACATACCAGATTGTGACAAAAGAGATAAAATATTACCAAGTATTGGCAAAGGCTTTGGTCCTGGAATTTTATTAATTTGATATCCTTTTTTATTGTGATGATTATAATAATCCAAAATCAACAAAAAAATTACAGGACCACATAATAAAATTGTTATTAATGTGATCAACTCCATGTTTCTTCTTCACCGAAAATATATGTATAATATCGTCGGTGTAGAAACTAAATGTATTTGATGTTTTTTATTTAATGTCTTCTGGACAGCGTTCCAATTGATACTAACAAATAAAATATATTTTTGTTTACTGAAAACTAACGATATTTGAAAAACAATCTATTTTTATTTACAATAAATTAAAAATATTCATGTAAGGCTAATGACCAGACGTTTATCATAGAAAAACATATTTTTTCAATATACATGTATAATGATTTTTCGTTATTTATTGAAATGAACGAAAACAAAAAAATAAAATAAGTAAGATAAATTGTCACGACACAATAAAAAATGTTTATTTTTATAAAATGAATCTTTAATTCTTGCCTATACATTTATCTTTGATAAAAATATTATTTTATTTATTGAAATAAACGAAAACAAAAAAATTAAATAATTAAGATAACGAAATGTTTATTTTTTTAATTTTTAATTTTAGATCTCATCTATGCCTTATCACGATTTATTCAGTCAGCGTTTTATATATTATGTTGATGAAATTTTTTTTTCCATAATAATAATATTTTTATAACACCTGTTATGTCCCAATTTACCTGTTTGTAGTCTAATTATATTCCTTTGACCCAAATATTTGTTACAGAGTATTCTAGACAGCGTTTGAAGTGATACTGGCTACTGAAAATCATTAAAACTATAATATTCAAATGACAATCTCTCTTTATTGAGTACATTAAAATCAATTTCTATTCAAGGTTTGTGATTGAATATTTATCATAATAAAACATATTTTTCAATAAATCCATATTTCATTATTTATTGTATTGAACATAAATAAATAAGACCTTAATTCTCATCTATATGCTTTATTATATTTTTTATTTCATAATGTATTTTGTGCAGCGTTTCAAATTAGGTTGACAAATAAGAATCGTCTTCGTTTATTGACAAACTATGATATTTAAATAATAATTGTATTTTGTTCATAAATTATAATGAATAAGAGTGGTTTGCAGTTTACTATGAGCAAAAAGAAAAACGTTATAATGGTTTTCTTTCCATTTGTAATGGATTTATGATGGCTATGCCAACTTAATAATAATTTGACAATATGTAAAATAAGGCTTATTAAAAAAATGTTTATCATGATTGTAAAAAAAAAACATTATTTGATCGACGGTGATTAACTTATTTGATTATTAGACTTTTTTTATTATTTTCTGCCATGAATATTGAAATTGGTTATTAATTTGCTATTGTGAAAGTAAATTATTTTAAAATTGGTATGAATTTGATGTGAACTGGCTTGGCCCATTTCAAAGTTATTTCATAAGTCAATTGATTATCATCATCGCTTTTAACGTCTGCTGGTTCAAAATGAAAATTGTGTAATAATCCAGCAATAACAGTTTTCAATTCTATCATAGCAAACTTTTGACCTGTATGACAAATAATAGCACAATGATAAATTATTTATAATAAAAAATTAAAAGTTTATAATATTATAACCCATAGTCATTACATTTATAGAGAAAAGAAAAATTTGAAATATATATTACTTATCCTTGAATAGTCATTATTTATTACCAATACAATTTCTTGGTCCTGCACTGAACGGAATATAAGCATGTGAATGTCGTCCAATACTATTCTCTGGCAAGAATCTATCTGGATCAAATACTTCGGGATTGACCCAGTAGTTCGGATCATGATGAGCATTGTAAATATGAATGTTTAAAGTTGTTCCGGCTGGTATTGAATAGTTCTCTGATAAAATAAATATAAAGTGATATAAATTATGACATATTCGATATAAATCAATTCAATATGTATTCAAGTCAAGTATTTTTTTTTTTTATACATACTTAGTTGGACATCTTTAGTGATTTTCCTACCAATGAGAGGGACACTTGGACACAATCTTAGAGTCTCTTTAATACATCTTTCTAAATAACAAAATTGTTGAACTGCAGCTATTGTTATTTCTCCATCTATCTCCATCAGGACTTGATTGACTTCTTCTCTAGCTCTTGTCTGAATATCTTTATGCTCAGTAAGTAGTTTAATTGCACAAAGCAATGCAGTGCTTACAGTATCATGACCCTATAATATTTATTTATTTATTTATTTTGTTCAATTATTAATTATTTTTCTAGCTATGACATAATTATATCAACTGAGGGTCCGGATCGTAGAACACTCTTAGCGCGTGTATGATGGCTTGAGCGCTAAGCGTGTTCTACGATCCGAACCCTCAACTCACTGCAAGAACAAATGTATCAACTTCTTCTTGTATTCCATCATCATCAATTGCCTGATTATTTTTAGATGCTGCTAACAAACTATCCAAAAGAGCGAGCTTCTTTCTCTTACATTTTCCAGCTTCTTCATTGTCATCTTCTTGGGTGCTTTTTATATTCAAGTACTTGCTTTCAGTTTCATTGTGATATTCTTTCCTTTGTTTAATAATACTCGCCGTAAATCCATGGAGTATGGTCATAATTTTTGATAACTCCTGGCCTTTAGAGGTCATTGCAAATATCCAATCATTATGCAGCCAAAATCTCGATTCTCTATTTACCATTTCAAACGTTAACAATTGTTACATGTATAGTATCAACAATTATTTATTAAGTACATCATTTTATGTATAACATAATGAAACTCAACATACCTGTAAACAAAAGTTTTTTCAAAAGCTTGAACTGCTTTGTAATATTTTTTTAAGCTGACATTATCTTTTACCAGTGTTCCCATGGCTGTTTCTAAAAAAGTTATAACAATAATTAATACTCAATAGTTCTCGAATGACAAAAATTGTATTGTTTACACTCACGAAAGAATATATATTTCCAGGCTATATATTTTTTCGTCGAGGTATATACAATTAAAAATATGAACAATTATATACATAATAGCTGTGTATATTGTATACTAATATTCACCACATATAATTTCAATTGCCACTGAAGTTGTTATGGGATGAAGCTCCTTGATAATTTCATCTGAATCAGTTTCAGCCCGAAGGATTTTGATAAGATTATTAGTTTTCACTGAAAACGTGTGGAAATACTCTTGAAGTACATTGTAATGAAATGCATTATTTAAAATTTTTCTACGTTGTTGCCATTTCCTTCCTGACAAAAAAACATTAAATATCGTAGATGATAAAAAGAAATTGAAATGCATACATATTTACACAGTTATTTTCGTAACGAGTTGTTAAAATTGTGATAATAATATCGACATACCTGTGCTGGTGATGAGCCCTGTATTGAGCCATGAATGAAATAACCGATATTCTGGGCTCTTATCAATATTAGATGGGCTACTCAACACTACCTGTCATTATTATTATTATTATTATTATTATTATTATTATTATTATTGAGCTGTTATGAAATTCTTACCTTGATATCAACAGGATCACTAACACTAACAATAGCCCGATTGAAAACCCAGAATTTGCACACTGAACCATATTTCTTAGTTATATATTTACCAAATCCCCAAAATCCATCTTTTTCGGATAAAAAAAACTTCGTTAATCGTATACAGCAATTGGGTTTGTTTAAATAAATTAAAATAATTTATAATAGCTATACTTACCAGATTGTGACAAAAGAGATAAAATATTACCAAGTATTGGCAAAGGCTTTGGTCCTGGAATTTTATTAATTTGATATCCTTTTTTATTGTGATGATTATAATAATCCAAAATCAACAAAAAAATTACAGGACCACATAATAAAATTGTTATTAATGTGATCAACTCCATATTTCCTCTTCACCAACAATATGTGTATAATATCGTCGGTGTTGAAACTAAATGTTTGGTTTTTTTTATTTAATGTATTCTAGACAACGTTTGAATTTATACTAACGAATGAGAATTATTTTTTTTCACTCAAAACTAACAAGATTTGAAAAACAATCTATTTTTATTTATAAGCAATTAAAAATATCCATGTAAGGCTAATGACCAGACCTCTATCATAGAAAAACATATTTTTTTCAATATAAATAATGATGTTTTCTTATTTATTGAAATAAACGAAAACAAAAAAATAAAATAATTAAGATAAATTTGGAGACACAGTTAAAAAATGTTCATTTTTATAAAATGAATCTTTATTTCTCGCATATACATTTATATTTTTGAAAAATAAAATATTTCATATATTGAAATAAACGAAAACAAAAAAATAAAATAATTTAGATAAAGAAACGTTTATTTTTTTTTAAATAAAAATTTGACATCTCATCTATGCCTTATCACGATTTATTTTTTCTCAATTTATTATAGTCAGCATTTTATATTATGCTGACAAATAAATTATTTTTTTTCATAATAATGACGAATATTTTATAACACCTGTTATGTCCGAATTTATCTGTTTGTAGTGTAATTATTCTTTTGACTTTAGGAATTAAGCTAATAGATTGAAACGTCTTGACATCAGACAGAATTTGAATAGTATATGTGTTGGGCTTATAGGTAGTCGATGTTCAACAATAACAATTCAGTATATATTTATTATTGACAATGATTATAACAATACAATCAGACGGTACAATAGTTTACACTTGTAATTAAAAATTGTTGTGATCAAATCTAGGGTATTCTATATAATATTTGTTTAGTTATTTTGATGAATTATTTTTTTTCACTGAAAACTGACGATATTTAAGAAACAATCTATTTTTTTTCTCCAATAAATTAAAAATATCCATGTAAGGCTAATGACCAGACCTTTATCATAGAAAAACATATTTTTTTCAATATAAATGATGATGTTTTCTTATTTATTGAAATAAACGAAAACAAAAAAATAAAGTAATTAAGGTATATTGTTATGAGTCATAACTAATTACCAGTCATAACTTATGACACAATAAAAAAAAGTTTATTTTTATGAAATTAATCCTAACACTGACGTGTCTATTCTAATGACAAGTCATGTGCTTATCTTTTTCCAAATTTCCCTGCTTATATAAATACGCCCGAATCACTTGTCAGTCAGTTAGAGTCTTGACAAAGTTACTTAGACACGTTTAATAAATTAACAAGAAAAAAATACAAAAATTATTGAGGTAAATTGTTGTTTGATTTAAAAAAAAAAATTGTTTAACCAAGAGGCGTTGAGATAAAAAAACATGTTTGGAATAAAAAAAATAAATGATTAATTCATCAATACATTTATAAAAAAATTAAACGAGTGATAGAAAATCAATGAGAAGTAGATGAACATCTAATCAGTGACATAGTAACAGTTGGAAAGTAAACAATTCACTTGAAAATAGTTGTTAAATAATTATCATGTTGGAAAATAAATTGAGTGATTTAGAAAGCAGCACATTAAATGACAGCATGAATAATAATCAAATCTTGGAGGAGACAACAATTCAAAAATTTTATACTGGCCAGAGTATCTTTATAACAGGTTTTTCTTTATTTTATAATTATTTTAAAAATATTGTTAATTAGTCTAGAAGAGGATTATATTTATTTATATAAATAAATTGATATTTGATTTTTTAAGGTGGTACTGGGTTCCTTGGTAAAGCTCTTGTTGAAAAATTACTGAGAAGCTGTGATGTATCAAAAATTTATTTGCTGATTAGATCAAAAAAAGGAATAGACATCAATGATCGTCTTGATAATTTATTCAACAATCCGGTAAGACTTGTATTTTTTTCAATGACATTGGTGATAAGGAAAATATATTGTTGATAATAGAACTTATCTATTATTTGAATCTTTTAGTTGTTTGAAAGTGTAAAAAAAAATTCACCAGAATTTCGAAATAAAATTGTACCAGTTGCTGGTGATGTTGGAGAAACTGATCTAGGATTATCACATGAAGATCGTGAACTTTTAATTCAAGAAGTAAATTAAATTTTTATTTTTAGTTAATTAATTAATTTATTTAATTAAATTTAATTTAATTAATAAATTATTTGCATTTTCATTGTGTCAATTAATTTGTATTTTCTTCTTTTGATTTTGTTTTTAAGGTATCAACTGTCTTTCACTCAGCAGCAACAGTAAGATTTCATGAGAAATTAAAAATTGCAATGTTATTGAATACTGGTGGTACATTGGAAGTATTGAAACTTGTTAATGAAATGAAAAAATTAAAGGTATATAATTATTTTTTTAATTGAAAAATACAAAATAAATACAAGTACAAGATTTATTTTTCAGGTCATGGTTCATGTATCAACTGCATATTCAAATTGTCACGAGGACATTATTGAGGAAAAAATTTATCCTCATCCTATTGAGTATGAGAATTTTAAAATTGTAGCTGAGACTCTATCAAATGAAGCAATTGACGATGCTCTTCCAAGGTACATAAAACAATTCAATACAAAAAAAAATACTATTTATAATTTATTTAAAAAATAATTTTATAGAATCCTTAAAAATTGGCCAAACACGTACACATTTACAAAAGCCCTGACAGAAAAATGCGTCAGACAAATGAGTTGTAATAAACCAATTGGTATCTTCAGACCAGGAATAAGTGAGTCAATGACTTTTTCATTTATTAATAAAAAAAAGCAGAGTGAATTGAATCAACTTAAACTTTTTTATAGTAATATCAGTTGCTGAGGAGCCATTACCAGGTTGGGTTGATAATTACTATGGACCAACTGGTATTATCACGGCAGCATCATTAGGAATTTTAAAAACAGCACAAGGGGATCCAAATGTTAAAGCAAATTTAGTACCACTTGATTACACAGTTAATGCATTGATTGCATGTGCTTGGGACATTGCAACACAAACAACAAGGTAATTTTGGAAAATTATTTAAATGAAACCAGCAAATATATGTATATTGATGATTGATTAATTTAATTTTAGACGCAATGATGACATGTTGATATACAATTATGTATCGACAACTGATGCACCAGTCACTTGGAAGGAGTTTATTGTTGATTATTGTCTTGAGTTGGCTCGTGAATATCCAATTTTACAATCAAAATGGTACATGACATTTTCAATAACAAAAAACAGACTAGCATATAATTTATCAATGATATTTTTACATCTTTTACCGGCTTTATTGGTGGATTTAATATTTTTTTGCACCGGACAAAAACCAAAATTATACAAAATGTCGAGTAAGATATTTAAATACTTGGATGCTTTGACACCTTTTCCAATGAAAGATTGGAATTGGAAGGCTAATAATGTACCGTTAATGTGGAAACGGCTTGATCAAGAGGATCAAAAGATATTTAAATTTTCATTAACTGGATTTAATTGGAAAGAATACTGTAGAAATTATATGATGGGAATTAAAATTTATTTATTCAAAGAGGGATTAAATACATTGGAGGCAAGCAAAGAACGACGCAAAAGGTTGATTTTAATTTTGATTCAATCATTTTTAAATTTTAATTTATATATTTTATTAATAAATAGATAAATATTTTAGACAAAAATTAAAGTCCAAATAATGTGCAAATTCATTTGGACTTTTTTTACTCTTTTTATTCTGGAAAATAATTTATCTATTTATCTAATAAGTAATAACTGAAAATTCATTAATTTTTAATTGTTTTTTTTTTTTTTACAAATATTTTTTCTAATTAATAATAAATGAGTAAATAAATAAAAATAATCAAATTCATTTGAATCGATACTAACAAATTAAAATTATTTTTGTTTACTAAAAACTAACAATATTTGAAAAACAATCTATTTTTATTTATAAGCAATTAAAAATATCCATGTAAAGATAATGACCAGACGTTTATCATAGAAAAACATATTTTTTTCAATGTAAATAATGATGTTTTGTTATTTATTGAAATAATGAATACAAAAAAATAAAATAATTAAGATAAAGAAATGTTTATTTTTCTAAAATAAAAACTTTATATCTTGTTTTTGCCTTATCAATATATTTATTGTTCCTCAATTTATTTTAGACAGCGTTTTATATTATGCTGACAAATAAAAAATATTTTTATTCCACAATTGGGATAGTTTTTTTCACGATGAGTATCTCAGAATTCATTAAATAATTGAAAATACTGAATTATGAAATATTGGAAAAATTTATTTAATATACTGTGACACATAAAATAATTTTCAATTTTTGAAAACATCTCTATTTCAATATACAAATAAATTCGTTCAGAATGAAAGAAAATAATGATAAAGCTGATGTTACAAATTTCTTAAAAAAATAAACTAAACAAATTAATTGATTGATATAGAGACAAGTCATGTATATCACTTGCGTGGATATTCAAAATTAAAATTAAATAATAATAGTTAAAATGATAAATTCTTGTTAGTAGTATTATGGACAATCGAATCGAAAATAAAAAAAACATTTCAATTTCATTACTAGTCAATTGTTGAGGTTTTATTAAAAACCATTTTGCACAATAGAAAAAAAAGAAATATAATATATAAACTAAAGAAAAATATGTACAATTTATTAAAATGTTTAATGAATATTGTTTATTTGAATTTTGATTATTGTTGATTTATTTTGTCGTTATGAAAAAAAAATTTTATTGCTTTATTTATTTATTTAAACAAATTCATTTTATAAGTATGATATTTAGTTGAATTTTTTTCCCAAAGATTTATTAAATAAATCTGTTGAAGGATTGAATAAAAGATAAATTTATTTTTATTTTTTTTTTTTTAATTATGTGTAAAAGTATTTAGAAATTTAATGGCTCAGAGATTCAATCATTTAGTGCGTACGTAAAATATTAGTGCTATTAATTATATCGTATAGAGTCGACTGTTTTATTAGAATTAAAGAAAAAAAATTGTTATCTGCATAAAATAAATAAAAAAAAATTAAAAGTATAATATTGTTGTGTAATTATTACATGTCTTTGTATAAACATTGATTGAAAATTTAATTTAAATGGTAAGATGTGCAATTGATGGCTGAAGATTCTCAAGAGATGCTACATTTGTTAAATGCCTTTTTTATCATGGATTTATGATTGGTATACCAATACTGGCTTGGTCAACCTCAGTGCGATTTTAGACGTGATTTAAAAAAAAAAGTTTTATTTGATAATAACATTGATTAAGTTTATTAGTCGGAGAATAGTTTAGTATAATAATATTTTAGTTTTTTGTTTTTTTTTTTAATTTATAAATATGTTTGAGGAATTTGATTTACAAATAGCTGATCTGTCATGTATCAGAATCAGTTGATTCGCTATATTGTGAAGATGAATTATTTCGAAATTGGTATAATTTTAACATGAACTGGCTTTGTCCACCTTAGAATTATTTCTTGAAACATTTGATTGTCATCTGTGTCTTGACCATCTACTGTATCAAATTGAAAATTTTGCAATAATCCTCCGATAATTGTTTTTAATTCTATCATAGCAAACTTTTGACCTAAATAACAGATTCATATACAAATTATAATGGTAGACTATTTATAATTAACAAAAAAAAATAAAAAATATTACTATACTCATTACCGATACAGTTACGTGGACCAGCACTAAATGGTACATAGGCATGTGAATGTCGTCCGATACTATTCTCTGGCAAGAATCTATCTGGATCAAATACTTCAGGATTAGGCCAAAAATTAGGATCATGGTGAGCGTTGTAAATATGAATATTTAAATTTGTACCAGCTGGTATTAAATAATTCTCTGATAAAATAACATAAATATATACATAAATTAATCAAGACAATGATGACACAACAATCATTAATATTTTATAGCATACTTAAATGGACATCTTCAGTTATTTTTCGAAATATGACAGGAACACTTGGATAAAATCTCAATGTCTCTTTGATACATCTTTCTAAATAACAAAATTGCTGAACTGCAGCCATTGTAATTTCCCCATCTGTCTCCTTCAAGACTTGATTGACTTCTTTTCTAGCAATTGCCTGAATATCTTTATGCTCAGCAAGTAGTTTGATAGCACAAAGCAATGCACTGCTCAGAGTATCATGACCCTATAATTAAAAATATATTTATTTATTTATTTCAATTGTTATCTATTTTTCTAGCTATGACATAATTATGCCGACTTACTGCAAAAACAAATGTGTCAACTTCTTCTTGTATTCCATCATCATCAATCGCCTGATTATTTTTAGATGCTGCTATTAAACAGTCCAAAAGAGCGAGCTTTTTTCTCTTACTTTTTACAACTTCCTCATCTTCTTGGGTATTTTCTATTGACAAATACTTTCCCTCAGTTTCATTGTGATATTCTTTCCTTTGTTTAATAATATTTGCAGTAAACCCATGGAGTATTTTTACAATATTTGATAACTCATGGCCTTTAGATGTCATTAAAAAAATCCAATCATTATACAGCCAAAGTCTCGCCAGTCTATTTTTATCAAATGTTAGTTAAATTCTACACTAAATTTTACAAAAGACAAATATTATATGATATCAAGTTAGCTAGTCGTTAATTATAACTGGACAGGTATTACTCATTAACATATAAAGATACAATGTACTTATTTTCAGAAAAATATTTAACATACCTGTAGTTGAAAATTCTTCCAAAGTTATGAACTGCATTGTAATATTTATTTGAGCTGATATTATTATTTTTTACCAATGTTCCCATGGCTGTTTCTAAAAAAGTCATTAATAAATTAAATTAAAATTCAATATAGTTCTTTAATTACGAAGTAAAAATAAAACAATTGTATGTAGTTGTCTATTGTCTATTATAGTCTATTGTATATTAATATTTACCACATATAATTTCTATTGCTACTGAAGCTGTGATGGGACGAAGCTCTTTGATAATGTCACCTGCATCAGTTTCCGCCCGAAGAATTTCGATAAGATTATTAGTTTTCACTGCAAAAGTCTGGAAATATTCTTGAAGTAAATTGTAACGGAATGCAGTATTTGCAATTTTTCTACGTTGTTGCCATTTTTTCCCTGTTAAAAAATATTAAATATCGTACGTAAAATGTTATATAACTCTTCACATTTACACAGTTATCTTTGTAACGAGTTGTTGAAATTGTGATAATGATATTGACATACCTGTGCTGGTAACAAGTCCTGTATTAAGCCATGGGTGCAATAAACGGTATTCTGGGCTCTTATCAATATTTGATGTACTACTCAACACTACCTGTAATTATTACTATCGTTATTATTATTTCTCAAAAATTAATTTTAATTAAAGTCATACCTTGAGATCATCAGGATCGTTGATATAAACAATAGGTTCATTTAAAACCCAAAATCTGAATACTGGACCATATTTTATAATCAACTCTTTGCTATACGACCAGTATCCATCTTTTTTGAATAAAAAAAATAATGTTTAATCGAATGCAGCAATTGGGTTTGTTTGAATAAATTAAAATAAGTGATAATAGCTACTTACCAGATTTCGACAAAAGAGATAAAATATTACCAAGTATTGGCAAAGGCTTTGGTCCTGGAATTTTATTAATTTGACATCCTTTGTTATTGTGATGATTATAATAATCCAAAATCAACAAAAAAATTACAGGACCACATAATAAAATTGTTATTAATGTGATCAACTCCATATTTCTTCTTCACCGAAAATATATACATGTATAATATCGACGGTGTAAAAACTAAATGTATTTGGTGTTTTTTATTTAATGTATTCTCGACAGCGTTTGAACTGATACTAACAAATAAAAATCATTTTTGTTCACTGAAAACTAACGATATTTAAAAAACAATTTATTTTTATTAATAATGAACTAAAAATATCCATGTAAGGCTAATGACGAGATGTTTATTATAGAAAAACATATTTTTTTCAATATATAATGATGTTTTGTTATTTATTGGAATAAACGACAACAAAAAAATAAAATAATTAAGATAAATTTGGATGACACCGTTAAAAAATGTTTATTTTTATAAAATGAATCTTTATTTCTCGCCTATACATTTATATCTTTGAAAAATAAATTATTTTATTTATTGAAATAAACGAAAACAAAAAAATAAAATAATTTAGATAAAGAAACGTTTATCTTTTTTCAAATAAAAATTTCACATTTCATCTATGTCTTATCACGATTTATTTTTTCTCAATTTATTATAGTCATTATTTTATATTATGCTGACATATAAATTATTTTTTTTTCATAATAATGACGAATATTTTATAACACCTGTTATGTCCGAATTTATCTGTTTGTAGTGTAATTATTCTTTTGACTTTAGGAATTAAGCTAATCGATCGAAACATCTTGACATCAGACAGAATTTGAATAGTATATGTGTTGGGCTTAATTCAGTATATCTATTATTTAAAATGATTATAATTTATAACAAAACAATCAGACGGTACAATAGTTTACACTTGTAATTACAAATTGTTGTGATTAAATCTAGGGTATTCTATAAAATATTTGTTTAGTATTTAGAGTATTCTAGACAGCATTCGAAGAGACACTGGCTAGTGAAAATCATTAAAACTATGATATCCAAATCACAATCTTTTTTCATCTAGTACATTAAAAAAAAATTTTATTGTGATTAAATATTTATCATATAGGAAAACATATTTCTCAATATATTCATGTTTTATCATTTATTGAAATAAATAAGAATAAAAAAGTCAATAAATTTAAATGATTTCTCCTTAAAATCTCATGAAGAAATGTTTGTTCTTATGAAATAAGACCTTAATTCTCATCTATATGCTTGATTATATTTTTTATTTCTAATGTATTCTGTGCAGCGTTTTAGATTAGGTTGACTAATAAAAAATTGTCTTGGTTTATTGACAAACTATGATATTTAAATAACAGTTGTATTTTGTTCATAAATTATAATGAACAAGAGTGGTTTAAACCGCAATTTTATTTATTATAAATTGCAATTGCAATTTATAATGGTTTTCTTGCCATTTGTAAATGATTTATGATGGCTATGCCAACTTAATAATAATTCGACAATATGTGAAATAAGGCTTATTAAAAAAACGTTTAGTATGATTGTAAAAAAAAAAAACTTTATTTGATCAACGGTGATTAACTTATTTGATAATTAGAATTTCTTATTATTTTCTGCTCTTTTTTGTGGCCATAAATATTGAAATTGAAATAATATTGATAATAATTTAAAAATAAGATTTACAAACTCTTTTAGTAGAGTTTATAGATTTATTTAGTAGTTTAGTAGATTTATAAACGAAGAATATCATTTTAAAATTGGTATGAATTTGATGTAAATTGGCTTAGTCCACTTCAAAGTCACTTCATAAGTCAATTGATTATCATCATCACCTTAAACGTCAGCTGGTTTAAAATAAAAATTGCGTAATAATCCAGCAATAACAGTTTTTAATTCAATCATAGCGAACTTTTGACCTAAATGACAATTGACAAATAATGACACAATGATAAATTATTTATAGAGAAAAGAAAAATTTGAAATATTCATTACTTATCCTTGAAAAGTCATTATTTATTACCAATACAATTTCTAGGTCCAGCACTAAATGGTACATAGGCATGTGAATGTCGTCCAATACTATTCACTGGCAAGAATCTATCTGGATCAAATACTTCAGGATTGATCCAGTAGTTAGGATCACGATGAGCGTTATAAATATGAATATTTAAATTAGTTCCAGCTGGTATTAAATAATTCTCTGATAAAATAAAATATATACACATAAATTAATCAAGACAATGATAACACAACAATCATTAATATTTTATAGCATACTTAGTTGGACATCTTCAGTGATTTTTCGAGCTATGAAAAGAGCACTTGGACACAATCTTAGTGTCTCTTTGACACATCTTTCTAAATAACAAAGCTGCTGAACTGCAGCCATTGTCATTTCTCCATCTGTCTTCATCAAGACTTGATTGACTTCTTCTCTAGCAGTTGCCTGAATATCTTTATGTTCAGCAAGTAGTTTAATAGCACAAAGCAATGCACTGCTTACAGTATCATGACCCTATAATTAAAAATATATTTATTTATTTAATTCAATTGTTATTTATTTTTCTAGCTATGACATAATTATGTCAACTCACTGCAAAAATAAATGTATCAACTTCTTCTTGTATTCCATCATCATCGATTGCCTGATTATTTTTGGATGCTGCTAGTAAACTATCCAAAAGAGCGAGCTTTTTTCTCTTACTTTTTACAGCTTCCTCATCTTCTTGGGTTTTTTCTATTGACAAATACTTTCCCTCAGTTTCATTGTGATATTCTTTTCTTTGTTTAATAATATTTCTAGTAAATCCATGGAGTATTTCTACAACTTTTGATAAATCATGGCCTTTAGAGGTCATTGAAAAGATCCAATCGTTGTACAGCCATAGTCTTCCTACTCTATTTTTTAATTCAAACGTTAATGAAGTCTCAAACTAAATTGTAGATACAAAGTACAAACACTTATGTCAATTATTAATCATGAGAAAAATACATAAACAATAAACATCTAGTAGATGTACGAATAACTGGTTTATTTTATTTTTTTTTTTATTTTTAATAAACAAAACAATAAAAAAAAAGAACAACAATCACACCGTTACAGGCTATGTAGTTATGTTAGTTAATTAGTCGTTAATGATAATTGGCTAGATGAAATATTACGCATTAACATGAAGATACGATGTAGTCATTTTTAAGGATAAAAATAATATTTAACATACCTGTAGTTGAAAATTCTTCCAAAGTTATGAACTGCATTGTAATATTTATTTGAGCTGATAATATTATTTTTTACCAATGTTCCCATGGCTGTTTCTAAAAAAGTCATTAATAAATTTAATTAATATTTAATAGTTCTCTAATTAAAAAAAAAAACAATTATTAATTGTATATAGAATAAAAATAAAAAACAATTGTATATTAATATTTACCACATATAATTTCAATTGCCACTGAAGTTGTTATGGGATGAAGCTCCTTGATAATTTCACCTGATTCAGTTTCAGCCCGAAGGATTTTAATAAGATTATTAGCTTTTACTGCAAACGTGTGGAAATATTCTTGAAGTACATTATAATGAAATGCAGTATTTGCAATTTTTCTACGTTGTTGCCATTTTTTCCCTGATAAAAAACATTGTATATCGTACGTAAAATATTATATATCCATACATATTTACACAGTTATTCATTCGACGAGTTATAAAAATTGTGATATTGATATTGACATATACCTGTGCTGGTGATGAGTCCTTTATTAAGCCATGGGTGCAATAAACGGTATCCTAGACTCTTATCGATATTTGATGTACTGCTCAACACTACCTGTTATTATTATGATTATTATTGTATATATTATTATTTCGTTGCTATTATTAAAATCATACCTTGATATCTTCAGGATCGCTAATAAATACAGTAGCCTGATTAAAAACCCAGATTTTGCACACTGAACCATATTTCTTAGTTATATTTTTACTAAATCCCCAAAATCCATCTTTTGTAATAAAAGAAAATAGTCTTTAATCATAAACAGCAATTGGGTTTGTTTAAATAAATTAAATTTATTGATAATAGCTACTCACCAGATTGTGACAAAAGAGATAAAACATTACCAAGTATTGGCAAAGGTTTTGGTCCTGGAATTTTATTAATTTGACATCCTTTTTTATTGTGATGATTATAATAATCCAAAATCAACAAAAAAATTACAGGACCACATAATAAAATTGTTATTAATGTGATCAACTCCATATTTCTTCTTCACCGAAAATATATGTATAATATCGTCGGTGTAAAAATTAAATTTTCGTTTCTTTTTATTTAATGTTTTCTGGGCACCGTTTGAATTGATACTACCAAATAAATGTTATTTTTGTTGACTGAAAACTAACGATATTTGAAAAACAATCTATTTTTATTAATAATGAATTAAAAATATCCATTTAAGGCTAATGACGAGATGTTTATTATAGAAAAACATATTTTTTTCAATATATAATGATGTTTTGTTATTTATTGAAATAAACGAAAACAAAAAAATAAAATAATTTAGATAAAGAAACGTTTATTTTTTTTTAAATAAAAATTTGACATTTCATCTATATGCCTTATCACGATTTATTCTTTCTCAATTTATTATAGTCAGCGTTTTATATTATACTGACAAATAAATTATTTTTTTTTCATAAAAATGACGAATATTTCAAAACACCTGTTATGTCCGAATTTATCTGTTTGTAGTGTAATTATTCTTTTGACTTTAGGAATGAAGCTAATAGATCGAAACGTCTTGACATCAGACAGAATTTGAATAGTATATGTGTTGTGTTATTTTGTTGGGTTTATAGGTAGTTGATGTTTAACAATAACAATTCAGTATATATTTATTATTGAAAATGATTATAACAATGAAATCAGAAGATACAATAGTTGACACTAGTAATTACAAATTGTTGTGATTAAATCCAGCGTATATACTATTTAATATTTTTTATAGAGTATTCTAGACAGCGTTCGAAGTGATACTGGTTAGTGGAAATCAATAAAACTATATGATATTTAAATGACAATCTCTTCTTATTGAGTGAATTGAAAAAAATTTCTATTCAAGGTTCATGATTAAATGTTTATCATAGGAAAATATATTTCTTAATATATTCATATTTCATCATATACATGTAACATATAAATTTAGATGATTTCTCCTCGAAACATCATGAAGAAATGTTTGTTCTTATGAAATAAAACCTTAATTCTCATTTATATGCTTGATTATATTTTTGTGCAGCCTTTTAAATTATGCTGAAAAATAAAAGTTGCTTTTGTTCATTGACTATCTATAATATTTGAATAACAATTGGATTTTATTTCTAAATTATAATGAACTCAAGTGGTTTGCAAATTACTAAAAGCAAAAAAAAAAAAAACATATTGTATGCCTGGAGAAGAAATAATTGACTAAAAGTTATAATGGTTTTCTTGCCAATAGTGATGTATTTATGATGGCCTTGCGCTAACAATTTGACAGAAAGTGTATGTTAAGGTTCATTAGAAAAATGTATATTAAAATTGTAAAAAAAGAAAATTTAAATAAAAAAATGGTAGATCACTTATTTGAGTATTAGATTTTTTATTATTTTCTGCCTTTTTCACATACATGAATGTTGAAATAATTATTGATAATAAAAAAAAAGGATTTATAAACAGATAATTGAATAATAATATTGTTCAATTAGTTTGCTACTGTAAAAGAATATCATTTTAAAATTGGTATGAATTTGATGTAAATTGGCTTAGTCCACTTCAAAATGATTTCTTGTGTTAATTGATTATCATCAGTGCCTTCAACGTCTGCTGGTTCGAAATAAAAATTGTGTAATAATCCAGCAATAACTGTTTTCAATTCTATCATAGCAAACTTTTGACCTAAATTACAAGTAATTATACAATGATTAATTATTTATAGAGGAAAAATAAAATTTGAAATATTATTATACTCATCCTTCAACAGTCATTTTACCAATACAATTTCTTGGTCCTGCACTGAACGGAATATAGGCATGTGAATGTCGTCCAATACTATTCTCTGGCAAGAATCTATCGGGATCAAATATTTCAGGATCAGGCCAAAAATTAGGATTATGGTGAGTGTTGTAAATATGAATGTTCAAAGTTGTTCCAGCTGGTATTGAATAATCCTCTGATTAAAAAATTTGCAATATATATAAACTTCGACATAAGGATAAATTCAATATATATTCAAGTCAAGTGTTTTACTTTTGATATACGTACTTAGTTGGATATCTTTAGTGATTCTTCGATTTATGACTGGAATGCTTGGATACAATCTTAGTGTCTCTTTGATACACTTGTCTAAATAACAGAATTGCTTAACTGCAGCCATTGTTATTTTTCCATCTGTCTCCATCAAGACTTGATTGACTTCTTTTCTAGCTGTTGCCTGAATTTTTTTATGTTCAGCAAGTAGTTTTATAGCACAAAGCAATGCAGTCCTCACTGTATCATGACCCTATAAATGAGAATATATATCAATTAAATTATATACCGAATTATATTATATAATTTGTATTTATTTAATTTAGGAGATTCTGACTTAATAATGCCAACTCACTGCAACAACAAATGTATCAACTTCTTCTTGTATTCCATCATTATCAATAGCCTGATTGTTTTTAGATGCTGCTATTAAACTATCCAAAAGAGCGAGCTTTTTCCTCTTACTTTTACCAGCGTTCTCATCTTCTTGGGTGTTTTCTATATTCAAATATTTTCCCTCAGTTTCATTATGATATTCTTTCCTTTGTTTAATAATATTTGCAGTAAATCCATGAAGTATTTGTACAATTTTTGATAACTCATGGCCTTTAGAAGTCATTGAAAAAATCCAATCATTATACAGCCAAAGTCTTGCCAGTCTATTCTCCAAATCCAACGTTATTACATGTATGGTATTAATTATTCATTAAGAATATTATATTATGTACAACATAATAAAATACAACATACCTGTAAGTAAAAATTTTTTCAAAATCATGAACTGCTTTGTAATATTTTTTTGAGCTGATCTTATTATTTTTTACCAACGTCCCCATCGCTGTTTCTAAATAGGTAAAAAAGAAAATCAATAATTAAATGTTTTGAATCAGTTAAAAAATTATTCAAAACTATTAAATTTATTATTATTAGATAACTATTAAATATTATCTAAAATATCTAATCAAATAATAATATAGCTGTGTAGAATAATGTTTACCACAAATGATTTCAATCGCTACTGAAGTTGTGATCGGATCAAGCTCTTTGATAATTTCACCTGTATCACCTTCAGTCCAAAGAGCTTGGACAAGATCATTAGTTTTCACTGCAAATGTATGGAAATATTCTTGAAGTACACTGTAATGAAATGCAGTATTTGCAATTTTTCTACGTTGGTGCCATTTTTTCCCTGACGAAAAACATTAAATTTTGTACATGATGATAAAAAAATTTTAAAGGCATACTCATTTACACAGTTTTTCTTGTAACGAGTTATTAAAATATTAATATAATGATATTGGCATACCTGTGCTGGTGATGAGTCCGGTATTAAGTAATTGGTGTAATAACCGATATTCTGGGCTCTTATCAATATTTGATGTACTACTCAACACAATCTGTTATTATTATTATTATTATTATCATATGTATATTATTATTTCGTTGCTATTATTAAAATCATACCTTGATATCATCAGGATCACTGACATAAACAATAGCCTGATTGAAAACCCAGAATTTGCACACTGGACCGTATTTCTTAGTTATATTTTTACTAAATCCCCAAAATCCATCTTTTTTAATGAAAAAAATACTCTCTAATCATATACAGCAAGTGGGTCTGTTTAAATAAATTAAAAAAATTTATAATAGTTACTTACCAGGTTGTGACAAAAGAGAAAAAATATTACCAAATATTGGCAAGGGTTTTGGTCCTGGAATTTTATTAATTTGACATCCTCTTTTATTGTGATGATTATAATAATCCAAAATCAACAAAAAAATTACAGGACCACATAATAAAACTGTTATCAATGTGATCAACTCCATATTTCTTTTTCACCAAAAATATATGTATAATATCGTCGGTGTAGAAACTAAATATGTTTGGTGTTTTTTATTCAATTTAATGTATTATAGACAGCGTTTTAATTGACCCTAACAAATAAAAATTATTTTTGTTCACTGAAAACTGACGATATTTAAAGAACAATCTATAATGATGTTTTATTATATTTATTGGAATAAACAAAACAAGAAAATAGAACAATTAAAATAATGTTTATTTTTCTAAAATAAAAATTTTACATCTCGTCTATGCCTTATCACGATTTATTTTTTCTTATTTTATTTTGGTCAGCGTTTTATATTATGCTCACGAATAAATTTTTTTTCTTTATATAATAACGACGGTTATTTTATAACACGTGTTATTTCCGAATTTACCTGATGGTAGAGTAATTATATTTTTTTGACCCTAGCAATTAAGCTAATAGATCAGGACCTCCTTACTTCAGACAGGATTGGAACAGTATGTGTCGTGTTATTTTGTTCAGCTTATATATAGGTAGTCGATGTTTAACAATAACAATTGAGTATATTTATTATTTAAAATTATTATAACAATAAAATCAGACGATACAATAGTTGACACTGGTTATTACAAATTGTTGGGATTAAATCCAGCTTATTTTAAAAGATATTTGTTACAGAGTATTCTAGACAACGTTCGAAGTGATACTGGCTAGTGAAAATCATTAAAACTATAATATTCGAATGACAATCTCTCTTTATTGAGTACATTAAAATCAATTTCTATTCAAGGTTTGTGATTGAATATTTATCATAATAAAACATATTTCTCAATAAATCCATATTTCATCATTTATTGAAATGAACATAAATAAATAAATTAAAATAAGACCTTAATTCTCATCTATATGCTTTATTATATTTTTTATTTCTAATGTATTCTGTGCAGCGTTTTAAATTAGGTTGACAAATAAAAAATGTCTACGTTTATTGACAAACTATGATATTTCAATAACAATTGTATTTTGTTCATAAATTATAATGAATAAGAGTGGTTTGCAATTTACTATAAGCAAAAAGAAAAACATCTTGTAAGTTTGGAAAAGAAAAAATTGACTGTCGTTATAATTGTTTTCTTGCCATTTGTAAATGATTTATGATGGCTATGCCAACTTAATAATTCGACAATATGTAAAATAAAGCTTATTAAAATAACGTTGAGTATGATTGTAAAAAAAAAAACTTTATTTGATCAACGGTGATTAACTTATTTGCTTATTAGAATTTCTTATTATTTTCTGCCCTATTTTGTGGCCATAAATATTGAAATTGAAATAATTGATAATAATTTAAAAATAAGATTTATAAACAAGTAATTGGTTGTCATTTTGCTATTGTAGAAATAAATCATTTTAAAATTGGTATGAATTTGGAGTGAACTGGCTTGGTCCATTTCAAAGTCATTTCATAAGTCAATTGATTATCATCGTCGCTTTTAACGTCTGCTGGTTCAAAATGAAAATTGTGTAATAATCCAGCAATAACAGTTTTCAATTCTATCATAGCAAACTTGTGACCTAAATGACAAATAATGGCACAATGATAAATTATTTATAATAAAAAGTTAAAAATTTATAATATTATTACGCATAGTCATTAGTCATTAGACTCATAGACTCATTACTCATTATTCATTACCAATACAATTTCTTGGTCCTGAACTGAACGGAATATAAGCATGTGAATGTCGTCCAATACTATTCTCTGGCAAGAATCTATCTGGATCAAATACTTCGGGATTGACCCAGTAGTTAGGATCATGATGAGCATTGTAAATATGAATGTTTAAAGTTGTTCCGGCTGGTATTGAATAGTTCTCTGATAAAATAAATATAAACTGATATAAATTATGACAAATTCAGTATAAATCAACTCAATATATATTCAAGTCAAGTGTTTTTTTTTTTTTTATACATACTTAGTTGGACATCTTCAGTGATTTTCCGACCAATGAGAGGGACACTTGGACACAATCTCAGTGTCTCTTTGATACATCTTTCTAAATAACAAAATTGCTGAACTGCAGCCATCGTTATTTCTCCATCTGTCTCCATCAGGACTTGATTGATTTCTTCTCTAGCTTTTGTCTGAATATCTTTATGCTCAGCAAGTAGTTTAATTGCACAAAGCAATGCAGTGCTCACAGTATCATGACCCTATAATTGAAAATATATTTATTTATTTAATTCAATTGTTATTTATTTTTCTAGCTATGACACAATTATGCCAACTTACTGCAAAAACGAATGTATCAACTTCTTCTTGTATTCCATCATCATCAATTGCCTGATTTTTTTTAGATGCTGCTATTAAACTATCCAAAAGAGCGAGCTTTTTTCTTTGATATTTTCCAGTATTCTCATCGTCTTGGGCGTTTTCTATATTCAAATATTTTCCCTCAGTTTCATTGTGATATTCTTTTCTTTGTTTAATAATACTTGCAGTAAATCCATGGAGTATTTCTACAATATTTGATAACTCATGGCCTTTAGATGTCATTGAAAAAATCCAATCATTATACAGCCAAAGTTTCGATCGTCTATATTCCAATACAAACATTGAAATTATTACAAGTATAGTATATTAATCATTCATTAAGAACATTATTTTATGTATAACATAATAAATACCTGTAAGTAAAAGTTTTTCCAAAATCATGAACTGCTGTGTAATATTTTTTTGAGCTTACATTATCTTTTACTAACGTTCCCATGGCCGTTTCTAAAAAAGTTATATCATATATCAATACTCACTAGTTCTTGAACGACGTAAAAATGGTTTAATTATACATATGTATATACAATTAAAATAAACAATTGTGATATAGTTGTATAGTGTAGATTAATATTTACCACATATAATTTCAATCGCTACTGAACTTGTGATGGGACAAAGCTCCTCGATCATTCCATCTGTCTCAGCTTTGGTCAGAAGAGCTTGGACAAGATTATTAGTTTTCACTGCAAAGGTGTGGAAATATTCTTGAAGTACATTATAATGGAATGCAGTATTTGCAATTTTTCTACGTTGTTGCCATTTTTTTCCTGATGAAAAATATTAAATATCATCCGTAAAATATTATATAACTATTTATATTTACACGCAGTTATTTTTGTAACGAGTTGTTAAAATTGTGATAATGATATTGATATACCTGTGCTGGTAACAAGTCCTGTATTAAGCCATGGATGCAATAAACTGTATTCTGGGCTTTTATCAATATTTGACATACTACTCAACACTACCTGTTATTATTATTATTATTATTAATATTATTATTATATGTATATTATTATTTCGTCGCTATTATTAAAATCATACCTTGATATCTTCAGGATCGCTAATAAATACAATAGCTCGATTGAAAACCCAGATTTTGCACACTGAACCATATTTCTTAGTTATATTTTTACTAAATCCCCAAAATCCATCTTTTTAATAAAAGAAAATAGTCTTTAATCATATACATCAATTGGGTTTGTTCAACTAAATAATTTCTAATAGTTACTTACCAGGTTGTGACAAAAGAGATAAAAGATTACCAAGCAATCGCAAAGGATTCGGTCCTGGAATTTTATTAATTTGACATCCTTTTTTATTGTGATGATTATAATAATCCAAAATCAACAAAAAAATTACAGGACTACATAATAAAATTGTTATTAATGTGATCGACTCCATATTTTCTCTTTACCAAAAATATATGTATAATATCGTTGGTATAAAAACTATAAATGTATATTTTTTTTTTTTTTATTTTATTCAATGTATTCTAGACAACGTTTGAAGTGATACTGGCTAATGAAAATGATTTTTAAGTATTTACAGCTATGATATTCGAATAACAATCTGTTTTTCTTACTTGAAAAAACATTCGAAATGTCTATTCAAGGTCAACGAGTGAACGGTAATCATAAAAAACATGTTTTTCAATATTTTAATAATATGTTAGTCAATAAAATAAACGACGAAAATGAAAAAATAATATAATTAAGATAATTTGTCATGCGACACAATACCAATATTTTTTTTAAATAAAATAAAAACTTTAGATTCTTGTCTATGCTCTATTATTTATTTATTTTCTAAGTATAACTCAGTCAGCTTTTGAGATCATGCTGACAAATAAAAGATATCAGGAAACCCGGTAGGGTCTCGCCTTAATTTTAGAAAAAAAAATATATATAGAACGAACGCGAACTCTCTTACCGGGTATATTTTTATTTATTTTAAAATGTAAAGAGTATTTAACTCGAGTGGTAATTAATTCTTTGACTTAATGAATAATTTAAAGACGTTAAATAATTAACTCAGAAACAATCTTTATTGGATTAACTTATGTGAGTATTAGATTTTTCATTATTTTCTGAATATTAATATTGTTCAATTAATTTGCCACTGTGTAAGAAAATTATTTTAAAATTGGTATAAACTTGGTATAAACCGGCTTGGTCCACTTCAAAATGATTTCTTGAGTCAATTGATTATCATCAGTGCCTTTAACGTCTGTTGGTTCGAAATAAAAATTGTGTAATAATCCAGCAACAACTGTTTTCAATTCAATCATAGCAAACTTTTGACCTAAATTACAAGTAATTTTACAATTATTAATTATTTATAGAGAAGATAAGAATTAAATATATTATTAAATTTATCCTTTAAAAGTCATTACCAATGCAATTTCTTGGTCCTGCACTAAATGGTACATAGGCATGTGAATGTCTTCCAATACTATTCTCTGGCAAGAATCTATCTGGATCAAATACTTCAGGATCAGGCCAAAAATTAGGATCATGGTGAGCGTTGTAAATATGAATATTCAAAGTTAATCCAGCTGGTATCAAATATTTTTCTAACGAAATAAAATGAGATAGACATAAATTAATCAAGATTACAATAATACATATGTAGCTCGAAGGTTTCAATTATAACATACTCAGTTGAACATCTTCAGTGATTTTTCGATTTATGACGGGAACACTTGGATAAAATCTCAATGTCTCCTTGATACATCTTTCTAAATAACAAAATTGCTGAACTGCAGCCATTGTTATTTCTCCACCTGTCTTCGTCAAGACTTGATTGACTTCTTCTCTAGCTGTTGCCTGAATATCTTTATGCTCAGCAAGTAGTTTAATAGTACAAAGCAATGCAGTGCTCACAGTATCATGACCCTATAATTGAAAATATATTTATTTATTTAATTCAATTATTATTTATTTTTCTAGCTATGACATAATTATGTCAACTCACTGCAAAAACAAATGTATCAACTTCTTCTTGTATTCCATCATCATCAATTGCCTGATTATTTTTAGATGCTGCTATTAAACTATCCAAAAGAGCGAGCTTTTTTCTCTTACTTTTTACAGCTTCTTCATCTTCTTGGGTATTTTCTATTGACAAATACTTTCCCTCAGTTTCATTGTGATATTTTTTTCTTTGTTCTATAATACTTTTAGTAAATCCATGAAGTATTTCTACAACTTCTGATAACTCATGGCCTTTAGATGTCATTGAGAATATCCAATCATTATACAGCCAAATTCTCGATAGTCTATTTTACAATTCAAACGTTTACAATTGTTACATGTATAGTAATCATTCAGTAAGATCATTTTTTTATGTATAAAAAAATGAATAAAAAAGTTTAACTTAATACCTGTAAGCAAAAGCTTTTCCAAAATCATGAACTGCTTTGTAATATTTTTTCAAGCTGATATTATTATCTTTTACCAATGTTCCCATGGCTGTTTCTAAAAAAAGTATATAAATTAACACTTAATAGTTTTTAAATGACAAGAAAATGTAGTAATTTTATCCAATCAAAATAAATACTTGTATAATGATGTAGTTGCATTTTGTATATTAATATTTACCACATATAATTTCAACTGCTACTGAACTTGTAATAGGACGAAGCTCCTTGATAATTTCACCTGTATCAGCTTCAGCTCGAAGAACTTGAACAAGATTATTAGTTTTCACTGCAATTGTATGAAAATATTCTTGAAGTACATTATAATGAAATGCAGTATTTGCAATTTTTCTACGTTGTTGCCATTTTTTCCCTGATGAAAAATATTAAATATCATCCGTAAAATATTATATAACTATTCATATTGACACAGTTATCTTTGTAACGAGTTGTTGAAATTGTGATAATGATATTGACATACCTGTGCTGGTAACAAGTCCTGTATTAAGCCATGGGTGCAATAAATGGTATTCTGGACTCTTATCAATATTTGATGTACTACTCAACACTACCTGTTGTTATTATTATCATTATTATCTTTGAACTTTAAAGTGTTATCAAATTCATACCTTGATATCATCAGGATCACTGACATAAACAATAGCCTGATTGAAAACCCAGAATTTGCAAACTGGACCGTATTTCTTAGTTATATTTTTACCAAATCCCCAAAATCCATCTTTTTCAATGAAAAAAATATTCTTTAATCGAACGCAGCAATTGGGTTTGTTTAGATAAATTTAATTTATTTATAATAACTACTTACCAGGTTGTGACAAAACAGATAAAAGATTACCAAGTATTGGCAAAGGCTTTGGTCCTGGAATTTTATTAATTTGACATCCTTTTTTATTGTGATGATTATAATAATCCAAAATCAACAAAAAAATTACAGGACCACATAATAAAATTGTTATTAATGTGATCAACTCCATATTTTCTCTCCACCGAAAATATATATGTATAATGTCGTCGGTGTAAAAAATAAATGTGTTTGCTTTTTTTTTTTATTTTATTCAATGTATTCTAGACCACTTTTGAAGTAATACTGGCTAATGAAAATGATTTTTAGGTATTTACAGCTATGATATTCGAATAATAATCTGTTCTTGCCTGAAAATACATTCGAAATGTCTATCCAAGGTCAACAAGTGAACGGTTATTATAAAAAAACATGTTTTTTTATATTTTAATAATATGTTGTATATTAAAATAAACGAAAATAAAAAAATTAAATAATTAAGATAACACTAAAAAAATATATTCTTTTCAATAAAATTAAAACATTATATTCTTGTCTATGCTCTATTATTTATTTATTTTTCTAAATAAAATTCAGTCAGTTTTTAAAATCATTCTGACCAATAAAAATTATTATCATTTATTTTAGAATGTCGAGTGGTAATTAATACTTTGGGTTAATGAATAATTAAAAAACATTAAATAATAAATCTAGAAAAAATTTTTTATTGAATTAAGTGTGACCAGGTTAATTAGTTTATTTTTCTGAGAATATTTATTATTTTAGTATCAGGTTTATTATTACATCTGTTTCTTTTTTTTAAATTTTTTAATATATACGATTATTTAAATTGAAATGTTTTTTTTATCATAAAAATTTAGATTAAATTAAATCAACAGCTGATTCCATATTTATATCAATCAGTTGATTAGTAGTTGTATATATGAATTATTTTAATATTGGTATGAATTTGACGTGAACCGGCTTCGTCCACCTTAAAGTTATTTCATGAGTCAATTGATTATCAGTATCACCTGGACTGTCTACTGTATCGAAATAAAAATTTTTCAATAATCCACTGATAATTGTTTTCATTTCTATCATAGCAAACTTTTGACCTGAATAACAAATTAATATACAAATAACAATGATAGATTATTTATAATAAAAGATAAAAAGTTCGAAATATAACAACTCATTAATGATTATACCGATACAATTTCGTGGACCAGCACTAAATGGTACATAGGCATGTGAATGTCGTCCAATACTATTCTCTGGCAAGAATCTATCTGGATCAAATACTTCGGGATTGACCCAGTAATTGGGATCACGATGAGTGTTGAAAACATGAATAGTCAAAGTTGCCCCAGCTGGTATTAAATAGTTCTCTGACAAAATTAAATAACAAAAATATATACATAAATTAATCAAGATTATAACGATTTAAAAATTGGGAATATATATAAAATTCAATTGTTTTAATTATATAACATACTCAGTTGAATATCTTCAGTGATTTTCCGAGCAATGAGAGGGACACTTGGACACAATCTCAGTGTCTCTTTAATACATCTTTCTAAATAACAAAGCTGTTGAACTGCAGCCATTGTCATTTCTCCATCTGTCTCCATCAAGACTTGATTGACTTCTTTTCTAGCAATTGCCTGAATATCTTTATGCTCAGCAAGTAGTTTAATTGCGCAAAGCAATGCTGTGCCGATTGAATCATGACCCTATAATTGAAAATATATTTATTTATTTAATGTAATTATTATTTATTTTTCTAGCTATGACATAATTAGGTCAACTCACTGCAAATACAAATGTATCAACTTCTTCTTGTATTCCATCATCATCAATTGCCTGATTATTTTTAGATGCTGCTAACAAACTATCCAAAAGAGCGAGCTTTTTTCTCTTACTTTTTACAACTTCCTCATCTTCTTGGGTATTTTCTATTGACAAATACTTTCCCTCAGTTTCATTGTGATATTTTTTTCTTTGTTCTATAATACTTTTAGTAAAACCATGAAGTATTTTTACGACTTTTGATAACTCATGACTTTTAGAGGTCATTGAAAAAACTCGATTATCATACAGCCAAAGTCTTGCCACTCTATTTTTTAATTTAAACATTTTTTTTATGTATTAGTTCAACTATGTACATACATTAAAATTACGTTAACGTAAAAAAATTTAACTTATACCTGTGCATTACAATTTTCCCAAAATCATGAACAGCTTTGTAGTATTTTTTCGGACTGACATTATTATTTTTTACCAACGTTCCCATAGTTGTTTCTATAAAAGATCACAATTCATACTTTTGTAATTACAAAAAAATATATTTAAAAAATACAGCAATATTTACCACATATAATTTCAATTGCCACTGAAGTTGTGATAGGATGAAGCTCTTTGATAATTCCACTTGAATCAGCCTCACTCCGAAGACCTTGAACGAGATTATCAGTTTTCACTACAGAGTTGTGAAAAAGTTCTTCAAGTGCATTATAATGAAATGCAGTACTTGCAATTTTTCTTCGTTGCTGCCATTTTTTTCCTGACAAAAAAACATCAATATCGTACGTAAATTGCATGTTCATATATATACTTTTTGTAATGAGTTATTAAATTATTGATAATGATATTTTTAAATATACCTGTGCTCGTAATAAGTCCAGCATTAAGCCATGGATGCAAAAGACAATATCCCAAGCTTTTTTCAATATTTACTGTACTACTTAGAACAACCTGTAATTATTATTATTTTTATTTTGATTATTTTCAGATTAATGTCAATGAATTATTACCTTGACATCATCAGGATCACTGATATAAACAACAGCCTCATTGAAAATCCAAAATCTGACTACTGATCCATATTTTTTAGTTATAAAATTACCAAATGACCATAATCCATCCTCTTTAATTTAATAAAAAATACATATTCAATTCTTTTAAATATTTTAAGCTTATTTAATTAATAAAATGTAAAATAAGTGCGTGCAGTTGAATAAATTGTTGAAGTTTATAATTACTACTCACCAGGTTGTGACAAAACAGATAAAAAATTACCAAGTATTGGCAAAGTTTGTGGTCCAGGAATTTTATTTATTTCACGTCCTTTTTTATTGTGGTGAATGTAATAATCCAAAATCAACAGAATAATTACAGGGAAAGATAAAACAATCGATATCAGCGTGATCAACTCCATATTGCTTCTCAAATATATCAAAACGAAATGATTTTATTTCGTCTCAGCTCATGTATTCTAAGCAGAGTTTTGAGTGATACTAACTAATAAAAATTTTAAAACAATATAATTTTTTTTTTTTCTTTTTTATTTTAATATTAAAAAAATCCATGTAAGGTAAATGACTAAACGTTTTTTCTCCGATAAGCATATCTATATTTCGATATTTATAGAAACAATTATAGACTTGTCCATGACCTGATGAGAATTTTTTTTTTTATATAAAATAAAATTTTGGATAAAGTTCAAACACGTGTATCATTGAAAAATATATGTTTGAATATTTTCAAATTTTAATATTTACTAAAAAACAATCGAAAAAGAAAGAAAAAATATTCATTAAGATAATCTGTTCATGATACGATAAAAAATTTTAAATTTATAAAATAAAAGTTTAGTTATATCGTCTAAGCCTTATCATATTTTTTTTATTTCTCAATATATTTTAATCAGCATTTAAAATTATGCTGACTAATAAAAATTATTTTTGGTTTTTTTATAATTGTGATGGTTATTTTATAAAATACATATATATTGGGGTTAATTGAATAATTTGAAAACAATGAATCGGGAATGGAGTAATAAGTTTTATTTGATAGACAATGCATGGGGACCGATACGGGGATATTGATGGGAAATACGAAGACATTTACCGTAAGTTTTCCCGTAATTTGTATAAATGTCTCCGTAAATTTCCCCGTATACAGAGCTAATAGAGTTACCGTATCTCAGTTCTTTTATTTATGAATATATTTGAAGATTAGAATTTACTTTATGTGCAGCGGATCTTTTTATTATATTATTCAATCAATGTGCTGCTCTCTTGTAAAGATAATTCATTTTAAAATTGGTATGAATCTGATGTAAACTGGCTCGATCCATCTCAATATGATTCCTTGAGTCAATTGATTATATTCAGTGCCTTCAACGTCCTACGCTTGTTTTAAATAAAAATGTTCTAGTAGACTACAATGATTGTTTTTCATTCCAACTTTCAAATTTCGGAACTCAATTACACTTCAATAAAGTTTTATTGTGCTTTAATACTTTGAATTTTTCTTATTCTGAGAATTCTGGCGAATTAAGAAAATTTTGAAAAATTACTATACTTATTAGTCATTGGTAATGGCTCATTACTAATGGATAATGAGTATAGTAATGACTCATTATAGAAATACAGTTCCTTGTTATTTTCTTTACTTCTTCTATATTTTTTATTTAAAAAATCCATGTAAGGTAAATGACTAGACGCTTTTTTCCCGAGAAGTATCTATATTTTGATATTTATTGAAATAATCATAGACTTGTCCATGACCTGATAAGAATTTTTTTTTTTTATATAAAATAAAATTTTAGTTATCGTCTACTATGCCTTATCGTATTTTTTTTTTCTCTTATATTTAAATCAGTATTTTAAATTATGCTGACAAATGAAATTTATTTTTGGTTTTTTTTATAATTCTGATGATTATTTTATGAAATATATCTCCGGGTTATAACAAATTATAATTGAATAATTGAATAATTTGAAAACTCTGGATCGTCAATTGAGAAAAAAATTTTATTTGATAGATAATGTATTGTGACTAATTGATTCAGTTTATTGTTCGGAGAAAATTTTAGGATCAGGATTATTATCATCGAAATCGTTGTTGGCACCGATACGGGGAAGTTTACGGAAAATTCAGAGTGTCCTCGTAAATTCCCCCGTATACAGAGCCAATATATTGTAACCGTATCATTCAATTAATGTTCTGTTATATTATGAAGATAATTCATTTTAAAATTGGTATAAACTTGATGTGAACTGGCTTGGACCACTTCAAAATGATTTCTTGAGTCAATTGATTATCGTCAATGCTTTCAACTGCTGTTTGGAAATAAAAATTTTGTAGTAGTCCACCGATGATTGTTTTCAATTCCAACATTGCAAATTTCTGACCTAAATTATAAATAATAATAAATCTTATAAGATTGAGTTTATGAATATACCACATACATTTGTCTTTTTTTTTTACAAAGGTGAATAAAAAAAAAAATTAAAATATTACTATACTCATTAGTCATCAGTAATGACTCATTACTAATGAATAATGAGTATAGTAATGACTCACCAATACAATTTCTAGGTCCTGCACTAAATGGAACATATGCATGAGAGTGTCGGTCAACACTATTCTCCGGCAAGAATCTATCTGGATCAAATACTTCGGGATTTACCCAGTAGTTAGGATCACGATGAGCGTTATAAATATGAATATTTAAATTTGTTCCGGCTGGTATTAAATAATTTTCTGATAAAATAAAATAAAATAAAATATATACATAAATTAATCAAGACAATAATGACACAACAATCATTAATATTTTATAGCATACTTAGTTGGACATCTTCAGTTATTTTTCGAAATATGACAGGTGCACTTGGACACAATCTCAGTGTCTCTTTAATACATCTTTCTAAATAACAAAATTGCTGAACTGCAGCCATTGTAATTTCCCCATCTGTCTCCTTCAAGACTTGATTGACTTCTTTTCTAGCAATTGCCTGAATATCTTTATGCTCAGCAAGTAGTTTGATAGCACAAAGCAATGCACTGCTCAGAGTATCATGACCCTATAATTAAAAATATATTTATTTATTTAATTCAATTGTTATTTATTTTTCTAGCTATGACATAATTAGGTCAACTCACTGCAAATACAAATGTATCAACTTCTTCTTGTATTCCATCATCATCAATTGCCTGATTATTTTTAGATGCTGCTATTAAACAATCCAAAAGAGCTAGCCTTCTTCTCTTATATTTTCCAGTATTTCCATTTTCTTGGATGTTTTCTATACTCAAATATTTTCCCTCAGTTTCATTGTGATATGCTTTTCTTTGTTCTATAATACTTTTAGTAAATCCATGAAGTATTTTTACAACTTTTGATAACTCACGGCCTTTAGATGTCATTGAAAAAATCCAATCGTTGTACAACCATAGTCTTCCTACTCTATTTTTTAATTCAAACGTTAATGAAGTCTCAAACTAAATTGTATATACAAAGTACAAACACTTATGTCAATTATTAATCATGAGAAAAATACATAAACAATAAACATCTAGTAGATGTACGAATAACTGGTTTATTTTATTTTTTTTTTATTTTTAATAAACAAAACAATAAAAAAAAAGAACAACAATCACACCGTCAGAGCCTATGTAGTCGTGTTAGTTAACTAGTCGTTAATGATAATTGGACAGGTGAAATGTTACGCATTAACATGAAGATACAATGTAGTCATTTTCAAGGATAAATTCTAAAAATAATAATTAACATTTATGATATTATTTAACATACCTGTAGTTGTAAATTCTTGCAAAATCATGAACTGCATCGTAATATTTATTTGAGCTGATATTATTATTTTTTACCAATGTTCCCATGGCTGTTTCTAAAAAAGTCATTAATAAATTTAATTAAAACTCAATAGTTTTCTAATTATAAAAAAAAAAAAATTATTAATTTTACATATATAGAATAAAAATAAAACAATTGTATAAAGTTGTCTATTGTATATTAATATTTACCACATATAATTTCGATTGCCACTGAAGTTGTTATGGGCTGAATCTCCTTGATGATTTCACCTGATTCAGTTTCAGCTCGAAGGATTTCAATAAGATTATTAGTTTTCACTGCAAACGTGTGAAAATATTCTTGAAGTACATTGTAATAAAATGCAGTGTTTGCAATTTTTCTACGTTGGTACCATTTTCTTCCTGACAAAAAAAAATTAAATATCGTATACAGGATGAAAAAACAAATTCAAATGCAAGCATACACAATTTTTTTTTGTAATGAGCTATTAAAATTGTGATGATGATATTGACATACCTGTGCTGGTAATGAGTCCAGTATTGAGCCAAGGATGCAACAAATCATAAGCCTGGCTTTTTTTGATATTTACTGTACTACTCAACACTACCTGTAATTATTACTAACGTTATTATTATTTTTCAAAAATTTATTTTAATTAAATTTATACCTTGAGATCATCAGGATCATTGATATAAACAATAGGTTCATTTAAAATCCAAAATCTGAACACTGAACCATATTTCATGGTCAACTCTTTGCTGTACGACCAGTATCCATCTTTTTTGAATAAAAAAAATATGCTTTAATCGTATGCAGCAATTGGGTTTGTTTAAATAAACTAAAATAATTTATAATAGCTACTCACCAGATTGTGACAAAAGAGATAAAATATTACCAAGTATTGGCAAAGGCTTTGGTCCTGGAATTTTATTAATTTGACATCCTTTTTTATTGTGATGATTATAATAATCCAAAATCAATAAATAAATTACAGGACCACATAATAAAATTGTTATTAATGTGATCAACTCCATATTTTCTCTTTACCAAAAATATATATGTATTATATTGTCGGTGTAGACACTAAATGTATTTGGTTTTTTTTAAATCTAATTTAATGTATTCTTGAGAACGTTCGAAGTGAGACTGGCTAATAAAAATGTTTTTTGGTTATTTAAAGCTATGATATTCGAAGAACAATCTTTTTTTATTGAGAATTAATTTGAAATGCCTATTCAAGGTCAACAGCTAATCGGTTATCATAAAAATACATATATCAATAAATAATATTTTATTTATTGGCGAATAAAAAATAGAATAATTTAGGTCATTTGTCATGATAAAAAAATGTTTTTTTTTTACAATAAAACTTCAGTTCTCGCTTAGGTAATTATCATAATTATAAACATTTTTTATTAATCACTAATGATTTTATTTATTATTATGTCTTACGTATTTTTTTTTAAATCTCGGAAATGATCCTTTTTATCGATATTTAATTTACCGACAATAAGTAGTGAATTTAACCACTAGATGGGGCAGCTATGTTTGTCCTTTTCTCCAAGGTCGCACGGTTTGTCGTTTGATTCGCGGTTGTTTGCTCGGTCGTCATATCGTTCGCTTTTCGGAGTCGTGTTTTATAAGTTTTATTATACTAAAATCAATTAATTATTGTTTAATTTACTTTGAATGTTGTTATAAACTGATTGTTTAATAATTTAGTGCCGAGATTTGATTAATTCGTGGAAAAAATGAACAATGGCGTCGTTGTTGGAGCTGAGAAAAAAAAAAAAAAATTCCAACGGTTTTTTGGGTGCCACAAAATGGATGAATACCAAGTAAGTGTTATTATTTTATTGGAGTATTTTTTTTTATTTTGTAGATATATAATTGACATAATTTTTATTTATCAATACAAAAAAAATGTATCATATAATGTTAGGTTAAGTTAGATCCAGTTGTTGTACAATATCAACAACCATAATTGCTCATTATTTTGTTCATTTTTTTTCGTGAAAATATGGAGCATACTAATTTTTTTTTCTCATTGACATCAGTATAAAATATATACCAAGATAACTTTTTGTTAGTTAGTGGCTTTTGTCAGTATTTTCAAATCTTTTTGAGACTATTTTTAAGCAATTTGAGTTATCAGTTTTTTATTTATTTACAATAATATTTTGGACTGTAATTTATATGTACACTGGTATCATAACACCATAAATTCAATGAAAAATATTTATAATATAATGTTTATTTAATACTTTGATTGTTTACAGATGCCAAGATGTGTAGCTCTAAAATTTTGGAAATTATATCTTGATAAATGGCGTTGGCCTTGGTGCAGGGTGATGGATAAATAATTATGGTCAATATATTAATTGTTTTTAAAAGTGAATTTGTTTTATTTATTCAACAACTTGGTAAAACATCTGTTTGACAACAATGACAGGTATAATGACAATACTCAAAGCTGGTGAAAACTTTATTTGGCCTGTACATCACTAAAGTCATGACGAGTTATATCTAAATTAGCATGTGCTTATGTAATTCATCAAACACAATTATTGAAACCAAGACTAATAAAATAATTGTATTGTCATTGGAGCTGAAATTATTTTGGATCAAAGTAAGTCATTTTAAGTATTTTTTAAAATAAAATTAAACTCCTAACTTTTTTATAAATTATCCAATAGCAATTTAATTTATTTATTTATGACTGTCATTATTTGATTTGTTTTACTTTCTAATTGTTACAGCTACAGTAAATTTATCATTATGATGATGCAAAGACCTGGCCAGTAAATGTGAAGTGATTTCCAAAAAAAGAAAAATGTAAAAATAGTGTTACTGCTCCTGTTGGAACAACTGGGCTTGCTCCTATATCAACATAACAACTGTCTTGGCACGATTTTAACAACAACAAAATCAAGAAAATGACCATGATGCTTCAAGTGTAACAAGGTACGTTGGTTTCAGTTTCTGTTTACTAAATAGTTTAGAAAGATTGAATTAATTGGGGACCATTTGGTAAATTTAATATGACATTTGTAACATTTTAAAATATTGGTGAGTGTATTCAACTTCATCCAACTAATGATATACTTAAATGACAATTAAGTTAGTTCGTCAGTTGATATTAATAATTATTCACCATCAGTTGAAATTTGAAAAATAAAATTTCAAACTGTGGTAGCGATGAGTAGATCGTCAGTGTTTATATGGTAAGCTTTGTCGTATCAAGAATATACTACTATCGACAAAGATGGTAAAAAATATTCAGTGCTCATCAAAACAAGGTATATTATCACCAGCAGATTCAAGACTTTGTTTACCAGTTGATAGATTCACAATTTCAAATGATTAAATTATTAAAAATATAATAAATTTATTTTGTAAATAATTTAATATTAAATAGATGAACAAATATGTACATATTAATTTAATTGTTTTAAAAACTAATAATTAATATTTATTTGATTACAGATAGTGTAAAAGTAGTGAAAAAAAGTGTGTGTTTGTGTGTGAATACCTGACCTGCTGTTGATGAAATACATTGTGTGGACTACCTGAGAAATCCCTGAGACACCTGCGTGGGATAATGTGATGAACATCCGCTAAAAAGGTAGGCCTCTATTTAATACAGAGTATTGATTAAACTTTAAAAACTTGCATATGTCCTTGTTGCTTTAAAGAATTGATAATAATATTCTTTGAAACTCTGTGATAGTCTCCAATATATTTTCCATACATATTTTGTAAAACTAAACGCGAGACAAGACAAGATTTAAGTAAAGCTCTCGTGTCCAGCCCTAATATTTTATCGACTATTCAGCTCACCCTGATTTTTCACTGGTAGAACAGTTGCTTTTATATATGTTTACTTGACAATAATTTAATGCCTATACTACCACTTAGATGACACGTATCGTTATCATTAATCGACCGATTATCATATACATATCATTATCTAGAAACTTCAAACAGTTTATTATTTTATCCAATAAAACTCTGTAAATTATTCACAGTGTTGATACATTTAAGAGAGGCTACATTCTCACATGATGCCACATATCAACTGTGACAATTTCGCTCGAACACAAACAACATGTTATTCCAAATAATTAACAAAAGTCATAATTATTATAAAAAAATTACTAAGTATATTTTTCATTAATAAAGCCAATAGCATTATTGACTTTGTAATTAAATAACATTTAAATTCAAGTCAATATATCAATAAATTCAAAAAATCCTTTTATCAAATTCAATTTTTATTTTTTTCTTCGTATCTTAATAAAAATATATGTTTTATTTAAAAATTTAGTGCATATAAAATAACCAGTGTTTTATTTTTTTTGATAAAATTTAATTTTATTAATTATAGAAAAAATTGATTTAAAAAATATTCGCTTCGTTACAGTTGATCATTACATTACATTTTTCGTAAAAATAGGCCTCGTAGTTGAATTTAAAACGACACTAAAAATCTACTATATCTTTATATAATCAGTACCACCTTATAACATTATTATTATTTTTTAAATTTAATAAAAGAGTTAATAATTTATCAAAAATAATTATTCAATTATTTTTTTATTACTTAACTAATTGATTAATTAATTATTATTTAAAAAAAAAAAAATCATTTTATCTAGTACAAAGAAATTATTTTTGGACAAATCTATTATTAATAAAATTAAATAAAAATATATAGACCTTGAATATAAATTGAGATATTTATATACTTGAATATATAATTTAAATAATAGAAAAAAAAAATATATATCTAAACAATTGGTTTTTGAAAATATGCTATCATTAAACCATATCGGTCAAGGAAACTATATCCATTTGTAACATTTCTATTTTCAAACAATATCATTTTTTCCATTATTGCTTTTGTTAGGTCTGTTTTGTAATCTTCTTTTAAATCATCTGGTATTCGTTTTAAAAATGGATCAACAGCAACAATATGTTCTAAAAAAAGAACAAAAAAAAAATTAAACAAAATAAATTTATTTCGTTGGAAAAATACTGATTTTTTTATCATTTTTATTTTCATGAATATGATAATAATATTTATTGTTTACTTACTTTTTAAAACTTCTGGTTTTTCATATATAAATGTTTTTTCTCTATTGCTACAATGCAATACATGAAAACCGACTTCTTCTAATATTTTTTTCATACTTGATCTTGGATTTGGACAACTATTATAAGCCGGAATAAATTTATTAACATCTTGCATATAAAGTTTATATTTTTGATTTTGATGAAGTTTTTTATATGCATCAAAACCACTATTATATGATAAAAATATTATCAAACCTTTACCACCAGGTTTTAATAATTTATAAATATTTTTAGCAACTTGTCTGTAATTAATTTATATGTTTAGATTGTTGTTTTTAATAATTAAAATAAAAAAATATATACCTCATATTTTGACACCAATGTAGACAATAAAATGATATACAATTATTATATCTTTCAATTTGAAATTCTGGAAGATCAGGTGTTTCAATATCTAGCTCTAAAAATGATAATCTGTCATCATCTTGATATTTAATTTTTGCATGATTTATCATTGATTTTGATATATCAGCTCCTTTAGAAAAATTAAATTACAATTCACACAATTAATATTAATTTAAACGTCACACTTTTATTAATTATATTTTAAAATAATTAATTGATTATATAAAAATTAAATTAAATTAAACTACTTGTTCCCAGTGATTTAAAATAATTGACTCACCAGTCATTAATGCATCCTTTGGTAACTTTGGTAAAATAATATTTTTAGTAACATTACCAGGACCACAACCAATGTCAATACATTCACCATGCATTGTTGATAATTCATCAGTAAATTCTTCAATAACTTCAAATGCATCTCGACTTTGAAGATCACTAGCATCTTCATACAATTCACACTCAATCATGACTAAAACAAAAAAAAATTAAAAAACAAAAATTTAAATTATTTTTATACAAAAAAATAATAGTAAATTTATCATGTAAATTAGATTTTATTTTTTATAGATTAATTGACTTACCTAGATTTGAAAAAATTAAATATTTTCGATACAGAAAATTCGGCTAAATGACTGAAGATGTTTGACTATGAGCATCAGTATTTATACGTTGTCAAGTACCACCTCTATTCTTCCATTTCCTTTATATTTTTTTATTAGATAAAATATTGTGTCCCCTCTAAAAATAAATACAAATAGAATAAATTTAGATACTTATTCTATTCGTTTGTATTTAATACAATTCCTAAGAAATAAATTTTGGGCTAGGTCATGGCCTATGAGGGCTTATCTGAGGGTCATCGACCTTTAAAATGAAAAAAAAAAAAATCTTACGATGACGAGCATTATATCATCAAATACTGACACAACATTGAAACTAGTTTTTATCTTTATTTTATGAATATGATAACGTTGTATAATATACTACATATAAAAAAAAAAAAAACGTTACAAATATTAGAAATTTTTTTTCAATCGTTATGTAACATATTTTAGAAGTTTTTTTTTTTTTTTTGTATTATAAAAAAAAAGAGGAAGAGGAAGAGGTTTAAAAAAAAGATTTCTTTAAGTGGTTAATTTTATTTTGAAATATTCAAGGCTAAAATAATAATTAATTAATTAATTATACGTAATAATAATTAACAAGTAGAGAAAATTTATTTATAATTTTTGGGTTTTTTATATTTTTAAAAGAAGTTAGTGTCATAGGTCCTGGGTGGAAGGTCTTAGTGGGTCATTAGTTGATCTAGCATGTATAAATATTTTTTAAAATCTAAAAAAAAAAACTTGTTTACAGTTGGTAATTGTTATTATAAAAAAAATTGAATAATTTTTATTGAATGATATTTTTTTTTGTTAAGAAAACTCAGTACCAAAACTTAGTTACAAGTATAATTTTCAATTAAAATTTATTTAAAAATTAAAAATATTTTTGGAAATAAAAAAAATTATCGATTATCATAAATGGTTATATTATAGTAAGCCAAGTTTTAGTGTCTCTTATCTCGAGTCACCATGTATTTACTTTCTGGACATTTGCCTTATTTAAATATGCAGTGGCACACTCTATGTACATATATACATTTCACACCTTTTTTTATTTCCTTTATACAAAATTTAAATTTACACGCATAGAATCAAAAAAATTTTAACAAATAATTATTTTATAATAAAAATTGAATTAAATAAAATTCATTTTTTATTTTTTTAAATTATTTATTTATGAAAAATTCAACAAGACATAATTAATTAACTTGCTAAATTATAAAGAATACTTTTTAAATTAAATCAAAAAATAAAAAAAAAAAAATTTAAACTTTAAAAGCCTATTATTATTATTGTTATTTTTATTTCAATTTTTTTTTTTTATTATTTTCGTTTTACGAGGTCTAAACTTTCGGGTAAAATTCACTTGTTGATGATAATATTGTGACAGAGAGAATCGTTAAGTCGATTGCCCGATGTTTATTCGACTCATTGAGCGTAAATGTATACATGAAGGTAAATAAAGTTAAAAATAGAAAAAATAAAATAAAAATTAATAGACATGAGACAAAGCTGAATTCAACCAAAATTTACTCGTCAGTCGTTTGGAAATTTTTGATATTAATCACAATCTCAAGTTGTGATGTCATATATACATAAAGATAACAAGAAAATTTATATATATTTTACTGTGTTGATTATTTTTTCATTAAAAATTTTATCTGAATAAAAGATATTGATGAAATATATGTAAATAATTTTTTAAATACGTCTTTTTATGGTTCATAAACATTTTTATTTTCTTTAAAATAATTTAAATTCCCAATTTTTTGAAACGATACATAACTATTATGAAAAAAATTGTCCCTAAAAGTTTTTTAAGTACAAAATTTATTAAAAAAACTTAAACAGAGAAAGAAGGAAAAAAAAGAATTTATTGTTAAAAAAAATAAAATAATTTTTAATGATTTTTTTAGCTGACAAATGAAGCAACAATTAATTATTTTTTATTTATTTCTTTGAAAAATAGAAATTAAAAATTGAGATAAATAAAATAAATAAATTTGATGGATAGATGAGATTAATGTTAGAATGTATCAGAGACTAAACGAGTAAGTTGAAGAAGGTTTTGGAGGGATAGGGGTAGAGAGAAAATAGATAAGAGACTTAACAGAGAGAAACGTTGAGAGTATTGCAAGAGTGGAAATTGAGGGGTACATATGAGAGGGGGATGAGAATAAGAATGGAAATGGTTGCAAGTATAAAAATAAGAGGGAAGGTATAAACTGACGACGTGATTGTCTGCCTCATTTCTCCTTCTTTTTCTTCTTCTTCTTCTTCTCCTGATTCAACCCTTCCATGTACTCCTTTATCGGCATTAATATATAAACGTATCTTTCCTTTAGTTTCTGCTGTTATAAACAAAACTGCTGCTTCTCTTGTTTTACTGCCACATCTTAAAGATATAACTTGCTCTGACGTCGGTGACCCGCTTGATCTATTCTTATTTTTAATTCTTCTTTGCTTTTTTTTTTTATCATACTCATAGCTGGAAAATATAACGCATGCGTTTTAGAAAATAATGTTAAGCTGTTTCTGAGTAACGTATATTGTTAGTTCAATTTTCTCTCCCTAGGTTTTTAAATGGCGGATTACTTTTCGTTTGTATATTTATATCGAAAAAAAAATTACTTTTTTACTGGTCCCTCTCTCTTTCTTGTTATACAAAATTTACTATATTTCAAATCTTAAAATGAATAAATTTTTAGACTTTTTTATAATAAATGTATAAAAATGATAATAAAAATCTTATATACAATCGCTTGAACGAAATATCCGTCATTTAAAATGAATTGGTTTAGGTAGATTTAAAAAGTAAGGGATGAAAAAAAAAAAAAAAAGCCGTCAGTTGGTGCAGTGCAGAGTGGAATAAAGAGTAGTTTGCTGGTAAGGTAAAATATAAAAAATAAAAAAAAAAAAAAAAGAAGGAGAAATAGAAGGTGGATGAAAAGCTCTCGGGGTGTGCTTCCGGATGTCGCGGACGTTGGTTGGTGGTGGCACATCCACCACTGCGAGCACAGACTGTTGGGGGCTCAGAGGAGACATCTTAAATGGATCGTTTTCTTTCTCTATATTATACATATATATATTTTTTTATTACATATATATTTTCTTCTTTATATCCCTTTTTTTCAAATCAACCAACTACATATAGGTATATTATTAAAAAATTCTTTTATATTTTTGATAAAAAAATTTTTTCATTTTTTAAATTTTCTTTTTTATTATAAATCAATTAAATTTATATATATATTGTTGAAATATATATCTAAATAACGAGCTAGTTTAAATTTTAAAATAGAAAATAATTAAACTTTTTATCATGATGAATTTGTAAGTAGTAGTACTTCTATTTAGTCAGACATGGAAATTTTTAAAATGATATTAAAAATGCATTTGGTTTATTTTTGCATACAATAAATATATTGGCCATTTTCTCGGATTGTAAAATTATAAAAAAAAAGCTCTATATATTAACCATGTAAAACAGGAGGAGATAGTGTTTAAACCAATGATAAACATTGTAGAATTGTAAGCACCAATCACAGAATTTCCACAATTTCAATGTGACTGAAAATTCAACTCAAACAGGTACAATTGTAGGAGGAGCAGAAATTCCTTTAGCCTAAAGTCAACACATTCATTGCGTACATAAAGTAGAATTTGTACAAGTATATAGAGAGAAATACGAATCATTAGTTTCACGTATTTGTGTTATTTCATTGGTCTGTGACTGTCAGTTTGGCCAATGGCAAAATGGTATAACTGCAAATGGAAGGGATAAACCGAAAAAAAAAATAAAAAAAAAAAATGAGTAAAAGAGGGTTTGAGGTAGTTGGGTAAAATATTCAAGAGAAGGAGAAATAGAAGGAAAAGTGGAGGATAAATTTTCCATATATATATGTATTTAGTTGGAAAACCAGAGAGGGATTCTCAAGAGGTAAAAGGCAAAATGTGTGTATATGTGAGTACCGCCCCGGATTGTGAGTGAATAAGGAAAGAGGGATATAATGCAAGTTTTAGTGGGAGGGATTGTGCTTTCGATCCGAGAAAGAGATAGTATTATATATATTTTAATGTTGTGCAAGTGAAATATATATATATAGCATCGATACCACAAGAAGGTAGACACACTCGGCAGCAGCACTTAAACCCTCCTTTTATATATATATGTATCAAATATATATATACATTTGTATATAGTTTCCAACACTTACTACTACAACTTTACTAACAACTATACTATTACACTACCCCACTGTACATTTTCCTTTCTATGTCGCTTCTTTATTTTACTCTGACTTTTTCTCTCTTATATATTTATATTTTTTTTTATTATTTGTCTCACTTTTACCCTCAGTCTCTCTTTCGTTTATTTTTTTTTTTTTTTCTTTTACTCGAGGAAAATTCAGAACCCATTCTCCGGGCACCAACCTCTGCAAGCTCTGCAAGCTCTGAATGGTTTTGCGGGAGTATGAAGCTTTCTTTTTTTTTTATACATTTTTCTTTTGTTGGTTTTTTTTTTTTTTTATATTTTATTTATTTATTTTTTCTTGTTTTTTTTTGTGGTATGATTTTTACTTATAGTTGGTCCTGGTTTTCTATGTTGCATTTTGTATATAAAATAGAAAAAAAAAATTTGTCTAGTAGTTTATAAGTATATGTTTTAAAACATCTGTGTAAAAATAAAATTGGGTGTTGAATATAAACAAACGAAAAAAGGTTTAGTTTAGTTTATATATTTACACATGTCTCAGGGGTTAATTTCAGGCTTATGTTTAAAGGTGTAGATATAGTTTATTTAGAAAATAAAAATACCTGAGTGATGCTACTGTATGTCTCGTAAAAATATAGATTTTCCTCAATTTAATTTATACTCAATTTCATCAGACTAATTTACCAAAATATTAATCAATTTAAAAATCAGTAGTTAGGTTTTAATCTAGTCAGACATTTAAATATTTTTATATTTTTTATTAAATTTATATTTTAATTATTGTTTAGACTTTTTTAAAAGTATTTTTCGTTGTTTTAAAAAATTATCGCGTTTAAAAAAATTGATTTATAAATTAAGTAGTTGTTTGTTTGTTTTGTATATTAATTTAAAAATGATTTTTATTTAAAGTAATTGAGACTATAATATGAAAATAAAAATTGGTGCTTTTAGCAATGTATTACTTTTTAGTTTGTGATGATCAAATATTACCACACGATGTTGAGAGGGATTAAGCGAAGCTTGTGGTTGATATTTGACTCCCAATGTGCGTAACCCAGCAACGCGTTTATATATACATAACACGCAGTGTCGTTAAAAATTGGCTAATTGGTTCATCAAAGCCCTCGTCGTTTTATACAACATAAACAATCGAGATTGAAGTATGTCAAAACCAATATTCAAGCTCTTATTCATAGACCATGAAAATACTAAAAATAACAAAAATATATTTTTATTTTTTCTCTCATCATAACTCTATGTGCATTTTATTTCCATGTTTTTTTTTTTTTTTTCATGTGGTAACTTGTACATGCAATGATTTTTTGTTCTTATTATATAAAAAAATAAAGAGCAAAAAAGAGAAGAAATTTATAAAAAAATTTAAGAAATATATTTATATTTTCACAGTGTAGTTATTCAAAGATATTGATACTTAGTAAAGAAGCTTTTTTATCGACAGATTATTTTTTATACTAAAAAGCTTGTAATTATAAATGAAAAAAAATACTTGCAACCAAGATTTTAAAAATTTACAAAAATTATTAACGTAAGAAATGAGACACTTTTTTTTCCATTTTAAAAATTATATAATTGAGCTTTTACGTAATTAAAATAAAAATAACAACTAAAATTTTAATACAATGACTAATTAATTTTAACAAGGTAAAATTTTTATATTTTTTCACAAGAAATTGACTCATTGTTTTACCTTTATAGAAATAGTTAGATCGTAAAGACCAAAAATACAAGAAAGAAATAAAAAAAAAAAAAAAAAATGTTTAAACAAAAATAATATTAAAAAAAATAAAAAGAGGATCACAGCTGAAAGCTTGCAGGTTTTCTCTTGAGACCAAAGGAAAAGCATGACACTCTGAACCAAACCCTTTTCATTTTATTTTTATTTTTAAAAAATTTTTTTTCACAAAGTGCTTGCTGTAGATATATATATGTACATGTGTCTCGTCCCAAAGTATAACGTGGATAAAGAAGCAAAAGACTGAAGAAAATAAGAATAAAAAAAAAAAGTGTTGAGTGTAGCAAGAGAACAAGAGTAACTAAAGAGGCCAGTCACGTTGGAAGAGGCAGAATGATGACCATGTCCAAAAAAAAAAAAATCAACAACGGTAGTGTTAAAAAATTTTTCCAACCAAAATATTTATTAATTTCTTGCATACTTGCAACCACTGCAAGCACAAAATTATACTTAACAAAAAATTCAAAATATTTTCTTCTAAAAATAGGTATATACTCTGAATTGATTTACAACAATAGGATTTATAAAATGTTACTCAGGTGTTATGTAGACTTTTTTTCTTCACCAAGATTTTATATAAATATATATATATTTATCAAACTTGGGTGGAGCTTTTCTACATTCAAAAATACAAATGTAGAAATGGTATCGAGTGCGCGTGGGCCAGAATTGTATACCCGGTTGGTGTCTAGTTCCGACCCCCACGACGTCTGCGTACAAACAGTACGACCTCTTCTATATATTAACCCGGAGAAACGCCCTACAGTACCCCTTCTGGTCTTTTCATATACCAAAATAACCCCCCAATACCTCCCTCTGTCCCCTCAATCAAAACTAGAATCTAACTCTTTAAGAAAAAAGGAAAATGTATATTTTTTTTATTATAATTTTCTTTTTTTGTGTGTTGATGTCTGTTGGCAATTTTTATCTTTTCTTGTGTAAAAGATTTTCTTCTTTTTTTTTTCTTTTTAGTTTTATTTATTTATTTATTTATTTATATATTTTTTTTTTTACATATAACTACGTCTCCCTGGATAGTTTAAAAAGTATATGCGGTATATATGTGAGTGGGCTGTGTTGGGTTGTTTTGTGAAGAGGCAAAATATATAGATGAAAATACAGCAGATATAGCTAGCTTGGAGTTGAGAGTGCCCGGGGCTGAATCGACCGGGGTCACTAGCACTTCTCCTACTCTCATTTGACTCAACTATATAGATCTCTTTCCCTCACCAAACTTTACCTTATACTATATACAACCTGGCTGCCTTTACTGCCTCCTCCTTTTATTCCTCCTCTTTTTATTTTTCTTATTCTTATATATTCTTCTTTAAAATATTTCATTTTTATTTCATCCCCATTTTGGCACTTTTTGAAATTTTCATCCATTTTTTTGCCACTTTCTTTGTTTATTTTTTGTGTCATTTTTAGTTTTAAAATTATGAAATTTATACTTTTATATAATGTATGTTTTTTAAAGTATATTTTATATTTTAATTTAATTTTTTTCAACGAAAATTAATTTACTTTCAAGTTATCAAGTAATAAGGTTTTAAAATCAAGATGATTTTTATCAAGTTGATCATTGTGATATGATTGTATTTTTCAAAAAAAATATTACTTTAGTTACACTTAACATTTTGACAAGTCAAATCAAGTATGTTGTCACTCATTCAACAGAAAAACAAAAAAAAGTAATTTTTATCATTCTCCCTCTTTGGCATTTTGAATTTAGTTGAAGAAAAAAGAAAAAAAAAATAATAAAAGCGGTGTGATCATGTTTGAAAAAGGGTGTAAATTTTTAAAGTGAGAAGAAAAGAATATAAATTATTTCTATATCCATATGAAACAAGAAGAATTTTTTTACAAAAAAAAAAAAATATATATAAAAGTTTGAGAGTCTCATTCCCATCTCAATCTATATTCGCACGTCTAACACACTCGAGAATGCGTGGGGTTAATGAAACTCTTGAGAGGGTAGGAGAGAAAGTAAATAAAAAAAAAGGCGTCGGTGCTTTTGTACCAACAAACGCGTCGACTCTAGAGTCCAACGATTTTCCATCATCTTTTACCGCTTTTTCTGAAAACTGTCATTACCACGATTGATATACACAAACAAAATGAAAAAAAAATTAAAAAAAAAAAAAAGAAATATACTTTATATATAATGTGTGAAGTTCTATGTCGTCGTAATTCTGACCAGACCAGTGTGGCTGTATTGCTTTGGTGTCTACTCTTTGGCACTTTGTCTTTTTATCATTTTTTTTTTTTTTTTTATATTTTTTTATTCTCTTTTTTTTTATCTTTCTTTTGGTTCGTTCGGAGTAAACACAGTCTCGGATGCTTACAGCATCTCTGTGTTATGGTGTACGTGGCTTTATTTCTTCATTTTTTTTTTGTATTCGTTTTTTTTTTCTTTAGACAAGAAAAATTTAGTGGGGTGAAAAAAAAAAAAAAAAAAGTCTTTAGGCTGAACTTTAGAGATGAAGAGGTTACAAAAGATATAGTCTATGTTTAAAAATAAAATAACAAAAATACTTAAAGTACTTGTGATTAAATATTAATAAATATATTTACTTTATAGTTTTATAATATTTTTTTTAAATTGTAGAAAATATATGTGGTTACATTTTTTACGATGGGTTGCAGTGTTGAATAATAGATGTCTCTACGTAATGCGATAATGGCAGACTGGTTATTCATGCTGCTGTTTTAGTATCCCGATTAATTAAGTTTTAAAAAAACTCAAAAAATACAGTAAAAAAATGGCAAATTTAATTCAATTTTAAGAGTCAAAGTGATGACAAACTGTTGGTTTAATTTTTCTAACGAAAACTAGTTTTTTTCTATTTAAAAAAAAATTTTTTCACTGAAAAAAAAACCTGATAGAACTGGCAATTAAATTTATTTATTTAATTTTAATTTGGAGTATTAAAATTTTAAAAATAAATATGAAAAAAATTAACAATAAAATATTGATTTATTTAATAAAATTTTACATTATAAATAGAAATTTTTTTTATTGTTTAAATTAAATTTTATTCGTTGAATTTTTACATTTTTTTAAATATAAAAATAAATTGATAAAATATAATATTAATAATTTATTATTTATTTATATTTTACATATATTAAAATATAATTTTAAAATAACATTGTCGCTAAACAAATACGTAAATAAATGAGTGAGTGTTTTGATTCGATTGGACTACAAGTTCGATTTTTATCCACACCCTTCTTTAATATCATATATATTTTTCTTTGCATATATAAATATACATATTGAGAGAATAAATAAGTAAAGAAAGTAAGGCAAAGAGCCGTGTCGATGCTATGCAAATATAGGGGATGAAAAAAGAATAAAAATAAGAAAGAAAAAAAAATTACGCTAAAGTGCTAAACGATCGCGGTAGAAGTGCGTGGAGGGTTCGACACACTACGTGACAGGATAGGTTTTGTAGGTGAGGGTTGAATGGGGATCGAATATGATCGAATCTCTCTTATGCCTTATGTTAAGAGGGGGACTTTGTCCGTTGAAAAATAGTCCCCATAACAAAAGTCAAGAGACAGAAAGAACATGGATTTTCGATGACATGCAAATAAGCCACTTTTTACGCAATATCAGGGCTTACAAAATTCGATTCAAACTTATGTACAAATATATATTTGCATCAACTAAAATCATTATCTATAAAATTACTATTTTATATTTTCTTTGTGTTTGATAATTTAATTTTTTTTTTAAATTTATTTACATAAACATTTTTTAATAAGCCAACGAAAAAATACAAAAATAATTGTTATTTGTTTTTTTTTTTTCTCTTCTTAATATTGATCATATTTTTTCGACTTTTAATAATTGAATTGGATTAATGAATTTAGAGTTGGATGATTGATAAGCATTTAAAAAAATTAAAATTGAAATTAAAAAAATAAATTTAGTAATGGATTTTTGATAAAAAAATGTATATGTTTTTTTTTTTTTTTTTATTTTGTGAGGGTATCTTGCGAGTGCAAATTAATCAGATTTAAAGGTACAAGAAAATACTTGAGAATAATAAAAAAAATGAATATTGATTACTCATAAAAAAAAAAAAAAGTGTCTCATTTTTTTTATTTTGGATGAGAATCATATCTTTTAGCCACAAGCGAGTGGCTTCAAATGTAAAATCAAACCAAGAATCTTGACTTGATTTTCTCTCTTCTGTTCTCCATTGATGATGAAAAAACAAATAAAAAAAAATGACGAAATTCATGTTGCCTTGGAATATATAATCTTTGAAAGTGAGGGTTGAATAAAAGAGAAAAAAATTAAAACGAGGAGAAGGAGAGAAAGTAATGAATAAAAATTATAATTACGTTTCTCTTCGCCAAAGAAAAAAAAGTTAATCAATCACAAGAAAAGCAAGGAGACGTTTTTTTTTTTTTCGTCGTGACTGATATCCTTCAACTTGAAAAAAAAAAAATTATTTTACTCTAAAACCGATCCATTCACACTAATAATAAAAAGTTTTTTTTTTGTGTTTTAAATATCATACTCATTATAGCTTTTAAAATAACAGCTCTAAGTATATTTTAAAAAAATATACAGCCAGTAATTTTTTATTTCTTATTGATTAATTATTCTAATAATAGCGATGTATATTATTTTGCATCAAATAACTTTAAAATATATATCAAAAAAAGAAAAGATTTAAACAAAAAATTCTTTGATATTATTGATATAAATTTCAGGATGATTTTTAAAAAATATTTCATCAAATAAAATGTCTCGGGGAAATATTTTAGATACAAATAATGTCTTGGAAAATATCCTAGATAACTTTACCATATAAAATACCGTAAAAGCTCATATAATATATTTTTTTTTTGTTAACTTTCTAAAAGCTAAAAAAAATATCCATAAATAATTTCTATAATTCAAAAATTTATTTGCAATTTAACTCTGTAATTTCGAGATCCAGCCATAAATTTATTGTCAATTTAAAAAACAAAAAAATAATATAAATAATATTTTAATTAAATTTAGAAATATGAATAAATATATTATTTCCATGTTTAATATAAATTTAAATACATAAAAATAGATTTTTAAAACAAATAAACTAAAAAAAAAAAAGAAAAATTGATAAAATAAAATAAATCATATTTATTTATCTTGAAATTTTATTTTGACATTACAATAAAATTGAAATTAATGTCAATATAATTTAAATGAATTTTATATAATAAAATAATTTGTAAATTTATTTTTTTATAAATAAATCAAATTATTATTGTTGCAGAAAATTAGATAAATGTTTACTTGTATATAAGATGCCACGATTTTGGAGTGACAATATTCTTTGCATCATTAAGGCGATTTAATTATGTTAAAGCTCTTTGAGACCTTTTAATTTTTCAATTACGTCTTTTTTTTTTTCTTCTTCATTTTATTTTTATATATTTAGCAAAATTCAAGATAAATCTTGTGAATTTTATAATTTCTTAAAGTTGAATTTATTTAATTTATTATTTTTATTTAAATAATGACAAAATTGTTCTATAAAAATGTGCTACTTTAAAGGATTACTATTATTTTTACCTTACTATTTCTATTTTATAAAACTGTGACAGAAAAATTTAATAAAAAAATTTGCATTTGGAAAGAAAACATTCATCAGAATATGGTATTTTTATAATTGTTTAAATTTTCTGGTACCCTGAAGAGGTGGTGCAAGTTTTGTCATCAAAACTATCATATTATAAATAAATTATAAATCTTCATCATGAAAATATTTTATTAACACAAGAGTGTATACAGTTAATTTAAAAAAATTATATCCAATTTCATTCTTGAATATTAAATAAGAGTATAATAGTCATCAAAAAAAATAAAACAAAGTATTTTCAAGTGTATAAATATATACTCAAGAATATTTACAATATCCATACTGAAAGACATTCAGTACTCAAAGTTTACATAAACGTTATTCTTTTTCTTTCAACAAGCTCCAAAAAATGAAAAAAAAATAAAAAAATCAAGAGCCAAAAAGAATGACCAGTGAATGATATCTTTGATCGTTATCATTATTCAAATATAAACCTCAATGACCACAAGCCATGAATGACAATTAAACAGTCTCGATGACCACGACAATCTCTATCTCACCACTTGATTCGAAAGATCCCCTATACGTTTACCCAAGATAACATAGGTACCTGTTTACATATGCACACTCATCCATAAGTTCCATAACTATATTCAAATAACAAAACAAAAAATACCATCCACTTAGTTTTATTTTAAAATTCATCCAACAAAAAACAGCATTATATAAAGTATACAATTTATTTTTTCTAATGTTTGTTTATTTTTTATCCAATTGCTAATTGCTTCAGTAAAGTTTTCATGGATTTCAATTGAAAAAAAAAAAACAAAAAGAAACAAACAATGATTAACCTGATAAATCTACTGTGTTGATTTTTTTTTTCAGTGTCTTAAAATCACTTGATAAATTACAACAATTTAATAAATTTAATTTTCATTCCATTTATACAATGAAGCTAGTTTGATATATTGATAACGATGATGAATGATTTTTTATTGTTCTCCTGTAAATTCTACTTAAGCCTAATGCAATTTAAAGAAATCGAAAAAAAAAAAAATTGGTGATTCACGGTGATATGCTTGTAGAATTTTGATGATCTAATCCTTTTTCTTTTTTGAATATTTATATAATTTTTTAAAGTAAGGATACTTGAATGATTTTTCAAGTTTGTTAGTGTTGGTTTATGATGGTTCATATACTAAATATATTATCTGCATGATAACAGCATTATTGGTTGTATTTTTCTATTAAACATTCAGGATGTTTAGAACAATTTCTGAATATCAAAAACAAGGATGATGATAATGAAAGGGTCATATACCATATGAAACAACAAGAAATAATATATCATGTTGAATTTATATTAGAGACTTTGAGATACTAGTTTGGGAAGAGCCAATAATGGATAACCAATCTGTATATATCATGGTGGTCATATATTATCATCAAATCAATATTAATTTACATTAAAAAGATCATAGATTTTATAAACAAAAAAAAATTAAATTTAAAAATATTCTGTTACAATTTGGTCTTGATAACTCATCAGCAATAATTAGATTTTAATTTTATATATAAAATTAATTGTTAAAATTGTTTAGACAAAGTTGAGTAATTTTATTTTGTTTATCTGTTCAAAAATTATTTGATGTATTGATTTTCTGAACAGTCATATTGTTATAGCTTTGGAAAAAAAAAATTTAACATTCATTTGAGCAACATCAAAAGCTCTCGGTAAATTCATATCACTGTTGATTTGCATATTGATTGATAAGTACGTGTCACACAAAGTCTAAAATTAAAATTATTATACCCATCTTATCCCTGAAGGATTCTCATCAGTCTATTACGTTTCGAGTCAATCCCTTACTACAACATAAGAGTCAAACTTTTTTTTTTTTTTTTCATTTAGTTTATACTTGGATTTATTTACTGTGGTTTTAATCAGATTTAAAAAATATTGTTAAATATGTACATATGTTGAATGTGTAATCGTGGTATATATTTTTTTGTTTTAAAAAAAAAAAAAACTTTTATCCCCCCGGTATATAAAGTTAAAATTCAGACAGTCATTTGGACTCAATTAAATCGTTTGGAATGACAATATATCCAACGTAAAAAAAATAAGAAATTTCAAATAAAATTTACAGTTTTTTTTTATTTCTTGATCATGTGTGTATGTTCGTGACATGTTTTGAGAGAATTTCAATCTCAATACTTACTTGGCCATTCTTATTGCCTTGTATATTCGAAAAATCACCCTTTCAACTTGAAGGCCAGAGAAAAGTAAAGAGAAAAAGAGAGGGGAAGTTTGCCACATGCCAGAAACTTGACATATGAGTGCTTGGTGACTTCACAGTTTCGCGCCCGTATGAGATATATCTTGCTCAATTCAAATTCAACATGGTGGGTGAAAATCGCTATTCTCTATTTCTACACCAGAATAAAAAAATGAAAAAAAAAAATAAATAAAAAAAACAACAACAAATGGGAAGAATGATAATAATAATGATAATAAAAAAATAGGAGACGAATAGGGTGCTGAGAATTTCGAAGGGTAGAAGGATTGGGGATTGAACAATAGAATGCAAGTCACTAAGGTAAACGAGCATATTCAAGAGATTATGTCGTTTTTGATTTTGTGGTGATGAACAATATTGCGACATATATTATTTTGCATCAAATAACTCGAAAATATATATCAAAAGAAGAAAAGATTTAAACAAAAAATTCTTTGATATTATTGATATAAATTTCAGGATGATTTTTAAAAAATATTTCATCAAATAAAATGTCTCGGGGAAATATTTTAGATACAAATAATGTCTTGGAAAATATCCTAGATAACTTTACCATATATAATACCGTAAAAGCTCATATAATATATTTTTTTTTTGTTAACTTTCTAAAAGCTAAAAAAAATATCCATAAATAATTTCTATAATTCAAAAATTTATTTGCAATTTAACTCTGTAATTTCGAGATCCAGCCATAAATTTATTGTCAATTTAAAAAACAAAAAAATAATATAAATAATATTTTAATTAAATTTAAAAATGAATAAATATATTATTTCCATGTTCAATATAAATTTAAATACATAAAAATAGATTTTTAAAACAAATAAACTAAAAAAAAAAAAAAAGAAAAATTGATAAAATAAAATAAATCATATTTATTTATCTTGAAATTTTATTTTGACATTACAATAAAATTGAAAGATTGGAGCATTAAATATGGGAAATACATGGTTGCCAATATTTTGAAAATATCCCGTGGGATGTTTGAGAAGTTGAAATGGTGGTGAAGGATAGCCCAGGGTCAAGGGGCTATCTTAGAGTTGCTCATCCGTTGATATAGTATATATAAAGTTGCTTCGTACAGCTTAGACTATATCCTTACAATAAACTCATACAGTGTTTATATACAATATATACATACACTCAAGTATTGTCTTCGTGATGTTAATATTGTGGTTAGATGGTTCTTCTTATCGAAGAAAATAGATCGTGCCCCAGAGACTTCATCGTTCGTCACGCAAAAATTCAACCTCCAGGCACTTATAATATATTTTTTTGTATTGATTTCGATTACCAGCTTCCTACAGTGTGTATATTAAAACTAATATACAACAACAATTCACTTCAAGTTATTTTACCCTGAGCCTAACTGTGATTATCATGGTAATTTTTTATTTTTTTAAAATGAAATATTTTATTACTATTTAGATAAAATTCAAATAATATACTGTTGTCATAAAAATTATTGTTAAATCAATAAATTTGATAAAAGTATTAAGATAAAATTTTAAACATCAGTCGATAAAACCTTTATTTAATTAAAGATAAATTTATATATAAAAATTTACATTAATTTTCTTTATTATTTCATGATTTATAAAAAAAAAAAAAAATGGCAAATATCTAGCTGCAATTATTATTCAATTAAATTTATAATTAAACCAAGATTAAATATGAAAAGTCGACAATAATTTTCATCTAAAATATATATAAAATATTTAAATACAAATAATAAATTCAAATGATAATAAAACCTCAAAAAAATTGAAGAAAAAATCCATGTAAATGTAGTAAATTATTGATGGGAAAAAAAAAAAAAAAAATAAATATATATTGATTGTAGAGTATATTATATATATATTATTATATAATATACATGATATACACATATATCGATAGATTCAACATGCAATTGTGCCAACAAAATCCCGTTCGTTCGGTGGTTCCAATATGCGGCTAATTTGCACAACAAATAAAGCTTATACTCCGGATTTGCATGTGTTTGAACTGCGGTGTAATTGGGGTGGTACGCTATGGCCGTTGTGTCCAGTCTATAACCATTCCACTATTCGATTTTCTCTCCTCTCACATCATCTCTGTCATTGTTTTTATATATATCTCTCTCTCTTTATCACTATGACCATATACAATATAATTCCTCTTACTATCATTGTCACATTCGCTTACTCCTTCATCAAACGTGTACATTTTGCCTCTATCGTGCTTCATGGATTTCGCAATATCGCTTTTGGACGATGATGATGCAGTCCTGGTCTAGTTGATTGTCACAGCACATATACATAACGAATGCCTTGGTATATTCATGATGCCCTTGTGTCCACCAAAATCATGACAAACATTCAATACATAAAGAGATAAAAATATATAAAATACACACACAACAATCAAAATGTTAAATAACAAAAAAAAAAAAAAAGCTCATGTGGATATAATATAAAATAAAAAATTACACTCTGATAAATTCTACTATTTATTTATTTTCATTTAAAAAAGAATGAATATTCAGCTTAATATTATTAACACATTTGAGTTTAAAAAAAAAAAATATTTTTAGCCATTTTATACAGTTGATTAATTATTCATTTATTTTTACATATTTAAAATGAAATTTTCATGATTTTAAAATTCATGTAGAGAATAAAAAAATGAAAAAAACAAATAACAATATATAAAGTAGTTAAATTATTATTGTAGAGAGAAAATTTATTGATGATGTATGTGATGTTTGTAGATGGTAGATGTAGTAAACAAGTACAACATGGTATTCTGTCGTCTGATGATTTTGATATAGAGTAACTTTGTGTCTCATGTATAGATTGCATAGTATCTAGAATGAATTGTCAACTGAGCTTTATGTTGCTATTTTCCTGGTCCTCTGATTTTCATCGTTTGTATATGTAGGCCTCTTTGATGTTAACATGAAAACAAAAACAGTAGTAAAAGACAACAGCTCAGGTAAATTTTGTTGCACAAAATCAATGAATTTTTTTGTTTTTATCAAACGAAAATACAAAGTTAAATATTTTAACAATGACTAATATTTTTTCATATAAAATCTAGTAATTTATTTACAATTATAATACTACAAAAAGATAAAAGTTTGAGTTTAAATTTCGTTGTTTTGTATAAGGAAAACAAAAGATGTATATATGTAACACTGGTGCCCAGTAGTCAAAGTGATATTGAGAGTTTAAAATAAGGGAGAAATATGTACAAAAAGATGTAAGACTGAGGTGGAATAAAACCCTTATAACACCAACTCTTGAACAGAACAATTACATTTTAATTAATATTTCCTAAGAGACTGAAAAGCTCTTCGTCGAATTTATGATCGTTTTATCCATTATTAAGGGTAGCTCTTTCGCTTGGCGATTCTTACTCCTTCCAATCTTTTAAACGACCAAAGGGTTGAATATCGAGAGGTGGTTAAAAACATAGAGAGACGTTATACATTTCTCACCCGTAAAACCCATATAATATTGGACTTTATGACTATCTATATATACAAACTACTTTTTGGCTCAGTGTTTATGTTTGTCTATTATATTTCTCTTTGAATATTATATCCTTTTAATAAAATACTGCCAATTGTTTTTTGATAATTTAATTCAATATCATTTGTGTCCTAAATTTTGTATAATATTTCATTCAACAATTATCAATTTAAACTTTTATTAAATGACAGAAAAGTATTTTATTTTTCAAGACAATTGTAGTTTTATTTTAAATTTATAGTTGATGTTTCATCGATTATATAATTCTGGTGAAAAACAAACTCATGACAAGTGTAGTCAGTGATAATTTTGTAAGAAAATATCTGCACTGATTTAAACTGTTTAAAACAATTTAAGAAAATTGAATAAAAGGGTAGCACCCTAGGCTCTTTCTCTACAAATAACACTAATGTCAATGTCATTTTTAAATAGTAACAATGTGGATCAACGAGTTTATTTTTTGCTGAATAAATAAATAAACATGAAAACTATTTTAAATCACAATAAATCAAAATCACAATAAATTTAGGCTTTACTTGCTTTCCCCAGTAACCATTAATGTTTGTTGGTTTATTCTCTTTCTTTATATCATTTTTTGTCTACATCTATTATCAAATAAATACAGACACAAAGTGTAATGAAACGAAAAACAAATCCAAAATCAATTAAATCTAAAAATATCATTTATATGCCTTCAAAATTTTTATTAATTTTCTTTTTTTTTCTATATATATAAATTCAACTTGCTAATATATTTAGTTAGTGCCAGTTATTATCAAGACATCTTGTGGTCGAGTGGAAAAACACACTGATACATAAATCGTTTGTAAGTTTAAGTTCGAATCCTGTGTAGAACTTGTAATTCAATAATGATCTGAAGGCAATAGTTTATCATTTGAGGTGACTACCTTCCAGCATAGAATGATTGAAATCACCTCAATTCTTCTAAGCCAGAATGTATTTGCCCCAAATGCTGGATTCATTTTTGTTTTTTTATTTAAACTATTTTTTTTTAATTTCAATGACAGTGTTGTAAAGTATTCCCCAAACGTGTTTAAAAAAATCCAACATAGTAACAATCATACATAATGATACAATGACTATTGTCAAATGTCAAAAATTATAATAAATAAATATTCCATTTAACAATTTATTTATCTTTTTTAAACTAACTTGGATAAATTTACACTTAATTAATCATCATATTGTAATGACTCAATGTTATTATTATTTTAAATTTAATTTTTTTCAATATTTACCTTTTAAATATTCTTTAAATTTTTATTTTTAATAAATTTTTAATTTGTTTATTAATTTACTTCGCTAGTGGATATTTTTATTGTCCAATATTTTCTACCAAAGTCCAAATAGATAAATTTTGTTACATTTTGTATATATTTATATATTTCATCAACTTGAATTTACATGTTATCTTTGGCTATGTACATTTATTATGAATTAATAAATATCTATGTATATACATCTGTGGTTTAAAGCTATATATATGAAGACAGTAATTGCTGTGCGATTGGACATAGACATATAGATTGTATTAGGATTGAAGCTGACAAATAACACTAATGTCAAGTACTTTTGAATCATCATTTTTAAAAAGTAACAATGTGAATCATCGAGGTTGCTGTTTGCTGAATATAAATAAACATAAAAACTATTTTAAATCACCATAAATTCTTTGGTATATATTTACAAAATAAACATTAAATAATAATTGAATAAAATAGTCAATATAATTTTGTTAAAACTTCTGATAAAATTTGTACTAAGTACGTTTTGTCTTGAAGCTAATAAGTTTAAAATCTGTAAGCTAAAGTATACAAGACATACTGTTCTAAGTTCCAAGTAAGATCTAGTCGAGAGAGTCTTATGGATACCTATGGGACGTTAAGTTTGGGGTCAAGCTTTTCCAAGAGATAGTTAGAGAAAGAAAGAGAGATAGAGAGAAGGGTCCCATAACCCGAAGGGCATCTTCGTGGTCAAAGATTCCTTGTAGTCCTCTAACATGAATGAAACTTTGAAATCCGGAAGTCGAGAATGTCTTTGAGTTGATGTTGTTGGTATTCAACATAGCTGAGACAAGAAAGAAAAAGGATCATAGACATTATATATATAGTTTGTGTGTTTATATATTTATACTTCAATGTGTATGTGTCCTTCGAGAAACTAAAGCTTCAACAAGAATCAAGTTGCCCAGAAGCTAAGGAATTAACTCTTAAATTTATAAAAAATTTACACATAATTACAAGTATGTTCTTGTGTATTTATGGTATGTTGGGTCATGTTTAATATTTCAAAAATTCTTTATCAAACAATTACTTGATCTTAGCTTTTTCTTTTTTATTTCATTCTCATTTTTTTTTTCTATCATCTATATATTCTATTATATAAAAAGGGTTGAAGCAATATTCTCTGTCATAAAAATTATCTCTAATAGTTTTTTGAAAAGGGGAAAAATGTCCATTGACATTCGCTACACGAAAATATTATCAGAATTTTTTTTAATATCAACAAAAGACAAATGTCAAAGTTTTTTCTTTTTTTGATAAATGATATGGTATAATTGAGAATAAATTGGACAAAACAAGATCAATTTTATATTGATCTAAATGTCCAAGAAAATTTTATTAATAACTACGAGACAAAAAACACTGGGCTGCTTTTTGTTTTATTATACATACAAATGGTCAAAATATGTTTTAAACTTATGGGTGAAATCTATTACTAAAGCTAATAAGTACGTATACAATATATATGCAATAAAAGACCAAGATATTATGATCGGACGACGACGACGACGATGACGACGAATTCCGAATGAATTTATTCATATTGGAGTGGGTGAAAAGGAGAGAGATAAAGAGAGAAAGAAGGAGGAAAAAGGGGGTATGTCCCCGCAGTATAAATGCAAAATTGGCAATACATACGAAATCTCCATGGGTTCAAGTAAAAAGGGGTGAATATATTAGCTCTGGAATTAACCTCTTTGAACTTTTGCTCTGCAATGGAATAATTGTTGAATGCAATGAAAAATATGCTATATATTTGAAAAAAAAAAAGATAAAAATCTTTATATCAAAATATATATGTATATTATTAATAATTATTATTGTAATTGCACCAGCAATATTGAAGTCTATATATAAAATTAAATTTACATGTAAATTTAATTTTTTATTTTTGATTGGAAGAGAAATTTATCAAAGAAATATTTTTCTAGAATATTTTTAGTGATAATTTTTAATTATAGAAATAGATTTTTATTTTTTTTCTATTGCTTGTATGTTGGAGCAAGTGTCTAGTGTAATGAATAATGACTAATGAATGATGTATCATCTTTTTTTTTGAGACGACCGTACATAGTGTCAAGTGTGCAAAAGCCTGAGGCATTTATACAGGGTGAAAATCTTGAGAATAAAAGAAAAAAAAAATATATAACATAACAGAAGAGAATATGATAACACAGCAGGGTTGAAGATTGAAAAAAAAAAAAAAAATGAATGAGTGATCCCCTTGTACACACTGAGGTATACAATTATACACATTATGCTTCTTTTTTTTCCTCTTGGATATTTTGCATCTATGTGTAGCATTGAGTTTACCCCAGGTGAAGTTTTCGATGATATGCACAAGCATGCATCATCAGACATCTCGCAAGTGTCAGCTACCATTGAATTTATTCTTAAACATGAAGCAAACAATCCGAAATACACAACTTTTTTTGAATTACAAAAATGTTAAATTAACATTCTTTTCAAAATTCTAAATTGAAATTTTCACATTTATTTTAGTTGAATACATTTGTTTAAATAATCAAATAAAAATCTATTAAACTTTTTGAAAAATCACAATTTTAAAAAATTTTTTTTTTCTTTTTTAATCTTAGTTTTTTTATTATTTTTCATTTATGAATTGCTGAGGTATATTGTTGGATAAAGTCTCTTCAAGCATCGATCAATCCGAGGTAGCTTTATTCTTCATATCGACATACGGCGCGCGCCGGATTTATTTTTTGTTTAATATTTTTTTTTATACTTTCGAGGTATTTCTAACTTTATATATACGTTATTCTTGTATAGACGTCAACAAAACTTGATTGATTTTTCTATCACCCCCCAAGTGCTACATATGTTTCTATGGTTGATGTTTTTGAATGTCTCATATTTTTTATACTCATTGAAATTTCATATTTTTTTATGTCTTCAATGCTTTGACCAAAAAAAAAATTAAGAAAAAAAAAGGTTTTATCCTTGAGGCAATTTTGCTGCTGTAATTTTTTTCAGACCAATTACTAAAATTCATCTAATATACGATTTTGTTAATGATTTATCATTACAAGTTATAAATCTTTTGATGAATTTTAAGTAGTTAAATAATTGTTGGAGAGAGATATTTTTGTTGAATGATTGACACGATGTTTTTAAGACTGGCATGTATTAATAACTTAATGAGTACTAAATTTAAATTTATTTTATGCGTATGCTTATCACATCAGCTGTATATAAAAAATAAATATCAAACTATCATAAAATTAAATTTGAGAATTAAATTCATTTTTAAAATTTTATTTTTATATTATTATTTTTAAATTGAACGATAATTTAGATTAAAAACAAAACTATTATAATTCATGATGATTAGAAAATATTATTATTATTATTTTTTTAATATTAAAATAAAATTTTTTCAGTCAAAAAAAAAAACCAAAGTGCTGTTGTTTTTGGAGAAAAAAAAAAAAAGTATAAAAAGTTGGGTGAATACAAAAATGCAAAAAACAAAGCAAAGATTTGAAAAATGAAAAAAAAATTATAAAATAATAATAATGGAGTAATGATAGTTAGAGTGAAAAAAAATATATAGAGCTCAACAAAATATTTGATTTATGGCTTTTTTTGTTTTCAAGTTAAAAGTACAAAATAGTTTTTGGGATGATGATCATACTGAGATAATAGACACGATTAAGAATTTGTAAGATAAAAAAAAAAAAAATCGAGAATTAAAACCCCAAGGCAAAAATAAAACTTTCATTTAAATTTTTGTTAAAAATTTATCCTATCTGAATGAAAATTATAAATAACAATAGAATTTTTTCTATTTATTTCAATTATATATTTTATAATTTTATAATTAAATTACATTCTATTTGTTATAATTATTTTAAATAATTTATTTAATAAAAAATATTAAAAAATTATTTTATTCATGTAAACTTTTCTACACTCAATAAAGCCTTGATCTCAATAAAATATTATTGAATAAATATTTAATAAATTAAATAAATCCAATTAAGTTTAAAAAAAAAAAATTAATAAATCTATGCCACATTATTGACGGCCATTTTTAATTTATTAAATGAGTCTCCATTGGTTTTTATTTATTTATTTTTTTACCTTTAAACCTATAACTTTACTGCTTGAATATTTTTATGTTTTTGTTTCAATTTTACCATCATGATTTTTCTCAGTTTTTATTTCCATAAAATATATTATCTTATTTTTTTTTTATATATATATCTTTTTTTTTTTAAATTTTTTTACTCAGTCGTTTTATTCTCCAGTAGTCTTTCAAGACCTAAGGCTTATTCTGAGTCTCTTGGCACGTCCATATACATGTCCATCGGTAATTCCATAACATTTATTTTACCCTTTCTCACAGTGCATGTCGGCGTGAGTATAAAGTTCAAACACAGGCAGCGTTTCAGAATATTTTAAAATATCTTATATTCAGCAATAAGAGAGTAGCTCCTGTCTTTTATTTTTTAAAATTTATTATTTACAATTATAATTTTTTTTTTTTTTTTTTTTATACCGTCAAAAATTTATACTCAAGTCTGACATTTAAAATAAAACTTAATCAACACAAATAACTTGCAAATAATAATTCAATTTATATTTAATTTTCATTTCAAATATAAAATTTATTTCTAATATTGATAAAGAATTTGTAAATAATGCTGTTTGCTAGTAAACTGTATGAAATAATAACGCTCAGATCAAATAATGTCATTATAAAGTTGAGAGATTAGGTCAAAATTCGATTATCTAGCAAGGTATCAAACCGTTAAACAGTCTCCACGCTAATCAAAACCTGAACCTCATTAACAGTAGAGTATTAAATTGACGTGAATCTAGGGTTCTTCAAGTCTCTTCTACATACTTCATTTTTATTTATTACATATACTAATCATCGCTGCAGCTTCAAGAATTAGTAATAAAAACTTGTGTTTTATTTTTCATTTAAAACAAAAGTTTTTTTATATTTTTTAAATATTAGTTAGTTGACTTGTTGACTGACTAATGTTGGTGTTGAAAAGGAAGGTAGTATATATATAGTAAAAGCACAATATTAAAACGGAAACGATAGAATGCCGGAAGGTGTCCAGCTACAAGGAAAGGCTTTCCGATATGGCGCTGTGAGGCGCAATGAGAAACAAGCGTTACTTTTATAAATATATATAACATATTATGGAAAATAAAAAAATAAAAAAATATATTTTCAACAACGTTACACAATTTAAAGCACGCTTGTGAGTACTAATGAGAAGTGGACACGCAAAAATATATGCTTTTAAATTTATTTTTATAGTCAACGTCAATTGAGACTGAAATAATTTGAATTTTGTTGAGTATATTATATTTTTTTTTCTTGATTTTTTCAACTGCCAAGTTTGCAGTTAGACTTTTTCGATTGTTTTTTTTTTTGCTTGTTTATAATGTAGACTAGATAAATTGATAAAAAAAAAAAGAGAAAATTTATCATCATTATCATGTTGAATGTAAACCAAAGATTAAGTATTTTATAATATATATTGGTTGATAATTGTTTGTATGATATCAGGTGTGTCTAATGCTCTATCATTCTTGTGGTTTACATTATATGAATTCACACATAATATATCATCACAGTATAACACAATGAGTATATTTATATATATATATTTAATAGATAAATTATAACTATATATTAAAATTGAATAGGTATTTCAATGCCTGACAAACATATACTCTTCTCGGATAAATCTATACTCAATTCAATGAGATTTCATTGTCTCGAGTAATTAATATTGATTATATTTTAGGCTTTACTTGCTTTCCCAGTAACCATTAATGTTTGTTGGTTTATTCTCTTTCTTTATATATCACTTTTTGTCTACATCTATTATCAAATAAATACATACACAAAGTGTAATAAAACGAAAAACAAATTCAAAATCAATTAAATCTAAAATGAATATACATTAAATGTTAGACTACAATTTTTATATATGTATAGAAAATATTATGCTAATATTTATAATGAAATTATTTACACAAGAGTTGGTAATATATTATTTATTTATTTTTTTAAAATTATTGTTGCAGATGATATGAATTTCAATGGGACAAGTTGACAATGTCAATCTAAAATTTTCTTCATCAACTGCAGTGAGGGTGAGTTTATCAATTTTTATTATAAATTTTATTTTTATTTTCATATGACAAAATTATTTTGTATTGTTTAAAGTATTTTATGTCAAATTTTCAAGTCATTTTAACTTGTGTTTGGTTAAATGTGTGGTTAATTAAGTTTTTTTGTTATAAAAAATTACGTTATTCATTTTTCGATTTGACCAAACTCTTTTCTCCATATCATTTCAAGTATATTCCGTCAAATTTTTCAAGTTATTTGAATCATTCGTTTGGCTGTAGCTATCTAGATTGACGTTGATTCAAGCTTGATACGCGTTAAATTTCGACGTATAGTTTTAAGCTCGATTTTCAAAATCAATTAAATCTAAAAATATTTTTTATATATGTTTTGTAAATTTAAATATACTAGAAGACCCAACTTTTATATACGTTATATTATGTGCTGAAATAATATAGTGAAGTCAGAAACTCACAATAATATACTTTCTCTATTTTCAAAATATGTGACATAAAATGTCATTATATGCCTTCAAAATTTTTATTAAATTTCATTTTTTTTTTCTATATATATATATATACCTATATAAATTCAACTTGCTAATATATTCAGTTAGTGCCAGTTGTAATCTAGACGTCTTGTGGTCGAGTGGGAAAACACATTGGTATAGAGCAGAGACTCTCCGGTGACTTTCGGTTCAAATCCAATGAAAATCGCCCAACTTTTGATACAATCACACGAAGTATTTCTCATCATTTATAAAATACAGTATAATGACATGGAACGAAATAATATGTGGTCTTCAGCATTTGAAGTGGACTACCTTCCAGCATAGAATGATTGAAATCACCTCAATTCTTCTAAGCCAGAATGTATTTGCCCCAAATGCAGGATTCATTTTTGTTTGTTTATTTAAATTATTTTTTTTCATTTCAATGACAGTGTTGTAAAGTATTCCCCAAACGTGTTTAAAAAAATCCAACATAATAACAATCATACATAATGATACAATGACTATTATCAAATGTTAAAAATTATAATAAATAAATATTCCATTTAACAATTTATTTATCTTTTTTAAATTGACTTGGATAAATTTAAACTTAATTAATCATCATATTGTAATGACTCAATGCTATTATTATTTCAAATTTAATTTTTCTCAATATTTACCTTTTAAATATTCTTTAAATTTTTATTTTTAATTTGTTTATATATATTTACTTCGCTAGTGGATATTTTTATTGTCCAATATTTTCTACCAAAGTCCAAATGAATAAATTTTGTTACATTTTGTATATATTTATATATTTCATCAACTTGAATTTCCATGTTATATTTTGCTATGTATACATTTATTATGTATTAATAAATATCTATGTATATACATCTGTGGCTTAAAGCTATATATATGAACACAATATTTGTCTGTGCTATTGGACATAGACATAGATGTATATGTGTTGGTCGATTGTATTAGGATTGAAGCTGGCATAGTCATACGCATAACATTGGATGATCACATCGTCATCATTGGTGTTATTATTATCGTAAACTATCGCCCTTGGCGTCTAGTTTCAGGTATCCTTTTCGATTGATATTAAACCTTATCGATCCCTCACCAACCATCTAGTTCCATCACGAAATCAAACAACTAAATTGAGGTGATTAAATATTTTATAATCTAATTATAAAATTTTTTATTTTTTTTTTTACAAATTAAAAAAAATCATTTTAATTAAAATTAATATTTTTCATTTAATAATTTTAATTACAATCAATTTTAATTTATTTTATTTATTAAAAATTTTACGATTTATTTATTTTTTATATAAAATTTTTATTTTTGAATTAATTTTAACAAAAAAAAAACACCTATATTTACCAAAATGATTTAACCTCGAGAAATAAAATTTATTGGCAATCTGATGATCGATTTAAAATTCTTCATAAGGAAGGAAAAAAATAGCCAATGTAAAATTAAAAAAAAAAAAATAAAATTGAGATCGAAAGACTGGCCCGACGGGGTTTGGTTATTCCTTTCAAGTATGTCTTTTTTTTTTTTTGTTTAATATTATTATTTTATTCTAAATAATAATAAAGGGGGAAAGTAAGCTGATGCTGTAAGTTAATTCGACTGAAAAGTCGACTATTGAGTTACGTCTAGAGAATGATGATCGAAAAGATCTGTCATCACTGCGAAATCATGATCCAATATCTCAAATATATTGCACATGATTTACTTGTTTATGTTTTTTCAGTTGTCTTGAAAAAAACAATTTTCGCTCTGTTTATTTCTCGTCGCATGTTCATCGTATTAGCACGTGCGTTTTGTAATATCATTTTTTTTTTATTTTGTTAAAAAATAATCATAATATCAGACTGAGACAGTTGGTAGAGGTAAGAAATCAAAATAAAAAAGTGTAGACAGACAATGATTTTATATCAAAATAAAAAAAATTATATAATTTATAAAAAACCATAATTCAAAATATAAAAAACAAATTTTATTAATCATTTTTTTCACTTAAAAAAACTAATTTTAAATTATCCCGATATTTTTTTTTAAATTTCGACAATTAAACTATTTTTTTTTTCCATTTTTTCTAATCGAAAAAATAAGGAAAATTCGTCAATTTATTTTACACACATTTGACTTTTTTATTTTTTTAATTTTTAATATAAATAATTACCAGTTAAATATAATTGAATAATGTTCGATTTTTTTGAATGTATATATTATGTTTATATAGTAGTATTAAAAAAAAAAAAAAATATAATAATTTTTATTTATACCAATACTTATAATTATCTGAATTACGGAAATCAAGAAATAAGTGGAACTAATAGACTGACGTTGCCAATCCCGGAACGATTATCTTTTGAAAATAATAATTTTTTTATTTTTTTTTTTTGGAATAAACTTACATATGATAAAAGGTACATATATGTTGAATGTTTTATATGAAATTTTACGTCACGAAACGCGTTTGCTTGATTAGCCTCCGGCGACGTTTTACGGATCATCCTCAGATTCAAGAGTCCAGTTCAATTCAGACCGATTAGCTTACCAATCGTGCCCTAATTCATGTTCCTAAAGTTTTACCCCATCACATTTCGAATTATCCAGACATTTTTGAACACCCACACGAGTCTCAATATATATAAAATAACAATAAAATTATAATATTTTTTAAATCCCAACAGTCTATGTATATCCATTTTTTTTTTTTTTTTTTAATTCATTTCTTTTTTTATTATTCTATCAAATTTAATTTTTTTTTTCTTATGAATTGGTCACATGATCCTACCCGGATGACATCGAGGACGTCTTTGTTTGATTTTTTTTTTTTTTATATTATTATTTTCGATAGAGCTCATCTGCATGAACCCGCATCCATATTTTATCTTGATCAAAATCGAACGGATAAATAATATTTTATTCTTTTTTTTTTTTTATCTTTGTTAAAAAAATAAATATATACGTATTAAGTAATTATTTGTAATTGAATAAAAAACAATTGTACACAATAAATATGTGTATAAATTTTTTTTATATTGAATAAACAAAGATGGGTTAAAAAAAAAACTGAGTCGTAGTTTGTTAAGTGCATAAAACAAAGAATTTTTAAAATTTGTTTTTTCATTATTTCACTTGAAAAATAAATAAATAACGTAAATAGATTTATAAATAAATAAATAAATAATTTCATTTTAAAAAAATTTTACCCCTTTTTTTCATCACCCCCCAGTTGAATAGTAAAAAAGTAAACAAATATTTTGATTTTCGTTGCATTAGAATTTAGCTTTTTTCTTTCTCTCGTTGTCATTAGATATCCACTAATTATATTAATATAAAATATATTAAAAAAACTAGTAATTACATATAAAATAAATTCATATGAGTTTTTGTTATCATGCGTTTATATTTTTTGCATTTTAATAATGTTTTTTTATTTTTTTATTTCATGTATATTGACCGTATCTTTTTCTTTTTCTCTGCATGCACAGTAGACTTAATGTCAATTTCACCTAGTCAAGATTAAATATATTTAACACGCTATTAATTAATTATTATTTTCAGTGCATATATACACATGTACAAATGTATATTTATATAAATAGTTAATGTACTAGTGTGGTGTGTGTGGGTGTGTGGAAAGCTAGATAAAACAACCATGCAAGATAAGCTTGAACCCATAACATGAATTACATTTTTATTTTTTTTTTATTTTGTGTTGATCTAAATAAGAAGAAAAGAAGGTGTATATTTTTGTTGTAGTACTTATACGCACATGAACAAGAACATATTCGCATGATGGAGTTAGCTACCACATCATAATACGAGTAACATATATAAAATAAAAGATATCAGAGGGTATGTATAATGCAAAAGAGATTTACATGTATATTATGACATGTATACATGTTATGTTATCACATTTATATATGAAGCTCAACTTTAATCAAAAAGTCATTTCCCCAACATCATTGAATTTGATTTTTTTTTACTCAAAATAATTATTTTCTTTTTGATTTGATAGATTTTCTTAATCGGCTGTTAATTAGGGAACTTTTTTCCTTTTCAATTTCAATTAACAAATAAATTTAGACACTATACTTTTAATTGACAAACACTAGTACACTATTGTATATCAATTATTTTAATGCGATATTTTTGAATGATTTTTTAAATAGCCAATAAACTTGATTGAAAAAAAATATTCTGGATTTTCTAAAATTGCTGAATCATGTTGTTAAATAAAAAAAAAAAAAAAAACAAGGGTTGGGATGTTTGAGAAAATAAATACAACTTCATTAAAGAAGATTGTTGTTGAAAAAAAAAAAAATGAATAAATAATTATATTTATTTATTGAGTGGAAATATGCTTGTGTTGAAAATTTTAATTTGACTTTTTTAATGTCATTTTATTCATCAAGTTAGAAATTAAATTACTTGAAAATTTATTGTATATTTTCATAGCTGTATCGAATGTGATTGAATAGTGTTTTTAAATTTAATTTTTTATTATGAATTTGCTGATTAATTATATGGAAAATTTTAAACATAACGCGAGTCTTAATTATGATTGTTTGATTTTATTTAATTTTTTTATCGACCCAATATAATGATGTTTTTTGAATCAATTAATTTTCGGAGTATACTTCTTATTTGTTTCTTGTTTGCATTGAGTCGTGTCTATTTATAATGATTATTTTCGGATAATCAAATGGGATGCTACAGGTATATGGACATCCTGGCGTGACTCGACAATTGATCGGCTATATAGAATTGGAGCAGCGGCTCAACACAAAAGCACCTCATTTCGAAAAAAAAAATATGAAAAAAGGGGCGAGCATAACGAAAATGTGAGAGGAAACAATAGACAGTAACAAAATATCAATTAAAATTCGGCTCAGCTCATACTCCCAGCTGTGGAAAACATTAAAAAAAAAGGAAAAAAAATAAAAAATAGAGTTATAAATATAATAATATAGATATAGTTTTAAAATCCTAATGAATTTTGCTTCTTATCCATATACGAGCTTATCTAGAAAAAAATAAAAAAGCATGGAATTTTTAAATTTATTGATGGGGTAAAATACTAATATCGTTTTTATCCCTTTATTTTCCTTCATCAAATAGATAACGTCATTACAGTATTAATTGAATAGACGGATTATAGAGTAAATAAAAAAAAATTCATAACAAGAATAATAAAAAAAAATTTTAAAATAAATATACATTGAATGTTAGACTACATTTTTTATATATTTATAGAAAATATTATGCTAATATTTATAATGAAATTATTTACACAAGAATTGGTAATATATTATTTATTTATTTTTTTAAAATTTTTGTTGCAGATGATATGAATTTCAATGGGACAAGTTGACAATGTCAATCTAAAATTTTCATCATCAACTGCAGTGAGGGTGAGTTTATCAATTTTTATTATAAATTTTATTTTTATTTTCATATATGACAAAATTATTTTGTATTGTTTAAAGTATTTTATGTCAAATTTTCAAGTCATTTTAACTTGTGTTTGGTTAAATGTGTGGTTAATTAATTTTTTTCGTTATAAAAAATTACGTTATTCATTTTTCGATTTGACCAAACTCTTTTCTCCATATCGTTTCAAGTATATTCTGTCAAATTTTTAAGTTATTTGAATCATTTGTTTGGCTGTAGCTATATGGATTGACGTTGATTCAAGCTTGATACGCGTTAAATTTCGACGTATACCCAAGTGGAAAAAATATGTATAAAATATATATGGAATATATATAGAATATGTATGGATTTGGACGTAGATTTTCCATATATATTCCATATATATTTCATATATATTTGACACTTTAAGTATTTCATTTGTTTATAATGGATAGAAAGTGACCGTTGCTAGGGCTCCAAATAAACAAACTTTTTTAATTATTCATTTTACTGCGTTAATTTTTTTTTCCTCCGTTTTTTCTCTTGTTTTTTATTTATAAAAATTAATTCATTAGTATATGTTTTTTTTTTCTTACTTTTTTTTTCACTTGTTTTTTATTTATAAAAATCAAAAAAAAAAAAAATTAAGTTAAAAAAAAAAATTTATAAGTTTAAATGTATACATAAAAATTATATCAAAAATATACAAAATATATAAATATATAAAATATATATAAAAAATATATAAAAAATATATAAATGTAAAATATATATAGAATATATATGAAATATATATGGAATATATATAAAATATATATAAAATATGTATGGAAAATCTACGTCCAAATCCATACATATTCTATATATATTCCATATATATTTTATACATATTTTTTCCACTTGGGTAGTTTTAAGCTCGATATTCAAAATCAATTCAATCTAAAAATATCTTTTATATGTTTTGTAAATTTGAATATACTAGAAGACCCAACTTTTATATACGTTATATTATGTGCTAAAATAATATGGTGAACTCAGAAACTCACAATAATATTTTTTCTTTTTTCAAAATACGTGACATAATATGCTTTCAAAATTTTTATAAATTTTATTTTTTTTTGGTCTATATATAATATATATGTATATACCTATATATATAAATTCAACTTGCTAATATATTTAGTTAGTGCTAGTTGTTATCAAGACATCTTGTGGTCGAGTGGAAAAACACACTGATACAGTTGTTTGTTGCGGGTTTCGGTTCGAATCTGGTGAAGTGAAGGTACTGCTCATATTTCAGCGCAACGCGCAATTTGTAAAGAAATAGTATGTGGTCTTCAGCATTTGAGATGACTACCTCCCAGCATAGAATGATTGAAATCACCTCAATTCTTCTAAGCCAGAATGTATTTGCTCCAAATGCTGGATTCATTTATTTATTTTTTTTATTTAAGCTATTTTTTTTCAATTTCAATGACAGTTTTGTAAAGTATTCCCCAAACGTGTTTAAAAAAATCCAACATAGTAACAATCATATACATAATGATACAATGACTATTGTCAAATGTCAAAAATTATAATAAATAAATATTCCATTTAACAATTTATTTACCGTTTTTAAATAGACTTGGATAAATTTATCGAATTTTTCAAGTTATTCGAATCATTTGTTTGGCTGTAGCTATCTGGATTGACGTTGATTCAAACTTCATACGCGTAAAATTTCGACGTATAGTTTTAAGCTCGATTTTTGACGTTACAATGAGATTGCAGGTTAAAGGCCGACATTAATTTCCACTTGGGATACATATTTACTTTTTGAGCATTTACAATAATCAACCAGTATTTCTCAGAGAAAACAACGTAATAATCAAAGCTTAAAAATATACCAAATGAAAATTTGCCAGACTTGCGAAGACGATGATGGAATAAAGGATAACGTTATGTACATGAGAATGAGAAATTGTCAGTACATTCAAGAGGGTGTGTATATTTGTGTCTGACTCTCTGTGTCTGTGCGTATGCAAAAGAAAGTGAGAAAGACAAAAAATATGATCAAGAAATATAAGAGAGGGTGGAGAAGTTAGCAAAAATAAGGGCCAGGTAAAGGTTTTTTTTTTTTTTAAATAAAAAAAAAAAAAGCAATATTATTCTAGACGCTAAAGTTAAAAAGCTGTAAGAAACCCATACCAATTTTTTTCTGCCTACTGATTCTCAGAACTAAGTAGATTTGATTTTCGATACGGACGATCAAGCTAAAATTCTACTGAATACAAATTTATATATACTACGTACTGACACGTATAAAAATATAATATACAAAAAACTTGAATATACATTAACATCGATACAATAATAATTATTAATTTTTATTACACACTGAATTATAAACGACAAAAAAAAAAATTAATTAAAAATAATAATTTTCATATAAAAAAAAAAATAAATATAAATGATATTAAATATCAAATATAATTTACCATTAAAATTAAATTCTAAATTTATTAATGAATATTTTTAATTATATTTTTTAAATATTGAAATATATATATTTCATCGAGACAAAAATATCGAAGAATCTTCAAGGCGTGCCAAACAAGACTCACTATATTTAATCGAATGGAATTGATTCGGATTGGTTCAGAATTGAATAATGTGGAAGGGATAAGATGAGAATTTGTTGATGCATCACTATATATTTATATAAATATCATATATATATTAACTTAGGTGCATCATATATATATGTATTAATTATTATTTATATATAGTTGAATATATATGTGGAGCATTGCGAATCAAGTTCTTGCAACAGTTAACTATATGCACATATGTTACATATGTGTTTATATATTTTATATGCATATATATATTTATAAATAATTCTGCATATGCAGTTGAATGTATGTGTTGTGTGTTTTGTGGTTCTGACTAAACTCCGCCCAGCAAAACCTAAAGACTCCTCCCTGACCAAAGTTGCAAGTAAAATTCACAGTTTAAATGTGGTTGGTCTTTCTGATGACGACTGGCAATAAGCTATACACACGCACATACTTAATTTATTTCATTTTACATATGTAAAACAAAATGAATATACTTACTTACTTGTAAGAAAAAAAATATAAAAATGTATATTATTTTTTGGATATTTTTTTTTATTCTACCATGTTTGCGTGCAACTTTGTGCGAAATGATACGCCCTAATAATCCGGTTATTGGAATTTCCAATCAATACGATGATAATTATATTTTGTGACTGTACTTATAGTTGAATTTTGTATGAAAGTGATGCTTAAAAATTACAGTCAATTTATACGTATTTCAATTATCAAAAATAATTATATAAAGATGTCTTTTTATGTTGACATACTCAATGACAGCTGATAAAAATCATTATGAAATAAAGAAAAAATTTTTTTTTTGATAATTATTACGTATATTGACAGGGCTTGTTAATATATATGGTAAAATTTTTTTCATAATTTTAAAGAGTTTAATTGATTATTTTGTAATACCAATGGTAATAGAATTTGTAGGATTTAAATTTAAAAATTATTTACAATTTTATTTGCTTGACTTGATAATCGAGTATGAAAAATAAAAAAAAAATAAATTGATTTGAGTTGAATGTTGCCTTAAAGAAAATTTGAGATAGTCTGAATATGTCAACCGATAAGAAATCGTAAAAAATAATGACCGGAAAGTTAATCGAATTTGAAAGTATATACCGTCGCTTTGAATTTTCCAACCTCGTTTTTCTAAAAATTTTCTCAATTATTATAAATAAAAAAAATATAAATCAAGACATTAAGCTAAAAGAAAATTTTTAAAGTAAATAAATTTGTTTTTTATTTTATATAAAGTTTAAGTTTATTTTGACAATGAATTATCAAAGTAATTGTTTTGATTTGTTTTTTTTGTTTTTTCTTTTGAATTTTCTTATGATTAAGTAGTTGGTCGTGAGATTTGGCATGAGTAAAACACTTGAGTGATTAAGCAAAATAAGTTGTTTGGACAGCGGTTTCAAATCTAGAGGTTAATTCTTCAGTCTTTCACTTTATTTTCTTCTATCCTTCAATCCTTTTTCATCAACCCTTTTATATACTTTACACATTATTTCTCATCTTATCTTATTTTAACCCTAAAAGTAATTGTAAATCTGTTTTGTCAACGCAGTGTTTCAAAATTCGTCTCATTAATTTATTGAATAATCTTATATTATTAAATTTTTTTTTATACATTTTTAATTTTATTTATTTATTTTTAAATTAATCATCTTTAAAGAATATTAATTTTATTATTTTATCAAGTAGAAAATATATAAATTATCAAATAAAAATAAAAAGACAATAAATTTTTTAAAATAAATATAAGCTACTTATAAAATGCCCAAATGTAATTTATATTTATTTTTAAATATTAATGCATAATTCAATTAGAATTTATAAATATTTTTTCAATTTAAAACCTGTTTATTTATTTTATTCGAGTGACACAAATAGTGCAGCTTGCAAAGCTCAGGATTTTTTCAAATTAAAAAAAAACTCTTGATATAACAATTTCAATAATTAAATTACATCTAAACAAAATTTAATATACAGTACATCAATCTATCATTAAAATAAAAAAACAAAAAACACGATACTTTGTTTGAAAATAAATTTAAAAAATTTCCAGTGTAGCCTCCAGTAAAGCCACTGTAACCTCGTTGGTTTTGTATTAATATATACTTGCAGTTGAAACACTACCTTTTAATAATAAACAAATAAATAATAAATAAAAAAAAATAAATAAATTTTTATACACAAGATATTTCTCGATTGGTTTTCATAGAGGCTACACACACATACCAATGAAAAAAAATGTAAAATGTTCATTCTTTGATGTAAGATATTTAACGATTAGTCTCTGAGGGTATATAGTAATTCAAAAATGTGAAACTTTAAGTATTTTTTTAACCTCTTATAATCTATCTATAATATTTTTCTCAATTCATTTTTCTTGAGGCCATCATCAACTCCGTGATATTTGTACTGTTACAATGCTTCCTCGAGCAAACACCAAAGATAATACTGGCACCTTATATATACACACTGTATACACAGTGTAAAAATATTGTACATGCAACCGCTTATTATGATGCCTTCTTTTGCTGTTGTTTTTCATCAAAAAAAATAAAAAATTTTAAAAAATATGAGACTCAGTCTTTCTCGTGTTTATATACCTTGGATAACAATATATCACATCAGTATTTTTACAGATGTTGCGATTTAAATTAAAAATAAAAATATTAAATAAAAATTATAATCACCTTTGGATATTTTTCACACGTTTTAACCCACCCATGATGTATATATATGTATATATTATTTATACAATGAAAGTAAGCAGTAAGTAAGACAGATGAAAAAAATTTCAAAAACATAATAGATTGAGCTTTTAGCGTTTCGCTTGTATTTATCATTTAGTAATTGATACAGGAAATTTTTTAAATCACAGGTATGTCCTTCCTCATAAACGACATTCCATTGATTTGTAAAAAATTATTTTATAATTTTCCAATTGGTCTTAAAGTGTGAGGAAAGACTTTGACTACGTATAAAACCAGTAAAATTAAATTTGTTTATTTAAAGAAGAGACAATCTACAACGACATTGGTCGACTCTTTTGCTAGTAATTTGCTTCATAATTTTTTGGCTTGATTTGAGACATGAAGAAGCACTCTAATTACGTAAAAATCAATTACTATAATTTGAATATATTTGATAAAAGTAAGTCCAACGAATAATAGATTCAAATCTGAAATTAATCTTCCTACTTGGCTGAAAATAATAATTATATTTTTTAAATAATAACTCAAATAGTAAAATCATGATTTTCATAAAAAATTATACCTATATTAATCCAAGTACGTATTAAATTAATTTTTAAATATTTGCATGTTTATAATTCACAGTAAAATATGTTTCTAATCTGCCTTCAGGTATAATATAAAAATAAAACCAACAAAATTAAAAATTTTAATTACTCAAATATGCATGAAAATATTATATAAAAAAAAAAAAAATTTGATGTTTAATTTATAAATATCTTAATATATATTTTCACTGTTTTGAAATGTAATCCTTAATTTTGTGGATATTTTATTTATTATCTTTATTCTTTCATCACTGCTCGCAACATGTTCATCGTAAATCGTTACAGTTTATTATAATATAATTATGGATCCTGAGTTATATACCGATATCACGATTGGGATAGTAAAAAAATAAAAGAAAAAAAAATATATATATATATTTAAGATTGAAAAAAGGGGTAAACCCTCAAATGCATTCTCATTCTTGAGTAAATACAACAAGTCACGATGTCCGGGATCATCTTGATTCAAGATGCTGGATGGAACTTTGATTATATTACCATATAATATATAAAAATAATAAATAGCACTATGAATTTTATTCGTGACTATACTCATTAAACTATCTATTATCAATGGGATAGTATCGCCTCTTTTTTACTTTGAAGATTTTTTTATTCCTTTATTGGTTAATGCTTTTCAACGAGTAAACATAATTGAAATTAAGCTTTGAAACTTTCAGGATAGCTGTATTCACGTGCTGGTTAAATACTAGAAGCATAATTTCATAAAATTTTTAATTAGAAATATTTTTTTTTAACAATGATGACTTTTTGTAAAAAGTCCAGAATTCGAAAACATATAAAAATTGCAAAAAAAAATGAAAATAATTCAAATTAATCACTATAACTTCTAGGATAATTTTATTCAAGTGTTATTTAAACACTAGAATCATAATTTTATAAAAATTATACCTAAAAATATTTTTAAAACAGGAATTTTTACCAAAAAATTGCAAAAAAAAATTAATAAAATTTAAATCATCGAGTAAGTATATTTAAATTACGCGCCATTATTTTTGACATTAGTACAAGATCTTGCCACTCTTCCGGTGTCGCTAATTATTTTAAATTTGTTTAAAAATATTTTCATGGATAATTGACACTTTTATGCAAATACAATACTCTTAATTAATCACCCTTTCAAAACAAGCAAAGTATTTCATTTTGATTGATGGTCAATTGAATTATTGAGTCCCTGATTAAAACTAATTGGTCAGTCTAAACTTTTTGAATCAATTCAAACTGATTGATCATATATGATTTATCATTATTTATTTTTTCAATCTAGGAATGATATAGCATTATCATGGATTGGCTTAAAGCCAGTATTAAAAAAAAAAATTGCAATATTTATTATTTCAAAAAGTGTATAACTATTGCTAGTTACTGGTCACACTATTGGTAAATTCTCTTTGTGACTGGATGAAATGACAATTTCACGGCATTTAGTCGCGACAGGACGTGGTACACCCGAACGAACAATACAACAGGCAAAATACACATATTCGCACAACTGAACCAACTGAGAGGATAAAATCATCTCGTGTTTCACTTCCTCATCCATACACAATTCTATGATATTGTATAAACCCTTCAACTGTCACACACGCTTATTCTCGCCCCCTGTTGTTCATTGTCTCTGTTTCACCCCTATTCACCCTCTCAAAATACATGCTCAACACTTTTTTTTTTATTATTTTTTCACCTTTCAAACCCGCAGTATTCACTCTCGTATGTTTTAATTTTTCTATCTTTTTTTCACCTCAACATCCTTTTATTCTTTTTTACTCTTTTTTTGTATTTATTTATTTTTTTTTTTTTACTGCCATCGGAAACAAAAGCGTTATTGCGGAAATTGAATGACATGCTCAAGTGCCTCGAGAAAGTAAAAATGGATTGGCAAATTTTAAGAATTAATTATTATTGTCAAAATTATACCTGTATAGTTTTTTCGTGTTAGCTATTAAAAATTAATAATACTTTATTGTGAAGATTGTGTTTGATGAAATAATTCAATTATAAAATTTATAAATAAAATTTTTTTTTTTATTTAGAATTTTAATCAATATTATATACAGTTTTTTTATTTTGTCACGATTTTTATTTTTCAATCAAATATAAATGTTAGATTTTTTTGAAAATTTAAACTAAAATTTTTTACATTTATTCAATTAAATAAATGTTTAAACACAAATATAATTATTTTTTCTATTTAATTTTTAAATTAACAGCCAAATGTTTGAAAAAAAAAATTCATATCTATTTTTCTCGACTGTCGTCAAAAATCGATGCTTAATTTGCTGCCTGAGTAAAATAAAATGAAAAAATTTATTAAAAATTAATTAATAATTAATAGTAAAAGCGTTATATAGTTAAACATTGATTTCTATTTATTTACGGTCTCCTGATTCATATATAGTTGTTTCGTTATTTAAGCATGCCGGAGAAAGCGTCTTATATATTCCGGAGATTCGCAGCCCGACAGTCACGAAAATTAATTCCCCTTCAACTACATATCGGGTAGTTGTGTTGTTTATATCCTTGTTTATTTTTTATTTTACTACAACATGTATACTGTTTAAATTTACATCCCTTCTTACATCCACACACACTCACGGATTTTATCAAGACTATCAAACAATGAATTCGCGGATATTTTCCAGCCTAACCCTTGAGGCATTAGAATGAATTAAATACTGCTAACTGATGCGTAAAATTTACTCTTTTTTTTTTTTGTCGATTTAAAGATAAAATAATAAAAAAAAAAAATAATATAAATTTCACAGATAGATAGACAAACTTTTTTTTTTTAAATACACAAAATTTTTAATAACATTATTGTATAAATAAAAAGTAAAAAAGCCAACAAAACAATCAAAAAATTAAAAATATACCTGAAAAAATCTTGATTTTAATATATAATATTTTTAGTCTTTTTTGTCTTTGGTTATTTTTTTTTTCCTGGGGTTAGATTTAATGGGTTCTGGGAGATGATTTTGTCTAATTCAAATTCATGAAACGTATTTTTAACCGTCATTAAAACACCGTCACAATCATCAGATATTTTGGGTTAGTAGGAATATATATACTGAACTTGAAAAGTTGTAAATCAAAATCTTGGAGAATGTCTGGTTTTTGTCTAGACTTTTTGAATGTGCGTTTGTAAGCAACTAAGATGACGGATGGCAAGAAAAAAAAAAAATATAAAAATACGAGAAGTGAGAGGGGAGTTTAGCTGACGAACTGTAAAAAAAGTATGTAATTATGTACATGTATAAATATAAGACCCAAGTATAAAGGTGCTATTTATCCGGAACGAGTCATATAATTTTGTTAAACAACTGGAAAACGTTGTCAAATCAGCTGGACCAATAAAATTAAAATTCTCCAACAATAATTTCAAGTTAGCATTCCAACTTAGTAGCTTAAAAATAAAAACCCTAAATAATAATAATATTTTTAACCCACAATAAATGTAAAAAAAAAAAAATTACAAAATTTAATTTCAAGTAGTTATAAGAGTATATGATCAGACAATATTCATGTCTAATTTTACAGCAACATAAATTGTCAATCAAAAAATTAATAATAATAATTTCAACTAATTTTTAATGATATATTATTATTAAATTGTTGACAAATATTAATTTAATAAATTAATTAAATAGAAAAACTTGAATAGAGTTTGTGTCAGATAATTCATGTTTATATTATGAAAATTTAAATGACATTTAAAAAAAAAAAATTTTTATAATATAGATGATGATATTTTAATGACATTTATGAATATTTATTTGAAATTTTATTAATTACTTTTATTATTTTAAATAGTGTTTATTTTAATTTTTGAATTTTTTTTTTTTTCGAATGAAATGATTGTAATGATAATAGCAATAAATAAATTAATATAAAAAAAATAATGAAAAGTCTAGATGAAAGAGGATCAGCATAGCCAGAGATGAATATACTTGAATACGATTTAAATTTTCACTCATGAGAGATAGTGAAAGAAGAGGCAAAAAAAAAAAAGGGAATTCACTGCCTCAAGGCTTGAGACGATTTCCATCAAAAGAACGACGATCCTTGGAGAGTCTCTTCTGTTTTTATTTATTTATTTAAAATTTTTTTAATACAACGATGAAATTCTCCCATGCATACAATTCTTCATACAAGCATGTTGTAAACATTTGATATTGTAACAAGACGAGTTTAGGTATATCTTGTATATATGGCAATTCATCTCGTTCGTCTTGACACTTTGATTACTGGTTTTATAGTTTATCCAAGAATTCAAGACTTCTGATATACACACGTTACATATTCATTTATATATTATTCTAATTTTTATAATAATATTCATGTCTATGGATTTTTTTTGTATTTTTTTTTATAGATTATTGCTCTTTCATCGAAGTTAATTTATTGTCATTATATTTTATCAAACAACAGTCTTGATTTATTTGGGAATAATAGATCAGTCTTTCGTATGATCAATAAATACTACCCTAAAATTAAAAAAATATATATTTAAATTTAATATTCAAGTATCACGAGTGACTTAATTATTTTAAAATATAATTTTAGTATATTTTTTAAGACAATCTTTTAAGATGATCAATATATTTTTTTTCTTTTGAAAATATTTGAAAACAATATATTGACAAGTGTCATTCTGGCACATTGAAATTCATTTATCCGAAATAATTTATTTTATTTTTTTTTTTACTTAAAAAAGGGACATTATAATTTGATTATAAAAATTTATATAAAATAAAATAACACGTTGGGAATTTTTGAGAGATGGATTTTCTTCCAATCATCGAAGATTGTATTTTAAAAATTAAATTATTATTTAATGATAAGAACTTGTTGTTAAAAGCAAATGAAAAAAAAAAAAAAAAAATAGACGAATAAGAAGAAGGAAAAACGATGAATATTATAAAATCTTTGTAATGGAAAATGCAGTCGCAACGTCACAATGAATTTTCGTCAAAAATATATAAGTGTTTTGCCTTCAAGTTATCGAAAACTTATTTGCATCAATTAACTTTTCATCTTGTGACATTATTGTAATTGTGTTTTTCAAGTCAGACGTAATATTCTATACGTAAACAGAAGCATGACTGCCCCTGAGGCTCGTTAAACAATATTACAACCAACAGCTGTAAATTAATTTATCATTATTATTTAAATTTTATCATTATTATATTTATTTTTATGATTGTTGTTGCTGGGCAAAGAAAAATTGGTAAATTGAAAGCAAAAATAATTAAACAAGAAACTCTTAAATGTTTATCATTTTTTTTTCTGTTGAAAAAAAAAATTTGCCATGATGAAAATTAATATCAACATGTTTAATAATTATTTTTTTGTTTAACTAAAATTATTAGAAATATATTTGGGAATATTTTTACATTATGAGTTATGGTTTTCTTTTTATTCTTTTAATTTTCTCTGATTAATTTAAATTATATTTTAATATAAAAAATAAATTATACATACTGTATAAAATATAAAATTCAACGAAATTTTAAAAGAATAAATTTAGTATGATCATGGCTCATAAAATTTCTTGTATAGCGTTTCTAATTAAAATAAATATTATATACTTTAAGCCATTGAAATTAAAACGGCTAATCACTGCCACCGATGTTTTACAGTTGAGGGTGGAGCACCTTCAATAAGTATAAAAATTAAAAAAAACGTCTGGAATGTATTATATCCACATATACATCTTCAATTTTTTCTTCTTTCTCATGCAGTTACAATAAAAAAAAAGCAAGATAAAAGAATATAAAAAAAAACTAACAACCCTTGTTAAAAAATTAGCAAATAAAAAATGAAAAAAAAAAAGAAGGTAAAGGCATGAAATTAGTCGTCATTTTGAGGAGAGAATTTTCCAGTGACAACACTGGATAAAAAAAAAAAAAAAACATCCCTATTTTATTTGATAATTATGCAAATGTTGAAATGATTGTCGGGCAATATGTCCTGCGAATAAAAGTAGAACAATTCGGTTATCTTTATGAGGGCAAAAAGAAAAAAAAAATTTTTTTTTTAAAAGGGAATAAAAACCAGTGTTCTTTAGTTTGACTTTTTTTTTTTTTTTTTCCTTCATTCTACCCCCTGTAATAAATAAAAAAAATAAATAATAAAAAAAAAAGAATTAGCTGTAGGGTTGTGGTGAGAGTGAGGCCACAGAGTCAAGTTCTTCATTTGCATTGAAACATTCATATTTTTTTTTTGCGTCATCACTTGATTTTTTATTTTAAAAAATTTTCAACGTTTTTATTACACAGATATATATACTGCTGACAGGGAATATAACACACAGGGCTATACGCGTTTTGCATTTTCACGGGACGTTCAAAAGGGTGGCTGTTTAGGCTACCGTGACTTATTATTCGTATGAGAAAAAAAATGAAAAGAAAAAAAAAGATAGTGACGTTTTGTAGACGTTAAGATATAACAAATTAATCACTACTAATTATAATAATGTAAAAAACAACAACAACATAAATGTAAAAAAAAAAAACAATTATAAAAGTTTACTACATTAATTTTTTATTTAATTATCTTTTTTTTTCTTAAATATATTTGTGATGATGGGTATAATTAAAATGTTCACAAAGCATTAGACAATATTAATTCAATTAATTTTTTATTTATTAAAATTTTTTTTTATATTATACATATGCTGAAATGTGGGTGGAGCTTGTGTGGTCGATTGTAAACCAGCCCTAAGACGTCGCGTGTTTAAAAATCGTTATATATCGCAACGTTGATGAAAATAAAATAAATTGAAGTTTCATGGTGTTTGCTAGAAAAATTTTCCAGTATATTTCATAAAATACTTACCATTGGGATTTTTTATTTTATAAATAAATTATATTATTTATATTCATCTTACAATAACAACTATTTATTTTTCATTAGTAGTAAAGCTGAGTTTACATGGAAACCTTTTTAGTCTCGATATATGTATATTTTTTTTATTTTTTTTTATATGTTTTATGTTTCTTTTTGATCTTCAAATTGTCATCTTTTTAAATTGATAATAATTTTATTTTTATTTAAAAATTTATCAACATAATTTTTAAGGTTATTGTAGTTTTTTTCAAAATTTTTTCTTCAATTTATATTTATTATTTTTATTAAACTTGTCTCTTTTGAAATTACAATAGTATTATTATTTTTATTTTGTTTTTTTTATTTCAATTTTATTATAAATTAAAATTGTAATTTGAAAATAATTTTTTTTGTTGTTTTTTTTTTTCATTATAGACAAATGGCAAGAAAAATTTATTAATCGTTGTTGATGTAAGATTGATTATTTTAATAATCTTTTTCTTATTTGTCATAGTTTATTGTTAGTATTACTATTATTGTTAGGATTATCATTATTTTCTTTATATATTTATTTTTTTTTTTTAAATTTTTTTTCTATATCGGTGGTTAGCGTCTCGGCTTTCTATATTGAAACTCATTTTTATAGTCTTAGGTTTTTATCTAAAATCTACGATTTTGTGAACTTTACAACACAAGGATCTTATATGGTAAAATATTTTGTACATGAATAATTAAATACTTCACGTTTTTTGAACAAAAAAAATTATGTAATTAATTGATTAAAAAAAAAAAAAAATCTTTTTTTTCTTTTATTATGACAACGATTATTATTTTTCTTGTATTTTTTTTTTTTTTTTTTCAGTCTTCAATACCTCAATTATTCTGTTGGTTCGTCTTTTCTAATTGTTCATTCAATTTTTTTTTTTTTTTATGAACCCATTATACTGAAAATAATTATCCAGCTAAAAATTAAATTGTCGATATAAATACGTTATAATCTCTTTATTATTTATTTAAAAAAAAAAAAAAAAAATTCGTTATTGATCAAAGAAAAGGTAGATTAAAATGTTTTTTTTATAAAAAAGATTTATAGAAAAAAAACGTCTCTATGTTTCTCAATCAATTACAATTCTTCTGTTGATTTTTTTTTTGTATTTTACAATTTTTTAAGACAAAAAAGAGAATGCAATTTATTTACGCCGAGGTCACACACATATTTGACTCACATACTTTATTTATCGCTCATTTTATAAACTAAATATCACTTCAAAAAGAAATAATTTCTAATATAAAGTACAATGGGATTTAATTATTTTCAATTATTAAATGAGTCATATTATGTTTGACGTAAATAGAGCTTAAAAATTATCTACTTATTTTTATTGATACAATTTAATTGTTTATTTATTTATATAAATTATTTATATTTTTTTTTTTTAATTGAAACTCATTCATTCAAACACAAGCTTACACAAGCAGTCTTTATAAATTATATACTCTTTGTATTTTTTTTTTTATTTAATTTTGCTTTTTTATCATTTTTATAGTTTAATTTTTATTATCATATCTTATACAAATGATTTTTCTTTTTTTGTTTCATTTTATTTACGCTGACTTATTATTGGTCGAACGACTCTATGAGATGAATCATCTATATCATCATCTTTATATTTTCATTTCTATATGACTACATTAATTGAATCACAATCAGCAACAATAACATTTATAAAAACACGTCATACGAGTTTTTTCTTCTTTACCACAAAAAAAAATTATACAGTATGCACGATTGATTTTTCTTCCGACTGAGCATTATTATTTTTATTCTTTGAAGATATTTATAATGTTGTTGTTGTTATTTTTATTTGTTTTTTTTTTTAATATGAAGATGCATTGAACACTTAATTTTGACGTTATCAAATTGATTATCGTCGTGATTTTTGATTATAATAATTATTATTAATATTATTGTGTTTTTTACATTTTTAATGAAATTGTAGAAAAAAAATGCATGAGCTATTATTGAAACCTTGTATCGTGTATTTTTTTCTTCTATGTTGCACTTGTAAACAGCACTGAATTTTTATAATAACCTGTCCTTGACTCTGTAATCATAAAAAGTGTTTAATTATTATTTAATTTTTTTATATGTACAATGTGGTGTTAAATTTCAAGGTAAAATATGATTATTTATATGAGAACTATTGTGCATTTGTTTATAAAAATTTTTTTATTAAAGGATCAATTAAATGTAGTAGCGTTTTGAAAAAAAAAATATATTTGTAATGCTGTTGTCTTAATGAGCTTTGATTGATTCTGTGGCAAAACGTTCTCTTAAAATTGGGTTCACAAAAAATATAATTTATGAGTATCCATACGTCTACAGAAATAAGAGACAGAATTTTTTGTGGTTATAAAAAATTTTAGAGCTTTTATAAATAGCTCTTGTGAATATATACAAAATAATTTTTTAAAGTTATAAACAAAATTAGGGATTTAGTGTAAAACAAGATGGTTTTTTTTATTTTTTTTTTTATCTTAAACTAGCTGTGTTCTTTTGGCTTGTAATTTTTTTTTTTGTCGATCTGCAACTTGATGCTAATTATCCAAGTTTATTTTAAAAGACAAGAAAATTTTTCCAAGTTTTTTGTTTAAATAACATGGATGATAAGAAATATAAATTTTTTGAATAAATTTAAGTTTTTTATTTAGAAAAAAAAAAAAAAACATTCACTTTTATCAAATTAATTTTAACTTTAATTATTGATTTATTAATTTTTTTTAATTTAAAAAATTAAATAAAAAATTATTTTCTTACGAATTTATTGGTTTTTGATTCAGTGAATAAATGCTTTCAGCGTAATCTTAGGAGAATCTGACGCACCTTGAAGTGGTGACTTGACTTGATCCCTCTCGGCTGTCTGGTGTTGTCGCGACTTCCTTTCTTGCTCCAGTTCCTGGGCTAGCGATTCTGCGACAGAAAATAGAACAGAAAGGAAGTTCGCATCAACATCATCGAGTAGCCAAAAAGAATTTTTTTTTTTAAATTAAAAAGAATCATTTAATTTTCTAATAGAAGAAAAAATTAAAAGTAAAAAAATACCTATGCATTTATATACAAAAAAATTAAACTTAAAAAAGTACAAATAAGGGAATAAATCGACGTTTAGTCAGACGATTTTTTTTATTGCTCTATTTGTAAATGCACTTCTGTCCAGCTTTGTGTATAACCAGATCAAAGAAAATACAACTTTTGCAACTTATAGACACTGTTTTAAGATGAAATAAAAATTTTATAATAACCGTGATTTAACTAGACTGAGCATTGTGATGATGATGAATTGACAAAGTAATTCAAAAAGTAATTAATAATAAAAAAAAAAAAAATACCCTAAATGTACATAACCCTATATACACTGCTTTGGTCGCTATGAAGAGAGAAACAAGCATGTATATATTTGAGAAAAGAAAAAGATTACAGAAAGATGTAAGGATGAAATAAAAACAAAGAGAGAGATAAATAGATATGATAAATAAATGTGTGAAAGTGGGTGAGAAAAAAGTGAGAAATGGAAAATAGTGTGGGTATATATATAACAGACGAGGCGTGAACATGGACCACGGGGGTTTGTTCACTGAATTCCACAAGGATTAGGGTGAAAAGTGGAAAATGTCCCTTTAATGATATAACGTCGAATTAACCGGTGTGCACATCCCTTTAAGCCAAACGGGTGAAACGGGTTTATCTTGGGGTCATGCCTTTCAAACCACGATGAAAATAATTATAACAAAAAAAAAGTTTAGAAATATTTTTCATTTTTTCCATTTTTATTATTATTCTTCTTAAATACTGTCATATTTTATCACAATGATGAATATTAAGGTATTTTTTAATAATTACAATGAGATATTTTGGAAAAATAAAAGGGTCAAAAATTATTTACACAAGAATTGGTAATATATTATTTATTTATTTTTTTTTAATTATTGTTGCAGATGATATGAATTTCAATGGGACAAGTTGACAATGTCAATTTAAAATTTTCATCATCAACTGCAGTGAAGGTGAGTTTATCAATTTTTATTATAAATTTTATTTTTTATTTTCATATGACAAAATTATTTTGTATTGTTTAAAGTATTTTATGTCAAATTTTCAAGTCATTTTAACTTGTGTTTGGTTAAATGTGTAGTTAATTAATTTTTTTCGTTATAAAAAATTACGTTATTCATTTTTCGATTTGACCAAACTCTTTTCTCCATATCATTTCAAGTATATTCTGTCAAATTTTTCAAGTTATTTGAATCATTTGTTTGGCTGTAGCTATCTGGATTGACGTTGATTCAAGCTTGATACGCGTTAAATTTCGACGTATAGTTTTAAGCTCGATTTTCAAAATTAATTAAATCTAAAAATATTTTTTATATATGTTTTGTAAATTTAAATATACTAGAAGACCCAACTTTTATATGTTGCGTGACATAAAATGTCATTATATGCCTTCAAAATCTTTTTTTTTTTCTATATATATAAATTCAACTTGCTAATATATTTAGTTAGTGCTAGGTGTTATCAAGACATCTTGTGGTCGAGTGGGAAAGCACACGAACATGTGTCTCATATGGTATCCGAGGTTCGAATCTAGTGAAGAGCTGCCAAGTTTTTATCACAATATTATAATAGTGCTTCTTAGATACAGTCATCAGTCAGAACTCAATTATGATGTATAAATGAATAGTTTAGCATTTGAGGTGACTACCTTCCAGCATAGAATGATTGAAATCACCTCAATTCTTCTAAGCCAGAATGTATTTGCCCCAAATGCTGGATTCATTTTTGTTTTTTTATTTAAACTTTTTTTTTTCAATTTCAATGACAGTGTTGTAAAGTATTCCTCAAACGTGTTTAAAAAAATAAAATATAATAAATAAATATTCCATTCAACAATTTAACATTCTAATAATTTTTAATAATTAATAAATGATTAATTATGATTAAACTTTTTGATACCATCAACAAGTACAATTAAAAAAAAAAAAAAGATTTGTAAATTTCGAAAACAACCTTCGTTTAAATCTTATTTTTACCAAAGGCTGTATAATATATAAATACGAAATATAATAAAATACTATTATGATATTCATAAAAATGTGTCTTTTAAAATTATAAATTTGATTTAAAAAAGCTCGATTTTCAACGTTACAATGAGATTAAAGATCGAAAGTTCATAATAATTTCTACCTGCCGAATAACGTATAAATATAAAATACAATATTTATTTTGAACCTTGCTAATTAAAATTGTTGAAAATTCATTTATCCATTTATTTTCTACATTCAAAATTAGATTATAAAAGACTAAAATTAAACATAGTTTATAATTTTTTTTGAATTGAAAATGATAACATGAAGCAATAATGCTGAATGAAACACTGAAGCGTGACAACCTCAAGGGCAAGTATATATACAGAGACGAATGAAAATCATAAGAAGAGTGAGATAAATGATAAGTGTATATATGAGTAATAGAAAGAGATACATGTATATACATGGATCACACCCGTAGATCTGATCGGTAGGCGTGAAACGACACGTCCCCGGGGCAAAGTTGAGCAATGGTAAAATCCAATTGCAAGGCCATTAAACCCCGGTTAACTGGCAGCTCGTCCTGGGCGTTTGAAATACTCGTCTCTCGATCTCCTGGTGTTTGTCTCCATTTAATCACGTGTATGTTAGTATATGTATACATGATTACAAATATTCAAGTTAAAATTGTATATATAATATACAACAATATTTGTATGCATATATTTTGTATCTTATTCTAACTGAGATTTCATTATATGCTTTGAACAACAATAGCTGAGGGCTGTTTGTTTCAGAAAAAGGAAAATTTTACAACTGCACGAATTCTTTTACATGATTCTCTATGCCTCTCTTGTCTCTGTATTTTTAAATAAAATTACCTCGGGTGTTTTTCGTCACAGTCCCTCTCTTTGACAACTAAATGACAATTTAACCGTTTCAAGACACATGTATGTTCAATTTTTTTATATGTATTGAGTACGTGTTTTATACCCTGAAGGTAAACCGATCTCAAATAAATATTTTTTTTTTTTTTTTTAACTTGATATAAATTGCGTATTCACGATGTTTAATTTAAATTTTATTTTGTTTATTTTCTTCCTTTTATTCATTCTTTTTTTTGTCAGAGATTTTTTATTACGCTTCTGAACAAGTTTTTTTTTCTTTTTTTTATATTCCACTGTTGCAGTTCTTGGAAATCAGATTAAAGTAAGAATAAAAAAAATAAAAATCTAGATTAATAAAATTTATTGTGCCAAGAAAAAAATAATATTTGCAAAAAAATTTTAAAATTTTCTTTTAAAAAAAATCAAATTTTCATTTTCATTTAAAAAGGTAAATTAATGATATATTATTTTTTTTTTAATTCAATATTTTATACATGTAAACGTGTTATTAAATACTTCAAATTCATTTAATTTTAACATATTTTTTTAATCAAAATTTTTTTATTTTATTATATTTCAATTAAAATACAACTCGAGTAGCTCAAAAAAAAAAAAAGAAAAAAAATGTTCTCGATGGTATGACTCTGCATTTATGTGCATGTAATTAATTTCGATACAATAAATCGTGAATCGTGAGGAGTAAAAAAATAAATATAAAAAAGTGTGACGTTTAAATAATATATTTTTGTATTGTTTTTTACATAAGAGTCTCATTTTTTTCTTGTAAATTTAGATGATGATATACATATAATTTTATCTACCCCTGTCTAACAATCCCTCTGTCTATTATAATATAAACATCCTCTCTCTCTTTCAGTTTTAAATCGTTTGACTTTTTTTTCAAGTGCATCAAAAAACTCTATAGAAATATACAGAGTGTGTTAAGCAGACCGTGAAATTGTATGAATGTTCACGAGCACTTTTGAAATTTTATTTTTTGTCATTTTATTTTCTCAACGGTTATACATGTATTTCGCAACTTTTATAATACTAAATTTATTTTAAATTTATGTTTTTGAATATCGTTTTTACGTAATAAGATATTCAAATATTATACAGGCAAAAAAAAAAAAATATAAATAATACAAAATGGACAATTTTTAAAGTAGCTTTTTCTTTAGTTTTATAGAAAAATATTTACTGCTACAGCAATGAAATGAAATTCCCCAAATTATATTAAAAAATGTTTTAACAAAAATATGGTTTTTTTATACAATTTTTCCATTAGTCGGGAAAAATTGTAACTCTGTTTCAGTGGTCTATTTTTTTAAGGGAAAAAATCAACGTTTTGTCAGACAAATTTTTTTTATTACCGCGTTAAAATTATCACTTTAATAATCATTTCTTTTTTTAAACAATGTTATTATTATTATTATCAATTAAAATAATAACCAGAGAGTAAAAAAAATAGTCTTTTAAATTACTTGATTAATTTTTTATTCTGTAAATAAAAATTGAAACTATACCGGATGATATTTTAAATCCGTCTGTTGTACATAAAAAAGTACTTTGTACGTATACAATGAAATTGAGCCGAAAAAAAAATGATCCCTTGCGTATTTAAACCGCACACGTGAAGAAAAAATAAATAAATAAATGTTAAGATAATAATAAATAAAACCAAAACACGAAAGACTTAAAGAAAAAAAAAATAATGAAAAAACAATCCCAACGAAGATTGGCGTGAAAATCGTCCCTCCTATAATCATCGCTGCGGGTGCAAACGATCCCTAAAATTTACTTTTTTTTCTTTATATATCTTCCCCTATTTTAAACGTAAAAGAATGTATTTTTTTTTTAAACAAAAAAAAAAATAAATTAATTTGTAAAAATCAAAAGTAACTAGCAATGAATTTGTTGAAGAAAATTCAAACTTATATGTGACTATAACTAAAATTACAATTCCCAAAGAAAAAAAAAAAAAACATATTTTCCATGTAACCAGTTCTATTTGTAAAAAAGAATTTCACTAAACAACATAATATTAAGGATAACAAAGACAGAGACAGGTTTATTGCATAAAGTGTAAATTTAACAATTCAGAAAAAAAGACATCAATAAGACTTTGAGGGTCGCCAGACTGGTAAAAAATAAAAAAAAAAAAACTGTGGATCATGCAGATGAGATGAGGTGTGTGATACTCTAGACGAAAATTTCTTCATGTTATATTATGCATACACATATGTATGTATAATAAATGTGAAGGGAGTTGAAAGACGATATGTTGCCAAGATTATAAAGACAGTGAAAACATCCAATGATACCAGCAATCACCACAGCCAATTGCACTTGAATTTTTAATTTTTTTTTCCATCCATTATAATCCTTGTTCATCAATAATTATTATTTAAATAATATAATTTTTACAAATTATTGTAATATCTAAAATACCTACAGCCACAAAAAACCAACCCCTTTATTTATTTACATTCGTTTTTTGTTTTACTATATCCCATTTTCGTTTATTTTTTTTTTGTTCTTATCGTTAACTCGTGTCGATTATATTTTTGTTGTTTATTGCAAATGGATTCTTCATCATAATGCCCATGTGACTACCAACAAAAAATATCTACACCCTATTCAAATAAGCATGTTTTCTCGTCAACCATATAAGTTTAAAAATATATACACCCTCTTTTACCCCCCAACACACACATAATAACACATATCGAGGGATGTTATTGCTCGCGGTCGTGATTGCTTGTGCTTGAAATCATCTGAATAATTTATTTTTCGTGCATAACAACAACAAAAAAATATTTCAAATAAAAAGAGTAATGATTCGTTGAATCGTTTTAGGAAAAATCCGTTCACTCGGACTATTTTTTTATTACTATTATCATTATTTTTACTAAATCAATTCGAAACGTATTTTCTTGGTAATCTGTAGGGGATCATTCAGTTTGTTCGGCAAGTCAATAAAAAAAAAAAAAAAAATTTGACTACCAGATATAAACCGGATTAATCGAAAAATAAAAAATGGAAAATTTATTGTGATTTTAACGAGTTTCAAAGCACACTAACCACTATATACATATATATATTTGAATTTTTTTTTTTTTTCATTTTTCTTTACGAGTGAGTGTTAAAAATTCATGTATTAATGATTATTATTATTATTATTTTTATAATATAAATTCTCAGTTATTACAATTAATGATAGGTTTTTAAAAAATAAAATTTTTAATGTTTATAATAATTATTAATTTATATAATATTGTGATATATGTTATTTAATTTTATGTGTATTATTTATTTTTTAAAAAAGTTGATTTTTTTAAAACTTTAAGAAACCGTAGAAACCACAAAATAGCTTATTAAACTGGTGATATAATTTTGTTAAGGACCATGGGTAATCAATCACGATTAATTGAGATCACGGTTATTTTGGGTCAGTTGATTGATGCCTTTAAAAATGAAAAAAAAAAAAAAAAAAAAATCACTGACTCACATGTAACACTTATGTGTACATATGGGCATGTGCCTTGACTAGAATGAAAGTGGTTTCGAAGAAAAAAAAAAAAATAAAAATAAATAAGTGTAACTAACCTTGGTAGTTTTGCCAGAAGGCGGAAGCCTGACCACCAATCAGGTCCAGTCCATAGCCCCAGCCAGGTTTTATTGAGTCTGGTGTTGTTGGTTGTTGTGGTGGACGTGACACCTGGGATTCCCTATACTGACTTTGTTGTTGTTGTTGTTGTTGTTGCTGTTGTTGCTGTGATTGTTGCGACTGTTGAGAAGGTTGTGGTTGTTGTTGTTGTTGTTGGGATGATTGAGATTGTGATTGCGAATGTCCTGATAAATCATCAACTGGCTCTAATTTTGTACGAGCTTCAGCATTTATATTTTCTAAAAAATAAAAAATTAAATATTTTCATTATTTTTTTGATGATATAATTTAGAGTATGATTTTTTCTTTTGACTCAATAAGATGCTGATATACATTTGATTTGAAATTAATATCATGACTCTGAGTCTGACAGGAGCTAATCAGCCTGACGGGAAAACCAGTAGCGAAGAGAGTAGAAGGCTTGTAAACGCAAGTAATTACATATATATATATTTATATGTGTATGTGTACACATCAGAATAAGAGATTCTACTTAAAAGGTTTCGTGTTTGAGTTTTGGTAGTGACAGTGAGTTGGTTGGTTGCTTGAAGGTGAAGTTCTACAAGAAGCTATGGTTTTCCAAGTTATTGGGGAAGGTGATACATATATATATAAGGTACAAGTTAAAGAGAAAGATAAAGACAAAATATATATTTCAAATTTTCAATATATACATATATTTTCACCCCCGCCGGGAATGGATAAGTAAGGAATCATATTCTACTGGGTGTCAGACTGTTTACTCTTGCCTTGGCGAATTAATTAATTTATTCCAAAATCCAAATACACCCTCCCCCACCCCTCTCATACCACCCACTTTATTGCAAAATTTTGTGTACTTGCATATTGTTTAATATTATCTTTAAATATATAAATAAAAATATTTAATATCAGGAAAAACTTACCAGCAATTGCTTTGACTTGTTCAGATGATGCTCCCGTTGCTTTCAGTGCTTCTTCTAATTGATTACGCCTTTTAATTTCAAGATCTAATGTTTCTTGAAGACGTCTTCTCGCTCTTCTTTCTTTTTTCAATCTTTTTTGATACAAAACTGCAACGAAAAAAAATAAGATTTCATACTTTTTTAATAATACAGTTAACTTTATTTGTTGATATTTTAACAGATATATTTTCTAAACCGAGTAATGTATATGTAACAAAAAAAAAAGCACGATAGCCAGCTGTTATTAACACACGACTACGTGCGTATTATATATCTCAATATAATATTTTTCGACCACCTATAGAGTCCCACATTATTTTTTCGCATACCTTATGGCATATACATCAGTTTCAATAAACAATCAAAAAATTAACAAGATGCACCAGCATAAAATAGATATGCATTTTATTATCTTCACAAAAAAATAATTCAATAAAAAAACTGCACTATTAAATTATTTCATATATAATTAAAAATATACCTATATAGTTTTATAGATGAAATAATTTTATCATGAGAAAATTTTAGTTTAAAAATTGAAATTAATTTTAATAATTGTAGAATATATATTTATTGAACAACAAATTAATTTATGCATTATAATAAAGTAAATAAATTGAGTTGAATTAGGAAAGCGACGGTAGCTGGCATTGAGATAGGCTCGATTTGACAGGAGAAAGACATGAAGTAGTAAAGATACATATAGGTAAGACATTGCCTTGGGCATAACCCAAGCTGTCTACTCATATAGAATGTCGACAAATGCATCTCACATTTTACCATCTTATAATAATAAAAATTCAATGCCTTATAAAAGATTTCATGTGAAAATCATCCTCTGAGAAAAAATCAAATGCATAAATATTCAATAAACAACATAATTTTGATTAATAAAAATTTAAATTTAAAAAAATTTTTAAAAGCAATAATTATGAAAATTAATATATGTCTATACTGAGTATCCACTAATTGATTAGTGTCTTTAAAGGTTGATAATTTTCAGTGTATGTAAGATATGATTTATTTGTGTCAAATAAAATATTCCACATGAATTTTTCTTCTTAATAAAATTCACACAGCTCGTCATACAATCATTCAAAAAAAAATAAAAAAAAACAACATTTTTTGTCTCATTTATAAATATTTAATAAATATTTTCTTAACAAGTTAAAAATATATATATATTTATGCATATGTAAGAAATACATTGATGAAAAAAAATCGAACACAAAAATATAATCTCAAGAAAAAATTGAGAAGAAAGAGGTGAAGGTGGTAGTGGTGGTGTGTGCAGGTGGGGTTCCATCAGACGAGGTTATGTTGTTTGTCGGTTCCCCCTCAATAAAAAAAGGGGGTGGAGGAGGGTAAAAGAGGGAGAAAGAGAGGGAGGAGGGGGGACTGCATTATGATGCAAAGATGGCGCAGTTGCGGCAGCCTAGAATTAACCCGAACACTCGCCATTGGCCACTCTGTAAAACCACTCCTTCGTGTAAGAACTGACTGCATACCCTTCACACTAAAGAATATAAAATACACGCAAAATTAACTGAGACAAAAAAGGACAAACGTTCGTTTTTAGATATGTACACACACACACTTGAACAAATATTATAATTTATATGCATTTTTATTTTTTTTTTGCTGCATTTATTCTTGACTGGTATTAAATATTTTTGAGGTGTTTTTTTTTTAATTGAAAAAATTCTAGTAATTATTAATAATCAATTGTTTATTAATTTGCAATATTTTTATTAACAGTTGGTATTTATTTTTAAATATTTTTCATACGAGCCAATGATTTTAATTGAGATGATAAACACAATGACACTGCAGAATTGTAATTCAGTGGTTTTTTTTTTTTTTTGATTATAATGAAAATATACGAGGTATTTTTTTAAATGTAGTTTTGAAAAATTTTAATGATTTAATTTATATGGGTTATTATAAAAACCGAAGGACAGCTATTACCACACTTTTTTTTTTTTTTTATGATTTTATTTTATGGGTGATTTTGATGATAGTAAAATATGTGATTTTTATCGAATTATATCATTTTTAACCTTGAAGAATTTTTCACAATCATTTGGTGGTTTTAAATAAAATTTTAAAAAAATTATAAAACGTAATAATAATAGTGATATTAACAATGATTTAAGCTCTGTAATTTTGTGATAAAAATTTTTGGATATTAAATTATTTAACGTTAATAATTACATGTATTATTATTATTTATTTTTTAAAATTTATAGTTGTTAATTTTGTCAAAAAATACACTAAGCCAGATAGTTTAATACTATGATATTTATTTCATGACATTATAATTATTTCGAGCATATATATGACTAAAATAAAATTGGAGAATAAATCTGTTAACTTGACACTTTCACTTTGCAACTTTGAGCTTTTTTTTTTTTGTTTATTTTTAATACTATCAAGCATGATAATATTATTAATCACAAATTTTACCAACTAAAAATTTAATTTTTCAAATTCCACAACACATGGAATTCGCATTGTGTAATAATAGTGACACAGTTTTACATTGACCTTAATTTAACCCAATGCATAAAGACATTTAAAAAAAAAAAAAACAACAATTGACAATAAAAGAAATTGACTCATTAAATCTCAGATGAATATCTGTGTAATTTAATAATCAATCAGACTTAATTCTCAATGATTTATAAACAATCAATAATTTTTTTTCACAATCAATTTAAATAAAAATAAAAAAAATAAATGTTTGGTGGATTGTATTTGTAAAAAGAATAGAAGGGTGGTCCATTAGATATAATGCAGTCAACGTTGGTTCGGTGGTCTGCCATCGGGCACGTCAAAATACATCAGCTACTGCTGTGCATTCGGTCAGAAAGCTGCTTCGAAACGTTCATTCATTCGTGTTATATATATATATGCAATATATATATAAATATAGTACATAGACTCCCCACGTTGATCGTTCAGCCACCGTCGCCCATCAACATGCCTCTGTCCTCGCTCTCCTTTTCATTGTCAATTGTGCTATCTATCCATACATGTATGCAAGCGTTATATTTTTACATAAATAACACTCAACATAAACATCATACAGCATCATAATCTTAATTAACCGTAGATGCATATAGTTTGATAGTTTGATAGATTTCAATAAACATTCTTTTCCATTAAATATTTTCTTTTTAAATTAAATTTTTTTTTCAATTATTTCATGGTAATACACAATAATTATTTGTAAAATAATATTTAGCTGAAAATAAATTATTAATTTACACATTTAAATTATTATTCATATACTTGTCTGGATGTGTTTTTTTTTTTTTTTTATATTAAAGTGACGCTACAGCAGGCACTTGAAGTTTATCATTTAAACATAGGGCTTTTTATATGCAACTTTTTCATTATAGCTTTTTTTTAGAAATTATAAAAAATATTATAAAAATATATGGTAAATATAAGAGGGTCAATTTATTTTTTGTATATACAGTAACATGTTTTTTTTTTTTACTTTGATGATCAATTTTATGTATAACTTATTCTACACATGTGCGTATATTAAATTTCGTAATTGTTGTAATTTTTGTTTTTAATATTATTTGGATATTTTTTATCAAGTATTTTTTGACAGATTATACAAAATATATAGTGTTAAATTTTGAAGGTGGGATATAAGAGAGTTATAAATATTCAAACGCACGAAAACCATCAACTATTTTATGCTTGGTTAATTAACACAGTTATTTTTTTTTTTTTCTACTGTTAAAAAAGTGTCGAAAGTTTTTTTTAGAGTTGAATAAAAATCATGCATGTGTGGTTGATCAATTCACAAAAATTTTATCAAAAAATATTGACAACAAATTCTAATTATTTTCTAATCATCATTTTCAATTACCAATTCAAAAAAAAAAAATTATAAAGATATTTCTATGTATAAAATTATATTTTTAATAATTTCTAAAAAAATTTATAAACATAAAATTGCATAAATTCCAATTTAATTGAATGGGAAACTTCAAGTGCCTCGTGGCATTACTTATTATCAAAATAAAAAGTTCAAAAGTTCATTTTTTTTCCTATAAATATATTTATTTTTATCCTTATTTGTTTTTTTTTTTTACAAATAAAAATAAAAACCAGGCATGTATAAAAATAATATAGTATATAATAAAATAGATGACAGAAAAAAAAATTTGTATATTTATTTAAACTTTGAAGGTTTTCGATCGTTTGGATAATAACGAAAACGGTGGAGTGTACACGCGGGGTTCATTCAATATGTAAATTTTAAAAACACGATCTTCAAGTAGAAAATCGCCACAACAAAAAAAAATCACAGTATATCTATACAAACACACATACAATTTGTATAATAATATTTGTCATAGTATTGAATATAAAGACATAGACATATAATACAATTGAAAATTCAATCATGCAATGTTTGTGGACTACAAAACTAATATAACTTCCATACAGACGTTATCTTAACTCCCCTTTTTACCACCTCTAACAATTTCTCATGATCGTGCATTTAATATAAGGAGTTTGTCTCAATTTTCCCTCAACACTTGTGTCCCTTCTCTTTCTAATCGACCACCCCAATTCCCATCATAGACCGTCAGTATAATATGATTTGCATTTTCTAGCTATATTGACCATTTCTAACACCTGCAACATAACTGATATATATCTAAACTACTAAATAAACATCAAAAAAATTTATTTAAATATAAATAAATTAACAATTTACATTGATTATTAATTAAATAAAAAAACAAAGCTTTTTTTTCAAAAAATTTTTTAAATTATTTAAATTAATTATTGTTGGTTATTTTTATTTGTAAAATATTTATATATTCATTATATATTTCATTGATATTATTTATATGGATTATTAAAATTCATATGATTGTTAAAATTTGCGATCGTAAGCATAAACTCAAGTCGTAAGATATACGTGTTTGTTAAGAGAGAAAGTGTAAGTGAGAGGGTTGTTTTTGTTGTTATATAAATGTTATAAAAGGGGTTGTAGAAAAGGGCCACTTAGGTACCTAGTGTTTTACCAGTCCAATAGTCTCAAACTTAGTGTGTCTCGTGTGTTATGTTGTGTTGTATTTTGCTTCCGACGGACAGCATCTGTGCACTCAACCCAAGGTAAAAGATATACCCCTCTCTTCTCTTATTCTCTCTCATATATACCCCCTTTTTCTCTATACTGTCTTCTTATTATACACTCTCTCTCTCTCTTTTTCTCCTCCTCTTTTTGTTTCATCGTCCAAACTCTATACAAAGCTGCCTGCTGAATAATAATACACTTAATCCGTACCACTCGAATGATTATAGTTCGAGGCACAACATCGATAGCAGTTAGACCGTGCATCCTGTGCCAAATTTATTTATATAAATATATATATATATATTATATTCTGGAATTTAACATTTACTAAATCTATTTATGATTAAATTTTTTTAACTATATTTTATATACACATTTAAATATTTACTTTATTTTTTAACACTTTTTCTTTTTGATATATTTAAAAAATTATAATAGAAAAATATTAAAAATAATATTTGGTTATTGTAAATATATATATTCTGTAGACCATATAGAAATTTAAATAAGAAAATTTATTTTGTCAAGTGAAAATATACATAATAGGGTCAGCCATAAAATTTTATTTTTTGAAAAGCTCTGTGAGGATTTTGTCGCCTTAAATATACTATTTCCGTTCATTGAAATTGTTTTACAAATGCTATTCAAAAACAATACAAGAAAAAATATAAAAAATAAAAAAAAATAAAACAAGGTTAGGGTAAGACAGAAATCCTATCAATACCGCACACGTTTGAAAGACTGAAAAGATTTTTGAGTGTCCTTTAGTATTATTGAGCTTATTGTCAATCTTCTATTCTTTTTATGGTTTTTTTTTTGAAGTAAATCTGTGTGGTCCGGGTTTAATAATATTCAACACATTTTTTATTTTTTTTATATAGGATAAATATATACGTGCTTGAGTTACAAGCTGTAAAGCAATATGAAAATATTTACATGCTTTTTGTAGCAAGTCATTTGAGATCTTAGCTCTGGTTACCCTTATTCTTGTATTTATTTACTTGATGCTTATTTATTATTATTACTATTAATTGTTATTATATTTTTTTATAATAATGACATTTTATGTTAAATTTTGGTCTATAAATTTGTCTGACTATTTTACGCTTGCTAAATTTATTTTGCATTTTTATGGAAGCACATGAAAACAATCTGGAAAATTTGAAATAAAAAAGAGGTATTTAATTTTTTTTTAATGCTCTATTTTTGTTTTATTGTAAACCTATTATTTCAATAGCTATATATGTATTTTCCGATTATTTTTTTCACGGGGATAACGTGAAAGAGAAAAAAGAAAAAAAAAAAGGGGATGGTTATCTTTATGCTTTCTCATGCTTTATCAGACCAAAGCAGCGGAGGTACTTTTCGCATTGCGGATTGTATAGTACGCGTGTTTTATTGGCCGAAAACTGACAGATATCAGGATTATGTTTTTTCTTGCAAAAAAAAAAAATCGAGGGGATGTGTATTGCTTTGCGCGTTGAACGAGTCATGGACTGGGGATGACTTTTTTTTTTTTATTTATTTTATTTTCTCTGGGAAAATCCCTGTCTTTTTTTTTTTATTTACATTTTTTTTGTTGTATTTTATTTTTACATTATTCGTCGTACGGAATGTGGACTTTCAATTTTTTTTTTTTTTTGATTTTTTAATCTAGAATTCATAATAAATTTTATTGGATATTTATTTTCTTTTTTTTTTATTATTTAATCAATATAATGCAATTAACTTTTTGTGCTTAAAAAAAAAAACAATAAAATTTTAAAAATTGATATACAAATACTGTAAAAAAAATAAAAAATATATTTTTAAAATTTTAAAAATGATTAAAAATCGCTAAATAATAGGGTATATTAGATGAATAACTATCAATATTCAGTCTTCATATTTTTCAAGTCCTTTTTTTTTTTAATTTTAATCATATTTTATTTTCTTATATTTTTGGATGCGTGCGGTATATACAAAATCATTAAAAAAAATAACCCAGTATTAGAAGAAGTCCGTTTTATTTTATCGGCTTGAACTGCGATTACCATCTCTAAGCCGATTTATATATTTTTTTTTTCTATATATTTTTCTTCTCCTATTTATTGCAATATATTTTTTGTTTTTTCTTAAATTTATTTTTATTTTTTTTCAAGAAGTATCGGTCGTGTAATATGATACTATTATCTCATCACTTAAATACAACTTCAGATTTATTATTGTACAAAATTTTGCTGTAGTAACAAGCCAGTGATTGTCTATTTTAATATTTGTATATTAAAATAATTTTTAGTTTTAAAAAACTAAACAAAAACGTTTAATTATTTTCCCCCAATTCAACTTTATTGAAGTATAATTGAATTGCTGGCTTTTAATTATCCTAAATAACAATTGTTTTATTTTTTTTTGACAATTTTACTTGTTTGACTATCATAGAAACGATGAGTATTTATATTATTTATGTTATTATTTTTTATGTTAAGAAAAGACCCTTGCCAGTTTCCCTGTTACATTGATTTTTCTTTTTTTTTTTTTATATTTTTTTTTATTCAAGGGGTGTTGTTTATCGTTCCAGATATGAATGTGCATGATAAGATCTACATGTGCATTGATGATATTTCATTTTCTCAGATATGTATTTTTATTTTTTTTTTTTGTCCAAAAAAAATAATGTGTCGAGTAAGGGAGTATGTACATTATCGAGTTCATGCATTTAATAGATGGTCAGATTGACACACACCATCAGTCTTCTAAAACATATTTTTTCTATTATATTTTTTTTATGTAGCAATAATTTTTATTCGAAAAAAATTGTCTTTGTTGGGTAAAAAAAAAAATATCACTGCCTCAAGTCAAATGGAAATAAAAAAAACAACAGAAAATATGATTGTAAAAATTATACAAGATATGAAAAGAAAAGAAAATAAATAAATTTCTAAGAGGGTAAAAAGTTTAAGCACATTGTACGAATTAAATTCTTAAAGTTCCCTTCATGTATGCTAAAAAGTCGCATTCCGCGGATCTCAGTGTATCTTATCCCCGAGGGAGCCAATATTAATTCCCATAAATTTTCTTTCAACGAGTATATGGATAACTTAACTTTGTCCCTCTTTATATCCACCTCTCCAACTTCACCCAACCACCCACTAGCCAAATTGTACGGAAAATTTTTTTTCAAACATAACTAAACGTTCATTTTTCATTCAAAGAACATTTTTATTTTACATGTATCCTTTGAAAATATTATACTTGTATGTATTATTTTAAAGTAAAAATTTATTTTTAAATATTTTTTTTTTTTGCTAATTATTATAATTTATAATAATAAAATAAAACGGGTAATTTAAATGCTTGGTTGTTGTATTTAAAAAATAGTTTATTTTTCTATTTTATATAGATAAAAAATATGAGAAAATATTTTTTAAAAAAAGTACTTGAAATGATAACTGAAAAAACGATGAAAAAATAGAAAAACAAAGTAAAATAAAAGAGAAACATTCGCAACGCCTTCAAGTATGTTTGTACAAGGTCGTATAGTTTACATCGTGGTAATAGGTAATTCAAAATTCTTTTTCGTCTTTAACGTTTGTACCACACTTTATCACGCCCCAAGATTGCCACATTAAAGAACCAGCAAAGGAACCCCTAACCCTTGCTATACATCCTCCAATAGCCACTTGGAACACACGTATATAAATTTTTCTCTTTTTCTTTTTTTCATTGCATTGAAAAAAAACAAACTTTCATCTGGATTTTAATTAGCACATAGTGAATTTTAACTGTACTTTCGAGGACTTGAAACTCAAAGGTTAGCCGCTTTTGAATTGTATATATTTCATTCAAAGAAAAATGTATGATTAAAAAAAAAAAAATATGAATATATTTGTGAGGTTAAAACAGAATTGAAAAATAGCAAATGAAAGAATTCATTTTAAAAGCTGTAAATAGTATTGATAAAAAGAAAAATATTACAAAGAAAAAATTTATAATGAAAAAAAAAAAATATTTCTGGCAGTTTTTACAGACAGAAAAATTCACCAAGTGTCAAACGAAATAGAAAAAAAAAAAAAAAATTTACAAGTGTTCTTTACTCAATATTATTTAAAGTTGATAGATATTTTTTTTTTTTTTTCAAAATAAATTTTAATAATTGAAACACAGCCAATATATTTTTCCATCTGTTGTAATTTTTTTTATTTTTTATTTGAAATTTTTTATGGCTTTTTAACTGTGCCTACCTCGTAGGTAATTGCATCAAAGAGAATTTCCAAATTTCAATCACGGTTATACGCGTTTATCGCGTCTTTCAACACCCCTGACTGTCTGATCAGTATAAAATCATCCAGGCATTATATATTTGCTCTTATACCCAAAGAGTTTTCATCGCCCTTGTAAGGGGCTTTTTACAGTCTTTGATTGTCTGTATATATCACTTATACAAAATATACCCCCTTCAGAAAAACCTCTTTACCCAGTTATTAATATTTGCTAACAATTATCGTGGCTTTACCAGTTTTACTTGAAGCTCTTTAATAATTCCATTCTCCAAAGACTCAGACACGTTTTCAAGTCTATCTCAAAGTATTATTAGAATTATATATAAAATTAAATAATATAAATAAAATTGTTTAAATGTAAATAATATATATTATTTAGAAAAATGTGAATTTTATTTTTATGGAAAATGAAAGAGCCATTAACTTTATTGATGCTTATCCCACTGGGGAAAGCACACCCCGTTCGGTAATCTATCAAACCGTATGTAACGTTGAACGACTCAATTTTCATAACACACCTTTCTACCAGACACAAAAGCTTGGGCGTACCAACTCTCCCTTTTTTTTTCCTTTTTTTTATTTTTGCACTGCCTACTTTTATGTATACTGCTACTGACTTTCAAATATATAAATTTATTTTGATTTGACCTTACAACAATCGTAACGAGTCAATAAATAAATTGATATTTCAATTATTTTATATAAAAACAATTAAATTATCAATTAACATTAACTAAAAAACAAAAATTAAGTTTAAAATAAGTTTAATAATTTTTTTTTGACTTATTATTTACGCATTTTCATACATACACAAAAGAATTTCGATTAAATTTAGAAACAACTTTGTAAATATCTACAAAACACAGAGAAAAATTGAATGTTATATATCTCAAGAAGAAAAAAGACTATATAGATGACTCACCGTGAGTTTTAACATTTAAATAATAAAGATGCAAAAATAAAAAAACAGGTATTGAAGAAATTATTTATGAATGAATAACCCACAAGTTACAACAACAATAAGATTTTTCAATTGAATTTTAAGATTTATTATTCAGCAGCAGTTGCTGTCACGTAAACTTGTTTATTTTATAACATGTTATATATATTCATTCACCCACAAAAAGCTTCCTCCAAATTGATTCCTTTCTTACCAAAAAAAAAAAAAGGATCAAAAAATTAATTAAATAAATCTATACACGCAATATAAATTTGTAAATTAATTTTAAAAATTTTTTTGTAAAGCATATTAAATTATGCAATATATAATTAAATTATAAAATATTATTGTCTATTAATAACAAATATAAAAATTCAAAAAATAGGTGTTGATTTATAAAATTCATGTATTTGAAATGCCAACGCAATGCGGTAGTTGCATCGGTTCGAGATAATTAGGTTTGAGTGTGCACTCTGGTTGCTGCAGTCGGTAACTCAGTTATCAGTGGACAGGCCACGTACAATGGCTATCACAACGGCATCAAACATAACGCATCAATTAATATGAACAATAACCAAAGCCGTGGGAGTTTGTGAGAGCAAAAGAGAAAGGATATATTATAGTGAATTGAAGAGATGAAGAGGTGGTGGTTATATTGTTGTTGTATAGTAATCATAGTAGTAGAGATGTAGTTATAGGGTGGACGTTTCAAAATTTTCGAATATATAACAATAATAATAATAACAATATCAGCCGAGGAAAAGGGGAGAATATGTACTCACATCGTTGCCCTGTCTGCCTCATCTGGTACATGTTCATACATTTATATTTTATATGTATATATACAACACATATATACGAATAAACGTTATGAAGCAACGATGTGTAGCAAGCATAGTGCATTCGTGTCGACGGTTACCTATAAACAAAGCATTGTCAAACAGAATGAAGCATGATCATTCAGCTGTACTGTTAACTCTTTACAAGGGCTCCAAAGAAATTTAACCACAATCATTTCTTTCAAGTTCAACAATAATTTTTATTGTTAAAGAAAATATATTGATACAACAAAAACAATTGTTGTTATATTTATTTATTTGTTGTATTTTATTTTTTCTTAATTTGTTTGAAAAATTAGAGAGTATGGTATTTGATCTTGATGTGGTAACAATTGTATTTAGATTGTTGGAGGATTGGAGCTTTTTTTTTTGTTGATGAATTGATATGACAATTGATGGAAAATTTGAACTGAGCTTTTATTAATTTTACATTCGAAAAAAAAGATGAATAATTAAGTTTGATATTTATTAATAGTCGTGGATTGTATTATTTATTTATGATATTTTTTGGATAAGAGATATTAAATAGAAATATAAAAAAGAAATGAATTTATATTTTAATAAATTTATTGATCATGTTTGTATTGGTATTTGTAAAATAAAAAAAAAAATTATTCATGCAAATAAACAAAATAATTATATGCGTGTATAGTTTGCTTTGAGCAAAATAAACATGTCTTTGTGATAGATTTATAAATCAAACGGTAGATATCGATATGCAAGTGCGTAATTATCGATTGCTGCATTCTTCGAGATGGAACGAAGCATATCCTACGGCTTTGAATAATTCTTGGAGTAAAATATTTGAGGCGTGTGATAAAATTGCTACCGTATATCTATTGTCGCACCGTATATATTATGTAAGAAAAAAAAAATATAATATATAAACATACATATAACGAGTTGAGATTAAAAAGAAGAAAAAAAAAATGAAAATTGCTATTGTAGGAAATTAAGATGAATTTTAATTAATTAATTAAAATATTAGTATGATTTTTTTATTCTTGTACAACAGTATTAACAAAGGACGGAGATAAACATTGGTTTTGAAATTTCAGAAACCCTATTTTGGCCGTTGTGGTCGTTGTAATTACCAGAGGACCCTTTAACTCGCGCGAAAACCGCGTAAACGTCTTAGATCTCAGAGGCGTCTTGATCAAAATTTTGCCCTTTCTTGATTCAACTCTGAAAGCTTGTTCACATCCTATAAATATCTTGAATACCATTAGCTACCAACCTCGAAAATCTTCATTCGAAAATCCATCAACCTCCAAAATCCCCTTCACAATATAAACTTAACATTGAAAAAATATTTATCATAAATTTCTCATCAACTACTCTGTGTTTAATTCTAAAGCATGTCAATAATAATAATTTAATAAATTATGTCAATATTACATTTAAACTATAACAAATGTTGATAATCGTTTTGTATTTAAATAATAATTGAACACATGATGCTTTTAGATTAAGTTTGTTTACAAAAGTGGAAGGGAAGTCATATTATAATGTTGCTATAATCATTGACTTTTATTATATTGACCATCATGGACAATCATTTCGATGATTACAACCAAAAACATTATCGTTAAATTGTCCCATCAATGACTATGGAATACAGTTAACATACGACAAATTGATGTGTCAAATAGGGTAAATTAACACATGAAATCAACAGACTTACTAACAAATTTTTAAACAAAATAAATGACATTCAGAATTGCTACAAATTTAACAATGTTAAATTATAAAAAATAAAAATTTTAATAATTAATTTTTAATTATTTCAATTGTTAATTAAACTAATATGAAAAATATTTTTCAATTAAATGTATTTGTACATTTTTATTCAAAATTAATTTGACATTTTATTGATTTTTTTTTTTTACATTTTGCAATATTTAAATTAATATCTACAAAAATGAAATATAAATTTATTAAACAAATATTTTTTAATTTTACAATTAAATTAATTTAACAAAAAAAATATTAAACATGTCAAAAAAAAAATGTAATATTTTGTAACCAAGTAGAAAATAAGATAATAAAAAAAAAAAAAAATTGAAGGGGTGATTTTAGGGTAGGGGTATAAAGAGGAGAAAAAAGGGGAGGTATATATGTTTACTTGCCAATAGAGAAAATATGCATAATAGAAAGCTTTAGGACAGTAGTACAGACCAAAAACAGACCGACATTGGGACTTTGAGGGGATGTTACTTTACGAGAACTCGCATTAAGAGGCTCATTTTGAATCTACCCTTCTATATATATATATTCTCTAACTCATCTGACAACCCTTATACTCATAAACCTGAAATTTTCACTGAATAATTGACGATTACGTATACGTATATATGTATAAGAACAACTGACTATGAAAACACAAAAAAAAAAGGAGGAAAAATATAGCAGTAAAATATCAATTTTATGTAAAAAAGTATAAAAGTGGTAAAATGGTGTGTCGAGTGTCAGGTGATGTACTCAAATATCTGTGGTTACTGTTAATCGTCTCATTTGTCATATAAATTTTTAGATAAAAAATTTAAAAAAATAACAAAAGCAACTACTGCTGAGACAGATAAAATAATTACTATTTATTATTGACAAATTTTTTTGTTAAATAATAGTCAATAGTATTTGAAAAAAATTAAATATGAAATATTGATTTTCTTGAATATTTTGAATTTGGAAGTATTTTAAAAATGAAAAAAATAAATTATTATCACATGTTTGTATGAATTTTTAAATATCATTTATATATATATGTTTAAGAATTAACGAAGCTATGTTTGTGTATTGCTTCGAGGCAAAATTCCTTACTCGACATAAATATATGTTATGTTATATTATATTGTGCCATCTACAAAAGCCGTATGGGAATGTTTGTAAGCAGTTATTCTCGAAATTTTCATCTAAATTCCATAGAGACTGAAAATTTAAGTGTTTAAATACGCAACGGTGTATGTCATCATGTATTTTAAAGTCTGATCATATGTGTTAAATATTATTTATTGAATATATTAATACATATTTATAAAACAAAGTTGTCGATTCGTCCTTTTCATAATATATAGATTCATGAATAAATTATTTATAATGTACATTTTATATACGTTATTTTACTGAATGCTTTGAAATTTAACATTCTCAAGTTGCTTTATATTTGATGCTATCATTTTATTGAATACATGAAATAATACCAGCTGCTTGCCTGCCTGCATTAGCAAAAATATTCAACCTGTATTTTTTATTTCAATTGCATACAATTATTTATTTTTTGTTTTAATTATTGTTGCAGATGATATGAATTTCAATGGGACAAGTTGACAATGTCAATCTAAAATTTTCATCATCAACTGCAGTGAGGGTGAGTTTATCAATTTTTATTATAAATTTTATTTTTATTTTCATATGACAAAATTATTTTGTATTGTTTAAAGTATTTTATGTCAAATTTTCAAGTCATTTTAACTTGTGTTTGGTTAAATGTGTGGTTAATTAATTTTTTTCGTTATAAAAAATTACGTTATTCATTTTTCGATTTGACCAAACTCTTTTCTCCATATCATTTCAAGTATATTCTGTCAAATTTTTCAAGTTATTTGAATCATTCGTTTGGCTGTAGCTATCTGGATTGACGTTGATTCAAGCTTGATACGCGTTAAATTTCGACGTATAGTTTTAAGCTCGATTTTCAAAATCAATTAAATCTAAAAATATTTTTTATATATGTTTTGTAAATTTAAATATACTAGAAGACCCAACTTTTATATACGTTATATTATGTGCTGAAATAATATAGTGAACTCAGAAACTCACAATAATATTTTTTCTTTTTTCAAAATACGTGACATAAAATGTCATTATATGCCTTCAAAATTTTTATTAATTTTATTTTTTTTTGTCTATATATATAAATTCAACTTGCTAATATATTTAGTTAGTGCCAGTTATTATCAAGACATCTTGTGGTCGAGTGGGAAAACGCACTGATATTGCACATTTCAGTAGCTCTTAGTTCGAATCCAATGAGAATCGTCGTATCTCCATCAATTATACGGTGCCATTCTTCACTCTTAATAAAACGGTAATGGCCTTAGATGAAAGAGTAGGTGGTCTTCAGCATTTGAGGTGACTACCTTCCAGCATAGAATGATTGAAATCACCTCAATTCTTCTAAGCAAGAATGTATTTGCCCCAAATGCTGGATTCATTTTTATTTTTTTATTCAAACTATTCTTTTTTAATTTCAATAACAGTGTTGTAAAGTATTCCCCAAACGTATTTAAAAAAATCCAACATAGTAACAATCATACATAATGATACAATGACTATTGTCAAATGTCAAAAATTATAATAAATAAATGTTCCATTTAACAATTTATTCATCTTTTTTAAGCTGACTTGGATAAATTTACACTTAATTAATCATCATATTGTAATGACTCAATATTATTATTATTTCAAATTTAATTTTTTTCAATATTTACCTTTCAAATATTCTATAAAATTTTTATTTTTAATAAATTTTCAATTTGTTTATATATATTTACTTTGCTAGTGGATATTTTTATTGTCCAATATTTTCTACAAAAATTCAAATAAATAAATTTCGTTACATTGTGTGTATGTTATTTGAATCATTTGTTTGGCTGTAGCTATCTGGATTGACGTTGATTCAAGCTTGATACGCGTTAAATTTCGACGTATAGTTTTAAGTTCGATTTTCAAAATCAATTAAATCTAAAAATATTTTTTATATATGTTTTGTAAATTTAAATATACTAGAAGACCCAACTTTTATATACGTTATGTGCTGAAATAATATAGTGAACTCAGAAACTCGCAATTATATTTTTTCTTTTTTCAAAATACGTGACATAAAATGTCATTATATACCTTTAAAATTTTCATTAATTTTTTTTTTTTTTTCGATACATATAAATTCAACTTGCTAATATATATTTTTTTTTTTTTTTTTATAAAACTAATATATTTAGTTAGTGCCAGTTGTTATCAAGACATCTTGTGGTCGAGTGGGAAAACGCACTGAATTCAAATTTCAGTAGAAGTTAGTTCGAATCCAGTGAGAAACGGCCGTATGTTTATTAATTATACGGTGCATTCTCCACCCTTCATAAAACAGTTAATGACCTGAAATGAAATAGTATGTGGTTTCAGCATTTGAGGTGACTACCTTCCAGCATAGAATGATTGAAATCACCTCAATTCTTCTAAGCCAGAATGTAATTGCCCCAAATGCTGGATTCATTTTTATTTTTTTATTTAAAATATTTTTTTTCAATTTCAATGATAGTGTTGTAAAGTATTCCCCAAACGTGTTTAAAAAAATCCAACACAGTAACAATCATACATAATGATACAATGACTATTGTCAAATGTCAAAAATTATAATAAATAATTATTCCATTTAACAATTTATTTATCTTTTTTAAATTGACTTGGATAAATTTACACTTAATTAATCATCATATTGTAATGACTCAATGTTATTATTATTTCAAATTTAATTTTTTTCAATATTTACCTTTTAAATATCCTATAAAATTTTTATTTTTAATAAATTTTCAATTTGTTTATATATATTTACTTTGCTAGTGGCTATTTTTATTGTCCAATATTTTCTACGAAAGTTCAAATAAATAAATTTTGTTACATTTTGTGTATGTTATTTGAATCATTTGTTTGGCTGTAGCTATCTGGATTGACGTTGATTCAAGCTTGATACGCGTTAAATTTCGACGTATAGTTTTAAGCTCAATTTTCAACGACACAGTGAGCTTAAAGCCCTGGGATTAATAGCTTTTCTATCATCTGTATGTTTATATTCAAAAAATAAATACAAATTTTAATTTAACATTCTAATAATTTTTAATAATTAATAAATGATTAATTATGATTAAAACTTTTGATACCATTAACAAGTATAATTAAAAAAAAAAGATTTGTAAATTTCAAAAACATCCTTCGTTTAAATCTTATTTTTTACCAAGGGTTCTACAATTCAGTATAATATATAAATACAAATTATAATAAAATATTATTATGATATTCATAAAAATGTGTTTTTTAAAATTATAAATTTGATTTAAAAAATAGAAATGTTAATTTGATATTTTTACAGCTTTTTTTTTTTATAAATTTTTTTTTTATTCTCTACCTTGACTTTATCCCAGAATATTTTTACCATTTGCCCGCCAGGCTGTATTACATAAAGACGAACTGTTCCAGAAATGAGTGTATTGCAATGGGTTGAGGGGCAGAAGTTATGTATATCTATCTGCCTAACCGTAGTAATTTTAGCCGGAGGATAAAAAATGCGCGGTACTTGTGCGCACAAATTCATTAGCATAGATGAATAATCCTCCTTAACCCCACTGTTTACATCCCGATATGGAGAATTTTTTTATTCTTTATTTTCTCAAAAATAATAGATATTTATATATTTTTTTTTTTTTCAAATATATACTGCTTTTATGAATTCACTCTAATTATAAAAAAAAAAATGAGGTAAAATAGACATAGTATAGCTACGAGCATTTACGTATGTAATTATCTATTTTTTTTTTTTTTTTTTTAATTATTTAATATTTTATTTACGTTCTTGTCAGCTCGAATGATCATCAGACAAATGCTCATATATGCAAGGCGGCTGCGAACCAAGTGAAGAAAAGTAACACACGAGGCGTGTTCAATGTACTGTAATTGCGTTTGTGCGTCTATTTTTTTTTTTTCTCTTTTTTTTTTGCGTATAAAAATATAAAAAATGTTATGAAGATTATGTGATGTACGTTAACGTGTATGTTGACATAATCTAAAAGCGCGTATAAGTGAATATATGATGCGCCTTATCAACCGTATTAAACCAGACACTATCGCATCGCATGTAAAGTTTCACATCAAGTACACATTTACACATGCCTATCAATTATTATATTAATATAAAATTCATGTCATTAACAAATATAATTGTATACCCATTTTCTCAACACTTTAAGTATCAAGTTGTTCCAAAAAGCTCTTTGAAAAAAAATATAAATAAACATTTATCAAAAATACTGGAATTGAAATGTTTAAAAAATCAATTAAACCTTTTTTTTTCTTCATTTAATTTTTAAATGAACATAAAAATTGAAACGATAATTAAATATTTTTATTGTATATTAATTTAATTTGATATTTCTTTTATTTTAAATTAATTTTTTTAATATTTCAAGCTGTTAATAAAATAAATACTTTGCAATACTATAAAACGTTCAAAATATAAAAATAAAAAAACGACAAGAAATGAAATTATTAATTAAATTAAACCCTTTAGTTAACGTTTGATATTTTAAAATAAAATAATTATACTTTTGATGAAAAGAAACGAAAGATATTTCATGTATAATTTCAACGTCAATCACAGTATGATATATAAAGCTTTTCAGTGCTACAAAAGAGCTTTAACAGTTTTGTAAAAAAAAAAAAGAAATGAAAAAAATAAAACAAAGGTAAATATAGAAGTGATCTAGATCAAGGCTTAATTAAACACCGTGTGCTAAGCTTTAGTTCACAAAGTGACCGCGGCACCTTGAAACATCCCCTCATCAGTAAGAGGACTCCGAAGGAGTGTGTAAGACTAAAAGCACAAATTTCATCTCTCTCATTTTCACCCCCAATTCAACTTCAAAAACGTTGTTCAATTATTGGATAAAGGTGTATATATATTCACAGTGATTGGACACAACAAAAAAATCATCAAAATAAGCATGAAAAATTTTAAAATTGATTTTAAGTCTTTAACTATATGTCTGCAAGCTTTTTTTTTTTTTTTTTGTAAAATGTTTTATATATATATATAAAAGCATCTATTAATATATGGTACTTGCATGTATGTAATCAGACCAAAAGAAAAAAAATCAAGACTTGCTTTTCTAGTCTTAACTTTGATATACAAAGAAAAAGACAAAAGCAATTACCAAGTGTTAAAAAAAACACTGATAAAAAAAAAATAGATAACACAAAAAAAAAAAAGAGATGATAAAAAAAAAAACAAAGAATATGAAGCCTTCTTACAACCCTTTCAGTGCCAACTGTACAAGAAATATCCCTTGTGTGGTATGCTTCGATTGAACAGTCAAACGATTCACTGAATATGTTGGATATTTATTTTTTTTTATTTTTTTTTTTTCAACGTGTTTGTACAATGTTTTAACACAAAGAGATGCAAGAAATTTACAACCATACGTAAATATACAGTCTACATATATAGACAATATATATATTTACAAAAATTATTAGTAGATATTGATATTTATAAACAAACTCATGAGTTGCTGGTTCATTGGGTGGAGATAATATGATGCTTTAATTTCATGGACAAAGTATAAAGGTAAATTTATTTTTGAAATTGAAAGAAAATTAAAAAAATTAATAGAAAGTAGAAAATTAGTAGAATTATTTAGTGATGAATTATTAAAACTAAAGTTTTAATTTATTTGTTTGATAGGATCTTTGATTTGCAGCGTTGATAGGATCTTTAGTTTGCAGCTTCGATAGGATCTTTGGTTCGCAGGTTTTTTTCTTTTTGATTTTTTCGATAAAAGTGTTTCGATTTTTCGAAAAATCTTTGGATTTTATTCTAAATTTTTTGTTTAATTTAAGCTTTTAAATAATTTACAAACAAAATTTAAAGTTTTTTTATTATTGAAGACAGATTAAACAACTTTTTCAAGTCAAATAAACTTAATTTTTTGGTGATAATATTTTTTAAACAGCTAAGTAATTTGAAAGGACATTGGAAAGTTTTGTAATCTTTTGTTTTATAGATTTTAACAACATTTGTATTTTGATTCATTGAAAATTAAAAAGTTCTGCAGTATTTTTTAGAATGGATAGATGGGCAGAGTCCCTCGGGTCCCAATTACAATGATACCCGATCCCAACATTACCGTTTGGCTGATTCAAGGGGTGAGCCTGTTTATAAATCTAAGTCCATTTGATTGTCAAGTTTTATTATTTATTTTTTTTTTTTTTCATTATCAAAGCTAATTGGTGAAAAATTAATTTTTTTTTTAAATCCATATATATATTTTTTTTCGTTGATTATATAACACCATATAAAAAAAAAGGAAAAAATCAATAATAATTTTTTAAATTAAAAATAAATAGATAATCTTGATTTTTTTTTTTTTTTCAAGTTTAAAATTACTTTTGTTTATATTTTAATCAAGTCATAAATTTTTAATTATTAAAATAATAAATTATTATTCAAACATAAGGGTGAATAATCATTGAATTTCATTTTCATTTATTTTCTAAACAACATACCAAAAAATAATAATTTTTTTTTTGAATTATTAAACATATTGTTTGTTAAATCAAATATAAATAAAAAAAATTTCAACATAAATTTTTATTATAATTAATAAACAGCCGAATTAAATTATAAAAATTAAAAAAAAATTGAAAATTAGATCATTTGAAATTTGAAATTTAATAAGTTAAATGAAATAAAAAATTCCATAAACAAGCTTCGACAGTTGTTTGCTAAATAGTCCTAATAAAAACATTAACAATAAAAAAAAAAGCGACAATGACATATACGAGAAATATATAAAATATTATTGGTCATTTGAGAATGATATCATTGGTATTCTATGAATACAAGTAAACAAAAAAAAGAAAAAAAAAAAAAATTAAGTAAATATCTTTTTTTGTAGATAAGTAAGTTTTCTATTTATAAATGTATATGAATATATAGAAAAAGACTTTCTATCGAGTGACTTGTATGAGGGAGAGAAATGTCATCCAATGAGAGTTTTGTTTAAGGCACGGCTAGCTGTCGTATTTATATATTGACATGAAAGCCCCGTTGACTAATGGACTGGCTATTGTTTCAGTCTCGTATTTCTACAAGGGCTTGGCTTTATCATCCGGTATATTTTCTGTCTCAATTCAATATATAGATTATATTTATTTTCAAATGTAAATCGATTTTTTCGAAATTCAAAATCATCAAAAAAAATTACATCTAAAGTCGAAAAAAAATTACATTGAATTGTCTCTTTGATTAAAAATATTTGAAGCTGATTTTTTTGCTTTTGAATTGACTTATTGTCTTACAAAATTCAATAATTGACCTCAAAAACTAACAGCATCATTTTCATATCATTTGTCGAATTTTTTATTTCTCTCCCAAGTTTCTATACTCATGGCTCATCAACTCAATGAATTTATCAAGCCAATCACTTACTTGTAGAGTCAGCTAAATTTTTTTTTTTGATACCTCATGTATCAATACAACATTCCCCTATTTAAAAAAAAATTATTGGAAAATACTTAGAGCTTGAAATATGAACAGTTGATGGTAAAATATCACAACAAAAAAAAATTTATATAAATTATATTTTAAATCTCAATTTATTGACTTGGAAATTTTTTTTATAATACTAATATTTAGGCCTTTAAATGAAGAATAATATTCGTTTTTAAAAATTGATGATTGTATTATTTTTTTATCATTATTTAATTGACAATAATTAATTTTTTTTTAAGTTACTTTTATCATATATACAAGTCATCATAAACATTAGAGGTAACTATTCAATTAGTAACTGGCATTCGATATACAAACTTGGCTGAGTGATCGTGGCCTTTGGCTTGTGATGTTTCTTCCTTCATTATATTATCTTTGTCTTAGTTTGAAAACTCTGTCGATCTGTCTCATCCTTCATTTCTTGCTGAGACTATGAAAGTCAGAAAGAGAGAGAGAGAGGGATCATAAGATGCTCACAAATGATGGTATATATATCTACGTTAGGACGATAGTTGGTGACTTGATGGCAAGTGAGACAATAGACAGAAAATCATACTCTCTTTCTCTCTCTCTCTCTTAACATATAATAATGGGATAGGCAACGATAGGAACCTCCGGCGCCCAACGTTTCGCGAATGGGCCCACACTGAGTTTATAGCTCACAGAGTATGTCTCTACGGCTTCTTGATTTATTACCAAGTTAACCCCTTGAGCACGAAACCCGTTCTCGACATTCGATACAGCCACCCCCTTTTTTTTTTTTTTTAACCTCCTACTACCATCTTAAGGTCGATTATTACGTCGTGAATCGAAACTTATCTTCTATCTCTTTAAAGCTTTGTCTTCGTTAAGCTACACCGATCGATACAGTAGTTGAAATATACATATTATAAATTAATTTTTTTAAATAATTATTATATTAATTTACTTACTTCGTGTTTTTTGTTCATCTTGTAATTGACGATCTAGACTGTCTTTGACTTCTCTTTCTCTCAGCACATCCATTTTTAATTCAGCTATAAAACAAAAAAAGAAACAAAAATTGAGATAATTAATTTAAAGTATATTGTAATATGTAGAATATAATTTGTCACATGATTTTATTTAATATATATTTGTGATTGAATTCAATGGGCAAATGGGTAGACTTGTCTTGTCTAATTATCTCTAATAAAATTATATCAAGACATGGAAATTTTGGCTCATTTACTCTGGTCTATTTTGTTATACTTGTTACATATACTCAATCTGATTTCTTGAATCTTTCTCTCTTTCTTTATTATCTCTTTCTAACCCTTACACCACTAACATTCTCCTTGGGTTGAAGTGTTCTTGGGCAAGATGATTTCAGCATGCATCCCCGAGGGATACACCGTGCTAAATTAGCAATCGCAAATCTCAGCGAGTAGGGTCATAAGACAGTCCAGAACTCTCATTCTATTTCACCCTTTCATCGACATTTTTGATGTTCAAAATTTATCATTTATAGAATAATCATTTTTTTATATTGAGCTCATATTAAAGTCCATTAAATTACATAGAAAAAAATTATTTTGAATTGAGTTTTGGTATTTTAAATTTAATTTTATCATCAAATTCAATATTAGTATTTGGAAAATATTTAAAATATATTCAAATTTGACTTTTAAATACCGGGGCTTTATTTAATTTTTGATTTTAAATACCAAAAACAATTGGATAGATGTAATATTTTTTTTTCTTTTTTTTTTAAGTAGAACAAACGTGTTTTAGTCAGACAAATTTTAATCAACAATTTTCATGCAGCTATAAGACTTGTTATGTACTAAAAAAAAAAATTGTTTTATATTTTTTTTATTGATTCTATTAAAAGCTTGAAGAATATATTGTAAATTAAAAAATATTTTCATTTTTCAACACTTAAAAATACTTTAAATAAATATAAAATTTAAAAGAAAAATTTTTATTTTCTAAATTTATTACTTATCCAATTTTAATAGTGAAATTTTTTACTTGAAATTAATTTAAAATAAAATAATAATAGATTTATAAATATTGTACATTTTTTTTATAAATTTAAAGTTCATAAAATCATTTTTTAGCTTCATAAAACCTTCAATAAAATAGTCTTGTGACTAAATCAAATGAGCTAATTCAGTTGAACAAAAAAATAAAGGGAAAACGAAAAAACCAGACTCAGATAGCTCGAGTGAAACGAATAAAATAAAGTGAAGAAACGAGAAGGGTCAGAGTCTTTTTTTCTCTATTTTTTTTTTTTTATCAAGCGCCCCTTTTCAGCCAGTCCAGTGATCCTCAAATTACGCTTCGAGGGTAATGAGCCAACCAGCCTCATAACGTACGACATTTTCGCAGTCTATAATATTTACCCTCTTTTTTTTTTTTCCTCTCACAGTTATAAGTATTTCACTCAAGTATTATGCCAATGTAAATATAGAGTACTTTTCAGTGAAATATTTTTAATATACCGCGCTTTTTTATAATCCAATTTTCCAAGGTAAAAATTATATTTATTGTGTTAATTTATCAGTGATAATTCGGCTAAAGATTAATCAAAAAAATAAATTAAAATATGTGTCAATGAATTTGATGATTCATATGTTAGGTACAAATTATTAAAGTTAATTTTTTGAACGTTTGTTGCACGAATATCCAATTTGAATGGTAACCAGAGTAGGAAGTAAGCGCCAATAGCCCCAAGGGCTATCATATACACCAATGTACATCCTGTTATTGCCAATTTCGTTGGTATTTCTGTACTTTACTTTGTGCTATCATTTAGATTATCATCTCGCTTTTCAACGCTCATATAAATTTATCTACATATATCCTGTGTTTTATTGAATTTTATACTTATTTTTATTTTTAAAATTTAAATTTAATTTTATCAACAGGTCATTTAGTTTTATTCTATCTACTATCTAGTAATAAATAATAAAAAATTATAAATTTTACAAGATAAAAAATACTTTTTTTTATTTTTTTTTTCTGTTAAATAAGTTAGATTTAAAATGTATATTGAAATTAGCCTGGTGGTTTATAAAAAATTCAAGGATTAATATCAACAAGAAAACCACTTTGCTCGTTACGCTTAATGGCTTTTGTGGTGGTATAGTAGAAAATTTTCTTTTAGTCTGTAGTATGCACCGTTACGACACCCTTGTGACACTAGTCTTCGTTGTCGTCATCTTACTTTGATATTATCCAACTACCGAATATTCATACTACCATCTTATATACAAAAGAAATAAAAAAAAACTTGGGCATTATTCTTATTTCAATTATAACGACCGTATGCCCAAAGTATAATCATGTTTCGCATCATAAAATTTTGAATAGAGGGTGAAAAGACTAATATTACTTTCTCAATTGCTCTTCAATTTTTATAATTTTCATTTTTTTTTTTTTATGTATATACTGTATAAAAGTGTCAATATTATTATCACAATTATTTGAAATAAAAATAATTCATAGCTTGACTTGGAATATACTTCTTGATTCATTTTTTCTTCTCAATTTTGTCAGTGATAATTTTTTTTTTTTCAAATGGTAGTTTTGTTTTTTTAATAAATTGTCATGTTAAGATTATAAATATAATCATGGAAACCCCCAAATTAATATATCATGAATTAAAAAAAATAAAAAGTAATTTAAAAAAGTCTTTTACAAGTATTTTTTTTACAATACTTAAGATATTTTTTTGATCAAAAGCGAAAAGAAAGAAAGTAAAAAATAATATTTATTTAGTAAATGTAGACAATGTTCTTTTTCTCACCCTCAAATATACATTATTAAAAATAAAATTTATTTTTCATTTTCAAATCTTGACAACAATCTTCATTAAAAAAAAAAAATAATAACTCATATGTAATTGTTTAAATGTGAAATTTAAATCAATAAAATTGGAGATTATTAAAATAATAAAACACCTGAATATAAACGATAAAGGTTAAGCATAAATTTCTACTTTGTAATCTAATTTAATCCTAATGTCATACTATTTGCCTAGGCTTGTTCTGATTAAGGGTGAATACAGTGAATATTATTGTTTCTATACCCTTGCATTCTACAGTTGAATAACAATTAACTGTATCAAAAAAAATTTTCATCTTTTTCTTCAAACTCTTAAAGCACTCTCCAACTCTCTATCCAACTTGCTTCCGGCAATTTATTGTCATTTATAAATCCATAAAAAATATATTTTTTATTTTACTTGAGAATATTTTCTATTATCTTTAATTAACTATCATTAACAACCCTTTTAAATTCAATTAAAAAAAAAATTAATTAAAACAGACAACAAATAAATAGTTCAAAAAAAAAACATCAACTGTATAATGAAGGTAGACTTTATTGGTTTTTATTTTTAAAACATGATAAAAAATATTGATGCTATCATGTAGCTTTTATCATTGTTGACACTGATTATCCCTTGATAATTAACGATCCAATATTATAATTTTTACTTGTGTATATACTGATAAAAAATAGAAAAATAAATAGAATTAAGTTTTGCAATATATATATACTGTACTCTAAGAATAGCTAGAGGTTATTTAGTGACTTGTAAACCTTCAAGGTTTATGCTTCATAATAATTATGTATATATATATTTAGTTGTATAAACAAGGAGACCATAATGCAACTCTCATGGATATGAAAATAGTCAATAGTTGTACATTTTAGATTAAATCAAAGCAACAAAGTTGTTTTGGTTTGGTAAAATGAGAACAAGAAATTTTAGAAGGAGCAAGAGAATATGACTACAACCTTAACCATCTATTCTACTGGGATTTAAGACAGACTTAGGACTTGTTCCGGTTACTGACCACTTTGTCTATACCATTAACCATTAACGGATCCAACAGAAATAGGATTAGATATTCTCAAATGTTAAGCACCAACTTGTGAAAAGCTTACAAAATTTATTTAAAAAAAAGCTTTAATAAATAGTGTTAATTAAGTTTATATTAATTATATTTTCAACTAATTTTTTTGCAAGTGTTTTAGCGATTATTTATCGATTTTTAAAATAATGTTTAGGTCAAAAAAATATAATCTATTTTTGTGCAGATAACTTGAAATATCAAAAGTTCGAAGATTCGTTGCTTGACAGTGTTGTGTTTAACCTGAGTCAAGATGATGATGAAATAAAAGATATCGCAAAAAGCATTCTCAAGTTTAGTGATAACTATAAATTTTTGTTTTTTTTTTTTTTTCAATTTCTTTGTGTACAATTTACCGATACAATAAAATAACAAATTTTTTTTATTTAATTTTTATCAAATTAAATATATAAATAAATTACAAAAAAAAATTTGTTATTTTATAAATAAATAATGTAATTTTTTGTTGAAAATATCAAGGTTGATTTTACAAGAAAAAATAAAATTCTTATCAAAATTTGTTATCAAGTAAACAATGGAAAACATATAAACGTAATAAAATTATGTGAAAAAAAAATTTAAGTATATATTTTTTAGTCATCATATGTCACTCTATGTCTTGATTGTAATTAACAATTTTTTTTTAATGAAATGCAACTGGTTATCTTGATCTTTACACATAGGTAACGATGAAAAAAAATAAAAATATTCTCGAAGCATAAAAAATGAGTAAAAAAAAAATTAAAAATGATATAAAATAATATCAAAAGTTTGAAAAATTATAGGTCTGCAAATGAAAACAGAACTATATAATTATAAGAAAAATAAATGAGTATTTTTTAAGACTTAAATACAACATGAAAAAATTAATAATAATGATGCAAATAATATAAAATTGCAAGTGAAGAAAAGAACAATTGTGCATCCAATTAATCGTCTCAGAATAATTTAAATACCTGCTTAATTTGCATTCATCGGTTGGCTGATATGCCAAGTGAAAATGAGTTGAAAGAGACACGCGACTTCACACGATTCTTCTTCTTCTTCTTTTTTTTTTAATTTTAATCATTCCATTTTTTTTTTTCATTGTTTTCTTTTCTTTTATTGTTTTGTTTTTACCTTTTATTTTTTTTCACGCTCCCTATGATTCTTTTGTTTCTTCATTACTTCCTTCCATATTCATTCTTTTTATATATTTTTTTTTATTATTTCTATATTTACCCTGGGGTTTTGGGATCGTAAATAACTGCCTTGGTATAATAAGACATCAACATACGACGCCATGCACCTATACGATTTGATACTATCTTTATGAACACGACAGTCGGAAGTTGTATATTCATTTTTTCTCCAATTCTTTTAAAATCATTTTTAATAAAGATTTCATTTATTTGAATTAAATTGCAACTAATTAAATGCTAATTTAACATTTGCCAAAAATTTTCAAGTAAAATATTCATCCAAAAATAAAATAAATCTTGAATTAAAGCTATTAAAAAAATAACGATAATACAGTCAACATTTTTCTCCAATATTAATTTGATTTCCCTTTAAATTTTTCGACTGTTAAATTCCAACATTAAAAGCTAAACTAATCTTTAAAAAAAAAAATATATAGATCTATTTTTTTAAATTTATTTTCAAACATTTTAGAGGACAATGTCTAAATAAATTTTTATACTCTTGTAATTATAAATTATAATAAAATATATAAATGAATATTCATTCTCATAATATTCTCCAATTTAATTAATGATCAATAATAATTCATTTGATGTATCGTATATACTCTGACATAAATTTGTTCTTCCTAAAAAAAAAAATCCAAACAAACATGCTGAATGAATTTTTTTTTTCCCTGTCAATTAAATAACTTATCGTTTCAATAATATTACCATTTTTTTTTTTTACTTTTTATGTGTATATAAATAGAAATAGCATCGTTAAAGACTCTGATAATTTTATTATCACAAAATAATATAAACTTTATATTGTTTTCAGTTGTGATGAGTGATGACTGTAAATAAATGTCATGTTGTTTTATCACAACTAAATTTATCTAATTAAATTCATTCATGTCATTTAAATTCTCCACAATAAAAACAATAAATAATTACTATTTTCACCTAAATCACTTGTACAAAAATTAAAATAAAAAAAAATTGATTCATTATTAGTATAAATATGCAAGTATTTGGAAAATATAAAAAATCTTTATCATTATTGTTTTGAACATACGACTGTGCTTCAGTAGTTTAATATGAAACTTTTTGTTTTATTTTTGGCAAACCTCTTTCCCTCCCTCCTACAGTGAAACTTGGTTTTTATTGTTAAATAAATAATCAAAGCGAGTTTGTTGGTCGTGTTAGGTATAATTTATTATCCACCCTCGGCCAAACGAGATGCACACAAAAAAAAGTCTAAAAATTTACTGCACATATATACGAATATACATATACAAATAGACATTTATTTACCATATCCATACTCTTAAATTTTCTCATCCTTCTAGTCCACCTTCTTTATATATTTTATATATCTCATTTGTTCTTTAGCTACTTCTTCTTTCATTTATTTTATATATCCATGTGCCTCAATGATTTTCCATCTTTCTTTATCACCCTTTTTCGTATATTCAACATTGGGCATTGAATTTTTAAAATTTTATCTCTTTGGTGCGTTATGCTAAGAGCCCTGTTGTTTTCATTAATTGACAATCACGTATGGACTTTTAGCATAGCTAAGAAAGGTGGGAACCTCAACATATACGTGTTTGACCACGCGCTTACATAGTATTGTTCTTCTCAATTTTAATTTCTTAGATATTTTTTTTCTTTTAATGCAATCTTTCTTTTGTTTATTTTTTTAACTTGTTTATTTATATTTGTGTTTGTTTTCCTTAGTTTAACTTTTGTTTTAAATAACCGGATACAAGCCAAAATTTTTTTTATAATAAATTAATGAGCATTTATAAAATATAATGATAAAATAAAATATAAAAAAAGGTTATTTGATTGAAATATATTTTTTTAAATAGTAGCAAAATTATATTTAAATCAGTAGTTGTAACATGAACAAAACAAGAAACCGTATCGTCTGACAAAGCTGGACAGACCACTGTAACCACTGTACATGTTTAAAATCAACATAATACATAAATATTTGAACAGAGTATATGTGCATTTACAAAAAATGTCAAACTATTTATGTTTTTTTTTATTTTTTATTTATTATTATTTGTTGCAAAGTGTTTTTTTTTTTTTTTTTTTATGTTTTACAGAAGAAACAACATGAACATAAACCAACATAATTTGTTGCTTGAACGCAAGAGCTTCTGAGGAGTTATCCTTTTATCAGAGTTATAAATGAACGTGTAACAGTCATGTTGTACAGCCAGGGGTCGCCCATCATCTACAATTTGCTTTGGCAATATTCGTCGATTTTTCATTTAATATTTATCTTATTTATTTCTATAACTCTATATGTGTATAAATAACTATATGTGTGGCGTAGAATATATTAAAACTGGTTTGAAATAATATATAAATACTATGCCAATTTAAAATTATTGAGTTATTTTTTTTTTTCAATTATTTATTGTAAATTTTTTTGCAGTTTAATTGTTAAAACTTGAAGCAAATTTTTAGTCTTAAGTTTGATATATTTTCGTTGAATAAAGAGATCATTTTGATGTTGCTGAATTCACACTGAAAGGTTTTTATTTTTTACTGTTAAATAAGGTACAATTTTAGATAATATTTTGATTTATTGTTTTTATTATGAATGGAAAATTATTAGGGAATCATAGGATAAAAATAGTGAGATTTCCAAATCACTAAATACCTCTTTGGTCATTCTATGTTCCTGATACGAATTTATAATTTTTTCAAAAAGTTGAACGTGGACTTTTAAAATTATTAGGGAATAATAAAATAAAAAGGGTAAACTTTATAAAACATAAAGTACTTCTTTGCTCATTATATTCTCCTAATACAAATATTCAATTTTCTTTTCAGAAACTGTCGGACAAATTTTAAATTTTTATTGGTGAATTATGAAATATAAGAGGTAAACTTTATAAAACACCAAATACCTCTTTGCTAAGTCTATTCTCCTAATACAAAAACTCAATTTTTTCAAAAACTGCCCGAAGAATTTTTAATTTTATTAGAGAATTATAAAACAAAAGAGGTAAACTTTATAAAACACCAAATACCTCTTTCCTCATTATGCTTTTCTAATTCAAAATCTCAATTTTTTCAAAAACTGCCAGATGAGTTTTTTATTTTATTAGAGAATTATAAAATAAAAGAGGTAAGCTTCATAAAACACCAAATACCTCTTTGCTCATTATGTTCTTTTGATAAAAAATTCAATTTTTTCAAAAACTGCCGGACTAAATTTTAATTTTATCAGGGAATTCTAAAATAGAAGAGGCAAACTTTATAAAACATAAAATACCTCTTTGCTAATTATGTTCTCCTAATACAAAATCTCAATTTTTTCAAAAACTGCCGAATGAATTTCTGATTTCATAAGAGAATTATAAAATAAAAGAGGTAAACTTTATAAAACATAAAATTTTGAATAAAATAATTAGGCAAATAAAAAATTGAGGAGGTAAGTTTTCAAAAAACGCCGAATACCTCTTTCTTTCTTCTATGATCCAAATACAAATTAAATTGTTTTCCAAAAAAATTACTAGGCAAACAGCAAATTAAAAGAGTTATCTGCCCGCATTATGGTGAGAATGATTCTTATTCATTTAATTAATTATACATCATACTATTTACCTAACTTTTAAATAATATAAATCCACAATTTCATGAAATTCTAGCATTATTCATGAGTGGCTATAGTCATTTGTACCACAAGACTTGCACAAAAAGACCTCCACAAACGTGCAAAGCCCGGGTACAACCTAGCATTATAACTACAGTATGTTATTTTTATTTTCAAGTCACTTTTTCTTATATCCTTTTGCGGGTAAATAAATAAATATACATATATATTTTCAAGACACGCATTTGTTCGTCTTGTGTGTCGCCCCTATATATGCACTATACCTCAGCTATTGTCTTTGTGTCAAGGGTCGCGATCGCACACAACCGGAAAATATAATACATTGACAAGATAAAAGAATACAACTATTAAGCACAATGTTATATAGCTTATGTAAATAAATTTTTATATTTTTTATTTCGTAAATATACGGGTGTAAATCCGCATACGATATTTTTTTTAATTTTTATTCATATATATACATCAGAGTGAATCTTTTAACCATATGGCTGAATCAACAAAGTCTAGCAATACTATTTTTTTTAATGTTTAATTGCATGGAATATTATTATGCTTATTAAGGTAGAAAGTTATAATTTATAGCCAGCTAATAATGTGAAAACAACGAGGCGTAATCGACGTGTATATTTTTATGTATATATTTACAATAAATAAATATAAAAAAATTAAAAAATATTTAGTATTTTTTACAATTCATATGGATAATATTATTTTAAACTGATTCAATATATTTTATAATATCATTTGTAAATTGATTGCAATAATCAAGTTGATAGAAAAGTAAAAATAAAAAAAAAAAAAAATAATTTTCATTTGTATGGCTTGGATGGGTTAATGGTATTCACCAAGTAGATATATATATGGGTGGGTGTATATGGGAGGATCTTTTGCATGTGGCAAAGGTTGTTAGTCGTAAATCAATCAAAAATATGTATATATTATATACAAGTTGTTGCCCAAGGGCATCTTAATTCACATCAATGTTCATGTCATATATTTTTCATTCACATGATATGATTCAATTTTTTTTTTCTTTCCTATTTGTATAAAAAAAAATAAAACTTAAATTTACAAATAAGAAAGGATTGTTGTATGATTATTTAAATAATAATATACCTATATTATAATAAAAATATTTAAAATCAGTATAGTACAATTAACTTGATAAAAAAAAAGAATTGAAAAAGATAAATAAGATAAAATGATAATAAAGGAAAAATATATATACAGTGTGGATGTCAAGCATAGGTTGGTAAAGGCTAAAATTTTAATTAACCCAGGTACCAGGTAGCTGATCGCGATCAAATCGGGTGCACGATCTACAAGGAATCTACATAAGATCCTCCACTCGCGGCTACATCTCAATCGATTTCGTTTTGTTTTTTTTTTTTTTTATTCACCATTGAAAAAATAATATATATATTTTAACTTTAGCTTCTAGCAAGTTCAAATTGGATTTGTGTTAAAATTCAAGCAACTTATCAATGTGGTGGGGCTTTTGAACAATATTCGCTTACTCACTTGTTCTTTGTTGAATCTTCAAAGATGCCACCACCTTCAATGATCGAAGATAACGTGTATATACTTGGTAGCATCACCACAATCTTTCATATTGTCTTGGTTCTATATGTTGAATATAAATAAAATGGCTTTGAAGGTGTTACTGTGGCTTCCATAGCTTTATGTTATTCGATAATGTCCAAAGAACAGTGGTCCATGTACACAGCAGTTTAAGAAAATAATTAGGGGGGGCTGAATTCTCATGATACAACTTGCAACTGTATTTTTTTTTTTTGTTTATTAATTTATTTTTACTTTACTTTTTATTATATTAAAACAATACTGATGTTACTTTTTTTAATTTATTTTTATGTACATGTGAACTTGACCTTTTATATAGGTTTTTTTTTCAAAGATATAAATGTTTTTTTTTTTTAATTTATAAATAAATATTAATTAACATTTAGTCAAAGTGTAATGTGGTTTTTTTTTTGTAACAGAATATCTAATATTTCTTTGTTAATGAAAGTATATATTGATTATTTGGTTTTATTTTTATTTTACGCTGTATTGTCTTGATGAGCCGGTGAGAGTGGCGCACGTGAGGTCTACGATCAAGATGTACATATTGAAATATAATGAAAATACTTTTTTTTTTTTTTTCACATGAATTGACTTTGAATACTGTCGTTGTATATATGTGTATGGTTAAGATGGATTACTGGACATCGGGTAACACGATAGCACAACGTATGTAAAATCATCTGGTGTAAAAATTTGACTCATTCAAGTATTAAATCTATAACTTTCATATAACTTTTTTTTTTCACTGTCAAATGATTTTTATTTATCAATATTTTTTCTAATATTTGTGGGGGGGCTTTTAGAGCTATTCAAGCATTTTTTATTTTTTATTTTTACTTTGTCTCATGGTATTTTTTTTTGTTTTTTTTTTTCTTTTCGCTGATTTGAGAATCTCTTTTTTTATTAACAAAATTACTACTGTTTATTTAATTTTGAATAATAATCTAATACAGTTTTTTAAAAATAATATTGTTTTAGTAACTCTTGATTTTATTTTTTGTTTTGTATATGTATTTTTATTTATCTTTCATTTTAAATTACAAAATTTCATTCAGTTTTTAATGCAACTTTGTCGTATTTTTTTTGCAACTTGAAAGTATACAAAATTAATGTGAATCAGGGCAGATGGGGAATTAAATTTATCAGGCAATTAGATATTTAAGTTTGTCAAAAACACAAAAGGTACATACGATAAATTTATTCAATTTTGAAAGTAAAAAATAAATAGAAAATGAAATAAAAATCAAAAATCCATTACTTTGTTTATTAGTGTGTTAAATGTTTACTCAAAAATAAAACACATCAATGAGAGAATGCAAATTTGATGATATTTAAAATAATCCATTTAAAAATAAATAAATTATTTTTTTAAAAATATAATTATCATCATTATTTACTTTTGTTTGAACACAAAAAAAAAAAAAAACCATTCAACAAGTATATTATTTTTAATTAATTTTTATTATCATCATCTATTATTTATTATTATTAATATTATTATTGTTATTATAACTATTATTATTAAATTGTAATTGTTAGTTTTTATTTTATTTTTTTTTATTTTGGACATCAAAGTATTATGCATAGTTTGGTTGTCTTGATATACCAAGATAAATTAATCAGTTCAAAACGTTTGCATAAAAAGTCAAGTACATTTCACAAATAGAATGACAAAATTCTGATTATTTATATGAAACGTTAAATGATAATAATAAATTACAAATTAAAAAAGAAAAATTTAATGATAACTTTTTAGTAATATTAGTGACTAAGAATGGCAACAATCATCTATGTAATATCAATATTTGATAATTATTTTTTATTTATTTATTTTAAAAATTCGACTATCAATTGAGGGTATATCCAAGGTTCAAATTATGGTTTTATTTGGTTGTAAAAACTTGTCAAAAAATAGAAAAAAATTATGTGTAGTCACGTAAAATCACTGAAGTCATGTATAAAGTCAAGTGATTTTTTTATTTTTAAATTTCATTTGAACAAATTATAAGAATAACAGTCAAAAAATAATATAATCTTCATATTTTTTTTTCAATAAATTTATTAAATAAACACCAGTTTAATTTTTACAAATAATTATAATTTATAAATGAAAATTACTTTGAAATTATTAACCTAAAAAATCATAAATTCGTTGAAATAAAATTGGCTATATTTTTTTTAAAAATAAATAATAAAGCTGTTGTTATTTTGTCGTCATTGTGTCACCAAATTTTGACTTGGATAAACCCTCGCTATCAATCCTGGTTTGCGACATTATAAATAGCATAAAAAATACTTCAAAAGTGTAATATATAATGTTCAATTATTAATTAAATTTCAATGTAAATCTGTACTAAAATTTGAGCTATAATCGGCTGTTTATCACTGAACCAAAAAAGCAAAAATAAATACAAAGAAATCTGATTAAAAATAATAAAGACAAAATAAAAAAAAAAAAGAATGAGGTAATTATAAAAAAAAAAAAATAATAAAAAAGTCGCAGTACAAGATCGATATCGATATATGGATAGTATCAGATTGCTTACATCTCAATTTAAAATTTTTATCTTTATAAAATCACTTAGAATAATCGTTAATTTTTCCGATATTTTTTTTAATTTTCTCACGGTTTATAAATGTTTGATTTTCTTATATTCTATCCTCACGTTTTATCAGTGAGATTATTAAATATTTATTAACTCTTTTTTTTTTTATCTCAATCATTAATTTATTACAAAAAAAAAAAAAAAAAAGCGAAAATAAATGGAGCATTTATATTCTTTTTTGTTATATAATAAATTTTTTTTTTTTTTAATATTAATATATATTTGATTATTTATTGAAACTGCATCAAGTCTCAGGGGGAATCACTACTACTTATAAATCTAAGATATAATACAAAATAATTCGCGTTGACCTAGAATTTCTAAAACCTTTTATGGATCAAAGTTCACTTATGCTTCATGATTTATTATTTCGATTATAATCCATAACACTCTTTGTAAATTACACGGTTTATATTAAATTATTTGTCATTTGTTTATAATAAATGATCAAAAGACATATGAGATTAATATCGAGTACGATGGATCAATTTTAAAATACACATATTCATAAAGAAAAAAGGAAAATTATTATTTAAAAATTTTATCACGATTAAAGAGTTTTTATTTTTTTTTTTTTTCGTACAATTTTGGTATATCTCATATGTTTTTATAAATCACATTATTTACGATAAAAAAAAAAAAAAATGCATTTATAATATTTATTTATTTATTAAGTATAATAATTTTTTATTTTTTTTTAAATTTTTTTAAAGAACATTTACTAAATGAAAAAAATGTATTTTGTTTTTTTTTTTTTTCTGGTAAACTATAATATATTTTTGTTTACAAATTATTAATCCATTGTACTCAATATTATAATATTAAATACTAGTATAAAATTAATGTCGCACAATATGATTCTGTGACAACTGGTAGATAATAAAATTGTGGAGAGCGCCTTCAAGTGTCTTAAGAAAGCCCTGCCACTGACCTTTCTCATAGTTTATTTGACGTTCCTGTTGACGTGCATTATCGGCAGCAACTTTAAGTAGGCCCTGTATATTTCTCAATAATGTTTCAGTACTTGATACTGATGGATCTTGTCCACCTTGTGTTACAGCAACTGCTGCTGAGGCAATCTGCGAATAATTCAATGCCTGAGGACTTTCTGAACCTGGTACAGCTAGAGGAATATTTTCCGGCATATCTGACATATCTGTAAGCACAAAAAAAAATATAAATATTAATATTAATTTCATAATTACACGGAGAGAAATCCGCAGCATATATTACTGTAGTGGTATCGTAAAAATCATAGCTGACGTCATTAAAGCGACTAATTCCCACTTATTATAATGATTATTATTATATTTCATCTAAATTTTTTACTGTAGTCTACCGGAATTTTTGGAAGTCTTGAGTTAATGGTATATTTTAGACCAGAAATTACTGTAGTGTACAGCAGGTTTTCCCGCCAGATGACACGAATATTTATTGGAAATCAAGTGTGTTCCTAACCTCTTCTAAAAAAGTTTATTGTTTTTATTTTATTCATGAATCTAAATAAAAATGCGGTGAAACACATGAAAATTATAAAATGGTTTATTTTTTAAAAATTAATAAACACGTTACATTTTTATTTTGATGTTTAAACAATAAGGTTTTATTTAATTTTTTGTGTTGTTTTTTTGTTTTGTTTTGATTAAAATTACTGTAGTGTAGTAGGAAATTCTAGTCGATCCTGGTGGCCTCCCCACGCAACTTCTCAATTTCCAGTAGACTACAGTAAAATTTGTTTGATACTCTACAGCATTATTTGCTGCGGATTTCTCTCCGTGTAATATTTAAAAAAATATATGCTAATATATATTGACATTTGGTTTAAAAAATAAAATAACTTTTCAACTGTTTGAATCATTAATTAATTATTTATGATTAAATTATTAAAATAAATATAAATAAATATAATCAATTTTATCATGTTGTATTAATAAATTTGATGAAACACGTATGAAATTTTTATATTTTGTGCGTGCCACAAAGTCATAACCCCAGGGTTTCTGCTTGTTGCACTTCATTTTTGATTTATTTTCATCGGTAAATTTCATCTATACACGAAAATTCACATTTGAATTGTAGTTGACTATGGAATTTTTTTAAAACCAACTATCTGAATTTTTGCTGAGTATATTTATTTATACATATATTTTAATTTTATCAATAAAGCTGAATAAATGATAAATAAAAATAATATAATAAAAAAAATTTGGACAAGATGTCGGCGCGTGGGTTCTTTTCACTCTTACTAAGTGACCGGCTATATCCAAAGCCCACACCGAAGTGTATGTTATATAGCATGATATTTTCTTTACTTGTATATGCTATGCTTTATGGTCAATGATATGTATATTTATTGTATCGTCTTTTAATTATCAGCTTTGCGCACCTACAACGAAACGGCATTTGGTTACTTATTGCTTGCTTTTATTCAATACAAGCACCGAATGAGTTAGTCAATAGAGTAAAACAAAAAAAAAAAAGTGAGAGAATATATATATATGAAAATAAAAATCTTGTTTTTTTTATTTTTATTTGCTTCATCGTATTTAATGCTTGCGTTTGTTAGTAATAACGATACTTTTTTTAATCACATAAATGCGGCTAAAATCCTTTTTTCATATACCGACACTTATTCACATATATTTTTTCAAGAACCTTTTATCTATATCTCACCAAAAAACCATTACAATTATCAAATAAAAATATTTATTATGTACATATTATAAGTGATAATAAAAAATAATTATCACATATATAAAATTAAATTAAAAAAATCGGATAAAATTAAATTAAAGATATTAAAAATTTGATTGATTTTCAATTTAATATTGCTTTTGTTTGAAATAAAAAAAAATAGCGAGAAAAAGAGAGTAAATAAAAAAAGGGAAAGGGGTTAAAAGAATGGAAACTGAACGTGATATTCTTGGTGAGTCTCATTAAATCAGAACTGCATTCCACGGGCGTGTATACTCCCACGGACATTCGATGGGGTCTTACTTCGATCACCATAGGTAGAATGTTACATTATAACATACTGCAAGACACAAGTGTGTGCTTGAATATATATATTTTTTTTTCATTTTTTATATACTATTTTAACTCATAAAAAACTACCAACAAAAATACAATAAAATTATTATTTAAATTTATTTTTTTACTTATTTTTTAATCCAGCTACTTTATCAAAATAATAGTAAATATTTTTTAGTTTAATTAAAAGTGTTGTTATTTAAAAAAAAATAAAATATATATACAAAAATAAGTGTTAAGAAAACCACAAATGCAGCTGCAACGAAAAATTAAAAATTTACATTTCAAACTGACGCATGTTGGATGATCGATGAGTTGGGTCTCTGACCTACCAATCGTCAAAAAAAAAAAAAATAATAAATATATTCGGGGGACCGAGGGAGAATGTGGAATTCATGTATATAAAAAAAAATTTTTTGAAATAAATTTTACTTGCTGGTTTAGCAAAATAACCAAAAATAAAATTATTAAAATTATTAAGATCAGTATATTTTTTCTGTATACTACCCACGTTGAATTTTAGTTTAATAATTTTTTAAATAACGCATAAAGCATTGATTGAAGTTTACAAGACATCGATGTTAAAAAAAAAAAAAAATACGCGACCGTATTTAATTGCCTTTGGATTATTTCTTTTATTTAAAAATGAACATTAATACTCAGTCGTTCATCACTGTCTAAAGTAATAATTAATGAAGCCCTTTTTTTTTAATATTCAAAAATTTTTTTGTTGTAATTTTAACAAAGCAAAGCAATTAAAAGAAATTAAAAAAAAAAAATGCATTAAAGTAATTTTTTTTTTTTGAAATTTATCTAGAATATAAAAGTACCTTCGTCTTTTTCATTGTCATCTTCAAGATCATCAGATAAATTGTCATCTTCATCTTCATCATCATGTGAACGATGAGATGGAGCACCTTCACTTCCTGAAGGTTCACCAATGCTTCCACTTCCAGCTGTCTTTGATAAATTTAATACTGGACTATGACCATTTGATGAGCCTGAAAAAATATAATAATACATATAATTTTCTTTGGTATTGTATTTTTATATAAAATAAATAAAATAAAAAATATAAGATTGATAAGAGAGAATATTTATTTCGACATATTGATGGATTTTATTTACACTAAAAAAGGACATTTGGCTACTCAATGTAGTCAGGCTTACAAGCTAAACTTACATATATCTACTTAAACTTTCAATGAAAAATTTTACTTGTATTTGATATCCCCCAAAATTTTAATCCTGACATGGATGGATTTTGTTTGATGAGTGGTCAGTATAAATGTGCATGAGGAGAAATAATAAATAAGAACGAAAAAAAGAGACAAAAGAAAAAGAGAAGCTTTGATGGACCACCAAAAAAATATTCTACGATTTCTCTTGGTCGTATATACAGCTTGAGATAAATCGATCAAATAACAAAATATATAAATAAATATATTAAAAACTTTAATAAAAAAAAAATTATATAGAATAAAAAAACTATATGAAAATGAGGGGACGCATTTGCAGGATAAAGGGTTCGACCAGACGAATTAAAATATTACGAAGAATCAGATATTCTAAATGCCGCAAGGCGAAAAGAGTCCCGAAATTTGATATCTAAAAATCCAACAAACAACCATCAGTGTATCTTCAAATGTGTGTTCATTCTGGGTCTTTTACATTTATATATCCTCATCATTTAATATTAGTTTATTTTAAAATTGTTAAGATGCTTCAGGCCCATCGTCGGTTAAGCAAAATCGAACGTTAAAATAAATATAAAAATAAAATTTAAAAAATATATTAAGTGAGAAAAATAAAAGAACAAAGATATATCGATTGAATATAAAATAAAAAATATATCTTTTTCTGGTTGACTTGGTTTTTTGATTTTTCATATCGTTTCTAATCTCAAAAAAACATACTGAAGCGTTTTTTATTGTTTTTAATTCAATTTATATTTTATTTATAATTTTATATTATTTAAATTTTTTTAAAATTTAAATTACATACCATTGTGTGAACTTAAATCTCGTGGTTTGTGATCCAATGCAAGTGCTCTTTCTGCATCACCCCTTTCTTCTCTCAACCTGCAACGATAAAAATATTCACTTAATATTAAAAAACATATTTATCATGTTATTTTTATTAATTTATATTTAAAAAATCATAATTTTACTTTGTTCATATACACAAAAATTGACATGTATTATTTTTTTTTGTTAAATTATCAATGTATCTTGTAAATTTTTGCTAAACAAATATATAAAATCTGAACAAACAAAAATTTTTAATATCTTGAAAATTCATAATTCTTAGTTATGATTACGCCTGAAGCAGTAGAAACTTTTAATCCAATCTTTTGTACTGTTTGACATGATATTCTCTAAAAAAAAAAAGGGGGAAAAATAAAATGAAAAAGCAACCATCCGTGAAGAATAAAAAAAAAATCGTTAACATTTCTTAGTTTGTCTGTAAAAGTGCAGTTTTCTCTGGACCCCGGGGGGTTGTTTAAGGTTTCAAGAAAACAACCCTTAGGTCATAACAATAAAACCCCTTTCAAAATTTTTTTTTTTTTTTATAGATATGTATTTTTTTTAACTGCGGATATATTCAACCCCGGGTTGTAATAATTATATATATAGAGTTGAAACAAGAAATTTTCATTTATCAAATGTAAGAGGTTATAAAATGAAAAAATTAAAATTTTAGATAAAAAAAAACCTTGTACCTTTTACTGCCATTATTTTAAATGATTATTATTTTTTTTTCTTTTCCATTTACCTCTTGTTTTATTATATATTATTTTTTAACTTTTTAGGGAAGATTTTCGCACCTAGAATCGAACCGCGAGCCATTAAGTAAGAAGTTAATATCATTAAACATAATATTGGGCGCATCTGGGAGGCCACAAAGCACTTACCACCACCAACCAACTAACAAACCACCCAGCTATCTTGCTGTTCACCATCATATCGCCCAGTTACACCCTATACAACATTCAACATTTTCAAACATCGCGAAAACTCATTCCATCTACCCACTACTTTTTCATCCGTCCTCTTTGGTTACCAACGACGCCACTTTTTCAAGCGCCTTAATTTTTTAATGAGAAAATGCTTTTAAAAAATAAAAAATAAAAAAAAAACAATATACAATGTCTATGAGCGATAAAATATAAACTGATAAAACACCCAGTAGTCATTGAAGACAAAAAAAAATAATAAATAAAGGCACCATCATTATTTGAAATATATATTCTTTACAAATTGAAAATTAAAAATAAATATATTTAATTGTTAAATGAAAATTTATATTTTTATATCAAAAACACTTGAAAATTCAAACTAACACATATTTATTTTACATTTTCCTTGTGTAATATTTGAAATGGTAAAAAATAAAAATTTAGTTTAAACATTGTTTAATAATTAAAAGGAATATATGAAGCAAATGTATATTAAGGTAGCTAAGGTAGGTACCTTAATAAAGGCAATGAGGAAATATTAATTAATAATTTGGTGGATAATTTGTTGAATATTGTAAGAATAATCGTGGCACCATGGAAACCTATACGGTTATGTCTGTTCTGACTATTCTCTTATGGCTTTCATTACCATTCTCTGAAATAATTACTGACTGCAAAGTCTGGCCATGAAAATAATTAATTTAAACAAAGAAAATATATATTTTTTTTATTCTAAAATAAACCCATGATTAATTATATTATTATAAATATTTTTTTTTAAATAAAAACAGTTTAAAAAAATGTCAAAATTTAATTGAAAATTTGTTGATTATTTACTGACTTGACAATTTTTTTTAACCAAAATTTTCATAATAATAATAATATATATTTTTTTTGTTTGATAAGAATGTTGTTTGAATAAAAATAATTACAATTTTTTTTGTTTTACTAATTACAATGATGATGCTGATGATGATAATGATAAAAATATGATTTCAACACATTTCTCAAAGGATCTTCTGAAATCGTATCCTCGTTAGGAATTGACTACATTTCTGAGGGTCGTCATTAATATCAGCAAGAAACAAGAGGGAATAATAAGCAGACTATAGTTGGTGAATAAGGGGGTGCTAGGGTTTAGACAGTGGGGTTGGTAATGCGATCCAAAGTGTACCAACGACTGGCAAAAGTGTCATCTGAAGCGCAAAGGGCTGTCTCCTTATATATATACAAAAAAAAAAAAAAATAATATATATGAAAATATGTAAATATATCCGAGTGATGATCATTTTTCAACTGTTTTTTTTTTTGTTCACATTTTCTAATTATATAATAAAAATCAATTACAATTATTAATAAAGTATAAAAATAAAATTAAAAGAAATTATATATTTTTTTAAAATACAAGATAAGAAAATACGTAAGTTGAGGGTTCAGAAGATTCAATCAGTAAATACCAGACATTCCATTGGCATCGATAAGGCGAAGGGAAATAAGACGTTTCCGCGATGGATCAAAATCCCTTTTCATCAAGCGATATAAGCATCAAATAATATAACCACCCTAAAATTTTATGTAATCAAATTCGAGAATTCAAAATGAGAAACAAAATTCAAACAGACTACCTACTGTTTTCATTTTATATATATCCTTAACTAATTGATTACAGTGTGTCCATTGCAATCATATACACTGTAACTTTATTAACTATTCCCTTTTGCCTACTACTACTATCACTATACAATACTTTTTTAAAAAAAATATAAATAAACAAATCGTGTGTTGATGAAAAATGAGGGCTATGTTTTTATTCACATGGATAACATCATCCCCTTTTTAGTTGAATTTTTGTTCGAGTATATAGTTTGGCTATTTTGCCTCCAAGCTTAACACAAACCACTGATAAATGATCTCTATCCAATCTTCCAACGATTGAGATTAATTTTATAAATGTTTTTCATTTACTTTTCAACAGTTTATTTATTTTTTTTATCTCAAAAAATTTAATATATCACTTGTTACAATTTATGGATCATTTAGACATTTAAAAAAAATTTTTTTTTTATACTATATTAATGTTTGTAGATTAATTGATGATTCCCCCAATTTTCATCAACAATAGTATATAGCTAATTATGTATATGAACTACCATTTCCCCAATCTTTCTGTTTCTCATCATCTTCTTTCCCTTTATTCTGTTATGTGAAACCCCCGCGGACAGGAAATGAGACTCTTCAAGTTCCGTTTCTTACGTTTATTCTATTTATATATTTTATAAATGTATAGGTAATTTATTTACGTGTGTGTGTATTGTTTTAATGTATAATTTTACTTGTGTTTTTTGTCTGTGTAACAGTCAAATATATACATGAATATTGTTGGATTAAATTGAGATAGAAACAAGACGATAACCTGAGTTTATGTTTTACCAAGCGACAGAGGTTTAATTAGACGACTTGCAATTTTCTCTATTTTACATTTATCTTTTATTTTAATTCACATACTTGTGTATATATATATTCAAAGTTGATTGAGCTAAATTGTTTTTCTCTCTGTGATAATACAATGTGATATCATGCAAAATTATTGACGTTAAAGCTTTTAAGTAGACAATACAGATTCAAGAAAGATTTTAAAATTAAGATAATAAATAATGATTTTTTATGTTCATTGATAATCTTTATTGTTATTAATTATAATTGATAAATGATAAAGCTTGAATAATTTTATAAAAAATAAAATTAAAGATGAATTAAAATTTGTTTTATTTCATCGCGCTTTTTTCAAGGGTATTGTTTCGCCTTAATTTAAATATTTGGTTTGTTTTTATAAATTTAATTTAAACATTTTTTTGACAAATGTTTATTTAACATTTATATTTATATTATTATTTTTTTTTTTAACTGTGTATGTGCATATATTGCAGGGGTGTTTTTGTTGATACAGGAGAAGAATATATAGCTTAAAGTGGATAATATGACGGAGGTTTAGTGAGGAAATGGTCTAGGCATTTCTCGTTTAGGACTAGAAAGGGTTTGAATTATAAAATAGCACATGGATATATATAAAGCTTGAGGATGAGAGGTAAACTGTTGCAACACCATTTCACTAGATAATAGATCTACAAAAGAAAAGAATAGTTTTAATATGTTGCTTTAAAAAAAAAATAATAATAAAAGTTGGTGTGTTTGTGTTGATGATAGGTTACTATTCTCTAACCCCTCAGCTGAGCCAGCAAAAAAAAAAATAAATAAAAAAAAAACTAAAATAAAAAATAGAAACCCCGGATAAAAAGCATTTTTCAATTTTGTAAAACTTTACGATACGAAATCTTTCCCGCAAGTCAGAAACATTTGTACATAAATCTGAAAATTATGAGGCTTTTTCTGGATATATATACAATTTTTTTCTTACTAGATTATGGAGCTGTACTTTTTTTTTTTTTTTTTCAGTAAAAAAAAATATATAGAAGGGGTCGATTGGAGGGGGTTGCCCTTTCTAACATGGCATATGCCTGAAAATGCGTAACGTTGAGATAACGCGCGACCCCTTTCTGTTTTCTTCGACCCCTCTACTAAAAATGAACCAAAAAAAAAAAGTAAAAAATAGATATACACATACACACAGTGACACCAGTCTCTATGTAAACACTTTATTATGATATTTTTTTTTTTTCTATGAGTGAATTTGATACATGCACTTTATGATTTTCCCCAGTGGTTTTTCAAGAACTATAAAAATATGAAATAAGTGGTAAATGTAAAGTGTGTTTGAGAATAAATCAGAATCAGGAATATATAAAAATTGCTTTCCAACATTGTGGTATAAAAAAAAATATATATATAAATGTCATAGATGATTCGATTAAGGTAGGGTGGTAGTGGGTTGACTTGAAGACAAGGAAAAAATATATTCTATATCGATGGTCGTTATGGGAACTTTATGGCAAACATGATCATGTCATTCATACTGAAAAGCGAAACAGACGAATTTTATTTAGGGATAGCTTATCGCGGTTTTCCATTCACAATCCCAAGGATTATTATCTTTTTTATTCCCTTAGATTTCTATTATCTGAATTTTACTTTTACGTATATTTTACACATATATAATATGTTTTTTTGTGTAAATTTTTTTTTACTTTATATATAGTCAATCGTTCATGACTCTCTGATGGGCTATAAATCAATTGAATTGTGTATTTATTTATTTTTTTCAATATATTTGTATATTTTTTTTTTTCGTTGTTGTTTAGATATATATATATTCCATTCGTTTAAAGAGCAACCACAAATTTAAGATATGTGCAGGCACAGCAGTATGAATAATTTCATTTTGATTTTACCCCTTTTGTAAATGCAGTGAACACCCTTTAGCCAAGTGAGGGGTTGATGATTTTTAATAGTGGGAGGATGCATAAAGGATGGATATATAAGTAAAAGAATATGAACGAATCGATTTATTTTTCTATAAACATAAAATGGTATGAAATTTGTTTGTGAGTTGAATGCTCAGCCGCCAGGCAATACGCAAATATAGAGTTAAATAATAAACCCTCTGTTAATGTATATATATTTTTTAGAAGTTTTTTTAAGTGTTGAAAAAATTATCCAATAATCAAGAGACAAAAAAATATATTTTATACACATATATGGTAATTGAGAGTCAAAAACTACCAAGTGGAAGTTCGTGCGTAAAAATATTCTTACAATTTTATCTCCCTATTGAAAAAAAAAAATAATAATAATAAAAATACTATTCTTACTGTGATCTCACGCAAATGTTTGTTTATGTATATACACCAACGATTTTCACCTCAATGTGTTGCTTATCACGTTTGCACAAGAATAGAATTCAATGATGCTTCCGAAAACCATAACCGTACCGGTAACTGAAGCCATCTAACACCCCTCAAAAATATTGACTGATCAAACAAACATTTTTAAAAAAGATAAAAAACCAAATAACATATATATATTTTAAATCTAAAATATATATGTAAAATAATAATTAAAAATATCAAGACAAAGTGTCGTATGTCAATAAAAATAATTTAATAAAATATTAAAGTACATTTAATGGTAACGAAAAGCTTTTAAAAATTCTTTTTTCGTTGAACGTTTTTATCAACCTGCCAGTTAATTTTTTCAACCCTTTTTTGTATTATTATTTTTTTTTTGATCCCTTTCCTTGAAACTTTCAGTTATTATTCTCCATATTGTCATATACCTATATGCTCATAAGGGTAACGAAGTATGCAAAGAGAAGTAGACAAGGTGGAGAAATGGGGTAAAAGGGAAAATGCCACGGGGAGTACATTAAGCGACACTTGGAATTACAAATAACAAATTGCAATTTGATTTTCCAACGTTACAAACTACCTCTACTCTCTTTCTCTCTTTAAAACTTGAAATTTGTCGCACATAAATATCTATATATTTTCTGGTCTGTGCCAAGGGCGTAATTTATCATTAGGGATGACGACAATTTGGTGACATTTACCGTATATCTATCGTCAATATATATATATGTCTCTTAACGGGGTAGGTGTTTTGATTTATGCATGATTGACTGACCGGAGGCATAAACTATCCAAAAATTATTTTGGACCAATAAATTCTGAGGGTCAGTTTGACAGTTGAAATTTTCGATGAATTCAAACGGAAAAATAATCATATTTTATATTTTTCTATTTATTTTTTATGGCTGTAAATAGATATGGAAAAAAATTTTGTACGTGACCAGTTATGAGAGGGAAAATTTTAGATCCCAAATAAACATTATAATGAGAATTGCTTGGAGGAGATATTTTTGATATTTTAGGTTAGACTTGTAAAATATATACAGAAAGATATTAAATATATGATTATATTTATATTGTATATTTGAAATGAAAAAAAAAGAGGGATGAAAACAAAAAGAAATAATTTAAAATTTACATTAAATCAAATAACCTCAAAAATATTCTACTTTTTTAAGACTCTAAATTTATACTGGATAATTTTTTTTTAATCTAAATTTTACAATTGAAATTAAGATGAGAAATATTTTATTTTATATCTTTGCTATATTTTTCAATGGTATTTTAGATATATGTATATTAAAAATGAAAAAAAAAGGGAGCTTTTAAAACTCGCTAATAATAAAAAATTGCGATTCATGCTGGTCCTTATTTTTAGCTTCATGTTGAAATGTCTTATATACATTTAAAAGAATACGAGAAATATATGATGGCTTTATATGGAAGCCAGTAAGTATAGTTAAAGAGAAAAAGGAGTTAAGGAGGGCCAGTAAAAGTGGCTACTGACTCCAAGAGCCTTTTCTAACTTTCATACTATATCATTCTGAAATGTAGGCATGTCTTATAATACCTTAGAAACTTTTGAATTCCAGAGTGAATTTAATATTCCAAACGTATACTTCCTCTTTTCCATTTTATTTTTATAATAATGGCAATGCTTTAATCATTTCAGCTATTTTTCTTTTTTATACTTTCAATAATTTTTGATCTATTTAACCTTTTCAATATTTTTTTAACTATTAAATTGTAAAAATTATCAACAATTTATCATTTATTTTTACAAGCAAAAAAATATGTCAAATGTCATAATTGAGGAATGTAATTAATACGAATAAAATAAGAATTTAAAGAATTTGAAAATTATGAAAACACATTGAGTATTGCTTTTAAGATAAATATGTGTATGTATGTGTTCCTTTGTACTGTTTAAATTCATTTCATGCATCTACCCTTTGGCACACGTTACACACAATTCCTTCGTTTATCTACCCTCTACCTTTTTTACCTTTCCCCTTTTTTTTTTTTGTCCTAAAAACAGTATATATTGTGAATTAAAAATTGTTATAGGTACACCTGAGTTAAAATTAAATGTTTAGAGGGATATAAAATGAAATATTTAGCGATCCATACTCAAATTTTTAAAGTCTATATGTCTGTCAATGCTTTTTATCCTCCCCAATCGATTGTATAATGCTTTTTCATACTTGCCTTTGTCGGCAATAGACCCCAATTGCAACATACACACATATTTTTTTTTTTCTCTTTTCTTTTTTCTATTCATGTATATAATATATTTGTTTTTTATTTTCATTATGCTATTCGTATTTCAGGTGTATTGTAACGTCAAACACACACGCACAATTTGATCAATGAATTTTGCTTTTTTTTTTAAATCTTATTTGTTTTTTTAATAAACACAAAGACAAGTAGATGAAATTGACCAAAAGCACAAATACAACAACGACATATATAAAGTTGTTATTACAAAAACGCCTGTCGAAATATGAAATAAACAATATTGAAATTTTTATTCTTCTTTTTTATATCGAGTCATGCGGCATGACATAACCAGTATGTATATTTGCATAGTGAGATGAAAAACAATTTCATTTACCCCGTTTTTACATTTAAAAAAAAAATAAAAGTAAAATTGAGATTGGCAGTGTTGTTGAACAGTTGAAAAGAATCGTTAGTTGGATGGTTTTTGTATATGGAAAATTCAGAAAATATAGAGAGGGTGAAATTGTATTTTTGTATTTTTTTATATTAACGTTTATAATGTCACGGTGACTAGTGAAAATAAAAAAAAATAAAAAAATACAATTTACATTGTTGAATAAAATGAATTGAAACGTCAAAGAAATTGAATTGATTGTTGAATAGTAAAAGGTGATAAATGCACACTGAAAATAATATGAAAAATTTTTTTAAAAAATGAACATAAAATAGTGATAAAATAAATATAAAAAAATTTATATATGTATAAATTTTGAGTGTAAGAAATTAGAAGTCTCTCTCCATCAATCTCATAATTCTAAATTGGTTTGGTATTATAATTCATGGGGTGCTTTTATATACTATTTTGCCTACGGGGAAAAAATAAAAAAAAAAAAAAATGAAATATACAACTAAATAATACACACTGGGGGGTGATTGGTAGAATTATTGTTTTTAGTTTTGTTTTGATTATCTAGTCTTTTAGTAGGAAAAAAAAAACAACTTGCAATAAAAATTCTAGTCATTTGTCATGGAGTTATATTTTAGCAAAAATATGTTATTCATTTTTAAAATTCCCTTGCAATTTTTGATGTATAATTTTTTATCTTTTTATATTTCAAATCGTCTTCTTGTTGTCATTTAAAAAATGTAAAACTCGTAGCATACTGTACACACATATAAAATAATAAAAGTTGATGTCATTTGTCAGAATTTCTTGTCGTCACGGCACCTCGTAATTTTGTGATGTGCCAGCTGCGGCTTTTCGACAATACTTTGTAAAACAACGTTTAGGAGTTTCTTTTCTTATATTTTTTTTTTTTTCTTTTCGCTTATATATTATTCACGTTTTATATATTTTATTTACTTTTTGTTTTGTCTCATCCCCATCAGCATTATTATTTTTATTTTAACTCAAGTAGCTTCCTCAATTTTACGACTACAAAAGTATATTATATTTTTTTTTTCTTGCTTCTAGTTTTTTGCATATTTCAATAGAATATGCATCAGCACAATCCCATCAAATTAAAAATTATTTTTTTCCTTTTCTTAGTTATAAACTAATCAGTTTAAGCTTCTGATTTTTTTTTTTCAGCTTATTTAAAAGATATATTTTTTAACATTTTCGATGATCCTGTAATGGGATACGATGGGCACGAATGAGAACTAAGAAGCCATGTAGACTATAATAAAGTAATGAAACAAATGTGCCAGACGACTTTTATGAAAGTTAAAAATAAATGAAAAAAAATAAAATAATCTTTGTTGAAAGTAAGAATTTTTTCAAAGAAAAATAACATCGATTCTTTTGAAATATTTTCATATTTTTTTTTACTTTATTTTGACGATGAGGATTATAACGATTTGCGGATATATGAAGGCGGTATGAAATAGAATGTTAAATACGACCACACGAACACCGGGGGACCACCATTAAAATTCTCATAAATTTATAGTTCATGGGATGATACACCTGTCATATTTTGCAAAACCACAGATACACAAAATACATATAAACACGTGATAATACAAATATTGATAAAAAATTGACAAATAAATTTAATTAAAATATAAAAAATTAAATTATTTTTGATTTACAATTGCGTAACTGTAGTGGCATTTGCATGAAATATTATTTTAATTATTGGAGTCATTACAGAGTCAATTATAAAGTAAATTACTCAATTTTTTTAAAAATATATTTTTCGATTTTCGTCCGCATTTTTTCTAATATAAGAAAATTATTTAAAAACAAAAATTAGTCGAGTAATTTCCGAATTTTCTCTGTAAATATATTTCATTATATTAAATGATTAAAATATTTTTATAAATATTTTATATCTGCTTTATATTGTCACGGTGAATTCTTGCTTCTTTATTGTACTTGGTTAAATCACCACCGTGACTCTTATGATATATGTAATTAAATTAATTATATACATATGCAATATGTATAAAAAGGAAATACAAAAATATGGAAAAGAAAAAAAGCAAGCTGAAATTGATCTTAATAATAAAATATGCAGTGTAAAATTAAAAATCTATCGCGTTTTATAACAAATTAAAAATGAATTAATTGTTGTTCAGAAAAACAAAGAGTTGGAATGAAAAATAATAATAGAGTAAAAAAAGGAATAAAATTACATTGAAATAGTAATAATAATGATGATAGAAAGTATGTATATTTATTATTTAAAAAAAAAAAAAAAACAAGAGAGATTACAGTGGGAGAGCTGGGCCATCACAGATGCGTCGTGACTGATGGTCCGCACTTCCAGATGTACAGTATACATATCACCCAAGTATCTATCCCTCTTTTATGTGTACTTTTATCAGCATTTGTTTGTTCAGTTTGCATAAAAACACAATTTTCCATGTGTAAAATTTAAAAACAGTTACAAAAATCATCTAAACAATACAAGCAAAAAGTCAAAAACATCAAACAAAAAAAAAAGAAGAATCATACATGAAACACAAATTTAAAAAAAAAAAAGAATTTAATTATTTCAAAATAATATTTCCTTTCAAATAAATTTCAGCGTGAACAAATATATTTCAATTTTTAAAAACAGTTATTTAAAATTTAAAAAAAAATTCAATTTTTTTTTTTTATTACGATCTGTAGAAGATAAAATATCTCTCCACTGAAAATAAAAAAAATAAAATATATTTTAAAAATTTTAAAATATTATTTCACGCTTTAATTTATTTAAAATAATTAAATATTATTTTTTTTATTTATTTTTTTGTTAAACAAATTTAAAGTCTATAAAATAAATAGATAAATAATTTTTTATAAATTATATTTATCTTAAAAAAATAATAGTCAATAGACAGTGCAATCCCAAATTTTTTTTTAGGAAAAAGTCCTTTAAAATATCCAATAAATTTCAAAAATAAATTACCAAAATTTCCAGTTACTAATTAATTTATCAATTAAAAAATTCCAACAATAATTTTTGGTTTACTTTGTAGCCTTAAATAAAATTTATTTGATTAAATTAAAATCACTACGAACCACAATAAACATAAAAAGATAGTAGACTAAAAATGAATGAAAAAAAAAAAAACCAAAACACATGAATTATATTTTCAACATTTGAGTTTCGTCGACTCGGCCACTTTTCATTAGTCAAGCACTCAAAGAGTGCTTGCAGCAAGCTAGATGGGTGGTGGCAAATAAAGAGGAGAATAAAAAAATGAAAAAAAAAAAAAGAAGGGGTTAGAATGTACGACTATGTAAATTGAAGAGGTTATGATGGTTTTACATATTTCAACAGTAGGATCAGCACTGAGCCACACACGCACATATATTATATCTTTTCTGTATGATGTGTATGTACTTGAAAAGTGCATGCCAAGCTTTTCGTCGAGTGTTTTATGAAAATGCTCTAGAATTGTAGATTCTCACTGTACTATATTATGGGGATTTATGGATGAACCTGATCATACTGAATCTTGTAAACAGTCATAACAAATAAAACATTTTTTAAAAATTATTTATACTGTTTGTAATCATTTTTTTTCCTCAAATAAATTACGTATTCAAATTTTTTTTAAAAAATATAAATCTTTACATTATACAGATTTATAAAAAGTTTTTTATTCACGTGTTGAAGATATAACTTTTGTGGATGTCAAAAACATTTTATATTATTATTGATATAAATAAATGGATTGTATTTTTTTTTTTCTATTTTTTTCTAAGCACGTTTATCAAAAAAAAAGAAAAAAAAAGTGAAAACATAACTGCTGCTATTGTATTTCAATTGAAAAACGATTAATCGACTCGTAGTAACCGAGAAAATCGGGTGACGATGCCATTTGTCAAAAAGAAAAAAAAAAAATATATAATAAAAATAAAAGTTGGCACGTTATACAGGGACCTCCTGTCATCAACAGAATTTTTATTTTTTTTTTCAAGTATGTTTTATTTTTATTATCATAAATAAAAAAAATCATCAACTCAAAAATTTATAATGTTATTTTTCATTATTTTTAATGAACTAAAAAAATTTTTTTTTATGAGTTTAAAAATCAACATAGAGTGATTTAATTTTTGATAATGATTAAATAATATGTTTAAATATCAAACAAAGAAATATTATTAATTAATAATATCAATACAAATGTATATCGGAAGTTTAATTATTTGATATAAATAAATGTATAATATAGGCTCGGTTATGTTTATGTTTGTCGAAATGAATATGAACTGTTTTATCATACATGTACAGATATATAAATTTTGATGTATGTTGAAATATACAAATACTGTTATATTCATTCAACACACACACAAGTCAAAGCTTAACACAGCCACTTTTGATAATGAACTAATATTTGCGGTGTCCTGGTGTGCAGTGAACCTCCCCAATTGTATATCCACGTATCAGATCACCCTGTTATTTCCTCATGTTAACTCAAAACCAGATCTAATATCAATAATTAAGTTACCGCATTAATCAACATTTGCCAGTTAAAAATGATTGCCAAAAAAAAAAAAACCAAAAAAAAATTACAAAGAATTATATTAAACGTTGTGTTTTTTTATTTTATTGATTGAAATATTTTTTAATAATATTTATTGATAAAGCATTGTTTGGTATTTTAAAAACCTCATGTGAAAAATTATTGAGTCAAAAAAAATTTGATTAAACTGATAAAAATCCGACTCCGACTCCGATAAATTGAACAAGTTAGCAACGAATAACTTTTTGAACTTTTTTTTTTAATAAATATATCTACTTGCACTGACTCCGACTCTAGGTTTTGTTTAAAAAAAGGATTCTGAGATTGACCTAAATATGTGTAAATAAATTCTTTTAATTTAATTATAATACAATTAAATAGATAAACACCTAAATTTTGAAATTCAACAGTATCTACTTGCACCAGCTCTAACTCTGACCTTAAGTCCGACTCTGACCTTAAATCCGACTCTACGTTTTTTTTTTAAATATGGATTCTAAGATTAACCTAAATATGTGTGAATAAATTTTTTTAATTCAATAATAACACAATTGAATAAGTAAACACTCAAATTTTAAAATTCAACAATATCTACTTGCACCAGCTTTAACTCCGACCTTAAGTCCGACTCTGACTCTGACTCCGACTCCGACTCCGACTCCGACCTTAAATCTCTGTTTTTTTTTTATCTGTTTTGTCACAGTTTAATTTGACAATAATGACAATTCAAAGATGACAATAATGATGATTTACAATGATGATTATTAAAAATATTAATTGTTTTATAGAATCGCATGTTTTGATAGATAAATTGTATGTCTTGACACCAGTGTAATATGATGAGAAAAAACTGGGTAGCTTACCTTTTTATTTATTTATTTTTCGTTTTTTTTTTTCATGTAATAAACTAGAAGCTTGTATGTGGGGCCATTTAATAACAATATATCTTAAGACCCACCACAATGCTATATACATTTTAGCGCGAAATCAGACAAGAAGGGGATATATTTATTGTTGAATAGATAGCTTTGCCTTATACAGTTATTCTATGTTGGTATTTATTTTCCGACTGATTTAGAGGGATTCACTTGGTTTTCCCATGTGTAATTAAATTCTACACGCATCAACACTATTCTATATTTCATTTTCGACTTTGTTATTAAAATAAAATAAATATATAAATTTACATTACATATATACATATCAATAAATTACCCAAGTATCATTATTTTTATAATTAAAAAACAAATAATAAATTAAGAAAAAAAATATATTGTTTATTTTAAAATTGCTTCCATCATTAAATTAAAAATATGTATCTTTTCTTTTATAAATTAATTGTGATATACAATAATTCATTCAAAGACACGTCAAAAAAAAAGAGACTTACTTGGCTAGCAATGAGAGAGTAAAGTGTCAATCAAATTGAAAAATAAAGCCGAAAATAATGAAGTAACTAACGAGGCACTTGCGTGTTTATTTGTAGGCGAAAATATTTTAATAAAAAAAATATGACGACAAATTTTACGGTGCATTAGTAAAAGCAGAAAAAAAAATTTGAGTGAACGGATGTTGATTATTGAGATGTCAATTTTTGGGGGTTGATATTTTCCGGGCAGTTATTTTGCATATGCTTTTACCAAGACACATGTGGTAAATATATATATAAATTTAATTATTACATATGTATATAGTTGATAAATACATGAATGATACAAAGTGTATGTATGTGTATATATTTTGAGGAGGTATTCTAAGGTTCGAAGGTGATATGGTGTGACTGACTAATTATGTTTTAAATTAATCATCGTTTTGTCACCTCAAGCCTTTCACAGTTTCTATTTAGCCCAGAAGCAGCTTTGGCTATACACACTAGCATATGTCCCCCCCTTAAATTTACTCGGCCAACTCGTTAACCGACACTGATATGTATATTCTAATAATAATGCAACTTGGCACAACATGTATATAACGATGACTTTTTTTTTAAACTTTTATTTTTTTTTTTTAGCCTCATCATGTACTTTGTTTGACACTTTGTTTTGACAAAGTGTATAATGACACTTCGAAATTATTGAAAAATTTTAAAACTTTATTTTTTTGTTAATAAAAAAATTAATTATGTTTTCATTTTTGATTGTTAAATATATTTACATATACTAGAAAAATTATATAATTAAATTTCTTATTTTTATTTTAATTCAAAGGCAATTTTAATTTTTTTTCTTTTGATGATGATGATGGACGATTATTATTTTAGGATCAAAAATTGAAATAATGATTATCGATTCTTCGAAAAAAATCAAGATCGATTTTATTATTTAAAAAGAAACTTGTTTTTTTTTTACACATATTTTAAATTAAATATTTATAATATTAAATGTTTTTTTTTTGTTTTATAAATTGGCTAAAATTTTATATCGAAATTTCTTGGAAATTTTTGTCGTAAAATTTAATTTACCAATGAGTTTACTTCTATAGTTTTTAAATATAAAAATAAAAAAATGATAATTGAGCCAAGAAATTAAATAAATAAAATAAAATTCAATAAATTAGCTAAGAGATTTAGGTTGAAAAAAAAAATTTTTGTAGTTAATCTTGCTGAGTGGATATATCATTAATAACAAATATACTGTGACGAATTCGTTGACAAGTTAAAGCTGCTTTGGTATTAATCATAACCTCATAGTTTATATTAATTCAAGTATCATAAATAGATAGAGACAGACAAGATGAGCTGTTAACCCAACGGTGTCTAATTGCTTGCTTTTGCAGTATAATATTTTATATAATCGACATTAAAAACACGCACATCCTCACCTACATAATACACACAAATATAAAAGATTTAAACAGTGATGACAGTTTGTTTAAATGCAATTAATATTGCTCTGTTGATAGTCACGTTATCTGTTTATCAGTAAATTAAATTAAAACAAAAAAGAAATTATAATATCGAGGGTAAAAAAATTAAGTCTTTTTGAGATTTCATAGAGATCTCTTCGAAGTCTCGTTTGTGAGACGGATAGAGATTGTTCAGAGACAAATTAAAGAAGAATTGAAGAAAAATTAGAGACGAATGCAAAAGACAAAAGAAACCCTTAATTTTACAAATAAATTTTAAATCAATTTAAAGACGAAAATAAAAAATAAAAAAAAAAAAATATTTATAATTTTACTGAGATGGAATCAAACAGAAGCAATAATAATAAACTTATAAATTTCATGTCGACCATAATAATTTTTTTTTTCATTTTTACAGCAATCAGCTATTCGAATTTTACATTGTGATGGTGCTTGGCAGTTTTAACACTTTCAAGCGCATCGTATATCCAAACCAAACAAGGTAAAACCTTGAAAGACGAGGATCAAATTTATGAATATTATTTTCCAGCAGATGTCTTTTCCGATAAGACGTCGTCGGTGTTTTGTAATTAATGACATCTAAGACAAGCCAAAAATGAAGGATAGAATATAACTGTGCAAGTTAATATATATAAGAAGTTTGAAGGACAAAAGAAAGGAAAAATTGAAACAAGAAGAAAATAATATAAAATGAATATACAAAAAGAAAAAAAGGAAGAGGGAGTTAGTGAGTAAGAAGAAGAAGACAAAGATTCTATACTTGGTTTATTGATAAGGCAAAGCATCAGCTAAAATTGTGGGGTATATATAATAAAATACGACAATGCCCGTGTAAATTATGCCGCAATGACTTGGTAGTTTTAAAGTCAGGAAGCTAACATTAGCCGCATTGATACAGCTCTTGCTTTTGCCATTTTCCTTTTTATATACCCTTGCACCACCTACCCTCTTTACTCTTCTATACCACCTATACTTACAACCATTAATATTACTTTACCAACATGAAACTCAAATTTAAAACTTTACATAATATTTCTTTCATACTTTTTATTTATATACTTGATGAAAATCAATATACAATATTATTTCATTCAATAGAAATAAATAAATAAATAAATAAAAAAGGTCAGTGAACTGTAGATTGTTTATAAACTAATAACTCGACATTTTGCCTAAAAAATAATCTAAAGAAATGACAAGTAGCGCGCTCTTGTAGTGATTTAAAGCTCGACATAACCTCAAACAACAAAATTGAGGACTTCAAATCTCTAAGACTTTCAAAGCTAGTCCAAAGAAAATTAGCAGATTATTTGTGCCATAAAAGTAGCCTATTTTCATGGTAAATTATATGGTTTTTTTGACTTCAAAAAAAACATTGGAGGTTATGACAAGAGTCACTTGAAATGAGTGACTTTTTTTTCTGTAATTTTCAGGATTTTTCGATGAGAATTGTAATCATTTCTTCAAACATAAACATGCTTTAGCAACACTTGGATTTCATTGCAATTAATCAACATCATCACAATGAATAATAATTATATTTATTGATAGGAATAATGCGCATGCATGCGTACACACCTTGCAAGTGTATGTATGTATTCACAGAATATAGTATGGAGAAACAAATGAGAACCACAAAAGCTTCAGTTGGATTAAGTAAAAACAAATTGTCAGGATTTACGTTTGACGCAGTAGAAAATCAAAAGGACAAACAATTAATAATCCAAGTGTTAGAAAATACAAAACAATTAATCAGAATTAAAACAGGGTGAGAGATAAAATAGTATACATATATTGCATTTGTATATATAAAGGGCACGAAAATTTAAGTGAACGAAAAGGCAGTCAGAAAGTTAAATTTTACAGTTTGTTATATATATAGTATACAGGATATAACAGCATGTTGTAACTATAAAGGAAGTATGAGAATGAATGAGAAATTGAAAGTGAACTTTGGGATAAACAAAGGTTTACATCAGTGTCAGTCGCAACAAGTCTGATTTTGTCTGAAGGCCAACACTATGAATATTCACCGGTCATTTGGTTGACCCAACAATTTCAATATTCACACCCACTATATATCCAACTTTACCACCCTCTTATTTAACCCTAAACCTCATCATTTCTCTTTTCTTTACTATTTATATATGTATCAGTTATTCTTTCGCGAATAATTAACATTGAAGGCACCAAAAATATATATATAACATCAAAACCAGCAGCCAACGTAACTCAAAGAATAAAATTATATACAATATTCATTTGTCCAGCTGAATCAAGTTTTTCACTCTTTTATATTCACTTGATTCAATCTCTGCTTCTCTCTCATGATTCCCCATCTCCAATAAACGTAAATAGAAAGTGGGCGATGGTCCGAAAAGTAAAGGTATATATATATTGAGGGGTGAATCACAACTGATCGTCATAAACGTTATGAGAGCCGAGTGTTTTTGCTGGAAGAGACATATAGAATGAAAGGGATTTTCCACCCTTATACAGTGGTCATTGCCTTTGAATTTGAAATTACATTTTGCAAAAGCCAAGTGTCGATTCCAATATATACTAACTTTTAATATAAACCTTTCATTTATTTTTTTTTTTTTTCAACGCCTATATTTGATCATGAATATTTTTTATGGATGCATGCATTAATAGAAAATTTATATTAGTGATTTTAGTTTTGATGATGAAACAATTAATTAATGTATTTGCTTTGTCTTAAAAGTGATGTTTCAGATTTAATGATAGACAGTGATCAGACAAAATAATCCATATACAGAGAAGAGTTGAATTTGTCAGAGGACAGTCGAATGATTTAATCCCTGAATGATGGACGGTCCTGTCATTACGATGATCTGCGTCGCGTAAAGTGACAAGTGGTTAGGATCACCATGTTACCCGTACCTCTCGAAAATAGTTGTGTATATAGAGGTTATACGATTTGAAGAGGACGCACAATTTCATGCGGTGATAGCACGTGGATTTCAATCCATAGAGAAGCAAGAGAATGTGATTTAGAAAACGATGAGATCAACGGGTTAAAAGGGGTGCTCGCACTAATAGAGAGAATGATTTTTTGTTTTTACTATTTTAGAGGGATGAGAGAAGCAAGTAGTACACACAAACCGTACAAATCATGTCGGTATTACCATGTCAAGCACGTGGAATCAACCTGTCGTGCAACTCGAAATCTCGATGTTGATGGTAATACTGATTTATCGGAAGCAACGACAACTATGCATACACAAATTTTGTATACATGTCTATTTACATCCAGCTATTCTCTCACTAGATTTTTTTATTTTTTTTAATTTAAATATAGGTGTTTAAAATTTTATGATTAACATCTACTATTTTCATGAAAATCCATCCGATTGATCAATCACTGATGCAAATAATTTTTCGCTTAATTGAGAATTACGAGAGTCACAATGTGATTATTATATACAAACACGATCAGATAGTTAATTTTGTGCATATAAAATATTATCGTTTTAATTATTTTACTATGTAATTATTTTTAAAAAAATCTATATCGTCAATTTTTGTATTTATGAACTTTTCAATTAAATTTACTTCTTACCTTTCAAGATGCTTTACGATATCTTCATAGGCTGCTCGACAATTTTCCCACACTCCAGATCTAAATTAAAAAAATAAAAAAAAAAAAACATAAATAATAATTAACTACATGATTTTTAGATATACAAATAATGTTTTTTTTTTTTTTTTAATTTAAATTTTTATTTGAAAATATATTTGTCATTAAACGGATGAAAGGACAAATCAGTAGCAAAGAGATTGGGCACTGATTAAAACTGAACGTTAAAAAAAAAATAAATATCCATGGCTTTTGATGTTTTTAGTTAATTTCCGATCTGGTAATATCAATCGTCTTATATTTACAAAAATTATTCAATCCAAAGAACACCAATGAAAAATTAAATAAAAATACAAAAATAAACATTGATAAAAATTTTAAAAATCACAAAAATAAACCTTCAGAAAAAGAAATGAAAAACAAGTTTAAAAAATAAGTGTTGTATAATTATTATTGATGTTTTTTTTTTTGTTTTTTTAAATCTATGGTTAATGTGTTTTGCGTGCCGTCGTTATCATTATTATTCTCGTTGAAGGTCATGGGTGTATGTATATAGAGAAAGGGCCAGTGACAGAGAGTAAACCTATAACGAATACCTAGAACAGGGTTGTGTTGAATTAATCATATTTTCAGTGTTTGTCATGGGCCACCCTGTAAAACACCCCTTACTCCTCCCAATCTCTCTCCTTAACTTGCCTCAGACGTAATCCGTCTTACCTCGTGCGACGAGAGCACCAACGATAGATTTGCATTTTAATTAAAAGCAAAGCGCTGAAATCATAATGCGAAACGTGTGTTGCCCGCCTTTACGTATATAGTTATTGTGTTTATAAATTTATATATATATTGTGTATATAATATACGTATATAAATGATAAATAAATATATGTCTGACCAATTTTAATCAAATTAATTTTGATAGATTTTTTTAGTGTAAAAATTAGTATATTTTCTTTAAAATTATTTAAATATATTGTTTTTTTTTAACTCTTAAAAATGTTTTAATAAATTTGACATTTTTTAAAGAAACTTCAAGCGATTTGACAAGTGGATAATTACATTGCTTTTACAATACAACCACTCAAGTAAATGACGATGTTGTAACCACTTAATTTTAGGAAAATCAAAGGCCAAGAAAATTCAATATACTAATTCATAATGACAGATACTTAATTATTAATTCAAGAAATATATTTCTTAATTTTTTTTTTCTTATTTATTTATTTGTATAATTTTTAAAAATGCAAATTTATTTCTACTTGTTGGTAAAAAAGTTACTTAAAAAGTTGTTTTAATTTATGCTAAAAAAAAATAAAATAATAATCCAAGTTTTTTGTAAGATTCATGTAGTATAAATACATTAAATTTAAAATTTTATTTTAATTATAAAATAAATTTAATGACTTGTAAATTAATATTAATCAATAAATTTATTCTAAGCAAAAAATTATTTTTCAATAAAGTTATGTAAATGTGATAGGTATTCGGGTCATTCGACAAGTCAATGCACTTTTTTATATATATTTTTTTTTATTGAATATGTTATATTGAAAAGGGCTGCTTATTCTACTTGACGTCGTTTTACTATGCTACTTTTTATTCATGTTATTTTGTTGATTTTTTTTTTTTCTGTTAATAGGTATATGTCTAGCACAAGATTGTTGGAAAGTAACTTGCAGCCAAGTATGTTGTAAGAAAAAAATAAATAAATAAGTAGTGGAATGTAAAGTAAGACAAAGAAAAAAAAGGATAGAAAAGATCAAGTAGTGTCGAGACCCCTTATGATTTCCACGGCTTCATTCGTCTTTAAATCCTCTTAAACTTGTATTCTTTTGGCCTCGCGAACCCTTTACTTATTTTTCTATTTTTTTTCATCTCTCTATCTTTCTTTTTACTTTACTTGTATATTTTTCCTTTTTATACACTTAGAGTTTTTTTTTTTTTTTCTACTTTCTTGTGTGCTTTTATTTTTTTTTTATATTTAATTTTATTATTTTTATCTTAAAAATTTTTAAATAATTTATATAAAATTTGATATTTTAACTTAATGAAACATGAATTTACTAAAGTCAAAGTGAAAACTTGGTGCTTTTAAACGAAGGGTCTAGGGTTAATGAAAATGTTTCCCGCTGTGGTAAAACATAGTTGTCTCATCACTGAATATATATAAGTTAAGAAAACTTAAAAGACTTTAAAATAATGACAAAAATCTTGTCAAAAAAGTTTAACGAATATATACAAGTTAAATGATAAAATTCAATTGATAATTTTAACTTGAATAATAAATAAAATTTACCTTGCAAGAGCTTCCATATTTGACATATTTGGATTTACTTTGAGACCTTGTTCAACACGTGCTTGAACTTGTGCTTGAAGATGATGTGGAAGATTTGCTGGTGATAATATTGCCGTATGTCCAGCTCCAGGATGTCCACCAAGTTGCATATACTGCATGTGACTGAGGTGAGTTGGTGGTTGATTATAGCCATTTGCTAATAGTGGTGATTTTTCCATTCTTGAAACGTCTGAAACAAACAAAAATTAACAATTAATTTCAATATCATATTTTAAAAAATAATAGACTAGACTTGTTCTAGTTGTCTATTCATTTTTATTACATAAATATTGGATTGTTTTAAATTTTATTTCATTTTTAAAAATTACAAGAAAATAGTGTTTCCCCTTAATGTATGCCCTGTCACGTTTTTAGCCCCAATGCAGGCGTCATTGACGCCCAAGTTCATCTTGAAAAAAATACACCCCATATATCGTTTGTTTTGCCAACGCCAACAGTTGGTCTCGCAATGATAAGTCCACTTCTTTGATATATTTTTTTTTTTTTTATTTCAACATCCAGCACATACTTGACTTCTATCTGTGAATTTTTTTTTATCCCTCTTTCAAGATTTCTTTCCCGAAATTCGTCTCACATTCTTCACCACGCTTGCTTCATTCGTCAAATATGTCTCAACTTTTTCACCCACGATGACACGCCAGCTACTCGATTTTTTTATATTTCTTTTTTCGATATATTATATTGTGATTTTTTTTTTACTCTTCAATAAGTCAAAGAAAAAAATACACAGTGATAAGCTACTTTACAAATATTAAAAACAATTTATCATTAAGATGAAAAAAAAAAATTAAAAAATAATATATAAAAATAATTTGTAAAATTAAAATTTACATTTATAAAAAAAAAATGAACAATTGATGAAAGTTGTTATTATTATAAATACAAGTTATATTTTATTTTCTAGACATTTTAAAAAAAAATAACATACTATATAGAATTTAAAAAATGTATAATAATTTAAACAGTAAATTGTAGGTTAACCAAGTGTTATGGAGTTAAAATAATTTTGGGACGAAACAATAACTCAAAAGTCGACAGAAAAATGACACTTCTTGTTTCTATGTGTAGTATATACAAGACTAAAAAATTATTTGGCAAAAATAAAAAAAAAAATGAAGAACGTAAAAGAGGAGGAGTGACTTGGCGTCGGCCCAGGATAAAAGGATAAAGGACACGTTTGTATGCCAAAGGGAAAAGAGTGCCTATTCATTACAAATTATCTAAATGGTAGTGATTTTAGGTATGGAAAGAAAGCAATAGAGAGAATGAGATATTTAAAAATGTAAAAAAAAAAAAAAATAAATACACCGGCTGGGGCACCGTTTGACAAATAAGTGGTGGGTTTGTGCTTAAGGCATTGAACAAAACTATCTTATGGTTTCGCACAGTGATTGTCGATCAGTCTTCAACATCAACCAAATAAAAAAAAAAAAACAAATAAACACTAGGCCCATCGGCCACGAAACAAACTCACTTTTGACACAAATCTACATACACGTATACGCACTCCATCGTTATAAAAAATAAATAACTGTATACAAAAAAAAAAACCATCCAACAAAAGATAATCAAAAGATATATATATATAAAAAAAAAAATAAATAAATATCAAACTGACAACCACTGTTAAAGCCGGTCCATGGTCAGAGCCTCCAAAATTGGACTTATTACAACTTATACATATAGAATGCGATTTGAACGATCTGCTCAATAACAGACATTAAAACCAATCTATATGATTTAATGAAATACGTCTAAACTCTCTACCACTTACCTATATTATGGCTCAAGATATACGAACATGGCGCGCGCATTTCATGATCAACAAAATGAACAAAAAAAAAACAAAAATAAGGACAACAAAAAATTTGTTACCATATATATACACGCGCATTTATAAAACCTCCTGAATGATGCAAATATTTTTTATTAAAAAATAATATATATATAAAAAAAAATGCAAGTTTTTATTTTTTATATTCTGCATGTTAATTTAAGGGTGGAGCTGAACGAGTTTGTTGCATGTAAATTAGACTTAAACTAACCAAAAAGACGTACACTCATGTAATGAATCCTTTTTTCGGAGAAAAACACTTGTGGTTCGCTTTGAATCGCCCTTCTGACCACAATACTGTATATAAGAACTATAAAACACAATTTGAGGACTAAAGACTGTTGTATATATACAAAAATAAATGAATGAAACAAAAGGATAAGAAAAAAAAATATATTTATATATGGATAAAAAAATTTACGTGAATATATTTATAATGTTTTACACACATATATATATGAATCATAACTAATTCTAAAAAATAAAAATTTTATACATACAAATGAATATGGGATATCTCATAAATGTCCGGTATTTGTATGTGTTTGTGTGCAAGCTGATGAGGTGACAACCCATAATTATACAGACCACTTTTAGTCTGGGGCCCGCTGACTTTGCAGTGGCATGCAGAGAATGGAGAGAGACAAAAAGAGATAGCAGTCAAGCAAACTACTATACACTATATTGAGTCCCCACTTTTTAAATTTATTTATTTATATTTATTTATTTATTTACTTAACAAATTATTCTCATGATGTATATCCAACTTTTATGTATGTATTTTTATTTGTTAGTTATGCATATGTTCTTTCGAAAGCTTTTTCAAAGTTTTTAAAATAAATGAGGTATGTATTTATTGAATTTATTTTATTGTACAAATATATCTGAGCTTTTTTTTTTGTTTTTTGTCAAGCTTGAGATAATTATAGAACTTGATAAATATATTGCGAAAGAAAATGTTTAAGGTGTGCAGTGTTGTATAATCTTTGAATCAAATAATTATAAATATGTATGTGTGAAATTAATAAAATTATAAGCAACATTTCAGATGAAAGAACACACATAACTGAATGAAATTTATGACTTATATATTGCTAGTATTTTGATATTATCGCAATAAATTAAATTCGTATATGATCGAATACACAGAGAAAGAAATTTGTTTCATATTTGAATGAAATAAATTTAGCATTTGTATATAATCAATATTTAAAATAAATAAATAATTTTTATAAAAAAAATAAATATTAATTATTATAAAATAAATTAAATATTTAAAGCAAATAAATGATTATATTTAATTATTTTTTACATTAAATAATAGACAAAAATAAATTGAATATTCATTATTTATTTAATAAAAAATTAAGTATAAATATTTTTTTTAAATAATAATAGAAAAAAATATAATTCGATTATATAAATTTTTAAAATTTATTATTATAATTTTAAATAAAATTTATTAACAAAAAATTAATTAATATTTAAATAATAATAATTTTCATATTTTTGTTAAATTAAAAAAATTAAAAATAATTCTTGTAAATATTAAATTAAATAATTTATTTATTTGTTTAATAAATTTTCATTTATCTCAAAAATAATAAATTCATCTTTCAATATTTGACAAATGTGTATTGATCAATATAGCGACAAATTAAAAAATATAAAATCAATATCCAGACTGTATTATGTATTGGCGGTTGTATACAAAGAATCGAAGATAAAAAAAAAAAAAAAAGACAAGAATAAAGTTGAATCCTCATATACATACTCTAAGGAAAACGAATGCGAATAACAGTGATGAGTTTCGGTGTATATGAGAGATCCGGTTTTTCAAGTAATCGCAAAGTGGTCGACTGGTGAGATCAAGACAGAAAAAATAAAATAGAAAAAATCGTCTTGTCTCGAGAAGAAGAAGCATAATATTGTAAAAATTTCAAAGCCAATATTAAATTGAAAACTCATATAAAAAATTATCCAACACCTACATTACTCAAATATAATTATTCAAAATTAATTCTTTATTTTTCATTTTCCACTTTTCTATTCACTTTTACTCTTATTTATTTTTTATCCATCGCACCAATCATTTTTTCCTCTTCAATTTTTCAAATCATTCATCTATTTATTTATCAAATTTTCTTTTTTCGAACATCTTTCAAATTCTATTCACCAAGCGCCACTATTTTTTTTTTTTATAATATATATGTCTTATATTTGTTCTTTGCTTTCGTTCTGCTATGTGAAGCATCATCCGAGGGCCATAAACCATTTGATATATATAGTGTCTAAGATTTTTAGAGTTCTGTCAGCCCCGCCTACAATCAAGCCTTAGTATTATTTACACTCTTTTATTTCTATGTATATATGTGTTTTTATTTTTTCTCACTCAATGTTCATTTTATTATTTTTTCATTTCATTTAATTTTTATGGTCTTTCTTTTTCATTCAAAATATACTTACCGTATATAAAAAAAATTACATTGTTTATCATTAAAATCAATATTATACTTTTACTTCTAACATATAATATAAAACTTTTTTTTTTCATCCAATTAATAACAATATATAAAACATTGAATTATAATTAATTTGTAAATTTTAAAATAAAATCTACAATTGTTTTTGTATTTTTAAAAAATTATTTCAACTGTTTTGTTGGAGGTGAAAGTGCTAATGTTTCGTTTGGTATCAAGAGCAATAATCAGAGACCATACGTCTGATGATTGAGCCCTGTATACACCTCACTTTAACGTGCCATCTGCCCAGCAGGCAACCAGTACATACATAAATACATACACCAAAAAAAAAATAAAGTAAAAGACGTAATGTATATCGAGGTGGTCGATACTTTTAACATTAAAAAAAAAAGATAAAAAAAAATATATATAAAATAGAAAAGAAAGGATCTTTGAGCAACATCGGTTAATCCAGTGCATAAACATTCTATTGTATTTCGCATAGGGATGCTTCCATTATATCATATTTCGTTATTAATATCTTCTGACTGGCTGGTCTCGGGAGCAGGTAGAACTCATATTTTTTTTTTTTTTTTCTTGTATTTATTATATTCAACGAAGACTGGAAGAAGGATAAACATTGTCTGCCGACAGGATTCAACTATTTTTTTTTTTATCTCATAAATAATAACAATAATAATTTAATAGTTAAAAATGAAAATTTAAACAATTAAATGCTACTTGTTTTAAATATTTTTATTATTTTGTTTCAAGCTAATTTGAGTAAATAAAAAGTGTATTAATATTGTTGTAATTTTTAAAACTTCAAGTGTTTTTTTTTCATGTTTTTATGGGAGATATAAAATGGTATTTTGGATGAATGAATTGTACATATGTGAGGAATGAGTGTACATGGATTTTAAAATAGACATATGTTAAAGAAATAAAAAAATTTTAATATTTGAATTTTGTTAATGTGAATGTGAAAGATAAAATTTGTATAGAGTTTATTATTTATTTTGTAAATGTATGTATGATCGTAAGAATAAATTTTTAATATATGTGTGGGGGGACAGATGAACCTTGCCAATTCATTGATGCATAATCCCGCGGTATCCGCGAGCATCTGTTGGGCATTGTTTATCGTTTTATGAGGTAATTATAATAAAGAGCATGTATCCACAAAGATTTATGAACAACTAATTTAACATTTCCCTGGATTTGTCTCGAACATTTCATTGCAGTCTGGATAATTTTTTTGTTCTTTTATTTTCTGTATCTTTATTTTTAGTCGCATAATAGTCTGCTATTTGTAATTTATATAATTAACTTGAACTTTAACTTGTTTTAGTATTTATAAAAAAAGAAAATTATTTAATAAAATGAATAAAAATATTTTGAAATAGTGTAAATTTGATATATATTTAATTAGTTAATTTTTTGTATATAATTAATTAATTTTAATTGGTTTTTAATATAAATTAAAAATGATGGAATGATAATTAAGTTGTACTAAAAGTTGTAAGATAAATGTAGAAAAAAATTTGAGATATTTGCCAGAGGCTGAAATAATATTTACAACGTAAGCAAATAAATGTTATACCTGGTAAAATGTGTAACTTATTTTTATTACAACAAACATGATAAATAGTTAAATTTGTACTACATTTAGAGCAAAATAAATTATTAAAAGTACCTTTAATCTTAATGAAGTGAACAGTACAAGAGTTGCGAAAAAAAATATAGCTATAAATTTATAAATAAATAATAAACAATTTTTGTGAAATAAAAAATACTGCAATTTTAAGTTAATGTGTATAGTTTGTTAAATAAAATAAACTTGCTAAAAAAGTTGATGATTAAGTAGATAATATCTTAATTTTGTTTATACTAAAAAGCTTGAAAATTTTTTGGTCAGCTTGATTCACTAAAAACTTAAAAACTTGTGGATAAAATGAAATGAAAAAATAAAAAATAACGAGAAGAGAAAGAAAAAAAAAAAGGGTCAAAAAGGAGTGAGGTAAAATGACAGGGGAAAAAAAAATATACAGAGGGATGTGTAAGTGGAATAGCGGCAGTAAAACCATAACAATGTTACCAAAATGAAGAGGTTTAATACGTGAATGCACTGGTCGTTGGGTGTTTTATTTTAACTGTTGTATACTACTCGTAAAAAACAATCAAGCGACGCGCCGGTCCGAGACACACTAAAATTCTTGATTGTAGCTGATGAGAAGGATGAAACTGCGAATGTCTATTTTAAAATTAAAAACAAAAAAAAAATTGAAAAAAAAAACAAAATGCTTTTTATAAACTTACTAATTTCCGAATGTTATATAAAAATGGATTTTAATTTTTATAAATAATTGTAACAGGTGAAATGGGCCAAGTCACAAATCGTAAAAATGGCAAAAAAATAAAAAAAATTGATAATTTGATGGTACATTAACAAATCGACTTTTTCAATTGATTTTTTTTGCAATAGGTCAGTTAAAATGTCATCTTATTTGTGTGATTAATTTTGAATGATTAACCTTAACAAAAAAATCACAAAAAATTAATAATTCAAACGAAAAAAAATTTATCTGTAAATACACGTAAATTTTTTTATTTTAATTATTAATTATTTTGTTGTTATTTTTTGATATTATTTATGGAAATTAATTACACAAATAAGTCTGTATTTCAAACAAGCTTATGCAAAAAAAATCAATTGAAAAATTTAATTATTAAACGCTGGAGCTAATTATCAATTTGTAATTTTGTTTTTCAACTATTTTTTTTGTTTTTTTTTTTTTCGCATAATTTTCAAACTTTAATTAAGTATTTGAGTAAATATATATATGAAAAATTTAATTTATGGTATATTCAGTGTGTCCTTAAAATAACCCACGGCTTAGATTTCCAATTCTATAATTACTTTAGGATACATTGAGGGACGGAATAAACACACGGGTCAACCGCAATTGTGGCTCTTACAAGCTCCACAGTGGTTTACCAAATTACTTGATTACTACTGTTTTACCACAGCGACTCATCGTATCATGCATATATCCCAAAACCTTCATAAATAATATACATATATATATCTATAATAAATTTTAAAATTTCAATAGACAAAAAAAAAAAAAGGAAAAAAGCTCAAAATGAACCTGTTAAAATGAACAAAAAGCTCTATGTGTGTAAAATGAACAAAATGGCAAATTGAAAAACGTATATATCAAAATAAAAAAATAAAAAAATATATATGAAAACAAAAGATGTTTAAAATTTGTTTTTGTTCTGATGGAAATGGAATTTTTATTTTTCATTTAACTACAACCAAATGTTGAGCCAATAAAGCTTGATATTTTGATATGGTTTAAGTTTGTGTGTGTGTATCAACTCGATTGTGTCATATGTTTACACAATGAGGTTCAATCTCGGATAACAAAAGATAAAAATATAAAAAATTTCAGCTGTATAATGAAAAAACTCCAAATTTTCTATTTTTTTTTTTTTTTTTGGCAATTTTTTAAATTAAATTATCGACTCATTGATGTATATGACATTGTGTATGGTTTAAATTTTAAATATTTAACACTTAATCGAAAGGGAGGGAGGGGGAGAGGTTTATCACAAACCTTAAAAATCATTTGTTGATTTTATAATTTGATTTTTTTTAAATGTGATTTTAACGAGTTATTATTTGTGATTTTTTTGAATTCTGTGACTTGATGATTTCAAGTGATTTTCAATACTTCAAATGACTTCAAAGATTACTAAAATATTATTTTTTAATTTTTTTTAGAATTTTAAATGATTTTATGCTACTTTCAAGTGATTTCGAATGAAATTGTCTAGTGAATCTACTTTTAATAAATTCATTAAATTTCAAAAAAATTAAGGTGATTAATTAAGCATGCTTAAGGCTATGTTAAATAATATTTTAGTATTTAAAATTAAACTTTACAATAAAAATAGGATATAGTTTATTAGCTACAGTTAATTTGTAAAATAATAAATTATTAATAATCAAATTTAAATAGCCTGATAATCATACCACCCAATCATATTCAAAAACTATTTTTTCTTTTTATTTATCTGTCAGGGACTTTGGGTATACATATCACTTATCAATTTTTTTTTTTCAAAGATAATATTTCACTGTAATCTCTACATTAATATTCCATTCAAAACAAATGTTCAAATATCTATAAATAATATTTATTTTCCAACAGACAATATATAATAACGATCTATTGTTGTTCCCATTGTTTCATTGAAATTGCAACTAAATGAAGCTCGTTATTACAATGAAATAATGCTCCATCATATTAATCAAATCACCAAAATATACAATTCAAATAAACAATGAAATAAATCATTATAAAAATAATAAAAAAACTATTTCTCCTGACATTTACATAAAATTATTTTTAAAAAATCCAATATTAAAATTAAATAATCAAATGATAAACACAAAAAATAAATACATAAAAATTTGATATTATTAATTTTCCTGTATACGGTGTGTCATGAAAATTTACTCAATATAATTGGCAAATGGTATATTCATTAACATTCAGGAAAACGAGTTTATTTACTGGTTAAATTGACATAACCCTGAGGGGGAAGTAAAGAAGAGAGAAAATATATAAATCAAAAGAGAGCTACAGATTCAAATAATAACAATGATTATTTACTCAAACAATTTAGTTACCATGAAAAGCCCAGATTATTGCAATGTATTAAATATATAATTTAATGAAAATTTTCATTAATTAAATATAAATTATATATTTAAAAAATGCCATAAATATTATTATCAAAGAAATAAATGTGTATGATAATGTTGCCAATGGGACACCAGGTGGTATATATTTCACATGATGATATTGATATGGCTGATGAAAATAAAGATGACTAGATGATGTGTTTGACCTAATTGATTGTTGTCCCGGTGGTTTGCTGTTGCCACTTGGTTATACTATAAACTGCAAGCACGCGGATGGCAATAATCAAGTGTGTCGGTAGCCACTATACATAATGCACATTTATGCAATATACATATAGATTTTAGATATTGAATACAAATATATTTTATATATGTATATTAACCAAGTGTATATATCAATTTCATGATGCACACTTGTTCAATAACATCTCAATGTGTTTATACAAATATTTCATATATAATTAATCATTAATAATATTATCAATGTGGTGCATTATGATACTTGAAGTTCATGAATATATTTGTGATTGTTTGGAGACTTGTGAGTATCATTAACATCAACAATATTAGTCAATTCATTTGCTAATTAATCAGTCAAATTTATCGATAATTAAATATATTATTTAACATTTTTTACTGTTTGTTTTTTGTTTTAATTAAAAGTAAATAGTGAAATAAATTTTTTTAGAAAATTAAAACTCACCTAGATGTCCATTTTCGTAATAATCTCCATTGTCGAGTCTGTGTTTTTTAAGTTGATGCCCAGGATGATGACCAGCAGCAGCAGCAAGATGACTTGCAGCCAAACTTAGTCCAACTGATGCTCTTTTAGGTGGTCTTCCTGGCCTGGAGCTGCACAGTGGTAGAGAGTTACTGTGGTCAAAGACAACCGTCGTCGAGATAATAATTTACCACGACGATTTAAATAGTATTTGTTTTTATCAATAATAACTTAAAATAATATTGTAAATTTCATAGAAAAAAAAATATATATGAAGAAGTTAATTGTTCATCTAACAATTTAAAAACATTTCGAGAACTTTTATATATTTAATAAAACAACATAGGTGTATATTGAGATTTAGAGTCTGCAAATTTATTTTTCATGCAGGCGCCACTGAGGCGCTTGAAATCTTTCGTCTTTTTTTCTCTACCTCACACACAAGTTTCTTTAAAAAATTTTTTATTTTTTTCTTTTCATCATCATTCCTATACACATAATATGCATACAAATATATAACCAAAAAATTTTTTGCCCTGGTTGTAGCACCTTATATATAAATCCAAGGTTCTCAATTCTGTCTGAGTTTGACGCGCGATATTCTTCGTGATTCTTGGGTTCTTGAGGCAGGTCCATTAGTCTCGGAAATTTGTTTGAACCAAAAAAAAAAAAAAGCATAAAAAAAACAAATAGAGTCAAGAAAAAAAATATATATATAGTATAGATATAGTGGAAGAAACAAAATAAAAATAAAAATTACTTTTCAAGCAGAAGATTAATGTATTTTTACATGCAGAGAATTCTTCAATGTGATTGCTTTGTCTTGGTATTGTAGAGTACATGAGAACCCATGGTTTGTATAAGTCAGAGCAATCTCATAGTAGTCAGAACAGATTTGTAAATCTAATTTTTCATCCAACGTGTGTGCCTATTGCTTTTTTATTCGCTTCAATGAAATTCAAGTCACAAACTCTCTTTATTATTCTCCCTCTTAGGCTTAAATAAAAACTTTTTCCTCATACTTTGACAATTTTTTGTAGTAAAAAAATATAACCAACAAATTTTTTCTACCATCATCATCAACAACAACAACAGCAACAACAAAAATTTGGCACTTGTCTTGTTGTTGTCTTTGAACATGATTATTTTTTTCAATGCAAAATCATGTCACATCTTGATTTCTTTTTTATTATTTTTTTTGTATTAATATTTTTTTATTTTGGCGCAAAATACTCAAAAGATACTCGTGGTTGGTTTATACCGCTTCTTGATCTCTTAAACCGCTTAGCTTCGGGTTACATCGAAAACAAGAACACACTCTAAACGCTTAGTTGAGTTACCGCATAATACTAAATCCTCAATGCTTATTTGCATACTAAATATTATTATTTATTATCTTTTTTTTTTTATTTATTTTTATTGTTTTAGTGTTAGTAATAGTATTTGGCGAATTGATAAAATTAATAAAGGCTTATTGGAGTCGATAGAAATTTTAAATAATTAATCGATATAGAAATCAATTGTTTGTTGCAAAAAAATATTTTAAAATAAAAATTTTACATTCAATTCATGGGCAAAATAACGACAATTAATTATTTTTTGCATTTATTTGTTGTCAGAATTGTTTTGCAAACTTGGAGGATTTTTAATTTGAAAATTATGACAGAAAATATTGAATTTTTGAAATTTTGTAAAAGAATAAAAATTACAAAAAAAAAGAGTTGTAAGAAGGACATAGAATAAAATAAAGAAAAACCGTTTCATCGAGCACGAAATTCAAGATAATGACCTACCGCCTTGCTTCGACTCTTTTGAATAATTCATGTCCGGCTGTGAAATACATTGCATGGATCGTTAAGTCAAAGTAACTGAAAAATATTTTGATGCACCGTCTGTTTATGAGTTTAATAATTTGAAAGTTTTTTTTTTTTTTCTTTCAATATATACAACAAATGTATAAATATCAAATTGACATGTGAATATATAATTTTTAATTGCAATAAAAAAATTGAAATACGATGAAATTTAAAAGTTGGATATATATTTAATTTGATAATATTAAAATAGGTTAAATGAATAAATAAAATATATATACTTGTATGTATATAAGAGTACGAGAATATTGGCTGACTAAAACAAAAAACTAAAACTTTCCACGGAAGCGAGCGCGTAATTAAGACAATTAAGGTACTCACGATAAATCACACTGTACTCATCTACCTTGGGGGGATACAATATCGCATCGACAATCTACACGCGTTCCAAGTTGAACAGCAGCTTGATGCCACCAACCTCGATTTACTTAATTTTAATTTTTTACTAAAAATATACATACTTTTTTTTTGTTCAATACAATTAAATCAATATTTATTTGAGATAAATGAAAATTTATTAAACAAATAAATAAATTATTTAATTTAATATTTACAAGAATTATTTTTAATTTTTTTAATTTAAAAAAAATATGAAAATTATTATTATTTAAATATTAATTAATTTTTTGTTAATAAATTTTATTTAAAATTATAATAATAAATTTTAAAAATTTATATAATCGAATTATATTTTTTTCTATTATTATTTAAAAAAATATTTATACTTAATTTTTTATTAAATAAATAATGAATATTCAATTTATTTTTGTCTATTATTTAATGTAAAAAATAATTAAATATAATCATTTATTTGCTTTAAATATTTAATTTATTTTATAATAATTAATATTTATTTTTTTTATAAAAATTATTTATTTATTTTAAATATTGATTATATACAAATGCTAAATTTATTTCATTCAAATGAAATGAATTTTTTTAAATAGATATAATAATGATAAAACAGACAAATTATTTTTCTTTTTACACAGTATAAAAAAATTAAGTATGTAATTATAATGCCACACATGCTATAGGATATATGAAAATAAAATTTTGTTTTCATCAAGAATATTAAAAAATCATAATTCGCTACAATCTTATACGATCTAGCATAAAATTAATAATTCATAAGAATCACATTGCACAAAGAAAAGTAAATACAAATAAAATGAAGAAAAAAAAATAAACACGATTCTGCTAAATACTTTTGAAATAATAATAAATAAATAAGAAAAATTATATATTATATTATTTCATGCACAGTGTGTTAAGGTTTTTAAACACACAAATTGGAACTGCTTATCAATTTAAATATGAATAAAACAATATTAAATAACATTAAATAAATAAATAATAGCATAACGAGAATATTATTAACTTGTATAATTAATAAATCATTTTCATAGTCAGTGTTAATTTAAATTACTTATAAAAAATAAATAAACATGATATACTTTGTATTTGAAAATACAAATAAATATCCTGTTATTATATATGAAATATGAATAGAGAGAGATTGGAGAATAATAATGCTTTCAACAATTGATGTTAGAGAGAAGAGACAAACACATCTCGTGTTCTGATACAACCATAAATTGTCAATTTCGAAGTCAATTTGCTTAGGCTTACCAATCGACTGCCGGTTAATTTCAAGGTGAATTGTGTCCAATATGGGTATATTATTAATGGCTCATCGAGGGATAGGGGTTTGTGCACTTGGTTAACAGGGGTTGAAACTTTCTTTCTCCCTTTACATCTAGCTCTAATTTTACCCTTAATTTTTTGTTCACAATTTAAAAGAAAAAAAAAAATACTTTTAAATATATATAACTACACATAACATGGCTTTGTCAAAATAATAAATATCTTTTATCTATATACACGCGTGCAAGTTAAATATTAATATTTTATTTTTTTTTTCAAGATAATATGCAGGTTTTATTTTTATCAACAAACAAGTGCTATCAAGAACAAGGAAAACCTTGTTTATAAGAGTCTTTAACCTCTTGTTTTGTTATCTTGATAAATAAATTAATAATATTTGTAAATAACACCTACATTTTGTACAAAAAAAAATCATATCTAACATATTTTTTAATCATATAGTTTTTTGTTATTTTAAATTATTAATTTACAATAAAAATAAAAAATTATATTTTCAATTTTATATATTATTTTGGGAAAATTTAAAATCCCATTTAAAATATATATTTTTTTTCAACAAAAAAAAAAAGGATGATTTGTTTTTTATTTTTAGATATACAATTTTATGTTCATTTTTTTATTTTTTTGCTCAGTAAGCATTGAAGGGTGACATTGTAGAATAATCATGGATCTGAAACATCGACGTTTACTCAGCATGACCTCAATATATATACATGTATATATCGACCCTTTTCGCACCCCCCAAGTAACCATCATAAAGCTTCTCGTCGCATGCAATTCCCGTCATAACAACGACTTCAATTTTCGTCAAAAGTCCTCTTTGGTTGGAACCATATAACCCAGTAGAGTGTCGCTTCCCTGCCTTCGATTTCTCGCTTTATAAACTCGATTCCCACGAAAATCCAAAAAGCTCATAGACTCTATTTTTTTTCCTTTCTTTTTATTTATATATACATCCTCAAATACGAATAAAAAAAAATGAAATGAAATGACTGTTTGCACATTTCTCTATCTTTTCCTATATTTTCCAAATTATAAATTTTTACGATAACCTTTTCAGCTCCCTCGGCCCACTATCTAGTGTGATTGGATTCGTCCGATATCACACGTAAAGCAAGCAAGCCAAAAAAAAAAAAAACTTTTTAACTTTAATACTATTATCATGATTTTTATTATCTTCATTATTATTTATTTATTTATGTAGCATGTAGAAAAAGTTGAATTTGATGTACTAAAATTTTATTACAATTGAAGCAGTAAAATGAAAAATAAATTTAGATATTTTATATATTTTTACTTTTATCTATTATTATTGGTTTTAATAATTTTTTTTTTTTTTTTTGAAATTTGATACGCGAAAGAAAAGAAATAATATCTTTTTGAGGTTCGCGGTAAATAAAAAAATATAAAAATGAGAAGCAAAGACCTTTTGGCTACTATTAAACTGATCTCTTTTCCCCTTGTTGCTCACGGAAGAATATTTTCTAATAACCACAATGTAAAGCTGGGGTGCGTTACACAAAAGAAATCTTTCAAAAAATCGCGAGGGAGTAGACATTTCGGCTCTGATTTTTTTTCAACTTTTTATATATGTTTTATCTCTGTCTTATTCTTTCACTCGAGACGAGGAACTTATCTTGGTAATATTGGATTAAAACTTATGCCTTTCTCGGTCGCAATATGTTATTTTTATTGCTCATGGCTTTGCATAATATTCCGTTTTGAATTTTTCTTTTTTTTTATATTTATTTGATATTTTTTTTTTACTTTTGCATTTTGTGGATGAAGAGGCGGTGGCGTATAACGTGCGGCTAATTTTAATTTCTTCGAGTAAATGGTGAAACGTCGTCATGGGCCTGGGGGATTAGAAATTTCAGCATGTCGCTTATTTATTATTTAGTATATACAAAAAGCATTGGTAGAAAAAAGAAGACATTTCCTAATTGAGACAAGTAGAAAACTGAAAGAATAAAAAATTGATTTATATTCACCAAATTGTGTTAGTCTTTTTTGTTTTGTGAATTAAACTTTTTTCATAATTTTCATAAACAATTATTTGTTTTTTAAAATTTGTTTTGTAATTTTGTTTACTTGTTTAACTATATATTCCATTTGTTTTATATTATTTTGATACATCATATCAAGTGTGGAATAATCATAGTATAGACTTGTTACACAACGTCTCGGATAATCCTGGCAATCTAGAGAACGTGGCCCACACTCGAAAATTCATAATCCCACCAATTCAGAAGTATGTAAACACTTATCAACTTGTGTATAAAACTACATACATAACTGTACACAAACACATACAAATACACAGTATGATTATCTTGTCAATTGACAAAGTTAAATCGACTTTTTTGCAAATGTTTTTTTTTCTAAAAATTAATTAATGTTTATCAAAATTTAATAAATAAATTAATAAAATTAATGAAATTAATTCAATGAAATTTAAATAGTTAAATTAATAAATATATAAGTAGATAATATTGTTTTTTTTTTTCATTTTTTATTCATCAAAGAAAAAAAATAATATTTCATAAAAAAAAAAAGAGAAAAATTTTTCTCTAATTATAATATTTTTGTGATAAATAAAGCTAAAGGTTTTATGGTTGGTTATGAAATAAATAATAAGGTAAAATAAGAGCTTTTAACTTTGGCTACCTGCTGGTCATCAAGTGAATATATACATATTGTATGAAGAAATTTTAATACTGATATAATAAACCTATTTATATCAATGTATATGTCTGTATGTTTTTACGATTTCTCCTTAGCTATAATATTACAACAACGAGACATGCTCAAGAGCCTTGATAATAAAAAAAAAGCTTTTGAATTTAAAAAACAGTAAAAAAAAAAAAAATTACAAAGGAAATTTATTTGAAGATTTTAAAACACATATATGTTATTACAAAAAAAATCAAATACAACAATTTTTTTATGTTTTTTTGTTTGACTATTAAAATTTATATTTTTAATAATTCATCAACCCTTAAAATCAATAATTTTGATTAACATTTGTGACGTGTAATTATTATTGTTTGGATATAAAGAGATTATTTACGATTATTTTATATTTATATATTATTTTTTTTCATCAAGGGTGACTGGTGCAAGTAGTTGTATAACTACAGTGGTAAAATTGTAATTAAATTTTGACTGAAATTATTTCATTGCACCTGGTATTAACCCCACTGCAAGCTGACAATAATTTTGTCTCTTTAATTTGTTAAATATCAACAGAAATATATCTTTTAAAAATATTTTTATTATTTATAAAAAATACCATTATAAATTTTAAATAAATTTATAAAAATATTATTTTTTGATTATAATTTCGTGGAGTATATTTCTAATTTAATTTGTGGAAATTAATATAATTTTTTTCATTTAAATAAAAGTGTATCTATCAGTGTGGAATAAAATTTTATATATACATGAAAAAAAAATCAACAAAACATGACGCGGTACTTTTGGGGAAAATGAGAAGCGCGTGGACTGTCGGTTTGTGGTTAACCCATGATATCCAGTGAACTACGATACCTCTGTGGTCATATGCATTCACCGACAATGCGTTTGACATAACAGTGATGAGTGATGATACTAATGACATACTCACACTATAAATAACCCTTCATATATCCACATTAATATTCAATACAACAAAATAACTTGAAATGTCATTCGAAGGAATTTCGATTCCATCATATATTATTGATATCAATTATCAACTTTATAAATTGAATAAAATTTAAAATTCATAGCATACTTTTTCAGAATATATCAAGCAAAAAAAAAATCCACTACCCTTTATCCTGTAATACTATAAACGATCTAGAGCCAATGTCAAAATGACCATCAAAAATTCATTCAAATGAAATCTAAAAAAAAAAAAAAATATCTGGGTACGGTTTTGACCCAAAATAATAAAAATAAATAAATAAATATGTCAATTTGATCGGTGGATCATGGGGGAGAGTCACCTGACTATAGATTTACAATATTTTTATATTTTTTTATGATTTTTTTTTTTTTTTTTTTGGTATATAACTTATCTCTCGATAGATTTAATTTTATATACGCATTTATACAAATTTAACCTGATTTACAAATATCATATATATATTTTTTTTTTTGTATACACAATCCGATTGAAAATAATTTTACGCATGAATGAAAAGATATTCATATTTATTAATTCGACCGGAAAGCCGGGCACGAGGTTGCAATTGGCTTGATGACTTTCGCGCCCTCGAGGGCGTCCATTCGTGACGAATCAACTCAACGATTCATCACTATCACACAGTATCTGATTGTTTTTTTTTTTTATTTTTATATTAATTATTTAAAAGCTCAAAATAATATTTATGTGTTTCTATTATATTCAAGGTCATGTAATTAATAATAATCTGCAAAAAAAAAAAAACAAAAAAAATCTATAAAATCTATTAAAAAAAACACTTGTTACGTTCAACAAAATTATATTTAATAAATAATAATAAATACATAATAATAGCCGTAAATTAATTGTATGTATCTATTGATTTTATAAATATAAATTTGACGTTTTGTTGTAATAAATTACGAGATGATTTCAAACAATAATTGGATATAATTCGTGGAAAGGCCAACTGACTGATGCATTGTAGAAACACGATTATTATATATATGAACGAGAAGTGGAGTCGCTTTATCTTAATGCCAAAATCAAATCAGCTCGTATGGAATTAGAGATGGCATTACGAGGGCTATCGGGTGCACATATGCATGCACTATCTAAAACCCTACAGATATTACTGAAATATACCATTTATGGTCATATATGTTTTTGTATATGTATGTACACATATCATCCCGCATATTGTTGTATATATATATCTTCACCCTTTGCCCACCATCACCACCACCGACATCCCTTTACTCACAATATGTATATATATATTTACCATTTGTTGAGATACGTCACAATACTGAAGGGCGAGGAACAATGTAACGACGATGGGGAAACACGAGAACTCGCATATCGGATGATATTACTGCAGGACAACGCAATAATACACTCTGAAGCCCTTATTTTAGTCTCTCGCGAAATGCCTCTGTCCGATATGTGCATTGTTATTAATATTATTATTTTTATTATCACTCATGATGACAAGTGAAATTTCAGAATAAACATATATATACCATGCAGATTGTGTTTATATATATACAACACTCATGTAATATTTTTTATTCATTTTTTAAATTATAAATGTACAATTGTACATAAATATTTATGGCTTACATTATTTTTTACACTTTTTGTATACTCATCAACCCCTACTTTTACTCTTCTTCATGAAGGGTTGAGTATTTTTTTTTTTTTTTTTTTTTTGAATTTTATAATTTTTATGATTGCTATTTTTGTAGTTACGTCTTTTTGATATTTATAATTGATTAGCTGTTATTTTGAGTACTTAAATCTTTAATCGTCATTATGAGTGATGAGAAACATAAAAAATAAAAAAAATAAATAAATAACAATCTAAATCAACAATTGGATATACTATTTGATAAATTTTTAATAGATTATTTTTCATTAACAGTGAGTCATAAATAATATTAATAATAATTATTTAATATTTGATTTAATTTGATTAGAAAATATTATTAAATTTTGAATTAAAGTTTGGCTATTTGATAAACAAGTAGATATGGAAATACATGGTCAGACAATGTCATTTATGAGCTAAGAAATTTGTGTGTTGTAAATCATAGATTTATATTTTTTATTGTAAATTTTGATTGCCTAATTAGGCTTGTTAATCACCGATCATCATCGATGATATTGTAATTTACAACGATCTTAAAATAACAAAATAAATTCAAGATTTTAGCAATGATTGTGTTGTAAAGAATAAAAGTAATATATATTTATTAAAAATAATAAATAAATAATAATAAATTAGCTTGAAATAATTATTGTAATAAAAAATAAATAAATAAATAAATGTATAAATAAATAAACGAATAATGAAAAAAATAAAAAAGTTTAATCCATCATAGCCGATTGGTGATTACGGATTTATATTTTTCGGTTCATTGACTCGTTTCTTGTAGGCAATCGAGCGTGGTCAAGAATGCATAGATAGATACTTTGTTGTATTACATGAACAATTGTACACACAAATACTAAAATAAAAAAATATTAAAACTCCTTCTATTCTTTGTATGCGTTAGCCCCGAGGGTCCTCGTGAAAAACTTGCCATTTTTACCATCGCTTCCTTATAAACTAATTCTCTTTTCCCTCTCCACAATAACTTCTATATCTACCCGTACCTACCCTTAACTTCACCCTACTTTTTTTCCACTATCCCCCATCGAACAATTGAATTCTCTGTTTCCATTTACCGTTCGTATCAACATTTACATTTATATTTGAATAATGGGAAAATAAAGAGCAAGAGCAACGAAAAAAAAAAAAACTTACAAAATAATAATATATAAAGAAAAAAAAAAAATATATAAAATAATAATATAAAAAATAAAAAAATGAACCGAGTTGTCGGATCAGACTATTACATTTTTAAGCGTTTCGTTTTTGAGCCCGCGGGGACGTTTACTTTCTGCCTTTTATTCTCTTTGCCAATTTTTACTTTCTTTCGCTTCTTTTCTCGATATAATGGCACTCTGTATTAACATTTAGATAAAGCTGAATATTTGTCCATCCCCTGAGACTACAAAGTTTTTACTATACACAACTTTCATTATACATACATATTATTAACATATACAAAATATTGATTAAATGTTTATATCAAAAATATGAGATACCCAAATGTCAAATTAAAATATAAAACAACTTTAAAAATTTTTTCAAACGTTTTTTATTTTTACACTAAAGGTAGAAAAAAAAAAATTAAATTCAACACTTTTTTGGCCAATTAATTGTTTATCTTTTTAACAAATTTATCAGACAATTTAAATTTCATAATAGCATAAAGACGTATGTCCATTGAACACATGACTTTTCAAGTTTTTTAAATGTGAAAATTTTTTAAAAAATAAGACTTTTTTCTGTATGAGATATTTGCACTTGTGTACTTTGTAATTTTTTTCTAAACAACATAAAAAATGAGATGAATAATTCAGATAATTATGGGGATCAAAATTTTTAATATATTAAAATTATTTTTTTATTTTAATCATGGAATATTACGAATTTTTTGAAGCCTCATTTTTTTGTAATTAAGGTGTCATGCATACTATGATTTATCTATCGATTTTTATGAAAATAAATTTTTGTCACACAGTTAAATGAAAAATCTTTTTTATTTGAAATATATGAAGAAAGAATGTTGATAAATTAAATATGGAAAATAAAGAAAAAGTAATGAAAAGAAAAATGAAAAAAAAAAAAAAAGAAATAAAATTCATGCAAGTAAAATGGTTGTGCTTTGATGAAGAATGGCATTCCAACATTATGAGGCAGATAAACATTTCGATAGAATATTATGGGGTAGGGATTTTACGATGTTACATATATAAATGGTATATATTTGATAGTATGAAAGAGAAACTAGTAGACGCTTTGGGCATTTGCCATATCATGAATGCCCACCCACGAAGACGACACATGAATATCCGCATGTTAAAATAGCATATGAAATCATAACGTCGATTGTCCATGCTCAAGTTATGAAGCAGTAAATTCCATTTTAATTCTTAGCTTTGCCTATAGGTTGTTATAGTTTTATATACAATTGTATATGTTGAGAAAAATGACTGTTGTTATATGTGTTTATATTTACAATGAGTTAAAGACCCTTTTAAAAATTTCTATATCATAGAACAACAGTCTCAAAAAAATATATTTCATGATTAAAAATAATTTTAATGATTTATCTTCAATATACATGTCCTATTGTTGTTTATAAATATATATTAATATTACTTACTTAATGTGAAAAAAATAATCAAACAAATAACAATATAAAATTGTTTTTTCGTTAATTTGTTTTTGTTTTAATTTATATTTATGAATTTACCAATTTTTAAATTGTAAATATAATTTAAAATTTGTTCTCGAAATGTCTTGAAATACATCTGTAAATACTCATCCTCATTATATCAAGTCCGATCCGACACATACCTGAAACAAAAAAAGAAAATGAAAAAACATTATTTTTTTGTATTATTATTATTTATTTCGATGAACTGCAACTTTAATGCCAGTGAATTATCGAAAAATACAAAAGTATATATCGAAACAAATGGATCGATAAATCAGCAAACGAATACATATATACAATAATATATAAGAAGGCTATATCTTTTTCACGCGGGATTTATACGTGGCAATATCGCCATGGGATTAGTCAGGGTCATTAACGTCAAAATAAAAGTGCGAGTACAGAGTTATTTATTGAGTTTCGTGTTTCTTGCAAGCTTTGTGTGATTTTATTTTTTTTTATTAGTTTTATTCACTTAAATTATTTATTTATTTTATATATATTTTTTGTAATAAAATTTTGTTTTTTGTTTTTTATAATGCTAAAGTGTTTTTGATTATTAAAATTTGATAAATCAAATGAGTATGTTTTTATCTCATTGAATAAATAAATAAACTATTGAATGACTATAAAAAAAAGCACAGTGTTTTTTTGGTAAAATGGTACTACTAGTACTGGACAATTGTACCTGTGTTTGTGTGCTTTTATTTTTCTGTATGAGCGTAACATGAATTTCTGAATTATTGAGGAATTAGATCAAACAAATTATTCCAAGTTTAATATTTTTGTAGTTTTGTGCAAATAATTTTTGGCACTCTCTCGATATTATTTTCATATTAGACTCGTTATTAAAATTATAATAATATATCAATTGGAAATTGTTTGATATTTACTAGTAGAGTTTAGGGTAGCTAAGCAAAACATGTCTCGTGTTGACCAGACACAACGAAACAGCTCTTGTCTTTAGTTCAAACAGAGATACAGTATCACTGCTCCAACGCTTAATTTTTTTCCCATATATAGATACACCATAGTACAGGTAATATTGATAAATTTCAAAGAGAAAATCATTAGCCAAAAGAAATAAAGATAACTTATTTCAAGCTTGATTTTCGATTGATTCAAATGAAAAAAAAAAAAAAGCATTTTATAAAAATCAAAAATCGACCGTAAATAATTTAAGCTTTGCATCAATGAAATGAGAATCATCAAGTTAATTTTTTTCACCTTTTATATTGTTCGACAAAAGTTATATAAAAAAGATATATGACATGTTGGGAAAATAAGCATTAGTAAAATTAAATGACTGCCGTGTTAAAAAATCCAATCATTTCAAAGTTGAAAAATAATTCTCTTTCTTCAGATTTTATATATATATACAATTTGTGTATATGCGTATATACACATTTTGATTATGGGGAAATACGAGGTGTTGAAAGATAAATATATTTGATGCGCAACGAGAACCAAATGGACACACATACACACCCTTCAAACCAAGTGACCAGAGGGATGATAGTGTCAGCAGCAATAAACCGTTTCACATCGTTCCCCACTTCATGCTTCATCTACCGAGCGAAAAAAAAAGAAAACAATAAAAAAAATCACCTTTCTTTTATTTTTTTTTTCTCGTAAAAGCCATAAAATTTAGAAACAATTGTCTCCTATTGTTTTGTTGTTATTTAATTTCAGACTTAACCAGCATGAGACTGCGATCTGACACGAAGTCCTAAATAATTTACGACCCTATTTGTTTTATTTTTTTTTTCTCTATAATTCTCACTATTCCACTGCTGAATTTTCGGAAAATACAATAGAATTTCTGAAATATATACCCCTCTTTTACCTCCTAATAAACCAAAATCACCAACTGATTGTATTATTATATTATTTTTTTTTTCTTCTGGTGGTTAGGATCTATCACAGAAAAAAAATCATTACACCATACGAAAAAAATTTATGACTCTCTCTGTCGACAATATATAACTACAAAATTTTTTTTGTCTTTATTTTTATAAATGGGTTCTTCATGACAGCTAATTCCAAACAAAATATCATATATAAATTTCCAAAAAATAATATATATTACAAAAAAAAAAAAAAACCTGAATTCTTCCAAAAAAAAAGATCCAACTAACTTTATATTATTAAATTATTTCATAGCCACTAAAATAATGTATAAAAAAATTTAAAAAAATTTTTTTTATATATTTTATTACATGATGTGACAGAGAATAAATTGTCAGTTCGTTATCCTTATCATTTTAAGCATAATAAGCATAATATGCAGTGAGAATAAAGGGCCTTGAGTTATTCTCGCTCTATTTTTATATCCGTTCTGCATGTGGAGAGGAAGTTGTCGCGGCCGTTTTCAGGTTGGGGGAGCAATATACATACTGTAACTTGCAAAATAAAAAAAATAAAAAAACATGTGTACAATGTAATAGATGCGTAACATTCATTCATTTAAATCATGTACTTTTACACATTGATAAAAAAAAAAAAATCCCCTTGCAAATACACATCTCTATATTTACAACAACGATACGTCAAGTCAATGAGTATAATTGGCAAAGTGGACGGTAGTAGTTGATAATGTATTTGTATATAAAACACAGTGTCTATGTATGCAAAAAAAAAAAAAAATAATAAAACTAGCGAATAATAAATGAATAATGTCGCAGTTGCTTTGATGACATGATGACAAATGAACTTGTTCATACGCAGATGAACTAAGTTGACTTGATGTCAGTTAATATATTGAATCACCAACATGCTCACTTGTTACATTATTACTCGCAATGATTTAAACAACCGTTTTATTTTATTAACAAGAGGATGCGGATCCATTTGATACATATAACAAAATAACCATTGCATAATCAATTAACTAAATTTATTTAACAAAATGTATACTCATACAAAAAATTAATATTCAATATATACATTTGTATATTTGTTAAATAATTATTTTATATTTTTTAAGTAATAAATTTCATATCTACTAACAGTAGGTGTATTGTAATTTATTGTTTTAAAATATCAGTTATCTCATCGACAGGTGGTAATAAAATTGTTATATAACTCATGATTTTTTTTTGCCTTTATTTTTACCATTGATTTTATCTGTAAACTTATCTAATAAACTCTTAAATGTTAAGAGAAATAATAAAAAAAAATTGTGTCTGTTTTAGTTGTGCTTATATGAGAAGAATAAAAAAAAAAAAAATTACTAAGAGTATTCGCGTTTACATCTGTTACATGAACTCATATATAAAGTGTCAAATAAATAAATTTTTTTTTGATATGCTTGCTAACATTTCACTGAACATATAAATAAACGGTTTACGCCCCAATGGGACTGTGATCCTTCTCCCCAAACACAAAATACATATAACACAATTTTCGTTCTTCTTTTCATTTACTTTTTATTTATCATATACATGTATTTTATTGTAGCAATGGGATATTGTCTTTATCTTTCAGTCGCACTCATCGTCATTATGAGTTATGAGAAACATAAAAAATAAAAAAAATAAATAAATAACAATCTAAAACAACAATTGGATATACTATTTGATAAATTTTTAATAGATTATTTTTCATTAACAGTGAGTCATAAATAATATTAATAATAATTATTTAATATTTGATTTAATTTGATTAGAAAATATTATTAAATTTTGAATTAAAGTTTGGCTATTTGATAAACAAGTAGATATGTAAATACATGGTCAGACAATGTCATTTATGAGCTAAGAAATTTGTGTGTTGTAAATCATAGATTTATATTTTTTATTGTAAATTTTGATTGCCTAATTAGGCTTGTTAATCACCAATCATCATCGATGATATTGTAATTTACAACGATCTTAAAATAACAAAATAAATTCAAGATTTTAGCAATGATTGTGTTGTAAAGAATAAAAGTAATATATATTTATTAAAAATAATAAATAAATAATAATAAATTAGCTTGAAATAATTATTGTAAACCTTGAGAACCAAGCCAAGTTTAAATTATAAAATCGTCATATAAAACTAAGTATATTTTTCAAACGGAAACAGTTGGACCTTCCCAGGAGAATTTTTAATCAAGAAAATCTTATACTTTGTTCAATTTGACGTTTTCAAGTGTGGATACCTGTTTTTATTAGTTAATATCTTTATACAACTATAATTTGTTTTTTTTTTAAATAAGGAAGAGGATCTCACACGGCTTGGCGCCACCATATCGCATCAGCGCCACGCTCACAAACAAACTTGAATATTATTTTATTTTCTTAACTGATTTTCATGTTTATAAATCATTTATGTATGTAATATTATACTCAAGTTATTATTTTTTTATTTTCTTTGCATTATTTTATAAATTAATTTGCACAAAAAATATATATTTATATTCATTATTTTATTGGTAACACAATATGAGCTTTAAAAGTAAAAAAAGTTCATAAGACATTCAAGCATATTAAATTATAAATAAATCAAAGCTTTTTATGAATGCACAAAGATATATTTATGATATATTTAATCATAATAAAAAAAAGAGAATACTTTTTAACGTATATAAAAAATTATATTGTAAGTGATAATTTATTGTGTATTGGATATTAACAAATATGTAATTTAGCAAAGCAATGAGAAAATAAAAATCTTAAACAGCAATAACGTTTGGTGACATACTAGGAAAAAAAAAAAATCATATATAAGACGATGAAATCCAAAGAAGAAAATGAAATAAAAAAAAAAAGTATATAGAAAAGCCGCAAGAGCAATGTTTCCCGCTTGTATATACACATCGTTTTATCTATCTTTATACATGTACATATCGTCTACCAAGTTTTATTATTTTTTATACATTTTTCTCCCTTTTACTCGAGTGTACGCTCAATGTTCCAAGTCCCTCACATGGAGACTTGACCGTCTAATGATTGTATACGTTTCTCACGTTTCTCGTTGACTCTTGTGCCTACAGAAAACTTTTATTTTTTTTCATTTTATTTCTCCCTCTTATTCTCTTTCCTTTAACAAGTACATATATAATTATATAAATAAGGGGAAAATAATATAAAAAATATACAAATCGATCAAGAAAATTCACAGTGATGAAATTTCATATAATTTTTTTTATATTTTTAAATTATTTAATAATAAATTTTATTTTTTTCAATTTCATACAAATATTTTGCAGTTGAATCTATTCGTCAATAATTTTCAAACCCAAAATTTTTCTATTAATAATTTCTTTACGTAAAAAAAAATAAAACTTTTCATTTTTCATTAAAATGGATTTTATTCACTTGAGCCTTTGTGTTACTAAGCATGACGATACCATGTATATAAAAATAATATAAAAATCATTACGATATTATCTTTTAAAACGTTTTGATATTTTTTTTTCATTATAATAATAAAATAAATATATATAAATAAATAAATGTGTTGGTGTTATTACACATGAGATGTAAAATTATATGTTCAATAGCTGACGTCAATCGAAGGTAGATATATATATAAAATCTTTGATGACCCATAGATTATACTTTACACATTTATCCACATACACACATGTATATAAGTAATAATAATAACAACACAGATAAAAAAAGACTTGTTTTTATCTCATGGGAGTATTACGTGAAATGGAAGTCGTGTTGAAGGATTTTCATAGTACGACGGCTTAATCAACGGTCCAAGTGTTTATGATTTTTGTTATTGGCTTGTCATATCTCTCTTGATTCTTGGCAAGTTACTTTGGTGATCCTGAGGGTAAGTGCTTTGTATGAATCGAGAGGGGATCAAATTAAAGTCACTACATCTTGACATAAATTTTCCAAACAGTCCAAAATTCAAGATTACATGTAATATCATTTATATATTTATAAATTTTTATATACAAAAAAAATTATTAGCAACAATATATTTTGGAGAAAATATTATTTAGCATTTAAAAAAATAAATGCATATAAAAAATATCAAATTAAAATTCAAGAAAAATGCATTGATTTAAAATTTAAAAAAAAAAAAAACAAATTTTTTTTTTTTTAAACTATTATTTATTGTTAAAATAAATAATATGTATATAAAAATTTTTTTTTAATGTTTATTTAACATTTTAAAATGTGGGAAGATAATTTTTTTTTTTTTTTTTTTAATTATTATAACTGATTGAGTCTTGTATAGAATGTCAATCATTTTTTTTTTTGAAACGTCAATAGCTTGGTAAATATTTCTACAAGTATTTCTACGTATTGATGACATATCTATGTATTTTTTTTTGTCATTCATCTTGAGTTTGTGCCAACACACTACAATCGGTCAAGTTGGCAAGACAGCCACTACATATGTTGTCCATTTCTTGGTCAAACAACATGACAAAAATATTATATAAAAATTGGAAGAATAAAAAAAAATATATTCCATTCTTTTTTGAGCTACAAAAATATATAAAATATATATACAATTTAATTTTATTTATGGTTAAAATATTTTTACTTTGATGACATATTCAATGTAAAATAACCGGAACCGAATAATTCAAAATGCAATCAAAAGTTTGATGAAAATATAAAAATAAATAATACTTGAGAAAGTATTTGATATTCAAAATTACACTTAACATTCAAATAGCGTGTTGACACTTGAATAAAATTCGACCCCAGTTTTGTCGTGACGAGTATAGTAGCCTCTATATTAAGCTCAAAAATCTCATATATAATTTACGTGAATAAATCGTGTTCAGGTGAAATAATTACACCTCACGTGAGTTTTAAATTATTATTTTGCAAAATCAGTAACTAAAAAAAAAAATAAAATATTTTCTATTTTCATCACAATTCAAATACCAAATAATTTCATAATATCTAAAAATATAATTAAATTACTAAACAATTAAATAAACATATTAAAAATAAAAAAATTATTTTAAATTTTTATTTTAAAATATCTTAACCAATTTGTATATTTTTTTAAATATATAATCCCTCTCAACACTCAACGTATATCACGAATGGTATTTAAATTACTTCAGGCACATTCAATCATATGATTATTATTTTTTTTTTTTTCATTTAAACTTTCATCTCAAATATCACATACGCTTCTTCACCTAAGACATATAAAAAATATGTAATAAAGACTTTATCATATCACCATGTCACCCCTTGTGTTTTATATTTTTTTTCATTATTATTATTTCTCAAACGTGCATCATATTTTTCTTTTGTACTTTATAACCATGTCATGACGAATCGATTTAATCAAATAGAGTGTTCTAATTTTCAAATATATATTTATTATTTTCTGACTCAAAAACAATTGTCATTTTAATGATTTCCTCAAGATAATTTCCACACCTTGTAATTTGAAAAAAATTGCATTTAATTTATTGATGTTTTTCAGTGTATATAGAAGAATTAAAAAGTTGAAAATATAGTTAACAATTTGTGATATTAGATTGCTAATTTTAGTTGGAAATATAACGAGTGGTTCAAAGCTGTTCTTATCGTTGGCGATGAATCTCAAGTTAACTAACGCTTCACATTATATCACTATCTGAGAATTAATTAATTGGAAGGGTCCTTGATTCACTGTGAAGAGATAAAGTAACACCCAATACAAACCACTGGTCATCTTTGTACTAATCATAGACTGTGTGAGTATATATATTTTAACACTGACATTCACATACCCTTGGTATTCGACTCCTCAAATTTAACGTTTGAGAAACACAACTATAACCTTATACTCCGTATATATATTTTTAAAAAATGTAGTTTTTTTATTTTTTTTATTTTTGTTTTTTATATCACAAGCAACAAGGGTGTCTGATTGTAATTACTTTACTCAAGTGCGGTGATTAAACTTCTCATATAGCAAATAGTAACTTCAAGCACAAACATGCGACAATGTTCAATGATATTTTCAACATAAAAGATATATAAAATACTTTGTACATGGATATATATTGTTAATACATATACCACTTTATTTTAAAATACTGTTATTTAAGGGTGTCAACGAGGGAGAAAAAATATCAAGAGGAGGAAAGGGGTCGATTAATTTTATTATTATTTTTTTTTTTAGATTTAACTTTTACATGTACCACTTTTACATGATCTATACCTCTAAATACTTTTTCTTTTTTTGTTCTTTTAGCTCTCTCTCTTTTTGGTCTTTTTTTTATTTTTTATTTGAACACACGTTTTATGGGAAATGGAATACTGGCGCCCACTGTTTCATGACATTGTAAACAAAGCCGAGAATACTCGCGTTTCATGACTGGAATTTAAATATAAACAAACACATGGACACACATGAGATACTGACTAAAGAGGTAATTAAATGCGATATATTGTACATAAAAGACTATTGTATTTTTTTATATAAATTTTATTGTTATTATTTTTGTTTTTTAAAAATTTTTTAAATGATAAATATTTTTGACGAAATTAGATCAAATGGAAATTAGTTTTTTTAATTTTTTAGCTTAGTATATTTGAAATGAATTAATTAAAAATTAATTGGATTATTTTATCAATATGAATTAATAATAATTAAATTTTCAAGGAAATATATCATCAATTTTAGTGTGATGTCTTTGATAATTAGTAGTATTTAAAAAATAATTAAATATTGAAAAAAAAAATTAATTTTCATTGTTAAAATTTAAAATTAAATTATTATTTGTTTGTATTTAGCATACATTTATAAATTTTTTTTATTTTAAAATTTTTAATTAGCAATACTTGCATTGTGTTTTTTAATTATTGTAAATCAATATTATGTGTATTGAATTATGTAAATATGCATTTTGAAAATAAAAAAATATATGTATATATATTTCAAATGTTTAATTTAATATGATATTTAATTTACATATGGATAATGGCATTTTATTGCACATATTATTTTTTCATTTTTTTGTTATTTACATAAGCTGAAGCTTTTTTTAAATTCAATGTTTGTATTTCATCAGCACATATAAAATAATATGTTAAAAAAACAAGTACCCTTGTGTAGAAAAAAAAAAAAAAAAAATATGATAATAATAAATAACCCTAAACGAGTGACTCACATTTCATCGCAATAATTTAATTTTTTTTTTTTTTTTATTTATTGACTTTTATTTTACTTTTTTTTTACGGCACTGACCACAGACCTGTGTGGTTTTTATTTGAAATTAAATGGCTAGTATTTAATCCACGTGCCATTTATACCACATGACTCATTTCAAATATTTTATTTTATTTCTATTTTATACACTGTATTAAAAAAAAAAAAAACGAAAAAAACTTTTAAATTTTATCTATTTTCAAATGCCAAAAATGGGTCTATTATAAAATTTTTTTCATTTAAAACTTATCAAATAAATTTTAATCTTTAATATTTTTTTTACAGAATTTAATAAACATATTTTATTAAAATTTTTTCATTTATATTTTTAAATATTTTAACATTTATTTTGTGTTAAAATAAAAAAAATTTTATTTCAATATTTTTGGCAAATGTTTATTTAAAGAATTTTAAAATTTTAACATTTAATTTTTCAACGTTAACATTTATTTTTCCAACTGTCAAATAAAAATTATAAAAAATTTAAAATTTCAATTTATAATAATATCTTTGATGATATATTTAAACTATGATATTTTATATTTTCTTTCATTTTCAATTATGAATATAAAAAAATTTCTCACGATTTTCAGTTGATTATTGTATATATACAGGGTACTTTGACTCTTGGCCCGGAATATGTTCAAGACGCGTGTCAATTGCCGGTTTCCATTTGTCTGATGCCAGAAACATCTGGGTGCACGCGATAAAAATTATATCCCTTGGTGAATATTGCTTTATAGTTATTTTACATGTATATTATATACTTATAGATACACATATACACAGTGTCGCAGGTTTTTTAAACTTGAGAGTTTTAAAAGAAGCACGCAGATGCCATATATAAATGTATCTGGTACGTGTCTGTATTTATCGTGTCCCCAGATAGATGAAAATAAATTTACATATTATCTAGTGTGATTATACGAGTGTTTTTTTTTTTCTTTCCTTTTTTTTCTATCTCTTCTTATTCTATCTTTAAATATCAAACTTGTAAGTTGAAAAATAGAAAAACAAAATTATTCCCTTTTTTTTTTTTACTTGCTACATTACCACCTTACTTTACCTCACCCTATTTTTTTTTTTTTTTGAGTATTAAACTTGGAATTTTCTTTCGTTAAGTTTTTCCCTCTTTTTTCCTTTGCCAAAGAGCTTCTCTTATTTTTCATCCAGTTCGCGACTTAATTAATCGCATAACACGGGGTTCTAATGAAATCACAACTCCACTTTTTTGTGTATTTTAATTTTTTTTCTCTTTTCCTTTTCTTTATATAGATATACAATTTTTACCTTAAATTTTCCATCAATTTTTATCTTTGTCTTGCTTTTATTCACTTTCCAGTGAAAAAAAAAAAACCGTTGCTTCGTAAATAGAAAAATATTTGCTTGAAAATATTTTTTACCCTCGTATTTAATTTATTATTTTTATTTTTTCAATTTCATTATTGTGAAATAAATGAGAAAAAAAAAATGTATTTATATAAATTAAATTCAGTAAAACATATACATACAGTAAGGATCAATATTTAAATATATTTCTTCGTTAGAAAATTATTGAGAATAATTTATTGATTTGTTTCCAAGTATTGTAATGAATCAAGTCGATCAATTATTAATTCAAGTTACTAAAATATATATACGAAAGGAAAATTCAACTATAACCACACGTTGATTAATCAAGTTTTGTGATTTTAATTAATTTCTTGTGTAAAGTATAAAAGTCCATCACGCTTCAAGTATTTAAAAAAAAAAAAATTAATTGTACAAAATTTATTATTATATTAATGGCCGCGGGGGGTTGAAAAAAAGCTCTGTAAATGACTTGATATATTTTTTTTCTGCAACACTATTGAAATTATTAAAATCATTGATGAAATTGATTTTAATTTAAAATCTTTTGTTCACTTGGAAGACGAGTGAAAGCTTTTAATTAAAGAAATCAAAAAAAAATATATATAAAAATTGTTTTAAAATTTAAATAATAATATGACATTGATTCTTCAACTTTTTTCAAGTGTTAAATATTAATATTTCAAAGTAAACATCAAGTAAACATTGAAAAAAAATATATAAATGTCATTCGACATTCGAAAAAGTTAAATATAAACATTTTTCTTTAAACTGTTTAGGCAATTGTTGAATCGATTGTCTAAAAATATTTTTAATATCATGAAAATTCATCTGAATGCTTCAACTCTTTTTGTTTTTAACAAGATTCTAGTTCAAAATAAACCAGTCAATTTTTAATTGTAAAAAAAATAATAATAATTATAATAATACATGTATTATTTAGACACATAAGTAAAATAAGTAAAATAAGTTTTCTTTACCCTTCATTTGCACCAGAATTAACTATTCGGACAATTGTTGAATCGATGATGTAAAAATATTTTTAATATCATGAAAACTCATCTGAATGCTATATCCATAATGAAGAGTAATGTGGTCTATACCTGATAAATAACAATAAAAAAATATAAAAGAAAAAAATAAATATAATACTTGCAAAAGAATAAATAAAACCCTGAAATTCAGGAGCGTCTGACAAGGGTTAGTTTAAAATTCTCGTAGTAATTTTCCATCTTAAAACTCATCCTCAATATAACAGACTTACATTTTATATATATGTCCAATATTACAACCACACCTGACCATTTCTCATGGCGAATTAATACTATATCTCGCCTCACCCAACAATCACTAATAAAATTTATTCGTTCAAACAATAAATAATCATCTTCAAAATAAAATACAACCTTTTCATATATCTCAATTTTCAGTATTAAAAATATAAAAATTAAATTTAAAATAAACTCAAAAATTTGATAAAAAAAGCTTTTACAAAATTCCATCATTCAAAATTAATTTTTTTTTTTCAATTTTTTATAGAATAAAATTTAAAAAAATAATAAAGTTAAAAAAAAATTGAGTTTTCATGGTTCCAGTTACATTTTTTATTTGAGGCTTTCGAACAGATAAAAAAAAAAACTATATATATAATAATAATAAAATAAAATAATTCCAGCACTCTGTATGGTTTATAGATGGGTAAAAGTTGGAAAGAGGTTGAATTGTGCCTATGTCACGTTATCAACGAACCATTACTCTGTGAAGTGAAACTATAACCAAATTACGAGTGTCATTTAATGCATGTAGACTCGCCATGTTGTAACTGAATTCGATGTATAACCTAATTAAGTAACTACACATCTTTGGCATGATGTATAAATTTGATGTCTGTATGTCTGTTATCTATATATGTATATTTAAAGTAGTATAATATATTGAATATGACAAGCATACATATATATCAACTAAATCAAAGCATGTTATATATATTCGTTGTAATTTTAAAAGTACAAAAGGGGAAGAGATGAAAAGTCCCACAAAACTTAATGACAGTGCCAACTTCAGAGGACAAATTATGAAAATGCTACTGTGAAAAAGACAAGAGACACTGAGAGAAAGTGAGACAACAACAAAAACTGTTTTTTTAAAAGATAAAATTAAATTGTAAGAGAAAAATGTATATAGTAAAAGAGAGGAGAGAGAGGGTTGAAATTGTTGGTTAGATAGGTCGGATGGGCTTGTCGAGAATGAAAGTAAAAGGATACAAAAGCCTAACTATGTGCCACTTTATTGCGGCTCCACTCAATCAGAAGTCATAATAAATTTACCACAAACTAATGAAGTTCTGATGAAAGGCAATGTTATATATACTAGCATCTCTCTTCAATTATATACCAACATTTGATATAATTTTTTTTCCATTAAAATATATACATCAAATTAAATTCAATATATAAAAAATAAATAAAGATAAGCTATTTTAATCTTTACAATAAACAATATATAATCTTTGATGACAAAAGAATTAAATGATTAAACTTAAAAGATTTTAAGATTCTATGATTATTACAAAAAAAGAAAAAAAAGTAAATGAAAAAATAAAAAAACCAAGTGAGCATACATCACAGAAAGAGTAAATGGAAAAAGACTTGAGGCAAGTTGAGTGAAAGAAAATAAAAAATGAAACAAAATGAAATGAGAAAAATAATAAAAAAAAAAAAAAAAGAGTTTTATAATCCTTAGAAATTAAAAATGCGTTTTTCCTGGCTATCTCAAAGACAGAAAAAAAAATATATATTGTGTATATAGCAGGCTATCCCTCAAACACTCAGCCCAAGTCTGTTCCATTTACAGAAACCCCATCAAAGGGATTGTGGCATTACACTTCAGAGTTTTAAAGGAAGCCAGAAAGATCTTCTATATTTTACTGTCAATATATATATACACAGATGAAACTTATGAAAAGGCCAGTCTTGCATTCAAATACATACATACTCTGTATAAATATATACACTAAATGTCCAACAGAAAAAGAACAGTTCACTTGCTTTTTCATTATAATGATATATCAACATTTATACTTTGTCCACTTTACATAAAACAAAGAATTCATTACTTTCTTTTTTTTTTTATTCAAGTGTCATTTGTAGAAATTGTTATCTTTTTGCGTTTCTTTATTATATAAGATAATAAAAAATATCACCATCAATTTAAGCTCAAGTTTTTTATTTTTTGTATGACAGAAAATAAACTCTTGTGTTTATTTTTTTGGTTCAATTTATATATTTAATATAATGCATTATTGTGATTAGAAATTTTTTATTCACATGCAATTCTACAGGGAAAACGAAAATAAATTTGAAAAAAAATTAAACCGCAGGCTTATTTGTGATGGATTAATTTTACAAATGACAATATCAATTACTTGATAGATAAAAATAAAAATGTAATATTTAAAAAATTATTGAGACAGGGAAAAATAATAATAATTGAAATTTTTGTTGTTACTTTATCGAGGCTGTGTTGGGTATATATGAACTTTATATATATGTATGATAGATAAGCTTGAGACAGAGAGAGAGTATATCTGTTAAAGTCACAAACTTATCTTGCAAAATCTTATTGCTGATCTAAAGGCGTTTACTCGTTCCGCGCACTTGATTCGCGCAAGACTCTTGTGCTCGAATTGAATTTACAAAGTTGCAGATTGGATTCCAACTTGGCCATTACAGGGTGCGTCTGTTACGGTTAAAATTCAGCAGCAACATAGTCAAGACAAAATTATATATATTTAGTGATATAAGGTATAGAGTGAAAGATAGAGAGAGAGAAGAAAATGACAGAAATATATATAAGGAAAGAGAAACGGGACGATCGTTGTACCCAAGACAAGAGAGAATTAATGCCGATACGGAGGTCGAGGATTACTGAGGCCAAGAGCCCCGTTGTCTTAGAAGTATAACTATAAGCAGACAACGCCAACGAGGCTATTTTCGCTACTGGAAATATTGCACAACCAGCCCTTAACACAGTCACTCTTAAAGTATCTTTCTAAAAGGGGAAAAACCATTATTAATATTCATTCACTTATTGATTTTAATTATGAAAAACATTTTTTTTTTTTAGCTAATGTTAAATATCCTGGAGATGTTTAAAATTAATTTTCAAAATAAGCTCACTGTCTTTATATACAATTAAAAAAAATTTACCTCCTGTATGTATATATATTTTATTTTTATTATTAACGAAAATAATGGCACGAAAGTCCATCACGCTTCGAGTATTTAAAAAAAAAAAAAAAATTAATTGTACAAAATTTAATATTATATTAATGGCAGCGGGGGGTTGAAAAAAAAGCTCTGTAAATGACTTGATATATTTTTTTTCTGCAGCACTATTGAAATTATTAAAATCATTGATGAAATTGATTTTAATATAAAATCTTTTGTTCACTTGGAAGACGAGTGAAAGCTTTTAATTAAAGAAATCAAAAAAAAATATATATAAAAATTGTTTTAAAATTTAAATAATAATATGACATTGATTCTTCAACTTTTTTCAAGTGTTAAATAATAATATTTCAAAGTAAACATCAAGTAAACATTGAAAAAAAATATATAAATGTCATTCGACATTCGAAAAAGTTAAATATAAACATTTTTCTTTAAACTGTTTGGGCAATTGTTGAATCGATTGTCTAAAAATATTTTTAATATCATGAAAATTCATCTGAATGCTTCAACTCTTTTTGTTTTTAACAAAATTCTAGTTCAAAATAAACCAGTCAATTTTAAATTGTAAAAAAAAAAATAATAATTATAATAATACATGTATTATTTAGACACATAAGTAAAATAAGTAAAATAAGTTTTCTTTACCCTTTATTTGCACCGGAATTAACGCAATAATTTTCATAGATCAGATAAGGGGTTGTTTCGCGTATAGCATGCGCGTAAATGTAGTTATAAATAAATCTAGATGCTCTTAATGTCTGACAGGGTGAAGAAGGAGAGACGCCAAATACATATATACCCCAAAGGGTTGTGTTTCAATGAAAATTATGGTAAATGTACATTTGTATTTGCATTTTAAAAATCATGTAAAAAAAAAACAAAAAATTAAATTTTCTATATTTATACAATTATTTCGAAATATGATGTTCAAATTATTTATATTCTTATCTCTATATTACTAATACTATAGAAAAAAAAATTTAAATATAATTTTAATTTAATGAACTTGAGCTTTCATTAAAATTTTTTATATTCAAAAATTTTCGTTACAACTTTTGAAGGGAGAGATGTAAAAACAAATAAATGACAAATGTAATTAACTGTAAAAATAATTTTCTTCCAAGTAAATATATAAAAAAATAATTCTATATAAATTCTTAAAATAAAAAAATAAAATCTTAATTTTCCGCTAATTTGGCTTCATCTTATTTATTGAATAAAAAACATGTACTTTGTGAGTGGTAAAAGCAAAAAGATGGCGGCAATATTGGGGGCAAAAAGAGAAGAGAGATAGAGAAAGATAGAATAGTACAAGTTAAGAAGGCTTTTATCTAAGCAAAGACAAAAGACAAAGAAAGGTGAAATGAGTCGAGAAATTGTTACGATGGAATTTATCAATTTTCTTTGAAGGATTCTAATTGCACTAATTTGTTTGTCTTGGATCAAGCCAAACTATATATACATGGTGAATCACAGAATCAAAAAAGAGGTTTTAGATAATATAAGAAAAGGGGAGTTAAAAAAAAAATAAAATAGGGAGGAAAAAGGGGGGCACGCGGCTTCTGGAATTCTATATCGTTTAATCTTTGTTTCACCCTTAGTTCCTTTTACTTCAAGTCTTGCACATTCTAATAATAATGGAGTGGGTAAATACAAACTTTCACCATTTATTTGTATATATTTTCTTCATGATTTTCAATTCAATGAAAGCTTATTCATTAATCTGTACTGTCGTGAAATTTTTGGTCTGTTTAAAACACCGGAAAATTACTTGTCATTATACACATTTGAAAGTTTAAATTTTTAAAAAAGAAAAAATCATTTTAATTCAACTGACAGTATTAAAAAATAAATAAATACTCTTCTGGTCAAACATGTGAATAATAATAATAACAAAAAAAAAAAAATAATAATTGCTCATTTACTTTGCAAAAAAAAAAAAGGTTTTAAAAAACGTGTCAAGTTTTTCTACATACACAATGAATTAAGGAGGCTATGCAGCTATCACTCTTTTTTTTTTAAATATAATGAGAATGTTCTGAAATGTTGTACACAAGTAGATCTTTTCATTCTGAATACAGCGGTATAATTATTTTTTTATGTTGATCGGTTAAATTTTTTGTAATTAATTATTGAAAATAATATTTAACATTGGCTCTTATGGAGATTTCAACCATTTTTTTCGGATAAAAAAAATGGTGAAAAAGTCTTGAAAAAAATCACACATATACTAGAAACCGAGTTTTATTAATTGCGCGAAAAATTTTCATATGTTGATCGGTCAATTAATGAGAAATTAATTATAAACTTTACAAAAATTAGATGTGGCAACGTACGGCATGTTCAAACACACACACATACCCGCAATCCCATATATTGTATACGGAGCGCAGGCGCTTTTCACTTTATTTTTTTACAGTGTAGCCGGATTTCAGTTTTGTCTGTGACGTCAGAAGCGCCCCGCAACACTCGCAATGAATTTGTGCATAACCTCCTTAAGTAGAATATAAAAAAACATGAAGCAAAAATTATTGTAGTAAAGCAAATAATAATAATAATAATAAAAACACGTAATGAGAAATGATAAAAGAGAAAAAAAAAAAAAAAAGATCAGAGTGTATGAATCGATAATCCTGTATGATCAGAAATACATATCAGTGACGCTTTAGTTTGTGATATTAAAGTTCACGTCAAACAATACGCGATGAGAGATGCTGATGCGATTGTATTATAATACACAGTGGACTGGTGGTTCTATTGTCTCGTCACGTTCACTCTACTCATATCTTTTATCATGTTTTTCAGTGCCACCACGTCATATCATATCAACTTGAGTATCTATCGAAAAGTAGTCTACTTGAGAATTACGGATATATACACGATAGACTATACAACTTCAATCAAAAGCGGTTAAGAAGAGCTTTTTATTTTTATTTTTTTTTGTATCCTGGTTTATCAAGCATCTATTGGTTAGATATATATTTTTTTTTTGTATTTACGTGTGTGTTTAAAAGTCTTCATTAAAAGACAATCAAAAAAAATCATTTTGTTATTTTATTTTTATAATTTTTAGGGGATATAAATATGCATGGAAAATTGAACAAACGTCGATGCGATTTTATCTATTTTTGTTTTGATTGAAATATTATTAACATACCGATTGTTGAAATTATAAACAGGAAGGAATTTGAATGCGTCAGCATACCTGTAACAGAAAACATAAAAAAATATTGTATCAAAAAAATAATGAAAATATAATCATGTTTACTTTTTTTTTTGAAACGTATAAAAAAAAAGTCGTTAAAAATTGTAGGTGAAAGGCAAATTGGTTTGGCAAGAACCGAAAAAAAAATATATGTATACACGAATGAATTGCCGCAACAAAATTAATCTGCTTTTCATTCAAATGGCCCCTCATCTTGCATTTATGTATTCCATAATATTGCATATTTTTATTCCTCTCTCTTTCTTTTAATAATTTTTTTTTTCTTTCGCATTTTTAGCTACAATATAAACCCGCTTTTATTCTCACTCCCTTGGATATTAAGACCCTGAGCTGGTTTGTATTAGTCACATAAATTTAACTTGCACACGAAACGACGCTCAAATCCACGGTAGATACATATAACGTTGACGGATTTCCGTAATTAAAGTACATATTTTCTTCCATCATATCTTATTTATTTTTTTATTTTTTTTCGTCATTAATTGAACCAATTTTATTCTCTATATTTTATGCAATATAACTCTTTGAGCTTTTTTACTTGTGAAGCACTATATTTATTTTTTAGTTATTCCAGTATTTTTTGAGACAAGCTTGAGAAACTGTAATTGAGCCAGAAATATAAAATAAAAAATAATATGAGATTTATTATTTTAAGCGACCAATTTTTATGTTAACAAAGAATTTAATTGATTAAATGGTTTTCACACAGCTTTTGCTTAAACTGGTGCTCAAGTATTTTTAATTGACCGTGAGCCGCATGTACGCATTTAAAAAAAAAAACAACAATAACAACAACTCAATGCTTGTAGGGAAAATAAAACAAAAAAAAAAAAAAAAAGTAGTAGTAGATGTGTACAGCTGGTAGAGAAAAAATAAAAAAATTGTGAAATAAAAAATTGCAAAGTGGTGTTTAGGTTTTTTCATCAACTGCCTCGTGCCTCTTTTAACGCATCCCCCCCACTCCTATACCTGAAATTATCCGTCTATTTTATTTTTTTATATTTTATTTTAATTCTCATTCTTTTTACCCTACGTCCATAAAAAAATTCTTTCAGTTAATTACGCAGATTTCCAATGCATCCCTCGTTTATGGAATTTTTACGACTGCCCAAGCGTTGTATCCTACCTTCCTCTCCCACTTGCACCCCCTTAAAATTTTCTCGTTTTGTATATACATTCGATTTTCAAATATCGAAATGAAATTCCATCATAAAAAATTAATTCATTTAATAGAGTACCTATATATATAAAAACAATAAAACAAAATATACCGTCGAAGCAATATGAAACAGCATTTTTGCAAACTGTTGAACGACTGTAAAAAAAAAAGTACAGTTTTTTTCTTTTTTTTTTTTTGGTAAAATGGTACTACATACTAGACAATTGAACGTTTACTGTATACATGAATGAATATTGAGAAATACAGTGTTTTTGATTTTTTGATATCAAATGGTACATTGTACATACTATTGTACTATACAAGTATGTACTAGTAATAGACAATTGAACCTGTGTTTAGGTGCTTTTATTTTTCTGTATGAGCGTAACATGAATTTCTGAATTATTGAGGAATTAGATCAAACAAATTATTCCAAGTTTAATATTTTTGTAGTTTTGTGCAAATAATTTTTGGCACTCTCTCGATATTATTTTCAGATTAGACTTGTTATTAAAATTATAATAATATATCAATTGGAAATTGTTTGATATTTACTAGTAGAGGCTAGGGTAGCTAAGCAAGACATGTCTCGTGTTGACCAGACACAACGAAACAGCTCTTGTCTTTAGTTCAAACAGAGATACAGTTTCACTGCTCCAACGCTTAATTTTTTTCCCATATATAGATACACCATAGTACAGGTAATATTGATAAATTTCAAAGAGAAAATCATTAGCCAAAAGAAATAAAGATAACTTATTTCAAGCTTGATTTTCGATTGATTCAAATGAAAAAAAAAAAAAAGCATTTTATAAAAATCAAAAATCGACCGTAAATAATTTAAGCTTTGCATCAATGAAATGAGAATCATCAAGTTAATTTTTTTTACCTTTTATATTGTTCGACAAAAGTTATATAAAAAAGATATATGACATGTTGGGAAAATAAGCATTAGTAAAATTTAATGACTGCAGTTTGTTTTCTATGGTGTTTAAAAATCCAATCATTTTTTGATTCAGTCGAGTAAAAAAAAAGATTAGAAGCTGTATGTATATGGTCGCCTGACACCTGGTAACTTCCTCATACCATTTAGAAATAATCATAAAAAAACAACGAATTTTACTTGAAACCACCCTCTTAAATGCTTAATTTCATTCCGGTTTAATTGGACAGTTTTATTAAGGGATGCATATTTCAAATGGTTTTTTTTTTATTATCTTCAGTTGGAAGGTCACTCATTTTTTCTCGTTTTATTATAATGTTTTTTTTTTTCACTGTACACGAATCACAAGGGACAGACGAAAGGCTTAAAAAAATTAGATTTCTACCCTTTAAAAAAATATTAACACTCTTGGAAAATGAATAAACTTTGTTAATTTCTTTTTTTTACTTTTATTTTTCAAAAGGGCTGAGTAACATATCTGAGAATAACTAGATTGATATTCAAAATAAATTCGTAATCTCTCTCAAGGTACATAAAAATATTCATTTTTTTCTCTAATTTTATTAATCAATCTTTTTTAATATTCCTATATATTTTTTTATATTATTTTATATTTACTCCATTCTCTCGGTGAAAAAACAAAATTACCTTGCGGTGGAAAAAAAAATTGGACTAAGCCAGTTAGAGTTGAAAACAGTATATAAATTTTAATAAGCTTCATTTCATGAGAACCCTTTGAGTCAGTTTGAAATGAATGAATTAAAAGTTTGTCACATTCCCATTTTGTTTTGAACCATAATCTCACCCCACAACCAAAAAAAAAATGATAAAAAAAAATTACCAATCACTTTATTCCTTTTCTCAGTCTAAATCGCTTCAAGATTAAGCCGAGCTTTAAATGTTGTCAATTTACATTTCAGCTCAACCTAAAGACACCACAAAATCACAAAACTTTCTTCATTTACTAAAAAATAAATTCACCACTCTTTTTCTTAGCTCTACAGTTGTTTAAAAATCAACTTTTTTCAAATTCAAATCTTCCCTCAAACAGCTTTAAAAAACAAAAAATTTCAAGATAAAAATAAACAGATTAAAATATAATAAAAAGCTCTATGATATCTTTAATATTTTGCATGATTATAAACATAATATTGAGCTTGAAAATTTACAGTCTCTCAGAAACTTAGTAACTCAGTAACATGGTATCGTTATAACCTTAGTAGTCGACGAGCCCTTCGAGTGCATCGAACAAGACGAAAATAGGATATTTTAACTCTCTCACAAGTACCAACATATATAATAATATACATTTGATATGTATATATATCTAAAATATAATTATATATATATTCTCAAACAAGTAACCGAGTAAGATTTCAATTAAAACGTGGCCCCCTACATAGCAAGGATTAGCGAACTATAGTTTACCCCAGGTTGAAGCGAAGAAACCACCCTCATGGTTATGCCACCGCATAAATATCCATGTAAATTGCTCAATGTGGTGCTTTTATATGAATACTTTTCTTACAATTATTTTTCATAAATATCATAAAACATATTTATTTATTACAATCAAATGTATAATAATGTATACTTGTTTATTTCATTATTATATTTCATGACTAGTACGAGAATCAAGCTCGAGTATTTTCATTTTTTTCTATAAATAATTAACACAATTATCAGCCGTGGGATATTTTTTTTTACTGACTAAATTAGTAATAACTAAAACTATTTTTTTTTATGTTTCAAGATTTGTTATTGCTGCATCATTGTCGCCAAATTTTATAATGATAAAAAATAAATTATGATATTGCATGAATGTACAAAAATTTCAATCGAAATAATTATACAAAATTTCTCAAATGTGTTCACTGGAGAATCATAATTAACAAAATTATATGTAAGGGTAACTCGATAGGTTGTATAATATAGAAATAAATGTAGTGTTTGTTACATAGTATGGCAGTTTTGTACTTTTGTTGAAGGGTTGTGTTTAAATTTAAGAAGGGATTTAATTGTTATATGGTTGAATCAGTGAAACAAACAGCAACGAATTGCAGACTCGTCAAGAATAGAAATAAAAAATAAAAGAACAGTGTGTTAATAAATCTAAAAAGTGTCAAAAGTTTATGAATGAAACTATTGTAAAGATGAAATTTATATAAAAGATCTATAAAAGATATAAATTGATTTAATTACAGATTGCATCAGGAGGATATACTTTACGAAATATATATTTTTTTTTGAGATAAATATGACATAAATTTTAAGTTGCATACACACAAAAGAGTGCATAAAAGGTACAATAACATAATACTATTTAAAGAGTTGCGTATATATTTTATAGCCTTATAGGTACTTGAGAGAAAAAGAAAAAAAAAAACTGACACAATAATGTTTCATCTAGTTTTTTCTCAAAAGCCACATCTGTCCTCCGCAAAAAGAAAAAAAATAAAAAAAGTAAGGAGAAAAAAATATACATGTATTTTTTAAAATGAAAAAAAAAAAATGAGTCTATATGTGCGGGATAACAACGGCGCTTTGGAGCCAAGAAGGCGTTAACTAAAATTTAATGGAGATCTCAGATAAAAACATTTTTGGGTCGAGATGCTGAAAGACTTCTTTGACGGATTATACCTTAAATCGTATCTATCCTATTTTTCACAGGTCTTTGCATAAGCTACCTGAAAAGTGAATAGTCTGAGAAAAATTATTTTAACATCAAATTTATATCCAAGTGTTAAAGTACCTATTATTATTATTATTATTTCAATTTTTTAATGCAGTCAGAAGAGAAAAAAAGTTGAGAATTTTAAAAATTAAATGTCAAGTTTTTAGGTTTTTTGAGTGTTTAATTAATATTTTTCCAAAATTTTTACATTTATTTAGTTTCAATGGAAACTTGGTTAAATTTTCATAACATTTCTTTTGATTTTTATTTTTTTTTTTCATTTAGTTTTGACTTTAACAGAGAAATAAAATGTTTAAAATTTTAAAAAAATATCAAACTTTTAAAATTTGTTAATTAAACATGTTGAAAATATAAAATATTGAGTTAAAATTTTAAAATAAATGTGTAAGATGTATTTAGATGTCTAAATGAAATAATTTTATTTACTTTATTATATTATCGAAAAAAAAAAGAAATAAATGAATAAAGAAATAAAAATTACTGAGTAAAATCACCACACTTATTTCTTTAACAAATGTATTTCGACTGTTTCAGTCTCATTTAATTTATTTATATATTTTTTTCTCTATTTGCTACGAAAAAAACGAAAAGGGGAAATTCTCAGAGTCAGTACCGGAAAAGAGTGTCTGCACGATTTCGCACCCGAAAGAGCTCAACAAGTCGAATAAAAAGCTCATAAATAAAGAGAAAATTCCCTCGCCCTTTTTTTTTTTTTCTCTCTCACTTGTATAATTTTTTTATTTATTTTTTTTCATTCCCTCTTTATCCTACCCCCGTTGAATTGAAGAGCGTCAGAACGAAAATTCCAACCCTCGCATTCGCGCGACCTCAGTTTCTGTGAATGTCCCCGCGAACACCTGTTGCACTGTAAATCTCCAACAATGAACACGAAAAGTCAAAAAGAGAAAGACAGATTAAATCAAAGCTGATAGATAGAAATAACAATACAATTGTCACATTGTCATTACAAATATACACGCAAACTTGTGTGATTTGATAGTTGAATTTTCATCGAGGACAATTTATTTTGGATGAACAATTGCGGGGGTGAGCGAGAAACCGTGAGTAATGTTTATCGATATATATGGATGCGTAGGGGTTGTATCGTTACCCATCATCAAATGTGCAATTGCTTCTATATATAATCCTTTTCAAATCGTCAAAAATATTTATAAATTAAATAGACAAAAAAATATTGTCAATAGAAAAATTAATTTTCTTTGATAATATATTTTTTTTATTTAAAAAATAATGGCTGAATATATTTACTGTCCATATAAAAATTTATATACACTCATATTCCATATTTTCAAATTCATGATTTGATTGAAACCCTCGCTGCTAAACCAGCAAAAATTCAATTGAAGACCATTTCATTCTACGGCAATTTTTAAGGCGGATCAATAAAAGCAATTTTTTTACCGTCTGTAGATGTTTTTTTTTTTTTATTATTATTATTTATCCCCTTATTCTATAGCTACTATCATATAAAAGAAAAAAAAATTATTAGCTAAAAAGTGGCTGAGTTTTCGTGCAATAAAAAGTTGCGTGTGTGCGAATGGGAAGCAATCGGTCGGATTATAACGAAAATACATCCGGCGGCGTGTACTGCAAGTTGGTAAAATACAACAAAGGGTTGGCAGACTCCCAGGGGGGTCCACAATAGGGGGAGTTATAGGGAGGAAAATAAGGAATGGGGGTTGAAAGAGAGATAGAGACAACTCAGACAAGGTAAGTTACCAGTTTCATTCAACTTTGCTATGAACATACACACCATTTCATATACAGTAAATGTTATCAAGCTAAAATTTTACTCGATAGATGATACGAAAATTGTTTCGACAATGAGTGCGTTTGAACTTTCCATTACACAATTTTTATTCATTTCATTCTCCCTTTTGTATATGTACCTTTTTATTATTAATATAATTTTCAAGTATACCCATCAGTTGTGTCGTGCAAGGAATATTAATAAACTTCATTTTGAATTACAGGTAAGAAAATATGAGTCTACAAATATATATGAACAAACAAATGTTAAAAATTTGAAAATTAATTATTAATATTTATATTTTTTTTTAAGAAGTCATGTTGAACTGTATATCGTTATGTGACTTTTTAACATTACAATAAATTTAAATTTAAATATTTAAATGTGATTAAATTTTCAACCGCAATGTAGAAAATGTCTTTTTTTTTTTTTTAATAAATTTAAACGACACAAAAATCTCGAGTAAATTCAAAAAAACTTTTTTACCAGAAAATTAAATTATTACAATTTAATTAAAATTTAAATTTATGTCTCAATTTTTTGTATTGTCAATTGAATAATTTTTGCGGTTATATATCTCAATATTTATTCAGAAAAAAAAAAAATTAAAATTTATTAACTGTGTAGATAATTAATTTGTTTAAAATAAAAGCTAATAATTAGAAAAAAATTACATTGAAAATAAAAAAAATTCATCATCAACCTAGATGTTATTTAAAAAAAAAAAAAAAATAGTATTTTATACTCACTGATGTAATGTCAGAGAAATTGTGTCTTTTTTAATTTTCTTTTTTTGACATGACACAGCTTGATTACAACTTTTTATTACACTTTTATTTTATTTATTTTCTTTTGTAAAAAATAAAGCGTCAGTTTGATACTCAGCGAGTTTGATGTAATTTTTTATTTAAAATATAAATTTTACTTGAATTTTTAAAAAAACAAAAGAGACAATTGAAATGATTGCATTTTTTAAATTAAATTACACTGTAATAGTATAAAAAATCGCTTCAGGGTACATATTTCAACACCACCAAACAAAATATAACTTGACTCTATATTTTGTTCTTTCACGTATATTTTTTGAAGTACCATTATTTACATATCTTCAATATTAAAATTTACAAATTCATATTTTTTTACAAAACTCAAATCACCTCTAATTTGTCAATCACATTTTATATTATTTTCAAACATACAACCAGTTTATATAATCACCAACAAGCAAATAAATATCAAAACAAAAATAATTTTCAAATAATAATTAAAGTAGTTGTTACACTCACTTAACAATCATATTCCAACCAATTCGAAACGTTTCGAAAGACAAAATAATATAAAATATAAATAAAAAATACTGTAAGTAAGACACAGTAGAATACATTTAAATAAATTTAAACTGTACATACAAAAATACTTATTTTCAATTTAAATTTTTAAGACAAACCTCAGTTATTTCAATTGTAATTTTTGTTATTACTAAATTGTATATTCAAAAATGACAATCATATTTACCAAGTTAATAAATATACATAAATAAAAATATATAAATGTATTTGCAATTGAACATGAATATATGAAAGTGCATCTGCCTCAACGTCAACTGAGGTGCATGTGCATATTTATCTGTATATACATTAAACACACACACAATAACATCACTATAATGAATATATTTTCTCCGACAAATTGCGGTCCGCACTATCTCGCGACAACTTCCGGTTGTGTGTATCCCTCTTGGAAATATACTTAATCAAAATATATATGTATATTTGTATATGAATGTTATTACTTATTAGCGCAACAGCAAGATTACAGCAATAAATAACACTAACTACATAATATATGCACAGCGGGCTCATTTTATCCGCTCCTTTTTTTTTTTTTTCTTTTTAATTTTTAATCTAATATTTTGATCAGTATGTACAATACAATTATAAATTTACAATAAAACATAAAAAAAATAAAACATATTTTTTATATTGTTTAAACAACATTACAAAAAAAAAAATTGAAAAATAAATTTTTAAATAATTCAAAAAAACAGTTGTGTTTTTGAATATTTTTACAAGTTGGACATACGCCTTTCAACTATTAATAATCAATCAATATGAACGTAATAAATAAATAAATTTTCATTGATAAAAAAGTAACGAAATTAAATAATTTTTATATAAATAATAAATAAATAAATAATAGAAAACAACGACTGAGTGATTTGTGAATATTTGTGATCCGTTCCGTTATATAATCAAGATGATCCAAACATTAACAAACGATGTGAGTTTGCCACCGGTTCTTACAGGCTCCGGCGCCTTTCAAAAGCATTAGGTGTGTTCATGGTTCTCGTATAGTATATAATAATCTCACTGCGGGTGTCATTTCGTATTTAAAAAGGTGCCCAACTTCTCGCCCCCATTTTCCTTTTTTTTTTGTCACAACGGGTGGTATATATAACACACACAAGAAAAGGAAAAAAAAAAAAACACACAGTTCTATCTGTAACATAGTATATCTTTTAGTCATCTCTAATGTTTTTTAAACTATATTTATAAATATATATATTTAAACTCGTGTCATTATATGTAATACAAGGTAAGTACGTTGTCCAGAAGAATTCATCTTCTCCTTCAACCCCCTTAAAAACACATTTTGTCACATAAATGCCGGATAAACACACCCCAAATGATGGAACCACTCAGATTCTTATTCATTATTATATATATTTTTTTTGTTATACCACTCGGCAGCTCATACACGCATCGATTACTGCAATAAATACCTCAAAATTTTTTACGCATCCACGAATTATTTGTATCAATTTTCAACAAAAAAAAAATAACAAATAAACGTGAAAAAAAAATTTTAAAAAACTATTATCATAAAAAAATGTATTATCTATTTTCTAATAACAATAATACATGTTAATTATACACGGAGTGAAATCCGCAGCATATATTACTGTAGTGGTATCGTAAAAATCATAGCCGTTGTCATTAAAGCGACTAATTCCCACTTATTATAATGATTATTATTATATTTCATCTAAATTTTTTACTGTAGTCTATCGGAATTTTTGGAAGTCTTGAGTTAATGGTATACTTTATGCCAGAAATTACTGTAGTGTACAGCAGGTTTTCCCGCCAGATGACACGAATATTTATTGGAAATCAAGTGTGTTCCTAACCTCTTCTAAAAAAGTTTATTGTTTTTATTTTATTCATGAATCTAAATAAAAATGCGGTGAAACACATGAAAATTATAAAATGGTTTATTTTTTTTAAATTAATAAACATGTTACATTTTTATTTTGATATTTAAACAATAAGGTTTTATTTAATTTTTTGTGTTGTTTTTTTGTTTTGTTTTGATTAAAATTACTGTAGTGTAGTAGGAAATTCTAGTCGATCCTGGTGGCCTCCCCACGCAACTTCTCAATTTCCAGTAGACTACAGTAAAATTTGTTTGATACTCTACAGCATTATTTGCTGCGGATTTCTCTCCGTGTAAATATTAAATTTAATTTTTATTATCAAAATTTACTGATAATAATAATTGATTTTCACTATATATTCATAAGAAAATAAAAATTTAAATTTGAATAACTGTCAATGTGATTTTTAAGGTATTTCAATAATTGAAAAATAAAATAATAAATATAAATACACATTTTGAGGTAATTTAATATTAAAAAAATTTCTTTTTTATATATAAATTATCAACTTAGATATATTTTAGAATTCAATGTAAGCAAAAATGGCCTGTGGTGTTACTCACGTTGTATATATAAGGATAAGATACAAAAATTTATATATAGGTATATTGTATATTGGTATATACAATACATAATTCATATATATATACTGTTTATGTATATTATACAGTGTAATATTGTTGACATGCGATTCCGGTGTGCTCGGGGGGCTGTCATAAGCAATGACAAACAGGTTTTTCACATGCACATTTCAACGAGAATACAATAATATGCATGTTTCTTTATATGCGAATTTATTAAATGTGACGTTAAAAATTTATTTGTATTTTGTTTATTTTGTTAACATGATAAACGGTATATTTACAATTTAACAAATAAAATTAATAGTGGATATAATTATTATCTTTATATACCAATCAAATGAAAAAATAAAAAAAAAATGAAAGGTATATTTGTAAATCATTATTATGTACAAGAAACTTATTTATTTTAATTTTTTTTTTTTTTACCTATATATATATATTAATTGTTTTTAAATAAGTATCGAAGATTATTATTTATTTATTAATTTAGTGGGTGGAGCACAACAGCTGCGCAGTCTCAAGGAATCTTTGGATATATAAATTCATGAATTCAAATAATACTGTGCATGCGTGGAACATGATCTCGGTGACTTCATTTTAAAATAAATAAATAAATAAAAAAGCATTTGTTTTAATTTTTTTCAAATAACATGTTAATATTAATATTTATTTTAAATTTTTTTTAAATTTCCTTATTGGATAAGTATAATGATTATTTTATTTAATGGTTGTACATCTGCAGTAACATGTACATTAATTTTTTTTTTTTATTAATAAAATTTTTCATTTGTTTAAGAATTTTTTTTATTTATTTTATTCCATTATCTAATGGAAAATATGTAGAGGTTTTATAAAATATGTATCCTAATTTACTTGACATTTTTTATTTATATTTTTTTTTTACTTTAAACTGGTATGTTATGAAATATATTCTCTATATTTTTTTCTAGCACTTGGAAAAATTAGAAATGCTTTTTTTTTTATATATATAACAATTTTAAGGGGGCGCCACATGGCCATGATAAGAGACAGACGTCAAGGGAAAACCTTTTTGTGTAATCTAAAAAAGTATATTTAGAAAAATATTTATTTCGGTATGGATTATGGTATTTGTAAACTATTTAAAAAGTTATTTGACAAACTAATTTTTGTGTTGATGAATGAATTTTTAGTAAAGATATGTTTTATGTCTATGTTTCTACCAATGGATATTTTATTTGAGGCGGAGAATGGCATCCATAATGTGCAAAAAGGGAACCAAAAAAATTGGGGCAGGGCACAAGGGGTTGACCAATCGACAAGAAAAAATAAAAAAGGGTGAACAACTTCAGTCGAAAGGGGTTTCTATATATATGTATAAAATAAATGTTCATATATACATGGGGTATTCCGTGTCGAATTGACAAATTATTTGTCTCATGTCATTGAAAAATGTTGAAAACATTTTTTTTAATTTTATATAATACGTTAATTATTGTTAGAGTTTAAAAGGAATTTAATTTAAAAAATGCATTCATTTTAATTGTCTCTTTTGTTTTTAAAAAATTCAAGTAAAATTTATATTTTAAATAAAAAATTACATCAAACTCGCTGAGTATCAAACTGACGCTTTATTTTTTACAAGAGAAAATAAATAAAATAAAAGTGTAATAAAAAGTTGTAATCAAGCTGTGTCATGTCAAAAAAAGAAAATTAAAAAAAGACACAATTTCTCTGACATTACATCAGTGAGTATAAAATACTATTTTTTTTTTTTTTTTAAATAACATCTAGGTTGATGATGAATATTTTTTATTTTCTATGTAATTTTTTTCTAATTATTAGCTTTTATTTTAAACAAATTAATTATCTACACAGTTAATAAATTTTAATTTTTTTTTCTGAATAAATATTGAGATATATAACCGCAAATATTATTCAATTGACAATACAAAAAATTAAGAATAAATTTAAATTTTAATTAAGTTGTAACAATTTAATTTTCTCGTAAAAAAGTTTTTTTGAATTTACTCGAGATTTTTGTGTCGTTTGAACTTATTCAAAAAAAAAAATAAAAAACTGTATACATCTTCTCATTTGAAACAATCAGAAATATTTTTTAATATATATATTTTTCTATACATTTCATTTCTGACCATATATATTACGTCTCGGTATTTATTTCGAGTGTAATTAGGAAGCAAGGTATCCATACTTTTTAGCCAAGAAAACTACACCTGCGGTCGCTGCCAAAGAGATGCATTATATTATTGAATGCCGTTCAAACTCTTTATTCTTCTTCACACTTATATGCACAGTAGAAAAACGGATGTATGGTACTTTAAGTTTAATTCTTTGTTTCAAATGGTAAATTGCATAGATTTAGTAAATTTACAGATAAAAATAAACTAAAACAAAAAATAAAATTTCACCATAACGTTATTCACATTTACAGTTATTATAAATATATAAATTAAATTTTATAAATATCATTTATTATATTTATTTATTTTCCATTATATTATCAGTTTTAAAATCTGATGTTATAACAAGATGACTTGATATTTTTTTTAATATTTGATTTTAAAATCATTGTGTATATGCGTTTTTAATGCTTTTCATTCTTTCCTATTAGAACACTTTAATTTGACTTTTTTTTTTCCATTTTTTTATTAATATATATTTATTCATTCGATTTTATATATTCTATTTGATTTTTTTTTTTTTTTTTTTTCTGCATCGGTCAGCTGCCCCCGTATACGCATTTCTCATTGTCTCGTTGCTGACACTGCAACTTTATAATATCCCCTGGTTTAATTTTTTCACTCTTCTTTTCTTCAACTGTCATGTTCATAATATAAACGTGAGAAAGAGTATACAGTAATTCACGCAACTGCAAAGCTTTTTTAGCAAATTTAATATTTATACCGAATGACTGATGACTGTAAAAAAAAAAAAAACGGGGTCGTATTGTTTGACACGTTCTGTCGTTGATCGATATGACGCATTTGTAGGAATAAAAAAAAAATAATAAAACTTTTCAGGTACTCTCCCTAACAGTGTCCATCAAATTTTTCACTGTATATATTTTTATCAAAAAATCTCATTTCAATTTTTTCTTTATCTCCATCGCTCTATTGCTCTTTTTTTATTTTCATTTTTTCATCTATTATTTTTTCTCGTCAGTATCGATTAATTTTAAAAAATCACAAACAAATAAATTTTTTACAGTTGGCTAAATATTAATATTCTTTTCAAAGTTATAGTTAATGAAACTATATATATTTTTATATTATTTATTTCCATTTGAACTTTAACAAATTTCCGACGCAGAAAATTGCTTCGTCAGGGGGAAAAGATCCCATGTCTAGATAGCGTAAAATTCGTGTATTGTGCGGATTCGTTTGTAGTTAAAAAAATAAAATTTAAAAAACAAAGATATATATTAAAAAATATAAAAATCTATGGGTTTATCATGATGTATGAATGTGTGAATTTTTTGTATTGGATGATAGAATCATTAACGAATCATTAAGGTGTTCCCACATAATGATAATTCTATATACTCCAGAAAAAAAGGCAGTTTTTTATTTCCAAATGAGAATAGATGAACAGATACAAGATTGAAAACAAAACTATTAATGATTTTTTGATCAAAGGCAATCATAAAATATATATATAGGTGTGTATAAGCAATTAGAAAAAGCCGAGTGTTTTTTTTCTTTTTTTTAATAAAGCTCCAAATCTCTGATTTCTATATAAATTAATTTCAATCAAACAAAGCCATTATTTTTCAAACCGTATTTCCCATTTTCAAATAAAATAAAAATATTAATTTAATTGAATTTATTTTGTGTTAAAACTAATTAATTTTATTATTTAAAAAAATTATTTATTCGAATAAAAAAATCTAAAATTAAAAAACCATATAATTTATATGAAAAAAATAAAAAAAAATTAACTTAAAATATCTCAAAGTTATATATTATTTCTCCACTTGCCTGAGCAAACAAGTAAAATTATTTATTGACAATAGAAATAAAATATAAAAAAAAAAAAAAAAAATCTTAAACCAATATCATCTTACGGCGCCTTGAGGCACGCGAAAAGAATTTAAAAAAAAAAATATATATAAATATAATAAATAAATATCTTTTCTACAGTCTTCACTATGATCATGTCATCTGTAAAAACAACGCCTCTAATTAGCACGTTATATTTATTATAATTTCAACCACATGAGCACACTTTTGTGCTTTTGTATCAAAGGCCCATCGTGCCTCGCTTGTTTCAACGAGTACTTTATGATGCTCTTTTGCCGCTTTGCTACAAGATTTATTCTAATCTACCACCCCACGAAGTTTCAAGAAATATATAATAATAATAAATTTATATTTCTATATACATATTAAAAGTATTTTAAATTCAAAGCAAAACATGTTTCTTAATAGGAAAAAAAAAGAGCAAACAAGTATTAAAAGAGACTTGAAAATTCGCTATACATATCTATTATTTTCTTTTTTTTTTTTTTGCATAATTAATGTTATAATTTCTATTTAATAAAAAAAATTAATTATGAAATCTAATAAATATAATTTCATATATGAAAAACAACGTGTTTGAGTTTCAGCTGCATTTTATATATATTTTTTTTTTCTTCACATTTATATATCATTTCATTAATTTGAATTAAGTTAAATGATATGGTGTATTATAGCAATATATAAGACACGTAATTATTAAGCATATACATTTACACAAGCATCAAATCAATGTATTATATATACAGACACACATTAACACATATTCGTGAGAGTTGAAATTATATATATATATGTGTATATTGTATTTTGAGTTCGCGAAACATTGAGAAATCAAAAAAACAAAAAAAGACAAAATGGAAAAGCATTTATACCTGAGATGAAATGAAAAAATTTAAAAAAAAAAATGTTTTAAAATTAAAAAGGTTTCTTGCAAAGGCTCTGACAGTGCCAGACCCGCCCACAAAAGTAATCACGAGAAGATAGTTGACTTGGCAGACATGCATGTTAAACAAGGACACAACTTATAATACAAACTATCCGCCTGATTCATCAGAAGAATGAATCAAGAATGAAAAACGAAAGAATTGAATGCATCAAAATTTTTATATACGCATGCTTATATATGTGTGTGTTAATTTTGATTGGCTTTAAAAATTTTTTTATATGAAATATATATAAATATTTTTTTATAATTGATATTAAATAAAATTTACAATACAATAAATATATATTGTATTGAGTTGATTTATTTTTAAGATAAATGAAAATTTATTAAACAAACAAATAAATTATTTAATTTAATATTTACAAGAATTATTTTTAATTTTTTTAATTTAACAAAAATATGAGAATTATTATTATTTAAATATTAATTAATTTTTTGTTAATAAATTTTATTTAAAATTATAATAATAAATTTTAAAAATTTATATAATCGAATTATATTTTTTTTTATTATTATTTAAAAAAAATATTTATACTTAATTTTTTATTAAATAAATAATGAATATTCAATTTATTTTTGTCTATTATTTAATGTAAAAAATAATTAAATATATAATCATTTATTTGCTTTAAATATTTAATTTATTTTATAATAATTAATATTTATTTTTTTTATAAAAATTATTTATTTATTTTAAATATTTATTATATACAAATGCTAAATTTATTTCATTCAAATAATTTTTTTTTCTTGATTCAATGATAAATTTTAAATTCGACTATTGAGAATTGTCATTAGGTAATATTAGAAACAACTAGCATCTATTTAAACTATAAAATTTAATCAAAAAATAAATTCCTTTCCCCATGTAATAAATTTCAATTTAATTAATTTCTTATAATTATAATTGTTTCACTCGTGATAAAACCCTTCTCGAGGATCATATATACATTGTATATATATTTGCTCTTTTCATTCATTGTCAAATACTGTAAATATTATACATTGAAATAATCTAAATGAAAATTTATTATACAATTAATAATCAATAGTTATTTATGCTTCAGTACTTAAAGATGTATTTAAAAATTTTAATTTAATTGAGCATGCCCAAGTATTATGAAATTTTTAATAGTTGTATACATATATATAAAATGTATATGATGGTCGAGGTCAGGTTATGGTGTGAGACTGGTTCTCGTCGAGTAAAGGTTCAGCTAGGTCAGTCACTGGAGGTCCTCTTTTATCCCCTCCCATGCCCTTGACACGACTTATTATTTAAAAAAAAAAAGCTTTAATTCTTTTTTCATTTGTCTCATAAATAAATATATAAATTATTTCCAACAATAAATAATAAAATATGTAACTATATATTGAAAATCTTCAAGCACCTCAATATAAGCATGTATGTATATTTTTATTTCAACAAATAATCATACTCAAAAACCACTGTCGTATTCATATGTACAATTATTATGCTAGGCACTTATATTTCAAGTGAAATATACAAATAGAAAGTAAAGGGTAAGAGGTCCAAGAAGAAAGTAGCCACTTGAAATATAAGAAGTAAAAAAAAAAATCTTTCAATTATATATTTTGCTTCTTTTTAGACACAAGTGTTTGTATTATTATTTTTTAATAGAAATATATTTTTTTTTTCTATTCATACTTTTAAACCGTTCATCTTAAAAATTATGATACAATTATTATTTAAGCTTTGAATTATTTTTATATGTAGATAGTTTTTTTATAATTATAATTGTCAAATGTATGTCACCTTGATAATAATCGTTTGTTTTTTTTTATAATGTTATTGATGTATTTAAATATTTAAATTACAAACAAAGTATATCTCGTAATTTGCACATAACCGTTAACAATGAATCATCAAATAAATATGCCGTGAATTTAACGCACCAATTAAAATTGTATTTCTTTTTTTTAATTTGATTGTATATTTTTTTCGAGCAAGACATTATTATACATAATTTGTACATTAGCCCACCCCAAGTGGAAAAAATATGTATAAAATATATATGGAATATATATAGAATATGTATGGATTTGGACGTAGATTTTCCATATATATTCCATATATATTTTATATATATTTGACACTTTAAGTATTTCATTTGTTTATAATGGATAGAAAGTGACCGTTGCTAGGGCTCCAAATAAACAAACTTTTTTAATTATTCATTTTACTGCGTTAATTTTTTTTTCCCTCCGTTTTTTCTCTTGTTTTTTATTTATAAAAATTAATTCATTAGTATATGTTTTTTTTTTCTTACTTTTTTTTTCACTTGTTTTTTATTTATAAAAATCAAAAAAAAAAAAAATTAAGTTAAAAAAAAAAATTTATAAGTTTAAATGTATACATAAAAATTATATCAAAAATATACAAAATATATAAATATATAAAATATATATAAAAAATATATAAAAAATATATAAATGTAAAATATATATAGAATATATATGAAATATATATGGAATATATATAAAATATATATAAAATATGTATGGAAAATCTACGTCCAAATCCATACATATTTTATATATATTCCATATATATTTTATACAAATTTTTTCCACTTGGGACGCGACTTGTTAAATTTTTTTTTGATATAAAAACTATATATAAATATATTATCTATAACAACTAAGACATTTGTATATTCACTGTTGTATAGATATTTTGATGCCGTTGCGTGGAATTAAGTTGAAATTTATGATCCATGTATACATGAAAATAGTATAGGAGTATTTAAGTTGCTGACAAAGACGTATTAATCATCAAATAACATCAGTCAATTTTTCTTGCAGACATTTATGTATTTATTTATTACAATAACAAGTAGGCGTTAGTACTAAATTCACAACACCTCAAAATAATACCTAAAATATCTCTTTCAATATGATAAACATGTATGAACTTTAAACTTTAAAAAATTTTAAAGAAATCCTAAACAATCTCCCAATATAAAAAAATGAATTTTGTTTATTATTAATAATAAGAAAATTTATTAAATTATATATAATTTAATGCTTTTAAAAGTTGTATTATTTAATTAATTATAAATATAAATCATTTTTAAAATTAAAAATTATATATTCACTGTATTATTAATGATAAACTGTGTTATTTTTATAAACGTCAATTTGTGCGCAGCTATTTTTATGCGCAGAGCTGTCAAACAAATTAAACGAATAATAACAAATTTGTAATATAAAAATTAAGTGTAAAAATAATTTATTTTTATTTATTTATCTATCATATTTTCATAAAAATTGAATAAATAAAAAGAATGAATTATGAAATAAAATTAATAAAACTATATATGAAAATATTTGTGATAAAATGGATGTATTAAAGAAAAAAAAATTGATCGATATCGACCTGGTAATTAAGGACGATAAAGACGATCAAGCACGTTCCTTCCATAAAGACGAAGGATTATATCGTGATCGAGATTATCATTGTTCCAAGCCAACAACTCCGCAACATCATTGCTTTTTTTTTTAATCATTAATTTAATATAGAAAAATAATATCGTCTCTCAACAGGGTCAACTTGTTTTGCTTTTTTTCATTTTAATATTTCAATTTTTTATTAGATCAATTTTATCATTTATTATATTGTCGTTTGTTTTTTCTTGTTTCATATATATACTTTGAGTTGAAGTAATAAAATTTGTATTAATTCCATGAAAATATATGTATAACAACACCTTCACAAAGAAGCAACCATATGAAGGTCATTTAAACAATAATTAAATAACATATCATTCATGCGATTATATCTTGAAAATGTTAAATTATACAAATGCAAGGCTTATCGATTTTCTGGTACCAGCTCAGTTTGTAATTTATTATTTTTAAACTCAGGCAGATGTATACAAAAATATACACTGTTTTCAAAATAACATAAAAAAAAGATAAACAAAAATTTCATTGTTCCATTTTAAATTATAACAATAATAAGCCTTTTTTATTTTAATTTTTAAAAGATATTTTTTTTTTTGTTTTATTGATGCAATTGAAACACAATGGATCAAGCATCACATCGATCAACGATTTAATGAAAAGATATGAGACAGAGGATGTTCAAATTTTGACCACAAAACTAATGGTCTGAATTTTTTTTTAAATTTTATTTTCAATAATTTTTCATACCATCCGGAAACCGTGACGATTTGGGTAAAATCATCAGATTGGTTTCTATTATTTACACGTTCGCCATGCATCCCAACATTGATGGAAAAGAAAATAAATTGAGACAAAAAACAAAATTAAAAAAAAAAAAAAAAAAAATCAACTTTGCATCCTTGATGCCGCCGTAAATGACCAGCCAATTTCAAGATCTTTCAAGGCCAGTGTATATTTATAAAAATGAAAAATTTAAAAAAAAAAAAAGTCAATTCCATTTATGGTAAAATAATTATACAATGATAAATTTTCATTGACTAAAAAAATAATAAAACAATATTATAAATACAAAATAAAAATGGATAAAATTAAATGAATTAATAAAAAAAAATAATAATAATTTAGAAAAAGAAAATGCAGTGACTTGTATGTACACTAGTGAGATAGATGCAGTATATATATATATTTGAAAAGAAAAACTTGGTATATGCGTGTATCACGCAAACGGATCGCACGTGTTTGTTTAAAGATGGCTCGCGAGCAAAGACTTCTCCAATAAAAACTGACGCTACCTATTCGCTACCTTAACCCTTTCTCTTGCACATATACAAAATAAAATATTTTACATATATACACATTGAAAAACAAGACTTGTATAATAACTTGTGTATGAATGTATATATATGTTTATAAGATCAACTGTTAGTTCATAGCATTTCAAAGTACTTCAGATCATTTAAAACCCTATACCAATTGTAGTAGAAAATTTACCCTATAGGCTTTTTGATTGACGCCCCCGACATTTCATGTCTAAACTCAAGAGTTGCACGCAAGCCAAACAAACTCACCGATACATCAACTTGTATATATACATATAAGTTGTATTTGTTTTTTTTTTTTTTTTTTTTGTGAGGGTGCGCAAACACTAATAACAAGTAGTTTTTTAAATATTTAAATTTCAAAATTAAATAATTTTACCTGATGAAAATTACGTAACTTGGATTCCAATAATTATTATTTTATTCTACTAAATATTTTAAAAAATCTAAAATTTTAAATGTTAATTTATATTTTAAAAAATATTTAATTTGTGTATAATTGAATGAAAAAAAAATTGTCAAATTTATTTGACATTTAAATTGTGTATAAAAAAAAAAATCAATCAAAAAAATTCAAGTTGAAGAGATTCAAAGTTTGGAAAATTGAAAATGCTTGATGTTAAAATATAATGAAAGGTTTGAAGAATTAAAGGGTTGTATATATAGAATTACTTTACAAAGTGTAAGCTTGGACGTTTCTGACAGGAGTCTAAGAGCCTTCCAGGTCTCGTGCGTCGTTTGATTATCGTATGTAACGAGTTGAAGTAGCTATGGCGTGTTCACGAAAGCCCCTTCTGGAACTTACAATATGTCATAGATTTGTTCAACGACCACCCATCCAAAATTTACTCAATAAAAAAAACTTAAAAAGAGCTTTTTTCAATTATAAATAACAATTTTTCTTTTCGATTTTTTTTTTAAGAAAATAAATGTTAAGACAATGTTTCAAGATTTTAAATTAATATTTACAACAATAATTTTTACATTTTTCTATAGTTTATAACCCTAACTCACTGTGTGTTATATAGGGGTTATCTGCGAGGGTGATTTTAGATGTGCGATTTTAGTACATGGGGGTGCGACAGGATCTCTTGTACTCAGCTGCTTTAAATCTGGGTCAGTAGCACGTGCCAATCGATTTTTTTTTATTATCATTAAAGAAGAAATAAAAAAAAAAAACTAGTTTCTTTATTTCCTCAATTTAAAACAAAAAAAAAATTATTATTTTTTGTAAATTATATATCATTTATAAATTGCGATTTGATCTGCAAAATTTAACTCTTTTATATCAAAAAAATAATAGCACGTGCTGTTTGCATAATTTTTCATCAGTCAAAACATCAGTATAATGTTAAAAAAATTAAGTCTTTTTGAAATCTCATAAAGATCTCTCCTAAATCTTTTATTTTTATTTATTTATACTTATATTATATTTTTCTATTTATATTTTATTACCTCATTTTTTCAAAAACGTATAGAGTCCGAAGTCAGAGTCGAAGTCAGAGTCGAAGTCGGACTTAAGGTCGGAGTTAGAGCTAGTGCAAGTAGATATTGTTGAATTTTAAAATTTGAGTGTTTACTTATTTAATTGTGTTATTATCGAATTAAAAGAATTTATTCACACATATTTAGGTCAATCTTAGAATCCATATTCAAATAAAAACGTAGAGTCGGATTTAAGGTCAGAGTCGGACTTAAGGTCAGAGTTAGAGCTGGTGCAAGTAAATACTGTTGAATTTTAAAATTTAGGTGTTTATCTATTAAATTGTGTTATTATTAAATTCAAAGAATTTATTTACACATATTTAGATCAATCTCAGAATCCTTTTTTTAAAAAAAAACGTAGAGTCGGATTTAAGGAAGGAGTCGGACTTAAGGTCATCAGAATTGGAGCTGGTGCAAGTAGATATTGTTGGATTCTAAAATGTGATTGTTTACTTATTTTATTGTGTTATTATTAATTCAAAGAGTTCATTTACACATATCTGGATCAAACTTGGAACCCATATTTAAAAAAAAAACGTAAAGTCGAACTTAGGGTCGGAGTCGGAGTCGGAGTCTGCGGTGCAAGTAAATATTTTTGAATTTTAAAACTGGAGTATTTATTTTGTTAAATTTGTATTATAAGATTCAAAGGGTTTCACGAACATTTAGATCAAACTTGGAATTCGTATTTCCAAAAAAACGTAAAGTCGGAGTTAAGGTCGGAGTCAGTGCAGTTTTTTTTTTGTCATTTAAAATATAAAGTCAATAAAAATCGTGTTACATGAAATATAAAAAAAAAAAATAATAGCAATGAAAACATAAAAACGACAGGAAAAAAAAAAATGTTAAAAAATCGTGTTTGTCACTGCATTAATTATGGTGAATTAAGAAGACTCCTCGGATTACTTTTTGTTGTAGATTATTAATTACTAAGGAATTATGAACCGAAGAAACAGAAGAAGTGCGAGTAGGGTGAGGATTCGATGGGGAATGAAAAGAGAGACGCCTTCCAGATTTGTGTTTTCAATTAATTTTCTTGAATTAAGAACACGTCGGAATAATATAGCCAGACTAAATATATATAAAAAAAAAAAATCAAAGTACAATAATTAACAAAAAAAAAAAATACTAAATTAAATCAGAACACGATCAATAAAAGCAAAGTCTTTTGTTTCATCTGAAATTTACTAGATGAATTTTTTCATATAAAAATATGATTTTTAATTTAGATTTTAATATCAAGTAAATTAAATAAATCAGTATATAATTAATCTATTGTATTGCGTAATGAGTAGTATATAATTTAGTCTATATGAATTACTTGATGAACAATAATTAATTAATTAAAAATTATCATATACAGAGATAATGAGGATGAAAAAATAGATATATAAATTTGACTGGTTGTATTGTATCTTTGTAGGACCGTTATATAATTGTCTGTATAAAGAAAACACAAATATGATACTAAAAAAAATGAAAAAAGAAAAATAATAAAAAGCAGTTTTGATGCATCGGCCAATCGAAATTGAAGAGGGTGTGCAGGATGTGTAACTGTGCATTGGATAAATGCCACAAAGTGCGCGTATCTGTATCAAAAGGGGAATAATAACAATGGAGGCATATAAACATATATATGTATATATATTTTAGCCCCTTGCAGCACACCTCAACCCCGTGGTTTGTGCGCTTTAAAAAAAAAAATAAAAAAAAAAAAAAATCACAGTGCAGCTGCCATAACCGATACACAATTACACACTGTATACATGGATTTTTGATACAAAGCAAAATAATAAAATAATATATATAATAATAATGCAAATAATATATAAAAATAAAATTCAACGAGTACACACCCACCCTGAATATAATTTTACGGAGCAACGAGTCAGGAATTTAAAATACAATAAAACAAATTCAATATATAAAATTTATATTTGCCTGAGAAAAATGATTTTTCTTGATCATTTTTTTTTGATAATTTATATTTTTTCTATTCATTTATTAACCTAGAAATTTTTTTTTTTTGCTTATATTATTAAATATACGAGAAAATACAATGTGAAAAACACACTTTTTTGCAGTTGAATGAATTTTTATCGAGCGTGGAAATGCAGTTGTCCTCGATTTTTTTTTTTTTCATTTATTTATTATTATTTTTCATGAGTGTTGAGAGTCCCGGATGTATTTTATTTGCATTACGATCATCACGGTCACGGCCAATGAACGAAAACTTTATATAAAAGTTGCATATAAATATTTAAAATTTTTTATAATTGTATATGAAAAAAAATATCACAAAACTTTCATCTTCCTTATTTTTTAAGAAACAAACAAAATTAATTGTAATATAATTAATAAAAATGTAATAAATAATATACATTAAAATAAGACCTGTCAAAAATACTTTACTTAATTAATTTTTATTAATTGTAGGAAGAAATCTAAAAGTTCTTCAATTTTTATAAATAATTTTTTTGATGATAAAAAGTAATAAAAAGCTACTTAGAAAGTTTATAATATTATCTAAAACTTTGACAGTTATAAACATAGATATACAATGTGTATTATTCAAAAAAAAATTCCACAAAATATATTTAGTTCATAAAGTTTAAACTATAACAATAAAAATACTTGAATCCGAGAAAAATTAGAAAACAAAAAATAGAAAAATAAGCTTAGATTTGTGAAGCCAGGCTTATGTATATTATTTTTAGGAGTTAGGCCCTTATGATATTAACTTAATTTCATGTCAAAAAATTTTCTAAAACCGTGCACTAGCTCACTCTGTCAAAAATAATTTTTCTACAATTTTTTTGAATATTTCTAGTGACTTTTAAAGCCTTAATTTGTAATCATCAATAAAAAATTCAAAAATCAAAAAATCAATCAATTCAAACACTCATAATAAATATAAAAAAATTAAAATAAATTAGATATATAATTTCTACATAACATCATCAATAATTACAATCTCCTGTATGTATTAATCATCAACTTAATTATCAACTTTTTTTTTAAATAATAATTATAATAGTTTTTTTTTTTTTTTTTTTGCAGTAGTATTTTGCATTTCCTTTGGAATAAAAATTCATTAGATATCTATACTTGGTGGTTCATTGTTAATGCTTATTACGGTAACCAATTAATATATGCACGTCTTTTATAATTAAATAGCTAATCGTCCATAGAATTACAGAAAACTCATTCACAACACAGACACATCACACTCCCACACGAGTGTGGGTTACCCATCCATGAATGAAAAACTAAATTAATAATAAAAATATATATAAAAAAAAATTATTTAAAAAAAAAAAAGGCAACTTTAAGAAAATATATTAACTGGTGTATTGTAGTTTATAATATTCAGGCCGATGAATTGGTATAATTTAAATTTTTGCTTTCCTCTTTAATTTATCAAGAAAAAAAAAAAATCGTTAATGCTTCTTTTGTCTTTCAGTGCATGGGTGTTTGTCTACATAATCATAAATAACTACCAATTAATTACTGTGAAAGAAAAAATAGTAATTTAAAATACAGAAAAAAAAAAAAGTCTTTATTGTTCATTTAATTTGGTTAGGCAAATTAATTAATATAATTGAAGAAGACTAGTTACGGTTATTGAAATTAAATAATAAAATTTGCATTGTTATAATTGCAAAAAATATATTATATATATTTTTTTGAAAATTAAATATTGTTGTGATTTATATTTAAATATATAGAATTATAATAATATTAAATTGTATATAATATTCAACTTTTAGACTATAAATTTATATAAAAGATGAAAAATTAATGGAGAATTTCTGAATGATCATTTTGAAATAATAAAAATGCGAATATTAAATTAGAAAATAACATGTAATGATATAAATATTCAAGTGGTATATTATTATAAATTACTTTATAATAAATGAAGAAAACTTTTCAAACTTTTCATCAATGATAATATTAATAAACGAAAGGGAATATTACCTTCGAAAGATCAAAAAGTGCAGTCAAAACTTTGAGTCGGAATTATCGTTTTGATTCATTTTTATCTGTCAATTCATTTTACCAACAAATACATCAAACAATTCATAGCAACCAAAATACTTTAGATAAATAATAAAGTACTGAAAAAGTAATCAAAAATAAGAAGAAGCAAAAAAGATATTTGTGTAGGGAACAAGCCGACGGCCCACTATATATCATTGTCTTAAAAAAATCAGACATTCATCAGTTGCAAAACAACTACCGATTTTATTTTACATGAAATCTTTACATTCAATTTTCCCTTTATCACAAATTTACCATAAAAAAAACCATTAGAAAATTATCAACAAAACACTCAAAATAAATTGCCAAAAGAATCAAAATATTCACAACAAATTACACGAAACAATTGTACGTTTTTTCTTCAAAAAAAATTCCATTTTTTTTCAAAATTTCTTTATCATTTTCCAAGAGGGTTATATCACAGTTTTTCAATGAAAAAAATCATTCAAATTATAGCTAATTTTTCGATGTAAAAATCAAGAAATAAACGGAAAATAATTTATCAAATACTATCCAACAAAAGGACAAAATTTTCTCAGTTAATATGACATGGGAATCCCCTCGGTGTTCCGTTTACTATTCCGTTTCGTCTGGCGTCCGTGGGTGGGGTAAGCTCGTTGGGTTATAGAGTAGTATAACCTCACTCAATGCGTATTCTCGTTGGGGACGGATTCATTCGGAGAAACATCCGTGAAAGGGACACCTGTTGGCGCCACAGTTATATATATATACAACTGTTACATTTACCCATAAAGAAAATATACAGTTATAGAAACAATGGCACGTGTCATCATATTATATAAAAGTTGAAATATAAACCAGAAAAAAAAAAAAAATAAAATAAATATATAATATCAAATAATCAATTGAGTATAGTTGTATAATAAATTTTTTATGATTGTGCTACTGTTTACTGTATACGTATTGTGATAAATGAAAAATAAAAAAGATAGAAAATAAAGATAATAAATATTAAAATAATATATTGTGTATATATATGAGCGAAGATGAAGCATATTGCCCAGAGGGGACACACAGGCGTTATTAATGTACGCAAAGATTCGAGCTTCCGTTTTTTCCCATATACAAATATAATGCAGTGAGTTGTTCAAAAGCTCTAATACATAGACTCACATACATTTGATATACTAAAGTTTTTTTATTATTTTTTTTACATACATAAGTTTACACTGGTTACTTTGAATTGTTGTAACAAAAAATTGAGGTGACTTTTGCCAGAGGGAATAGGAAGTGTATATCATATATTTTACACATCTTGTAACTCATCATTCTGTCAGCAACTTAAAACTTATATATATGAGTGTATAAGACACTTTGGGCATTTATCATTTTGTGTTTTTTTCCGCATGTAATCATTTATCAATATCATTCAGGGACATACAGATAAAACTATTGGGGATTTTTCAAATAATCTATAAGAATCATTATAAGAATTGAATAAAAACTTCAAGTCATTTTGGTCTATATAATATAAAATTTACCTGGCCGTTGTGCAGTCCCTGTAGAGAACATCAAAGTCCTTGCAGCTAAGTAACTTGCATCGATTAACACCCGGTTGAATAGCCCCAAGACCTCTGAGAATTCTAACTTGTTCAACATTACATACAAGTGGTACAATATCAAGTCTCTTTAATTTAGTATAAACAGTATGTAATCCACCAACAAGATGTTTTAAAAATAATTCAAATGCTTGTGGTAAACATAACATTGTATTTCCAGTAATAATAAATGCAGCAACTTTTTGTCCACGATAATCAACAAGTTTACATTCATTTGCTGTTGGATCACTTGAACTTATTGGTGGTGGACTATTATATGAACGTGGTGGTAATACACCATGATGTGCTGCTGCCATTAAATCAAGTGGTCCACCATGATGTCCACTTAACATACCACCAAGTTGTCCAAGTAAACGTAATTCAGGTGGTGGTATACCTGTCATTCTTGGTACCATACCATGTATACTACCTGGACCACCACCACCACCACCAGCTGATAATGGTGGTGGACTTAATACTTGTGGTGGTGAACCACGTGTTGGTGAACCTGGTGTTGGTACACCACGATGTAATAATTGTTGTTGATGTTCACGTAATTGATCACGATGTGATTGATGTGATAAAGCCTGTTGATGACTACCAAGATGTTGTTGTTGCTGTTGTTGTTGCTGTTGCTGTTGTTGTGATGCACTGTGATGTTGACCCGACGGACTATGGGGATGCTTCGGACTACCAGTTACTGGACTTGCACGACTACTGTGATCCGACGAACTATCCATTGCTCCGTGATCCATTTGTCCAACAATTTAACTAATTTTTCAGATAAAATATCTAAACTCTTGTCTTCACAAGACGAAATGTTGTTACTTTTTTTTTTCTAATTTTTATTTGTCTTTAATAAACAATCACACACTATTTTAAAGTACAATTTCTATTCAATGAGATCATATAAAATCACAATATATTCAAAATATATATATATATATTTTTCTTCATCAATTTTATCATATCATCACAAACACCGACACGACTATGCAGCTGATAAGTATTTTGTTCCAATTAATGTCTCACTATCACTGTCACATTACTCAATACTACTCGAAATTTAAATTCATTCATTCACTTAAAAACATGAACAAATTACCGTTTGTATCATGATTGTCTTTTGAGGCTTTTCAAAATTTTTTTTTCAATGTTTAAAAATCTAGCTGAAAGCCCAAAAACTGATCCACACTAAATATTCACTTGTATCAATTAACACTTCCATATTTCATTTTTTGTCATTCAATAAAAAATAAATAAATAATTAATTAATTATATAATAAACTATGAATAATAAAACTTTTGACACCAACACTTGTTTTTCTTCAAAATCGAAAAAAGGATTGAATTATTTTTTTCAAATTTAAACCTTGATACACGAACCAATATACATTAACAATAATTAATATTGTAGCATTATTATATAAGATGTAATAATAATAAGAATAATAATAATAATAATAACAATATGATTTAAAGAAATAAACTATTACGGTTGCTCGTGTATAAACGGAGCAAACTTAATACGACAATACACGAGCACGACTGCCACACGAGCGAGTAACACGCGCGCGTCGTTTCGTTCTCAAAGTGGCAAACGTTTGACTCAGTATAGTTGGGAGTATTTCCCTTACCCAGTCACAGATGTAATAAATAAAAACATCACAGTGGGTAGAACCCTGGTCATATCAAAAGAAGGGGATGGGCGTGTTTATATTGTTGTAGTTGTACGTTTATTGGCTGATACGATGAGATACGAATGTTTTTCATTGGTTATAAGGTTATGAAAACGACACGCCTGCCACTCATTTTACTATACGGCTAGCATTTGAACTAACATTTACAATTTATCCCCACTTTTATAATCATTTATATGTATATATATATATATAAAATCAAGCAAAAAGTTTTTCCCATTGTACACACGTGGGATTTAATTTCCTCTCCTTTTACCCTTTTATATATTCCCCACCATAGAGAACAACTATTCGATTTCGTACAAAAGTAACACAATCGCGAACAGAGAAAACACACAGTACGACGACTCGAAACGAGCGAACCGACGTTGAGATCTTTGCAAATGCGACCCTGCAGGGCGGGAGGGGGAGGTTTCTTTTTTTTTTTCTTTTTTTTAACTATATAGCCCAACTTTATACTCTTCGTCTCAAACGTTTTTTCCATTTTTTTCTTTTATTATATTTCATTTTTTTACTTGTTTTTTTTTTTCCCTCATTTCAAGGCTCAACTCTCTTTTTCTCTTTCTCTTTTTCACTCTCTCTCTCTCTCTCTCTCTCTCCTCTTTCCCCTATTATACTCCTCATCATTTTCTCGATCTTTCTCTGCCCTCTTCTTACTCTCACTTACTCAGCATGCCATATTCACACGTCTGTCCTCTCTTTACCTGTCTCTTATACATATATATGTACCCTTTTATTATTTGTCTCACTCTGCCTTTCAACATGTCTCTCTGTACACCACTAAAGTGTATGTCGCATTTGAAATCGATTGTGCGCATTATGAATTGAGACCCGCCTTTTCTCGATTCTTCTATATAGTTTCAATTTATATTTATACAAAATATATCCCATTATCATATTCAACAACCATATTGCAAGCGGCAGATACTCAATTATTCCATTTATGTAGCGAAATGAAACCAAACCTAACCTAAATTAGAACCAAATCTTTATTTTTTCGAAAAACTATAGTTAAAACTATGATTTCGCCACAAAATTGGAACAGTTTCAGGGGCTAAATAAAGTTTCTCGAGGTTATGGTTTTTCTGGGCTATAATAGAAATTGGGTACAGGTTGAATGCATTACAAAAGTTGACATCGATGACTGTCGCAATTCGCAAAAAGTGAATTGCTAGATATTGGAAATATGATTTTATTTCTGTAGATTAAACAAGAAGTAATAATGAAACGAAATAGAGATTAAATATATTTTTGTTTATGAGAATGAGATTGTGTGTATATGTATGTAAGTATGGTGTGATCGGATGATGTTGATGCATGGTGTAACCGAAATATTTTTCTTGGAATAAATGATGAATGCTAAAAGTGTGATTAAGACAAAGAAATAAAGAATTGATATTGCGTCGATATATTTTAGTTACTCAGTCTAATTGGGACTCTTGTCTGATACACATTAGCATTGACACGGTCTCTCTATACGTAGCTTTTGATTAAAGATAAAATAATTAATTAAATAATTATTTCCACATTATTCCTAATTTAATAAATAAATATTAAAAATATAAACTATAAATTCTAACACTAGAGAAGATCGTGTATAAGCTTCTTTAAGTTATATTGCACATTGAAGAATTCATTTTTTTTAGTTTTCAGAGGCCAAAGCTTCATCTTGGAAAATATAAAAATAAATAATAAAAAGTAATTACAAATAATTCATATATGATAAAAAATATAAATATTTGATTATTAAACTTGAGTATTGAATATAATTATCATGTCAATTGTATTTGTATTTTTTAGTGGGAAAAAAAAAAAAGAGAATTATATATCGAAAGGGGAATTTGCACATAGGGAAAACAAACTAACAAGGGGCGATTTTAGTATTGCAATAGAGACTATCTTTTGGTCGGTCAACCCCTCTCATCTTCTTCTACCGGTGACCTAGATATATATATAGTATCGAAAGGGCTAGTGAGGAACCCCCGACCCCTCTGCTTCTCTCGCCCTTATGCTCATATGTTCTCGTTCAACACGTTTTACAATATAACAGCTGATTTCTCGACCCAACACGAACATTAAATTGGCAAGATGCATATATATAGTACATTGTTTATAATTGACTCTCAGAAAATCATCATTTTCTTTAAAATAATTTAATTTTTTATTCTTGAAGAAGATAAATAACATCCTCTATATATATTTATTAAATTTTTTTTTTTTTGTTTATATATATTGGCAGTATTCATTTGTAAATATGTATACATCATTAGAATTATGAGTCAATGACTAAATACATAAAATTCAGAGGGCAAATTTATATATGTATTCAGTTCATGGGAAAAGGATGTTCTTAAAGGTAATCAATCATAAACATCTATGTCACTTTGACTGTCTCAAACAAGATGAGTATACTGGGATAAAGAAAATCGTGTTCATATAAACGCCCACCAATTAGAAATATTAATATTGTAACACGTGACTCTACTTTTTTTTTTTTTCATTTAAAGTGATACTTATTATTTTAAATCTTTCAGTGCATCCATCCCCCGTATATATAAATAGATGTAATTTTCTTTTTAATAAATGAGCTTTATATTGTTGGAAAAAAAAATATGTATATATATTTCAGTCAATTTTTCATAATAGGTTTATTATTTTTTTACTGATTTAACATTTAGCTCGCAAATATTAAAAGTTAAAACTGTTAAAATGTTGAACTTCATTTTTAACAGCTTCATTTTTTTTCTATTGAAATTCAGTTATGTTTTTTGGAAGCATATGTTTGTCATGTTTTAAAAAAAACAATTTAATAAATTTTTTGCAATTAATAACCAGAGTATAAAGTTGTTTTTTATAACCGTGTGTTGTCATGTAATACTCGTTATTGTTCAATATATCGTAAAATCAAAATTTGTATAACCAAAGTGAGTAAATACTAAATAATATTTCAAACACGTGTAATAAATAATCAAACCAAAATACGAATACTAATAACTGTATAGGTTTTCAAAAATTATTTATAAACACACGTACATTCAACTTTTATTTTTATTATTTTTGTATATTGCAATTTTGATGGATATTTGAAACTTTTAAATGCACAAAAAAATTCAAATAATAATAAAAAAACCTGATGATGATAATAATAACAACACAATAAGAAATATCTTTGAAAAAAAAATTGAAAAATTAAATAACTGAATTCACAATTGTATAGTAAAATTTTTTATTCAATTTTTGTATTTTTTTTTTTTTTGATTTCAACTTTTTGACGTAATTCTCTATATACGCATTGACAAGCATTGTGACTTGTACAATAGAAAAAGATTTTATAACCTTTTATCCCAACTCATCATTTTCAAAGATATGTATTATTATACCATAATCAGGTGCTCTATATTTATACTTTATTATTTTTTTTTTAATACATTAAATCTAAATAATTTCTATTTTTAAAAAGATAAAAAATATCATTTGAAATTTCTGTATACGTTAACCGTCTTTTGATGCAATGTCATCATTAAATTCACTGTCTAATTTTTTAATTAACTTTATAAAAGTCTTTTTGATTATTTAAAAATAATTTCCAGCAATTATCAACTCTCTAGATTCTTTAAAACGACAAAAAAACAACAGTGTTTTTCAAGACTAAATAGATCAAAAATTTCCATTTATATTTTATATAATTTATAGATTTGACAAGTAATAAAAATGGACGATAAGAGGTCAGAAGGTGATGGTTGACCTTTCTAATTATACATAAAACTTGTAAAAAATATTACAGTATATATATTATATTATTATGATATAGATTCTAGATGTCATATTGACATTAATGCTTTTTCAGTGGGTGGATGTTATCTCTCTGTACATTCATCGTTAAATTATCCTGACCACAAATCGATAGTGAATATGACACATTATTATTAACAAGGAGTGCCAATACAACATGTCTCCATATATACTCAACAAATCACCATCAAGAATATTCATTTCTTCATAAATTTACAACAAAAATTGTCCGTGAAATAATAAAAAAATAAACCCTTATTTTTACATGATTTTATTTATTCTTTTTTTTGATATGATACTCTCTATATGATGCAAAAAGGTATTATTATCTATTGGTACTTGAATATATATATATTTGCATCAGCTTATACCAGATACTAATTATCCATGCTCCCCGTTGTGTTATTATAAATAGCCAATCGTTACTGGCGCACCCCGCACATTTACCATCTCATCTGTTGTAATGCATATAACCTATGTGTGAATATAAATATATATTTCTAATAGCCTGTTATCGGAGAAATTAAATTAATTTATTCATGGACAAAGACAATATATATGAATATAGATCTATTGATATATTGTTGTTCTATTGACGACGAAAAAGCCCGCATAACCGTATCATCAAAAATACCAAATTAAAATGATAAATTACTATCGATAATTTCATACATTATTTTGTTATTTTAGCTTGTTTTCATATATTAAATTTAGAAAAATAATAAAACGAAAAATATTTAAAGAAAATATTAAGACTACAAAATTATTTCAGCTTTTAATTAGCATTTTTTTAAAAATATTTTATAAATTGAGTAAAATTTAACTATAGTACTTTTAAATGTTTTATTATAAAAATTAAAATATTTAATAAAAATTTTGATTAATCATAAAAAATATATTAAAAAATTCAAAGAAATATATATTGATGTAAATTATATTTTTTATATTAATATTTCAAACAAATTTTCGATAACGAAACTTTTTTTTTTTTTTTTATTAAAAATCAAAAGAAAGATAAAAAAAAATCTGAATAAGGGTTGAAAAAATTTGTCTTTAATGAGAACCATATGGATGACTGCTGCTGTAAATTTATTTTACATAATGAAATTTCAATGCACATTATAAAAATGTTCATTTGAATTTTGAATATAAATAAAAAACAAAAAAAAAATATTGATCAAAGCGAGCAATAAAAGAAAATATTATTTAAAAATTTAATTTGACTACTGTAAAATCAAATCAATATCTAATGACTCAAAAGAAAAGAAAAAAAAAAAGACATTTAAATATTTATAAAATATATATATATACAAAATTGAGGAGGGTCGTTCCATCGAACTTTTAGCTTTAAACGAATATTGGCTTGAAGCTGTGCGGCGTCGCTCGGCTTTAGAGCTGAGGTTTTATATAAGCATACAAATACACTTACATACTCGCATATATATTATATAATATATATATAAAATAATATTATATATATACAGCTTTCACGGGCCAATACTTTTACGTCAATTTTGCTTCTCTTGCCACAACCGAAGACAATCACGTTGACACCGCGTGATGGATGTCCTCCAACTCAAAATACAGAAGCCTCCTATTTCCCTTTCCAATTTTTTTTTTACTCATCCATATATATATACACAATCTAAATACAATATTTATATACCCTTTTATTTTTTTTTTCTATTCGTTTGTTAGCAGTTTTCCCGCCAATAATACTCATTGTAAATTCAAACTATTTGAAATATCAGAAGCTTGTCCCCCCCGCTTCTCCCTTTGTCGTTAATCTTCACCTTATTTTTTTTATTTTTTTATTTTATATATTCCGTCGCTCAGTCATCTGCTTTGACGTCCACATAATCCTTCCTTCGTGTTATTAGAAGGGAGTATTTGCATTGAAACATCTCATCATATTACGATGACAAAAAAAAAAAATTCTGATTTTCTTTTACCCCCCTTTTCCTCCCTTTATCAAAATGCAATTACCTTTATACAGCTTTATCCTACTGGTTATATATATTTGGCTTCGATAGAAAATTTATTTTTATAAATTGCATTTTATTTTATTTTTTATATATTATATTCATTGTATGAGTCAACATTATTCAGAAATAATTATCATATTAAAATTTACCTTGGATAATGTTTTTTTTTTTTTTTTTAATGGTATATTTTATGCTGTTATTTTTAATAGACATGTTTTTATTTTAACTAGTGTTATTTGTTGATTTGAAATTTCAAAAGAAAAATAAAAAAAATAGAAGCTTCTTATTGAAATAATTCTAGTAATTTAATGACAAATAAAAAGTAAAAAAAAAGTGGCTAATTTTGTTTTTGTAACTGTATAATTATTGTTGTTAAAAAAATTGAATATTTTATTATGATATGTAGTATAAATTGCAAAAGTATAGCAAGGATTGGACATTGATTTAACTGAGAAGTTATATCTGGCAACTATGTATATATAGGCCCTGGCAATTTCAAACTTGGACTGTCCTCGGGATGATTGATCGGTCTTTTGTAACTCATAGGCTGATGATACCTTCACACTGTTGTATACCCACCGGTGTGTGCCACCCTTTTTTTAAAAAAAAAAATAAAAAAAAAAACCACTTGCCAGTGATTATCGATTAAGCTCATGCACGCTGTGTCTTGCAGAATTAGATACTTTTTTATTTTTCATTCATTTTAAAATAAAAATAAATGAAAGAAAATAAAAATTTTATTTAGCTTGTTTATCATTGTTTTACAATATATATTTATTTTGTTACGTAAAATGTAAAATTAAATCAGATAAAAAAAAAAAAGATATAACAGATGTTAACACTTGATGTAGAAAAATAGTTGACCAAAGCTTTTATGCATATATATGCCAATAATATCTAATCAGCAATTATATTTATCATAATAAATACATCATAAATGAATGTCAAAATTTTTGTATATTGTGGATATAATGTGATAACTGACACACTTGTATTGATAATAATATAGAGCACATTGAGTTTATACAGTTTGTCAAGAGCTCAGCTAAAAGCCTAACATTTGTTCATGGATTTGTTTGATTTAATTTTGTCCTCGAATGAATATAATATTTAAAAATATATATAACTAAACGAAAAAAAAAAAAATAATAATAATAAAAAATATAAACCACATTGAGAAAAGAGTGTGGTGATATTTTGTTTTTTGAAATTTTGATGAGACAAGTTGTGAATAATTGATTCAAATATTTTATGTTAAAAAGTGTCAAAGACAAAAAGTAGATGATAGGTATAATAAAAGAATGAAAATTGGTGTGAGGTAAAGTGACGTCCTGTGTCACAGAGTTATAAAACTGCAGGGATCATGGCGGCCTCTGGCTTACAATCTTATTAAACCCTTGGTGTGCATATTGACGGTTATTGATCATCTTTTTCTTACTTTGTCCTGTGCTTTACGATTACGATGGGTATATGGCGAGTTATATAGCAGGGATTCAGATGAAGTAGTGCAATGAAAAAGTTTTTCTTCTTCTTTTTTTTTTTTTGCCTTTGTAATATTATTTTTTTTTCTCTTTTTTTTTTATCGGATTTCAAAGAGAAGATAATGGAATGTACAAGATACAAATATAAAAAATATATAACTCGTAAATGATTTGGATAAAAAAATTTATATATACTAGATGTTTAAATTAATATATTTTTTTTATATGAAAATTTTTATGAATTATGTTGTTTGTGATCGAGTAAAATTCTCACAGTTGATATGTGGCATCATGTGAGAATGTAGCCTCTCTTAAATGTATCAACATTGTGAATAATTTACAGAGTTTTGCTGGATAAAATAATAAACTGTTTGAAGTTTCTAGATAATGATATGTATATGATAATCGGTCGATTAATGATAACGATACGTGTCATCTAAGTGGTAGTATAGGCATTAAATTATTGTCAAGTAAACATATATAAAAGCAACTGTTCTACCAGTGAAAAATCAGGGTGAGCTGAATAGTCGATAAAATATTAGGGCCGGACACGAGAGCTTTACTTAAATCTTGTCTTGTCTCGCGTTTAGTTTTACAAAATATGTATGGAAAATATATTGGAGACTATCACAGAGTTTCAAAGAATATTATTATCAATTCTTCAAAGCAACAAGGACATATGCAAGTTTTTAAAGTTTAATCAATACTCTGTATTAAATAGAGGCCTACCTTTTTAGCGGATGTTCATCACATTATCCCACGCAGGTGCCTCAGGGATTTCTCAGGTAGTCCACACAATGTATTTCATCAACAGCAGGTCAGCTATTCACACACAAACACACACTTTTTTTCACTACTTTTACACAATCTGTAATCAAATAAATATTAATTATTAGTTTTTAAAACAATTAAATTAATATGTACATATTTGTTCATCTATCTAATATTAAATTATTTACAAAATAAATTTATTATATTTTTAATTATTTAATCATTTAAAATTGTGAATCTATCAAGTGGTAAACAAAGTCTTGAATCTGCTGGTGATAATATACCTTGTTTTGATGAGCACTGAATATTTTTTACCATCTTTGTCGATAGTAGTATATTCTTGATACGACAAAGCTTACCATATAAACACTGACGATCTACTTATCGCTACCACAGTTTGAAATTTTATTTTTCAAATTTCAACTGATGGTGAATAATTATTAATATCAACTAACGAACTAACTTAATTGTCATTCAAGTATATCATTAGTTGGATGAAGTTGAATACACTCACCAATATTTTAAATTGTTTCAAATGTCATATCAAGTTTACCAAGTGGTCCCCAATTAATTCAATCTTTCTAAACTATTTAGTAAACAGAAACTGTAACCAACGTACCTTGTTACACTTGAAGCATCATTGTCATTTTCTTGATTTTGTTGTTGTTAAAATCGTGCCAAGACAGTTGTTATGTTGATATAGGAGCAAGCCCAGTTGTTCCAACAGAGCAGTAACACTATTTTTACATTTTTCTTCTTTTGGAAATCACTTCACATTTACTGGCCAGGTCTTTGCATCATCATAATGATAAATTTACTGTAGCTGTAACAATTAAAAAAAAAAACAAATCAAATAATGACAGTCATGAATAAATAAATTAAATTGTTATTGGACAATTTATGAAAAAATTGGGAGTTTAATTTCATTTAAAAAGTACTTAAAATGACTTACTTTGATCCAAAATAATTTCAGCTCCAATGACAATATAATTATTTTATTAGTCTTGGTTTCAATAATTGTGTTTGATGAATTACATTAGCACATGCTAATTTAGATATAAGTCGTCATGACTTTATTAATGTTCAGGCCAATTATAGTTTTCAACAGCTTTGAGTATTGTCATTATACCTGTCATTGTTGTCAATCAGATGTTTTACCAAGTTGTTTAATAAATAAAACAAATTCACTTTTAAAAACAATTAATATATTGACCATAATTATTTATCCATCACCCTGCACCAAGGCCAACGCCATTTATCAAGATATAATTTCCAAAATTTTAGAGCTACACATCTTGGCATCTGTAAACAATCAAAGTATTAAATAAACATTATATTATAAATATTTTTCATTGAATTTATGATGTTATGATACCAGTGTACATATAAATTACAGTCCAAAATATTATTGTAAATAAATGAAAAACTGATAACTGAAATTGCTTAAAAATAGTCTCAAAAAGATTTGAAAATACTGACAAAAGCCACAAACTAACAAAAAGTTATCTTGGTATATATTTTATACTGATGTCAATGAGAAAAAAAATTAGTATGCTCCATATTTTCACGAAAAAAAATGAACAAAATAATGAGCAATTATGGTTGTTGATATTGTACAACAACTGGATCTAACTTAACCTAACATTATATGATACATTTTTTTTGTATTGATAAATAAAAATTATGTCAATTACCTATATATCTACAAAATAAAAAAAAAATACTCCAATAAAATAATAACATTTACTTGGTATTCATCCATTTTGTAGCACCCAAAAAACCGTTGGATTTTTTTTTTTTTTTTTCTCAGCTCTAGCAACGACGCCATTGTTAACTTTTTTCACGAATCATTTAAATCCCGGCACTAAATTATCGCACAATCAGTTTATGACAACATTAAAAGTAAATTAAACGATAATTAATTAATTTTAGTATAATAAAACTTATAAAACACGACTCCGAAAAGCGAACGATGTGACGACCGAGCAAACAACCGCGAATCAAACGACAAGCTGTGCGACCTTGGAGAAAAGGACAAGCATAGCTGCCCCATCTAGTGGTTAAATTCACTACTTCTTGTCGGTAAATTAAATATCGATAAAAAGGATCATTTCCGAGATTTTAAAAAAAAATACGTAAGACAATAATAAATAAAATCATTAGTGATTAATAAAAAATGTTTATAATTATGATAATTACTTAAGCGAGAACTGAAGTTTTATTGTAAAAAAAAAAAACATTTTTTTATCATGACAAATGACCTAAATTATTCTATTTTTTATTCGCCAATAAATAAAATATTATTTATTGATATATGTATTTTTATGATAACCGATTAGCTGTTGACCTTGAATAGGCATTTCAAATTAATTCTCAATAAAAAAAGATTGTTCTTCGAATATTATAGCTTTAAATAACCAAAAAACATTTTTATTAGCCAGTCTCACTTCGAACGTTCTCAAGAATACATTAAATTAGATTTAAAAAAAACCAAATACATTTAGTGTCTACACCGACAATATAATACATATATATTTTTGGTAAAGAGAAAATATGAAGTTGATTACATTAATAACAATTTTATTATGTTGTCCTGTAATTTATTTATTATCTATTATCGCGGCATCTCTATTCACAGAAAGAATTCTTCATTTACAATCATTTATACTTATTAATTCAGCTTTTTTTTTTGAATACTGGAAAATGGAAACTATATTTTTCAAAAAAACAAACAAACAATTTCTTTTTAGGGAATTTTAATTTCCTATTGTTTTCGCTTTTCTTCTGGACCCCCCCCAACCATGGTAGACACCCCCCCTAAAAAATTTTCTAAGTCCTTTAATCTCAACCATGGTAGACACCCCCCAAAAAATTTTCTAAGTCCCTTAATCTTAACCAATACGATATATATGGAAAATATAAAGAAAAATATAGAAAACTCACTGAATATAAAGAAAAAAAAGATAAATATGGGAAAATATCAAAGAAAAATCGGTAAATATAAAGGAAAATATAGAAAAGTGACTGAATATGAAGAAAAAAACGATAAATATGGGAAAATATCAGTAAATATAAAGAAAAATAAAGAAAAGTGACTGAATATAAAGAATAAAACGATAAATATGGGAAAATATCAGTAAATATAAAGAAGAATATAGGAAAATATCAAAGAAAAATCGGTAAATATAAACGAAAATATAGAAAAGTGACTGAATATAAAGAAAAAAACGATAAATATGGGAAAATATCAGTAAATATAAAGGAGAATATAGGAAAATATCAAAGAAAAATCGGTAAATATAAACAAAAATATAGAAAAGTGACTGAATATAAAGAAAAAAACGATAAATATGGGAAAATATCAGTAAATATGAAGGAGAATATAGGAAAATATCAAAGAAAAATCGGTAAATATAAACGAAAATATAGAAAAGTGACTGAATATAAAGAAAAAAACGATAAATATGGGAAAATATCAGTAAATATAAAAGAAAATATAGGAAAGTGACTGAATATAAAGAAAAAAACGATAAATATGGGAAAATATCAGTAAATATAAAGGAGAATATAGGAAAATATCAAAGAAAAATCGGTAAATATAAACGAAAATATAGAAAAGTGACTGAATATAAAAAAAAAAACGATAAATAAGGGAACATATCAATTATGCCCCCCACCCCCCGAACATTTTCTAAGTCCCTTAATTAATCTAAACAAGATGAATATGGAAAATGAAGAAAAATATAGAAAAATAAAGAATATATAAACGAATAAATAAAAATATAGAAAAAACACTGAATATAAAGAAAAATACGATAATTATAGGAAAATATTAGGAAAATATGAGTAAACAAAAAGGAAAGTATAGCAGAATATCATGGAAAAATCATATTTAACAACAAGATTTTTCAACAAAAAGATTTAAAAAAAAATTATTAACATGATAAGATATTAAATATTCAAGTTAAACAAAATATATACGATCATTGGAGGATTAGTGAAAAAAATAAATGAACAATACCCATCAATAAATAATAAAGAAATAATGATACCAGTAGAAGCTAATATAAAATTCGATGACGATGAGGAAAATGAAAATATACCAAAAATTAATTTCGAGATTAAAAAAATACAAGAAATTGTACATCTACCAATTAAATCATTTGCAGGCAAAATAATTTTAGCGAAAAAAAAAAAAAAGAGAACTATTCAATAATAATAATGACATTATTTAGATATCATCGCAATCATAATAGCAATAAATAAAGTAGAATTTATATATGCAATGTCAGTACGGTTATTAAAATAAAGAACAATAACATTAGAAGACGACAGTGATTATGAAGTAAAATAAAATTTAAATGAAAAAAAGTTTGATTAAACTAAACATAATAATTTTTTGAAAAGGAAATATATTTTAGATTGGACTAACTTTATGGAATGACAGAAAATTTCTAGCGAAAAAAGGGTGATGTGATAGCATTAAAGGAATTGAAAATAAATGAATATAAAAAAATTAAAAATATAACGACGACTTCAGCAACAACTAAAACGTTGAATCCTTATTCAACCGAGAGAAAAAAGTAAATAAAATAAATAAAATCGAACTCGACAATTTCGTAATAAATATTTAACATTGACAGGCTAAAATCATAGTACAACAAAATGAATAAAACGGAAGTTTAAAGGTTAGAAGAAAGCGATTCTGGACATGGAGATGACCCATTAGAAGGAACAAGCAAAATGAATGAAAATTAAATAAATTTTAGTTGTAACAATAATCATTGTAACGAAAGAGAATGAAATAAATTTGTAGTCACGAATTTCGATATATATTAAAGAAGAAATTAAAATTCCCCCCGCAGGGAAGGCACAGTTGCTTCAGCAACTGTATGATCATTTTTTGTTTTGGAATTGAATTGTAATGGAAATAATAACGACGATAGTGACAATGAGTGGATTGGTCTTACACCATCAGAAGCTACTTCAATAAAAAAAAAAACATACTTTCTTCAATTTTTTTTTGGTGGATTCTGGATAATGTCTAGATATGGTGATTGATATTGTTTTATACCAGGTATAAATGAAACTTCTAACTTCAATTTTTTTTTACGATTTCTAGTTATTTCTGATGCTTTTTTTATAAAATCAGCAGTTATAGCTGATTCTACAATATGAAACTCTTTCATTTTTGGTGAATTTTCAAGAATTTTCGTGACTGAATCATTAGTAATTTTATTGCTGTTAGGTAAATGTAAAATTTTTAATTTTTTAAGCAATTTAATTGAAGAGTCAGTAACGTGACTATGGCCGAAAAGATAAAGATGTTGTAAAAATTTTATCTTCGATATAGCTACTATGCCAATATCAGTTACCCGTTCACACGATACTTTTAATATTTTTACATTTTCCACGCAATTGGCAATATTATATAAAAAATCATTTGAAACTTGGCAAGAAGTCAAATCCAATTCGGTGAGTGTTTTACGATTCTTTCCCTCAAAAATATCGGGCTTAAAACTATAATATTCAGTTAAAAGACTGTCAAAATTAATGGCTAATATTTTAGAATTTTTCAAATACATGGATAAATCAGGATCAATTGCCATACCAAAAATTTCAATTGTTTTCAAGGCCTTCAGCTCAGGAATCACCTGCAAAAGAAATTATTCATAATTATATGTAAAGAATAAAAAGAACATTTTTCATTTTCTTTTCGTAATAGATGTGAAGTTTAACTTACCGTAGTGAGATCTCTTGTAATTTCATCACAGTGATTGCTGCCTTCGATCCAGTTCGACAGACTCAGTTCAGTCAATGTTCCAGCAACGTTTATCAATGAATTTGTTAAAGCCATACATAATTTACGTCTTGTAATATCGTCATCAGTTTGAAATATAACTTTTAATACTTTCAGTTTAGTTAGATATGAAAATCCATTCCAAGATGGTGTATTGTGACAATACATCAATCTCAACCGAAGTTTTACGATGTTATAACAAGATTCATTAATAGCTGATACTATGTTCCAATCACTATAGGCTGTCACGTCTAACTCTTTTAAATAAAAACCACATTTATCGAACAGTGATCTCGTAAAATAGAATAGAGGGTGTCGCCAGTCATGCCCCCGAAACACTCGTATTCTAGGATTTTTTAAAGAACTTGGACGAGTATCACATTGCCAATGAGTGAGTTCAAGTTTGCTGACATCGGACCAAGTTTTTTTAAGGATCCTTCGCCATTTTTTGCATACTAAAAAATTAATTAATAACAAATATATTAACTACCATTTTACTAAATAAATTTTTAAATTATATAATTGATATGTTTTAATTATCATACCCAATGCAATTTTCGGTCTTTCACATACTGCCACACGCTTGAATATTTCAGCCAGGCAATCATCATTAACAAAATCAATCGTCGTATTTTTGGCGTCATCAGCATAATGCTGATAGTATTTCTGAAAAAAATATTCAATATATATATTGGGAATTGGGATTTGAGAGAGTGACCCAAAACGGACACTCTGTTTTCAGATAGCGAATTGAATAACAATATAATTTACTACAACTCTACAAGCATGTCAACTGCAGTCATTTTCAACTAACCTTATGAATCTTTTTGTTAAAAGAAAATGTTAAAATTTCCCTTGGAACTTTACATTTTTTGGCCAAAGGTTTTTTCAAGTCCGATGTACGTAGTCTCTTGTAGTGACTCATATTTGATAAAATTAAAATATGGTAACCAAGTTTTGTTTTAAGCTTGGCTTAAGTCTGCTCTGGTCTGCTCAAGTCCGCACTGTATGTACTCATACATAGACTGCACTAGCTGGACTGAGCTCAGAGCTGGAGTCTCGGAGTCTGGACTCAGCGGACTCAGCTGGAAGGCTATTCTCGCGTGAATAGTTTTTGAGTTATCGATATCTAAATTGATAAATGATAATTTAATGGAGCTAAGTAAAAAAATATAGTTATAAGTAAAAAATATAGCTAGTAAAAAACCTAGCGACCAAGTAAAAGAAAAATTGCTTACATTTAAAAAAAAATATCGATAATTTGATAACTATTCGAGATATAAAAACTTTTATTTGGGATTTTTTTTTTAGCTTGGCGAGTTTTGTCAATTGCCTTTATTAAATTTGAAAAAAAAAAAAAAAAAATCACTATATCGAAATATTCAAATTATTATAACTCGAAAACTATTCTGGATATCGAAATTTTTTTAAAGACATTTTTTTCTCTTCAACGAGCTTCATTGATTGCCATTATTAAATTTGAGAACTAATCGTTATTTCAATAACTATACGATATATAACCGATCAATAGCCGTTTTTTCCATATTATTTCAACTCCATTTTTAACAACTTTGCGCATTCGTAGGAATTTTTCCTGAGGAAATTTCCTATAAGAAACCGACAAAAAAACATGTTGTCTCGGATATCGGAATATCCCCAAATAAATGTCTAAGTAGCTGTAAGTAGCTAAGGAAAAAATGTAGCTAAAAAAAATTATATGGTAAAAATTTGAGCTACTGAGAGATTACATGGGTTTTATCTGTTTTATCCTGTTTTAAACGTTTTAAACGTTTTATTCATGGATAATTGTAAACAACTCAAAAACTCACAATATGCCCATCCCTGATTTTAAATATTTAACCGGGATTTTCTCATAGCGAGTTTTCGATTTATCAAGTTGTCGTTCTGTTAGCCCACTATTAATTCACTATTAATTTCAGTCGATAAAAAAAATGTTTGATAATTAAAAAAAAAAAAAAAACAAAAAAAAAAAAATTGATAAAATAAATAAATAAATAATAGACAAACAAATGAATAAATAATTAAGTTTACCTCAACAGTATTTTCATTGTATTCATTGTCAAATTGAGTATCATTATTAAGTAAGTAAAAAATATTTTTCTATAACAATTGCATATATTTGTTTATATTATTTATTATTATCTACTTTCTCACTCACTTATGACGTTGTTAGATCACGCAACCAGCTGAGAGACCTTGCTTAAATCAACATACATCAAAAATGAAATAGAAAATTTTAATTATAGTCTATTAACCAAAAATAAAATTAACAACAATAAAAACAGTTATTTAAAATTATCAATCTCATTAAATTTTATTGTTTTTTATTAATTATAAATTGGTGAGTTATTTTTATATATACATGATTGATTGTAAACAAACGTCAGCAACAACAAGCAATAAAAAAAACAAAAATAAAAATGAATTTTTCATTGTCATTATTTAAATTTTGTTGTTAAATTGTCAAAAGATATTATTACTATTATTTATCAAACAAAGTATCATTATTATTGTCTCAATTTGACGACTGATTGTTATTGTTTTTATTTTTTCTTCTCAAGCAATTATAAATAATGGGAAATGCAGGAAGTAATCAGCCAGTGATTCATCATAACAGTCAAGTTGTTAAAGAGCCACATCGTCATAGCAAAGAACAACATCATCCACCATCACCTGGAAAAGATGGACAAGCATTTACATTTGCAAAAAAACCAAATCCAAAACTTGTTTTTCAATCATCCCAAGATGAAGAAGATACTTATTTTTCAAAGGTATTCCACAAAAACAACAATGTAAAATGAATTATTAAATAAATTATTTATTTAGGATGGTGAATATACTGGTCAAAGACCAAGATCAAATACAGTTTCTGAAGGAACAAAAGTTCCAGATAGCAAAGTTTTACCAACTGTATTTAAATGGGAAGGTGGTGGAAAACAAGTTTACATAAGTGGAACATTTTCAGGCTGGAAAACATTACCAATGGTTAAAAGCCATGGTGATTTTGTAACAATTATTGATTTACCAGAAGGTGAACATCAGTATAAATTTTATGTTGATGGAGAATGGAGACATGATCCTGGTTTGGTAATAGAAAATGATTTATTTACTTTTTTAATGAATTAATATTGACGTGTTTATTTTTTTTCATCAATAGAATATTGTTGACAATGGACTTGGTGCAAAAAATAATATGGTATCTGTTAAAAAATCTGACTTTGAAGTATTTCAAGCACTTGCTAAAGACAGTGAGGGTATTATAAGTAGTGCACAAACAGAATATAGCCAAGATATACCAACACAAAAACCTTGGGAAAAAGTTGCTGGTCCTCCAATTCTTCCACCTCATTTACTTCAAGTTATTTTAAATAAAGATACACCATTATCTGTAAGTTAATTTATCAATATTATCAATATTATAAATTAATTATTTATTTATTTTTTTTTTTAGTGTGAACCAACACTTTTACCAGAACCAAATCATGTTATGTTGAATCATCTTTATGCTCTCAGTATAAAAGACAGTGTTATGGTTCTTTCAGCAACCCATCGTTATCGTAAAAAATACGTAACGACACTACTTTATAAGCCAATTTAAATTAACTCAACAAAAAAAAATTATGTATCATAAACAAAAGAAAAAAAAAACAATATACAATTTTAAAAACAAAATACGTGTAGAAATTAGCTGATGGGATTTTTAAAATATCAGTTAAGTAATATATAATTTAAAAGAAAAAAATTTACGGGAATATGGAATTAATAATATAAATTGAATTGTTAAATAATACTTTGAATATTTATTTAAATGAATAATAATTTTTAAATGAAATAATAATTATCATAAGTTTTTTAAAATAATTTCGAAATAATTAATTTGTTACTATCCTTGTGAAAATATTTCTTCGCTGTCTCTCCCAAAATTATTTCTACATTTTTCTTTCGAAAATAGACCGGAGAATATTTCCGTGTAAATTATTTAATTTTGGTTTTATTATGATGATCAATTTACTTGCAACATTTTGAGGAGAAATATTTCCACCAGAGTAGTTTGTTTTTGTTTTTAATCAAGCAACTATTGCTAGATGAAATTTCTTTTAAAGATTAATGAAATGTGTAAATTAAATTATTACTTTTTATTGAAATCAATTATGTAATTATAATGTGTTGTTTATCTTTCCCATCGTTTGATTAAGTAAATTCGTTTGAAGAGGAGCAAATGGTGATTGTGCATTTGTTTTCAGCCAATAAGTACCTTTTGCTGTTTGATCAACATTTTCACCTAAATATGTTGTTGAAGAATTATTACATTCACCAGCTTCAAATTTATCCCAACTTTCACATTGTCTTGCTAATAGTCCTTCATTAGAAGTGAGACTTTCTGTGTAATAAACATATGCTCGACCATGACTGCAAGCCTCTAATAATTTAAAAAACATAATTAAATATATTAACAATCTTTTGATGGATAAACTAATTGCTTTTTTTTGGAATTACCAAGTATTTCAGGAACACAACAACAACCAGGTTGCACAGCAACTCCAGCATTTGGATAAAAATCAACAGTTCCAAGAGGATTTAAATATCCCAATATACCACCACAAGAATGAATAACATCAACAAATTTTGCATCAGAAGCATCTAAACGTCCATCATTTGATTCAAGCACATGAAAACCAGGTAACGCTGGATCTAACCCAGTTACTCGACCAATTTTTCCACGTTTAACTGATGAAGCTGCATTACCAGCTACATGAGCACCCAATGAATGTCCTTAAAAAAAATCATTTATTCGTCATCTTTACAAATGAAAATTAACACCTAAATTAATTTACCTATAAAATGTACTTTATCAGGACTCTGGCCTGTTTGTTCAAGAAGATAATCAATAAATTTTGCAGCTTCTTTTCCAACATTACCAGTATTTTGCATTGGTCCTAGATAAAATGTACTTGATGCTAATGGTTCCCAATCAACCAAAATAACATTATAATTACCTTTTTTTAAAAAAGCTATAAAACAAATTAAACATCATTATAATATTGATAATTATTTATAATTATTTGATATTATTAATTAACCATTTTTTAAATTAGTTGGACCAGATGATAGCGCACTTGATTTCCATCCATGTGTAATAAATTTTGTTGGATAAGATGGATTAAAAGATGAATTTTTAATTGACTCTGGATTACCAGTAACCAACATAGTTGCATTTTCTGATTGATTTCTTGATTTTAAATATATAAATAATTAAATATTAGCAGAAAAATAATAATTAGCTTGTTAAAATTACCTTGTAAAAAGATGAAATGTAACAGATTCATCAATGAGACTTCTAAATTCTGGTGGTGGTTGACCTTTTAATACAGCAACTTGTGGTTTGTTGTTACCATCTGGTATAAATATCCAATCATCACCATATCCATCATATTTATTTCTCAATGGACTATCAACATATTGATTTGTTTTACATTTATCAAAATATATCAACAACAATGTTAATATTATTTTATACATTTTAACTTTAATATATATTTATAAAATGTTTTCAATTTATAAATAACAAACTCGATTAAATTATTAATTGAAATTTTATTATACCAATTTATTGTTAACATGCATAACTAACGTGAATCGACATTAAATTACTGACCGAGTAAATGAAAAAAATTACGTTCTTATAAATCCAAAATTATATCACACGTTGCCCCATGCTAGTTGTCCCAGTTGTTTATGGTTTATCACACTTGTGTTTTTATTTTTTTAATTATCTTTTAAATACGGAAACACAATCAACAATGCATTGTTTAACTAATCAATTTTATGTATCCATTTAAATTAAGTCAAAACGTGACATGTATTATCACATTGTATTTATTTTATTTTAAAATTTAAACAACTTGCTATATAATTATTATTTACTGACCCAAAATTATATTATAATTTTAAACTCAAATAAATGCACTTTGCTTTTTTTTCTTTCAATGTGAAAATAACATTTGTTTTTTTTATTTTTTAAATACTTATTATAATGTATCTCAATATGATAATATTTTAAACTGCATTTTTATTTTATTTTATTTTATTTTACATTTTATTGTAGATTAAGGTAGACAGTATATTTTTCTTTTCTTGATTTTATTTGGAATTTTTTATTTGTTTTTTCGTTGTTAAAATTACTAGCCATATGTTAGTATCATAAAAGCTGTGGAGTATTGATAAAATTTATTACCGGTACCGGCTTCAGCTGAATGAAAAAAAAAAAAAAAAATTAATATTAAAAGAATTATTTTAAATGAAAAATAACAAACTTACATCCAACTGTTGTTGTGCCATATTCACCACCACTACCAAAACAACCAACTAATGGAATATTTGGAAATACTTTTTTAAACAATGATGATTCAACATTCTTTTCTGAATAAAAACGTTCACCTCTGCCAACACATGCATACATAAATCCAATAGTATGTTTAAATAAACTTTTAATATTACTTTTCATTTCTAGTAATCTTTCTTCAACAATATTTTTATCATTTCTTCTTGAACGAATAACAATTGACCAGCTATCAATTTTTGAACCTGATATCAATATTGCAATTGAATTAATCTCTTCATTTTTATTTTTTTTACATATTGTCAGTGAATCTGAAACACCTCCCCACAATGCATTTGAATAATTTCTATAAAATTAATATACAAATTAATTAATTAATCTTTTTTTTTAATAATTATTTAATTAAAAAATTATATACTTTACTTTAGAGGTTTTATGTAAAAACGATGAATACCATTACTAGCTTTTTGTGAAGTCAAGTATATAAAACATTTGACATTTTTAAGTCTTTTAAATGAATCATTAAAAATAGTTGCCATTCTTAATTTTGTTGGTAATTGTCTTTCATAAAGTACATTAAGCTTTTTATCAAAATTAGTAATACGTTTTGATGTTTCCACTATATACTCAATTTTAACATCTGAATTATATGTTAGGTATGTCATTAAAACATTACCAATAGCATCTTCATTTTCTTTATCATTAAAAACAATACCAGCATTGTTTATTAACAATGTTACACAATTTTTAGGTACATATTTACTCAAAGAATCTTCAATAAATAATTTTTTATTATTGTTAAATTAATATCAATTATTATTAAGTTAATTATAATATTACCAAGTGATGATTCATCAGCAGCATTGAATAAAAATCCAAGCATTGGTTTTGTTGTTAAATAATTACTAAAATGATTCTTTGATTTTGGATTATCAAATGCTTCTTTCCAATTACACAATTTAGTAATTGAATTTCTTTTTTCAATTTCACTTGATGCTACATCTTGCCATAATCTAAAATAAAATAACAACAATTATAACATGTTAAAATTAATAATCAAATTCGAAATAATATATATTTTATATTTCATTTACCTACAAACCATTGCGGCATTGTTGAGATCTTTGCCAAGTAAATACTTGAATAAAATTTTTACAACATCAAAAAATAATGTAACATTATTGTCTTTAATTTCATCTTTATTTTCAGTAGAAATTTTATTGTCTGTATCAATTTTTCGCTTCTTAATTTGACGCTCAGACATTTTTTTTTGGAGTAATCGGAGTAATTAATATTTTTTTTAACTTTCAAAAGAGATGTATTTTATATCAACAAATATACATGTTGCTTTTGTTATTATGATAATAACAATAACAAATAAAATATGACAAAAATGTCCGCCATCTTGAGCAACACATTTCTTTTTTTTTAAACATGCGCATTAGAAATATGAAAACAATAAATTGCGCATCAGAAATTAGCCTAAAAAATTACTCAGCTGCTGAGCTTGCTGCATCATTATACTAATGTGTAATTTAGTAAATATTATTAGCAAAATTAAAGATGGATAGTTATCCAAAATATACAAATATTTATATAAATCCATCGTTCAATGATACGATGAAAAGTGTTATTCATATAAATCCAAAAATCCATGGAAACATGGCAATTCATGTGAATCCAAAAATAGTAAACACGTTACAATCAACTGAACTTCAACAACGTCTTCTTCAGAGAAAAAACAACGAGCAAGTGACTGGTACTTATGATACAAATAAAAATAATATACAAAAATCTGTTTACGTTAATCCAAAATTAATGCTTAAACTTCAAAATAAAGTAACAAAACAAATAGATCACGTACAAAAACAAACGTCAATCCAACCTCAAATTAATCCAGTTATTAATAAACCATTGGAAATACAAAAAAATACAAATAATTTATGTCAAAATTCTTTATCATTAAAATATTCATCTCCAAATTTTGTTGCATTATCAAAAAATAAACTTGTCAGAGTAACTTCTGATGCTAAAAAAAATATTAATTATCAAGGAAAAACAATACTTCATACTGTTAAAAAAATTAATACAACAAAAAAATTAATTAATGTTAATACAGATAAAAAATTAGTTAATGTTAATACAGCTAAAAAATTAGTTAATGTTAATACATCTAAAAAATTAGTTAATACAACAAAAAAATTAGTAAATATTAATTCGAAAAATTTATCAAAACCAAAAGAATTAAATTCTAAAAATACTAAGTACAAAATTGATCGAACTGTGATACAAAAATCTAAAAATAAAACAAATTTATCAGCAAGAAAATTATTAACAACAAATTCAAATTTAATTAATATTGATGGAGTTTTATACAAGTCATCAAAATCTCATCTTGTTAGAAGTACAAATTCAAGGTAACAATACAAATTTTCTACCAATAAATATGCAAATTTAAAAACTATAATATATTTTTTTTATTTTATAAATAGTACATCAGGAAAAAGATCAAGTATTGGAAGTACAAAATTAAACACAAGTTTAAATTCATTGAAGAATAAAAAATTACGAAGACAATCATCAATTGGAAAATCAACGAAATTAAATGTTTCATTAAAAAATACAACAGCTAAAATAGTAACAGGACAAAAATTAAATTACAAACATGTTATAAGGTAAAATAATTAAATAATATTGCAATGAACTTTTTTAAATTTTATTATTTATTTTAGCAATCGTGTGAAACAGAGATCTTTACAAATATTACGTCACAAAATGTGCAAAAATAATCAGCCATGTTTGTTGTATCAACGTTTTGGATATTGTGCAAAATATATTGATGGAATTTGTCCAAAAGTTCATGACAAAAAACAAGTAGCTCTATGTAAAAAGTACATAAATTTCTATAAATTATTTGCATGCATATTAACAATTAATTATTATTGCTATTAAATTGATTATTAATTATTATTAATTAGTTTTCTTCAGGGTAAATGTTTGCTTGATAATTGTCCATTATCACATGAAGTTGGACCAGAAAAAATGCCAACATGTAAATATTTTCTTGATGGTTGTTGTACACGTGATGCTTGTCAATATCTTCATGTTAAAGTATCAGATAATACACCAATATGTGTACAATTTCTTCGTGGTTATTGTGCAAAGGGTAACAAGGTAATTGTGCAATATTTTAAATTTTATTATTTTTCATTAATTCATAAACTTATCATTTATTCATACAACAAGATTATCTTGTTTAACAAAAAATTCATTTCATCTTTCATATAGAATCCATCATTCACATAATTTTTTTTATATATTTTATATTAATAATTATTATTCTTTTTTTTTCCAATTTACAATAATATTGTTTCATAGTGCAAAGAACGACATACCAACGTTTGTCCTGATTTTGATAAAACTGGAAAATGTCCAAAAGGTAAGAATTGTCCATATCCACATAAATCTTCTTTATTAGCACAACAAAAAACCTTCAAAGTTCATAAAAATATTAATATAACGAGTAAAAAAAATAATATTAATACTGATAAAAACACTGAATCAATTGATAATTCATCACGTGATGATAATTTAAAACGTTATTATGATGAAAGTGATTGTAACGATGATAATAATATTGAAAAAAAAAGATTAAAATTAAATAAAACAATGAAATTAATAGCATCAATTCATGGAAAATCAAATATAGATAATTTACAATCACTTTCTTCAATTGATCAAACAAATAATGATTATGAAAAACCTAAAAGACCACCTATAGGACCTTTGCCATCATATATTCCTATAAATTAATAAATAATTATTTTTATCTCTTTGTAAATTATCTAGTTAATTATTAATTAAATCTCATCTAAAATGTATTAAGTTTAAAAATAAATAAATTAATTTTTTAATGAATATTTTGTTTTTTGTTTACTGAAATTATTTATCAACAAAATTATTCATTTTTTCATCAATATTTTAACTCATTTACATAAATATTTTTAATTTTTTTTTTAACGTGCATTTAGGAAACAACTTGGTAATTTATTTAATTAAAACTTTTTATTTTTTTTTTTAAAGTAATTTAACGTTTTATAGGTATATGTTAATAATAGAATTGAACTTTGCTTACTAAGGCATTTTTAATTTCGATTTTTAATAACTACTGGATTATTTTTTTTTTAATTATTATTAATTCGTGCACTTGGAGTCATTGTCTAACTATCAAGTTGAACAAGGAAGAAACAAGTATATCTAAACTTTGGTATATTTTTTTTGTTGGAAGATTAAAACCAGTGGCTTTAGCTGGAATTTTTTTTCGATATAATTAATAAGCCAGTTATTTATAATCATAGCTAATTTTATGTAGCTATTGGTCCAGTGCAAAAGACATTTTAAAGACGGAATATTATCATCGAAAAATGTTTCTAATTTCATACTGATTATTCTAGTAATTTACGTAAATTTAGCATCCAATAAATCGTTATTATTTTTACTTTTTGCTGTTTTTTTTTTCAGCTATTAAATTAGTTTTGCATTCACAATTGTGCTCTTTCTTAATTATCCTACAAGACATACAAATTCATATTTTTTAAAACTATTTAAGGGTAGTTCTAGCGTTTTTTTTTTTTACATTAATAAAATAGTCATACAAAGTTTATGAAAAATTGAATAGTAAATTAATCATACATGTAAAAATATTGATGCTTGAGCTACAGCAAATAATTTACAATTAAATAAATTTATAATTGAAAATTAACAAGTTAATTAATGTCTAATTAATATCAACAATAATATATTGGAAGAATAGCTATTTGAATGAGGCACAATATTAAGAGTTTATTGCAAAATTTAAAAGTTGTTCATGTTGTTTTATTATTCAATTTTTTTTCTATTTTTCTATAATGAATATTCATTTTTATTTTTTGTTACGTTCGTTAACGCTAGAATTACCCAAATATCGAAAAGAATTTTTATTCATAAAATAGCATTCATTAAACCCCTTGCTTAAAGTCAATGAATTTCATTTATTTCATTGTATAAATTTTTCTCTTGAAATGTCATTTTCTTTTAATCTAAATTTAAATTAAAACAAAAAAAAAATTTTTTAAATAAAAAATAGTGTGCTATGTTGTTAACTTGAAAAAACAAAAAAAAAAAAAAATATATATTTGCAATTAAATAAAAAAATAAATTCTATGTACATTTATTTTTTCAAACTTTAGCAAAAATAGCTTGATTTTTTTATTTATTTTTAAAGTATCTTGGACTAGCTTCACTATCAAAGTGCTGATTGGACAACGTCTATGATAAAAAAAAACTTAAAATGTGCATGTAAATTTTTATAAAATATATAATATGCAAATAAAATATAAAAAATAATTATCATTAACAAAAGCAAATAATAATTGAAATAAAAATTTATAATGCTTTATGATTGAATAAATCTTCACGACGGGATTCAAAAGTCGAATACCCGACGTGAATTTATAGCTACGTGGAAGCTGCGAGGCTGATTGAAGTTGATTCAGTGACAGCTGATCTTGGTTTAACATCAAGTGAATTATAAAGTGGAAATTCACAGCAACATATAAATTTTAAAAACCATGGTACTTCTGAATATACTGCTGGTGGAATTGGTATCAATGGAGAAGTTGAATTTTTATACTGTCTATATTCAGCATAACTGTAAAAAAATTTTACATCAAGTTTTTATAAATTTCCAATTGTTTTAATAATTAATAATACATACTCTCGATATCGTTCATCAGAAGCTTTTTCCAATAATGGCATTCCCGATAAAAATAAAATAATAATTGTTGTAAATATTGGTGAAGCAATTGCAATCATTTCTGGTCCTTCAAGTACATTTAATGATATAACAAATATACCCCACCAAATAACAATTTCACCAAAATAATTTGGATGTCTTGAAAGCTTCCAAAGACCATCATCACACCATTTACCATTATTAACTGGATCTTGTCTAAATGCAAATTTTTGTAAATCAGCATATGTCTCAGCTAATATACCAACAATAAACATTCCAGTTCCAGCACTGTCTAAATTTGTCATTGTTTTTGGTACAAATGGAAGTTTATGTCGTGGTGAATTTATAAATATTACTGGTAAACTAACAACATAAACCCAAACAGCCTGTAATTCATAATAAAAAATATAAAAAATTAATTTTATTTATTCATTAATAATAAATGTTAATTAATTAATTAATTAATATTCACTTGAAATGTCCAAAATACAGCAAATCGAATTGTATTACTACGACGATCATCAAATCTTTTATCTCTTCCAATTTTTAAAATTCTGTACAATAAATAAGCTGATAATCTTACTCCCCATATGCACACCATAAATGTCACCATTAATTTTCTACTGTCGTATGTCTAGATGAAAAAAAAAATAATATAAAAATTATGTAATTATAGAAAAAAAATATATTTTTATAGAAATAAATTAAATTACCTTTCCATGAGCTCCAAGAAAAAATGTCAATAATGCGAGAATAATAAAATTCATACCACCAGCAAAATCAGTTAATTTATCCATTTGAAATGTTGCAGCAATGACAAAAAAAAATAATTGCATACAAACTGTTACAATTGCACTTATTGCCAGGTGATTATCATCCAATATTCGAACCGCCATAGTAATAATTTTTACTAAATAAATAAACATAAATTAATTAATATTATTGATTAAAATGAATTTTATTTTTAAAATTTAGATTTATACTTACACTGGTAAATCGAGGTGGTAATTTGTATGCAGGTCCTCAGAAATATCCTCCTGACATTTACGTCTATGCGGATGACTTTGACGTACTCTATAATTTACTTCTCTCGAGTGAAACATTCACGAATATCGTTGTGTATCTTTGATGATTGAAAAAAAAAAAAGAAAAGTTATATATAAATTTTGTAAGTTAACTTTGTAATTATTGAATGCTTGTTAATGATTTTTTATAAATTTATTAGGATCAAATGATTGTTACTGCAGTTAGATTATTGTTTTATATATTTTTTTTTTTATTTTGGAATAGCTCACAGTGTTATAGCTACACCGAGACTGACTTTGACCGACGTCTAGGATTTTTGCTTTGAACTATCCTCCCTTATTATTTAACCCTCCCAAGGGGGTGGTAATAACAGGGTTGATTGATAATAATATTTCTAAAGACAAAACTAATCAACTGTGCTTTTTTTTTTTCTATTTAAATCAACTCAATTCATGACTCGAAAAATATAAAAGCTAATCAAAATTTAAAGCAGTTATTTGATAACTTTTATTGATAATGATTTTTTTTTTTTTCGGTAATTTTTAGTAGCAGGAATGAAGGGTAAAAATGGCTGCGATTTAAGCTTGCGCAGTTTGATTTTTGATGACCTTATCAATCAACAAAATCCAGTCTAAAAAAAAAAAAGCTCTTGTAAGAAAAATGCTGTATTTTTTAGATTAAAGAAAAAAAAAAAGCTTCAATAATTTTTTTTATTTATATAAACACATTTTTATTAATTAATTTATTTGTTTTTGTTTTTTTTTTTCGCATGATACAATAATAAATGACAGTGAAATATATATAGCACTGAGTATAAACGGAAATATTCTTATAACTCACATTAATTTAATATGCACTGTATCTTATGATAAACTATTATTAATTTTTTTATTCTTGCTGGTGCTTTCAATTCATTTTTATTATTAATTTTTTCATCTAGAATACAATTATTTGTTTTATTTTTTTATCAATAAACAGTCCAAATTAAATGGCCAGCTAATGATTAAATAATATTTTTAAAAAACAATTGTTAATGTGTTGTTATTATGCATGTGTGTATTTTATGTGTTTATACATATGTATGTATTTTTTTTTTGTGAGTATTTTTGCAACTTATAAACAAAAAATAAACAAATTTAAAAACATGTTTAATATATTTTTGTGATATAACGATTACTAAAATTCGTGACTTTCAATTGGCTGAAAGATTTATGTGTCATGGTAATGTGACTCTCGTAAATTAATTGGAACATTTTTTTAACATTTGATCCATCAATTCAATCAGCTATTTTTTTGCTTTCTTTCCAATATTGGAAATATACAATATTACAAACTAAATTACAGCTTTAAATTAAACAAATAATATTGAAAAATTGCCATGAGTACGATTGTCAAATATATAAAAGAAAATCTTAAGAAAAAAAAACAATAAATATTGGAAATATTAATCAAAAGCTTATCCAGTTATTTTTTTGTTTTTGTAAAAAATATGAATATAAAAAAATCTACTTCTAATGGAAATGGCTAGTATAAATTTTGGTAAGTATAAATAAAATTAAAATTGAAAAAAAATAATATTTTTCTCCGACTGAATGTAAGACAAATATTTCTTCAATCGAAATTTCTTAATTAATATTTTTCGATTTGTTTTTTTTTTTTCGACCATGATTATATTTACTATTGAAATTAAATTATTTACTTAAATGACGTCATTGTTATGTAGATATAATTATTTTAATGTTTTTTTGATTATTAAATTCTACTCAATAAATTTTTGAAATTGATTAGAGTATGACGCATGCAATTGATTAATTAATTTTACAGACCTATCGCAAATCATTTTATTTTTTTTTTTGTATATCACAAATATATTACGACTTGGTATTTCGATTTAATTTTAAAAATTTGATACGGTGATTTTTTTTTCTTCAATTTTTGTCTTTTATTTATTTTTTTGAGCTGCTTCATTGGTCAATTTTTGCATACATATTGGGCCATATATATATTAAAACAGTTACCACAAAAAGCCAATGTAAAATTACTGGACAATTATGGCCATGAGAGCTCTAGTTAATGACTACTTATTTATTTTAATTAATAACAATTCTATTATATGAGTTTCGTATTTTTTTTTTTTTTCATCGACAAATAAACTGTTAATATTTTTAAATTAATTATTAAAAAATTTACGGAAAGTTTTTCTTTTAATTTAAAATTGAAAATGAATTTTATTTTTTTTTTTACACTTTTTTTTTTAATGTACCACGTGAATTTATTTTATGAAATATATCATTTATATAGATATTGCATAAAAAAAATGTCATATTGGCAGTGCCTTTTAAATAGTAGCATAGTAAAATTAAATTCGAGTCGGAAGATTTTCTTAAAAACATAATATAACTTTACATTTTTTGTATATTAAAAAAAAAAAAAACGATTTAATAATAAATTCATATAAAATTATAAAAAAAAGAATATATATCAGTACTATATATTTAAAAGAAAGAAAATACACAAGAAAAATAATATATAAGACAAATAATAGCTCGTAAATTCTTCCAGACTCTTCGTTTCATTTTTTTTTTTTTTCTTTTCTTATATAAATTTTCTACGTTTTAATCGTATGATGCAATTTAGCATTTGACTTATTTATTTATAGTCATTCATTTATCTTTTCATTCCATGCATTTATTGATAGTAAAAAAAAAAAAAAAATGATTTAAAAATTATCATCGGTATTTTCATTTCAGTTGTCATACTTTTTTTTTATTATTAATCATTTTAAATGATTTTTTTTAATAGCAGTTTGTTTAATTGTAAGATTTATTAATTTGTATTTTTTTCTTTTTCTTTATTTTCATCAACTTCTTTATCTTTTTCACCTTCTTTTTCTTCTCCATCAGCTTTTTCTTTATCACCTTCTTTACCTTCCTTACCTTCTTTTGATTCTTTTGTTTCTTTTTTATCTTCTTTACTTTCTTTTTCTTCTTCTTTTGGTGGTTTTGGTAAATGAGTATTCATGTCAAGTGTATTGCACATTTCTTCCCAATCTGGAAAACATCTTTCCTTCATACGTGAACAATGACCAACTAAATTTGGACAATTTGTTTCCATATAGTCTCTCAATGAATATGGAGTTGATTTTTCAATGTACAATATTTGTGCCAATAGTGAAAATGCAACAACATCCAACTGTTAACATTAAAATTTAATTAATTTTTAAAATAAGAACAAGTAGTAGAACATTTTTATGATGTTAAATTAATTTATAATTAACTTACAGTTGTTGGTTCATCACCAAAGAAGAATGGCTTGTCAGCTAAAAGGTCACAAAGTGCTTTTAAATCATCACAACCAAATTGTTCAATTTCTTCAGCAGTATGAACACCCATTCCTTGAGCTTTTAATTTCTTTGCACCCTAATAAATAAATATACATTTAATAATTGTATAAAAAATATAATAATAATTTATATGTATTACCTTTCTTGCATATGAAAATTTAAAGAAAAAGTTTAATATTCCATTTGGAAATATTGAACCAACAGCATGTTGTAAATTAATTTTGTAACCTTTTAATACAAGATCTGTATTCTTACTACGCCACCAACAATTAACCCAAACAAGATGATTTTCAATCATTGATATCATTGCATGTGATATAATACGTTGTTCATTTGTTAGATTAACATCTAAATCTTTTTTAAATTTTTGACTCAATTCTTTGAGTATAATTGCACTGTCAGCAATTTCAGTACCATTCAATTCAACAAATGGTAATTGTCCTTTCTTCGAGCGAAATTTCATTTTATGATCAACATTCTGAAATTAAAAAAAAATATAATATTCATTAAAATTTTAATTTAACATCATAAACAACAAGAAATATTTTATTTTTATAGCATCAAGCTTAATTAATAATGAGCCCATCCTTCATCTCTCTACTGTCTTATCAAATTTAAAAAAATTAAAAAAGAAAAAATTATCATCAATGATTCATCGACATTAATGTTCATTGAATTATTTAATGTGTATGTAGCGAGTGCATAAAGCAAGGGCAGTAGAAAATAAAATAAAAAAATCAGCAAAATAAAATGAAAAAAAAAAAGGGAGAGAGAGGGGTGAGGTAATGAAGGCCGATGAACCCGCGGGTAGACAGCTTCCGTTGCTTAGCAACATCCCCGCCACAATTCGAGGACTGAAGTTGCCATCATTGTAGTTATCGTCATACTGCTAGAGTATTGATCGTGGTGGTACCACTTTGCAAGATAGACAAAGAAATAAAATAATATTTAAAAAGAGAACGACAATGCTTTAAGTTGTCTCATTCATTCGAAATATCGAATAAAAAAAATTATTTTTCTTTTTATTTATCCCTTCTTATTGCTTTTATAAATAATCTTTATTATTTTTTACAATCTATATTTATATATTGTCATAATAAAGAAAATTCCATTGAAATTATTATACTCTTTTTAAATGACATTAATTTTTCTTAATAATTGATTCAACAATTTAACACTTAATTGATGGAATTTAAAATTAATTTTATTACTTTATATTTATCATTATTATAAATTAAAAATATTAAATAATTTTTTATTGCTAAATTTAGAATAAACCCTTGAAAATAATTTTTTATTAATGCTTTTTTATCTCTTGGAAAATTTAAGTATTTTAGTAATTTTTTTAAACTCAAGTTTAATGATAAAAATAAAATTGAGAATTAAGATAAAATGTAATTTTGTAATAAGAAGATTAAAAAAAAAAAAAAAAATTAAAACGGAAATACCAATGGATCTTTTGATTCAATAAAATTAATTGTCATAAATGATATGAATTTTATATTTAAGATTGTGACTTTATTTGCTGATAAAAAATGCAATGAATAGCACACTTTGTTTTCAAGAAGAAAACTGACACCACATCATCACGATGTGTATAATTTTCTCTTTTTTTTTTTTCGTCTTAATGAAGCATGTAGTGTCAAATGTACACAATCTTTATCATATTAATTTATTTAAATAACAAGCTTTGTTTAACCGTTAGTATCAATTGCAAATAACATCTAGTTAATTAAAATTAAAAAGTTATGTTGAGCATTACTTGAGCTCATTCATCAAGTGTATATGCATTTTTGGAATGAAATTTTGAAAAGCTTTTGACACATAACTGTATGCATTGTGTACTGAATATTTAATTTATTAATATCCGTTCAATTAAAATATTTAAAAATGGCAAACTACGCATTCAACTACCTATAAGGATAAAATTTTATTATTAAAAATGTTGATGTTAAATTTTAATTTAATAATACAAAGCTGTTCTAGTTTTAGCTTTTTTCCCTTTTTTTATTTTAAGCTCTTTGTGTAAATATATATATAGATTTATGAGTGCATATGTTTTTTATTTCGTTATATATTTTTCGTGGAAAATAAAAAATGCAACATTATTAAATTACAGCCATAGGTCGGTACAGTTAAAAAGAAATCGATAGCTCGCTTGGAAACAAAGAAATATGAAAATTTAATAAACAACGGGTAGTTTTTTTTTCATTTTTTTATTTTCATGAATAAGAGACAATGAGATACATAGAGGGTAGGGCGTAAAAGAAATAAAATAAAACATAAAAAAAAAAATTGAGAGAAGAGAAGGTTCTCGCATATTGACTACTGCAGAGTAACATTGAACAGGTGGGGAACTCAGTGATTGTTTATAAGGTTCTTTTATCATTGCAAAAATAATATTGATGTGATAAACACGTGTAAAACCCAGTGATTATTTACAAGGTTATAAAAATAATTTCTTTTAAATTAACAAACAAAAAAATCATCATGGATATAAAACTTAAACTGGAATTAAATTTACAACAAATGGCATTAATTCGAATAGCTGCAAATATATGGCTAAGTCGTCCAATAATTACTAAAATAAGTGATTTTGTCACAAGGAATAACATCAACAATAAATCTCCTGTTGATGCTAAATTTAGGATGAAAATAAGAGAATGGCTTACTGACATATTTGAACAAGTTGATTCAATGAAGTTACCTTCTGCTATAAAAAAAGATTTATTGTATATTATAAAACCAGTTGGAGAAAATTTATTGGATTATCTTGGACGTACATCTACAAAGTGGAGTCATTTATATGAAAAATCATTATTTCCTGGACTTAAAGTTTATTATAAACACATTGAATTTGATTGTATTGGAAGAGTAGATGAAGTAAAAACATTTTTAAATATTTATAATGCTAATGAAAATGTTAGTTTGCTATTTTTGTTTGATGAAGCATGTACATATTGCCTTGAGGATGTTATCCACAGTATATGGAACAAGTGTTCAGAACAAATGAAATTTAAAATTAGTCTCTTCCTTTCTAGCAATCTTGTATTTGATAGAAATGATATGCATAGAATTCAACAATACTGGCTGCAACTCGTTGATAAAAGTCAGTCAAAATTACCATTTAAATTTACTGTAACTGATGCATTAAAATACTGTGCTGATAAAGCCAACACTGTAGGTGTTAAATATTTCATTAACAAACTCAGTCAAGATGATATAAATAAGATAATTGTGCCACTTGCTGAAAAAATATTGGAACAACGATTCGTAATATGTGTAACTTTAGGAATTCTGCGTCCAGGTGAAATTTCCCAGGCTCCTAGTTCAATGTATCTTTTGGCACATCCAATAGGTGCAAATCAACACACTTTTAATTTATTTTATCTTTTGACACAAATAAAAGAAACTGAACAAAATAAATTTTTTATTTCATGTAGAAAAAGAATAGTCTTACTATTAATAAAAGAATGGCCTTGGAAATATTTGGTATTGAATTTGGATTATGTTGATAAAGAAACATATTATTGGATGATTGAAAGCATTGTAGAAGCAATTGTTGATGATTATAATTGTTATAAAAAAATTGTTTATACTGATCTGTGGATGATACCTGAAATTTGGAAAAAAAATCCAAATCGTTTTAAAGAAAGTATTGTTGAAATTTGTTGGTCAATAAAAAAATCAATAATGTTTAAACTACAAGCTGTTATTCTTGTTACATCTGTTATTGATGATACTGATGGAATAAATAAACTACGTTCCGAAATTTGTAGTTTCTTTGAAATTTATTGCAACGAATTTATTGACCAACAAAAATATGAAGTTGTTGATCTTTATCTGAAAAATTTACTACAACATGATAAAGAAAGAAAATCATATATTAAGAATTATTACAATTTAAAAATATAAATTAAACAAAAAATCATATGATGATTAAACAAAAGATCATATGAAAAATCCAATTGAAATGATTTATATCTTTTATAATATTTTTAATATATCTTTTATATCTTTTAAATATTTTTATTTCAAAGATTACATCTTGAAAAATATACTGAAAAAGATACAAAACATTTCGATTGGATATTTACTTTTTTCAATTTTTATTATCTGAAAAATTGTTGAAATTAAAAATAAACATTTAATCAATTTTACAATAATAATTTTTGTATTTTTTTCTACTATTATTAATTTTCAATTAATTTTGTAATTAATAGATATAATAATGTTTTTTATTACTGAGAAATACCAGATAAATAAATAAAATAAAATAAAAAAAAAATATATTCATGTGATATTAAATATGTAACTTATTAAAAAAATAAAAAATATTGTTTAATTTTTATCAATAAAATATCTGTATGCTTATAAACATTTCTTTTTTATCTTGCGATTTTATTTTAGCTTTTTACTTTAGCACAAAATTTTATAATTTTAATCAAGAATATCTTTATATGTTTTGGTAGACAATTAAATAAGTTTACGAGCTCTTTATTAAAGTATATTTTTTGCTGTATAAAATAAATTTCCTGGTTCCTAAATATTATGTAAAATTCTAATGTAATGTAGAATGTAAAATTGCATTTTTTTCCTGTTTTGATTGGAAAGTTTCTTCATTAAGTAATTTCACCATGTATCAGTACATGGAAATTGTACTAAACTATTTGTAAAAATTTTACTATATATTTTTATACAATCATGGTTTTTATTAAAAAAATATTTGAAATATTTTTCAATTATTTTAATGTTGAAATATTTATAATTATGACATTCAATTTATTCAGGATTATCATCGTTTAAAATTATGAAAGAGTGGTGTCACTTGCTCAGTTAAAAAAAAAAAAAAACATAGCTTGATATCAAAAACAGACTTCGAATTATTTTTTTAATTTGTGGTGTAACAAGGAAATTTCTCCAATTTAAAATACTAAATAATCGAAAACATTAATATATTTTTTTAATGTTATTTGATTGAGCCCATTCGTATTTAAAAAAGATATATAGGAATTTATAAATAACTGCACAAATAAAACTTTTTATTGCTTTTCAACTTTTCTTAAATTATTGATTGAAGAATTTAATATACAATAATTAATTAACTAAGTTTTGCATATTTCAATTTTTTTCTGTTAGTTTTTTTTCATTTTGTTATGTTGGTATTTTATTAAGGTAATTTTTTTTAATTTCTATATATTTTATCATGTTGTATAAAATAGTCCAATGCCACGTGTGGCTAATGCTGATCTCTGTTTTTGCATGTTTTTGACTGGCACTCGTACTCTCTTGCTCTCTCTTAGTTCCTTCTTCCATCACTGCAGAGCAACATTGACGTGCGATGAACACGTGGGAAACTCAGTGATTGTTCATAAGGATCTTTTATTATTGCAAAAATAATATTGATGTGATAAACACGTGTAAAACCCAGTGATTATTTACAAGGTTATAAAAATAATTTCTTTTAAATTAACAAACAAAAAAATCATCATGGATATAAAACTTAAACTGGAATTAAATTTACAACAAATGGCATTAATTCGAATAGCTGCAAATATATGGCTAAGTCGTCCAATGATTAATAAAATAAGTAGTTTTGTCACGAGGAATAACATCAACAGAAAATCTCCTGATGATGCTGAATTTAGGATGAAAATAAGAGAATGGCTTACTGACATATTTGAACAAGTTGATTCAATGAAATTACCTTCTGCTATGAAAAAAGATTTATTGTATTTTATGAAACCAGTTGGAGAAAATTTATTGGATTATCTTGGACGTATATCTACAAAATGGAGTGAACGTTTATATAAAGAACCATTATTTCCTGGATTTGACGTTTATTATAAACACATTGAATTTGATTGTATTGGAAGAGTAGATGAAGTGAAAACATTTTTAAATATTTACAATGCTAATGAAAATGTTGATTTGATATTTTTGTTTTATGAAGCATGTACATATTGCCTTGAGGATCTTATCTTCAGTATATGGAACAAGTGTTCAGAACAAATGAAATTTGAAATTAAACACTTCCTTACTAGCAATCTTGGATTTCATGGAAATAATATGACCAGAATTCAACAATACTGGGTGCAAGTCGTTGATAAAAGACAGTTTATGATACCATTTGAATTCACAGTAACTGATGCAATTCAATACTGTGATGATAAAGCCAACACTGCAGGTGTTAAATATTTCATTAACAAACTCAGTCAAGATGATAAAAATAAGATAATTGTACCACTTGCCGAAAAAATATTTAAACAACGATTCGAGAAACGTATGACTGTAAGAATTCGGGGTCCAAATAGAATTTTCCAGACTCTTAATTCATGGTATCTTCTGCTACATCCAATTGGTGCGAATCAACACACTTTTAATTTATTTTATCTTTTGACACAAATGACAGAAACTGAAAAAAATAAATTTTTCACTTCATGTAGAAAAAGAATAGTTTTACTATTAGTAACAGAATGGCCCTGGAAATATTTGCTATTGGATTTGAATTATTTCGATAAAATAACATATTATTGGATGATTTCAATCATTGTAGAAACAATCGTACATGATTATAATTTTTATAAAAAAATTGTTTATACTGATCTGTGGATGATTCCTGAAATTTGGAAAAAAAATCCAAATCATCTTAAAGAAAGTATTGTTGAAATTTGTTGGTCAATGAGAAAATCAATGATGTTCAAATTACAAGCTGTTATTCTCGTTACATCTGTTATTGATGATACAGATGGAGTGAATAAACTACGTTCAGAAATTTGTAAATGCTTTGAAATGCATTGCAACAAATTTATTGATGAACAAAAATATGAAGTGGTTGATCTTTATCTGAAAAATTTTCTACAAAATGATAAAAAAAGAAAATTATATTAAGAATTATTACAATTTTAAAATATAAATTAAACAAAATGTTATAAAAATATTTATTTCAAAGAATACATCATAGAAAATATATATTGAAAAAGATACAAAACATTTCAATTGGATATTTACTTTTTTTTAACTTTCATTTGAAGAAATTGTTGAAATTAAAAATACACATTTAAATAATTTTATAATAATAATTTCCTTCTTATTAATAATAATTTTTTCTACAATTATTACTTTCTAATTAATTTTGTAATTAATAGATGTAATAGTGTTACTTTTTACTGAGAAATACCTGATAAATAAATCAAATAAAATAAAATATTCATGTAATATTAAATATGTAACTTATTGGAAAAATAAAAAATATTATTGTTGAATTTTTATCAATAAAATATCTGTGTATTTATAAACATTTCTTTTTTATCTTCAATCTTGGATTTTATTTGACCTTTTTATTTATCACAAAATTTCATAAATCTAATCGAGAAGATCTCTATATGTTTTGGTAGACAATTGAGTAAATTTCAAGTTCTTTATTAAAGTATATTTTTCCCGTATAAAATAGATTCCTTGATACCGAAATGTTATGTAAAATTCTAATGGAATGTATAAAATATTGTAAAATTGCATTTTTTTTTTTTTTTTGGATTGGAAAGTTTCTTCATTAAGTAATTTCAACATGTATCAGTACATGGAAATTGTACTAAACTATTGTATAAATTGTACTATATATTTTTATAAAAACATGATTTTTATTGAAAAAAGATTTGAAGTATTTTTTAATTATTTTAATGTTGAAATATTATTTAGTTATGAGATTCTATTTATTCAGGATTATCATCGTTTTGCATCGTTTACAATCATAAAAGAGTGGTGTCACACAAGTGACAGTTGCTTAGTTAAAAAAACACATAGCTATTATGATATCAAAAGCAGAATTCAAAAATTCTTTTTATTCGTGGTGTAATTAAGACTTAATGTTATGCTTCCTAACTTGACTCGTTACTGCGCAGTGTCATGCGTAGAAAAAGAAAATTTTTCGAATTCAAAATACTAAACACAGAGACTAGAAATACTTTTAGTTTTATTATTAATATTTCTATGGTCTTCTTGATACTGAATCAAAAACATTAGTTTGTATTAAATATTTCATTCAGCACATTGATATCAGCTCATATTCAAAGATGAGATATAAATTTATTAAATAACAAAAAACGGCATATAATTTTATATACTAGATTTCAAACTTGACAATCAATAACCAAATAATTGAATGCAAATAATTAACATAAATGATGCAAAAATTAATCAAAGAATTTAACAAAGCGACAATCAATTAATCAAGCTTTACATGTTTTAATTAGTATTTTGAAGTTATTTATAATGTTAAAATTTTATCGAGTGTGTTTTATGTTTATAGTGGTGTCTCCACGCTATAGAAATGATTGCAAGATCTATCATCACTAGATAATTACTAGAATTTTGGTGAATACTAGCCTTAAAAATTCTTGCTAGACAGCCAATGAAACATGTTCCATTTTTTCATGCAAGAACTAGCATGAGATTGATGAGATTTCTATAGCGTGGAGACATCACTTATGAATGTATAAAAGTCCACAGCCGCTTATACCCATCTCTGTTTGATTTTATCGCCATGTGGATTTCAGTGATTGCAGGCAATTGCGGATGATTGTTTAAAGTTATAATAATAATTTCGTTATATAAATTGTTGTAAATTAACAAACAAAAAAATCATCATGGATATAAAAAAATTTCAAGTAGAAGCAAATTTACAACAAATAGCATTAATTCGAGTAGCTGCAAATATATGGCTAAGTCGTCCAATGATTGCTAAAATATGTGATTTATTCTCAAAGAACACCATCAGCTATAGCTTTGAAACTACATATGATTTATTCTCAAAGGATACTATCATCTATAGCTTCGAAAGTACTTATGGTTATACATTCAAGATGAAAATGAAAAAATGGCTTGCCAATAATATATATGAACAAGTTGATTTAATAAGAGAATGGCTTAATGACGTATTTGAACAAGTTAATTCGTCAATGAAATTACCTTGTTTAATAAAAAATGATTTACTGAAAATTATAAGACCAGTTGGAGAAAATTTATTGGATTATCTTGAACGTACATGTTTAAAATGGGGTGATTTATATAGAGAACAGTTATTTCCTGGACTTGACGTTTATTGTAAACACATTGAATTTGATTGTATTGGAAGAGTAGATGAAGTAAAAACATTTTTAAATATTTACAATGCTAATGAAAATTTTAGTTTGCTATTCTTTTTTTATGAAGCATGTACATATTGCCTTGAGGATGTTATCCACAGTATATGGAACAAGTGTTCAGAACAAATGAAATTCGAGATTCAATTGACACTTAGTGATGCTAAATATATATATAAAATTCAGCAATACTGGCTGCAATTCGTTGATAAAATTCAGTTAAAATTACCATATAAAATCACTGAAATAAAAGCACTTGAACACAGCTGTGTTGAAAAAGCCAACAATGTAGGTGTTAAATATTTTATCAACAAACTCAGTCAAGATGATAAAAATCAGGTAATTGTACGACTTGCTGAAACAATATTCTACTATCGATTCACAAGATATGAGATTATTGTAAGTTCACGTCAAAATCCAAATCAATACAATTGTAATTTATTTTATCTTTTGGCACATATGACAGAAGACGTAAAAAATGAATTTTTCATTTTCAATAAAAATATTATCATTTCTATGTTGCTTCGAGAATGGCCTTGGAAATATTTGTTACTGGATTATTTGGATAAAGAAAATTCTAATTGTATCTTGAGTAAAGTAATCGTACGAAAAATTATTAATGATTATAATTTCTATGAAAAAATTGTTTATACTGATCTGTGGATGGTATCTGAAATTTGTAAAAAATATTCAAATAATTTTGAAGAACGTATTGATGAAATTTTTCAGTCAATGAAATTACCGATAGTGTGTAAACCACAAGTCATACAAGTTATTCTTCTCGCATCCGTTCTTCATAATGCTGATAAAGTGTTTAAATTACGTCCAAAAATTTGTAAAAACTTTAAACATTTTTGCAATCAATTTAATAACACACGAAAATATGAAATTGCTGATTCTTATCTGAAAAAGATACTTAAAGAATTTTAATACCTAATACTTTAATAATTTCCGTAGTTTTCCTTACTATTATTAACTTTTAATAATTTCTAAGATACAAAACATTTCAATTGGATATTTACTTTTTTCAAATTTTCATCTAAAGATATTGTTGAAATTTAAAATAAACATTTAAATAATTTTACAATAATAATTTTTGTATTTTTTTCTACTCTTATTAATTTTCAATTAATTTCGTAATTAATAGATATAATAATGTTATTTATTACTTGATGAATAAATAAAATAAAATAAAAAAAAAATATTCGTGTGATATTAAATATGTAACTTATTGAAAAAATAAAAAATATTGCTAACTTTTTATCAATAAAATATCTGTGTATTTATAAACATTTTTTTTTATCTTTAATATTGGATTTCATTTTAGCTTTTTTTTTTAGCACAAAATTTTATAATTTTAATCAAGAAGATCTCTATAAATTTTGGTAGACAATTAGATAAATTTAAGTATATTTTTTCCAGCATAAAATAAATTTCTTGATATCCAAATGTTATGTAAAATTCTAATGGAATGTATAAAATAATGTAAAATTGCGTTTTTATTTTTTTTTTTCAGATTGGAAAATTTCTTCATTAAGTAATTTCAACATGTATTAGTACATAGAAATTCTACTAAACTATTGTATAAATTGTACCATATATTTTTATAAAAACATGATTTTTTCGAAAAAAACATTTGAAATATTTTTTAATTATTTCAATGTTAAAATATTATTTAATTGTTGTTTGAAATTATAAAAGAGTGTTGTCTCAGTTAAAAGAAAAGAAAATATAGCTAGGGAGTAGGGGGTATAGCACTATGTGTATTTCGGTAGGGGCTTATATTTTGTAACCAGTTTACCGTACATCAACGCAGGAGACCAATTTTCGTGGTAAAAAGAAACAGACAGATGGAACTAAATAAAACGCGACGATAGATGCTTCCTACGAGACCGACTATTTTCTTTGACTATTTTACCTACATTTCATTTATCGGCATTTTTTGAATTTATATAAATTAAATGAATTTTCTATGCTTGTAATAATTTATTAATACAAATAAAAAGCTATGGGAAAAGTGGTAGCTAAGGAAAGGATGTTGCCTACATGTTAATTTATAAAAAATTAATTTAGCCAAAGAAATTAACATGTAAACAACATCCGTTCCTTATAGAAACCATTTTTCCTATGGCTTGTTATTTGTTTAAATAAATTAAAAGGAGAATATTCAAATTATGCTTTTACTTTGTAGTGTAATCAGAACTTAATTTTATGCCTTTTAACTTTACTCGTTACTGCGCAGTGTCATGCGTAGATAAAGATAATATTTTCTCCAATTCAAAATACTAAATAATCAAAAACATTACTATATTTTTTTAATGTTATTCTCAGTTGTTCTATTGAGCCAATTCGTATTGGAAAAAAATATATGAATTTATAACAATTTATAAATAACTGTTCGAATCAAACTTTTGATTGCTTTTTATACTTTCTTTAATTATTGATCAAAGAATTTGAAATACAATAATTATTTAATTAAGTTTCGCATGTTTTAATTTTTTCTTTTAGTTTTTTTGTATTTTGTAATGTTGGTATTTTATTAAGGTATTTTTTTTTATTTCTACATATTATAACGTTGTATAAAATAGTATAAAAATCCACCGCTACGTGTCATCATGATGCTCATCATGCCCACCTGTTTGATTGTCTCTCATATTCTCTTGCTCGTGCTTCTTCTATCATTGCAAAATAATATTGTGATTAACACGTGTGAAACTCAGTGATTTTGAGGTTAAAATACTAATTTCTTTATTTACAAATCGTTTTAAATTAACAAACAAAAAAATCATCATGGATATAAAACTTAAAATGGAATTAAATTTACAACAAATGGCATCAATGCGAGTAGCTGCAAATATATGGCTAAGTCATCCAATGATTGCTGAAATATGTGATTTTATATCAAAGAATAACATCCACTTTAAAACTCTTGCTGATGATAAATTCAAGCTAAAAATAAGAGTATGGCTTACCAACATATTTGAACAATATAATTTAATGAAATTACCTTGTGGAATAAAAAGTGATTTACTGCATGTTATAAAACCAGTTGGAGAAAATTTATTGGATTTTCTTGGACGTACATCAGCAAGATGGAATGGTGTATTTGGAAAACAGTCATTTCCTGGGCTTGACGTTTATTGTAAATACATTGAATTTGATTCTTTTGGAAGAGTAGATGAAGTAAAAACATTTTTAAATATTTACAATGCTAATGAAAATTATAGTTTACTATTCTTGTTTTTTGAAGCAAGTACATATTGCCTTGAAGATATTATTCACAGTATATGGAACAAATGTTCAAATCAAATGAAAATAAAAATTGAAGAAACCGTTTCTGCCAGTGTTGAATTCAAAGGAAATAATATACATAAAATTCAGCAATACTGGCTGCAATTCGTCGATAAAATACAGTTAAAATTACCAAATCCAATGACTGAAAAAGGTGCATTGAGATACTGTGTTCGACAAGAGAACAATGTAGGTACTAATTATTTTATGAACAAACTTAGTCAAGATGCAGATAAGAGTAAAATACTTGTACATCTTGCTCGAGATCTATTTGAACTTCAAGACATAAGATGTTTGTTTAATTTAAATCCAAGTGAAATCCCGAAACAAAACACTTGCACTTTATTTTCTATTATGGCACAAATGACAGAAGATAACAAAAATAAATTTTACAGTTTTAATAGAAGAAAAATAATTTTACGAATGGTTAATGAATGGCCTTGGAAATATTTGCTATTGGATTTTAATTATTCGGATAAAAACATTTATCGTTGGTCAATTGAACGAATTGTAGAAAAAATAATTGATGATTATAATTTTTATAAAAAAATTGTTTATACTGATCTGTGGATGCTTCCTGGAATTTGGAAAAAATGTCCAAATAATCTTGAAGAAAGTATTTTTGAAATTTGTTGGTCAATGAAAAAATCAATGATGTTTAAACTACAAGCCGTTATTCTTGTTACATCTGTTATTGATGAGACTGATGGAGTGGATAAACTACGTTCAGAAATTTGTAAAAACTTTGGAAAATATTGCAAAAAATTTATTGACAGAAAAAAATATGAACTTGTTGATTTTTATATGAAAAATATACTACAAAATGATGAAGAAAGAGAACCATATGAAGAATTATTACAATTACAAAATATAAATTGAACGAAACATCATAGAAAATTTTCATTTCAAAGAATACATTATAGAAAATATATATTTCAAAAGATCCAAACATTTCAATTGGGTATTTACTTTTCATCAATTTTAATCTGGAGAAATAGTTGAATTGAAAAAATACATGTAAATAATTTCACAACAATTATTTTTTGTATCTTTTTCTACTATCATTAGTTAGATACAATCGATATAATAATGTTATTTATTACTGAGAAATACCTGATAAATAAATTAGATAAAATAAAAAAAATAAATACAAATACATTCGTATGATATTAATCATGTATCTTATTAAAAAAATAAAAAATATTATTGTTAATTTTTTATCAACAAATTGTCTGTGTGTGTGTGTGTGTTTTTTTTTTTTTTTATCATTTTTAACATTAACATTTTTTTTATCATTATTAATTTTAGACTCAATTATATTGCATTTTATTTTGGCACAAAAGTTATACTTTTAAATGTCCATGTTTTGGTTGACCATAATTATTATTTAATTGAAATTATATTCTTTAATTATTAAGTAAGATTACAAGCTTTTTTATTCCAGCGTATATTTTTTAAAATTATAATGTAATGTCTTATATTACTAATAAGTTAATAATGGATAAATACATTTTAGATTAAGAAACTTCTTCAATAAATTTTTTTTCAATTTAATAATCATTTTTCAATCATATATCAATATCTAATCGAATACATAAAAATGGTACTGAAACTATTGTAAAAATTGTACTATATATTTGATGCATTTTTTAAAACACATTTGAAATATTTTTGAATAGTATTTAGCTATGACATTTAATTTATTCAGGTTTATTATTGTTTGAAATTTTAGTAAATATGTAAATCAAAAAACAATATTTTCTAATAGAATATTATGTTTCACAGAGGCATCTGCAAGAGGCCTCTACAGACAAAAAAAAAAACAGAGAGAGATAATCTTGTTCTTTACTTTTACTAAAAAAAAATCGTCCAACTTATTCAATCCTATGATCTGGGGTAGGTTCGAAATTCTGCGAAATTCTCATTCACCATATCCATGGAGGTCTATGAAACTCCATGACCATATCTCATTCTCTCTCGCTCAGCTCTTCTATAAACATATCAGTGCAATAAGCAGTGCAAAATAATATTGAAGTGATTAACACGTGTGAAACTCAATGACTGTTTGAGGTTAAAATACTAACTTCTTTATTTACAAATTGTTTTAAATCATAAACAAACAAAATAAATCATCATGGGTATAAAATTTAAACTGGAATTAAATTTACAACAAATGGCATCAATTCAAGCGGCTGCAAATATATGGCTAAATCGTCTAATGATTGCTAAAATAAGTGATTTTTTCTCAAGGAATAACATCAGCTATGAAACTTCTAATAATTATTGTGATGCTACATTCGAGATGGGAATGAAAAAATGGCTTATCGATATATTTGAACAAGTTAATTCGTCAATGAATATACCTTATGCTATAAAAAGTGATTTACTGCATGTTATGAAACCAGTTGGAGAAAATTTATTGGATTATCTTAAACGTATATGTGTAAGATGGAATTGTTTTTTAAAAAAAAAGTCATTTCCTGGACTTGACGTTTATTATAAACACATTGAATTTGATTGTATTGGAAGAGTAGATGAAGTAAAAACTTTTTTAAATATTTACAATGCTAATGAGAATTTTAGTTTGCTATTCTTGTTTTTTGAAGCATGCACATATTGCCTTGAGGATGTTATCCACAGTATCTGGAACAAATGTACCGAAGGAATAAAATTTGATATTCAATTTGTACTTTCTAGCAATCTTGGATTTGATGAAAGTGATATACATAAAATTCAGCAATACTGGCTGCAATTTGTTGATAACAATCAGTCAAAATTACCATTAAAAATCACTGTAATAGATGCACGGAAAAAAATTTACACGAAATTTTACTACGGTCCCACAATATTCAAGAAACATCGGTCAACTAATACATTTTTTACATTAAATATTACGAAAAAAAACAATGTTGTGATTAAAAAATTGCAATGGACCATAGCAATATTTGAGATTTCGATTTTTTACTTTGTATAAAATAAAAACTGCAACGTAACATGGAATCTTTACAAATTTAAATTCAAAAAATTATTATGCTTCTTTTCTAATACTACAATGTACCATAGTAATTTTTATAGGTTTTTATTTTTGCTTGAGCACAGCGTCGAACTTGCTGTGCATATTGAAGATTTTACAATAGTTATGTTGAAAAAATTGGAATGTCTTCATCTAAAAATTACAATGCACCATAGCAATTCTTTATCTACTACTTGCCGCGATGCTCGTTGTTACCGACTGCAGTATTCAAAAGTCTATGTTAATATGTGTTCAGTGAAAATTCGAATGGGCCATAGTAAAAAAAAATTAAATTACTGCGCAAGTTATTCTGCGCATTAGAAATTCCAGATGATTTTTAGGCCTTTGTCGATAATCAATTCTTTCTATCAGACGTGCACAGACATGAAATAAATTTTAACGGTGAAATGTGTAATGTGTTTTATTCAGTCAGCCAGTGTTACTTTTATTGAAGATATCAAGGGATTTTAAAAATATATTTTCTTTAATTTACAAGTGAAATTTTAATTTTATTTAAAAAAAAATATAAATAATATTCCTATAGAATACCGTAATATGATTGATGAAAAGTTAATAATACAGTTAACAGTACAAAGAAAATAAAACGTTATTAGGATGAACACTTTGATGCATATAAATTAATCGACTCAAATGATACTGAATTAAGTTTTATTCCACACCACAAAATTGTTGAGTATACATCAGTTATAACGTCAGAAATTTTAACATCTCAAGGTTTTTCTTTTATACCAAAAAGTTGGATGTAAAAATATTATTATTATAAATTATTCTATAATAAATTATCGTCTGAACGTTATCTGTGTATTTATTTATTTTTATTCTATTATGGTTACCATGTATTTACCCCGCACCGCCCCCTCCCGCTTGTGGGAGGGGGGCGGTGCGGGGTAAAAAATTTTTAACTATTGTAAAATTTGCTATTGCCTATTTTAATTTTTATTATGTTTTAAACAAATTTTTCGAGTGTACATATTTTTTTTTTAATTTTCTACATTGTAAAATTTACGATTTGTCTCATTAAATATTAATATTCACTTCTTTAAAATTTGCATCGTCAATTTCCAATATTTAGTATTGGCTTTGTTCGTTTTCATATGGCTATTTTAAAAATTACTATGGTACAAGGGTAAAAGTCCAAATTGCCGTTAGGCGGTGCTCATCGAGAAAAATTGCTATGGCCCATATCAAATTCTAATATATTTCCCCCACGTTTCCAGATTGCTGTGGGCCATCGTAAAAATCGCGGTGTTTTTTTAGTAAAAAAAAAAGAAAAAATCTATCCGTGTGCACTTGGAAACTGTTATAAAAAAGCCAACAATGTGGGTTTTGAATATTTCATAAACAAACTCGAAGAAGATATTAAAAATAGGATAATTGTACCACTTGCTCAAAAACTATTCGAACATAAATTCATAGGGTATAGAACTTTTAGATATGAAAAACAACACATTCGTATCTTGTTTTATTTTTTGTCACAAATGACAGAAGACGACAGAAATAAATTTTTCATTTCAAATGAAAATAAAATGATTTATATCTTGTTTCGAGAATGGCCTTGGAATAGTATATTATATAACTAATACGTGTAGTGGGTGATATTCTTGCACGATTTTGAAGGTGTCAATACGAGTTACCAGGAGTTGAGAACGAGCCGAAGGAGAGTCGACTGGTGATAAGTATCACACTTTCAAAGTCATGAAGGATCACCTTCTTCACGTACGAGTTATACATATACAATATTTTTTGACACAAGGTTTGTAATATGGACGCCAATATAGTACGTAAGAAGATACTATTACGCACGGTTTCTTGTTAAAAAATCGTGCGTAAAAGTATTTCTTTAAGCGCTATAATTGGTGGGTAATGGCGTCTTTTACAAACAGAGTGTCAAAAATATTTGTTATTGGATTATTTGGATAAAGAAAGTTTTTGTATCTTAAGATATAATTATAAGCGAATACATTGTAGAAAAAATTGTTAATGATTATATAATGTCTATGAAAAAATTGTTTATACTGATCTGTGGATGGTATCTGAAATTTGGAAAAAATATTCAAATAATCTTGAAGAAAGTATTGATGAAATTTTTCAGTCAATGAAATTACCAATCGTGTGTAAACCACAAGCCATACAAGTTATTCTTCTTGCATCTGTTATTAATAATACTGATAAAGTGATTAAACTACGTCCAGAAATTTGTGAAGACTTTAAACATTATTGCAACCAATTTGTTAATTCACAAAAATATGAAATTGTTGATCTTTATCTGAAAAAGATACTTGAATAATTTCACAACAATTTACCATAATAATTTTTATATTTTTTCTTACTACTATTAACTTTCAATTATTCCTGTAATTAAAAAGTATAATAATGTTATTTTCTACAAAAAAATACCTGATGAATAAATAAAATAAAATAAAAAAACATACATATAAATTTATGTAATATCAAATATGTAACTTGCGTTGAAAAAATAAAAAATATTGTTAAATTTTTATCAATAAAATGACTGTATTTACAAACATTTTTTTCATGGTTAATCTCGGATTTTATTTCGGTGGTTTTTTTGTATAGGCCAAAAACTTAATGGTGACGTTATTCTAGCGTTATTTGTTTTTTTTCTATGATTTTACTTTGAATATTTATGTTTTCTTGAACTAGTTTTTTGATATTTTGTAATGTTGGTATTTTATTAAGGTTTTTTCTTTTACTTGTTATACATATATATATTTTACCATATGTTGACCAATGAAATAGGGATCTGACCTATGGGCGGGGTTCGACCGGTCACGCACACATTTATTGTGTAAAAGCTTATCTGTGAGGCAATATGGCGCATTCCAAACGATTTTACTATAGTATGCTATGGTTAACAAACTATACCATATAAAATTTTCAATGTGATTTCAATCATTTGGAAATAGTTCACTATATGCCACCAGATGCCATGGCGAATAGGTCAGAACCAGTCAGAACCCTTATGAAAGTCCACCACCACGTGCAACCACGTGTGCACGTCCGCCGCCACATGGCTGGATAGCTATTCTCGACATAATTATCCCACCTACATGGCTTGAAAGCGATATAGTCGTTTGATGGAAACCATTGAAAAAGATACAAATAAAGCTAAAAATTAAGGTGAATTTCCACAAAATAGTTATCCCAGTCGCTCGGGATAACTCAGGATAACTTGCGGATAATTAAGTCGAGAATAGCTATCCTGTTGTTGATTGACGTCTGTCATATTCTCTTGTTTTCTCTCACTTCGTCTATACATTGCAAAATAATATTGGTGTGAGTAACACGCGCGTAACACGTGAATGTTAATAAGGTTATAAAAATAATTTCTTTTTAAAAATTGTTTTAAATAAACAAAAAAATCATCATGGATATAACATTTATACCGGATAAAAATTTACAACAAATGTCATTAATTCGAGTAGCTGCAAATATATGGCTAGGTCGTCCAATGATTCGTGAAATATGTAATTTTTTGTCAACGAATAACATCAACTATAAATCTCCTAGTGATGACAAATTCAAGATGAAAATAAGAGAATGGCTTACCGATATATTTGAAAAAGTTAATTCATTGAAATTACCTTATTTAATAAAAAATGATTTACTGCATATTATGAAACCAGTTGGAGAAAATTTATTGGATTATCTTGCAAGACATACATGGACAAAATGGGGTGATTTATTTAAAGAACAGATATTTCCTGGACTTGAAGTTTATTGTAAATACATTGAATTTGATTGTTTTGGTAAAGTAAATGAAGTAAAAACATTTTTAAATATTTACAATGCTATTGAAAATTTTAGTTTCCTATTTTTGTTTTATGAAGCATGTACATACTGCCTTGAAGATATTATCCACAGTATATGGAACAAGTGTTCAGAACAAATGAAATTTAAAATTAGACTCTTACTTTCTAGCAATCTTGGATTTGATGAACGTAAGCATAGAATTCAGCAATACTGGCTGCAATTCGTTGATAAAAATCTGTTAAAATTACCAAAATCAATCACGGCATCGAATGCACTTGGAGACTGTGTTGAAAAAGCCAACAATGTAGGTGTTAAATATTTCACAGACAAACTTAGTCAAGATGATAAAAATATGGCAATTGTACCACTTGCTCAAAAACTGATCAACCACCGATTCAACAGATATACGACTTTAAGATGGCCATGTATAAATACAAATGATTTACGAATCAGAAGATATATGACTTTTATAATTCCACGTCAAAATCCAAATCAACACACTTTTAATTTATTTCATATTTTAGGACAAATGACAGAAGACGGAAAAGAAACTTTTTCCGTTTTAACTGAAAATGGAATAATTTCGCCATTGATTAAAGAATGGTCCTGGAAATATTTGCTATTGAATTTGGATAATTGTGATATAGAAACATATTATTCAATAATTAAAATCATTGTAGAAACAATCGTACATGATTATAATTTTTATAAAAAAATTTTTTATACTGATCTGTGGATGATACCTGAAATTTGGAAAAAATGTCCAGATAATTTTGGAAAAAGTATTGTTGAAATTTGTTGGTCAATAGATAAATCAATAATGTTTAAACTACAAGCTGTTATTCTTGTTACATCTGTTATTGATGATACTGATGAAGTGAATAAACTACGTTCAGAAATTTGTAAAGGCTTTGAAATATATTGCAACAAATTTATTGACCAACAAAATTATGAAGTTGTTGATCTTTTCCTGAAAAATATACTTCAAAGTGATGAAGAAAGAAAATCATATAAATCATTATTACATTCAAAAAATATTTGTTGTCGATTGTTACTCTCCGAGTACTTTGATGATTTTTATATATTTTTAAATTGGCGTTTTGATAATGATCAAGTTCAAATAACACAATTCAAAGAAGATTTTACAGCTGATATTGTTTTTATTACACTTTTATGTCGTGTGTTAAAAAAACATAAAACTGATTTTGAAATGCCCATTGAAATACTATTTTCAGTTCTTGAATTTTATCATAGTCATGAAGAACAATTTAAACAACGGCTTATAAAAAATTATTATTTTAAAATACTTCTTGAAAAATGTATTGAAGAAGATCCAAATCATTTTAATCATGTACTGTCTTATTTTCAATTTTCATCTGAAGAAATTGTTGAAATTGAAAAAAATATTAAAATAATTATACACAACAATAACTTACCTCAATAATTTTTGTGTTTTTTTTATACTATTATTGACTTATTTAAATGTTTCTGTAATTTATCGATGTAATCATGTTACTATTCACTGGAAAATACCTAATAATAATAAATTAAATAAAATATAAAAAATTTATCATGTAATATGTAACTTATTGGAAAAATAAAAAATATTGTTTGATTTTTATCAATAAAATATCTGTGTGTTTATAAACATTTTTTTTTTCTTTAACCTTGGATTTTATTTTAGCTTTTTATTTTAGCACAAAATTTTAAAATTTAAGTTATACTTTTAGCTTGTGTTGAAGAAGTTATTCAAGAAGATTTCTTTATATTTTGGTAGACAATAAATTAACGAGTTTTTTATTAAAATGTATTTTCTCTAGTATAAAATAAATTTCTTTATACATAAATATAATGTATAATGTATGATATGAAATTGCATTTTTTTTTTTTAAATTGGAAAGTTTTAACATAATGTATAAGTACATGAAAATTGTGCTAAAACTATATTTGTATAAATTGTACTATATACTTTTATAAATAATCATGATTTTTTAAAATAACATTCGAAATGTTTTATAATTTATTATTATCATCATTTAAAATTATGAAAGAGCTTAGTGTCACTTGCTCAGTTAAAAAAAACACATAGCTTGAACACATGGCTTATGACAGCTTATGCAATATGTCAAACACAGAATTCGAATTATTTTTTTATTTTGTAACGAATAATTAACTGCAGCAGTGGTGAATATTGATCAATGAATTTATAACATACAGTAGTCAATTCATCATGTTTCGTATGTTTTAGATTTTTTCTTAATCTAGTTTCTTGGTATTTTGTAATGTTGTTGATTTATCAAGTTCATTTTTTAATTATTATGTTGTATAAAATAGTATGAAAATCCACCACCACGTGTGACTGATGTAAATCTCTGTTTTTGTTTGTCTCTCATACTCTCTTGCTCTCTCTTCGTTTATTTATCATTGCAAAATAATATTAATGTCATAAACACGTGTGATTTTCAGTGATAGTTTATCAGGTTATAAGATTATAATTTCTTTCTATAAATTGTTCTAAATTAGCAAACAAAATAAATCATCATGGATACAAAATTTAAACTAGAATTAAATTTACAACAAATGGCATCAATTCGAATAGCTGGAAATATATGGCTAACTCGTCCACGAACTGCTAAAATAAGTGATTTATTTTCATCAAGAAATACCGATGAACCAATTAAGTTTCTCTTTGATAACGAAATCAAAATGGAAATAAGTAAACAGCTTACCGATATATTTGAACAAGTTGAGTCAATGAAATTACCTTATGGAATAAAAGATAATTTACTGCATGTAATGAAACCAGTTGGAGAAAATTTATTGGAGTATCTTAGACGTACATCAACAAGATGGATTGGTTCCTTTAAAGGATTGTCATTTCCAGGAGTTGACGGTTTGTTTAAATACATTGAATTTGATTGTTTTGGTAAAGTAGATGAAGTAAAAACATTTTTAAATATTTACAATGCTAATGAAAATTTTAGTTTGATATTTTTGTTTCATGAAGCATGTACATATTGCCTTGAGGATGTTATCCACAGTATATGGAACAGATGTTCCGAACGTAAGAAGCTTATAATTAAAATGGTACTTTCTAACAGTCTCACATTTTATGATAGTATAAATATCCATATAATCCAACAATACTGGATGCAAATTGTTGATAAAAATCAGTTTAAATTACCATATAAAATCACTGAATCAGGTGCACTTGAAGACTGTCTTGAAAAAGCCAACACTGTAGGTGTTAAATATTTCATAAACAAATTTAGTCAAGATGATAAAAATAAGATAGCTGTATCACTTGCTGAAAAAATATTCCACTATCGATTTGCAAGATATATGATTTTAATGAAACATTGTCAAAATCCAAATCAACACACTTGTAATTTATTTTATCTTTTGGCACAAATGACAGAAAACGACAAAAATAAATTTTCCATTTTAAGTAAAAAAAGAATAATTTTACTAATGATTAAAGAATGGCCCTGGAAATATTTGCTATTGGGTTTATTGGATTTTCTTGATAAAGATACATATTATTGGATGATTAAAATCATCGTAGAAAAAATTGTTGATGATTATGATCGTTATAAAAAAATTGTTTATACTGATCTGTGGATGATATCTGAAATTTGGAAAAAATATCCAAATAATCTTGAAGAAAGTATTGTTGAAATTTGTTGGTCCATGGGAGTATCAATGGTGTTTAAACTACAAGCCGTTATTCTTGTTACATCTGTTATTGATGATCCTGATGGAGTGGATAAACTACGTTCAGAAATTTGTCAAAACTTTGGAATGTATTGCATAAAATTCATTGACGAACAAGAATATGAAGTCGTTAATCTTTATCTGAAAAATATACTACGAAATGATGAAGAAAGAAAACCATATGAAAAACTATTATGTATATACAATCACAATAATCGCTATTAAAAAAGTTTTATTCGAACGCGCATATTGGATATATATTTTAAAAGATCTAAAACATGTATTGAATTGAATTTTTCAAATTTTCATCTGAATAAATTTTCGAAATTTAAAGAAAACATCAAAATTCTAGTTCGATTTCTGTTTTTACCTTTTATTTTTTTGCACAAATAATATCAAATCATACATGAAAATTGTACTTAAACTATTTAATAAATTATACTATATATTTTTATAAAGACAAAATTTTTTTTTAAAAAACATTTTAAATGTTTTTCAATTATTTTAATGTTAAAATATTATTTAATTATGGGATTTAATTTATTCAGGATTATCATCGTTTAAAATTATGAAAGAGTGATGTCACTGGCTCTTGTTCATGATATCAAAAACAGAATCCAAATTATTGTTTTATTTTGTGGGATAATCAGAACTTAATGGGTGCATTCCTTTAATAAAAAATTTTTTTTCGTTTTGCAATTTTGCCCTGTAATACCGACTAAAAACTAGAAACAGAAACAACGACAAAAGTGATAAAATTCTCTATGCAATATTCCAGGCTTTACAGTTTACGATAATGTGTGGTACGACCTATGTGACAATAACAAACAATCACAACAAGTCAATTTTCTATCTATTTCAGTTTGATATAAACATTGAACAGTTCCATCTAATAATCGGAAGCCAAAAAAAATAATGTCATGTGCCAGTACTGCCACTACAAGAAACAGCTTTTTCCTATAAAATTTTGGCCGGTATTACGGCACCCGTATTCACAGGGCAAATTTTATACAATTTAGGGCGTTTTTTTCCCACTGATGGCGCTTATAAAAATTTTTTTATATAGATTTTACATATAAAAGCTCCACAAGCGCCGCCGGTGGATGAAAAAAGCCCTAAATTGTAATGCCCTGTGAATACGGGTGCAGGGCAAAATCGCAAAACGAAAAAAAAATTTTTATTAAAAGAATGCACCCAATAGGTGCTTTCTTTTGGGTGTTTATTTTTCTTCCTGTTTATTTTCGCGCATACGCAATTGAATGCGCAGTCCGCAAAAAGTCAGTTTGCAACAGCGTAGGACATTAGGGGCTAGATCAGCCATGTTTTAATTCTTATTTTTGAAAAATTATTTGTTCGACGCCACTGTTCTCTCAACAAGTTTGCATAACAGGCGCATGTGCATGGTCATGCGCATGAAAGTGAAAAAAAATAAATACACAAAAGAAAGCACCTAATGTTTATGACTTATAAACTGTACTTATTACTGCGCAGTGTCATGCGTAGAAAAAAATAATTTAGACAAGTAAATTTCTCCAATTCAATTATTAGAATTACTTTATTTTTAATGTTATTCTATTGAGCACATTCATATTAAAAAAAGATTGATGAATTCATGAATAACCGGTTTAACTACAATAATAACTATGTTTTATACTTTCTTAAATTATTGAATTTAACAATCAATATACCCAAACGATTGAATAAATATTTAAATGCAGCATTAGTGAATATATTCACCATCAGTATATTAATTAATCAAAGAATTCACCATATAGTGACCAATTAATTAAGTTTCATATCTTTTAATTTTTTTTTTTTGGTATTTTGTGATGTTGGTATTTTATTAGGGTTTTTTTTTTTTCAATATTCATATATTTTATCCACTGAAATATAATAAAGCTGAAAGCGGAAGCCAGTGTCGCCGAGAGAGAAACTCAATGGTTGGCCTGTTGTCCTTGTCGGTACAGTCACGTCAACTATAATTGGTTGAGACGACTGAAACATAATGTAAAGTTTATACCGTGTAGTACTAGTTTTTTTTTTGCCATTGACTGTACAAGATTCAATGTGCGCATGCGTGAGTAAGAGAGAATGCCAGGGAATTCACCATTTACCTGCATAGGAGTTTACCTGAGTTCACCTTCCAGTTTTATTATATATTTATTACATTTCAATGTGTGAAACCCAGTAATTGTTATAACAGGTTATGAGAATAATTTCTTTTTATAAATTGTTTTAAATTAACAAACAAAAAAATCATCATGAGTATAAAATTTAAAGTTGAATCAAATTTACAACAAATGGCATTAATTCGAGTAGCTGCAAATATATGGCTAAGTCGTTCAATGATTACTAGAATAAGTAATTTTGTCACAGAGAATAAATCTCCGAGTGATGACGAATTGAAGATAAAAATAAGAGAATGGCTTACTGACATATTTGAACAAGTTAATTCGTCAATGAAATTACCTAATGCAATAAAAAATGATTTACTGTACGTTATAAAACCAGTTGGAGAAAATTTGATGGATTATCTTGCAAGACATACATCTAGAAACTGGGGTAGATTATTTAGAGAACAGTCATTTCCTGGACTTGACGTTTATTGTAAGCACATTGAATTTGATTGTTTTGGTAAAGTAGATGAAGTGAAAACATTTTTAAATATTTACAATGCTAATGGGAATTTTAGTTTGGTATACTTTTTTTATGAAGCATGTACATATTGCCTTGAGGATCTTATCTTCAGTATATGGAAAAAATTTTCAGAACGAATGAAATTTGAAATTAAACAATTACTTACTAGAAATATTGATATTTTTGAACTGCTCAACAACATTATTTATGATGAGCATATTATGCAGCGATACTGGGTGCAAATCGTTGATGAAAATCAGTCAAATTTATCATATGAAATCACTGAAATAAATGCACTTGAAGACTGTCTTGAAAAAGCCAACACTGTAGGTGTTAAATATTTTATCAACAAATTCAGTCAACATGATAAAAATGAAATAATAGTACCACTTGTTCAAAAACTAATCAAACACCGAGTTGACACTCAATATTCGTGTTGTGGAGATCCATATCTGTATCTAAATGAACCATATATAAAATATACGGCTTCTACGAATCCACGTCCAAAACCAAATCAACACACTTGTAATTTATTTTATCTTTTCTCACAAATTACAGAGAACGGCAAGATTGATCTTTCCACTTTACATACAAATAGTATAATTTTATTTTCAATTGAAGAATGGCCCTGGAAATATTTGCTATTGAATTTGAATTATTCTGATAAAGACATTTATCGTTGGTTAATTCAAACGATTGTAGAAACAATTGTTGATGATTATAATTTTTATAATAAAATTGTTTATACTGATCTGTGGATGATTCCTGAAATTTGGAAAAAAAATCCAAATCGTTTTAAAGAAAGTATTGTTGAAATTTGTTGGTCATGGGACAAACCAATGATGTTTAAACTACTAGCCGTTATTCTTGTTACATCTGTTATTGATGATACTGATGGAGTAAATAAGCTACGTTCAGAAATTTATAAAGGCTTTGAAATACATTGCAATGAATTTGTTGACGAACAAAATTATGAAGTTGTTGATCTTTTCCTGAAAAATATACTTCAAAGTGATGAAGAAAGAAAATCATATAAAGCATTATTACATTCAAAAAATATTTGTTGTCGATTGTTACTCTCCGACGACTTTGTTGATTTTGATAAATATTTAAATTGGCGTTTTCATAATGATCATGTTCAAATAACACAATTCAAAGAAGATTTTACAGCTAATATTGCTTTTATTACACTTTTATGTTACGTGTTAAAAAAACATACAACTGATTTTGAAATATATATTAGAATATTATTTTTATTTCTTGACTTCGATCCTAGTTACCAAAAACAATTTAAACAAAGGCTCATAAAAAATCATAATTTCGAAGCACATCTTCGAAGACATATTAAAGATGGTCCAAAACATTTCAATCATATATTGACTTATTTTCAATTTTCACCTGAAGAAATTGTTGAAATTGAAAATATTAAAATAATTATACACAAATAATAACTTCTACTCCCCAATAATTTTTGTGTTTTTTATACCATTATTGACTTATTTAAATGTTTCTGTAATTTATCGATGTAATCATGTTACTATTCACTGGGAAATACCTAATAATAATAAATTAAATAAAAATATAAAATTTATCATGTAATATGTAACTTATTGAAAAAATAAAAAATACTGTTTGATTTTTATCGATAAAATATCTGTGTGTTTTTAAACATCCTTTTTTATTATTAATCTTGAATTTAATTTTAGCTTCTTATTTTAGCACAAAAGTTATACTTTTAGCTTGTGCTGACGAAGTTATTCAAGAAGATTTCATATTCTTGTAGACAATAAATTAACGAGTTTTTTATTAAAATGTATTTTCTCTAGTATAAATTTCTTTATACATAAAAGTAATGTATGATAAGAAATTGCATTTTTTTTTTTTAAATTGGGAAGTTTTAACATAATGTATCAGTACATGAAAATTGTGCTAAAACTATATTTGTATAAATTGTTCTATATACTTTTATAAAATCATGATTTTTTTAAATACCATTCGAAATGTTTTATAATTTATTATTATCATCATTTAAAATTATGAAAGAGCTTAGTGTCACTTGCTCAGTTAAAAAAAAACAGCTTGAACACATGGCTTATGACAGCTTATGCAATATGTCAAACACAGAATTCAGATTATTTTTTTATTTTGTAATGAATAATTAACTGCAGCAGTGGTGAATATTGATCAATGAATTTATAACATACAGTAGTCAATTAATCATGTTTCGTATGTTTTAGATTTTTTCTTAAACTAGTTTCTTGGTATTTTGTAATGTTGATTTATTAAGTTTATTTTTTAATTATTATGTTGTATAAAATAGTATGAAAATCCACCACCACGTGTGGCTGATGCTAATCTCTGTTTTTGATTGTCTCTCATACTCTCTTGCTCTCTCTTCGTTTATTTATCATTGCAAAATAATATTAATGTCATAAACACGTGTGATTTTCAGTGATAGTTTATCAGGTTATAAGATTATAATTTCTTTCTATAAATTGTTCTGAATTAGCAAACAAAATAAATCATCATGGATACAAAATTTAAACTAGAATTAAATTTACAACAAGTAGCATCAATTCGAATAGCTGGAAATATATGGCTAACTCGTCCACGAACTGCTAAAATAAGTGATTTATTTTCATCAAGAAATACCAATGAACCAATTAAGTTTCTCTATGATAACGAAATCAAAATGGAAATAAGTAAACAGCTTACCGATATATTTGAAAAAGTTGATTCAATGAAAATACCTTATGTAATAAAAAAAAATTTACTGCAAATTATGAAACCAGTTGGAGAAAATTTATTGGATTATCTTAGACGTTCATCAACAAAATGGAATGGTTTATTTAGAAGATCAAAGTTTTTTCCTAGATTTGACGGCTTGTGTAAATACATTGAATTTGATTGTTTTGGTAAAGTAGATGAAGTAAAAACATTTTTAAATATTTACAATGCTAATGAAAATTTTAGTTTGATATTTTTTTTTTATGAAGCATGTACATATTGCCTTGAGGATGTTATCCACAGTATATGGAACAGATGTTCCGGAACGTAAACTTATAATTAAAATGGTACTTTCTAACAGTCTCACATTTTATGATAGTATAAATATCCATATAATCCAACAATACTGGATGCAAATTGTTGATAAAAATCAGTTTAAATTACCATATAAAATCACTGAATCAGGTGCACTTGAAGACTGTCTTGAAAAAGCCAACACTGTAGGTGTTAAATATTTCATAAACAAATTTAGTCAAGATGATAAAAATAAGATAGCTGTATCACTTGCTGAAAAAATATTCCACTATCGATTTGCAAGATATATGATTTTAATGAAACATTGTCAAAATCCAAATCAATACAATTGTAATTTATTTTATCTTTTGGCACATATGACAGAAGACGACAAAAATAATTTTTTCGTTGAACGTAGAAAAAAAATAATTTTTCTATTGGCTCAAGAATGGCCCTGGAAATATTTGCTATTGGGTTTATTGGATTTTCTTGATAAAGATACATATTATTGGATGATTAAAATCATCGTAGAAAAAATTGTTGAGGATTATAATCGTTATAAAAAAATTGTTTATACTGATCTGTGGATGATATCTGAAATTTGGAAAAAATATCCAAATAATCTTGAAGAAAGTATTGTTGAAATTTGTTGGTCAATGGGAGTATCAATGGTGTTTAAACTACAAGCCGTTATTCTTGTTACATCTGTTATTGATGATCCTGATGGAGTGGATAAACTACGTTCAGAAATTTGTCAAAACTTTGGAATGTATTGCATAAAATTCATTGACGAACAAGAATATGAAGTCGTTAATCTTTATCTGAAAAATATACTACGAAATGATGAAGAAAGAAAATCATATGAAAAACTATTATGTATATACAATCACAATAATCGCTATTAAAAAAGTTTTATTCGAACGCGCATATTGGATATATATTTAAAAAGATCTAAAAAATATATTGAATTGAATTTTTTAAATTTTCATCTGAATAAATTTTCGAAATTTAAAGAAAATATCAAAATTTTAGTTCGATTTCTTTTTTTAACTTTTTATTTCTTTGCACAAATAATATCAAATCATACATGAAAATTGTACTTAAACTATTTAATAAATTATACTATATACTTTTATAAAGACATAATTTTTTTTTAAAAAACATTTTAAATGTTTTTCAATTATTTTAATGTTAAAATATTATTTAATTATGGGATTTAATTTATTCAGGATTATCATCGTTTAAAATTATAAAAGAGTGATGTCACTGGCTCTTGTTCATGATATCAAAAACAGAATCCAAATTATTGTTTTATTTTGTGGGATAATCAGAACTTAATAGGTGCTTTCTTTTGGGTGTTTATTTTTCTTCCTGTTTATTTTCGCGCATACGCAATTGAATGCGCAGTCCACAAAAAGTCAGTTTGCAACAGCGTAGGACATTAGGGGCTAGATCAGCCATGTTTTAATTATTATTTTTGAAAAATTATTTGTTCGACGCCACTGTTCTCTCAACAAGTTTGCATAACAGGCGCATGTGCATGGTCATTCGCATGAAAGTGAAAAAAAATAAATACACAAAAGAAACACCGACTTTATAAACTATACTTATTACTGCGCAGTGTCATGCGTAGAAAAAAATAATTTAGACAAGTAAATTTCTCCAATTCAATTATTAGAATTACTTTATTTTTAATGTTATTCTATTGAGCACATTTATATTTAAAAAAAATTTATGAATTTATGAATAACTGTGTAAATACAATAACAACTATGTTTTATACTTTCTCAATTTATTGAATTTAACAATCAATATACCCAAACGATTGAGTAAATAATTAAATGCAGCATTAGTGAATATATTCACCATCAGTATATTAATTAATCAAAGAATTCACCATACAGTAATCAATTAATTAAGTTTCATGTTTTAATTTTTTTTTTTTGGTATTTTGTGATGTTGGTATTTTATTAGGGTTTTTTTTTTTTCAATATTAATATATTTTATCCACTGAAATATAATAAAACTGGAAGCGGAAGCCAGTGTAGCCGAGAGAGAAACTCAATGGTTGGCCTGTCGTCCTTGTCGGTACAGTCACGTCAACTATAATTGGTTGAGATTACTGAAATATAATGTAAAGTTTATACCGTGTAGTACTAGTTTTTTTTGCCGTTGACGGCGTTGACTGTACAAGATTCAATGTGCGCATGCGTGAGTGAGAGAGAATGCCAGGGAATTCACCATTTACCTGCATAGGAGTTCACCTGAGTTCACCTTCCAGTTTTATTATATTTATTATATTTCAATGTGTGAAACCCAGTAATTATTATAACAGGTTATGAGAATAATTTCTTTTTATAAATTGTTTTAAATTAACAAACAAAAAAATCATCATGAGTATAAAATTTAAAGTCGAATCAAATTTACAACATATAGCATTAATTCGAGTAGCTGCAAATATATGGCTAAGTCGTCCAATGATTACTAGAATAAGTAATTTTGTCACAGAGAATAAATCTCTGAGTGATGACAGATTAAAGATAATAATAAGAGAATGGCTTACTGACATATTTGAACAAGTTGATTCGTCAATGAAATTACCTAATGCAATAAAAAATGATTTACTGTACGTTATAAAACCAGTTGGAGAAAATTTATTGGATTATCTTGCAAGACATACATCTACAAACTGGGGTAGATTATTTAGAGAACAGTCATTTCCTGGACTTGACGTTTATTGTAAGCACATTGAATTTGATTGTTTTGGTAAAGTAGATGAAGTGAAAACATTTTTGAATATTTACAATGCTAATGGGAATTTTAGTTTGGTATTCTTTTTTTATGAAGCATGTACATATTGCCTTGAGGATCTTATCTTCAGTATATGGAAAAAATGTTCAGAACGAATGAAACTTGAAATTAAACAATTACTTACTAGAAATAATTATTTTTTTGAACAAAATAAAAATATTTTTTATAAGCATATTATGCAGCAATACTGGGTGCAAATCGTTGATAAAAATCAGTTAAAATTACCATATGAAATCACTGAAATAAATGCACTTGAATACTGTGTTCAAGAAGCCCACACTGTAAGTGTTAAATATTTCATCAACAAATTCAGTCAAGATGATAAAAACAAAATAGTTATACCACTTGTTCAAAAACTAAATCAACACACTTGTAATTTATTTTATCTTTTCTCACAAATTACAGAGAACGACAAGATTGATCTTTGCACTTTAAGTACAAAAAGTATAATTTTACTTTCAATTAAAAAATGGCCCTGGAAATATTTGCTATTGAATTTGGTTTATTCTGATAAAGACATGCATAGTTGGGTAATTAAAATCATTGTAGAAACAATTGTTGATGATTATAATTTTTATAAGAAAATTGTTTATACTGATCTGTGGATGATACCTGAAATTTGGAAAAAATGTCCAGATAATCTTGAAACAAGTATTGTTGAAATTTGTTGGTCAATAGAAAAACCAATAATGTTTAAACTACTAGCCGTTATTCTTGTTACATCTGTTATTGATGATACAGATGGAGTAAATAAGCTACGTTCAAAAATTTATAAAGGCTTTGAAATACATTGCGATGAATTTGTTGACCAACAAAATTATGAAGTTGTTGATCTTTTCCTGAAAAATATACTTCAAAGTGATGAAGAAAGAAAATCATATAAAGCATTATTACATTCAAAAAATATTTGTTGTCGATTATTACTCTCCAAGTACTTTGATAACTTTGATAAACTTTCAAGTTTGCGTTTTGATATGTGTGATATATGCAACTAACACAATTTAAAAAAGATTTAAGAGCTGATAGTGTTTTTATTACACTTTTATGTCGTGTATTAAAAAAACATGAAACTAATTTTGAAATATATATTAGAATATTATTTTTATTTCTTGACTTTGATCCTAGTTATCAAAAACAATTTAAACAAAGGCTCATAAAAAATCATAATTTTCAAGCACATCTTCGAAGACATATTAAAGATGATCCAAAACATTTCAATCATATATTGACTTATTTTCAATTTTCACCTGAAGAAATTGTTGAAATTAAAAAAACATTTGAATAATTATACAACAATAATTTACCTCAATAATTTTTGCGTTTTTTTTTTTTATTATTGACTTTTAAATATTTCTGTAATTAATAGATATAATAATGTTATTTTTTACGAGAAATACCTAATAAATAAATAATATGAAATAAAAAAAACATATACATATATGTTCATGTGATATTAATCATGTAACTTATTGTAAAAATAAAAAATTATGTTAAACTTTTATCAACAAAATGTCTGTGTGTTTATAAACATTTCTTTTTTATCATTAATCTTGGATTTAATTTGAGCTTTTTGTTGTAGCAAAAAAGTTCCACTTTTAACTAGCTAGTGTTGACGAAGTTGACCAAAAAGAATTTTTATTTTTTGATAGACAATAATTGTTATTTAATTATTTTATAGCGATATATGTATATAATAATTTAATTATTAAGTAAGATTACAAGTTTTTTTATTACAGCAGATATTTTAAAATTGTAATGTAATAAGTAAATGATGTAAAAATACATTTTAGATTGGGAAGCTTCTTCATTAAGTTTTTTTAAATATAATAATAAAGTAATCATTTTACAATGGTATCAATATCTAATCGTACATAAAAATAGTACTGAAACTATTGTAAAAACATCTGATTATTGTTATTGATGATACAGTGATTATAAACAATTTTTCTTAAAAATTAAAGTTTAAAATAAAATTCGATTTTAAATTAAATAATAAATTGTAAAATAATTTATTAATCTCTTTTCTATTCCTAAAATTAATCTAATAAACGAGAATTAATTAATTATTATGCGTATGTTCGAGAATAATTTTTGTTGAATTACTTTTTTTTAGTATTGATGGAATTTTATAAAGGTGTGTTTCCAGTTTTCATACATTTATTATATAATTTATCGCAATTTATCGTATTAAATGTGCGGCGCCACTTTATGATGCCCTTATTGGTTTAATTTTATGTCATTGTCTAATCTCTTTTTCTCTCTCGTATTTTATAAATATATCATTGCAATATAATATTAAATTGACACATGTGTGAAAACCAGTGATTATTTGAGGTTATATAATGATAATTTCTTTTTAAAAATTGTTTTAAATAAATAAACAAAAGAATCATCATGGTTATAAAATTAAAACTGGAATCGAATTTACAACAAATTGCATCAATTCGAGTAGCTGTAAATATGTGGTTAAGTCGTCCAATAATTACTAAAATAAGTAATTATGTCACAAGGAATGACGTCGAATTGAAGTCTCCCCTTGATAATAAAATCAAGATGAAAATAAAAGAATGGCTTATTGATATATTTGAACAAGTTGATTTATTAAAATTACCTTATGTAATAAAAAATGATTTAATGCAAATTATGAAACCAGTTGGAGAAAATTTATTGTATTATCTTGCAAGACATACATGGACAAAATTTGATGATCTCCAGTTATTTCCTGGACTTGACGTTTACTGTAAACACATTGAATTTGATTGTTTTGGTAAAGTAGATGAAGTAAAAACATTTTTAAATATTTACAATGCTCGTGAAAATATAAGTGTGCTATTCTTCTTTCATGCAGCATGTACATATTGCCTTGAGGATATTATCTACAGTATATGGAACAAGTGTTCAGAACAAACAAAAAATAAAATTAGACGCTTATTTTCGATCGATCTTGAATCTGATGAAAGTAATGTGTTGAAAATCCAGCAATACTGGATGCAAATCGTTGATAAAAATCAATTTAAATTACCATATGAAATCACTGAAATAGATGCACTTGAAGACTGTCTTGAAAAAGCCAACACTGTAGGTGTTAAATATCTCATAAACAAACTCAGTCAAGATGATAAAAATAAGGTAATTGTACCATTTGTTGAAAAAATATTTCTCCAACGATTCATAATAAGTATGACTTTAGAAATAATTCAGCGTCAAAATCCAATTGATGTAAATCAACACACTTCTAATTTAATGTTCATTTTGGCACATTCATCTGGTGCAAATGAACACACTTTTAATTTATTTCATCTTTTGGCACAAATGACAGAAGACGACAAAAATAAATTTTTAATTTCAAGTGGAAAAACTATAATTTCACTATTGATTACAGAATGGCCCTGGAAATATTTGCTATTGGATTTGGATTATTTTGATAAAGAAACATATGATTGGTTGATTAAAATCATTGTAGAAAGAATTGTTGATGATTATGATTTTTATAAAAAAATTGTTTATACTGATCTGTGGATGATATCTGAAATTTGGAAAAAAAATCCAAATCGTTTTAAAGAAAGTATTGCTGAAATTTGTTGGTCATGGGACAAACCAATGATGTTTAAACTAGAAGCTGTTACTCTTGTTACATCTGTTATTGATGATACTGATGGAGTGAATAAACTACGTTCAGAAATTTTTAATGGCTTTGAAATACATTGCAACGAATTTATTGACAAACAAAAATACGAAATTGTTGATCTTTATGTGAAAAATATACTATAAAATAATATAAAAAATAAATCATATCAAGAATTACAACAATCACCAAATATAAATTAAACAAAAAATCATAAAAATATCTATTCCAAAGAATACATCTAGAATAATATATTGAGAAAGATACAAAATATTTCAATTCGTTATTTACTTTTTTTTAATTTTGATCTGAAAAAATTGTTGAAATTAAAAAAAACATTTAAAACATTCTTTTCTACGACTATTAACGTCCAAGTATTTTTGTAAGTGATAGATATAATAATGTTAATTATTACTGAGAAATACCTGATAAATAAATTAGATAAAATATAAAAAAAAAAAAAATGTATACACATATATTCATGTGATATTAAATATGTAACTTAAAAAATGAAAAATATTGTTGTTAAATTTTCATCAATAAAATATCTGTGTGTTTAAAAAAAATTCATTCCTTTTTATCATAAATCTTGGATTTAATTTTAACCTTCCATTTTAGCACATAAGTTATATATTTTTAGTTGGACAATTGAGTGAATTTACATGTTTTTTATTAAACTATATTTTTTCCAGAATAAAATAAACTTCTTGATACATAAATGTAATGCGTAAAATTGTAATGTAAGGTAAAAATAATGTAAAATTTTTATACCTTCTGCATTAAGTATTTTCCGCATGTATCAGTACATAAAATTAAATAAATAAAAATAATAAAATTAAATAAATAAAATAAATAAATAAAAAAATAAAATAAAACTTGTACTAAAACTATTTAAAAACTGCAGTATAAGTTTTTTCAAAAACATGATTTTTTGAAATGAGATTTAATTTAATCAGGATTATCATCGTTCAAAATTATGAAGAAGTTTCGTCACTTGTTCAGGTAAAAAATAATACGTAAATCAAAAAACAATATTTTCTCATAGAATATTATGTTTTACAGAGGCATCTACAGAAAAAAAAAAAAAAAAAACAGAGAGAGATAATCTTGTTTCTCACTTTTACTAAAAAAAAATCGTAGCGTGGGTTCGAAATTCTCGTTCACCATATCTTGTATTCTCTTTTGCGCTCACTCTTCTTTTATAAATATATCAGTGCAAAACAGTGCAAAATAATATTTAAGTGATACACGTGTGAAACATAGTGATTTTCTAAGGTTAAAATACAAGTTTCATTGTTTACAAATTGTTTTAAATAAATAAACAAAAAAATCATCATGGATATGAAACTTAAATTGGAATTAAATTTACAACAAATGGCATTGATTCAAGTAGCTGCAAATATATGGCTAAGTCGTCCAATGACCGCTGAAATATGTGATTTATTCTCGAAAAATATCACCAGCCCTATCTTTGAAACTCCTTGTGATAATACACTCAAGATAGAAATGAAAAAATGGCTTACCAATAATATATTGGAACAAGTTGATTTAATAAAATTACCGTGTGTAATAAAAAATGATTTACTGCGAATTATGAGACCAGTTGGAGAAAATTTATTGTATTATCTTACACTTACATCAAAAAGATGGAATCATGGTTTATTTATTAAATTAGGAATGTCATTTCCTGGACCTGACGTTTATTGTAAATACATTAAATTTGATTGTATTGGAAGAGTAGATGAAGTAAAAACATTTTTAAATATTTACAGTGCTAATGAAAATATTAGTATGCTATTCTTGTTCTTTGAAGCATGTACATATTGCCTCGAGGATGTTATGCACAGTATATGGAATAAATGTTCACAACAAATAAAATCCCATATTCAATTTGTAATTTCTACTGGTGGACTTATAATCGATGAAAAGGATATGTATAGAATTCAGCAATACTGGCTGCAATTCGTTGATGAAATACAGTTAAAATTACCGTATAAAATCGCTGAATTGGATGCACTTATAGACTGTCTTGACAAAGCCAACACTGTAGGTGTTAAATATTTCATAAACAAACTCAGTGAAGATGATAAAAATAAGATAATTTTACAACTTGCTCAAGGTTTGCGTACTGTAACTTTAAATAAAAATCGAATACAGCACATTTGTAATATATTTTTTCTTTTGGCACACATGACAGAAGACAACAAAAATAAATTTTTCTTTTTAAATGAAGAAAAAATAATTCTTCTTTTGACTAAACAATGGCCCTGGAAATATTTGTTATTGGATTTGGATTATTCTGATAAAGACATGCATAGTTGGGTAATTAAAATCATTGTAGAAACAATTGTTGATGATTATAATTTTTATAAGAAAATTGTTTATACTGATCTGTGGATGATACCTGAAATTTGGAAAAAATGTCCAGATAATCTTGAAAGAAGTATTGTTGAAATTTGTTGGTCAATAGAAAAACCAATAATGTTTAAACTACAAGCCGTTATTCTTGTTACATCTGTTATTGATGATACAGATGGAGTAAATAAGCTACGTTCAGAAATTTATAAAGTCTTTGAAATACATTGCAACGAATTTGTTGACAAACAAAATTATGAAGTTGTTGATCTTTTCCTGAAAAATATACTTCAAAGTGATGAAGAAAGAAAATCATATAAAGCATTATTTCATTCAAAAAATATTTGTTGTCAATTATTACTCTTTAAGTACTTTGATAACTTTGATAAATTTTTAAGTTGGCGTTTTGATAATGATCACGTGCAAATAACACAATTTAAAAAAGATTTTACAGCTGATAGTGTTTTTATTACACTTTTATGTCGTGTGTTGAAAAAACATAAAACTGATTTTGAAATGCCCATTGAAATACTATTTTCAGTTCTTGAATTTTGTCATAGTCATGAAGAACAATTTAAACAAAGGCTTATAAAAAATCATGATTTTAAAGCACATCTTCGAAGATATATTAAAGATGATCCAAAACATTTCAATCATATATTGACTTATTTTCAATTTTCACCTGAAGAAATTGTTGAAATTAAAAAAACATTTGAATAATTATACAACAATAATTTACCTCAATAATTTTTGCGTTTTTTTTTTTCTATTATTGACTTTTAAATATTTCTGTAATTAATAGATATAATAATGTTATTTTTTACGAGAAATACCTAATAAATAAATAATATGAAATAAAAAAAACATATACATATATGTTCATGTGAAATTAAACATGTAACTTATTGAAAAAATAAAAATATTGTTAAATTTCTATCAACAAAATGTCTGTGTGTTTATAAACATTTCTTTTTTATCATAAATCTTGGATTTGATTTTAGCTTTTTGTTGTAGCAAAATAGTTATATTTTCAATTAGTGTTGACGAAGTTAATCGAGAAGAATTTTTATGTTTTGGTAGACAATAATTATTATTTAATTATTATATATAGATATATGTATAAATTTATGTATAATAATTTTATTATCAAGTTAGATTACAAGTTTTTTTATTAGAGCGGATATTTTAAAATTGTGATGTAATGAGTAAATTATGTAAAAATACATTTTAGATTGGGAAGCTTCTTTATTAAGTTTTTTTAAATATAAAAATAAAGTAATCATTATGCAATGGTATCAATATCTAATCGTACATAAAAATGGTACTGAAACTATTGAAAAAACATCTGATTATTGTTATTGATAATACTGATAAAGTGATTATAAACAATTTTTCTTTAAAATTAAAGTTTCAATTAAAATTCGTCTACATTCTTTCCTTATATAGATAAATTACATAATATTAATATATCAGCGTTGAAATAATAAGATAGAAGGATTTAATAAACAAGAAATAATTAATTATTATGCGTATGTTTGAGAATAATTTTTGTTGAATTACTTTTTTAGTGTTTTTTAGTATTGATGAAATTTTATAAAGGTGTGTTTCCAGTTTTCATACAGTTATTATATAATTTATCGCAATTTATCGTATTATATGTGCGGCGCCACTTTATAATGCCCTTTATTGGTTTAATTTTATGTCATTGTCTAATCTCTTTTTCTCTCTCGTATTTTATAAATATATCATTGCAATATAATATTAAATTGACACATGTGCAAGTGGTGTAGAGTTATATAATAATATATTTCTTTTTAAAAAATAAAAATAAATAAACAAAAGAATCATCATGGTTATAAAATTTCAACTGGAATCGAATTTACAACAAATTGCATCAATTCGAGTAGCTGTAAATATGTGGTTAAGTCGTCCAATAATTACTAAAATAAATAATTATGTCACAAGGAATGACATCGAATTGAAGTCTTCCCTTGATAATAAAATCAAGATGAAAATAAAAGAATGGCTTATTGATATATTTGAACAAGTTGATTTATTAAAATTACCTTATGTAATAAAAAATGATTTATTGTATGTTATGAAACCAGTTGGAGAAAATTTATTGGATTATCTTGCAAGACATTCATGGCCACAAAGGGGTGATGCAGAACAGTCATTTCCTGGACTTGACGTTTATTGTAAACACATTGAATTTGATTGTATTGGAAGAGTAGATGAAGTAAAAACATTGTTAAATATTTACAATGCTAATGAAAATATTAGTTTGATATTCTTTTTTTATGATGCATGTACATTATGCCTTGAGGATCTTATCTTCAGTATATGGAAAAAGTGTTCAGAGCAAATGAAATTTGAAATAAAACACTTTCTTTCTAGCAATGCTGATTATATTGAAAATATGCATGTAATGCAGAAATACTGGCTGCAAATTGTTGATAAATTACCATATAAAATCACTGAAATAGATGCACTTAATGACTGTGTTGACAAAGCCAACACTGTAGGTGTTAAATATTTCATTAACAAACTCAGTCAAGATGATAAAAATAAGATAGTTGTACCACTTGCTAAAAAAATATTCTATAAACGATTCCCAATATGTATGGCTTTAGAAATAAATCAGCGTCGAAATCCAATTGATGTAAATCAACACACTTCTAATTTATTATTTATTTTGGCACATCTAATTGGTACAAATGGACACACTTTTAATTTATTTCATCTTTTGGCACAAATGACAGAAGACGACAAAAATAAATTTTTAATTTCAAGTGGAATATGTATAATTTCACTATTGATTACAGAATGGCCCTGGAAATATTTGCTATTGGATTTGGATTATTTTGATGAAGAAACATATTATTGGATAATTGAAATCATTGTAGAAAGAATTGTTGATGACTATGATTTTTATAAAAAAATTGTTTATACTGATCTGTGGATGATATCTGAAATTTGGAAAAAAAATCCAAATCGTTTTAAAGAAAGTATTGCTGAAATTTGTTGGTCATGGGACAAACCAATGATGTTTAAACTAGAAGCTGTTACTCTTGTTACATCTGTTATTGATGATACTGATGGAGTGAATAAACTACGTTCAGAAATTTTTAATGGCTTTGAAATACATTGCAACGAACTTATTGACAAACAAAAATATGAAATTGTTGATCTTTATGTGAAAAATATACTATAAAATAATAGAAAAAATAAATCATATCAAGAATTACAACAATCACTAAATATAAATTAAACAAAAAAATCATAAAAATATTCATTTCAAAGAATAAGTCTAGAAAAATATATTGAAAAAGATACAAAACATTTCAATAGGGAATTTGTTTTTTTCAATTAATTTTAATCTGACGAAATTGTTGAAATTAAAAAAAACATTTAAAACATTCTTTTCTACGACTATTAACGTCCAAGTGTTTTTGTAAGTGATAGATATAATAATGTTAATTATTACTGAGAAATACCTGATAAATAAATTAGATAAAATATAAAAAAATGATCATACAGTTGCTGAAGCAACTGTGCCTTCCCTGCGGGGGGAATTTTAATTTCTTCTTTAATATATATCGAAATTCGTGACTACAAATTTATTTCATTCTCTTTCGTTACAATGATTATTGTTACAACTAAAATTTATTTAATTTTCATTCATTTTGCTTGTTCCTTCTAATGGGTCATCTCCATGTCCAGAATCGCTTTCTTCTAACCTTTTAAACTCTCCGTTTTTATTCATTTTGTTGTACTATGATTTTAGCCTGTCAATGTTAAATATTTATTACGAAATTGTCGAGTTCGATTTTATTTATTTTATTTACTTTTCTTCCGGTTGAATAAGGATTTAACGTTTTAGTTGTTGCTGAAGTCGTCGTTGTATTTTAATTTTTATATTCATTTATTTTCAATTCCTTTAATGCTATCACATCACCCTTTTTTCGCTAAGAAATTTTCTGCCTCTTCATTCCATAAGTTAGTCAATCTAAAATATATTTCCTTTGGTAAAATTATTATCTTTTGTTTAGTTTAATAAACTTTTTTTCATTTTAAATACATTTTGCTATGTATGTCGTCTTCAATATTTATTGTTCTTTATTTTAATAACCGTACTGACATTGCATAGTAAATTCTACTTTATTTATTGCTTTATTACATGATTGCGATGATATCATGTCATTATTGTGTGAATAGTTCTCTTTTTTTTTTTCGCTAAAATTAGCTTTTGCCTGCAAATGGTTTAGTATTGGTAGATAATACAATTTCTTGTATTTTTTAATCTCAGAAATTAATTTTTGGTATATTTTTCATTTTCCTCATCGTCATCGAATTTTATATTAGCTTCTACTGAAATCATTATTTCTTTATTATTTATTGATGGGTATTGTTTTCATTTATTTTTCACTAATCCTCAGCGTCGTATATATTTTTGTTTAACTTGAATATTTAATATCTTATCATGTTAATAATTTTTTTTAAATCTTTGTTGAAAAATCTTGTTTGTTAAATATGATTTTTCAAAACGATATTCTGCTATACTTTTCTTTTTGTTTACTCATATTTTCCTAATATTATTTTCCTTTATGGTATCGTATTTTTTCTTTATATTCAGTGTTTTCTATATTTTTATTTATTCGTTTTATATATTCTTTATTTTTTCTATATTTTTCTTCATTTCATATTCGCATCTTGTTTAGATTAATTAAGGGACTTAGAAAATGTTCAGGGGCATAATTGATATGTTCCATATTTATCGTTTTGATTTTTTATATTCAGTGCTTTTTCACATATTTTCGTTTATATTTACCACAGGATTTTTCTTTGATATTTTCTATATTCTCCTTTATATTTACTGATATTTTCCCATATTTATCATTTTTTTCTTTATGTTAGTGCTTTTCCTATTTCTTTTATATTTATATATTTTCCATATTTATCGTTTTTTCTTTATATTCAGTCTTTTTCTATATTTTCGTTTTATATTTACCGATTTTCTTTGATATTTTCCTATATTGTTCTCCTTCATATTTTACTATTTTCTAAATATTTATCGTTTTTCTTTATATTCAGTCACTTTTCTATATTTTCGTTTTATATTTACCGATTTTCTTTGATATTTTCCTATATATTCTTCTTTATATTTACTGATATTTTCCCATATTTATCGTTTATTTTTATATTCAGTCACTTTTCTTTGACATTTCTTTTGTATTTACTGATATTTTTCCATATTTATCGTTTTTTTCTTCATATTCAGTCACTTTTCTATATTTTCCTTTATATTTACCGATTTTTCTTTTATTTTGAATCTTTTTTCTTTATATTAGTAGTTTTCTATGACTTTTTCTTTATATTTTCCATATATATCGTATTGATTTAGATTAAGGGACTTAGAAATTTTTAAAGGTATCTACATGGTTGAGAATTAAAAGACTTAGAAAATTTTTTTTTTAGGACTGTCTAACTACCATAGTTTGGGGGTCCAGAAGAAAAGCGAAAACAATAGGAAATTAAAATTCCCTAAAAAAAAAAAAATGTATACACATATATTCATGTGCTATTAAAATAATATGTAACTTAAAAAAGGAAAAATATTGTTGTTAAATTTTCATCAATAAAATATCTGTGTGTTTAAAAAAAATTCATTCCTTTTTATCATAAATCTTGGATTTAATTTTAACCTTCCATTTTAGCACATAAGTTATATACTTTTAGTTTTACAATTGAGTAAATTTACAAGTTTTTTATTAAAGTATATTTTTTCTAGTATAAAATAAATTTCTTGATAAATAAATGCAATGTAAGGTATAAATAATGTAAATTTTTTATTTTCAGATTTGAAAGCTTCTGCATTAAGTATTTTCAGCATGTATCAGTACATGAAATTTGTACTGAAACTATTGTAAAAACAGCAGTATGAATTTTTATAAAAACATAATTTAAAAAAAAAAAAAACATTTCGAATATTTTTTTATTATTTTAATGTTAAACTATTATTTAATCATGAGATTTGATTTATTCAGGATTATCATCGTTCAAAATTATGAAAAAGTTTCGTCACTTGCTCAGTTAAAAAATAATACGTAAATCAAAAAACAATATTTTCTCATAGAATGTTATATGTTTCATAGAGGCATCTGCAAGAGGTCTCCAGACAAAAAACAGAGAAATAATCTTTTTCTCATATAAACATTTTTTTTTATTAGTTATCTTAGATTTCATTTTGGCATTTCATTTTGGCACAAAAGTTATACTTTTAACTAGTGTTGACGACGTTAATCGAACAGAATTTCCATGTTTTGGTGGACAGTAATTGTTATTTAATTATTATATAGATATACATAATAATTTAATTGTTAAGTAAGGTACAAGGTTTTTTATTAGAGCGTATATTTAAAAATTTCGTAATGTAATGTATAAATAATATAAAGTTGCATTTTTTTTTAAATTGGGAACCTTCTTTAATGAGTTTTTTTTAATATAATAATTATACTATTGGTATTAATATCGAATCGTTTATAAAAATTGCAATGAAACTATATTGTAAAAATTGTACTACTTGAATATTTGATGATTTTTTAAGAAAAACATCTGAAATATTATTCAATTATGAGATTCAATTTATTCAGGATTATCATTGTTTGAAATTATAGTTAATACGTAAATCAAAAATCGAGATTTTATCATAGAATATTATATTTCACTGAGGCATCTGCAAGAGGTCTCTATGTATAGATGAAAAAAAAAAAAAAAAAACAGAGAGAGATAATCTTGTTTCTCACTTGTCTCTCATATTCTTTTTCTCTCTCTCACTCCTCTTTTATAAATATATCAGTGCAAAACAGTGCAAAATAATATTTAAGTGATACACGTGCGAAACATAGTGATTTTTGGAGGTTAAAAAACTAATTTCATTGTTTACAAGCTGTTGTAAATAAATAAACAAAAAAATCATCATGGATATAAAACTTAAACTGGAATTAAATTTACAACAAATGGCATTAATTCGAGTAGCTGCGAATATATGGCTAAGTCGTCCAATGATTCGTGAAATATGTGATTTTTTGTCAAAGAATAACATCAAATATCTATCTCCTAGTGATGACAAATTCAAGATGAAAATAAGAGAATGGCTTACCGATATATTTGAAAAAGTTGATTCAATGAAATTACCTTATGTAATAAAAAAGGATTTACTGCATATTATGAAACCAGTTGGAGAAAATTTATTGGATTATCTTGCAAGACATACATGGCCACAAAGGGGTGATGCAGAACAGTCATTTCCTGGACTTGACGTTTATTGTAAGCACGTTGAATTTAATAGTTTTGGTAAAGTAGATGAAGTAAAAACATTTTTAAATATTTATAATGATAGTAAAAATATTAGTTTGCCATTATTTTTTTTGCATGCATGTGCATATTGCTTTGAGAATCTTATCCACAGTATATGGACAAAGTGTTCAAAACAAATAAAAAATACATTTAGATGCTTATTTTCGATCTATCTTGAATTTGGGAGTAATACGTTGAAAATTATGCAATACTGGATGCAAATCGTTGATAAAAACTGGATTCCAGTCATTGATAGAAATCAGTCATGGTTTAGCCAACCCACTGAAATAGATTTACTTGAAGACTGCGTTGAGAATGCCAACACTGCAGGTGTTAACTATTTCATTAACAAACTCAATCAAGATGATAAAAATAAGATAATTTTACCACTTGCTCAAAAACTATTAGAGCAACTAATCGAAAAAGGCTTGCTTCTTGGAACTCTAAATCAAAATCTACAACAGCACATTTGCAATTTATTTTCTCTTTTGGCACATATGACAGAAGACAACAAAAAACAATTTTTCTTTTTAAATGAAGAAAGAATAATTTTTCTTTTGACTCAACAATGGCCCTGGAAATATTTGCTATTGGATTTGGATTTTTTTGATAAAGAAATATATTATCGGATGATTAAAATCATTGTAGAAAAAATTGTTGATGATTATAATTTTTATAAAAAAACTGTCTATACTGATCTATGGATGATATCTGAACTTTGGAAAAAAAATCCAAGTTATTTTGAAGAAAGTATTGCTGAACTTTGTTGGTCATTGGAAAAACCAATAATGTTTAAACTACAAGCCGTTATTCTTGTTACATCTGTTATTGATGATACTGATGGAGTAAATAAGCTACGTTCAGAAATTTATAAAGGCTTTGAAATACATTGCAACGAACTTATTGATGAACAAAAATATGAAGTTGTTGATTTTTTCCTGGAAAATATACTTCAAAGTGATGAAGAAAGAAAATCATATAAAGCATTATTACATTCAAAAAATATTTGTTGTCAATTATTACTCTTCAAGTACTTTGATAACTTTGATAGATTTTTAAATTGGCGTTTTGATAATGATCATGTGCAAATAACACAATTTAAAAAAGATTTTACAGCTGATAGTGTTTTCATTACACTTTTATGTCGTGTGTTGAAAAAACGTGAAACTCATTTTGAAATACATATTGGAATATTATTTTTAATTCTTGACTTCGATCCTAGTTATCAAAAACAATTTAAACAAAGGCTCGTAGAAAATATTGATTTCAAAGCACATCTTCAAAAATATATTAAAGATGATCGAAAACATTTCAATCATATATTGACTTATTTTCAATTTTCATCTGAAGAAATCGTTAAAATTATAAAAAACATTTTAATAATTATACAACAATAATTTACCTCAATAATTTTTGCATTTTTTTTTACTATTATTGACTTTTAAATATTTCTGTAATTAATAGATATAATAATGTTATTTTCATATCTATTGATCAACAAAAATATAAAGTTGTTGATCTCCATCTGAGAAATATACTACAAAATTATCAAGAAAGGAAGTCATATTACAATCAAGATCTCAGAAAAAGGTTATTCATTCAGAAGCAGATCTTAGATATATTTTTTAAAAAATCTAATTTAATTTATATGGAATTGAATTTCTTTTTAACTTTCATCTGAATAAATTGTTGAAATTTACAGAAAAAACATTAAAATTTTAGTTTGTTTTATTTTTTTTTTACCTTTACCTTTGGTGCAAATATTAAATCGTACATGAAAATTGTACGGAAACAGAGATTCAGTTTATTCAGGATTATGATAGTTTAAAATTATGAAAGAGTGGTGTCACTTTTTCAAATAGAAAAAAACACATAACTTAATTTATGATATCAAAAAACAAATTCACATCATTTCTTTATTTTGTGATGTAATTAGAGCCCAATATTATGCTCTATCAACTTTCCTCATTACTGCGCAGTGTCATGCGTAGAGAAAGATAATTTTGACAGGTAAATTTCGTCAATTAAAAATACTGAATCAAAGACAATCAAAGACATTAGTAGTATTTAAAAAAAAAAATATATATATATATGAATTCATGTGACTCGAGTTAATTGAGTTAAACTTTATTATGCTACAATTATACTTTGTTTATCAACAATTAGTACGAAAGCAGTTGTATCTGTAGCTAGTGGAGCTGCTCTGACTCAACATCAGGCAACTTTTTTGTTAATAGTGATACAATTATTACTATTAGACTGTCAATTTATAGTTAATTTGTATTTAATATATATTTTAATCCGAGTGCATTCGCTTCCAAAAAAAAAAATATAAACATATATACTCATTCACTTTAAGGTTGAAAAAATAAGTTAAGGAATTTAATAAACGAAAATTAATGAATTATTTCGCGTATGTTTGAAAATTTAATAAAGCTGTGTTTCCAATTTTCATACATTTATTGATTTATTATAAATTTATCGCAATTTATCGTATCGACACGTACTGTATTTATAAATGTGCGGCGCCACTTTATGGCTGATGCGGGTGATGCCCGTCTCTGTTTGTTTTCATGTCATTTTCTAATTTCTTTCTCTCTCGTCTTTTGTGAATGTATCATTGCAAAATAATATTGAAGTGAAACACGTGTGAAACCCAGTGATTGTTTATAAGGTTATAATAATAATTTAAGCTTTTTATAAATTGTTTTAATTTAATAAACAAAAGAATCATCATGGTTTTAGAATTTAAACTGGAATCAAATTTACAACAATTGGCATCAATTCGAGTAGCTGCAAATATATGGCGAAGTCGTCCAATGATTGATAAAATGAGTAATTTTTTCTCGAACAATAACATCAGCTATGAAACTCATTGTGTTGCTACATTCGAGGTGGAAATGAAAAAATGGTTTATCGATACATTTAAACAAGTTGATTCAATGAATTTACCTCATGCAATAAAAAATGATTTACTGTATGTTATGAGACCAGTTGGAGAAAATTTATTGGATTATCTTGTACGTACATCGACAAAATGGAGTGGATTTTTTAGACATAATATTCCTGGACTTGACGTTTATTGTAAGCACATTGAATTTGATTGTTTTGGAAGAGTAGATGAAGTAAAAACATTTTTAAATATTTACAATGCTAGTGAAAATTTTAATGTGATATTCTTGTTTTATGAAGCATGTACATTATGCCTTGAGGATGTTATCCACAGTACATGGAACAAATGTTCAGAACATGAGAAATCTAATTTTCAACTCTCATTTTCTACCCCTCGTGGTTTGCATTATGGTAATATCCATTCAATGCAACAATACTGGATGCAATTCGTTGATAAAAATCAGTCGTCGCTTTCAACTGAAGCCACTGAAATAGATGCACTTAAATACTGTGTTAAAAAAGCCAACAATGTAGGTTTTAAATATTTCATAAACAAACTTAGTCAAGATGATAAAAATAAGATAATTTTACCACTTGCTCAAGAACAATTAGAACAAAGAATCGAATGTCTAATTGTTCTACTTCCAAAACGAAAACTACAACAGCTCGTTTGTAATTTATTTTCTCTTTTGGCACACATGACAGAAGACAACAAAAATCAATTTTTCATTTTAAATAAACAAAGAATAATTTTTCTAATGATTAAAGAATGGCCCTGGAAATATTTGTTATTGGATTTGGATTATTTTGATAAAGAAACATATGATTGGTTGATTAAAATCATTGTAGAAAGAATTGTTGATGATTATGATTTTTATAAAAAAATTGTTTATACTGATCTGTGGATGATATCTGAGATTTGGAAAAAAAATCCAAATCGTTTTAAAGAAAGTATTGCTGAAATTTGTTGGTCATGGGACAAACCAATGATGTTTAAACTAGAAGCTGTTACTCTTGTTACATCTGTTATTGATGATACTGATGGAGTGAATAAACTACGTCCAGAAATTTGTCAAGGCTTTGAAAAACATTGCAACGAATTTATTGACAAACAAAAATATGAAGTTGTTGATCTTTATATGAAAAACATACTACAAAATGATGGAGAAAGAAAACCATATGAAGAATTATTACAATCACAGAATATAAATTAAACAAAGCTCATAAAAAATTGTTATTTTCAAGAAAACATCTTGGAAAATATATTAAAAAAGATACAAAACATTTCAATTGGAAAATTTTTTTTTTCATTAATTTCAACCTGTAAAAATTGTTGAAATTGAAAAAACTTGTAAATAATTTTATATCAATAATTTTTTGTATTTTTTTCTACTATTATTAACCTCTAAGTAATTTCGTAGATAATAGATATAATAATGTTATTTTTTTTACTGAGAAATACTTTATAAGTAAATTAAATTAAATAAAAAAAATATATACACAAATATTCATGTGATATTAAATATGTAACTTATTAAAAAAATAAATAATATTATTGTTAAATTTTCATCAATTAAATATCTTTGTGTTTATAAACATTTCTTATTTATCATTAATCGTGGTTTCAATTTTATCCTTTTATTTTAGCACATAAGTTATATACTTCTAGCTGGACGATTGTAAATTTACAAGTTCCTTCTTAAAGTATATTTTTTCTAGGATAAAATAAATTTCTTGATACATAAATGTAATGTAAAATTATAATGTAATGTATAATGTAAAATTGCATTTTTTTTTTTTTATCGGAAAATTTCAACATGTATCAATACATGGAAATTGTGCTAAAACTGTTGTATGAATACTTTTATAAAATCATTAATTTTTCAAATAACATTCGAAATGTTTTATAATTTTTCTAATGTTAAAACATTATTTAATTATGAGATTCTATATTTATCCACGTTTATTATCATTTAAAATAATGAAAGCATATGATGTGAAACACAGGATTCAAATATTATTCTTTTATTTTGTGATGAATAATTAACTGCAGCAACGGTGAATATTGATCGAAGAATTTATAACATACAGTAATCAATTAATTAAGTTTCGTATGTTTTAATTTTTTTCTTGAACTAGTTTTTTGATAGAAAATATTGTTAAATTTTTATCAATAAAATGTCTATGTGTTTATAAACATTTCTTTTTATCATTATTAATCTTAGACTTAATTTTGGCCCTTTATTTTGGCACAAAGGTTATACCTTTAACTAGTGTTGACGAAGTTAATCGAAAAGAATTTCCATGTTTTGGCGGACAACAAGTTATTGCGTTTCTTAAGTAAAGTCCTTGTAGAAAGAATTGTTGATGATTATAATGTCTATAAAAACATTGTTTATACTGATCTGTGGATGATATATCTGAACCTATTCTTGTTGCATTTGTTATTGTTGATACTGATAAAGTATTATTATAAACAATTTTTCTTTAAAATTAAAGTTTAAAATTAAATTTTAATTTGTATTAAATAATAAATTGTAAAATTATTTATTAATTTCTTTTCTATTCCTATAATAATCAAATATAAAACAGGATTTATTTACAACTTCTAAAAATAATTTGAATACATGTTTTTTTTATTCATGTTCGTCGAATTTTGATATCATTTTTTCACCCCAATGCTACAATATAAATAAAAAAATAATTGAAATAAAAGTCAAAACAATATAAATAAAATAAAAAAATAAATTATGAATTCTAAATTTACTCGTACTAAGAGTTGGACAAGTAACCAATCTTGAAGAATCATGTAAATTGGTATAAATACTCTACTGCTAACATTACCCTTGCCAATTTGTACATTATTTGTATTTCAGTTGTATTTTATTAATATTCTGGTTTTATTTTATAACAAATTGGTTTGCAAACCAGATATACCAAGTAAATATCGAAATTTTTGTGTAACTCGTTGTTAAACTATAACATTTGTCAATAATTTAGATCATTACTTTTGATTAATTGGATGACACAGCAATAATGCTGTGAAATTAATCTAGACTGTTAATTAATTTATTTGTCTACATCCTTTCCTTAGATAAATTACATAAATTATTAATATATCAGCGTTGAAAGAATAAGTTGAAGAATTTAATAAACGAGAATTAATTAATTATTTTGCGTATGTTTGAGAATAATTTTAGTTGAATTACTTTTTTAGTATTGATGGAATTTAATAAAGGTGTGTTTCCAGTTTTCATACATCACATTTATCATATATTTATCGCAATTTATCGTAATGTGTGGCGCCACTTTATGGCTGATAGGGGTGATGCCCGTATTAGCTTATTATTATTTACATTATATAAACAAAGAATAATTTCTCTAATGATTAAAGAATGGCCTTGGAAATATTTGCTATTGGATTTGGATTATTTTGATAAAGAAACATATGATTGGTTGATTAAAACCATTGTAGAAAGAATTGTTGATGATTATGATTTTTATAAAAAAATTGTTTATACTGATCTGTGGATGATATCTGAAATTTGGAAAAAAAATCCAAATCGTTTTAAAGAAAGTATTGCTGAAATTTGTTGGTCATGGGACAAACCAATGATGTTTAAACTAGAAGCTGTTACTCTTGTTACATCTGTTGTTGATGATACTGATGGAGTGAATAAACTACGTTCAGAAATTTTTAATGGCTTTGAAATACATTGCAACGAACTTATTGACAAACAAAAATATGAAATTGTTGATCTTTATGTGAAAAATATACTATAAAATGATAGAAAAAATAAATCATATCAAGAATTACAACAATCACAAAATATAAATTAAACAAAAAAATCATAAAAATATTTATTTCAAAGAATACATCTAGAAAAATATATTGAAAAAGATACAAAATATTTCAATTGGAAATTTGTTTCTTTTAAACAATTTTAATCTGAAGAAATTGTTGAAATAAAAAAAAGAACATTGAAAACATTCTTTTCTACGACTATTAACGTCCAAGTATTTTTGTAATTAATAGATATAATAATGTTATTTTTAATTACTGAGGAATATAAAATATATAAAATAAAATAAAAAAAATATATACACATATATTCATGTGATATTAAATATGTAACTTATCGTAAAAATAAAAAATATTATTGTTAAATTTTCATCAATAAAATATCTGTGTGTGTTTAAAAACATTCCTTTTTATCATAGTCTTGGATTTAATTTTAACCTTCTATTTTAGCACATAAGTTATATACTTTTAACTGGAAAATTGAGTAAATTTACAAGATTTTTATTAAAGTATATTTTTTCCAGTATAAAATAAAATTCTTGATACACAAATGTAATGTAAGGTATAAATAATGTAAAATTTTTATTTTTAGATTTGAAAGCTTCTGTATTAAGTATGTTCAACATGTGTCAGTACATGAAACTTGTACTGAAACTATTGTAAAAACTGCAGTATGAATTTTTATAAAAACATGACTTGAATTTTGGCATTTTTTTTTTGGCTCAAAAGTTATACTTATAACTAGTGTTGACGACGTTAATCGAACAGAATTTCCATGTTTTGGTGGACAGTAATTGTTATTTAATTATTATATAGATATACATAATAATTTAATTGTTAAGTAAGGTACGAGTTTTTTTATTAGAGCGTATATTTTAAAATTTCGTAATGTAATGCATAAATAATATAAAGTTGCATTTTTTTTTAGATTGGTAAGCTTCTTTAATGAGTTATTTTCAATTTAATAATTACTATTGGAATCGTACATAAAAATTGCAATGAAACTATATTGTAAAAATTGTACTACTTATATATTTGATGATTTTTTAAGAAAAACATTTGAAATATTTTTTAATTATTTCAATGTAAATATATTATTCAATTATGGGATTCAATTTATTCAGGATTATCATTGTTTGAAATTATAGTAAATACGTAAATCAAAAATCGATATTTTCTCATAGAATATTATATTTCACAGAGTCATCTGCAAGAGGTCTCTATGTATAGACAAAAAAAAAAAAACAGAGAGATAATCTTGTTTCTTACTTGTCTCTCATATTCTCTTTCTCTTTCTCTCTCTCTCTCTCTCTCTCTCTCTCTCTCTCTCTCTCTCTCTCTCACCCTCCTCTTTTATAAATATATCAGTGCAAAACAGTGCAAAATAATATTTAAGTGATACACGTGCGAAACATAGTGATTTTTTGAGGTTAAAATACTAATTTCATTGTTTACAAATTGTTTTAAATAAATAAACAAAAAAATTATCATGGATATAAAACTTAAACTGGAATTAAATTTACAACAAATGGCATTAATTCGAGTAGCTGCAAATATTTGGCTAAGTCGTCCAATGATTCGTGAAATATGTGATTTTTTGTCAAAGAATAACATCAAATATCTATCTCCTAGTGATGACAAATTCAAGATGAAAATAAGAGAATGGCTTACCGATATATTTGAAAAAGTTGATTCAATGAAATTACCTTATGTAATAAAAAAGGATTTACTGCATATTATGAAACCAGTTGGAGAAAATTTATTGGATTATCTTGCAAGACATACATGTCCACAAAGGGGTGATGCAGAACAGTTATTTCCTGGACCTGACGTTTATTGTAAACACATTGAATTTGATTGTTTTGGAAGAGTAGATAAAGTAAAAACATTTTTAAATATTTACAATGCTAATGAAAATTTTAGTATGCTATTCTTTTTTTATGGAGCATGTACATATTACCTTGAGGATCTTATCTTCAGTATATGGAACAAGTGTTCAAAACTAATAAATAATACATTTAGATCCGTACTTTCGATCAATTTTGAATTTGGAAGTAATACGTTGAAAATTATGCTATACTGGATGCAAATCGTTGATGAAGGCTGGACTCAAGTCATTGATGAAAAATATTCCAAGTATCGACCTTTGTATGCAGTTTATAAACCCACTGAAATAGATTTACTTGAAGACTGCGTTGAGAATGCCAACACTGCAGGTGTTAACTATTTCATTAACAAACTCAATCAAGATGATAAAAATAAGATAATTTTACCACTTGCTCAAAAACTATTACAGCAACCAATCGAAAAAGGCTTGCTTTTTTTAACTCCAAGTCAAAATCTACAACAGCACATTTGCAATTTATTTTCTCTTTTGGCACATATGACAGAAGACAACAAAAAACAATTTTTCTTTTTAAATGAAGAAAGAATAATTTTTCTTTTGACTCAACAATGGCCCTGGAAATATTTGCTATTGGATTTGGATTTTTTTGATAAAGAAATATATTATCGGATGATTAAAATCATTGTAGAAAAAATTGTTGATGATTATAATTTTTATAAAAAAACTGTCTATACTGATCTATGGATGATATCTGAACTTTGGAAAAAAAATCCAAGTTATTTTGAAGAAAGTATTGCTGAACTTTGTTGGTCATTGGAAAAACCAATAATGTTTAAACTACAAGCCGTTATTCTTGTTACATCTGTTATTGATGATACTGATGGAGTAAATAAGCTACGTTCAGAAATTTATAAAGGCTTTGAAATACATTGCAACGAACTTATTGATGAACAAAAATATGAAGTTGTTGATTTTTTCCTGGAAAATATACTTCAAAGTGATGAAGAAAGAAAATCATATAAAGCATTATTACATTCAAAAAATATTTGTTGTCAATTATTACTCTTCAAGTACTTTGATAACTTTGATAGATTTTTAAATTGGCGTTTTGATAATGATCATGTGCAAATAACACAATTTAAAAAAGATTTTACAGCTGATAGTGTTTTTATTACACTTTTATGTCGTGTGTTAAAAAAATATGAAACTCATTTTGAAATACATATTGGAATATTATTTTTAATTCTTGACTTCGATCCTAGTTATCAAAAACAATTTAAACAAAGGCTCGTAGAAAATATTGATTTCAAAGCACATCTTCAAAAATATATTAAAGATGATCGAAAACATTTCAATCATATATTGACTTATTTTCAATTTTCATCTGAAGAAATCGTTAAAATTATAAAAAACATTTTAATAATTATACAACAATAATTTACCTCAATAATTTTTGCATTTTTTTTTTTTTACTATTATTGACTTTTAAATATTTCTGTAATTATTAATAGATAAAATAATGTTATTTTTATATCTATTGATCGACAAAAATATAAAGTTGTTGATCTTCATCTGAGAAGTATACTACAAAATTATCAAAAAAGGAAGTCATATTACAATCAAGATCTCATAAAAAGGTTTCATTCAGAAGCAGATCTTAGATATATTTTTTAAAAAATCTAATACAATTTATATGGAATTGAATTTCTTTTTAATTTTTATCTGAATAAATTGTTGAAATTTAAAGAAAAAACATTAAAATTTTAGTTTGTTTTTTTATTTTACATTTACATTTGGTACAAATATCGAATGGTACATGAAAATTGTACTGAAACTATTGTATAAATTGTACTATTTATTTTTCATTTATTTCAATGTTAAAATATCGAAAATATAATTTAATTATGAGATTCAATTTATTCAGGATTATCATCGTTCGGAATTATGAAAGAGTTGTGTCACTTGCTCAGTTAGAAAAAAAACATATTAGCTATATCATGTCAAAAACAGAATTCAAATCAGAACTTAATTTAATCCTTTATCAGCTTTACTCATTAGTCATTACTGCGCAGAGTCATGCGTAGAAAAAAATAATTTCGACAGGTAAATTTCGTCAATGACCAATTTAAAAATACTAAATCAAAGACATTAGTATAATATGATCTATTTTAGCATCACTTTTTTTAAATTATCATCTGCAATTGAACTTGCTATTTATTTAATATTTTTTCGACGTTTAGATATTAAGTATCGTTTCCATCATACGATTTGTAAAGGCGCCTTAAATCAATGTTGTAAACCAGACAGGCATCTTGTAGATTATACATACACATGTGCGAAATCCAGTGATTGTTTGAGGTTATAATAATACTTCCTTTTTATAAATTGTTTTGAATCAACAAACAAAATAAATTATCATGGGTACAAAATTTAAACTGGAATTAAATTTACAACAAATGGCATCAATTCGAATAGCTGCAAATATATGGCTAAGTCGTCCACGAATTGCTAAAATAAGTGCTTTATTTTTATCAAGGAAAACCAATGAACCAAACTTTCTTAATCAAAATAGAATCAAAATAGAAATGAGCAAACAGTTTATCGATATATTTGAACGAGTTGACTCAATGAAATTACCTTATGCTATAAAAAATGATTTACTGTATGTTATGAGACCAGTTGAAGAAAATTTATTGGATTATCTGGAACGTACATGTAAAAAATGCGATAATCTAACCATAGGTAAACACTTTCCTACAATTGAAAAATTTTGTAAATACATTGAATTTGATTGTTTTGGAAGAGTAGATGAAGTAAAAACATGTTTGAATATTTACAATGCTAATGATGAAAATTTTAGTTTGCCATTCTTGTTTTATGAAGCATGTACATATTGCATTGAGGACATTATCTACAGTACATGGAACAAGTGTTCAGAACATATGAAATTCGAGATTCAGATGACACTTAGTAAGGCTGGAAAATCTTTGTTGATTGTGAACTATTGGATTCAATTCGTTGATAAAAGACACTCAATATTTACAACTGAAACCACTGAAATAGATGCACTTGAATACTGTGTTGAAAGAGCCAACACTGTAGGTGTTAAATATTTCATTAACGAACTCAGTCAAGATGATAAAAATAAGATAATTTTACCACTTGTTAAAGAAGGATTGGTACGTGGAGTCGGATATCTGATTGGTCTACTTCCAAAACTAGAAGCAAAACAGCACGTTTGTAATTTATTTTTCATGTTGGCACACATGACAGAAGTCAACAAAAATCAATTATTCATATTATATAAACCAAGAATAACTTTACTTTTCAGTAAAGAATGGCCCTGGAAATATTTGCTATCAGATTTGGATTATTGTGATAATGAATTATATAGGTTAATTAAAATCATTGTAGAAAGAATTGTTGATGATTATGATCGTTATAAAAAAATTGTTTATACTGATCTGTGGATGATACCTGAAATTTGGAAAAAATGTTCAGATAATTTTGGAAAAAGTATTGTTGAAATTTGTTGGTCAATAGATAAATCAATAATGTTTAAACTACAAGCCGTTATTCTTGTTACATCTGTTATTGATGATACTGATGGAGTGAATAAACTACGTCCAGAAATTAGTAAAGGCTTTGAACTATATTACAACGATTTATTTGACAAACAAAAATATGAAGTTGTTGATCTTTATCTGAAAAATATACTACAAAATGATGAAGAAAGAAAACCATATGAAGAATAATTACAATCAAAATAATCTCATAAAAAAGTTTTATTCAAAATTGCATCTTGGATATATATTTAAAAAGATCTAAAACATTATATACTTATATACTGAACTTTATTTTTTCTAATTTTCATCTGAATAAATTGTCGAAATTTTAGTTTGTTGTTTTCTTTTTATACCTATACTTTTGGTACAAATATGAAATTGTAATAAAATTACTAAACAAATTGTACTATATATATACTTTTATAAAGTCATGATTTTTTAAAAAACATTCGAAATTTTTTTAAAATACTATTCAATTATGAGATTCAATTTATTCGGGATTATCATCGTTTAAAATTATAAAAAATTGGTGTCACTTGCTAAGTTTAAAAAAAAACACATAAGTAGCTTTATGATATCAAAAACAAAATTCAAATTATTGCTTTATTTTGTGGTGTAATCAGAACTCAATTGTTATGCTTTATCAACTCTACTCGGTACTGCGCAGTGTCATGCGTAGAAAAAGATAATTTTGACAGGTAAAATTTCGTCAATTAAAGATATTAAATCAAAGACATTAGTATAATATATTTAATGTTCTATTTTAACACCACTTTTTTCAAATTATCATCTGCAATTGAACTTGCTCTATTTATTTATTGTTATTTGACGCGTTTAGGTATAAAGTATCGTTTCCATCATACGATTTGTAAATGCGCCTTGAAGCAATGTTGTAAACCAGACACTAGACAGGCTTCCCGTACCCACGTGTCATATTGTGTCAAACCATATGATCCATATGATGTTATTGTTTTGAATTAACAAAAACAATAACAATAAAATATTCCGGATCTACATATTGAAGCTCACCAGCTCCAAACTCTTCTTTAACAAATGTTTCGTTGTTAATTAAATTAATAACAAAATGAGCACTGCAAAAAAGTTTGATCAACAATCATTTTTTCAAGAAATATATTCTGACAGTAAACAAGAAAATGTTATATTTAAATCAGGTAACATATTTTTTATTAATAATGATATTGTTGTTTAACTAATTCTACTGTGTTTTAAATTTTTTAAAGACAAAAAAATAATATCTGAATCATCACACACATCAATATGGAATACTCTGGCTTCCATCCACAATATCAAATCAACACTCAAAGAAATATTTTTACCTGAAGGATTTCCACACAGTGTTCATCCTGACTATGTTGCCTATCAAATATGGGACACAGTTCAGGTAAATTTATAACACTCAATTGTCCTTCAAATGAATCATAGTAAAATTAATTTAAATACAGGCATTTGCAAGTACAATACTTGGAAATTTAACGACTTATTCAATACTGGAAAGTGTTGGTGTTGGTAACACAAATAAAACTCCACTAGCAGCAACAATAGCATGGATATTAAAAGATGGTACTGGAATGATTGGACGTATTGTATTTTCTTGGCAAACTGGGTAAACCAAGTAAATTATTTTAAAACAACATCATTTATAATTTACAATTTTAAATTTATATTTTTGCAGTACTCAACTTGATTCACAATGCAAAAAATGGAGACTATTTGCTGATGTATTAAATGATCTTGCAATGGGACTTGAATTAATGTTACTTTATTATGCTACATCTTATACAACAATTATACTTTGTCTATCAACAAGTATGAAAGCAGTTGTGTCTGTAGCTGGTGGAGCTACACGAGCTGCTCTTACTCAACATCAGGTACTTGTTACTCAACTATCAGACTATTTGTTAAATAAAAAAATTATTTATTCATAAAATTATATATCTTGGTTTATAGGCTCTTAATAATAATATTTGCGATGTCTCAGCAAAAGATGGAAGCCAAGAAACACTTGTCAACTTGGTTGCTTCAACTTTTGGTATTTTCCTACTTTCTGTGGTTCCTTCAACGTAAGCATAAAATTACTATTTGATAACATCTAGAGGTACAATATATTATTATAATTATAATATTTGTTGTCTTTTCTTTTAGGTACTTTATGTTTTTGTACATTTTGTTTGTTACTTTACATATCTATGCAAATTATTCAGCTATTAGAGCGTTGAGATTGAGCTCATTGAATGAAGATCGTCTTGCATTGATACTTGATCGTTATATTGATGAATCACACTTAGCTAGTGTTGACGAAGTTAATCAAAAAGAATCTCTATTTTTTGGTGGACAATTAAGTAAATTTATAAATTATTTTTTCCAGTATAAAATAAATTTCTATGCATATAAATTTTCATTTTTTATTTGAATTTTTTTAGCAAAACAAATGTGTGGATTCGAAATTTCAATTGGAGCATCTTTAGCAAGTATTTTTAAAAATAAAAAAAGCAATCATTTGGAAAGTGAATATTTTGAAGAGATTGTTTATCGTTTTCGTGATGAAAAATATTTAATTTATCCAGTTATTGAAGATAAAAAAATTTATATTGCTCTGAGGAAGGATGCTCAATATTTGGATATTTTAAAGGCATTTTTTACTTCGTATTATTATGGATTGATAATAAGTGCACAATTGGGAAATGAGAAAATGATTTATAAGTTAATTGTCAATAAACTTGGCCCTCGTACGATTACATATAATCAGATGTATGATAAAAAATACTGGGCAGCTGGTAACAAAAATAATTTGGCATTGCAGACAATGAAGCATTTTGATAGTATAATAAATAAAGACTTTGAGTCGTGGTATGAATTGTTACAAAAAAGTGGTAAGTGGTTGTAATTAGTAAATGTTTTTAGATTCAAGAATTAGCAAATAATGTAAAATTACATATTTTTTTTAGATTGGAAACATGAAGTTAATCATTTACCTGTTGCTGGCTGGAAAGCCAACTGGCAAACTTGAAATTGCTTGAAATATTCGAAATCCAAATGTTGGCTTGAACCTGAGTGTATTCATATCCACAAAAAAAAAAATATAAACATAAACAAAGGACCATGTTTTTAATTTTTTAAATGAGTAAATCAACAATCAATGAGCAAATGATTGAATGAATGATTAATATCAGTTGAAAAAATATATTAAAGAATTTAACATACGAAAATTAATTAATTTTTTTGCGTATGTTTCAATTAATTTTTGGGGAATTACTTTTTTAGATTTTTTAGTTTTGTTGAAATTTTATGAAGGCGTATTTCCAATTTTCATATATAGGTCACTTGACCATCAACATGATTCTATAAATAAATGTTTAACATCACTTTATGGCTGATGTGGGGGATGCTTATCTCTATTTGATTTTATGTCATTCTCTAATCTCTTTCTCTCTTTATAAATATTTCTTTCTTTATAAATATATCATTGTAAAATATTTAAGTGATAAACGTTTGGATAACCCAGTGATTGTTTATGAGGTTATAAGAATAATTTCTTTTTATAAATTGTTTTAAGTTAATAAACAAAAAAAAATCATCATGGATATAAAATTAAAACTGGAATTAAATTTACAACAAATGGCATTAATTCGAGTAGCTGCAAATATATGGCTAAGTCGACCAATGATTGCTAAATCAAGTGATTTTGTTGGGTTTGATTACATGAAATTAGGGTCTACCTTTGATGATAAAATCAAGCCAAAATTTAGAGAATCGCTTATTGATATATTTGAACAAGTTGATTCAATGAAACTACCTGTTGCAATAAAGAAAAATTTACTGCAAATTATGAAACCAGTTGGAGAAAATTTATTGGATTATTTTAGACGTGCATCTGAAAAATGGGATAATCCATTTATAGGTGAACACTTTCCTACAATTGAAAAGTTTTGTAAATACATTGAATTTGATTGTTTTGGTAAAGTAGATGAAGTAAAAACATTTTTAAATATTTACAATGCTAATGATGAAAATTTTAGTTTGCCATTCTTTTTTTATGAAGCATGTACATATTGCCTTGAGGATATTATCTACAGTGTATGGAACAAGTGTTCAGAAGCAATAAAATTTGCAATTAAATTGACATTTAGTACTGCTGAAAAAATGCTTTTCCATGTGGAATATTGGATGCAATTTGTTGATAAAAATCAATCGTGGTTTACAACTAAAGCTACTGAAATAGATGCACTTGAATACTGTGTTGAAAGAGCTAACACTGTAGGTGTTAAATATTTCATTAACAAACTCAGTCAAGATGATAAAAATATGGTAATTGTACCACTTGCTCAAAGACTATTGAAACGAGGAATTGGCGGATATATGTTTGATCTATTTCCAAGTCGAAATCTAAAACAGCACACTTGTAATTTATTTTCTCTTTTGGCACACATGACAGAAAACGACAAAGTAAAATTTTTCTTTTTTAATAAACAAAGAATAATATTTGCTTTGACTAAAGAATGGCCCTGGCAATATTTGCTATTGGATTTGAATTATTTTAATGAAGCCATTTGTAGTTGGTCAATTCAAACCATTGTTGATGATTATGATTTTTATAAAAAAACTGTTTATACTGATCTGTGGGTGATGTCGGAAATTTGGAAAAAAAATCCATATCGTTTTAAAGAAAGTATTGCCGAAATTTGTTGGTCAATATATAAATCAATAATGTTTAAACTACAAGCCGTTATTCTTGTTACATCTGTTATTGATGATACTGATGGAATAAATAAACTACGTCCAGAAATTTGTCAATGCTTTGAAATGCATTGCAACACATTTATTGGCGGACAAAAATATGAAGTTGTTGATCTGTATCTGAAAAATATACTTCAAAGTGATGAAGAAAGTAAAATATTTGTAGTATTATCACTTTCAAAAAATATTTGTGGTGGATTATTACTCTCCAAGTACTTTGATGACTTTGATAGATTTTTAAATTGGCGTTTTAATAATGATCATGTTAAAATAACACAATTTAAAAAAAATTTTACAGCTGATATTGTTTTCATTACACTTTTATGTCATGTGCTAAAGTTACATGAAACTGAGTTTGAAACGCTCATTGAAAAATTATTTTTAATTCTTGAATTTGATCCTAGTTATCAAGAAATACTTAAACAAAGGCTTATGAAAAATTATTATTTCAAAGCACATATTCACAGATTTATTAAAGATGATCCAAAACATTTCAATCGTATATTGTCTTATTTCCAATTTTCATCTGAAGAAATTGTTGAAATTAAAAAATCATTTGAATAATTTCACAAAAATTTACCTTAATAATTTTTGTATTTTTTTTTTACTATTACTATCTCTCCAATTGTTTTTTGTAATTGTTAGATATAACAATGTTATTTTTCATTGAGAAATAGTTTGTATGTCATAAATATTTTTTTATCATAATAAAATAAATGTGATAATAAATATGTAACTCACTGATAAAATAAAAATTTTTGTCAAATTTTTATCAATAAAATATTTGTGTTTATAAACATTTATTGATCTCTCAATGGGATTTGATTTTACTAACAAACTAAAATTTAAGTTTGTTTTTTTCGTTACCTTTGTACAAATTGTACTGTATAACAACAACAATAATTTGGCAATGCAAACAATGAAGCATTTTAATAGTACAATAAATAGAAACTTTGAATTGTGGTAAGTAGTTGTAATAAGTACATGTTTTTAGATTTAAAAATTGATAAATAATGTATAAAATAAATTTTTTAAATACTTTTTTAAATAATTCAATTAACAATTAATGAGCAAACCCTGGTGGAAATATTTCTCCGGAATTGCTCCGGATTACTCCGGATTATTCCGAATTGCTCCGAATTATTCCGGAATTGGCCCACTTAAAAAAAATTCGAAAAATCACGAAAAATCGGTTGCAATTCCAAAATACCCGAATTCCTGTGTAAAATGAAGGAAAAAAAATGATAGAAAAATTTTAATGGGCCAATTCCGGAGTGATACGGAGTTTTCCGGAATTTTACGGTGTGTTTCCGGACTTTTACGGAGTATTTCCGGAATTTTACGGAGTATTTCCGGAACTTTACGGAGTTTTTCCGGAGTTTTACGGAGAAATTATTTCCACCAGGGAATAATTGAATAAATATAATTAATATCAATGTTGAAAAAATAAATTAAAGAATTTAACATACGAAAATCAGTTAATTATTTCGGATGTTTCTATTAATTTTTAGTGAATTTTGTTTTTTGGGTAAATATAAATATAAATATTTTGTATTGTTGAAATTTATTTATCAAGGTGTATTTCTAATTTTCATCTGGGTATGTCATCATGATTGTATTTATAAATGTCCAACGCAACCTCATGGCTTATACCCATACCTGTTTGCACCTGTTTGATTTTATGTCATTCTCTTTCTCTTTCTTTTTTTATAAATATATCATACTTGTAAAATAATAGATACACACGTGTGGAATCTAGTGATTGTTTGAGGTTATAATAATACTTTCTTTTTATAAATTGTTTTAAATTAACAAACAAAATAAATCATCATGGGTACAAAATTTAAATTGGATACAAATTTACAACAAATGGCATCAATTCAAATAGCTGCAAATATATGGCTAAGTCGTCCACGAATTGCTAAAATGAGTGATTTATTTTTATCAAAAAATTTCCATCAATCGGAGTTTCTCTTTGATAAGGAAATCAAAATGGAAATGAGCAAACAGCTTATCGATATATTTGAACAAGTTGACTCAATGAAATTACCTTATGCAATAAAAAATAATTTACTGCATGTTATGAAACCAGTTGGAGAAAATTTGTTGGATTATCTGGAACGTACACGTGAAAAATGTGATGATCTATGCATAGGTGAACACTTTCCTACAATTGAAAATTTTTTTAAATACATTGAATTTGATTGTATTGGAAGAGTAGATGAAGTAAAAACATTTTTAAATATTTACAATGCTAATAATAAAAATTTTAGTTTGCATTTTTTTTTTTATGAAGCATGTACATATTGCCTTGAGGATATTATCTACAGTATATGGAACAAATTTTCAGAACAAGTGAAATCCAATATTAAATCTACACTTAATTATGCTAAAAAAACTCCTTTCCATGTGGAATATTGGATGCAATTCGTTGATAAACATCAGTCGTGGTCTTTAGCTGATGCCATTGAAATAGATGCACTTAGATATTGTGTTGAAAGGGCCAACAATGTTGGTGTTACATATTTCTTCAACAAACTCAGTCAAGATGATAAAAATATGGTAATTTCACTAGCTCAAAAACTATTGGAACATGGATTTATCGAATATCTGGCTTCTCGAGTTCCAGAACGAAAACTGAAACAGCACATTTGTACTTTATTTTCTTTTTTGGCATACATGATAGAAGACAACGAAAATCAATTATTCATATTAAATAAACGAAGAATAATTTTTTTTTTGATTAAAGAATGGCCCTGGAAATATTTGCTATTGGATTTGGATTACACTGATAAAAAAACATATAATTCGTTGATTGAAATCATTGTAGAAAGAATTGTTGATGATTATAATCGTTATAAAAAAACTGTTTATACTGATCTGTGGATGATACCTGAAATTTGGAAAAAAAATCCAAATCATTCTGAAGAAAGTATTGTTGAATTTTGCTGGTCAATGGAAAAATCAATAATGTTTAAACTTGAAGCTGTTACTCTTGTTACATCTGTTATTGATGATACTGATGGAGTAAATAAACTACGTTCCGAAATTTGTAGTTTCTTTGAAATTTATTGCAACGAATTTATTGACCAACAAAAATATGAAGTTGTTGATCTTTATCTGAAAAATTTACTACAACATGATAAAGAAAGAAAATCCTATATTAAGAATTATTACAATAAAAAAATATAATTGTGGTCGATTATTACTCATCAAGTACTTTGAAGAATTTGATATATTTTTAAATTGGCGTTTTGATAATGATTATGAGCTAATATTGTTTTTATTACACATTCATATCGGATGTTAAAAGTACATGAAACTGATTTCGAAATACCTATTGGAATATTATTTTAATTCTTGACTCTGATTCTAGTTATCAAAAACAATTTAAAAAAAGACTCATAAAAAATCATCATTTCAAAGCACATTTTCAAAAATATATTAAAGATGATCCAAAACATTTCAATCATATATTGTCTTATTTTCAATTTTCATTTGAAGAAATTGTTGAAATTAAAAAAAACATTTAAATATTTTTACAACAATTTCCCTTAATAATTTTTGTATTTTGTAATTTACTATTATTATCTTTCGAGTATTTTTGTAATTGATAGATATAATATGTAATGTTATTTTTCATTGAGAAATACTTTGCATGTCAAAAATATGTATTCATGTGATATTAAATATGTAACTCACTGATAAAAAAAATATAAACATAAAAAAAAAAAAGACTACGTTTTTACTTTTTCGAATGATAAAATCAACAATCCCCTAGCGGAACACTCAACAACAGTTTGATAGCGACTTGTTAATGACATGGGCGCTTATTCAATAGCAAATTAATAGCAAGTCAATAGCAAAAAGAATTATGGATTACAAAGGCTCTACATTACACTAAACATATTAAATTGATCTACATAAATTAAGGAAAAAATTAACAATGTTCCTATCACATTATTATAGCGTGATTCGATGTCATTTCTCAATAATGATAGCGAAGAATGATGTTAAATTTTTTTAGGTTATGTCCGAGCTGTCATTCGTTGTTGTCTGAGTCTTGGTAATTTATGGAAACTTACCGCGAGAATGGAATGACATGAAACATCCACTCAATAGCTAGTCAATAGCTAGTTAATAGCAAAAAAAAAAAAGTACAAAATACGATATTTATCATTGCTATTGTTTAATTGTTTATTATATTGTTTTTTTAAAAGTTTTTAACAACAATACATAAAATTAAAAAAAAAAAAAATTTTTTTTTTCGTTTAAATTCGTCCAACATCTAGTCATAGTAAAGTCAATAGCAGAACAATAGCAAATTTGGAGAAACTAAATAGCTAGTAAATAGCTAGTTAATAGAAAAAAAAAAAAAGTACAAAATACGATATTTATCATTGTTATTGTTTAATTGTTTATTATATTGTTTTTTTAAAAGTTTTCAACAACAATACATAAAATTAAAAAAAAAAAAAATTTTTTTTTTCGTTTAAATTCGTCCAACATCTAGTCAATAGCAAGTCAACAGCAGATCAATAGCAAATTCGTAGCAACTCAATAGCTAGTCAATAGCTAGTCAATAGCAAAAAAAAAAAAGTACAAAATACGATATTTATCATTGTTATTGTTTATTGTTGTTGTTTAATTGTTTATTATATTGTTTTTTTGAAAGTTTTCAACAACAATACATAAAATTAAAAAAAAAAAAAATTTTTTTTTTGTTTAAATTCGTCTAACATCTAGTCAATAGCAAGTCAACAGCAGATCAATAGCAAATTCGTAGCAACTCAATAGCTAGTCAATAGCTAGTTAATAGCAAAAAAAAAAAAGTACAAAATACGATATTTATCATTGTTATTGTTTAATTGTTTATTATATTGTTTTTTTAAAAGTTTTCAACAACAATACATAAAATTAAAAAAAAAAAAATTTTTTTTTTTCGTTTAAATTCGTCCAACATCTAGTCAATAGCAAGTCAACAGCAGATCAATAGCAAATTCGTAGCAACTCAATAGCTAGTCAATAGCTAGTCAATAGCAAAAAAAAAAAAGTACAAAATACGATATTTATCATTGTTATTGTTTATTGTTGTTGTTTAATTGTTTATTATATTGTTTTTTTAAAAGTTTTCAACAACAATACATAAAATTAAAAAAAAAAAAAATTTTTTTTTTGTTTAAATTCGTCTAACATCTAGTCAATAGCAAGTCAACAGCAGATCAATAGCTAGTAATTGTTGGTCAATATATATTAGCAGTATAAAATACGATATTTATCATTAACTGTTGTTTAATTGTTATTATATTATTTTTGTAGTTATCAACAATAAAATTGTAAGTTTTGTTAAATTCTGTCTGTCAGCAATATAGTTACATAGACATATAATTGTTACAATAAGTTAAGTCATTAGTAAAAGTATTAAAATACGATATTTATCATTATATTGTTTATTGTTTATTATATTGTTTTTGAATTTCATGTATTGTTGTTGAAACTTTAAAAACAATATAATAAACAATTAAAACAACAATAATAAACATAACAATGATAAATGGCGTATTTTGTACTTTTTTTTGCTATTGACTAGCTATTGACTAGCTATTGAGTTGTTACGAATTTGCTATTGATTTGTTGTTGACTTGCTATTGACTAGATGTTGAACGAATTAAAACGAAAAAAAAAAATTTTTTTTTTTTTAATTTTATGTATTGTTGTTAAAAACTTTAAAAAAAACAATATAATAAACAATTAAACAATAGCAATGATAAATATCGTATTTTGTAATTTTTTGCTATTAACTAGCTATTGACTAGCTATTGAGTGGATGTTTCATGTCATTCCATTCTCGCCGTAAGTTTCCATAAATTACCAAAACTCAGACAACAACGAATGACAGCTCGGACATAACCTAAAAAAATTTAACATCATTCTTCGCTATCATTATTGAGAAATGACATCGAATCACGCTATAATAATGTGATAGGAACATTGTTAATTTTTTCCTTAATTTATGTAGATCAATTTAATATGTTTAGTGTAATGTAGAGCCTTTGTAATCCATAATTCTCTTTGCTATTGACTTGCTATTAATTTGCTATTGAATAAGCGCCCATGTCATTAATGACTCTTCCGCTAGGGTCATTGATCACCAAGTGATTAAATAAATAATTAATAATCTCAACATTGAAAAAATAAATTTAAGTATGAACAAAAATCAATTAATTATTTTGCTTATGTTTTAATCAGTTTTAATTAATTTCTCGTGAATTAGTTTTTTAGTATTTAGTATTGCTTGAATTTATCAAGGTGTGTTTCCAATTTTCATATTTTTTATCAAATTGCCTAAAACGACATTTGACTTGACACTTGATCATTGTTGAATGCAGTTGAATGTTGATGGCCGATGCCTAGTGATTAATTGGGGTTATAATAATAATTTATTTTTATAAATCGTTTTAAATTAACAAACAAAAAAATCATCATGGGTATAAAATTTAAACTGGAATTCAATTTACAACAAATAACATTAATTCGAGTAGCTGCGATTATATGGAAAAGTCATCCAATAATTACTAAAATAAGTTCTTGTGTCACAATTAGTCATAGCTTCATTGAATGGAAGTCGTTTGATTATGATTTTTTCCGGACTAAAATAGGAGAGTGGCTCACCGATATATCTGAACAAGTTGATTCAATGAAATTACCTTCTGCTATAAAAAATGATTTATTGTATGTTATGAGACCAGTTGGAGAAAATTTATTGGATTATCTTGTACGTACATCAGTAAAATGGGATGGTATACTCGAAGCTAAATCATTTCCTGGACTTGACGTTTATTGTAAGCACATTGAATTTAATTATTTTGGTGAAGTTGATGAAGTGAAAACATTTTTAAATATTTACAATGCTAATGAAAATGTTAGTATACCTTTTTTATTTTATGAAGCATGTACATATTGCCTTGAGGATGTTATTCACAGTATATGGAACAAATGTTCAGAACAAGTGAAACACAATCTTAAAGTTGGACTCTCTGTCGGTCATGAAAAAGATTGGCAATTTATTCAGTACTACTGGATTCACCGCATTAGTAGAAATCAGTCAATAATACCATGTGAAAGCATTGATATGAATACACTCAGTTACTGTGTTCAAAAAGCCAACAATGTTGGTGTTAAATATTTCATCAACAAACCCAGTCAAGATGATGAAAATGAAAGGATTATAAAACTTGCTGAACGGATTCTATTCAAAGATCCAGACATAAGAAATAGGTATAATATACACCATGATAGTGAGTTTGAAAATCCAAAGAAACACACTTATAAATTAATTAATTCACTTTTAGCACGTATAACAGAAGACAAAAGAAATGAATTTTTCATTTCAAATAAAAAAAAAATAATTTCACTATTGCTTACTGAATGGCCCTGGAAAATTTTATTATTAGATTTTGATTATTTTGATAAAGAAACACATGATTGGTTGATTAAAAACATTATAGAAACAATTGTTAAAGATTTTTGTAATTATGGGAAAACTACAGTTTATACTGATCTGTGGCTGATATCTGAAATTTGGAAAAAAAATCCAAATTATCTTGAAGAAAGTATTGTTGAATTTTGTTGGTCAATGAAAGTACAAACGCTGTATAAACTATACACCGTTATTCTTGTTACATCTGTTATTGAAGATACTGATGGAGTGAATAAACGACGTCCAGAAATTTGTAAAGGCTTTGAAAAATATTGTACCAAACTTATTGATCAAAAAAAGTATGAACTTGTTGATCTTTATCTGAAAAATGTACTTCAAAATGATGAAGAAAGAAAAGCGTATAAAAAATTATTTTAAATTGGCGTTTTGATAATGATTATGTGCAAATAACACAATTTAAAAAAAATTTTACAGCTGATGTTGTTTTTATAAAACTTTTGTGTCGTTTGTTAAAAATATATAGAACTGATTTTGAAAAGCCTATTGAATCATTATTTTTAGTTCTTGAATTTGATCGTAGTTATCAAGAACAATTGAAACAGAAGCTCATAAAAAATTTTTATTTCAGAGCACATCTTGGAATATATATTAAGAAAGATCCAAAACAATTCAATAATACTTTGACTTTCTTTCAATTTTCATCTAAAGAAATTATTGAAATTAAAAACATTTAAAATTTAAATAATTACAATAAACAATAATTTTACCTCAATATTTTTGTATTTTTTTTCTTAATATTACTATCTTCAAGTATTTTGGAATTAATTACTATAATAATATTTTTACCATTAGAAATAGTATGTATGCTAGTCATAAATATTTGTATTCATGTGATATTAAATATGTAACTCTACGGATATAATAAAAAAAAATTTATTAAATTTATCAATAAAAAGTCTGGTGTTTATAAACATTTATTGATCTTGCAATGGGAATTGGGACTATTATTGCTTAATTTTATAAGATTAACTTTTTATTATACAATTATATTTTGTTTATATCAACAATTAGTACTAAAGCAGTTGTGTATCTGTATATAGATCTTTTGATAAATATTTTACAATACAATAAAAATAATTTGGCATATTGCAGATAATGAGCATTTTGATAATATAATAAATATGAGTGGTTGTAATTAGTATATGTTTTAAATTTAAAAAATTGATATAAATTATGTAATTTAATTAAATTTTGTAGATTGGAAACATGAAGTTAATCATTTACCTGTTGGCTGTTGCTGGCTGGAGAGCCAACTGGCAAACTTGAAATTGCTTAAAATATTCAAAATCCATATGTTGGTTTGAATCTGAATGCATTCATATCCACACAAAAAAAAAAAAAATAAAGATAAATAAAGGACTATGTTTTTACTTTTTTAAATGATAAAATCAACAATCAATGTCTATGAGATAATGAAATGAAATAATTGAATAAATAATTAATTAAAGAATTTAACATGCGAAAATCAATTGATTATTTTGCGTATGTTTTAATTAATTTTGGTAAATTTTGTTTTTGAGTATTTTGTATTGTTGAAATTTTATTAAGATGTGTTTCCAATTTTCATACATTTTCAAATTGCCTTTTTTGGTATAGTCTAACGTTTCGCTTCCCTATAAATACTATACCATGTTGATTTAACTATGGATTACAAAACCGGCCCTAAAACGACATTTGACTTGACACTTGATTGCATGATCAGTGTTGAATGTTGATAGCCGATGCCTATAGTGATTGTTTGGGGTTATAATAATTATTTTTATAAATCTTTTAAATTAACAAACAAAAAATCATCATGGGTATAAAATATAAACTGGAATTGAATTTACAACAAATAACATTGATTCGAGTAGCTGTAATTATATGGAAAAGTCATCAATGATTACTAAAATAAGTTATTTTGTCACAAGGAAAATTACATAAATCCAAGTCGATCACTTATAATTTATTCCGGGTTAAAATAAAAGATTGGCTCTCCGATATATCTAAACGAGTTAATAGAATGAAATTACCTTCTGCTATAAAAATGATTTATTGTACGTTATGAAACCAGTTGGAGAAAATTTATTGGATTATCTTGTACGTACTCAGTAAAATGGGATGGTTTACTCGAAGATGAGTCATTTCCTGAACTTGACGTTTATTGTAAGCATATTGAATTTGATTATTTTGGTGAAGTAGAGAAGAAAACATTTTTAAATATTTACAATGCTAATGAAGGTGTTAGTATACCTTTTTATTTTATGAAGCATGTACATATTGCCTTGAGGATGTTATTACAGTATATGGAACAAATGTTCAGAACAAGTGAAACACAATCTTAAAGTTGGACTCTCTGTCAGTCGTAAAAAAGATTGGGAATTTATTCCGGAGTACTGGATTCACCGCATTAGTAGAAATCAGTCAATAATACCATGTGAAAGCATTGATATATATATGCACTCAGTTACTGTGCTCAAAAAGCCAACAATGTTGGTCTTAAATATTTCATCAACAAACCCAGTCAAGGTGATGAAAATAAGATAATTTACGACTTGCTGAACGGATTCTATTCAAAGATCGAGAAGAAATAGGAATAATATATACCATGATAGTGAGTTTGAAAATCCAAAGAAACTGCACACTTATAAATTAATTAATTCACTTTTGCCACATATGACAGAAGAGAAAAATAACTTTTCATTTCAAATAAAAAAATTAATTTACTATTGTTAAAGAATGGCCCTGGAAATATTTACTATTAGATTTTGATTATTTTGATAAAGAAACATATGATTGGTTGATTGAAATCATTATAAAACAATTGTCAATGATTATAATTTTTATGAAAAATTGTTTATACTGATCTGTGGTTGATATCTGAAATTTGGAAAAAATCCAAATCCTCTTTAAAGAAAGTATTGTTGAATTTGTTGGTCAATGAAAGTACAACGCTGTATAAACTACACGCTGTTATTCTTGTTACATCTGTTATTGATGATACTGATGGAATAAATAAACTACGTCCAAAAATTTGTAAAGGCTTTGAAAAGTATTGCAACAAACTTATTAAGGAACAAAAATATGAACTTGTTGATCTTTATCTGAAAAATGTACTTCAAAATGATAAAGAAAGAAAAGCATATAAAGAATTATTACGAACAAAATATATTTGTCGTAGATTATTACTCTTCACGCAACTTGAAGACTTTTATATATTTTTAAATTGGCGTTTTGATAATGATTATGTTCAAATAACACAATTTAAAAAATATTTTACAGTTGACACTGTTATTATTAAAATTTTGTGTCGTATGTTAGATGTATATACAATTCGTTTTGAAAAGCCTATTGGATCATTATTTTGTTTTCTTGGTCTTGATCGTAGTTATCAAGAGCAATTAAAACAAAAGCTCATAAAAAATATTGATTTCAAAGCACATCTTAGAAAATGGATTGAAGAAGATCCAAAACGTTTCAATTATGTATTAACTTTTTTTCAATTTTCATCTAAAGAAATCGATGAAATTGAAAAAACATTTAACGTACCTTACCTCAATAATTTTTTAATTTTTTTTTATACTATCATTGGCTCAAATATTTCTGTAATTAATTAATATGATAATGTTTTTTTTTACTAAGAAATGGTATGTAAGAAATATTTGAATTCATGTGATATTAAATATGTAATTCACTGATAAAATAAAAAACTTTGTTAAATTTTAATCAATAAAAAGTCTGTGTTTATAAACATTTATTGATCTTGCAATGGGACTTGATTTATTTGAGTTTAACTTTATTAATAATAATAATTAATAATCAATTAATAATAATAATAAGCATAATAATAAATTATTATGCTACAATACAAGCTGCTCTGACTCAACATCAGAAATTTTAACATTGAACTGTCAATTAATATCTAATATGTATTTAAATATGACCAAATAATTAAATAAATAATTAATATCAGTGTTGAAAAAAAAAATTGAAGAATTTAATAAACGAAAATTAATTATTTTGAGTATGTTTCAATTAATTTTTGGTGAATGAGTTTTTTAGTATTTTGTATTGTTTGAATTTATCAAGGTGTGTTTCCAATTTTCATATAGGTCACCATGATTGTTAACGTCACTTTATGGCTGATGCCCATGGCCATCTCTGTTTGTCATTCTCTTTCTCTCTCGTTTTTTATAAATTGCAAAATAATTCAATAAATAATAATATTCAAGTGATACACGTGTGAAAGCCAGTGATTGTTTAAGGTTATAATAATAATTTCTTTTTATAAATTGTTTTGAATTAACAAACAAAAGAATCATCATGGATATAAAATTTAAATTGGATACAAATTTACAACAAATGGCATCAATTCGAGTAGCTGCAAATATGTGGTTAAGTCGTCCAATGATTGCTAAAATAAGTAATTTTGTAACAAGGAATGACATTGAATTGAAGTCTCCCCTTGATAATAAAATCAAGATAAAAATAAAAGGATGGCTTGTCGATATATTTGAACAAGTTGATATAATGAATTTACCCGATGCAATAAAAAATGATTTACTGTATGTTATGAGACCAGTTGGAGAAAATTTATTGGATTATCTTGGACGTACATCTACAAAATGGAATGGTTTATTTAAAGATCAGTCATTTCCTGGACTTAATGTTTATTGTAAATTCATAAAATTTGATTGTATTGGAAAAGTAGATGAGGTAAAAACATTTTTAAATATTTATAATAATAAAAAAAATGTTAGTTTGCCATTCTTGTTTTATGAAGCATGTACATATTGCCTTGAGGATGTTATCCACAGTGTATGGAACAAATGTTCAGAACATGAGAAATTCACCATTCAATTGTCACTTTCTTTCACTCTTAGTTCTGGTGGAAATAATATGCATAAAATTCAACAATACTGGATCCAAGTCATTGATAAAAATCAGTCAATGTTTCCAACTAAAGTCACTAAAATAGATGCACTTAGATATTGTGTTGAAAAAGCCAACAATGTTGGTGTTAAATATTTTATTAATAAACTCAATCAAGATGATAAAAATAAGATAATTTTACCACTTGCTCAAGAACTAATGAGACAACGAATCGAAGGAGGCTTGCTTCGTGTTGCTCCAAGCCAAAGTCTAAAACAGCACATTTGTAATTTATTTACTCTGTTGGCACATATGACAGAAGACAACAAAAAACAATTTTTAATATCAAAACAACAAGCAATAATTTTACTTTTGATTAAAGAATGGCCCTGGAAGTATTTGCTATTGAATTTGGATTATTTTGATAAAGAAACATATGATTGGTTGATTAAAATCATTGTAGAAAGAATTGTTGATGATTATAACTTTTATAAACAAATTGCTTATACTGATCTGTGGATGATATCTGAACTTTGGAAAAATAATCCAAATCGTTTTAAAGAAAGTATTGCTGAAATTTGTTGGTCATTGGAAAAACCACTGATGTTTAAACTAGAAGCTGTTACTATTGTTACATCTGTTATTGATGATACTGATGGAGTAAATAAACTACGTCCAGTAATTTGTCAAGGCTTTGAAAAACATTGCAACAAATTTATTGACAGACGTAAATATGAAGTTGTTGATCTTTATCTGAAAAATATACTTCAAAGTGATGACGAAAGAAAATTATATAAAGCGTTATTACAATCAAAAAATATTTGTGGTCGATTATTACTCTTCAAGTACTTTGATGAATTTGATAGATTTTTAAATTGGCGTTTTGATAATGATTATGTGCAAATTGCAAAATTTAAAATTGAATTTACAGCTGATATTGTTTTTATTACACTTTTATGTCGTATGTTAAAAGTACATGAAAATGATTTCGAAATGCCTATTGGAATATTATTTTTAATTCTTGACTTTGATCCTAGTTATCAAAAACAATTTAAACAAAGGCTCATCAAAAATCATCATTTCAAAGCACATCTTCGAAATTATATTGAAGATGATCCAAAAAAATTCGACCATATATTGTCTTATTTTCAATTTTCATCTAAAGAAATTGTTGAAATTAAAAAAACATTTAAATAATTTCACAACAATAATTCACCTCGATATTTTTTGTATTTTTTTTTACTATTATCTCTCAAGTATTTTTGTAATTAATAAATATAATAATATTATTTTTTTTACTACCTCCTATTGCATAACTATTTTTTTATAAATTAAAATAAAAAAATATATACATATTTATGTGATATTAAACATGTAACTCTTTAAAAAAAATAAAAAATAATATTGTTAAATTTTTGCTAATAAAATGTCTGTGTGTTTATAAATATTTTTTTTTATTATAATTTCTTGGATCGAATCTTGGCGCTTTTTTTTTCCTAGCATAATAGTTTAATGGCGACGTTTTTTCTCTAGTTGTTTTTTTTCAGCATGGTTCGTTTATAATTTATAACGATTAACGACGCCGGGATTTAATTTCTCCTTGCAAACAATTGTTTATAATCAACAATAAAAACAAAAACAACAACACAAGTAAGTATATATTGTCAAATTAAACAGCTTCTTTTAGCTTTAACATTACAAAATTTCTAAATACATTAACAAAATGTCATTAAAAAAAAGCCAAACAACAGATCTCACCCAACCTAAAAATATTATATCAAATACTAAACAATAAAATAATCAATAATTTACAGATATCCACAAAAAAAAAGGCCAACAATCAAGCAGTTTTTCTGATTGAATAAAAAACAAAACACCATTTTATTTATACATAAATAAAAAGACAATGGCTGCAAATATAAATTTCGAATTAACTCTCCAGCAAATATCAACAATAAAATTGGCAATTGATCTTTGGTCACATGCATCAATAAAAAAGAAAATAATTGAATTTTTAAAAACAAAAGGATTAAATTCAATTAATACAACTAAAAACAAAAATATTGAACTATGTCGTGAATTAATTGAACAAGTTAAAAAAAAGAATTTACCAATTACAATAAAACCAATGTTAATGAGTGTCATTAAACCAGTTGGTGATAGATTATTTAATTATTTACAATGTGTTGTAAACAGATTACATGGTCCAGAAAATACATATCCATCAATATGTAATTATTATGAAAAAATTCAATGGACATCAGTTGGTACAATTGACGAAGCAAATACATTTAAAGAATTATATTTTAAAATGCCAAATGATGAAATTATAAATATGCAACATATGTTTCTTGAAGCATGTTTTTATTGTTGCAAAAAATTGATTAAAAATATATGGAATACATGTTCAAATGATGATAAAAAAAAAATAAGTTCAACAATTGATTTAAAAATGATAAAAGATTATTATAATTACTGGAAACGTCATGTTTATAGTAGAAAATCAAATGCATATAAACAATCACCAGCAGTAAGTGTACCTGATGCATTTACATCATGTCTTCTTGATGGTAATGTTGAAGGTTTTAAATTTTTTTTTAATGAACTCAGTACAAATGATAAACGAGCAATTGTTGTACCAACTGCTGAAGTAATATTGGTTAAATATGTTGAAGCAATTAATCATAAACAAAGTTCAATAATGTATATTGCTACTGATGTTAAACAACGAATTGATATGTTAATATTTTTATATATAAATATGCCAGTTAGTGAAAAATCAAATTTCATTTGTAGAAATAAAATGGTATTACTTGATATATTTATCAAGGAATGGCCATGGAGTAATTCTTATGCTGAAATATTGGATTTAAATCCATTGACAACATTGGAATATGGTCGATTGATTGTTAGTATTATGAATGTTGTTATTGATGAATTTAATCAACTTGGAAAGAGTTCATTAACCAGTTTATGGATGCTTGTTTATACTTATGATAAACTACCTGTTGATGAAAAAGCTAGCCTTGTTGAAATATTTTGGGAATCATCACAATTATTGACATATAAATTGCAAGCAATTGCTTTGATTATATCGGTTATAGATGATGATGGTGTGGCAACACATTATGATGAAATTATCAAAGGTTTTGAAAGAGCATCAATTAAAATATTGCTAAAAGATCACTATGAAATTATTGATATTTTCATGAAAAGTATATTGAAAACAGATGAGGAGAGAAAACAATTTATGGAAAAAATAAAAACTCATAATATTTGTCGTCATTTTATTGTTTCTGGAAAATATAAAGAAGCTGATAAATTTTTAAATTGGCGTTTTAATAATGACAATGATAAAAGTAAATTCAAACAAAATTTAAGAAATAATCAATATTGTATAACAATTATTTGTCGTATTTGGGATTCATGCAAGAATTTAAAAGTTGAAACAATTAAGCCAATATTTGAAAAATTCTTTAAATGGATAAATTTCACAGAAAAAGAAATGAATGAATTAAAAAAGAAAATTAAAAATGATCCACAAGTTAAAATTCATCTTAAAAAGTATTATTTAAAATGTCCATATCTTTATATTACTTTGTTGGATAGTTGTTCATTTACTCCTGAGGAAATTGATGAAATGCAGGTCAAAATTGCAAGTGAATCTGAAACTCCAAAAACTAAAAAAACTCCAAAAACTTATATTAAAATTATACGCAAGTAATTTCGACAAAACCACCAGTTATTATTTTTATATCTTAATTTTTTTTCGTTATTATTTTTTGTCATTTTCATTATTCAATTTACATAATTATCAGTTTTTTTTTTTTTATTTTATCTACCTCATTTTTCAAGACAAAAAAAAATTTTTTTTTTTTTTTCCAAGTTAGTTTTTAGTCCTTTTTTTTTGATAATAATATTACATAATAATCATTATTAATTTTATTAATAAAATTAAAATAATCTGTTGTGTAATAAAAATAATTCAATTATTTTTATATTTTCGTAAAATATTTGTACTCTTGTAATGACTTTATCAAATAAATGATTCTTAAAATTGATTATGTTTATTCTGATTTATCAATTATAAAATTATCAATTAAAAATAATTTTGTATTTTATTATTGATCTTTTCTATGTGTATTTTTTATTTTATTGTTCCTCACAGGGGTTTTCAATTAAAAAAAAATTTTTTATAGTAAAAAAATTAATAGAAAATTGCAATAATTAATTGTAAGGTAATTTTTTTCGAATCTCACTTGTTCAATTTACTAGCAATACATGATAATAATAATTTAATTTCTATAGACTATTTTTGTTTTATTGATGTACATTGATGCATTTGATAGCATTTGATATTTTTGTTGTTGGTGTGTATGTGTGTTGTGTGTGTGTGCAGCAACAGCACTGACACACTCAACTCTCAAGTCCGCAGGGAACAATTGTCAACGTCAGTCAACGTATGTCGTACAACAAACATTGCAAAATAAAAAAGTCAAGTGTAAAAAAAACAATTTTAATCATAAAAATTAATTTAGATTAATAAAAAATTAACAACAAACAATAAAAATGCCGCGAATAATGATAAAGGGTGGTGTCTGGCGAAATACAGAGGTATGCATAGTAAAAAAAAAATATCAATTAAAAAACTTAACCTTTAAAAGACTAGAAAATTGAATATTATTTATTGATAATTTATTTATTTACAGGATGAAATACTAAAAGCAGCAGTGATGAAATACGGTAAAAACCAATGGAGCCGTATTGCATCATTACTCCATAGAAAATCAGCAAAACAATGTAAGTCTCGTTGGTTTGAGTGGCTTGATCCAAGCATCAAAAAAACTGAATGGAGTCGAGAAGAGGATGAAAAACTTTTGCATACTGCAAAATATATGCCAACGCAATGGAGAACAATAGCACCAATGATTGGTCGTACAGCTATTCAGTGTCTTGAACGTTATGAGTATTTATTGGATCAAGCACAAAAAAAAGAAGAAGGTGAAGATGGTATTGATGATCCAAGAAAGCTAAAACCTGGTGAAATTGATCCAAATCCAGAAACAAAACCAGCTCGTCCTGATCCAAAAGATATGGATGAAGATGAACTTGAAATGTTGTCTGAAGCTCGTGCAAGATTAGCAAATACTCAGGGTAAAAAAGCTAAACGTAAGGCTCGTGAAAAGCAACTTGAAGAAGCAAGACGTCTTGCTGCATTACAAAAAAGACGTGAATTACGTGCTGCTGGAATAACAGTTAATCCAAAAAATAAACGTAAACGTGGTGTTAATTATAATGCTGAAATACCATTTGAAAAAAAACCATCAGCTGGTTTTTATGATACATCAAATGAGCATGTTGATCCATTAGCTGCTGATTTTTCAAAAATGCGTCAACAACATTTAGATGGTGAGCTTAGACTTGATAAAGAAGAACAAGAACGTCGTAAAGATAAACAAAAATTAAAAAATAAAAAAGAAAATGATATACCAACGGGAATGTTAAATAATGATGAACCAGTTAGAAAAAGAAGTAAATTAGTTGTACCAGAACCACAAATATCTGATGCTGAATTACAACAAGTTGTTAAATTTGGACGTGCATCTGAATTTGCACGTGAATATGCTGCTGAAAGTGGTATAACATTATCTGATAGTTTATTAGCTGATTATTCATTAACACCAAATGCAACAGCAACACCAAGAACACCACTTGTTACTGATCGTGTTTTTCAAGAAGCCCAAAATGTCATGGCATTAACACATGTTGATACACCATTAAAAGGTGGTTTAAATACACCGTTATATAATCCAAATTTTGGTAGTGTTGTACCACTATCAAATGCAACACCAACACCAAATACAATATTAGCAACACCATTTAGAGTACAAAAACAAAATGATGGTACTCCATTATCATCTTCATTCAATACACCTGGATCAGTTAAAAATACACCAGGTATTTTAGCACCAACACCAGTCAGAGATAAATTAAATATTAATCCAGAAACAAGTATTGATGGAGCTGAAACACCAGCTGAACAAAAACAATTAAAACAACAATTATCACTTGATCTTGGTGCATTACCAGCACCAAAAAATGACTATCAAATTGTCATACCAGATAATGAAGTAGCTGATGAAACAGCTGATAATCAAGATGATAATATTATTGAAGATCAAGCTGATATTGATGCTAGAAAACATGAAGAATATTTACTTCAACAAAAGAAAGAATTAGAAAAAAGATCCAAAGTTATACAAAGAAATTTACCAAGACCATCTGAGGTAAATACAGATATTTTTCGTGATAGTGGCTCATTAACTGATCTTCAAAAAGCTGAAGAATTAATTAAAAAAGAAATGATTGGTATTATGCAATATGATGCTGTTTTAAATCCAGTTCAACAAAGTAATACAAAACGTGGACAAACAATAATTTCACAAGCACAAAAGTATATTGAAGATCATCCATATGAAGATTATGATAAAGAAGATTTAGATAATGCTAGTAAAATGATTGCTGATGAAATGCAAATTGTTAAAGAAGGTATGGCACATGGAGAATTAAGTATTGATGCTTATACAACTGTATGGGAAGAATGTCTTGGTCAAATATTATATTTAGAACCACAAAAACGTTATACAAGAGCAACACTTGCTATTAAAAAAGACAGAATTGAAGCATATAAAAGAAAATTAGAAGAAAATCGTAATCATATGGTTCGTGAAGCTAAACGTGCTGCTAAAATGGAAAATAAATTGAAAATTCTAACTGGTGGTTATCAAACACGTTCACAAGTATTAACAAAACAACTTAATGATTTATGGGAACAAGTTGAACAATCACAACTTGAACTATCAACATTTAAATTTCTTCAAAGTCAAGAAGATGCTGCTTTAACAAGAAGAGTTAGTTGCTTAACTGAAGATGTTAATAGACAAGTTGAACGTGAAAAATCATTACAATCAAGATATGCAAAACTTCAAGAAGAACTTGAAGTATTACAAGTCAAGTAATTAAAAAAGATAATATTTAAATTTTTAAAATATAATTTTAAGTTTACATTATCATTATTTAATAAATAAACAATTTATTCAAAAATATTTTGTTTTTTTATTTTTTTCACTCAATCATCACAATATGTCTCGCTATTTTATTTTCTGAATTAAAAAAAATTATGTCATATAAAAAGGCTTTGTTTATTTTGATGAACCATTAAATCTAGCTTTAATTTTCATTAGAGATATGTTAATTCTACCAGATGTATATCATCACTGGAATAAGTTGGATGTTGTTGACTCGTTGGAATATACTTAAGCTGAAATTTTTTCTTCAACTCTGATAAAAATTCTTTCCAAACTGGTACTTGACCTGGTGTGTCTCTTTCCTCTTGGCTAAGAATAGCATATGTTTTTTTATTTTTACAAAAATACTCCAAAGTATTTATCAGTGGTTGTATTGACTGAAAAAAAATTAATTTTACATTATTATTATTCAACATTTATGATAATTTAATTTTCCACAAACCTCTGAATAATAAATACAATCAGCAAGCAATACAATATCAGGTTGAAAATCAAGTTCTATTTTATTTCCCCAATCAAGAGTTTGTGCTTCAATGGATCCTGAATTTTTCCACTGCTTTTCATTGTTGATTATATTTTTTTTTAACATTGGCAATGTACTCTCAAGATCTGTCATTACTACCTGAGCCCTGGATAATTATATTTTTCGATTATTGATATTTTTAGTAATACTTATAATGCTTAATACAAATTACAAACCCAAGACATGCTGCTGTCATTCCAACACATCCTACACCAGCTCCAAGTTCTAATATTTTTTTTCCAACTAGCCAATTACCACCAAGTCGTTCATCACTTGATAAAACATCTAAATATTTTGCCAAAACAAGAGCAGCATCCCAAACAACACAGGAAACATCACCAACATTTTGTTGGTACAATGTTAATTCTTTTTTTTCAGATTCAATCTCAAAAATTCGAGTAAATACATCAGCATTCATTGTTGTTGTTGTTGTTTTTTTTTTGTTTTTCTTTTTTCAAAGTCATTAAAGTGTGTGTTGTAAACAAGGCATTATATTAACTGTCACATACACCATTAAAAAAAATTAATTCTTTTTTTTTTTCTACATATCAAATTATCAAACTGTATCAGGTAAAAATTAAATATTATTATTTTATTTTTTAATAATTTTTAAACTTGATTTTACTATTAATTCTTCAATTTAATTTAAAGTAAAATTTCGATAAATAAATTCGTTACTCCGCACTTGCGCATTGCATTTTTTCGAAATAATAAATTACTATTATTATTATCCACCAGGTGGGTTACACGAGGTCTGCAATCTGCATTAAACAATATTTCTCTCAGAGAAAAAATAAAAGCCGGCTAAATGTTGTTGTAATAAAAAGTTAAAATAAAAAGTTAAATAATGGCTGAAATAACAAACAGAGGATGCAAAGACATATTATTTCCACGAATGATATGGGCAATTGCATCAAGTATTGTTGTACAATTTATATTCATGAGTTGTGTAATATTAATAACAAATTTAAGTTTAACAAGTCCATTGTCATGGTTAAAAGACACCTGGTACATGATAACATGTTTTCAAATGTGGTCATACTTCATGGTGCTTGCTGGAGTTATAATATTTCAAGGAATAGTATGCAGTAAAAATTATTTAAAATCACCACCATTTACTGATACAAGATTTTCAATATTTTGTTCATTATTTACACCACATAATTTTATGATTGGTTGTATTTATATTTTAATTGGTGGTGTTCTTGTTTGGTTACATTTATCACTTGAAGATGGTAATTACAGTTATTTAAAAAAACCATGTAAAAATATTGATGGTAGCTGTCTTGTTGAAGAATATTTATATCTTCAAATTGGTGGTATATGGACTGGTTTTTATTATTTTACAAAAACAAATATATTTGGTTTTAAAAATTTACAATTTTCAATAATACCAGAATTAAAATATTGTCAAGTTAAAAGAGGAATAAATAATATATTACCAACAGCAATGACAAGTGCATTATTACCATCAATATATTATATAATATTTTATTATTTTTGTGGACAATATATACGTAAAGTAACAACAACAATATTGTTCATTAACTTTGAAGATGAATCATTGGATCAATTATCAAAATTGATAAATATATCACTTATATTTCATACCTGGTTGTATGCAACATTATTTGCATTAACAATGAACAGTATGCATTTATTATTTCAAGCACATTTAACTGAATGGATGCCATTTGAAATTGGACAAAATATATATAATAATAATTGTCCAAGTGTAACACTACCAGAAGCATTGTCAATGAATAATATACCAATTATTCAACATCTTGGATATCTTGATTTATTTAATATTGCACAAAAGGATAAACAAAGAAGAGCTCATTTATTTACACTAAGTCAACCTGGAGGACATCCTTATAATTGGAATGGAATTATTGAAAAATGTATTGAATTATTAAAAAAATATTCTGATGATATTAATGATATTTGTTCTGGTAAACAAGATGTTAATAATGCAATTGTAACAAATATTGTGGCTCCAGTGAGTATTGTTGATAAACAATTTTCATATAATATGAGAAGTTTAACAACACAAGCATCATCAATTGCATCAACAATTAGTGAATCAGATATTGTTAATTCAACACCAACAATTGGTAAATTTATTGTTGATCTTTTAACAACAACAAAACAAAATATCATAAATTATTTATTATCAAAACCAATTATATTTTACTTTTTTGGTACACAAAATAATAGTAAAATACAAAATTTATTGGCAAATGGACAACCAATAATATGGGCAACTGAAGCAATATCATCACTTGTTGTTTGTTCAATTGAAGAAGATCCATATGGTATTGCACAAAAAGATTTACCACGTATTGTTGAATTATTATTATCATTGAAACAATCATTAGATAATTTACATAAAATGAATTTATTAATGAGAAAAACAAGTTATGATGATAAGAAAAAAAGACAAATGTTATTGTCATTAAGAAGTGCTAATAAAAGAAGCATTTATAAAATTACAATGGCATTTAAAAGCTACATCAATGATTTAGCATTTGAACAAAATATCAAAGATCAACTACAAAATTTCATCAATTGTCGAGAATAATTTCAACTGCTTAAATGTAATTTTTTTTTTTTTTTTTATATTTATTTAATTACATAAAAATATCATAAAAATTACTATTAAAAATTTCTTTTTTGTATTAATTATTATTATCATTGTCATTATAAATAAATAAAATATTTTTCTCAATAATGTTTTTTTTTTTTTGTTAATGTAAAATATTTTTATTTAAACAATTCAAAAATTAATCAAATTACAATTTTTTTAAATGCTGTACAACACTTAAATTGAAAAATAATTTTTCCTGAAGTATAGACCATGTTTTAGTCTGTACTTGTTGTAATTCTTCAAGATATTTCCATAAAATTTCGTCATTTTGTATAATTGTACCATGTGATTTAAGGAAAACAGCTAAATATGCTTGTGAAAGTTCAAAATTTTGATATGTTTCCATCATGTATTTAATCATTTTCATAAATTGCAACATAAGTGTTGTTGATAATGTCATGTCTAATGATAAAGATTGTATTTCAATGTCAATTGAACTTGGACCAAGTGATTTAAGTCTATCAATTGGTACTGTATAATCATTACTATTTATTGTTGCTTGTAATTGTCTTCCAAATACAGTAAGATTACTAAAACCTTGTGGAATAATAATTTTACTATCATCTTCAATTTTATCACTTGTTGAAAGATCAAATTTAAATTCAAGTGATGGTATTGTTGGTAAGAAAAATGGTGCTGCTTCTGGTGCTTTTGGTGGATCTTTTGGTTTATTTCTTTTTTTAACAATATCAATATTTAACAAATTTTGCCATCTTGAATTTGCTAATAATGACATTGTTATAAGATCTTCACTTAATTGTTCTGGTGATACATAAATATCATCTTCTTGTTCTTGATTATCAGTTGTTATTTCTTCATTATTATCAGTTTGTTCTGATAATGTACCAGGTAATGTGACACTTGGAACAGGAGCATTTGGTTGAATTGCTTTTAATGATACATGAGAAAATAGTGTTTTATTTGACCAAAGATAAACACCATAATTTTCAACATGAGCTGTTGCAAGATATTGTCCAGTTGGTGAAAATGTCAATGAAATACATGCTTCAGGTACCTTGAAAAATAATAAAAACAATTATTAAATTATAGAATAGATTATTCATGCATTTTTTTTTAAATTTTAAATGATAAATTTACCTGGAAAATATCAATCATTTTACCAGATGGTATATCCCAAGTTCTTATTGTACAATCCATTGATGAACTAACAAGCCATCTAGCATCTGGACTAAATGTTGCATCTTTTAATTGAGCTTCATGTCCAATAAAATGTCTTACAACTCTTCTACTATCTAAATCCATAAGTATTATACTAAAATCTTCAAGTGCAAGAGCAATTAATGAACTTTCTCTATGTGTTTTTAACCATTCAATTGGTTTAATTAATTTAACAACTTGTTTTGGAATATTTAATTTAGATTTAAATGACCAAAATTTAACATAACAATCATGACCAGCAGATACAACAGTTTGATTTAATGAATCAACCATAATACCCTTAACAGCACCCTCATGTGCACCATATTTTTTATCACCATATGTTGCTCGTAATATACCAGATTGTATATTATATCTATCAATATGTCCAGTATTAAAACCAATAATAACAAAATTACCACATTGTGTCATTGTTAAAGCTGTTGAATTTGCATTATAATTTTTTTTAAATCTATCATGTAATAATTTATGTTCACCCATTTTTAATTTATCATATGACCATGTTGTAACAACACCAAGACCTAAATGTTGTGCAGCAATATTATCCCAATCTTTTTCTCTTGTTGTTTCAAATGAAAATTCTGTAATACGTGGCATTATTAAATTATCTTTAACATGTGAATTTTTTTTTTTCGATGCTTTTCTATCAAATGATGCTTTGCCTAAACTTTTATTAAATGTTTCAGCAATTGTTGAACATATACGTAATGATGAATCTTCACCAGATGTTAATATATTATGTCCATCATTACCATAAAATTTTAAACATGTTAATGGCTCAGAATGTCCTTCTCTTATTCTCAATAATGTTGGATCTTTATTTTCTCTACAATCCCAAAGTTTTAATGAATTATCTTCTGAATTTGTTACAATTAATGGTTCATTTGATAAAAATTTTAATCCAGCAATTGATTTAAAATGTGCATTAATAAGTTCATTAACAACTTTTTTTTTTTCTAAATCCCAAAATATAATATGTCCCTGTGTTGTACCAGTTACCATTATTGGATTATCATCTGTTCTAAAACTAATTGATGTAACAATACCCCATGATTGTACAAGTTCAAATAATACCTCATCAATTTGAAAATTAAATAATTTAATTTTACCATTAGCAAGACCAACTGCAACAACATATAATGCTGGTGCTTGTTCAATAGCTGTTACAGCTGATTGCCATCCATTAAAATCATATATTTTTTTAGATGTATTAATATTCCATAATTGTAATGTACCTTGTTCACTTGCTAATAATATTTTATTTATACATGCTAATGGATGAATCATACATGTTATTTTAAATATATTATTATTAAATGTTAATTCAAGTAATTCTTCTTCTGTACGTATATCCCATACTTTGACAATACTATCTTCATCAACTGATAATATATTAGGACCAAATGGTAAAATAATATGAACTGGTGCATTATGACCAGTATATGTATGTTTAAGTTCATTACCACGACGCCATGCATAAATATTTTTATCAGCTGCTGTATATACATGATATGCATCACCAGATAAACATGTTATATCATCAGTATGTGATGGTGATACTGTTAACAAAGTAAAATGTGAACAACCATATGTATGAAATGATTTACCAACACTTGTTACTATTAAATTTTCTTTTCTTCTTTGAATATAACGCACATTCAATGGTATATGATTAGATACATAACCTAATGCACGATTTTTAGAAAATACTCTACTTTCTGCCATTTTTTAAATTATTTTTATATTTTTTTTTTGATATTTTATTGTTGCATTTAAACATCAACACTTGTTGTCTTGATTTCTTTCAATAGTAATTATTTACTCTTTTTTTTTTTATATTTATAATAACCATCAAATGTAAGCACATGGTCTAGACAAAAATCACTTTGAAATTTTTATTGAAAATTATTTTGTGAACTAGCCTTTATTTGTGTTCTTTTTGATTGGATGTTAATTATAATTGATTTTATAGAAATCGAAATAGAAATCTATAGAAATATCGAAAAATTTTTGTGTTATTTTTTATTGTTTTATTTGTCTTGTAAATAATATTTATATTTAATTAATAATAAAAATAATATAGTAATTTGATTATTGACATCTTTGATAATTGACATCAATAAAAATTTTGAATCACGTAGTGTAAAAGTGGGTGTATCATTGAGGGGGAATCTTGATGTGGAATTGTTCGACGTTTTAGCCACCGGTTATTATTTTAGTGTCATTTTGTTAAATTTTTTATTAAAATTATTTTTTGGATTATTGAAATGAGTAAGTATAATATTTACAAATTAAATATAAATCAATAAAACCTATATAATAATTATTATTAATAATACAAATATATATTAAATTTACATTTTATATTTATAAATTTTTGACGGATCGATAAGAGACAAAAGTGTTTTATAAAAGTACTCCGAAATGTCATTTATCAATTGGGGCGTTATCAAAAACTATTAATATTTTATAAATAATAATCTATTAATAAGCAAATTAATTTAATTAATTGCCAATTAAATTTATTTATTCAAGGACATTATTATATAAAGCTATAGAAATTTTTTTTTTTCTCAATATTTATTGATTAACTATTGTTTGATTCCAAAGTCATTTATCTTATTTTTTTATATGTATTTTTTTTTTTTACATTGTTAAGATGCATTATTAAAAATCGAGAAATCTTTTTTATCAACAATTGTAATTGTTTAATTATATAGTAATTATTTATAATAAATTAATTTTTAATGATGCTGTATTATTTTAAAATAAAATATTAAATATAAAGTATAATAATTAATAATTTTGTTTTCAGATTAGTCAGATAATTATTGACTATCTCGACCAAAATGATCGGGGGTCTATTTGTTTATAACCATAAAGGTGAAGTTTTAATATCTCGTGTTTATCGTGATGATATTGGACGTAATGCAGTTGATGCATTTCGTGTTAATGTCATACATGCAAGACAACAAGTTAGATCACCAGTTACAAATATTGCACGTACATCATTTTTTCATATTAAAAGAGCTAATATTTGGTTAGCAGCTGTAACCAAACAAAATGTTAATGCTGCTATGGTTTTTGAATTTTTACTTAAAATAAATGATGTTATGCAATCATATTTTGGTAAAATATCTGAAGAAAATATTAAGAATAATTTTGTCTTAATATATGAACTACTTGATGGTAAATATTCTCTTTTTATCAATAAAAAATATTCAATTTAAATAGATTAATTATAACAAATATTTGTATAATTGTTTTTTATAGAAATTCTTGATTTTGGTTATCCACAAAATTGTGATACTGGTGTATTGAAGACTTTTATCACTCAACAAGGTGTTAAATCAGCAACAAAAGAAGAACAATCACAAATAACATCTCAAGTTACTGGACAAATTGGCTGGAGAAGAGAGGGAATTAAATATCGTCGAAATGAATTATTTCTCGATGTTTTGGAGTATGTTAATTTACTCATGAGTCCACAGGGACAAGTACTAAGTGCACATGTTGCTGGAAAAGTAAATTAATAATTAATATTTATAAAAAAAAAAATTTAAATATCAAGAATATTATTAATGATGTATTAATTAATTTACTAGGTTGTTATGAAATCATATCTATCTGGAATGCCTGAATGTAAATTTGGAATAAATGATAAAATAGTTATGGAGTCACGTAGTACAAAAGGTGGTGGTGGTGTTGGTACATTAGGTGGTGATGATCCAACAGGTGCTAGATCTGGTAAACCAGTTGTTGTTATTGATGATTGTCAATTTCATCAGTGTGTTAAACTTTCGAAATTTGAAACTGAACATTCCATTAGTTTCATACCACCTGATGGAGAATTTGAACTTATGAGGTAATTTAATAATTTATAATTGTCTTGTTGATTTTTAATTATTAATTATTATTGTTTGGTTTTTTTTGATGCTTTTAGGTATCGTACAACAAAAGATATATCATTGCCATTCCGTTTGATTCCATTGGTACGTGAAGTTGGCCGTACTAAAATGGAAGTTAAAGCTGTATTAAAATCAAATTTTAAACCTTCATTACTTGGACAAAAAATTGAAGTACGTGTACCAACACCATTAAATACAGCTGGTGTACAATTAATTTGTTTAAAAGGTAAAGCTAAATATAAAGCATCTGAAAATGCAATTGTATGGAAAATAAAACGTATGGCTGGAATGAAAGAAACTCAATTATCTGCTGAAATTGATCTTCTTGAAACTGATACTAAAAAAAAATGGACAAGACCACCAATATCAATGAATTTTGAAGTACCATTTGCACCATCTGGCTTTAAAGTACGTTATTTAAAAGTTTTTGAATCAAAACTTAATTATTCTGATCATGATGTTATTAAATGGGTTAGATATATTGGTAGAAGTGGTCTTTATGAAACAAGATGTTAATAATACTCATGAATAAATGAAAAAAAAAATAAAATAAAATAAACATTTAAAACAGTAAAATAAAAACAAAATTTAATGTTTGAAGTTTAAATAATAAATAAAATTAAATTTACACTATTAAAAAGAACAAGAATAAAAAACAATGAAGTATAAAAAAAATTAGTTAATGAAAATATATACAATAACTTGATTCCAAAGAGCCAAATATTATGTCTTGGATGATAATGCGCAGAATCCTACGAAATCTATATTTTTCGTATTGATTATCAAACAGTAGTTGTGTCTTAAAAATTAATTTTTTTTGATTGACATATTATGAAAATTAATTAAAAGATAAAAAAGGTTACAAGGACGTCTTTGGTATCAGTGTTAGACATTTAAAAAAAGGGAAATAAATATAAAATATTATTACAAAATTATTAAAATTATGATAAAAAAAAAAAAAAAAGATTCTATTGACAAAAATGTATGAAATTATTCGTAGATATTATCATTGATGTTAAATATTCATTGTATCAACTGAAACAATTAGTGAATTAATAATTTTATCTGTACTACTTTTAAAAAAAAAAAACATTGAATCTCGAAATACATGTATGAATGAATTATGAATTCTACATTAAATTTTTTTTTTTTTTTTTTCATAATAATTATATGGTAAATAAATATCAACTACCAGTAATAAGCATGTTTTAATAGTTTTTTTTTTTATTTTTTTTTTTTCACTCAAAACAATAACATGTTTTTTTATTTTCAAATGATTTTATTTTTTTTTTAAATTATCTTTATATATGTGCGTTTAAATAATATTTTTCGATTGACAAATTATTCATTTATTGTCCAAGTTTTTTCTTTGATTCTCAAGTGAAAATAATTTAATATTTTTTATTATTTTGGATCTAATAAAATTATGTATTTTTAAAATATTAATTATTCAAGTTTAATATATTATTTTCAAACCTATTTCTTGATACAAAAACATAAATAAATGAATCAAAGATCAAACTTGTCAATTCCAATTTAAAATCGTTTAAAAGATTTTTTATATTTTTTATCATTTGGTTTTATTTATTTTCTTTTTTATCGAACACAATGAAGCATATTTATTTATTCTTTTTAATACTATTTATTACAGTTTTTTTTTTTGTTTTATATATATATTCAATTATTAAATTGATTCAACTATAAAAAAGTTGTGGCAGTCTTGAAAAAATTGTTTGGAAATCTGTTTGCCACTCAGTCAGTCATCGAGTTAAACAATTTTAAACTCTCACACATCTCAGTGGTTTATTTATTATCCATTGATAATTGATAATAAATAAACAAAAATGTTTTTATCAATTATCAATAGTGATTGATGAATTTCTTTTTGATATTTCAATTTCGGTAATATAAGTAGAAAATAAAACTCGTGTTTTCAATTCATGTTGTTATATTTTTTCATGTGTCTCGATTGATGAAAATCGTACAGAATTTATTTAAAAATAATATTGAATAATTGAAATGAATATTTGATTGAATATCAATCAACTACTTGTTTGTGTATTTTAATTAATTTTTTAAAGTTATATCAATTAAAAATCAACATTTCGAAGCTATTTTTTCTCGTAGTATTTTTTAAAAAATTCACATTTTTCTATACTATTGTTTCGAATAATTAAAAACTATCAGAAATTGTTTTTTTTTTTCAAATATAAATTGCAATTAATAATTACTATTTATATTAGAAAAAAATAAATAAGAAATCCATGGAAATTTAAGTGTTTGATTAAAATTTTTTTGACAAAAAATAATTAAATTATCTCAATTATTTATTAACTAAAATAAAACGTAAATTACTTGTTGATAAATTTAATTAGAAATATTTTCTGTACGATTTTAATATACAAGACGTAAAATATATTTATATTTGTAATTTTTTTCTTTAACAACTATCAATTTTTCTTAATTATATAGATTTTTATTTTTTTTGTTTTTAAATTTTTTTTTTAAAACTTCTAAAAAGCTTTTTTTAATTATTATAATTTTTTTTTTTTAATCGGAAAAACCGTAACGTATCATAGATATGGTGAACATCATTAAATAATGACATTTTAATAAGTACTATTAAATTCTAATCGTCTATAATTTCATTTTTAATTTAACTAATTATTTATATCATTTTTTAAAATTTTTTTCTACAAGTAAAAATTTAATATTATACGCAAAAACTTTATTTACAGCCATACGTAAATAAGATGTAATTATTCATTGATAAATAATCGATATTATTAATTTTTTTATTTTTACAATTTAACAATTTTAAACAGACATTCATTGCTTCAATCAAATTTCGTTATTTTTGATGAAAAAGAGTAAATAAATTATAATTCAATCAATTTAAAATTATTGTTATATTCCTTTTCAATTTGTTATTTATTTATAATAATTAAAAAATTAACCATGAATAAATAATAGCTTATTTCTATTTTTTAAACAAATATTTATATCCGTTGATTTTGTTTTTTTTAATGGAATTTTTTAAACGTTTTTCATCGAAATTTTTCTGTATTTAATTAGCATATTATTTAATGATTTTTTTACTAATGAAATTAATTCTTTTTTCTATTTATTAATTTACGGAAATTGTTAAAAAAATCATTTGAAAATATTTAAATGGTGTATGGCAATCCACAGAGTGAATGGTTTCGCTAAAAAATAAAAAATAAATAATAAATTAAATAATCCAATAAATAAATAAATAAAATTATATAAATAAACAATTAAACAAATAAATCTGTAAATCATTCGTATTTTAATTTAAATATTCACAAAGAAAAGTATCAAAAAAATTCACAATAAAATTAAATCAACAAACTAAAAGTTAAAGTAAAAAAAAAAACAATGAAAGTTAAAATTTACAATCAGTATTTTTTAAAATAATAAATTAATAATTTTAAATTAAACTTTATTATATTTTTCAATTGAAAAATCATTTAAATAGATAAAGAAAAAAGAGAGACAATAGTTGGCAATGACAATTTAATTGGTCCCATAAATAAAAAACACATCAAATATTTTTGGCCAATATCAGTTCAGTTTTAAATTAAAACAATGATTAATATTAATTATAATAATTACAAAACACATAATAGATTATAAATCACAAAAAAAATTTGTTAATTAATAAAAATCTCGATAATTTTTACATTTTTTTTTGCTAATTTATTGTAAATGTCTGTTCAATCTAAATAAACTAAAAAAAAAAAATTCCAAACATCTAAACAACTATTTTTAAAATTATTAAAAGCTTCGCATTAATTTTATCGCTGGAAGTTTGGATAACGTTTATTTTATTAATTTTTTTATTATTTTACCATACCTTTGCATCCAAGTTTAACAATTTTAATATTTTTAATTGTTTCTATTTAGTTTAAACTAAAAATTTTCATAATATTATGTGTTTGCAAAGGCAGGTGATTTAAACATTAACGTTACAAATAATTTTTTTTTATATATTTACAATTTATAAATGGTTTATATATGATCTGGGATTAAGCATATGTTTTTGTATGTTTTATCATAAATATATCAATATTATTTTATTGATATATATATGCATACTGATAGCTTGTCATCGTTATCTTTCGTTGCAGTAAAATCAATATTATTGAATGCTTGTTGAATGTTCATCCCAGCATAACAATTTACGAAGCACAGCTTCGAGAAAAAAAACATTATTATATCACATTATTCCATGAATTAAGTTAACAAACTTTACATTTATCCCCTGCTATTTATTATTAGTTATTAATTTTTTTTTTCAATATTTATTTTCCTAGTTTATACATTGAACCAGCATTTTTTTTTTTTTTTTCCCTTGGTCAGTATCTACATGCAATAAATTTATATCAATACTTAAAATCTATCGTAATTCTTTCACTCTTTAATTTAAAAAACAAAAAAATTATTTAAGTTTAAAAAAAAACCATGATTTACAATGTTTGAATTTATATATTTTTAACCATTTAATTGCTCGATCAATGATCTATATTTATTTTTGTCGTTAAAAGTTTATTGTCTTTTTCAAAAGTAATTTTTTTTTCAATATATATAACAAATGATATATTATTTTTTTTGGTAATTTAATTTCAATACTTTTGCATTGAATTATCGAGCAGATTAATAAAAATACAGGTATAATTTTTGTATATAAAAACAGAGAAAAATGATAAATAATTATTGAGCATAAATTTACAGACACTCAAGAATATATTATATATAATAAATGATTAAAAAAATTTCATAAAATTATAATAAATATCACTCGTGTATGTATTTATTATTGTTTTAAATAAAAATTCATACATTTGATGATTGCAAAGAGGAGCATGAGAGTTGCTCGCCGATCAATCAAAATAGTTCTGCGCGTTACGTGTTGAAGATGTTGTTAAAGTCTTGTCAAGATCGTAGGAAGAATAAATTCTGTACTCAGTGAATAATAAAAATAAAAAAAGATGATATTATTTTGATGAATGAAAAATAAAAATAATAATTTTTTGGCAGTGATTAATTGATAATATATAATATTCACTGAGTTACAAGATTATGACAAATAATTTTTTATAATTGATATCTAGTTTAATCAATAAATTATTAAATGATCGTCACACTGTTGTAACACGATCAACTTCAACATAACGTACAGAACTATCGTTTTGTCAGCAAATGACTTCTTTACCATCGAGTATTGCTGTTTCAGATGAAATACTTTTTAATCTATGTTGTGATATTGAACGATTTGTTTTTTGTTTAAACATACGCCATGATACACAAAATATTGTACCAATTATTGATAATATTAGTAGTGAACCAACAGCAAGTTGTAGTGGTGGTAATTTTAATAACATTGAACAATGAGTTAATGCTTCATCATAACCAGATGGACAGTGTGATATACCATCACACCATAATGATGCATTTATACAAGCATTTAATTCTGGACAACGTTGATCACAATCACGTGGCATTAATAAACCTTCTGGTGCTTTTTTTACTGGTATTCTAAATAAACAAAAAAAATATTATTATTAATTTAAAAATTATTATTTATCAAACAAACAAATAAATAAATTATTTAATTTAATATTTACAAGAATTATTTTTAATTTTTTTAATTTAAAAAAAAATATGAAAATTATTATTATTTAAATATTAATTAATTTTTTGTTAATAAATTTTATTTAAAATTATAATAATAAATTTTAAAAATTTATATAATTGAATTATATTTTTTTCTATTATTATTTAAAAAAATATTTATACTTAATTTTTTATTAAATAAATAATGAATATTTAATTTATTTTTGTCTATTATTTAATGTAAAAAATAATTAAATATAATTATTTATTTGCTTTAAATATTTAATTTATTTTATAATAATTAATATTTATTTTTTTTATAAAAATTATTTATTTATTTTAAATATTTATTATATACAAATGCTAAATTTATTTCATTCAAATGAAATGAATTTTTTTTTACTAGATATAATAATGATAAAACAGACAAATTATTTTTATTTTTACACAGTATAAAAAAATTAAGTATGTAATTAATAATGCTATAAAAATTATTTATTTAAATGTGTAAATTATTTACCTTTTTGTCATTTCAAGCCATGTAACTGTATAAACATCAGGTTCATTAATAATAAATTCAACAGCAATTGTTCTTTCTGGATCATATCCTGGTGCAACGATCATTGATCTATGACTTGCAGACCATCCTTCGCTAAATACTTCAACAATTTGATGTCGTGAATCTACAACTGGTTTTGGACAAACTGACACATTAATTATACCACCAGTATGTAAAACAATTCTATTGCTTGTTAAACATTTTGTATTGTTGTTCATAATTGTACCATGCGTTTTGACATATAAATATTGTCCTGTTCCTGGATCAATTAACCATGGATGACTTTTACAATTTTTCTGTATCAATAAGAGAAAAAAATAACAAAAAATTTTTAAAAATAATCTTAACATCATAATGAGAAGAAAAATAAAATTATAAATGATTTTTTTTATACCTCTTCTTCATCGACAATTGGTGATTCAAATTTAATTTCACCAGATGGTCCACGTACTCTTCTTCTTTGTAAACAAGGTACAGCTTTTACAAAATCCCAAGTACCCTCAAAAAATATATTATTATAATCATCAAGTGAATTCATTGATTTAACAGTAAAATGTACTTCAACAATATTTGATTGCGATTTTACTGTCATTGGTAAACTTTTATTTGAACAAAAACAATCTCGTTGAATTGGTGATGCATTGGACCATGGAAGTTCCAGTACCTTTATTTAATTAAAAAAAAATATTAAAAATTTATTTTTCATTATTGTAACTAGTTCAATTTGATATTGTAAATTTTCAGATTGACAAATATTATATTTTTTTTCACGATAAATGCTTATGGTATTTTTGCACAAACAAAGCCCGTTTTATCTTATCAAAATAAAATATTTCTAAATAAAATTTTCATGAAATTATACTTTTATTATTTAAACAACACTTTAATATTACTATCATAAAAATTTTATAGTTTAATTCCAATTATTTTTATGTTCTTTGCAATTTTATATTTCTCGTGAATTGCAGATAAAATTCAGAACTTTTCGCTGTTTGTCGAAAAATTATTTCCAAGTAAAATATTCATGAAATTATACCGCTAATATATAAACAACATATTTTTCAATATAATTAATAATAATTATAAAAGTTTTAAAATTTAATTCCAACTGTTTTGATTTTTTTTTAAATAGGTCAAAAAAAAAAAAAATAGAAAAAAAAATTTTTTTGTAAGATTATTTTACTGTAGCTAATTTAACATCGAAAAATAAAAACTTTTAGTCTAAAATTAGCAACAATAAAATAATCTTTTAATATAAAAATATAATAAAATAATAGAAAAATTATTTTTAAACTTTTTTACTTGCAAAATGAGTTAAATATTCCCAGGGATATTTTTTTAGCCAAAAAAAAAGTCAATATGTATTTTTTTTTAACTCTACACAAACAAAGTGTTAATCAAAGTATGTATATAATTAAACTGGACAATTTAAATCACCATTTTTACCTAACAAAATTTTTTCTATTTTTACTATGTCAATAAGACAATTTATTAAATGTGCCAAGTTGTATTTTTAAATAATTCAAAAGAAGAAAGAAAAAGAAAATTTTTATTACTACGTGTCGTTAAAATGTCATCATAGAAAAAGAGAAAATTTATTTCGATGATTATGAAGTGGATAAGTACATTGTGCATACAACGCATACGTACAACATGCGATATTGCATAGTTTGCAGTTCGCACGATACAAAAGGTTATATTAGATATAAAAAAAAAAAAAAAAAAAGGGTAGCTATTACCAAGGTCTCACTGCACATCTGGGTTACGTATTCACCCATACATTCAACTCAAAGTATCGATCATTTTTTTTTTTTTTTTAAACATGCGCTTCATTGGTATTTTTTTTTCACTTTTCTTATTTTTTTTTTTTTTTTAACCCTTATATTCTTTGGCATTTTTTTTTTATCGTTCTATTTACTTTATAAAAGACAATTGACGTTATTATTTATTACACAATGATGTTAAGCTAAATGATTATAATGTTTATTTTTTTTTAAATAAAAATTAATATTATGTAAATTTAAATTTATACCTTCAAGGAAAAATCGGTTGATCCATTGCACATGAGACGGTTGTAGTTGTTATTTGAAATACTACGACAAGAGCGATTGCCATTCAAAAGTCGGTTGAATCGTAACTTTACTACCTCGTCTTGTTCACCCTCAAACCGATAAATACAACTGAAAAAATAATAATAATAATGATTATAGAAATAACAATAAAATAAGATGAATAAACAAAAAAAAAAATGATGATTAAATAGATTGTTTAACTGAACTTTGCTAAAGTAAAAAAATTATAAAAAAATTGAATGAAATAGTTGTTGATTTTATTTAATTATTAAAGTTTGATTAAAATATTAATAATATTATTTAAAAAAAGTAAAAAAATGTTGTACCTCAAGTTTTTTGCTCCACCACGTCCATAGAGAAAAATATTTCTCGTCGCTTGAAATTTACGATCAGGATATTGATCGCGATTTCGACTATAGAAAACTCGTGAACATGGACCATTACCATAAGCATCACCGTCTTGATAAAGATCCACAAATTCATAAAGTGCCCGAAAGTTAATTTGCCTATGAAATAAATTAAAAAATTAATTATTTATTTTTATTGTTTATAACTTTTATTTGTGAGAATTTTATGCTCAATTAAATTCAACTCAATTTAGTTTATCAATTTATAGGATAATATTTTGTTTTTTATAAACGTAAATTTATGTTGGAAAGAATCGAGTATATTTTCTACAGGCAATCATTAAATTTTATTTGTAAAAAGTTTTGTTTCAATACGAAACTATATACTGAGTTTATATATATGAAAATAATGACCGAGAAAAGTTGAAAAAAATAAATAAAAAATAAAAATTATAGGATAGAAAGAAAGACATAAAAATAAAAGTTTTTTTATTTTACGATTTAGGATTGAGGGACAATATATATGACTTTTTAAAGTTATCAATTTTCATGACTGACATTATTAATCAAGATATATATTTCGGCAAAAATATTTATAAATAAATGTAATGGAGTATATAAAAATTCACCTGAGGGCTGTTGACTCGACCATTCGTATTTCAATTGTCATACTATTTCCGGACGATAAAAAACCCTCACCAAGAAAACAGGGTCTACTTGTATTTTGTAAAATTGCATGATCACAAGTTTTTGGTACTTTATCTTTGCAGTATCGAGCAAGTAATGTTGTATTGCTTGCTGGTCTTGCACCAATTGTTGTTATTGAGTCTCCAGTTCTTTCCATGTATTTTTGTCTTTCTTTACCGCTGGAATAAATAAATATATAGTTTTACAAATAAATATCCTGAACACACAAATTTTGTCGAGCAAATAATCCCGAAATAAAATATACTGGTAAACAAGTTTCTAAAAGAAAAAAAAACAACGTAGTCTGTAAAGTGTATTGGTATTAAAAACAAGAGGTATTTTGAATTACAAATTAATCATTAGAAAAATTATAACAAGCGTATAGTGATGTACAATGAGACAATGACTATTTCGAATTTTTTCAAAATTATATAACAACAGTGGATATACAATAAATAAATAAATATTGCATTTAACAATTTATTTATTTTTTTTAAATTTACTATTATTATATATCTTGGATAAATTTAAAATCAATTTATTTAAAAATTAATTAATTAGTCATCGTATTTTAATGACTGATTATTATTATTTTTTTGAATTTAATTTTGTTAATATTTATCTTTAAAATATTGTATAAAATGTTTATTTTTATTTTTATTTATTTTTTTCAATTTATTATTATGTATTATTGATAAAATCATTATTAAATATACTTGGATAAATATGTAATTTATTTATTTTTCAACTTGCTAGTGGATATTATTGTTGTACGAATATTTTCTACTAGATTTTTTTCTTTGACATGTTATTAGCACCGATACTGGAAAATTTATGAGAAATACGGGGATAATTAGACGTTTTCAACACAACTCAATCAATCCTATATAATCATCGCATGTTCACCGTAAATTTCACGTAACTTGTTTAAATGTCCCCGTGCTTTCCGTAAATTCCCAGGTACATACGGTGGAAATAGCACCTCCGTTTTTTCTTTTTGGAAATTTTTATTCAGGACATTGTAACAAGAATACTTGATCATGTAATACTTATATAAGTATCTTAAATAATACTTTTTATTGTTGTTTGTCCAATTTGTCAAATACATTTTCAGAAAATATTTGTGTTAATGTTATTAAATGATTCAGTCATGAACATCGTGTTCATATAGGTATATAATATTTAATAATATTATTAACACAATTTTTTATTTCTATTTTTATGTTTAAGACAAATTTTAAAATGCTTGTCTCCAAAATTTCGTTATTAATGTGAGAGTGGTCATTGCAAATCAATTAATTATTGATAAATCGATGAAAGGATGGAAAGAAGTTGAATATAAAGTTGTTAGAGATGCATATGATAATTATACAACATTTTGTAATACAGGAAATGTTGATCCATTGAGAATTCATACTGGTGTATCAACTGTTGTTGAACCAAGTCAACCATTGTCAAATTGAGAACAGCAGCAGCAGTTTGTAGCTAAACTAAAACTTCTTTCCACTTTTTTAATGATTTATCAGTAATTAATTGATTTGAATGTGTTAATATGCATTCTAGCTAGAGAAGAAAGTCTCTTTGAGAATAAAAAAAAAAAAAAAACTACAGTCAAAACAATCAATGTTTATTCTAAAAAAAAATGTGTAAATTTTCCCGTATTCTCCGTAAATTTTCCGGTATATACGGTGGAAATAGCACCTCCGTTTTTAATTTTTAGAAATTTGTATTCAGAACATTGTAACAAGGATACTTGATCATGTAATATTTATAAAACTATCTTAAAATACTTTTTAATGTTCTTTGTCCAATTTGTCAAATATATTTTCAGAAAATACTTGTGTTAATGATATTGAATGATTCCATTATGAAATTCTTGTTAATATTATTAACACAAATTTTTTTCTTTTCATAAATTTTTATTCATGACTTTATAACATGTGCTTTGAGCTCGGGCTTTACTCCTTATACAATGATTTCTTTTTGTTTTACCTGTTAGCACATTTTAATATATAATTTGAAAGGTTATATGTGTTATTCATAAATCGTTTTTTATTTTTAATTATATTTTTTTTAAAGTATATCAATAAGTATACTTTAAAAAAAATATAATTAACAAGATAAAAAAAAATTGTAATTTTCAAAAATTATAATATTTCAGTTTTTTGAGAATATTACCGCTGTGGTGAAATCGATACTTTTTTTTAACATCCACATATCATTTTTATAATAATAAACATCTTTGAGTAATGAAATATTATCAACAGGTGTTTTAAAATATAAAATAAATATAAAAAAATGTAATTTCTGATTAAACATACTCTGTAATATATAAAATACTCGTAAAACTTTAAAATCAATTTTTTCATAAAGCTATCCAGATTTATTAAAAAATAAAAAAAAAAAAATTAATAAAAAATACTTTCACTACTACTTTTATATGAACATAGAAAATTTAATATTTAATGCATTTTCACTATAATACCCATGAATAACTTGACCAACACTCGTTAGCGTAAAAAATTGGATTAACAAAATATAAAAACTTTCAAACTACTTTTTTTTTTTTCATTATTAATAATTTCATTTAAAAAAACCATAAAAAAATAAAACTAAAATTCATTAATTATATATTTTATATACTTAAAATAAATATACTACCATGATATATCATTGCACTCAGCAAGTGGTGCCATTTCACCGTCCCAAACAAGTAACGTCGTGCTGCAATCATCATCATTAGTTGTTGGATTATTTCCAATATGAAATTTAAGTATCGACAGCCAAACACGAAACTGTGGAATTGATGGTTTTGGTGCTGGTTTACGCCATACAGTACCCGGACGTGTTTCAGGAAATTTTGGTAATGGACGAGGTGGTGTTGGAGTTGGCATTGTTGGTCCAGCACCACGTAAATGATAAAGACAAGTTGTATTTCTTGGTAGCGTATGTTTTGGTGATGACAATACACCACCACTATCACCTTTCAACCAAAATTCACAACGTTTATTTTTAGCATATGTTGGTGATTCAGCATCAACAAATTTAACCTGCCAAAAAAATAACATAAATAAAATACAAATCAATACAATTTAAACAAAAAAAAAATATTACTTGAACTTCAAGTTGAAAACCATGAAGTGAATGAAGTGGTGTTGGATGTAAAAAAGTTCCATAAGGAGATGTTGTAAATTCAACAAGAATTTCAGCTCCACTGCTTGTTGCTTCTGGTACTGGTTCACCACCACCACAAAATTTAAGTATAACTGGATCTCTTGTTGTGTATCCATCATAAACAGTTACATAATCCTGTCAAATTGAAATACGTATAAATTATATTGAATACTATTAAAAAATATAAATTGATTGATACCTGAATGACATCACAGTCTTGCCATAAACGTAGCTCACGTGGTGGAGGCTCAGCTTGTGTTGCTGGTCTTGCTCTAACAGCAATAAGTTGTCCTCTCAATTGTCTCACTGTTATTAAAGCATGTTTACCAGCTGGTACTTCATGTTGTCTTACCTTTAAATAATTAATTAAAATATTAATATTATAAAACAATAAAAAAATTAAATTAGAAAAGTTTTTGGGCTATTTTAAAAGCAAGTATAATACAAGTTTCTATATCATTATTGAACTTAATTTATTTCAAACTATTGTCCAAAGTTATTGTAGTTTAGTTTAGTTGATTTCAATGTCTTGATAAAAAGTAAATTTTCAAAAACTTTTGAATTATTATAATGCATAACAAATGACAAATATAAAAAACTAATTATAAATTTTTTATCATTGTTGAATTATTGAATTAATCAATTGATTATAAATTGAATGAAAATATTAATTAAAATTATAATTTATTATTGTGATATTATTGAAAAGTAAAAAGGTTTTTTTTTTTTTACTTACAGCATAATAGCAAGTTAGATTACGTGGATAAAGACCAGGAAAATTTGGTGATTGTAAACGACATTTTTTTTTATCACAATCACTGAATATTCTTGAACAATAAGTTCCTGAAATTAGATCTCCAAGGTATTGTTGTTCGGGTGTGGCTTTTGTAACTTTTGGTATATCTACTATTTCAGATGGTATTGTCGTATTTGAATATTCAACTGATATTGCTTCAATAGTTGTTGGTGATTCTGTGACTTTAGTCATTCCTGAATATTCTAAAAATATTTAAATAAAGTTTATATTGAAAAATTTATTATTATTATTTTCATAGATAGCATTTGATTGAAATTTTAATCAAATTTTATTTAGAAAGGTTTAATTTTTGATGAAAATAGGGGGTGATGAAAGCATTGTAATTTCCGTTTTTAAAATAATAAAATTTAATTTTTTTATTTTTATTTTAAAATGTCGATTAAGAATTTATGCTTAGTTGACAAATCTAGGAATTGTTTTCGAGTGAAAATTCAATTGATTTATATAATAGAAATTTAAATGAAATTTTTACAAAAATTTAAAGTAAAATTTTGTTATAAAATTAATATTAAAATAGAAATTTAAGTTCATAAATGTTTTCGAAAATTAACACTGTAAAATTTGTCGAAACTTTTAAAATTTTAAATCGAAATTATTAAACTTTTAAATCGAAATATTTAAATTTTTAAATCGAAATTTTTAAATTTTTAAATCGAAATTTGTCTTAAACGTTAAATTTCAAAAATAAAAAAAAAATATAAATGAAATTTTAGTGAAATTTAAGACTCTTAAAGTAGTTTTATTCAATAAAATAATTTTTTTTAATTTATTTTTTAATATTTATTATATAATCTAAGTAACTTACCAACAAATGGATTTCCATATCTCACAACAGCATCTGATTTTCTTATCATTTTGTATCCCATACGAAAATCAAAGTTAAATCCAGTCTGATCTTGACTGAGATGTAGTAACTTGAGTGATATTGTAACAAGGGGCGTTTCACTGTAGTAAATTGCTGGTCCCCATGATGTACCACACCAAAGGCCACCAACGTCAGGACGTTGCGCCTCAGATATCTGTAACGATCCGTCTGGGCATCCCTTAGCAGTAAAAGAGACGAATTTCCCTAAGGTAAAACTATCAAAGGTTAGCTGCAACACACAAAAGAAAAAATAAATAATAAATAATAATTCAATTAAATATATAAATAACATTAAAATATATTGAATTGAATTTTTTTTTTCTAATTTTACAAATATATATTTTGATAACGAAATACGACCTTTTTTTTTTTATCATAAAATAATGTATTCAGGATTAAATTAAATATGTTAAACAAGCTTTTGTAAAGATGATTTTATTCTGAGAAAATTATTATTTTATATTGCTCTTTGAACAAAAAAGTAATCGTCTTTTTCTTCAAGACGTTTCAAAAAATATATAGCAACAAATTTTACTTTTTTAAATTACATATAAATCGATGTCTCACCCCTTACTACGTGTACTAGAGGGTTGAAATTTTAACTGAATATAGGCGTTTATCCCCAGAGAATATATATTTTAAAAAAATGATGATGGCACAGCAGCAAATTTGGTTTTATAATATTTTTTTCTCTTCAGAAAAAAATTTGTAAAATTGGTATTGTAAATTTTTTTTTTTATAAATCAATATTTCATTCCTAAAATATGCATTAGAGGGTTGAAATTTTAACCAAAGACGGCTTCAATTACCCCAAGTATATCTCTGAAATAATTGTGATGATTTCACATCAATTTTCTTCTCAAAAAAATTATTTTTTTAACAATTAAATTGATAATAATCTCATCTATGAAAAACTACAAAATTCAAAACAATAGTAATATAATTTTTCTGTTAACTTTAAAATAGATTTAAATTTTTTTATGTACTGGTAAAACGTTTATAAAAATATTCAAATATAGTAAATCATTGTAACGCTATTTATTTTCAAGCAAAAAAAACATTTTTTTTAGCTGCCAAAGTTAATGCTTCTTAATTTAAATTTAAAATGAAATTCTTACTTGAACAATATCTCCAAAATCACCTCCAGGAGCATTGAATGTGAGCTTACAAAAATATGGTACTTTATCAATTTTTGGTCGATGTAATTCAAAGTAATAAGTTTTTCCAACTTCTCCATAATATGTCTTGTTGCAAGCTGAAAAACAAAAAAACAAATAAATTCATAAATATCATCATTAAAAAAATTTAAAAAGAAGAAAAAAATTATCAAATTTCCAATGGTCTTCTATAAGCATTGAATTCTCATTTTTTCATTCTTTCTCAAGTTTCATAATAACAATAAAAATGTAAAGCTTTAGAAATTTCATTATGCTTTGAATCAACATATATATCTTTTGGAAAAAGTTTTAATCTCGATGTCAATTGAAAGAAAGCTGAAAAAAAAATATAGGGGCTGTTTGAAATTCAATTTGTTGTTGGCTTCGTTCACCGCACATATCATTGTGCAATTACGTTAACAATACACGCTAAAAGGGTGCATATAGAGAGAGTAAAATATAAAAAATAAAAATAAAAAAATATATAGCAAAAGGGAGAGAGAGAGGTAGATAGATAAATAAGAGGGATGTTGAGGGTTGGTTGGGATTGGTTACACAGGATCTATTGTGGGGCTTCAAGGGCTCATCACGAATGTAGGATATTGAGAGACAGAATATATATTCTAGATGAGGAAAAGGGAAGATAAGCAAATAGAAAAATGGAAAAAAAAAGTTTAAAAAAAAAAAGCTGATGGTAAGGTGAAAGTGGAGTGTGGTAAAATAGAAGGGGTGTTTGACTGTGGTTTCAATTCAAGGAGGATTGTTGGTATGATGTAGAAATGTTGTGTGTGTATATAGATATAAATGCATCATGGAAGAGAGAGGAAAGGGGAGGAGTGATGAATGGTCTAAATGCTTCACACAATACTCAACATTTCTAGTGTCAGACCAGTTGACCATTTCTCGTTAACTATACACAATCTAATCGCTTAATCAGCAAATCATGTCACGTTGCTATATATATCGATTGATATTATCACAAATGACAATCAAATTTTCATTGTATATCAATCAGTTTTAGTTTTTTTTTTTCATTGAATATGCAAATTTACTATTATTTGGAATTTTGGGAGGTATCATGCTTGAAATATCCTGAACATACAAACTTCCTTTATCAAATCATCATCACGCATATTCATATATCTATTGGAATAAAAAACAAGAGGTGTTTTGAATTACAAATTAATCATTAGAAAAATTATAATAAGCATATAGTAATGTACAATGAGACAATGACTATTTCGAATTTTTTCAAAATTATAACAGTGCATATATACAATAAATAAATAAATATTGCATTTAACAATTTATTTTTTTTTTTAAATTTACTATTATCATATATCTTGGATAAATTTAAAATTGATTTATTTAAAAATTAATCAATTAGTCGTCGTATTTTAATGACTGGTTATTATTATTTTTTCGAAATGAATAATCATCGCATGTTCACCGTGGGTTTCCCCGTAACCTGTGTAAGTTTTCCCGTATTTTCCGTAAATTCTCCGGTATATACGGTGGAAATATCACCTCCGTTTTTTCTTTTTAGAAATTTTTATTTAGAGCATTGTAACGAGGATACTTGATCATGTAATACTTATGAAAGTATCTTAAATAATACTTTTTATTGTTCTTTGTCCAATTTGTGAAATATATTGACAGAAAATACTTGTGTTAATAATATTAAATGACTCAATTATAAAATTCTCGTTAATATTATTAACACAAATTTTTTTATTTTTATAAATTTTTATTCATGACTTTATAACATTTTCTGTGCGGCTGAACGTTTCTTTTTTATATAAAATAGAATTATTGGCTGTGAGTACAATATATTTTCATGATATATTTCAGGATATTTTATACATGTGTGTTATCAATAATTTGTTTTTTTATTGTTAATCATATTTTTTTTAAAGTATATTAATAAGCATACTTTTAAAAAAATATAATTAACAAGAAAGAAAAATTTAATTACTATTATCAAATATTTTGAATAAATTCAAGATCAATTTATTTAAAAATTAATTAATTAGTCATCGTATTTTAATGATTCTAATTATTTTTTTAGAATTAATTTTGTTATATTTATCTTTAAAATATCGTATAAAATGTCAATTTTTATTTTTATTCATTTTTTGAATTTATTATCATGTATTATTAATAAAATCATTATTAAATATACTTGGATGAATATGTAATTAATTTATTTTGCAACTTGTGAGTGGATATTATTGTTGTACGAATATTTTCTACTAGGTTTTTTTTGTTGACACGTTATATTAGCACTGATACTGGGAAATTTATGAGAAATGCGGGGACAATAATAACAAGTTTTACACACAACTCAATTAATCCAATTTAATCATTGCACTATTCCCCGTTAGTTTCCCTGTAACCTGTGTAAATTTTCCCGTATTTTCCGGAAACTCTCCGGTATATACGGTGGAAATGTCACCTCCGTTTTTTCTTTTTAGAAACTTGTATTCAGGACATTGTAACAAGGATACTTGATCATGTAATATTTATAAAAGTATCTTAAATAATACTTTTTATTGTTCTTTGTCCAATTTGTCAAATATATTTTCAGAAAATATTTGTGTTAATGATATTAAATGACTCAATTATAAAATTCTCGTTAATATTATTAACACAAATTTTTTTCTTTTTATAAATTTTTATTCATGGCTTCATAACATAATGTAATTCTGCGGCTTTTTTTATTCGTAAAACAACCTTCAATGCGGGTCTGTTAGAAATATTTGTTGATAAATTTAGGTTACATTTTTGATCATATTTATCATTTATTTACTCGAATTTTTATCACATTTTTTTTCTTGTTAATTATATTTTTTTTTAAATAAATTAATAAGTTTACTTTTAAAAAAATATAAGTAACAAGAAAAAAAAATGTAATTACTATTATCATACATCATCTGTATATCTCAGATAAATTTAAAATCAATTTATTTCGAAATGAATTAATTAGTCATCGTATTTTTCTGACTAGTTATTATAATTTTTTTGAATTTCATTTTGTTGATATTTAAAATATTTATAAAATATTAAATAAAATATTATATGTATAAAATAAATTTTATATATTCGTTTTTTTCAATTGATTATTATATATTATCAATAAAATCATTATTAAATATACTTGGATGAATATGTAATTAACAAGACATGACGTTGTAACAAGAATCATGTAATATTTTTTGAAAGTATTCTAAATAATACTTTTTACTAAAATTTCAAATTATATATTTTTAAACAATATATGTATACTACTAATTCACATGAGTACCATTAAATATTACATTCTTTACAAATTACAAATACCCTTTTCATAATTTTTTGAGGTGTAATTTTACATTCTAATAAGAGAATAAAAATAAAACGAAAAATTACCCAGTTTTGGTAGAATTAAACACTTGGGAAATTATTTTTTATTTGAAAAGTTTTATTACCATACAGTGACATATCAAACAAGAAATCTAATTATTCCATTTAACAACCCTCAATGAATTATTGGATTAACCGTTCATCGATCTGATGGCTAGAGATAAAAAAAATCAAGGTATGCAAGGGTGAAAAATTGCTTTTTTCGTGGTTAATTGTGCAATTTATCTTTTATTCAAATTTTATCCATTTTATTTTTCAATTTTTAAATTTTTTTAACCACTAAATTGAGTTGAAATTCAGTGAAAATCATACTGTAATGTCATTAAATAAATAAAAGGGTTAGAGGGATGTTTTCATTAATTATTATTGGAGGGATAAAGTAAATGAAGAGAAATTTTATATAGTAGGTTAAGTACGGTGACAATTCATTTGTTATATTATTGTTTAAACACAATCAACTTGAACAAACCGAAACAAACTAGTGTCTGACTAATGGCTGACTTTACTACTTGAACACTCATTCTATTAAATATATTGCCTGTACCAGTAAACTTGTTTTACATATTTCTATTTGCAACTTTTAAAAACACAAAAAAACATTTATTTATGAAAAAAATATATATATATTAAAAGGATATTCTAAAATATAAACACAATACAATTGGGATATATATGTATATTTTTTTTTGGCAACTTTTTTACATGTATTCTTTGAAAATAACATGAATATAATAGTATAAATTTTTCCTTTGTTAATATTTATATTTCATTTTTATTTAAACGTCTATGTATGAGGCATTCCGTGTCAAATAACACAGTTGAAATTCTCTCTTACATTCTCATCCTGTCTTGCCATATTATGCGTTTATCATTTTGCATCGCACTCGTCTTAAATTAAAAATACTTGTCTATTTTCTTTATGTCATTTGGAACCATTTTAGAAAGAAGGATTTATTTGGACAGTCGGAGAAAATACCGAGACGGAAAAATTCTCTCCACCATGAATTGTTTGTGCAAAAAGTTCACAAAAAAATCGGAGGAAATTCGGAGAAATATTTTTATCAGGGTAACAATAAATAGTTAATTAGTTAATTAATAATTATTCAAGTTTTATTATTATTATTTATTGTTGTACATGGCATATAGAGAAAGATTTTAATATTAAAAAATTTGATTGACAAACTAAAATATTATCTTGTTGTTGAAAAATCTCATGATAGGCCCAAAAAAGTTTGATACTTTGATCAGGTCGTTTAAGATTAGTCCGGCTGAGTCAATGGGAGGTGAGTAATTCAAGTGTTTGTTTTTTCAGTATGGTGATGATTATACGAATATGACTGATATGACATTCATTGTCAGAATACGATTGTATTTATTGTATATTTGATGTATTTATGTACAGCATAATAGTAAAATGGTTAGTTCGAATGAATTAATTATTGATAAATCATTAAAAGGATGGAAAAAAATTGAATATGAAGTTCTCAGAGATACATATGATAATTCTAAAACATTTTATAATACATAAAATGTTAGTCTATCAGGACTTCATATTGGTGTATAAACTGTTTTTGCACCAAGTCAAACATTATCAAATTTTGAATAAACGTCAAGAACAGCAGCAGCAGTTTGTAGCTAAAATACAACTTCTTTCCACTCTTTTAATGATTTATCAGTAATTAATTGATTTGAATGTGTTAACATGCATTCTAGCAAGAGAAGAAAATCTCTTTGAGAATAAAAAAAAAAAAACTACAGTCAAAACAATCAATGTTTATTCTAAAAAATTTTTGTGTAAATTTTCCCGTATTTGCCGTAAATTCTCCGGTATATACGGTGGAAATAGCACCTCCGTTTTTTATTTTTAGAAATTTGTATTCAGAACATTGTAACAACGATACTTGATCATGTAATATTTATAAAAGTATTTTAAATAATACTTTTTATTGTTCTTTGTCCAATTTGTCAAATATATTTTCAGAAAGTATTTGTGTTAATAATATTAAATGATTCAGTCATGAAAATCGTGTTCATATTATTAACGCAAATTTTTTTCTTTTTATAAATTTTTATTCATGACTTTATACTTTTCTTTTCTCTCGGGAACATAATTTTGTAGTGCGAAAATTATGTATGTTGTGTTTTTTTTATACTCAAAACAATGTTATGGTCGCAACGTATAGGTTAACATTTCTCTTATTTTCTTGTTAATTATATTTTTTTTGAAGTATAATAATAAGTATACTTTAAAAAAAATATAATTAACAAGAAAAAAAAAATGTAATTTCAAAAATTACAATATTTCAGTTTTCTGAGAATATTATTACCGATGTGGTGAATTCGATACTTTTTTCAAATCCACATATCATTTTTATAATAATAAACATGTCTGAGTACAAAAAATACGATACAAAAAAAACCACAGTCAAAATAATTGATGTTTATTCTAAAAAAAAATATTCTATGCTTTATGACACTTTCGGATTTTTGCTTTTAATATTTAAAAACAGACAGTTATTATCCAAAAAATTATCCATGTAGCGGTAAATTAAATAATTTATTTATTTTTGTTTAATAAATATTATTTTTTACAAATAAATATTATTTATAAATTTTTCTCTACAATTATGTTATTATTTTTTAGCATTATTTGTTCTGAGAATTCATATTACTTAAGAGTACAATCGTTATTGCTTGTATTTGTTATTCTACAATTTAAAAATTTTTATTTTTTCTTGGAATATATGTATTTTGAAAAATTCACCACATAATAATTTACCACATGAAAGCTGAAATATATATTTATACTGCAAGCAATATGAATGTTTTTCACCCTCTACTATATTTTGTATAATACATATATATATTTCAACTCGGTTACAAGTCGTTGCATTAAACAAATTGTTCTCTCTGATACTTTATCATTGTCATAAAGAAATTTTTTCGTTTACTGTTGAAAAAAAAAAACAAAAACTTTCAAATGTTTTTCAACATTTTAAAGTCAAATAATTATTTTTAAAATTTTAAGTGTTTGGATCATAAAGATACAGACTAAAAAAAAAACAGAATACAAGAAAAATAAATCAAGTTGATAATATATATTTTTGCAAAAGTAAAAAACTTTGTCTTGAAGAAAAATTATATTTTTTTTCAACTAAAAGACAAACTAGTTTTAATTAGTTTATAAATTATTTATCCTCTATTGATTTTATCATTAATAATTTTCAAATAAAGCTGAAGCTTTTTTACCAAATATTTTCTACCTGCTAATTGTCTTAATTACGAGCTCATTAAAAATACAATTAAAATTTATAATTGTCAAAAATTAAAATTGATTATAGTTATTATAAAGTTGAATGAAAAAAAAAAATTAATTATTCATTATTATACTAATGAATTTTTAAAAAACACAATATCTTGATTAATTTTTTTGTGCTTTTTTCTAGCTTTTATTTTTCAATTTACACATTGAACAAGTATTACAATGTATAACAGACTTGAACATAAAAAATTCACGACATCCAGAATCATTGATAGACTTAATTAAAGCTCTGTTATAATATATGATTTCATTGGTCATTAGCAAGTCTGACATCGCATGTTCACTGTAAGTTTTTCCGTAACTTTTGTAAATGTCCCCGTGCTTTTTGTAAATATATACGGTGAAAATAGCACCTCCGTTTTTTCTTTTTTAAAACTTGTATTCAAGGTATTGTAACAAGGATACTTGATCATGTAATATTTATAAAAGTTTCTTAACTAATACTTTTTATTGTTCTTTGTCAAATTTATGAAATATATTATCAGTCAATATTTGTGTTAATAATATTAAATGATTCAATCATCAAAATCGTGTTCATATATATACGAATTTATATTTAATATAATATTATTAACACAATTTTCATATATTTATTTATTTTTTTTTTATCGATATAGCAATCCAAGTAGTATTAAACAAAAGCAGGGCTACAGGTTTATTTGATAATTCCTTTGATAACAATTTTTTCACAAATTTTTTATAAATGAATGATCATTTTAAATCAATTAATTATTGATAAATCATTAAAAGGATAGAAAGAAGTTGAATATGAAGTTGTTAGAGGTACATATATAACTGTACTACATTTTGTAATACAGAAAATGTTGATCCATCGAAAAATCATACTGGTGTATCAACTGTTGTTAAACCAAGTTAACCATTATCAAATTGTGAATACGTGAAGAACAGCAGCAGCAGTTTGTAGCTAAACTAAAACTTCTTTCCACTTTTTTAATGATTTATCAGTAATTAATTGATTTGAATGTGTTTATATGCATTCTAGCAAGAGAAGAAAATCTCTTTGAGAATAAAAAAAAAAAAAAATACAGTCAAAACAGTCAATGTTTATTCGAAAAAAAAATGTGTGAATTTTCCCGTATTCTCCGTAAATTTCCCGGTATATACGGTGGAAATAGCACCTCCGTTTTTTATTTTTAGAAATTTATATTCAGAACATTGTAAAGAGGTTCCTTGATCATGTAATATTTATAAAAGTATTTTAAATAATACTTTTTATTGTTTTTTGTCCAATTTATCAGATATATTTTCAGAAAATACTTGTGTTAATGATATTAAATGATTCCATTATAAAATTCTTGTTAATATTATTAACACAAATTTTTTTTTATTTTATAAATTTTTATTTACGACATAGTAATATATTTGTTTTCAAAAACTTCTTCAATCGCAAGGCTAAAACATCATCGAACAACTATGTTGGTGAGACATTTAAATAACATCATCGATAATTTTTTTTTTTTTGTTAATTATATTTTTTTAAAAGTATATTAATAAGTATATTTAAAAAAAAAATAATTAACAAGAGAAAAAAAATGTAATTACTATTATCTTATTAGATATATGTATATCTTAGATAAATTTAAAATCAATTCATTTACAAATGAATTGATTAGTCATCGTATTTAAATGACTGTTTATTATTATTTTTTTTAAATTTAATGTTCTTGTGCTTTTATCAGGTCATTAGCAAATCTGACTCGTTCCCCAAGTATGTTAATACCAAATAATAATTGAAAAAAAATTTATTTATTGATATAAAAAAATCATCACAGCTCTGATATAAAAAAAATATATATTTAAATATTTTTCATATTTATTTTAAATTTATATTTACTGTAATTTATATTATTTTTTCCATTTTTTAGTGTAAAAAATAAAACGTGCGCTGTTAAACCAAGTTAACTATTATCAAATGGCGAATACGTCCCGATACTGGGAAATTTATGAAAAATATAGGGACAATATTACAAGTTTTTCCACACAACTCAATCAATCCTATATAATCATCCCATATTCACTGTAAGTTTCTCCGTAACTTGTGTAAATGTCCCAGTGCTTTCCGTAAATATATATACGGTGGAAATAGCACCTCCGTTTTTTATTTTTAGAAATTTGTATTTAAGGTATTTTAACAAGGATACTTGATCATGTAATATTTATAAAAGTATTTTAAATAATACTTTTTATTGTTCTTTGTCCAATTTGTCAAATATATTTTCAGAAAATATTTGTGTTGATGATATTAAATGATTCAATTATGAAATTCGTGTTAATATTAATAACACAATTTTTTTTTTTTTTTATAAATTTTTATTCACGACTTAATAACTTTTGTTCTTTCTTGATAATATACTTGCATAGTGTAAATATCATATCCTGTGTTCCTTTGACAATCTGTATCACATGTCAAACAAAAATTCATTTTTTTTTGTTGTTAATTATATTTTTCTAAAAGTATATTAATAAGTATACTTTAAAAAAAATATAATTAACAAGAAAAAAAAATGTAATTACTATTATCATATCTTAGATAAATTTAAAATTAATTTACTTATAAAAATTAATTAATCTGTCATTGTATTTAAATGATTGTTTATTATTATTTTTTTTTTTTTCAAACTAAATGTTTTTGTGCTTTTATCAGGTCATTAGGAAGTCTGACTTGTTCTCCAAGTATATGTTAATACCAAATAATAATCAAAAAAAAAATATATATATTTATTGATATAAAAAAATCATTAAAGCTTTGATATAAAAAAATATATATATTGTATTTAAATATGAATTATATATTTAAATATTTTTCATATTTATTTTAAATTTTATATTTACTGTAATTTATATTATTTTTGCCATAGTGTAAAAAATAGAACGTGCGTAGGTTTTATAACAAACCAATTGTTAACTTGAATAAGCAAAAAAATAAAATAGCTAAAAAAATAAAAATATAGCAAGCAGGATGGACATCAGGGGGTTTGTTGAATTTAACCCAAATGCTAGCCGTTGGTTGGCGTCCAGCCAGTTGGCTTTGTCCTGTTCATATAGCCCCTAACTCTGCTGTATATGCAAGCTCATATTTTTTTTTTATTTTTGTGTCTCGTTTTCCAACCTTTTTCTCTCTCACCAAAAAAAAAAAAATAAAAAGGTTTCTTTACTTATATTTTCATGAACCACGCAGTTACATTTCGCTGATATGAATTTTTTTAAAAACTTTTTTTTTAATATCATCTCTTGTTTTTAAAATTTTTTCATTTAATCTGAAACTTTACTTTGGATAGTTGATTTTAAAAAATAGCTAAAGAGATTGGTTTGATTTATGCTTGGATAGATGGAAGAATTTTGATGAAATAAATATAATTAAATGATATCTGAGAATTGCTTTTTTAAAAATATATCACGTACAATTGCTGGTGCTGACCAATGGATTATTTTCATTTATATTTTTCGTGTATAAAATAATAAAATATTGTATTGATAATAACAAAAAACATCAATTGTTTTTTTTTCAATTTTTTAAATCTATATTTATACCAGTTCAATATTTGCAAACAGTAAAACCGGAAATTGAAAAATAACGATCAAAATATCAAACAGGATATTTTGAGCTTAATTAAAAATTATAATCCACTGAAGAAAATTCATTAGAATGATTAATAAAAATTAAAATGAAAATGAATATAAAAAGTTTAAAATTTTTTATGATAATAATTCAACTAATAAGTTGATAAAATTGACACAAATTAATTTTACCTAGTGGCAAGTAGTTTTCTTCGTTAAGTTTCACAAGAAAATAAAAGTTTTTAAGAGTCATTTGGGAATTTAAAAACTTTATCAAAACTTTTGAGGCTAATTGTTCACGTCTGACCCAGGTCCAACAAAAGCTCCCTGCAGATTTATGATCTAACCTTTTTTATGCTCACTTTTGCAGTTGAAAGATTTTTTATTTTTAAATTCAATTTTGTTTTTTTTTATGATAATTTATAGCGGTCAAATAAAGTGCAAATATATTAATAATTCAAAGTGATTATATTTTTTTAACAGCTGAACAAAAAAAGCTCTATTTCTGTGTTGAAAAAAAATTATAAACAATTGAAATAAATCAATGAAATTTACATGATAATTTTATTTTGATATAATTCGATTGTCGATACAATAATTCACCTAGGATTTAAACTTCCAAAGTGATTTAAAAAATTAAAACCAGCTCAGAAGAAATTTGTATTTAAAAAAATCTTTAAAAATTGGGATCAATAAATCAATAATTGTCTACAGATCAGACAGTAACACTTTCATTCAATTTTTAAACTAAATTTCAAATATTTTTTTACATTTTAATATCTTTTTAAATTGTTTAATGAATTATTAATTAATTATTACATGTCATTATATATTGTTATGATATTATAAGACAGTTTTAATTAATTATATTTTTACCAGGTATCTCAAAATGATGTTAGGTATTTATACAGTAATTTTATTATATTTTGTTTGGTTAAACTTACGGGTGCAAGCTCGTTGTTCGTCACTGCCGTCACCACAATCATCTATAGCATTGCATACTTTGTTCAGTGTTATGCAACGTGAATTACTACATTCGAATTCACTTTGACGACAGCTCAGTACACTTGTGGCAGTTATTATGTAGATACAGGTGAGCCAAAACATTTCTGAAATCATAAATAATATTTTTTGTTTTATATACAACAATGATCAATTAATTAAAAAATAAATTTTCATGTTTTCAATCGAAATTTTGAACAAACGTTTCAGAAATAATAAGACAAAGATTGCGACAAACGTTTTGAAACAAAAAAAACATTTAAATTATTGTGAAATTGTTTTAGATAACTAACATTTATATTTATTATTAATTTTGCATTTAAATTTTTATTAATTATATTTCTATATAATTTAAATTGTACCAAAACAAATGAGGTAAAAAATAATCACACCGTAGTTCAAAGAAACTGATGAACTGGTGTTGATTTTAACAAAGAAATAGGACACAGTAATTGAAGATGACAACTTCCTTTGTATTAAAATAAAAAATAATAAAAATAAAAGACATGAGATCAGAAAAATATTAAATTTAAAAGAACCCTTTGATTTTATAACAAAAGAAAGTATATGTTTTATATCCAATCGTACTAGTGATAAAGAATAACTTGATGATAAAATACTTGAATTTTTTCTTGATCAAAAAACAATGTTTTTATCATTAATTCAATTTTTCATATAACAATCTGGATAATTTTTTATGCTCAGTATTATAATGATCAAAAGTTTTACGATTCAAAGATCAACTTAGTATTTTTTATTGAAAAATATTTTAAATATAATTAGATGTATAATAAACGTGAAAAAATATTAGGAAATTTATATTAATTATCAATTTTTTTATTTAATTATTTGTTGTATTTTTTTGGGTGTACTTTGAGGTATGCCTCGAGATATTTGTCACATGAAAACTGTGAACATTGACTTATTGACTGTTGGCTTTATATATATTTGATATATATTTTTACACACTTGTATATTTTCTTTTAAATTCACCACGTTGTATAACGTCACGTACAAAAACCGACAAGTGAAAGATGTCGTCATTACTGCAACGAACCGATATCCACTTGGAATTGTGGATAAAAATTTTTCAATGCAATTTACTTGGGTGCAACACTCGAGTACATATAACACTCATATTTCTTTTCATGTCAGACTCACATATATATTTTTTTTTTTTTTTTATATTCTATTTTATAAAAATAATATACAACAGTATATATACAACTCACAAGTGTTTTTTTTTTTTTTATTTTTTCAATTACTTCCGGTGAATGATATTAAATTATTTATTATACATTTTACAAAACCAATAACAACTTTGTATTCATGCATACAAAGAAGTACATGGCACTCGTCTTAAATTAAAAATACTTGTCAATTTTTTTTATGTTGGTTAAAACCTTTTTAGAAAGAAGGACTTATTTTGGACAGTCGGAGAAAATACCGGGACGGAAAAATTCTCTCCACCGTGGATCATTTGTACAAAGAGTTCACAAAAAAATCGGAGGAAATTCGGAGAAATCTTTTTACCAGGGTAACAATAAATTGTTAATTATTTATTTAATAATTATTCAAGTTTTATTATTATTATTTATTGTTGTACATGACATACAGAGAAAGATTTTAATATTAAAAAAATTTGATAAATAAATTAAAAAATTATCCTGTTGTTGAAAAATCTCATGATAGGCCCAAAAAAGTTTGATACTTTGATCGTGTGGTTTAAGTTTAGTCAGGCCGAGTCAATAATTTTCTTTTGAGTTTTTTTAAAATTCTTTTTTAATCTTAGGAATACTTATGATTCTCCAAATATGAATTTCCCATTGAAGTTGTTTACTTAAAACAATTAAACATTGATAAATCATTGAAAGAATGGAAAGAAGTTGGATATATGAACTTGTTGGAGACACATATGATAATTCTAAAATATTTTATAATACAGAAAATGTTGATCCATTGGGACTTTATACTGGTGTATGAACTGTTGTTGCACCAGGTAAAACATTATCAAATAGTAATACGTCAAGAACAGCAGCAGCAGTTTGTAGCTAAAATACTTCTTTCCACTCTTTTAATGATTTATCAGTAATTAATTGATTTGAATGTGTTAATATGCATTCTAGCAAGAGGATATTTTTATATATTTAATTTTATAAAAATAATATACAACATTATATATAACTCACAAGTATTTTTTTTTATTTTTTCAATTACTTCCGGTGAATGCTATTAAACTATATGTATTACATACATTTTACAAAACCAATAACAATTTAGTATTCATGCATATAAAGAAGTACATTGCACTCGGAGAAAATACCGAGACGGAAAAATTCTCTCTACCATGGATTATTTGTGCAAAATGTTTACAAAAAAATTGGAGAAAATTCGGAGAAATATTTTTACCAGGGTAACAATAAATAGTGAATTAATAATTAATAATTATACAAGTTTTATTATTATTATTTATTGTTGTGCATGGCATATAGAGAAAGATTTTAATATTAAAAAGATTTGATAAATAAATTAAAATATTATATTGTTGGTGAAAAATCTCATAATAGGCCTAAAAAAGTTTTAATACTTGGATCAGGTGGTTCAAGTTTAGTCAGGCTGAATTAAATAGAGAAGTTATTTTTGCTTGACATTTATTTAAACTCATAGTGTATGATAATGGTTAAATTATCATTAACGATCAAGTTTAACTTTTTTAAAAAATTTACTGTGTATTCAAATCAATTAAACATTGATAAATCATTAAAAAAATGGAAAGAAGTTCTTAGAGATACATATGAGATTTCTGTAACATTTTATAATACATAAAATGTTGATCCATTAAGACTTCATACTGATGTATGAACTGTTGTTGCACCGGGTCAAACATTATCAAATCGTGATACGTCAAGCACAGCAGTAGAAGTCTGTATAGTTAAAATACAACTTCTTTCTATTCTTTTAATGATTTATCAGTAATTAATTGATTTGCATATGTTAATATGCATTCTAGCAAAAGATTATTTTTTTATATTCTATTTTATAAAAATAATATACAACAGTATATATAACTCACAAGTATTTTTTTTTTATTTTTTCAATTACTTCCGGTGAATGCTTTTAAACTATGTATTACATACATTTTACAAAACCAATAACAACTTTGTATTCATGGATACGAAGAATAACATCGCACTCGTCTTAAATTAAAAATACTTGTATATTTTCCTTATGTAATTTGGAACCCTTTTAGAAAGAAGGACTTATTTTGGACAGTCGGAGAAAATACCGTGACGGAAAAATTTTCTCCACCATGGATCATTTAGGCAAAAAGTTTACAAAAAAATCGGAGGAAATTCGGAGAAATATTTTTACCAGGGTAACAATAAATAGTTAATTAATTAATTAATAATTATTCAAGTTTTATTATTATTGTTTATTGTTGTGCATGGCATATAGAGAAAGATTTTAATATTAAAAAAATTTGATAAACAAACTAAAATATAATCTTGTTGTTGAAAAATCTCATGATAGGCCTAAAAAAGTTTGATACTTTGATCAGGTCGTTTAAGTTTAGTCAGGCCGGGTCAAGAAGTTTGTTTTTAGCATTTTGTTGGCCCTTTAAGCTTAGCCATACTTATGATTATCCAAATATATACTTCTTTCGCCTTGCTTATTTCAATCAATTAAACATTGATAAATCATTAAAAGGATGAAAAGAAGTTGAGTATAAAGTTCTTAGAGACACATATGATAATTCTAAAAACATTTTATAATACAAATCGTGATACGTCAAGAACAGCAGCAGCGGCAGTTTGTAGCTAAAATACAACTTCTTTTCGCTCTTTTAATGATTCATCAGTAATTAATTGATTTGAAAGTGTTAATATGCATTCTAGCATTATATTCTATTTTATAAAAAATAATATACAACAGTATCTATAACTCACAAGTATTTTTTTTTAATTTTTTTAATTACTTCCGGTGAATGCTATTAAACTATGTATTACATACATTTTACAAAACCAATAACAACTTTGTATTCATGCATACAAAGAAGTACATGGCACTCGTCTTAAATTAAAAATACTTGTTTATTTTCTTTATGTTGTTTGAAACCTTTTCAGAAAGAAGGACTTATTTGGACAGTCGGAGAAAATACTGAGACGGAAAAATTCTCTCCACCATGAATCATTTGTGTAAAAAGTTCACAAAAAAAATCGGAGGAAATTCGGAGAAATATTTTTACCAGGGGGTAACAATAAATAGTTAATTAATTAATTAATAATTATTCAAGTTTTATTATTATTATTTATTGTTGTACATGGCATATAGAGAAAGATTTTAATATTAAAAAAATTTGATAAATAAATTAAAATATTATCTTGTTGTTGAAAAATCTCATGATAGGCCTCAAAAAGTTTTAACACTATGATCAGGTGGTTTAAGTTTATCCAGGCCAAGTTATTAAGTCTAGATTTCTCAAAAAAATTTTATTTCATTAAATTCTCGATGTAGTCTAGTCATTATTCAGTTCATTTTCTTATTAATGACTAAGTTGAAAAATATTTTCAAAAATTGACTGTCCTAGACAGAAAATAATGTCAATTTGACGTGAATTTGACTTCAGAGACGTTAATTTGACATTATTTTCTACCTGGGGTGTGTTTAAACATTATTCAATCATTGAAAGGATGAAAAGAAGTTGAATATGAAGTTCTTAAAGACACATCATAATTCTATAACATTTTATAATACAGAAAATGTTGATCCATCGGGACTTCATATACTGGTGTATGAACTGTTGTTGCACCAGGTCAAACATTATATCAAATCGTGATACGTCAAGAACAGTAGCAGCAGTTTGTAGCTGAAATACAACTTCTTTCCACTCTTCCAATAATTTATCAGTAATTGATTTGGATGTGTTAATATGCATTCTAGCAAAAAATTAGTTTTTTATATTCTATTTTATGAAATATAATATACAACAGTATATATAACTCACAAGTATTTTTTTTTTATTTTTTCAATTACTTCCGGTGAATGCTATTAAACTATGTATTACATACATTTTACAAAACCAATAACAACTTTGTATTCATGCATACAAAGAAGTATACAAGCTTTTATTATTATTTTGTTTATTTACATTTTTTTTTTTTCATTTTTTCTGCTCGACTTGTTCATGTTTTTCTCTTTCGAGTGATTATCAGGGATTTTTTTTTTTTTTTTTTCAATTATTATAATCATCAATGTGCCAATATTGTTACTTGTTTTCGATATTGGAATTTCCATATGTTGAATTTGCATGTGTATATAAAATTGTTGAATGTTGTTATAATAATTTATCAAAGGATTTTTTTTTTTCATTGTATAGTCGATCAGAAATTAATTATAACATGAAAAAATAAATTTAATTAATAATATATAATAATTAGAAATGCTACAAAGGATAGAAAAAAAAGGGGAAGTTTTATTTGTCAATAAATTTGTATATGACTTTTGAAAAATAATGTTGAAAAGAAATAAAATAAAAACAATGAGTAGATGTAGAAAGAATAAAAAAAATGGAGAGGTAAGTATAATGAAGTGTTGAGTAAATACCGTAAATTTGTGGCTTAATTCTTCAACCGAAAAAATAAAAAAAGAGATGAGGTTAATTTACATTTATACTTATATACATACATGAATGAATTGTGTTGGAAAAGTACATGAGACGGTGTAGTGACAACGGTGTACAGGTTTTAAGAGATTAGTCCTTGGGTTTTTAAATATTTTTATTAATTATTAAAAATAAAAAAAAGCTCAATACTCAAGCTTTATAATTTTTAACACTTTAAATAATAATAAATACATAAAAAGTGCGTTTATAAGTTGAATAAAAAATAACAAAGATTCAAAGAATATATTTATTTAATAAAGTTTAAATTATAAAAGTGAAAAAGCTTAAATCTGGGGAGCTAGTCCGCTCTGTTATTATCAATTGAAAAATTTTTAAAATAAAAAAAAAAGCTTGTATCTGTGAAGTTGGGAATTTATTACATCAACTCTAGGAACTGAGCCATTTTTATATTAATTTTTTTTCATGTCGAAAACACTCAAAGTAACGCAATGGAGCATGAAGTTGAAGATAGGTCTTTTTTATTTTTATTTCAATGTTTTTGATAGTTAGGCCTTTCTGTTATTGAGCCAACAATATACAACAATAAATATTTTGTAACAGACAATCATCCAAATTATTTTCCATCTCAATAGTTTTACAAGTAGCAAATTTATTCACATTTTATATAGCGATTAAATAGCATTTTTCATGTCTATTATATTGCAAGAGAGAAATCCTGTGAGATCTTGAATCTAGACATTTACAAAGAGTTATTACATATTTCATTTTAACGAATGAACGTGCTGTGTTACAAGCCCAGATGGTTTATATATTTCACATGCATTCAATCTGAGACAGTTAAATATATGAAGATTTAATTTAAATAAACAAAAAGAAGTGCTCCATTTGTGTCGATCAAATTGATATCATTTCGAAAATTTCTATAGCAAAATTATAAATACTTAAAATTATTAATTTCTATTTTTAAAAATTTCAAATAAATAGAAAATTTTCTTCAGCAAGCTTTCGTGATAGAATTCGGTCATTAGTATATATAAATAATTGGTTTCATTTAAAAAAGTCAAACTTTATTTGGAGCTTTAATAAAGCAACTTCTACAAAAAGACAATAGCAGAGAATCGAAGCTTGAGACTCTAAAAATAAAAAAAAAAAACCTCTATTCACTCCGTTGAATACCATTATTGATTATTTATTTTAATTTTTATTATTCATTTTTTTTTCTGAACTTTATTCTTGCTGTCATTGACATTTATAAAAATGGTATAGTATTTTTTTTTCACCGTCGAATATAAAACAGAATAATTTATAGAGAAAATAATTAATCATTTTTTTGTGGGTAGAATCGTGTTGAGCATCAATTCAAAATAAACCCACCCAGCTGGTATCAATTCAGTAAATGGAAACTATATCTATCTTGTGTGTGAATTTAGTTTTTTAGCAACAATAAATAATCTAATGTATATATATCAAGTATTATAGGTGAGAACTTTAACACATGTAACAAAAGATATTTTATTTTATCACCATTTCGTGCTTCAACCACCAAAGTTAAATGGTACCTATATACATCCATTAAATTTCTTCCTATAATTTTTTTACAAATAACAAAAAAAGTCTTTTAAGCTCAATAAAAACCTTTTAATTTAACTCAATGAATTATTATTACAGTGTTGAGAGTTAATTAAGAATTAAAACTTTATTATAACAACAAAAGATTATAATTGAATTTAAGTTATTCTAAAGATATGTACATGTGGATGTTGTATGTTATCGAATCAGCAGTATTATTACATATTTGAATAATATCCTTTACAGAGGTAGAAAGCTCAACATGTTTAGAAAAGTAAATAGAGATTAGCTGGCCTACATAAATAGTGATTGAGCTGCAACATACGATCCAAGATATCAGAGCACTATACTCAGTTTATCTCTCCCTTCGTCTTTATTACAATGATGAAGAGAAACAATGAATAATGAAGAAAGAAAATTACTTTAAACTGATTCTATTAGATATACTTTAAGACTGTAATAACCTTCCGGGAATAATATTTTAAATATTATATAAATTTATAAATTATTAGCTTCATTAACACAACGTTTTTACACAGGTATCTTAATGTGAAAAATATATATTTAAATTATAAAAATTACATTTATATTTTGGCTATAAATTATATTTTTTATTTATGAAAATATAAAATATTTTAGAATTAATGTTAAATTGTTTTTATGCTGTCAATTGGATATTTAAATTGAATAAATCTTGAACTATGAGTCAATAAATTTTCAATGGTAAAACCATCTGTACATACTCAAGCTTTCTTGACATTTCATCCGGTAACTCCAAGACTAAACTCAACATAACAAACTTGACTTGGAATGCTTTTCACTGAATTTTACCCTTATTTTGACATGTCTTTGACATATTAGTCTGACCTCTTCTTGAGCTATCTCTATTCAAGCCAGTAAATTCTCAAAATTCTTTCGAAAATAAATAGAAAAAAAAACAAGACAACAAAAGTTTCTACCGGCTTTTTTTTTTTTTAAACAAAAGTTTAATATTTTTTTTAAATTTATTTTTGTATTTTAAAAAGTTCAAACAATATCAAGACAAATTTTTATAGAACCAAAGTTTGTTTATAAATAAAATGACAATACTTTAAATGAAAAGAAAATGAAAATAATATTACAAACAGTAACAAGTTTCTGTAAATTTTTTAAATTATTTTTTTTAATTTTTTAAATAATTGTTTACCATAAAAATATAAAAGCCAACAATTTATTCATCATGTTTTAAAAGTATAATGTAATTAAAAATATCACAAAATTATTTTCCTCAACACGTCAAAATTTAATTATTAATAAAATCTTAAAATTTTCAGTAATTAACTTAAGAAGCTTTTTCATTATGAAATTAATTTTTGAATAAATAAAGCAAAGCTTGGATGAATTAATTTATAATAAATGAATAACGTTAAAAATTTATAAATTAAATGTAATTGCATTGGCTCGAGTTAACAGCACCTTTAGTGCAATTAGTCATAGTTGTAATCAAGCTCAATTGAGAAGATTAAAGATGAAAGCATCATACAAAGAAACCACTTGACATTTCAGTGTAACTGATGTATTATTAATTAAATCGTTACCCTATAAACTTCAATTAATACAATATGAATGGTGCATTATAAAATCAAGGCTGATCAATTGGATTTATTTCAAAAAATCATTCAACAAAATCTCCACACGTGAGGCTTGTTTAAAAATTAATTCACAATCAAAAAATATATTCTTTAATTAAAAAAATTAACGGAAAAAATGCGGTAGAAATTGTCTCAACTAGAAAACTATTTTTAAAATCTCGAAAACAAAAATCATATATAACGAAAATTAAAATTTTCAATACTCCGGTGGGTTATGTGCAATAATTAGTGTAATTTTTTTTTTTTCAAATAAAATGTCATATTGTTTAGTCACAACACTACGAAATTTTATCATAAACATATGTTTATCTGTGTGAGTGAGATGAACTGAGCAGGGCTGCCAACACTGCGCGTCGAATCTCCACAAAACATGATTTTGTTGGGTTCCAATGTAAATCGGGAAAAAACAGTCACATCAAATTTTTCTATTAGATATTTTAATAACTCCATGAGTTTTAAAGATATCGTTTTCAAAATAGCGGCGATTTAAAGATCAAAATAAAAGAAAACTTTTAATTAGTCGGTGCAAATCGATCACGCTTACAGATAAAACGTTATTTAATATTTAAAAAAAAAAAGAAAAAAAGGTTTTTAACATTTTTGGCACTGGCAACTTTAATAATTATTTGAGAAAAAATCGAAAATATACAAATTAAAGAGATTGAAAATACGCTTCTTTTGGTTCTAACACGAAGTATCTCTGACAATTACTTTAGAAATGAGAGCGTTTTTTAATTTTCGGTAGACAAATCCAATACGTAGGTGACGCGAAGCGTCCCACCTACGTAAAAACGAGAAGAAAAAAAATAAATAGAACACAACAATTTGATAATGTTTGGTACTTTAAAATTTATATAAATTTTTTTACTCGGATTTAGATTAAATGTTTAATTAATGTATAATTGTGATGTTCATTGTTTAACATTCTGTTGAGCTAGTGATGTTTATTAATAAATAGATATAGTACAATATGGAGGTAATATTACATAGACACAAACATTAGAAGCACGTTTGAATAGACTTCATGAGTGAACATGACATGCCAGTCAAAATACACCCACATCACATGTACATAGCCATTATATAGTAAAATGGGTCATTTTATTTATGAAACATGAAAATGCTCATTGATAACAACATTCATGACTAATTCGACAATCATTGTACTGTTGAATTTACATATTATAAATCAAGCACTAATTTTAACCCAAAATTTGACAAAAAAATATAGACAATTTAGCTTTTGATTTATATGTTTGGTATAATTTAATTATATTATTATTTACTTATGATGATTTATCATTTACATAACGAAATAATGAGCTTAAATATATTCAAAGCTTATGGCTAAATCTTATTGAATATATATTAAAAAGAACATTTATAAATTTGATTTTTATTCAACTTTTATAGAATTTTTTTCCTTTGAAAATAAATTTATATATGAATATTCAGATTACTTATTTGTTTGTAGAAAATAAAAAAAATCATTTGACATTCAAGCTGTATTATTCCCAATGGAAAGATGAAAAAGTCGGAGAATAAAATCTTGACACTGCTGTTCATATTGAATTTATTTATATTTATATTTTTATTCGGATTGAACGAAAAATTTTTTAATAAAAACGAGCAAAGTTTAATACATAATATCATAAAATAAGAATGAAAAAAAAAATATTATAATAAAATAGCAAAAAGGTAAAAGAGAATTATAAAAAAAATTCAAATAGTAAATGCAAAATGACGAGTTTCTATGCGGCAATGATAAAATAACTGCATAATTTTTTTTACTGTCATAAAATTAAGTGTCTGATAAATTTATTTTTCCTGTCATAAAAATAAAAAAAATAAAAAATGACAATAGAATTTTTTTAAAAAACCGCATTTGAGTAACTCCAGTGTGATTTAGTTTCCACACAAAAAGGGTAGATTATAAATTTGTAATGATGCAACAAAAAAGTAAAACGACACCGTAAAACCAACATTGAATTTTTTTTTTTTTTTGAAATATCTTTATTTCAATTTTTTCCTTTAAAAAATATATTATAAAAAAAAAAAATTTATTGCTCATTTTGTGTATATAGATAAAAAAGATAAAGAATAGATTTTTATATATAAATTTTTGAAATATTTCTTTGAACTACTTGTTAGTGTACAGGAGCTTTTTTTAAATGGAAAAAACAGTATTTATATTTTTTAGTCAAGACAGTTTTCTACGAAAATGCGGTAAATCATGCCTAATGTAATCTCCATTGACCTGTAAAAATTTCATAGCTAAACAAAAATAAGTGGAAAATTGAAGAAAATAGACAATAACAATTTTATATACTATTTTTGCTTTTTTATTTCATATAATTTTAGCTCAGTAAAAAATCATGAGCTGGAAATCATGTTGATAATCTTCAACAGTTTCGCGCTTTAATTTTTTAAAGCAATAAAAATTTATTTTGAGGAAAGAATGTCATGTTTTTTTTGAAAATGTTATCCAAGTAGAAAAAATGCAATTAACTTTGAACAAAAGCAAATAGTAATTGTTGAATTAAACATACATAAATGACATTTCAATTGAATAAAAAATAAATATAAATTACATTTCAATTTTGGCATTCAAATTTTGTACATATTTTATATTTATTTTGCGTTTATGTCTAGAAGAAAATATAAAAAATATAAAATACATTTTAAACACAATTTGAATTTAATTTTAATGCAATTTGTATTATTTTTTTTCGACTTGAAATGATCGAGATACGAATGAGTAGATCAAATTTCTATTTTCCAAGTCAATTTAAATTTTTTCTATTAAAATTAAATTACGTGAGTAATATTTTTATAAAAATCAATTGACATTATCATCAATTTAAATTATTTTTATCTTGCAAAAATGATTTGTTTATTTTTATAAATTTTTTTTAAACGAATAAAGTTGTGACTCACAATTTTCAGTGTGTCACAATATTGAAGTGACAGAGTTCTAAAAGTGATGCAAAAAAAAAAATAATAATATAAATATTTTGTTCAGTTGAAATGGTAGTATAATATCGCTGCTGCTTCAATGATAAAATTTTTTTTCTTTTTATTTTTTAACAAACAAAGAATAGCAAAAAGGAAAAGAAAGAAAAAAAAAGGTTTCATTTGATCCTATTGAAAATAAAAAAATACGTAGTATATCTTGTGAATAAATTTTATTAAAGTATATTTTATTCAAATTAATTCAGTAAAGTAATTGACGCACGGATGTGCCGTGAGGTTGTTATGGCATAAGTGGTTGCGGTCCGCGTTTGGTCAGACATGCTTGCATAGCAAAGTGCCAACTTATCGTATAAAAGTGCTCGAGTTTGGTCCGATTTGAATCATTGCAAATCTAATCTCCATTCTCATAACTATTCATTGAAAATCAGCATACATTTATTTTTTTTTATTTTCAAGTTTCTCAGTTACAATTTACAAGCAAAAAAAAATAAACTTTGATAAAACAATTTACAAATTCCATTGAAAATATTTATTTTTAGTAAATAAGACTATATTTTTTTTATATTTTTTTAAAAGTTTTTCTTGTTAATAATTTATGATTTTTACGTAGCTGTCAGCAATAGAGTGAACAAATTAAATGGTCGTACGTAGGGTGAATCCCGATTAAACATACCCACATTACAGACCAACGTGATTCACGTGGCCAAGGTATTTTTATTTTTTTTTTCTTTTAAGCCTAGAACGATCAATAAAACCTCTACCCTATTCAAACCTCCCAAGTATCTGTCTTGAAAAAAAACCCTCATTTTGATATCCCCTTCGTCATTTATTCTTCTTTCATCAGCTATATATATATTAAAGTTGTTTTTCATGCGGTCAAAAAGCTCATTCGTTTTCGCATCAAGATTCATTAGTCGAAAAACAACGAGACACCCTTTTATCTTATCATAAAAAAATAATGATAATAATAATTATAATAATACCAAAGAAAGATACTGTAAATAAAAAAGTTAACTTTAAAAAAAAAAAAGAATATTTATTTCAAATGATTCACTTTGAAAGGAAACTCTTGTTGTAGTTGTATTATTTATTTATTTTATGTTAAAATAAAATGAAACTCTAAGAGAATTTTTTGTTACTTTAAACTACTTGTAACTTTTAGAAAAACAAATTTAATCAATAAAACAAGTTTACGAAAAAATTCATGTATATATACGGGTTTTTCGTCGCATTGAACGAAAAAAAAAGAGGTAAGTGCTTGAAAAGCCTGTTTCTCAAGTAAAAAAAAAAAGAGTATATATCTCTAAATGTTTTTTTTTTTTGCCACAATGTTTATCTCGTTTTTTTTGACGTTGTTTAAACAACAACGAAAAAAAAAATTAAAAAGAGCTTTGATAAGATATTTTCATTGACTCATTTTTCTTATTTACCTTTTATATTTTTATATTTAAAGATGATAAAGTTGTATGTCCAATGGACACACGTCTCTTTACTTTTAATCATACTAAAAATACAATCATTTATTTTTAACACATGGGACATACGTCTTTTTACTATTAATAAATTTTAAATCTCTGATAAATTTGCAGAGGGGTAGACAAGTCATTTGCCAAAAAATTATTGAAGTTACATTTTTTTTTTACCTTTAAAAAAAAAAAACAATCACGATAATGGCACTTACGCTTCTTTAACTTTAACGCAACGATATTTATAATTATTATAAAATTTTTTAAAGATAAATATTTAATTTGCTAATATTAAATTTAATTTTTAAATTCTTAGTACTTAAAGTCAATAAAATTTCTTCAATACTATTTATCGATTATAAAAAAGAAAAAAAAAATCCTAAAAATTCCTGTTAATTATATTTCTTTATCGAAATGATATTTATTGGTCATAAATTTTTATTGAATAACTGCGTAATTAAAAAATTAATAATTAATTTAAAAGTATACTTTTACAGATGAGAATAAAATATTTATAGAATATAACCACGCATGCATATCATCTTGCAGAGCTTTTCAGTTCTCTTTGGTTTGTCTTGTATTTTTTTCCTCTTTGCTATTCTACCTTGTTCGTGTCTTTTTTTTTAAATAGCTTAGGGGTGAATACTTCTGATGGATACATGAAATAGGGGATGAAAAGAATTTCGCAGTGTCAGCGTCCACGTTGTGATATCAGTGCCCATACATATATGCACTCGAAAAAATACCAGGAGAAAAAACACAAAGTGGTATTGAACATGAAGAGAATACTTTCGTGCCCTTCAGCATTAAAATTTAATGAGAATACGTGAGACTTTATAAAAATTGCAATACTAATTATATTTTATTATTTTTCATTATGTTTTTTTGTAATTTTATCACACTCTATACATTTATCATGTTGAATAAAATTTATGAACAATTATTTGTCTGGTACTTTAAGAACCATTAAATTGTCTCAGCAAGTTAATAAAATTTCAACACTATTTATACATATGTAAAAAATTTCCAACAATTATCCTGTTAGCCTCCAAAAAAATGATGAAAGTGAGCAATATTTTCATTACAAATTTTTAATTTTTAAAAATAATTTAACTACTATAAATGAATCATTAAAAAAAAAAGGATAATTAATTAATTAGCAGATTAAAAATGTGTCATTCATTAAATTCAATTAACCGATAAATTTTCTCAATAACCATTAATTGATTAATTGAATACAATAAAAATATATTGATTTAAATTATTTAATTAACATAATTATTAAACTATCCATTGTATTTCGAAAAAAAAAAGAAGAAGAAATTGATTAATTTTCTATTATTATTTTTATTTAAATTATCTATGAAAAAAATTATTGTAAATTGTGAGGATTCACAGCGAACAATGTGATATACGTGAATTGAATATATGACAATATTATTTGCATGATCTTTTTACAGTATTAAATGTGCAAGCACGTATATAAATTTACATAGAAGCCTTCAAGCCTTCAGCACTTTTCACATAGACCACTTATCGTTTAATATTGCAATGTATGCATACACACATACACAAATGTTTTATCAAAGTTTGACATTTAATTTTTATATATGTCTAAATAATAGAATTATTTGAACACCAAATTTCAACAGTTGATTCTCATATGTATCCCTCAGGCATCGGATTTCAATGATGATATTGTTTACACATTTACTGTTTAGTTGATTGTTTTTTTAAATTTTTGATATCCATTGGTTTGATAGAAAACAATTTTATCTAAATAATTGTAAGCAATTTATACTATAATTATTTATTTATTATGTACACTATTAACTCGATGAAACCTGTCGCTTTGGTTAATTGAATTTTTTGCTTTTTATTTAGTCATTCAGTTGAGAAAAAAAAATATAGAAAATGCAATTTGGATTTTAAAACAATTTTACAAGATTTTTTTGAGGCTTTATTTAATATTTGAATGAATTTTTAAATTAAATTTCAAGAAATGTAGTTTTTAATATTTATTTTACGGAAATTTCAGTTTTTATTTTTATAAATATAAATTTTTTATTTTGATGTAAAATATTATTTATCGTTGAAATTAAAGCTGTTTAATTTCAAGTAATTTTATTTAATTTTTATTATTAAATTAATATTCTTGGCTATATTTTAAAACTCAAAATTATTTTCCATTTTTTAAATATCTTTCATGGAATATACATTTAAAAAAAAAACATTAAAAATCGAATAAAAGAAAAGAGCTTTTCCAGTCGAAAATTTTATACATTCATTAAAAAAAATAATTAAAAAATAAAATAATAAACTTGCATGTATTTAATTTTTTTTCTAGTAATTAATTTTCCATTTGCTAAAAATCACACAGTATAAATAAATTAAAAAGCATACACCTGCATTTTCCTCTATTATCCAAATATAAATATTAATTGTTCAAAAGTAAATACCTTCTATTTGTCTATTAAAATTTAACTCTATAAATTACTGCAAGCTCAATGTATACACAGTCAAATAATCAATTTAATTTTCATCAACAAAAATTTGTAAATAAAAATATTAATATAACAAAAAAATAAAAAACAATAAATGTTTTATTAAAAAACAACATAAATAGTGTATCAGAAAATTTTATTTGAAGTTGTTATTGATTCGATTGGATCAAAAATAAAAAAAGGAAAAAAAAAAAAAAAAATTGAATAAAAGTATTTTATATTGAAAAATTGAAGAAAATTTTTTTCTAAAAAATATAGCAGGTGTTTTTTATCGTTCTAGAGATGAATAAAGAATACTTCATGACATTTGTTTCGAAATAAAAAATAAAAAAAATATCTCAAAATACTTTTTGTATTTTTTTTTTTATGACAACGAAATGTCGAAATCGATTGATTTTTATGATGGATTTTTATATTCAATAGAAAATTAGCCATTTAAATTTTTCGAGTACTATTTGCCTCAAGTTTATACCAGCTATGGAGCTATCATTTTATACATCAAGATTAGTTGAGCATTTGACAGCTAAAAGGAAAAAAATAATGAATAAATGATTGAAGATTAATATAAATATTAAAAATATGTCAATATCAGGTGGAGCCAGGTCTTGGATAAAATACTTTTATTGATATGAATAATATTTATAAACATTTTTCCTAAAAGCTCCACTTCTTTTTTTTTTTTTTATTATAAAAACTTATTTCAATCTTGGCTTACTTCTATTTACTGATTATTATAGTTTTATTTACTTTTTAAAAAATAAAAAGTAATGAAATGAAAAACTAATATAGAATTTTTCTATTTTTTGTTCTATTCAATATTTATTTACCCAGACAAAATCTGATATCAATATATTGGTAAAAGTTTAAATTACCTGCTGATTTTTAAAGGTAAATAGTCTATTTTTTTTTTTTTTATACTATTTTATTATTGATAAACAAGTTTCGTATAAATAATTTAAATTACGTGTTTATATTCTTGAAATGTACAATTTTTCTGTCATAAATTTCGATTTTTCATAAGAGCTTTACATAAAGATGAAAAGCACACAAAACAATTCATTTTGTTTTTATTATTTTGACGTGAATGTTTGTCAAAAATATAAACTAATTTTATTTATTTTGAAATCTATTGTATATCAGTGAAATTAAAACATTCCAAGACATAATTTTTAATTTTTTTATTTTATTTTAAATTAATAATTTAACAAGTTTAACACTTGCTATGTTTCCCTCGTTGGTGTTTGCCATAATTTCCCAGAGGACACGTGAGATTAGTAAAGCTTTCATTATATAAACATCAAGTTCATCAAGCTCTATGGTAATATTACTCTATTACTAATATATAAATTCAAATAAAACCATATAGAAAATTGTAAAGTTAATTTAAACAAAATTCTAGATGTATATTTAAATTAAACAAAAACCCTCAAATAGTTAACCCAGGTAAGTATAATTAAATAAATAAAACTATGTTAAATAATGTACATACAAACGAATATATATAAAAGAACATACAAAATGATAATTGCACAATGTGAACACTTTGATAGAGTTTTATTTGCAAATTGCCTTGAGCAAATTACACTTTGGTTCATGTTCAAATACTTTGTTAGCACATGGAATTTTTTATTATTTTTTTAAATTTTTAAACTAAGAAGTAGTTTTCTTTTTTGAATGACTTTGAAGATACTATAATAAAACATTCACGTTATTCATAAATTATTACTGCAAAAGTTTCGAAATAGAAATATGTTAAAATTAAAATTTGCAATTCGAAATATTCAATTATTTCGACAATACAAATTGTTTGTTTCGTTGATTAACAAAACTTTGTTCTATATGAAATTTACAAATTTATAGTTGAATAATTTTGTGGCTATGTGTGCATTGATTTTATATGATTATGTAAATTTTTTTTTGGCTTCAATTTGATTACATAAAACAAGTGACACCACGACTTCAAGCTTAGTAACCCTTCGTCTATAAAAAAGGCTTATTTTCTTTTTTTTCTACCATAATAAATTAACTTACGAAACAATAAAAAAATTGTGGTTTTTTTTTTATGAATATAACATTTGATTAGTGGTTTTATTTATTTATTTAATCCATTGGGGAAGATTTAATAAATCATTGCTATTTGATCAATAAATTACAAAAAAAAAAAAAGCTATTTCGATTTATAAAAAATTTAAATAGAAAAATAAATTTTGGATTATCAAGTCAATTTTAATTTTTTTTTAAAGTTAAATTGAATATTTTTAACGGAAATAATATTTTTATTTATATATCAATTGACATTATCATCAATTTCAATTATTTTTTCTTGTCAAAATAAGCTGTAACTTTTTTTAAAATTGTTTTCCCAAATGAATAAAGACAATTCCAAGTGTCAAAATATTAAAGTGACAGAGTGACTTGAAAAAACGATGTAAAAGAAAATAATACAAATAATTCATGTCTATTTGTTTCAATTTATTATTCAATTTATAAATAAATAATTTACCTATGTTTAATAAATTTTAAAATTTTTTTTTTTTATATTTACTTGACTTTGAATCATTGTTTATCGATTTATATTTGCAAAATAAAACACTGTATAATAAAAATAAATATCTAAATTTATGTCCATCATAATAAATGGATATACTTTTATTATTTAAAAAAATATGAAAAGTGATAAATCAAGATGTTGAATTGACGTTGACAACAGAGACAAGTATAAATGTCATCATGACAGTACAATTTTAAGAGAAACAAATCTTCTAAATAAATATTTGAACAAGTTCAATGTAATCTTAATTATTTCGATTCTCTAGTTCCCTCCAAAATATTATTTTTAAATTGTTTTATAAATACTTATTCTACTCAAAATTGTTTCTATTATAATACATGAAAAATTAAATTCAAAAATAGTATTTCCACTCAAGAAAATTGCGGTTATTTGACGTCAGAGAATTTCATAAATCTCGTTAATTATAATTCAAGATAATGTCTTATAAATTCACTGAATTTTTCTACGCTAATGTCACATTTGTCCAAAATTTATATGCAAAAATCAAGTAGTAATAATTTAACAGTTTTTCCAAAAATAAATTCACTCCAATTAAAATAAAAATCAATTGAATATAATAAATTTTTTTATTCAATATTATTCTCATTTGCCAGAAAATTATATTATTGGAATAACCTAAATATATTTTTAATTTTTTTTTGTGCCAAATAACAACAAAAAAAATAAAATTAAAAAAAGTCTTTTGCAAAAAATTACATATACTTGAAAAACTACTTTCTCAATCTTTTGAATTTTTTTTTCCTCTTTCTTTTTTGGCTCAGCATTTCAATTTTTTTATTTATTTTTTCATTTTTATTTATTACCATCAGGGCAAGATTTCCATTTATGGCGTAGAATTGCTTATCGTCTAAAAGTATTGACGACTAAAAAAGATGAAATAAGAGAAACTTTTTTGGTCGTAGAACCATGTAATAATCCATCAAAAATAGTTAATAACCTTAGCGAGTATTTTTACCTTAACATTTTTCTTTAATACTTTTTTCTATTAACTTTACTTTGAATTTATTGGTAAGCCACGAAAAAAAAAAAAAAAACATATTTACTTTCCTCAAAAGAAAAATATATATATGAAAATGTAAATAAAATTTCTAGCAGTAATAATTTATGTTTTTTTGAACGAACATTTCGAGTATGAATATTGTAAATTAATCTATGAGCTCTATTTTCATGAGAAAAAAAAATAGCACAAGTATTTGTGAACAAATAATTGAATGAATATTTTAAAATATATTCTTCCACAGCAATTTTAAACAGCATGAAAATACAATTTGCCATAGTGGCTTACACAATAATCACCGATAAATTATTCACATACTCTATGTATACAAATCTACCACAATGAGCAGCAAAAAATTCAATAAAAATTATCATGCTTGTACAGTGGTAAGCGTAAATTACAATCCATCGAAATGTTTATTAGAAATTGGTAATTTGAATTTTTTTTTTTATGTAAATTATATACGTATTATGGTAATAAAAATAAATGATTGCAACTGTTGAAAAGAGCTTTTTTTAAGAGTTAAAATTCTTTTACGTAGGCGAAGCCTATAGTATTGAATTCACTCGCGTTTTTTAAAAAATGATCATATCTTGCAAAGTAATAAAGTTAGAAGAATCGTATTAGGACCAAATAATTCGTCTATAATGGTAATTTATATAAATTTTAAGAAAGCAGTTTTTAAATTTTTTAATTTATTGTATTTGATAATTTATACTGTCTTTAAATATATTAAAATTAAAAATCAAATTATTGACTTTTATCAAAGATAATTTACTTGACTATAAAATAGTGATATTTTCAAAATACATCTCTCAAAATATTATGTTCATCCCTCAAATTATATTTTAACGATACTTTAAGTATTTTATTATTTTTTTAATCATTTTTCGAAATTTATTTTAATGTTGTTTTATATACGTTTTAAATACGTTTTATAAACGTATGAAAAATATTTGATGACTCAAGTATAACTACAAAAGAAAATAAAAAAAAAAAAAAGCTCATCAGTCAAAATTTTAATTAGAAAATTATTCTTATTAATTTTATATTTTTTTTCTTATAAAAATTTTTAAAATTCAGTAAAATATAATTAAAATTTCTTTGACACGTGTTTTTTTTTTTTTTTTTTTCGTTCGACCACGTGGCATCCACGTAACATTTTCTTTCTCACCCGGACGTGAGTCATGCGGTGGGAAACATTTTTCGAAAATTTTTCCTGGCGTTAGCCAATGGCTGATCTGCAGAGGGCGAACTAGACAGTAATTCCCAGAATTACTCGGTAATTCCTAGAATAAGCGACCTCTAGGACTTCTAGTTTTTGTCTAGGATTGTCTAGGATTGTCTAGGATATATAAAGGGCCTCCCAAACGATTTTTAGTCAGTTCTTCTTTGGTTTCGTCGGGTTAATATCATTCTAAAATTTTCCGTCCGGTAAATTCGTGGTTAGAAATATTTTAAATTACCTCGTGGTTGCTCGGTGTTAAAAAAAAAGTACAAGTTTAAAATAGTAAAATAGTTTCTTAGATTTTTGTTGGTTCGTTTTAGTTTTCGCGGAGTGAACATCGTATCGAATTTTTTCGTCTGTTAAATTTGGTTAGAAATTTTTAAAACGACCACGTGTAGATTGACTCGTGATTATAAAAAAAAAAAAAGTGAAAGTGCAAGTGCTAGTGATTCATTACAAAAAAAGAAATCTGTAATTGAAATTAATTAAAGTGATATAATAAAAATGATAAGTGATAAAGTGAATATAAGTGTAAAAAGTGCCAGTTGCTGATTTGGGATTAATTGGATTATTGGAGACTATGCGTGCCGTTGTTATTTTTGGATTATTGGAGACTACCTTGACAATTTCTTCATGGCTTCGCTGAGAGGATGTGATAAAATTTATGTGGATTATTGGAGACTACCTAGACGACTTTTTCATGGCTGTTTGCTGAGAGGATGTGATGGAATTTATTTGGATTATTGGAGACTACCTGGACGACTTCTTCTTGGCTGTTTACTGGCATAAGGTAAGTTCCTCTAGATCATGATTGACTAGTTGTAATTTTTAACCCATCCCGGAAAAATGCTTCAATATCCTTGAAGTTTCAAAAAATTGTTGCTATATTTTTTGAAGCTTCTTGTCGTTCCATTATTTTATGTATAGATTTATTTTGACTGATTATTACAATAATTATATATTCAATTTTAATGCTAAATTAAATATAGTCGTAGTGTAAAAGTCAAAATGAATCGACCTTGTCTATCTCAAACAGAGTAGACAAGGGTGATTAGGAATTATTATCTATCGTGAAAATTTATAATAGATAAATTATCACCCTATTTTCCATTCGCGATGTATTTTTTTTATTTGATATTGAATGCACGTTTCCAAAAACAATAATAAAATTTTCAAGTATGTTTCAGGTTTTTTTTCTGTTTCAGGTTTTTTTATGATTTCAGATTCAGTTTATTTTCAGATTTTATTGATTTGTCAATTTTTATGATCAGTTTTCAATGAATATTATGATTTTTTCAGGATTTTACACAATTTTTTCAAGTATGTTTCAATTATTTATTTTTTTCAGGTTTTTTTATGATTTCAGGTTTTTCAAGATGTTAATATTATGATTTTTTTTTGTTTCAGAATTTTTATGATTTCAGGTTTTTCAAGATGTTAATATTATGATTTTTTTGTTTCATTTGATTTCAGGTTTTCATTTTATTATGATTTTGTTTCAGGTTTTTATGATTTCAGGTTTTCAAGATGTTAATATTATGATTTTTAGTTTTTATGATTTCAGTTTCAAGATTTAATATTATGATTTTATGGGTTTTCAATAATATTATGATTGTAATATGATTTTAAAGATTTTAATATTTTCAATAATATTATATATTGTATAGTGAAATAGTGAAGTGTGAAATAATGATAGTAAGTGATAGTGGCATAGTGATTAAGGCCTAGAAATGTCCTATCACAATTAGTGATAGTGGCATAGTGGTTTGAGCCTGTAGAAATGTCCTATCATAGTGAATAATAAAAAGTATACCTGCTGCTATGAGCGCGGGTATAATTATATATATATATATGTTCATTTTTTTTACATGCGCGCGCGTTAATAATTGCTGCTATGAGCGCAAATATTAATAAATATATATTTAAAATATATACCTGCAGCTATGAGCGCGGGTATAATTACGTATATATATTTTTTTTTCATGCGCGTGCGTTAATAATTGCTGCTTTGAGCGCAATCCGAAAAATTTGAAAATCCGATCGAAATAATTCTAGCTGCAGCTAGAAATCCTGCGAAAAGTGGATTAGGTCTACTGGAGAAACCACTTGACAAAAAAAAAACGAGTCAAAATGTCTTACCTCCTGGGTGGCTTGGAAAAGACACCCTTAAAATTTACCTGTTATTATTAATTTATTATTTTTCAGCTTCTAAAATTTAATCAACATCTATGTATTGCTAATTTAATTGAAATTAACGAATTATTATCACATAATGTAATTTTCACTTGAAAAAAATTATCAAAATTTACTGTACACTTTATTTTATTAAAAATCTAAAACAACAGTTATTATTTTTTTTCGATTTATTTTTATATTCTTTTTGAAAATAATAAATGATTGATTATTGAGTTTATTCTTGAAATGTTGCCAGCGTTTTTTTTTTTTTTTTCTTGTATTTTTTTATTGAAAGATTATTGATAAATATTATTAGCCAATCAAGTGAATAATATCAATTACATTTGTGATAAATTTAGATATATTTTGAATATATTTTTTCAACTTGAAAATGTATATATAAATCATAAATTATATCCAAAAACTAATGAAAATATAAATCGTCAAATTTCGTTTGAAAAAAAAATTTTTAATTAAATATTTTTCTGTTACTATTGGCTGTTATTATATGGAGTTTAAATAATCATTATATCTAACGATCTATGTTACCCTTGTACACACCCAAGGGGCAAATATTTGACAAGAAACTTAAAGTTTTTGAGGGTGTATATGTAAGGGATGATTTCAAGCAGACAGATCGTTCAACTGAAAAAGATAACTGCCGATAAACCTCAATTCCTTTTACAAGATTTATGGTAAGTTGGATAATTTTAAACGCATGACTGACATGTACAATCATAACCGAAAGTTTATTTTCTTCAATGTCCATGAAGCATAAGTAAAAGGGTAGTTTCCAATTGGCAAAACAGCATTTTTTTTTTTGCTCTAATTTCTTTAAACGTTTAACTCTATTTGGAACAAGCGTTATAATAAATTCATTTGGATAAATTAATTAATAAAATTGTTGATTGTTTCAGTTGAAATTTTATAATGAATTGTATTTTTTTATTTTTTTTATGGACTTGAATATTTATTGAAGATAAACAACAAAGGTTAAAATGACAGTGACCTTTTATAATTCACCTGGCAAACTTTTCAATCTCTTTTGTTTGATTTATTTTATTTTTTTCTTTTTTAATTATTTCTTTTTAATTTATTTTTTTTCATTTCTCTAAGAAAGCTCAGTCATTTTATTATGAACAAAGATCATAGTCCCAATTCGCTTCATGGAAAGTAGAACGAGTTGAAAATCTGTACTAAAAAAAAAAAAGTATTCTAGCATTATGTGTAAAAATTGCAAGCTTGCATGGTATATGAACTTTGAATATATAAATATATGCAATTTTTTTTTTTTACTGTTTGTAATTATCGGGAAAGTTTTAACTGTGTGGCAGAACAGCTGGTGATTTAAACAATCAAAATGAGCAGTTTTTTTTTTCAAATAAAATTATTGTTGAACAATTTTTATGTTAAAATGTTCTGGAAATTCTCAATCAATTTACATGAAAGACTTTCAATTGATATATATATAATTTAAAAACAAAAAAAAACCATCGTAAATTAATTTAAAATTTCAGTTTGTTTATTGTCAGAAAAACAAAATATTTATACATTCAAAAAAAATACATTGTGTTGAATGAAAAATAAACAAAAGTTTAGTCAAATGAGAGGCAGGTTAGGCTTTAATTATAGATCATGTATATTTTAATATATTCGTATGATAATTGATCGTATGAATAATCAATAATTCGTATATCAACTCTGTAAAATAGAAGTTAAATTGAGGGTTCGATAATTAAATCACTAGAATCCTTGATTAACTTGAAAACACGATTGATTTCGATTATCGGTTTATTGGAAAATTTTCAACGATACGCCAAATTGACGATTGAATATTTTAACAGTAGGTCTCACCAGTGAAAATAGAAAGAAAAAATGAATAAACAATATACGAGTAAAATACAAAATGATAGAGTTGAAGTTGTATTTTATATTATATAATTATTTATAATTAATTTAAGAATAAATAAAGGTTTAAATTAGAAATATAATTGCAGCTTATTTTAGCAAAAAGAATACTATGCATTGCGCACTGCGTGGTATTCTAATGGTGTCTTTTGGCGGAGTGGGACGGGCAGCCGATATTTGAACTCGGGTCGTCTCCGCCACTACGTGACACCGAAAACGATGGTAAAGTTTATCTTTATCAATATTATTTTTATTTATAGATTTAATTTTTAATTGTCAACTGGTGATTTAGTTGATTATAATAAATTATTGATTGAATTTAGTGGGTTAATTCAAAAACAAAAATAATTATAATTTAAAGAATTACATAATGATTTCAAAGAAATACAAAATAAAAAAAAAACCACTAGTTCAACTTGATTGGTTGTGCAACTTCAATATTACACTTGCATAACTGTTCTTTTGAAATTGTAATTATGCAACATGCAAGCACTTGAAATGATTTTTTAAAGGATCAAAAAAAGTTACTCAACCGTCAAAAACTAAACTATAGCTAAAAAGTTTATAGCAATTTTAAGGAAATTGTTTGCTATGTAAACGATGCATGCATTTATGAGTTTTTCATATTAAACGCAAGACAACAATAAGTGGGTATTTTATTTCCAAATTGTCGACAGCAATTGAGTGCAATATATATGCTGAATAATAAATTCACTATAAAATAATTAGCAAAGCAATTTAAATTTAACTACTCAAATTATAGCGATAATAATAGTAAATCTTTTTGTTACGTTATTTTTATGACGATATAGTGTAATACCAATTTTTCAGAATAATCCATAATGAATCGTCAAATATTTAATGGATGGATATTATTACTTTTTCTTTTTTCAACAAAAGTATAAAAATTTCAATGTTGTAAAATCGAAATCGTGTTACACAGCTTGGATAATAATTTATGATGCGTCTAATTAATTAGTTAATTCAGGATGCAGTTGTCATGTGTGCATAAATGCCATGGTACTGACAGCTTTTTAAATGTGCAATTGATTTTGTAAATAAAATAAAATTGATGATCCCTACTTGAATTTAAAAATAAATAAATCAAGTCATGTATATGTAAGCATCAATGAACTTGACAACCTTTACCTTATACTAAATTTTAAATTTATATACGTATATAGTAAAATTAAATATTTAAACTTACCCTTCATTTTGCGTGGTGTGTGCATATGTGTGATGTACCCTATGAAGATTGTACTCCTGCTGCGTTATGTGTGTTAACACACACCAATGTTGAAATTATTAATAATTCCAAATAAAGGTAAATAGTAATCCGATAATGTCAGATAATGGTCACCTGGCTGACGACACCACTTGCCTCCTGATATTTTATTATTTGCTTAAACAAAAAATAAATACATATTCTTCATAAACACACATGAATAAATAACACTGAGATTTACTGATTTAAAAAGTTTAAAAAATAAAAATAAATACAACAAAAAATAAACACACTTTTGTCACGTAAGTTTGTTAAAAGTGTGTTAAAGTAAAACCCTCAATAAAAAAATGATTAAGCAAGTACACTCACACATATACACTATATGATAATTAAAAAATCTCTACTAATTTACAAGAATGTTTATGACGTCTATGAAAATACCTAGGTCATTTTTATTTTACTTATGTTAAACAATTTTATTGTAATTAACTTTGATCACGATTTTTTTTATTTTCTTTTTTACGTTGACTTTTGAAGTCTCAAAAAATACCCATGAGTTGAATTTTATTTCAAGAAAAGCATAGCGTTAAGCCTGAGCTACTATTTCCTTTGTGGTTTCAAGTGACGTCCTACTTTAAAGAAGTCAACGAGTTTAGAAAAATTTGGCTAATTCCAATTATCCCAAATTGAAGATTTAAATTTCACAAGAAAAAAAAATAAATTACAATTAAATATTAATTTTATATAATGCATAATAAAAATAATCGGTAAGATAGAAAATATAAAAAAAAAAATAAAAGCTTCTTATTATATGGACTATAGCAAAACTGATATCTCTTGCGAACTCACGTTCGATATTTACGACTTTTTTTCGCGGTCATTTCAACAAATCCCCTAATGCAATGTAAGCTTCGTCGTAAATATAAGTCTCTCAGGAGTTTATAGACAGGCAGCACATGTATATCCAATGCCCAAAGATTCCATACTGCATTTTTTTTTATTCTGTGTTTATGGCTTGATATAGACACAGCATTAACAAGCAGTGTAATTTTATATATCGTTAGGAATTATAAATAATAAATTAATTTTATTGTAAATTATGTGTGTTTCATTATTATGTATCATTATATCTATGTTCGGGAGCTTTTTAGTAATAGTACATTTTATTTTTATTAATTCTCTAAACACATATGCTTGTAATCACAATAAAAATAAAAACTTATGCCATTAATATCATTGCTCCCTTGAGAAACGTTGATGTACACATTAAAGTAGGAAAATCCTATAGAGTTTATTTGATAAAAGCGATAAATCTACTAAGGATTATCCTTATCATATTGACTGTCCACTCTATGCAAAATGGGAAATACTTTATTCAATAGAGGGATGAAAAAATTGTCACAATTCTTCAGCGAGAAAAATGACTTGATATATTTTTAGATGATCACTTTTACTGATAAAAATAAATAATCACATATCAGATAATATTATATTATTGATAAAAGGATAAGATTGTGTAAACGCACTAGAAAAAAATGAAGAAAAAAATATAATACCAAGCTAAAAATTTTATTTGAAATGTCAAAAGTTCAAACGTTTTATTGCTTGAAAATTATTCGCGATAAACTTTATGCTTTTTTTTTTTTTATTTATTCTATGAAGATTTAAAATATACGTCGTCAATTGTTCCGTTGAAAACTTACTATCTTCGTGAAAAATAAATAGATAATCTTCGTTTGAAAAGTTGGTGATGTTTTAAAGACAGTCATACTCGTTATATCATTCTCATTATACTCATTGTCTTTTATAACCAAAAACAAATAAAAAGATAAGAGTAGGTATATAAAAAAACGACTCTTGTAAAAATTCTTTGTATATACGTATATTTTTACCTGACAAACAGAACGACTTGAGCTTTTTTTTTTTTTGTTTTTTTAAATTCCCGGCATTTAACAAAAATTATACAAGCATTTACGAGAAAAAAAAAATAAATGAGATAAGTGTCTGTGTTTAAGATATTGAAATAAAACGTGCTTCTTGTTATTGCTGTGTTTTTATAATAAAATTGTGGAGAGGCCCATCTTCACAGAGGGCATTGTATTTTTTAGAATATTTTTATTAATTATCATAAAAAAAAAAAAGCCCAGTACTCAAGCTTTATAATTTTTAACACTTTAAATAATAATAAATACATAAAAAGTGCGTTTATAAGTTGAATAAAAAATAACAAAGATTCAAAGAATATATTTATTTAATAAAGTTTAAATTATAAAAGGGAAAAAGCTTCAACCTGGGGAGCTAGTCCGCTCTGTTATTATCAATTGAAAAATTTTTAAAATAAAAAAAAAAGCTTGTATCTGTGAAGTTGGGAATTTATTACATCAACTCTAGGAACTGAGCCATTTTTATATTAATTTTTTTTCATGTCGAAAACACTCAAAGTAACGCAATGGAGCATGAAGTTGAAGATAGGTCTTTTTTATTTTTATTTCAATGTTTTTGATAGTTAGGCCTTTCTGTTATTGAGCCAACAATATACAACAATAAATATTTTGTAACAGACAATCATCCAAATTATTTTCCATCTCAATAGTTATACAAGTAGCAAATTTATTCACATTTTATATAGCGATAAAATAGCATTTTTCATGTCTATTATATTGCAAGAGAGAAATCCTGTGAGATCTTGAATCTAGACATTTACAAAGAGTTATTACATATTTCATTTTAACGAATGAACGTGCTGTGTTACAAGCCCAGATGGTTTATATATTTCACATGCATTCAATCTGAGACAGTTAAATATATGAAGATATAATTTCAATACACAAAAAGACGTGCTTTATTTGTATTTGCGTTTAATGAAAAAAATACACTGCACATGAGCCCCGATTGACTAATAAAAAAAATTATTTAAAAAAAAAAAAACCATGTTGGTTTGTTAACTCACAAACCAGCTTTACATTTGCTAATAAATTTTCTTTCTAAAATCCACCCCTAAAGTCCATGAAAAAATTGCTAAACAATTCTCAAGTTTCTGAACTTTTAGGCTGCGTGCCAACGACAAATAAAATACAACCAACATTGAACTATTGATTCCATAAAATACATCTAAATTATTTATTGCGTCAATTTAGAAAATTTAAATTGACATAATAAAATCAAAGTCAAAATAACACATTATTGACTCATTAAAATAAAAGCGGGAATGAAATAATAATGATCAAATATACCCTTTGGCGGATTTTAAAAATATATATTTTTTATTATTTAAATTTAAACTTTTTCTTTAACACAAATTGTAACTGTATACGATAAAGTAAGTTCCTAAAACTTTGATGAGAATATTAATAACTTTATATGAACCCCACGGCGATTTTAGTATACAAAACTAAAACGAACCATCAAAATGAATATTTAAATAAGTTTTAAACAAGATTGGAAAATGACCTCATCACCAAATCATTCACAAAAAAAAAAATAAACAAATTAAAAATTTAAAAATAAACAAATACCTTTTTTTTCCATAAATATCAATTGACAATATCCAAAAAGTATATCCAAGTGTCTCAGTAATCAGACACACTCTTTCAATCACAATAAAAAAATAAATAAAAATGATAAAAAAAAATTTAACTGTATAAATGCGTTAAAAATCAAAGACAAATAAAAACGAAAAGAGAAAAATAAAAAAAAAAAAATTGAAAAATAAAAGAAAATATTTAAAAAAAAAAAAGTAAAATTCACTTGAAAATGAAGCAAGGTAAAGCACTATTGCACGACCGGCTGTTTTGTATAGAAGAGTTAAAAGCAAGTTGTGCAAAAAATTGTGAATATGACCTAGTTTTGAAGTAAAATAAAAAAAAAAATGAAAAATTTAGGGAAAGGGATTTAGAACTGTTGTACTTGAGGTAAAATGTGCGGGTAATGTTGACGCGATTGCAACGCGAGTCTCACTGAAAAGCTCAAGCTCAACGTATAAAATGCTTGGTGCCTCCGGGTCTGTAATATACAAAATATTCATCTGCACATTGCTGCCTGCGCAACCCCTTCTTATTGCTAAAATAATTTGATATATATATATATGCTGAATCAGGGATTAATAAAGGACAAAAATATATATATAAAATATTTTTGTCTCATTTTGTATTGAAGCTCCCAGCAGTATCCAACAGCAGTACCAGACACCAGTGCCAGAAGCCTGGAGCCAACGATGAAACCCTCGCCATTTCGCTTGTTCTCTTCTCTCGAGGTTCCCTTTTACTATTTTCATCCCTCTAACAATTCTCTCTCGTCTCTCATCCCTCTACTCTTTTATGGATCGATCACAACACACCAAAGTCCAACCTATATATTCAACTCACATATACAAACTAAATGTTTACACCAACCTGGCTACATTCCTTTGACATTCCAATACACATTTTTTTTTTTTTTCAGGTTCGTTTTTTGAGGTTTTATTTTTCGCTTGACATTATCAGTTGGCCAATGTTTTTCTGTCTGTACATACTTTTGTTTGACCACTTTGGCTTCGATATTTTTCATCAGATATATATTTTTTTTTTTCATATATTACATTGTTTTGACATTTTTAAATTTATTATTTTTATGAATTGAACACAAAATTTAATTTTAGTTTTGTTCTTAGTTATTTTAATTATATAAAAAAATGTTTTGGTTTTTTTTCAAATTAATTATCCAATTTGTTTAGAGATTTTTGTATTTAAATTTTAATATTTTTAGGTGAAAAGTATATTTGTAAAAATTATTTAGAAATTATTCAATAATAAATTTGATATTGGAATTTGAAAAATTTTTTAAATGAAACATTGGCTTGTTTGACATTTCAAGCATAAATAAATTGAACAAAAATTTAATATTAATTTGGGAGTAATATCATTGAAAAGATAATGTCATATTGAATTAAAATTAATTTATTGTGATTGGTTAAATTAAAATAAAAAAAAAAGTGTTTCTTCGTAAAAGGCCCTGTTGAGTTATCGGTTTGGGACCGACCCAATTATGCACATTACTTTACTTTGACCAATACACACTGCCCAACTCAAGGATCAGTCTCGCGACATCCTACTCCATTGTTGAGAAGATGGCAGTGGCTAATAGCAACAATGCTACGACTCTTTCGGTCAGAGATCCAGGGACCTTCCTCAGAGCTATTTTTTAGTTACGAGAACTCTGATTGTAGCTCCGCGGTGCGGCTCGGAGAAACTCCGATGACTGACAAAATCGAACTTGTATATATAGTCATGTTGTTCGACATGACCACAAGTGAGAAAGATTTTTAATATTTCAACTTATTTTTAGCAATAATAGCGGTAAAATAATTATAATTATTTCGATAAGAAATTTTATTTTCATCTAAACATTCAATTTATTAAATTTATTATTAAATTTTTTTTTTTATTAATTTCCTAGAAGTGGAAAAAGAACATAATCATGGAGCGATATCTTCGGAGTTAGTCTACCAAGTATCTATCGATTTACCCATGGTTAATAATTGTAATATAAGATGAGAAAAAAAAAAAACGCACGAATACGTAAATTGCTGATTCACGCTGTAGTGATCGCTTTGTACGTAACGTTAATTATTGAGCGAAGCGTGTGGTAGATAAACCTAATCATGTGACTATGTGTATATGTGACATATGACATGTATCAGATAAACCTGAATAAAAATATACTATCGATCAAAGCAACCATAACAATATGCATTTGAAAGACTACATTCTGATAGATTAGTCTGTGAAATAATTCAACAGAATAACTTGACGGAAAAATAAATAGAAATATTAATATCACAGTACTTTTGAAAGACGTTGTAAGTAATGAATCGAAAAGAATAAAAAATAAAACAATATGCTTGTCTTCTGTCAAGTTTTTTAATTAATGTAACAATCGATGAAAACTTTGATAAATTGTATGTTACATACGAATATATTGCAGAATGTTCGTTAATTTGTTTTACATTTGATAGAAGAAGAAAAAAATCAACAGGAAAAAGCTCTTATAGGTCAAATGCTTGAGAAAAAAACATCAAATCAATAAATGGAAACAAACAAAGTCAAATGAAAAAAATAAAAACAGTTGTGATCAAAGTTAATTACAATAAAATTGTTTTATATAATATAAGTAAAATAAAAATGACCTAGTAGGTATTTTAGAAAGACGTCATAAACATTCTTGTAAATTAGTAGAGATTTTTTAATTATCATATAGTGTATATGTGTGAGTGTACTTGCTTAATCATTTTTTTATTGAGGGTTTTACTTTAACACACTTTTAACAAACTTACGTGACAAAAGTATGTTTATTTTTTGTTGTATTTATTTTTATTTTTTAAACTTTTTAAATCAGTAAATCTCAGTGTTATTTATTCATGTGTGTTTATGAAGAATATGTATTTATTTTTTGTTTAAGCAAATAATAAAATATCAGGAGGCAAGTGGTGTCGTCAGCCAGGTGACCATTATCTGACATTTTCGGATTACTATTTACCTTTATTTGGAATTATTAATAATTTCAACATTGGTGTGTGTTAACACACATAACGCAGCAGGAGTACAATCTTCACAGGGTACATCACACATATGCACACACCACGCAAAATGAAGGGTAAATTTAAATATTTAATTTTACTATATACGTATATAAATTTAAAATTTAGTATAAGGTAAAGGTTGTCAAGTTCATTGATGCTTATATATACATGACTTGATTTATTTATTTTTAAATTCAAGTAGGGATCATCAATTTTATTTTATTTTCAAAATCAATTGCACATTTAAAAGGCTGTCAGTACCATGGCATTTATGCACACATGACAACTGCATCCTGAATTAACTAATTAATTAGACGCATCATAAATTATTATCCAAGCTGTGTAACACGATTTCGATTTTGCAACATTGAAATTTTAATACTTTTGTTGAAAAAAGAAAAAGTAATAATATCCATCCATAAAAAATTTGACGATTCATTATGGATTATTTTGAAAAATTGGTATTACACTATATCGTCATAAAAATAACGTAACAAAAAGATTTACTATTATTATCGCTATAATTTGAGTAGTTAAATTTAAATTGCTTTGCTAATTATTTTATAGTAAATTTATTATTCAGCATATATATTGCACTCAATTGCTGTCGACAATTTGAAAATAAAATACCCACTTATTGTTGTCTTGCGTTTAATATGAAAAACTCATAAATGCATGCATCGTTTACATAGCAAACAATTTCCTTAAAATTGCTATAAACTTTTTAGCTATATAGTTCAGTTTTTGACGGTTGAGTAACTTTTTTTGATCCTTTAAAAAATCATTTCAAGTGGTTGCATGTTGCATAATTACAATTTCAAAAGAACCGTTATGCAAGTGTAATATTGAAGTTGCACAACCAATCAAGTTTTCTATTATTTTGTATTCATTTCTAATTATTATACATATGTAGTGCCAATATACTATAATAATAATGTTTAATATGTCTAATTTATGATTATTTTTGTTCGATGAATTAACCTGCTGATATCAATTGTCTATTTCAAATTACCAGTTAAACATTAAAAAATTCAAGTTTTATATAAAAATAATATTGATAAGGATAAAATTGTCCTTCGTTTTCGGTGTCACCCGTTGGTTTAGTCGGCTAACGCGTCGCCCGTGGTTTGGGCTAAAGACCCCCCAGTTCAAATCTCGGTAGATCGGTGGTCGCACTCTATCATTGGATTGACACCATTTTTGCTAAAATAAGCTGCAATTTTTTTTTTAATTCAAACCTTAATTTATTCTTAATTTAATAATAAATAATTATATAATATAAAATACAACTAAAGTAGGAATCATCAATTTAATTTTATTTACAAAATCAATTGCACATCTAAAAGGCTATCAGTATTATGGAATTTATACACACATGACAACTGCATCCTGAATTAATTGCAATTAATAAGACGCATCATAAATTATTATCCAAGCTGCGTGATATCATTTTGAATTTACAAGATTGAAATTTTATTAAAAAAAAATGTTTTGTATTATGTCTCTCACTGTATATGTCAACACAAGTCCATGAATACATATGGAATATTTTTTTGTCTGATGGAACTTTTGTTTTTTGTGTATATATCTTCAAACACGAAATTGGTTTTCTACCTATTCACCTGAATACATATATACAATAAGTTGATTGATCGTCGATCGAACGTTAGACACTTGCTAATAATGACACAAATCCAATCCCATCAACTCGAACTAAAAAACAAAAAAAGAGAAATAAATAAATGTTCAAGAGCTGGACCTTTAGTATAAACAACTTTATTTTCTTTTTTTTTCATATAATTATTTCATTTATTTCTACATTTTTACTTAATACTTGTCATCCATGAAATCCATGATTTTCCACATTGAAATATATCCAAGGACTCTCTTATTGAGTGTCATTTATACTCTAAAAGATCCACTTAATTGTTACGCTAGTCTTTTTTATAACATCCACTCTCTTTTACTCAGTTACTCACCTCTCTGAGCTTTTATAAACATACCACTTTGAATAGTATGCATACGTTCTCGTTTGTGAATCCTATTATTTTTTTTGTTCTTCAATTTTTTACAATTTTCATACAGGTCTTTTCATTCACACAATAAACTTTGTGGCACAAATCCATCCTATTGTATCACTTTTCCAGTGGAAAAACGCATGTTTTGAAATTTTTCATTAAATTAAGGATACTTTGTTCAATACAAAATACAAAAAAGCTCGATTGTTTGAGCTTGATTTTACAAGCAGTACTACCAATTACATCTACATTGACATTTTTTATTTTGCAGGGTTCCCATTCAAGCTTTCATCGCATCAAAAGGTTTTACATACACTGAGAGAAATTTTAACTAAAAATTAAAATCCATGTTGAATAGAAATTACTATACTGCTTTGTAATTTTTGTTTTATTTCTGGGATTGGCCGCGAGAGATGATATTCTACAATAAAATTATGTAAAATGTCACACAATGTCAAAAAACTGTTATGTTACTTCAAGTCTCTGTACATCGTTATCTATTGCAGATAGACATGGGGTTGAGTGGAGTTAATTATTGAGAATTTAATTCTAAACAATTTATAAAGAATTACTTTTTTTGATTAATGTCTTAGATAATGAGTTATGAGTTAATAAAAATAAAGCATACATGTTTTGAAACGATAAAAAATATTATAAGTTCGAATAAAAAATACTGAACAATTTAATAAATATTCTAATATATATAATAAAATTTATCATGTACACATATAAAAGTTAGCATAGACTTAAATATTTTTTACTATATCGCTTTGTAAAAATTCTGGTTGTGGGGCGAAATAATACAAAGATGGCCGACTGATTGAACAAATGATTGAATTGTCATGTAATTTCAAGCATTTCTACAGCCTTATCTGTTAAAGCTAGGTATGGGGTTAAGCGAAAGTTTATTGTTGGTAATTTATTTCTAAACAATTTATCAAGAATGAATTTTTCTATTTATCAATTAGTTTTCGAGTTTTGAGCGTGTAAACAGAAAAGAAAAATGTTGCCGGGAATTGATTGCCGTTCTCCGTGAATCTAGCACAAACTGCCGAACTTAGCACAAAAAGTCCAACTTTTAAATAAAATTTATAATAAAATATAGTAAATTCTAAACCGGTAGTGCGTAAATTCTCAATCTGCTAGAATTTACTTGTGAGTTTCAAATAATTTAGTCATTTTTTAAAGAAAAATTACAATAAAATTATGTAATTTTTTTATGGCTTAGTAGTATATAATGGCCAAATTTTAATTTCTTACAATTACAAAGCACATAGGAGGTTTTAACAGCATTTTTTATTTTATTTGTAATTTTTAATTAAAATTTCTCTCAGTGTATAGAAAATACAACTTCACTATAAATAAAATGATAAATATTATATTTTAATAATTACACTTTTAGTTCTGGTATTTCATAATTTCCGAGGCTAAAAAATATATTTACATTATATAGAAATTGTGATTTTAAAATAATTAAAAAATATTACAAATGTCAGGTAAAAAGGGTTTTGCATATTAAATTTGTCAACCATATTTAAGTTACACAACAAAATTTTTGTATAATAATTATATATTTAATAAATAATATAAAAATCTTTATTTATCTAATAAATTTTAATTGTATATTTAATAAATTGTTTTAATTTATTTTTACAAATATTTTTTATAAATTTAATGAACAATATTTGTCAATTTAATTTCATCTATCATTAAGAAAAAAAAAAGAATTATTATTAATTAAAAAATATAAATATCCATGTGCATTAAAAATAAACTCAAATTAAAAAAAATACGTGTTTTTAAACAAACAAAAAAAAAAAGATAATGAAGGAAAAATGAAATAGAAATAAAACTGGTTTACAGGGCATTAGTTTGCAAATATTTAAAAATAAAAAAAAATAGTTAATTGTCGGTGGCGACCCCAGTTTACCTCAAAATTTAAAATTACACATGGAAAATGGTATGATTCAAAGCATACCACCAGTGTTTTGTGTTCAGACTGGTTCACAAATTCATAAATGAATCAACAAAAAATATACCACTAATTTCATTTTTTTTTAAATTCAATATTTTATTTTTAGAATTTCGTTAATAATAATTTTTTTCTTTTGTTATTTTATTCAATAAATTTTTATCTATTGTCCGATAAAATTTAATATTTAACGATTTATCTGGTCTTTATTATTTTTTTTATTTTTATTTTAAATCAATTGGAGGAAAAAAAAATGTTTAATTCAAAAAGAAAATAGAAGAAATAATTAGTTGACGTAGTTGTTTAGATGAAAAAAAAATATATGAAGGACTGGGTGTTTTACTTTCTCTGTGAAAAAGTATAAAAACATATAAAAGGTTTCATAGAAGATGGGATTTCAATGAAAATATTTAACAAATCTTTTGATAAATTAGTTTTTTTTCTTAGTATTTAAAGGGGTTAAATAGTTTATTAATCGATATGTATAATCAGTTTCCAAAAAAAAAAAATAATGATAATGCGCAATTCAATTCTACGCGAGTTTTTGGCTCCATCTTACGACAACCGAACAAATAAATTTACCTACTGGTTAGAGAGAAACGGTACTAAAATTTTATTTTTTATTTATCTTTTCCACTTTTCTTCTTAAAAGCTCGATGTATCAATTTCGAAAGAATTTAAAAAACACTTTTTTTAATTTTTTAAATTTATACAGAATTATTTTGCCGATTGAGTATTAAACAGCTAGGTATTGGAAGGAATTTACATTATCATACAGCGGTAAAAAAAATTTTGAACAGTGCGTAAAAGATAGATGGAAGTTTTTAACTATAAAATTTCACCTGACAATTTATCTAGGAATGCAATTCATCAATCCTCGTGACACAATAATATTTTTAAATTTAAATTATTTTTATTTTATTTTTGGAAGATATAAAAGTGCTTTTATGCATCTATACAATCAACTATATATAATTCTCTTGAATATAAAATAATATTTCATCGACATTTCTGTACATATTTTTTTAATACTTAATAATATTTATTAAATTTTTACTTTTCAAAATGCTACTTTTTTATTATATAATTTATAAAATTATTTACACTAAATAAAACATTTATACAAAAGTTTTGGAAAAAAAAATAATAATAATAAATAATGAAAGTTAGAAAAAAAATTTACAGGAAAAATAATTATTGATCATTCATTCATTTGAAGTTTAGGATATCACATTGTAGAGCTGCTTTAAGACTAGTTTGCAGAGCACGATGTTAATATTTCACGTCATCGCGACCGGCACGCATTAATTTAAAAATAATAATTTAAAAATAGCAATAATAATTGTAAAATAAGTATAAATTTATGATAAATATTCTTAATTATATTCGGTGAAATTAAGGCTAATAAATATTTACAAATATCACGATTTAAATGAAAATATCCCATTGATAAAAATTAAAAATGAATCAAGTATATATGACTTTGATACAAGACTTATTTTTATATAAAAAAAAAAAAAAAAGATTGTCTTCTTTGGGCTGTGTCATAAATTTAAAAATTCAGTTTGATCATCTCTTTTGGCAATCAGTCTCGTGTGGAAACAATCGGCAATGTATTGATCTGAATCTGCAACAAAAAATAAAATTCATAAAAATTCAATAACAAAATATAAATTAAAAAAAAACCTTATAATTATTTATACTGATAATAAATTAAAAATTTGTAATAAAACGAAACGAAATAACTAAATTGACTAAAAATAAATTTTCATTTTAAATAATACATGTGAGATTTAAAAATAAATATAATAATACAATTGAAAAGTAATAATTAATTTAATTAAAATATCATTCAAATAATTTTTCTGTACATCACGTTTTACAATCGAACCGACAATTTAATATCCAACTTCAAAGAGAGCCAGCAACTTTGCAATTATATATGTAATTGAGGCCACTACCGAGGATAAAACGTGAACAAGTCAAAGAATAAAAATTCGCCTGTTGAACATATAAAAATAAAAACGATACATCTCCATTTTAATTTTTTATTTCCCTACATACATATAGTATACCTTATTTTTTTGCTTTAAAATTACTAAAGTTACATTAACTCTCATTGAAGCCAAAGAAAAAAAAAATTGTAAATAAAATTAATATTATATATTATTAGAAAAAAAAAATCATAAATTTTTTATGTGATAATTAAGAAAACACAAGTCTAGAATATTGTTGAATAAAAGTTCGAAAAGGTTGGAAATATTGGAAGATATATTATTACCTGTTTGGATCGTCCTTGGGATCAAAACCGTCAATTTTAACAATGTTCCATTCGTCTCTTGGACCCTTTGAGTAGCTAAACGATACCTGAAACATGAAAAACTCTTGTTTTATTTATCACTCTTTGTATATAAATTTAAATAATTATCTTACTATAAATAGAAAATAAATTTTGTAAGCAAAAAAAAATTTAAATAAAAATAGCTATCACTAAAAGATGAGTTAATTAAAATCCAAGATGACCAAAATAGTTAATAAATTCATCTTCAAACTTGAAAATTAATCATCGAAATTAAAAAATAATTTGATTCGAAATACGAAAAAAATTTCGAAATACAAACTTTAAATAAATTGCAAAAAAAAAATTATAATAATGATGGTAATATGTGTTTGTAAATAAACAAAATAATAATTTAAAAAAAAAAAAAGACAACAAGTAGTTGAGTAGACATCTAGAGAATTGGATAAAGTGAAGAAAAAGGTTGATTATATGCGTGGAATGTAAAGTTAAAGTGCGGTGAGACACCTGGCGCGAGAGACACGCCACTTGGGTAACTATATGTATATATGAAAAGACCCCTTTGGGACTTCAAACAACTTATCTACCATACATTTTGTCTTGGTCTTGCATCATGAACTTTGTACGTTTATATTTAATATTATTTATTCAAAAAATATTCGTATAATTAATCATATGTTAATGAAAAAAATAATAGATATATTAGTAGTAAATTAAAATATTAAAAATATAATATTACCTGTTCATGAAAGGTGTCCTCATTCAAAAATTTCATTGCTTCTAAATGTGAATGGAATTGCTCAACAACAGTGAGTTGTTTTTTTAATTGATGCTCAATGATATATCCCATTGTGACATCATCTGGCAATCTTATACGATCTCCAACAGTTATAAATTTACCACCACTGAAATAAATAAATAAACAAATTTATTTATAAATAATTTAATTGTTTAATAAATTAATAAATAAATAGATAAATTATATTCGTAAAAATCCAGAAGAATTAAAAGAGTGTTTTGACTTTTGATGATCTATAGAAAATTTATAAATAAATGGATTGATTTATTAACTAATTAATAAATTTAAAAATTAATAAATATTAAAGTAAATAAACAAGTAAGTTAATAAATAAATATTTCAATTGTTTAATGAATAAACAAATGAATAAATTAATTAATTTAATAAAAAACCAGAAGAATATTGAAAGGATATTTTGGACTTTTGATCAAAAAAAAATTCATAAATAAATAGATTGACTAATTAATAAATATAAAAATGAATAAATGAATAAATATTTGAACAAATAAAAAAACAAATTAGTTTATAAATAAATAATTAAATTGTTTAATAAATAAATAGATAAATTATATTGATAAAAATCCAGAAGAATCGAAAGAGTGTTTTGAACTTTTGATCAAAAAAAAATTCATAAATAAAAAAATTCATTTATAAATTAATTAATAAATATGAAAATTAATAAATTAATAAATATTTAAACGAATAAATAAATGAATAATTTAATTGTTTAATGAATAAATAAATAGATCAATCAATTTAATAACAAAACCAGAAAAATAGAAAGGATATTTTAAACTTTTGGTGATCAGAAAAAAGTTCATAAATTAATTAATTAATGTATTTATTAATTGAAAAATATAAAATTAAATAAATCAATAAATATTTAAACAGATAAATGAATAATTTTACGAATAAATAAATAATTTTGCAATATAACAACAAAAGAATTCCAAAAGTGTTTTGATGATGAAAAAAAATTCACATAAATGTAAAATTTAAATTTAAAAAAATTATAGTTTCATGTAAGTATGTATGTATGTAAATAACATCAATAAATTTGTCTGAAAGGTATATCCTTGATGAAAATTAATTGATACATTGTAAGATCAATAAGCATTAGAGTCGTTGTTTAAAAACACCTTGAATTAAATCGACTTGAGTTACTATTCATTTGCAACTAATTTATGTGTATCAAACTTGTTATAAATTCCATAATAAACAATTAATTTACATTAATATTTTTCATTTAAACAATGATAAATAATTATTAAATATAATCCAAAGAAATAAACGAAAAATAAATTGCATAAAAGGCAACAATATTACCATGATTTGATGAAAAATATAAATTTATTTTGAAAGATTTTATTATCATTGTATTTGATGGTTAAATGACTTTTCATCAAGTCACTGTTTTTATCATTATAATTAACAATTCATAAATTATTGTAATTTAAAAAATTACATATTTATAATAAATTTAAAAAATTATTTTTAACTGAAATAAATAAAAACATGTTAAAAAAAAAAAATGAATAAAAATTTAACAAACTTGAACGAGCGTTGCATTGCAATCAGTATGAGTACATAAGACATAAATTTTGTTTATACGTATATAGTAAGTTGGCATAAAGAAAAATAAAAAAAATAAAAATGATTAAATAAAAATATCCGACGGCAGGTGCAATCGCATTCAAACGACAGACTCTAATCTCTATATGCGATGGAATGTTGCCAAATTAACAACATTAAATCCTGGATGGAATACCATATGCTAACCGCACTTTAATGATATGCATATATATATAAACAAACTCATCCACATAAACAATTTAAAGATACATTAAAATTTTTTTTTTAAAAAACTTTAATGATCATTAAAAAATACATAAGTGAAAAAAAAAAAAAAATAATTATATTTTTTTTTATTTCAAAAGACATATAATATAAAGTATTAAACAAAAAAAAAATTATAAAAAAATTGTTTATAATTATTATACGTTTGTTTAACAACAAATGGGTTTTTTTTTTTTTTAATTTTTTTATACAGATTTAAGTGTGTATGATGGGAGAGTGCGCGCAAATCGCGCAATTCATGAGCTCTTACTTAGGAGTGAACGTTGCTGGATTAAAAATAAAAAAAAATTGCAATAAAGAAAGTAAAGAGGATGATGATGATGATGGTGATGATGAAGATGATGATTGTGGTATAGTGGTCAGAGAATAAAGGATGTAGAGAGAAGGGTCAAGGTGGCCGCGTTCAAGTACAAAAGAGAAACGTATGTGTAGTTGTGTATCAAAATCAATTCGGAGACATAAATCGACCCAATTAGAGAGGCAACAGGTAGTTACAGCTTTGAAAGCATCAGTTATATATATCCTCTTATATATATTTATATAACATATATTGTAAGTGTATAAATATGTATATATAAATATGTCTTTGATAAAATAACGTTTTGGACATACATGTCTAAACAAATATTTTTAAGTCACTAACAAGTTTACTGTTTATTTTTTTTTTTTTATTTTAAACTTTTTTAATTCTGATCAAGAGGATCTATTGATTTTTATTTGATTTTTTATTTTTTATTTATTTTATATTTACAGTTTGTATTTTAAACGGAAAAAGATCTGAATTTGAAAGAAAAAAAATTAACGTTTTGAAAGCTTTGAAGATTCACTTTCTATGGATGTGAAAAAAGTTAAATTTATTTTAAAACTGCAAAAGCTTGAATTTTTAACGAAAGCTTTGAGGGTGATAGTAAAAAAATTAAATTTTTTATTTTTAAAACTTTAAAAGCTTGTTAAAATCGGAATTTCGACATCGAATTTTGAGTCATTTGTTTCTTCGAAACTGCTGATTGGAATTTTATAGAAATTTGACAATGCATTCTAAAATATTTGGAGTAGACGTAAATGGATTTTTATTATCTAATCATCGTTTGTTGAAATGTTATTAATTTTATAACATTTATTAGAATTAATTGGTGTACGCAGTTAATCATAAATAATTTTGTTTCTTAGAAATTTTGCTGTTGTTTTCCAGACTGAACTACATTTATCAAACTATTTATGAAATAATGCTTGATATTAATATAGCCCTGAACATCAATTGCAAAAAATAAACAGAGTATGTCATCAGTCTGTATAAAATTCAACATAATAATTACTCCAATGACTTTTATATATTTCCAATAAATTGTTTTAATTTTTCACTGAAATTTCCTTTAAAATATTACGAAACTTTTTGCCAATCCAACAAAACAATCACTATACTTTTACGTAGGTGGGACGCTTCGCGTCACCTACGTATTGGATTTGTCTACCGAAAATTAAAAAACGCTCTCATTTCTAAAGTAATTGTCAGTGATACTTCGTGTTAGAACCAAAAGAAGCGTATTTTCAATCTCTTTAATTTGTATATTTTCGATTTTTTCTCAAATAATTATTAAAGTTGCCAGTGCCAAAAATGTTAAAAACCTTTTTTTCTTTTTTTTTTTAAATATTAAATAACGTTTTATCTGTAAGCGTGATCGATTTGCACCGACTAATTAAAAGTTTTCTTTTATTTTAATCTTTAAATCGCCGCTATTTTGAAAACGATATCTTTAAAACTCATGGAGTTATTAAAATTCTAATAGAAAAATTTGATGTGACTGTTTTTTTCCCGATTTACATTGGAACCCAACAAAATCATGTTTTGTGGAAATTCGACGCGCAGTGTTGGCAGCCCTGCTTAGTTCATCTCACTCACACAGATAAACATATGTTTATGATAAAATTTCGTAGTGTTGTGACTAAAAAATATAACATTTTATTTGAAAAAAAAAAAATTACACTAACTAATAATTGCACATAACCCACCGGAGTATTGAAAATTTTAATTTTCGTTATATATGATTTTTATAAATTGAAACTGAAAAATTTCTGGCGGAGTAGAATTCATAGAATTCAGCCATTCAGCCATTTTGTGTTTCAAAAATAAAATTGCAATTTCATAAAATCAAATTAATGGAAGTATGTATACTAGATTAAACAATATTTATTTTATATAAATAAATCTTGGAATGCACATGCACATGCACACAAAAACCCAGAGATTTCCATTAAAATTTATTCTTATCTCTGCAGCAAAGAATGATAATGGATGATCGTTGCTTACTAAATGATTCGCAATTTGATTAACAAATAATGCAAATTGTGGAACAAGAAGATGCAAAAGAAACGATAAGTATATACAGCTGCAAATATTTTATATCGGTATTATTATTATCAGTTTGCAAAATCAAGTTCAATATGTAAAGCCTAATAGCCTCTCCATTAATATATAATTTTGGTTATAAATTTAATATTTATTAGCAAGCAATAATTAATAACAACTTTATAAGAAAAAACTGGATTCTCATAATGACTTGTCAAATTATTTTACATGTGACATTGAATCAAACTGAGAAAGAAAAATCAATATAATTTTTTGAATTAAAAAGGGAATATACATGTTTAATTGAGCCTAAAATAAAAAAATAATAATAAAATTTATATATTTTTTATAAAAAAAAAAAGATAATAAATGTTTTTTAAAAAACAAAAATGGGCGTTGTTTTATCCAATGGATTGGAACGGACTCATTAGTGAATACCGAAGTTGGATTCTCTTGTTTGGTGTCCTCCTGGTTGTCTTTTCAACCCTTCTTTTATCGTTTGAATTTTGACCGAAACGTCGCACGGTATCGTTGCTTTTTTAATTGGGCCAGATTAGTCGCCAAAAATCGTTGTACATACGCCTTTCCCCACTCTCTTCTCGTGTCTTTTGGATTCATGCTACCTTTTTCCCTCATCATTTCAAAAAAATATATATAAAATAAATAAAACAAAACGCCTTTCGGCTTTTCTAACACACGAACACCGCGTCTCAATGAAAATAAATAAATAAAAAAATTATATATGTATATAAAAAAAGAAAAAAAAAACACATTGGGCAGTATAAATCCAGTGAGAATATCGGCCTCGTTAAAATACCAGCCGTCGAAATCGAAATTTCGGGGTTAAGTGGGTGATGAAGATTTTTTTTTTATTTCCGTGACTTTGGGTAGAAGATACTCCTTCGTTATTTTTAGGTTTTTTTTTTTAGATTTTTCAATTTTTTTTTTTTTTTGGTTCATGGTTTTCGCAAGGATTGAGATTGTATTTGTGTGACTGTGATTGCATCGAAAGAGAAGTGCCGGAGAATTAAGTAATGGCTTTGACGGTAAAATTCAAGTATCACCCAATCGGCAATGTGAATTCCAAGAATTTTCGGCATTAATAAGACAAAATGTCCTTGATTCGATTTTTCTCTTGCCAATTATAATTGACAAAGATTCAAAGCCAATGTTATTTCTCAGTAATGAAATAGTTGAAATATTCATTTTGTCGATATGGGATATAATTAACTTGATGATGAATTTTGTGTGTGAGTTGAGAAATTTATACCTCAAAAATCAAAATCAACATGATATATAAAAGCTAATTAGCCAATATGTAATATCCAAAAATTTTGGTTAGCCATTGAAGAGGCTAAATATATTTAATAGCAGTTTTAGCTTTTGAGCATATCAATCACATCATATCAAAATAACATCAAGCAATCATTATATTATCCTCTTCAATGAATGATCTTTCTTTTTTTTCTTCTTTCAATCATATTATTTTCCGGAGAAATTTTTTATTTATAATTTTATTTAGTAACGGAAATAAAAAGGTAGTCTTGTTTTTTAAATGGAAAAAATTAGGGGTAACAACGCAATGGAATCTGTGATCTTGGTTATCTATTGAAAATTAACATTTTCAATACAGCAACGAGTTGCCGGGTTTGATCTCTATCAGGTTATATTTATTTTTATTATAATGCTGCTATATTGAGATTGTTTTTTTTTTATTTTTTTTTCTCTCTACAGTATACATTGCTCTACATTAGAAATTGTCAGCATAAAAATAGCTGCTCACAGATTGACGTTCATAAAAGTAACATGATTTATTGTTAATTAGTCAATGAATATAAAAAATTTTAATTTTCTTATTCTTCCAGGTTGTAGTTAATTAAAAAACACAATTTTTAAAAGCTCAAAATCATGAGTAATTATTTATTGTTTTTTTAGTATCATCAAAAAATGAGTAACACGAAATTTTTTAAAAAATTCATATCAAAATATTTCATCAATTTGAGATCAATGGAAAAAATAAATTGTCGAAGTTACTGGATTTTTTAAAGACAAATATATAAAGCCAAAAACAAAGTCTCTATGTTTATTATTTAAAAAATATATATGAGATATTATTTGAAGGTGTAATAAATTAAATATTAAAAACCACAAACACCGTCGTAAAAAAAAAGGAAAAAAAAAATAATAGAAAAACAGATAGATGAGTATATTAAATATATAATAATCTATACGAGAATATCCAAATTAGTTTTTGACTTTTATTTTAGTATATTTGCCTTTTTTTAAAACTCCGAATATATCTGTAATAGATCTTAATGATTTGTCGATGCGAAAATAAAATTAACTCAGTAATGAGATTTCGGGGAAGAGAAAGAATACAAAATATAAAAAAAATAATATACATAAAATGTTTTTTCTTTTAAAATTTTAATTAAAAAAAAAAAAATAAATAAAAAATAAGTTGTAAAATTTATGAAACAAAAATGAGTTGACGTTATTGAAAAATGTTTTTTAATTAAATGTCTAAAACGATTGTAAAGAAGAACAAGAATATAAGAGAATAAAGAAACAGGAGTATCTTTGCGGCTTTGTAACACGAAAATAAAAAAAAATAAAAAAAAAAATTTGAGAATAAAAGAAGGACAGCTGGATGAGATGTTTAGAGGCAATAAATAGTCAACGATGTTTTTAAACGTCTCGATGGAAATCGTCTATACACAATGTGTATACAGTGTAAATAAAACGAGGCTCACATCAGGTACACGTAACAAGTGCAAAAGAAAACAGGAACAAAATAAAATACATATATATTGTGAAAATTTCAAATGAAAAAAAATTAAAGAGAATTGCAAAATAAACTATTAAATAAAAGTAAACTAAATTGTCATTCAGTGATGTCCCCTAGCATAGGGGTGGTTTTAAATTGTACAGTAAAACGTGGGTGGTAATGGTGGCTTGTCAATCGTGATGCCTTCTATTTTATCAGTTTTAATTAAGATCGTTACCAAGGAACCACATCATTGTCCTTTCTTTGATTCAAGTCTTGCTGTTGTTGTCCAACAACGATTGACAACAGACTACTTATACTACACGTCAATCTAAATTAAGTTAAAAAAAAAATATATTTATAACAATGATGATGATGATGATGATAAATCAATGTTGTTATTGTTTTTGTATTCAAGGTGATACGAGAATCACTGTATGGAACGGTCAATGTCTGACTACCAGGTCAATTTGTGAAGACTCTTTGGTGGGCCCCCCTGATCATAAACGTGAGAAACTCAACTGTTTCTTTCTTGACTTTGTTGTTGCTGGTAGCAACCAAGCTCCGTTGACTTGGATAATTGCCGGTGTAAGGAAACCCCATGTCCGGAACGAACATTGCCATTGGCTTCTTAGATAACTCGACGCGAAAATAAAATAAATAAAAAATAATGCTACTTTTTTCAATAATAAACCAACAAAAATTCAGTGAATAAAATTTAAAATACAACATGAAGATAAAGAAAAATCTATAATTTTTTTTTTTCTTTATTATGATAAATTATTTGGAAAATAAAAAATTGTGTCTATATTGAAGTTGAAATTAAATTTAAAAAACTGACATGAAAAAATTTGAAAAAAAAAAGACCGATTGCTTGGAAGGTAATTCTTCAATGTCACTCTGACTCATCCTATCCATCTTTTTAAGTAAAGAACTAGTATATATATATTTTTTTTTTTATTATTAAATTTAAAGCTTGTAAGTTTTTTATTTGAGTTTTTAATAAATTCACATCTGTATACAAATTTATTTTCTATTTTTAAAAGACCGAAATTTTTTTATTTTTTATCATTACAAGAATAATGACACGTGGGTTTTCGTCTTGACAGATTTTTCTTTAGACTTTTTTGATGAAAAAAAAAGTTATTTATTTAATTTTTTGTTGATTGAAGGGTATGTAGCAATATGAATGTAACATTTTATAAAGCTAGATGATGTTTTTGAGGATAAAAAACGACCTTTGTCACATATTTAATTTGTTTTTTGTCAGATAAATTTCAATATTTTGTAAAAATATTTTTGATTGCTTGTACAAGTTGAATAATTAAAACAGTCACTTGTCGGCATTTTAAAATGAAATTTAGATTACAATTAAAATAAAACAACAAATTCTCATGAAATTCAATACTTGAATAAAGAAAAATAAATACAAAAAAAAATCTACGGAAGCTGTATCAATACGTGATTGGATTGAAAATAATTCAGAATAAATTGTCGAAGGAATGAATGAATGCGTTGATTAAGCTTGCGAAAGAAAGAATATTATCAAGAAAGAGATTGGAATAAAAAAAAAAGAAACAAAAAACAAAGAAAATAAATAACACATGTGGATATATATTAATGACATCACGATTCGATGTGATAATGAAAATAATAATGTGCAAACTCACCCAGCAACTGGTACCATTTTCAATGCAAGTGCTCGACTGATGCAAAATCCTGCACCTCCTGTGGCGAACCAAAATTTCACCTTCTGAAATAAAAAAAAAAAACATAACAAATTAATAACAATGCATAATAATATTAACAATATTTCATGTTTAAAAATTTAAAATAAATGAGTCATTAACCATGCGGCAATTGCAGTATACAATGACTCAAAATCCGAGGGAGTTTTCACCTTTAAAGTTTCAATTAACCCCAATGATTTCAAGTGAAATTACACTATTAAAATCTCGAATTTTATACACTTTAAAAACTTCTGTTAATTAACAATATAAATATATTTATATTAATAAACAAAATGAAAAACAATATCGAATAATTTCGAAAAGAGAAATTTCGAAATTTCGATTTATTTCAGTCGTGATTTCGATGACTCAAATTGATTTAAAAAACCATTTAAATATTTTTTTTTTTAATGATTTTATATTTCACTTTCAAGTCAGACAAAATAATTTTATGATTTGACTCGTGACGATATAATATCATCAACAATATATTTATAAAAAAATATACAAAATAAAGAAAAAAAAAAAGATTAAAAATATAATTTTACGATTGCAAATTGATCATATTGAATAGAGGTCAAAATGATTAATCGATCTTTCATAAATTGATTGATTTATTCAGTCTTTCAAGAGCGATAAGCTCCATCTTTTTTTTACCATACATATTTTTTACTTTGTTAAACAAAAAAATACAGAGTATACTCTCATTCTTTAGTCTGCATACCTCAGTTTCTTTGGACTTAATTATGTTACTTAAAAATTTTAAACTCCAAAGAGATCACATTCTGTAAATATATTACAAATTTAAAAAAAAAATCACAACTGATTAGCGGTTACTTCTGACATGTTAAAAAAAAATTTCTCCCAACAAAATTTTTAGCTTCTTTTTTAGTGCAAATTTTTTTATTTATTTATTCATTAATGCCTATATTTAAAAAAATATATGTATATAAAATAACAAATTAAATTGAAATATTAAAAATAAAATAAAATAAATAATAAATCAATTTTTTTTTCATTTTAAATCCTTTTTTTTAGTTCAATTTATTTTGTCGATTACTATTAACATTTTTATGAATCGAAATATATTAATATTAATAAAACAATTATTTAATAAATAATAACCTCAAGAAAATATAAATAAATTGAAAAAAAATTTAAAAATAAATAAACCAATGATAGTGGAGTACATGTCAGTGTAAATTGCATCGAAATCATTGACCAATCTGTTGAGACGATCAAGAAGCCCGTATGCTTCCTAGCAATAAATGCATTTGTTGTTTATGCCTTCAATATATATCTCGAATATATTATCTATAATACATGTATATATTTCATCTACACACCAACAAGTAACACACAAATACTTTAATATATTTTTTTCTATTTTTTTTTCAACCTTTATTTTACTTATTATAGAAACGGTTTACTGATCTTGGTGCATCGTATAACCAATAAGGACACTATACACAATATTCACATTACTATTATTGTATGAAGGTATAATATATGTTGTGGTTCTGTGGGGTGTGGTTAAGTGGGCACAGTTATAACTCGAGAAAATCGCTCACCTTGGTATTATTTATTTTTAGTTATCATTTTTTTTTTTTACTGTGTAGAAATTCCCCTCACACATATGGGAGGCTTATCTTTATATGTAAAAACTCAACTTATGGATTAGAATAAACTATAGACATTATTATTTTTTTGTCATAATCCAGTTTTTTAAAAAAACATTACTATTTTTATTTCATTTTTAACAAATCAGTTATTAAAATTACTTGGCTTTTTCTTGTCGTTATTTTTTGTTGAAATTTTCCTCAAAGAAATAAATACTTTTTTCTATATCTACATAAGGAAAATTTCATAAACAAGATAAATAATTTTTTTAATTTTTATCAGATTAAAATATAAATGTAAATGAATTTTAGTTATAAAATATATTGATATCTGAAGACAAGGCAATCAGTCAGTTATTTTAATTATCGTTCGTTTACATTTATACGATATTTTAATCTATAAAAAAAATCTTACTGCTTTTATATATGTTTGGATTTTTATTTTTTTTATATATGTATATATTTTTATTGTATATAATGTGTGTGTGTGTGTATGTGTGAAGGAGAGATGGTTAGTAACGAAGGGTCTGATCGAACCGCGAGATTACACTGGCTTTCTTGACTAATTACAAAACAAGAGAGACAGAAAACACAAGAGATCACAGCACCTATGTAAAATATACAAAATGAAGCTTATATATATCCCCAATATTTGTGTATGTTTGTTGAAATGCATACGTACAAAAAAAATATTAAGATAAGTTACTAAAATTGATTAAAATATGAATGAAAAAAAAATATTTATTTCATTCAATCAATCTCTGATGTTGACAGCATGATTATATAGAGATTATTTTTAAAAATTTAATATTTAAAATGGATTTATAAAATGTAAAAAAAAAATTAATTTATACAGTTAGATATATTTTTAAATTTATATACAGTAAAAAAATATCAGAAAATATATTCAAAAAATTATTATTTTTAAATTTCATAAATAATTATGTTGTTTTTAAAAATTAGCAACAAAAAAAATATATTTATATTGTTTTTTGTATTTTTAATGTCAATTTATTTATAATTTTTATTTTCCTAGATGTCTTAATTCATTTGCGACATGTCGAATTAGATAGAAAAAAAAAAAAACGATGAATACGTAAAGAGTTTAAGTATTGAAGTATTTATTCCAACTGTCGTTGGAGTTTTCAGTCTTCTAGAAGGTTTAGAATGTTCTACTTAAAAATATGCAACGTTGAAATAAACACACATGAAGCCAGATGTACACCAGGTAATTGGATCGTTTGTTGTTAAATTAATGACTCGAGATTGAAATAAAAATATTCAACCATGAACGCATGTGCTTTTCAATAATTTTCATCATGTTGTTGTCAATGTAACATATTTATTTATTATATATATAAAATTGATTTAATTTGGTATTCAGTATGTCAATGAAATTTTTATAATATTTATCAGAGTGTGGATGGAATTTTATAATTGTATATTGTAACGACAACATTCTTTTGTGACCTTGTAATTAGCATTTTCTTGCGCTGTTAACTGGTCTGAATAAATGAATACGCATAAGTTTAAATAAAACTTTGAATAAATAATGTTCCAATTAGTTTTTCAATTTTATTTATACGCAGTTTTAATCAAATATTCATAAATTATTCTTCTCTTTCTATTGGTTAATAAATAAATAGTCAATTTTCTTAAAATTTTATCAGAAATTCAAAAAAATAATTTTGAAAATTATTTGAATATTTTAAACGAAATAAATATTGAATTTTTTTATAAAATATATTAATAATATTTAGAACAAATTAATGATTATTTATAATTATTTTTTACTGTAAATAAAATAGATCAAATAGAAAAAAACCTAATAAACTTTTGAAATTTATTATATTTGTAAATGAAATTCATTAACAAAAACAAATTAATAATTTTCATATTTTGTTAAATTAACAAATATAAAAACCGATCCTTTAAAAGCTAGCTTAAATAATCTATTTATTTGTCTTCAAAAAAAATCTTAAAGTATATTAAACTATTAAAATTCCATCTTCAAAATCCATGTGAAAAAAAAATTATCAAATTACTGAATTTGATTTAAAAAAAGAGCAAATAAAAATTATAAAATTAACAAAATAATATATGCAAAAAATTAAAGAAAAAAAAACCAACAAAGTGATATATCGTAGTGTTGCACTTTTATAAAGACAAAGTGTTGTATTTACACATGCATAAATAAGTGTGTGTGTGTGTGTGTGGGCCGGATGCTCACGGCGCAAAATAAAGATGATGACCGTTGATAGTTGATACCAGACACTGTGTGTATGTATATAGTGTTGGTGCAACACAGGCTGAGTAGAAATACTGCAAGTGGATTTATATATGTGTGTATATAATATCAAAGTAATGGAGGTAGCAAACGTACGTGGTCAGGATTCAGAGCTTAAAAAGATTGCAAATGTTCGAATAAAATATCTATCCACATGTCCGTGTATATATGTATCCTCCGAGTATATAAGGGTCAATCACGAGATAATGAACACGAAGTTTCACATATAAAAAATCTTATGGTAACGAATGATTGGGACCTGTAGTTCTCGTTATCATTTGAAAATTAAAAAAATTATTTTTAATACGTTTTAAATTACATATGTATATAATAAAATAAATATATAATTAACAAAGAAAATAGTAATGTAAAAATAAATAAATTTAATCGAAAATGTATTTCAAACAATAATGAAAATAATTTTATTTTTATATATAATAATATTTTATTTCATTTTTAATTAATAATTAAATTTATTTATCCAATTTTGGAAATTTAAAATTTAAATTATATATTTTTAATATTTTTAAAATACTTAAATTAAATTAACGAATTTTAATTTGAAAAAAAAATTGGGTAAATATGAAAATTAAATTTAAAAAAAAAGGTTAAAATAAATTTTAATTATTGTTTTATGTTTATGGAATTAATGAAATTGAAATATATGTTTTTAATAAATATATTAATTTTAAAAAAATATTAAACAATAAATTTTACTCCGAAAAAAATTAATAATCAAAATTTGAATTTACATAGTTATTGGTTACTATGTACACCTGACAAAAAATGACAAGACATAAAAATTTGATACATATAAAATTATTAATTAAATTAAGTGGATATTTAAAAATTTTGAAGTTAAAAAAAGAGAGATGCAGATGATAATAATTCGAGTCAAAGAAGCATGACAATTTAAACACGAGCTGGAACCGATGGATGGACACGCAGTGCACATTTAATTAAATTTGGCTTGGATAAATCTTCTCATCTTGTCCGCTCTAAATTGTAACCATATTTTCATTTTACCAAACAATACACATTTATTTTTTTTTACCTCACATATATTATATCATATCAAAATTTTAAAATAATAATTATAACTTTTTTTTTTCTTATTTAAAATTACGCAAAGCTTGAATTAAAATTCTTCATTTATTTTTAAAGTCATTTATTTTTTTTTCAAGGTATTATTTTCAGTATTTATTGTTATATATTTTTGTTCATTTACTTTCACTCTTCGAAACTAAAGTAATTGCTTCAAACCAAGGGGCTGACTGACCACTGACGATATAATTAAAGTGGTCAGATGATTTCACTTTTAGCTCAGTTTATTTTTAAATGCTCTCATCATTAAATTTGAATCGAAAATTCAAAATAATTAAAAATAAATATTCTTGATTTATCGGTTATTTAATTTTACGATAAAAAAATATTATAAGTTTTAATTTGAATATCTTTAATTGAAGAAATTTACTTCTAAATGAAAGAAACATTTTTTTTTTCAAACATAATTTTTTTTTTAATCAAACAATTTCAAAATATTGATTAAACAAAATTTTTAACATTTAAAATTTATCATGTAAATGCTAAAATAAAGAAAAAATATTCTTCAATTTAATTAAAGTTTCTAGAAATAAATAAATTCCATTTTAAAATGAAAAAACTTTTTTTTCTATTCAGATTTTTTTTTCTAATTTTTAAAAAAATTTCTAAACAAATAAATTGCCTAAATTTAATAACCTACAAATAATCGATTAATTTAAAATAAAAAATTACAAATAAAAAAGAAGAATTTCAAATGAAAAAAAAAAAATGCAAGAGATGAAAAAAATTTAAAAAAAAAATAAAATAAAGCGCGAGCTAAATGAGTGAAAGGGCGCACCCTTTCGCGGGAGTAAAAATTGGCACATCTGTTTTTTAACCGGATGCAGTCGAAGGCAATAAAAATTCTGTCAAGTTGTAAAATTAATTCTCTTATATGCACCGTATTTAAAAAATTTTTTTATTAATTTGTTTTTAATTTTTAATCAAACTCAAAAAATATAAAATTATGATTTTTTAATCGACGTTAAATTCACAGTACTTATACGTTAATATTTCTTAATGTATCTCATATTTTTTTTCACCATTAAATATAAATAATAAATTCACAAGATGGAAAGGTTTTTTATTGATCAAACGAGTTATATTCCGATGGCAATCGAAGCACACAACTTATCTTAATAAACCACTAAGATTGCATGATAATTATCGACCTGGTTTTACACATGTAATATTACTAAGAAGTTTTTAATAACACCAATCATAAATGTAGATTAAAAAAAATAATTCTACATGCTATATATTCATAAAATGAATATAATTGTTTCAAAAATATTATGGTTTATTAAATTTATCATTGAAATTCATTTAATCATCGCAAAAAAATGTCCAGTTATTTTTAAAAAAACATACAAACTTTTGTTGATTTTTAATTTAAAATTTACATAGAAACAAAATATCATCTTGAAATACTTATATGCATCACAAAATTGCAGAAATATGCATCATTTTTTTTTTGATAGATATATATAGAAGTTAAACTAAATTGCCCGATTTTATGCGCATTTTCTTGTTTGACAAAAAAAAAAGATTAACAACCTAACACAGGGACTTTGGTGTGTTTCTACCTCCAACTGTGTTATGTCCCATTCCAGAGGCCACCTACAGCAATCATCTACTCTTTCTTTCATGGATCAAAACGTCAAGCGAGGTGAAAAATGTCGAAAGAAAAAATTCCAAGCACCTAAGTTAGTCACTTGAAATCTTAAACACTTGTTCATCGACATTAGTTAAATTTTATAGTACAAATTACAAATTTATTATTAACCTTTTGTTATTGTTTTTTTTCATTTGTTATTATTTTTCATCAAAATTATATAGTGTCTTTGATATTATGGAGAAAGTCAATTCACCATGAAATAATAATCACTCATTGACACAGTTAATGGCATGTGCCTTGGATTGATAGTTTTACTGATAACAACTTTCTGTGTATATACATTCACTGGATAGTAAATAAATTTATATTATTTTACAAAGGCGGGATATATAGCTGCAGGGATTCATATTTAACCCAACACACACACAAAAGCATGTATAGCCAAGTCAAGGCACTAGTGGACCAGTTTTAATGTTCAGCTGTGGCAGCATAACCGTTCCGCTTTATTGAGGCAACACGAGACATGTTTCGCTTAGCTACCCTGACCTCTGGTATATAAAAAATTAAATTCTTATAATAAAAATAGCCTGAATAATATCAAAAGAGAGTGTCAATAATTATTTGCACATAACTACGAAAATATTAAACATGGAAGGAATTTTTTTTCTCAATAATTTCGCCAGTCTAGCACTTGACAATGATCACTAGTGTTTACTCAATTATGTTCTGGTCATACAGAAAAATAGATCACTAAAATAGGAGCAAAATTATGGACTGGTCAGACTATTGTATCAAAAAATTCATACCACTGTTGGAGCAGTCAATAAAGTTTTAAGGAAACTACTTTGCAGCTTCAACTGACTAGGGAATTTTGATTCCTCAATTATGTTTATATTTAAAAATTATTAACGCAGAAATTTCTTGTGATTATTATAGATACTTAATATTACAGTGATTATTATCTTTAAATAGACCTGCATAGTAGCATTGAAAAATTTAATCGTATGTGTGTGCTACTTGATGCGAGGATGTTAGTAATCGCAGTTCCTGGTTTACTGTTAATCAACGGGCTTATCCCTCTTTTACATCGGCAAAATTCAAAAGCTATTAACGAGCCATCGGGAAGGACTCGGCCTTTCACCTAACCGAAACAAGGTGTGGTGTAATGTATACGGTTCATCCAATTATTTATATTTTAAAAAAAACATTATATATAAAACACAACCTGCCGATTATTTAAAAAAATAACAAGTCTATAAAATTATTTAAATATTTTTGACAATTAATAATTTTATATTATTTTTATCAGATTTTAATAGAAAAATAAAAAAATAATTTGTAAATACTTGAAGAAAGTATTAAAAATACAATTTTGATATTTTTTTTACTTGAAAAGTTTTTAGTGAAGAATCAAGATTTAAAGGAACATTTTTTTTAATTTAAATATATTCATGTATAAATGGTAAATACAGATTGTTAATTGAGCATTAATAATACAATATGTAAAAATTAAATATACACAAGGTTGACTTTAAATTACTCGAAATATTTTTAAAATTAAAAATAAATGAGTTTTTTTTTTTTGCCACATTGTTTATCTCGTTTTTTTTGACGTTGTTTAAACAACAACGAAAAAAAAAATTAAAAAGAGCTTTGATAAGATATTTTCATTGACTCATTTTTCTTATTTACCTTTTATATTTTTATATTTAAAGATGATAAAGTTGTATGTCCAATGGACACACGTCTCTTTACTTTTAATCATACTAAAAATACAATCATTTATTTTTAACACATGGGACATACGTCTTTTTACTATTAATAAATTTTAAATCTCTGATAAATTTGCAGAGGGGTAGACAAGTCATTTGCCAAAAAATTATTGAAGTTACATTTTTTTTTTTACCTTTAAAAAAAAAAAACAATCACGATAATGGCACTTACGCTTCTTTAACTTTAACGCAACGATATTTATAATTATTATAAAATTTTTTAAAGATAAATATTTAAATTGCTAATTTAAACTGTGCATTTAACGAATTTTCGTGTAACTTTGATAAACGATTTTTGGTATATATTAACGTGCTGGTGTAGAATGAACAACATCACCCACAGGGGGGCAAAGAAACCCGCAGAGTACAAAACAATTTATACGCGAGAGAAACCAGCGAATATGATAAAGGCAAAATAAGAGTACATCAGTACATTGAAATCAATATAAATATTCTCCACTTCACTGCATAACAAAAATAAAATCAAATTATTACTGGATGTAAAAAATAATAAAATATAAATCTTGATATTTTAAATTTAATATTTGAAAAAAATATATTCTATTACTTGAACAATAAAATTTCACCACAAAATCGATGAAAAAAATAATAATTTAATGTACATTGATGGAAGATTTGAGGGGGTTAAATTTTATATTTGCGAACACGGAGCCTTTGAAGATGCTGATGATGAACAAGACGCTGTTGATGGAAAAATATATATTTTTTTAAAAACATATATTGAGAAAGAAGAAATGAAAGAATATAAGGAAGAGTATTGAAAGACTTTTGTGCAGGTTACTGTCTCATGTGTTTAACAGTGGCCGTCTTCCATCAACATGTTGTTTATCGATACAACTGGTTCAACCGGATCGTTCAACTGAATGAATAGTATATATTGATGAAAAACGCCGATACTTTGAAAAACCCAAAGACACATATACACACATATTGAAGAACAAAGTATTTACATTCTCTCTGTTATTGAGTTTATTTTATTTATTTATTTATTTTGTTTTTTTGTATCAAATATAATCTTGAAGAGAATCGATGATCGAACTGGATTCGATGCCTTGAGCTTAATATTTATATTTTTTTTTCACGACAACAAGTGGAAGACCAGTTGCCAGAATAAATGTTATCTAAGTGATGAAAAAAAAATATTGAAATATATACGAAACAACTGATGGAATTTATGATCAAATATCTGTGGTATGATTGAATTGGTTGGCATTGCTGAATGAACAGATTTATTTTTTTGCTTCACTATGTTTGTAGCGAGGAAAAAAATTTATTATGATAATTGATAAACGAAATTCTTTTGTAATATTTTGAGATTATATTTTGAATTACAATGTTAACTAAATTCTCTGCATGGAAACAGGTGTAAATATTTGATCATTATTTGGGCTTTGAATTGGCACATCAGCTAAGAAACGTTTTTAAAAATTAAAAAAATATATAATTACTCAGCTATTTTTAAGGTATATCATGACAGAAATATCTTTAACATAATTCTCCCCAATAAAATCATACTGGAATATAAATTATCCTGATGGTAAATAATTTCCCAATAGAAAAAATAATATTGCAGTGTGAATTGGTATTTAAAATTAATCATTAGAAAAATTATAACAAGCATATAGTAATGTACAATGAGACAATGACTATTTCGAATTTTTTCAAAATTATAACAACAGTATATATACAATAAATAAATAAATATTGCATTTAACAATTTATTTATTTTTTTAAATTTACTATTATCATATATCTTGGATAAATTTAAAATTAATTTATTTAAAAATTAATTAATTAGTCATCGTATTTTAATGACTGTTTATTATTATTTTTTTAAATTTAATTTTGTTAATATTTATCTTTAAAATATTGTATAAAATGTTTATTTTTATTTTTATTTATTTTTTGAATTTATTATTATGTATTATTGATAAAATCATTATTAAATATACTTGGATAAATATGTAATTTATTTATTTTTCAACTTTCTAGTGGATATTTTTGTTGTCAAATATTATTTCTACCAGATTTTTTTTGTTTTTATAAATTTTATCAAGTCTATTTTTATATAACAAGTGTTCGAATGTATTTAGGTGTTTTTTTATTCGTCTTGTAATCTATTGAATTTAATTATTATTGTTGGAAAGGGTTAATGTCTTTGCAGACACTATGACAGACACTCGAAACAAAGCGATAAGAATCAACTTTTTTTTTATTAATATTTATTTTTTCGTTCTCTTTTTTACTCACAAGGTAATATGAACGCCATATATGCACATTGAACGATTAAATCGCGATGATATCTCACCAAACACACCGGTCTTTTTGCCTCGAAACCATGTTAAATACGTCCTCGAATTTATGATTATCCAAGACACAAACACGTGGGTCTGATCTGTTCACAATTCAAGGTCTCGTAAAATGTTTTTACTTTATAATTTTCATATTTTTTATATATATGAATAATAGATATGGTATATAATTTACTTGTTATTATACTATTTTAGTATACATGGTGTCTTACAAGTAGACATTATCGGAATGATGGGAATATATATATAAATAATAAATAAAAATATAACATACAAATGTTTTGTTTTTTTAAATCAATAGCAATGTACTTACAGGATGTTTTGAAGCTTCATCACCTTGTCGAACAATTTCTAATGGTGCTGGTATTGACGGCCTGCCGAGATACCAATCTTCACGTGGATTATAATTGTCAAGTAATTTTAATAATCTTCGGACATTAACGTAATTGTCATCATCAAAATGACAAAACCATCTGTAACAGAAAATAAAAAAAATTATTATTTATTGCGATGATGAACGTAAAGCTGTTATATATGTTCGAAACAAAATGACTAATCAATATTATTGATTGATGCTAATGACTTGAAAGACAAAAAAAAAAAAAAAAAGTCATAATAATATAATGATAATGCATTTGACATTCGTGGGAAATGTTTGTACGCGCCACGCGTACTGCATCAAATATAGGAGGGTTTAAAAATATTTTCAGTACCAGTATAGACTTTTTGTTAAGAACCAACTTGGGGTCGCACGTGGCTAGCTCATTTTGATTACCGATTTTAGCTACTATGGGAAAGTGTCGTCCTCCTGTTCCCAACTGAAAATGACATCAATGTATATTTTTAGGTTTTTAGTTTTTCATCAAATTTCTACTATGTTTTTTAATTTTATTGCATATATGTTATTGTTTTTTTTATCATGAATATATATTGATACTCGTGATGTGCTTGAATGCGTTATGAGATTTTTCAAAGTTTATGCATTTGTAACTTATTTCAACTGTATTCCCATTTTTTTATCTTCATTATATACATAAATACAGTATTAACTAGAATTTATGTGCTGATTTGGATGACTGAATGTTAACAAGAATCCAAGAATTTTATATCTCTTTTATTTTTTTAAAACAAAAATTAAATAAATTATTGTATATTATTGTTGAAAAGTTCATTGACTCATTATTGCATTGAACAGTTGAAAAAATAATAAAATAGAACATTTTATGATTGCGTTTTAAAGATTCCAAATGATTTGAAATAATTTTGCAATCTTGAAATTATCTATGATATCAAATGGTATCACTCATACCTTGAATAAACATAAAGCTATAGCTTTATGTTTATGCTTTATTGATATATCAATAACGAAATATATTTAACAATATAAAATAATTAGTAATTAATTATATCAATTTATTTAATAATAAAATTAAATGAATTTTTTGTTTTTTACATTCATTTTCATATGAAAAAAAAATTGATACAAAAGTAATAATAATTTTTAATAACTTGGATAAATTATTTCAAATAATCATCAAGGTATTTTGATAAATATAAACAAATTTATTTCATTAAAAATCAAGTTTTTATTTTTACTTATAAATACTAGCTTCAAGTACAAGTACATCAGCTGTAACTAAAGTCATCAAAATAGTCATAAAAAATTTCATAATTATAATCATAAATAAGACCAAAAAAAATTGTATTATTATAATTTTTAAATTTTATAATTCAAAATAGTTTAAAATCTTTACTCTTTAAACATTTCAATTAGTATAGCAAATATTTCTTTATTACTGAAATTCCAGTAAGCAAAAAAAATCAACAGAATTCTCAAAGAAATCAGGAAATCTTCAAGACCAATTTGCTATCAAGAAGTGCAACCGTGTGCGAGATGAGAAGCAGATAAGTCCAAGAGGAAAGGTACACATATATTTCATGAAAGATAATAAATATATATGTGTATTCTTCCATGAGATTTCATGAACAAGATATAAACCCTGAAGATGCAACTAGTGTACATATATGCCAAAACAAGAGAACAAGACTCGATGCAGAAAACGCCATGAGACGTGCAAAAGTCACTGATCGTGTTTTGCAATCAGGTTCGTTATACCGATAAGTATACTATAGCGTATGATATCACCTGCGTATTTTACCACACACATATCGTCAGGGTAATCGATTTTAAATGAATATCGATTTGCCGGTATATAAAATTGTACATATAAATATATCAGCCAACAATTCGATTAAAATCACTTCTCAATCTTTATATAATAAATACGTATTTACGTTGGACATATCAACTCGTCTCTTCTGATCTTCGTGTTAAATGTATACTACCTTCTGTATATGTACGTATTTATTTATATTTATTTTAACTTTTTAAGTTACATGTAAATGTATATAAAATTTTATATAAAAATTTTCAAAAGATCAAAGATCGATTAATTCTACCGTAAAATAAAGATTATCATATGGAATACCTCATTTACTATTCGACAAGTTTTTTTTAAATTTTTTTTCTTTTGAATATTTTTAACGTCGGCAAAGTGTAAGCAATGATCCCAACATTTTTATTCAATAAATATATATTTTTTTTTTTTTCATTTTAAATATATACTTTATGAATTTAACGTGGATTTTTATTTCATTTGATATTTGAAACTAAAAATCAAAAAGTTCTAATAGATTTTTTAAAAAAATATATATAGCTTGTCGGTAAAGTGAGATCGTTAAATTTTTTATAGGGACACCCGCAAGCAACACCTGCAAGAACCATGACAAAATCGTAATATTATGCAGTGAATAAAAAAATATAAAATAATATAAGTTGAAATAATATTCTGTAAAAATTATCGAGTCAACAAAATAATATATACTTGAAGCGAAAAAAAAAAAACATTAATAAAAATTGTACCTGTATATATATCGATAAATAATAATAAAATAAATAATGGAAAAAAAAAAAGGGAAAAATAAAATGATTATGAAACAGTAAAAGGGAAAAAAAAGGGAGAATAAAAAAAATATTTATACGAGACGAGAGCAGAAGCCTTGGATTGCTGTCCAATTCAAACGATGATAAAATATTGTTTAAAATACATTGAGATAACAGAATGTTTTATCATCTCATTCAGGACAATAATTTTTCATTCGACGTTTTACGATTATGATTTGCCACACGTGCAGACCCGTAGGCCCAAATTATTGATTATTAATCCAACTTCGTGAGCCTCGGTACGATTTACTTTATATAATATTTTTTTTTGTAACAACAACGAGGAAGAAAAAAAAAGACAGATATTTTCTTAAGAGACTGCTCAATTATTCTCCATGTATTATAATATTTTTATGATATCGTCGCAGAAAAAACAGCCAAAACCAAACTGCCTGTGTTTCAGAGATAAAAAGCGTATCTCTAAATGTTTTTTTTTTTTTTGCCACAATGTTTATCTCGTTTTTTTTGACGATGTTTAAACAACAACGAAAAAAAAAATTAAAAAGAGCTTTGATAAGATATTTTCATTGACTCATTTTTCTTATTTACCTTTTATATTTTTATATTTAAAGATGATAAAGTTGTATGTCCAATGGACACACGTCTCTTTACTTTTAATCATACTAAAAATACAATCATTTATTTTTAACACATGGGACATACGTCTTTTTACTATTAATAAATTTTAAATCTCTGATAAATTTGCAGAGGGGTAGACAAGTCATTTGCCAGAAAATTATTGAAGTTACATTTTTTTTTTTACCTTTAAAAAAAAAAAACAATCACGATAATGGCACTTACGCTTCTTTAACTTTAACGCAACGATATTTATAATTATTATAAAATTTTTTAAAGATAAATATTTAAATTGCTAATATTAAATTTAATTTTTAAACATTTTTTTGTACTATAATTAGTCTTTTATCGTTTCATTAGTCATTAGTAATGACTCATTACTATTTATGAAGAAAAAAAAACAAAAAATTTCGAAAATTGCACTTTTGTTTTTTTCACCTGCGACGTTTATATAATTTATAACTTTTTTTTTAATTATGTATATGTTAAAATAAGTTTTTTAAAATTGTATAGAAAAAATGAAGAAAAAAATTAGAAATTAATGTGGTAATTTTAATGCTTGCCACCATGAGTGATGCATAAATTACGACAAACTCAAAATGTTGTATAGCCACTGTTAGAGAATACGTTGTTTTGTATATTCTTCATGGTTTTTGATGATGAGAATTATGTCTTAAGTCCAAGAATTAAGCATGAATGTGCTTGTATGCTTTTGTGTTAAATGTCTAGATGCATAATCCAGTGATTAGTTGATTCTCAACATCATGAACACATGTATTTTCATATGCAAATTTTATGTCATAAAGTATATATAAGCCCAGTATAAGACCAAGCTAATTAATTCAAGAATATTGTAATATTAATACTTTTGTCATTTATTTTTTTTTTCCTTTTTATTTTCTTTGTAATATTTCTGAAATTTTATACATATATTTTTAAAAGTATCGCCTTTAAAACTGATAGAAACTCGAAATTTCAAATGAGATGTATCAAATTTATTGTTGTCTTTGAAAACTTTTTGAAATATTAATTCATAGATATTTCATTTTTTTTATTTCACATATTCAAGTTCAAAAAGTCGTTCGAAAGTTGTTTTAAATTTTTTAAACAGCTTTATGTTTCTTAAGAATACATAGAAAAAAAAAGAATTTTTTTAAATAAAAAACAGTGAAACAAAAGCTGCATGTTGGTTTCACAGTTTTTCTAGTTACTCGATACGTAATGAGGTGGATATTGACCACTAAATTTTTACAGGTTCTTTTTTTTTTTACTGACATATACCAGTTTATTTTTTGCTGGATATTCGATTACCAAACTTGTAAGATTCAATTTCAACTTGAACTGATTTCTATCGAGTTTATAAAAATAAAAATTCAGAAATTTCTACGAGTCTGGGTATTTATTTATCCATATGATAATTAATTAATTAATATTTATCACTAAACTCATCATTTAGTAATGTCATTAATTTATCTCATATGTTTTCTATACAAAATATATGATGGTTGTTTTTTTCTGTTTGAAAAAATATGTTGTTCTAGCCTCGGCGTTATTTCAAACATTTCGTAATATATTTAAAATTAGAATATTAAGCAAATTTAAAATTAAGTAGGCTAATTAAAATTCCACTCAACACGGTCTCACGTCAAAGTATTGATAATTTAAAATTTGATAACGAGAAGCACTACATGTTTCTCTGATCGTTCGATCGCAGGTTTATTTTAATTTTTTTTTTTGTAAAATAAAAAAGATTTTGAATTTATAAACTTGGTTAATTTTTTTTTTTAATCTTTGGAATCAACATAAATTATTGAAGCTTTTTTTCTCTCTTTCGTTGTTATTTTTTTGTGAAAAAAATTATTCATGTAGTTTATAGTATAATGTAGTATGTGTGAGACAGAGTGGCGGATGTGCCAATGATCAAGTTGCCGTCCAGTCAACGAGGTACTTCCGGAGAGTTTTAACTAAGCAAGAAATATGTATAGACACTGTGTGTATATATGCAGAATAAAATAAAGCATTGATAACAAAAATTGCTACTATATACATGTATACATTAAAAATACTTGAAAAAGTATAAATTCAAATAAAACCATAAAAATAAAATGAACTACACACTTGTTTCATATTTTTTAATGTCTAGAAATTGTCAAGTGGTACACTATTAAACAGCCAGGACGCTTGATAAAAAGCTCATCGATTGATATTTTTAAAATAACATATAAAAATGTATGAATAAAATCCATTCATACATATCTTGGACTGTAAATTTACTAATTAATAATAACCCCTTTTTTTTAGTCTTATTTATGATTATAATTATGAAATTTTTTATGACTATTTTGATGACTTTAGTTACAGCTGATGTACTTGTACTTGAAGCTAGTATTTATAAGTAAAAATAAAAACTTGATTTTTAATGAAATAAATTTGTTTATATTTATCAAAATACCTTGATGATTATTTAAAATAATTTATCCAAATTATTAAAAATTATTATTACTTTTGTATCAATTTTTTTTTCATATAAAAATGAATGTAAAAAACAAAAAATTCATTTAATTTTATTATTAAATAAATTGATATAATTAATTATTAATTATTTTATATTGTTAAATATATTTCGTTATTGATAGCTTTATGTTTATTCAAGGTATGAGTGATACCATTTGATATCATAGATAATTTCAAGGTTGCAAAATTATTTCAAATCATTTGGAATCTTTAAAACGCAATCATAAAACGTTCTATTTTATTATTTTTTCAACTGTTCAATGCAATAATGAGTCAATGAACTTTTCAACAATAATATACAATAATTTATTTAATTTTTGTTTTAAAAAAATAAAAGAGATATAAAATTCTTGGATTCTTGTTAACATTCAGTCATCCAAATCAGCACATAAATTCTAGTTAATGCTGTATGTATGTGTAATGAAGATAAAAAGATGGGAATACAGTAGAAATAAGTTACAAATGTAAATTTTGAAAAATCTCATAACGCATTCAAGCACATCCTGATTATCAATATATATTCATGATGAAAAAAAAAAAAGAATAAAATATATTTGCAATAAAAGAAAAAAAATATAAATATAAATAATAAGCAGCGACTTTTCAAAATGAGAATAGAAATAAGAAAATTCGTCATGCTCGGTAAGCATGAAGATGTATAATAATTTTTCAAACGACGTGATATTTTTTCCTTGTATCGTAAAACACGGTATTTGTCAGTGAAGATGATAATGATGATGCGGTCATTAGGACTGACATGCACTGCTTTTTGTTGAAAAAAATGAAAAAAAACTATCCAGCATCTCAAAAAGTTATTGTATACTTAAAAAATAAAGAAACAATAAACAACTGAAGTGTAAAATAAAAATGACAGGTACAATATTCTTATCATAATTTAGTTTTCGCATATAGCGATCTTGTGTATGTTGCCTATATAATCAAGATGACTACCGTTGATCCAGGAATAATAATTTTTCTATATAAATATACATTTACATGTAGATATAAACTCAATATGTAAGAGGAGACTAGTATAAATACTTCTGACGCTTTTCAAAGACATAGGATACTACATAATGGCTCAGCTTGGACCCAAAAAATTTATTGAATTACCCAAGAACGATAATGGGTCGCTATATAGTTTAACCTCGGCGTTAGCATATACATGTATAAAAAAGAAAAAAAATAAATATAAATATAAGCGAAAAAATATGTGGATGAGAAGAGCTGTTGATCATGAAGAAGAGACGACGATAAAATATAAATAAAAAAAAAATAAAGGTAAAAAAAAATAATATTAAAAAACAAGGGCAAAGAAAAAGAGAGAAAGAGAGATAAAAAGTATATGAAAGAAGGGTGAAATGCGAAAACCAAGGATTGAAAGGCGTCATCCGATCGCAAGGCTAGTATCAGGTGCAAACCAGTTCCTGGAGCACCACCAGACCACATCAGGCGAATCTGCAAATAGCAGGACACGCAACATTCATATCATGCAGCTACTCCAAAATATAAATACACATATTTTTTTCCAATATATTGAAAAAATTTAAAACACAAACATTTGTATCATGTTGTATCATTTTTTTCTTCATGTTTTTCAGATGAAAATGAACTGATATAATCATATCTGATCACATTTGATTGGATCTAAGTAGAGTTGATTTTATCTAGTCTGATCTGGTCTTATGTGTGATTAGATCTGACTAAATATCACCAGATAGAAATCAGATTAAACTGTCAGATCAGCTGAGAAACGTTTTTAAAAATTAAAAAAATATATAATTACTCAGCTATTTTTAAGGTATATCATGACAGAAATATCTTTAACATAATTCTCCCTAATAAAATCATACTGAAATATAAATTATCCTGATGGTAAATAATTTCCCAATAGAAAAAATAATATTGCAGTGTGAATTGGTATTTAAAATTAATCATTAGAAAAATTATAACAAGCATATAGTAATGTACAATGAGACAATGACTATTTCGAATTTTTTCAAAATTACAACAACAGTATATATACAATAAATAAATAAATATTGCATTTAACAATTTATTTATTTTTTTAAATTTACTATTATCATATATCTTGGATAAATTTAAAATTAATTTATTTAAAAATTAATTAATTAGTCATTGTATTTTAATGACTGTTTATTATTATTTTTTTTAATTTAAGTTTGTTAATATTTATCTTTAAAATATTGTATGAAATGTTTATTTTTATTTTTATTTATTTTTTGAATTTGTTATTATGTATTATTGATAAAATCATTATTAAATATACTTGGATAAATATGTAATTTATTTATTTTTCAACTTGCTAGTGGATATTTTTGTTGTCAAACATGAGAGAAATATTGAATAGAATTTTAGGAATAAAACCAATGTTAAATATTCATAATAAATTTTAAATGTGTAGATGATTTGCTAGAATCAATACTGGAAAAAAAGAAAGACTATACGATTATTAACAGATAAATTAAACAGTCTATATCAACATGCACTGAACAAAACTGTTGTATCAAGATAATCACTACGAAAAAAAATAAAATAAAAAACTCAATCATTAATTCATTACATTCATTCAATTGAGAGCCACGCAAATCATCATCAGAATAATAATACACATGTGAATTTATCGTTGCCAAGTTGAATAAATCAATTGGCATTTGGGTCAAATTAATTGCCACTCGGTTATTTGACTATAGACATGAGAGAGGACAGCTCTTTGTTCAAATAATACATACATATCTTTGACTTTGATACGTTCAAATAAATCACAATATGTATACATTATTATTTTTTATATTTTAAAGCCATAAAATCTTCATCACAAATTTATAAAAAGAATTAAAAAATAACCCAAAATTCGGTATTAATCAAAGTCATATGACTGGCTTCTTCGTCAACCACCTGTTGTCAAAATCACAAAAATATTTAAAATATAAATATCTCCTAATAATTCAAAGCCCCACAAAAATCATCATCATCACCCATAAAATCAAAAAAAAAAAAAAATGAAATTTATTATTCAAAAATAAAATATACATATGACATATTAATTTATCAACTAAATCAATCAAAAAATAATTACAAAATTACTTTCGTCTTGTCTATCACCATATTTAATATTTAGAAAAAATTTAAATTAACAAATAAAATAAATAAAATGTCTTTTGAATCAACTAAAATTCGTAGATTTGATTCTATCGGTAGTACAAAGTAAAAAAAAAAAAGGAGAATAGACAATGACACAGCTAAAAAATTCTAATAATGAGAATAATAGAGATATATACTTTAAAAAAAAAAAAAAAGAAAAAAAATATGTTGAAGAGATATAAAAACAGTGGCACGGGGTGCAGAGTGACTGACTCAGCAAAAAAAAAACATGTCAGCAATTGAGAAAACGAAGAAAAGAAAAAGAGAGATGAGAAAAAAGCGAGATAAAAGTAAATAAATTAAAAAAAAAAAAAGTAATTTAAGAGGTGGAGTTATAATGAACGACGAAGAAATATATGTATATAGCTATGAGTGCCATTTCGTCGTTGTCTAAACGCTTATTACGCTGCATTACCATGCAACAGCTCGTATGTAAGTCATGTACCCAGGGGAAGTCACGCAAGCCGCAAAAGAGTCCTAAAGGAACATGCACTAACCACCTTGCAGTCACCAGCAGCAGGACAAGTTTTTTTTTTTTTTTTCTTTTTTCTTTGATCCTCTTTTCAATATAATTTTTTTTATCTTTCTTTCAATTTCTTGATTTTTTTTTATTTCCTGTATTTCCATTTTAAGAATTTTTACAACATCTCTGGTAAAATGAAAAAAAAAAAAAATACACAGTTGTAATTATCCTGATTTTATTCTCCAACATTTTGACTAATTATCAGAGATTGATATCGATTAAAAGCTCTAAAAATAATACCTTAATTGATGCATTTGAACGACGAAAATTATAATTATATTTTTTTTTAAATTTAATTATTTGTTGGGTTATTTGCTTGTTTAAAAAAAAATTATGACATGTATTTTTATGAAATATATACAATTTTAAGCATAGAAATGAATGAATATAAAAATTTATTTTGTGTAACATACACTTATTTCAAATGTATACATTGCCTTTGGGAAGTTTAAAAAGTAACTGGTAAATCGAGTACAAAAAAATAGGATGGTTTTCGATATGTTAATCGGTCTTGCCTGGAGACATCCTATCTGGCATTCATAAATACATACATACATATATTTTTTCGTTTTTTTTTTTTCTTTCTGCAGATGTATATTTTTTTTTTTAAATTTATTATGGAATTGGAGCTGAAAAGCTGAGATTATTTATAAGAGAATTGCTCTCGTCAGATTGTGACAAATTAAATGGTACAGAGTTATCAAAGTAGCCTCAAGTTTGATTAAAAAACCGATTGAATATATGGATAATATATACGAGTAAATTGTGTATGTATTGATGAATTTTTTTTTTATTAAATATATAATTTATTTGAAGGGTAATGAGATAGGGCTTGCAAGGGTGGCCCGCATGTGACACTTGAAACACTTTTACTCCGTTTAAAATGTTTTAATACATATACGCGTATTATTTTTGTGCAAAAAAAAAAAACAATTTAAAGAAGTGAATTATTTAAAGATGACATGAATACACCAAAGATAATTAAAAAGTAAAAAATATTTAGTTTTACTGACTCATCATTTACGGACTGCGGGCTGGCGAAAATAATCAAGAGCTACAAGTTAATAATTGGATCCTACATTTACCAATTGACCTTTTCGATTGATTTTTTTTGCACAAGGTTAGACAGAATTCAGGCTTATTTTTGTGATAAGTTGCGATAATTTAGCTTGAAAATTAACAATAAAAAATCAGTAGTTATTTTAAATAATAAAATTTACATTTACAGATATGGACATAAAATAATTAGTAATAATTGTTAACTTTTCCTTGTTAATTATAAAGATTAATTTTGTGAAATTTATTCCACGAATTAGTTCGTATTTTAATCCAGTTGTTGCAAAAAAAATAAATCGAAAATATTAATCTGTCAATGCAGGAACGAATTTTGTATTTGTAAATTTTTCTCAGCTACATATTTCCTTGTGGCGCGAAAAATAAATATTATAACTTCAAAATTCATTCGCGCTTTTAAAAATTGACTTTTTTAACTAATTTTTTTTCCATCAAATTCATCAGGATGACAACTTATTTGTATGGTAAATTTTAATAATTGACTTTGAAGAAAAACAACAACAAAAAAATATAAATCAAATATAAAAAATAAATTTAAATATAATATTTTAAAAACTTAATATAATTTTTGAAAATTGAGACAACTTGGTGAAGACACGGTGGTATTAATTAGTTTATCTAATTAGCCATAAGTTTTCTGGATAAAAAAAATATATAACTAGTAATAAAAGAATTAAGTATGAAGGTGTGTGGGACGTATTTCATTTCGTGAAAGTTATTTAACGCCCGTAGCGTAAATGAGACACAAACTTTTTCTTTTTTTTTCTTCTACTGTCTTTCTTTCAACTCATTTCTCGTAATATATATTTAAAGCACAAGTTTTATAGATTCATCTCACGCATGCTGTCTTTAATTTTGTAATATATTTCACGCACACACTGACACTTTAATATTTTTTCGAATTACACGGGAGACCACCAACGATCGTAATAATATCTCGAATAAATAATAAATTTTCAATATATATTTTCAATATTAATAATTTAAATTATTATTTAAAAAAAATAAAAACTATAACTTACTTTTTTCCGGATTCCAGAAATCTATCAAATTCCACTGACATTTTGCAACACAAGGCTCGACGATTGTGAGATGAAGAACATTTTGTATTTATCATGTGACCATCTGTAATTTAAAAAAACAAATTAATTTATACCCAATAATAAAAATAATATTAACAATAAATATTTATTATTATTTTTTCATGCATAGAATTATTTTATTTTTAATCAACAATTTTTATATATATTTTATTTATTTTCTCAAAATACCTGCTTACATTTATAGAAAAAAAAAATTTTTTAATTTCGAATTTTTTTTTTGTATGTTAAATTATAGATCTACAATTTTTTTTTTGAAAATTTTAATTGAAAAATTAGTCGAAAATATTTCAATTTATCAATTGAAAATTTCAATTGAGTATTTAATATTTTTTTTACGTTTTAAATGTCAATTTTCTATCAAAATTTAAACGAAATTTTTTCGTTTTTTTTTGTGTAAATTTCGAAATTGAATAAAAGCTTGAAAAAAAATTAATATTATTTTAATTTTAACTTTTACCTAAGCAATAACTCAACGTTAAAAAAAAATAAATACAAAAATTTTGTTCAAATGTTAATTTACCATCAAAAAATGTCAAAAAAAAAATTCATCAAATAATTTTATTTTCCCTGTATAAAAATTGTATTTAAAATAAAGCTGTTAATCCAAAATAAATTGATGAAAAACAAGAAATTTTTTAATTCAAGGATAAAGAAGCCAGACAAGATTAAATATAAATAATAATTCTCAATATATAAGAAGAAGCAAAAGGGTGCAGTTGCGCGTGCAAAGGTCAAATGTCGGACAGTGCCCGAGGGTTCGCGTGCGCGCACAATTTTCTTCTTGATTTTATTTTAGCGGCCCTTATAAAATCTTGTTCAGCTCATAATATCATCTTGTATATAAAACTGAGTACTTTTTTTCTTTATCATGTCATATATAAATATATTTTTTATTATATTTTTTTACTCTCATTGTTTACTCCAATTTTTACGCTAGTTATATAATATTCCTGTATCATGTCCCTTCGAAAAAAAATTTAAAAAAAATATATATAACGAGTAAATAAAAATATAAAAATGTTATAGCAAAACATGAGCATTCTGTTGGAGTACAATGGTCCTGGTCGTGATACCATGAGCCTATTCAATACAACTTTTTATTATTATTTCATATTTTTTTTTTTTTTACATCGTTCCGCTTGACCACACCCGTGCCTTTGGCGATCATATAGAACTTGGACACGTTCATGCACCTCCAAGTAAATTTTTGCATTGACTCTACAATATTAATCCCGCAAGTAAAATTTACCGTTTTTATTATCTATCTATTTAATCTTGTTCAGAAGATTTATTTTTATATTTTTTTTTTTATTAAAATTCATTTATTTTCAAACGAAAATTTTGATTAATGACTTTATTTTTGTTGCTAATTTGTTATAAATATTATTGAAAATATATTGTTAATTTTAATGACAAATTAATTGATTTTTAAAACATTAATTGGTCCAATGATTTTGTTAATTGTTTAATGAAATTTTAATCAAATTATTCGAGAATTATTGTTGGATAAATTATGATGAAATATGGATGGATTAATAATTTAATGAAAATTGTTAATGTGTGTATTAAAACTATTACCATGATGACATTAACTTGATACTAAAGTATTCCCTCGAGAGACAAAAAGATCAATGTTCAGATAAATATAGTTTGGCGCCAATATAGATTTTGCCTTTGGCAAGCTTCTTGTAAATTCATCACATACTCAATCTTCTTTTTATAATGATAATAAGAACTCTTTTATGTTCTACATTATACATTTATAATATTGCAAATTTTTATTTTTATATTGACATATTTATTTGTCAAGTAAAACAGAATTTTTTTGAGGTAAAATTTAACAAATATCGGCTGAGATTTAATTATTTCTTTGGATATTTAAACTTGATTATTTTGTGGATTTAATTGAGATGCTATAATTACTTTTTGAATACTAAAATTAAGGGTAATTTTTAGATAAGATTATATTTTAGATAGTTGAATTGAGCAAGGATATAAATATGAGAATTAAATTTGAATTTAAACTTATTATATTAAATAAATTTTGTTTTAGAAAAAATTTTTATTTATCGATTTTTGTAATTTAGAAAGTATTTTAAATATATATTTCGAGTTTTAAATAGTAGAAAGAATATTAAACTTTTTTTTTCAAGTGATTACTGTCATTATTAATTATTTTTCTTAGTTATTTATTCAAAGTTTTTATGAATAATTTAGCATGGTTAATTTTTTAAATATTCTAATATTAAAAATTAACTGATTAACTTACTTGTTTGATTTTGAAAGTACTGGTCATCACGGTCAGTAAAAAACCAAGTCTGAAACACAAGAAATAAATAAATATAAATAAAGCTGAATTATCAACTGATTCTATGAAAAATATTGAGTTACAATTTTTTTTTTTTTTTGCTAAACAATTATTTGTTTAGTCTTCGAGATAGCGAAAAAAAATAAAAATTTATGTTGAAAAATATCTTACTAAAGATAACACACAGGATAATAATAATTATTTTTATTTTTTTATTGTGGTTTTTTATTTTTAACCAAAGCATAGATAATCAAACTATCGCAGAACCATGTTTTAAATATTATATGTGTGTATACAATGATGAACAACTTTTCCAAGAGTCTCCCCTTTCACTGGATATCCAGTTGAAGAGTTGCAAGAGAGACAAAAAAATCAAGACACATTTATATTGAATAGAACATGATAGAACATCTTAAGTAGGCAAACAACACCTGCAAGTATATTTATCGTGACAAAACATAACGAGTGGTAAAAATAATACACAAGCTGTTGAAAATATAATGAAAAGAAAACAAAACAACCCGGAGATGTTCCACAACACGAACAAACATTTTAGAGTTGAATATTAAAATATGATGAGCAATAATATACGACAAAAATATTTATAATTAAAACAAGAACAAAGACACTTAACTGGGAACTCGAAAAAGGCATTTAATATATGAATTAACAATCAATTTATTTAATTGGAATTGATAATCAATGCACATTGGTTGTTGAAAAGTTCATTGACTCATTATTGCACTGAACAGTTGAAAAAATAATAAAATAGAACGTTTTATGATTGCGTTTTAAAGATTCCAAATGGTTTGAAATAATTTTGCAATCTTGAAATTATCTATGATATCAAATGGTATCACTCATACCTTGAATAAACATAAAGCTATCAATAACGAAATATATTTAACAATATAAAATAATTAATAATTAATTATATCAATTTATTTAATAATAAAATTAAATGAATTTTTTGTTTTTTACATTCATTTTTATATGAAAAAAAAATTGATACAAAAGTAATAATAATTTTTAATAATTTGGATAAATTATTTTAAATAATCATCAAGGTATTTTGATAAATATAAACAAATTTATTTCATTAAAAATCAAGTTTTTATTTTTACTTATAAATACTAGCTTCAAGTACAAGTACATCAGCTGTAACTAAAGTCATCAAAATAGTCATAAAAAATTTCATAATTATAATCATAAATAAGACTAAAAAAAAGGGGTTATTATTAATTAGTAAATTTACAGTCCAAGATATGTATGAATGGATTTTATTCATACATTTTTATATGTTATTTTAAAAATATCAATCGATGAGCTTTTTATCAAGTGTCTTGGCTGTTTAATGGTGTACCACTTGACAATTTAAAAATTTGCACTTTGGATTATAATAATATTCTCTAAAAATACTTGAATAACAAAAAAAAAAATAAAAAATAAAATGATTTGTTAAGTATAAATATCTATGGTATGCATAATTTGATCTGATAACATGATCATTCGTTGAAACAATAAACTATATATTAAAATAAAAAAATAAACATGACATCACGAAACATGGTGATAATTGTATTAATAATTAACTCTGTCTCGACAATATTTTAAATTGCCAATTTCTTTATCAGCTTTATTTGAGTATTTATTTTAAAATAAATTATTTAAACTTTTGACATTTAAAACTACCAAATTTCAAGTGAATCAAGCTACTAAATTTTCACAATTCATTTTTATTTATTCCCAAAAAACGTCACAAGTCAATTGGTTCAATTGTCAGACAAAAATATTACGCGTTTAATTGTCCTTTAAATTATTTAAGAATAAAATTCTGTAAGATAATTTTTATTTAACATAAAAAGACCATTGACAATTGAATAAAAAAACTCAAGTCATTGTAAAATAATAATACTTAATAATTTTAATGATAACATTTATCAGGACAATGACTTTTGTATAGAAACACGAAGATGTAGTTTAAATAGAATGTACCTGCGTGTGATCACACTGACCCTAACTTTCTTATTATTTATTTTTTTCAAACTAATAAAATATGTTAATTAAAAATCAAAAGATAAATCTCTTTATATAAAAATGCATAAAAGGACATTCAGCTAATTAATTGATCCTTCTTTTTTTTCCACTAATATTTAAAAAAGTTTTCATTAATTTTATTTTTTTTACACACTCGTTGGCTCAGCTTTATCACATGAAATTGATGTTTGAAAATTAAAAAAATTGAATAAATAAAAGTAGGTTAATAATGAATAAAAAAAAATTAAAAGAAAAAAATTATTATAAAGATTACATGGACAGAGAGAAAGAGAAATAATTGAGGATCTTCGAGACTCCTACTCATACGACTAAATAAAACAATTGGTCTTGCAATTATCTTTTGCACAGACACACACATATATAAATGTGACCTAAGCTCAAACAAATATTTCTCATTTTATTCTTCAAGAGTTAAACAACCAAAGGACCCAAGAGAGAAAATTGGAGGTTTGCGGTTTTATTCAAACCGAGTCAGTCATAGTAATGGTAGACTCTGACTCGCTGCTTACCCCGCAAATTATATTATTCTCCAATATCAAATTATATGAGAAATTCTTGCTTCAATTTGAAATAATTTCATTGAAACATCACAAAACCTAATCGACATTAATGATCAAGAGATTAGAAATCATTTATGAATAAAATCCATTCATACATATCTCGGACTGTAAATTTACTAATTAATAATAACCCCTTTTTTTTAGTCTTATTTATGATTATAATTATGAAATTTTTTATGACTATTTTGATGACTTTAGTTACAGCTGATGTACTTGTACTTGAAGCTAGTATTTATAAGTAAAAATAAAAACTTGATTTTTAATGAAATAAATTTGTTTATATTTATCAAAATACCTTGATGATTATTTAAAATAATTTATCCAAATTATTAAAAATTATTATTACTTTTGTATCAATTTTTTTTTCATATAAAAATGAATGTAAAAAACAAAAAATTCATTTAATTTTATTATTAAATAAATTGATATAATTAATTATTAATTATTTTATATTGTTAAATATATTTCGTTATTGATAGCTTTATGTTTATTCAAGGTATGAGTGATACCATTTGATATCATAGATAATTTCAAGATTGCAAAATTATTTCAAATCATTTGGAATCTTTAAAACGCAATCATAAAACGTTCTATTTTATTATTTTTTCAACTGTTCAGTGCAATAATGAGTCAATGAACTTTTCAACAACTAATGTCAATTGATTATCAATTCCAATTAAATAAATTGATTGTTAATTTATCTCGCTGTATAAATATTTAACTATCTATAGATTCATGTTCAATGTAAACATAAAAATTCAAAATATAAATATAATATTTCTGAGAAAAAAAAAAAAAACGATGATACCGAAACATGATCGTATATGCAAGACGCTATAACTCATAAACAACACAATATCCAATTCACCATCAAATCGAATTGCAACACGCAAGCAGAACTTACTTTGAATACAAAAGATTCGCCAATCAAAATTAAAACTTGTATAATTCACAGCTACTACGTGTCATTATTACTATATTGTTTTTTTCTTTTTTCATTTCTACAATATGTCTCAGTTCCCAGGCTTAATTATTTTCTCAGGTTTAAAAATATATATTCACTAAAAAAAAAAAAAAGAAGCTACTCAAGAAAAAAAACCAACAAACTGTTTCTTTTCATTTGAAGATTCCAGAAAGGATTGTTGTTGTCTTATTATTTTTTTAAAAATGTTTATACCACCAACAGTGAGGTGCTCACAATGCGCGCAATTAGCCAAAGCGAGATAATAATATCATCATCATGATCATTAACAACTGTAAAGTGTATACATCATGCAAAAAAAAAGAAAAAAAACCAAGTCCGGGTTCACATCCGTATAAATAATATGCAACTAATATTTTATAATTAAAAATCCCATATTCTCACATTTCATTAATATAAAAATTTTCTAATTAAACCAAGTAAATTAATTAATTAAAAAACCACCTTACCCTGTCACAACAAAATCAACAACAACAATTTACATAAAATTATCACAAAAAGAAAAACTAAAAATCAATGAAAAAAAATAAGAAAGATAAACAAACCTGATCTTTGGCATGTTGAAACCACGTGGCAATGATAGATGGTAAACGTGAATAGTGATAATGTTTTGTTGTCTTGACACTGATAAAGACATCATTGAGATCAGTTGAAAATGGTGCCATTGTTGCTGTTGCAACTGACGGAGTAACTGGTATTTCATCAATAATTGTTTTTTGTATTTCTGATGCATCAACATCAAAATTATTCATAGCACCAACTTCAATTTCATTGTTCTCTGGCCACTAAAAATTAAATCATCATCATGTTAGTCATAAAAAAGATAAATATGCAAAAATGATAATTTTAAAATTTATTTCTCACCTGGCGAGGTACAACAACTGCTTGATAAAGTAATATAGTAGCATAAGCAGTCAAAAGAATAAGTCCAATTGCTTGCAAACCACGTCTTGCCGACATAGCCCGAGGCATGATGGGGTTGGTGGTGGTAGCGGTTGTCAAATTACCACCAACCACCAGTCCCTGTATTTGATCCCCTTGACTGTACTTATTACTCCAACACCATTCACTAAAATTATCTTGATTTTGTTGATTATTATTTGTAACATTCAATAACCACTTAATATTATTATTATCATTCTTCTTATTACTAGTTATCAACGATGGAAACAACACAGTCATAACAAATATTTTACTTTAAATTCTCGTAAGCAAAAAAATTTGCATACGAAAATTTCACTTTTTATTTGAAAAACTAAACACTAAATTTACACAATGTTGTTAAAATTATTCAACTATTTTATACACTTTTATTTATTTATTTATGTGAAATGTATGAAATTTTTTTTACTCCAAATTATCAACAAAATAATTCACTATTTCAAGGTTACTTTCAGTCATTTTTGCAAATTTTTTTTTTCTTTTTTTTTGCATTCAAATTTAATTGTCAAGTTAATATTTGAAATAATTTTTATATTTATTAAGATTATTTAATTGTTTATTAATGATTTTTTTTTTTTGGAGTTATTGGCGAATTTTGGTTGCGAAAAAATTAACTTTGACCACACAGGAAGATTGATCAATGGACTGACCTGCACCGGCGCGCGTTAGACCACCGACTGCCGGAGCCAGTGGTTCAACCAACAACACGAACACATGCCTCATTCTCTCTCTCTCCTTCTCCCTCTCTCTCTTGCTTTCTCTTTAGACTGTATACTCAAGGTGCGTTTTTACTCAAACTAGATGTTTATCAACGACAAATAAATACTTGCTCTGAATAAATATTAAAATTTATCGACTGATAATTGTCAGAGCAATTAATCATTTTGATAATTGTTTAAAATAATCATAATAATTTAAATATATAAATCATGTGCGTGTGTGTGTGTAATAAAAATGGAGACTGAAACTGTGCTTGTCATAGATGGCGTTAAGCAGCGTTAAGGTGAAAAATATAGAGCAACCAATGAGAAAAAAAAATTTAAATTTATAGCAACAATAAAAACAAAAAAAAAATCTTATAAAACAAGTCTTGTACGGATTCGGTAATAAATCACCTAAAAAAAATCGTAAATATTATTAATTAATAACAATAGACACATACTTGATTAACAATAGAAATAACCCTTAATAATGTATTCGTTCAATTTGTTATTTAATTTTTATACAATTGTCATGAATTTTTAATTTTCAAGAGGTTATGTATACATGTGACTACAGTCACACGAAAAAAACAGCTTAATAATATTTAATATAAACAATAATACTTGTTATAAAAATGTAATTTTAATTTGAAATATTTTAGCCGAATTAAAACTAGTTTTATTAATAAATATTTTTATGTTATTTAATTTTTTTTCAGTATCAAAACATGAAAAATTGCAGGGCCAATTTCGCCACAATTTCAGAAACAATGCATTCGATTAAATTAATTAATTCAAATGGAGCACTCTCGATCACTCAAAATCAACAAGTATTATTATCATCATCATCAATTTATAAAACGGTAATAAATAAATAAATATAAATAAATAAATTAGTTTAACAACATTATTAATGATAAAAAAAAAATTTCAGACAAGATACTATTCAAATCAAGCAAGAAGACCAAATTTTATATCACAATTTTCAGATAATATGAAACAAGAAATGCAAAAAAATAAAGAAATGAAAGAATCATTAAAAAAAATTCGTGAAGAAACTGAAAAATTAGAACAATCAGATGCATTAAAATCAGCACGTCAAAAATTTCATACTGTTGAATCAGAAACAAGTAAAAGTTCTGATGTATTAAAAGAAAAACTAGATACACTTAAAGAAAAAGTACAAGGTGTTATTGATGAAGCTGGTAAAACTGAACTTGGTAAAAAAGCTGATGATTCAACAAAAACAGCAATGGATACTGCATCAACAATTATTAATGAAAAAACTCAATCATTTAGTAAAACAAATGGATATAAAAAAATATCCAGCATGGCTGAAGTTATACTTAATAAAATTGACAATGATCATTATTTACGAGGACGTGTTTATACACCATTAAAAAAATTACGTAAACGTAAAGAAATAATTGAAGCTGATGAAAAAATATATGAAGTTAATAATGATGCAGCTGGTGTTGAGTTGCATAAAGATTCAAAATTTTATAAACAATGGGAAGATTTTAAAAATAATAATCCATATGTTAATAAGATGCTTGATTGGAAAATTAAATATGATACATCAGAAAATCTATTGATACATGTATCAAGATTAATTACTGATGACGTAAAAAATGTTATGGGTGGTTTATTTGGAGATAGTGAATTATCAAAAACACTTACTGAAATACGTAAGACAAATCCAAGCTTTGATAGAACACAATTTTTACATGATTGTCGAGCAGATATTATTCCAAATATATTAGAAGCAATGATGAGAGGTGAATTAGAAATTTTGAAAGATTGGTGTCATGAATCATCATACCATACAATTGCACAGCCACTTTTAAAAGCTAAAAAATTAGGATATAAATTGGATAATAAAATTTTAGGTAATGTATTTATATTTTATATTGATATAGCTATAATTTAATTAATTATTTTGGAATTTTTTAGATATTGATAATGTTGAATGTTGGTCTTGCGAAGTTATGGAAGGACATGGACCTGTTTTCAAAATTGATTTTCAAACACAACAAACACTTTGTATTAGAGATGCTAAAAATAATGTTATTGAAGGTGATCCAGATAAAGCTATAAGAGTCGATCATAAATGGGTATTGTGTCATGATAATAGCGAAATGAATCCAAAAGCAGCATGGAGATTGTTAAAATTTAAATCAAGTCCACGTATAGTAAGGAACAATTTTTCTAGCCCTAATTTTTTTTTTTTTATTTCTTCTATTTTTTTTTTTTATTCTTTCAGATTGTGCCCTAGACGAAATAATTCCATACTTAATACTTGGCTTATTTTTAGTTAACTAAACCGTATGACTTGCCTCATGTGTTCTACTTTTTTTTTCACGAAATAAAATTTTTTTTTTAAATATCGGGAAAACAGGAAAAACAGGAGGTGAACCAGAAATTACATAAAATACCTCTTGCCTCATTCTATGATCCTGTTAAAAAATATATTTGTTTTTTTAATTTTTTTTTGAAAAATAAAATTTATTTTTTAATTTTTTCAAAATATCAGGAAAACAGGAAGGATAGAAGGTGAACTATAAGTGAAATCAAATACCTCTTAACTTCTTCTATATTCCTGATAAAAAATAAATTTATTTTTGAAATATTTGAAATATCAAAAAGACAGGAAGGACAGGAGGTGAACTATAGATAAAATCAAATACCTTTTAACTCCTATATTCCTGATAATAAATAATTATTTTTTTTCCTTCTTTCCATATTTTGCCTCAAACGTATTGTTCAATTTATTATAATTTATTAATATTATTAATTTTAATTAGTCGTAATATTTAATTTAAATAAAAAGAAAATTGTTTATTAATTTTTTTAATGTTTATTATCAAATTGATAAATAAATAAGTATATTTAATTGATAAAATATATAATATTTATTTTGAAAAAATAATTCAAATAAAAATAAAATGAATTTCTAATTTAATCAATTTTGTATTTGCGAGTGTATATATTTTTAGAGCTGGATATTTCATCAAACCTTAGAACAATAGATATACTATTGTTTAAATAGATATAGATATTTTCAATATTTTTAATTTAAGCCTATTTGGAACTTTCCTATCTTAAATAATAAATAGATTAAAAGATATAAATATTATTTATTTTTTGCGAGTGATTGCAATATATACGTATGGCTTCGCCTCCGTAAAAAATATTATTTTTACTGATTTCAATTGCACAAATTTAGATTTATCGCAAAACAAAATCAGCGTGATTGAAAAAACGTATTAATATAATTATCATTGTGATTGATACTGTGAGTAATGATAAAAAAAAATCATAAAAAATACTTAAAACTTGTTGAAAACAAGTCGATAAAAAAATTAATTTTTCTAAAAATATAAAAAAATGTCAATTATTATTTTTTGATATAAAATTTTGTAGAAAATTATTATTTCTATATTTTATAAAATATACATTTTTTTAAATAGTATTTTCATGATAATGAACTATGAAGATAACATGTAAAAATAAAAATAAATAAACGTAATATCAATGAGCATTTAATTTTCTTTTTTGATAAAGTATAAGATTAGAACAAAAAAGAAAACGTTTAAACTTCTAGTTCAAGTTTGATTGTACATATATTTATAATTTTATAGATCTCTCGTAGATTATGTATGATAAAGAAAATAATAATAATAATAATCTTTATTAACCCAGCTGGTTAAAAACCAATTATTGGGCCTGCCACAAAAATAATAAATTACAATAATTCTCTTGTTTTACATATTGCATTACAATTGATTACAATTATTTATTTTTATTCACTACAAAAAAATCAATTAACTGTGTCAAAATAAAAGTAAAAATAATAAAAATTAAAAGGACAGTTTTCATTAAAGCTATTGAGTTTTTAGCTGCGTAGTTCTAGTTTGTAGATATATTTATTTTATTCTATTATAAAAAGAACAGTTGTCATAGAAAATTGTAATCGATAATTATGAGGAAGGGATAGATAAAACATGTGGGAGTGAGAAAGACGATCCCATTCTTTAAATCGCGATATTTTAGGTATTTTTTCGTAGTTATTAGAAATATCCTGGTCTTAATATCCTTGTAAAAACAATATAGTTTATTAGAGTCGCAAAAAAATTTTCACTACGATAATTTACTAATTTATTTTTAAATTAACTAATTTCATTATAAAAAAAATAAATTTAATAAATTGTGTAATTTCATATTTATTGATGATATTTTTGTTTAAAAAATTCAAAAAATATTTGAAAACAGCCTCGTCATGAGAACTTTTAGCAGTATAAAATTATATTATGAATAAATTTAATTCAGGATTAGTGTTACATTATCTTTTTTTTCAAAAAAAATAAAAAGAGGTACCCGCGGTGTTTAAGGCAGATATCTCCTGGCATAGAACAAGTGCGTAGTTCACATGCTCTATGCTAGATTATATTTGCCCTAATTACCGGAACATAGATGAAACTCTACGCACATTATGCGCTGGGCCGTTGGCGTTTCAGACATAGATTTATTTTATACATACAAAGTATAATAAGTGTCCTATAATAAATTTGAACTCAAGACCACAAGCACTGTAGGCAGGGCTCTTGCCGACTTGACCATCAGCTCACTCTCGATGAACTATCAAAAATAATTATACTTTATTATTGATTTGAAAAAAATTCGTCGATTTTTTTCCGAATATGAGAATGCTTTGAAATTTATACAATAGATTCTTGAAATACTAATACATTTTATGTAATTTTTTGGTAATTGTTTGGAAGCTCTTTATTTTTTTATTAATTTTCAAAGTTGACAACTTTTAACATGGGCTCTTATGGAGAATGCGATTTTTGTCAAAAAAAAGTCCATTAAAATACCAATATCTCTAATCGACAATATGACATCGTGAAAAAAAAACTATCGGGTTATAAAATGAGACAAAACAAAACGTATAGAAAAAAAATAAAAGAGGTTTGGAGCTTAGTTTTATTACAATTAATAATTAAAGTATGAAAAAATTGATTTTTATGAGGAATTATTGAAAAATCACTAGAGACCTCTTGCAGATGACTTTGAGAAAAACAATATTTCTATGAGTGCGAAAAAGACAAAAAACACAGGAAAAATGTTGTCTCACTCTTCGTTTTAAAAAATCGACGAAATCCCTTAAATTATTCATTATGTTATTGCATTTACTCTTGTAAAGAAAAACTATATGTTTTCATTAATTTTCATTCAGAACAATGGATAAAACAACACTCGACGTCTATCCGACCTTCGTAATAGTCAAAAGAAAATAAGAATTAACTGATAAGAAGATGTGGGCATATGCGCTTGACTGTATTTTTATGATCTTGAAAAAGTTGCAATATATACCAGGTACTCAGTTCGTTCCCGAATACATTTGTTGTGTTAAATAAAAAGTACTGGAAGAAAAATATCATGCGGAAAATGTCCAGTAATGATGTGTGATCCTGGTTTCATACGATTTGGTTGAATAAATTAAACATCGCATTAACAAACAATAGAATGACACAATAAATAATCAAATCGAAAATTGAGTTTAAAAAAATAATTATCAATAGACTTTTTCGATTTTTAATTCAAAAAAAAATTATATTTATCCTCTTATCAATTCCTTTTTTACTATAGCTTTCTTCTCATCCGTTGTTTTAATTTAAAATTAAAAAAAGTTAACATTTGAATAATAAAAAAAATGTATTAATTTTTCTATTATAAAAAGAACAGTTGTCATAGAAAATTGTAATCGATAATTATGAGAAAGGGATAGATAAAACATGTGTGAGTGAGAAAGACGATCCCATTTTTTAAATCGCGATATTTTAGGTATTTTTTCGTAGTTATTAGAAATATCCTGGTCTTAATATCTTTGTAAAAACAATACTTTATTAGAGTAGAAAAAATTTTCACTACGATAATTTACTAATTTATTTTCAAATTAACTAATTTCATTATAAAAAAAATAAATTTAATAAATTGTGTAATTTCATATTTATTGATGATATTTTTTTTAATATTTGAAAACAGCCTCGTCATGAAAACTTTTAGCAGTATAAAATTATGTTATGAATAAATTTAATTCAGGATTAGTGTTACATTATCTTTTTTTTCAAAAAAAATAAAAAGAGTTTCCCGAGGTGCTTAAGGCAGATATCTCCTGGCATAGAACAAGTGCGTAGTTCACATGCTTTATGCTAGAATATATTTGCCCTAAACACCAGAAAACTATGTCTACTGTTTGATTAAATAGACATTCTAGACAATACTTAAGCACAAGTAAGTTATAAATACGCTATGATGCTATTCGAACTCGAGACCACAAACACTGTAAGCAGGGCTCTTGCCGACTTGACCATCAGCTCACTCGATGAACTACCAAAAATAATTATACTTTATTATTGATTTGAAAAAAATTCAATTTTAATTTAAATTATTCATTCTGTTATTGCATTTACTCTTGTAAAGAAAAACTATTTGTTTTCCTTAAATTTCATTGAGAACAATTGATAAAACAACACTCGACGCCTATCCGACCTTCGTAATAGTCAGAAGAGAAAAAGAATTAACTGATAGGAGAATGTGGGCATATGCGCTTGACTGTATTTTTATGATCTTGAATAAGTTGCAATATGAATCAGGTACTCAGTTCATTCTAGATTACGTTTGTCGAGAAATCAAGTAAATTATTTTCTAAAACAATTGTTTACTTTTTATATTAAAATTCAAAAAATCAAAAAATCATTTAATAGAAAATGCCAGGACTGAGTCATATCAATCTTACATCGGATGATCCATTTGATTTATTCTCGGATTGGTTTGAAGAAATTAAAAAATCCTCAATTGAATTAAAAACATTTGTTTGTTGTTTTTCAATTGTTTCAAAGTGAATTAAATTAAATTTTTAGAACTAAACAATATTTTATATATATATACCTATATAAAATTAAATTAAAAAATAAATTAATAATTTGTAACAAATATTTATTTATAAATTTTAGTACTTTGTTATTTTTTGTTTATTTACACTATAGTAATTTATTGTTTGCCAAAAAAAAAAAAAAATGACTGCTTGTCAATAACTGAGAGTGTATATATTTCACTGTTTTCTTCCAAGGCACATTTAAATTATTCAGTATTAAATTACCTCAAAAAAATGGTAAATATTATCAAATAATAACAATAGACACATACTTGATTAACAATAATAATAACCCTTAATAATTTATCTCGTTAATATGATATATTCGTTCAATTTGTTATTTAATTTTTATACAATTGTCATGAATTTTTAATTTACAAGAGGTTATGTATACATGTGACTACAGTCACACAGAAATAACAGCTTAATAATATTTAATATAAACAATAATACTTGTTATAAAAATGTAATTTTAATTTGAAATATTTTAGCCGAATTAAAACTAGTTTTATTAATAAATATTTTTATGTTATTTAATTTTTTTTCAGTATCAAAACATGAAAAATTGCAGGGCCAATTTCGCCACAATTTCAGAAACAATGCATTCGATTAAATTAATTAATTCAAATGGAGCACTCTCGATTACTCAAAATCAACAAGTATTATTGTCATCATCATCAATTTATAAAACGGTAATAAATAAATAAATATAAATAAATAAATTAGTTTAACAACATTATTAATGATAAAAAAAAAATTTCAGACAAAATACTATTCACATCAAGCAAGAAGACCAAATTTTATATCACAGTTTTCAGATAATATGAAACAAGAAATGCAAAAAAATAAAGAAATGAAAGAATCATTAAAAAAAATTCGTGAAGAAACTGAAAAATTAGAACAATCAGATGCATTAAAATCAGCACGTCAAAAATTTCATACTGTTAAATCAGAAACAAGTAAAAGTTCTGATGTATTAAAAGAAAAACTAGATACACTTAAAGAAAAAGTACATGGTGTTATTGATGAAGCTGGTAAAACTGAACTTGGTAAAAAAGCTGATGATGGAATTTTTTAGATATTGATAATGTTGACTTGTTGTCTGGCAAAGTTATGGAAGAACATGGACCTGTTTTGACAATTTGTTTTGAATCACAACAAATAATTTGTATTAGAGATGCTGAAAATAATGTTATTAAAGGTGATCCAGATGAAATTATAAGCGTCAATCATAAATGGGTATTGAGTCATGATAATAGCGAAATCAATCCAAAAGCAGCATGGAGATTGTTAGAATTTAAATCAAGTTCAGGTAAGGAACAATTTTTCTAGCCATAAATTTTTTTTTTTTTATTCTTTCTTTCAGATTCGTCTTTTGCTTCAGACTCATTGGTTCCATACCTAATACCTGGCTTAATTCCATTTGACTAAACCGTATAACTTGCCTCATAGATAATACTTTTTTTCATAAAATAAAATTTTTTTCAAAAATATCGGGAAAACAGGAAAAACAGGAAGTGAACCAGAAATTACATGAAATATCTCTTGCCTCATTCTATGATCCTGTTAAAAAATAAATTTGTTTTTTTAATTTTTTCAAAATATGAGGAAAACAGGAAGAACAGGAGGTGAACTACAGATGAAATCAAATACTTTTTAACTCCTATATTCCTGATAATAAATAATTTTTTTTTTTTCATTTTTCCATATTTTGCCTCAAACGTATTGTTCAATTTATTATAATTTATTAATATTATTTTTATTCCTAATGAAACTTTAATAAATAAACAAACAAACAATATTTTTTTGTATTTTTAAACTTTTTTTTTCAACTCGTTATAATATAGCCTCGGAGTTACTACGTTTCGACGTCGAATAGCGTAACATTTGCCTCAATTTTCGTGACTATCTTCTACCTGGGTAAGATGCTGCAGATAGCAAATGTATATTTGTTATCTGTGTCTGATTTAGATACAAGGAAAAATAAAATAAATTATTTTTTTGATACAATCGGTTACCTGAATGAAGGGGTTTAATATGATTAAAATCGATATTATTATAAAATATAGATTCTCCCTAAATTGTCTCAAAATTTAGGGAGATCCCCATATTCTCCCCATTATTTTGATATTTTGTTAATTAACAAATTTTTAGCAACAATAAAAAAAAAAAATCTTAGTCTTGTAGAGCCCGTCAAAAAAACCATCCTGGCAAAAAATATCATCCATGATTTGTTCTTAATTCTCTTAATATTTCGAATTTAAAATATTTTTATTATCAATTTTTATCAACAATTAATTAACTAATAATCAAAATTCTTTCTTTCATATCCTTGGTTGTAGATATTTTCAATATTTTTAATTTAAGCGTATTTGAAACTTTCTATCTTAAATAGTTGAGAAGATATAAACATTATTTATTTTTTGCGAGTTATTTCAGTGTACGTATGGCTTTGCCTTCGTAAAAATTTTAATCAAATTAAAAAACATGATTGTTTATTTAAATTCACAAAAATTATTATTAATTTTGGAGATAGCAGTTCAATTAAAAAATAAGAAAATATAAAACTCATTTTATTATTCAATAAATTAATATAATTAATTGTTAATTAATTAATATTATTAATAATTTTATGTTTATTTTATTTGTACAGAAGAATATAACAAGTTAAAAAATAATTAGTAACATTTTTCTAATTTTAATTAGTCGTAAGATTTAATTTAAATAAAAATAAAATTGTTTATTAATTTTTTTAATGTTTATCATCAAATTGATAAATAAATAAGTATATTTAATTTATAAAATATATAATATTTATTTGTAAAAAAATAAACCAAATAAAAATAAAATGAAATTTTAATTTAATCAATTTTGTATTTGAGTGAATATATTTTTAGAGCTGGATATTTCATCAAACCTTAGAACAATAGATATACTGTTGATTTAGGCTTGTGTTTTGTCTATTAATCACAACAATGACGTGTGCAATTTTTTGATAATCAATACATTAGATTTTATAAACCAGGAAATAAAAAAATAATTGTACGTCAGAGTGATTTCAAATAATCATTGTTTATTTTATATAATATGTAGAGTAATGAAAATATATTTAGATCAGTATTCTGGTAGAACTCAATAACGATACAGTTTTAAATTTAATGCAGTTAACTTGAAGTGCCTGAACAGCTAAATTTAATAAAACAACAAATTCAAGTGTTGGTTTAAAATTTTTGTGAATTTAATTTTGTGTAATATTGTAATTTTTTAGTAGAATATTTGTTGACTACTTGAATTGTTACATTGATATAATTTTTTCAGAATTAAATTTTAATATTTATGTTACTTTTTAACAGTGTAAAAATACTACTAATAAAAAAATTGATAAAATAAAATCTGCAAAAACAATTAGACTATACTGCAAGATGTCAAGGATATTAAATAAAAATTCAATTGATATTCAACCAAGTGAAGCTGAAAATGACAGCCCAATATTTACACACCATCAAAATTTATCTATTTGTAAATTACAATCAGAGTCTTCAATTGGTACTTTATTTCTAGACATTGAGCGTCAAAATAGCCACAAAATAAACGCGAGTTTCTTTGATCAATAATATTATATTTTTCGACTTGTATAAATTTTTATTTTAAATCTTTTTTATCCACAGAATTCCGAGTGCTTCTATACTGCCATTCAACCCATTCTCACAGCAGCCAAATTTTTTGGAATAATGCCGGTTATAAAAGTCCAAAAAAATTCTCAAGAAAATTTAATTTTCATCATCAAACCATTGTGGAAATTTTACTCAATTTTTATCATATCATATCTTGGAATTATTTTTCTAACTGTTATATTTTCACTTACTCAAAAACAACATAATAAAATTGGTACAAAACAAATCAATTTATAAAAAAAATTCAACAAACAAATGATTAATATAATTATTAATTTTTTATTTCTCAGGAAACACTGGTTATATTGTTTCATTAATGATTTTTTTAGGAATAAATAATACATCAATATTAATATTTTTCTGTCAATCATCAAACTGGATTAAGCTACAAAAAAAATGGTATAAAGTTGAGAAAAAACTCATAAGGTTAGTGTCATTTTTCTCCTAAATAAAAATCAAAAAAAAAAAAAATACTTATCAATTGATTAAATGTTCAAGTTTTTATGGCAACACCCAACGATTGCAGTGGAAATTTAAAATTATTTCAACTGTTATGTTGATGCTGGCTCTTGGAGAACACACCTTGATGCTCTTCACTGACATCAGAGGACATTACTTGTCCGATTATTTCGCCCAAATAGGACAAAACTATTTAACTGTTTATAAATTCCATTTTAATTCTTATTTTTTTGACAATTGTAAGATCCAATAATCAATCAAATCAATATTTTTTATAACATAAATTTATATTTTTAGCTGTAAGCCAAATTACATTGGGAATTTTAATTCGAATTGCTTTTTTTTTCTCAACTTTTATCTGGAATTTTACGGATCTTTTTATCATACTGGTATGAAAATTAATTAAACCTAATTATTGTTTTAAAAACTATTTATTTTGATTATTTATAAAATATTTATTATTGAAGGTATCAACTGGACTTGCTGAAAAATATAAATGCCTCAATAAAATTGTCATTGAATCAGTTGTAGAAAATAATGACTGCAACATTGATTGGCCTGAAATTCGAGAAAAATATACAATTATTAGTGATCTTGTTAAACAAACAAACAATGTGATTTCACCTTTGATTTTGTTATCATTTGCTGGAAATCTTTACTTTATTTGTTTACAATTTTTCAAAGGATTTGCGTAAGGATTTGTTATTGTATATTTAATTATTATTTGCTCAAATAAATTGATAAATTTTATCATTTAGTAGACCAGTGGATAATGATGTGCTAAGTGAAATATATTTTTTTGGATCATTTGGGTTTTTGGTATGTAGAACAGCTGCAGTTACTCTTTCAGCAGCGAGGATTCATCATCAAAGTAGAATAATTTTATTTGCTCTTTTTCATTGTCCAGTATCAAGTGCAAATTATGAGGTTTGATGAATATGTTTTTACATACTTTGTGTTGAATTTATGATTGATTTTATGTGTAATATTTCTTAACAGCCTCAGTGGTTCCAAAATCAATTAGCAATTGACGAAGTAGCACTTACTGGAATGGATTTTTTTTCCATTACTCGTAAGTTTATGCTGAAGGTAATTGAGATGTATACTTAATTGTAAATAAATTAATTGTTTAGAAATTTATTTTTTTTTAAATAATGATTCATGATGGTTTGTTGCAGATAGTAAGCACTATTATTACGTATGAAGTTATATTATTACAAGTTAAAAAAACTACTGTAAATAATCAATAATTATATTAGTCGAGTTTGAAATTTTTATTATAAATAAAAATAATATTTGAACGATCGATCGCACAAGTCAAAAAGTTTTTCCAGTATAGAGTAAGGATTATCTTGGAAAAATGTTATACTGTTGCTGGTAAAAATGATATGATAATTATTAGTTGAATGATATGAAATTTTAGAATGATAATTGCATCATTCAAATTGGTGAAAAAGTAGGACCAAGTTGTGCTATTGAATTAATTCAAGAAACATTTGATGCTGCTAGTCATCCAGTTATGGCTGAAGCAGTATTTTCACTTGAAGGTCTTGGTTGTGCATGGTTTTGTATGTTTACCGATATGAATTCTCAATGGATTAACAATTTCCATTTTCAAATCCAGAGCCAAAACCACCAAGTGAAAATACTCCTCTAGTCATAACTGGATGACTTAATACATCACCTACATACAGATCGATAAGCTCTTATACTCTTTTGTATTCTTTATTACTCGTCTTTATTCTTAACATTTGTTGAAAGTCGCATTAACAACTATACAAGTATAGGTGCATTAACAACTATACATGTACGGGTTATTCAATTTCATTAGTAACCTTTTGAAGTGTTAATTATTGTTATAAAGTAAATTTCTTTCTATATGTCATGTACATAATAAGAAATAATGATAAAAAACTTGATTAATTAATTAATTAATAAAATTAATTATTTATTGCTACCCCGGTGTATAATATTTCTCCGACTTTTCTCCGAATTTTTTGCCTTATCTCCGATTTTATGCACAAGGTGGAGAAATTTCTTCTCCTTTTTTCGACACTAAACAATGGAAATTTTTCAGATATTTTCTTTCCAATTTTTATATGTTTTATTACGTTTTTTTGGGTGCAGAAACTTTAAAGAGCCGTAGAAAAGTTAAAGAATAGGAGAGAAAAGCCGGAGAAAATATTTCTTCCAGGGTATACGTGTCCTCCAGAAAAAAAACTCATGTCTTTTCTAAAATTATTTTTTTTTTCGGAGAAATAAGTTTGTCTATCTTTAATTAAAATTCTTCGTTAAACAATTTTTGATGTCATTTCAATTTTACAATCCGTGTTTTGTCATTATTTTATTTAGATTTATTTATAAAATCAAGAGACTGTATTATAGTTGACAAAATTAATTTCCAACTTTTATATTATATTCAAATTAAAAATGTCAATGACAAAAAAAAAAAAAAAATAGTTACAACAATAACGTTGCCATCTAAAAGTAAATATACTGACTACAAATTGTCAACAAAAATTAACTTGTTTTTTTTTGTCAATAAATAAAAAAATGTTTATAAACATTATCAATTATTATTAATAAATAAATCTAAAAAATGGATCAACTTTTACAGTATTCCCATACAATAGGAATACTTACATTGTATGCATAGTTATTATATTTTTAGGTATTCAAAAAACTAATTATAAATTTTGATCATTATATTAGTCAAGTTTGACATTTTTAATATAAATAAAAATAATATTCGAACGACCGATCGCACAAGTCAGAAAGTTTTCCGGTAGAGTAAGGATTAACGTGAAAAAAGATTATACATTGTTCCTAATAAAAATGATATGATAATTATTAGTTGAATGATATGAAATTTTAGAATGATAATTGCATCATTTGAATTGGTGAAAAAGTAGGACCAAGTGGTGCTATTGAATTGATTTAAGTAAGACTTGATGCCGCTAGTTATCCAGTTATGGCTGGAACAGTATTTTCACTTGAAGGTCTTGGTTGTGGTTTTGTATGTTTACCAGTATGAATTCTCAATGGATCAACATTTTCCATTTTCAAAACCAGAACCAAAACCACCAAGTGAAAATACTGCTCTAGCCATCACTGGATGACCTAATATTTCAGCAGAAACTGATCAACTTCATGACCAGTATCTAATATTTACAATCTAATCATTTCATTGACTAGACAACATCATAAAGTATTCAAACCTTTTTAGGTCTATAGATATAATAATATACTGTAAGTAACTAATACTTTTTTTAATAACAAGATCATATTTTAGTTTGTCCATCAATTTTTCTTTAATATTTAAATTTCTCTCTATATGCCATGTACAACAATAAATAATAATAATAAAAAACTTGAATAATTAATTAATAAAATTAATTATTTATTGTTACCCTGGTGTATAATATTTCTCCGACTTTTCTCCAAATTTTCCGATTTTGTACGCAAATGAACTATACATGTATAGTGGAGAAATTTCTCCTTCTTTTTTTTCGCAGTAAACGATGAAAATTTCTTCGATCTTTTCTTTTCAAGTTTTATATGTTTTATTACTTTTTTTGGGTACAGAAACTCTAATGAGGCATAGAAAAGTTGAAAAATATGAGAAAAGTCGGAGAAATATTTCTTCCAGGGTATACGTATCCTCCAAAGAAAAAAAACTCGTGTCTTTTCCGAACTAGTTTTTTTTCGGAGAAATAACTTTATACCTTTTTGATTGAACTTATTCGTTGAATAACTTTTAATGTCATTGAAATTTTACAATCCATCTTTTGTCATTATTTTGTTTAGATTTATTTATAAACTCAAAAAACAATAATAGTTAAGAACATTCATTTCCAACTTTTATTGAATTCAAACTAAAAATGTTTTTTTTTTTTTTTTATTAATACACAAAGAACAAAAATAAATTATAATTATAATTATATAATTTATCATCGTTTTCATTACTTAGAGATTCATTTTCTTTATTCTGAACGTAAAATAATTCTATATTTATTTTATTTTCAATTATGAATTTTTCAAATAAAAAAATAATGATTCATGATGATTTTTTACAGATAGTAAGCACTATTATTATAATAATATTTATTTACGTATACGTATGAAGTTATATTATTACAAGTTAAAAAGTCAGAAAGTTTTTCCAGTAGAGTAAGGATTATCTTGAAAAAATGTTATACTGTTGCTGGTACGTATGAAATTTTAGAATGATAATTGCATCATTTGAATTGGTGAAAAAGTAGGATCAAGTGGTGCTATTGAATTAATTCAAGAAACACTAGATGCTGCTACTTATCCAGTTATGGCTGAAGCAGTATTTTTACTTCGTAGTCTTGGTTTTGGTGTTGTATGTTTACCAGTGTAAATTCTCAATGGATCAACAATTTTTATTTTCAAAACCAGAACCAAAACCACCAAGTAAAAATACTGCTGTAGCCATAACTGGATGACTTTATATGTTATAGTCATACAAACAGGTCAAGATGACAAAAGCAAACGACGGATTAACCTTAATCGATCAACGTGGAGTGATAATAATAAAAACTTTTTAAAATTAATAATCAGTTCTCTTTACTATATTAACAACTAAGTCATTTGAATTTTATTAGTGCCCTTTGAAGTGTTAATTATTATTATAAAGTATTAAAACTTTTTTAGGTCAATTCTTTTCTGATATTTAATTTTTTTTCTATATGCCATGTACATAATAATAAATAATGATAAACAACTTGATTAATTAATTAATAAAATTAATTATTTATTGTTACTCTGGTGTATAATATTTCTCCGAATTTTCTCCGAATTTTTCGTCTTTTTCCGATTTTGTAAGCAAGGCGGAGAATTTTCTTGTTCTTTTTTCCGCATTGAACAATGGAAATTTCTTCGATCTTATTTTTTTTCAAGTTTTGCATGTTTTATTACGTTTTTTGAGCATAGAGAAACTCTAAAGAAGCATAGAAAAGTTGGAAAATAGGAGAAAAGTAGGAGAAATATTTCCTTCAGGTTATACGTGTCCTCCAGAGAAAAAAACTCATGTCTTTTCTAAACTTATTTTTTTTTTTCCGGAGAAATAACTTTATATCTTTTCGATTGAAATTCTTCGTTGAATAACTTTGGATATCATTGAAATTTTACAATCCGTTTTTGTCATTATTTTATTTATATTTATTTATAAAATCAAGAACCTATAATAGTTGACAAAATTTATTCCAACTTTTATTGAATTCAAATTAAAAATGTCAATGACCAAAAAAAAAAAAAAAAATAGGGACAATAACAACGTCGCCATCTAGATGTAAATATCCTGACTACAAATTATGGATATAAAAAAATAAAACATGTTTTGTCAATAAATAAAAAAATGTTTATAAACATTATTAATTATTATTAATAAATGAAAAAATGGATCAACTTTTACAGTATTTCTATTGGATGCATAGTTACATTATTATATTTTTACGTATTCAAACAATTGATTATAAATTTCGATCAAACCTCAAATTATCAGCAATGAAAATCAAAAAGAAAAACAATTTTTACACCTGTCAACGTTTAATTTTTGTTAATATATAAATAAATAAATAAAAATGCAACAATTATCTATATTTATGAATTTTATTATATATATTTATATACATTTTTACAATATTATTATTGAAAAAAATTAAAACCTAAAAAAAAACAAGAGAAAAAAAAAAAGCCATTCCTGTTTTTTTAATTGTATAATAATAGGACACAAGTATTCACGTTGTTTTAAAATTTTTCTAACAACAATTTTGGAAAGTTTAAGTTATATTATTATTACCAGTATTTTCTATGATTACTTAATCACTATAGAAAATAACTTTTGATAAATATTTAATGAAAAAAAAAAATATCTTTTCATTTATTCATTTTTTTTTTTTTGTTGTTAGAAACTTATATATTAATATTTATTTTATATGTACACCAATTTTTGAGGTGTATAAAATACTTCAAAGATATCTCATGTAACACGACGACGTAGAAGTACAATACTGTTGTACAATTTAATGGCAGGACCCAATCGAAGACCCAAAAGTTTAACCAAATCTTCTTGTGTAAGCATCAAAAAAGCTTCGCCATCAATGCTCTGTTGAATAATAATTTATTGATTAATTATTGCTTATCAAATTGATAAAATTAATTGTCGAATTTCTTAAAAAAAAACAATCTACACATTTGAATAAATAATAAATTACTTACATGCTTTCTAAAAATACTCCCAATGTCTTTACAATTTGGTACACCCTGGATAAATTTAATGACTTCTTCATTTGACCATCTTCTTGGATTAGTGTTTTGCTTAGCAACAACACGATTTAATGCATTACTATGTTTTGCCCAAACATGTGGAGCATCTGGTAATGGTTTATAACCAGGATTATAAACACTTTGATATAATTCTTTACGTAATTGTTTATCAGGCATATTTGGTGCGTAAGTACCAGATGTAAAATTATCACTTGACACTGAATTTGATAATGATAAATTACGTTCTTCCGATACTTGTCGTCTGTGAAAATTTAAATTATTATGTTTATCGAAAATCAATATTTATATTAAAGCTCAATTTTAAATTTATTAACTAACCTTTTTCGTTTTTTTTTAGTCACGTGCTCTTCATCGTCTGATCCGCCATCACTGTTATTACGATGACGATGATATTTTTGAGATCTAAATAAATAAAAGATAATTTAATCAAAAATAAATAAAACGTGTTTAAAATATATATTTACAATTAATTTACCTTTCTAAATTTTCTGTTGATTCATATTTAACTGAAAAACCATCATCATATTCTTGTTTAAGATCCATTTCTAATTTAGCAATTTTTTCATCTCTTGCTGCAAATCTTTCACTTCTATCACTTCTATCTTTAATTCTACCCTCAATTTTAATTTCATGTTTAATTAATGAATCATCATCATAATCAGCAATTTCATGTTTAACATTTAATCTATCAGATGTTATTCTAATTTTTTTATAATTTTGTGGTGAATATGGACAACCAGATGGTGAATTATGTGCAGCAAATCTTGGTCCTTTAATATGTCCAATACCACGACAACCAGGTGTACCACATTCAGTTGCTTCACTTAATATTTCTGGTGTTAATGGTGGTTCAAGTGGATGACCAGTTTTAGATGCCCAACCTTGTGGATGTATATCTGATGAATCATCTTCAACATAATATGCATGTGATTCTGGCCAACCATCAAAATGTATTTTTAATGTATGATCTTTAACATCAATAATTGTTGCAACACGTACTAATTGTGGTACTCTTTTATCAACAGCTTCAATTTTCATACCACGTTTAAAACCACATGGTGGACGTTGTTTTAAAACTCTACTTGGTGCTGCAATTGATTTTGTTTCACGTAAATATGAATCCCATGTAAATTGTTTTGGATCTTTATAATTATTTGGTGGTGTTAAACTATGTCCATATTGATGACACCAACCAACTGGATGTATATATGGTGAACTAGCATCAGCCCAATAATCATATACTTCATCCCATGAATCAAAATGTACAAGTATACGTGAATCCATAACACCAGCAATACTTGCAACACATATCATACCACCATGTTTTCTATCAACAGCTTCAAGTTTCATACCAACACGAAATGCTGTTGGTGTTGATGCAAAATTTTTAATTGAAAATGCATTTTTAGGTGCTGCTGTTGCTTTACAAGTTTTTAAATATGCATTCCAATTAAAATTACTAGCAACATAACCCTTTGGTGGATCAAGTTGATGATTATTTTTTTCTGACCAACCAACTGGAAATATATCCATACTATCACAATTAACCCAATAATCAAAATTTTCTGGATAACCATCAAAATGTAAACGTATACGATTACCAACAACTTCTGATACTGTTAATACACAATAATGTGATGGATGTGCTGGATCAATACCTTCAAGTTTCATACCAACTTTAAATAAATTTTTACCATATGGTTGTGTTTCTTTAAATAATCTTTGTGGTGCTGCTTTTGCTTTACAATATTCAAGATATTTTGACCATGAAAAACCTTTTTTAGCTTTTTGCCATGGATATTTTTTATCAGATGATGCTACACTTTGACTTTCATCATCATCATTTGTTATTATGTCTTTTGTATCACTATCTGATTCTGATTTTGAATCATTATTTTGTTCAACTGATTCTTCAACAACTTTATCAATTACTTCTTCAATTGAATCATATACATTTTTTAATTCCAATTCTTTATCTTTATCATTTAATTTTTCTTTTTCAACATCTTTTTTTTTATCATTATCCTTTTTTTTATTATATTCACGTTTTTTTATATCAGTTTCTTTTTCTTTTGCCTTTTCTTTTTCTTTTTCTTTTTCTTTTTCTTTTTCTTTTTCTTTTTCTTTTTCTTTTTCAACACCAGCATCTTTTAATTTTTCTTTTTCTTTTTCAACACCAGCATTTTTTAATTTTTCTTTTTCTTTTTCAACATCAGCATCTTTTAATTTTTCAACATCATTATTATTATCTTTTTCTTTTAACTCTTGTTCATCATCATTTTCATTTGTTAAATCTTTTTCATCATTTTCTTTTGTATCATGTTGTTCTTTAGCTTGCTTTTCTTCTTTTTTACGTCTTCTTTTAATACGTTGAAAAATATTATCTTTTTCTTTTCTCAATTTTTGTTGTTTTGATATTTCAATTTGTTCTGTGCATTTTGGACTGCATGATATTAAACTTTCAAATTCAGCTAGATAACCATGAAGACCACAACCTTCACATGTACAAAAAGTATCAGATATATTTTTATCATCATCCGATGAATATAGCTGTAAAGCTTTTTTCTTTTTATTCAATTTAACATCTTGATTATTATCCTTAGCTTGAGTGTCATTTGTATTAACACATTTATTTTCCACATCAACCACATTTTGACCACTTGTTGTTGATGAATTCTACAATGAAAAATACATTTATTATTTATCAATCATTTTACATAATTTATTATTAAAAAATAAACAAAAAAAATTTTTAATTCTCACCTTGATTGAAGTACCAAGAAGTGTACCAACACCATCTTTCCAATTATTATTTTTTGGTGAATCAATATTTAATTCAACTGAATGATTTCCATTAGTTATATTATCATTACTTTCATCATTAATTTTTCCATTTGTATTTGTTTCAATTACTTTTGTAATTTTATCATTAGACACATCATTATTATGACTTGTTGATTCTTCAACTATCTCCATTGCTCGATCATCAGATTTATTTAAATTTTGAATAACATCATTGTCATTTTGTACAATTTTTATCAATGTTATATCATCATTATTTTTAATTATTTTTTGTTGATCTGTATCATTATTATCTGAATTAATAATTGTACAATTATTTATATCTAATGTATGTGTTAATTTTTGTTTTTTAATTTTTTTCTTTTTATCTGGTTCAATATCAATTGAATTTATAAATTGTTGATTTTTCAATGTTTTATCACGATTACGTGATAATATATTACTTATTGTTCTTCTACGTTTTTCTGGTTCTTCTTTTCTTGGAATTCTCGTTAAAACAGCACCTGGATAATCACATTTTAAACTTTCTGTGTTACTTTTTATTTGATTTAATAGACTCATTCTTGATATTGGATGAAGTGGTGGAGGATTTTGAGTTGAATTTGTTGTTGTAGATTCTTTTAGTACTGTAAAATAATATTAAAAATTAAAATGATATATTATATTATTCAAAAAATAGTTAATTAATTATTTTATGATGTATTTAATTTACCTGGACTTAAATTTTTGATGGTATCACTGATAACTGGAGTGTGCTTAAATTGTATATTATTTAATAAATTTTGTGGCTGTGAATGTTGTTGTTGTTGTTGTTGATGTAAATGTTGTTGTTGTAATTGTTGTAGTCGTTGCTGTTGTAGTTGTAGTTGTTGTTGAAATTGATGTTGTAGTTGTTGTTGTTGTTGTAGCTGTTGTATTTGTTGTTGTGGTAATATTATATTTGTTATTGGATTTTGTGGCTGTAAATTATTACTAGTTGAAGTTTGACCAATTTGAGGTAACATTGGAGTAATTATTTTTTGTTTAAGTATTTGACCAACTGGAATCGTGCCTGTTAATTAAATTAATAATAATATTAGTTGAATAAACATTTAATAAATTTATAAAATTAATAAATTACCTGCTGGAAAAACAACAGATTCATGTGGTATTGTTGGTTTAAGAGCAACTGTTGAAATACCATGTTTAACAGTTTGATTTTGATTAATTTGTGTTGCTGTTGTCGTTGCTATTGCTGCTGCTGGTGCTGTTGATAGTACAGCTGTTGTTGTATGAATAATTTGGGGTGTTTGTTTTCTGGAAAGAATAGGTTTTTGTCCTGGTGTTGTTGGTGATGATGTTGTTAATGCACCAGCAAGTGCATGCCCAACAAACAATGTTACAGCAGAACTATCAGGACTAATTATTGTTGCTGATGTTGGTAGTAATTTTCGAGCTGTTGCTATTGATTGACTAGGACATGATTTACCCGATTGAGTATATATCAATGGTGACACATGTCTACTTGAATTTTCATTTGGCTGATTATCAATGTGATTTATCTCACCACTCTCTTCAACAACAACAGTATCGTTATTATTCATCCTATCAACAAAATACATATTTAAATTAACCAACAATTGCAACGAAATTAATTTATAAACTAATTTCATACAAGAAAAATAAAACACAATTAAAAAAATAAACGAAAAACAGAACAATGACTTTTCGAAATAAAAAAAAGCAAACAACACGTACCATTACAGCATGCACATCAATAGAAACATTTTAAAATTATATTATCGATAAACAAGATATAAAAAAAGGGGTAATAATTTAACTATTTTTAAGTTAAAAAAAGAAAAAAACGTTGAAAGATATAAATAATATTTTGAAAGACGCGCCAATCGATTATTATTATTAAAAAAAATATATTTTCTATTGTTTTTTTTTAATTAATAATTAATTTATCTGGGTTTTTTTTTTTGTAATAGAATATTAAAATTATATTGATTGTTTTTTTTGTACTTATGTAAGATAAGATGTGAATAGTTTGAGATTACAGACAAGACGTTATAAATTTATTCTACATACACTGACAACCAACATTTATTTTTTGTTTTATTTTTTTTTTTTGTATTTCTTTATCAGATTATAAATTTCACGAAATATTTATCTTGGGTATCGAGTTAACTAAAAAAAATGACAGTATTATATTCAATTTTCTATAAAAAATATACACTTGTAATTTTGAATCTAACACACACAAATACTCAAACTTATAAAATTAATATTAAAAAAATGAGTCATTGAGAAGTCAGTCACACTTTCAATAGAAAAAAAAAAATTCACAATAATTCTAACGTGGTGTTTCTAACGACACAATTTCATCGGAGAAAAAAAACAAATAAAAAAAAAAAAAACACAAATGAAAAGCTGTATATTGAAATAAAAATTAAAAAAAAAAAAAAACATAGATATACCTATACTGGAGTAAATTTACATGATATTTTTAGTTTTAAATTATTTGTAGAAAAAAACATAAAAAGATAGTTAAAAAAAAGCAATGCTTACACTGTTTAAAAATTGTTATAAATTTCTAATATAAATAATAATTAATAATTAATTGATTATTGTTAATATACTTGTATTTATTTATTAAAAAAAAAATTTATAATAAAACTTTTGTGTGTGCTTTAGTGGCATAACGTGTGTTAAAAAAATTATAGTTGTTGGGTTGAAATTGTCGCTGGTGAAAACATAAAAACTAGCCTTAATTTTTTATTTCTTTTGGATCAGAGTATTAGCCAATGATTTGTCGTTATTTTAACTGACGTCATATTGACATCGTTGTGTTATTGGTCAACGACTCAACGTGTTAATTACAGTTGAGAATAACGACGACATATTTCGTCTTTAAAACGGAATTTCACGAAAAACCTGTCGCTTGTTTACAACAATTATATTCCATTGATAAAAAAATATATACTCATGTATATTGTAAATCGCATGATTAACATTTGGAGTAAATTATTTTATAATTTCTTTTAATTTTTATTGTTGGATTAATATTATGCCGGCTAAGCACATGTCTAACCTTTAAAATTTTTTTATACAAATGATTTTCATTGATACAGTCTAAATATGTATCTAGTTTTTAGTAGATGACTAAAATTTTATGACTTTTTTACTTCTCAATCATATGACATTACTATTTTAGAGATAATTAATTAAAAGATTAGCTATTTTTCAATCTAAAATTGGTTCCACGAACACCATCACGATTTTATTGTTTAACAAAATTTTATTTTTAACCCTGAACTTATAAATTAACAATATAAAAAAAAAAAAAAAACGGTTTACTTTCGTTCATTTAAAATGGAAGAAATCGAAAAAAAAAAAATTAATATTTTCTAAAAACAATTCATTGATAGCTAACTCAAATATATATTTTTTTTCTATTTTATTTAAATTATTATTTAACAACTAAAAAATATTGCATTCATTTTTTCTTTGTAGTTTATCTATTCGTGTAAATTACCTGGTAAATTTGAGATAAAAATTTATTTTTTTTTTTTATCAAAAAACACACAAATCTAGCCTTTGTTTTGAAAGAGAGATAAAAAAAAAAAAAAAAAAATGTTTAAACTCTAAATTGTTAATGACAAACTTGTGCTTAATTAAATATATTTAAATGTAATAATTATTAAATAATTTTTTATATATAGACGCATAAGTACCTTGGTTTTTTTTTTTTTTTTTTAATATATTACAACAGCTAGTAAGTAGTGTGATGATGTAGTCTAAAACCTAACCGGATTTTCAACAATTATTTTAGTGTAATATCAAATTTTCGAGCAAATGAATGATTAAAATTGATAGATAATAACTAAATAAATTGCTTTATACTAAATTTTATTAATTATATTGTAAAAAATTTTATATATATTATTAATAATATCATAATAAACTCACGTTTTGAAGTTGTCAGTCGCCATCATCAAAAGTATAGAATACTACAATGAGTTTGCGCAGTCGCAATATATTTTTTATCTCTTTTTAGTGCGCCAGATAATTTTTCTATGTTTGTATTCCCGGTTGCTTATTTTAATCCAATCAGAATATCCAAAATGGCCAATTTGTTGAAATTAAAATCGATTTGAATCATGTTTAATTTATACTTTTACAATTCAATCAGAAATTGTCAATTATTTATTAAAAAAATTATATTTTTCAATAATAAAAATATTATTTAATTAAATAATCATTAATTTATATTTTTATTTAATTAATAACATGTCAATTTTTCATAATTTTTATGATTTTTATCTCGTAGAAATAATTGCAATAGTAAAATTTTAGTGCGAAATGTCAACACTCGTTGATTAGAGCAGCACCAGACGGTGATGCACAAACAAACTGCATTATCATTATTATAAAATTTTTTTTTTTATCTTTTACAACCTGCTCAATATTCCCCCCACTTAGCACCATCATCAGCTGATACAAGTTCACGATGATGATTGTGTTTTTTTTTTTCATTATTTAAGTCAAAGAAAATTAATTAAAATTGATCGAAAATGTCAGTTGTTGCATTTGATGTAATGACATCTTGTCGAATCATTCTGACGAATGACATGTACAGTCATTGATGTATCAACTTGTCGCGAAAAAATTTTTAAAAAAATAAAAAGACTTCATTTAAAACTTATTTGTGTCAAGCTATTATTGTTGTTGTTGTTTTTTTATTCTTTTTGCGTGTCAACAATTCAATTCAATTCGTTTTTTTTTTTTTTTCGATTGTGTATAGGTCGCCTGGCCAACGGATTTTGTCACGCAAATGAATAAATAAATTTAATAACAATATTACACAATCTAATAAGTACGTTATTAATTATTAATTATTATTAATATTTTTTAATTAACTTTTGTTATTTATTAATCGAAATTTGTCATCCATTTTATCGAAATTTCTACTAGAAAAAAAAATGAAATATTAAAAATGATTAATTAAATTAATTATTGATTTATTTTATTATATTTTTTTAGGCATGGGGAACGTTATATGTAGTTCTGAAAATAATGATGAATTAATTGATGCACTTAGAATTCTAGGATACATAAAAACAAAAACAGTTGAACGAGTATTTCGAGCTGTTGATAGAGGTGAATGAATAATTTCTAATGAATTATATATAAAATTAATAATTAAAAATTATTTTAACAGGTGATTATGTATTTCCATCACATCGAGATGTTGCATACAAAGATTTATCATGGAAAGTTGGTAATATACATCTTTCAGCACCATGTGTTTATAGCAAAGTCATGGAAGGTCTTTCACTTGAGCCTGGATTAAGTTTTCTAAATTTAGGATCAGGCACTGGATATTTATCAACTATGGTTGGATTAATACTCAGTGAGTTATCATAAATTAAAAAAGCTAAAGTATTTGTTAATAATTGTCTGATAATTTTTTTAGATCATCATGGTACTAATCATGGTGTAGAAATAAATAAAGATTGTCTTGATTATGCTTATGAAAAACTTGATGAATTTAAACAAAAATCATTGGCTCTAGATGAATTTGATTTTTGTGAGCCAGTTTTTATTCATGGTATGTAAGATTATTAGTACTAAAAATATACTTTATTATTGATTGATTATTATTGACACAGGAAGTTGTTTAAATTTGGAACAAAATCGTCAATATGATCGTGTATATTGTGGTGCAGCATGTCCAGAAAATTTTGAATTATTTATCAAGCAATTTGTTAAAATTGGTGGTATATTAGTTATGCCATATAAAGATCATCTTTTAAGAATTGAAAGAATTGATGAAGATAATTGGAAACACAAAGCAATGCTACCAGTTTCATTTGCAACATTAATTCTACCAAAAATTGATGATCAATCATCACTTCAACAATTACGTAATAACCATTAATATTAATGATTTCAATTTATAATTTAATTAATAATATAATTTATATTTACAGCTTATTCACAGCCACTATCATTGCAAGAACTTTGTCGTTGTAGTATACGTAATAAATTACGTAAATCTATATGGTTAGAACATCCAGAATTAGAAACAAAAGATCCAATAAAATCAGGTGTAAATAAAACACAACCACAACGTTCATATCCACATTATGTTGTTCCACTTTATGAAAATTATGAAAGACCAGATTCAACACTGAGTGATGATGAACATGATCAAGCTAGTCAAACACATCTTTTACTTTATGTTGATGCACATCCAGATGAAGATGTTACAACTTTACAAGTTGTTAGAGCTATGGCACCATCAAGATCATCAACTAATGATAATAATTTAACCACTACAACATCAACAACAACAACAACATCATCAACAACAGCAACAACAACAACAACAAGACAATGTAATTCTGATTATTTTAATGTTATTGACAGTGATGTTGATGATGATTCATTGGATTCAATTGAACCAAGACAACAAAAATCAAGAAATTGTCAATTAACTAAAACTAAAAATCGTAAATTTATATATTCATTGAGTGATGATAGTGATGATGAAGAAGAAAGTCCAAATGATACACCTAAAAAATCAAGAATGCTAGATGATCATGGTTATCTTAAATTAGACAATGATTCAGTACGTATTACAAATGAATATATTCAAACAACGCAAAATGATGATACATCACCAATTGATGAAACAACAGACAGATTAAATGATAATACAGATAAAATTGAGTCTGATAATTCTTTAAATGATACAAATAATATAAAATGTAATAATATTAATAATTTACATGAACAATATGAATCAATTGCTGGCCAATCAAATACAAATAATACAACAATAAATAATGATAAAAAAAAAAGAATATTATTATCTGTTAATTCAAGTTTTAATGACAGTGAAGATGATCATGATGATTATGATAAAAAAGATGAATTATTAAATAAAATTATAAATAATGATATTAAAAATTCATGGAATGATAGTGATGATGAGGGTAGTTGTCCATTAATGGATTGGTCAACAAGTACAATAAAACCACAAACAAAATGGGGTATACCTGAGGGTATGTGTAATAATGATGTTAATTCATGTACATCAACAAATTCAATAACACGTACACCACAAATATTTTCACACAATGTTGATATTAATGCATTTTCTTATCATATGAAAAATAAAATATCACAGCTACCATTACCAATGTCATTACGACTGTATATAAATTATAATAGAGTTCTGTAAAATAATTGTTTAAAATATTTAATCAAAGAGTTATATAGATAAAAAAATATGTATAAATTATTATAGAAGATAAATGATAATATATATGAATAAAATATTTATCAAATAAATTTTATTTTATTCATTTTATTTATTTATATTTTCTCTTATCAGAGATGATTGTGCACCATGGTTTATTGTAACTTCAGACGTTCATTGACTTTGTAGTTCATAAATATATATTGTATCAAAATTATATTGAACTTTGCTCATGATTAGACTACAGTATCAAATTTCATTTTTTTTATCAAATGTATTTGTTATTGTTTTTATTTAAAAATTGCAATGTTTTATCAAAAGAAAATTTATTATTTGTTTTACAATTTTTAATTAAAATTGCTATCATTTTTATTTATTAAAAATTCGAAATCACTTGGTAGTTACTATGAAGAAATGAAGAATCGAAAAATTATTTTTCGATAGAAAATATCATCATCTAGGCACACAATTTGGACCTGGGAAAAGCTGAGTGTATAAACTAGCATCCCCCTTGTTTCAATTGGAAACAATAAATTAATTATTAATAAGTTATAAATAATAATAAAAGTAGGGCTGGTGAGCAGCGCGAATGAGGGTGCGCAAAATATAATTGCAGCAAAAGCAAGCAGAAGAAGCTGACGCCCAGCCACATAAATATATTCTTTTTATTTCTCTGTTTATTCAAAGTTTGACCTCATCATTAACCAATTAAATCATAACATAAACAATAACATAATTATAACAACAAAAAAATAATTATTAAAAATATTGTGCCTTTTTTTTTTTATATTGAGTTTTATCAGTTGATAAAATACACACAACGTTGCTGGACCATAACGAACAATGAAAAAAAAAAAAACAAATAATTCAAGTCAATTAATTTTGAATATATAAATAATTAATAATAATATTATTGTTAAATTATAAATAAACAATAAATAAATAATCAACGAAACTGTTTTTTAAAAAATTCGTAATAATGGCAAAAATTAATTTAATAATTGGCAAAAAAATGAATTATAAATATTATTTAATTTTATAAAATTAATATTTAATTAATTGTTGATTAATCAAGAAAAATGACGTGAGTAAATAATTATATATAATTGTTATATTAACTGTAAATTTTGTGGATGAAAAAAATTACAAATTTATATTTAAAAAAAATTGTTTAATAAATGTTTTGTTGGTTGTTCAACAGATAATGGTTGCAGAAATAAAATTTGGATTTTCAATAATAATATTATTTGTTATTATAAAAGCAATAACAAATGTTGTTATTGCTGAAAATTGTGGTGGTCATTTAACATCACAAAAAGGAATAATAAATACACCAAATTTTCCAAATATATTTAATGTACCAATAAAATGTCATTGGATAATTGATGCATCAAATTTACCATTTGGTAATGGTTCAATAATTGTTTATTTAACACAATTATATGTTAATAAAGGTTTAAAATTTACTGAATATGCATATTATGAATCTGAAACGACAAATTTTGGTGAAACAGTTATCAAAGAAATAACAGAAAGTAATATATTTGAATATCGTTGGATAAAAACATACAGACCATTTCTTGTTATTGAATTTTTACTTGAACGTCTTGAGGGTAATCATGTGAGAATATTACATGATTTATTAGATGTTTATGGATTTAATATGACATATGAAGTTACTGAAAATGAAGCTAATGAAAATTCTTGTACAGTAAGAGATTGTTCTTTTACTGGTGATTGTATACTGGATGATGATTTTAGGTTGTTAATACTTGAATATAATTATAATTAATAATTTTATTAGGGCATTATTTAATATTAATTATTTGATTATTTTCAGTGAATTTAGTTGTCGGTGTTTTGATGATTTTAGAGGTGAAAAATGCTCAATTGGACCACTTTGTATGGGTGATAATAAAAATGATATTTGCCGAAATGGAGGAACTTGCAGGTAATTTATTTAATTATTTTGTTTATTTGTTGATTAATTTAATAAAATAAGTTTTAATTTTATTGGGTATATTTTATTTTATGTAGGCATATTGGAGCTGAAGCAGTGAGATGTCAATGTCCACCTGATTTTGCAGGTGATCACTGTGAAATTCCACTAATCAATGACAATAATTCAGGTAAATAAATTGATAATAAATACAAAAAAGACATCAAATACTTTAATTATAATTTTTTAAAAATATTTTAATACATTAATTTTAGATTGTGGAGGATCAAATTGTATTTTACAATGTTCGTTTGATGGAAAAGATCGTCGACCTTGCAACTGTAAAGATCCAATAAAAATTCACAACAGTGAGTATCAAAAATTTATAAACAAACAAACAAAACAATTGTATTTAATATTTTGTATATTTTTTTTAGATCGTTCGAGATATGAATTTAGAATAAAATTAACAAATTCAACAAATGGCTTAAAAAGTCAAGCTGGTTCTATGGAAAATCTTCTACGTAAACAGGTGAGTAAAAAAATTAAAATTCTATATATTTAAAAAAATATTTTGATCTATTTTTTTATGTGCATTATCAAGTCAACAAATTTCTAATACAAAAAATATTTTTAAAAAAATTTTAATCCTTTTAAAAACGAATATTTCTTGGAGACATTTTTTGTGGCTGTGTTTATTTTTTCTATCTATATACAGAAAAAGTTGATTGAAAAATATAAATATTAAAATTAATAATTATTAATTATTTATATTTATTAATTAATAATTATTGTAATTAAATTAAGCTACTTTTTTCGTTTAGAAATAACGATAGTTTGAGTATAGCCAATCGAAACGAGTCAGAATGAATGAATCATACTTCATAGTAATGAATTTTATAAATAAACTTGACCGTACATTGACATGTGCTTATGTAATAAATAATAATACATAATCAGTTAGATAGTGAATAGACGAGCAAGTGAATCAGCATCGTTGTCTGTATTATGACCTTGTAATACTACATTTATTCACACTCTTTTAATACTCAAATGACCAGACAAATACTCAGTGATATATTACGTTAATTTATTTCGATTTTTACATGTTATCTTCGTTATCAAAATTATCATGAAAATTTTATTCAAAAAAATTTATAATATATAAAATAATAATAATTATCATCTACAAAATTTTATATCAGCAAATAATAATTTATATTTTTTATATTTTTATAGAAAAATAAATCTTTTTATCGACTTGTTTTTAACATTTTTTAAACTCCAGTAAAAAAAAGCTTTGGATTAATATTACATTAATTAAAAAAAGTCTTAATCAATCTGTTGGAAATAGTTCTCCGTCATTTCGCTACTTTTTTTCGAAAATGACCCATGCTTGGAGAAATGGCGGAGAAATTTATGTATAACTCTGGTGAAAATATTTCTCCGCTATTACTCCAACCTTTTTCCACCTAAAGTTTATTTTCAATAATATCATCTGCTTTTTTTTTTTTTAATTTACAACACACGTACGCATTGTTACAGTGTACATAATATAGTTATTAAAATAATATGGAATATAATTTATTTTAGTTTTATTGTTTTAAATTATGTAACGAAATTTTTTTTTATTATACATATAGTAATACTCTGTGATTTTTTTCATGTTTTTTCTTAAAGATTGTTTTCAGAAAACAACTATATTTTTTTTGTTTTGGACATAATCAATAGCAGGTAAACGTAGCAAACAACGAGATTACTGCCACTTACCTTTATCCATTTTTATTTTCTTTTTTTTTTATTTCTTTTTTCAATTACAAATGTTTAACAGTTCAATTTAAATCTTTTATTAAGTTTGAAGTTTAAATCAATCAATGTTTATATTAAACTGCTAAACATTTTTAATTAAAAAAAAAAAACTAATGATTATTATTAATTAGTCAATACTTATTGATTAATTTAAACTTCAAATTAAATTGTTAACAATTTTTAGCATAATTTAATAACAAATGAAATATTGTTGCGAGAACCAATTAAATGAATCGAAACGAGACTTCATTTCTCGTTTTTATAATAGGAGAAACGTACGTGAACGTGATAAAAGTCACATAAAAATTTATAATTAATTATATAAATATTAAAAAAAAATACAGTCAAACATCTCTAAATATGCAAAATATTTTTTTTTCTTTTTAAATATTATTATTTTATATATTTTTAATTTTCATTTAAAACAATAGGATTATTTAATTTTTATTCTGCGCAAGAGCAAGTTTAAGTGTATTGATTCAATTCAGAGATGAGACTATAAAAAAAATTAATAAAACTAAAACTTATCGTTCAATAATAAGAAAGAGGATGTATCAATTTTTTTTTTTATTTTTTGGTAAAGATGGGAATGTAGGTCGAGTATATGTACGTAATAAAACATGCGTATATGTATAAATTCTTTGAAAACACACAAACTCCTTTCACTGACGCACAACTTTTTCATAATGATTATAATTTTTAACCATGCTGGGAATTCCAACGTTAATCTGACGACGAAATACAACCACATTGCGATTCCGGATCGACGTATTTTTTTTTATTTTTAAAAGATAAAATCAACTTGTTAAATAATATCGAAATGATAACATTAATTATAACTGATGCAAAGTAAATTATCAAGAACAATTATAATTATAGAAAAAATTATCTTATTTTTTTTATTTTTAAATTAAAACATCCAAGCAAAGTAGATTTTTCTAAACACTTTCATTTTCAAGTTATTTTTTTAATCGAAATTGAAAAATCTTCTCAATGAGACTGATAAAACTGCTAATATTAACAGCAATTTTCATGAAATTTCTATGTAAATTTAGACCTCGCCAATTAGGATAACAATTGTTAATTAATTTTTTAAATATCAATGAATTTTTTACAGTGTACAAAGAAAATAGTTTGGAGATTTTTTTCAAGATATGTTTTGTTAATCTCAACGAAACATGGTTTTTTTTTTCAACAATCTCAATTGGTTTTTCTTGGAATAAATTATTGATAAGATATCGACATTGTTCTATAATCATGTTTTTGAAATTTAAATTTTCCAATGAGCAAATAATCTCTCAGTATTTATCTTTGGAAATATATTTATGAATAGAAAAACATAAATAAATGACGAATTTTTTAAGTAAAAAAATTTAAAAAAAAACATTAAATAAATTTTTTTTTAAATATAAAAAAACAAATTATAGTTGTTTGTTTAAAAATAAAAGAATAATAGGTTGTTATTAATAAAAATATATTTTTTTTTAAATTACTAAACAAAATTTAAAATAAAAATTGTAGATTATCTTTTTTGGTATTTTATTTTGCCACTGGAAATAACACAAACCCACACAAACACTATCTATAATTGATAAAGTTATTTTCGTTTTTTTTAAAAAGATAACAGTGTTCATAAATAACTAATACTATTTTTTCCCAGTATTTTTTATTTTTTTTTTTTCATTAAAATTGAATTAAAACATCAACTGGGTTTTGCCAATGACGTTTCTAAAAATTTATAAATTATAAAATCAATTAATTAAACTATAAAAATACCTGCAATTATAACATTTCTTTTTCTTCAACATTTTTCAATAAAATCTATTGATATTAATTTTAACTTTCAAGATAAATATGTTTGCATAACATGAATATTATTATCAAGTACTTTGAACCAACAAACATGACTTGACAAAATATTTAACAAAATATTTTCATGCATTTTTCAATTAATGATTATTAATTAATAAAAATATTCATTGTGGCTGATGAAAGTTGGATGAAAGTTGCTAAAAGAATTGCCCAGGTATTCAATAACAAAGTTAAATAAAATATAAATTTAACTAACAAATAATGGAAATTTATTTTAAACAAAAGATGAATTATTTACATAATAATAACGCAAATATTAACTTAAAATACAATAAAATATGAAGCTGCAAATAATAAATGCCAAGTCATTCATAAATCTTAAAAACATACAATTTTTTTCTCATAATTTATTCGCCAGAAATAAAACAAAATAGACAGTATTTCGAATATAATTTAAACATTAATTTATCTATCAACAAATTATACATAAAAAATGAGAAAAGAAATTATTTTTAAACTAAAATTTGGTGTTGCACGAAATGGTGCAACTCATAGCCCACTTGATTATGATTGAAATAAAAATTAATTATCAAAATTTTAAACATTTTTATTGATAAAATACATTTTTAAATAAAAAAAAAAAATATTTTTTAATATTACTGTTGTTATTTTAATAATAAATGATTTTTTTTATTATAAAATAGAGTAAATTAATAAAATTTTAAAGATAAATATTTAACTCAATTTTAAAAATAGAAAAATACATTTTTTTTTGTAAAAATAATTAAGGTAAATTTAATAATTATTGTGGAATTAATTTAGGATTATAGGGTTTCAATATAAAATACCTTGTTGGCAGGGAAAAAACGTGTTCATTCTTGTCGGTTGTTATCTTGTATATATGTTGATTGAGACAGTGTGTGTGTTGTTGATTGTAGACCAGGTGAGTAAGAGGGTAATGAGGAGGTCGAAATATTAAAAAAGTGGGGACATAGTTGATAAAAAGGACTGGCTAAGACCGCTATGAATCATTGCCAAGAGACACTCTCTTCAAGTCCGAAAGCACTGCACAGCGATATACTCATATATGCTGTGCATGTCTTTAAATTTCGATTGTGTAAATTAATTGTTCAATAACCCAAGTGAAATAAAAATTACACGTGATTAAATAATTATTTATTTAAGTGAAATAATTTTATCCTTATTTTAAGTGAATTTCATTTGTGAAATTAATAATTTGAAAAAAAATATTACAATGACAGTTGATAGTAATAATATTTCGAATTCGAAAAAAGAAATTGTTCGTCCGAAATTAGAAATGATCAACTCTACAATGTTACACCAAAACAGGTAAGAAATAAAAAATTTTTTAAATTAATTTTTATGATTATTTAAATAGAGTTTTATTTTATTTTATTGGAAAAAATAAACTGATGACTAGCTCGTTATCAGTTGTCAGTTAAAAGTTATTCTAAAAAAACTATTAAGAAAAAAAAAAGAAAGTAAATTAATTGAGTTTAACATTAGTAAAAAAAAAAATTAATTTATATTTTTTTTTAACAGACAAACTAGATGGGATCATGGACTACGAATAAATCATCTAGATGATGTAACATGTGGTCTATTGCCAACACTTCAAGTTCTAGCATCACGTGGTTGTGAATGTCAAGGAAGTGTTTGTATTGTACCAATTGATTTATCAACAGATTCAGCAAGTCATTTACAAATAACACTACTTGAAGCATATTGTCGTGAAATACAAATTGAAGTTGTTAAAATATCACTTGATGATTTAAAATTTTCACTTGGTAATCATAATTATAATAAACGTGATCTTTCATGTGTTCTTGTTCCTCGTGATATGATTTACACAAATTTTTATCAAAATACTTGATAAAATTTATCAAAAAGAAATTGAAAAAGTCTTATCAAATGATAATTATGATGTTCAATGTTGAGTGGATTGTTATCAATAGAAAAATTTCATGAATTATTTATTTTTTTATTTTTTAAATAATTCAATTGTTCGAGATATAATTCTCAAAATAACTTGTAATAAAATCTGATCCAAACAGATCATGATTTATTAAAAAACAAAATAAAAAAAAAAAATCACAAAAACTGTTAAAATGATTTTTAAAAAATTATCAAAAACTGTTGAAATGATAAAAAAAAAATTATCAAATAATTGTACAAACTTTGTGTAAATACTTAATGATAATAAAACCATTATTTTTTTTTTTTTAAATAAAAAATTATTGTTCTTTTTTTAAATTTATTTATACCTTTAATCCTGTCTTATTTATTGATTTATTTTTCAATTATAAAATATTGATTATTGTTGTATAATTTTAACAGCTTGCAAAACATTTGAGGAACTCAAATATTGGCTCGATTGAAGATTTAAAAATTCTAAGTATAACGTAAGTTAGTAATAGAAAAAAAAAAACAATTTAAATTTGCTAAATAAATAATTTAAAAAAAATTATTGTTCATTTTTTTCTTGACAAAACAGACCAACTTCAGAGGTAACATTTAATTTTTTTGGAACATCAAATGATGGAGATAAAATTCGTGAGTCATTGAATCGTCTTGTTCAACGAAAACGTTTAAATGATTTTACTTTTGAGTCAACATATTTTACATTTCAAAAAAAGCCATCATTGCGACTTCAGGTATATTATTCAATAAGATTATCATGAATAATTATTTAATAATGAATTTTAAAACAGAGCCTAGATGTCGTTGGACGTGAAGTTCGTCTTGGAAATGAATTTGTCTTATCCTGCACTGCCCAGGGTAGTGATGGATTAAAATTCACCTGGTACAAGGACAATATGCTCATTAACATGAGTAAAACATATCGTGAAATATGGTATAAAAATATGCCAAATGATGGATCAGATATTTACTCATCAATTTTAACAATTGAAAAAGCAACATTATTAGATTCCGGTCAATACACTTGTCAGGCAATTGATTGGGGTTCTCAACAATGTAAAAGTATTTATATTGATGTACGAGATCAACCAGAGGTAACTGATAATACTATTTAATTATTTAAAATAATTTTAAATTATCATTATTATTTATATAATCAACAGGTTAAAGTTGTTCCTCGAACAGCAACAATCGAAAAAGGAAATGATTTACAATTATTATGTATAACTCCAAATATGAAAAGTCTAGGAATTGGTTTTGGCTGGACTAAAAATCGAGCACTAGTTAAACTTGAACCTGGTAGTCAAGTTTGGGAAGATCTTTATCCAGCTGGAAGTATTTTAAAAATAATAAATGCTCAAGTAAGTTTAAACTAATTAAACTAATATTTCTATCTTTTTTTTTTTCTCCAAAGTAAAATATATTTCAAAGAAATTTATAAATATAGACAAACATTTATCACAAATTGACATGTCTATTTTTAAATAAATAATACAATACATTGATTAATCATTTTAATTTATTATTTTATAGCTTTAAATTGTTTTTTTTTTGTTCATTTAGAAATCAGCAATTTATACATGCAATGTAGCTCATAAATCAATGTCCGTTCGTGTTGAAGTGGTAAATAAAACTATGATACCAATTTGTACAAATGAAATTAGCTGGGGTTTACGCTGGCCAGATACTGGACCAGGTACAGAAAGTTTATTAGATTGTCCTCAGCATTTTGTTGGTTCACATGTATCAAGACTTTGTTCAATGAAAGATGCAACTACATCTGTTTGGCAAATACCAGATTTTTCTGAATGTTTATATCAACAATTTATATCACCATACACAAATGTAAATATAACAAAAATAATTAACAATGATCTATGATTTATACTGCTTTTAATAAATTACAGTTTCAAAGTTTAACACTTGGTTATCAAAATACAACAGGATCAGAAACAATAATTGCATTTTGGGAAGTTTTAAGATCACGTAAACTATCACTTTATCCTGGTGAAGGTGATAGAATATTGAGTATACTTATTGAAATTGAAGAATATCAAAATTCAATTGGTGAATTGTATGATCTCTATGATTCAGCTGATTCAATGATAAAAATAATTAATAAAATTCTCAGTGATAGAAATTCAATATTCATAAATAACAAACAATCAATACTTCAACAATTAACACAAAGAAATTTAGAATATTTAGCTAAAAAATTACCAGATTCACATAAACATATTGCTTTGTCATCAACAGTTATTGACATACATTCATTTAATCAAACCAACAATGATGAGTTATTATATCAATTACCAGCAGATGCCTATATGTAAGTAAACAATTGATAAATATTTTTAAAATTCTATTTATAATTAATGATTGTTCAAGGTATCCACATTGGTACAATGACAAGATAACAATTCGTCAATTACAATCATCAATGAATAAAGATAAAACAATGAATCTTATGGTAATTGTTTATAAAAATATAACACAATTTATGCCAACGACTTTTGTTAAAGAACTTGAAGATGGTACTGATCTTGAGTATCATTTTAATTCACATGTTGTAACAATTATGATTGATAAAATAACAAAAAATAATATTCAAATTGAATTAATAATGAAAAATATAAATAACATAACATCATCATGGAATATATCATGTGGTATTGTGGATAATTATGGTATATGGAATTTAGATTATTGTAAAACAATTATAATACCAGAAGATGGTACAACAAAATGTATATGTCATAGTTATGGTACATTTGCTGTATTTTTAAAATCAAGAGCTGTACGTGTTATATTAGCTAAAATTGAAAAAACAACATTTTTAATATTACTTGGTTGTTTTTTATGTTTAATACAATGTACAATAACATTATTAATAATAATTGGATATATTATTAAATATCGTACATGGTTAAATTTTTTAAAATTACAATGTTCAGTAGCATTTATTGGTGCAATGATTTTATTTATATATTCAATATATTTTAAAATAACAGATAAACAACAATATTCAATAATTGCTGTTTTCTTAGAAACATTTCTATTAATTGGTATGTCATCACCAATATCACAAGCATTAATTATTTATGCTGATTTAACACAATTAAAACTAGGTAAAAATTTTCAACCAACTGTTATATCAGTTATAACTGGTTTACCAATAATTTGTATATTAATAACTGAATTATCACATAAATCAACTGGATGGACACATAATTCATGGTGGTTAATATTTGGTAGTGGTGTTTATAATATATTTATAAGTTGTGTATTAACAATGTTATCAATATTTATATTAATTTATACTGGTGGTTATGTTAAAGCACATTTATTAATAAAACAAAATATTATTAAAAAAGAAATTATTAAAAAAAAAATTAAAATACTTGATCAATCTGGTTTAATATTAACATGTTTAATTATTGTTATTGGATCATCAATATTTTATATTAATTCAGATAATATTATTTGGCATTATATATTTAGTACATTTACAATAATACTTGGTTTTATTAATTTAATTATATTCATTGGAAAAAATGAAATATTATTTATTGCACCAATATTACAAAGATTTACAAATAATAGTAATGGTGATGATGATAATAATGAAAATATTAAAACAGATACAAATAAAATATGCTCAAAAAAAGATATAGATAATGATTGTGGACAACAAGGAATATTATTAAATTTACCTGGTTATATGGAGACAAGAGGAATTGCAATTGGTGGTATTGATGTTAGAAATTGTGTTAATCAATTACCAGGTACATATGTTAATACATCATTAATACAACAACCACCTGCACCACTACCACCACCAACATCATCATCAACATCAACATTATCAAATAGATATTTAAAAGATAAAAATGATGATATTAATCTTGATAATTATAATAGTACAATTGATAGTGGTACTACACTTGCAAGACCATCAAATTGTGGTCAAGAATTTTATAATGTTACGTCAAGATCAAATAGTAATAATTGGGATCATACAGTATTTGTTGGATCAAGAGAAGTACAAACTTGTAATTCATCAATGTTACAAGCAGAATGTTCAGCAGTTGTACTTTGTAGTGTTGATGTTGAATCACGTATGGGAATAAATTCAATGCCTGATGTAACATTAGCAACAAAAAATGAAATTGAATTATTAAATAAAATTGAAGTTAAACGTGATCATGTTAATATTATACCTGATATTGCAACAACTGGTGAACGTAAACAGCCAGATGGTGAAGAAAAAAATCCAGAAATAACAATAACTGATTGTGAAACAACTGGAATGCTTGATGCTATTTCACATGATCTTGATTATTTATTAAATCGAACAGATGAAACATAAGTTGTATCAATTATTTTATTCATCTCTCATTTTTTAGTATCAAATTTTTGTGAGTGTGAGAATTTAGTAATGTTAATAATTTATTAAATACAAATGTATATTAATTTAAGATTAATTCTTTATAGTGCCAAAAAAATAATTGAATTTTGTTTTTATAAAAGAGACCAATGTATTAATTACTGTAGAAATTTCAAGTCGTATAGAAATTTAAATGCCAAATATATATGCTGAAGAAAAAAAAAAAAAAAAAAAGGATTTGTGGACAATCAAAAAATATTTACTTGAATGTTAACAAGTAAAAAAGTCAATCCAATCAAAAATAACTTTTTTTGTTTTAGTATTATTAAATTTTAATTGATTAATAAAAAAAAAAAGAAAAAAAAAAGAAAATCAGTTGACAAAAAATGCAATTATAATTAAAATAAAAAAATAATAATAATAATAATTTTAAATTTATTATTATAAAAATTAAATATTTGAGTTTAGGTCTTTTTTTTTTTTTTATATATAGTTATTCTTTGTAACTATCGCAAATTCAGTTGTAAATTTTTTAGTTAAATTTTTTTAAAAAATATTATATAAAGTTATACATTGTCATAATTTAATTACAATTTATTGTTGAAAATTTATTTTTTTAAATTAATCAATTGTTCAGTATTTTTATTTTTTTTACTTTTACATTTTTTTTTTATTTAAATTATTGAATTATTTATTATTCAATCGAGGTATTAAATTTAAACTCAGTTGTTTTTTTAAATAATTTTTTTTTGTTTTTAATTTACAATTAAATGCAAAAAAAAAAAAAATTTATGACAAGATGTTAGTTTTTCTCTGATTATAATTATTGTATTATTTATTTTTTTCTGATTTTCGTTAGTACTCGAATATACCTATATGACTAGTGTTTTCCTGTCTCAACAAGACTTTCTTAAAAATATAAATTATTTACAAAGATTTCAGCTAATTTCATTGAGATTTAAAAATCTTGATTTAATCACATCAATAATACCCAAGTACAGGGCCGTGGCTCACTTTGTTATTAATATTTTTTAGAATAATTATCAATTTTATTTTTATGTGCCACAAAATATATGACAGTGTATTCGGAAGAATTTTAATAATCGTTGCAAAATTCATTACAAACATTTAATGAACATACAAAAAAAAAAAAGCAGCTCTAAATTGATTTTGTTTTTGAAATGATAATAGTAACAATAAAATCATCATTTAAATTTAAGACTTTGAATTTAATCTGTGTTATTATAAAGTAATTTTATACAGAAAATAAGTGAACAATTTATCAATTTATATATGTGCCAAAAAATAAATGCAACCAGCAGCAGTCATGCAACAATATACAATGTTTTTTTTTTCTTTTTTTTGTTATTAAATGTTCCTATTTTAATTTTTTTTTCTGTTAAAAAAATATTAAACTATATATACCTCTGTTTATTATCAGAATAAATATTATTATTTAAAATTATTATTCAAATAAATATACCAGTACAAATTGATTTAATAATTTATATCAATATTAACAGTAAAAACAAAAATAACAATATTTAAAATAGCCAAATAATTTAAGATTAATTTGTCATTGACTTAGGCAAATAATCATAATTGTAAAAAAAAAATAAAATAAAATAAAAAAACAATATCATAAATTTATAATAGCCACGGCACTATTTTCATTATGTTATCTTGTTATTTAATTATTTGTTTTCATTTTTTAATTTAACTTAAATATAAAAATACATAGCCATCGAGGGTGCAATGTGGCACATGAATATCATGATTGGTTAACTACCACTTTCATTAATTTTTTGTGTATCATTGTCATTTAAATTTGTGCATAATTTATTAATTGATGAATTATTAAGACCAGTTATTTTTTGCATTTGATTAATATTAATAATATTATCATTATGCGTTGTATTTATAACAGATTTTCCAACATCTTCAATTGATGGAAATTCTGGTCCAGGTAATAATAAAGTTGTTTGACTTTGTAGATTATTTAATGATACCAAACCAGGTACCATCATTTGTTTATTGAAGCAACTTCTTAATGCTTCTTCAATTAAATTTCCTATTCTATCACGATCATCCTAAATAAATTAATCAAATTTCTAGACTATTGTTTTATGGTTTTGTTTTGTTTTTTTCTTTTGTTTATTCGTTGTATTGTTTCTTTTTTTTTTTTTTTTTTATCAACGAGAAAAAAGTAAAGAAATAGAATAATAAATCAATTAATTATTACCTCATTGATAAATCCAAAATGTACAAGTTCTTGTGCGAGAAGCATTGGCGAGTCTGTTCGACTTACTGGACATGTTAATTGTCTATTCATTTTATCGTCCATTCGTAATAATATTGTCATCTAAAAATATATAAATAATATTATATATTATAATTATATTTTAATATTATAAACTTACCAATAATTCACAACTTTCATCTCTAGGTTTAACATTACACATCATATTAACAACTCTACGTGATTCAACATCAACTGGTTCTGGTGTTACAGATTTAACTGATTCAGTAACTTCAGGTGATATTGCTCTTGGACGTACTGGTGGTGGTAGTTTAGCCATATACGCTGTCAATGGATGAATTCCATATCTAAAATAAATTATAATAATTAATACATCATAATTAAAAATTATATAAGACAATAATAAAAAAACCTACTTGACATCTTCAACAAATTTTTCCAATTTTTCCGTAACTGGAATATCACTTAGACGTATTTGATGTGATGGCTGACCTTGATACCTTATTTCAGCAACAATTGTATCTGGTTCGTATAACCTCTGTAGCACTTCATCCGTAATTGTTTCTGATATATTTGCTAAATAATTAAATTAATTTAACAATGATAATAGAAAAATGAAATTTTAACATTTAAATATTTTAAAAACTCACTGGCAGAATTAACTAGCGCATGTGCCGCAAGTAATTTAAGTGAATGAACCTCAAACAATACTGGATGAAATAATAATTCTCTTGCTGTTGGTCTACTTAATGGATCACTATCAAGACATTTTCTTATAAAATCTTTTTCTTGTATATCTTCTAATGATTCAATTGTTTTATTAATATTATCTTCAGTAACCATTGTACCACTATCACCATTTCCTTGTATTTCTAATGCAGCCATCTCGAGGGCACACATACCAAATGAATAAATATCAATTGCAGGTGTAAGAGAATCTAAAAAAAGATGATACTCTTTTATATATATATACAACACATACTTATATATAATTATAAATAAAAATACTTAAATTAGAACACAATTAAATTTTTAATTATTTAAATTTAAAATATATATTATACAATTAATTGCAATTATATTTTTACGTACTTCCACATTCAGGTGCAACAAAATGCATATTTTTAACATTTGTTCGAAAAGTTTTAACATGATGATGAATAGCATCGGGTGCAACTGTAAAATAAAAATAAAATTTAACTATTTATATAATTTATTTTTGAAATATGTAGGAGGACATTCACATTGATTTTTTAGTCTAATTTTTTAATGACTAATTGTACTTGTTGTTGGACTACGTTAATTATAAATAAAAGTTTTATATTTTTTATTAAAACAATTGATTATTTAATTATTTAATTATTTGTTTTTTTTTAATGACAAACCTGAGCCAATTTTAACAAGTCCATTGTGCTGAATGAATATCGTGTCACAGGTAAGATTACCATGAACAATTGGAGGTGAACAGGAATGCAAATAGCTAAAATAATAAATATAATTTATAAATTATAAATTAAATATATATTATTTAATTAATTGCTCTACCTTAATGCAGAAAGAATTTGTCTACACCATCTTTTCCATGCTTGTAATGGTAATTTTTTAACATTACGTTTTGTGCGTTTTAAAAATTGTTTTAATGATCCAGATGACATAAATTCTGTTATAAATATAACCTGTTAATTAAATAAAAATTAATTTTTATATTATAATTTATATTATTTGTATAAAGTGTATTTAAAATTAATAATTCTTACACGTGGTTTGTCATTATGAGTATCAGTCCAGTATCTATGAAATTTAACAATATTTGGATGATCAAGTTGAGTTAAATTTTCAAATACAAGTTGAATTTTTTCTTCTTGTGCTTTAAAATTTTTTCTCTCAGAAAATTGTACTTCATTCCATACAACTTCAACACCCTCTTCGGTATCCATTGCAAGATAAGCACAATCAATTCCAGGAACATCACGTTGTCCAATCTAAAAATTATCATAATTAATTTATAAAAAATATTTATCATTAAATCTTAATAAACATTCATTAATAAACATGTTGATATTTGTATTAAATAAAAACAAAATCAATCAAATTGTTTAGTCAGTTTGGAAATCGAAAAATAGTAAATTTTTAAAACGCAATTTCTACAATATTTTTATGTATGTTTGTCATTACATGGATGTGGCCTTGCCAAGAATTTAACAATAAAAAAAAATAAGAAGGGGAAAATAAAATTGAAAAAAATAGAATACAGGAAGATAGAGACATATCACGATGTCATTTAAATTATTACAAAAATTTATATTCATTAAAATAATGCATGTTTGAAAAAAAAAAATAAAATAAAATAATAATCAATAATTGTCAGGTCGTTTTATTCAAGTTCAAATAACATTAACTACGTATTAAAATTTATATTTTTTTAAACTAATAATTGTTTATTATTTGTTAATTATTATTGTTAATATACCTCCATTTCAGAGACCTCGTTCTCACTTCCTTTTCCACTTGCTCCGAAATTTGTACCATCAGCCATCTGAGTTGATTTAGAGCCTACATAAACCTAATGACAAAAAAAAAAATAATACATGTTAATTTGTAAATAGAAAATTTAAAATAATACATTTTAAAATAGTTAAATTTAAGAAAAATATTATTTTTAGTTTTTAAAAATATGTTAAACATTTAATCAACGTCAAAAATATTAAACATGCCAAAAAAAGAAATTTAAATTTTGTTCTTTTTTTTTTGGCAATTAATTGTAGCTTGTATATTTAAATATTTATATATATTTTTTAAATTATTGATTTTATCTAAAATAATAATTATATTGTTGATAAAAATATAACTCAACTGTTTTTTTTTTAAATTAAATTCCAAATGAAAAAAAAAAATCAAAATAAAACAAAACAAATTACTTCCTGGTTGTTGAATATATTTGTCAATAAAAATATAATAATAGTTATTAAAACTATCAAAAATAAAATGATGTAAATGATATTTTTGGAAATGCATATGTTAAATTTACGTCAGACAAAAATTCAACTGTAAACAATATTTATCTTTTGTCAACAAAATAAACAACAAACAAACGTCAAATGTCAATTAAAATTTCGATGTAACTTTTAAAAATAAAATAGTACAGTTAACAAATTAGCCATAAAATTAATGATAAAATAAAAAAAAAAAGAGAGAAAGAGACATACAGACAGATAAAGAGAGAAAATGAGTCAGAACAGAGAAGAAAGATAAATAGATAGAGAAACTAGTTGATATTGATCAAAAAAAAAAGATGAAATCATCGAAAAAATATAATAATAATAGATGAAATAAAAATGATAATCAATTGACAATAATTTGTAATTTTTTAAAACATAATTAAATTACTTCTTCACGTCTTTTTAGCCACCTCCCGCAGGGACTCTCCTCCAGGATCTCACTCTCATCTTCTGAGTCTTCACCACTTTCCCGCGGTGATTTATGTTCTGGGTCCGTACTAGATCGACTCCCAGGCATCACACACAGAAAATTTATTATAAAAATCACCACCAAAATTAAAAATTACTAATGTACATTTGTATATTATCTTTTTAACCAACTGACAATTACAATATTCACTTATTACGCACAAATACTTGATCACTTTAATGTATATATTTTTGTTTTTTAATAAATATTTGTTTATTTATTATATATATTATTATATAAAAAATATAATTGATAAATAAAATATATAACTTTATAAATAATTAAAAAAATATATGTTATTATTATTTATATTTATTTAACACTGTTAATATCCACAATGTGTTTTATACAGTTAAAAAAGTGACACATGCGAGGAACCTGTTTAACACCGCAAATATAAATTATTATTTTTTTTTATTGATGATTATTAAATATTAATAGTCAATTATTTATACATATTTAATTTGTTAATTTATTAATTATTAACATATTTAATTAAATATGTATAATTTACTGTCAAAATAAATATGAGTAGTAATGTAAATTATTTTATGTGACACACACTTGAGCGATCATTTTTTTAGCTGTCTTCGGTCACGTTTAGCCGAGTATGGCAATTGATGGCAATCGCCAACACCGCACCCTTTTCACTTTTTCACAGTGCTGCCGCCAATTTATCGTTTTTCAAAATACTTATTTGATATATTTAGTGGTAATCAGAGATGGGCATTTTGTAAATTACGTAAAAAAATTTGTAAATTACTGTGTTTTTTAACGTTTATTATAAAAAATAACTAGATTTTGTCCATAAGTTACTAGAAAATCTAGTTTTTTCTGGTGTTTAATACTCTTTTTGAGGTTTTTATTGGAAAATAGTTTGTAATTTTTATAGTTATACTTATTAGAGTTGTTTTTTTTTTTAATTCACGGTTATTGTTAATTAATAATTAAAAATTTTACATATAGTTAACAAATTGAAGATTATTTAACATTGTTTAACATTTACTTGAAAATTATTGAAACATTAGTCAACTGATGATCAATTTTTCAATTAAATTTATTAGTTAAATATAATTGTTGATGGAAAAACCGTCTATTATCCTCTAATTAATAAAAATATATTAATTAAATTGGAAAATTTCAAATTAAGTTTGAAATACTACTACGTAGATCAAGAAAAACAAATGGTGGATTTAACAGAATTCAAAAGTAATTCCCTCTCACGGCTGCTCCTTCTCCTCCCCCCCACCCATCGGCCGATTGCATGCGATTACAATCGAAGATTGTTTAATTTTTTTTTTTTTCTATAAAAATCATCCATTGGTATCACAGGTATGTATTTTATAAATAAAAATTATTTTTATTTATATTTATTAATATTTATATAATTTAGAAACAATAGAAAATTTTATTTTATTTATATTGATATGATTTGTTAATTATAATATTTATTATACGGTTTTTGATTAAAAAAACGTGGACGACACGTTGTTAAATTTTGAGGTTATTTTTCGGTATTTTGAGTATTAAACTTTTGTTTTAATAATTTTATAAAAACTGTGTGTGTTTTAAAATTAAATAATAAAGTTTCGAAGAATCGAGGAAGCAATTGTTAAACAAGGTAAGTGAAATAATTGTTGAGATTCTCTTGAAACTACAAAATGAATATAAAAAATTTGAGTACATAATTTTTATAATAATTATTTTATTTTATTTGCAGTTTATGGGGAAGAGAATAAAAAAATTAATTATACTTTTGTGAATTAGAAAATAATTAAAAATGTATACATTGAGAGACATAGAAAACTCTATGGATGTAGACCAGATTGTAGAGGAAGAAAATCTAAGCGAGAGGCTCGTGGAACACATGTCCGCATTAGAGCAGTTCTACCACGAAATGTATGTGTTGATAAAGCAACAATTAGAAAAAAGAAAATCATCTATAATACAGAAAAAGCATCAAAGGTTTAGAAAAACACCTGTTGCACATCCAGTACAACAACTGTTGTTCTTCTCTAGATTATAAACAATTATTAAATTATTAACAAATTAAAAAAAAAACAAATAAATAATTAGAAATACTGAAATGCATTTAATTAATATTAACGTTAATGTTAAATTAATACAATATTATTTATACAACTTTTAAATTGATCCTTGACAAACAAAAAAACATTGATTTATATTGTTGATGATGACATTTGTTAATTGATTGTTTTTATCTTTTTCAGGAATACCAATAATCCAGGATGCAGATCTTCGTGAAGACACTCACTGGCAAGACCATCACTCTTGAGGTTGAAGCTTCTGACTCAATTGAAAATGTCAAAGCCAAGATCCAAGATAAAGAGGGAATTCCACCAGATCAACAAAGATTGATATTTGCTGGTAAACAATTGGAAGATGGACGTACATTGTCTGATTATAATATCCAAAAAGAATCAACACTTCATTTGGTATTGAGACTTCGTGGTGGTGCCAAGAAACGTAAGAAGAAGAATTACTCAACACCAAAAAAAATCAAGCACAAGAAAAAGAAGGTCAAGCTTGCTGTTCTTAAATTCTACAAGGTATGTTTGTTTGTTTTTTATTTAATAATAATAAATTTATTATTTACTATTGATTTGTTAATTAAATATATTATTTATTTTTATAGGTTGATGAAAATGGAAAGATCCATCGTCTTCGTCGTGAATGCCCATCAGAACAATGTGGTGCCGGTGTCTTCATGGCTGCCATGGAAGATCGTCACTACTGTGGCAAATGTGGCTTCACACTTGTCTTCAACAAACCAGAAGAAGTTTAATCATGTTACATTAAATAAACAATAAAAAAAAACATTTTTTTATTTAAACATAAATAGCTAAATAACTACTTGATATTATTTATAAAACTCCTTTATTTTTTCTTTTTAATTTACTGATAGTGTTGGGCCAACAACACCAATATCGAGGTATTAAAAATACCTGCTTCTTATGTTGTTTACTAATTTGTTATTCAATGATGATTTATATATTTTTCTAATGTACAAATAACAAAAAACATTTAGTGATTTTATACTTGTGGATAACACAACAAAATGTCTGTAATTAGTTTGCAATTTTTACGATCCAAGTGGCTCATGATGAATCATTTTAATAGCAATACCAAATTTTTATTCAATCAGTTTATTAAAACAATAACAAATACTATTATTCAAATAATTAATTATCATTATTTTACAGTATTAAAATTAGTTTTGATGATGACATTGGCAAAGATCACAGAGATGCAAAAATTAAATAGAGCAATTTCGTTTTTGGCATAAACACATGATAAACAAATCCCCATTTTTCTTGATGGCAATTAAGTACCATCTACTATTAAATAGCAATGAAAAAAAGTGTAAAAATAAATTTGCTATTAAAATGATCAACAAGTGTACTCTTGAAAAGTCTTGTTGAAACAAAGATAATAATTTCATGAATGATTAATTTTTTTCTACAAGATAACACATGAATTAATTGTACAATTGATAAGTAATATAATTAATCCAAATGAACATCAATTGATTGAAATAGAAAACGTAATTTTAAGTTGAATAATTTGATGATTCTAGTTGTTGAAAAAAAAACACCTCGGATATACTTACTCCCAAGGATACAATCATGATGACAACAGTGGAGGGGAAAATAAAAAAAAATTGTGGTCAAATGCTGGTAGTAGTGGTGGTAGCCAGGTCGTAATATACCATTTTACATTTAGTTGTTTCGCCGCGTCGTGGACTGTCGACAGAATATATTTTTGTAACAAGTGTTTAATTTTAAAATAATGATAAATAATATTTATCAATAATATATAATATCATCAAGCAATCTTGAATAACGTGTTTTGTTTATTTTAATTATTTCTTGTAAATTCAAGACAAACAAAATATATATTTATTTTATAAGATTATTTAAATAATTAAAAAGTTTTATTTAAATTTAATATGATGTCGGAGACCGTGGTGACAATACAAGATGCATCAACTAATGCAAATAATCCTCGTGGACCAACTATTAAATCGGAGCCAGGTCAACCAAATTTTATTGCTGGACTTACAATCAACATTCCATATTTTAAAACAATACCAGGAATTATAAAACTTGCACAAGCAGTAAGTAATTAATAATTATCATTTACAAATAAAAAAAAAAACAAATTTAATTTAAAATTCTATTTTTAAACAATTAATGTAATTTTATTTTTTAAATATTATTGGAGATGACACAAAAAATCTCTCCGTAGATCTCTTTGAAGTTTATGATTTTATTTTTTTCGTTTTTTTCTTTTGAGACAGTAATAAATCAATAATATCAAATTTTAATATTTTTTTTTTATATTTGTCGATTTATCAGTTGAGTAAATATTCATCTATTGATTATAGACACGTTCGATCAATAAATTATCAAGTATCTATTTTTAATAATTGCTAAAGTCTACGATAACTGATGAAAAAAATTTTTTTATTCTTATCTGAGCATAATATTAAAAGCTGAGTTTTTACTTTTTTTTTTTTTGTTATTATTACTGTTAATAACTTGATATGAGAGACCACTAAAAAAAAATATATACAGGTAATCTCTCCCTCACTTTCTCTTGATTTTTTTTTATCAAGCTGCAATTGTTGCCAGAAGTATCGCTGGCATGTCGCTGTTGACGACATTATTTTTTATTTAAATAATTTTATAATGTTTGTTTGTTTATTTTAAGAGTAAGATAATTTACTTGACGGTATTTATTTAGCTTAGACAATATTTGTTAGTCATTAGCTTTAAATTTAACTGAAAAATTTACTAAACTTAAAAAATAGCTGAGTTACTTTTGAGGATGTTTACAAATATATTCACTATATATATTTACAAGTAGATGATTTAATCAGTAATTCGAAAATTCTAGATTTCTAAAAAATAAGCAATAAAAATTCGATATCGAAAATTATAGTGAATTAATTAATTAAACATAAAAACTTGTTGACGATTAAAAAAATTTTAAAATAGAAACTTTTTTGTGTCTTTTAAAATGAATATAACTCGATGGAAATTATTTTTTTTTTAAATATTTAAATGTATTATGTGTAAATTAAAAGAAGAAAAAAAAAATATTTATTTTTTTTTGATTTAAGATGAAAAGTTTTGCACCTGTTATTAACGGTATTAAAAGTATTGGTCACAGCTGACTTATCCAAAGCTGGCATGCATGACCCCACGATTTTTTTCCTTCAAAAAAAATAATAAAAATTATTAATTTTGCCTTGTTACATATTTATAGGGTATGATTATCAATCAAGTTAAAAAAATTATAAAAAATATTAATCATAATATAACATTGAAGATGATTTTACTTCAAGTTTTTCTTTGTGACCATACATGATGATTTTTCTGACCGCTGCAATGTACAGTATACATTTGTCCTAGATATTTATTCAACCGTATTTCATCCTACCGGTTAAAAACAAAAAAAACTACAAATGTTTAAATAAACAAGAAAATAGTTTAACTAAAAAGTAAATTAAAAAGTTAAAACGTATAGTGAATGAGTGCGAGTTTTCTAAAATAAATTTTTTAAAAAAAGTTGACATTAAATATTCAAATTGTCCTTGAACTGGGTTACCAACAACTATAACCACATATAGATATGTGTATTGAAAATTCAACTCGTCAAGAGACCCTACTTATAAATTAAAAATTAATAACAGTAACTTTATTTTCTTTTTTTTTTCTTTTTATTTCGAATCCATATACCATTAACTTTTATTTTTCGAATAATATTCAAGTTAGAATAAATATTATAGAGCCACGAAAAATTGACCTTAATGACTCCTGTTTATCCTTTAATTATTAATAATTAATTTTATTTTTTAATAATAAATAAAAGACATAATTTGATACAAAAAATAGTAATAATTTTCTTTGTTTCGTCAATGATGTACGATGTGTTGGATTATTTCGATTTTATTTTTCTATTAAAACTGATAGAAAAATTTAATAATTTATCGATTTTAGATCATTTTTTATTAACAAGATATTATTTATAATTTAAAAAGACTTGTTTTTAATTTTAACGAAGAATTGATAAATTTTAATTGTAATTTTTTCCGGGTTTTGTAATTGCATTTCGATTCTTGTCGAAATTATTAGCTAATTAACTAATTGGCAATTATTTTAGTATTAAAATCATCAATTTAAAAATAATATTGACAACGTGATGCCATCATCAACTTGATATTTCCATTAACATATAGATGGATCCAAAAAAAAAAGCTTTAAAATTATATTTTTAGACTGAACAATTTACAACTCTTTTTATATTTTAATACAAGTAAAACTGGTTTGTTCATATTTTTAAAAATTTCGATTCACCTACACTAATTTACGTTAAAAAAAAGGAGATGTATCTTTATGGAATTACGTAATTTACAATGATAAAAATATATATAACATTGCGTTTGTGTCACGCTAATAATCTAATAATAATTATGAAATCATATAGACATTTTTTTTTCAAGGCCGTCTGAATCAATATATTATATTACTTGTCATATATATAAATCCAGCTGCTGAAAAATATATAAAATGGATTTTGTTTTTAAATAAATATTCAAACAAAAAATAGAAATTATAAATAAAATAATTAGAGGAAATGAAAAGTGTATAATATTTACATGCTAATGAATATAAATTTATAAAATTATATCCGGTATATATTTTCAATTTCTAAGTTTACTTTTACACTAGAAATTTTTCTACCATATTATTTTTTATAAACAATAACATATGTGTTTGTAAAATATGTTTGTGTGTATTTAAAAAATCTGGGAATTGCGTGGGATTTATACTGAAAATTCTCCAACGATATTAAATTTCGTATATACAATGGTAAAGAGCTAGTGTTTGAGAATATACATACGTGCTTTTTATTTATTATTCATATGTTATTACTCTGGTTATTTCCGAGGTCATGTATATTCAATACCGAGACAAATTCAAATTAAATTTTTGTGCTAAACAAAGTATTTTTAAATCTAAAAAAAGAACGCTGTAATAATATTTCATTGGCTAAACAATTTACAAACAATTAAATTCAAATAATTTCGAAATTTGATTTTAAATTACCTAGAAAAATAAAAAATAATCCTCTTTTTTTATCACAAAAATTATATACACTTGTTGAAGCGACATAAATTATTTTTAATAAATAAATGATATATATTTATAAAGCTTAAAAATTCTATATATTATTAACAAAAAAAAAAAAAAATAAAAACCATTTATACTTGACATCAATTTGAGTATGAATTTAAAATTTTTTTTTATTTGTTTATGTTAAAAACTTTTCATCAAGATTATCAATTTCTTGGCTAGTTACCAAGATAATAATTTGAAACACTTTACGATAGATTGATGATTTCCGCTTCGAAAAAAAAAATATAAAAATAAATAAATACTTATAAACAATATAAAATATACTGTAAATTTTTAAACAGATAATTTATTTATTTATTTATTCTAAATATTGAGAAAAGAAATTTTATTATTTTTGATGCATTAAAGCTCATAGTACGATAATAAAGTTGTAAATTGAACAAGCAATGTTCAAGTCGGTGTAAGACCGTGAAAATCAAACAAGGTATTACTAACATTCCATCGACTTTCCGGCTCACTCAATTGCAGAATGTATTATTCATCATACTAAGTTTATTACTCTGTTTTTTTTTTTTCTTTTCCTTACAAGCTTCCTTGACGATCGGGCTTACAATTGATTCTAATCGCAGTTACCAAGCCGTGACTGCATTTAGGTCGTAACCCATAGTCAAAACGATGTTGGATTGAATAATTATGTGTGTATGTCCATTGAACCATGCTAAAAAAATCACTACCGTTCGAACAAACACCGTAGCAATATTAAATATATCATCGCAAGTATAAAAAAGCATTCATACCATTTTTCGAATAATTTTTCGAATCGAAATTCGAAAAATAGTCATGAAAAAATACACACGACTCAAAATATAGCACCAATGGGTTTTAAAAATAAAATTTATCATTCATAATTTAAATATTTATCTTTACGAAATTTTATAATTAAATATCATTTCATTATAGTTAAAGAAGCGTAAGTGCCATTTTTGAATTGGGCCGTTTTTTTTAAAAAGTAATTTCAAGAATTTTTTGGCAAATTACTTGTCTATCCCTCTGAAAATTTATCAGAGATTTAAAATTTATTAATACTAAAAAAACGTATGTTGTATGTGTTAAAAATATATTTTTATAAAAAGGCGTGTTTCCAGGATGATGAACATTAAATAGTAAAGAGGCGTGTGTCCATTGAACGCATAAAACTTTTACCTTTCGATTTAAAAATAATAATGTTTTTCATTATTTTGAGGTAGTTAAATAATTAAGGTGAAAATATAAATAGATAATGAAATTTTCTATTAATAATAAATTACATTTTGGTAGAATAAATATTCTGTCAGCTATTTCCTGCTTGTCTCGTTCATAATTGATGATTATTGATTGAAAAAAAAAAATAGATAAAATAAATATTTCTCTGTTTTATCGTTTTTTTATCTTTGATAATCGACAGTATTGAAATTCAAATATTTAATAAAAAATGTACGTAAAAGTTTTAATATATCCTTGTTTATTTTCTAAATTCTGAGCATTGTTTTATTTTTGTTTAGAAAAAGATTTATTTTGTTTTAATAATAGCCAAGCCAACCAACTTAAGTTGATTATTTTTTATTGCGTATACGACTGATGACATTGCTGATCTCTCACGTCGTCAAGTAAGGTCAAATGTCATTACAAAAAAAAAAAGACATTTTTTCTTAATGCTCAGAGAAATTTTTAAGTATTTATAGATGTTGATTCACTAAAAAATCATTTACAGAATAAAAAAAAAACTATGAAATTTTTTTTACTTTATCTTACAATTGTAAATAACAATTGTTTAAGTTGCATCAATTTTTCTCACACTTAGACAACGTCATAATTTACACAATAGAAAAAAAAAAAAAAAGTCAAAATTATTTTGTTTATTTCATTACTTATTCAAGATTTTTTTTTTCATAAATGAGGACACGCCTCGACCTATTCTCCACATACGAAATATACACACTTTTTTATTTTTTCATTTATTTATTTTTATGATTCTTGTTTTTTTTAAACATTGATAAGTAACACAAAGGTCAGGACATCGATCGAAATACGATCGACACATTGCGTGACTTTCATTTATTAAAAATAAAAATAAAAAAAAAACAAACAAACAAGTATATAAATAAATAAATTACCAAAAAGAAAGATAAATTGTAATTAATTACGACAAAAAAAATAAAGACGAAAGTATAAATATTTATCCTTATAATAAAGACTAAAAATAAAAATTCTAAATGATAATTTTTGTAAGATAAAAAATAACATTTGGTATCCTTAGTAACGTTTAGTCGATACAGGAATTTTATTCTAATGAAACCGGTTAGTCTACAAGTCGAGAAATTTTCTATTCAATATAAATTCGAAAAAAAATACTATTGAAAAAGTAGAAAAAATAATGTCCGAAGATGAGTTGATTGATGAAGAGCCATTAACTTGGTCTCCACCAGTTGAAAATATAGAAAATATTGTTGAAATAAAACTAACTCAAAGTGAACAAAAAGCTCTAAACTGTACAGTAAATAAAAATATATTTTTAGAATATCCATGGGCATTTATAAATCGTTTCGATGCATTAAAAGTTGCTGGTACATCAGGCTCATCCTTAGAAATTTACAAAGATAAAATAAAAAATTATAAAACCAGTGATTTACTTATTGGCTATAATTCCAAAGAATTATATTCAAATAATTTTATCATTTGTCTTACTGAAGAAACAAAAAAACAAATGATCAAAAGAAATTGTAATATTACTAAAAATATTCGTAAACACGTTAAAAACATGTTGATTAAAGAAAAAAAAAATAATAAAATTGATGATAAAAACAATTATCAAGTAACTGAAATATTAATAAATCGTCCATTCATAGAAATCGAAATAAATCAAAGTGTTAAAAATAATTTACTAACAAATCGAAATTCCGATGAATGTCGTGATAGTTTTATCGAAATTTATCCATCGAAAAATGAAAAATTTGATAATATTACAATGAAATTAATAACAGAATCAGTTCAAACAACTTTATTATCAATTGATAAAAATACCCAAACTTATTTTGGTTATAAAAAAAATAAATGGACACAGTATGATGATTTAATTGACACAAATATTGATGAAGGAATCGAAAAACCTGATGATACTGAGAGACAAACTAATAAAGACGAAAGTAGTTCAACAACAGGTCAATCGGAAATAGTAAATGAAGAAAAAGAAGTTGTAAATAACGAAATAAATATCATTGATGAATCTTTAAATAATTTTTTTGATAAATTTTTTAAACTAACAATTGATGTTGTTAATTATAATTCACAAATAAATATGCATACAGATGATATTTTAAATTTAGGTAGTTATGAAAGCAATTTTACTAAAAAATTAGACAACAATTGTTATGATTTAATTGAAGATAATTGTTTAATTAATTTAGAATTAACAAATGGTAGATTTATATCTGATATATCTTGGCATCCAAATATTTCTGGAATAATTGTAATTTCATATGTTGAAAATTCACGAAATATGATGATTAAAAATACAAGAAATTTAATTCCTAATTATACAAGTGTCTGTGCTTTGGTGTGGTCATTATGTGATTCTTTAAAACCAAAAATTATTCTTAAAGATTACAGAGAAGTTCAAGTTATCTCATTTTGTCCATCAAGACCATCAGTGATCATTGGAGGTTGTACCAATGGACAAATTGTCATGTGGGATTTAAATGATCAACTTGATAATATTAATGATCAAATGATTAATCGAATATCTTCAACAGTTGAATCTGATATTGAAAAATCACATTTACTATCAATAAGATCAATTGAATGGTTACCATCATATGTAAAGCTAGATGATAATGGAAAATTGGTAAAACTTGTTGATACAATAAGCATGCAATTCATGACAGCATCAGAAGATGGAACAATTTGTATTTGGGATCTCAATTGGCAACAAAATTTATCACAAGTTAAAAATAATTTAAAAAATATTGTTACAATTGCAATGACTGTTAGTGATAATATTGAAAGACTTGATAAAATATTTTGTCCAAATTATTATTTACATGTTCAATCATCAACAAAAGATCTATATAATTCAATTATTTTACATATGTGTTTACCATCAACAGATTTATATGATAATTTATCATTAGATTGTGATGAATTACCAAGACGTATTTGGGTATCAACAGTTATTGGTGAAATATATTTAATAACTTGGCAAGGTCAAGATTATGAACCAGTTAATTTTGAAAATATAAATATAATTTGTAAATCATCAGTGATACATGATGGTCCAATTACAAAAATAATAAGAAATAAATTTATAAGTAATTTATTATTGACAATTGGTGGACATGTATTTTCAATTTGGAATGATGAAAATCTTGTATCATTGTTATGGCGTAAATGTGATGTTTATTATACTGATTGTTGTTGGTCGAATACACCTGGTGTATTTATTCTTTCACGACAAGATGGTTACCTTGAAACTTGGGATATTTACTGTAAGACATGTGAACCGGTCCATGTACAAACTATTTCTGGAAAGTTAATAACGGGATTGTATACACAAGACACTTGGAACTTGTACTCCAAATACATTGGTGTATGTGACTACAACGGTGCTTTTAAAATTTATAAAGAAACAAAATATTATTGTAGTAATAATCATGATAGAATTGAATGGTTAAAAAAATTTATAAAACGTGAAATTGAAAGGAAAATGAAATTTATTAAATGGCAGTTTGATTATTTAAATAATAATCAAATTGCAATTGAAAGAAAAAAAAAAAGAATTGATGATGAAGTTAAAAAAAAACATCAAGAAGCACGTGATAAATTTATTAAAGAACAAGAAGAAATTTCAAGACTTAAAGCTGATAAAAAAATTAAAAATATTAAAAAAACAAAAGATACAATTAGAAAATTAAAAAATATTGAATTTTCTAAAACAATATTACTTGATAAAAAAAAATTTGATCCAGTTAAATTGGATTTACTTAGATTACCACTTGTTGAACAACAAAATGAAAAAATTTCTAAAATAAATAAAGCTAAAAATAAATTTTTAAATAATGAAATAATATTTAAAGAGTCAATTGTTAATGAATTTTCTGATAGTAATAATTTTTTTAAAATTCATGATAAAAATTTTCAAGATGATGATAATGATGATATTGATAATTCCAGTGAAAAATATGAAGAAGAATATAATCTTATTAAAAATGAATCGTTAAAAATTTTAGCTGATAATTCTTGGATGATTGATTGAAAAATTGATGTAAATTTACAAATCGAAATAATTTTTTGTAAATAAATAAACAACAATAAATTCGGTAGATAATTTATTTTTATTTCAAAAATTTATTAAACATTTTAATTTATTTCTAATTTCGATTTATTTTTAAATTTTAAAAACCCACGTTTTATTAATATTAATTTTCCAAAATTTCACCCACGTTAATCACCCACGAAAATCTTTTAGACATGCTGCAATAACGTTGTTTCGAAACAAAAAAAAAAAAACAATAATAAATACATAAATAATTTATGATAAAAATATAAATTTTTACTTTCATTTTATTACCAATAAAATTATTAATTATATATTATTTTTTATTTGTTGTATCATACAGGTACTTGGAATTTTTTGCAGTGCATTAGCATCTGGAGCTTACAGTCAATTTCTCATGACATTTTCAACATTAGCATTTGTTGCTACATTTATTTGGATCGTTGTTTATCTATGTTCAATTCGTGAAAGTCTTCGAGTGCCAATTAATTGGATGCTTACGGTAATAATTATTAAATTAAATAAACATAAATAAACATAAATTAAATAAACAATATTATACAATAAATTGTAATTTTTATTTTTATATAATTTTAGGAATTTATAAATACAGCTGGCTGGACTGTTTTACTGGCGTTATCTGTTATTTGGCATTTGATTGCAAGGACCAGCTTTATTGGTGCAACAGTGAGTATAGTTATTTAAATTTTTAAAAAATAATAAACAGCTATTTTTAATCTGTATTAATACCTAGAGTTTATTGGAATTTATTATCAACAAAAAATATATTTAAATTAAACTTTTCTTCGTATAATTGGTATAATTGTTTTTAATTTTTTAGATTTTTGGAATTTTGGACATGCTTGCATATGCAGCTGGTACATACTTCTTATGGCTGGAGTGGAAAAATACGGAAGCTCAGTAAAAAAGGCCATCAAAGTACCTGAAAATATCAACAATAATTTTAATTTTTTTTTTTGTTAAAATAACTTGAAGATTTTCGTTTTTTTTTTTACTATCAGTCATAAAATCCATTATAATCGAAATTTCGCTATACTATTTACGACGCATAAAAAACAAAAATTAATAGATAACCCAAATATTTAATAAGTGTTTAATTTTTTAAATAAAAATATTAATTGTAATTAATATTCTGTGTTCACTTGAATTTTTTTTTTTTTAAATGTTTGGCTAATAGAAAAAATGAATTACCAAACAAAAGACTTAATTTTTTTTTTCTAATTTCATGATTTTATTTTACACACAATAATATATATTTAAGTACGATTGTGCAAGTACAAATTGCGTATGAGAATTATGTTAATTATAATAATGTTAAAAATTTATATTCATCACAATTATTATAACTTTTTGATGACTAAAAAAAAATATAGATTTTATCGAAATTTAAGTATATAAAAATTCATTTAAAATTCGATTTATATAAAATGTTTTTATTTATTCATAAATTACTATAATACATAATTGTATATTTTAAAATAAAATTAATATATATTTAAACGAAAAAAATTCCTGCCAATATTATTGCAAACTTGAAATTACTGTGAAAATCGAGAGGGAAGTCACTTGTGTAATCTGGTGTATATCGAGAGAAGAATCTTCAATAATCTCTTGTAATCTTACAGAAATGATTACGAAAAAATCGTGTAATCGATGTAATCTAAGGTACTCTTGTAATCTTTTATAATCATCAATAATCTTCAAAAATTTTATGTAATCACCAGTAATCTTACGTCGTATATCTGTAATCTGCGAAAATTTCTTGTAATCTTGACATGATTACAGAAAATCTCAGTAATCTTCCCTTTTCTGTATTCAAATGGCGCATGCGCGTGTATAGATGCACGCATGATTAGTATAGTATACTAATTTTTTTTTTTTTTTTATTAGTTTTTCATTATTTTTTTGTTTCTTCTTTGAATTTTAAGTGTAATCATAAAAGATCACAGGGAATCTTTGTGATTACCAAAAAAAAAGTAATCTTGTGTAATCATTAGAAATATTGCATGATTACAGGTAATCTGTAATCTGGTGTAATCTTCAATAATCTTCAATAATATCGTGTAATCTTTTTGAAATCTTTGAATTTTAAGTGTAATCATAAAAAATTACTGGGATTCTTCGTGATTACAAAAAAAGTAATCTTGTGTAATCATTGAAAAGATTACATGATTACTGGTAATCTGTAATCTGGTGTACACTAAATTTTGGAGTGACTTCTCCCTCGGTGAAAATAATAAAAAGAAAATTATCTGGGAACAATATCATAAAAATAAATAAATAAAAACATTGTCTTAAAAATATTTATCTACATTGAATTTCAACTCAAAAAATTATCACAAATTATTATTTAAAAATATACATAAGTATCTTAAGTTTATATAACGAAAAAAAAAAAATTTTTAAAAACAATACTTAAACTATATTTATTGTAAAATAATTACAATTATTAAAAATGTCATTCACAAATAAAAAAAAAAATAATAATTTTAAAACACATAATATATTTGTAAAATTATTTATAAATTACAATTTAAATGAATAATAAATATCCTAATGTTAATTAAACATCCATAAACTTTCAAATGATTAAAAAAGAAAGGATTAATTTAATTAAATACTTGATATAAATGATTTAATTATAATTTTTCTTTTTCCAGTTATGACATGATATTAAGCTGATTGCCTTCTGCTTTAATTTGTATAGTAAATTTAATTTTTTTATTTATATTTTATACTCTACGTCTGCGCGAAAATGTAAGTGATATCATCGATGACGTCAACCCACGGAATTGTAATTTGTAAGGTTGTTGTGAGCAGTTGTGAGTAACTGGGCACTTTTCTACAGTCGATCACAGCAAGTCACTGAACATCAAGCTTATTTAAAGAATCAAAATACACTTGTAGGTAAATAAATTTTTTATACAAAAATTTTAATTAAATGTGATTATTAATTATAATATTTATTTACGTTAATTACATAATGCAATTTAATTTAGTGTCTACAAGTGGTTGTGTTTTATAAATAATAATAACACGTGTGTTTTTTTTACCTGTTGTATTACAGCCAATATAATAATTCAAATAAAAATATAGTTTAAATATTTATTCAAATGAAAATAATGAAAAATTAGAGAAATTTAACGATCGAAATTAAGTGTCTGATACAAATCGAAATGCATTATTGATTACTATTTTTCGATAGCAATATAGATGCATATATTCTCTTAGAAATAATAAATTTTTTTTATATGTATATCCTTTTTTTAGATTCACTTATGTAGGTGTGTTTTGTAATAAAATAGGCAGTTAAAAAAAAAAATAGCCTGATGATCTAATCCACTATTCCATATCAACAAAACAACATTTTTTTTTTTTGATCAGGATATACTGGTTTTATTTATACAAAAAAAACAGGGTGTGTCAAATTATTTTTGCTTTATTAAATTAATAATAGAATATGAAAAATAAAATATTAAAAAAGTTTCCAGTAGTGATAAAAACTAACCGGATAAGATAAATATAAATTAGATAAATAAAAAAAAATTTATGAGTAATGTATCGATGTGTCTTATGTTTGCATGAGGTCAAAGTTATTTTTGATGATGCGTGGACATTATAATACGTGATATAATAAAATTATCCATGTTGTTTTTTTTAAATTTTGTATTTAGGTCAACCCACAAAAACATGGCCTTGTCCTGGATTCTCATAACTCTGATGAATCACACAAACCAAGATGTACACACATAAAAACAAATTGAGAAAAAAAAAAACTTGTCTTACCTTTTAGCTTTATTAAATAAAAAAAAAACCACTTCTATATTTGGTTAATAATATTCTAAATATATATTTATAGTTTTCAGAATTCAAGTTATAGATCATCTACAACAATATGTCACATACAGTTACTGTCAGGACTGCAACAGTCACAACATCAACTTCAGCAATTATTATCAACACAGGATTCATGAAGACTTATCGTGGAGCATTGAAACTTCTCGAATTGGTAAATTTATTCATTTTAATTTTTATTTATTAATAGTTTATTATTAATATTAATTAATAATTTATTAATAAAACAAACAAATACAAAAATAATTTCGAAAAGGAACAATCTATTGATTTTTTATTTCTATGACTCATAATTTATTTATGACAATAATTGTGAGTATTAATAATTTATAAGTAATATAAATAAATACAATCATATTTTTTTTATAAAAATAATTTTTTTATTTATTATATTATTATTATTAATATGAATAATTTATAAATAATATACACAAACAAAATAATGATTTATTAATAAATTAAATTCTTCATAAGAAAAATTTTATTCATTCTTTTATTATTATTGTCATTATTAATTGTTAATAGTATTATTAATTATTAATGAAATTAATAACTAATAGAGTGATTTATTTATCTGTTTGTTTTATTAATTATTATTAATTAATAGTTATAATTTATTAATAGAATGAATAAACGCAAAAAAAAAAAAACAATTTTATTTTAAGAAAAATTTAGTAATTTATTTTTTTAATAATATTATCATTATTAATTGTTAATATTAATATTAAATATTAATAAAATAAATGACAAGAAGAACGATTTATTAATTTATTATTTTTATTAATTTTTATTAATTATTATTAATTAATAGTTATAATTTAGAAGAAATAAATAAAAAAAAAAAAAAACAATTTTATTTAAAAAAAAATTTAGAAATTATAGTTTTTAATTTTTATTAATATTATCATTATTAATTTTTTAATTATAATATTAATTATTAATAAAATAAATAACAAAAAAAACGATTCATTAATTTATTAATTTTATTAATTATTATTAATTGATAGTAATAGTTTATTAATAAAATATAATAATAAACGAAGATTTTTTTTCATGAAAAATTTATCAATTTGTTTTTGTTGTTAATATTATCATTATTTATTAATAATATTATTAATTTATAGATGAAATGAATAAATTTAAGAACAATTTATTCGTTTATTATTATTAATTATTATTGATAATAATAATTATTAATAATGAAGTTCATTAACGGAGAGACTCAGTGAAGTCTTGACTAATTTTTTTCTCTCTTTTTGATTTATAATTTTTTTTAAATAAATTTTTAATTTACTGTTATTATTTTTTTATAGATTTTGGGAATAGTATGTGTCGTGCTAGTATGGATGGCTCGTGGTAGTTCTTATTATCATAGTGAACATTTATTTTTCCTACTCATGGCAACAACATTTGCAATTGCAACTTTTGCGATTGTCCTAAGTTGTCTTCTGTCAATATCAACAGATTCAATTTTATCTAAAACAATATTTGTACGTATAAATTTAAAAATTAAAAAATATTAATTTCATAAAATAATTTAATTTAATAATGTAAATTTTTTATTAATCAATTTTTTAATTATTAGGAACCAATTTATCATGCAATCGCATTTGCACTGGTATTCGCAGCTTCAATAAATCTTTTAGTAAAAACTCAAAATAATAATAGAGATGAACTTCTTCTAATTGCATCAGTAAGCTAATATTCATAATGATTAATTATTGTTAATAATTTTGTTAAAATAAATATTTAAATAATTAATATTGTATTTAATTTTTAGATTCTTGGTACTATAAATGGAGTCCTGTATCTTTTCAGTACTATTCTTGGATCTCGTTCATATCGAGGTCTTTAAATTATCGATTCAAGATGACCTATATATTTGTGATTAATAATCATAAAAAAAAAATATTTATAACTATTTTTAATCAAAATTTTAAACACTACAAAAAATGAACAAATTTAAAAAACACCTGAAATATTATACCTTCATTATTTTTGAAAAATTGTACTTAAATTAAAATCCATTTTTATACAAACATACAATTTTTTTATATCCAAACATTTGTAAACAATATGATGAATTTTTAATTATTAATTTATATAACTACATTGTTAAACACAAATAAAAATTAAAGTCTGAAATATATTTTTGAAGCTTTCTAAGCTTAATTTATTTAAATAAAAAAATATATATTTATATAATTATAATTTCTATATTTTAAAAATATAATAAACATAAAAAATAATTTAATTTAATTTTAAGCTGGATGTTAATTTATTTTTACATCAATCAATTCATGAAAGATCAATTTTTAGTGTTCCGTAGGACACTTATGTTTTCGCTTTTCTGTGATTTTTTGTTATTTTGAAATAAAACGAGAAGTCCTGAATCGAATTGGCTTGTAAGATGCTCATTTTCTTTATTTTTTTTGGCCAAAAGCAATGGTCATATTTATTTCCAATTTTGGGGCCTTATTGGATTTAATATGCCCATTTTTGGACATGGCCCAATTCCAAATATTGACGGATCAATTCCGGCAATGTTTTAATCAACGACGCTTCATCTGTTGACTCTACGATATTTTTTTTTAATTTTTCGGTCGTTTATTTTTTTTTTTATTCAACGATATGTAGTGTCACAAACTGTTTTTTTACAATATTTTTTAAACCGCTGAACCGAATTAGTCGATGTTAAAACAAATTTAGGTTTTTTTTTTTTCCAAAAACAGACATGATATTTTTTTTTACTTTTTGGGCCTTATTAGATTTAATATGCCCATTTTTGGACATGGCCCAATTCCAAATATTGACCGATCAATTCCGGCAATGTTTTAATCGACGACGCTTCATCTGTAGACTCTACGATATTTTTTTCAAATTTTTCGGTCGTTTATTTTTTTTTTTATTCAACGATATGTAGTGTCACAAATTGTTTTTTTACAATATTTTTTAAACCGCTGAACCGAATTAGTCGATGTTAAAACAAATTTAGGTTTTTTTTTTTTTCCAAAAACAGATATGATATTTTTTTTTACTTTTTGGGCTTTATTAGATTTAATATGCCCATCTTTGGACATGGCCCAATTCCAAATATTGACCGATCAATTCCGGCAATGTTTTAATCGACGACGCTTCATCTGTTGACTTTACGATATTTTTTTTTAATTTTTCGGTCGTTTATTTTTTTTTTTATTCAACGATATGTAGTGTCACAAATTGTTTTTTCGCGATATTTTTTGAACCGCTGAACCGAGTTAGTCGATGTTAAAACAAATTTAGGTTTTTTCTTTTTTCCAAAAACAGATATGATATTTTTTTTTACTTTTTGGACCTTATTAGATTTAATATGCCCATTTTTGGACATGGCCCAATTCCAAGTATTGACCGATCAATTCCGGCAATGTTTTAAGTGACGACGCTTCATCTGTTGACTTTACGATATTTTTTTCAAATTTTTCGGTCGTTTATTTTTTTTTTTATTCAACGATATGTAGTGTCACAAACTGTTTTTTTACAATATTTTTTGAACCGCTGAACCGAATTAGTCAATGTTAAAACAAATTTAGGTTTTTTTTTTTTTCCAAAAACATATATGATATTTTTTTTTACTTTTTGGGCCTTATTAGATTTAATATGCCCATTTTTGGACATGGCGCAATTCCAAATATTGACCGATCAATTCCGGCAATGTTTTAATCGACAACGCTTCGTCTGTAGACTCTACGATATTTTTTTAAAACTTTTCGGTCGTTTATTTTTTTTTTCATTTAACGATATGTAGTGTCACAAACTGTTTTTTTACAATATCTTTGTAAACAGCAAGAAAAAAAATAAAAAATCCTACGGAACACTTAGGATGCACCTTGGGGAACTTGACTATCTTTTTTTTTTATAATGAAAATGAGTATTTCAAAGAAATCACTAATGCAAACATGTAGGTATTTTTCAAAACTACTTGTTTTTATTATTAACAATTAATAAATAATATTATTTTAGTGATTTTTTTGAAATACATATTTTCATGGTGCGTATACTGCAATTATTAATTAATAATAATTGTAAGCGCCACAAGAGAATAGTCATATTATAAACGAATGCTAACAGCTGTATTTTTTAAAAATAATAACAAGTTATTATTATTGTTGATATTATTATTTTCTAAAAATACAGCTGTAAGCATACGTTTATAATATGACTATTCTGTTGTGGCGTGGACGAAAATAGATGATAGTGCGGATGTTGTCTCGACGACGATGCAGGGGGTGCAACGACACGAGCTGTAGAAATTACATTCATCCATTTGCATCGAAAACGTATTATTGAAACCACAGTCAAAATATATCATTATTCGACCAAGTGCAAAAAGGATAAACTCAATTATTTATTTTACTATCTGATTTATATTTAATAGTCTTGACTGCGTTTAGAGAAATCTATAAGTTTAAGTGACAAAAAACAATGGTAAAAAACAGTGGTGGTCCAATTATCAGAATGTCTTCGGCACCAAGTCATGGTGCTGGTGGAATTGCATGTTGTTGGTGTCGTTGTTGCACTTGCATTCACATAGAATTTCTAAAAACTCTCCCTGGTGCTGTTAAACTTGCCGAAACGGTAATAATTATTTTTTGTAATTTAAAAATTATATTGTCATTGTGATTTTAAAAAAGCATACATAAGTGGAGTCATCCTGGAGGAAATATTTCTCCGTCTTTTCTTCGAATTTTTACGACTCATAGTGGAGAAATTTGCCAGATTTTTTACCGTCTTTTTCTTCGCGTTTTGTGTATTTTAAAAAATTCTAAAAAGACAAAGAAAAGTCGGAGAAAAATCGAAACAAAATAGCAGAGACAGTCATAGAAATATTTCCATCAGGGCATGCATCTATTTGTCTTTACAAATTTTTATTTTTTTAATTAATTTTTAATTAACTATGATGATGTTTATATTAATGTAATATATTAATTATAAAAAATTTAATTATTTTTTTTTCAACAGTTAATTAGTGGAATGATACAAAGTTTACTAATCAATTATGGCCTTCGATACAGTTCAACAATAGGATCAGCTTATGAAAGTTCATTGACAACAGCATCAGGATGTTTTTTTACATCTGCTCTTCTGTTGGCTTGTTATATTGTTTCTGAAAAAACATATCGACTAATTCGATCATCACTTTTTGTAAGTTAATTATAAAAAAAAAAAAACAATGTTCATTTATTGTAAGTTTACAATCACAAATAATCAATTAAATTTATTTTTTTTTATATTTTAGGAAATGCTGTTTAATGCTATTGCTAGTTTTCTTTATCTCAGCTCAGCAAGTTATCTTTTTTTTTCGACAAAATTTTTTCTTGGTCCGCAATATTATATAACTCCAGGATTTGAGGTTTATCCAGCAATGATAGCAGCATATGTAAATATATTTTTAATATTCAAATTAAATTAATATCCAAATGAAAAATAATTTTATCTGTTTGTTTTAATTTTAGATGCTGAGTGGTGTTGTTGGAGTTATTCATGGAATCGATGCGTATTTTTCATTACAACAATTTCGCGGTAGATGATAACAAGTGTTTAATTATAAAAAAAAATCCAATAGACTTATTTTAACAATTAATTTTTATACGTAATTTTTATATAAATTTAAATTGTACAGCTATTATTTCATTTACATTTTTAAAATGATAAAATAAATTTCGTTTCGTTTAAAGAATATTTAACATCAGACAATTATCACATTTTTTTTTTCATCCATTTATTATCTCCCCCAATGTACCGTAAAAAAAATTATTGATGTGTTAACTAATAATAATTTTTAACAGTCATTGTGACATAAAAATATATATAAATAACATAATTGAGTATTAAATTAACTTATAAAAAATGATAAAATAATTACATAAAGTACGACAATGAAATTTTATAAATTGTCGTCAATTTATAAAATTTTTATGTATAATAAAAAATTTATTTAAATATTTATAGAATGTTGAGAAGCAAGTGTATCTTTTCTTGATAAACTTGAATACATTCTTGAATGATTTTTAAATTTTTTAAATGACTGGTATAGACATGAATAGCTGTCTCTTTTTTATCTACCTGGTACGAAACGTTCTACGAGTGTTACGAAGATTTTCCTCTTTTCAACTTTGATTACTGTCGTTTAAACATTCTGACTCACTGTATGTTTGTTAGTATACGTGATCAGTAATACATACTGAATAAAAAAATTTTCACTCAAATGAGAGAGGCAAATTGAATGGCATGTGTTCCAATGTGTTCGACAGTTTACTTCAGGATCTCGGACCGGTTACTACATACTACGACTTCCGTTTCTTTCATAAATACTCTTTTTTATATTTGGCAATTTAATTTTTTTTTTTTAAATTTATAAGTAAATTAACTATTATATTATGGATTTATTAACTACGAAAAATTTAAATATGACAAGTAAAAATATAGGTAAGTCAATATTTGTTTGAAAAAAAAATAGAAAAGATTTCATTTTCTTTGCTTGAAAATTAGTAAAATAAATATTTCTTTTGTTAAATTATTATAATGTTTAGTTAAATTTTATGTTTTTTATTTTAATTTAACAATACGCGAATTTTTTTTCTATTCGAAATTGAATGATTTTTTGTAGAATAAAGTATTTCGATTGTAGAAAAATTATTAAAAGTATCAACCTTGATATTCAAGGTCACTCCATAATTTAAATAACTATTATTCTAGAGAATTTATTTTACAACAAGATTAGAAATTAAATAAATAACCAGTTAATGATTTGTTTGAAAAATAATTTTCTGAAGGACAGTGATAGTATGATAGTAAAAAAAAAAAAAGACAATACACGTGCAGTTACGCCTCTCACACAGTGGCATTGCTTCAATCGTGAAAAAAAAAATTTCAAATAAAATATAAATTGTGATATAAAAGAAAGAAAAAAACCATAAAATTATAATTACGCAATTTTATAATTAAAATAATAAAGCAAATTATTAAAAATTAATAAATTTTAAAAAAATATTTGGAGAGTCATCACATTTGCAAGTATTTCATTTATAAACATTAAAATAAAAAAAAAAAAAAAACAATTTACACATTCTTTAACAGTTTAATTATTAATTAATCAATTAATAATTTTATTTTTAAATTAAGTCAGAAAGAAAACATAAACAGTGTAAAAAATCAGTTAAAGTATTTTTAAATTTAACGAATTTTCTCAATTTCATTGTTGTAATAACTTTTTATTTATTTATACTAATTTGATAATAATTTATGAGGATGTGGTATGTATTCCCGTGAATTATAAGCATATAGATTTATCAAGACTTCCGATTGAGCATACGTGCAGATGGGTAACATAAAATAACAATCAAATTTTTGATTGAAAAAAAAAAAAAAATCATTGACGTCAGTAAAATCTTTTTTGTCAAATTCTTTTGTTAATAAATAAATATATTAACCTGCGTTCTTTCAACAAAGAAATATCAAGTCTATATATAATTTACAAGTATAAAAAATAATAAATAATAATGTTGAATAATTTAGTTGCAGATGCATTCAATTCATCGACGACGACAATGAGTCCATTTACATCTGAAGAAGAGGACGCGATTGTGACCCTGGTTGTTGTAGTTGTTGGAATAATTGTTGCAATAATAATATTATTTTCATTGGCTATATTTATGGACTGTAGGCAACAGTATGTAAATATTATTTAATTTATTTTTGATAGTAGAAAATTTTCAGGGCATTTTTATAAATAAAATTTTTCGTTTATTTGATTTGAGGAATTTTAAATTAACAACGTTTTTATCATTTTCATTGGCTGTGATTCAAAGATCCTTTTTATTTATTTTTTTTTTAAACAGATATTGTTTATAAATTAAAAGAAAAAGTGTCTATTTTATTTTCTATTCAACAAATATTTCTTAAATCAGCTGTTCAATCGAAATAAAATTATTTAAATGTTATTTTTTTTTCTTTACAGAAAACGTGATTTACTAACGAGAAAACAAATAAGATTAAAAATATCACAACGAAGAAAAAATAAAAATGACGATCATAAATCATTTGCTAAAGATATGTGTCCAAATTCTGTAACGAATTTTGGCTCAACCAGGATATCAGATGAAATCGTTTGATAATAATCAGGAATGAAAATAATATTTAAGAAACAAGTCAAGTTTAAGACTTGGAATACGATAAGTGTTCCTTTCTTAAAATATAATTTAAAAAAGAACTTTAATCATGTTGTAATGGTTTTGAAAAAATTCAATCGTAACATTAATACGTGATTTGGTTAATATTAAGTCACGAGGTGCTACTTTCTCTGTCGTTTTTTTGTTTGTTTGACCATCGAAAAAAAAAAAAGGAATGAACAACAAATAATACAGCTTAGCATTTAAAATTCAGTGCCAATTTTCAAGTATATATTTTTAAATTCCATACTCTTAATAAATTGTAAAGAATTTCAAACTTGAAATTGAATTTTCAAGTACCAGTGATCAATTAGTACGATTATAATAATAAAATTAAAAATAAGTTTTCCATGACTTGTGACAAACAATTTACATTAAATATTAAAAAACAAGAAGAAATTATATTTTATCAATTTGTATCAATTCAATTTTATAAATAAATAAAAGTAAATTTTTATTTAAAATTATTTTTATTGTCAGCTGAAAATATTCTCACTTTTGTTGTCATGAAATACAAAATATACATATGTATATGAATTAAAATATTATTTTTTTTAGCCATTAATATTTCGTCTATCAAGACTTTACATATTTACATATTTTACAGTTTAAAAATTAAAACTTTTTTGTTTTTCAAATACAATTTTCCATGAAGTAAACATTTATTTAATTATTATCGTTAAAATTTATGGAATATAATTATCATGATTTATATTTTATGGCCAAGTTTATAAAAAAAAAAAAAAAAAGTATTTTTAAATTTTACAAAAATTATCATAGATAGCAAAATTATGTACTTAAAAAATTCGTTGTCAATATCAGTAGACGATTTTTTTACACAATAACATTGTTATCTTATCATTTGAAGTAAAAGTTAAAAAAAAAAAAAAAATATATAAATTTACTACGTGATACATTGTCATGAACTTTTAAATTATTTAATGCAAAATCTTTTTCTGTTTAAAATTTAAAAACTAAAAAATTATAGGCACGTGATTCTTGTTATATTTATAAAATTATGCTGCAGTCATTTGAATTAATACTACCTCGGTAATATTGTCAATTGATTAAAAAAATATATGTATTTTAAAAATGTCCTAAAATCATTGCAAGAAGTGCCATTCTAACATAAACACCACCCTCAGCTTGACGGAAATATGCTGCACGTGGATCAGAATCAAATTCTGTACTAATTTCAAAATTACGTGGTAACGGATGCATGACAATCATTTTTTTCTTAGCAGCAGTCATTAATTTTGGTGTAACAACAAATTGTCCACAAACTTTATCATATTCTTCTTGTGATGTAAATCTTTCACGTTGTATTCTTGTCATATAAAGTACATCTGTATCTTGAAGTACATCCTCAAGTTTATCATAATCTTTTTGATCAATTCCTTTTTGTTCAACATAATGTCTAACATGATCAGGCATATCAAGTCCTTTTGGACTGACATATCTTAAATTAACATTATAAAGTGTTAATAATCTAGCAAGTGAATGAACAGTTCTTCCATGTTTTAAATCACCAACCATTGTTATTGTTAAACCATTAACAGTACCAATTTCTTTTCTAATTGTAAATATATCAAGTAATGCTTGTGTTGGATGTTCACCAACACCATCACCAGCATTTATCATTGGTTTACGACAATATTGTGCTGCTCTTGCAACAGCACCAGGTTCTGGATGACGTAGTACAACAGCATCAGCATAACCAGCCATAACAGCAACTGAATCTTCTAATGATTCACCTTTTTTAACAGATGATGTTGTACCATCCATATGTATAACTCTACCACCTAATCTTAACATTGCTGCTGAAAAACTACATGATGTTCTTGTTGATACTTCATAAAATATTGATGCCATTATTTTACCTTTTAATATATGATCTAATGGTCTTTCTTTTAAAACACAATTACGTAAACTTTCAGCTGAATTAAATATATCATTTAATTGTTCTTTTGTAAACATATCTGCTGTAAGAATATGATGACCAGCAAGACCATGAGTTGTATTAATATGTCCAGATATTGTAGGTAAATTACTATCATATATTGTACGTGTATCAATACCATTTAATAGTGGTGGTATTGGTGAATTAACACGACTTGTTACTTCAATTGTTGGTGGATGTAATATTGATTGTATCTTTAAGCTTTTTTGTACATCTCTTATGTCTTGACCAAAACCAGGATTAACTAATATTTGACCTTCAACATATGCAACTTCACCACGTAAAACAACACGATGTACTCTACCATGTATTTTCATTCCAGCAAATGGTGTCCATTTCGATTTTGTAAATGGCATTGCATCGGGAATTGTCCATTCTTCATCAAGATCAACTTCAACATATGTATTTGGTTGATCAGGAATATTGAATATTTTTTTTGGATTACGATAAAATTTATCAATCACATCCTGAAAGTAATTTCATGTTAATACATTTTTTTTCTATCATTTGAAAAAGTTCTTTAAGGAAAAAAAAAAACTTTACAGATTGGCTTTTATCAAGAGATTACTGGGAACTCGAGTGATGTTTATCAGAAAAAGTATCGTAATAATACTCAAGAATTTATGCAAAGAAAAAAATAAATAAATAGCGATAAAAATGAATTGTTTAAATGAATTTCTCCACTGGAAACTATTAGAATTTGTATGATCAAATTTAAATGTTTCGCCAAGTTGATTGTGGTAATATTTATTTAGTATTTCGATTGGAATTTACTGATAAGACAATCGGACTTTTGAACTATCTAAATGTGAGTTTAAAGTACAATAAAAATGTTTCATTATTTTTCATACCTCCATTGTGAGTCTTCCCTCGTGGACAGCATTCAAAAGAAGAGGTAAAATTGTTTCAAGACCAGGAAAACCAGGTGGTGGTTTTTCGCCTTCTTTTTCTTCAACTGTATGTGGTGCTAAATAAAGTTAAAAAAAAAATACAATATTAATATAGTAACGAGTCATAACTTGTATAAAATTATTTTTTTTTAAATAAAAAATTATACCATGATCAGTTGCAAAACAATCAATAATATCCATATTATCCCAAAGAGCTTGTTGATCTTCCAAAGTAGCCAACATTGGTCTAACTTGTCCCTTAGCACTACCAATTTTTTCCAAATCATTTTGACTAAGAAACAAATGATGTGGACACACTTCACATGTTACAGCAAGTCCTTTTTCTTTAGCAGCACGAATAATATTTATTTCATCTTTTCTTGCAACATGACAAACATGAACAGGACGATTATGTAAACTTGCTAATAATAAAACAGCAGCAGTTGTTTGTCCTTCAGCATGAACACAAAGTGGATATTTTGTTGGCCAATTTTCAAAATGCTATTAACAAATAAATACAAATAAATTTATAATAATAATGATAAAAAATAATAATCAGTAATTTAATGTTATCAGTTTCATTGTTATTTTTTCATTAACTCAGATTAATCATTCAATAAATGGATTTATGTTGATTATTATTAAAAATTATAAATTTACCTCTTTTGCAAATGAAAATGATGAATGATCAATAACAGCAGGATTTGTATTTGGCATTGCAAATATTATTGTAACACCACCAGCAAGTGCTGCTGCTGTACATGATGAAAAATCTTCTTTATGTGTTGCACCAGGATCTCTAGCATGTACATGAACATCAATAAAACCTGGTAATTTCATCATTCTCCTTGATGACATACAATCAGTATGAGTTTTCATACGTGGTACTTTACCACCACATTTACTAATAGCATCAACTAAAAGTTTAGCACATTTAACATCAGTTACAAGTGGTACTGAATAATCAACAGCAAGTCTACGTGTACGATAACCATGAGTCATAAAGTTTGATACACGTCGAGCACCACCATTTCTCATTGGTAAATTAATAACTAAATCAAAATGTTTTTTAGATAAAAAATCAGCTAAATGACGAAGTTCATTAGGACTGGTATCTTCATTTACATCAATATTTTCAAAAGTCCATTGAACTGATTCAACCTAAAACAAAAAAAACAAAACACGTTGATTTAATTAAATAAAAATTATTATTTTTATATTATATAAAATATAGATTGATATAAAGAAATAAATAGTGTGATTTGTCGGATTTTAAATTAGGCAATATGTCAGATAACAAGTACAGGTTTATTGTGACGATTTTAAAGTAAAAAAAAAAATTGATAAATGTATTTATGGTGGGGATGTTACTTCTACGAACATTTCATATTACTTTTATCAATGTTTGATTGTCAACTGACCAATCATTGGCCTTGTAAGTTTTGATAATACTGATGATATTTATCGCAAGGTATAATCATTCAAGTTGATACCAATGAGGGGCTAAATGTTATAGCAAACAATTGTCAATCGTTAGTGGTTATATTTCCTTCAACAAGTTCGTTAACATTTGAGTATAAAAATAATAATATCTATGATAATGAACGATTATAAATTTATTAATTTATTAAAATTATAAATGCCATATAGACTTGAAAATTTATTAAATACAACAATGGGTAATGTTAAATCGAAACGTAAGGAAAAAAATGAAAATATATATAAAAAAAATGATAAAAAAAAATCAAATTTATCACAAGATTTAACAAATGATAGTTATGATAAATGGTTAAATGATCCAGATATGAAAATTTTACGTAAAACACTTGAACATAATCCGGAAATTTTTATATTAAATAATCTTATGATGTGTGTACAATTTTTCGAAAATTTCGATGAGTAAGTTTAAGTGTGTAATAAAATCAACAAGTAAATAATTAAGTGTAGTGTAATGTTAATAAATTAAGTGAATATTTCTTTTCAGAGAAATGAGAATCATTAGAGAATCACCAGTATCATCAAGAGAAACAGAATTTAATTCTTGTCTACCAGTACAAAAACATGCTCTTGTACCAGATATATTACAAGAACAAGTTGCTAAAAAAATTGATTTTGCATATGCAAAACATGATATATTTTGTATAGAACCACTTCAACAAATACGTGTATTTATTGTTTTTGATAATGTTGAAGTAACTGAACAAAATTATGCATCACCTTACAGTAGTATGAATGAAGCATTAATATACAATATGCAATTAAAACAAAGTGAGCATAAAGGTAACAAAAAAGTTTTAATAAATAAAGATAAAAAAAAAATCATATTTATTATATGTTTAACTAAACAAAAAGCAATAAATAAATCGAATTAATTTTTTCTATTTTCCAGGATATGTAATGCTCCAGAGATTAGAAGTTAATCCCTCAAAAAAAAAAACAAACACAAATCATAATGATGCAATATACAGTGATGATAATGAGAGTGTATATAGTACAAATAATAAATCAACTATTGATACTGTAACATCACATCAAGATAAGAAATCAAGCGGAAGCGGAAGTTCAAGTTTACTTGATGAAGATATTACAAATTATGATTATAATAATAATAGCAGTTCATATAATGATAAAATTGTACAAAAATTAATAAAAAATAATGATACAATAAATAATTCATTAATAAAATCAAATGAATTATCAACATCATCATCAGATAGTACAAGTTCTGGTTATAGATCAGGTAATTATACAATTGACAGTGATAGTGATGGTAGTAATTATCCACAAAGTAGAATATATAATAAAACAAAAATCTTATCATTAAATGATAAAAAATTAATAATAAATAATAATATTAATAATTCAGAAATACCAAAAAATTGTTTTACACTTATTGCTGAGGATAAAATATATAATTGTAGAAAAGATAGAAAACAAAAATTCAATAATAATAATACAAAAGAAAAAATAATAAAAAGTGTATTATATAATAGAAATTATGGTGTACTTTGTTTAAATAGTACAAAATTTATGAATTGGTTTTATGATTTTTTTACAAATGAATTATCTGAAATAATGGGATTTAATAATAATGATCAAGAGCCAGATGGTGCTGTTATTTATCGTGATAAATTAGAAATATTAGATCCACCAGTATTTATGAAAGATGATAATTTTGGAATAATACCATGTATATGGTCATCATGGCCATCAATTGCAAATGAATGGCTTGATAGAACAAGAGGTACATGGCCAAGTGTTAATATTATTGAAAAAATACGTGAATCTGGTTGTTATATTATTCCTGAAGGTTATTATACAGAAAATATTAATAATAATTTACAAAATATTGAATGGGAATTAACATTTCCAGCAGCTGAAAGATATCTTGAGACATCAATGTCATCATCACAAACAAGAGTTTATATTATATCATTATTATTACAAAAAACTTTTTTTAAACCAGTTAATTCAATCATTGGATTAACTGATTTACATATTAAAAATCAATTATTTTGGCTTATTGAAGAGGATGATAGACAATTAAAATTTACAGAAAATAGAACTGGTGAATTTTTATTAAAATTATTAAATTCATTGTATAAATCAATAAGTCAAGATGTACCAGTATTACAAGATTATTTTATAAAAGATAAAAATTTATTTCAAGGTAAAATATATTTATTAAGATCACAAAAACAATTAAAAAGAATTATTGAAAATCCAATAATGTATATTTTACATGCAATGCAAAATATTAGACATAGTAAAAAATTTTTTCCAAAATTTGATTGTGGAAAATTATTAAAAATTTTAACTGAAGATGTTCTATTATTAATTAATCCTCAATTAGTTAAAAAAAATATATCAAAATCAATGTCTAAATTAAATGATATAGAAAAAGATTATGAACAAACAACTGGCTTTTGGGGATCAGCTAAACAAATTAATGAGAGTTCAAGAATTTATGGAAAAAAAACTATTACAAATAAAACATTAATTGATGCTGAAACTTCTTATGATCAAGTTATTGAAATTGCGGTAAGATTTATTATATAAATGATGAGATTAATGAATAGATTATTTAATTTAGAAAATTAATATTACAGGTACGATGTGCTGAAATGGAACCAAGAAGATTAAATCTTCTTCTTGATTTTTTCATTAGTCATTTTATAAAAATTGCTGAATATCATCATAACTACAAATCAATGATACAAAAAAATTTATACATTGAACATGCAGAAAGATTAGCTGTATTATTATCAGAAAATTCAATAGATAAAAATGATGCTAAAATACATTTAGATAAAATTAAAATAATGAAAGAAAAATCAACAAATACTAGATTAAAAATAAATGCACCAAAAACACCTAAAAGAAATAGTGATCAACCAATATTTGTAACAACTCTTAAAGATCGTTATAAAAGTATGGTTGAATCTCAAATATCTCTGTCAAATATTGAAGATTCTAATTTACCAAAAAATGAAATACCACAAGATGATTTATCATTGATTAAACAAATTGATTCTACAGTTCAAAAAAAACATGTTACAATGGCTATTGTTCATGAGGATGAACTGGAATCATCTGAACAACGACATCAAGATAAAACAACAAGTGAATTACCAAATGTTATATCTTTAACAAAATCTAAAGACTCAATTCTCAATGAAACTACATATATTTAAATGTTAAAAAAATTATAAATAATAATCTTTAGTTATTTAATATTAATTTGCTTACCTCAACTCCATGCTCATTGTAAAAATCAGCAGTTCCTAAGCTTGCATAAAGTTTATATCCCATTTTTTGTAAACTTTTCATTGATGGTAACATTTCCATTTTATGCTGTAACAAAAATAAATTTAAAAAAAAACATTAATAATGATTGTTTTTTGATATTTATTGAATGAAAAAAAAATATATATTACCTTGAAACTTCCAATTGATAGTAGAATACCTTTTTCTGGAATATGAAAACCAGTACTCATCATACCTTTGAGATAAGCTTCATATCTATTGTCACCAAAACAAGCAACTTCACCAGTTGATGCCATTTCAACACCAAGTGTAACATCAGCACCAGCAAGACGTGAAAATGAAAATTGTGGTACTTTAACACCAACTTTACCTGAACCAGCAAGTACATCAACTGGTTCAACAGTTTCACCAACAATTATTCTTGTTGCCATTGCAACAAAATCATGATCCAATGTTTTTGATACAAATGGAAATGATCTTGATACTCTAACATTACATTCAATTACTTTTAACTCATTATTTTTAGCAATAAGTTGCATATTAAATGGTCCAGTAATTTCTAAATTAGCTGCAATTGCTTTAGATATATTTTTTATTTTTGCTAGAGTTTCTGGATTAATATCTTGTGGTGGTGTTACTAATGTTGCATCACCAGAATGTACACCAGCATTTTCAACATGTTCTGATACAGCCATACATAATAATCTTCCATCATATGCAACAGCATCAACATCAATTTCTTTAGCTTCAAGTATAAATTTTGATATAACAACTGGATGTTCTTTACTAACATCACTAGCATCTTTTAAATATGCTTCTAAATCTTGATTTGAATGTGCTACATTCATTGCAGCACCAGATAATACATATGATGGTCGTACAAGACATGGATAACCAACTTCTTCACAAAATTCAACAGCTGATTGTAAATTTGTTAATTCTTTCCATCTTGGTTGTGATATACCAATTTTATCTAACATTCTTGAAAATTTAAAACGATTTTCAGCACCATCAACTGATTCTGGTGATGTACCAAGAATTCTTGCTTGTTGTCTATGTAAATCCATTGCAATGTTATTTGACAATTGACCACCCATTGATAATATAATTCCTTCTGGATTTTCATGATTATATATGTCCATAACAACTTCAAAGGATATTTCTTCAAAGTACAAACGATCAGACATATCATAATCTGTACTGACCGTTTCTGGATTATAGTTAACCATGATTGTTTGTCTTCCTAAATTACGTAATTCACGAAGACAACTAACAGCACACCAATCAAACTCAACTGAGCTACCAATTCTATAAACACCAGATCCAATAACCATTGTATAATCACCAGGAAAATCAATATCATGTGATGAACCATTGTATGTCAAGTAAAGATAATTTGTTGTTGCTGGCCATTCAGCAGCAACAGTATCAATTTGTTTTACATATGATTTAATATTAAAATCTTTACGTAATTTACGTACAGCTAATTCAGTACTTTTAATAGCACCAGCAATTTGTTTATCAGAAAAACCAAGTTGTTTTGATCCCAATAATATTTCATGTGATAATATATCACCTTGTCCAATATTTTCTAATGTATTGTAACAATTTATGATATTTTTCATTTTTTGAAGAAACCAACGATCAATTTTTGTCAATTCATAAAGACGATCAATTGTATAACCAGCTTTAATTGATGCAGCAAGTACAAACATTCTTTTATCTGTTGGTTTTTCAAGTTCTTCATCATTAATTTTTTTTAAATATGGATCAAAACCATTGACATTTTCATCAACCATACGTAATGCTTTTTGAAATGCTTCTTCAAATTTACGTCCAATAGCCATAACTTCACCAACACTTTTCATTGATGAGCCAATTTTTGTTGATACTCTTTGAAATTTACTTAAATCCCATCTTGGTATTTTAACAACACAATAATCTAAACTTGGCTCAAAACATGCTGTTGTTTTACCAGTAACTGAATTATTTATTTTTGGTAATGGTATACCAAGTGCTAATTTTGCTGCAACATATGCTAATGGATAACCAGTTGCTTTACTAGCTAATGCTGAACTTCTTGATAATCTAGCATTAACTTCAATAATATAATATTCTTCAGAAAATGGATTAAGTGCATATTGTATATTACATTCACCAACAATACCAAAATGACGTATAACTTTAATTGCTGCTGTTCTTAACATATTATATTCAGCATTTGATAATGTTTGACTTGGTGCAACAACAATTGATTCACCAGTATGAATTCCCAATGGATCAACATTTTCCATATTACAAACTGTTATACAATTATCATATGCATCTCTAACAACTTCATATTCAACTTCTTTCCATCCTTTTAATGATTTATCAATAATTAATTGATTTGAATGTGCTAATGCTTGTTGTGCAAGTATTTTTAATTCAGTTTTATTATTTGCAAAACCAGAACCAAGACCACCAAGTGAAAATGCTGCTCTAGCCATAACTGGATAACCCAATAATTCAGCAGCATCAAGTGCTTCATCAATTGATTCAACAGCAGCACTTGGTGCAACTTTTTCACCAATTTTACTAACATGTTCAGAAAATATTTTTCTATCTTCAGTATCAATTATTGATTTAATTGGTGTACCAATAATTTTAACATTATATTTATTAAATATACCCATTTTTTCAAGTTCAACACCACAATTAAGTGCTGTTTGTCCACCAAATGTTAATAATACACCATCAGGACGTTCTGATTTAATAACTTGTTCAACATAATTTGGTATTATTGGTAAAAAATATATTTTATCAGCCATTCCTTTTGATGTTTGTACTGTTGCAATATTTGGATTAATTAATACAGTTTGAATTGATTCTTCACGTAGTGCTTTTATTGCTTGTGAACCAGAATAATCAAATTCACCAGCTTGACCAATACTTAAACCACCTGATCCAAGTATTAATACTTTTTTAGGTCTATCATGAGATTTTTTAATAATAGGATTATATTTTAATTTATTTATCAATTTTTCTTTAATATTATAATTTAAATTTGATGTTTTATAATTAATTGCTGCATCCAAAAAAATATCAAATAAACATTCAAGATCTTGTGGTCCAGCTGTATGTTCAGGATGAAATTGTACTGAAAACCATGGTAAAGTTGAATGAACAATACCTTCATTACTACCATCATTTGCATTTGTAAATAATGATTCCCATTCATTTGGTAAATTATTATCATCAATTGCATAACCATGATTTTGTGATGTCATAAAACAACGTTGAGTTGATAAATGTATAGCTGGTTGATTATGTCCACGATTACCATATGTCATTTTATAACTTTTACAACCAGCTGCTATTGATAATAATTGATGTCCCATACAAATACCAAATATTGGATGTTTTTTTTTGCTTAAAATTTTTTTAATATTTTCAATTGTTTCTGGACACATTGATGGATCACCAGGTCCATTGCTCAAAAATAAACCATCAAATTCTACTTTTTCAAGATCATAATTCCAAGGTACAATTTCAACTCTTGCACCTCTATTTATAAAACAACGTATTTGATTATATTTAAGACCACAATCAACCATACAAATACGTGGTTTTCCTGATGGATTTAATATACGTGAAGATTTTTGTGAAACTTCAGCAACTAAATTTCTTGTATTTGGATCTGTTATTGTTAATTTTGTTGTAGATTGATTTGGTGGTATTTCAAAGACAATTTTACCCAGTATACTGCCTTTTTCACGAATCAATTTTGTCAATGCTCGTGTATCAATGTCATGAATACCAGGAATGTTTTCATTTTTTAACCAAGTTGATAGGGTTTTTGTTGAACGCCAGTGACTTGGTGTCTCGCATATTTCACCAACAACAAGACCAGCTGCCCAGATACGATTGGATTCGAAAAAATAAGGCAAACCATGCTCATCTTTTTTGTCATCTGGTACACCATAATTGCCAATCAAGGGATATGTCAAAACAAGTATTTGACTATGATAGGATGGATCTGTCAGAGACTCGGGGTATCCAACCATTCCAGTTTGAAAAACTTGAAGGAAAATATACACATTGGATTAGTCATTTGATGATTTTTGTCATAAAAAATATCAATACATTTAAAAATTGGAAAACATTAATTTTTTTGATAAATTTTGATGAGATAATATTTAAAAAATTAATTTTAATAGCTCTTGATGAAATTATTTAATTTATTTAAAGTAATCAAAAGTGTAATAATATGTATAGATTAAAATCCAATTTATAAAATTTCGATTGAGATTTTTTTAATTTTAATTTTTACAGACACAATGTTCTCTTAAATATTGAGTGTATTTTTCCAGGAAAAAAAAACATTTTTAACAATTAATAATTTGTTTAAAAAAAAAAAAAAAAAATTCATATTTAATATATATTTATGAGAACATTGTGTTTTTTTTTTAAGTTGTCAAAAAAATTATTTTCAATATTGAATAAATTAATCATGATAAACAAATTTTTAGTTGAAAAAAAAAAATTATCTAATCTTTGAAATTCTTTGAAATAGATAACAATATAAAAACTGTTTGAAAAAAAAGATTAAAATAAAAAAAAAAAACAGATAATAGTTTATAAAATATCGTGGTTTTTTTTTTTTTTTTTTGAGTAAAAAGTAAATTTATTTTCAATGATAAATGTATTGTTTATCATGAACAAATTCAAACGAAATAATCTTAAAAATATTCTTTTGTAATAAACATTTTGCGATAAAGATTTTATTTTAAATAAACAAATTATAAACAGTGAAAATAAAATTGTTTATCTTTGAAAACAAATTGGTATTATTTTGAAAAATATATTTTCCATAAATTTATTAATCTTGAACAATTATTTTATTATTAAAAGTAATTTGTTTATTGAAAATAAATCTGAAGGGGCGTTCAATAAGTTGATTAGATTTTCATAAAAACTAGCTTTCAAAAATTTATTTTCCCTTAAATATAAAATACATTTGATACAAAATAAATATCATTTTTATTTTCTAAGAATTTTTTTATATAAAAAATATATTTTAATACAAAATTGCCATGTAAAAATTTGTTCACGTCAGTGTTATAATACACCCTGAGATATCATGATTTTTTTTCTATCAAATTAACAAGAATTTTAATTATTATTATAATAATTATTGTCATTAAAAATTTTTACAATTTATATTTAATTATTGTATTTTTAAATACGGCCAAACTTTATTTTATTTCATTTTTTTTTACTCAATAATTGATTGTTTAAAAAAAAAATTAAATAAAAATTGTAAAAAATTTTTAATGGCAATAATTAATGGTAATATAATAACTAATTCGTGCTAATATTATAAAAAAAAATAAAGTCATATTTTATGACACTAAAGTGAGTGATCACACGTGTTGATTGTTGAAGAAAAAAAAATGTATTTTAACTCACCAACTTCACCATCAATTTGTGAATTGGCTCCAAAACTTCTTCCAGGAAAAATAGTGCCATCTTCAAGAAGAAGAAAGCAGTTTTTTGCACTTTCACTGTGCATTGTTTTATTTTTTTTTATTGTTTATATATATTTTAAAAAATAAAATAAACACAGCATGTGAGAAATATATGTGTTAACTCGATCAAACTTGACCTCGTGACCTCGTCTATCAAATGCCGGCAACACACACTGACAGTCTGACACTGACACTGACATTACGCACACGAGCGCACACATGGCCATGTACAACAAGGTGGATAATAGACCAGAATCTGCATTCACCGGATGGTCTCGTTAGAGCATTTCTATTCCACTAGAGGGCTATCTGCAACATTTCTTCGATATATCGAGCCGCAATGATTAGAGCTAATTGTCGAGTCGACAGTCGGTAAGAATGTTCAAAACGGCATCAGAGGTATCTTACAGTTTCTTATATAGTATCTTACTGTAGGTGTATAAAACCTCAAAAATTGACCATTTACCAATCACCTGCAATCACCGGCCAATCACTGCAATCACTGCTCCATGGACCATGCACTGGATGCACTGCATCACTTTTCAGTTTCCATTTGGGCTGTACATACAATACAAACGTATATATAATATTACCCACAAATATCTATAAAAATTATCGAACATTCTTAACCCAAAAGTTACCAAGGAGTTATTAAAAAAAAAAAAATAATAACCGTCGCAATCATCTTTTCTAAATAAAAAAAATAACATCAGTTAAAAAAAAACTTATAAATAATATGGAGCAGCAAATCATCGAGTTGAGGCAGAAATTTTTTAAAAAACTGGAAAAAGAAAGTCCATCTGATGAAAGTAAGTATATTACAATAATAATAATAAAAAAATATTGATAACTACTTTCGTTATTAAGGGATTACCATCACCAATCAAAAACGCAGATAGAGCCTTGAAATTTTTTGAGCAGATTAATGAAATAATAATACATACGCTCAAATTTTTTGATAATTTTCTTGTAGCTAATTACTTAGTAATTAATTACTAAAGTAGGCTATTTTTTTGAAGGTTATACATAGGTTCTTATGGAGAGTCCGGTTTAGTTTTTAGAAACCTGGTTAGCCATTTTATGGAAAACGCAGATAGCTTTTTCAAAAACTACAGATAGATAGAGGAAACAATAAGGAAAGTTTTGATATAAAAATTAATAGGGCTTTGAGACCTTTTTATTTTACAATAAATAAAAATAAATTTTTGTCTTTGTCTAAATACTCAAGTTGAAGTGAGAAACAAGATTTTCTCCTTCTTTTTTATCTCGTTCGCACTCATAGAAATATTATGTTTCTAAATTTCATACGCAAGAGGTCTCTAGATATGCGTGGGTAATCCCTTAAATGGGCAAGATTACGATATCCCAGACAGCACGGGACAACACGTGTCACGTCACATTCATCGGTGACGTATCGTGTAGTGACTACATGTACATATAATCGTGAGCAAATTTCCTGTAAGAAACCAACAAAAAACCGTGTTGTCGGTGACATTCCGATATCCCAGATCTGTTTCAAACAGAAAATTTCCTCGCGATTACGGGAAAAATATAGAAAAAATTCCTACAAATGCGCAAAGTAGTTAAAAATAAAGGTGAAATATGGGAAAAACGGCTATATGTAGTAACTACACGATACGTCACCGATAAGTGTGACGTATTGTCCCGTGTTGTCTGGGATATCGTAATCTTGCCCAACAAAGTTGTTTCATAACATTTTTTTAATTATTTTCCGCAAATAATTCATTTACTTTATCACAATAAAAAGACCATGTGAATAATATATTCCATAAATTTTTTGTGTTTTTTCATTAAAAAATCATAAATAAATATTTTTATAGCTGAAGGTTTTCATCGAGATGATATAACGAGAATAAAAACAAGAGATGATTGGTTAAAACGTTTTATCGAACACAACGACGGCAATGTCCAGGAGTCATTATCAATGTTATGGTCCACATGTAAATGGCGACAAGAAGTCAATGCAAATGGTAAAAAAAATATTAAAAAAATAATTATCATGCATATATTTTTATTTATATTTGTTACAGAATTAAACGAAGATAATGTTAATCGTGATTATTTAGAAAGTGGTTTTTTTTATTCATATGGAAAGGATAACGATGGAAAAGCATTATTTATACTTCAATCAAAATTACATACTGAGGATTCACATGATTTAGATGAATTAAAAAAATGTATCATTTATTGGTTTGAACGTCTCGAAAGGTAAATTAATATATTTTTTTAAAAATTTTTTGAAAAACTTATATATTCGTTTTTACAGAGAAGGAAATGATCAGATATCTGTATTTTTTGATATGTGTGATTCTGATATATCAAACTTTGATGTGGATTTTACAAGATTTCTTGTTGAATTATTCGATTTTTATTATCCAAATTTTTTACATTATTATATTCTACTTGAAATGCCATGGATACTAAATGCAACATTGAACTTCATTAAATTATTCCTTCCACGAAAAATAAAATCAAAAATAAAACAAGTTACCAAAAAAAATCTTGTAAACTTTATCGATTCAAGTATTGCATTAAAAAGTTGGGGTGGTACAAATGATTATGTATTTCATTTTGAGCCAGAAATAAAAAACATGATAAATGGTATTAATGGAAAATTAGAAAATGAAAAAGTACATTTTACTGAAGATACAATTGTTGATAGATCACCTGATAAATCAAGTAAGAAATTTTTTATTACTCTTCAAACTAATATAAAAATAAAATCTAGTATAATATTTAAGTTTCAAGGATTTCTTTAAACTTATGTAATGTTTTTTTTTTTTTTTTTTTATCATTTTTCAGTACCTAGAATTGGATTATTCATCAGAAAAAAACAGGAAATTATTGGTAAACTTTTGTTGGAGAACCAGACAACTGATAAGTATTCATTGTACAAAAAAAAAAATCTATAAAAGAGTAAAGTAAAATAATAATAAAATATATTAATCACTTGAAATTCAATTTAATAAACTTTCTTTGTTAATTTCTAAACTACGTCAAATATTTATAACGAGATTAAATATTTTAGTAAGTTTTTTATGCAAGAAGTCAAGGAAAAAAAGAATTATTAAGGCAATGTTGACTCTCTCTTTCTCTTTTGTTTAAATAAAATAATTATAACAGATAAATTAATAAACTGTTATTCGAGTTGTGAAACTTTTATATATTTTATAATTAAGGAAAAAAAAAAAATTAATATAAAAAATTTAAGTGTAATTCATGATTTGTAATTCATTTCTAAACAAAAAATTTAAAATCAGTTAAAAGATAAATCAAAACGTTATTCATTAAATATCCTTATTATTTTTTATTTACTATAATTAAAAAAAAATTAACGTGCTGTGAGCATTGACCTATGCAAAGAAATGAGTGAAAAAATTTTCTCCTCGTCGTTGATTTCGGAAGAATTTCTCCGCGATAAAATTATTTTTTTCAAACGTTTTTTCGCGGAGAAATATTTCCGATCGTTCCTTCACCCAAGTTGATTCGGAAAAAATTTCTCCTCGTCGTTGATTTTGGAAAAATTTCTCCGCAGTTAAATTTTTTTCCACACGGTTGCGGAGAAATGGCAGACAAATTTCTCCAACTTTTCTCTATCCTTTCTCCACCGTTTCTCAGATCTTTCTCCACCATTTGTCAACTTTTTTCCAACTTTTTTAATTTTCAATTTTTCAAAAAAAAATGACAAATTATTAATTGCTACATAACTCTAGTTAATTGTATAGAAAGTTATGTCATTTCTGTTGTTCCCAGCGATTTTAGTGAATCGCCAGTATTGTAAAGCGAAAAAGAAAATCCATGAATACCCGAGTGAAAATTTTAGTCTGATTCGGATCCGATACTGATTTTTAAAAAACCGAAACTTGGAAAAAAATTAAGAAGTTCTCCTATGGGATTCTAACCCGGGTCTGTTGCATACCAGGCAAACGCCTCAACCTCTAGACCACAGGAATGGTTAGATATAGTTTGATCTAGTCAAATCTGGTCAGATAAAATTTGATCACGCAGAAGAACCAATACGCTAGGGTTAACACCTACAGTGTTGGCTTCTTGAAAACAGTATCCAAGTACATCTATGTATTTCAATGATTTCATATGCTAATTTTGACTGATTTTTATCAACAAATTGCAGCCAGTATTGCTGAATTCTATGCATATCTATACTTTCAAAAAATCTAAGAAAGTACGAGTTCAATTATTTCGTATTTCATATCTTTTGAACATTTGTTCCATATACTGCGGATAACATCCTCGAGGCAATATGCACATGCTTCATAGAAAAAGAATAGCAAACTAAAATTTTCATTAGCATGGTAAATATTTAAAAATGTTTTTACTTCATCTACTTTACCAAAACAATCAAATTCAATGTGCTTACAATAAACGTCAAGTTCAGGAAGTGACTCTTTTTTAAATAAATCAACCCATGTTGTACATGTACGTTTAAGATAATCGAATAACTTTTCTCCAACTGGTTTTACAACGTACAGTAAATCATTTTTTATTGCATAAGGTAATTTCATTGAATCAACTAGTTCACATATATATCGTCAAGCCACTCTCTTATTTTTATTTTTTTACTGTTAATTTTATTAATAAAATTAATGATTACTATGTAATATTATAAGCAAAAAGAAAAAAACTAAAAATTAACTTTTAGAAAAAAATATATTTTTTTTTATTTTTTCTTAAAAAAATTGTGAGACACAAACAATTTAGAGAAAAAAATATATATATATTGTCTATTTACGAAAATAATGATATAATGAAAAAAAATAATTATATTTTATAAATCAATTAAAAGTTTCGATTCTATTGTTTATTACTTAATATGTAATTCTTGAAGTACTAAATATATTGTTTGTAATGATTTTTCGCGTTCAACTTGTCTATAAAGATCTTCAGTCAAGCAACTAACTCTTCTTGTCAAAGCAGCATCTTCTTGACTTTGAAGAAATTTAAATGTTGATAGTTCAAATTGTATTGTGCCTGTTCAATTTGTTCTCATAAATCATCAAGTTGTTTTGTTAATACTTGCGCACGTGTTTGATAACCACCAGTTAATATTTTTAATTTATTTTCCATTTTAGCAGCAAGTCTAGCTTCACGAACCATATGATTGCAATTTTGTTCTAATTTTCTTTTGTATGCTTCAATTCTGTCTTTTTTAATAGCAAGTGTTGCTCTTGTATAACGTTTTTGTGGTTCTAAATATAATATTTGACCAAGACATTCTTCCCATACAGTTGTATAAACATCAATACTCAATTCTCCATGTGCCATACCTTCTTTAACAATTTGCATTTCATCAGCAATCATTTTACTAGCACTATCTAAATTTTCTTTACCATAATCTTCATATGGATAATTTTCAATATACTTTTGAGCTTGTGAAATTATTGTTTGTCCACGTTTTGTATTACTTTGTTGAACTGGATTTAAAACAGCATCATATTGCATAATACCAATCATTTCTTTTTTAATTAATTCTTCAGCTTTTTGAAGATCAGTTAATGAGCCACTATCACTAAAAATATCTGTATTTACCTCAGATGGTCTTGGTAAATTTCTTTGTATAACTTTTGATCTTTTTTCTAATTCTTTCTTTTGTTGTAGTAAATATTCTTCATGTTTTCTAGCATCAATATCAGCTTGATCTTCAATAATATTATCGTCTTGATAATCAGCTGTTTCATCAGCTACTTCATTATCTGGTATGACAATTTGATAATCATTTTTTGGTGCTAGTAATGCACCAAGATCAAGTGATAATTGTTGTTTTAATTGTTTTTGTTCAGCTGGTGTTTCAGCTCCGTCAATACTTGTTTCTGGATTAATATTTAATTTATCTCTGGTGTTGGTGCTAAAATACCTGGTGTATTTTTAATCGATCCAGGTGTATTGAATGAAGATGATAATAAACCACGAAAAAGCGTCAAATACACATCAAATGCTTATAGATATTATTATTATCCTATGAGCATTTGATGTGTATTTGACGCTTTTTCGTGGTTCTATGAAATTGTTAAACTGAGCATATAAATAATAACCCTATATAACCCATCTATTTTTCTAATTCAATTTTTTTATTTTACAGGTACCTCAAATAGATATTCTCGTGTTTTAGACGGGGCACAAATTAGAATTTGCCCGTTTAGCAGGTATATCAACTTTTTTGAAAAAAAGTGTCTTCGAATTTTCATTTTTTTCAAAAAAAATAAACATCATTCTGCTTTGCGTTATGTAACAATTAATAATTAGTCATTTTTTTTTGGAAAAATTGAAAATTGAAAAAATTGGAAAAAAATTGAACAACAACAAACGGTGGAAAAAGTTGGAGAAAGGGTGGAGAAATTTGTCCGCCATTTCTCCAACCGTGTGAAAAAATAATTTTACTGCTGAGAAATTTTTTCTAAAATCAACGACGAGGAGAAAATTTTTCCACTCATTTCTCCGCATGGGTCAATTTGAGAGAAATTCGGAGTAATCGCAGAGAAACTCGGAAAAATTCGGAGAAATATTTTCACCAGGGTTACTCCTTATCTTTTGCCTGTATATGAAAACCGTTTCGCTATATGATCGCCGCATAATCGAGTAGCACTGCAGTATTCCGGTAACGTGCGTGACTTGTATCGCTTTTAATTAAATTTTTAGTTAATTAAATAATATCAACGTTATAAATAATAATTAAAGTCTTTCGAACTAAAAAAAAAAAATATGTTTTTATCAAAGTATATATAGTACAATTTTACAATAAATTTTCATGTACGATTTGATATTTGTACCAAAGGTAGCGAGGTAAAAAAAAAAAAACAAACTAATCCAAAGAGCCTTATTTTAGTTTGTTAATACATAATAAATCATGATAATAAATCATAATAAATCATAATAATTCATAATACATAATAAATCATGTGCACATATTAAATAGAAATTGATAGTCTAATGTTATAATAATTGTTTTAAATAATTAAAATAAAATATATACGAACAAATACAATATAGTACAGTATAGTACGATTAATAAATACGTTCTTGATATCCACTATATTTGCAATCAAGATATGACTTCGTTTATTGGCATGTTCACCAGGTAAATGACTAATTTTCATGTAATCAGTGTCATAATTAATATTTTTTTAATTATATTTTATTCATATTATAAATAATTATTTTTTACAAAACCACATTAGTAAAATAGTTTGGAAGCTAAACTACAGAGGCGCTTTAATGTATTCTACATGGCGTATGAAACTAAAGGCGTATCACTGAATACAGCGCTGACTGTAGGGGACAAACGTAACCAAGAATTTAGCAATCTTTTTACACTCCACCTGTCACGCATTATTATTATTTATTACTCATTATAAACAATTAAATTCAGTGCAAATTCAGCGACTCTTGTAACATTGTGACTCGTGTTAAATTGTAAAAACCGCGTGGTGACATGATGGCTGACGCAACACGTACAAATTTGCTGAAACAATTGGAAGATATTGTAGAAAAATTAAAATCTACTGAAGCAGATAGTGAAAAGGTGATTTTATATTAACCATAAAATATAATTGATCGTGTGCTAAATATTTTTTCAGTTGGCTTCTAAATTTGCTATTCCATTTTATCAGTGTAAAATGTACTTGATTCTATGACTTAATTTTTCTCTGTGTGTCGATGAATACGTGACACGTTGTCGAAAAATTTTTTGTTCATCTTATTTTACCATTGTTTTTTTTTTTAAACTGTTATGTGAAAATAGAGCGTGAAATTAGTAAATATATTAAATTCATTATTAAGCTACTCGAATAACTGTATTTTTTTTTTTGGTGCTTAATTTTTATTATCCGGGAAATTTATCATGCTCCGGTTGAGACATTTAAACTCCTTTGTTGCAATTTGTAAAAATCGCAGCTTGGTGAATGTTGCCGCATCGCAGGTATAAATAAAAAATAGCAAATGGGTTAAATTTAATGACACCATTACTGAGTCGTAGTAGTACATTTACTGTACCACGTGGAAAAGTGCACATTCACAAAAATGCACTGCTGCACTTTGACTATATACTTGTATTTTTTATCAGCTGAATGCTTTATTTACAACAATAAAAATATCATTGATATTCATTGTTATAAATAAATGAGAAATCTAGTAGAATTATTCACCTAGAAATTTTGTTGGTCATACACGACAAAATATGTTAATTATTAAATAGTAAATTAATTATAAATAAAATCAATTACGTATATTTTTAGGCATTAATTAAATTAACAATAATTGTTAATAATGTATTAATAATTTATGGATAATTTTGTACATAATTTGTATATAATTAATAGTACTTATAGCTTGTTAACTTGTAGATAAAAAATACCTAAATAAGGTGTTTTTGTTGTAAACAATAATACTCAAAAAAGGCTTTTTTATAAACAGTAAACTTATTTATTTATTTACCACTAGCACTATTACTTAAGTACAACAACATGATAATAATTTTACTTGAATTTCCACAGGTTGCTGAGGAACTTGCTGCATTATTAAAACAAAAAGCAGCACTGTCACCTGAGAATGAATCTGCATCTCAAAAATTAACTCTCAAAACACCAAAAGGAACAAAAGATTATGGTCCAAAACAAACAGCATTTCGTCAAAATGTATTGGATAAAATAAGATCTGTTTTTGAACTTCATGGTGCTGAGACAATAGATACTCCAATTTTTGAACTTAAAGTAAGTATAAATTTAAAATACAAGTTGAAAATATTTAATCATTCAAAATAAAACTGAATAATTAATTAAATGTTAATTCAAGTTTATCAAACATAGCTAATTGTTGTTTATTTTATAGGAAATTTTAACTGGAAAATATGGTGAAGATACAAAATTGATTTATGATCTTAAAGATCAAGGTGGTGAAATTTTGGCTCTCAGATATGACTTGACAGTACCATTTGCACGTTACTTGGCAATGAGTAAAATAGCAAGTATGAAAAGATATCAAATTGGAAAGGTTTATCGAAGAGATAATCCATCAATGACAAAAGGTCGTTATCGTGAATTTTATCAGTGTGATTTTGATATAGCTGGTCAATGTGATCCAATGCTTCCTGATGCAGAATGTGTAAAAATAGTCGTTGAAATTCTTAATAAACTTGAAATTGGTTCTTTTACTGTAAAAATAAATCATCGTTGTCTTTTGGATGGAATATTTGCTGCATGTGGAGTACCTGAAGAAAAATTTCGTACTGTTTGCTCATCTGTTGATAAATTAGACAAGACTCCTTGGGAAGAAGTTCGTAAAGAAATTATTGAACAAAAACAGTTGGATCCAGATGTTGCTGATAAAATTGGAAGTTATGTATCTAAAAGAGGAAATGATGATTTAATTACTGAGCTACAACAAGATGAAGTTTTGATGAAAGAATCATCAGCAAAACAGGGATTAGATGCATTGAAATTATTATTTGAATATTGCAAGATATATAAAGTAGCTGATAAAATTGAAATTGATCTGGGTTTAGCACGAGGACTTGATTATTATACAGGAGTTATTTACGAAGCTGTTTTGTCAAGTAAGTTGCCAAATTTATTTTATTAAAACTTGTTATTTTGAAAATACAAAAATACAGATGTTAAAATTAATACATTACTTTTGTTTTTATTTGTTTTTAGACAGTGAAGTTGGAAGTGTTGCTGGTGGTGGAAGATACGACAACCTGGTTGGTATGTTTGATGTAAAGAAAAAAAATGTACCTTGTGTTGGTGTTTCTATTGGTGTCGAGAGAATTTTCAGTGTCTTGGAAAATCAATCAGCTAATCGTGGAGAAAAATTGAGAACAACAAAAGTTCAAGTTTTTGTTGCAACAGCCCAAAAAGATCTTCATAGAGAAAGAATGCAAATCTTGGCAGATTTGTGGCAAGCTGGAATTGGAGCTGAACAATTTAATAAATTAAATGCTAAGCTACTTAAACAATTGCAACATTGTGAAGAATCTGGTATTCCTTTGGCTATTATTGTTGGTGAAAGTGAACTTGCTCGAGGTGAAGTGAAACTAAGAGAAGTTGATACACGAACAGAACGATTAGTATCTAAAGAAAAAATTGTCGAAGAAATACAGAACTGGATCAGCAGCCAACAATGATATTGATTTTATTAGGTTTTTAGTTTTCTATCAATTTAAAATATTAAAATCAGCATTTAGTTAAATTATTCTACATAAATTATACTGCCACTGTAATATTGATACATAAATAAATATTAAATTGATAATAATTATATCTTTTTCACTGGAGTTTTGTAAACGTGGTACTATATTAAATAAAAATTGTACAAGCTGTGATTTACTTGTACCACGATCACCACGAAATATTTATATTGACGTTGTATTATAAAATAAGATAAACGTTATAATATAATTCAATTCATTTTGAGGGCAAATGATGACCTTTACTCTCTTTTTATTCATGTAGCCTAAAATAAAAAATCAATAAAATAATTTAATAAAACAAAAAAAAAACATTGTAATTAATAATAATATTTAAAAAAGTAATAACGTTTTGAATCTTGTTTATAAAAATGTGCAACATCAACAGGTATTTTATGAACAGCATGAACATTTGACATTCTTGAATTGAGTTGTATTGATATTTTCTATATAAATAAGTGATCACCAGGTGATACAACATCAGCAAGATTATTATAGGCTGAACAAGCCATAACATCTGGTGATTTTTAAAATTTATTTGCTTCTGTGCTTTTGCATTATTATTATAAAAAATTACTTTGGACAACATCAAAAGCTTTTAAAGGTAACTATTACAAGATTTTTTGTTTTTAGTAGATTGTGATAAAAATTGATGGTACGAGTAAAATAATAACCATCATATTTCGATGATTCTCACCACATCAATCAAGTAAGCCATTAATTCATATGGATAATTTAAAATGTAATGAGTCAAGTCAGCTCAAAAACACACCTATCAAGACATTTGAAAATCATTGCTTTTATTTTACTTTCTGTGAGAATAATGTTTTTTGTATATTATAATATGGTTTTATATTCAACAATTATTATTATTAATATTAATATAGGATGCCAATAAAATTCATGTTTTTTTATGCAGCAAGTCTCTGATTTTTTCAGGTATCATCATTAATATTTTTTATAAATTCAAGTCGATCAGCAATGAATGAAACTTTTGAGTCATAAAATTCCATCCATGTTGGCACAACTTTGTATCCAACACTGTAAATAATACAAATGAATATTTATTTATATACACAATAAAGGGTTTGATATATAGTAAAATAAAAATAATACAAATGATCTGGAATCGCCAAAGATATTTCCTTGGCTTCAACTTTTTTCAATAACTCATCATGTTGTTTTTTCATTTGATTCCAATCGACAACAGCATCTTGGTGACACAAATGAGAACGAATTTTAGCGTACAATGGTTTGGCCTCGTAAATTTTTTCCACCTCATTTCGAGCAAGCTCCTCAACGTGTCCTTCAATTCTTATCTACATTGAAAATATTAAACAAAGAAAAAAAAAATAAAATAACTAAGTTGTAAGTTATGTGTCATATAGCAATCGTTAAAATTTTTAAAACAGCGTACAAATGAAATAATTTTTTTTTGTAATTTACCTGGCGTAAAATAGTTTCTCCCATTTCGTTTTTATATTTCCAAAAAATGCAAATTGATGCTGAGTTATTATTTGCCTGAGTATTAATAAAAAATTCATTAAATTTTTTTTCAATTTTTAGTTGTTAATTATCACTATAGAAATATAAAAATTTTAATTGTTAAAACTTACAATTTCTTTTGCTAAACGACTACGATTATCCGACGTAAACAAAAATCCATTCTTATCCCATTTTTCAAGTACAACATTTCGCGAACGTGGCTTATTATCGCTGAAAAAATACAATTTTTATTTATATTATTATTGTTAGTTATCATTGAATATTGTTTAGTTCTAAAAATTTAATTTAATGTACATTGAAACAGTTGAAAAACAACAGACAAATGTTTTTAATCCAATCGAAGATTTTTTAATTTCTTCAAACCAATTCGAGAATAAATCAAATGGATCATACGATTTAAAATTGATATGACTCAGTCCTGACATTTTCTATTGAATGATTTTTCGAATTTTAATAAATAATTTATAAACAATTGTTTTAAAAAATAATTTACTTGAATTTCACGACAAACGCAATCTAGAATTAACTAAGTACCTGATACATGTTACAACTTATTCAAGATCATAAAAATACAGTCATGCCATATGCCCACATTCTCCTATCAGTTAATTCTTATTTTCTTTTGACTATTACGAAGGTCGGATAGACGTCGAGTGTTGTTTTATCAATTGTTCTCAATGAAAAATAAGGAAAACATATACTTTTTCTTTACAAGAGTAAATGCAATGACATAATGAATAATTCAAATTAAAATTGAATTTTTTTCAAATCAATAATAAAGTATAATTATTTCTGATATTTCATCGAGTGAGCTGATGGTCAAGTCGGCAAGAGCCCTGCCTACAGTGCTTGTGGTCTTGAGTTCGAATTCCATCTAGAATGTTATAAATAGAATTTTATTTGAATTCCAATAATCTAATGTAAAGCATAGACATGCTTCTGGTGTTGAGGGCAAATATAATCTAGCATAGAGCATGTGAACTACGCACTTGTTCTATACTAGGAGATATCTGCCTTAAACACCGTGGGTAACACCTTTTTTTATTTTTTTTGAAAAAAAAGATAATGTAACACTAATCCTGAATTAAATTTATTCATAGTATAATTTTATACTGCTAAAAGTTCTCATGACGAGGCTGCTTTTAAATAATTTTCGAATTTTTCAAACTAAATTATCATCAATAAATATGAAATTACACAATTTATTAAATATATTTTTGTTATAAAATATTCTATAGGTATATATCTTAGATAAATTTGAATTTAGTTATAAAAAATAAATTAGTAAATTATCGTAGTGAAAATTTTTCTTACTCCAATAGAATATTGTTTGTACAAGAATATTAAGACCAGGATATTTCTAATAATACTACAAAAAGAAAATACCTAAAATATCGTGGTTTAAAAATGGGATCGTCTTTCTCACTCACACATGTTTTATCTATCCCTTTCTCATAATTATCAATTAAAATTTTCTATGACAACTGTTCTTTTTTATAATATAGCTATTATTACTTTTATTTTCTTTATCATACATAATCTACGTATACGTATATCATCATATTTCAATCATTCCCACCACATCAATCAGTGAGCCTGTGACTTGAATCTTGATTGATGCGCTGGATAGTTTTCAGGAAATAAAAAAATATTAATTCACTTAGTGTCCGATCATCAAGTTAAAAGGTGTGTCCGTAAATATTATTTTAATATAATTTTTTTAATCAAGAGACTCGGTAAAGTCTCAAGTCATTTTTTTCCAGCGCGAGATGTATACCTATATATATAAGTATTAAAATTTTGTCACATATTTATTTATTTTATTTGTATGTTGAAGAAAATCCCAAATTTAATATAAAACAAATGAATTATCTAATTTGATAAAATTTCATTTGCATAACGTTCTCATTAAAAAAAAGATTCATCACATTGGTATATAATTAACATTACAATGACAGCAATGTATTTAAAATTTTAAGTCTTCTTGAGTATTGAATGCTGTTAATCAAAGAATGAGTATTCTTACGAATTTATCTCACAAAGATATTAGGCACAAAAAAAAAATAGTTATTATATTATTTATTCAATGAATAATCAGATGAAAAAAAATAAATGATTTTTTAGGTATTTTCATTAGTTTTGAGAGAGGCTTTATTCTCATTTTTAGAATTGTTTTTAGGATCGTTTTTACAAGGGTATTAAGACCATGATATTTCTAATAACTACAAAAAAAAAATACTTAAAATATCGCGATATAAAAAATGGGATCGTCTTTCTCACTCACGTGTTATCAATTGTTTAGAATGAAAAATAAGAAAAGCAATATATCTTTTCTTTACAAGAGTAAATGCAATGACATGATGAATAATCAAAATTAAAGTTGAATTTTTTTCAAATCAATAATATGGTATAATTTTTTTAAGCAGTTTATCGAGTGGGCTGATGGTTAAGTCGGCAAGAGCCCTGCCTTTAGTGCTTGGGGTCTTGAGTTCGAATACCACCTTAAAATTTCTGGACGTTATTAAGCGTAACTATAATTCTGGTGTTGAGTGCAAATATAATCTAGCATAGAGCTTGTGAACTACGCACTTGTTCTATGCCAGGAGATATCTGCCTTAAACACCCACGGGTACCGTTTTTTTTTTTTTTTTGAAAAAAAGATAATGTAACACTAATCCTGAATTCAATTTATAATAATTAAATTTATTTATTCATAATATAATTTTATACTGCTAAAAGTTTTTATGACGAGGCTGTTTTCAAATATTTTTTGAATTTTTTAAACTAAATTATTATCAATAAATATGAAATTACACATATTGTATATCTTAGATAAATTTGAAATTAGTTAATTTAAAAATCAATTAGTAAATTATCCTAATGAAAATTTTTTTTACTCCAAACCAAATATTTTTTTTATACAAGGATATTAAGACCAGGATATTTCTAATAACTACAAAAAAATACCTAAAAGATTGCGATTTAAAAAATGGGTTCGTCTTTCTCATTCACACATGTTTTATCTATCTTTTTCTCATAATTATCGACTACAATTTTCTATGACCACTGTTCATTTTATAATAGGAGAATATATCTATAGACTAGAACTACGCAGCTAAAAACTCAATAACTTTAATGAAAACTGTCTTTCTCATTTTTATTATTTTTACTTTTATTTTCTTTATCATACATAATCTACGAGAGATCTATAAAATTATAAATACATATATGTACAATGAAACTTGAACTAGAACGTTTTCTTTTTTGTTTTAATCTTATATTTTATCAGTAAAGAAAATTAAATGTTCATTGATATTAGGTTTATTTATTTTTATTTTTACATGTTATCTTCATTATCATGGAAATACTATATTAAATAAAATATTCTATAAAATAATAATAATTATCTACAAAATTTTATATCAAAAAACAATAATTTAGATTTTTTTATATTTTTAGAAAAATTAATATTTTTATTGACTTGTTTTCAACAAGTTTTAAGTATTTTTTATGATTTTTTTTTATCTTTTTCTTTTTCATGTACGTTATAAAAAGTTTAAAATTTCTTAAAAAATATATATAATTAAATTAAATATATATATTATTTATTTTACTATATACTTTTGATTTATAAACTGTTATTAATATAAAAAAATAAAACATTATAATTATTAATAATAATATTTAAAAAAGTGATAACGTTTTGAATCTTGTTTATAAAAATGTACAACATCAATAGGTATTTTATGAACAGCGCGAACATTTACTTAACATTCTTGGATTGAGATGTATTGATATTTGCTGTATAAATAAATGATTGCCAGGTAATATATAACATCAACAAGATTATTATGAGAAAAACAAGTCATATCACCTGGTGATTATCAAAATTTATTCATTTATTTATGTGCTTATGCTGTTATGCATTATTATTAATATGAAAAATTACTTTGGACAACATCAAGAGTTTTAAAAGGAAGCTATTACAAGATTCTTTTATTTTTGATAAGTTGTGATAGAAAATTGATGTTACGAGTAAAATAATTATCATCATATTTTAATGATTCCCACCACATCAATCAAGTGAGTCATGTGACTTGACTGATGCGCTAGCTAGTTTTTAGGAAATAAATAGAAAATAAAAAAGAAATAAAAAAACATTAATTTAATATTATAGTTAAAGAAAATCCTAAATTTAATACGATAACAGATAAATTATCTAATTTCATAAATTTTCATTTGCATGATATGCTCATTAAAAAAAAAAAAAGATTCATTGGTATATAATAACAGCAATATATGTATTTAAAATTTTTAGTCTTCTTGAGTCTTGACTGCTGTTAATCAAAGAATTAGTATCCTGACGAATTTATCTAACAAAGATATTAGGCACAAAAAAAAAATAGTCATTCTATTATTCATTTTATGAACAATTAGATAAAAAAATTAATTATTTTTTCGGTATTTTCATTAGTTTAGTAATGTATTAAATAGTTTGGGATATCAAGAGCACGCCTCTCACAAAATACTATAGTATTATGTTACTTGACCCAAATTTTCTTTCGACTATTACGAAGGTCGGATAGACGTCGAGTGTTGTTTTATCAATTGTTCTCAATGAAAAATAAGAAAAACATATATTTTTTCTTTACAAGAGTAAATGCAATGACAAAATGAATAATTTAAATTAAAGTTGAATTTTTTTTAAATCAATAATAGAATATAATTATTTTTCATAGTTTATCGAGTAAGCTGATTGTTAAGTCGGCAAGAGCCCTGCCTACAGTGCTTGTGGTCTTGAGTTCAAATACCATATTGAAATTATGAAGTTAGGTGTCTTGCATAAGAATTTTCCTTTTCTTGCACGATAAATACGTGTTTAGGGCCAATATAATCTAGCATAGAACATGTGAACTACGCACTTGTTCTACGCCAGGAAATATCTGCCTTAAACACCGCGGATACCTCTTTTTTTTTGTTTTGAAAAAAAGATAATGTAACACTAATCTTGTCCTTCTAATTTTTATTATTTTTAATTTTATTTCCTTTATCATATACATAATCTACGAGGGATCTATAAAATTAGATATATGTACAATCAAACTTGAACCAGAAGTTTAAACATTTTCTTTTTGTTCTAATCTTATATTTTATCAGAAAAGATAATTAAATGCTCATTGATATTACGTTTATTTATTTTTATTTTCACATATTATCTTTATTATCTTCATTATCATGAAAATACTATTTAAAACAATTTATATTTTATAAAATAATAATAATAATTATCCACAAAATTTTATATCAACAGATAATAATTTAGATTTTTTTATATTTTTAGAAAAATTAATATTTTTATCGACTTGTTTTCAACAAGTTTTCAGTATTTTTTATGATTTTTGAAGTGAAACTTCTTTAGAATGGGCAGTAAAAAAAAAAAAACAAAAGATGGATGCAACGAAAGTAACGGTATGAAGGTAAGTAATTTTAAATTATTTTTCATCTTGTTTTATTTATTTATTCCCTTGACAACGATACAAAAAAATTTCTTTAAAATTTTAGTTTCATGAAAGATTCAAAAGACAAAGGTGAATATTAAGGTTAAAACTTTTATTATATACAATATATAATTTATTATGTTATTTTTGATCAAATAATGAGATTTTAAAATTAATCTGTTAAATAAACAAATAATACACAAGATAATAGTTATTCAAGTGCTTGACATAATACGACAGCAACATCATAATCACAATACCAAACAACAATAAATAATATGTGGATGAAATGTGGTACCACGTGAACGTAAAGATAGTTAAGATGGTATTTTAGATTGTATAGGATTTCAAGAAACAATTAATGACATTGAAATATTAGCAGAAAAATGTGACAAATGTACTGGTAATCCTAAATCAGTAAAAATTAAAATACGATGAGGTGCTATACCAATGTCTGATAATTTTGATAAGACTTGTAATGGTGGTTATAATAATATTTTAAACAAATAATAAGTATCTAAAATAAATCTGTTAAATAAACAATTAATACACAAGATAGTGGTTATTCAAGTGCTTGACATAATACGACAGGAACATCATAATCACAATACCAAACAACAATAAATAATATGTGGATAAAATTTGGTACTACGTGACCGTAAAGATAGTGAAGATCGTATTTTAGATTGTATAGGATTTCAAGAGACAATTAATGACATTGAAATATTATTAGAAACATGTAATAAATGTACCTGGTAATCCTAAATCAGTAAAATTTAAAATACGACTAGATCTTATACCAATGTCTGGTAATTTTCATGAGACTTGTACTGGTGGTTGTAATAATAATATTTTTAATCAAATAATAGTGATGAAAAATGAATTTGTCAAATAAACAAATAAAACCCAAGATAGTGGTTATTCAAGTGTTTGACATAATACGACAGCAACATCATAATCACAATACCGAACAACACAAATAATATGTGAATAAAATGTGGTACCAATGAACGTAAAGAAAGCAAAGATGGTAATTTAGATTGTATAGGATTTCAAGAGACATTAATGACACTGAAATATTATCAAAACATCTGATAAATGTACTGGTAATCCTAAATCAGTAAAATTTTAAAAATAGGACCAGTGCTATACCAATGTCTGGTAATTTTCATGAGACTTGTACTGGTAGTTGTATTAATATTTTAAATCAAATAATGAGTATTGAAATAAATCTGTTCAATAATCAAATAATACAAGATAGTGGTTATTCAAGTTTGTGCTTGCCATGATCGAAATAAATTTAAGATCTTGAATGAATTTGTTAAGGACAAAAAATGGAATGATGATTAAATATTGAATCATTCAATGAAACAACAACAACAGGAGTAAATAATTTAATAAAATGATGTACCGAGGGAAATCAAACAATACTTTGAACAATATTGATCATATATAAACAGCATAAATCATAATAAACAAATACATGGTGGTGGTGGTGGCGACGATGAAGCACCATCATGTGTTTGTGGTTAATCGCTCATAAAAAGAGATGTTAAAAAATCGATCATTATTTGACATTAAATTTTAATATCAAATAGTTCGTTTTGTTTTTTTTACGGAGGCTAGGAGCCATAGGCTCAGCCGCAAAATCTTGAACATCGGCGAAAAAGAAAACGCCCATAACTTACGAACTAATCTACAACCGAGAGATTCAGGTCAATGAAGCTTATTAAAACTTTATCGCCCGCGTTTTTGCTCTATTGATAATAGTTTTTGATCAAAAACTAAAAATGTAAATTTGAAAATTTTTTTCTTACTTAAAAATTTGTGGTGTCTAAACTTTTCCATCAGAGAGTATTGACACCAAAGGTTTTATTCGTGATCTTTTTCTGTTTTATATTTCATCATTCTTAAATTATTATTTATGTAACTTGAAATAGTATTACATTTATTTTTCATGTCAAAAATTTTACAAGTTATAAAACGGCGCAATAATAATATTCGACGCAAAATCATAGTAGAGACTTCTGTATTAGGCTTAATTTTTGTGTCTCAAAAAAACTCTATCGCCCGCTTTGCAAAAAAATTTCTTTTCCGTTTATAATATTTTGAGAAAAAAAAAAGAAAAAAAACTATAAAATTAAAAAAAAATTTGATATTTAATTTCTTTTTTCTCGAAACTTATATTGAAGTATAGAAAAACCTTAATGCCGTCAATACTAGATTTTTTAGGCGCATAATTTGAGCTTAATACGTATTCACTATCTTGATTATAACAAAAGTTATGCCTCGCCGAAAAAAAAATAAAAAAAACGGACCAAAAAATGTCATCATAGAGTTGAAATAAAATGTTTATAAGGCTCCAAAAAAAGCTTTGAAAAACTCTATTGCCTTTCTTTTAAATATGAATAATGTTTTCGTTAATTAATCTAAGTTAAAATATGTTCAAGCAATGAAAATAACAATGGCTCCTAAGCGGAGTATTGAAATTTTTTCTTAATTTTCAACAGGTAATTGCTGGCCACATGACCTAACAAATGTTACTAGGTCTTTTATTCAAATATTGAAGAGATAGCTACTAAATTAAAATTAAATTTATTTCCATTATAATTTGTATTGATTTTATATATATTTCAGGCTGTAACATGTCAGATTACGAGGCTGAAATTGACTCAATATTCAAAAATATTGAAAGCTTAAGTCATCTAAAGTTAATATATCGGGAAAATATTAAAAGATATCATCCCGACAAAAATCCTGAAGAAAAAGATGCAACTGAAAAAAACTCATTATTTCATGAATATATGGGTATTCAACACATCGAGTCATCGGCCTGACCCCTACCGATTCACTTTTGAAATTTTGAGGTATTTTGGGAATAAATGATCTTTTTCACAATTTTTCCACCATTTTTACATTATATGTAATCTTTTTCTATATCGAAAAACACAAATAGATTCAGGTTTAAAATTCTAAAAACTTTTCCATATCATTCGAGGTAAATAAAGTCACCCATGTTTGATAATGGGCCGAGATCAATTGAAATTCTTTATAACTGACAAGTAATTTTTTACGAATTTAAAAATAGTAATAAACATTGGTTTCTTTGTAGAGAATAAAATAAAATAAATATATCTTGATGAATTTTCTATTTCCTATATTTAAGGATGGAAAGATAGGAAAATCAAGAGATGCTTAAAATTCAATTCTTGGAAGCTTTACCCTCGAAATATGGAAAGAACCAAAATTTGCCCAGATATCATTTATTTTATTTTTTTTCCTTACAAGAAAACCATTATTAGATTATTTTAAAATTAGACTATTTTTATAATTGGTAAAAATTTTTTTAATCAGTTATAAAAATTAGTAATTATTCTCGGCCAATTCCCTAAATTTTTATGGGTGACTTGTTTTTACCTCGAGATAATATAGGAAAATTTAATTTTAAACCTGGTCTAATTTGAGAAATACTCGATAGTAGGAAAAATCATTTTTATGGTGTAAAAATGCCGGAAAAAAATTGAAAAAATAAGGCCGTTTTTTCGTCCAAATACACCTAAAAAAAAAATTTTTGTATGAATCGGTATAGGGTCACTGATGAACTCTCGGTGTTTTGACCTGGAATGCCCCATATACATAAAACAGAATGAATGTATACATAAAATAGAAATAGAAGTGTTCAACTGACTAGTGGTTCAATAAATAAATATTTATATAAAATTATATTCTGTGTTAAGTTTTTAAATTAGAATTTCATTTACATAGAACCTTAATATTATAACTAATCAATAAATTTGAAAATTTCTATCATATTTGTTAATGACTGAATGAACATAATAGTTCACTCGGAATGAGAGCGAAAAAGACAACTAGTCAAAAATATATTAATGCAACGAGAGATCTTTCAATTACTATTTATTAGAATTACTGAAGAAGTTTCACTTTCCTGTGCGTACAATAACACACATCTTTTTTTTTTTTTATGTACGTAAAATAAAAGTCACTTAAAAATTTATAATTAATTATCAAAAATAATATATATATTTCGGAAATATAAAAAAAATAAAGTAAAATAGTTTAAATATTCTTGTTTTATTCTCTCGATAAAACACTACGATTATCCGTCGTGAACAGAAATCCATTTTTATCCCATTTTTCAAGTACATTTCGCGAACGAAACTTATTATCTCTGAAAAAATACAATTTTTATTTATATTATTATTGTTAGTTATCATTGAATATTGTTTAGTTCTAAAAATTTAATTTAATTCACATTGAAACAGTTGAAAAACAACAAACAAATGTTTTTAATCCAATTGAGGATTTTTTAATTTCTTCACACCAATCAGAGAATAAATCAAATGGATCATCCGATTTAAGATTGATATGACTCAGTCCTGACATTTTCTATTGAATGATTTTTCGAATTTTAATAAATAATTAATAAACGATTGTTTTAAAAAATAATTTACTCGACTTTACGAAAATCGTAATCTAGAATGAAATGAGTACCTGATACATATTGCAACTTATTCAAGATCATAAAAAGGATAGGCGTCGAGTGTTGTTTTATCAATTGTTCTCAATGAAAAATAAGGAAAACATATAGTTTTTCTTTACAAGAGTAAATGGAATGACAAAATAAATAATTCAAATTAAAGTTGAATTTTTTTCAAATCAATAATAATTATACGTTAAATTATAATTTTAATTCCCGGTTCATCGAGTCAGCTGATGGTTAAGTCGGCAAGAGCCCTGCCTACAGTGCTTGTGGTCTTGAGTTCAAATACCAACGTTCATTATTGGTATCTGTATTCATGAAGCTTCTAGTATATTGAAAATTTAGAGAATTTTTTCTGGCTTCCGTTGATTAGGGCAAATATAATCTAGCATAGAGCATGTGAACTACGCACTTGTTCTATGCCAGGAGATATCTGCCTTAAACGCGCGGATTTCTCTTTTTTTTTTTTTAAAAAAAAAAAGATAATCTGACAATAATCCTGAATTAAATTTATCCATACTTTAACGAAAATCATGAATATAATTTTATACTGCTTACAGTTTTCATGACAAGGATGTTTTCAAATATTTTTTGAATTTTTTAAACATAAATATCATCAATAAATATAAAATTACACAATTTATCACTGTTATAACATATCTTAGATAAATTTGAAATTATTATTATTTCTAAATAAATTAGTAAATTATCGTAGTTAAATTTTTTTAATCGAATATTGTTTTTACAAGGATATTTCTAATAACTATAAAAATATACCTAAAATATCGCGATTTAAAAAATAGAATCGTTTTTCTTACCCCTACATGTATCATCTATCTTTTTCTTATATAATTATCGATTACAATTCCCTATGACAACTATTCATTTTATAATAGGAAGATACATGTATTATTACCTTCTTATATTTTTATTATTTTTACTTTTATTTTCTTTATCATACATAATCTACGAGGGATCTATAGAATTATAAATATATCTACATTCAAAATTGAAACAGAAGTTCAAACATTTTCTTTTTGTTCTAATCTTATACTTTATCGAAAAAGGAAATTAAATGCTCATTGATATATTACGTTTATTCATTTTTTTTTCACATGTTATATCTTCATTATCATGAAAATACTATTTTAAAAAATTTATATTTTATAAAATAATAATAATAATTACATGTAAAATTTTATAACAACAAGTAATAATTTATATTTTTTATATTTTCTGCAAAAATCTATTTTTTTTATCGACTTGTTTTAAATATGTTATGAGTATTTTTAATCTTTTTCCTTGTACGTGATAAAAGTTATAATTATAATTTATAATTAATTATCCAAAATAATATATATTTCGGAAATATAAAAAAAATAAATTCAAATTAGTTTAAATATGCTTGATTTATATATTTTTAATTGTTATTTAAACAATGTATTAAACTTTTTGATTCTCAAAAAATTAATTAATTTATATGACCAAAATAATTAATTAAAAAAATAAAATAGTTACTCGATTTTTAAGTTTATAAACAGATTAGTCAATACAGATAATTCAAAGCGGTGAACTTAAGTGGCCTTGAATGCGATAAATAAAAAGATTTTAGTTTCCAAAGACATATTTATTTTTTAATCAAAATTATTTCATAGGCCCAGTAATGACTAATGAGTTAAAAAGTGTCGAAACACAAACAGTTTGGATGAATTTTTACCCATTTAATGTTACTTGACCCATACTATGAGATAACACAGGAAGAGGGTGATAAGAATATATTTTTATTTTCGCTTGAGCTCGCTATACTTTTAAAATATTATATCTTAAATTGTCCTCTCAATATGTAAAATAAAATTTTATATTTAGTTTGACAAAAAACTTCGTGTCGTGACATCATGTAAAGAGATATTAAAAATAATCTTTTATATACATTGACGGAAAAAAACAACAAAAAGTGAATAAATATTTTAAAGTTAAATTTATATATTAAATAAAAAAATAATGCATTGGTTTTTAATATTTTTAAATATTTTATTATTTTCGGTGGTTATAGTTACAAGTGACAATGGACCAATTTATGCGTGTTATTGTAAAATTCATATTAATAAAAAGTTTCGTCAAGAGATACTTTGTTCAAATCCATCAATATCAGATATTTCTAAACCGAGTAAACTGGAAGATTGTCAATTTATGGAAGACGCTAACTCTTCACTTGATCACATAACATCGCTTGAAATAGATAATCCACCATCAGGTGAAATTGAGTGGTTAATGAAAAATGTATCCATAAAACTTCACAATATAAAAGAAGCTTTTTTTTATGGAAACAGATTTCAAGTCCATTCAAACCTTTCGAATTTTTTTAAAAGAAATACAAAAATAGAAGTTATTGTGTTTAACTATGTTACGTGTACTACTACGTGTACTACTACTTGGCCAAGTGACTTTTTTTCTAGTTTAGAGAATCTTAAAAAAGTTGAAATGATTGGAAACGAACTGAAAAGTCTTCCTAATGACTTGTTCTTGAATAATACTTATCTAGAAAAGTTAAATATATCAAAAAATCATTTGACAAATATTGATCCAATTATTTTTAAAAATTGTAAAAAACTGAAGGTTATTGATCTCTTCGACAATGAGATTAGTGATACTATATCTTTTGAAAACTCTACAGAATTAATTGAGATTTATTATCAAAATAATTTAATTGAAAATATAACAAATTCAAGTTTTAAAGGTTTACGTAATTTGGAAATTTTATATCTATCTCATAATCTAATTAGCAAAATAGAGTGGTGAGTTTTTTTTTGCAATATTCATTACATCTTTAACGTTATTATTTATTTATATTATTTTAGCTTGACTAAGGAATATATGTCTCAAAGTAACACGACTCTCATGAAATAATTCTCAAAAATTATATATATATAGCTATCTTAAAAATTTAATTAACTATTGTTTATTGTTTTTTTCAGTGATGCTTTTGAAGATTTAAAAAAATTAACTCATTTATATTTGGAGAATAATCGGTTGCGAACAATTGAACATTGTCATACGCGTAATCTTTTCGAATTAAAAACTGCAATATTATCTCACAATAACTTGACTATAAAAAATAATGAAGAAAGCTCGAAGGCACTGTTTAAAAATAGCACTTTAATTGAAAAATTGGACCTTGATGATAATCAGATATCTGGATTTTGTTTTTATAATAAGGAGGCGATTCCTGGTGTTGATAATGCTACGGAAATAATCTTGTCGAATAACAAATTGACTTCACTATCGGTAAGCTTTTTTTATTCTTATTATATATACGTATATATTATACATATAACTTATTTATTATTTATTATATAACTTATATGGATATATTTTTTAAATTAAAATTTTTTTTTATTACAGAATGTACATCTTCATGATACATCATATAAAAAAATCAAACTCTATGTGAGTAACAATAATATAACATCATTATTTTATCCAAATGAAAGTGAAACTTCCGATAAATTTAACAATAATCATGTAGAGGTATTTGCTGATAATAATCCATTGAATTGTGATTGTAATTTACATACAATGATTCAACATAGAAATAAAGCAAATCGTACGATTGAATTCCGTAACTGGACAATTCATATGGACAATTTAAAATGTAATGAGCCAAGCTTGCTCAAGAACACACCTATCGAGATATTTGAATCTAAAACATATAAATGTCTACTGAATGAATCAAATATTAATTATGCAAAGTGTCCAGATAATTGTTCATGTTGGAGGCGACCGTCAGACAACTCATCAACTATCATTGATTGTTCATCAAAAAACTTAACAAGTGGACCAAATTCAATACATCTTTTATTTGGACACCAAATAGAATTAAATTTGTCAAACAACTTATTAAGCAGCATGCCATTGAGCTCTCAATCTGGATACGGAAATGTTACAATTTTAGATCTTTCATACAACAATATTACTCATCTGACTCATGGAGGTTTACCTGCAAAATTAAAAATTTTGTACATGCATAATAATAAGCTAATCAAAATAGAAAATAATGTGTTGGGTTATATGAGGAATAGTTTGAAGATTAAGGAGTTAACTTTGCATGAAAACTCTTTTGAATGCGAGTGTGATCTTGAAGATTTAAGTGATGATTTACAGAATAAAAATTGGAGCCAATCCGAGAAAGAAAAAATCACATGTGGACCGTCAAATCGTCAGGTTTATAAATTATCAAAACAAGAATTATGTCCTCCAAATTATGGTTTAATTATTACGAGTTGTATTGTTCTGGCTTTTGTGGCAATTGACATTTGTATTGTAATAATAATTTTTTATCGGTATGAAGAAATAATTAAAATTTGGCTATATGAAAAACAATGGCTTTTATTCTGGGTGACAGAAGAAGAATTAGATAGAGATAAATACTACGATGCTTTTATCAGTTACTCGCAAAAAGACCACGATTTTGTGGTTAATAATTTGGTGAAAAATTTGGAAAAAGGTCAACCACCGTTCAAACTGTGTGTTCATGAGCGAGACTGGCTTGCTGGTGAACAAATACCAACTCAAATTATTCAGTCAATTGAAAACTCCAAGCGTACGATCGTTGTTTTATCATCAAATTTTTTGGAAAGCGATTGGGCTAACATTGAATTTCGAACTGCACATCGTCGAGCACTTGAAGATCGTAGAACCAGAGTTATTGTTATTAAATATGGAGAACTTCCACCAATTGAAACTTTTGATAGAGAATTGCAAAGCTACTTGAGCATGTATACATATCTTGAGTGGAAAGATCCTTCGGTTTGGTCAAGGTTACGATTTGTAATGCCCCACAGAACAAGAAGTCGCCGACCACAATGTACTAGAACTATTACAATCGATAACCCAGATGAAATGACACGAGAGACTCACCTGTGAATGTACATTTATATATTTTATAAAATATAATATGTATACCTAATTTGTGCATCATCAAAAAATATCTTTATGAATCATGCATCACTAAATTTTAATCCATAATCTTTTTGAAATTATTTTATATGTGAATAAAACCACTCAATATTATTTGAAATATCAATAACTTTATATATTTTTTTTTCATTAAATACATAATTAAATATTCTCTTTTTCATAAGATTTGTAACTATAAAATCATTGTGTTTATTCTTACTTTCTGTTAGAAAAATGTTTTTTGTGGGTATGATTATATGATTTTAAATTGAACAATTATTATTATCAATGATAATAATAATTGTTCAAATAATAATAATAATTAATCAATAATTAATAATAATAATTTATCATTGATATACGATGCCAATAAAATTCACATGTTTTTTTATGCAGCAAGTCTCTGATTTTTCCAGGTATCATCATTAATATTTTTTATAAATTCAAGTCGATCAGCAATAAATGAATCTTTTGATTCATAAAATTCCATCCATCTTGGCACAACTTTGTATCCAACACTGTAAATAATACAAATGAATATTTATTTATATACACAATAAAGGGTTTAGTGAAATTAAATATATAGTGAAATGAAAATAATACAAATGATCTGGAATCGCCAAAGATATTTCCTTGGCTTCAACTTTTTTCAATAATTCATCATGTTGTTTTTTCATTTGATTCCAGTCGACAACAGCATCTTGGTGACACAAATGAGAACGAATTTTTGCGTACAATGGTTCGTCATTGTAAATTTGTTCCACTTTATCTCGAGCAAGCTCTTCAACGTGTCCTTCAATTCTTATCTATATATTGAAATAAATTAATTAAAATAATTAAAATACATTCAATGATTTTCAGATACATTTAATTACCTGACGCCAAATTGTTTCATTTATCTCATTTTTATATATCCAATAGATGCAAACTGATGCCGAATTATCTTTTGCCTAAGTACAGATAAAAAAGAAAAATTATTTTCCAATTCCAATTCAATTATTTAACCTTTTTCCGTAAATAATATATAAATAGAACTTACAATTTCTTTCGATTTTCGACTACGGTTATCTGACATAAATATAAATCCAGTTTTATCATATTCCCGAAGTAAAACATGCCTTGAACGAGGCTTATTATCTCTAAAATTGATAATAATAATTTTTGTTAGCATTAATAATTTATTTACGAATTACAAAAAATAATTCAAAAATAGATTATTGTTTTGTCAGAATTTTGATAGTACACAATCATTTCAAAAATGTCAAATATACTTACAATGAAATAGTTGAAAAACAACAAACATTTGTTAATTCAGTTGAGCACGTTTTCACATTTTCATACCAGCTTGAGAATAAATCAATTGGATCATCTGTTATAAGATTTATATGAGACAGTCCCGACATTTTTTATCAGACAGTTAAAAAAAAAAAAAACGATATCAATAAATAATTTGAAAATTAGTTTTCTTATTTAATTTTTAAAATATTAATTTTGATATAAAATTTAGTTTGAAATATAGTTTGACACTCTTGAATATAATTTTCAAGTGATCTACAACTGATGTCGACTGAATCTAGGCATTGACTACTAGTAAGTTCATAGACTCACCCCACGCATGTGAAAGTTCAACGGTATAACTGCAAGCGATAAAAAAGAAAGATAGTAACAGTTAGACTAAAAAAACATTTATGATGATAATAATAACAATAATTTTCTTATTTATAATCATTATCTAAAAAAATTACAAGTCACAAAAAAAGATAACAATTAAAACATAATTTATTATAACTTTTTTTAATTAAACTTAAATAAAAATATTATTATAAATGTATAAAGTAACAACTGGCAATTATGAAAATTACATAATTCAATTTTCAATATAAATATTTACAATAATTTGTTCAACTTATTATATTTACTCAATTAAAAGATAATGAATAATCGGGTTTCATTTGACCCCCCTGTCATCACATATTTTTCTTATCTCATAGTTTTTTTACTTAATTTTTTTTTAGCTGTATTCAAAAGAGAACATAATAGTCTTTCATAAGCAGTTTCTTTCTCATTTGAATAATCAATGAATCTAGTTGATTAATTTTTTTTTATCAAATCTTTATGAATTGTTTCTTCATCGCATATTCAATGTAGATGGATCCCAAGGTTTTCTATTTTTTTAAAATTTATATATGGAATATTTATAGCACATTTTTATTTTATACAATTGTCGATTTGATCCATGCAATATTTGATGACACACTGTCGTAAAGTCGTGGTCGTTCAGTGCCAGTATTGGAGCAAGCAATTCTCCAACTACTGACACCAGTCAATGCCCATCTTTTACCATCTGGTAAGAGACACAGCATCGAACTTCCAGCCAATTCTTCTTCCTAAAATAAAATATTAATAACTGATAAGTAATCTCATTTATAACATGCTCATTGGAAAGAAAACAATCAAATTCATTGATGTAACTTACATTACAATCATCTGTTGAATATGCAGCTTCAGTACATATTCCATTGACAGTTGCAATACTAATATTTTCACATCTTTCCATTGGACTGTGTCTCAATTGAACTCGTTGCAATAAATCTCCTGTTGATGAAATTTAAAAAATAAATAATAATCTAATTTATAAAAAAAAAAATATAAAAATACAAATGTAATTTACTATTTCGAGCCCAGCCTAATGTATTGCAATGTGAAATATTCATTTGTATTGGTTCCTCAGATGATGGTAAACAAATTGGTCGTACAAAATCAGAAAATGCAGCAACAGAACGATCTAATTTTAATAGTACCATTGTACTTCCTTCAACTGGTGATTTTAACATTCCAACAATTCTTCTTTCTTGTTGCCATGGTGATGCACTAGATAATCTAACTGTTCCAAGTCTTGCTGACCATTCAGCTTTTGGTTGTCCTTGAAAACATGATGCTGTTGCTAGCAGCCAATCAGCTGATACCAATGTTCCATCACAAACATGAATACCTTCTTTAAATAATGCAACATGCCAAGGCCAATCACCAGGTTCAGCTATTTTACTCAATGTTTTTGTATTTATTTTTTGTCTCAATGATTGTATACCACAATCTAAATTACCACATTTAACATACATAACTTGTTTACTTGGACATAATGCACGAATAAATGTTATTTCTGATGCTGTTGAATCTTCCATTTGAACATACTGAACATCATCTTCATCATCAGTTTTAATTTCAACTGAATTTACACCACTAAAATTTATTACATAAATTTTATTATTATTATTATGTATTTTACGGAGGTGGAATAAGCGCGAAGCGCCCCCACCTAGTATTGCTTTTTTTTTTTCATTTGACTTTTTACTTTGTTATAACAATATTACTCAATGCAATTCCTGGTAGAAATATTTCTCCAACTTTTTTCAACTTTCTTGGCCTTTTTTCCAACTTTCTCCACCTTTTTACGAAAATGACCCATGGTTGGAGAAAAGTTGGAAAGAAGTTGGAAAAAAATTGGAGTAAATTTTTGGTTGAAGAAAGGTTGGAAAAATGGCGGAAAAAAGTTGGAGAAAAGTCGGAAAAAAGTTGGAGAAATTTGTTCGCCATTTCTCCAACCATGGGTCATTTTCGTAAAAAGATTGAGAAATAGCGGAGAAAAGTTGGAGAAAAGTCGGAGAAATATTTCTACCAGGGAACAAGCATTTTTATTTTTTGTAATTACTTACGTATAAGACAGAAGAGTACATAGTGAACCAGCTGCCGTTTGAAGCACACTATCCATTTCCTTTTTTGGTAATGTTGCATTGAGATTTTCAATACAAAGTTTTCCTACCGTTCCTTTTTCATTAAATACAACATAGCCTTCATTTTTATAACTTGGTGCAAGTGGTGTATCAATTGGTTGACTTTTCATATCACTTATCGTCTTTGCTAAAGTTACTGTAATAAATAAATTGACAAAAAATAATTACTATTGCTATATATTTATTGTTTATTAATTAACAAATAAAAAATATATTTACAGCAGTCTTTTTCATCACTTCCATTTGGACAATCAATTTGTCCATCACAACGTTTAATACTTGGTATACAAACACGACCAATACCACAATGCATATGACCATCTGGACAGTAAGCACAATTTTTTTCATCAGATAAATCTGGACAATCAATTATACCATCACATATTCTTGGTGACAATGCTTTATTTTGCAAATCTCGAACACATCCTAATTTTTAATTAAAAATAAATTATCAAGAAAACACTTATTGGTATTTTTTTTTTTTGTTTAATTTACCTGGTTTTGGTCGACAACTTCCTTGATCCGCATACTCTGGAAAATTAGTACAATCAAGAGCTGATTTGATACGTTCAGGCAAACGATTACCACAACCAGACCAAAATTCACGACAAAAACTACGACAAGGAAGTTGCATTGTTGCTTCAAATTTTCCTGGTAAACAAGTTGGTTGAAGTACTTGACAAATAAAATCATAAGCAAGACGATAACACTCAGCATCAACAAGTTCTCTAAATAGATTTTAAAAATCATTAAATTAACAATATAAAATAGTAATTTTTATTCATATAAAATATATTGTTTATGAACCTGAATGTTATGACATCATCTTCAACTTCAATGATTGATTTATGACCAAAAATATTTGGATATGATGTAATATTATATGGAAGATGTTTACAATAAGTAAGTTCAAGTTGACTACATGTTCTTGGTGGTGGTGGTGGAATTGTTGTTGATGGTTCTGTTGATATTGTTGTTTGTAATGAAACTTGTGCATTAAGTGCTGCAATACTTTCTTGTATTTCTAAACTTTTTGGATCAATTGTTATATTAGCAAGATATCTTGTTGTTTGTGGTGTTATTTCACGTGACAATATTTGTACAACATCAGCAACAGTGACGCTCTGATAACGTGGATCAAAACGAACATCAAAGTGGACTACTAGGTCAGTATCTTCAACACTGTAATTGTGAAAGTTAATTAATTAAATTAATTATTGTCAATAAATTAAATAACAAATTAATAAAATATAAAAAAAAGTTTTCAAATTTATTTATTTATACTATAAATAATTTTTTTAATGTAAAATTATTATTTTTTTTAAACTTTATTTACTGCTTAATTTACATGACTAGAAGTGAGTTCAAGTAGACCAGTGGGTCGAATATATCTTTCACTTCCTCAACAACAAAATAATATAAAACTACATGTTTATAAATAAAAATAAATTTGTCTTATATCGTGAATCATCATTATCATCATCATGTAAATAAATTTCAGTATGATAAAAATATAATGCTTTATTTAGCAGATAATTAAAAATTATAGTTAACATGATTATTGATATTTACCCGTCGAGAGCAAGTACTTCAGAGCCAATGAATGATATTCGAAGATTACTTCGGCGAAATGCTAGATTCAATCTATCTCGATATTCTCTAGATCTAATACGAAATGCCTCGGTTGATGGATCAGCAAGTTCATCAGCAAAATAATCACCATCAATAACTCGAAATGTGCCAAGAAAAACTTGATCACCCATTGGATCTGATAGGAAAAATGTATCTGAAAAATATCACAAACAAATAATATTATATAGCTGAATTACTATAAGATGAAAAGAAATTTATCAGTGATATTGATTTATCACTAATTTATACATTGATTAAAAAATAAAATTAATAACATAATCTTGTAGTTTATTAACACAGTTTATTTAAAAAAATATATTTATCTCCTCGACAGCCCATCCAAATAATTCGGAGTTCTAAAGTCAAATGAGATAAATAAAGTGATTTTATTTCCCATCTGTATCTTTGGTAGTTGATTGACATTATTTAAGGGGCTTAAAATGTGTTAAATATAATGTTGAGATACAAACAGTATGGTTGAATGTTCTGCCTTTAATATTACTTGACCCAAATAGAGATAAAACTACACATTTAACAGGATGAGTTTGGTGATAAGAATATTTTTTTAAGTTCGTTTAGGCTTGCTGTAATTTTAAAATATTATATCACAGACCACAGTGGTGTTTGAGATCATAACATAAAACGAATTTAGTTTGACAAAATTGTTTGTGCCGTAACATCGTATACAGAGAGATATTAAAAATAGTCTGGTAAACATTGATCGAAAAAATTAAGAAAAAAGTGAATATTAAAGTTATATCAATATTTAAATTGAAAAAATAAAAAAAAAAAAAATGAATCGATTTTTAATATTTTTAAAAATCTTATTATTTTTTATGGTTCCAGTCACAAGTAGATATGAAAAATTTAATATTTGTGTTTGTGAAATTATAAATAATACAGCGGACTATGATGCTTTCATAAGTTATCAAGAGCTATTTTGCAAAGCGTATCAACAGTTTACTACTTTTAATAGTAGCACGTTAAAAGAATTTCAATACATTGATAATGATGGTAAGGTTAACGATTGTATGAATATATCAATAGATAATCAGTCTTCACTTGATAACGTAACATCACTAGTAATATCAACTTTACCTTTACTGGAAATTCACTGGTTAAATAAATTTGTATTCATGAAACTCAAAAACATAAAACATATGCAGTTTGAAGGAATTGATTTTCATGAAAATGTTTCATATCTTTTCAATTTCTTCCAAAACAATAAAAAATTGGAGTACTTCTTATTACAGGATAATACAAATTTAACTATGCCAAATAAATTTTTTTATAATTTAACAAATCTTAAATCAGTCAGTTTGTCTGGAAACAACTTTAAATATCTTCCTGATGACTTGTTCTTGAATAATATTAAGCTAAAATATCTCACTCTATCACAAAATTCTTTGACATATCTTGATGGAATTATTTTTAAAAATTGTCAAAATTTAGAGGAGCTCGATCTCTCCTATAATCATATTGCTAGTCTAGATAAGAATAATAATACTAACTTGGCTTATAAATCAGAGACATTATTTACATATTGTAAAGAATTAGTTGCAATTCATTTGAATAATAATAAAATTAAAAATTTAACAAAATTACATTTCGAAAATTTATTTGAGTTGACAACATTAGATCTATCATATAATGAAATTTTTCATTTAGACTGGTAAGTTTTCTTGTAGTTTAATTTATACAAATATATACATTGAATTTTTTGATGAATAATATATATTTATTTTGTTTTAGTGACGTTTTTAAAAATTTACTAAAACTAACCCACTTATATTTGAATCACAATAACTTGAAACATATTTGGCATTGTCATGTGAATTATCTTGTCAGTTTAGAGATTGCAAATTTCTCTCACAATAATCTGACTATAAGTTATAATCGTGAAAAATGGGATAAATCACCTTTTCGAAATAGCACTTACCTTCAAAAATTGTACCTTGACAATAATAAGATATCCAAACTTTGGGTTGATTGGCGGGATAAACAGATGGGACAATCGACAGAAATAAATTTGTCAAATAATGAATTAACTTCTCTCGCCGTAAGCTTTTCATATTTCTATTATATGCGTCTATATTGTATAGAAATATTTATTGAAATTTGTTTTATTTATTATTATAGGATATTACTTTTTCAAACAAAATAAACAGCACAATCATACTTGATGTAAGTTACAATAACATAACATCATTGCATTATGAAAAACAAGCTGGAATCAGTTATGATGGAAGTGAAAAAACATATACTCATATTGAGGTACATGCTGATAATAATCCATTGAATTGTGATTGTAGTTTGTATGAACTTATTCAACATACAAATAAAGCAATGCGTACTATTGAACATGATAATTGGAAAATTCATATGGATAATTTAAAATGTAATGAGCCGAGTTTGCTCAAGAACACACCTATCGAGACATTTGAATCTGAAACATACAGGTGTCTACCGAATGAATCGAATGTTGATTATGCAAAGTGTCCGGAAAACTGTTCATGTTGGAGGTACCCATTGAATAACTCATCAACCATCATTGATTGTTCATCGAGAAACTTAACAAGTGGACCAAATTCAATACATCGTTTATTTGGAGAACAAATAGAATTGAATTTGTCAAACAACTTATTAAACAACATGCCATTGAGCTCTCAATCTGGATACGAAAGTGTTACAATTTCAGATCTTTCATACAACAATATTACTGATCTGTCTCTTGAAGGCTTACCTATAAAATTAAAAATTTTGTACATGCATAATAATAAGCTAGTCAAAATAGAACCGAATGTATTGCATTATCTGAGGCATAATTGGTCGAATTTTAAAGAGTTAACTTTGCATGATAACCCTTGGGAATGCAACTGTGATCTTTATGATTTACGTCTCGATTTGGATAATAAGACATGGAGCCAATCCGAGAAAGAAAAAATCACATGTGGACCTTCAAATCGTAAGGTTTATAAATTATCAGAACAAGATTTATGTCCTCTAAATTATCCATTAATTATCACAATTTGTATTGTTCTGGCTTTTATGGCAATTACCATTTGTATTGTGATAATAATTTTTTATCTGTATGAAGAAAGAATTAAAATTTGGCTGTATGAAAAACAATGGCTTTTATTCTGGGTCACAGAAGAAGAATTAGATAAAGATAAATACTACGATGCTTTTATTAGTTACTCTCACGAAGACCGTGATTTTGTGGTTAATAATTTGGTGAGAGGATTGGAAAATGGTCCACAGCCGTTCAAACTGTGTGTTCATGAGCGAGACTGGAATCCTGGTGAAAAAATACCAATTCAAATTACTCAGTCAATTGATAACTCCAAGCGTACGATCATTATTTTATCATCAAATTTTTTGAAAAGCGATTGGGCTAACACTGAGTTTCAAGTTGCACATCGTCGATCACTTAAAGATCGTAGAAACAGAGTTATTGTTATTATATTTGGAGAACTTCCACCAATTGAAACTTTTAACGAAGAATTGCAAAGCTATTTGAAAATGTACACATATGTTGAATGGGGAGATCCTTGGTTTTGGCCAAAATTACGATTTGCAATGCCTCACAAAAATAGAAATAAATTGCCAAAAATTGATAGAGTTGTTACAATCGATGATCAAGATGAAACGATACAAGAGACTCGATTGTGAATGTACATTTATATATATTTCATAAAATATATAAATACAAATATCTACACTTAATTCGTTTATAAAGCTCTCAATAAATCAAACATCACTGATAAATAATACCACTTGTTTATAATTTAAATATCAATAGCCTTTTTTCATCTCAACTCACAATAAATAAATATTCATTTTTTGAACTCATTGTTTCATTTTATTTAATCTAATACAATCATTCTAGAAAGAGAAAATAATTGGCATCAAATGTTTTGTATTCGTAATAAGATATTTGATCAGAAAAATATATGGCAAGGACGTGCTGTCCCATTCTAAAGGTCGAATTTATATATTCAATCAAAGATAAAATAGAAGGGGAAATAATCGTGGGCCTGATGATTCTCAGTAACTCGGTCATACCGTTATTCTGATGATATCATTCAGCCTCTCATATTGTTGAATCACGCATTTGTATATGTATACAATATACAACTTACCAGAAATAGATATTTTTTTTTTATGTCCAATAATATCCATCAAACCACAAGCATATTTTAATTCTTTTTAATCAATTTAAAGCATCAAATTTAAAAATAACAAACTTATTTTTGAAAATAATTTCTTGGCTTATTTTTGTGTGCTAATTTGAAAAAAAAATATTTTAAATATATTCATGGGTTAGAAGAGATCGGTAACTGATCAAGAACTCGGTCAGACCGTTAGTTTTGTAAGCGATGTATAAAAGACCTCAATGGGCTATGGCCGCATCAGGATATTGCCTTCATCGTTTTTTATAACATTTATCATAATTTTTTTTTCAATAAATAACACTATGTATATAATTATCAATTAATATCATTATATTTAATATGTTGTTTATCGTTATTTATTTTATTTTTTTTTAACTCACATCCAAGATAGATAGAGACACCAGAGAAAAGAAGAAACAGCAAAAATGCTGCAAGTACACAGCAACCACAACGATATTGTCCACCAAGTTTTCTTGTGAATCTTATGTCGCTGTCTGATGATATTATTGATGATGGTGTACCAGCTCGACTGAATCTTCTTGTGCTCACAGTACTCACTGAAATCTACAGAGAAAATATTGATAAAATATTAATAAAATATTTACACAGTTATTATTTTTATTAAACACATTTTTTTGAACTCATAAAACACCTGATTTATCAATTAAACTATTTATTTATCTTTAACTATTATTTTTTATCTAAAATTTATGAAAAAAAAAAAAAATACTCTTTGGAAAGTCATGAAATAAGAACGTAATAAAAGTTTATTCAAGATGTAAAATTAAAATTAATATCTCAATTAAATTTAATAATAATATTTAAATAAAATAGTAATATTAATTTTTGAAAAATATATTATTTTATTTTTAACGCTTTGTTAATAAATAATTACAAAGAAAAAAAAAATCAACAAGTGTTTTTATATTAATGAGTAATTAAACTGAAAGCTATTGTTAAATAAATTATTGTAATTTAAAATTTATTTATAAATGAGATTAATTTTATGCTCATTTATACATTTTTAATGTCTTTTTTTTTTATTTTATATAATTAATCTGACAAAAAAATTTTAGAAAAAATCAACCAAGTACTGTAAGAGTTGCGGTTTCGATTATTTCTACGCAAGGATTTTTAAAAATATAATTCCATATTTAAAGTTATTATTTTATACTTTGTATATTTTTTCAATTAAAAAAACTTTATATTTCTCTTTTTTTTCTATTAGATAATACAAGAGTTTTTTTATTTTAATTGAATTTAAATACCCTGTGATTCACCGATTATAAACTGCACCCATATAAAGCTTCCTATAATTATTATGAATCTTGTGAAATAAATAGTAAACAGTTATTAGCTAAGCAAAAGAAATTGTAGGCGTTTATCTAACTTCATAAAGCTCTCTTTTTTCCATAGAAAAATTGATGTACAAATTAATCAAAATAATTTCCTCATACCCATAAAAGTATACATAAATGTTTTTTATATTTTTTCCCAGTGATGATAGCGTTATTTTTTTCTCTCTGATCATGCGAAATATATATCACGATAAATATTTAAACTGTAATAATAAATAAAAAAAAATAAAAATAAATCAAAGAAGATCCTCGTGTGTAAGCAAGCATGTAATGTCAGTGTTGTGCAGGTAAACTATACAGTGTTTACACACCCATGCAATGCAATTTTCGAACACGTTTGAGTGAGAACACCTACAAATAAATGAGGCCCACGCCCTCGTGCAAATGTTACGCGTGGCTCACGCTCTAGGAAGCATGGAAGAATTGCATCTTTGATGATGAATTTTTTTATTTTTTAATACCCAGAAGATCTGGTTACTTTGTGGTTGAAATCCCGAGGTAAAGATCGGTCAAGCAAATCAAGAAATAAATATAATAAAATCAACTATATAATAGATCGAATATATTGAGTCAAATAAAATTGAACTAATGTATAGGTGAATTTTTTTTGTACAATAGGAGCAAATGGATCAGATGAATTACGTAAATTATTTTGAACGGTATATATCGAGTAACAATTGACTGTAAGTGCATGTTACGAAATAAATATTTTTTTTTAACAAAGTGTTATTCTATAGGTCAATAGCCTGAGCTAAAAGTCAATGTAATAAAAAAATTGAATAAATACATATTTTTAGCAAAAGAACGAGATGATTAAATATGATGATGATGAAATGAATAAAACAAAAATATAGTTAAATGTTATTTTAATAATTTTTTTTTCTTTTTTTTTTATAATTATATGGCTGTTGGAAAATAATTATTTTTTGTTTATATATATTCACGTACTTAATTATCGAGTGAATATTAAATATAAAAAATATTATAAAGTTTATCTGTTGATTTTTATTTAATTTTTTAATTTATTACTTTCATTGAAATCAGCAAAATAAATGTTTCTATATATAATTTTTGTAATCTTGAATTTGAAATCAGTATAAGGAAATATTTTATGAGAAATTAGAAAGTATGTACGAGTAATATTATAAAGTTGAATTATATATGCTGATGATGATTTCAATGTCGATGAATTAAAAAATATACATTTTATGTTGTGATAAACATCATTAAAAGTATAAATGAAAATTTACTAAGAATTTAATGGAAATATTATTTGTATTTAATTGAAAGAAAAAAAAATAGTTTATATATTTAATAGTAGTTTTAGCTTTTGAGCATATCAATCACATCATATCAAAATAACATCAAGCAATCATTATATTATCCTCTTCAATGAATGACTAATTATCTTTCTTTTTTTTTCTTCTTTCAATCATATTATTTTCCGGAGAAATTTTTTATTTATAATTTTATTTAGTAACGGAAATAAAAAGGTAGTCTTGTTTTTTAAATGGAAAAAATTAGGGGTAACAACGCAATGGAATCTGTGATCTTGGTTATCTATTGAAAATTAACATTTTCAATACAGCAACGAGTTGCCGGGTTTGATCTCTATCAGGTTATATTTATTTTTATTATAATGCTGCTATATTGAAATTGTTTTTTTTTTATTTTTTTTTCTCTCTACAGTATACATTGCTCTACATTAGAAATTGTCAGCATAAAAATAGCTGCATACAGATTGGCGTTCATAAAAGTCACATGATTTATTGTTAATTAGTCAATGAATATAAAAATTTTTAATTTTCTTATTCTTCCAGGTTGTAGTTAATTAAAAAACACAATTTTTAAAAGCTAAAAATCATGAGTAATTATTTATTGTTTTTTTAGTATCATCAAAAAATGAGTAACACGAAATTTTTTAAAAAATTCATATCAAAATATTTCATCAATTTGAGATCAATGGAAAAAATAAATTGTCGAAGTTACTGGATTTTTTTAAGACAAATATATAAAGCCAAAAACAAAGTCTCTATGTTTATTATTTAAAAAATATATACGAGATATTATTTGAAGGTTTAATGAATTAAATACAAACGGCTACTCAGCTTTTTTAGAAAACCATTATTAATTGATTCAACAGCCCCTAACTAGAAACACCTTTTTTCGAGTACTTATATCTCGATTGAAATAAAAATTAAGATGTTAGTTTGTTTGGGTGTGTATATTTAGTAAATGAAAAAAATGATAAAAGCTAAAAAAAAATTAAACGAAAGAATTAAAGTTGACAGAACATAGTGTCGAGAAAGAAACGAAAGGAGTTTAATATAACGGTATATATTGGGTATATTAATGTTGGCAGATGTCGAAGTAAAGTATTCAACAAACTCAAGTATAACAACATATTCATATATATATAGTAAATATGTACAACTTAAACGGGCCCAACCCACGTTGGAATAGAATGATGACAAAGATACTCACGCGCAATTCCGGTCAGCCTAGTTTTTTATTTTATTTTTTAAAAAATTTTTTCTTTTCATTTTTAAATATCTTGTAAATTTTTTAAATTTGTATTCTACATGAGTAAATCTTGCCATAGAGTACTTGTCTGTTGATCCGTTGTGCACGCACACTTTTTAAACAGCCGGGGTCAACTGAGAACAAGGTCAACAACACGGTATATATATATTTAATTTATTTTGTAAAATCTTCCAAAAAAAGTTTAAGGCCCACTATTAAAAACAAAAAAAATAAATAATAAGAGAGCCAAGATTATAAAAAATAATAAACTAAATAGCTTCATCTTTTGTACCTTTGTCTTTGGGAATTTTGACATCCTTTCTCTCCTCACGTATTAAAAATATATATCTTTGGAATTTAAAACAAAGAAATAATAATAAAAAAATATTAAATTATAATATACAAAAAAAGAAAAAAATTACATTATAAAAGTTAATTTGTTATTCAGTCTTTGTTTCTAAAATTAACAGTAATAATATAAATATTTCTACAAATAAAAATATTTCATAATGAAAAAAAAAAAAGTGAATAATAATATTTATCATTCGAGAAATATAAAATAATAATATTTGATATTTTTTTTTTAAATCAAATTAAAGACGAAGCGAATCGCAAAAAAACCACAATTTCATTTTCCATCGTCATTATTGTACAATTTTTTATAAATATAAAATTGACAAAAAAAAAAAAAAGTACTTGCACTTTTATCGTGCCTGAATCAAGAAAATCATAAGCTGAATTATTTTGCACAGTTTATCATTTGCCTGTGGTATATAAGAGAGTATTAAAAAAAAAAAAAATCATCATCAAACGCTGGATTAATTTAAAATCCACAAGGCATTAACCACAATTTCTTCAGAAGAGATAATTCAATTTAGAATAATAATTTATCTTTTTTCAAATTGACAATTGATTAATCAATCAATAAATTTATTTAAATTCAAAGAAAGGCTTGTTATTGAGACAAATAAAAAATAAAAATACACAAACATTATAGATTTTATTTCAGACTTTCACCAGAATCATCGAGTCTCTATTGAAGGGTAACTATTAATAATAAAATATTTCAGCTTGACTTGTTATGTGCAATAATTTAAAAATCATTTATATATTTTTATTTTTCAATTGTTTTATTTATTATTATTATTTAATACCAGTTATAGAGTTTTTAATATTGAATTTTGTTTGTCTATTAAAAAGGATATCGTGTGAACTCTCTATCAAAGTATATACATGTGAAAGTTCAATTTACCTTTGAGTCCCACGAGGTTTTTCGCTTGTGCTCCATTGAAACAGTCATTTTTAAAATTATATTTTTTTTGTTCCTTATTATAGTTCACGAATAAACACTTTATATGTTATATTTAAAATCACATCAATCACTATCACAAAGACAAAAGTTAATGTAAAAAAAAAACTAAGGAAATGTATTTTTTTTTTTTCATTAATGTTGGTTTTTTTTTAAATTTTATTTTAGTCACGAAACACTGATGGGCAATATCCAAATACTTGATCGAGATCTAGACATCCTTGGCCTCTTTCCTTCGAAATCTGTGAGAAATAAAAAAATTAAATTTATAAAAATTTATTTGATAAAAGTAGTGATTATAATACTACTAAAAAATAATGAGTCTAATAATTTATAAATACTGGAAAAATAATATGTTATTATTAATAATATATATAATAATTTTATTATCTAATAAATATTACTTTTAAATAGTTTAACAGGTGTTATTTTCACAGCTATCTTTTGCTCCTTCTTGTGTATCTCAATGACCTCACGTCTGATCCGTCAAACGGTAAGATCTTCACCGATTAAACAAAAAATAAACAAAGAAATAAGTAAACTGTCCAAGTTAAATAGAAATAAAAAAACAAACCGGAAATTGTATTACAGTACTTGGAATTAAAAGTATTGAATATTGACTTAAAAAATGACACTAAAAAACCACTGAAATCCAACACAATAAACTTTTTTTTAAAATAAAAACTTGGTTGAACGAACCGCTCAGCACCTTGGTCAGATGAGTACTCTGATTGCCCAGCAACTTTGCAAGACGATACGGCCAATTCCACTGTCAAACACGCGAGTGGTACACATCAGAAATATAAAAACCACTTTGTGTATGCCTTCAGGTATAAGCACCGTATTCTGTGTATATATGTGAATGCACTTTCCATCAACATACTTGATAAAACTTGTACTACTAAAAAAAAAAAATCATACACAATTAAAAAAATCGTAAATTTAAAAATGATAAATTAATGTAAAAAAAAAATTGCTGTATCATGTAAATTTTCTAACTTGTACCAAAATAAAAATTGTGAAAGTTTATTTAATTATTTAAATTAAATTGTATAATGATAATTTTTTAGATAATATTTAGAACAATAAAAAAAAGAATGTAATTTTTTAACTTGACACGTTTTTTATTACAACAAGAATATTAAATGTCATTTAGCGTTGAAAAATCTCAATTACAAGTGACAATAATATGTAGACTATTTCATAGTTTTCTCATGTTACACTGGTATAATTAGACATGTTATTAATAAATTAAATGAATGTAAAATAAACTATTTACTTGATAATAAAATAGATATTTTTAATTTAAAAAACTCAACGAGAAGATGTGAGTGTTATGAGATACAAAATTATACTGATAGGCCCCTTCACTTTGAGCATTTGAGGTTTTTATATTTTCTTGATAAATATAGTGGCCAGCTGTTTATTAAAAAGAAAAAACAATTTTTCGAGACCGGAAATACTTTGTTTCGTTTGTAATATTTTAAAAGAAAAAAAAGATAAACATTGGAATTATTTTGTAAAGAATCATAGACATAATGTCGCGAGATTTCTTGTTTGTGGGTCTTTGGCTATCAAGACAACGATTCTGAAAAAAAAAGAAAAAACCGTTAGCAAAGAAACGCGGTTAAAGAGATGCCTCAGAATGTTAATTTCTTACTGGCTGTGGCCGTATTTATATTTAACAACTTCAGTATTAATGCTGCAAAATAAAAAGATAAAATTTCAGGTGATAAAGTAAAATTTTTATGCTTATACTTGATTGATTATTCTAACTGATTTATTCAAATTATTTAAAATTATTATTTCTTTTGTAGAAAAAGTTTAATTATATTTAATAATGATTTTTTTTTTTTTAATTTATTGCTTTCAGCTGCAGGATTTGTTTTTAGAGAAAGTATTCCAAAAGAAAAATTTTTTATTATGTCCATCAACAACACTTAATCAATTATTTAAAATATTTTATTCAAGTTATATGAAATCATTATTTCTTTTGTAAACATTTGTTTTATATAAAAATAAATATGAAAGAGTTAATATCATTTTATTATTCAATAAATTTAATTGTTTGATGTTTTATTTAAAAAATGAGTAATGATTTCATGGATAATTTAAAGATTATATAGTTATTAAAAATGATTTAAAGTCTTAAGATTGTTTAAGCAGCAGAATAGCCAGTCTTTGATCCTTTGTTGAAGAATTAATAAATTAATTCTATTAATATTATTGATGTATAAGTTGATTATAAAATTACCTTATTGCGTTGATTATTACATGTCAAATTTGAAAGAATTCCAGCTGCACATGTAACAACATTGACATCTTGAGAAGCAAGTACTTGAACAAGCCCAGATAGTAATCCTTCAAGTCCATCAACTTTTGTACCAGCATCAGAAAGATTTCGTAAAGTCCAAAGACAATTTTGGACAAGCCTTTGACTTGGATTACCCAAGTGCATTGCAAGTGCTTGCATACCACCAGCTTCAACAATTGCTGGTTTATTACTGGAGCATACTGACAAAACTAAACAAAACAAAAAACAAAAAAATCATTAAAACAAATTGAACAATTGAAAAAATAATTATTTGAACTTTAAAAAATAATAAAACCTTGTAATAATTATTTACCTTTTAATACTCTTGATGTTGTCCAAAGTAATTTTTCATAATCATAAGAACGCATAATACGAACAAGCTCAATTGGTCCTTGTGATGCAAGAATAATAAGTTTACTTTCTTGATTACCATAAACTCAATAAATTAATTGTTATATAAGAAATAAAAATAAATAAATAATTTCATTAAATAATATGTTTAGGTAAATTACATTAACAATACTTTTAACAATTTGTTTTTTAGACGTTTTACTTTATTTGTGTTTGACAAGTAAACTATACATATACAAATACAAGTTACATATTCTGTTTGTTTTTTTGTTTGTTTGTTTTTTTTTTTTTTTTCTTATCTTGTTCATTAAAACTATTACATTGAAGGCACCACGGATTCAAGTAAATCCGATAATGCATCATCTACATTTAATGATAGATAAAATTAATACATTTTATTTTTTTTTTATTAATTAAATTTGAATTTTTTTTTACTTACTACCCTGTAAAATGCGAAAAATCCATTAATATATATTTATATATTTATAATGATTTTATATATTTATACGTATGTGATTGTTTAAGTAATAACTTAATGATCTCAAGCTGCGCTATTATTTTAGAGAAACAATTGTATAAATAAGTTTATTCAATCATCAAAACAGAGTTGTTATTTTATCTGTTGTTTATATGAAAACACTGTTACTTAGGTGTGTTAAATTTTCTTTTTGTTTGGTACTCAAAACAATACCAATCCTTTTTTTTTTACTATACTATTATAAGATTATTTTAACGGGACATTAGACATAAAAAAAAAAAATTATTACACGATTTGAATTTCGGTATAACAAATATTCAATTTTTTTTTAATAAAAATTTTATTTTAGTTTTTTTTTTCAGTCATTTTCTCAACTGTAACGCAAGAATAAATTTACTCGATACCCTGCGTGTCATTATGATTCAAAATGGTCCAATGGAACAATTAATAAAAAATTAAAAAAAAGAAAAAAAACATCTTGAAAATATTGTCAAAGAATTTTTATGAATAAAATTAAATTCACTTTTATTTTAAAGTGTCATTCAAGATTTAAATATTGACAATTATTTACCATCGATTATTCAGTAATTAAAAAAAATTTATTCATTTAAAATTGAATTCCAAATGAATATTGATGAGTGCCAATTAATTCCTGATATTTTGTTTTTTATTAATTATAAAATCTAATTAAGTATTATAATTTATTATGCATTCAAGTGACAAATGGATTTGAAAAGAAATATTTTATAATTCACATTACAATGATTTAATACTTGTTTAAATTACTTCTCCTCTTTTGGTTTTTTTTTTATATTTTTTAATAATTTTTTTATTTCTTTTATTGATTTTTTTATTCAATATTCTTTACTTTATTTCATTTTTATATATAATTTTTATTTTATAATAATTCATCAAGAAGCTAGACACTGATCATTTTATTGATAAATATAAATTCAAAATATTACAAATAATTTTGAAATTATTTTATAAAACCACTTATGTTCATTGATAAAATAAAAAATACAAAACTATCAACAATTATATTTAATAATATAAAATAAAAAAATGCATTTAATATTTACTTTTAGCAAAAAAAAAAAAAAGAAGGAAATATTTCAAAAAATGAATAATAATTTTGATCGTTTATAAAAAAATCAGTCGATTATTTTGATGTCAATTTACTTCATTAAAATTATGATTTTTTCTTCCTTAATTACTGCATTGTTACAGTACTAGTTTATCAATATAAAAAGTCATAATTGTAAATAATATGATTATAAATTCATGATTTCGAATAATCAGTGTGTTTATCAGTATCTAACTTCTAGTAATTTGTATTTTTTTTTTTTAGAGATCTGTATCGTACCAAGCAGCAACTTGGTTGTTATCCTGGGGTGGTACTGGAAGCTCATCAAGATGATCAAAGCTTAGATCTCCATCATGTGCGATATCCATTGCATCCATTGCTCCGTATGTTGAACCACCTCCAATTTCTAATCCTTGCATTGAGTCTATTGGTATCTGGTCATAACCGGCTATCAAACAAAATAAAAATTACACATTAAAAATCATTTTAAAAATAAAATATGCATTATATATTAAAAAAAAAAAAAGAGAGAAACACATGTCATTATATTTTTTCTTTTTGAGTCTTGTAAAAGTTTAATAACAAAAAAAAAATAGAAAATAAAAAATAGAATATAGGGAGAGACACGAACAAAAGAATCTTTTTTTTTTTTTTTATCCTTTCGTCTTCTTGGTTTTAACATCAAATGATAGAAATAAAAGAGAAGTCATTTTAACGGCTTTAGTACTCATAATCTCGACAAATTTGGTATGAGATAAACTAGAGAAAAATATACCGTTTAAAGTGTGGCGTTATTGATTTTTCAGCTTCAATAAACATCTGACTGAAACAGGGGAATACTGAAGAGAGTGATAAGGGAAAAAAAAATATATAAAAAAATAAAATAAAGATGAAAGGCATGACAAAAAAAAAACTACAAGGCTCATATTGAAGTTTGCTGATTGCTCAGGGCCTTTTGTGTTGGTGAGCAAAAAATTTTTTTGACAGTCATCTCTCCTTTACAAAGCTCGCTTTGTATTTTATTATTATTTTATATATATTTTTTTAATTAGAAAAATATATAAAATCAATAATACAAATATTTTTAAAATCTACAATATATAACGTGCAATAAATCAATTCAAATATATAATAAAAAGCATTAAAATTTAATTTACTAATAATTATAATATGCAGTGATAATTAAACACAAAACACATGGTGATGATAATGAAAAAATATAACTACAACAACAATAAACAAACACAAAAATAAAGTGTTTTAAAATGAGTATTAATTTTTTTATGAATTTCACCTATGTTACTGCGATATTTTTTTTAATTTTTGTTGATAGCCTTAAAAATTAAGTCCATGAGTTACTCTGTCAAAATAACATTATGTTAAAGTATATGAGATAAAATTGTAAAAAATATTAAGATTATTAATATAGTTTTTTTTTTTAATTACAAATAAATGTGTGTTGATGAACATGTTGACTTACCTTGGGGCTGATAACCACGGCCTCCATGACTGCTGTGTACACTAGGGGGTCCCTGTCCATACATACCATCAAAGCCTTGATCAGTACCGAGCATATCCTGAAGATTAGGGTCAAGGATAAACACAAAACTTATAGTTTAACGAAAACAAATAATGAACAAATAAATTAATTAATATTAAAATAATAATAAAATTATTTATCCTCATATTTTTTACTTAATTTTAAATTAAAAAACATTAAATTACGTTTGATGGAATATGGATGAGATGCTGTATGAAGGAATAAATGATAATTGGATTTTCAAAACAGGATTAAATTTGAAAAAAAAAACAAACATATTATAATTTTTTCCATTTAAATTTAAATTAATCATTAGGCTAATTTTTTTGTTCTTTGAAAAATGTAAATTTTTATGAAGTTTTAAAATATATTCCATTGAAGAAAAAATAAGTGCAATTATTTTTTGTTTAACAATAAATTTCGAAAAAAATTACTAATCTACTCTACACATAAATTACGTAACTTATGAAAAAGCTAAGCAAAAAAAAAAAAAAGAATATACAAAAACAAACTAATCTTGCAAACTAGATATTTTTTGTTTTGATAAAATATGTTGTTGTTTTTTTTTTTTTTTGTATTAAGAAGAATACTTGATTCACCTTGGTTTAGCTGGTAAGCATGTGATTTTTTATAAAATAATTATGTAGTATTTGAAAATAGGCTCACCTGTAAATCTTGATTCATAGCGAAATCACCATTATTCCACATATTTGGTTCATCACGGAACAGTGAATTGGTAAGTTCCATGGATAGACGTTTTTTGTATTCTTGAGGTTTATCCTCACTCATGCGGAAAAGTACTGCAGCAGCATAAGTTGCAACACCTTCATTACGTGAATGTAGTAATTCAGTAAGTGGTGCTGTTGCACCTTCTTGTTCAATCATTTCTGCACCTTCTTTGTCAGCTGCTAATTCACACAGTACACCAGCAGCAACACGCTGTATATTTTCAATCTCATTGAATAGTAACTGTAAAATAAAAATCCCAATTAAATACTCTGATCAAAGATCATTATAAATAAAACAAAGTAAATTTGAAAGCATTTTTTCATAATAGTTGTAGCTAAAAAGAATATTACCTGAACGAAAATTGGCACAACATTTTGAGATCTAATAATTGCTCTGTTGTGTGATTCCCTTGCAAGAATATGAAGTGCACCAACAGTGCCTTCAACAATTTCTTCCATACGAACACCATCAGCATAAGCTTGTTGTGTTCCCATACCTGCAACTGATGCTCTTTGCTGAAAAATAAAATTATAAAAATTAGAATAAATATATTTAAAATTAAATACGTAAAATGATTGTAAATGATTTAATAATTATTTACCCTTTCTGTATCTTGGAATGCACGCATTAAAAGTCTTACAAGATGATGAATAGCACCATGTTCACGTAAAGGTGCATGATTAGCTGGACAAAGTGCTAAATTACGAATAAGTCCAATGACTGCTTTAACCAATGGCCAACGTGATGGAGGATGAAGAAGTTTTACAATAACCTGAATACCATAATTTAAACGCACTGAATTTTGTGCAACTTCTGCTTCAACATGACGTGAAGTCAAATGACGAAGTGCACAAACTGCTGGTTCTGTTATTTCTTCACGATCACCAGCGTTCATGATTGTACGAACAAGGGCATCGACACCACCAACTTGACAGACTGTTATCTATATAATTAAAATAAATATAAAAGAATTAATTTTATTTTTATTATTTGGGAGATTTGATTGTTAATAAGTCTCAAGATTATTTAATCAGCAGAATAGCCAGTCTTTGATTCTTTGTTGAAGAATTAATAAATTAATTCTATTAATATTATTGATGTATAAGTTGATTATAAAATTACCTTATTGCGTTGATTATTACATGTTAAATTTGAAAGAATTCCAGCTGCACATGTAACAACATTGACATCTTGAGAAGCAAGTACTTGAACAAGCCCAGATAGTAATCCTTCAAGTCCATCAACTTTTGTACCAGCATCAGAAAGATTTCGTAAAGTCCAAAGACAATTTTGGACAAGTCTTTGACTTGGATTACCCAAGTGCATTGCAAGTGCTTGCATACCACCAGCTTCAACAATTGCTGGTTTATTACTGGAGCATACTGACAAAACTAAACAAAACAAAAAACAAAAAAATCATTAAAACAAATTAAACAATTGAATAAATAATTATTTGAACTTTAAAAAATAATAAAACCTTGTAATAATTATTTACCTTTTAATACTCTTGATGTTGTCCAAAGTAATTTTTCATAATCATAAGAACGCATAATACGAACAAGTTCAATTGGTCCTTGTGATGCAAGAATAATAAGTTTACTTTCTTGATTACCATAAGCAAGAATTTGAAGACAATCAGTAACAATTGCCAAAAATTTGACATTATTACGTTGTAATAATGCAACCATTTTTTGTAAACCACCAGCAAGACGAACAGCCATTTTAGAACCATCTTGATGAAGTAAAAGATTATGAAGTGTTGTTATTGCATAAAATAATACAGATTCAACACCAGAACTTAATAATTTAACAAGTGCTGGTATTCCACCACTTTTAAATATTGCCAATAATCCTTGTCTGTGATGTGACAAATTATGAAGTGTACCAACAGCTGCTTTTGTTGATTCTAAATCATCACTGTGTGATATTGCACGTACCAATGCTTGTACCATTTGTGCACTATTCATAATAGCATGACGTGATGCTTCTTTTTTTGATAATTGATGTACCATCATTGCTGCTTGTGATACAATAACTTGATCTTCATCATTAAGTAATTTTATTAATTCTGGAATAGCACGTGTTGCTAAATCAGCATCATCTTGATAATTTATTAAATTAACAACAGCATGTTTAAGCATTTGACTTGGTTCAGCAAGTCTTTGTACAGCTGTTGGTTGTGATGAATCAAATTGTGTTGATGGTATTGGTGTACCTTCTTCTAATGTTTCAGGAAACATTGCAGCACGTACACGATCAGTACGTGTTTGACTAAGTTGTGAATTCATTTCATCAACTTGATCTTGTGTAAAATTTTGATTAAGACCATCCAATGATAGTATCATCATTTGTTCACTATCCATATCTTCTTCTTCTTTTCCTGATAATGATGCTGCTGTTGTTGCAACACCAGAATGAATTCCTGAATCTCCCATGTATGAGCCTTGTTGCCATAACAGTGTTTGTTCTTTTGCTGAACCCATTGGTAAATCTCCAAGTCCCTGGTAATTACCATGAGACCCTAAATAATTATATTAAAATTGTTATCAGTCATTCTAACATGTTTGTTATCTTTTTATTTTTATTTCTCTTTACCTGGTCGAGATGAATTGATTGGCATTTGGTAACTCATGGCTCCAACGGGTGAATATCACACCTAAAAACAAAAAACAATTAGCAAAGCTTGACACAATCCTAGAACTACATATACATGTAATTTTTTAGATTCTATTTTTTTATTTCTACACTGGACGACAAAAGAATGTCATGCGCGCTCGTTAACAAATTTCGATTCTAAAATTATTATTTATTTTCTGATAATCTAGCAATAATATTATGAACTCTATTAAATTGTATCTATGTGTCATTCTGGATCTCTCTTCGTTTGAATTTAACAATATTATTATTTTTGTTTTCTTTAATAACAAAAAATTAGCATCTCTCAGACTTTACTCACCACAAAGTCATACAATTCATATATTTAACTTTGTAAAAAATTGTAAAAATGAGAGCACTTGAATGATCATTCACTTGAAAAAGGCAAAAGTCGCGCAGCAGACACAGAGACGCTAGGATATAAATTTTTTTTTTTTTTTATATATGCACGTAATTGGAGGCAAAAAAAAAGTTGATATAAAGACCAAGTAACAAGAGTTAGGTACAAACGAGAATATACTTAATAAGGGTGAGTGAATTTTCAAGATACTTTGACAAATGTTTTTATTTTTTATGACTTTTTAGATATTTACTAGTTGGCAGAACTGAAGAGAGAAGCATGTTTGTTATCCACAACAAAGGGGAGAGAGATCAAATGAATCAAAGAGAATGTTTTATAATTTTTTAGCAAAAAAAAAAAAAATTCTCTGTGTTCTAGCATTATTGTGACATGCGTGGAGAGGGCAAATGAATAAATTGCAAAAACATATTTATTAAAATAGTAAAAAAAAAAAAATGTAATAAAGAAAATAAATTTTACAATATTATAAAAAATAAATAATTATTTATAGTAAATAATATAGAATGAAAGAGTAAAAAAGCTAAATGAAATTCTTTGACACACCCAGCGTAAACATACACACACATACAATGAATGTTTTAATAATATTTATAAATAATATTACTCATATTTGATGTAAAAAAAAATATTGATTAATTATTATTAAAATTTTGTACTTACCGCTTTAATTAGAGCTAAACGAGTACCTCGTAAGGTAAAATAATTATATGAAACGTGTAAATCACAAAAATGAGTCACAGTATAAAATGATTTTTATATTAGTCATACACAAATTTACTGTATGCTATGTAGAAGCACTTTTACTCCGTTTTATTCTACGGTAATTTGACAACTAAAAGATGGCGGTCGATGCCGGACGCGTCATGGGTACACAAGTATGCTGGTGTATATATGTATAGGGATAAAATTGGTGAGCGGGGGGCACACACATGTATAGAATCAATTGTGTGGCGCTACCTGTACGAGTTTGCGCAGAATATAAATAAAGAAAAGAGATGCACCAAGATGCACCAAAATGCACTTGTTTGTTGTTTATTTATTTGTTTACTTCATTTCGAAATTTTTCGAAATTTTTCGAAATGTTTCGAAATTTAATGACGGGATGAATTCGATTGCATGATTAATAATTCAATTAAAGTTATTTAGAAAATATTTTTAGGCTGGGAATTTTATTATAATTTATAATTTAGTAAATGATAAAATATACTACTCATTTTTGTAAAAATGTTCAGCTTTTCTTCAAGCTTGAAAAAAGAAAATAGTAAAGAAATTCAGTGTGATGTTTGTTTAATTTAAAAAATAGTTATGACATTTGGTTTTTTTTATGTTGCTTGAAGTGGTCACGACTTGTGAAACTGATAATTAATTAACATCTGGTATTTTTTTTTTTTCTTTTTTTATATTAACTTTGTTTCATATTTGTCTGGTGCCAGTTGGCTGGAGGCAATAAGACATTACATGTCCCTTTGTAATTTTGTGAATGACAAAGTTCATAAAGGACACTGTGCGCAGTTCAACTTTTCTTCTTTGTAATTATGTATTGAAAAATTTACATTGAGACATATAAAATCAAAAGGAAATATTCTTCAAAGAGAACATCAAAAAAGAGTACTGTAAAAATGATTCATTAAGTGGCAAGAAAAGGAATAAATAACATAAATTAAATATCAAATAAAAAATTATGAAAGGGGTGGTATTGATTATTTACCTGTGTAAAAAGCATTAATTATTAAAATTTGCAAACAATTATTAAATTGGCATTGAATGAAGAAAAGGCATTTATTATTATTTTCGCTCGAAACAGCAGATATATGAAATTTGAATTGAAAAAAATAGTTTTAAAAATAAATTTACAAGTTTGTAAATTATTGTGGTAAAGTGCGTTCAACAAGAAATTAATTAAATCTATATAATAAAATTTAAAATAATTAATATCAATTTTTAATAATTATCAATGGGCGCTATCTATTATTTTTCTTGGAATTATTTGATCATCAGTCGGTATTACTTTTATGTATTTTTCAACATTATTAATTGTTATAAATTATTATAGTTTTAATATAATTATTTATTAGTCGATATTTATAACAATTAAATAGTAAATTTTCTAGTTCATTTATTTTGTGTGAATGCCAAGAGTAGCTCTAATAGAACTCTACTTTACCACAAATAAACGTTTGACATTATCGATCTCATAATAAGTAATAGTCTATTGAAAAATCACCACAGATGTCATTGTAAGCTACTTTTTCATGCTTTTTCAAATATAATTTTCAAATCGTAAATCAAACAAGTTACATTTTATTGCCCACAGGCTACTTATATAGTTATAATATCCACATAGGAATAATTCATAAATAAATTTTATCTTCCACCAACACTCATTGTTGATATAGTACAATCATTATTATAAATAATATACGATAGTACTGATACGATGATAATAACAATGAAAAAAATAATAAAAAAAATACTATTTTTCATTTTAAAAACAAAATCAAATTTATGATTTTGTTATTGGCATTTTTTTTTCGATTTTCAGCTTTGTATTTGAATTTTTTTTTAAGACTTATTAGCTAAATTATTTAATTATCTAAACAAGGAAATTATTAACAATAAATTGAATAATTTTTACATATTTTTAATAACATTAATAACAATCCAAATAAATAAATATTTTTCGTTAAACTAATAATTAAAAAACGTCAATAATATTCAGCTATTGTCAAAAAATCAACGCAAAAAAATAAAAAATATATACATGCATACATGAAATATTTTCTGATGACTTTTTTGACCCACACTGTACAAATTTTGATATATTATAAACGAATATTGAAATACTGTTTTTCCTTGAAAATCGATTGTCAATAGTACTCGCAAAATTTACAGCTCTATTTACGCCAAATTTGAAAAATATTTTAAAAAATATATGTAGAGTATTTTTTTATAAAACATGAACATTATTGAAATTAAAAAAAAAAAAAAATATTCAATAAAAGTATTGGTATTAATTTTACAAATAAATTTATTGATTACTTCTTTATAAAAATAATAATATCATAGCAAAAAAATTATTTATTAACTAAATTTTAATATGAAATAAAAACTAAATTTATTTTTGTATTATCCTTGATAAAAAATAGAAAAAGAAATTCTTTTAAAAGCAATATTCAAGACTGAAATGTTGTCTCAATATATTAACAAAAAAACATTTTGTATTCTCTTGAAAGTTTAATTTTTGTTTTGAATATTTTAATGCATTCCAGTGTAATCCCACTGGACTTGAACAGCATAACATTGTATAAACATAGTTAAAATGAGAAGAAAATATAAGGATAGAATAATATAAGTCTAAATAGATATAGAGTTTTGAGTAGATATGCACAAGTTTGAATGTTACGAGGATCTACCGTCGGTGAAAACCAACTCTCGTTCAATTACACGAGCATATAGCTATAGTACTTGCCTGCCTGTATTTCTCATTCACCCTGCAACTCTTCACCACCCTGTACACGCTTGGACCAATGCGCTTTGTCGTTTATAGCTTCTTTGAATTGCTTGACTTTTCGTTACGATTTAGTGCTATTCTTCCGTTTGCTGTGAGGATTTTCGTTTTGCTATATAACAAAAACTAACTATCTTTTTCTTTCTCACTCATTTTATATATTTTTTTTTTCATTCTAAAACTATCTCTGGATAGACTATATGATCGTGGTGCAAAAGCATAAGATTCTACGATTATACTACTGCCATGATGGTGACTCTAATATTTTTAAATTTCGAATGAAGTTATATTATTTTAAAAAGCGCGGACGTAACTCGATCCTAAATATATATAAAAAAAATACAAGAAAAATGAAAAAATTAAATACTTAAATAATTAGATTCAATCAATTAATTGAAAAATAATTTTTCATTATTTAAATAAAATTTCTATTGAAAATGAAAAATTTAATTGTCATTTTATCAATTTTTCTTTTTGTTTTAAATTTTTTTTAAAATACTATACATTTATTTGAGCTTAAAAAAAATATTCAAAAACATTTATCAAATTAAAAATTAAACAAAAAAATATAGAAATGTATAAAAAGAAAAAAAATGTAAATAAAGAAAAGTATATATATAAAACAATTCACATTGAATGTCAAGTCAAAATGGCCGTTTGGGTTGGGCACCAAACAAAAGACACCCCCATCAGAATGACATGATGGACGCCTTCATGAACGACCCTACGGAGTACCGTACATCACTTTTATTACTACCGTTCTCATTTTCATATTTCATATTTACATTTCTAGTCCGACCGTAAATCACACAATTTATGGGTAATTAGGCCTTTGTGCGTAGGCAAAGGGTACCGGCTTATCGAACGTAAAACTGCCCCCGTGTAAACGTAAAAGGGAGCTTTCGTGTACGACGTTTTACCCTTATTATATTTATTTATATATATACACACACAAAAAGCAAACTATCTTTCTCTTTTATACAGCTTATATCTGACCTATAGAATATATCTTTAGATTTTCAAATTGGACCTTTGGGAAACACCATCAATGAATTTCAAAAATAAAAATAATATATTTGACAAAATTATATACTTGTATTGATGAACCATGACAAGATTAAATTTACCAACAAAATTTTATGATTAATAAAAAATAAAATTGTTGTAAATTGTTACAAAAGAACGAAGCTTTTTTAGAGCTTTTATAAATTAAAAAAAAAATCAATCACGTAATTAGCAAAGTGTTTTGAGTCCAAAAATTAATTTTGCATTTCTATATATATCAATTAAAATTTATTCGTTTAATTTTTTATTACAAAAAAATCAATCGGTATGATGTAATAGAAAATAATAAAAATGATGTGTTAGAATTTAAATAATAAAATAAGACAAACAGTATAATTTAATAGTTGAATTTTCAAAACCCAACACGTTATTATATACTAAATTATTTTTTTTTATTATATAATTTATTATAATTATCAATAATTCAAATTTCAATATTTAATATGTATTTACAAAAATAATATAAACAAGTATATATTCTCAGTAAGACTTTTCAACAAGTCGTAATCGTCAAGTAAAGTTTATATATATAAAAGTCGTTGAGAAGACATTACTACCTCGTAAAATTGGTGTTATGATATTCAACGATGCATTTTAATGACACACGCAGGTGTAAACATATCATCAGCTATTTTCCATTTTGTTATATTCAAACTTAAGGTTTTTGAGTAGGTGTTAATTGATATTTAACAATAAAGGTTTCATTTTAATACTCGTTATTTAATTTTTATTTTTTACAACAATGTAGGTTACTTGCATAAATGTTCTTCTAGAAATAGATGTTACGAAATTTTTTGATAGTTGTTATAAAATGAAATATTATTGCAATTATATATATAATTTTTTAAATCAATCGATTTTTTGTGCAACTATTTTATAAATGACCAAAATGTGCGTATATTTATTTTAGTACCCACCTGTTGAGTTTATGACTCTTAAACTTTTTTGAGAATCTTTATCTTTGTACGCTTTTTTATATATATATTTACGCTATTATATAAATATTTAATTTATAAATGAATAAATATATTTTTGGTTTTTTTTTTAACGTGAATAATATATAATCAATTAATTTTTAAGAATTGATTTAGTAAATTGACAATTGCTAAGGTAACTTTACTGTCAAGGTGGAAAAAATATGTAATATTCGTTTTTTTTTTTTATTTATTTGCTGATTCACTTGCAACTTGATGAGCTAATACTATTCATACTATTAATACTATTTCAGAAGTTTAAAGCCACGGGACTAAAATATAATTTTTTCATTAGTCAATTTTGAACGACTAAGACAGTATCGTCACAACACAATGTACATTTTTTTTTTATTGAAACAAAAGCTTCCAGTACCTCTCACTCTCCAAGAAGTAAGCAAAATTTTATAATAATCAAATAAATTGTAAAGATTATATTTTGTTTGTTATTATAAAATTTTATTTAACTTGATGGATTAATAAAAAAATTAATGATTGAGGGACTGGATACAGTAACACGTTGTGCTTGCTCTCGAGCTTTGCGTCCACAACGTGTTACTATATCCAGACCCTCAAATAAATCTCAATTGCAGAAGACGTAAAACAAAACGAACAACCTTGGTAAAAAATAAACAAAAAGTTTTAATAATTATTGAAAAAAAAAGAATGGACATGTTGGCTGCAGTGTTGATGAAAATGAGTCTAATGGTTTACAAAAACTAAGGTATATTAGTTTCACTCATATTATTATCTTATTATTATATCCATGAAAACTTTATTTTTGATACTATTCAACAATTTTGATTATGTATATAAGAACATTGTTAATGTTGAACCAAGCGAAAATGATTTCTCCGATTTTCCTCCGACTTTACCAAGTCCGAAAAAATCGGAGAAGTATCAGAGAAAAATTTTCGGCAGGGGGCATAATATTCAGTGATGATGAAGATAGAGCTCGATACCTTACACTAACTGGAAAGTTATTATTATCATTATTATTATTATTATTATTATTATTATTATTATTATTATTATTATTATTATTATTATTATTATTATTATTATTATTATTATTATTATTATTATTATTATTATTATTATTATTATTATTATTATTATTATTATTATTATTATTATTATTATTATTATTATTATTATTATTATTATTATTATTATTAATTATTATTATTATTATTGTAATATTGATACTGATATTAATTTTATTTTTCAAACTACAAAGCACAAAAAAAAGAGCTTTTATTCTTTACTCAGTTTGGCATTTAAAAAAGAGATGGCGTTAGTATGTATATTTTGAAAAGGCTATTTTATGGTATGGGTAAAAGTGAGTGTAACAACTCAAGTCTCAACTCAATGTATAATTTTATAAATGAAAAAAAAAAAAAAAAAAGGGCAACTGCTATTTGAACTAAAAAAAAAAAGAAAATAAAGTGGAATATGGTACTTGACGGTATGAGAATAAGCAAAAAATATTGAATAAAAAATAAAAATTTGCATACAATCGATGTCCAAGGATGCACCCCAGGATATTTCTTCAGACTTAACTATTTTAATACCATGCCAAGCTAATTCATCTCGTTTAATATCAGTAAAATCTTTGAAATTTAAACACAATAGGTATATATGCATGTGGTTGAAAAGATCTCTCATCATTTCGTTTGCATTTTTTAACTATACAAACTATATTTATATGTATAAATAAAAATACATGTTCATATGCATCCAGTCATATATATGTACAATACAGAGCATATCGATCAAAGAGACAAAATAAAATGAATGACAAAAATATATATTATAAACACAAAAACAGGAAAATAAATTATAAATAAAAAAAAATATATATATGTGTATAAAATTGTGAATGTGAGTGGGGACATGACACGTCATTGCGTGCACGTGTATTGATACCAATATTTATGTCCGACATTTAATCATGTCAAAGGCGTTTGATTTGTCGTTGGCTTTTATAGAGGGGAATTAAAACGTTCATTTCGCCACAGACACTCGCCAACAGTGTCCTCTCACTGGCATGAGTTATTTTTTTCAATGCTGCAGGATGGTTGAAAATTAAAAACAAAAAAATCATCTACAATTAATATTTGAAAATTAACGAAAAAAAATAAAAACATATATACAAATAAATCAATAAATAACTGATCTATAAATTTTTAAATTTCCGTCAATTTTAATTTTTTAAAATTGAATTTTTTTTTTTCATTCTTAATATACTTATAATAAACCAAGAAGACAAAAAATAAAGTTTTATATAATAAAAGCAAAAAAAAAATATATATATAAAGTTGAGAAATTTATTTTCATCGTCAAAGTAAAAAGTACGTTGTTAATTAATTGACGAGTAAAACCTTTGTCGACGTAACGTCAGGTTACTGAAGAGTATTACCCCGAGGGTTAACGTTTGCGGTTTGTTCTTAGAATAAGGCTCTTTGTCGTTTGGTACTCGATGTATATTATGTTATCGTTGTCGTGGTATATATATTTGTAATAGGGGCAAAATATATATTTGTGTATTTATATACATCGCGATTTCACCCTCTGATCTTCTAGGTCGTTAACAAAGCAAATCATCCGCGGGCAAGTGAATGTCGCTCTTCTCTTTATTCATATATATTCCAACTGCCCCAGGATTTGATATAATATACTCAGTTTAAATAATCTTTGTTTATGATTTTGGATTTGTGTATTCATAACAGTTATAGTCCAATCAAGACTGTAAAACAACTTTAATCGAATTCAAATTGAACAACATGTAAAAAAAATATTTTGACATACAAAGAAAAGACAAAATACAAACATTTTATTTTTTATTTTTCTAGTTTTAATATATTTTAATATTCATTGTTTTAATAAATTTTTTTTTGCACAAAGAAGTTTGTATATTTTTTTTTTTAATTTGTTTATGGATGTGGCTTTGAAATGGTATATCAATTGAATTATCAAAGCTATATTTTATTTATGTTTTATAGCTTTGTTGTGAATGCAATTAAAAAAATAAAATTAAAAAATGATGACGTAATTTTTAGTCTTCATCTTTGTCCCATAGGAGTAACGTGTGTATTTAGAAGTGGTGCAACCAGCAGCTACCATCACCACCGTCACCACCACCACTACCACTATTTTCAGCATCTTTACCACTACCAACACCAAGAGACCATCACCACCAGCTTCAATTCTACGGGTCTGCTCAATGCTTCTATCACGTTGGGCAAACGGGCGGACAGCTTCGAGGCGATTTGTCTTTCATTTCGGGCTAATTTATTGCGCCCAGGCAACTCTAGCGCTATTCTCGACTCCGCGCCATTCAGCCACGCCCCACCCAACTAATGTCCCACATAAAACTTGGTATCAGCGATCCTCAAACGGGGATTTACAATCCCTTCAAGCGCTGCCTGTCACTATAAATTCTCTTGGGTGACGTCGATATATCTTGAGATGCGAATACTTCTGTCCTTAATGGATACCACTGGGTATACCTCAAAAATCTACCAAGACACTTTTTTCATTTTTTTTTTTTTTTTCGTTTTTTTTTTACTCATAATTTTTAATGTTATTTACATATTTCTATTTGTAGAAACAGGCTACGATCTTGCAATCATATTTTATTTATTTTTTTTCAAATTCAAACATTTATTCTTACGTAATACTCATATAGATTCTATTTATGCAAAATATTTTTAATTTTTGATTATAAAAACTGTTGAAAAATTTAGAAATAAATTATGATTTAGCTATGTTTGTTAACACCTCTTGTAAATTGTTTGTTATTATAAAATTTTATTTAAGTTAATGGATAAATGAAAAAATTAATAATCGAGGGGCTGGATACAGTACTGTAAGGCTCAGACCTTCAACTATTGAGGTTTTGCAAAAAAAAAACAAATTCTATATTATTGCAATAACAATAAAGCAGATTCATATACCACTTTGCTTTTTTTTTTTTATTTATGATTCTCGGTGACAAGCTGGATAAAAAAAATTGAAAATAAAAAAGAAGTTAGAAGATTTAATAATTATTCAGGAAAAAGAATGAACAGTCATGATAAAAATGAGCCTAATAATTGTTCATAAACACCAAGGTATTAGTTTCACCCTATAATTATTTTATTATTATATCGATGAAAACTTTATTTTTAATATTTTTTAATAGTTTTGATTATAAATATACACTTTGATTGTATATAGTACCATTGTTAATGTTGACTCTGGCGAAAATGATTTCTCCGATTTTCCTCCGACTTTATACCAAGTCCGCAACAATCGGAGAAGTATCAGAGAAAAATTTCCGGCAGGGGGCATAATATTCAGTGATGATGAAAATAAAGCTCAATACCTTATACTAACTGAAAAGTTATTATTTATTATTATTTATAGATACTTATAGATTCTATTTATGCAAAATATTTTTAATTTTTGATCATAAAAACTGTTGAAAAATTTAAAAATAAATTATGATTAAGCTATTTGTTAACACCTCTTGTAAATTCTGAAAATGTATATTCCTTATTGACATTGTCAAGAATTCATGGAATTAGTAAATAGGGGGTTTTTGATGCAGCATCAAAAACCATGTGAAGCTTAAAACGTTGAATCATAACAAGGACTTATGTTGGAAAGCCTCAACAAGAATCCTCGTGGCTCATTGGGTATATATAGATAGCTAGAAAACAGGCATTAAAATACGTTTATTCTATACAGATATATAAATTTTCTCTCACCTTTTATAGTATCTTCTCTTTTTATCTTGTTGTCTTACTATTTTACCTCTTGTTTCTACAGTCTTTTACATATTCATCGTGACTTTTTGCAGTTTAAGATTTCAAAAAGTTTTCAAGAAATTTCTCATTAACTTTTCTTGAATGAGTTGAATGACAAATAAATAAATAAATATAATTTGATAAACTTAAACTTGATTGAGTGAAAATAAATCTATTATTAGTGCTCGGTCATTTTTTTTTTTTTTAATTGATTTTAGTTCTACTTGGATGATAAAGTACAACGAGTAACTTTGAAAAACAACTATTTCTACCTAGTGAAAAAAAATGAGAATATTATATGATAAAAAAAAACGCAAATTTTTACCTAATTGGCTCATAAACAAAAACAATTTCAACATTAAATTACTTTTCTAAATTTCTACAAAAAAAATTGATGTATAATAAAAAAATTACACGAGCAGATTTCGAATTAGCAGAAGAAGATCAATTAGTAATATTTTCTCATCCCTCAAAACTTTAAATCTGCTTCTACAATTATAAATACAGATCGACTTTTAAATTTTCTAAATATCAATAACAATAATCAAACAAATTAATTCACATTCAAAATATTCAACCGATTTCATTCCTATACATTTTCATATACCATAAAATTTAATGTCGTATAAATACACATATAACCATTTAATGATAATTTGCCTTTCATACAACTAAAATATACAATTGATGCATTTTGAGATCTGGATCATAGACTATCAATATTAGGATATAGAAATAGTACATATAAAATCTCTCTCTCTCCCTTTCTCTCTCTCATTTTCTATACATATTTTCTACTCTAAATGTATATAAATATATATATGTAAATATAATTGTATAAGTGATGGTGTGTGGCTTTGTGTGAATCAAAATCGTATGGATTCACGTATAACCCTTGTTGTGATATCTCTTAAGAAGCTTAAGTATTTTGTCGTTCTTGCAATTGACGCTATTACGTACGCAAATTTCTATCTAGCAATCGATTATAATAAACATTAGTTAGCTTGTGTATATGTATATATAGTTACATGTACAAATAAACTAGTGGATCTCCTATAACAGCAATGAATTTATACACCTGTATAATGTTCACGTAAATACAATTGAAATTGCGTATGGGACCACGAATACTCCACATACGTTCGTCTGTTTAAATGTGTATTGGTTATACACACTCATATGTTGTTGTTCATGTATATATGATTTCTCAAGTTAACCTGATTGTAATTGCCATCTAATTATACACAAAAAAAGCCTAAAAATAAATAATTTTCATTTGATAAAATTAAAAACTAATTTGTTTTTTTAGCAAGAAAATAATTAGATAAATTTTTAGTTGAATAACTCTATTTTTTATTGACTATTAATTAGTTATTTTTTTGAAAAGTACATTTGCAAACTATTGAATAAATTGACTAAACTCATTAATCAATTTTCTACATCACACATTTAACAAATAGTCAGCCAGTTATTATCAAAACATAGTTAAAGCCTGCGGTTATATATATTTAATAATATTTATTTGAAAATGAACATCTGTATATGAGCCCTCTCTTTGGTTCATCTAAAACCTAAAAATTTTGCATCATCTGCTTTTCTCTTATACTGGACAGTATATTGTTGTTGCAATTTTCCAATTTAAATATATGTATATACGCATAAATAGAAGTACTTTGGAATAGCAAAATGCAAGTGTGTCGATATTCGCTCGACTGTTTTAACGTAAAACAGTTAATTGCATTGCCAATAACAGATAATACAACAATCAATGATTTAGAGTGTGGTACAGTGTTTGTATATGAATATGAGACAAAAAAAAAATAATAATAAAAAATCAAAAAAATATATTTAATCTATATCGATTCATAGGATTGGTACTTCTCCAATGATGTTTTCATATTATACAGTTTCAAATACTATCCAATAATATTGTTCTCTGTATACTTATGAATGTGATTTAAACAGTCCCAACAGGCTATGAGATTATCCTCTAATTGTTCCAACTAAACTGACTGAAAATTTTGTAATTATTAAAAAATAATAAAAGCTATACTATGTAGTTAAAACAAAGCAACATTATGCATACATATTAAACATACAAATATGTTTTAATATATTTAATTTATGTTTGTTTATGGTGGGTATAATATTTTTCAATATGAAAAGTTTGAATTGTCAAAAAAAAATTAATATAGACGAGATTTGTTGTTATTGCTGGAAAGCTGGATGACAGTTTTGGTTATATATTTATTTTTTTGAGTGTAGTAGACTGTGAAAAAGTGAGTATGACTGAAAAAATAGGTCATCAAGACATTTAAGAGGGTGGTGGCTTTCTTAGAGTCGGAGTAAAGTCATTATTTATTACAACGGTCTCTAGGACGCTAGTATTTTTGTGTCAAACATTCATCATCAAAAGTAATGGCTACACTTGAATGCCAATAACATCCGGCTGTACTTTTAACATAATTTTTTTTATTTTATTAATACAGCACAATGTAAGAGCGGATGTAAAATATATTTTAATGCACACGGAGAGAAATCCGCAGCAAATTTTACTGTAGTCTACTGGAAATTGAGAAGTTGCGTGGGGAGGCCACCAGGATCGACTAGAATTTCCTACTACACTACAGTAATTTTAATCAAAACAAAACAAAAAAACAACACAAAAAATTAAATAAAACCTTATTGTTTAAACATCAAAATAAAAATGTAACGTGTTTATTAATTTTTAAAAAATAAACCATTTTATAATTTTCATGTGTTTCACCGCATTTTTATTTAGATTCATGAATAAAATAAAAACAATAAACTTTTTCAGAAGAGGTTAGGAACACACTTGATTTACAATAAATATTCGTGTCATCTGGCGGGAAAACTTGCTGTACACTACAGTAATTTCTGGTCTAAAATATACCATTAACTCAAGACTTCTAAAAATTCCGGTAGACTACAGTAAAAAATTTAGATGAAATATAATAATAATCATTATAATAAGTGGGAATTAGTCGCTTTAATGACGTCGGCTATGATTTTTACGATACCACTACAGTAATATATGCTGCGGATTTCTCTCCGTGTGTTCTATACTTAATGAATTTATTTTTAAAAGTTAATCTATCTGTATTTAAATTTTTAATAATGAAAATAATTTTTGAAACATTGTCGACATTTATGAATGATGATCAATCCAATCATAATTTTTTTCATCAAAATGGACAACGATCAATAAATGAAAATTCCAATTGACAGTAAAACCCCATCGTATTTTGAAGTTGTTAGAATTTTTGATTTAGGATTATGGGCTTATAGCAATGTTCAGTTATTGTTGAGCAATTTGATAGGTGTATAATGACGAGTAATGACATATCGTGATAGTATTTAACTGTACATACATAGTCTAAATGTAAATAGATAGCTAGGATGTGCAATACATATGCGGATCGTGGCTAATCACTGTTGCATACCTTGATCATTGGTAATTATCTTTCATTTCCATGGGTCGAATAAAACGATCATGTTAGTTATTGCATGGCATTATTTTTTGATGATTCAAACAAAAAAACAAAATTGATACATTGACTGAATAAATATTTAATCGTATATAATTATTATCATCATGTTAATATTGACGAAAATATTTTTAACTCAAACCGCTGAAAAATGTATTTAGTTTTTTTTTTTTTTTTTTAGTTATACAGGTATATAACCACTAATCAACGAAATTATCACACTGTTGACCCAAGATTATACAGTTACTGGGTATGGCTGAACGAGCAGTTCAGAGTAAACTCATTCGTCTGAGGGTGTAAAGAGTTCAGGCCTGTTTTATATACGCTGAGTCATCTAGTCGAGCACGTAGCGACATTTACAAGCAATATTATATCCTGGTAAGTATGTTGAACGTTGCTAGAAACATGACCATTTGTCTGAGATTTTAAAAAAATGTATTTATAAAAAAAAGACAATAATAAAGATAATCAACGATAAGAATAAATATGTTGACTTGATATTTTTTTTTTCTTTTTTACCTCAAAGTCAAAATAGGGGATTAAAAAAATGTCACATCATATATACACACGTATTGCTGATTTTTGAAATATTTAAAATAAACGAAGTCACTTGGTTTTTCAACTTGAAATGTCAGCAAAGAAAAATTGTTATATTTTTATTTTTCAAATATACAAAAAGCTCTAAAAATTATTGAAAAAATTTCATTGAATTATTTTGAATTTTTAAAAGAAATAATACAATTTATAAAAAAAAAATTTTTGAAATTTAATTAATTTAAATTTATCGTATAATGAGAAAAAAAAATTTATATATATATTTATCTTGACAATATCAAGATGAGTATCAAACCAACAATAATCTTAACAATTATTTTGATTAAGTACTTTACTTATAGCACCATTTCCATTTGCTGTGCTATCTCGTTTCAGCCATAACCCTTTGGATTTTCTCATTTTCCCTTATTCCAACTATTCTTGTGTTTCGCTTCAACTTCTAGACCCAAACCGTTATATAACAAAACAAAACTACCACAAGATATTTTTTCAAGATGTGTCTTTTTATACTTGAAATTTTTCCAAATATAAAAAAATAATAATAATAAAAAATCATCTATAGCAATCCACATGTTCTTTATTGCAATATTGGGATACGAGAAAATTTGAAAAAAAAAGGCACCACGTTTGTTCTTGCAATAAGGTTCGTATATTGCGTGTGAAGAGTTGAAGTAGAACCATCACACTCGAAGTTGTACGTGACATTGGCTACAGTTTTTATCTGGCATTTTTGTATCTCACATATTTTTTACTTTCTATCTTTATCTTTTGCTCTATATCTTTATTATTTTTTATTATTATTATTATATATATTTTTTTTCTTTCAGCATCATACAGAATGAGCTTTTTCTTTTTCTGATAATCTGAACATTTCGTTCTCTTTTCACGTTGGGTACCAACACGACCAACTTATACTTTAATAATATCTTCAACTCACAAGCTCCAAGGTGTCTCACATATTCCTTATAGCTACAACTAGTATGTGACATTATAATCACTGGTTCATGTGTGAATGTTTGTGTGTACATATATGTATTTGGATAACACAAATAAAATGTATACTTGCGTGTACAAATGTGGCTTTAGTATATGTGTGAGCATTCACGTTTCTGAATTACCCTCATGAGACCATGTCACGGTTATATCGTAAACAAACAAACTCACATACAAACCCACTATGCATTTATACTATCACCAATGTTCATTTTCAACATCACTGTATATACATAAAATGTCTTATTCCCTGAAAATTTTAACTTCACAAACTTATCTACTATTCTCTTCTTTTCTTCATTACTAATTTTCCAGCACAAATTAATTCTTTGTTTTAAAATCATGATGTTTTTTTTAGTCTTGTATTTATTTTCTTTCTTGTTAATATTAAAAAAACCTCAGGCTATTTGAAACATCTTGACGAAAAACTTGGCTTTCTAAAGATATACCAAAAGACAAAAAAAAATAAAAAAAAAAAACATTATCAAAATAATGAGCTAGTATACTATGATTAGTTTCGTTGATGTCGTTTTTTTTTTTTGAGGTGATGAAAAGAACCAGAAAGAAAAAAAACATTTGTGGTTTGCAAAAAAAAAATGTACACGAAATAATATAGAACAAAAAACTGACAATCAGAAAGATGAAATGGATGATTGGATAGTGACACTTTCCAACATTTTAGTGGGTGAGTTGTAAAAACGATGTAGAGTTATACGATGAGTGTGAGGGTGATGGACCTCCGTAAAGGGATGAAATAAAAATTTTAAAAAACAAAACAAAAAAACCAATAACAACAACAACAACAACAACAACAAAAAACAAGGGAGGATTGGCCACAGTTGAAACACATGTCGACGTCACTGCCATCTCTTCTGTCTGTTGTATATATTATTTTTTATTTAAAATTTTTTTTTTTTTATACCTTCCCTCATATCACCCTCTTTTTCTCTCTCACTCATTTTAGTATTATTTTTTTTTTTTCTCTCTATCACTCTTTCTCTGTGCTCTTGAAAATTTATGATTGTCAATGAATCATGTCAAAATTTGATTTGTCGATGGCTTTTATAGCGGCAAGTTATTGCGGCCCGTCCCTGCCGTTCGTCCCACGTTTTGAAGCATTAGAATCGAACGTTATCGCCAATGAACGTATGAACACACAAACATACACAATCAAAAAAAATAAACAATAATAAAAAATAGAGGGGAAAAAAAATTTTAAAAAATAAAATAGTAGTCGTATATAGCAGCAGTAAAAACAGACTATTGGAAACGATCAGTGATCTTTATGATTACAAATGTTTTGTTTGTCATTTCTCAATCATACACTCATCTTTATATAGTAGTAAAAAACAAAAAAAATTTATATATGGTTTAGAAATAAAATAACAAACAAAAGTAATAATTTTTATTTAAAAAAACAAAAAAAGTAAATTTTTTTTTTTAAAATGTAGTAGTTAGATGTAGCTGACATTGTTGCACTCACATAGTTATACATATATCAAACTCGTGAAATGAATATATAATTCATAATTTGTTCGGAACAGTTGATTTGTAGCTTGAAACGTGCGGCGTCGAACTGTCTCCCACCCGCTCACTTTTCACTCAACCCCTTACCATAACAACCTACCCCCTTTCCTCCCTTCTCCCTTTTTTTTTTACTACCCCTATTTACTGTACTTTTTATTTTTTTTTAACTTTCAGCACTCTAGAATATATATAAATGTCTTTTTTAATCTGACACTTTTTTTTTTTATACAGTCCATTCAGCTGTATTTTAACTGTATTTAGTTATGATGGTAAATCATGGATAAACTAAGTTGTAACTGGTCTAAATATATAAATTTTAAATAATGCAAAAATTAATAAAAGCTTCGAGCTTTTTCTTTTCTTTCTTTGTTCTTTTGATGTCTGATCTGTAGCAGAGTTTTATATTAGAGTCGTAGTTGAATGTATAAATTTAATGGTAAATATGAAGACACCAAAGTGTTTTACATATCGACTACTATCTTAATTCTTAACTACACATAGATATAAGTTATATTATGTACATGTAAAATTGATAATAATAATATTACGATTGTTTGGTTTAAGTCAGCTATACGTAATCTCACGTTTTCTAATGTTATAACGGATACTGCCAGTTGGTTTGGCAGTATAGTCTAACGACAAAGCTCAGAAATATACTGTTTCAGTTGTATAGTTAACCTTGGTTTTGGTTATATTACAATTTTGGTCTTGCACAAGTGTTATACTAAACCAATGGGCAAACACAAGTAATTCGAGATTGTCGGTGATTTGTGGCAACAAAGTGCCGTTTATTCGAGTTCTCTATAGTCTCTGAGTTTCATCCATAAGATAGTCAAGAATATATATATAGAAGCTAAACTAAACTATATCCTTTTCTTATTTTGAATGTCTCGACTTCTATCTATTATATATAAACTCGTTGAGTTCAAACCTTCGACAACGATATTTTAGATTTTATCAATCGAAAAGTTAAATTATTCTTTAAACTATATATTTTTTTTTTTTTTTGTGGAAATATTTATTTTAAAAGTCGACTGTCAAGTAGAACTCATGTCAACCGTAAAACTATGACTTGGAAAAATCAAGCAATTATGAAAGTCATTTGAAAAGTTATTTCAATAATTTTTCATTAAAAAAATTAATTAATTTTAATTAATATTTGATTAATTTTTTTTGACTGATGTGAAATTTCTGTCAATCAAAAACTCGATAATTAGCCCCACGGTATTTTTACAATATTTTTATCTATTTTTTTATTATTTTTTTTCTGTTAAATCCTCTCTACCATTCTCATGTGTATTAAACCTATTTTTTTTGTTTTGTTTTTTTTTTGTTTGTTTGTTTTTGTTTTCGTTAGTTTTTTTTTTTCCAACAATTGAAAGGCTGTTTACATAGGGGGAGATTTTGGCTTGCAATCTATTTACCGTTTTCATGATTCCTAGGGTACTAAAGTTCGATGCAGAGATGCGCGTGTACCGCACGCATGCAACAAGTGGCCCATAAAGTGTGCACATCCGTTTATCAAGAACGAAAGAGTGTATTTGAATTGACTGATGGATTCATTGGTGAGAGTATTCATTGCAATTTCAAAGTACATTTGCTATTGCTTTATTTTTTGTGATGTTTTGTTGAATTTTAATTCCATACGTTTGATCCGAGTCTAATATTGATTTTAAAAAATAAATTATTAATAAAAAAAAAACTATTTTGATTGTAAAATTTATCAGATTTTATAATAAAAATAAATTCATTTTAATGATTGAATTATAATAACTTGCAGGTAACAAAGTTTCAGTACTAATGTTTAAAAAATAATCTTTATTTATAGTATATAATTTTTTATACTTTTAATTCAAACGTATATAATATTAAAATTTAACTATCTAAAAAAGAAGAAAAAGAAGAGCAATGTATATATACTATGTATTAAACATAATTTAAAAAAGTAGATATGCGGTAGTTAAAAGTTCCAATTACCACCGAGTCAAGTAGTAAAGTCTCGTACAAGTCAGACAATTTTCAGTGAACTATATGATTTCATAAAAAAAATTATCCATGGACACAGACTTCTTATGACGTTTATCGTACTTGTATAAAATGAAAATTTTTAACTTGCCAACGATAAAATTTAAAAAAAAAAAAAAATACTTAAGAAGTGCAGCAATGATTATTTGAATTGGTCTAATCTTTCTACCAACGAGGTCAACTTTTATTAGAAGAGAAAATTGTCGTTATTAGGTACAGTTTCATGTGAAGATTTAAGAGTTAGAGGTCACACTCAGCTAAATTTTTCGAGAAAAAGGGGAGATTGTGGTTTTGCATCACCAGAGGCCCCTTTTTTATATTTTAATATATATTCACCTCTCAGTATCTATCCCAGTGGTTTGCCCCAAGACGATAGTAAAAACTTTTGCAGTCCTTATAATTATGGATAATATACGGTAATTAACGAGGCTGGACGGAGTCACGACGGTAATTTTCTGAGTAATATTTTTACAGTGATAATATCATGCTTTCCAACACTTTGGCTCTTTTAATTCTAAAGCTACTCGTTTTCCCATAGCGGCTATATAGACAACTTTTTTTTTTTTTAACTATAACCTTCTTTTATTTTTTAACCCCATCTACCACCACCACCCCCTTGGAGTATCAGGATTAAGAGCTTCTTTCAAGTATACACGTATATCTTTTTTCGAATGTTGTACTCGCCTCAAGGGATTTTCATTTTCTGCGATTTTCTTTACGAAAGTATTTCAGTCACACTTAATATAAATTACATTTTATAGCTACTGTTTACTTTTACTTGCTATTCAATTGGATCCAGCAGCGATTTAATCTACTTCGATGATCGTTTTCCATACAATTACGATTTTCCCTTTTTTTTTTTTGTTATTTTGTAATAGCCACATCTACAGCTTGAACGATGGAAAAGCATCTAAAGCTTTCTTGGCCCATACTGAGTGAGTACGAAGAAAAAAAAAAGAAACAAAATAAGTTGGTTAGAGTAAATCCAGTAATACGATCGTTCGTATTCGCTAGCCGGTTGTGGGTTAGACGCTACACGCGCTCGGTCGACATAGCTTTTGCAACATTTTCAACAGCAATTCACGATGTGTCACCGTGGTGTAGCTTTCATTCTTCTCTCTCTTGCTCATTTTTTGTTTTTAGCTTATTTTTTTATATATTTATATTCAACTGTCCTTGTCAGTCTTTTTGTAAAAGCCAATCGGGTGAATCTGTTTGTTTTGTGTGTGAGGTAAAAACAGGGTGAGAGGGTTGCTTGGTGTCCCTGTATATGTGTATCAAAACATTTTATATATAAACCAAAATTCATATGTATAAACGAGAGCTAGATGGTGTTGGAGAAAAACACACAACAGTAAAATGAATGTAGAGTTGTTGGTAGTAGTGAGAAGGGATGGAAAATGTGTGTGATACGGATAGTAAGAGAAATTTGTGAGTTAGAGAAGGATATAGTTGGTGTGCTTGGTATAAGCCAGAGTGCGTCAATAACCGTCCATCAGATGTAATAGCTCCCCGAGACACATCGGTTGCATTTAAATGGCTGCTTAGCCGGCTATGTCTCGACGCCGACGTAGATCTACGGAATTCCATCAAGTTCCACGGGCTCTTATCGTTCTATAGCCGGGTGGTCGCGTTTCTCTCCCCCTCTACATCCCTCTCAATTCTATCCCTCTTTCTCGTCAATTCTCTATATCGCTTTGACCCATCAATATTACTATATATACATATCTTTCAGCATATAAAATTGTAGATTTTTAAATTTTATAAAAATAAAAAAAAATAAAGTATTTTATGATAACATGAAAAATAATGTTTATTTTATGGCAATGAAAAATTATGGCAAGTAAATTATTTAAAATGTAATTATCTTATTATTTTTTTATCAAAAATAAATGTCTTTTTTTTTTTTTTTAGTAAAACGTAAGTGACGTTGTGTATGTATGTATATAGATATCATTGGAAGATCCAAGAATCACAGTACATGGCATGAGAGTCACGAAGTAAAATGCCAGATAGTCAGGATAACAACTGACACTGGTGCTACAGGGGTTAAATTTGCTGACGGTGAAGATTTCTTGATTGGCTCAATCCGCAGTTCTACGTGCTCGTCACAACAGTTCGTTTCAAACATCTCAGTTTCAATGTCCTTTTTTTTTTTTTCTTTTATTTTTTTTGCTACCCTTTTTCCATTTTTTTTTCTCCATCTTTTGGATAGACAATTATCCTATCAATATATACAAAAAAAAAAAGTTGTATATTTTATATAATATAAAAATTCCAAGTTGAATAATAAAATTACAAAACATGTATGTACACATGCAAAAATATAAATACACATACTCTTAATCTTTTTTGTATTTAAATTAATATACATTTTTCATTTTTGAATATGAACAGTATATATAATTTAAAAATAAATAATAAAAATAATATGAATGAGTAGTTGACCATCCTGCTGCAAATCACTCTGGAGAGTATCGAGGGTTTTCAGTATCCATATACGAAAAATCCCTAGGTGTTTATATCATCGTATATCCAAAGAACAACGACGTAACTATACACAGAATTTACATATATACACTTACACCCTTGTTCTTGATATACGACAATATATATACGTATATGTGTGTGCTATGAATTATAAATACTTTTAATGTGTAAATGTGTATTTGTGTGTATCCGGTATAGTAAAACAGAATCAACGAGTATAGCAAAGGGTAAAGGAGAGATGATGGTAGTGAATGAGAGGGATAAAATAAAAGTAGGGGAATGAAAAGCTGTAAAATGTTGAGAGAATGAAAAGTATAAGAGAGCTAAAGAGAAAGAGAGAGAAAGAGTTAAAAGGTGGATGGGTGAATGGGGTAGTTTGGGTGGGTGATAGTGGTGTATAGAGGTGGTGGTCGTCGCTACAGGCAAAAGGATCTGCATGGCGGCTCCACCGCGTCGCAAATCACTTAAACTGCAGGCTGGGGTACAAGAGGGTGAGACCAAAACCATCGAGGTGGGCTTTGTAGGTGGATAGTAGGACGTAGTTGAGAGGGTGGTAGAGGGTGATTATAAGACCGCTCGGGGTCGCTGGCTAGCATGGTACTACCATCCGTTATGACTATAAATCTAAGATAACAATAACGCTACCTCACCCATCTACCTCCCTATATTTTCTCTTCTCACCAAACTCTCTCTCGCTATAGTATATTTTTCTCCCTCTCTCTCTCTTGTGTCGACATTCTCACCACCTCATGCCTCTCGTTTGTCCTGCAGGCATTAATGCTGCCTCCGATGTTCACTGGCCATTTGAAACACGTGGTTGTCTCTCTACATACCAAACCCCTTTTTAGACACCCCAACGGGTTGAACATGTTACTCTCTTTCTCTATCGATATACTGTATATTGAGAATTTCATATAATATATGTAGTTTTTATTATTCAAATCGATTTATGAGACTCAGTAAATTTAGAATGTTTAAAAATTATTTTTTTATTTGAAAATAAACAAGAATGTACTTGACTGCATGATTTATTGTTGATAATTGTGTTTTATATATTTTTTTTTTTACTTGACTGATCGATAATTATACTCGTGATTGTTCATGAATTAGTACTATCAAGTATTTATGAAAATTAAATGTCTCTTTTTTTATTTCGATCTCTATTTTATTTTTATCTTTTTCTCTTTGTATATTTTATTGTACTTGAGTTTATTATTATTCGGTACATTAGTTTACCAATGAAAATAGTAATCAATGATTGTGCATTCATTCGACACTCGTAATTGTGTGTATTTCATGATACGCTTTATCGATGGTTAATCCGATAAACTTCAAAGAGACAAAATGATTATACTTTCATTTCAAAAACCATTTTGTTATCATTTTTGTTTGTTAATGTCTACTACATTGATTATATATTTTATTAATGAATTATTTATATATAAATTTTACAAATAAAAAAACCTTCAACTCAATGAATTTATATATGATGATGATTTGGTCAATTATGCTGATGATGATGATACATACTGACAAATATAATTTAACAAAATGAATGATAATAATATGCACAATTGTACAATTGTAAATTAATATAAATTTTTGAATTCATATAAAAATAAATAAAGGATAATGTTTGTAAATAAAATGTATCTACAAAATGAGACAACGAACATGTATGTTGAGTTAAGGGGCTTTCAGGCAATAGTTGCTGTCCGCGGTAATAAGGAAAATCTAGTAATGAAGAGGCGTTTGCGTACATCTGGCGTTGTGTCGTTCATCACCGCCTAGTTACCGGTGCGACCCAGCTAATACACGTATAATTACTCCTTTCTAAGATTTATTTTAATTAGCCTCTACATCTTCGCCCCTAACGAGCAAACGTTCTGATTTAGCGTAAACTGTTTTAACACTCACCCGCACATACATACATAAAATATGTATATAAACATTATATTCATTAATGTTAAATTTTTTTTGCATTGTTTATATCCTTGCTTTGTTTTTTTTCTTTTCCCTCGACTGATTTATATATTTTTTTATGTCCATCGTTTTTAATTTGAAATGAGAACATATGTTATATATAAATTCACGGATTTTTCATCTAAAAAGATTAAGAATACCAGCAGAAAAAAAAAAAAAGCTCATCAGTAATGTCAACGAATTAATAATCTACAAAATGAATATTATCTTGAATATATTCTGTGTATATATATAATAATTTTTATGATGCACTGAATCATGACTATGATGGCTCAGACGGTTTTAATGTATAATATTGTTATTATTAGTGATTATAGCATAGTTGCAAGTTGAAATTGGATACTGTGAATATAGATGAATGTGTGTATATAGGGTTATAAGAGAACCCCTCCTGTTGTTTGTTAAGAATAAGGTTATATCAAAATAGTAAGCGCAAAAGCGCGCTCTTGATTCGCTCCATTAACTCGTTCATGGGTGATCTAAATTTGTATAAATATATATATATATTTTGTAAAATAGAAGAGTCATCTAACACACAATTTTAAGCTTGCAGTAAATCACCCTCATACCATCATTGTTTTTGGTATCTTCATCTTGGATAAAGATGAAAATAAACTAAGACAAAGATAATAATGTATATGAATGTTGAGGGTGTGTGTGTGTTCTTTTACGTTCAAAGCTTGAAAGTCTGAGCAAACACAGAAATAACATGAAAAGCAGTCTGATAGTTTTGGTTTTGAAAATGGTATATATGTAACAAGGATTCAAGATGAGAATACAAAATATGAAGAAGAGTAAAAGAGATGAAAATATATGTTTAAGAGTGCGCGCGGGACTCTTGAAAGTTTGGTGCGCGTGTATAAGATCTGTAATCGTCGTAAACCATAGATTTAACCAAAAGGATCCTTGTGAAGTTGGTGTAGTGTGTATATATCTGAATGTGTTTGACTGGGTTTTCTCTCAACTCATGTATATGTGTGTGTGATCTTACAGTTTACATTGTAACTATTATCAAAGTCTAGCCTAAATCTATATTACCTTTCTTTTATTTTTTAACACCAAGCCCTTCAATGTGATTGTATCTCTCTAGATATGGTGTATTATTGGGTTAAGAGAATGATAGAAAACTTTTAAAGCAAGCAAGAAGATTTTGTGTGTGCACTCGACAAATCCTCCCTGCTATATCTCTTTACCTCTTCTCTCTCTCACCCCCGTTTAAACTATATATAGCCAGAATTCGCGATGGCACGAGAGCACATTTCTCTGAAATACGAGGTTTCTGGGAGCATAAATGCCGTTACTATATTCCCACAAGTTGTAACTGGTGTTAATTATTGACTTGATATATAACACAAAGTTGAGGCGGGGGTTTTATATATTATATAAGGGTGAAACATAGCGATTCTCTCTCGTATCGAGTTTGTTTTTGTATATCTATATATTTAAGAGACAAGAGAATATATAGTATTAAATTTTAGGGACGAGGTAAAATTATAAGTAAAATGAACATTTAAAGCTTCTCTCACTTTAAAGATTTAGTCATACAACGAGCAAGCATGAATTCGATATCTGATAATCGTATGTCACGTCAAAAACTGATAAAATATTTGTGACCTGATTAGAAAATCTTGGTTTCGTGACTTATCGACATTCAAAGAATATTTATAACTATTTAAAATTTATGTGTGGTATTTTAATAATAAATATAATTTTATAAAAAAAAAAAATATAATATTTGTTTTTGTTGTTGGGGTTGAGTTTATGATATTATAATTTAGATTAAAGAAAAATTTTTGAACACAGAATGTTGGTTAAACAATTGTGAAGAAGCCTTATATATAGGCAACTTTTTTTTTTAAGAATGAAACATGATGATACTACCCGAGGGAGGATTGTTTCAACCGCTTCAATTATTAAAGCTTGATTTATTATTGACGAACTTAGCCTCGGTGACTTTATTGTTGTTGGCTTTTTTATTTTTACTTGGGTTTTTCCTGGGTGTTGAATGTTGCAATTAGCCTTAGAAATAAACTATATGTTTTTTTTTTGTAATTAGTATGCATTACAGCTTGTTTGTTAATCAGTTGGGAATTTTTTTTAGGGACAACTCATGATTTTTATAAAAGATGATAAATAAATTAATTCTTGTTGTTTTACGTAGGTGGGACGCTTCTACCGAAAATTAAAAAACGCTCTCATTTCTTAAGTAATTATCCGAGACACTTCTTGTCAGAACCAAAAAAAGCGTATTTTCAATCTCTTTAATTTGTATATTTTCGATTTTTTCTCAAATAATTATTAAAGTTGCCAGAGCCAAAAAAGTTAAAAACCTTCTTTTCTTTTTTTTTAAAAAAATATTAAATAACTTTTTATCTGTAAGCGTGATCGATTTGCACCGACTAATTAAAAGTTTCCTTTTATTTTGATCTTTAAATCGCCGCTATTTTGAAAACGATATCTTTAAAACTCACGGAGTTATTAGAATTCTAATAGAAAAATTTGATGTGGCTGTTTTTTTCCCGATTTATATTGGAACCCAACAAAATCATGTTTTGTGGAGATTCGACGCGCAGTGTTGGCAGCCCTGCTTAGTTCGTCTCACTTACGCAGATGAACATATGTTCATGATAAAATTTCGTAGTGTTGTGACTAAACAATATGACATTTTATTTGAAAAAAAAAAAAAAAAATTACACTACCTAATAATTGCACATAACCCACCGGAGTATTGAAAATTTTAATTTTCGTTATATATGATTTTTTTAAATTAAATTACATATGTTCGAGTGACAGAAAAAATAACATACAATCTTGTCAAAAAAATTGGTTTAATCAAGTAAAAAGTTTCATTGTTTGATTTCTTTGTAAATTAAAATATTAAAAAGCCAAAAAAAAGACAAGTTACATGCGTTAAGATTTCTTATTTTATTTTTATCTAGACGACATTAAGGTTAAGATTTAATTTCTGATTAAGCAGCATCTTTGGTCTTTTCAAGAGGCAATCTAGCTGGGTCATTGTGACTGACAAAAACGTGCCATTTTGAGAGATATAAGAACCTAGTAGCATACGAATTGCCACATTTTCTTTTGTATCCATTTTCCTAATGACAAGTATTCCAGTGGTACCATAAAAACAACGATGTAATATACATAATTTATTTTTAACTTTTACCTAAAAATAATTAATCAAAGTCATCAAATAATAAAACTATTTTTATATACTAAAATCAAAGTCAATTGACTTTTACTTTAACAAATTAAATTTGATAATTTAAATGAAAATTTTAAATTTCTTTTATTTTAATAATTTTTTAGACTATTTAATTTACCATAATTAAAAAATAAAATAAATGAAATTAGATAGCAATTGTCTGCAGATATAATATATCAGTAAATATACAGTTGACGTTAATTTTTTTTATTTTTTTTTTCTGGTAAGACGTTAATCGGTTGGCCAACTACTAAAATAAATAAAAATCTTACTGGCCTTGACACCAGTAGAAAAGTTGTGTACCAGTCGAAAACGTAGCTAATATTTTTACCTTTACTGTGGTTGACACATTTCTTGATTTTCAGAACAATAAAGTCTCCAGGCATAAATGGTTTTCATTGCATCCAGACCTGAAGAAGAATGAAAAAGTATACATGAAAAAAACATGGTTCACGTTTCATGCGACACATAAAATATAATTCAAAATTCACAACACGTATAGCTATTTTATAATACAACATAATGATGAAAAGTATTTTTTTTTCTTAAACTAACTTATCATTGATAATTTAATTTTCAAATAATTCATTTATTCAAAAAAAAAAAAAATAAAATAAATAATCACAAGTAGTTTGCAGTATATGAAGTCAAAGCTCTAATTTAAAATGGAATTTTATGATAGGTATTGAAAATTTCATGGATCATCAGTGTGCCAAGAAAAAACGATTATCGAATTTATATAATTTACGGTTGTACGCTTGATAATAAGAGACGATCTGTAGATGATGGTGTAGGACGTACCAATCGACAAGATAGAATTCTGCAAATGATAGGGATGAACTAGAAGTACAACGATTATTTTTTAGATCAGGATTGAATACACATTGAATGATACTTGAGAGAACGAACAAGTGCATTGTCCTTTAAAATACTTATTAGAATGAGTTGGAATAGAGTGAGGATTTTCATTCGTTGCTACCATTTATATTTCATTTTTTCATTCAATTCAGCTTTTCTATCTAACGATCGAATGAACTGGACAACTTTCTATGTCAATAACTACAGTAATACCAGTTTTGTTATATTAAAAATTAATTTAATTAAGTATAAATTAAATTACTTAAAGTGAAGATGTGATTAAGTAACAGATGAATGTGGTTAAATCAGTCATTCACTGTGTTGAAAGATTCTACACGATTCTATTTAGTCTGGCATCGTTTGACGGTGGGTTTATTCACTGAGGAAAAGAGGAAAGGGAGGGGTGCAACAGGTTCGGGTTAGATTGGAGTATGTTTTCTACCACCATCATTAGTCAACGTCACCACCCAACCAACAGCTCCGTTTGCTGTATATCTATTACCGGCGTAACGTCGACTACTAAATCGCCTGACGCTTCTCTCTACTCATGCGTATGTACAGTAGGTGAAAATCACAGGATTGTCTATCTCTTTATTTTTTTATTTTTTTTTTCTCAGTTTATCATATTGGTTTATCTATTTATCTATCTATCTACGTCAACACATTTACACACCACTAAAGTGACTGTTACTACTCTGTTCTAGCTCATAATCCAATATGGCTATATATATTGATTTTCAATCCACTTACCTTGTCACCACATTCCAACAAAAATTTCTTTTATATTTTTTTTAATATTCTAGATATAAATAAACATTCGAAAAAAATTCTTTCAAACAGATATTCTTCAATTAAACGACAGGTATAGATATAAAATTAAAAAACTGTTTCAATTTATAAAATTCGATTGTTTCGAAAATCAAATTATAAATATATTTTTCGACTATTGATTGAATTTCTTTTAATTAAATCTTCCAATTGAATAATTTTTAAGCTTAACAAAATATTTAAAATATAAATTTTTGGTTTTTTTTTTTTTATAAATAACATTGTTTCGAAAGATAAAGAAAATTTTTTTCTTTGCGACTTGGAGTAAAAGAATTTTTGTTAATCCAGTTGCTCAAAGTATTTTAAAATATTTTCACCATTCTATGGCTTATATATATTTACGATGAAGACACTAACAACATAGGCTCTATGCTTACTCTGTATTCCTTTGTATTATGAATTTTAAATGTTGTTTTGTACGTTACGTTAAGCCTTCACTGTGCATTGTTTACTTGTATTTATCCTTTAACTTGTATATATAGTTATAAAATTTTCCATCTATTTGAAACTATGTTATACTTATTTTTATTCATATTTTTTTAGAAATATTTTTTTCTGTTATTGTAAAGAGACATGAGTAAACCAGAGAGACTACTGAAGCTTTCGTCGTACTTGTAATCCCCGTAGGATCCCATTGTTGTTGGGCCACGTGTGGATTCAAGCTTTGCACTTTCAAGAATACCAACTACAACACTCTGTATATACAAACTCACTCTATTTCACCTATATAATAAAATATATCTATCTCTCTTGGGTTAACCTTTTTCTATATATTCTAAAAGTTTGTCCTTTTTCATCAAAAACCAAGTAAGCTCTTTTCAACAAATCCACCACCTCATTTGGTACGCTACTGGGATTAAAACGTAAAGCCTTCTTGTTATGTCGTGTTACGTCTGACCACGTACACTAGTAAGTATTGTGAACGATACAACTGTATAATATAAACATAAATTATTGTCTAAAATCATACGAATTAAATTTCAACAAAACAAAACTTTGTGATTTTATTTTTTTTGTTAAAAAAATTTAATTTTTCCTCTTTTGTATGTTTTTTTTTTTGTCAAAATACACGGAGAGAAATCTGCAGCAAATAATGCTGTAGAGAGTATCAAACAAATTTTACTGTAGTCTACTGGAAATTGAGAAGTTGCGTGGGGAGGCCACCAGGATCGACTAGAATTTCCTACTACACTACAGTAATTTTAATCAAAACAAAACGAAAAAACAACACAAAAAATTAAATAAAACCTTATTGTTTAAACATCAAAATAAAAATGTAACGTGTTTATTAATTTTTAAAAAATAAACCATTTTATAATTTTCATGTGTTTCACCGCATTTTTATTTAGATTCATGAATAAAATAAAAACAATAAACTTTTTTAAAAGAGGTTAGGAACACACTTGATTTTCAATAAATATTCGTGTCATTTGGCGGGAAAACCTACTGTACACTACAGTAATTTCTGGTCTAAAATATACCACTAACGCAAGACTTCAAAAAATTCCGGTAGACTACAGTAAAAAATTTAGATGAAATATAATAATAATCATTATAATAAGTGGGAATTAGTCGCTTTAATGACTTCGGCTATGATTTTTACGATACCACTACAGTAATATATATGCTGCGGATTTCTCTCCTATAAGATCTTTTTTCTGGAGACCAAATTTTACTACTTGCAGAATTTTTATTTTCACGAGAGAATAATACTCTTTTCTGCTGGAGAATGCTGAAGAAATTTAAATCAAATAAATTATAAAAATTTGAGTCAATTGTTTCAAATATTTTTAATTTCTATTTGTAAAATAACATTAATATTTTCATGTGTTATGTATATTTAAAATGTTTATTTATTAACATGGACTATTGAAAATTATATTTCAATTTTAGTCTGACCAAGTTGTAATTTTGAAAGCCCCTGTCAAAATCTCTTAGTATATTGTACAATGTCCAGCGATGGAAACCTTGTTATCAAACCACCAGCCATTAGTCGTAGGGGAAAACCCAAGGCGACAAAATACCAAACAAAGTGCCATCTTTCGTATATAATTATGATACCTACAATATTCATTCTCTCTTTATCCAAGCATAATATAAAAATTTAAAATTTATTCAACTTTTATAAATTTATAAGACAATTTATTAACCTTTTTTTTTTTTTCATCCTGTTATTGAAATTAAATAATCTAATTTTATCCAAATATTTTTAATTGTTTATTTATATATTTTATAAATATATCATATTTAATTTGAATAAATGTTGACAATTTTACAGTTGTTGTTGTTGATGGTAATTTTTTAAAATTAAAAAAATAAATAAAAAAAAATTTGGCAAACTGGAAAATACAAATCATTGAAAATACTCAAATTCTGAATATATATTTTGTGTTATATAGGTGTTAGTTGGAGGAAGCGATGACCTCACTGCTATGGCAATTGCATGACTGGTTTGTATTTGGTGAATGTATTTATATATGAGAGAATAAATGAAGGGGTTAGAGAGGGTAGAGAATGAAAAGCATTGTTGGTATGGGATACATTTGCAGTAACAAAATGCAAAGCATCGTATGCGTTAATTCTCATCCATAAAAGCCATCGACAAATCAAACCTCCGACGTGATTCACTGCCGACATAAATACAACCAGATCAGCCTGGTCACTGGTGTATATGGGCGTAGATGAGTGATAGGTCGACAGGCACGTCGTGCTATACCAACTATGACAATTTAAATGACAAAAAAAAAAAAAATAAAAAACTAATAATCATAATTATAATTATTACACGGAGAGAAATCCACAGCATATATTACTGTAGTGGTATCGTAAAAATCATAGCCAACGTCATTAAAGCGACTAATTCTCACTTATTATAATGATTATTATTATATTTCATCTAAATTTTTTACTGTAGTCTACCGGAATTTTTGGAAGTCTTGAGTTAATGGTATATTTTAGACCAGAAATTACTGTAGTGTACAGCAGGTTTTCCCGCCAGATGACACGAATATTTATTGGAAATCAAGTGTGTTCCTAACCTCTTTTAAAAAAGTTTATTGTTTTTATTTTATTCATGAATCTAAATAAAAATGCGGTGAAACACATGAAAATTATAAAATTGTTTATTTTTTAAAAATTAATAAACACGTTACATTTTTATTTTGATGTTTAAACAATAAGGTTTTATTTAATTTTTTGTGTTGTTTTTTTGTTTTGTTTTGATTAAAATTACTGTAGTGTAGTAGGAAATTCTAGTCGATCCTGGTGGCCTCCCCACACAACTTCTCAATTTCCAGTAGACTACAGTAAAATTTGTTTGATACCGCATTGTTTGCTGCGGATTTCTCTTCGTGTACTGTTATGAATTTCTATATAATAATGATAGCATTGATAAATTAAAAAAGATGTATAATCTCAAGTACATAAATATATCAGATGTTTAAAAAAAATTTTATGGATTTTTAAAAAATATATCTTCTTTTTTTTTTTCCTTCGTTACTTTCGTAACTATTTTTTTTCACGTTATCGCTGGACTCACACAGGGTCACTGTTGAAAGCCATAGAACATCCAGAACAGGAGAATAGGTAAAGAAGGGTGAGGGAGGAAGGGGCCGGTGATGGAAAGTAAAGGAGGAAAAAAGAGGGTGGTAGTGGCATTTAAGGCCATGAAAATAATATAAAAAAAAAAAAAAATGAATAAAATAAAAAAAACGGTGGCCGAAAAACGACCAGAACTCTACACTAACCTTTCTACTTAGAAAAAAAGAGGCCATAAAACCAAGTGGGGTGGAATAACAATAAACTATCCATATAAATCTTTGTGGAGGGATAGGGAACTCCTGCGATAGCGCGCCCGATTATCTCGGGGAAATGCGTTTTCTTTCGCGAACAAGTCACTGTTAAAAAAAAATAAATGAAATAAAAAAAAAGGTGTTTGTTGATCATAGTTCAATTGGACAAATGCTAAAATATAAAGGACATTTATTTATTTTTATTAAATAGGTTATAATCATTTGGATTATATAATCTGTTATGTTATTTTTTTTTAAAATTCGATTAAAGCTCTAATTAACTTCCGGAAAAGAAAAATTACTTTATAAAAATTGTATTTTGTTTTTTTTTCTATTTGATTTCATTTACTTTTATTTATTATTGTTGTTGGGTCAACATTGAAACAATGATACACGCATGATAACATACGTTACACATGAATATTTTGTCTGATTTATGATACTTGTGCAAGTGTACAGGGCAAATCGATGAAATTTTTGAAAAAAAAAAAAACAAGAATGAACAACGAGATACGTCAGTTTCGATCCAACTACCGCAAATAGTTTGGATTATATGCGGTTGAACATGGTAATATATAGACGTGTGATATTTCGACACAATAGCCATGTCGAGAATGCCAAATAGTATAACAAAAAGGGTTCAGTTTAGCTCGAGAAATGATGTATTTTCACAAAAAAATTTCATCTTTAAAAGCTCACAGTTGATTATGCTGTTTATTGCTATTTATATTTTACACACAAATTAATTATCAATAGAAATTAATTATTAGAACGAAAAACACTAGCTAAATTTTCAATTCATTGTCGTTTTCTTTCGCTTCAATAATTTTACCCCTTCGTACTTTTTTGTGGAAATTTTATTGAACATTCAACCATATGGTTGAGAATCATGGAAAGAGATTACAAATAATATATGATAAAATTAAAACAATTATATATAATATTTTTTGAAATATATAATATATAAGAAACGAATGATTGAATATTGGAAAATTCATTGTTGTTATTATTTTTCATTGAATTCATCTGTAAAATATTATTTGTTAAAATGGAAATGGCGTTTGCAGGTTTATAAACTATTCTGTTGTCTTCTTGGCATTATTCCGTGCTGCCTGATTCATCGGCGCCCCATTAATTACCGGGCGCGCCTTTATTCGTTCTATAGTCAAAAGGACGAAACCAATTGCTCACCGGTTAGATGCCGATTTCGAGTGCCATTGTTCTTGCGTCGTTCACACACACTCTACTATCGTCTGCCATCGATAATTTTAACCTCTTCATTTTACACCTCAACCAAGCAACCTTTACTATATTTTCATCTTTTTTCCTATCCATATCTGCTATTAATTTTACATGTATTTTTTGTATTTTCTTTTTGTAATATCGAAGCGAAAATTATGAAAAGAACGAGAAAATTTGCTACGACACTGTTGGAAAAATATTAAGCTTCAAATAAAAAAATCCTTCATTTGTATATTGTTGATTAATAAAAAAAAAAAAAAAATACATTCGTGAACAAATAACAATATTCAAGAACCAGACAAACTTCTAATTAAATATAGATCGCGATATTCAGACATATCCGGTGTTAACCCTTTCCATGGCAATTAGCATGAGCTTTTCAGACTTCTCATTTACGTTTTGTTTTGCTATGAAAAAGAGATATATAGAAAGAAATTATATTGTGTATATACTATGTAAAAGATAAAAGAAGATACAAAAGTACAATTTTCATCTGAGTGTGTGTGTGTTACGATGCTTGGATTATTTCATTTCACCTAATATCGCCTTGTAATATTCGTTGCCGGGTGTTTCGAATTGTTTTCTCCGTTTTATACCAGTCAAATCATTTATACAAAAGCTGATCGTTAAGATTTGTCATCTCTCTTTCTCGTTTTCCCATTTTCTCAATTAAAACAAGTAAAAAAAATTATATTTTTAATTCAACATTATCACTATTTTGTAATAATAATACTGACTCAATGTACACATACAAATATAAATTCACAAACCAATTCATTCTGGGTCATTTCTCGTGGATAAAAAAAATATCAATGTCGATTCCGCACGATCGGATTGATTATTCAAACCTATCGAAAAACAGGATATACAAATATTGTTGTTAAGCTCTTCCCATGCCTCTTTCATCAATGATGATTTTATTTGTTTATGTTTATTTTTTTTTTTTAGATACATATATTTTTGTTTGTTTATTTAATTTTCCTTTGTCTGATTGGTTTATTTTTTTATATTTTTTAACTGCGGGTGCCTCTATTTGACGCGTCAAAAAATTATCGTATATACACCCTGATGCGATTTTATTTTTACCATCACCACATCTCTTCTCCCTTCACCCTTTATTTATTTTTTTTTTTTTAGCATTTTATTTTTTTTGATCGTTAACAGTACCCGTTAATTTTCAACGCTTAAGTACTGTGTGGTCACGAGTAGTTATTTAGCTGAAATTTAAGCGCGGAAAATACGCGGTGGTCGTTATAAAATGTTGAGGGTGGTGGTTATACATACAGAGCTCGTTGACAAAAGAGTATAAAAATAAAAAAAAAAATAAATGGGGATGAAATAGGGGTGTATATAGAATGAGAAAGAGTTAACTCACCTTTCTGGCACGCTCTTGAATAAGTAAATTCTCGGTAGCTCGACAGGAAGAATCCAAAAGCCTTCTGGATTCTTACTTAAGTAGGTTTAAATGTGTCTCTTGAAATAATTATTTAAAAACATTGTTTATTTTATCTTTTTTTTTTTCCATTCTAATATTTTTTTTTTTCTTTGTAAAACTACTGATTAATGATACAATCTATATCTATTACACCAGATAAAAATTTATGTCGAATCTACAAAGTGTTTTTAGAGATGATTTTTTTTTTTTTCCTTTTTTCATTTATTGTTTTTTTCTTTTCCACATTTAATCGTAGTATGTTGCCTGTCAACGTGATGAGGTCAGTTGGTTGATGATGTGTTTTATCCGAGTGACAAATGATGTCTCATAGTGAAAAAAAAAATATATACACTTTTTTATATTAACAGAGAGACACTTTCAAAACCACAAACACACATGAGTGGTGATGAAACATATTTTATCTCTGATTCTTTCACACTGATATAATTTTTCAACCAACTAACAACATTGATTGATTGTTTTTTTGTTTTTAGTCAACCAGTAATAGAGACTGGACATACTTGACAATATAATTTATCATTTTTTTAGTAAAAAAAAATACTACTGAGCTTATTTTAAATTTGATTAACATATAATATTACTTTTTTATTTATTTATTTTAATTTTTTATTCACAATAATATTATCTCTTCATTGTATTTGTAATCTAAAACTGATAATTACCTCGTTTTGTAATATGTATATCCAGCATTGTGTATATACAATATCCATAAAAAACGTAAAAGTATCTGGCTTTTCAGCCATCTTCGTATACAACCAGTCAGTGGAATAATCCCCAGTAACTGCTAACCATTACGAAAGAGAAAATGCACGAGGATTTCTGTTCAATTTACTTTTTTTTATAATTTTTTTTTTTTGTTCAAATAAACGTTTGTTTCCTTAACACGTGGCATCGTAACGCGACATGAGTGCTGCGATGGAAAGGTAGTAGGAGGTATGGGTTGAACCTGATCACTACACACCATGAAAGAGAGACAAAATAAGTTTAAAAAAAATAAAATAAAATAATGAAAGAGGACGAGTTGTAGAGGGTAAAATGGTGAGAGGTATCCATGAGTACTGGGTAAGTAATTAACGACGCGTTTATACGATATCGTTTGCAACGAAAAGGACCGTGTGCGACCTGGTACCAATGAAGAACCCTGCTAATAGCAATTGCTAACGTTTATACCTTTTTTTTATTTTTTATTTTACTCTATTCTTGATTCTACCTCAGCTAACTATGTCTCTCTGACCCATAATAGAACACTATTACTGTTCTTCTCGGCAATTTTTTCATTAATTTTTGCTGAGTACGGAACTAGTTAATATGCATTAAAAAGGGTTAATAAAAGTATCATTTAAATTTAATATGGATTTTTAGGTGACCATAGACACACACATTTTTATAAAGCTAACATAAGAAATTTTCATATCGAAATAAAATGAATTTATAGTTTTGTCAAATAAAAATTTATTTGGTTTATTAATTTTTTAATTTTTTTATAGCCTATTTTTTTTTTTTTAACAGTTTGGATATTTAAGAATTATAAATCATTAAAATTATAATGTTAATGAATATTAGAAAATAAATAAATTACTATATTTTTAAATGAAAATACATTTTTTAAATATATAAAAAGTTTAATAATAATTTGTAACTCATAGTTGAAATTTAATCAAATAAATTGTGTAATAAAAAATAATAATATTACTGGTGATTGTGTTGACAATTACCAAATATATAATGACATAAAAAAAAATTAGTTTTCCTAATTTTTATTAAATGTAATTACGAAAAAACTAATGAACATTGTTTTGACATGAAAAAAAAAAAAAGAGTAACACATTAAAATGATCTCGAAACTTTAAACAATTGTAAATTAAAAACAACAGCAAGTAGTTTTTATTTTTTTTGAAATTGTTTCTAGAGGTAAAATAGAGGTAGTATAGTCAAGTGAGAGGGTGACAATAGAAAAAAAGAAAAAAATAAAATAAAAAAGACAATCTACATGGTGTAAAGTAAGCCACGAAGTGTCTCTGGTTTGGAGGGTAACAAATCACTTTAACTGCGCACCAGGAGCCATTTGGAGTTGGTAATGGCGTCAAGACTCTCAGATACCGATGGTTACCATTTGGCTAGGGGTCATTCGATATCGCTACATAGTTTCTACAAAATGTCAACACTTTTATATATAACTTGTCTATAATCATTTAAAATTATTTGCATTTAAACTGATATATATTTTTTAATACAATATATTTTACTCTCAACAATTTATAACAACCTAAGAAATACTGCATCGTTGGTACAACCTGTCCAAATCATACTTCCATATTCTTCCAGCTGATCATTAATATGCCATGTATAAAAAAGCATAAATTGACTAAAATTTTTTTATCATTTTATCAACGCATTTATTTATTATCAACATAGATTTACTTGTTTTTTTTTTTTTTTCTGTTTAATGTATGTAAAATATATTTAGCTATAAATAATATGTAAAAATACTAACGATTGGTGGAGTGTTTTTCTCTCATGGCACGTGGAAAATTTTTTTGAGGTAGGAGAGATGATAAAAATGAGAGAGAGGTCATGATTTCGTGGGGTCGAACTCTACTCGGATGGTGCACCCAAATCGACATGAGCGGACGGTGCAAAATTTATTTATTATTTTTGTCCTGGCAATTTTGTATCGTGCCCAACTGCGGTGAAATTAAATTATTATTTTACCAATATAAATCATATATGAATTTTGAATGTTTTATATATTTTTTATTTTTAAATCAATATTATTATTTTTTTTAAATATACAGATGAGCATGTATACATGATAAATTTTTAATATATAAAATTGTAAATACGCATGCGTTAACCAACTCTTTTACGCACTTTAAATTTACCATACCGCAAATGAATATTTATATTTTCCATTGAATTACTCTCTCGATGTTTTGGTAGTAGACAACGCTTGGAAAACATAATACATGAAAAATTGAAATATATTCGATGAATTATTTTATCGAACAGTCGCACACGCTAATCGGCAATTTTTTATTTTATTATTATAAATATTTCATGTATACTTTCCTGCTCTTTTTTTTTTTTTTTTCAAATTAATTTGTTATACACACTCACACACACATAAAGTAGAGAGCAATTAATTTCATGAACGAGAGAGCAATGGTGAAAAGTTGAATAAAAAAAAATTCCAATCTACGATAGTAAAGTATGAAAATAAAATAAAAAAAAAAAAACAGACAACACACAGATGTCCAAACTGGTAGATACTCTTACGCACATATCAGCAGAGTTTTTACCCTGCAATAACATTGAGATTTACCGTATTAGAAAAGGTCTAGAGTAACCACAGTTTATGAGACTGTAAAAGTAGTAGTAGTATGCAAGGTTTGTACAGGCCGCGTAATATTCTGTTATAACAATGATTTGGTATGTAGAGCTGTTCACGTTCAAAAGCTCGGTTAGTCTTCTTTCTGCCCCTTTTTTTCATTTTTTTTTATTTTCCCAGTCTCTCATACTAAAACGTTTTTCTCTTTTTAACATTATGTTTTTTTTTTTTATCATTTTATTTTTCAATATACTCATCTCTCTCTTTATTTAACTCTTTCTCATTATACATTGTACTTTCTATCTCTCACTTTTGTGTGTGTGTATTATATATATACAAATGAAAAACATAAACCTCCACCTGAACCAGCCAGTGTGCTAAACTCTGGTAGAGAACAGAACCAACTCGCCGTGAGTTAAGCGTTTAATAAGCTTAATCACGCGACAGATCCGTGAGATACAACTTGCTTCCAGCCGCTGGGCCCAATTCAACCATACCTCCTCATCCCTTTTAATACATACACCCTTCATTTTCGACCTATCTTTATCACTCCTGTACCATCTGTTGTTACTATTTTATATACATGTATAGTTATATGCACATGCAAGCATACGTTAACTCGTTATACGAATAGTCTCCTACCACTTGGCCATTAACAGGCTGCCTGTTTATTATAACTGTGTGTAACATATAGCCAGTTATATTAGATACATATATCTACATAAATGTATTTGATAGACTATTCATTTTTTATTTTTTCTTTTTTATAATATGAAATTGTAAAAGTCAAACAATGTCTATGTAATTTCAAACAATTCATATGACAATATATTTAAATTTTGATTTATATATTACAATGAAAATCTTGATCGTAGACTCTAGCAATTTTAGAATATGTTGACTAACCCTCGATAATGGCATAAACTAATGGCCATTCCATTCATTGAATTATCCAGCAATTGTTCATACTGTCTCTCTGAAAATAGTATGCCTAGTGTCATACTATTACTTTCATTCGGCATCAGTATTCAAGCTCTTTCAAGCTTGAGTATTACACAAATAGTTTTACCTTCACTTGATTTTGTGAATGTAACTAAAGGGCCAAAAGGTGTAGATACTTGTAGTGGCAAATCTCTGAACAATAGTTATGTGAAATCGTTTAATTTGACTTGAAATTACTGCTAAAAAAATTCTACAGTCAATCCAACTTAACGTCCACATTAATCCAGCTGTATTTTTATTTTGCAATGTCATTTTTATCCAACTGAAGTGACCGAAAGTTTAGTTGTATATCCATTATTTAATTTGATTGTCACAACTCAAATTAAATCCCTTGGATTAACATCAGTGAACGTCAGTTGTTTGAGAAAAATGGATGGTATTTATCTGGATATGCCAACCTTAGATTTCTATACAGCTTGAATGATCAGAATTTTTTTTTCAGTGTGTAATAAAATTTTTTCACTCATTTAATTAATTAAAAATTGTTTGTTTTTAAAATAGAGTTATAAAAAATATGGAAAAATTTATGGTGGAAAAGTTATTTTGGTACTAAAGAAAGTCAAGAAAAAAAAAATCATATATAACGAAAATTAAAATTTTCAATACTCCGGTGGGTTATGTGCAATTATTAGTTAGTGTAAATTTTTTTATTTTCAAATAAAATGTCATATTGTTTAGTCACAACACTACGAAATTTTATCATAAACATATGTTCACCTGTGTGAGTGAGACGAACTAAGCAGGGCTGCCAACACTGCGCGTCGAATCTCCACAAAACATGATTTTGTTGGGTTCCAATGTAAATTGGGAAAAAAACAGCCACATCAAATTTTTCTATTAGAATTTTAATAACTCCGTGAGTTTTAAAGATATCAATTTCAAAGTAGCGGCGATTTAAACTTTTAATTAGTCGGTGCAAATCGATCACGCTTACAGATAAAAAGTTATTTAATATTAAAAAAAAAAAAGAAAAAAAGGTTTTTAACATTTTTAGCACTGGCAACTTTAATAATTATTTGAGAAAAAATCAAAAATATACAAATTAAAGAGATTGAAAATACGCTTCTTTTGGTTCTAACACGAAGTGTCTCTGATAATTACTTAAGAAATGAGAGCGTTTTTTAATTTTCGGTAGACAAATCCAATACGTAGGTGACGCGAAGCGTCCCACCTACGTAAAAAAAAAAATTTTCGAGTGTCTGAGTTGACATGGATTGTCTAATATAAACTAATAAATTAATTTAATATAAGGTTAAAAATTGTCACTACTTTAGAGAAAATATATTTAAAAAAGTACATGAAAATTTATTGAATTTTATTGCGTCCAAGTGTTTATATTTCTATATAGAGAGACTTTGGAAAAGTGACAGTGAATCTACCATCACCCTTTGGGATAATGGAGCTGACAAGCATAATTTGGTATACCCTTGTACAAACCGCTGTCATAAGTATGTAGTGTGTAAGGTATTAACGTATGTTAAGCATTAAGGTGTACAGAATATTCTCTCAAAGGGTTGTATCTGACTGGTTTGGTCAGCCAGCGATTAGACTAGACAAAGATAATTAGAAAAGACGCAATTTTAGTCTGACCGAACAAAAATTTTATACCATGAATGAATTTCCTTTCTCATCTATATTTCTGTACATCCTGCTTTTAAGCTTTGTCCCTTTTTTTTTTTTTTCCTTTTTTCAATCTTTTTCACTCTGCATATTTCTCTTTATATATAGTGAAGGTATTCTCATCAATCGCATGTATATTTAAAAAGTTTAAAAGTCAGCCGTAGGCATAACTCAAAAGACGTCTGCACCTTTTTATCACTGGAAATTACTCAACTTTATTTTTTTTAAAGAATACTTCTGATTAAAAAAAAATATACATAATAATGCAACAGTTAGAAAAGAAAATTAAAATTTTATTTTGTTAAAATATAATCATATCAAACTATTGGTATACAAATTTTTAAAAACTTTTTCTTTGTTTTAATAATTTTAATGTGATTGAAAATGGTGGCACATTATTTATCACTTGTGATGACATTTTAGCGATGCAATTATTTATCTTTGTGCATTCCATCAATTTACCAATGATTATAAACAATTTTCTTGTTAAAAAAATAGTAAAAATTAAATGTTCATTTCATCAAAGCTCTTCAAATCTATGCACTGAAAGAAAAAGTTTCCACGACAAAAAACAATCAAACAATCAAAAACATTTCACTTTTTAAGAAGCTAAATTAAAATCAAGTCTTTTTACATCAAAATTGACATGAGAAATATTAATTTATTGATTATCTTCCAAGTGTAAATCCAGTGAACAACATAATACATTAAATTTTTTATTATTTTACCTTTGTCTTCTTGTTCAAAAGTGTCTTAATTAATGAGACGATTGACTGACATAACGACAGAATTAAATGGCATTCAAGTAATGCTTTTGTATTTACTGTTTCAAAATAAAAAAATAAAAATTAATAGTAGACATTGAAGTAGTGTGGGATAAGAGACAAAATAATTAAACATGTATACACAAAAGGTTGTCGGACAAAAAGCTTGATAGTAGAGAATTGTGTAAAAGTAACCAGACAAAGATACATATATAGATAAACTGAGAGAGAGAGAGAGAAAGGGAACTAGTGTTGGTCATACCAGTTCAACCAGCATTGATACGGTTGGATCACAGGCACCAGACCAATGGATTTTACTGCCGAAGGCTTAGTGCTATCGAGGCACGCAGTCACCCGCCATCACTCTGTGCCCGGTATGTAGTGACGGTAATAGTCACTATATCATTGGCTTCTGTTAATACCCTCTTCCCCTCTTCTTCTCTTGCTTCAGCTCTTCGTAATGTTTAGAATGAAAATGAATGTATTTCGGATAACGATAAATACTTGGGTATGCGTTTTGCCTGCAAAATTTTAAACCATTGTTTGTTACTATATATATTTTGTGTATCCATGTGTGTATGAGTATAAAATTAACAGGTGAATCTAATAGTATACTAACAGAATTATAACTTTTTTTTTTTATCAAATAAACAAATATTTTCTTGTCATTCAAACTATCTAAAAAGAATTATTTCTTATGGAAAAAAAAATAGAGAAAAAAAATGCCTGAGAATGGTAGAATTTTTATCGTACTTCAGTCTCGACATGTCGCATTTCTAATTTACGTGCTCAAGCTACTTCCCGTTTGTGGGTGAAACAGCAACCCTTCTCACCCCCTTTACTCTCTTCTCTTGGTATTTCTTTTCTTCATTTAAACTCTCAGAATAAATAGAGACAGAACACACTCTGGACGAAATGTAGCACGGTAAAAGAGAGTATGAGATACGCGGGAATGAAAGGCGGAAGAAGAAAGGGTAAAAGAGTACACCCCTGGAAGATATCTATGTATCCGTCGCGGCGTCACGACGTCTCACTAAATCTGGTGCTACGTGTCTAGAGCTTGCTTGCTTTTGCTACGCCAACCGTCGGGTAAATCAAGCCGAGTTAACTCCGTCTCTTCCGACACGCCGTTTCCAGCTCACCCCCACACTGCTGACAAGGCCATCCATGGCTTCACAACGAGTACTAGTAAAGTCAAGAAAAATAAAAAAACATGAAAATAAAAATAATAAAGATTATAATGAAAAATGGCAATGTGTGTTTTATTATTTTCTTCATTTATGTTAATTTTTGATAAATATATACTTGATAATTGATCTAGGTCAAACTGATAAAGTCAATAAATTTAGGGATTCCCAAAAGTCAAACAATTTTTACGAATGAATTTTTTTTCAAATCACCAAAAAGATCAAAATATTTATCCTCTGGATGGAAAACACTGTACTGTCAATCGATGAATACTTTGATAATTTTTATCTACCTCTCCTGGATTACTGGAAAAAATAAAACACTCATCATACATGAGAAAAATTCACAAGTAAAAATAAACTCAAGTAATACAAATGTAGTGATAGAAAATTTATAAAAAATCTCTCAAAATATATAGATTGAATTATTTATATAAATTTAACAATGGTTTTTACAAGATTGATCCACACTAGCATTTGGTTAGCCTCCGAATGACGTAAACTGTTAATCTTCATTCTCTTTTGTCCTTTATTCATCGTCCCATTCAAGCATGGACATAACTCTTTCTAAACAATGACTATACAGTACAGTCTCAAACGTGATTGCGTCTAGTTAATGCTAGACCAGAACCAACCTATCGTTGGTTTATTTAACCAAAATAATATATCTTTTTATTTTAAATGTTTTTAAAATTAAAACAATGTTCACACACTCTTACCTTTGTACATCTTGACAAATTTATACATCTCAAGTTAATTATTGAAACAAAAATAATACAAAAAAAAAACAAACGTAATTAAAATTGTTTCTATAGCAAAAAAAAAAATAGTAAAATGAACTTTAGAGTGTGAATATATATACAACAAACAAAATCAGAAATACATACATGTCTGATAATTGTTGGAAATTGTAGAGGATGAAAATGTATATCCTGCAGTAGTGGACGTACACGAAATCCGATCGTAATTTCAACCACAACCCCAACGTACCTGCTAATCCATTCATACATTCCAGTCCAGTGTTCTTCATCGTTGTGTACCAATATAGTACAGAGTCTGTGTATATGGGAGAAAGGGAGAGAAGAGTAAAGAGGGAATGAGAGGAAGGGTGATGAAGAGGTGATGCACACAGACTCTCAACCACTGTATACATCTCCCTCTCTCCCTTATTCATTTCCTTTTATTCTCTTGCCCTCTCTTTGTCTTTCTTTATGTCTCTTTTTTGTTTCACTCACTCCTCTCATTCCTCTCTCATCCATGGATATATATCGGTCGGTATTTTAGCCGCCATGCGGAGGTAATGGATTCAGAAACGCGGCGGACACCGCACCCCGTGTTAATAACAATCCATACTTATTGCCCGCATATTTTACCGATTCCCCCGGCTGCCGCTTTCTACCGAGTATATTACAACATATGGAGAGCATAAACTTTTATAGCTACCCTTCTGCCCGGCAACTCTTTTCATCCCCTACCATCAACTATTCACTTATTCTCTTCTTTTGCTATGCTTATTTTATATTTATTTTTATTTTTTTTGATATTACACTTTTTTTTTTTTTTTTACTAATTTTTGTAATTACAATATATTCAACTCAATATGACAAGCTGTGGTGGAATTTAAAATTTCACGATTAATATGATATCGTCTGGAATATCAAACAAAAAAAAAAAATTATAGCTGAATTACATTTTTATTTTTAATGGAAAAGAAGTAGTTATTTATAAATTAAATAAAAAATTATAAAAGTTATATGAAAAAGAAGAAAAAAAATAAGATTGTTTGCTGCAGATGTTGAAAAAAAAAAAAAAAAAGAGAGACAAAAACATTATGGCACCAAGGGAAAATAATTTCTTGGTGACATATAAACCAATGAAATTTGTCACCTGATGATAAACACAATTCAAGACGTTAACTTTGAAAAGATACGGCTTCAATTATCATCAACCATTTTCACCAACTTTCATGAAAATAACTGTATCATTAATGTGTAAAATTTATTAAACAATTTTTTATTTTTCTTTGATTCCTCGGTTTTAAAAAAAAATTTATATTTTAATATTTTGTGGACGTTATGACAATAGTCAATTCAATTACACATTTGAAATAAATTTTTAGAAATATATATAAAATTGAACTGTTGATAAAACTGAACAAAATAAAATTTAACTTTAAAAGTTTCTTGTCAAATTGTTGTAAATATATTTTTATACTTAAAATAGATTATGAGAAAATTATCTAAATAGGTAAGCGATAAATAACAAATCTATCTAGTGGAACATATTTTACGGTCTTAATGGAGTCCACCTGTACTATGGTCGTCTGGTACATCCATCTCAGTTGTATCTTTACGTTGCAAGCATATACCCGTCTAGGATAATAATTATAACTTTATAAACTTGCTATGGTAGCAAGAACGTTGCTGTCGTCCGTTGATATAAGCGCTACAATTTAGGAAGGCATAGGGCTATGAGTATGGGAAGTTGTAACCTACCCTCAACGTTGCCACTAAGCTTTTGGCAAAGCAGGCATATGACGATGTTACATTAAACTACAAAAAGACCAAGTCAAATGTCAGCTTGTTTATTTCATCAAAAAAAAAAAAAAGATTACACTTAATTTATTAATATTACTGTTTTTGATTCAAAAAAAGCTCTTTAATCTTACTATCAAAATTATATCTTGCAAGTTCATATATAGAACAATGAATCTTAAATTTTTTATTTCACTAAAATTAAAAGATTATTGATTAAAATAACAGACAGAGTGATACTGCACCTATCAATGCAAAGTTAGATGATGAAATTAAAGAAAATATTATTAATGTGTCTATGATTCATGTGTAAAACATTAAAATAATATTTTATAATCAGTGCGAATATAGTGGTTTTATGGAGCAAGTAATTAATGACACATTTATATATATATAATATTATCTATATACATGGGTGTTGTACACAGTAAATTTCAATAAAGTGGTTTGTTAATAGGAAACTACTTTTGTCAATATGGAAGCTTCCTCTAGGACCTCATCTCTATCATCAAAACTCACCACCACCATCATCGTCATCATCATCACCAACACCACCACTATCATCAGCACCAGTGATACTGCCATCACCATAACTATTATTATTTTTTCCATATATATTTTAACTCATACATTTTGAAGATGAATCGACTACAGTGTGTGTATTCTCTCTCGTTTAGTGTTTATACATTCAGTGATTATAATTGCGTATATCATTGAATACCCAATGCATTGGACATACTGGGAATGCTGAACTCGTCGTTAATGTCGAAACGATAGATCAGTGCTTGGTTAATGGTTGACTTTTGCTCTTGTGCAAAACGCGGATTCGCGAAAACCAGCACGGCATGGTTATGGTGATGTGGATTATTCACTAATATGATTTACAATGTATTACGAAACCGAACCCGACGACTCACAATGCACATAATGTGAGGTATAATTTATTAATTTTACTAATGGCCCCATAATTATTGATTTCATTGGGTTGGCAGGAGGGGGAGGATGGGAAAGAGGCACCAAGCACCTCGTTTTCGACACATACCGGGACTGATTTATCAATGCCTCATTAACACTCATACATGTTTTTATATTATTTATATTTATTGTATATTTTTAAAACAATTACAAAACAACAAAAAGACCATCATGCTTTTATTATCAGGACCATTGAATTATTATTATTTTTTGTTTTTTATTGATTGGTTTTAAATAATTATTTTTAAATGAAAAACTGATCCAGTTTGTGGATTGAACTTTTTGGATGAATATATATTTCAAACGATTTTAAAGTGATTTATAGCTTGAAAATTTAATTATTAGTTATTAATTCATAATAAGGTAATAATATACTTTCTATAAAATTATTATTCTTGAAGAATTATATTTAATTATGTCTTGATAACAGTATTTTTATCGAAGATAACTAAACATTAGAATAATTAGAACTAAAGATATTCATTTTTCCCCCACGAAAAAATATCTATCCTGGATTTACGCCAGTCGGATATATCCTGGAACTTCTTAAGAATAACACCAGTAACGCACTATCCAAATGGCGTATATCCAGGATAAATATTTTTTTCAAATCAATATTTTTTTACAAACTTACTCACGTTTTCACAAATAGAGGTGAGACTAGTCTAGCTAAAAGCCTGCTTTGCTGAGTTTTTTGACTAATAATTTTTAACTTTATAATTGAAATATTAATATATTTATCTATGTATATTTTTTTCAAGTAGATAAATTTCTTGACAGACAGACATTATTTATAACTTGCATGAAAAGTAATTTTGATAAATCTTTTTCATTAAAACTATTATTATTATTATTAAATGTTATTAATGCTGTCAAGGCATCCCATTAGTGGATTACAGTCTAGACAACACAGTAGATCCAAGTGACCTTTAAGTGACCGTAGCACACATTTTTCTCCGATTTTCCCCGCATTACTCTGATTTTACCGGAATTTTACCGATTCACTCCGCTTCACCCCAATTTTCTCCGCATATTGTTGAAGTAAAATTTCGCAAAAAAAATGGAGAAAAACGAAAAATATTTATTCTGATTATCTCCGACTTTTTCTGAATTTCTCCGATTTTCGTTCGTATTTTTTTTGATTTTGTCTGCTTTTAAAAAATCGGAGAAAATTGAAGAAATCATTTACACTAAGGTTCCACCACATTGCACTCATAAATTGTAAAAACTTAAATCTTTCACAAGTTTATTAAATATAACATCAAATGGATAATTTTGGTCATTACTTGTCATCGTGATACTGAGTCGTCGTTGTTCAATCTTATCAATTTCCATTTCTTCATTAAATTGCATAACTTGACTGAAAGTTAATATATTTTGGCTACTTGGAAACCAACTTTTAATTCTGTTCGCATATATGAAAAAATATATTCATCCGGGCAAAAACTTGGACGCACATCATTTTTGATAGTATATTAGTATCTTAATTTTGTTTTGAACGAATTGTGCCACATCCCTCATATTGAATCGTTGCTTGTTTAATTTAGCATGATATTACCCAGGTAGAAGCCAATGTCAATTTGACGTCAATTGATGTCTCTGAAGTCTAAAATTGACGTCGAATGGACATTAGTTTCTACTTGAGTATTCGAAAACCCGATAATGGTAGTAATCTCATTATTAATTAATAGAAAGTTATTGTCTTTATTTATCTTGGTTTAATAGTAATTTTTGCGTCGTGAAATTGCTCGATATTTTCTAGCAGTTTTTTTTATGTTTTCTGGAAGATAGTCTAGTATAGCTAATACTTGTTTGAATTACCGTAACGTCAGTAGTTTCAAGTATACTCTATAGAAATGAAGGATTTGGTTTCTTTGGTTCGTCTTAAATAAGTTGTGATGGACAGACTGAAATATTTTAAAGAGATTTTTGTTTAACACTATTTTTGTGATTATTTTTTTTTAAGTTTTTTAAGTTTTACCCCCTTATAATTAACTTGTGACGAGAAATATTCAAAATTAATTTTAAAAAAATATGAAAAAAAAAACTTTTCACGAAAAAAAAATAAGTCCCTTATTTTGAACTTGGCAAATCTAGCCAAAATTAGGTGAAGTGCAAAAGAGAACTACGAATAGTAGAAAGGCCATAATGGATAAGTCACATCCTTTATGACGGGGTAAAACGGGCCTGTATTTGGATATTGCCATTTGGAGTAATCAAGGAGAAATTTGAAGTAATCATGAAGAAATTCGGAAAAATATTTTCACAAAAGTAGTGAAAAAAGTACAAATACTATATATAACTAAACGTAACTACATCTTTACTACATGCTACTACACCAATTAATAGCCTCTCGGATATATCATTGAAAAATATATGTAAATAATTGCATCGTTATGAGCTCAACATATTCGTATACATGCACACGTAAATAAATTAACTTTCCAAAAGTAAAAATATCTTTTTACAGTCACAACTTGTTTAAAATTTAATTTGAACTCAATTTAAATAAATTTTATTATTAAGAAGATATTGAATCAGACTTTCTTGATTGATTTTACCATTAATACTTGAATAATTAAACAAATTAAATATTTTATAAATATAGTCTGTAACAGAAAATACCTTCAAGATATATTGCAATAAAAATGATACAATTGAGATTTTTCAAATGCCAATAATAAACTTTACTCTATGCTACTCATAACGATAATATTTACACTTGATTTTTCACACTCGTTAATATCCAATAAAGAAATCTATTTGCTGAGTAAAAAAAAAAGAAAACTTATTTTGGTTGAAAGAGCAATCTTCAACCCGAGGCAATGATATTGTTTGAACACTTCGTGACTTTAGCTTTTGATCACAATAATATTTTTTATTAAATATCAAAAAAATATTTGAAAATAAATACAAATAAATATTGAGTCATTTTTTATTGTTACAGTATCTTTAAACAACTTCAAACTTGAAGCTAAAAAATTTATAAATATATTTATTTATTGTAAATGAAATTGTACACAATGCATGAAGATATTTATGGTGATAATAGCACATGACAGGTCTTTAGGATAAAATACACTTTGACTAGAGGTTCAACGGATCTACTTGATGCCTTACGGAAAATTAATTATACGATGCGCTTGTTTGATGCCAAAGTGTCGGTTTGTCGATTGATCGCTTAATTGAAAGGGACTACGTATAGAAGGTAAAATATATATGTTGCAAATATATGTTTATATATACACATATACACTAGATACAACGCCAATATCAGAATTTGCTTTTCAAGTTAAATCCTTCTCTTGTTGCTCAGCATTTCTTTTGACATCTTCATGACAGCTCTTTCATCTTGCCATGATTACAAATTTTTGTTACTATTGATTTTCTCATAAACAGCTTGGTAATTAAGCGTCCTAGTCTATTTTTGATTAAAAAACAAAACGACAAAAAATATAAAAGAAAAAACATGTTGATAAATCGACAAACAAAAAATCAACAATCATCATTGGATGATTTTTTAAAAAAATAATATTGTAATATTAAATTGTAAATTAATCATCATTTTCAGTTGTAATTTTTTTTTAGAAATTTGTTAGAAATTATGATAATTCATTGAAATTTTTTAGTCTATTTAATGTTATATAAATTAATGTTTGTATACGACACTTGTGATTTGAAGAGTGAGTAAATGAATCATATGTCTAAAGCAAGAATAACCTCATAGCTTAACACTAGCTGTTGTTGTTACTGCTGCGTGAATACCGTGTCGGATCTTGTACAATTTACGTCACACAAGGTTTCACCCAAAAGTTGCAATTATGCACAAGTAGAAATAACATTTACTTAGTTTACTCACTTCCATAATATGGACTTGACATATATCACTTTAATTGTGGACCTTATTTTTCTATCCTCAATCTTAAACACCATCCAAAGATATAAAACTTTTACAACGACTTTCTTCAATTATTTATGCTCTATATATATGAAAGTTTAATTTAATTTTTGAATAATATATAGCAACAATTAAACATTTTGAATTTTAAAAATAAAATAAAAATTTTGTATTTTTGAATTTTATTATTTTGCTAATGTAATGAGATAAATTTTTTAATGATTTTTAATTAACTTGACATTGAGTTGATAAGAATTATGTAATGAAGAAAGGAATAATAATGGTTTCTTTTATTTTTTTGATGAGAATAAATGTATATGTACTTTTTTAGAATTGTTAGTGCGCATATATTTTAATTTACGATCGTCTCGGACTTGAATCTGGGCGCCGTCTTCCAGAGTTCTTTCATAAAAATCAAAAAACTCTACAAGCAGTAATGCAACAAATCATCGTCTGTCATGTTTAAAATGAATGGTGTGCACCTTACCGACAACTAATCTGCATTATTCTGTCGAGCCAATGGACTGAAAGATGCACGTTTTTCACAGTACTTGCTATATAAAAATGGTTCATAATATTTTATTCGGCAAGCTGATAAAGACTGTGTATTTTAAGACAATGAATGATGTCTAGTATGAGTTGAATTTATAGCTCAAGTATAAAGTCAAAAGCAGATTTAAGAGAAGAAAAAACCTAATGCAAAGGTCACAAAATGGAACATGTGATGAACAAAAGTAGCTAGAATAATTAGAATTCTAAAATTTATTTTTTTTATAAATTTTAATTAATAACTTTTTACAATAAATTAATTATCAAAATTTATCTTGCTGTTAAGTTGGCACTTTAAATTTTCGAATGAAAAATAAAACGAGTATTTTAGTAAATTCACGATGAAATTATCAATTCGAAATACATTTTTTTTTATCCACCACGAGGGTAGAGAGTTAGTGGGTTATTTCATATACCTCGGAACTTAATAGAAAAAAAAAAAATAATAAATTACAAATTGATAATTCAATCCTACATAATAAACTTTTTCAATTGGTTTTTTTTTTTTTCGTTTGGTCAGTTGAAATATCCACACTTTTTTTTGTCGAATATAATTTTTAATTTTTAAATGCCAAAAATTTACAATAAAACAATTCATTAGTAAATGTATGAAAATTTAGTTATTTATTTTATTATAAGTTGAAAATTTTGATGGCTGTGTTTCAACTGTCTTCAGTTTATTTTAACTTTCCATCTTGAAGTTTTTCAAAGTAAACTCGTGCGTAAAATAAAAAAGTATAAATAATATTTTTTATTTGTTTGACTTACTAACACATTAAATTTAATAATACAGTTTAAACTTTAATATTTCTTTAAATATTCATAGACAATTAATTCAACAAAAGAAAAATTATATTGTTTTATGCTTTTAATTTATTAAAATTGTTTCATTTAATCTTTCAGCAAAAAAAAAAAAAACCTTAAAAATTCAATTAGTAAAAGTTTAATTCCCTTTGAGTAATTTTAAAATTCCATAAAATGCTATGAAATACAAATCTTTTTGTTTATCATTAACTGACGATAAGGGTATATTCCGAAAGAGTAAATTTTACTTTGTAAAATCATCGGACGGATTGTTGAAACCTTAAACTTTCTTCCAGCGAAATTAATTCATTAAATAAGCAGCAATCAAATTATCCAAAGAGAAAAAAATAAACAAAAGAATAAAAAAGATAAAATAAATGTAAATTGTCAATAAAACTCACTGTGTCTAAAATATATTTCAATTGCTATTGTGAATGCAAGCTCCAACAAACAACAATTGTCAAAAGTAAAATTAGAAAAATAAAAACAAAGAATATTGCAAAGACAAAACTCGAAAGAATCAAACTTACAAAACTTTCTTTCACGAATTAACCATAAGAGCAATTGCGTAAAACAAGATTATAATAATCTCATTGAGACATGACTGTGGTAACATTAACCAAAAGGATGTAAGCATTATTTTTATCCGGGTTTGTTCAACATAATGTAGGATCATCTCGGTTTATTGGAGTTTTATCAAAACTTTTCAATGTATATATTAACATCACATTGATAAAATTCACATATACATATTATATTTACAAGAAAACAAACGGATTAACAAGTTTATCTAACTGGCCGTTGATTTTCATCAATTTAAAAACAAAAAACTAACGTAAAAAACAAGTAACAACAGAGTTGAAAAGCATTGAATTAATATTTATATACACGGAGAGAAATCCGCAGTATATATTACTGTAGTGGTATCGTAAAAATCATAGATGACGTCATTAAAGCGACTAATTCCCACTTATTATAATGATTATTATTATATTTCATCTAAATTTTTTACTGTAGTCTACCGGAATTTTTGGAAGTCTTGAGTTAATGGTATATTTTAGACCAGAAATTACTGTAGTGTACAGCAGGTTTTCCCGCCAGATGACACGAATATTTATTGGAAATCAAGTGTATTCCTAACCTCTTCTAAAAAAGTTTATTGTTTTTATTTTATTCATGAATCTAAATAAAAATGCGGTGAAACACATGAAAATTATAAAATGGTTTATTTTTTAAAAATTAATAAACACGTTACATTTTTATTTTGATGTTTAAACAATAAGGTTTTATTTAATTTTTTGTGTTGTTTTTTTGTTTTGTTTTGATTAAAATTACTGTAGTGTAGTAGGTAATTCTAGTCGATCCTGGTGGCCTCCCCACGCAACTACTCAATTTCCAGTAGACTACAGTAAAATTTGTTTAATACTCTACAGAATTATTTGCCGCGGATTTCTTTCCGTATAGATAAAAATAAAAATAAGCAAACATTTTTAAAGAATTTGAAATATCTTTGAATTGAAATAATGAAAGCAAAAAATTATATTTATATGCAGTAATATCTATGTGTGTAATACCATCCAAATTTACAGTAACCTTTAATAAAAGATACAACCCTAAAAGCTCTATTTCGTGTTCTTCATTTGGTTCTACTGGTCGACTGAAAATTTCATCTTTGTTGTACTCATTGTTTTATATATATATCACATTTATATTTTCTCACAATATAGTTATTTCTCTCTATATGTTTCATAGGCGTTTCCCCATCGCAACTTAATCCCACGGTATTTATTCGCATAATAATACTAGCGTTGGTACGTTTTCAAGAATTATTACCGTAGCTGTCCTTGCCACCCACGATAAATGAGTCCAGAGGATTAGCTAAACAGTGGCTCAAAAATGTTATTATATTGCAACATAAATATTCATGAACGACTGTACGACCACTTTAACGTTCATCTACCTCTGTGCCTCAGTATGTATGGCTTTTTTTTTTTTTTATTATTTATTATCATATTTATATTAATTATATTCGAAATTTATATTTTTATAAAATATATATTATAATTGACATTTTTATATTATTGTCAAATAAATTATTAAACATTTCTTTTTCTTACTTTGACAAGTCGTCTTAAATTTATACTCAATTAAATTTTTAAAAGAATTTATTATTAATACGTAATTGTGAGCTGAATAACTTGCAAATATTTTGTAAATGAAAAGGTGAATTATTTGAAAAATAAGAGACAGTAAAATAATTAATATTTATTTTTGTTATTTTAGAAAAACAGACTGATTGATTGAAAGTAATAACAGTTGATTAAACTGATTCAATGAAAATAATTTCAAGATGTTGTAAATTAAAAAAAAAAAAAATTTCTCAATTTGCCTCGTTGGTAGAACAGTGTCAGGCCAATTGTTGAAATAAATCTCAAGTGTAGTAGGTTGGCCAATAAGGAGCGGCATAAAGTAGGCGTGCTTTGATTAGCACGTGAAATTGAAAATTGACATTGACACATTGCAAATATGTTCATGTAATATCCAGACGTATTTCAACTAATCATATGTGACACAATTAAATAACCCAACAATCATAAATCATAAAAAAAAAAAATAAAGTAAACAAAGAAAAAAAATAAAATGAATAAGAAACAAAGTAAAAAAGTGAAACAAGTATTTTCGATAATACGATGATAAGGCGAGGTTAAAGCCCATGTTTGGCGAGCAGGTTATAGGTTAAACGGTGAGCTAGGGGGTGCAACAGGTCGCGTGAACTTGGTTGAATTTTCTCTTCCAGAGCTACTACTGTCAGTCCCTCTCTAATGCGGCGCCTGCAGCACCCCTTCACCGTGGCATCATTAGTCAATGTCGACGCTTGTAGCACGTGGAGTCCCACAAAATGTTACAGACAGTTTCATCAACTTGGTTAGGCACTTGAACAAAATTTTATTCTTGTTATATAAAAAAAAATTTATAAGATAATAAAAGACCCGGGAAAAAAAAAAAAAACAAAAATATATTACAATTTGATGTCTTTATTTTTTAAAAATTAAAAATATTATTATATTTTTTAGTTGACTTCAAACTTTTTTAAATATATATATAGGAATTTTAGTGTAGGGTTATATAACTACTCAACAAATTCAGCTGAGGCCTTTGGCAGAATTTGAAGAATAAAGCTTGATTTATTGTAATGAGTTTGTAGAAGTTACGAGACAGAAGTACGAATATCTTTTATACCATCCCCTAATCTTCTTTATTTATTTTATTTTTTAACTCTCCCTTTTTATGCCTCCTCTCCTGTTGCCCCCCTTGTCGTCCTCTTCCTCTTCTTCTTTTTTTTTTTTTTTGCAAACATCAAATCTCTAAAAACTACCTCGACCGAGCGATTCAATGTTATTTTGTAATGCTTTTGCAATAGCTCAATATGTGGGCTTATGTGTGTGGTTTGATGGGAATTCTCGAATCAACCCCTGTCATAAACCTTTCTTAGTGGTGGATTTTACCACCCTCGTAACTTTGTTGTACGTTTACTTGCCTTGTACTATATATGAGAATTTATTTATCGTTGTTATTGTTTTTATAATAAAATAACTTTTTTTTTTATTGCAATTACTTTTTATTTTTATTTTTAAATCTTCCTCATCATAATTCATTTAATAGAATTTTTTTTTCTATTTTAAATTTTAGTCAATATCAAAAAAATGTTTGTATTTATATTTGAGATTTTTAAATAATTAAACAAAGTAAAATAAATCTTTTTTTGATTTTTTTTTTAGTACATTACATTTTTAGTGTGAATATTTCAAAATTTTTTGAGAATATCATTCGAATAAATTTTTTTCACTGTTGTTAAAAAAATATATATATATTTACGAGATATTTGAAAACAAAAGGAACAAAGTCGACGAAGTGTATCGATTTTTTGTGACTAAAAAAAAAAAAACGTTTGAATTCATTGGAAATTGACGGGGGAGCAATAATTTTCATCTCAGTTCGACAGTAATGCCTTTTCTACCCCTAACTTCGTGCTTCGAAGATAGGCAAGAGGGTTAAGCTCACTGCGACATATTTATGGAGAGGGTGAGATGATATCACTATATACAAGCCGTACGATTTCCTTCATCCCCCACTTCACTCTACAAAATAACACCCTTCATACAATTTACTTCGCAATTATCAGAAACGACGTTAATATTTGACCCACGGCATTTATATTGCAGATGTGTGAAACTTTCAAGGGTAAAAAATTAAAATACCTTTCATATAAAAATATCAATGAAATACCTTATTTTTAATATTTTAAATTTATTTAATTTTTTTCATAAACAATTAAATTATTTAATTTATAATAAAAGATCTATCCAAGTTGAAAATATAAATTTTACAAAGACAATAATTTAAAAGATTTAAAATGAAAAATAATGTATCATTAAATTTTTGCTGGTTTCGTTGGATCGTTGATATTTATATGTATAAATTAAAGTCACAGCCTTAAGGATCAAGCCTTAGATTTGGGTCCAGCAGATTATCTAAGGTTGAAATGGGACAATGGGCGTTAGTCTAGCCAATGTCGTATATAAATAAGGATCCCCAGGAAGCTTCTGTGGGAAGGAAGAGACAGGCTATGTTAGCATCCGTCGTAGATGGTTTCCGTCCTTCTACAGTATATACTAAAAATGTTAGTATCTGACAAAGAACAACCTAGTGCTGAGACCAACTGATCGTCCATCTTGAATGTCGCCATAGAAGTCCTTATCTGTGCTCACAGCTTCGCTATAGTAGACGTCCGGTGATCTAGAACAGTTTTCTCTCTTACCTTTACTTCTATACTCTCTTGACTTAATTGTATCTCGTATTTCTTTATACTCACATAGTGGTAGTGGTAGTAATATTACCACTACTTGAATTGGTAGTGGTACCAAGCACTTGTAATAGTCGTAACACTTGTCGTAAATTAAACACTTCAGAACAACGTAAATGCCAAAGAAAAAAAATTAAATATAATTATAGATTATGATTACATTTAGAAACTGTTGGTGATATTATTATCTTGGGTGTTGATTTACATGAATAATCATTAAACTTTTATCACATTATTATTATTTTGTAAAATTTTCTTGGTCAAATCTTGATAAATGTTGAGTTCAGTAAAACTGGTTAGTGTACTGAATTAGAGTGAATCAATAAAAAGTATTGAACATTTAAAAATATTTAAAATAAATTTACAACAAGCCTATGTTCAACTGGTCCTGTTTTACTGTTACCATATATGAATATTGCTCGAGCAAGATCTTGAACCCTTCACCCGTGTAATGACTATACATTATTCATAGAATGCGTTCTTGTTTTTCAAATTCATGCTCGTAATTTCTCTGTAACATGGAGTTTTATAATGTACTTATGTATATATACTTTTAAAGTTTTTTTGGTTTTATTTTTGTCATAATTTTTATTTTAATCAATTCTGAATTTTTCTATTTGGCTTGTTTTCTTATTCTACTATTTTTTCTATTTTTTTCATTGATTTAAATATTTTTTTTTTCTTTACGTTCAATTTATTTATTTTTATTCTGTCTTTGTGATTGCTTCCTTATTTAATGTTTTCTGGCATCACTTCTGATAAACTGTCACGTGGTATTAGTACGCGAATCAATTGATGATGACGAAGAAAAAGGTCAACGGCAAATAGCAAAGAGAAAAAACGTGTCTCTTGAGCCAAATGGTTTAAATGAATACTCAGATTATCATATTATATTTTTTTTATATAAAAATATATTTATGTATTTTCAAATATATACACAACTACATAAAAGTTCTAATATTTTTTTCAACTATCCAATTTTCTTTTCTATACAATTTTAAAATAATCAATAGCAAGAAAACTATATATCAATTTTTTTCATTTTATATTTTTCTAATGCAGTTATACTACAGTCAAAAGTGATTTCCACACAACTTTAATCAACCTTTTTTTTTTTTTTAAATAACACTTTATTTTCTATTGTTTTTTTTTAAAACAAAATGAAAATATTTATTTTTTAAATCAGTTAAAATTAGCTTTGAAAAAATACATTTTAAAGTTACTCAAGTCTAAAATTATATACAAGAAAATTATTTAATATACTTGCCTGAAATAAAAAAATTTTAATTAGGAAAAAAGAGAGAAAGAAATTGACTCAGACAAATTACGATTTAACAAGATTCTTGTATTAAAAAATAGATCGTATTTTTTGGTCTTTTGGGAATGATAAAAGATTCTTGTCACATAGATGTTTGTGCATATAGAATTAATATCAACATAGTACTTGTCCTGGCTCTCAAAGTTGAAAGTATCTCATGTTTTTTTAAGTTACATTTTCCACAACACCAGTATACTTATCGAGTATTTTTAAAGTATAAAAACTAGCATTGGTGAATACAGTCCCGTGTGACATTTTGTTAAATAAAAAAAGAAGCGTGATGTACTAAATTTTAAAGTTAAATGTTAAAAATTATAGAAATTATGCAGAAGGTAGTTGTTGAAATGTTTGATACAAACCTGAAATCGGCATGGTCTCATGAGAACTGGATACAGAAATGTGGTTTTTCTGTATCTAAAGTATTTTTTTTTTTTTTTTTCATTATTATTATGTTTTTTTTCTTGGCTTTTCACGAGACGTGGTAAATGGCTTCCCAACAGGGTGAAGATTCTCCTACAAAGTATCAAAACCCATTCTTGAAACCCAGGCAATTGAACTCCTTTCGTTTATTGCTTCTAATTAAACAGCCGAGATATTTCCGCTACGTTTCATTAACGCAGTCCAATGACACAAGCGTTTCACCAATAAAACTACTTAAGTATATCTTTATTTTTTTTAATTTTATTTCAACTGTATTTCTGCTTCATTTATTTTTATTTCAGGTTTTCTTTGATACTTAATATTGATCATATTTTTTGTATGTTACTATTCAAAATTAAAAAAAGCTTTTCACTACAAAGTATATACATTTATGTACATGTTTTTTTTTTTTGCAATGGGTATAATTACTACCCTTGAGTATTGAAAATTTTATTACATAAATATACTTACAAGTCCTCGTTTTAAATATTTCTACACGGACAGAAATCCGCAGCATATGTATATTATTGTAGTGGTATCGTAAAAATCATAGCCGACGTCATTAAAGTGACTGATTCCCACTTATTATAATGATCATTATTATATTTCATCTAAATTTTTTACTGTAGTCTACCGGAATTTTTGGAAGTCTTGGGTTAATGGTATATTTTTTAGACCAGAAATTACTGTAGTGTACAGCAGGTTTTCCCGCCAGATAACACGAATATTTATTGGAAATCAAGTGTGTTCCTAACCTCTTCTAAAAAAGTTTATTGTTTTTATTTTATTCATGAATCTAAATAAAAATGCGGTGAAACACATGAAAATTATAAAATGGTTTATTTTTTAAAAATTAATAAACACGTTACATTTTTATTTTGATGTTTAAACAATAAGGTTTTATTTAATTTTTTGTGTTGTTTTTTTGTTTTGTTTTGATTAAAATTACTGTAGTGTAGTAGGAAATTCTAGTCGATCCTGGTGGCCTCCTCACGCAACTTCTCAATTTACAGTAGACTACAGTAAAATTTGTTTGATACTCTACAGCATTGTTTGCTGCGGAGAAAAAATTTATGCTAAATGTCTCTCGGTAAAATCGGATTATCAATTTGTAATTTTTTCATATTTTTTGGTCCGGCAGTGCTAGCTTGCATTTACTTTTTCGTTTAGAAATAATACTATTCAATCAAAATAATATCATTTTATGACATGTTCTTGTAAATTGTATAATTGTCTTAAACAAATATAGAAATTGTCACTAGTTATATGTACATAAACATCAACTACTGATGAATCGTTGGCAGAATTATATTTGAATACTTAACAAAAAATATTTCAACGTGCCAATTCTAATTCTGCTTCTTTCGTGTCTAATATTCACATAGTTGCAAAAAACATAACGATAAATCTTTACATTCATTATCATAAATTGGCTTAGACAGTAACTTTTGTGATGTTGACTTCTCGGACATTTTGCACTCGTTGGATGACAGTTGAAAGTTTCTAATGTCTGTTTGTGATGTTGATGTTTTATTTTTGATGATTTAAATATTTTTTTTTCATCATTTTACCTCGTCACGTTTGTCTATATTATTTATAAATAGAAAATAACCTTTTTTTTAGTTTAAAAGAATTATAAATATATTACAAGTGTATATAAAAATATATAATAATTTTTTTAGTATGTGTGACAGTGTTACCCTGAACTGTATTTACATGCAGATGATTCTGATGGATTACACGGAAATACTCAAGATACGGACAGACTAGACAGACGCACTGTTACTTTTATCTGACGCATAAAGTAATATGTTATTTCTGACATGAAACAGTACATTCATATACTATTTTAAGAAACCGTAACATTGTCTTACCGTTCGGTCACAATTAATATAAGCACATATCACAAAGCTGTTTGTTATGCATCATTAGAAATTGTTAAATGCCCCATATATTACTTCGAAATTCATACACCCACGTGAAGCAAAAAGAAAAAAAAATTATGCAATTTAGAAAATATGTTTTTAGATGAAAAAAAAATATTCAAAAGAGGATGGAGAGTCTGAATATTCAAGTTAGATTATTGTTCTATTTATAGCAGTATTTTTTTGACTAAAAAAAAAATATATTAGCTAAAGAATTGATAAGTTTTGAGAATCGGAAAAATATTTATGGAAGCCCAGGTAGAAATAAGAATCAATTTTTTGACTTCTCATATCAAATTAACATGTGAAGTCAAAAGGTGACCTGAAATTAACGTCAAATGGACTCTAATTTCTACCTGAGAGTGTCCTTTTAATTTTTAAATTGTATACAGATTTGTGTTTATATCAAATATTTGTATTTTTATTGGAATAATTTTCGTGGAAATTTAGGGTCTTGATTTTAAAATCAAAACTAGTTGGTCATGTTGCAAATTCATAAACATATACTCATGATGAATTATAGCAACAAATACACTGATCCACATGATTCCTTAATGAAAATAATTAAGTATTGTTCAGTTCAGGTCTCCTGTCAAGAAACAATTTATCATAAACCTGGATAATTACAACACGAAGGTAATATATAATTTCTAAAACAATTTCCATAAATATTATTATTGTTTCATATTATTTTTTCAATTCAGTAGGAAATATTTTTCATTTAATAAACATTTTTTTACATTGATTTTTCAGATGTTTCTATTAACTGAAAATAAAAGTTTATATGGCTGAAAAATTAAACTCTTTGTCTTCATAAAAAATATAAAAAAAAGGAGGTGATAAAGTTAAATAATTCATATTTATATTTTAACATTTATCACAGTAATTATTGTGTAAAAAATTTAAATATTATCAAGTTTTTTTTCATTATAAATAATTGATAAATACAGTAATTTGATTTTATTTTTTTTTTACTTTATATACAATGCTGAGATTTTAAAAAGTTTACTGAAGAAAACTTGGCAAAAATCAATCGCTTAGCCTTCCGCACCCTCCAATCTTATATTTCCTTTTTTTATTTTTTTATTCTGCTCAAAACTAACTCTCCCTTAAGTGCGATTCATTTGCATGGGAATTGCACCCAACGGAGGTTGTGCTGCTGCTTTTTCTATACAACTGTTCTTGCTTCTGCAGCAAAACTTGCTTTCTCTTACTCACTTGTGTAGTATCGATTTTGAGAGGACCATTCTGTCAGTTGGCTGTCTCGTCGTGTCTGGACAGAAGCAAAATTTTTCTTGACGCAAGCGCTTCTTGACGAATTTTCCTCAATTTTTTAGATATCTGAAAAATCAAATACACTGTCCTATATTATAAGTTTCTCACTTTAAATATTTTCTTCTTTATTATTTTCATTTAACAACTCGATCTAGTCGTTGACTTTGTTGATGTACTTTTCTCTCAATTCTTTGAGACTTTAAAAAATTCAATTTTTCAAATTCCAATAATAGAAACAGCATGAAATAGAAAAAAGTTGAATAAAAATTGAATTATTTCATTTATTAAATTGTGCCAAGCTGATGCACAAGGACCAAATTTACTGTAAATTTAATTAACATATGGAAACTTCAAGAATTTTTTGTGAAACCATTTTTTTTCTTTTTATCAATTCACATTAGCTTTAAATTAATTTCATAGATATGCATCTAAAAATATTTATAACATGAAATTATTTAAATTACCTTTACTAAGGTACATTTCAATTAATTTGTAAATAAAATTTCAATTTGAACATTGCTGTTTTGTGGCCACTGGACTAAAATTTTAAAATCAATTTTTGATTACTTTTTTGTAGCAGAAAAAATCTAAATTAAGCAATAATTATTACTAATCAAATTCAAAATATTTTCCTCCCCAAATGCCAAACATTGACTGACACATCCTGAAGGTTTTAATAGAATTTCAATAAATGTATATTTATAAATTTCATGATTTTGACTCATTTAAAATTAGATTTCATTCAGGGTGGACAAAAGGTTTCACAATTCGATTGTTTTCTCATCCTATTATTCGAGGCAATTGATAAAGGGTGGAGTAAAAAGATAGACTAAAATTCAAGTCCATTTTAAGATTTACTTTAATCTCTATATATTATTTTCTTCATCCCTATCTTGAAATTTTCAAGGCGCTCTTATATCTCAAACATATCCAGAGTTGAAGTTTTTTATTTTATCTTAATTACATTTGTTGTTTTATTTATTTTATTTATTTTATTTATATACATTAACAGTGATACACAAATCTTTAAGTAAAAAAAAAAAAGAAAAAAATACGCGTGACCTTGTTAATATACAGCTATATTCATGAATGACCGATTAATTCAAACAACGGGAAGGAAACGACGATAACTCGTCTCCGAGAAAGTATTCTTAATCCGCATACTTTTTATTCTTTGGATTCCGCCTTCAACCCTCAACTACGATAGTCAACCCTGCACTCTTTTCTACTCTTTCTTCGTTTTCATCTGTTACTATCTTTTTTTTTTTTTTTTTCATTGCACTCACACCCCTGTATTACTCGCGCATCCATTCATTTCATTTCAAGCGAAAGAAATCTTCTTTTCCTCTTACCCCGCGTTCCCTTTTTAAATGGGTATCTTGCACGTTTCTACTGTGAACAAAGATAGACAAAGAACTTGTCCATGAAACAAAATGAAATGAGAATAGTAAAGACAAGAGAGGTAAGATATTTCTAGCACATCAGGAAAGAAAACCCAACGACTCTGCCAGTGGCAATGGCAATATACTTTGTTTCTTTGCCGAATAGGAAGGCCGCTATTTATGGCAGCCGTACACTTCTTATTAGGATTCTTCGGGGACGGTTTATCGGTTAAGGAAGTAAAAAAATAAAAATACGAAAAAGAATCAAGTTTCATACTCTACTTCATTCAAATATTTTTCTTTCTCTTTCATTTATATATATCTTTGTTGTTTTTTTTTATTTTTTGTTTTTATCAATCGTTTTTTCTCTTACCACTTTTGTCCAACACTTTTGTCTATTCTCTCTCGTCTTCTATATATATTTTCCATCTTTATGTGTATATATATCGTAAGCTCACTGTGATGAGGATATAAAAATAGTCTAGTCAATACAAAGCCAATACTTTTTTAATCAAATAAATATACCTATATATATTTTTTTGTCGTGCTAGTTATGAGCATCAATTCTACTGTTATTCAATAGCACAGACATCAATCTAAAATTACGCTGAAATTTCAAAAGATTTAATTAATTTTTTGCAGCTATGTTGAACTGCTTTTATTTACATGCGAGCTTGGGAAAAATAAAATTATGTAAGACAACAATTGAAAAATAAATTTCTTAGAATAAAATCATCTACTTGAAAATTTATGTTTAAAAACATTTGGTTTTCATTCAGAATATTTTATTCCGTTTGAATAAATGGCTCGAAATACTGTACTGAAAATAAATTGAGTGGATTGAAGAATACGTTCACTGATATGGAAATAAAAATAACACTTTTTGAACACGTTTCGTCACTTGCTATAGAACTGGTTAGAAATTTTTTTATCAAAATATAATGTATCAATTTTAATTGTTAATTATTATATGCAAGATAAATTTCCAATTGTAAAATAATATTCAAAGGATTATTGTCAGAAACCGATGAGAAGAAATATTATGGGAAAAATATGATACACCAAGTTCTCAGGTGAGACATAAATTTAGTTTAGCTGCCAATTTTTACTTGATCCTGGGTGGTGAAAAAATAACAACATCAACAAAAAAGAAAAAATGATTTACCATTTGTGTATTGTAAAAAATAAGTGTTACTTTGAAAGCACGTGGTACTTTATTCGCTGGAATTCCTCGGAGAAATCTTCAACGCGTTACATCATTCGAATTTTTATATTGAGAAATATGCAAGTATATATCTATACACATTGATGTCTCAATTTAACATCAACAGAATAATCGGACGTAAAATATTATATACATATCAGACGTCCCCGGACGATCCAATGAATGAAAAATATTTTCACCCACATGTAGACCAAACAGCGATTTCACTATTTTCTTTTTCATTGGAATAACCTCGTGGGAACGATTTACTTGAATATTTTCATCATCGAATTCAAATAATTTCAGGTAGTATGAAATTTCCGCGTAAAAATATTGATCGTTTGAGAATTGACAAACGATTCATCGCTTGAATGAGACAAGTAATTAAATATTTCTTATTAAATTTATATATTATTAATGTCAAAACTTTTCTAGAGATCTCTTAAATTCATTTGAATTTCGACACTTACATTGTCGATCTTTAAAAAATTTTCAAACAATCATTTGTAGCCAGAACAATCCAAAGGTAACTTGCCAACTTTCTAATCATCATCATAATATCATGTTGAAATAAATATATTTTATAAAAAGAGCAAGAAGCACTTGTCTTAAATCATGAGTCTTTAATCGTTGAAGCATCGCACCTAGTCGGGATATATCAGCAACAACGTGTCGTCGATAACGATGATGCCTTAGACCCTATCACAAACTCGAACCCTCGTTGAGGCTGGAAAACATATACATAGAGTATGACTGTAGTTATAACCCATACGTACAGCGTGAACTGTCTGCCATTCTCAATAAGCGTATTACCAATACGACACTGATCGCGTACGACGTGTAGGCAAGCTGCTCGTAAAGTGTTTAGTTGAGGGGGTAGCAGGTGGTACTGGAGGCTGAGGGTAAAAGAGAAATACTTGCAATAACGGACGCAATAGGATGAAGATAATTTAAGAGAGATAGAATAATAAAAAAAAGAGAAAAAAAAAAAAGCTATACACTGGGGATAGCAAAAGCAAAATCTGAATGACTTAAACTAACATGAGTTTTGACAGTATTAATTGAGTGCCGCTATGTCTAGTTAGTGACCTAACACGACACATTCGTCATGTTATCAAATAAATGGCATCGTTGCAAAATTAATCGATCTTCTAAAATCAATGTATCACAGCCAACTACATTTAATTATATCATAACTGATTGAAACATTTTGAAGCTCATTAATAATTTTAATCTGTAAACTGAAACGACAAATAGAAATAAAAAAAATAATAATAATAAACAATTTAATTAACGTAATAGTCTTATTGATTATAAAAAAAATATAACATTTTATTTTAAGATTCGTGCAAAAGCATATTTAAACAAAAAGTCAGCGCAAAAAGAACAAGTGGATGAAGCAAAAAAAAAAAGAAAAGAATCACTGAAGAATACAAAGAAAAAAAAAAGAGTAAACAAAAGAACAAAAATGAGAGATAGAGAAAAAAAAGAGGCAAAAGAAAGGCAACAGACGAGAGCAAAGAAGAAGGGGCCCGCATTCTCAGAGATTATCGTGCTCGCCATCAGCGTATCACGGCGTCACAGGACAAGATTTATATGTAGAGTTTATTGTCGCTGAGTCCGCCCTACTGCGTTTTATGGATGTTTTTCGAAGGAACGCTGCCACCCAGTTGATCTATCGTGAGCAACCCCAACCTCTATAACACACTATCCTCTCTGCCCTTCCGTCGACACCACCCGTCATGACTTCCTCCCCCTGTTTTACTATATAACTTTTAACAGTGAGTGTAGTACATTTGGCGTAAAAGGGAGCAAAAAAAAAAAAAAAAAATTGTGAATGTTGAGTATATATCAAGTACAAGGATTCCTAATGAACGTTTTTCCATATATATATAACAAACACATAGATTTCTTGACTTGATCTTTTCGTCTTTCTTGTGCTCTTCTTTGCTTTTTCCTACTACTCTTACTCTGTGTCTATTGAATCTCTGTGTATTCTCTCATGGCCCAATCTCTCTTTCCACCCCCTTTTTTGCCCTCTTTACACACACACAAATAAACAAGCAAACACATATATACAATCTGAAAAGCATTTGCAGACGTTAACTCATTGATTTATACCACAAAATTTCAAATACGATATTTCCCCCCCCCCTCTATTTACATTTTTGTCGCATTACAATAAACCACCTGAAAATAAAACTACGACACTATTTTATGATCAAACTTCTGGATAGTTTTGAGAGAGAGAAAAATAAAGTAAAGAATAAAAAATAAAAAACTAACAAACAAATGTATGAGAGAGTAAATGAACAAATGAGTGAGAATTTATTTCAAATTTTAGGTGCAATATCGTAATCATAAAAATAATATTCATGTACAAATTTATATTTGACATGATAACCTATCGGATGACAGAAACAACTGTTATTTATATATACATTGTGTGTATGAATGTACATATACATGTGAGTACTTATCGCATATAACAACTCACAATTCATAGAGTGAATATATATATGATCGACAGGAGGACAACGGATTTGGTTATATTCAGTATGTATATGTCGGTTGAGTGAGATTGAGCTTGTCCATATTAATGTATATATATATACATTTAAGCGAGTCTTGTAAATGTGCGAATCACTATACTAGTAAATTCTCGTAAACACGTAAATGGAGGAAGATACATTGTGGCAGTATGTTACACGTGTTACCAGCCACCACGTACGGGTTACGTCCGGTAGTCAATCGCTCTAATACTTGTTCCCCTTGTGCATATTCTATCTTACTCTGTTTCACTATCCACCATCCATGATGCGCTACACACACACTATTTTGGACAAACACAATTTAACAAAGCTTGGGGGGTGTTTAATCGTTAGTCTAACTACACTACATCATCAAGTGATTACCTTTATTTTCTCCAACTTGTTTACTCTCATTTTTTTCTCGAATATTTTAATTAAAAATAAATACATTTTTAGGAGATTGGTTTTTGTAAAATATATACTTAAAAGTAATGTCATTTGTGACAAAATAGTGCTGGAAATAAAAAGCACATTAATACAGATCAACTCATTTGAAAAGAATATACATTTGTGAGAGAAAATTGTGAAGCAGATTTACTTGTGGATGTGTAAAGTTTTGCAAAGCTGAGCTGATTATAACAATAAATTTTACAAGTGCTTTTCTTGCAATGTTTCGTTTAAGTATAAGATATTATATATATATTCATTATACATTCATACACACAAAGTTTAGGACAAACAGCATCCAGAAACAGTAGCTTGGAGAAACGTTAGATATTAGTAGTGTACTATAAACGCGTTACCCAAAGCGTACATCACTAAAATGTCCACGTTACTCCACCCTGAGTTATGCCCGACAATTATACCCATCGTCTTTGTTTCGGGAGGGTGTTATTATCATATTATATATTGCTACTACGTTTCTTGTGAGCACACATATATACATACGTTATTCATGTTTAGGAAATATTTTGTATTATCTTAAATGTTATAAACAAATGTGTATTCTGCATATTATGATGACACATTTGTTCAATAATTAAAATAATTACATCTTGTATATAATAAAGCTTTCAATTTTTTTTTGAGTAGATAAAAAAATTTAGTTCTAAAATAAAAAAAATTCCAGATGTAAATTTATGTGAAGTAATATGTTTTGTGGTTCTTTATTTTACATTGAAAATAAAAAAAAGTTAAATTATGATAATGGTACAGACATTATGCCATTGAATGAGGTAATCAAGGTAGCCACTGGTCAACTGACGATATCGATGGTCGATGGTTCGAGTACATTGTGGTTATTCACAAGCGTAAGCTATGAGTTTGTAACCCTCATGTATTAGTATTACTGGCAAACATGAAACGAGGTGAACGAACCGGCTCGCGACCACGTCGATCTATGATCATAGTTGGCTCATATAATGTTCCATGTTACAAGGTATAATTGTTGGACTCATGAGTGCAGTAGTGATCCAGAAATTTTATTAGTTTCTATCAATCTAAAATAAAATTTAATGACTCAACTGTTCACTGACGCTGATCACAATGACAATCAAATTCAAATTGATGGTATGCAGATTTATTGTCAATAAATCAATGCCCTCAAATTTTTATAAAAAAAAAATAAGTATATGATACACATTGGTGCAATAATCAAGTGGATGTACGTGCACATATACGAGTGATTGTGCAGATGGATAAACGTGTATGTATATAGAGAAAATCATAACACATATATGAATAGATTTAACCAGGGAATAACTATGTATACAGAATTGTACATGAGTGTGACTGGTTGATGTGATAGGACACCATCCAGAGTAGTTTATATATTGAAGTGAGAGGATGTTAATAACCATAAACAAGCAATCACTGTAATCCACCATGACTCACTCTAGCTGTCCAACGCGGTAAACAGATACGTTCTGCAATATGCCCTTCTATAACTATAGTATTGTCGCAAATAATTCTTGGTCATTTGCACGTGCAGTTTACTGTGTCCTACTTCTCTTAATGTTATTAGGCTTACCTCTGAAATTGATATCGCTTATACATATATACTTTTGCAGTTAATATACAAACTCAAGATGACAAAATTAATTTATCATCATGTTATCCTTCTTTTTTTTTTTTTGTTATTTTATAAATGAAAGATTTGTAATATTAATTAGTGCCTCTAATCATTTACTATCTTGAATTAATCTCCACAAATCAATATCAATTAAAAGTTTACCGATAAATTTACCCTAAAATGGAAAAAAAAAAAATATATATCCTTCACATTGTAAATTATTGTGTACATAAATGAAAGCAAAAAAAAAAATGATGTATAATACACAGATGTCTCGGAGAAAATTAACACGAATAAATAATATGGCAGACAGAGCTCAAAAAGAATGAGAATAAAGATATAAAAAGAAAATAGAAAAAGGAGAAAAGAGGCACATATACAAGTATAGAAGAAGGGTAGCTTACCAAGGTCGCGAAAAGTTGGCGATGACGGCGGATGTTATTGGCAGCGAGGCTATTCGTCACGATGATGGATGCTTGACAGGCGCTTCTCGTTCATTCTCCTACTCGCCAAGCAGTTAAAATAAGTAATGGGCTCACTTCCGCCGCCATCGTTGCTTGAATGCCTGCTTGGTTTGGCATATACAGTCATGAAAGATAGAAAAAAACGAAGACTTTACTACCGTCTTCAAAACTTGCCGTCGTATATTTTTACTGTATATACATATATGTATATATTATTATATAGGTGTGTGCTTAAGGCATTTCCCACTGGACTGAGTACAAGCAAGATTCAGAACCAGAGAAAAACTGCAGCACAACCACTCGTCTCACTACTCATTCCACCTTGCCTTCGTAATAACTACAAATCTGTCATACATTAATTCTCCGTCCGGCGTAAATTTCATCGTACACGTTGGAGAAGAAAAAACTTATCACAAGTATAACTGAAGAGAAGTGTAGTAAGACATGGAACAAAAAAAAATAAAAAAAAAGCAAAATACAAAAAAGGTACGATGAAGAACATTGAGTAAGAAAAAGCAACACAGTGACGCGAAAAAGTTGAACAAAAAAGTTGTAAACAATAATTTTTAAAAAAAAGACGAATAGCAATCGGAATAAACGACATATTTTTTTCTCCATAGGAGGTGCATCTTCCTCCATCTACTTTCAATAATCATTCAAATAAAAAAAATGAAATTCAAATTAAACAAAATTAGATGCTGTAGATTATTACTATTTATTTATATATTTTTGTGTTTAATTTTTGTGTTGGATGGGAATAAGACAAAATATAGTTAAGCAAATCATAAGAAGATGAGCAAAAAAGATTTCATGTTGGATATAGGCAAAAGTAAATACAAGTATTTCAAGTATAAATAAATTGCAGGGTAAAAAAAAAAAATAAATGTAAAAAGAGTAACAAGTGAGAAAAAGATTAAGTGCTTTTGTTTTTTAACCATCATGACAAATAACTCTCTCCTTTTTCTGAGGTCTGCATCATTTAATTTTCCTTAACCCCCGCCAGGTTGAATCGATGATCTCTACAAAGCAAGTATATATATCTTACCGAAGACGAATGACATGACTTAGATACTATTTCAACACCTCTGGCGACCAATCGATCAGCCAATCTCAATTATTCTACTGAAATTAACGTTCACAGATCGACAATGATCACTCAATGTCAAATTAATTTTCAAATCAACTACATGTTTTTCAGGGCATGAAGTTTTGATATTTGTTAAATTCACACAATTAAATTTAAATTTTCTCAATATATTATAATCATTTATTATTATATTAAATGACAATATAACACATTGGTAAATTAAATTTTGTACAGAGTTTTTGCTTATTTATCTTGAGATAATTTGCTCAACTTGTTATTATTTGAGAGGCTACTTTTGACTATAGAAATAAGAGAGTGGAAAATTGAAACCAAGGCATTAAATTTTTGTTATATTCTTTTGTTTTATTCATCTTTAATTAACTCTCATTATGTAACTTTTAATTATAAAAATCAATTGTATAATTTTGATGGTAAATGATTTAAATGAATATTCTTTCTTTGAATACAAAAGATTTACGATATTCTTTATTTCGTCGATGAAAATATATATATATATACTATAATGAGCTAACTAGATATTTCTGCCAATTGGTTGAGCATAGAATGTTAATTAAATCTGTTCACTTCTTGATTTTGTGCTTCGACTAATTAGTCAAGCACAATGCTATGTTAGAAAAACTAAAACGCACCAAGTCATGGTATAACTTTACTCTTGACTAACTCTTGATTTTTATATTCAAAAAAAAATAAAAAAATATATAGTTAAATGTTTGTAACACCAGAGAAAAGAAGCTCACTAATTACTTTGAGAGTTTGTTATTTTGATTGTCGTGATTTATGTCTTTTAAAATAATTATAAATTGTATAAAAATATGTCTCACAGATTTTAGAACAATCAGATGTAAATTTTACTATAAAAATGTTCTGACCTCTGTAATTTTTTTCTATGTTTAACTTGGCTTGTTGGATAAAAAAAAAAAAAAAGAAGTTGTTGGTTTATCTGAAAATATTATGATGGTGTCGTTGATGATACAAGCTGGTCTCGGCAGCTTTTGATATGTCCCAAGCGACAAATATACCCCGTACACATAGCTATATAGACCAAGATGTATGAAAGGGATTACAATGAGTTTCGTGTTATCTCCAAGCCAACTCTACTCGGTGATAATATAAATATTACAAAATAGTTTTTACAGTTGACCAAGAACAACGATATATTCTATAGAAGAAGGATTTTCTGAGAAATGAGAACGAAGAAATTGGGTACTATTACCAGTACTTACGACTGACCACATATATAAAATATATAAAAAAAAAAAAAAAAAAGAAGAAGAATCAGGTTATATATAAACATATATAAGCTAACTTTCAGTTCTAATGTTTTTTCTATAAAATTCGCTTCGAGCTTAAAAGCATAAAGATATCAAAAAATAAAAAAAAACAAAAAGACACTGTGCGATGACAAGTATGAAAAGAAAAACAACTTTGTACTTTTTTTTTTTTCAGCCGGTAATCATGATAGAAGCCGGAAACAATATGTCGCTGATTTGGTACTTTTAAGTTTGCCATCTGTTTCTATTGGTGAAAATTGAAGTTGAGTTTATATAGACCATGTGAATGTGAATTCATCGAAGTGACCTTGTTACAATGTGCGAGTAAGATAAAAGAAGCTTATACTGAAAAAGAATAAGTGTCGGAAATGTGAAGAAAAACAAACTTTTTTAATACCATTGCCTATCTAGGATTACGTTTGAAGATTGAAACATATATTTGTGTATTTATAAGAACACAAAAAACTCTCCAGAGGCATTGTCTTTACGAATAGTTTTTTTTTTTTTTTTTGGTTACTCTTGTCAGCCTATAATTTGCTTTACGTCTTTTTATATCAACTGAAAGTAAATTAATAAATTAATGATCACCATTAAGCATCACCTTACTGAGAACAATTCTCATTCATTGTTGACCAAATCTAAATTGTATCTATAAACAATGAACTGTATAATAAAATACATAATTATTAAAGTAAATATACATATAGATATGACCTCCAATGAGCGCATATAACCACAAACTGTCACCACAAAATGAGGAACTACAACACCACAATTGTTTCAAAAGTCTACCAAAAAGGGTAGAGACTATATCTCCTCTACCTATCCCCTCAATATCGTTCAAGCTTTTCTCTTATCTTTCCTTTTTGTCTTTGTCTCTTTCTTTAGATATTTCTCTTGATGACTTTAGGTAGATACTATATCTAAACCAAGACTACGTTACAAGAGGTTGACTATTTATGCACATTGTTGACTGGCATGTGGATTTATGCACGTCCGTTATATTATGCGTCCTGTTGTTGTCCCCAGTGTAATGCCGGTATGCTTGGTACCATCTCTAACCAGTACACAAAATAACGAATATGTATATGCATAGTTTCTGCTTTTCATGATAATTTCAATGACACTTTGTCTTATTTTACTGTCATGTTTTATAAAATGACAAAAATAATATTTTTAAATTTTTCGTATTATCATTTATCTCTGGGTGTAATTAATATATAGAAAAAGTAGTTAAGGGTATATCATCTTGCCACGTATATAATACAAAATAAATAATAATATATAATATATATATTTAGAGTAGACAAACAAGACTATAACCAGTGTTTCACACATTATCATACGATATGGCCAATGTATATCTATGTATCTTCATATTCCTGTATGTATATATAGTCCTGTAAGTATCTTTGTCCTTGTATTTGTTTAGCAGGGTTTTAGTGTCTCAGGGAGTAATAACGTCTCAGGGTGTAGATTATGTGGTGTCCGGTCAGAAACAGCCGAGTGCCCAGTTGTTTCTCCGATGATGCAAAGTCCCCCTGGTACCACCCTCGTCCGGACATATATTAGCATTCTAACCAACCATTATTATATATATATATATATATCTCGTGAACCGCGCGTTGGACCGAGAACTACCGTGTTGCGTACTTGGACCAAGTTTACCAACAATTCACCGGGGCTCGCGCTCTATAATGGCCTTGGTTGCTTAATTTATCGTACCTCATAATTAATAGCTTTGTAATTTTCATACAGGCGTATACACGGGCTGTTGGAATTTATGGATCCGTTTGCGCACTATCGATTCAGTTTTCTCGTTCGATGAATAAACAGAGAAAAAGAGAGACAAAAAAAAAAAAAAGGAGGAAGGGTGAAAAAGTGTTAATTTTTAATTTTACTCGTATGTCTCTTTTTTTTTTTGTCACTTGCAGTTATGATTATAATATTTTTCTTGATAAAATAAAAAATTTTTTCAATTATTAACAATTAAATATAAGAGTGTGTGTTTTTTTTTTTTTTAAATATTATAGATGACTGTTGTTGATCATAGATAATCTGTAAGATAAACAACATGAATAGTGACATAGAATGAGACACAGAAGCTATGGTATTTATTATTAAATATTTCCTACCGTCCGGTAAGTAGCTCCTTCTTTATGACGGTTAAATATAAAATAAGTAGACATTGCTGCAACGATGGTGGTGGGCTATACGATGCCAGCAGCTGACTTGTGGCTCCATTAGCGCCCTCGCTACTTGGGTAACGTATAGCATAATAAGAGTTTATGTGTCAGGTTGATGCGCCAGAAGGCTGCCAGACAAACTCCACGAGCATAGAAACTGTTATATTTTCATTCGAAACCGTCCTTCTCCTTTTTCTCTTTCTCTTCCTCTCTTACTCTTCTTATCACTTTGGCTTGATAGTAACTAAACGAGAGAGGCATACGTTCGATGAATCCCTTAGAATTTGTTTTCTGGGTGGTGAGATAAAAGTTACACCATAAAACCAGTAGCTATAGTAATTTAACTGCTAAATGAGTTTTGGTTGTAAGGGACTATTTAAATTTGGGGGAGAATTATTTATTTATTTTTATTTTTTATTGTAGAGGGAGCAAGTACAACGAGATGAAATGAAACATTGAGAGTTTTATATGCCATGAATTCGTTCTGTTGTGTTCTGATCTTTCAAATGAAAGGAAAAAAAAAAAAAGTGATATAGATATGACTCTCGTTAATTTGATGTTTCATCAGAGTGTATATACTGGTTTGAGTTGTAATGATGTGACACTAGTTGTTTGCTTAGCTTGTGTTGGTATAACCCTCGTCAAAAAATTTTGACATATATCTTTATTCCTGATTTGACAGGTTCTTTACAACAATCAATAACTATCTGTCACATTGTTTCGATACTATTTAAAACTATCAATTGACATACTAATTTAATATTAAAAAAATAAAATATTAATTAAGAGTAAAGACATTTAACAAATATAATTTATCAAGTCATTACGTATATAATCTTGATCAAAACTTGGTAGAATATAGTTAATCCAAGAGCAGAATGTGTTGACGTTAGTTTAGTTGGGTTTGTTTTAAGGAAATGAAGGAACGATGGAAATGATGATGATAGAAATAAAGCAGGAAGATGTGAAAGTAATAATAATAAAGACCAAAGTAGAAAGAGAGAGAGAGAGAGAGTCTATATAGTGAAAATGAGACCCCATCTCACTTGGTCGCTTCTCATCCTTATAGATGCCATAGTTGTGGCTAGTTGGCCGTCACCCTGTGTCGACGTTCCCTTGTCTTTTCGACTGATTCAATTTCCCCACTTCGTGGCTGTTTAATTACTGGTCAGAGTAGACCGTGGTCCGTTGAGGCTTGGTGGGGTTACTCAAGGTGGAGTAGAGGTATGGTCATAGACCACTGGTGTACATTGTGGGATGAGTAGTCTCTCGCACGTCGGTAATGTTTTCACGTTGACTGTATGTATATGTATTCAATGTATAACACTAACAATGTATCTATAGATTGGAGCTACTCTAAAGGTTGTAGATATTCTGGCTAACGATTTTGCTAAGACACTAACAGAATAACGTAGCACTACTTTAGATTGAGGTAGAAGGGTAGAGAGAAAGGATAAGGTTGAGGCAGATTGTTGTTGATGCTTAAATAACGGTGAGGGCAAAATCCCCGGGAGGGCTTGACCAGCCACAAGCCTGAGACGTGTTCCGCAGACTGAATACTCTTATTGTCGACCATATTCTTGTCATCCATCTATATATAAAACATTAATGTAAATTTTAATTATATTTATATTATATACATATATCTTAAAAATAAATAAATAATTTATATAAATTGATTTAATAATACATTTTTTATTAAACTTTATTTTTGCATAATTATAAATTACACGGAGAGAAATCCGCAGCATATATTACTGTAGTGGTATCGTAAAAATCATAGCTGACGTCATTAAAGCGACTAATTCCCACTTATTATAATGATTATTAGTATATTTCATTTAAATTTTTTACTGTAGTCTACCGGAATTTTTTGAAGTCTTGAGTTAATGGTATATTTTAGACCAGAAATTACTGTAGTGTACCGCAGGTTTTCCCGCCAGATGACATGAATATTTATTGGAAATCAAGTGTGTTCCTAACCTCTTCTAAAAAAGTTTATTGTTTTTATTTTATTTATGAATCTAAATAAAAATGTGGTGAAACACATGAAAATTATAAAATGGTTTATTTTTTAAAAATTAATAAACACGTTACATTTTTATTTTGATGTTTAAACAATAAGGTTTTATTTAATTTTTTGTGTTGTTTTTTTGTTTTGTTTTGATTAAAATTACTGTAGTGTAGTAGGGAATTCTAGTCGATCCTGGTGGCCTCCCCACGCAATTTCTCAATTTACAGTAGACTACAGTAAAATTTGTTTAATACTCTACAGCATTGTTTGTTGCGGATTTCTCTCCGTGTAATATTGGCTTTTATTGATTTATTTGTTTTATCAATTTAACGATGATAAAAAAAATTAAAATAATTTTGTTATACTGATTATTTTTTTCTATGTTTATAGGATTTTTTTTTGTACATACATGCAATATCTTTGAGTATGTTACATCGAAAACTTTATCTTATGTTTTGTGTGGTGTTTTTTCTTTTTCAAGAAAAATATACGACAAAGAAATAAAAATAAAAACATCCCATTGAAAGAATTTTAGCGTTTCGATACGCTTCGTAGGATATCACGTCAAAATCGAGCTATAGGTTACCGATATCTTTCCTTTCACCACTTAAATACTGAATTCAATTGCTGGAGAACGCATCTTTTCAATTTTTCTTATCGTTCTTTTTGGAGTTTTATTGAGACCTCTTTCATGTTATTCATTACATATACCACATTCTATATATATTTATGTATGTATATTCAAAACTAACAAGTTTTTGTTTTTAAGAATTAGATGAGAATGCCATGTCCGTTTTCACACACAAGCAAAAAAAAAATAAAAATAAAAAACAGTGAAATGACGATTGATTTACCGTCATGACTGTGAATATTTACAGACAACTTGGCATAAGAGATGCAAGATGTTGAGATGAAAGAGGGTAAGGGGAATGAGGGACAAGTTCTCGTAGACAGTTATTACCACTTGGTTTGTATTCACACCCACCTTTTATGCCTTATTTCAAACACACACACACAAACATGTTAAATTGTTATTTCGATTCACCAATATATAGACCACATACTTGCATCTAAATTCACATTGCAAACACACATATGTGCAACTTGACATTTATGACGTAGAACGATGATAATTCTGTCATTGTCATAAAATCGTAAAACGACAGTGGCTGACAAACTGGCTGAACCAGGACTGCCCCGAGGTTGACGCATATTTAAATAATAATTTTTTCATGAAAAATAAATAAAAATATAAAATCATACAAATTTTATATAGACACACATACACAAGTTTCAATCTTTTTATTTTTTAAATGATTTTATTTTTTTTTTTTTGCTTTGAATTATTGTACAATATAATAAATTTTATGATGACAAAAAAAAATACGAAAAATCCAAATACGACGATCTGAACGTGTTTTATGTGTTTTTGGTTTTTTGTTTTCCAGTTTCTTTATATTTTCATATATACGTGACATGAATACTGTTTTAAACGACAAATTGTTTTTCTTATTTAAAAAAAAAAAAAAACATTGAGGCTAGTATATATGGTTGCATGAACTGAGCAACAAATAAAGGTTAAGAAAAAATAAAAAACATGATAAAAAGTGAGAAGAAAAAAAGTAAAATAAAAGGTGTTTAGTGGTGGTAAGAATGAGAAAGAAGAAAATGTTATAGATATACAGAAAGACAAGATGGATATTCAAAGATGAGACGGAAGAAAAGCATTGGTTCGTGTAAGTCAGGATAGGACAATAAAATTTACACGGATGAGAAAGCTCACGTGTTTGCATTTAGCATTTATCGAAAACTCGGCGCGAGATCGTAACTTGAAAGTGCAGGCTTGGGCTGCGTGTCATGCAGATAGGTTTGAAAACGTGCTGTATTTACAAATGTGACTTTGTAGTATACTGATGAAGGAATGAGAAGACTTGGAGGGTTGAGGGAAGTTATATCGTTGAAGAGTGAAGTAAAACAGAAGCAAAAGTATAATATAAAACACAAAAACGATAGTAAAATAAATAAAATAAAAAGAAAATATAAAAGACAAAATTATCATAGATTTGTAAAGTCAGTCGTGAGGTCAAAATTGTATACAGCCAAGTGCTTTTTCGCGTGACTCAAATTAAAAGAAAACATCTATTTTATTTATTTTATTTTATACCATTATTCATAAAGCTCAACCTCCTGGGTAAGACACAACCATCACGATTTTGACTGTGAAAAACAAAAACAAAACCATTTCTCGTTTGGCACCTTACTGTGACACAACCAGATAATAATTATTATAAGCTTTTTAAAAAAATATTGATTTGATAAAAATATAATTCAAAATAAAATGTCAAATTTAGTTTTTATTAAAGATCGATTATATTTATATTATATCTTTTCGTTGTAGGTTATGTTTCGGTGCTATAATAAATAACAAAAAAATATTTCTGTATATTCTCAAGAAGGTAATCTTACAAGGTAAAGTTGTAAATATGTCGGCAAATGTTAATAAATAAGATTAAAAAATGGAACGTATAAATAAAAAAATTTTTAAAATATAAAAATTTGAATTATTGATGTCTGGGGGTTATTAAATTGTTGCTGAACAATCAAGTGTGACACATGCAGTTTTGTATCTGAAAAAAAAACAAAGAAATCAATCTGCTTGAAGGTGGCATATAAATCGTTCATGTGTCAAACGTTTTAGGGTACCAAAAATAAATAATAAAAAACAAAGAGAAGAATGCGTTTCTGCTTTGAATAATTCAAGATAAATTTTGCATTTAATTTTGTGTGTAATATACAAATAAAATTCTCTCAACGACATTCAGAGTGTTAGATAAATACCTCAATCAAGTCATGTATTAACCTAGTAAAAAAAAAAATGATGCAGCAACCAAAGACAGTCAAACAATGTGTCTTTTCAAATATACAATTATTCTTTTTTGTTTTTTTGAACTATATTTTTCCAAGTTCTCTTTCACCTCAAACAGCTTGTATTTTTTTTATATATATATTTATTTCTTTTCAATCTGTATTGAAAGCACCTGTTTTCTTGTCTTATTCCCACAACCTTTCTATCTACATTGTTGCTTTAGTCTTTAGTCGCAATTTGTTTCAAAGAGACATAGAAAATGTTTTATTTTACAAACAGCAAGCACTTCACTTTTTACAGACAAGTGACCACATCGAACTCACTGTCATTTGTCAGGCTGTCACCTGTTAAAAGAATTACGTTACATTTTTTTTTTTATTCTTTATATATGTACCGACAACTGTCTGATATTTTTTTAGCAGCCCACTTTGTTTAAAGATACTTTACATTAGCCATTTAAGTATCAATGACGAGTGACTTTATAAGACAATAAGATGAAAACAGAATATTATTATTTGAATAGACAGATAGTGTTTAAAAAAAAGCTCATGTGTATCATCATTTTAACATAACTTAATATACTTTATAATACTTTTTTTTTTAATATAAATTAGATACTTATAATCAATCTGTTCAGGTAAATAGTTATATTCAAAAATAACTAACATATTTTAATTAAGACTTCATACTAAAATCTAAAAAAAAAGCTGCATCAATAAAATTGTGCAAAGCTTTTTTTTAAACCTGTGTATTTACATGATTATGTGACTCTTTTATTGTTGAAGTGATAACTCAATCATCTTCTATAAATAAAAAACAAATAACTTCAAAGAAAATAAAACAAAGACATTTTTATTTTTTTTTTTCAAAAAAATATATCTCGTCTCTTACAGACAACTTTTCAAACGAGCAGTCTCATCAAACAGACTGTGATGGTATATAAGTTGAATACCATATTCATATAGACCATGTACATATATGAAATATTTTCACGTATATATAAAACAGTTTCTTCATGAAGGAGTGAAACACCTTGGGTCAGTGACTCGGCTGTCCGTCAACTGCTCACCCTAGCACGTCGACTTCAGCGAATAAATGCCAATCAAATTTGTTATTATTATTTTTATATATTTTTTTCAATTGATGATTTACATTGTGAATTATTAAAATTACTTTTAAAATAATATTTTAACAATTGAATATATAAATAGATCAGTATTAAATAAATGAAAGGTAAAAAAAATTTATATAGAAAAACTGAGACTAGGTCAACGTGGTAATTAATTTTTGAATAAATTTAAATTTAGTTGTTACAAGCGTAAAATAATATACATACACTTGTATGAATGTGTATAAGTGATTTTCCGGGTCTCAAATACTTGAGAATGACTGAAAACTAGTGCGCTGCGCTCACTGGGATCACTGGCGGTGACATTGAATGACGGTGCTGCATGTGACAAGAGACTGACAGGTTTGTGCGAGCGCGCGTGTGGGAACATAAAAGGGAACACGTACCTAGTGCCTGACTGCCTGCCCATGATGTACGTCTGTTTGTGTAAGTGACACAGTGCCCAAAGTGAGTGACACATCTCTGGCAAACCAACTCTTGGATGCTTTTGTTTCACAAAGCTTATTTATCATTCTATCTCGTTTTAGTTGTTTGTATTCTCTTGCCTACGGATGATCGTCCATCTACCATCACCTTTTTATTTTTTATTTTACTTTTTTTTTTTTCTTTTTTCTTTCGTCTAAGCTGGTGAGCTTTTCTTGCTTATGATATTCTTCAAATAACCCTACAAGCTTTGACTGTTTAACAATCTCAAGTATTCTTTCTTTTTGATTTCAAAAAAATTTTTAATTATTATTTTTATAAAATGTATGTTAAATTTTAATTTTTTAATCAACAATTTTTTTTTTTTTTAAATTTTAAATGTTAAAAAAATAAAATGATAAATTTTTTTTCTGACTTTATCGTTATATGTATACCCTAAATAAATTCTTCGAGTTTCGAATTAATATTTATATCATTGTTTAAAAAACAGAAAAAAAAAAAAAAATCACTATTTGTCTTTTTATATTCATTTAAATCCTTATTCTAATTCAGTTCTCATCTTTACCCTTAAATTTACGTTGGCCTCTTGTTTTTGACCTCTTCCAGTTGTCTCTTTGTATTTTGCCTGTAAATGGCGTCATCAAGCCTGAACTTGACATGTTGCGTATGATAAGCTTCTCGGTGCATACCCCTTTTTCTCTGCACCTGACGGAAAAGAACATAAATGTTGTGTATTATATATATCTGTGAGAAGCTCAACGTCGTGCTTCCAAGATACAACTATATACTTTAACTTCAAATAATTTATAATATATACCGTAATTAAATATAATCTATGTGAAATATTTATACCGTATATTTTACTGTTTTTAATCAATATCTAATTAATCAAATATAATTATAAAAATTTTTCATTAATGAAGATCTTTTTCTTGCTTATGTTCTTTTTTAAAATCCTCAGTAAAAAAAAATATCTAAAGAAGGATAATTAATTAAATATTATCGTACTTTAAGGTACTTCACCCTCAAGATGATTTAATTTTATCTATTTATTTATTTTTTTATTTTTTTTGAATGTCTTTCTGTATATCTTCTTAGAATGATATTGAAAAAAGAGGAGAAAAAAAATGTTCAAGATGAGATGCTGGATGAAATGAGGAAGTGGGTGGAAGGTAGGAGGATAACACGAGGAAGAGGTTTGCCCTGGCCCGTACAAAATTTACAAGACCAGAGGGCCTCGAGGGTTACGGCTCGTTATTATATGCTTTAATTACAGCCCGCGGTAATGAACTATGTTTAACCGTAACGTGGTAGGCTTGGCAATAAATTAACGGCGTGGAAAATACTAAATCACAACTTTGCCGATGCTGCCGAGTAGATAATCGTACTGAAACAACTGTATAACATTTATATATAATATATATTTTATCTTTATCTTTTATTTCTAAACGAATTCTGTCTATTTACAAATTTACAAACATCATATATACCAAACTCTTTGATACTGATACTCTCCAGCCATTTTTATTCATCAATTTATGATTTTCACTTTGAAATTTTTTATACTGAATATATAATTTAAAAATTCAATTATGACGTATGACCTATACAAAGATATTATAATTGATTTATATAAATAAAAAGATTTCAATTTTCTATCACAAGCTGTACTCGAGAAAGTGCTAATTATCAGGCAGCTGTTGGGCAAAGTTAGATCTAGAATCTGACTCTTAAGTCCATCGAGAAAAAAATTTCACAGGTGAGTGAAGTCTAGAAGACCAGAACGATGATTTTTTTTTTGTTTGTTAACTGATGAATTCAAGAATCAAGCCCGGCAGATATACATTGCCGGAAGAGGACACGCCTTCAGTATAAATAATTTAATATCAAATAGAAAATTACTTTGCAACATGGTAATTTTTATTGGATCGACTACATACACCTTAATTACTATCTACAAGTAAATTCTATAAATTTTTTTTTATTATAAAAATAGATTTAAATTAAACTATCCATATTGTACATATATCATTTTTTTTAATCTCATTGAATGATTAATAAATAAACAAAATAATATATAAAAATTAGACACGTGTATACTTGCAATTAGATGAAGAAAAGATAAGACGACATTTTTCATATTATATTGAAAATTAATAAGGATAAAAGTAGCGTGATGTAGTCGATGTTGTGTTCATGAATCCCCGCAGAGTTTAGAAATAAAGTGATGGAAGAAGGAGGTGATTATTTTTTTTTTAAATAAAATGAAAACAAAATTATTAAGAAAAGAAAGAATATAATAATAAAAAAAGACAAAAAAAGTATCACGTGATAAAGTCTGATTATTTTCTATCATTTAACGTTATACCTTATTATTTCTGTCTGTTACCGGATGGAAACACATGAATCTTATATATACTATAACCAGAAGTATAGAGGTTAGAAAATTGTTGAGCTGTTGGGCCGCGGCCGTATTGATCTTATCCTCTGACATGAGAAATGCCCGCAGGTTTAATAAACTCCCGGGACTTATGAAGCACGTCAGGGTGATTCACGGTCGCCTCATTGAGTCGTATTTATACAACCAAGTCTGATAGATTTATGGAGGACAGCACAGCATGATCCCTCCCCTTAGTTCCCTCTACCGTTCACTCATTCCACCATCTTCATTGCGTTATTTATTTATTTTTTTATCATTATTATTTATATATATTTTTTTTATCTTCTTACTCCTTCATAACCACCACCATCTTTTTCTTCACTTATTCGATATACCTTTCACACATATATCTATATTTTACATAAATATATTTTTCGAAAATTGAATTGTACTACATAAAATTATACTACCCAATTTCTTCTATAACAATACGTTGATTTTTTTTCAACGTTTTTATATCTCCATAATTTTTTTGCATTATTTAAAGAACGAGCTTTTGACCTTGACACTATTCTTAAATTCGCAATAAAATTAACCTGATAACGATGTAAAAAAATAAATAACAATAAAACAAAGTTTTTTAAATTATTATTATTTTACTTTTTTCTTGTCAATTAATTAAAATTTTATAAATCATACATGTTTATTTGTAAATTTTATTTTTTGTTGATTTATTTATTTTTTTATTGATTGATGTCAAGGTTATACCATAAATTTTCTTTGATAAAAAAAAAAAATAAAAAAATAATTTATATATAAAAACAAGTTAAAACAAGTATATATATGCACTGATATATTTGATCATCTTATTGGTGTGTATATATGTTGAACAAGAATTGAGAAACCCAACATTATAATATAATATATACTTGATAGTTGTTAATTTTATTTTTGACTTGGATGGATAAAAAGAAATTGAAGAACCAAAGTTGTCGATATAAATTTGGAAGTTGGTTTGTACTGAAGAGGGTAAAAGAGGGTGGTATGAAAAAAAAAAAAAAAAAGTTGAAATAAAGAAGGGGAATTGAGGGAAAGAGGAATGATCTGAGGTAGAATTGAACAAGGTGGTATGTTGCGATGGAATGAAGAAAGGAAAACATATACGAGTCATGATGGTGTCGCTTTTCAAGTGTTTTGAATGTCAGGATGCAAGTCGGATTGGACTGGATGGCGTCACACACGTAGTGTGCACATCTCACCTTCAATATATACCGTAGACCGCTGTCCAAGAGTGCCGAGGCAGCCTTATAAAGTAGCCGGGGCTACGATTTAATCCGAAATTTATATTATCCATTAGTAAGGGCTTGTCTCGAAGCCTCGTAACCGGGTGGCTCAGGGGGGTTAACTATCTCACTTGCTTTTTTATCTCACTTTTTTATTCTTTTTCTTTTTTTTTTTATTCTTTCTCGCACTTTGATTCAAGTTCTCTGCAAAAACGATATACGAGAATGCAAGCCAATTTTCAATCGTCTTTCCTTGTCTCAGTGTGTTTGCAAGAAATTCGTTGTATTTTATTTACTTTTTTTTTTTTTTTATCCTTCGTATTACACACTACTACATTATGACTCCTATATTGCCATCTTTATTATATCTGTTGTGTTTATATACAGACGCTATCCGCAGCTTTGACAAGCTCCGTCTACGTATTTTCTTCCATTCCCTTTCCTCTTCAATCTTTTTTCACCTGGGATCTTTTATCTCCTCACCATTCAGTCTTTATTCATTTATACAATTTTTTATTTATATTTCTTATTCTGCTTTTTTTTTTTTTTTTTTACGTTCATCTTATTTTTCTTCATATTTTTTTATTATTCTCCCCTTGATTTACATGCATGGATGTGTGTACACTTTATTTTGTTCAAATGTTTAAGAATATATATCGTTGACTCTTCTACCCGTTCAATGTTTTTTTTTTTTTTCCATCCACATGGATTACCAAATAAATCCTTCAGTTTGTAAATATTTTGCAAAAAGACATACGACAAAACTTGTTAATCGAGAGAGGGAGGGATGAGCAAAAGACATATTTTAATTTTTTTTTCTTAATTTTTACTCATATATATCCCTGTATTGCTTATTATTTATAAGCACTGATTGAGCTAACTGATTGCATATACTTTGTATATACAAGGATCAGAGTATTCCAAAAGATTTAATGAATATATATATGCATGTATATATTTTCTTTTTAATTCATGTCAGTTTATCAATACTGTGCTTATGATAATTATACGTGTTGTTGTTTTTTTTGTTTCTTTAATGCTTGGATAAATCTAAGGTAAAAAAAAAAAAAAAAAGACAATGATGTTAAGCAAAATGTCAAAGGTAGATTCAGATCATATCTAAACGTTGATCAATATTTTGAATTTTTTTAATTGTCTTTGAGTGATTTTGATCATTAGCATTGATATCATGGTAAGAAAAAAATTGGACCATTCTGTCTTAAGGATAAATTTGAATTCAAATTTAAAAAAGCATGAAATGAGTTGTATTTGTTTTGACTTTGGGAGTCATTAATTACAGTGAATATTATAAATTTTATTTTAAATTGTTGAAAAACCAAGTTGGCCTTCAAGAATATGTTTTTTTTTAAATAAAAATTTGGTATAAAATTGATAAAAAAATATATACACATCAATTGAATTATACACTGAGTAGATGGTTTTTTTCTGACTCAATACAGCAAAAGTTTATGCTTTATATTATTTTTTTTTTTCATTCTGAGGGTTTTGGCAACGTTACTATTATCATCCCAACATAATTTTAAATCAAATGAAGCTCATTGGGCTTGTACACAGACACACAAAAGGTAGGCGTTCATAAGCATGTAATTTAAGATATTTTCAAAAATTTATAAAAAAAAAAATAAATGCGTATATATAAAACCTACATAAAATACATGATATATTTTCAACTTTTTATTTGTAAAAATGTCTTTATAACCTTGAAAAAAATTTGGAATCAATGCTGTTTGTTTTCCGATCAATGTCCGATATCAGAAAGTCAATAAACAATGAAATATATTTGCATGCAAAAACCTGATCGACAGGACACTAAAGCAATTTATTTTTGTTTTTTTTTTTTATTTACCCCATAAAATTTGTATTTATTTGATTTTATTAAAAATATTTTTTAGTAAAAGATATTTTGTCTTGTAATAAAAAATAAAACAAGTTTTTTTAAAAAAAATTACTTAAAGTATCGATCAAATACAAAGTAATGACGGTTGAAGGTTAATCTGAGATGGCAAGGTGTGTCATCAATGAGCGATTTGACTTGAAGTGACGTTGAGGGTCAGCAACCTTCACTTACCTGTCTAAATTTTTTTTTTTTTTTTAATCTCTGTATTTTGTGGTTTCATCAACGAAAATCATTATACCTGCAGAATACAAGTATATATTGAAACATGCCACCTGTCAAGTTTGCACTTTGTACATTTTGTTGAAATTAATGTATTAAAAATATTGATAGTAAAATAGATAGTTTATGTCATATGTATAAAAAAGAGAAGTGAATGTAAGACTTGATAAAAGAATATCAAGAATAAAAGGATTTCAAATAAATAGATGATTAAAGAGGATTAATTATCTTGAATCTATGATCATTACGTTTTATGCTGTATCATGACGTAAGTCATGCAACCTTCAACTTACAATGTCAAATAAATTTTGTAATCTCTGGATTTCGATTTTCATCACAAAATCATGTATAGCATGAATCAAGATACTATATTAATATGAAACATGTGACAAGTCATTGACTATTGCGTACATTTTGTTGTAAATATTGAAAAAAAATTAAAATGAAACATGTGCTTGTGTATATCATGATCAAAAAGAGAGAGAAAATAAAATAGAGAATAAAAAAAAAAAAAAGATAATAAAAGAGAAACAGTATACACTGAGTGTCTCTGGTCACTTTAATGCATGTATATAAATATATACGTATATCCCATGAACGCAAACGTATACTCGTAAGCCATTCAACTTGCAATAAATCAGATTCTCGTGGAGATAGAACTAGCTGCTTCAACGTTAAGTTTTATCGGTCGTACCAGCAACTCGTACTAATTAAACTGACGTAAAATAATCGTAGCTATTTTACAATTGATCGTTGATCGAGCCACGTCCATATAGGTATAAGTCTGGGACATTCAATGGACTTATTACAGACACTTGAAATCATCCCAAGTGCCAATGAAGACACTCATGGGAATAACTATATATTAATTTTTAATGTATATTTATTTCTTCGTTTGTCAATATTTATTGATCTTTTTGTTATTTTTTTTTAAATATATTAATAAGAACATTTGTAACACTACATAACGACTTTTCATTGGATAAAAAACTTTGCTTATTCATTCTTTCTGTCGCTGCAAGCAGAAAATTTATTTTGAAAAAAAAAAATGTGTATTTTATTATTGAAATGATATTCTATGATTAAAAAAAAAAAAAAAATGTTATAAGGTATGAAAAAAAATAAATCGATATATGAGAAATAGAAGGGCGTTGATAAAAAGCAGAGAAAAATATAAAAATAAATTTATGTGATCTTTAGATCTATCGTTTTCGTCAATATAATCAAGAGAGTTATAAACTATTTATATACATATGGGGTGGAATAATGGTTTATGGTGCTGGTGGTGCTGGAAGTTATGCTCTTGTATAAAATGGGATCGTCCAAGAAGACATGGATAATTACAGAGAAGCATTCACGAAACAGTATACGACTGAGGATGGATTTGTGTCGGGCGGGTCTACCACACGTTATCTTCAAAACCGACCGCCTACGAAGCTATCGACTTTATTTTCTATTGTCCATGATCAACCACTATTCACCTCAATAATATTGGATATATAAAAATATATCTAAAAATTAATTATTAATAGTAGCTTTTATAATTAAAGTTTTCAAAGTTTAATTTATTTTTATCAAAAATAATATTATTTATTCAAATGCAATGGATTTTCAATACTCCGGTGGGTTATGTGCAATATTATTAGTTACTGTAATTTTTTTTTTTTTTCAAATAAAATGTCGTTGTTTAGTCACAACACTACGAAATTTTATCATAAACATATGTTAATCCGTGTGAGTGAGACGAACTAAGCAGGGCTGCCAACACTGCGCGTCGAATCTCCACAAAACATGATTTTGTTGGGTTCCAATGTAAATCGGGAAAAAAACAACCACATCAAATTTTTCTATTAGAATTCTAATAACTCCGTGAGTTTTAAAGATATTGTTTTCAAAATAGCGGCGATTTAAAGATCAAAATAAAAGGAAACTTTTAATTAGTCGGTGCAAATCGATCACGCTTACAGATAAAAAGTTATTTAATATTTAAAAAAAAAAAGAAAAAAAGGTTTTTAACATTTTTGTCTCTGGCACCTTTAATAATTATTTGAGAAAAAATCGAAAATATACAAATTAAAGAGATTGGAAATATGCTTCTTTTGGTTCTAACACGGAGTGTCTCTGACAATTACTTAAGAAATAAGAGCGTTTTTTAATTTTCGGTAGACAAATCTAATACGTAGGTGACGCGAAGCGTCCCACCTACGTAAAATCTTAAAAAATTATTTTTATATACAATTATTTTACACTCGAATTTTAGCTTGCGTAAAATATTAATTTATATGACGTATTAGGAGTAAAATCATTATTAAAATGTCTAGTGCTTTTTATTTTGAAAATAATTTAACGATTTTTTGTGCACAACATGTTGTCATTATATTTTTTATTTTAAATGTTAAGTATGTTGTTAATATATTTTTTTTATTTTATTTTTTGCAGTCCTAGTTTTATAATACGGTGTATGTATCAAAAAGCCGAGTATTTATAGCTCGATTAAGGCTGAAAGGACCAAAACATTCATGGCCAAGCAACAACTTTGCTGCATCCTTGAAACACTGGTCACTATAGCAATAATAGCTTCAGCTATATAATATACACAAAATAAAATAAAATACATGTCTAATATTTTCTACCAATTCACACTAAGCTCCAAAAATAACCCTTATTTATATATCAAAAATAAAAACCAAGTAATTCTCCATAAAACAACAAAATATTTATCATCTTGAATTTATAATTTTATTTATTTTCTATTGGAAAAATAAATATATAAATTGTTAAATAAAAAAAAAAAAAAACTATATAAGAAATAAAATCACGTGACACTTACATGATGAAAAAATAAAAAAAAGGTGACACGTTGGTGGCAAGGTATCGCAGTCCATCGGGTTGTTTAGTGGTGGTGACGTTGTGGAGCAGGGCGGCCGTGTCAACAGCATACATCCTTTTTTTATCTTTTTTTTCTCCAACTCCAACTCTCCACCTAATTTACTCAATGAATATAAATTCATTGTACTCGTTGATTAAATTCACCAATACGAAAACTAAATACACATCTGTGTATTTTTTTTTTATTTAAATTTATACAAGAATGTGTCGGTGAAGAGAGTTTATTGATGGTATATATATATGTACATTTACATATGTGCATTATATGTAATATGACTACAGTCCACTACGATTAGGATCGTATAATAAAATTCTCATTTTATTTTAATATGTCTCCAGCAGCCTCGTCCACGTGTATTTATGATCAGGCATTCAACGGGACGTAAGTATGTCGGTTGACCACGCTTCATTCTGTTAATAACGTCCTTAATCCCCTTGCAATCGAACACTAAGAAAAGAGACGAAAAATAATAATAATTTTTATATTTTTTTTTACTCGTTTTATTAATTTTGCATACCAAGGTAAATGTTTAAAGCTTTTTGTTACATTTTATCTTATTTGTTACCACAACATATAACTTATTGAATTAAAAAAAAATTGCTTAAAATGTTTTTTTTTCATTTTGGATATATGTATATTAACTATCGATTTATGGTTCATAAAATATTCAAGTTTTTTTTATTATATTGACAATTTTATCTTCAAATAATTACATTATAATAAACTGAAAATTTAATAATTTTTTTTATGGAAAAAAGAAAAAAAAAAAAAAAGGGTAAATTAATCATTAGCAAGTGTATGGTGTATAATTACTTTTATGTCGTAAGTTGGGTTGATGTGCATATCAGAGAGGGTTTCATTGTCGAGAAATGAAAAGACGAAAAATAAAAAATAATGAATTTTTCCTTTGTTGTGTGTGATGTTAAAAGAGGTGTTGGTTTTTCCTGGCGTTCAAAGAGGGTCAAAGTTAGTATATAAGAATGATTTTTGAGAGCAGTATCTGTGTGTGTATGAGAATGTATATATACATATATTTTATGTGTATGTTGTAAAAAAGAAAAAGGACTCTGAGACCACATCTAGACACTGGGAAAACTAAACAGCCATCTAAATGCAACCGAGGTAGCACTCACTGCCATTACGACTGATGGACGCTTATTGACGTGCGCCAAACTCACAAAAAAAAAAATAAAAAAACCAACCTTCTTCGTCTTTTTCATGCTTATCTCATTTTGTGCTACCTTTTTTTTATTACCCTTGCTTGCTATCGTGGCACCAACCCTCGTAACAACAACCGACCCCGAGAATTGTAAAAATTTTGCTATTTCGCCTGCTTGTATTATTTTCTATCAAGTGGAATTACATAGTGACTAAATTTACTCACTTAAAAGTAACATAGAATTAAATACAAAATTCGAATTTTAATAATCAATTGTTAAATTAACATTTGACAAAAATATTCATGTATTTAATTTTGAAATTAATCATAGAAAAAAAATAGTTTTTAAACTTTAATTTCCAGCTGAATTATTAATTATCCTCCAAAAAAAATATCGTTCTATTTTTGCATTTGGAAAGTATTCAATTTTGCTAAATAAAAAATTGAATTAAAAAAATTTCATTGCAGTTGTTTAATACCAAAAATGATGGTTAAAAAATGCAGGTGAATTTAAATTTTAATGTTGATAAATTTATAACGTAAAAAAGTTGTTAATCATTTAAAATTACAGTAAGATATTCATTTTCTAATATATTGAAGGAAAAATTTATTTTTCATATCTAAGCTATATGTATATTATAAATTATTGTACTAACAAACAATATAGTTCGTATAGCCAAGAAGCTGCATATTTTTTTCTCCCCCTAAATAAACTGACTATGCATCTCTACTCATATTACGAAAACACCACCTTCACCACTACGAGATTATCGTGTTATTTATGCGGCAATAATAACGAGTTAGTGTATGCTCGGGGTTTGCTTTATATCCTCAGCATGCCGTTAGGGTTACGATAGAAACTCCGTGTGTCTCTGTTACCGCTACCATCATTTTTTCTTACCATTACAATCTCATTGTCACGTCTCTCGATTTCTTCCATCATAACCCGCATTGAACATATCTAACCCCCCACTCTTATTATTATTATCGATTTAACCAAAAAATAAAAATGAGAAAAAAAAAATAATAACAATTAATGTTATTGCCATTTTGATTTATCTTTTTCATCATGACTCAGGATAAATTTCATGATCATTCGTTCAGATTAATAATCATAAACTTTATTTTATATTATTAGAACATGAAAATAGATGTATCATTTAAAAAAAAAAAAACAGATAGAATGTAGAAGAAAAGTTCAAGTGTGATAATCACAATTCTGACTTTTCCAGAGAAAAAGAAAATCAACTTTCCACTTATATACGACTTTGAGCATCAGTTGCTGTACTTCTAGTTTCGGAAAATAGTAGCTCAGAAGATACTAAAAAAGTGATAATATTTATATATATAATTTCAGTTTAAAAAAGCTCTGGAAAACTATATTCCAAGACTTTAAAATGTTCAATTGGACACTTCTCTCGAAACAGACAATCTCAAGTAATTACTAATTTTTTTTTTCTCAACTTTTCATCGTGATATATGTCCAATGACAGTTTTTATTTCAAGCTTTTTATTGTATTTTGGTACTTGATCATCAAGAGATTAATCAAGAGATTCAAATGTTATTATTGTTGCAATTTTATGGGGAAAAAAAAACATGACACAAGTCTGTCAAAATAAAAATATTTTATTGGAAATAAAAAGTATTTTATAAGTATTAAAATTCAAAATATAAATATGTAAATTCGTATTAACAAAGTTCAGTAATATTATTTGTTTTTTAATTGTTATACGGTATTTTATTTTTTGAAAAAAGTTTGAGATGATATAGACGGTTATATAGACGACATTTACTATGGAGAAGCAGAAAAAAAAAGAAGACGAAGAAGGTTGAAAATACTCATAGCTTCCACGCTGTTGTTCGATTTAGACGCACGCCTTGCCGCGGAGAATACGAACTGCCGAATTATAAAAATGACTTTTGGTGATGCCGCAGTCACCCTAGCTAGAGGAGCAATAAATATACCCCCAGCAATTTTCTTGTTTTGTTTGTTTTTTATTTTTTTTTTTATACCACGCCCTTTTTGCTTCATTCATTTACATCATTTTAATCGAGCACGAAAAAAGAATATATATTTATTTATCATAAATTTTAGAAAATTCAAAATAAAATTTATTATGATTATACAAGATTAAAGAAATAAAAAATAGTAGTAAAAAGTATTTTAAACTTAAAAAATTGTTGATAATAAATTAGAAAAAGCTTTGATATTTGAGAATTAATTTAAAAAAATTATTTGATCTGTCTAAATCATGATGAATTAATGGGGTTTCGAGTAATTTATAAACTAAAATTATTATTATAATAGAAGGTCTTTAATTTTTTCAAGTAGTGATTTTGGAAACTTGCGATTTTATTGGAGACTTCATGTGATTCTTCAAACTAAGACGACTCTATTGAGTTGATTTCGAAAAAAAAAAAAATTAGAATTTTCAATGACAATAAGGAATTTTGAGTTAAGATCCCCACAGAAAAGTGTAAATACAGCTGTAATTTATTGCCTGATTTTATGAAAATTATTTTTTTTTAATGTATGTCGTTCATATCCAACTATACCTGAAAATATGCAACCATTCTCGAATAGTTGGACCTTGATTGAATATGCCAGGTTTGAATAATCAACAATAACAATAATATATCAATTCAATTTGGATAATTAAAAAATGGTCGAAAAATAGCAACAAACTATACTTCAACTCTTCGAAAATAATAATCAAGCATCTCAATATTATTGCGTAAAATGTTCATAGAAAATATCATATATCATGTCATATATATGTATGTTATTAAAAGCTACTCGATTAGAATTTATACAGCCTTGAAGCAAGTAAAACTCAAAATAATAAAATTAAAAATATAGAAAAAAAAATATTTAAATATAAATATTGCAAATTTAACTTGATACAAAACTTTATTGTTACTTGAAGGTTATAGTGATAAAATCCAAATAAAAATTTCAACGTTATTTTTTGTCAGTAAAAAAATAAGTACATGCGCATCAATTATCAATATAAAAAAGAAATATGCGGAAGAATAAATTAAAACAATATTTATATTATAATAATAATATTTTGTTGTAAAAAAAAATAAAATAATAAAATAAAATAACACGTGCCTCATAAATGTTTTAAAATAATTCTTAAAAATTAATAATTTTTTCGGTTATCAATTAACAATATCATATCTTGAAATAAATCAACTAATGATCTCATTACAAACACGAGTTATATATGTTACTTTATTGAACGTTTTTAATAAAATATTATTAATCACCCGCTCATCATTGAAAAAAAAAATAAATGGATAAATTCTTGTTCATCGCACTTATTTTTCATGCAATTTTATCTAGTTTCAGCATTTTTTCTTTATTATTTTTTATTTTAAATAATAATTAAAAACTATACCAATTCTAAAATTAATATTGACGATAGTTTCATCGTTCTTAATTAGATTCTTTTATTTTTTTTTTCGAGTCACCTGACTGAGTTATTATTATAATTTATTTTCGTCACACATGATAAGATACCCGAGTAGAAATAATAATACATATATTTCGGGATTTTACCAATTTTTAACCACCTTCACAGTGATTCATAACAGATTCGTCATATATTTTATGAGTCATGCCAGTTAAATAACATTTCAAAATATAATGAAATGAAAAAAGCCAGTATTCGTAATTTTACTATTATTTTCGTTAACTGAGCTTGTTTATAGTAAGTAAAAAAAAAAAATAAATTAATTGACACTATTTTTTTTTGATAACATGAAATTAATTAATTAATTATTTTTTTCAATCTAAATTTTGAATTGTAAATTTTTAATTCAATGAAAAATATATCATTGGTCAATTGAGTAATTTTTAAAAGTTATTATTCTCATCATAATTATTGCATTAAATATATATATCGATATATAATTAATTATACATGGATGTATATATATGTATATATTTTTTATTCGACAGGTAATCGACCTTCTTCTACTGAAAAAAATGTTTCTGATATTTGTGATACACCTGCTTTTATTATTAATAATTATTCATTGAAATAAAACAGTAGATAAAAAAAATTATTCTTGATTACTTTCCTTTCAAATGAAATTGTCATTAAGCGTATGATTTGATCATTCTATATATTGTAATTATAATTGTACTCTAGTAATAATATATTTATTTTTTTTTCATCCGGATATTTAGCTTCTCGAATGTTAAAAATGATAGATCCAAGTGTTGAGCCTTGTCAGGATTTTTATCAGTTTTCCTGTGGAGGTTTTCTAAATTCTACCGAATCAACTGATGGTTTAAGTCAAGCAGAAAGATTTATAGAAGTAGATGATAAATTTCTTAAATATCTTGAAACAATACTTAACCAAAATATTTCAATTAATGAGTATAAATATTTAAAGCTTGCCAAGACGTTATACAAAGCTTGTGATAATAAAAACTATGATATACTTGTCGATTTGGTGGAGCCCAGTGGAGGATGGCCTGTTTTAAAAAGATCTCAATGGAATGAAAGTGTATTTAATTCCAACAAAACCATATTTAATGTTGGTAATACAACACAATGGAACAATTATTTTTTTGAATTTGGGTTGTATCCGAATACTTCTTATATCGTCAAATCACCATATTCATCTAAATTAAGTTTAGAAGATTTTTTTGAAGGTCGTAATAATACCAAAGTCAAGGCTTATTACTCAGAAATGTTCGGGTATATTCTTAAATTGAACTTTCCAATTTACAATACGAATTTCAAAAATGACCTCGAAAAAATGATCGATTTTGAAATTGAGCTTGGTCGTGCAAGACTTTCAAAAGAACAACAATTAAATCTATTTTTTGATACATTTATTTAATATATTTTTTGAAATGACACTCATTGATTTGAAAAATAATTATCCGTTTTTTAATTGACAAGAATATATCAATTATCATCGTGATTCTCCAGTAAACTCATCGACAACTATTATTATTTTAAATATTAGTTACATGAAAAAATTACAATATTTGCTAAATTTAACAGAAACAAAAACTATAGCTAACTATGTTATGTGGAAACACATATACAGCAATTTGGAGTCAGCTAAATTAGCCCTCAACTATAATTATCTTGGTTTTATAATAGATAAACTTCCAATTGCAGTGGGAGCAATTTTTGTTCAGTATTATAATCTTTCTAAGTTAAAAAATGCTCAGAATAATTCTTTAAAAATAAGTTTGAATATCAAAGAAGAATTTTTAGAATTGATCAAACAGGCTCATTGGATGGACGATGAAACAAAGAAAAAAAATACAGAAAAACTTGAATTATCCAACAATATTATTGACTATCTAAATAAATTTACAAATAATTCGATAGTTGATAAATTTTATGAAAATTTAGAGCTATTTGATGATGAAAATGTTTTTTGAGTAGTTGGACTTCATCGAATATGCCAGAGAAATGGCATTAAATAACAGTTCAAAATGATAAACAGGCATCTCAATATTATTGAGTAAAATATTCATAAAAAATATATACCTACTTATATCATGCAATATATGAATGTTATTTGAAGCTACTCGATTAGAATTTATACAGCCTTGAAGCAAGTAAAACTCAAAATAATAAAATTAAAAATATAAAAAAAAAAAATTTTTAAATATAAATATTGCAAATTTAACTTGATACAAAACTTCATTGTTACTTGAAGGTTATAATGATAAAATCCAAATAAAAATTTCAACGTTATTTTTTGTCAGTAAAAAAATAAGTACATGCGCATATCAATTATCAATATAAAAAAGAAATATGCGGAAGAATAAATTGAAACAATATTTATATTATAATAATAATATTTTGTTGTAAAAAAAAAAAAAAAATAATAAAATGAAATAACACGTGCCTCATAAATGTTTGAAAATAATTCTTAAAAATTAATAATTTTTTCGGTTATCAATTTACAATATCATATCTTTAAAATAATAAACTAATGATCTCATTTCAAGTATGAGTTATATATGTTACTTTATTGAACATTTTTAATAAAATATTATTAATCACCCGCTCATCATTGAAAAAAAAAAAAATAAATAAATGGATGAACAAATTCTTGTTCATCGCACTTATTTTTCATGCAATTTTATCTAGTTTCTGCATTTTTTTTTATTATTTTTTATTTTAAATAATAATTAAAAACTATACCAATTCTAGAATTAATAATGACGATAGTTTCATCGTTCTTAATTAGATTTTTTTTTCTTTTTTTCGAGTCACCTGACTGATGAATTTATTTTTGTCACACATGATAAGATAACAGAATAAAAAAAAATATATTTCGGGGTTTGACCAATTTTTCAACCACCTATAAGGTGACTCAATAGATGCGTCATATATTTTATGAGTCATGTCAATTAAATAACATTTCAAAATATGATGAAATAAAAAAATATATTTCTGACTTTTTTCAAATTGACGCATGCTTCCCTCGAGCCATTAAATGTTGTTAGTGTATTAGTTAATAGTCAATTGATAAGAATTTTAGTATAAATTGAGGTGTAAAGTTGTCGGAAAGTTCATAAGAAAAATAAAATTGTCAGCGAGTGAAGCGCATTGTTAAAGACTGCACAAAAATGAAGGAAAAGCGAGTATTCGTAATTTTACTATTACTTTCATTAACTGGACTTGTTTATGGTAAGTGAAAAAAAAGAAAAAAAACAATTGACACTATTTTTTTTTTATAATGTGAAATTAATTAAACATTTATTTCAATCTCAATGCCAACCAGTAAATTTTGAATTTAATGAAAAATATTATCGATCAATTGAGTATAGTATTTATCAATTATTTAGTAATTTTTAAAAGTTATTACTTATTATTCTCATCATAATTATTTTATTAAATATATATATCGATATACAATTATTTATACATGTATCTACATAAATATTTTTTTTTTATTCGACAGGTAATCAACCTTCCTTAACTGAAAAAAACGTTTGTGATATTTGTGATACACCTGCTTGTGCTCATGCTGGTAAGAAAAACAATACTTTATTATTATCAAACTATTCATTTAAATTAGACAGAAGATAAAAAAGTTATTCTTGATTATTATTCTTTTAAATTAAAATGTCATTAAGCATTCGATTTAATCATTCTATATATTGGAATTAGTAATAAAATATATGTATTTTTTTTTTTTTTCATCCGGATATTCAGCTTCTCGGATGTTGAAAATGATAGATCCAAGTGTTGAGCCTTGTCATGATTTTTATCAATTTTCCTGTGGAGGTTTTCTAAATTCTACCGAATCAACTGGCGGTTTAAGTCAAGCAGAAAGACTTGTAGAAATAGATGATAAATTTCTTAAATATCTTGAAACAATACTTAACCAAAGTCGTTCAATTAATGAGTATAAATATTTGAAGCTTGCCAAGACGTTATACAAAGCTTGTGATAATAAAAGTTATGATATACTTTCCGATTCGATGGAGCCCAGTGGAGGCTGGCCTCTTTTAAAAGGATCTCAATGGAATGAAAGTGCATTTAATTTCAACAAAACCATATTCAATGTTGGTAATACAACACAATGGAACAATTATTTTTTTGCATTTGAGTTATATCCGAATACTTCTCATATCACCATATCACCATATTCATCTAAATTGAGTTTAGAAGATTTTATTGAAGGTCGTAATAATACTAAAGTCAATGCTTATTACTTTGAAATGGTCTGCCTTCAAGTTTATTTCTTGGATTTACTATAAAAATGTAGAAGATGTCCTTGGAAAAATTCTCGATTTTGAGATTGAGCTAGGTCGTGCAAGACTTTCAAAAGAACAACAATTAAATCTATTTTTTGATACAGTTGAAATGACACTCAGTGATTTGAGAAATTCTTATCCTTTTTTTGATTGGCAAGAATATATTAATTATCATCGTGGTTCTCCAGTTAACTCATCAACAACTATTATTATTTCAAATATTAGTTACATGAAAAAATTACAATATTTGCTAAATTCAACAGAAACAAAAACTATAGCTAACTATGTTATGTGGAAACACATATACAGCAATTCGGAGTCAGCTAAATTAGCCCTCAACTATAATTATCTTGGTTTTATAATAGATAAAGTTCCAATTGCAGTGGGAGAAATTTTTGTTCAGTATTATAATCTTTCTAAGTTAACAAATGCTCAGAATACTCTTTTGGAAATAAGTTTAGATATCAAAGAAAAATTTATTGAATTGATCAAAGAGGCTGATTGGATGGACGATGAAACAAAGAAAAAAAATACAGAAAAACTTGAATTATCCAAAAATATTATTGGCTGTCTAAATGAATTCACAAATAATTCCGTAGTTGATAAATATTATGAAAATTTAGAGCTATTTGATGATGAAAATGTTTTTAGTTCGATCGAGAAAATCAATTTATTTCAACGAAAATATACATTGACATATAATAACGAAAATATATGGCCACTGATAGGATCTATCATGATTGGTACATCTGCTGCTTTCGTTCCTTATTTCAATTCCATAAGTATTTTTTCTTTTCTCAATGTACCAGAATTTTTTCTTAATTCTATATATAAATATATATAATGTAAATGTAATTGATTTGTTTCAGTGATTCCGTATACAGTTCTTAAGAGTGACTTTTTTGATTTTGAACAACCAAATTACATAAATTACGCTGTGTGGGGTTCAATAATGGGCCATGAAATTAATCATGGTTTTGATATTACAGGAAAAAGTTTTGACGCAAGTGGTCGTTTAAATGATTTCTGGACAGCACATTCAACAAAAAATTTTCATAACAAATCCAAATGCATCATTGAACAATATGAAAATTATACAGTTTCAGAATTCGGGTTGAAGGTGATTATTTAATGTGATTTTGTTGTTTTTTTTTTCAACCATTTATCTATATCTGAGTATTTTTGTCTTTTTTTTCCAGTTGAATGGACGTATTACACAAGGTGAAAATGTTGCTGATATGGGTGGATTGAAAGCTGCTTACCGAGCACATGAAGAAACAGTAAATATGGATAAACGCCTTCCTGGTTTGGTCTACACGCCAAAACAGTTGTTTTGGATAAGTTATGCGAATTTATGGTGTAACAAAACTACACTAGAAGATATACAATCAAATATTGATGATGAACATGCACCAATCAAATTTCGAATAGTTGGACCTTTATCGAATATGCCTGAGTTTGCAAAAGATTTTAATTGTCCATCTGGATCCTCTATGAATCCAGATAAAAAATGTTCTGTCTGGTAAAATATTAATAATAATATATTATAACTGTCGGTTCAAATAATCGAAAACAACGATTTTATTTACTAAAATAATCACGAATAAAAAATTCTTTGAGAATATTAAAAAATTTTAACGATAAATTAAATATAAAATTCATATACGTAATACTTATTATATATAATTATTATTATACTTAAAAAAAAATTAAATTAAATTCCAATTTAAATTTTAATTCAATTGGCATAATCAAACAATTGTCAAATAATTGCATCAAACAATAGTTAAAAATAATAATCAAGCATCTCAATATTATTGGGTAAAATATTCATGAAAATTATATACTTATGTCATGCAATATATGTATGTTATTTAAAGCTACTCGATTAGAATTTATACAGCCTTGAAGCAAGTAAAACTAAAAATAATAAAATTAAAAATATGAAAAAAAAATATTTAAGTATAAATATTGCGAATTTAAGTTGATACAAAACTTCATTGTTGCTTGAAGGTTATAGTAATAAAATACAAATAAAAATTTCAACATTATTTTTTGTCAGTAAAAAAATCAATTACATTCATATCAATTACCAATATACAAAAGAAATATATGCGGAAGAATAAATTACAACAATATTTATATTGTAATAATAATATTATGTTGTAACAAAAAAAAAAAAATAATAAAATAAAATAACACGTGCCTCATAAATATTTGAAAATAATTCTCAAAAATTAATAATTTTTTCGGTCATCAATAAACAATATCATATCTTTAAAATAATAAACTAATGATCTCATTACAAACATGAAATATATAGGTATGTTACTTTATTGACTCTTTTCAATAAAATATTATTAATCACACACACTTCAACGAAAAATAAATAAATAAATAAAAGGATAAACAAATTCTATCACACTTATTTTTCATGCAGTTTTATGAAGTTTTTTTTTTATCATAATATATGTATGTCATTTTAAGTTTCTCGATTAGAATTCGTTGGACACAGTAAGACACTGACGCCACAAAAACAACAAGATATTTACAAGCCTATGAAAATTACGCCAATTATATTTTCTTAAACCGATATTTTAAAAGCAGTATTTTACTTTTTGGAAAAGGAAAATACATATCAATAAAGCGAACGAAAATAAAATGTCCATTATTTGTTTATGGAATTACCAAATTCCTTTCTCTGACTCGTTTATTGGTTTTTGAATTTTAAAGTTTCATCTTTAAATTTTAAGCATCCTTTTGTCTTTTCTTTTTATATTTTTTTCGGCAAAATTATTCTAAAAATTCTAAAAATTATTTTTGTTATAATTTTGTATGATTTATCAATTTTATTAATATAAAATATTAATTGAAATAATTCAATATTTATTTCATTATTTTAAAATATTATATAATGTAGTTTTAATTGTTTTTATTTTATATAAATTTTATATAAACTAGGTTTTTTTCGTTGACACGTTATGAGCACACATTTGACATGTTTTTTATCGCGGAGAAATATTTCCGAGCGTTTCTCCACCCAAGTCGATTCGGAAAAAATTCGTAAAAAATTTCTCCGCGGTGAAATTATTTTTTTCGCATGTTTCTCCGCGTATTGTCATCGTGGAAAAATATTTCCGAACGTTTCTCCACCCAAGTCGATTCGGAGAAAATTCGGAAAAAAAATTTGATATTTTTCTCCACATGGGTCAATTTGGGAGAAATTCGTATTAATCGCGGAGAAATTCAGGAGAAATCGCGGAGAAATATTTTCACCAGGGTGGAACTAAAAATAAAAAAACAAAATACACGATATTTGCTCAATAAAAATGTAAATGAGTCGTATTTAACGTGCTACACTTCTTTTTTTTTCATGAAGAAGCTTTTAACACGGTGTGCCCCACGTCTTGCTTTCTGTATTTCCAACCGTCAACTCCTTACAACTCATTTGCGACAGTCATGGATGTCGACTTTTGTAATGCGTTTAAACTGTACCCGATTTCTATTATAGCCCAGGGAAACCATGAAAAACCTGGGCAGTACAGCCGGCTTGCGCCTATCATAATTGAACAAATACCGAATATAGAAGATATCCGAGATCAAATTGGCTCCAGAAAAATATTACAAATGAATTTACTAAACAGTCATACACTCCATCCAGATTTAGCTGAAATTTTCGATAAAGTTACTATCAGAAGAGAGTATCGCGATTTCAGTTTTAATGATGAAAGTACGGGAGAAATTGAGACCCAAAGATTGGTGTAAAAGGAAAATAATGACACAAAAAATAAAGAATCAGTCAATATGTATACTATGTTCAGTCGCTATTATAAAATTGACAAAAGCAATCCAACGATAACCAAAGACATAGAGTATATCCGAGTTCAGTCAAGTGAAAGATTACAAATAAATCTATCAAACAATGCAAGTGCATTAAGTAATCTTACTAACATCGGAGGGCATAATTCTGTACGAGAGTTTTCGTTGGACGAAACTCTAATGATAAATTATGCTGAACGAAATTCGAAAGAACTTGGTTTTATGGAAAGAAGTACTGAACTTGGAACCAAAAACAAAAATATTATAACAATGTTCGCAATATTTGCCAAAAAATATCGTGAACAAAGTAAAAATACTGGAACAAAAAATAAAAATGTAAAAACAAAATACACTATATTTTGTCAATATTATATAATTAAAAAAACAAGTATATGTATAAATTGTTCCCTAGATGAGTCAGGCTCCGGTAATTAACAAAAAAAAAAGATAAGTTATCAGGAACTGATAAAGAGATTCATTCAATGTAACATCTACAGAAGCTGCCTCTCACCGATAAATCTTTTGCCATCAAAATTCATTGACAATGAAATAATGATTGCCAAAAGAGTTATGTACTGCGGAGCTTCTATAGACGAAATTGCCCTGGTAGTAATATTTCTTCATTTTTTTTCAACTTTCTCCGCCTTTTTTCCAACTTTCTCAACCTTTTTACGAAAATGACCCATGGTTGGAGAAAAGTTGGAAAAAAGTTGGAGTAAATTTTTAGTTGGAGAAATTGGTCCACCATTTCTCCAACCATGGATCATTTTCGTAAAAAAATGGAGAAATGGCGGAGAAAAGTTGGAAAAAAGTCGGAGAAATATTTCTACCAGGATTTTTCTTTATATTCAGTGATTTTTTCTGTATATTTTTTGATATTTTCCCATATTTATATTTACTAATATTTACCCATATGTATCTTATTTTTCTTTATATTCAGCGATTTCCCTATATTTTCCTGTATATTTAATGATATTTTTTCATATTTATCGTATATATACGAGCACATTGACGCGCTACGCGCGCTTGTATTCATAATTTCTAAAATGTTTATTGTTTATTATTGTTATAAAAAAATGCATGAGTAGAAATTCACAAAAAAATATATTTTTTTACTTTTTCAAAGGTCCTTTATTCAATGGATTTTTCAGAAATACTGTGCAACAAATATTTATTGTAAAAAAAAATATTGAAAATAAAAAGACCATTAGAAAATTATGAAGTTAAAATTTTTTAAAAGTTGAAATAATTTTTTTTACAATAAATATTTGTTGCACAATATTTCTGAAAAATCCATTGAATAAAGGACATTTTGAAGAAGTAAAATATATTTTTTTGTGGATTTCTACTGATTCATTTGTTTATAACAATAATAAACAATAAACATTTTATGTGTCGCGCGGTCTATCAAGCGCTCGTATATGTTACCGATTTAATCCTTCGAAGATCACTCTTTGTTTATTTGATTTATTTCGTTAGCAACAAAAAATCAAACTGAGTCTCACTCACTCTTTTTTTCTTTTGTTTTTTTGTTGCTAACGAAATAAATTAAAAAATAATAGAAAAAGGCAAACAGAAAGAAATTCATATAGGAGTAAGTGAGTGAAAAACAATGACCAATCAAATGTCCGGAAGACCGATGATGTTTGTCCTTTTTATGTAAGGAATATTTATATCACATTATTCAATCATTTGGTTTTTATCTATTATATTTCACTTTAACGAAATAATATTTATTATATAAAAGCGAGACCCGACCATACTTGCGAGACAAGACCGAGACCTGGTGCGAACGAGCGAGACCGATATTTATATGTGGATCGATAATTTTGACACAAATATGAAATGCCTAATGGGCAGTCATTTGAAGCTTGAGTGCGATTAGTTAGCGATATGAATCGACAGAAATACGGTGGATTTGACGTGCATCATTGATGAGTATTTCCGGTAGATTACAACTGACCAAGAGCCATCAGACACAGTCCTTCGGGTCACGTGTTTGTGTTTGTCATTCTGTCTTGTCACGAATCAATCATTATTGAATAAAGTCAACTCTATACAATTTGCCCAAAAAAGACGCTTTTAACTGTTAATAAAATACAGATTTTCACGTGATACAAATCCATTAGACAGAAAAAAAAATCATTTTTATTCAAGGACCCTTTGTAATTATTAAAATATATATAAATATAATATTTTTATTGTAGCACCACCTATACTAGATGCATGATCAATCATTAAACAAAAAAAAATGTATAACACGATATAATTAATTTATTTTGTCTTTTTTTTTTTTAATAAATTATTACAGTATAAAGTCTGTTAATTTATAAATATTAAGGTACTTTAATATTGTATATTGACTTCTTACTTTACAAAAGACTGAGATGCTCAAAGTAAACATGATTGACGTAAATGTAATTTTACTGATTGCCTCATCAAAAAGAAAATTCAAAGTCTTTTTTTTCTTTTTTAATTTAAATAATTCTGTCACATATAAACGTTGTCAGAGAAGTATATTAAAAATTAATAAATTCTGTAGGGATATATATTTTTTGTAACGTTAATTTACTTGCTTCATTTTCTTGTTACATTTAAACGATGAATTTTTTTTTTTCAGCTATGGTTGATTGACAGCCTTCATCCACTAATTGCTAAACCATTTTAAAATTTTTTTGTCTCTCGTTTCTATTCCTCTTTTTGCCTTTGGTTTTTTTTTTTTTGAAAAATTTTTTAACATTTTTTTTTTTTTAGAATGAACTAGTAAATGGTTCAACAGGTGTTGAAGTTGAGTCGCGAAAAACTTTTATTTGTCCGCGAGTACGAAACTGGGGAAGGAGAGCGATGAAAGCTAACCCCCAACGTTGAGGAGGTCGGTGGAAAGAGAGAAAAGTAAACGCAGAGTTAAACGAGCACGGGAGTCTATTAGTTTATCCTGGCAAAAACACACTTTATATAGCCACCTTCCACTTGTTTCCATTCTATTCGATCAAATTTCATTTTCTTCTCAAAATTTACCATTTTATTTTTTATTCAATCTGCTTATCGTTCAATGTACATTTAGTCTTTTATTTAATCAAAAATATATTGATTTTGTTATCAAACTACATAATATACAGTCAATAAAAATTTGATTACAAAATGTAATTCAATTCACACGAAATGTCAGAATCAGTCAGCATCAACATCAAAAATTCCAGTCATGAATATCAATTGTGTATAAATTTGCAATAGCCTGAATATTTTTCTATTCATCCATAACATGAATCATAACTTGTTCTGCGTCACGAAGTGCACCACAAAGGTCAATAAAAAAAAGTCAAAGAAACATGCGAATTCATTGCCCTCAATGATAATAATTGTGTACAACATAAAAGTAAAAATTTCAGCCAGAATAAAGGTCAAACTTGAAGTACATTTGATCATCAAGATTTGACTATTTTTTGAAGGATTAAAAACATTATCAAGTCAAATTTAATTGCAAAAAAATAGTACTAAATTTAAAAGCTATTTTACAATGCCATTTTAGATCTACCTTCATTTGCTTCAGCACTATCTCATTTGACATTATATCCTATCAGCCAAAAAGTAGGGAGATAGAAATATAAATATAAAGAGAGAAAGAAAATACGATTATCTGCCACGCATTTATTTATTTATTGGATGGAAATTTTGCTGATTAGCATCGTGCGGACTGCACTAATGCGTTGTGTCTCGTTATTCATCTATTTGAATGAGTCCCTCGGGTAAAATACTGAACCCCATTGAACCAAACATGCTGTTAGAATATACTATTCTTTTTCATGACTATGCATTAACTTATTTTACAATATCAATTATTAAATAGATTTTAAATACATGGAAAATACGAATTTTTCTTTCACATATTTATCAGCTATAAATGGTACTCATCATAAATATATTAATACAAATTTAATACTTATCGATCAACGAGTGAAAATATAAAATTTTATTTGGTTTTATGCCAAACCATTGCAAAATAAAAACGCGGGAACAAATTGTCAAGTCATGAGGAAGCCAAGAAATCGAATTCCAGAATGATCAGACTGACGGAATCTCGATCTCAACTGGAATAGGGGATATACTAAAAGTTCTTTCATCTAAATTTCAAACGTTATCTTTTTATGTATCTATCCTTGCATTTTCTTCATGTTTTTATTCTTTCAAATCTTTCAACCCCTCTCTCATTTTGTCTTTCATCTTTTCATATAACCCAAACCAATTTAGGGTGAGTGGGTTGAAGCCAAGGAACTTTGTCTTTTTTCTTAACTCATCTTTGAAAATTATGACATCGTTTCAAGCGTCTCAATGAGTCCGGGTGGATTCCAATTGCTTGCGATTCAATTCAATGTATATATATGGTTTTATCGAATATTTGTATTTCGTTCCATTAGTCAACAATAGCTTGAATTTTTTTTTCTCGATATACGCTATTTTATCACAAAAATCATAAGCTTCATAAAAAAAAATTTTTATCTTTTTTTGGCATCAAATGTGTCAGTTGGATTATTAATAAAATTCTAATATATGATTTAGGATATATTTAATGTACAATAAAATTGAATAATTATGATTGATCTAAAGAAAAGCTTTTTGTCCCGGGACGACGATCCGTCAGTTGTTTGAAAACTTATTATCTTCCCACTCTTCTTTCTGCACTTATCACTATGACTGATGAATTATAAAAAAAAAAACATCAAAAATATACAAAAACTTATTGACTCTATACAATCATCTTTCAAGCATCAGTGAATTCTAAAAAAAAAAAAAGAGAACAAAAAGCTTGCAAAGCTTTTTTTGTTGGTAAAAAAAAAAACGACAAGTAAAATTATTTTATGTTAATTTCTAGTTGAATAATTATTTCTTGATTCAAACTGTTTTTGTCAGTAAATTTATTTGTTACAGTTTCAGTTTGTGTAATAGAATCTACAATCAAGTGGGTTTATGTTAGAGTGTATATATATTCTCAATGTATATACATATTACATATACATTTATGTATATATATAAAAACAGAATTCAAAGTTCCAGGACATCAAATCCATCACGTCTGCCTGGGGCCAAAAGCTACAGATACTACTACTACAATGACTCTGTGTGCAGTCATCCCCCGAGACGGATAAATACTTATTTAACGCGTTTATGCATGCAGCCGCGGTAGCGATACGACCCGTAAATCTGTCCAAAGAAGCACAATGCTGCTAATTATATTCTCTGATGCAAACGAGTAAGACAGACTTCTCTCTCCAATTAAAGAAAAGTACAGATAAGAAAAGGGTACAAACGGGGAAAGAGGGGAATATGACTATATATTTTGGCGAAAAAAAAAGAGTCAAAAGGGGGATATGTATGAGGGTACATACCTGATAGTTTTGTCCAGTATTCTCCAGCTTTAGAATGAGCGTAGATTTATTGCTAAAGAGTAAAAGAAAATGTCGACCCATGCTCATACGGTACTTGGCAGTTTTGTGTATGTCTCTGTGTGTGCAAGAGAATAAGACTGACAACAATAGGCAAAAAAAGAAAAAGCATGACACTCTGTGCTCTGGACTGATTCAAGTAAGACAAAGATAAAAAATACAAGAGCCATCATTATATATGGCTGAATGTATATATGAGAAGATGAGTTTGTAAAAGAGGGGGTGCTTGTAGAAGCAGTAGTGGAAAAAGAACAAAGCTATAAATTTCATCCCCCTACGTCTCTTCGTTGCTATATCGCTGATTTATAAATATGACTGTAGCAAAGTATAATAATACGTAGCCACCGAGCCGCGACGGGGCGTCTCGTTTTTCCTCTCTTTCTCTCTTTTTATAACCCCCCTCATTCTCCTTCTTGCCGCCCGGCCAACTTTCAACCATATACCCCACATGTATACACACTTTGAACCAATACTTTGTCTTTTTTTACCCATCAACATTTACTGCTCTGTGTTGTATGTCTAACCCTGATACACAATTTCTGTTGATTCTCTATTACCTTATTCTTGTCTGTTGTTTCATTTGTAGTTCATATTCTCTCTTGTTCTTCAAACAACTCTCTAACGTTACTTTTTCTTTCTCTTGCCAATAGGTATTATCTTGCCAAGAGTGTTACTCTATTTCATTCGGCACCTCTTTTCCTTTTGTCATTGGTCTTCATCTATTCAATACGGCTTTTGTCTTTTAACTCAATTGGTACGTTACCGACTGACCAAGATAACTGGGAAATTCTTTTTCGGTTTACTCTATCTCTATTACGCTTGCATACAATCATGCTTGAACAATGAACAGATGTAATTGGAAATTTATTTAAATCTGGGTTTTTTGCTATGATGATTGTGAACGCGTATGAAAATATACATACCTAGAGTTGAAATTTCAAAACAACAAAAGTGCGCTGTGAAGAGAATGCATGGACCAAAAAGAAGAAAGTTAAGTATACGAATGATTTTCTGACTTAAAATTTGCAGCGAAAACAATCATACATTTTCATTTTTCGTTTCTCTTTTTCTTCTTATTTCGTTGCTGATTTCTCTTTACTCTTCTTTTACCATACCGTCTTTTTCTACAGTGGTAAAAACGTCACTTGCAGAATATAATCAGAATTTGTAGACGAGTGGTAGTTGCTAGCCCCGAAGGGGTTAGTTCGGCATGGTGTTACCAGGGTTTGAGATGCCAGGCTTTATTAAGGCGTGACAAGAAGTTTGTCCTGATGAGTGCACGACACCATGCTATAGAACAAACCCGCACATTACTTGATTTACATTCAAAAGAATATATACTTGAAATAACACGATAAAAGATTAAACGTACAATTATTATTAATTAAAATATAATCACAATAATATTTAAATCAACAAAGAAATATAATTATTCATTTTTCATTTGTCAATAAAGCTTTCAAGCTTATGAAAAAGCTCGAGTTATTGTCACATGTCATGATATACGTTACGCAATTTGCGTGACGTTATATATCACTAAAAGATTTGATGCGTAACTAGTTTTACCATGCGGTATAATTTATACCCTACACAATAAAAGAGAAGATAAATAGTTATGGTCTTTTTTTGATTGAATTTTATTCATTTTTATAGCATTCAAGTAGCTAATCTAAATTTTTTTATATACAAGATAGAGTTTCATTTTTGTTTTAATTTATTATATTGAATTTTTAAGTTTTATTTTTCTGAAAAAAAACTATATTTTTTATCTTTTAGGTATTGATTTACATGAGAAAAATAAAATAGACAAATAAATTTATATTCTAGATGTATTGATCGAACTGTGTTTATTCATAAATCTATTGGAAAAACACTAAATTACATATGTGTTTTATTAGTTAAAAAATAATGATTTATCGAGCATGCCAATGTAGCGTTGGACCGTGAATCGACTTTTATCCAGCAAGGAGAATCTTTTGTGTTCACATCTACCTGGAAAATATACTGTACCTAAAACTTTTTTTTTTTTTGTATCATGCTACTTCAAAAAATGACATAATTTCTCGAATGAATATCTGTAAAGCATGTCAATAATGAACGGGAGCTTTTTTGGGCATTAATTTTAATAAGGAAAAACTTATATTCTCCGTATCATTTTTCATTGGATGTTAGTCACACATTGTCTTTTGGAAAATAAAAAAGTTAAGGGTTAACTGCATTAAAATTGGTGGGCCAAGTGAGATTTTCCCAGCCATCCACAGGTGAACAAAATTATTTTTCACGCGATAGGTATACGACTTCACAGGGGTATCACCGACCCTAAAAAATTTACCTATATCTACCGATGAAACTTTTTTTCGGGAAATTAATTTAGTTTATCGGTTCATCACCTTTCAAAGATGAAACCTGGTCTGTCTCAGTCATCAACATGATAATTATAATTGATAATAATAATATGTAAACAGAAAAATGTTTAAGGTATTCTTTTTCATGTGAATTAATGACAACTAATTTTTTAAATGAACAAACAATTCTCCATGACTTTTAGAATTCTAACAAATGAAAACATTAACGTTTACTATTAATATGAAAATTTATGTGGAATAATTAAAAAAAAAAAAATGAACAGTTGTCATCGGTAATTGCAAGAGTTAAATAAATAGAAGAAAATGATCTTATTTTTTGTTTGGTTTTTTCCATAGTAACGAGTTAATAAATTAACGATCAAATAAAAAGCTAAGAGATTCGATCTCAATTTTAATTAAACTGTACATACATCTGTGAAAGTATAGTATGATTTATATACAACAATTAATCAATAAATATTTATCAATTAATATACGTTTATTCATTAATATATAATCTCAATATAATTGTTAAGTTGTGATCAGTGATTTAGAAGACGAAAAAAAAAAAAAAACGGATCTGTGATCTGTGTTTAAATTCGTGATCTGTTTAGAAATACGTTTTTCATACGTTCATGAGTTGTTTTAAAATTGTCGAAAATAAAATTAATTATTAATCAGTTAGTACGAATATATTAATAGTTAGTACCGACTTGGTGGTGGTGGGTGGCAGTCAATTATATTTTTATTTGTATCACGAATATTTCTCCGACTTTTCTGCGACTTGGAGTAAAGTTGAAGAAAAGTCGGAGAAAGTCGGAGAAATATGTCCACGAGGGAATAGATTATTATATTACTCAATTATTGTTAATATATAATTAAACGAAAAAAAAAAAAAAAAAAGGTTTTTAATATAAAAGCAAGTGTCAAGTGTTTAAAATCGTGTTTATTTATTTTTTACAATTTATTTTTTTTTTTTACAGAAAAATATGATATCAAGTGTACACACGTATGATGACGCATAGCTAATGGTATTTTCCACTGTTCACAATTACAACACTATATTTGCTTCTGTTTCTTTAGATTCTATATAGACTTAGGACTGTCAATATGGCATGATTAAGAATATATGGACAATGGACATATATGATGACGTTTATGCAGTCATATGAAGTCATATGTTTGTTTAATGTCTTTCTATGACTTAAGTCAAATTTATTTTGACTTCATATGACTGCATAAACGTATATACTAAAAATGACTTCACGTCACGTAACGTCATATTTTTTGTTTCAAAATATAACGTTATGTCATTTGAAGTCATCATGAAGTCCATCTTTTTTATGAAAAAGTAATAGTAAAAAGTATTTTTAAATTATCACCAGTCATTTGTAAGTATGCATTTAAAAATATATATGTTATGCATTCGTGTACTAATGTGACAATAATGACTTCAATAATGACTCTTCAATATTATTAGAGTATTATTAAATAATATACGAAATTTGAAGAGTATTATTGGCATCATTTATGGATGAATTTTGACTGAAGAATACTTATTCAATTAAAATAAACCAAATAAAAAACACGCATATATTATTTATATTATTATTTTAAGTTTGGAAAGCCTGAAAGTAACTGATTAATTGACCAAATTTTTGTTCTGTACAGTCAAGTTGCTCCAACTGGATCACGATGTATATTGTCCCACTTCCATCACCGGAGTTTACTTTCCTGGTCTTAGTTTAAAAAAATAATAGATTCTCATCGAATCACATGTCATTTGACGACTTTCGAATCCAATAAAATAAATATTTTATATAAAGACAGTCTAGGGGATGTTCAAGCAAACAAATCATCGATCAATATAAATTCAAAAAAATTAAAATACCTTGTATGTTTGTCAATGAAATAAAATTGTTTTTTTCATTTTTCATCTTTTTTTTTTTGATTGGTAAATTTGTCAAATAAAATTTTTGACAATTTTCTACTATTTACTTTCAAAATTAGGGGTTTAAATTAAGTTCTAAAATTTTATTTTTACAGAAAACCGATTTGTTTTACAAAAGAAATTCTTTAAACTTTTATAGGGATACATTTTAATTTTTTTTCAAGAACAGGGAGGGTTGTGTAAAAATTGAAACCCCTATATGAATCTATACAAATAAAAAAAAATTATTACAAATTAAACAAAGGTAATAAAAAATTGCTTATTTTTTTTTTTTAATACGGTGAGAAAAATGACTCGTCACTGTGTCACATATAGATGCAATGGATCATTTTAATTTTTCCAAGGACCTTTAAAAGAGAAAAAAAAAATTGTTGAATGTTCAAATTAACTATACCCATACAAGCATTCATATATGTAATATATAAAATGCTAGATGTTATAAATTTGATTCTTACGCGTGGAAAATCACAGTTGATTTGTACGATAGATGACTCGTTGCTTGGTCGTACGTCACAGTACAATGTTATTTATTGGCAGCAGCTGACATTCAAACGTAGTGTTTGCTATCCCATAGCTACCCCACTCTCCCTTTAATACTTTCCTTTATCACCTTCCTATGAATTTTTTTTATTTTTTCACCCTCCATATGGAATACTACGTATAATGTCCATCCTGCACGCATTTTTCAGTTTACACTATCGTTGTTTTTATAAATGTTTCACTATTTTTCTCTCGTTTCTTATTTTGCTTGTTCCCTTATTTTTTTTTTTTCCCACTGACAGATATGAACAAGCTACCTCTCAAGTGTCTCATGGTACTTTTTAAATGACATACTACAAATCAGGAGACTCAAACGTGATGATCTCACTTGCAACAGCATCACATAGTTTCCTTTTGTCTGAAGATATGTCCTGTCATCAATTTTCATCTGTTAATTTGTCGAAATTATTTTTTAATTAGTTTATTTGATAGATTTATCAATCAACTAATTAAATTATAATTAGCCCTTTATAAAACTAACATTTTTTATTCAACAAATTGATGGTTCTTAAATCTAAAATTATTTTATTTTTAATTCTACATTTCGTAATATTTCGTTTAATTTATCTAACGTTTGGAAATTTTGTTACACCTTGTATATACACATTCATCTGTCACCAATAAGTCAGATTTATTTCCAGTGTTGAAAAACATACCAGACAATTTCTTAGAGCACATAGAACGGTTCAACTTCCATATTTTGATTTGTGGTGTACCTTTGCTCAACTCAAATTGTCTATGAGCCGGTCAGTCATAAATTTCCAACAACTCGTAACTTCAATACACAATAGAGAAAAGAAAAAAAAATAATAACATATTCATACAATTAAATTTATTGGTACACTGAATAATAAAATAAAAAATCCAGGTGATTCAGTTTTTATTCAGATATTTTTTCTGTTAATTTTAAGCTTTTTTCTTGTCAATGAAATGTAATAATAAAAATATATATAAAATTACTTTTTTGATTTGTTGAATATTATTTTCATAAAATTAATAGATAACAGAATTCGCTTGAGTAACATACATGTATTTAAAATATTATAACGCTATATAGTTGTATTACTAATATCGTATGTGAATATGTACACATTCATGGGCATTATTGTAAATGCATATAATGCTGTAGGTTACTTTCACCGTTCGTTTTGATTTATTTGATATTACACTCATAAATTTATACCGGACACACGGTGGACTGAATTATGAGCTCGTCCTGAGATATAATCAGGCTCATCCGATTGAAGCTACATCAATGGCTACGTATAAAAAAAAAAAAAAAGAAAAAAATATATATTTCGAATTATGGGCATTGATCATGCATCAATCCCACATTTGAATTCTTTCATCATTGTAAAAAATATATATCTTTTGAATTACAACATCTTTTTTTTCCTGAATCTTGATAAACACCTTTTTTATTTTTGAATTTGATGACGCAAGATTAATACAAGTGTTAATTTTTAACGCAAAAAAAATATTACGAATCCAAATAGTTGCTTTTTTTTTGTTGATAAAAAATTATAACAATGTATACACATGCTACTTTTGTTACAAGGGTTACTCTTGTCTGTCTAAATTACTGATCAAATTCATGATCCGTCGCTTACAACTCCACCCAACGACCCCACAAAAGTACGGCATAAACTCCACCCCCTACCTTAAATCACTCATTCTTTAATAATAGACAGATCCCATTATAATACTGAAGATTTATGTCCACAGGCCCCTTTTCTTTTTAACGATAAATTTCGTGGCTTTTCTGTCGTTTTTTTTTTTCATTCTTTCTCTCCTCTTGTATTTCTCGGATTAACGCAAACGAACTAACGACTTGTCCACGTACAATAGAGAAAAAGAAATTATGGATACAAAGGGAGAATAAAATTTTTTTGCAATGAATCGAATGAAATTTTTTATTGTTTTTTTTAAAAAAAAACAACATTGATTTTATATTTTTATTATTATTTGCAATATTATTATAAATTTATAAATTAATTTTACGTAGGTGGGAGGCTTCGCGTCACCTACGTATTGGATTTGTCTATCGAAAATTAAAAAACGCTCTCATTTCTTAAGTAATTGTCAGAGACACTTCGTGTTAGGACCAAAAGAAGCGTATTTTCAATCTCTTTAATTTGTATATTTTCGATTTTTTCTCAAATAATTATTAAAGTTGTCAGAGCCAAAAATGTTAAAAACCTCTTTTTCTTTTTTTTTTTTAATATTAAATAACTTTTTATCTGTAAGCGTGATCGATTTGCACCGAATAATTAAAAGTTTCCTTTTATTTTGATCTTTAAATCGCCGCTATTTTGAAAACGATATCTTTGAAACTCACGGAGTTATTAGAATTCTAATAGAAAAATTTGATGTGGCTGTTTTTTTCCCGATTTACATTGGAACCCAACAAAATCATGTTTTGTGGAGATTCGACGCACAGTGTTGGCAGCCCTGCTTAGTTTGTCTCACTCACACAGATGAACATATGTTTATGATAAAATTTCGTAGTGTTGTGACTAAACAATATGACATTTTATTTGAAAAAAAAAAAAAAATTACAGTAACTAATAATTGCACATAACCCACCGGAGTATTGAAAATTTTAATTTTCGTTATATATAATTTCTTAATTATTTAAATTATTTATTCATTTACTTGTTAATTTTATTCTGTAAAAAGAGTAAAAAAAAATTGGATATCTTTTAAATTATTATTTCTTTTTTTTCGTAATTTGTTTATTTTATTTATTTTTTTTTTAATTCTTCAAGTTTTTATAAGATTTGTGGGACTGAACGTTTATATGTAAAGATGTTTTTTTTTTTTATTCAAGTCTTCGTCATGTCAGAGATTGTGGTCAAAACTAAACGTTAGTCAGATATACCGAACCGGATCTATAAATATTGTTGAAATGTGTCAAATAAATCTAAAGCTTTTCTCAGATAAAAATAATAAAAAGAAATTTGAAAGTGATGGGATGATGGTCGACAACTTATATGTATATAGTGACCCCTATTTATTGCCGAATTAAACCGCGTCACCATTAATTTACATACTATATAGTAACATTTTAACGCCAAGAGTGCGTGTGATATCCAATGTGATGTCTGATATGTATGTATATACCAATCTACTTATAGGCAACTCAAATGCAACATCAAAATTCTCTCCCCAAGTTACACACACACACATATTAGCTCTTTTGCATTTTCATATTTCAATATTATTTGCATTTTATATTTTTATTACAATATATTCATTATTATTCTTTATAACCTAAGATTTATTATCAACGATTCGTTATGGATGAATTATCATGCTCTTTATTTTTTTATTTTTAACCCTTTTTTAGTTTTTATACAACTTCTGTTTGTACAATATACAACTTCAATTTTATCATTTTTTTCTTATTTATATCTGATCGCAATCTTGTACAAAATGTTTTTTGCAATTTCATTTATTCACATAAATATTTACTGCAAAATATATTCCATTAAATCGAACATCAATTCATTACTAACCCTTCCAGTAATATTTTAAAACTATAGATATATCCAGCTAAATACAAAAGAAAAATAAATAATTAAGATAAATAAAATCTTATTATGAAAAAAAAAATAATAAATAATAGTAAAAAATGTATAAAGTAACTATACCAAAAATCCTTTTGAATCGTAAAATTTTATTCGAATCGCAAAAAGTGTTTAATGTATTTTATGTTACTGGCAGCAAGAAAGCGAAACGAATACGAAGAGAAATGAAAAGAAAAAAAAAAAGCAGAAAAAAAATGATGATATTCGAAATATTCAGGAAGATTGGATGGAATTGGAAAGTATAGTACAATGGAAAAAGACGTGAGAGTCAAAGTGTCCTATAAATAAGGCTAAACGGGCAAGTCTAAAGAATAAAAAATAAAAAAAAAAGGTTTCTGCTTCGTATTCGCCCTCTTTTTGCTTTTGTCCTATATAAATGTAGTTGAGCAGTTTTGAAGAAACAAGAGTTTACACAAACTAAAATATAGAAACAGTACAAGAAGGGCTTGAGGGTTACATACATACATACAATTACACACATACATATGTTTTATAATGTGGGTGTATTGTACTGCTGGCAAACACAAAAAAAAAAAAAAAATGTGTTATCTCATTATACCCATAACGATGGTATAGAAGCAAACAAGCAAAAAGTGAGAAAGTAAATTAAAGAGAGAGAGGATGATATTTTAGTTGTATTCAGGGGTCGTTTTATCGAGCGACGATTCGCGCCATAAATTAGCAATTATTTAATTTTCGTAGGGGCACAGGTCCTTAGACGGCTCTAAATCAGTTTTCGTGCAAAAAGCACAGATAACTATGACGTATGGCCACGGGGATGTGAAGCTAGAGAGAAGTTGTACATCAGGATATATCGGTGAAAGGATATAGAGTTGGGGTTGGAGGTTTACTGAGTGTCGTAAAGTGAAGAGCAAATTGTATAAAAAAAAAATTAAAATAAGGTATAATAACACAAAAAAAAAAAAAATACTGTATCAAACAAAAGAATATATATTTTATAGGTACACACAATATTAAGTTAAAAACTTGTGTGAGCTTTTTATATTTTAAAATTATAATATTCTTTTTTTTTTTTGTGGTCATGTTGACATTTCTTGGTCAGTATTTTCTTTCTCTTTTTTTACTCTCGTTCCACATGTTCCACTAAACCCTTTTTTCACATCAACATTGCACATAAACTAGCTGATTCACATTATGTTTGTGTATATGTATGTGTGTGTGAATATATGAATGCGTATGTAAATGACGATTGCAGAATCTGTACGAGAAAACAAGCACACTAGCGCAAAGAGCTCAGGCACAATGGCAACTAGTTTTAATTACAAAGTAAGGTGAAGCGATCAATCATAATGATGTACGCGAGGCAGGCATAGCGGTGGCCTCTGGTGGGAGCAAAAATAAAGAGAGAAAGATATAGAAATGAAATGTTGTAAAGGGATGGAAAGATTGAAGAGTAAGGGTAAAAAAAAAAAAGATAGAGCATAATATCATGAGTATTAAAATGAAAGAGAATAAGAGAAAGAGAAAGAGATAGATATGGGTTATACTGTAAGGTACCCGAAGAGGAGGTACCCTCGCGTACACTTTGCGTATAATTTACTGGCACTGGATATACCTGAAGTTATATGCTATATACGGACGGATGCCCCTCCTGACGTTGCTGTTCCGCCACGTCGTTTCATCCTCTTCGCGAACTTAATATATATGCAATATAGAGAAAGAGAAGCTGCAGCCAGGAAGAAGGATAAGTTGAATGAGGAGAAGGACTATCTCTCACTTCTATACTCGTTTTGCTATCTCGTTTTCCTGTCGTGGTCGAGACTAGAATTTAACCCTCTATATATATATACTATTAGATCATGTATACCTTCATAATTTAAGTCTGCCAAAAATATCAGATGTGAACAAGTCATGATGTTTACGATTCACTGGATATTCTTACGAGAAACAACGATTAAAAATGAAATTGTTATACATTGTAAAAAACAAAAAATAATATTTTTTTTTTCTTCGATATTTTTTTTTTTATGTTAATTACATAATAATCTTCATGATTTATCATATATTTTTGTTATTAATTATAAATAAAATTAATTATTCAATTTTTAAATTTAACAAGTGATCATAATTTTGTTTTAATTTTTACAGTGTAAAAAAAAAAAATGTTTGTAAATATTTATATATGATATAGTTATATACTTGTGTACATGCATGATATATAAATTGCAAAAGAGACCCTTCAGGTATTTTTGAGCCAGCGTGACGAGTTCTGATGAAACTTCTCTACCTTGGTCATCATCTTGTGTGGCGAGCCGCAAGAACTTTTAGTTCATAATTTTTTTTTTCTTTTTTTTCTCAATTTATATTCTCTTCACTCCCTTTTGCTTACTCATATATACCATTCTCTCCCTTTTTTTTTCCTCCTGCTTTTAATGTATGTATTATCAGTCTCACGCATATACAACAAAAACATTTTATCTATAATATTACTCGCGTGACGATCCACCCAAGCTATCAGTCGCAGTTACCACCGGTCAACCACCAAACGTAATTATTTTACGTGATTAGATGGCTGTAGACTTGTCTTATTTCTTAAACTCAAGTCATCAACTCAAACAACTTTTCTCGCCACTAAATTACAGTACTTTTTTATCAAGTAATTGATTTTTTTTTCTTGTTTTTTTTTTTTTGTTCAAAACTCAATAATTGATGTTGTGTTTAAATTAAATCAAAATCATTTTATGGTGTGAAAAAATTACTTTTTTTTTTTTGCTATTTTTAACTGAAAATTTAAAAATAAAATATGTATTGTTGAATTTAGTACTTTAGGAGAAAGGGAGAGGGTCGTTCTAATGGGTCTAATAAATTTTCTTAGGGGTACGAGCTTTGAATTTCGTTGCGCATGCAACACGCGAGGCAACCAATGATTTTTGTACTGTCATGCCATCAGTAAATCGAATGAACAAATGAGGTTTTTTTTTTCCCGATTATTCTAGATGTTAATTATTATCTGGTGAACCAAAAACTTGAAGAAATAAACAAGACAAATAACAATCGCTTGATTTAAACAATCAACAAATAAATTTGTTTTTTTTTCGATTTATTTTAATGAAATTGAAGTTCAGTATTAAAAGTAAATGATAGTTTAATTTTTTTTTTAATTTTTTAATGTGTATATGTATAAGTAAAATGATAAAAGTAAATTTTGTTGAAACAAAAAATAATGACAAATTAAAAACAACAAAAATTTCAAGGTACTTCATTTCGAGATACTTCTGCATCTTGCAAATAGACATTTTTAAAAGGTCAGTTCTTTGAAGCGATTAATTAAATTCTCGAGTAATCAAATGTGTCATTCAGATGTCGACTTTTAATTAAACTTTTCGACATTATCTTTTTGCTTTATCATCGTTAAAATTGATTGGCGATTGAGCGTTGTGTCGTCGGCTATTTTAGTCAAATTTCATTCAAAGCCAGAAACTTATCAACAGTTTATTTTTATTTCAAAAATTACATATCACTTTTATCTTTGTATATTTATCGATAATGAATCAAACTTTAATAAAAATAATACATCAATTAATTTGAATGTAATTTGAATTACAATTTCAGTATCAAAAAAGTCTTTCAAAAAAAAAACTCGGGTAATTAAATTTTTGAAGTTTCAATTGTGAGATTTACTAAAGCTTTTGAAGAGCTTTTAAAGTTCTTTTTTTTCTGGCGAAATAAACTTTAAGCTAATTACATTAAAATATTACAAAATATTACAAACGAAACTTCAATGACAAAATTTTCAAACAAAATCTTTTGACTGAAATTTCAAAGTAATTTCAAAATAATGTCAAATTTATTTTGTGTAATAATTTTGTATCAAGAAATTACAAATAATAATAAATAAAAAAAAAACATATAATAAAGCCAAGAAGTTGTTTAATACATCGACAAACACATAAAACAAGTTCCAATCAAGAAAATATCAAAAATTTCAATTTTAATATTCAAATATTTTGACAAATTTATAAATCTCCAAAAATCCAATGTCAACATTTCAAACCACCCAAAGATGTCTTCATTCGAGTTTATATATTTTCATACAATTTTATTTTACCACCATTTTCATGCTTGATTATATCTTGAAAATGTCTTCTAGTCTCAGAGTCGTTTTCGTTGTCTGGCTAAAATCCAAAGAGGTAGGAGGGTTACCTTATGAGTTCCCAACTGCGTCATTTCTTCCTCTATTATTTTCAATGATTTTCTTGCAATCATCCTTTTCTTTAACTTTTCTCTTGCTGTGTTCTTAATCCACACACACATACACCAAGTCAGTAATATCACTTGGGAAAACGACCTCGACAAAACGCCAAGATGAGAAGGAAAAAGAAGCGACACTTTTGTCAATACATGCCAGCAGTTTCAACGCGTCGAAGAACTATAAAGACCACTCGTGTCACTTTTACAATGACAAAACTTTGTCTTCATTTTTTATTTCTTTTTTAATATTTTTACTTATTTTTTGTTTTGTATTATTTTTTTTTTTTTTTTTATATTTTGTAACAAGTGTAGGTGGTTGGTGATTTACGAATAGATGAGTCAATGAGACAGGGCTTGGATTCAACCCTCTGCTTCACTATATATTGACACACCATCACCTTTTTTTTTTTTTTCTCTTGTGATTTGTCTACACTCGTTTGAAAATCACTTACTTAATAGAAGAGCTCTTGCAAATGTTACAAAAAATATTTTCCCCAAATTAAAATTTTTATGTCACATAAATCTTCATAAGCACAAATAAAAAAAATATACTTATATATATCTATGATTTTTTGCTTATCCTGGTTTATTATTCATCGTAGAAATTTAATTTTCATATTGAACATAAACAGAGAAATAAAAAAAAAAAGCTCAGCAAGTTTGTTTAGAATAAAATGAAAAAAAAATATGGCAAGTTTATTTTGAAGAGAAGAATTTATAAAAACGTAAATATGATAGTATCAAGATTCGTATTTGATATGGACCGAAGATAGTGAGTTAAAGTATACTTGTGTTGGGTCAACACACAACTACTTATACATTGTATATACTTGTGGTCTTGTGGGTACAAAGAGAACATAACCATATGCACCCCCTACGTAGTGCATTTACGTTTCTTTGGTCTCTGTCTAATTCACAAATCTCTCAACAGTTTATTGCTATTTTTATAGGCTGAAATTCAGTATCCAAGTACTTACAACTGGCGTATATGTATGCAATGAGAGTATATATTTACAAGTAAGGTGGTGACATTAAAGAAAATACTTTAACTTAGTTGGGTCGCGAATAAATATAAGAAGTGTGGTAGGCTATATGCCAGTGGTCACGACTTTCACGAAGCTTCCGTATTTGAATACAATGCATTATATTGTCTTCGTCAAATCATATATCTTTGCTGAGCTAAATAAACGCCATCTCAATATTTAGACTCGATAAAAACTGCTCCCTGAGGGCGGAGGTACTTGATTTATAAAATCCGTCTCTTTATCATATAAACTTTGAAGCAACAAAGTGAGCATTGTGTCTTACATGTGGATTATCTGCATGTTACTCAGGTAATATTTAAAAATAAATTTTGTATTAATCGGTATTACTTATACCCTGAACAAAAGTGAATACTTTTATGACTCGAAAAATGAAAGATTTCGATTATTAAATTATAAAAAATTCTATGAGTGATTTTTATGTCGTAGATAATGACCCAACGACCCAATGTAAATGCATTATCAATTGGTAAAATCTGTTGAATTTTTACTGTGTTAATTCGATGAAAATAATTATATCATCAGGTGCAATACAACTATAACTAAAACAGCTCTATTTATTACAGATGTATCGATTTGATCACCTGTACCTTTGCAGATATCGTATTAACAAAAATAATAACAATATAACGATAATAATGATAAAACACGAGATGGGTTAGCTGACTTTCGATATCGATATGGTCGTAAAAGTACTGGGCCAACGTTAACTCATGGGGATCGTGATGATCTATAGTTATTGAATTCCCCGGGAGGCTTCTACGCCCGGCTCTCCGTTTTACTCACAACCATTCGCAAGTTTCACATCAGCCACATCTCTCTTAAAACGATTTCATATTACTTGTGTATATACACGTATATATTTTAAATAAAAAACAAAGTCTATTTATTACTTGCACCTTAAATTAAAGTGTAAAAAAAAATTTAAATATCACAAAGTTTAACTCAAGTAAATTGTTATTATTTTTATATTATACTTAAAATATTCTTGGACATTGATCAAATACTGGACATTAAAATATTATTGCAATAGTTTTGTAATAAATTTTAACATTTATTATTTTAATTGTCCTAAATGATGATCAATGAGATATAAACTTTTGATAAATATATTTACCGACCCAAATATTATTAATAATTACTTTGAAGTAATATAAATTTTTTAATTAAACAATTAATTTTTTTTAATTAATATTTTATATATTTTTTGAATAAATAATTAGTGTTTTAACTTTTTGTTTATAAAAATTTTGACAAAACATTATGAAAGGAATTTATATATGTTTTTTTTTTTGTCTACTTACCCAAGATAAAAATTATTATTATATTTCAAATTAAAACGTCCAGAGTTGTATCAACGAGTTTATGATCCATTCCAATTGATTTATGCCAGCAATTATAGCGTAGCTATGACGCTCTACTCTGGCCCACGTCCGTCGAGTGAGTTATTGGTGTTAATCTCGGAGAAAACGCTATCCAAAAAGGGGCGACTTGCAGAGTGAGGATTGAAAAAGAAAAAAACATTATATAGTAAGAGTAAGTGAGATAAAAATAAAAAGTGATAGAACATCTTGTCATGTGTACATACATTTATCAGTCAGTTCATGGATGATTACGTCAACAGTATAAATATGTATAACTTCCTTGAGTCTGTTGATATATTTGCGCATATAGTTGTATCAAGTTAATATGGATTTTTTTTTTTTTTCCTTTTTGTTTACTTACTTAGTCATTGGTTTATTTTGTAGATTAAATCCAATAAATTTTAACTGGCCTAGTGCACCACCTGAATTAAAAAGAGGCGCCGTCAAAATGTTTCTGGGTGTTCGCCAATGCGCGCATATAAACCACATGAAAAAAAAAAATAAAAAGAAAATATATTCTATTTTGTCTGACCGTCAGTGTCTCCAGGCGATAAATTAAAGTCGACATTTTACACACTTTAAATTTAAAGACAAGAAGCTTTTAATCATATGGAGACACTGAGTAACAATTTGCTTTACATAATTGGTGGACACTGGGTAATGACATTTTGCGTCAAAACAGCCTTAATTATTACGCTTTGTGATTTTTATATAATCGTGTTTTTTGTTGATTTTTATTTATTTTAATATTAATTTTATTATTATTTAATAATATCATCATATTTAGTTTTAATTATGAAATATTATCAGAAATTTTTTAATGGTTATTAACTGTCTTATTGTTATTATAAAGGTTTATTTAAAAGATAATTTTTTTTAACACTAATTAGATTAAAAATATTAAAGTGTTCTTCTTTTTTTAATAAATTTTTATCTTGGTTTATATTTTATCGAGTACTTTGTTAGTGAAGAAAAATAATCAACTGGAAAATCTGTCGAACAATTTACACAGAATAGTTTTGATGCGCAGCAAGAAAACCACAACAAGAAGCAAAGTTGACAAGTTATTACACTGCACATGTAAAACATAATTAAATATGACGCTTTAATTGCCTTTTTCTAACTTTTTATTTTATTCCTCAGTAGTTATTATTAAAAAATTTATGTTAACGTTTTTATACTGATATAATACAGTCGTAAAAGAAAATTGCAATAAGCTTTTAAGAAAAATAAATTAAAAAAAAAAAAAAAACAAATTGATTACTATGACTTTAACGAATAAAACTGTTTTGTATGTACCGTAGTGGATAATTTTTTTTATATTTCTTAATTTTAAATAGTAAATAAAACATGATTACATTGGTTTAGAAATATAATTAAATTTTAAAATTAATTTTCATATTTGTAAATTTATTTACACTATTTAACTAATCATTTTTATGATTTATTATTTATAAAAAGTATTTAGTATTTTATGTAGAGTTTAAAATATTTTTTCAAGGAAATATATACTGATGATAAATAATATTTTTGCTGAAATAGACTAAACTTGGTCAACGATAAGGAGTTAATGCATGGAACACAATGCATGGTCTTTGTTATAGATTTTTTTTTTTTTTTTTTTTTTTCACTATCTCAATGAATCATGAACAGTTCACACAACAATATGAGTTGAGTATACATCTGGTGTGATTTTTTTATATTTTTTGTTTTGGTTAGATATATTGGAGCACAAATAACAGAGACATTTCTCTCTTCTTGCCTTGAAAAGTACCATTTTCCGAACTGGCAAATTTCCAAAAATTTTATTTTCAAGTTTTCTTCAATATATCAGAGTGTTTGTGTTCTTCATGTCATACTATATCCAAATTCTCAACATGTGGTACTGTTAATTAGATTACAATAAATTTGAATTAATAAAAAAATCATATATAACGAAAATTAAAATTTTCAATACTCCGGTGGGTTATGTGCAATATTATTAGTTACTGTAATTTTTTTTTTTTTTTTTCAAATAAAATGTCATATTGTTTAGTCACAACACTACGAAATTTTATCATAAACATATGTTCATCTGTGTGAGTGAGACGAACTAAGCAGGGCTGCCAACACTGCGCGTCGAATCTCCACAAAACATGATTTTGTTGGGTTCCAATGTCAATCGGGAAAAAAACAGCCACATCAAATTTTTCTATTAGATTCTAATAACTCCGTGAGTTTTGAAGATATCGTTTTCAAAATAGCGGCGATTTAAAGATCAAAATAAAAGGAAACTTTTAATTAGTCGGTGCAAATCGATCACGCTTACAGATAAAACGTTATTTAATATTTAAAAAAAAAAAGAAAAAAAGGTTTTAAACATTTTTGGCTCTGGCAACTCTAATAATTATTTGAGAAAAAATCGAAAATATACAAAGTAAAGAGATTGAAAACACGCTTCTTTTGGTTCTAACATGAAGTGTCTCTGACAATTACTTAAGAAATGAGAGCATTTTTAATTTTCGGTAGACAAATCCAATGACGCGAAGCGTCCCACCTACGTAAAAAAAAAGCAATAATAGAATTTATCAACAAATATAATTACTGAAATATTTAAAATTTTATAAAATATATTGTTGAAATTGAAAAAATAGAAAATCATTTTTATGTAAAAATAAAAAATATAATTAATTAAATAAATTTTCTACAGAATTTTCGAAAAGCATCTGTAACATTTGTAACGAGATTTGAAATTCCTTGGGCAACACCAAAGTGTCGAATACGAATTTCACGGGGACACAAACTTTTAACTCGTAACCAGAGGAATTTTAATGTTTGATTAGAAAGTTCAAGTCAAAATGACACCAACTCGTACTTTAAAATACGTGCCATTTAATTTATTTCAATTTTTGTAATAAAAAACAATAATAACAGATTGAAAAAACACGTGAATTATTTAAGACATTTAAAAAAATATGATTGAAAAGGCATATGCAAATTTTTTATCTATTATCTCCCCTTGACTTCCGCGGATGTTTGATTTAATAGAACATATAGTTTTTTTTATTTCGCATCTGACACCTGCGATAAAAATAATGCACAGTACAACTCTTTGTGCTCACTGTTAACATTTAACCTTTTTTAAAGAAATTAAGACAATAAAAAAATATATATATTAACAGTATAAAAATAAATGAGCCAAGTAAAATATAAAATTAACGAAAATATTTTTTTTTTAAATAGTGTCGGTAAGAAGGCAGAAACTTTCAAGACCCTAACAAAAAGAAAAGTTAAATGAATAAAATAAAATATAAAAAAAAAGCTAATTACCAACTGAAGTTGTAGTCATTATTTGATTAAAAAAACTTCTCTGATTTGATAACATAAATTTCTAATTTTTCATAAAATCATAAGCAATTATTCGAAAAAAAAAAAAAGTATTATCAATAAAAAGTCAAGATAAAGATTGAAAATAAAATGTACAAATCTTTTATCATAATTTCTCGGTTCTTGACAAGCTAGGTGACTAACTAATTTTATGGATTTCTCTACATTGCAAATAAAGAAAAAAAAAAATAAAAAAAACCCGTAGACACTTGGATCCAATTAGTGGTTTACCGATAACTTATAATTTTTTATTAACTTGTATTTGTATTGTGTATAATCTGCAGGTATATTCAACTTTGAAGTTCACCTATAGCATTCAAGGTTATACTGAAGAGGTAAGATATAGTGGGCAAGGCCAGACTAGATTCAAGGACTCAGAAAAGACATGTAAATAAAATACCAAACAGTCAACGTATATACATATACACAACAGAGCGGCACTTGTATAAATACTTTTAATATTTAATTTATATATAAATTAAGTATCCGAAGATTCCACAAATTTTAATTGTAATGACATTAAAAAAAAAAAGTATCGAAGATGAACCGCAAATACATTTATATTATTAATATATTGAAATACCCAAAATGTCAAAAATAAATAAAAGTTTGTATCGAAGAAAAAAGGCTAATGGTTTACCAAACCCATCTTCAAATGATGAGGCTTATTTTAAGCAACCACTGGTGAATTGGAAGTTTTTATTTATTTTTTATCTTGTTCCATAAGATCACATTTATTATGACCCATTACAGATGAATTCATTACTGTTCGTGCAGTCAGTTGTTTTGTCAACTTTTTTTTATTTTCTTGTTATTTATTTTATTCAATTTATTTTTATTATTTTTTATTTATTAACTTATTCATTATTTTTTATCATCATTATAATTTTGAATTATTTTTTTCTATAAATCTTTAGTATTCATTTTACTGTATATAAAAATAAAAAATTTATAACTATTTCAATTTATGAAAATTGATATAAGTCAGTGTGGAGCTTTACATCTTTGTCTAAATTATATAAAAAAAATTGAATAGCCTGTAAGAAAATAGTTTTGTTCAAAAAAATTAATTGTTATTTTTTTTTTTTACAATGTCAAATAATTGTCACTTAAGCAACGAAAGTGCTTTTTAGTATCTCTTTTTCATCTACTCCTGGTTTCATTGTCAATTCCCCACTTGTTTGTCTTTTGTGGAATTAATACTTGCCATTTTTTCATACTCTTTCAGGTCTTCCTGGATGTTGATACTGACACTGATGTGGCAAATGTTTGTAAATACTGTGAAGCCTTAAATTGATCAAAGATAATAAAGCTCAAATTTTTTAGTAATCTTGTTTTAACATCAACCAAAGTGCGTACCACATTATTAAGAGTTTATCTAAAAATGTTTAACAATAAATATATTTTTTATACTGTTATCCACAAATTTCCTAAATAATTATGCATGCTTTGATCTTTTTTTTTTTTATATATATTTTTGTACAGATTGTATTTAATTTGTTGAATCAAATATATACTAACAGTTTTGTCTTTTTTCAATGAAATAAAAAGGTGGAACAGCTTTATGGTACATTTGGTGAGAATTAATTTGAACCGATTCTGTGTTTGAATGATAACGATAAAATATATATGAAAAAAATACGGATTTTATTGCGAATAAATAGTGACAGAAAAAAAATGTTGCTTGCTTGTCAATAAATACATCAGGAAAATAAATGTTTGTGTGGGTTGTGACACTGATAATCCAGATATATTGAAAATATTTTATATTTTTTTTTTCGTTGTTTTTTTATTTTTTACCAGTTGTCCGTGTTAAACGTAGGCGGAAATTTGGTATTGTATAAATTTGGTGATTTTTCAGAGGACCTCTCGATGACCAGTGAATTCGGTACGTTTCTATTTGATTATTGGAATTTTTTTTTTATTTTACTATTTACTCGTTTTTTTTCTTTCAATTTTTTTTTTATGTGTGGAAAATACTGATGATAAAAAAAAAAAATTTGGACTCTTTTGTATTGTCCATTTTGGAGAAGGTAAATCATACATCAACAATTCAGTTTATAGTTTATAACATATATATTTATTTGAGCTTTAATTGCATTTCAAAATACAACCGAAATAATTAAATAATGACAAATCTGGTAAAATGGTTTTAAGAGTTTTTTTTTTTTTCACGTATACATGATGCATATCTTTGTGGGATCCCGTTTTTTTTTTTTTTTATAACTGTATAATTTAAGTTTTTAATTTTTAAATAGTTTTTTTCATTTATTTATTTATTTTTTTTCATAAGTTTCAAGAGCGTACAATTTTTTTTTAGTATTATATTTCGTCACCTATAGTTTTTTTTTTTTTTTATTATTTGCTCAGAACAATATGAATTTATTTTCAATCATCACACGCTTAGCAGTCATAAAGAGTTATTATAATAATATTTTATTTATTATTATCATTGTTATTATTTTTTTATCATCATTATTACGCTGATAAATACTTTAAAAGTTCTCGATGGAAGAATTAGAGTTTACAAGGAATACGTATACAAGTGTTTTTTTTTTTTATTTAAATGTTTATTTTGTTTTATTTTATTTTTTTTATAATTGCCCTGCCATTAAAGACCTACAATATTTTGTTAAATCCACTGTAAATTCAGTTCATTCTCATTCATACAATTGGTTTGATTTTGACATTATGACATTCCACTCTCAAGAGAGCATTCATACTAATTTTTTTTTTAATTTCTATCTTTTATTTTTTTTCTGACTTATTCACACTCATACGCGCCCTTTTCAACTCGCAATATCACTATTCGTCATCTTTTCTCATACTCACATTGTTCTTAAATTTTTATATAGATCATATGTATACGATAAATTCAATATACACAGTATTTAAATTGTTTTTTTTTTTTTTCTTTAAACTTATATTATTCTTTCTAGCATTTATTCAAATAATCGTAATGATAGTATTTTATTACATTTTTTTTACACGTGACATCACGCGTTGGCTCAATGTGACAGAATTAATAAATATACTTTAAAACCAAAATAAAATTTACAAATAGTCTATAAGATTTTTATTTGTTTATCTTTAGGTATCTTGCATGATAAAATATTTTTAAACAGCAGAAAATAGAAAACAAGGTTATAAAAAAAAAACATATAAGCAATCGCTAATAAAGGAACGGCAGCTCAAATATGTTTACAATAATGAACCTCGGTATATTGCACCGCATGGCGGACTCATCTTTTCTTATCATTCTATTTACTTTTTTTTTTTTTACCCTCTTTGGGTTATATATATATATGTGCGCTGCATTTCTTTTAGTATCACCATAGAGATTTCTATACAAGAGCGAGCGCTAATTCTAGTTTATGCCTATTAACCTAATAATTATTTAAAAAGTGGTATACATAGTGACATTTGGCTCTAGTTGAGTCAAACTAATTACAATAATTGTATTGTAATTTTTTCTTTATTTTAAAGTCGATTCAAAATTTTTATTTACTCGCCACTTTATTATTCATATCAATAAAACCATTGCAGTTCACTTTTTCGTTTTTGATTTCGTTAATTTATTTTTTTGTTGAGTTTATTTGACGTGGTTTAAATTCAATTTTTTATGTTCTAAACATCACAAAGATTGGCGACGCACTGAGTCAATTATGACTCAGCTTAATTGCCACGAGATATGGTGACATCACAATAAGTTAATGCACTTCGACTTTATTTTACACGCATATGCATAACATACGAGTTCGGAGCTTTTTTATCAACAATTTTTTTTACATTTTTAATTTGATATTCTCAATGGTATTTGTAGTACAATTTTAATCATGACAAAAAGATTTGATTTTATACTTGAAAAATTGAAAAAATATATATAATGTCATTTCTAATATACTGATAAACTTCGTGATGAAATTTTGAAGACTAGCAAACAAGAAAATATGAATCGTTAAAAAACTTGAACTCTTGCTCTAATATTACATTATTGAATTGATTAGAGATTACACTATCAATTTTTCAAAATTTCACCGTATTTATGTATTTTTTGTTTCAATTTTTTTGAAGAATTCAATTTGAAAAGAAAATAAATTAATATTTCAAAGAATTTCGCCAAAAAAATCTTGATCGTTTGTGTACTAAAATAGAACTGGAAAATATCTGATTAGTTTCTTTGAATTAATCAGTTTATAAAAGATCTATTTTTGAATTTTTTTTTCATTAAAAATCTACTGCAGATATTTTCAAATTATAAATTGTTTTATTTAATTAATAAAGTGACGTCACTTGTTAATTTTTGACAAATCTACGAACGATCAAATTTTTTTTTTTTTGCGATAAGAACGAAAAGAAAAGATGAGCACAAAAAAGTCACTCTACTAGCCAGTCTCTTCGTTGTTTTTACAGAAAAAATCATTTTTCAAATGAATCTTCGATTGGAGAAATGGAAAAATATTAGCGTGATACATTCAACAATCGAAAAAAATTATTTTACTAGTCAAATCAGTCAGAATTGATTTCTTCGTAGACGAATCAATCACTATTAAAAATGTTTAAATAAATCAATTGAATTAATTTTTTCGATTATGAATGCACCACGGCAATAATTAAATGAGAATGCATGATAGATGATTCCATGATATACAATAAAAAAGAGAGAGGCCAGAAGGAAACTTTATATATTAACTACTTGGCTTATACGCAGTCAGTTTATATTATGAATACACTAATGTACAAATGGCACTGTTACTTACAGGGCCCGGACTATACGTATTTACTGGACAATTGTTTTGCCAGCTCAGTATATTTAAGAAACTTTGAGTGAGGACTTTCTTCAAGTGGCGAGGAAGCCGGTTGGGAAGGACTACCATTAGACTGTGGAATAGGTGGTGACTTGTTGTGCTGAGAGCTTGGTGGTGATGATGCACTGTGACTTGGACCACTACCACTCGACGGCTGTGTTGTACTGCCCGTTGTCGCTCCATCATTATTTGATCTCCCCATAGACAAAGGATCAGCAATTGCACCATCTTTAACAAAATGCATTTTAGACAAATGATGTCTATACGCTCCTTTTGAAATAAATGGCGTATCGCAGAATGCACATTTCATGATAGAATCAGAAGTGACTACTGCATCATTACAAGCCCAACTAAATGCTAAAATTGCACCTGGAGCTGGTCCTTGTCCAGGCGTACCGGAACTACTGCCACCGGAAGTATTTGTTTGTTCTCTGCTTCCAGATCTAGAACTACTTGAACCACGGGTTTCAGTCTTATCACAAAGCTTTTGCAGAGCTGCAAGTGGATGACTACTTGTTTTACGTCCTTGAGAATCTGCATTGGTATTTGAACCTCCACCACCGCCAGATAAATTATCAAACATGGAAGATAAAGCACCTAAACTGCTCGTCGCCTTTGTATCGGGAGTTCCTCGAGGTGTCACTGAACGATCACTACTTGCAGGACTACTCGTGCTATTTCGACATGGACTTCTTGCTGGTGGAATTTCAATTTGACTTGGGGGCCTTGGAGTTAATGGATTAACAGGAGAAACTCCTCTGCTATCTTCGATATTTTCATCATCTTTGCCATGATTGTTGAAAGAACTTGGTTCATTTTCATCTCTACCGTCGTCAGCAAATTCTTTTTTTACCATTATATTCCTAGTTTCTGTTGTCTGTTCATTTTCATTTGTGACTGATTGATCAACATCATCATCTTTGGGCTCTTTTTTTACAACAACTGAATCTTCTTCTCCAAAGTCATCAGGTATTGATTGCCGAGTTGGTGTGGAGCGTGATTTATCAGGAGTTGCCGGATGACGGTGTGATGAATTTGAAAGTCTCTCATGATTCATTGACAAATCTAAACGTCTTTCAGGTGTCATGGTATCTGTTCGGGTACTTCCTCTTTCTGATATTGAACTAGACTCACTGCCACTGCGCTCTCGACGTGCTGCTGCATTTATAGAATTGTAATGTTGCTGCTGCTGTTGCTGATAATTTCTCAATAAATTCATTGTTTGAGGATCTACTAGAGGCTTTGTATAATCTACACTTTCATCGATTCCTAAACGCTTAAGAATGCTCGATCCAATAGGAGCACCTGGCTGCGCATGGTGAAGACCAGGTTGACCATGTCGCACTCGAGAATCAAAACTTTTTTCAATTAATTTCTCGATTGCATTTAGGACAGATGGTGATGAAGTTCCTGTACTTCCTCCTGTTTCATTCGTATTAGAAGGTTCTTTGCCAGGAGTTGTCGCATCACTTGCTGAAGACGGTGATCTATGATGCCTTGAAGAAACAGAAGATGTTTCTTCATTGACACTTTTCCGACCGCTTTCATTAGGTGGAAGTACTTGAGGCATATGATTTGACATGAGTGCATTTTTCAAAAAATTCCTTTGATTTACACCTATCGTACCAGCACCAATACACTGGCGTATGTGTTCTACAAATATTGATGTTTCAATTTTTTCTCCACATTTTTCGCACGTAATTCTTCCAGCATGTTTGCCTAAACTGTGATTTAATCCAGTTATACTATCACCATTTTTAAATTCATTTTGCGCCCTCTCAAGTTCAAGAAGTTTTCTAACTGGTAATGATTTTTTTCGCTTTTCTCTGGTCTGCCTTCGACGGCTACCACTCTCAGTTATTGAACGCATAATATGTTCTTTATAATGTGAATTTTTGACCATGTGATTGCTTAGTTCTTTCAAGGAACTGAATGCCTGATCACAAACTTTGCATGTTAGAACTGCACTCACATGACTGCTTGTTGCCCCAGCTCCAGGACCACCAGTACTACTGCTATGCTGATTACCACCACCTCCACCACCACCAACATTACTACCACCAGAACCCCCAGTGCTTGGTGAAATTCCTCCAGCACTTCCTGCTGAACCTGTACCACCAATTCCACTAGAACCACCGCCACTACCACCTTTACTATCATCAGATGATTTCCATGATATAATCTGTTCTTGTGAAATAATATTTGTGTAATGCTGTGTTTGTTGCATATGTGATGTCATCTCTGCTAAAGACCGGAAACTTTGTCCACACCACATACACTTAAGAATTTGCCTTGTTTGCTCAGCACCCTTACCAAGCCATACATCTTGTCCCCGGACAAGTTTTCTTGGAAGAGGCATTGTCTCTTTGATGAGCAGATTTAGTTCAGATGGACTTTGTTTATTATTTGGTGTCATATTGTTTCCTCCTCCTGATGATTGTGATTGTGGTGATGAATGTTGAATTGACTGTAATGATGGCTGATGCCCTGATGAAGGTGATGGGACGGGCATATTAACACCACAATGTTTGGCTTCTTTCATGTGTGTTGTCATTGCTGCTAATGTTGGAAAACTTTGTTTGCACCAAACACATTTGAGTACATCTTTAGCTTGATCTGCACCTTTGTTTAACCAGTGAGACTGCCATGCACTATGCCGACTACCAGACGCTCCACTCGGTGTGCTTCCTGCCGAGCTTCCACCTGATCCAGATGAACTTCTGTACATTTCCTCACCTCCTAATTTACTTAATTCACTCATTTTTTCAAGTGCTTTAGTTGCTTCACTAGGCTGATACGGTTTGTCCAATGGTGGTGGTTTCATTTTACCATTCCACGAATGATGAGGATCCACTGGTGTGCTTTTAGGTGATAATTGTTGCTGACTAGTAGCTGCAGCAACAGCAGCAGCAAAATATGGAAAATGTGAAGCAACTACAGGTGATGTCCATGGCGACACAACAGGCGGTCTACCAAAAGATTGTGTTGATGCCGATTCTTGATTAGTAGATGGCGTACTGTGTCTTGATGATTTTCGTGGGAGTGGTGGTGGTGATTTATCTTGTGGGCCCCGTTTACGACTCGAGAAAGATAAATCTAGAGGACCATTATTAGTTTCACTGGATGAAGATGGAGTCGAAGGTTTACTTAAATTCAAAATTTGTTCATCCTCTTCTTCTTCAGTCGACGAAGCTTTTCTCGTGCTAAAGTCGAGTACTGCTGGTTGGGGGGTACTGGTAGGTGATACCTCACCAGTACGTGTCGGAGATACAAGATTGCTTGGTGTGACTGCAGGAGGTGAACACGAAGACGATACTAATGGCGATACAGAACCTCGTGCCGATAAAGGTGAATGCCCAAGAAGAAGTCTTTGATGTGTTTGTTGTATATATGCTGCCATGACTGCTGCAGAATGCGGTGGCAAAAGAGGATGATTTCCCAGAGGTAGAGGAGCAATGCTGCTTGGGCTGACTGGGCTAGTACTATTATGACTGGCGTCAGGTGGTGGGCTTTCGGTTACTGGACCAGATGATTCTCGTGAGTCTCTTGAAGGACAGCGTGGGCTCATTGGTTCTCTGAAAAATGACATGATATATTATTAATAATGATAACATGTAGCTATGAATATTAAAAAATGATTTTAAATATTAAATATTCGTATAAATTTTTTATTTTCTGTAGTTATTACTATTTGCTTCGAGCAAATGAGAAATGATTTATTCTTGGAATGTTGTAAATTGTAATTTATAAAAAATTAACTATTCTACAATAAATACCATCCAGTAGCTCTATTATAAATCATTTAAATATTTTATAATTTAATTTATATAGTGGGTGTGTGCATACAATAAAATTAAAGTTATTTTTAAATTTGAGTTTACAATATACTAAATATGTTTGTAAAAATCAATAAAGACATGTAGATCAATCTACATATATGTACCTATTAATTTAATATTTGTAAATAAGTAGTCAATAAGTAGTTTGAGACAATGATAAAAAGTAAAAAAATTATAATAGCCCATGAGTGACACTAGACTATAAAAGCACGTTGACTAGAACTGTCGACGGTTTGTACGTTACTGACTGAATGCATTCAGTGAGAACATAGGAGACTGTCGGTACGCATGCAGGGGAAGCTTTTCGAGGTTATACGGGATGTGAAGAGAGAGAGTAGATGAGGGTAAATAGTTGGGTGGGGGCTTGACGTAGCAGTTAACTGCCGACAGAGTTGCGGGGAGAAGAATGGAACACGCGCCTATCTCAATTAGCCAAGTGACACGTCGGCATCCGCCTGTGTGATATCAAGCTTGTTTATCCCCATTTACACAATGTGAGAGAACTAACCGATGATTTGTTAGTGATAAAACAAATTTATAAACTAAACCTAGCGTCAAAAAGCACTATTTACTAAAGTCTCACTAAAAATATAAATTTACTTATCAGCATAAATATACAATATTATCAATATGTACATATGAAAATGAGTAAACAATCGGTATTAATTTTAACAGTGCATATGTACCTGTCAGGCGGTCGAGTGTCTCGAAGATCTGTTAGGTTTAACTGAGCAGCTGATAGTGATTGTGCTGATGGACTTGGTGTTGAATCATCGTCATCACTTGCATCTGCATTTTCATCATCTTTTGCAGTAGGTGGACAGCCACGATCACTAGGACTAATTGGTCCATCTTCATCTACACAATCACCCTCTTCAGCTTGTAATTCTGTGCCAGGACCTGCTCCTTCTATTCCATCGTCCCCTGGAATATTAAAAATATACCTTTTTTATAGTTAAACAGATAGTCAGATATATTGACAATAGAAAGAAGGGCAAAGGAAATTTGAATCATTGACAGGCAAAGAAAGTATATTCTCTTGAAATTTGTTTGGACTACGTAAAAGTAGAACGTAAATCAATATGAAAAGGTTTTCTCAAATAGAACAATAATACTATCAGTTCATTTATCAGCTTATCGCTAAAATGCTGTCATAGGCCACCCAGCCAAGCTTGGTATTTCAACTGGCTTGCTTCTTCGACGGCATCAACATTATTTCAATGACAGGAGACTCTATTGTGAGCTTTCATCATTATAGCAGTGGTATTATGAGTTTTAATGAAATCATTTTCATATGACTTTTACTCAACATTTCTGTAAAGAAGTTTCTCCTGGTTGTTTTTGATTCAGATAAATTTTGTTCCAATAGTGTGAATTTAATGTTCTTGAAATTTAAAAAAAAAAAAAAAATGAATAAATAACAAATTGATTTACGAATCTATATGTCAGTATCACCATTATTTAAAAAAGAAGGTGGAGCATTATGCAGGTTCTAGATGCAAATAAACTCTTTTTAGTGTTTTCAATGGCAAGTTTTGTTTATGTCTCGAATGAAAAACAAAAAAAAGTAGACCTTTCAACCCGGACACATAGCAGAACATATTCATTCTATCAGTAAATTTAACTCGTGCAAATTCCGCCATCTTGAAATTATAAAAAATAAGATGAAGAAGGGAGTGTCGTCATTCTCAATGTTGTTTCTTAGCGGTCGAGCATTCAAGGTAAAGGTACATAATCGGGTGGGGCTTCTGGTAACTTAGCCACCATCGTCCTACTTTGAAATCGGCCAACCAAACGTGGTTTTGTTGTAAACGTGATCGTTTGTACGTAGTGCAGCTTCAAGAAGGGGATAAAAAGGAGATCGTACATTGATCCGTCGAAGCATCGGCAACTAATTACGTAGATTTATGTTTCCATTGTTCATTGTCTACCAGAGTCGGAGAGTGGCTTGAACGTATACGTAGTTTGGAGCAACTCACTGTTTGTGAATTCCTTCTCCAAGGCATAGAGACGAAAGAACAGAAAGCGAAAAGAGCACACGTTCAAGACAGAAAGAGGATTGGATAGTCTGTAAGAGTCCAACAACTATCAGAAAGAGAACAGTAGACTCGAAAGACCTTAGATGGACCACCAGCATACAACTCCGCCTGCTACTGATATAGTCAAGGATATAGTCTCCTTACTTATTTTTAATTTTGCGTGATTTATCAAAAAACAAAAAAAAAAACAGCTTGATGAAAATCAAAGTGTACGAAAATTCTAATTAATACCCTTTTGAAACTGCCTACAAGTTGTTTTTGGTAGTCTAGATAAGTAAAATGATAAAACACGAAAAAAAATTAGTTAATTTATTTAATGAAGACTGAACGTTGTTAAAAATATTTACAAAAATGTATGAATATATTAATACCAAGCTGTACCACATCTACCCTAAGCGACTTCCGTGTTTATAAACACACGCTGACTATTTTTAGGGTGGCATCAACGCAAAGGGTTGAGTCAAATATAGGGCAAGTCCTTCGAAATTAACAGTGTCACGCAGAAAAAAAATCAATAAGTAAGTAAATAAAGTTCACTGCTTTTATTATATCAAAATTCGTAAATATATTTTTTGCAACAAATAAATATAAAAGTAAATAAAAAACAAACGTCGTAATTTGTTTGATTTAATTGAATTTATTTAGTGACTAAATAGTAAATACAAACAGAAATATATATAGCTACATATAAATCCAGACGAATCCCAGAGCAAAATAGTGATAACATAGTTAAGATATTGTAATTCACTTGTGGCCTGCCACCCTAATGACTGACGGGTTAATCCGATCGTCTTCATTTTCATCGTATTTCCGGTTGACTAGTCAAAGTGTTAAGCATTAACTAAATTTATTAATATTTTCGATCAAGTGAAAACTGACTCATCTTGTATAAACTTTAAATCTCCATTATAAATGAATAACACTGATTTTTTTTTACCTTCTTTTTTTGCTGTTTTTTTTTTTTTTGTTCCATCAATATACTGACTGTGTGAGAGAATTAAGAAACAAAACCAACAGCAAAGGTGTGTAGGCTACCTGAAACTGATTGACTGATGACTTGGCCGTTATCCCAAGTCAACACACACTCCATCAACCAGACGTATCTCGATTTGTCTATCTTATTTTATTTTTTCATTCATTTTACAAGAGATTTGTATTACTATCACATATCTATCCTTGGAATACAATTGAATTCAATAGGTTTTTTTCTTTACACAAAATCAAACAAAAAATATTCAAATAAAACAAAAAATATTTAAATATAAACTCGTATTAATAATAATTATTATTTTTTATATAAAACAATATTATAATACCAAAAGAAAAAGCTCAAAATTTTTATTAATTTTAAGGTTTTCCAACTACTACAGTAGAAAATATTTCAAACATAGATAAAAAATAGTTAAATATAATTAATTTCATCTCCATTTTCTTGGACGTATGTATAGCTTTTTTCATTTTATAATACAGTTCCTTATTATTTATTAAAAGATGGATGATTATGTCTACAGAATTTACTGGACAACTAATCCGTCAACCGGCTTCTGTCATTCCAGTATATACGATTATATATGAGTATGTTCATTTTAACATATCATATTAATGCCTGCGTAAGGCCATGTGATAATTCTCTAAAGTATAGAAGTAAATCCAGTGACTAGATGATGAATGGAAAAAACTGTCCGTCTACAAGGACCCAGAGTTGCACCCGACAGTAATGATGGATGTAAGACTCAAGAAGGCGATATTTGCAAACCAGTTTTTACACCACAGTGTCGATAAAAAATATGACTTTGCATTTTTATTATACAAGTACACTGACAAAACTTAATTAGTCATCAGAACAAATACAAAAAAAAATATATATTCAATGCTCATTTATTATTATATCCATTTAAAATATTATTTTAAATTTTTATTTCTTTATATTGCAGGGGAAAAAACATGAAAAACAAAAGTATCAAGTTGGACTTTCTTAAAAGTCTGTAAATTAAAAATAAAAAAAAGCTAATAAAGTAGTATCTGATTGAGAAGAATTCGATGCAATCATTGCTTAAAATGAAAAAAAAAAATTAAGTTAAATCATTGTGGATGTAAAGAATTGAAAGAAGCCTTTGGCAATGTGTAGATTTTTTTTCGTTGGTGATGTGACTTGATGGGATGAATGATTCACTGAGATGAACAAAGAGTGAGGTATAAAATGACAAGGAAGAAACGCCTTCATCACGATGTCCATCAACTTTAGATTTTTCGTTTCTTTCTCGTTCTCTCCTCTTCACTGTCATCTGACACTTCCCGTACTTCTTGCACTTTCCGTCATGCTGTCTTTCTACGTGTCAGTCTTCTAAACGAAAAGCTGCTGTAGAATCGCTACCGTGACAACAATAATTGTCAGCGAAGTAACGTCCTTCTATGTCTCTCACTTTACGATGAGTGACTAAAATATAAAGATGAGATGATGCTGGTAAAATATAGTTGGGTAGTTGGAAAATGTAAAAGATATGATGGATAATTTTCAATGTATGAATATGTATAATAAAGAAAGATATAGTCTCAAAGCGATTGCAATAAATACAAAACAGCTGAGATGCCAATATACCTTTTATATCGTCAGTTGAGGTTATCGTTTACACACATACTCTTTATAATTTTGCAACCAAATTGAACTACCAATTGTACAGTATTTCCGACTTTATGGAACACCTGTCAATCCATTTCAACTGATTTTTTTTTTTATCTGATACAACTGTCATAACATATGATTTGACAGGTAGTTTAACAACAGAAATCGATATCCAATTGTTCTCAGAACCTTCTGTTTATTATATAGAAAAGGTACTTTCAATATTTGTTTTGAATGCAACTTGGACACACACAATGCACATGTAACTTAGTCTAACCCTAATATATATATTTATCTATACTTTTATATCATATTTACAAGATATTCTATGTTAAAAATTTTATATTTAATCATAATTCAAATGAGCCAAGTCAAATGACCAAAGTCTTTAATGTCACGAGCTATTTTTATTACTATGTTTTATGCACTTGGTGTTAGCTTTTAGGTATGAATTGAACTTGACAATCTTCCTTGAAATTAAAACAAAAAAAATCAGTTTATTTTACAATAAAACTGTTGTAAAATTTACATGATTATTTTTATTTAAAAAAAGTTATAAACAATTAAAATGTTTTCTTTAGCAATCAAGACATTGTCAGCAATCTGGTGAGTTATTTTATGTATTTTTTTGAACTAGAATTTGAAAGCAAAATGTAATGGGAAAAAATAAAAAATAAAAAAAAAGAAATTAAAAAAATAAGAAGAAAGAAATAAAGAAAGAGGGGTGGACGTGAAGAGATAGATACTGAGAACGACGTTGGAACAGATTTATGCGACACACATGAGGCAAGTGGTATAACTCACTCGATCGTCTATAATATCGTCTCTCCCCGTAAGCACTTTACCCTTACTCACTCTGTGCTCCACCCAATGTACTTTCTCGCTTTTCCCGCATACCCCCTTATCATCTCTATATATACTTTTGCCACAGTAGAAAAGAAATAAAAGACAAACGCACAAACCAATACCACTGGATTCTACATGATATTTATTACATATCGGAATTATATTCTTTCAGTGGTTCCCATCAAACTACTGCAGTCTAGATGAAACCAAAGAGATACGTAGACTCACAGATTTATCGCAGCACTAGAAGATTGGCGAGCTATGCATTAGCCAGTGTTATATATAAAACGTGGGAATTATTATTATTTTTATTTTCTCTTTAATTCATTTATCAATATATTATTTTTATATTTTATTTGTAAATACATTATACAGTTATTCAACACTTGATGTTTGTTAAAAAAAATTACATCAAATGATTATTGAACTAAAGATCAACGACTTTTTTCTGTGTTAAAAATATTGACTGATCAATTATAATTCACCCAACTATTTCATATGGAAAAAAAAATAATATAAAATATCAAAATAATAAAAAAAAGGGTGACTATTCAAGTGATAAAAATTTAAAAATAATTAACTTGATAAAAACAAAAAAAGTTTGTTTACGTTGTCAAGACTTATTTATACTATCAGATATAAAAAAATATAAAAACAAAAAAATAAAATAAAGAAATTGTAACTAATCATATACTGTCAAGGAAATCAATAACAACGCACCTTTCGTTTGAGTATAAACTGTTCAACTGTTTTGTACATTACTGCCATATACATACTTCAATATTCAATGTCGAATAATAGTATGTCGATACCCTCATACACAAACATTTATATGTATATGAAATTTGTATATGTACAATATACCAACAGTCTCGGTAGCCACACCATTATATATCGTGAGCAGTGGAGAAGTAATTTATAGTTGCAATAATTTATTGGGTACCATGGGGGTTTATACTTGCCTGACGCGAAGCCATCCGTCACCGCCAGTGACGTCACCGCCCTACCAACATAATGACTACCTTGGTCCCCAGACTGTTCACCACTGGTTCTATTGTCGAGTTTTGCTTTTTTGTATACAAGACTGAGATTTGTTTAAATGCGTTTTATACTCTTTGATATACAAATTTTTTTTCTCTTTCTTTTTTTAGATATATAATTTGTGCAAGAAATAAATACTGATAATTTAATTTACTAACAATTGCAAAAAAAAAATATGAAAAAAAAAAAAGATAGCCAACTGATGTTGATATATGTTTGAGAGGTTGGTTGAAGGATATATGAGACATGAGGACATGTATTTTCTAGAGTAAATATGACATTGACGAGTTAGTTAACAGTAAATAATATTCAACGAAAAATGTTTGAGCCTGGTTTATCAAATTAATCAACTAATATTGCATGACACTAGCCTCCTTAAATTGTATTTTTATTTGCCAGTTGTTGGATTACCATGATAGGTCCATTTGCTTCATCAGCATGTATGGATTAATGCAAATAAATTCACACAAAAGCGCAAGAAGTATTTACTGTGTATGTGTACTCACTAGTACCAACTATTTTTACATGACAGCTTTCATCTCTGTCTAGTATGGTGCAGTGTTTTTCTGAATTTTTTTACTTGTAAAAAGTTTTATAAAAAGAACGAAAAAATATATAAAGTTATATAGATATTGAAAAAGGAGAGAAAATATCAGCGAAGATGTGGAAGTCTCGTCGACAGGCATCAATCGATTGTCAACCAGGTCAGACATCTAACCTAATCTGAGATGTCTTTCCCCTATCGTCTTTTCTATCTCTTGTACTTTGTGGTCAATAATTTTTCGATTATCAAAAAAAGCCTTATATAAAATTGATTTGATTTAATCAATTTTTTTATTTATAATTCTAACAATTGTCAATTTTAATGAACTTTATTGAATAAAAAAAAAAACAAAAAAAAAAAAAGTTAAATTGTTATTAAAACAAGAAAATAATATGTAGAGTTTTTTTATTTATTATTTTTTCATCTCATTATCCATGTAGTTTGTTAAAACAAGTATCCTTTTTAGGTAAAATTGTGATTCATGTATTTCAATTGATTGGAAGTAATTGAAAATAAATTTTAGTAAAGGTCAAGAAAATAAATACAAAGATAAAGACAATTAATGATTTGTTGAACAAAGATATCTCATTGACACAAGCTGTTTTCAAAATTGACAAAAATAAATAAACCCTAACTGTCAATCTACTATTGCTGAAAGACAGTTCTGTTCTTTTTTTTCTCTTTCTCTTCTTTATACTGATCTCGCTGTATGTGTACTTGAATCGAAGAATGGACATTTTCCCCGCTACCTCTTTTTCCTCTTCTTCGTTCTCTTTCTTTGGTACCCACCCTCTTTTCTGTCGCACACCATCAACCCTCTTAACGTCAACCCGATATCAAGACTGCCCTCCGACAGATCAATGCTGTGAGCACTAATGTCGACGTCTGAGCGTCCACCGAGGCGACGTCTCTTGCTTGGACGGACACATGGACAACTAAACGCCTCTCATTTTGTGGACGTCTGTTTAACGTCCAACAAAAATATTAATCAATCGTCTTCAACACCAGAAGTGCCAACGGAAGTTTGATGATTGAACAAAATTGAAGAGAGAAAGTTGAGGACTATAGAAAAGGATTTCTCTGATTAGAAAAGAGGTGATGCAGGATCGACAGCTTGGTAATATCTGTTGTCTCGTTTTATGTCAAAAAATCAAAAAATGATTCTCACTACTTCATTACATATTCAGTTGAATCAATAGTTACAACAATCCAACAACTATATTTTTATATTTTGATGTATAGATTTTATATTTTTCTCCAATGGTTTTTTAATATTTAAATTCAAACTATTTACTTCCACGCCCAATATCAATCACACGACAACTTTTTTTGTTTTTATTTTCCTCCATTGTCTGTTTTATTTGTTTGCCATGATATCTTTTAAAAGACTTTGGTGGTTTTCAAGTAGTTCAAAACGCAAATCCATCGGATAACAGACCAAGTTACAGCTGTGAATAAAAAAAAAAAACCTACGACATCGAGTTATTCACACTTGAAATGCCTTAACAGACAAAAGAATTCGTCTAAAATTGTCCATTTCATCACACACGAACATACTGTTAGCCCGTTACGTATTTTACAAGCATTAAAATAAATTCCAAACATTTTTTTTTTTTACTTTTGGATCGAGTAAAGTTACCCTCTTAAGTCTTAACATGCAAAGACAGGGTTTATATGGTAAAGTACAAGAATTTAAATATATATATAAAAATAAAACTTGATTATTGTTGATGGACTGACCCTAGAGGTATTGTAGGTTGAACAATTTGAATGTAAAATCAAATAGTTGGTTCGATATTGAAAATGGACGAAACTGTAAAACAGTGAGAGAAAACATAAAAGGTGGGGTCCCTATATACACAGACAAACCAAGTATAAATGAGAGAGGCTAGATGATGTAGAGAGGGGATAGTTGTTTCATCTGTCACCTACAGACGTTGCTTTCCTTTCCGTCATCATTCTATACTCATACCCAACATCAACGATGCCAGTGACTTCCTTGCATCGTCTCACCTCTTGTTTCCTGACCCTCTGTGCTTTAATAATAACAACAATAGAGAGTACCAAGAACCAGAAGCGTATAGGGTTTACTCAAGCATCGCGGTATATTTATGTGAGGGGTGAGTGTGTAGAGAGAGAGAGAGAGAAAGAGAGGGAAAGGGTTAAAACAAAGATGAAAATAGTAAATAAAGTAAAGAGTGAGTAGTACAGTTGTAATATAAAAGAGAGATGAGATAAAATGAGGAAAGGTTGGATGGAAAAGGGAATAAACGTAACGGGTCACAAGACGGCCCTGTCACGTTCGCTTGCAGCCTCAACCCATTCCCTGACAGGTTCGCTTTTCTTTCTATCTCTCTTTCTTTCTTTTACTCTCAGTCACTTTTCACTGACTCGGTATACTCATATAGTTCGTCTATGTACGTTGGCTCTGGTTGTCTCTACCACTGGACCCTTATTACACGTCGCATGGGTCAACTTCATCGGGGAGATGTCACGCTACACCTACAACCCACCCCCCCCCCCCTTCAACATTAACATAACCTCTTGTCTAGTACACTACTATTGCCACACTGTACCGAGAACATACTCTACACGGAGAAATGCTTTTAGCCTCTCAAAAACCCCATTGGGCATAAATATATTTATATTTATTTATAAAATATAACAAATAGAAAACACACATCATCAGCAATTTCTATTTTAATTAATTTCTCTTTTTACTATCATTAATTCAATTTGTTTTATGCTCAAAAGCAAATTATTTCCTCAATACAAATGCCCTTTGTTTTCCCTCGTTTATACATTCGTTTGTACAAAATCGATTAATTTCATTAACATGTCAGACCAACTTTTATTTTATTTCAATTGGAATTTAATTATTCTTTTTTTTATATTTTACATTGCAATTTTAATGATATAATGATATTGTGCAGGACCAGAGGGTCATACACAGACTATTCAGTTAAAAATTCGAATTTATAATTAGATTTGATTTCATAATTCTTGATTTCAACAAAACTGACCGTCAGGGCAAAATGAGAGTGAATATACATGATGTTTGCATTTTCATAAACCATCCCTTCCTACTATCCTTTTTTTTTTCCCTTTTTTTGTTGTCCCAGTATTTACCAATACCTCGAGGCAGTAATTTTTGATCATTTTGTCTCTTTTTAACCGGTTGAATTTGTGGAGATATATATAATACACACATGGGTCATAATAATCAGCAGTAATGATGAGTGTTCTCATCGTGTGAAATTATTTTCGATAATGAACTGTCAACTTGACACATACTATTAGTTATGTAACAATATTATATTTATTTTCTGCTATTTGAGCAAACTCACGATAAAAGATATGGCTCATTGCAGCTGGATTAATATGCTTACCTGCAACATAAAAAAAAGAGAAAACAAATTAATAAATTACATGATTTTTAAACACTGTATTTGTATAAAAATTTTTTATATAATGTACGATAAATTTAAAAGAATATATCTTGTAATATTGATATATGTATATATAATTTTAAATGATGTCTAACAGATCAATTTAAAGTAGAAATTACTTCGAGCTAATAGTTTCAAAAGCCCCAAAATTATAATCTCATAAACCGATTATATAATAAATCACTGACGATTTACAAAACAGGATGGATTATTGATTATTATTCGACTTGGAAGTTTAAGGAGCAAACAAGTTGGAAACGCAATCGTGCAAGTAAAGCTAGATTATAAAAAAAAATTCTCAGGATGACAATTTTAAAAGTACCTTATACAAATTTGCGTAACATTGCTTGAAAGTATTTAAGTCAATTTTATTTGATTTATCAAAGCGCAAATTAATCATCTTCAACTAGACCAAAGAAATGAAATTAAAAAATACAGAACACTTATATTTAATCATCAAAAAGATAAACAAATCGACCAAAAGTCTTATGATGAATATAAAAATTAATCATCTTTAATTGCTTTCAATTAAAACTAAATTTTTTTGAGTAAAAAGTTTTGAGTCCGTTGACGCGTATACACTTATCAAACTCGGTGTGTTGGGGAGTTGAAGAATGAAGAGAAAGAGCAACAAGGTGAGAAGGAAGGACAAGATCGTATAATGTGTACATTGGTAGTGACCGCTAATAAAATGCCAACGAAACTGAGCTGATGCCCTCATGTATAATGTGTACGGTCGACTAACGAGAGGGCTAAAAGCAAACCAAGTTCATTAGCAATAACTGGGCCCATGTATGATAATTAACTGTTGGACTATAGCCGACACAAAACAACCCAACAAATATATACTCAAAACAAATCTGAAGGTAAAATGTATGACGAATTTTCAAGGCTGCCAAATTTATTATTATTTTAACAATAAAAAAAATTAATTAAACATAAATAATTGTCAAATTTTTACTTTGATATTGTAAATTAAAATTATATTTTTATTTTATAATCAGATAGTTTTTCTTTATTTAAAACTATATTTAAAAAAGAGAAAAATATATTTTAAAAAATGTAATTTAATTGTGTGTATGCTGATTGAATTATTAATTGGATAATGGCGCATTGGTTGAGGTCACACGCGTATCTACAATGCCAATTTTGCAACTTGGTCAAATTGATCACGTCGATGTTGAATTTTTGAATTTTTAAAATATATATTTATGTAAAAAAAATAAAGCGAAAAATCATTAAAACAAAATGAATGTTAAAAAAAAAAAAAAAAAACATTGAATGATTTATACAATAAAAAAAATATATATATATATTTAAATTTTTTAAATGAATAAAATATAATTTATATATGAAAATGAACAAAATAAATTAAAAGATATATAAAATAGTAATAAATGTAATTAAAAAAATTAAAAATAAGAAAGTGTAAAATGCGAAACGGATGAGCTTTGTCGGCTCACCTTGATTTTTTGCAAAAATTTGATCGACATACCAACGAAACGAGTTGACTTGGACACACGTCGTGTGCACGTCTCGCTTAAGTAGTTACTAGATTGAAGCAGACTGACTGTTCACAAGATGAAAAAATAAAATAAAATAATAATAAGGATACAAGAGAAGTGAAGAAACAGAGGGGTTAGGAGAAAATAAGGCGGGTGGAAGGGTCGCTTGTCTCATCTTGCCAGGCAGGAGATCCGTGGATGATCAAGACTGAAACGAACTACGGCATACGGTTGGAATATAACTCCAAAAGTGTCAGAACGATAATCTGACGCTAGCAATGTGATGGACAGGACAGACAGTTCACTCAACCTCTGGGCTGGTTGATGCCATCAAGTCAATCCAAGATGCCCTGTTCTCTCTCTTTCTCTCTCAAACTACATTAACCATGATTAGAGAATTTATAAAAAATATTATTATGTACATCTAGTAAATATATACAATGTATATAAAATAGTATATTATATATGAAATATCAAATGCAAAATAAAATTACTAAAAGAATAATTTAACAAAAAAAAATTCTATGTACATTTCTTTTGGTGAAGAAAAAAAATTCTTGAACGTCAGTATGATTGATTTTAAAAGTCATTGAAACTATACAATGAATATTTAAATACGATGAGACAGACAGTGATTTAAATTAATTCTGATGATGATGGTAATTTATATTGACAACTACGAGGGTTATCATGCCCTTCAGAGTACACACCAGAAATGTCAACAACAATGATGCATATATCATTATTTCATATCATATTGAAGATAACCTTTTGGGATATTTATATATTATTTTTTCTTTTTTTTGTATATATATGTTTTTGTTTAAAAATATATTATACAAAAAATAAAAATAAGAGACAAGTAGACAGCTAATATGTCGTTCTTTTGTTGCGTTTCGTGCAATTCTCTCCTGGCTTCGCAACAAATTTCGGTCTAATTATTTGGTAGAAGGGGAAGTCCATGATGTCGCTCGGGTGGATTAAAATGCTGAAGGGTTATAGATATAGGTAACAGAAGGACATGCGACACTGTATCCTAAGGCAAATTTACATGTACCTACAATTTGTGGATTTTTTGTTTATTTATTTTTTGACTTTCTATTATTATTTTTTGCTTTTATCATTTGAAAATATTTTTTATAATTTCTGCTCCTTTTTTTTTTTACATATTTCATGATGCGTGGAATATTTCTTTCATGATTTTTTATATTTACAATTTATGAAAATAGAAAATACATACTTTTTCATTTATCAAAATGTTTAAAGAATGAAAGGAAAAATTTGAAATAAAAAAAAATATTTTATGACTTAATGAATTGATAAGAAAATCAGAAAAAAAATTGATTATTTTCAGTTAAAATACATTTTTGTTTCGTACATAGACATAAGAACAGAGAAATATTAATTTGATAAATATTTTTTTTTTTTTTATTCAATGTTCGTGACATGCACTTGAGAAATTATTTATCGACAAAAATATTTTATCATTAAAAATAAAAAATTATTTCCCATTGCAATCAGACATATCAAATTTATATAAATATTTTTTTCAAGTCATGGAGTTTATTTTTTACTACTGTATATTTAATTTACTCGATTACTGAAATGCGACAGTGGTCATATAAAAATTGAGTTGATTGTTAGCATGTCACGATAAACATTTATACTCATAAGACACGAAAACGCCGATGGTAATGAATTTCGCTGTCTCTCACTGGCTTGCAAAAACTACATTTAAATTCTTCATTTTGTGTTTTTTAAGTAAAAATAAATAAAATACAAATAAATATATCAAAATATATCAAAAAAAAATCTTGCAATTTTGATAAACAGTTTTTGATAAAAAAAAATGAACGAAAATTGATAAAAAATATAAAAAAAAAGATTAGCCGAAAAATGAACTTACAAAACCAATCATCGTCAAAAAAATTAACAATTTCTCCGAATACATTTGCAGTGTTGTATATTAGTCAAGTTAATTACATACATATACGAATATATATGCAGGTAAAAGATGAAAGAAAGACGGGTTTTACGAGGTCATTAAGAGCTCGAATGACACAGAGGCAAAGAGCTACTGACCATCACCCAAAAAAAAAAAAAAAAATTAAAATAAATAAAGAAAATGAAATAAAAAAAAAAATATAAAAATAAAGAAGAATAAAAAAAAAAAGATGCTGTAAAAATTTGAGCAGTAGTTGTCTTATCTTTGAACGCACACGACGACCTTCGTCTTCGTTTTGTGCTTAAAGCCAAGGTGACTGAACTTTTTCAAAATAACCTTACAATATTATCAACATTCTTTTGTCATCTATATATACTGTCATTATTTTTTTATTTTATATTTTTTGTCTATAGATTTTCTATTCAATCCAAATTGATATCTCATAAAAAAATCAGTTCGATTTCGTTGGTGAAATTTCAGGAAGATGCAGCAAAAGAAAAATAAAAAAACATGAGGAAAATATAGTTGAGACTTGGGGTTGAAAAAAAAAGTAAAAAATAAAAAAAAAAATGAATCACTGGACAAAAGATGGAGGTAGCACTGGACACGGAACCGATTATTCGAGCACACAAAGAGGAGCATGTTCATGTTGGTTTATTTGTGTGCATGTACCTGGGGGATCTATCCAATAGTCACCCAAGGGAGTGGGAGAGGGTGTGAGAAAGAAAGGTTGATTATTGGCTGCTCTTAAAAAAAAGATAGAACTCAAATGTACATGTTAAATCAAACAAACATACACCGTCAACTGATGGAACCAAAAGATAATAAAAAAAAAAATAGAGATCAACGTAAGTCCGCTCCCGGCAATTCTCGACATTTCATGACTACCTTCTGTCGGAATTTCATATTGACAGATATTTAAATGAATATTCTCATGGATCCACTTTGAAATATCAAAGTATACAGAACCTTTGCTTTTTTCTGCATCAATTATCTCATCTCAAATGGCAATAAAAGAGTAGAAAATCAAGCGAAAGATTCATTTAGATATGCGACAAAGTATTTTTTTTTTTTCACTTAAATACGTCAACAAATTTTATGATATTGATTTTTCATGTTAATCAATGACTATCTTGATGTTTTTTTTTTTTCAACAAATTTAGATTATATCAACCGTCATGCATGCACTGATTGTGCAAATATTTTTTTTTTATTTTTATTCAATTAAAATTAAATAATAAAATTTTCTTACATTAACACTGTTAAATAGCAAAAAAATTATTGTCAATTAAAAATTGAATTTAAAAAAACATAAAATACTAATTTAACTATTTAATTAATTAATTTAATAAACAAATTAATGAATATATAAAAAAGAGCGAAAGGGTTACGAATAAAGTCGATGAAATTTCTTCAAAACTTGACTGAAAATAATTAATACACTTGTGTTACACCCCATTTTATATTTTAAAAAATATAGCTATACACTTGCTGCATGATTTTTGACCTGAGCTAAACTCAAACATATTTTTTTTATCCTAGTTTATGAGGTGACCTAAATATATAACATCTAAATTACTAAACTTTTCTCTCGAAAATTATGACAAATAAATATATTATGATAAATTTAATAAATTAATTTTCTGTTTATACATTCAACTTAATCATTTTGATATATATATGAATAAAAATAAAAATATTCTGTCAGTGAAAAAATATATTTGCATGCGAACACGAATAATAGAATATCAAAATTTAAGAAAAAAATAAATATATGATACAACATATATAAAGTTTAAAAATATAAATAGAGTGACAAGTGAATATATATATAAATATAGAATACAGTTGAATTTATATGTAAAAAATTTTTCGTCAATCTTATGTCAACTGTCATGTATATCTTACGACATACGAAATCGATATGGACACAAAAAGGGAAGCCAAAATACTTTAGTAAAAATAAAGTAGAAGGACAGGCACGCGAAATTATTGTACTTCTGTCCTATGTGTCCCGTCTTTCGTGAAGCTATTCTTTTGGTGTCACATTGAAAATACACAACCTCTGACGTGATACTGATAAAACATTTTGCAGATAGACAGCTACGTTTTGTGACGTGCAATTTAACAAAATATATATTCAATTTTATATGTCATGAAAGTTGTCTATTTCTTATGAATTTTTATTATTTGATATTGAGCTTTTCATATCTAATGTAAATTTATTTGTTCAAAGTAAAAAAGCTATTCAATATTTAAATTTTAAAAAAAATTGATATACGAGGTTTTTTTTTTTTTTGAGGTAATATTTACCGGTAACGTTATCACCGCGTTGCTGTGGCCACCGAAAAGAAGGCCTCGGTTGCTGCTTGCTGCGCATATCTTCCGTCCGGCGCGGCAAATTAGCCGCTTGATTTTTCAACAATTGGAGACCACTACTTACCTAAAATCAAAAAAAAATATATAAAATAATTAATTATAATTCTTTATTAAAAATTTATAGCATTATCTATTAATTAAAAAATCAAATTTGTGGGTGTAAAAGCACATTTATCCTCACTAATGAATAGCAAATCTTAGGCAATGAATAACCTCAAGACTGGCTGCTAAGCAATTTGAAGTTTTTATTGAACTTGAGACTTTACTGTATTGTGAGTCATGAGCAATTCCTATACATGAATTCATGTGTATTGTGAGTATTTTTTTATATCAAGGGTGAGTTTGGGCTTTTCATAGTTCTTTTATATATATTCGCTCCCGTAGAGTAGACCACATTCAGTTGCAGTCGTATATCTTTTTAGCCCTTATACACCCTCGAAAAACGGCTGCCTTTGTTTTAGATATTTATGAGGCGTTTTAATTCACGCGTTGTATTGTACCCCCCTCTATTTAAGTGACTAGTTTCACGAGAAAAACTGTTAAAGGTATAAAAAATAAAATAATGGCCATAAGGGCAACCTGATAAAGCTCTCTTTTTTTTGTCCCTTTATTTCATCATTTTTAAAATATCGTAGGAAAGAAAAAAAAACCAAACATTAATAATAATAACTCAGTTAAAATGATAAAAAATATATCAATCATTGTATCATGTTACTTGTATATGATTTTTATTTTTTAAAATTTTTATAAAACAGTTATACCGATTAATTTTGATATCATCAACATAAAAACTACTTCAAGATGAGACTAAGAGGTATCATAAATAAATATAACTATGCTGAAGTTGCAGCAAAGAGTCAAGTTCCATTCGGTTAAAGTTATATATGTCATGGTATGAGTCGTGGCTATCTGTCGTACTCGACAGTCCTCTCACTTGGTCGCCAATCCCTCGTGTCTCTTCTATTTTGTTTCCCCTGCACGTCGCATCCCATATCTTCTATCCCTATATACAACTACGAGTCACTAGAGGTGCACTCACCGTTCTTCTTTATATACGTGTATATGCGACGCCAGCGAGTTTCAACAGTAACCGTACGTCACCCTGACGTCCCTTCTAAGTATTTTTTTTTTTTTTTATATTTTACACCCACTCTCCTCCCGTTTACCCTGTCGCACTCTTTGTCTTTTTATTTTTATCTTCTTTCCGACCTGTGTCGATCTTGCTATGCTCTTTCTCTCTAAATATATTTTTTTATGCTTTATCTTTTTCTTTTTCTCATATATTATATTTATTTCTCTATCCCGCTTTTTTTTGTATATCTTCACCTATCTCTCTATGTCCCCTTGTCACGCAGTTATAAAAGCACCCTCGCATGGCGCCCTCCTTAACAGCCTTCACTCTCTAAAAGCCTGGGTGTGATCTATGGCGGGACGTTGCGTCACTCCGGGAACAGATGCAAGGCTCGTATATTACCCAGACTATATATCTAGAAAAAGATAGAGATTGAGAATGACGAGTGATCCACAAGGGAACCTGTATATGTATATATAAATTTTATATATATAGATACTGTATATGTGTACAGTGAAAAAAAAAGGACAAGGGGGTGAAAAGGGGGTCGAAAGAAGAAAAAGACACTATGGTTTGTGAAACGGGCCTCAAAAGAATGGCCAACGACACAAATCACGCTCAGCCTTTGTCACTGGAAAACCCAGGGGCTGTTTTTTTTTTTTATTTATTTTCTAGATAGATGAAAAAAAATGAAAATAATAAATATTTTTGCTGCATTTATGATACTTTCTACTAATGCAGTTTTTACTTAATGCAGTGATTTTGCTGAAAAACATAACTCAAATGGGTAAGATTTTTATGTATTTTTTTTTTTCATATAAACATAGAGCTTTATTCCAATGATTGAGCTTTTCACTTTGCACGATCTGTCAATGAATTAAATAACAGATTACACAATACATTGAAAAAAAAAGCTCAAATATTATTATTATTATTTTAAGTAAAAATAATAAATATTGGTTGTATATTACAATATATTTCTGCAAAACTGTAAGAATTTTTTTTTCTTTTAAATGTGAAAAATATAGAGGTTAAAAGTTTTCTGGTTTAAACATTAACCAGCTGTCTGCAAGGCGCATGACAAGAAGCAAAAAAAAAAGCACAAAAATAAAAAGGAAATATAGTTTAAAGTATCCACATAATATATATATGTGAAAATATGAGATATATAAAGAGTGTGTGGTAGTTTTGAGCAAAAGCAGAAAACACTGAGAGAGTGTAATATGTTAGTAAATGTTAAAAAATGAGAAGGATAGAGGGGATGTTTAAGAGAGGGGTAGAAAAAAGAAAATTCAGGGGTAGTAAAAAGAGAAATATATATAGGCAAAGATGAAATGTACCCCTACCGTGAAATACGCGTACTTTTCGAGTGAACAGACGCTTCCAGAATCCCATAAATCAGGTCAGGGTTGGCGACGGCGTTGTGACTGCGCCATGAGGTCGTCAGTATGAGTGTGAGGGTGAATGAAGGAGAAATGTGGGAGATAAAAGAGAGAAGTAAGGTTGGCGGGTAAAGGTCGACGCACAACAATTTCACTAAAAACTATGCGCATGTGCTATTATTTTACCTCGTGGTCGTAATTCTTAAAGTTCTTTCTGTCAGTTTCTATCTCACTTTATGAGCACGCGGTTATCGACTTATTATACTCTTTAATGTTTTTTTTTTTTTTTTCTTCCTTTCTTTATCGTGCATCTATTTATTTGATATATATATTTTTTTCGTAATAAAAATGAAGAAACTCAATGGTTTTTCTTTATTTTTTTTTTCAGGGGAAAAAATTTATGGCAGATTGGATTAGCCGATCGATACTGTAAGATGAAATCGACAATACAAAAACGTGTGGAAGGGATGCAGAGAAACAAAAATAGGGAATCAGTTGAATTGGGAATATTGAAAAAAATATTAGGGGTACAATGATATGTGTGATTCTCTGCCAATTACATTTCTCTTTTGTTTATTAAATATTTTTTTTTTCATCTTAGATACTTATATAATTTAAAAAATAAATTCTACTTTGCATGGGGGTACTTGTTTTTGACTCTTTTATCATTACAAACTACCAAATACTTTGAAAGAAAAAAAATGACTTGTTTCAAGTTTATTTATGTTTGTTTTTTTTTTTGGAAAAAATACAGCTTGTGTTAAACTTGTCATTTGCTGAGAATTATCCTTATAATTCTCATAGCTGTGCTAGTTTAATATATATTTATTTTTTTTTAGTTACAAATTTATAGCAAGGGAGTATAAAAACCCAGAAGGACAAACTATTTATGACATGTACGTGGTTTTTTTCAGGATTCTGTGATCCACAAGAATGAACAAGACACGTATGTCTTTCGTTAAACTTTCTAGATGATCGTTAACAAAAATTTTTTTGAAAAAATAATTTATAAGATATATAAAAAAATATCAAGCAATAAATTGTGAAAACAAATGTCGTTCAAAATACACAACACGTAAATGATTGTCACTAAATTAAAGAATTAAAATTGACGAAATTTTCAAAAGTTATAAAAATGTCAGTGAGTGCAAAAAAGCGTTCAATGTGACAAGACGATTGATTCATTAGACACGCGTGCCCAACATCAAATCACCAAAATAGATCTAAAAAATATATATATATGAGAATGAAGAAGACTGAAAGCAGTGGGTCTATATTTGTTGATGTGTATCTTAATATATATATATTATTATTTTGTGAGTGTGCAACACTCACTGGAATTTCGTGCTCACGACTAATCCATCGTGTGTCTTTATTGCCTCATGTTACATTTATAAAACGATTCGAGACAAACACACACACCGGACCAACCATTATAAATTGGTTAAAAAAGAAACTGTTTTCTTTTTTTTCTCACTCACCACTTTATTCATCCTGACAACGATTTTCAAAACTGACATATACACCAACATGATTCTCAGAGACTCTCAAATGTCACGTCTTCTTTACATCAATCCAAAATAAAATTATAAAAATAAACAATAATAATATCATTTTTAAATAAATCTCATATATTTAAAAAACGAATTTAAGATAAAAAATATTCAAAGAAAAAAAGTAAACAAACAAATAATAATGACCGCCCAAAATAATAAAAATAAAAATGTGAAAAACAAATTTAAACTTTTTGAATATAAAGACATTTTGGTTGGCATTAGAGTTGGGTAAATGTCAGATGAAGTATCCAGGGATAATTACATTACGTTGTCCTCCTCACAAACTCCCCTTTTTCAGCTACCTTCAAGTGTCTCCCCGGGGCACCAGTCAGACTCATGCATACTCATACAATTTATTTAGCCATCGGCTAGACTTCCAAAGGATAGCCATTTTACTACAAAAGATAAGTATACATTTTGTTTCATTGCAAAGGTGTAGCATAGATAAGGTGCTTGTTGCGTTGAAACGTCCCTTGGTGATTGTCCCAGAAAATTGATCCCCCTCTTCATTCTTCTGCATAGCCACACTATCTTTTGACTATTCACATTGTATAACATATACCCTAGTATTCTTTTTTTCTTTTTCATGTATATCTTTTTTTTTTTATTTATTTTCTTTTTATACTAGCAGACAAACTGAGTGTATATTATCACCCAGATATCTCTTGTCCATCCTCGTCGTTACCCTAATTTATATACACTCTCTTCGACATTACTACATGTAGGTTTATTTTATTTTCGGTAGCACAAAATACTATACTAAAACCTATTTAGAATTATTAGGTAAAAAAAATAAAATATAAAAATTTATAGATAAACATAAACAGAGAAAAAAAAGACACCTTTAAATGTGCAATACAATTTAAGTTGATAGTAACTTTACTAACTCGAAAATGTTTCAAGTAATTGGCAAGTAAAATACAGACTTTCATAAAATTTATTCTGTATATACATAATGACTCTATATGTATTACATAAAATATATATGTCTTATGTAAAATACAACCTTTAGAAGTACTAAAGAAAATAGAAAACAAAAATATAATTCATCATATATAATGTGTTTATTATTATTAAAAGCACGGAGAAATAATTTTATAAATTATTCAAACAATTTACTTGTGGCTGCACTTTTTCTTCATTTTTTTTTGCCATATATTTATATGCATCATTATGCAGACAAGAATTGATCGATTACATGATAAAAAAAATTAATAGATATGAGAAAAAATAAATAAATAAAAACATGATGAGTCTTCAAATTTCATCAATCTCGAAGGTAGATAAGTGTTTGATTGTCTGCGATAACAGTGGAACTAATTCATTGTCTTATATAAAATTTAAGACGATAGTTTGCATTCTAAAGAGTTTATATTAAGTCTATATATATAGATCAGAAAATATGATAATCTTGTTGTGTGCGGTCTTTTGAGTTTCATCTATTCTTTTATATAATAACTTTGTTTTTTTTTTTTTATATACTTTGATCGATATTATAGACATATTATATAGAGCTAATGATCGTCAGTAAAATAGAAAGATTAAAAAAAAACGAGTTTAAAAAAGGAGGAGATAGTTGATGAAGATCGATACGAAGAATATCCTAATCATGATGATTACTTGAATGAACTTAGATCAAAAAAACATACGATAATATTGTCGGTATAAATTCAACGAGTGTCTTATTACAATGATGATTATTTTAAAATTCAAATAACACCAGTCACCAAGAAAAACAATAAAATAAATACAAAGAAATTTATAAAAAATTAAATTTTATATTTCAGTAGTTTTTTAAGATGACAAAATTGATTGAATAAAAAAAAAATTTTTAAAAAGAGTTGTAAGTAAATGGTGGTGACAAGGATAAACCAAACTGAGTCCAATGACAAGAATGAAAAGCAAGGTGAAGAAGAGAGAAAGAGGGGTAGAATAACGATGAAAGCTAAGTAGGTATAAAGGAGACTTGGGTTAGTGGACATGAGTTCAATACGCGAGACTACTCGAAACCAGCTGTCACTGACATCGTCTCAGGCAATCCAAAACTGACCACGACAGCCAAACGTTAACTCTCTCTCACGCCTTACACTGATGCTGAATTCACTCATCCAGCAGCTTCAATTCCCTTATTTTCACAATTTCTTCATTCCTCCGTTTTCTAGCAAGCTTCAACGTTTATAATATACAACGGTTGTACTTTCCTTCTCTGTACATGTACACTCCTCTCCATCTACAACTGAGGTAAAACTTGTATTGTGTATGTACTGCAGTAGCCTTAGAAAACGACTCAGTTGGATTGATCCGTCTTGGCCACTCACCATATACACCAACAACTCTTTTTTTTTTATATATATTTAAAAAAAAAATTGTATTTTTTATTTTCTGCCTTGTAAACTTTAATATTGATGTGTATATCGATAATATTGTGCACACCCAGGTTATGATGGCCAAGTCCCTGGATGACCCGTTGTTATATATAACTATACAAATCGATGAAAGCTACAACCAAGCCATCATTACCCTTCAGCTAACTCACTTGCTTGACTTAAACTTTATACGAAGAGGGGATAAAATCAATCGATAAGTTGGTACTGTATACGACAGCACATGACAAAACACAACGAAATCAAAATGATCTTGATATTAAATTGTGTGCTGAATACCTATATCTTGTTTGTTAATTATATATATATGACTATGATATATACATTAAATATAAATTAATAAATAAATGTATATCGAAATAACACAAGTTGATTATATATATATTTATGATATATAGACTAATAAGCCAGATGCTATCTTATTTAATATATTATGTTTCTTCGTGGTGGGGCATTTTAATAATAGAATTAAAAAGAAGAGCAATGTGAAAATGCACCAAGTCATTCGCTAGTCATCAACGAACCACTGGGATATTTATTTTTTTTTCAAAAGAGAATGACGACCTTTTTGATATTCTATGGTTAAATTTTTCAAATGAAAAAAACGTTCAGAGAATTCATCTATATATCAAAAAAAAGAAATTTAAATTTACAGCTTCTTTTTATTGGCGAAATTGTTCTGTATTTTAACCCAAAAAAAACAACTATCTTTTAAAAAAAAACTCGCAATTTTCTCCCGGAGAAAATTCTCCGTAAATTCTCCGAAGAAATTTGAAAAAATTACGAGGACATTATTTTGTATAAAAAAATCAAAACAAAAACTTGCAAATCTGATATATTTATTTAAAATTTGGCAGTTATGTTGCACTGATAATGATTAAGTCATACTACTATCTATCCAAAAAAAAAAAATTAAAATACAACAATAAATAAATGAATCATACAGTGATATTATTATGATTTCGTTATAATTTTTTTTTTTGAGTTTGACGTGGTAAATTATAATGATAGGTATAGCAAGAATAATGGTAGCAGTGGGGATAACATAGCACACGGTCACTTGGTTTGAAGAGTATATACAAGTGATTGATGGAACGTCCGTCATGGCCAAGCCATCAATCTATCCACGAGCTGTATATTTTTTTTTTCATATATTTTTTTCATCGTTGTTGCCACTACCGTACCCATACATACATTTTATTATTTATTATTCCTGGGCTTTTTTTTTTGTCGTATAGGTATAAAATTATAGAGAAGTCCATGTGACTTCTCATTTTCTTTTTTTTTTACATTTTGTATTCGCGGACTTGTTTCTCATCGGCAAAACCAAAAGGCCCCATAGTGACGTAGCATGGCATATAACGTGTTGCTGTGTCACGAAACAAATACACATTGACCAATCATCGTGGTGCAGACAATGACGAGACTCAACATGACTCTTCTTTTCTGTCAATCATTCATGTATGATTCTTTTACTCATCGTATACAACTTTACAAAGCAGTTTCATATATAAATGCTATATTCATTTGTTATTTTATTTTTTCTTTTTGTTTTTAAAACTAATAAATTCTCATTCAATTTAAGTTATTTTAGTGTATTTTTCTGTTTTATATTTTATTTCTTTATTCAAGGCTTATTAATGTTATATACATTTTACTGGATAACTGAGTGGTCGTTCAGAGGCAGGCAAGTCGTTTGGCTTAAGAGTTTTTAGTTTCACTATATAAGGCTATTTGAGAAGACATCAAGGAACATGATATCTCAAGCCGGACACAGCAGATACATTCACCTGAGCCTCTTATTAATTTTTTTTTTTTTTTTTTTTTATTTTCTTCTCATTTTCTAGTTGTTTATTTTTTTTGTTAACAATATTTAATATAATTTATATATTACAACAGTAAATTAATGCTCTATTTACCAATTGAAAGATAAAACTGATTGTATGACCTTATTTTTGTATTTATTTGTATTTTTATAAATAATTTTTTTTTCTTTAAAGATGTATATATTAATAAAGACGTAAATAAAAAACAAATTGTAAATGTTGAATGTATATATAGTTAAAGATTGAAACAAATGATAATATATTTGTGGTAGGTCATGGATAAAGCTTCTAGCTTCTAGCTTTATATCCATGACCTAGCATGGTGTTAGAAAGTCAGTGCAAGAGGGTTAACAGGGGGGTTCGGTGAGGTAAAGAAGAAGGCAGTGTATATAACACGAGAGTTTCATTCATGCAAAAGTCTATGACCACGCGCTCCGTAGTATTACGTAAGAAATACATTATGTATTTACCGGTATATATATGTACAATATAAATTTTTTATATTCAATTAAAATATTAAACTGTTAAAGTTTTAGTCTGGTCGTTTTAATAGTAATATAAAAATTACAAATTACTTTTTTATTAATAAAATCATCATTTATTAATTTAATAAGATAATTTTTTTATTTTTTATATTAATAAAAATAATATAAAATTAATAATATTATTGATTAATTATTTTACATAATCATCAAGATGTTTTGATAAATATAAACAAATTTATTTTGATTAAAAATTGAAATTTTATTAACACTATCTTTGAGTACAAACACATCATTTATAAATTATCAAAATAATCATAATAAAAAATTTAATAATTATAATCTAAAAAATAAAAAAATTATTATTCAGATTATGTGATTTTAAATGGAATCGGTTCAGTGACTTTATCAGTCAACCACTCGATACAAGTGTACATTTTAATATCTATACAATTTGTTGTGTACATAAGCAAAAAAAAAAAAAAAAAAAAACATAATTATTATTAATTAATAATAAAAATTAAATTAAATAATATAAAATAAAAATCTAGACAATTTTTTATAAAATATAAATGTATTAAGATCATCTACTAATATTTTTTTTTTGTGTTTGCAAATAATTATAATAAAATATAATTTTTTTTTTTCATTCTACTTATGGGTGACTACATAATTTAAGTCATATATGGTATTTTCTTCCGGGCAATTTTTCTTATCAAATAAAATCTTGAAATCGTATTTGATTATTTATTCATCGGTATCGAGTGCGCTATCGATCGTTGTTTCAAGTCAATGCCCGCAATGTTTCACCGTTCAGGCGATAAAGAGACTTAATGCACGAGCGAGCATCGACCTTGTGCTCAGTGTATATTTCGCACATTGGGTTGAACGACACACTTTCTTCTATTTTTTATTATTGTTTATCATTATAATATATATGTATTTTCTTGTATTTATTATAGAATTAATAATTATTTATTTAAAATTATAAGGATTAGACGTATATACCGATATTTATTTGTATTTCATATACAAATATTAATCGAATAGATAGTGAGTATATACAGTCAATTAACGCATTTATAATGTTTAATTAGACCTTGCAACTATTAAAAATATAATAGTGGTGATGATAAATCATAAGGTTATATCTAATCTATACAGGGTATATATATATACACACACGGAAGCATGTTAATTGGATACGTATTTATGCATTTGTATGTTTACTATAAAGGCTTATCAAAAAGAAGAGAAAGAGGAAAAAATTTATTGTGTTATATATGTACATGAAATATGTATGAGAGTTAGATTGCCAATGAACGGTTTACGGTTTATGATAACTTTGAAATTATGACGAATGGCTATTCCGTGAAGACGTCAACGACTCACGTATTTAATAACACATACATGTACAATTTGCTCACTACTAAATACAACTCAAGGAAAAAAAAAAAATATTTTTTTTTATTTGTGTAAATAATAAAAATATAAATCTAAATTTATTTTTTTAATTTATCATGATAATATACTTTAATTAATAAAAAAAAAAGGTTAATTTAATTAAAATTTAAACTTAATTTAATATTTAAATATAATTAATTTATTTAATTTTATTATTTTTTTTTTCTTTATTAAAAAGTAATACAAATGATGTAATTATTTTTTAATAAATTTGTTTTTTACATTTATTTTATTTATTTTTTTTAAACAAAAATAATTTTTTTTGTTAAATAAAAAAAAAACATAATAAAAAGTTTAGTGTATATATTTGAAAGACGTCAATCGATCGTTTTAGTCACTATCAATCAGCTTATACGTTGTAAAATAATCGATGAACGTGACAATTCAAGTTGAGGCATGAGGATCGACATTCTTGACGAAAGAGGACCAGCGAAAACACCCAATAAGTAATCGATCAATCAATTCGCGAAAATAGCTGAGTCACATTTTTGAAATGAGACCATGATAGACACAGTCTGGACATAAAATATTATCATTATTTTAATGCACAATAAATAATAAATAATATATCAAACGCATTATTATAAAAAAAATTAAATAATTTTATACGTAGGTGGGACGCTTTGCGTCACCTACGTATTGGATTTGTCTACCGAAAATTAAAAAACGCTCTCATTTCTTAAGTAATTGTCAGAGACACTTCGTGTTAGAACCAAAAGAAGCGTATTTTCAATCTCTTTAATTTGTATATTTTCGATTTTTTCTCAAATAATTATTAAAGTTGCCAGAGCCAAAAATGTTAAAAACCTTTTTTTCTTTTTTTTTTTAAATATTAAATAACTTTTTATCTGTAAGCGTGATCGATTTGCACCGACTAATTAAAAGTTTCCTTTTATTTTGATCTTTAAATCGCCGCTATTTTGAAAACGATATCTTTAAAACTCACGGAGTTATTAGAATTCTAATAGAAAAATTTGATGTGGCTGTTTTTTTCCCGATTTACATTGGAACCCAACAAAATCATGTTTTGTGGAGATTCGACGCGCAGTGTTGGCAGCCCTGCTTAGTTCGTCTCACTCACACAGATGAACATATGTTTATGATAAAATTTCGTAGTGTTGTGACTAAACAATATGACATTTTATTTGAAAAAAAAAAAAATTACACTAACTAATAATTGCACATAACCCACCGGAGTATTGAAAATTTTAATTTTCGTTATATATGATTTTTAAAATTTTAAATAACCAGTCTATATTTATTATTTTTGATTTTTTTTCTTTTCACACATTTCAGTCAACAAATCAAGATGAAATAATAATAACCACAAAGAATTTTCAGTGGCCAAACAAGTCAATGTCAGTGTAAATAATTTTATATATAGATATATTCATAAATTGTCAAGATGGATGGGTAATTTGTCGCGCAGACTGGCTGCTTCAATCATGTTTTATATATATATATATATTTTTTTAAATAAACTTATGTGAAAAGACCTTGTGAATTTCTCACACGATATTAAACGCAAAAGTAGCCACTATATATAAAATAAACGTGCAAGTATTTGTATATAAAAACAGTGAGAAAAAAAAAATAAAAAACAAGTATGAATCAATGTTGTGTATTTAATATATATATAAGAATTTTGACACGAAGCTCTTGATGCATTTCACAATAAATTAATCAATTAATTAATTCCGGATACAATATAATATATAAAATATACATACATTCAACTATTCAACTCCAGTATTTATATATTTTTACATATGTGTATGGTTTGTGTATGTGTATATTTAATCTTATGCAGTTAATCTCGTTTTGTGTGAGAGACAGACTGGTATACTCGAGAAATTGCCTCTGGAAAAGAGATATTCCATGTGGTTTGTATAAAATGAAAAGCTGAATAAATTTTTATATATTTATATGTATATTTCCTGCCTATAAATTTGTATTTATATATATGATTTTTCATTTTTTTTTTAAATCCATGAAGCAATGAACAATTATGACATGTCAAATTTGTTAATGAACTTTTTTGAAATTTATATATTTTTTTATTTGACTGTAGTTGTAATAAGTTGTAATATAGTTTTAATTAAAAAAAATATGTTAAATTTATTAATTTAACATGTAAATATATTTACAATAATTTTTGTAATTTTTATTTTATTAAAAACCAGATATTTATTGATTTTTTAAAATTGTTATTGTTGGTTTTTTTTAATAATTGTAGTTACTTGGTGATCATGTGGCATGTGTCATTATAAGAAAATATATATAAAATAAACTTTGAATAGTGTGTAGTGGCTTGATGGGTGAGAGATATATTATAACAACTATCAGACACACTCTTCGAGACAGTCAAATTGTCACAGCGATGATCGATGTGGCGCCTCTTGAGAAACGTCGAGGCCTCGACATCGCTCGAACATCATTCGTTGCAAATAATAACGAGTGGTAAAATTAATCAAGACGCTTATGCACACTCTTAAATCATACTTATCCAAATAATGTATATTTTTAAATAATCATAAAAATTTCAAATAATTATTTTATCAATTTGTCCATTTTTTTTTTCACCACGAATTTAATTAGTGTCATTGACATTTAAAAAAAATAAATAAAAAAATAAATATTATTATATTCAGCTGCTGTGTTTGTTATTAATAAATGATAATGATTTAAAAAAAAAAATATTTTACTTTTAACAACTTTTAATATGTCATTTGTAATAATCAATTATTAAACTGAGAATTTTTTTTCTTAATTAAAAAATTAGTAAGTATTAAAAAAAAAAAATAATCATTAATTGTTCAAGTAAATTAAAATTTGTAGATAGATAAAAGGATAAAGATTAAAATTTTATAAAAAAAATTTAATTAATTTCATTTGATTATATAGGGAGTTTGTTCGAGAGCGAAGTAAATATGTTTTTTTTTTTTTTTTAATTTAAATTAATTACAATGTTATTAAGTAATGAGTAATATATATTATGATGTCATTAACAATAATTTATAATATATTGTAAATAAACTGATAAAAGCAGGGGTATTTTACGCTTTTTTTTTTTTGTTTGTCTTTGTCATACGTATATATTTTTTACGGAACATTAAATTCAGTTTTCGGATCGGACAAGTTTTTATCGATGTACATAGACTGTGTACTTAAAACGAAGGTTGTCGGAATTGATAATGTTGTTTCATTGGCTTATGATGATTAAGGAACAAGTATCTAATCATACATTAAATTTTTATCAACTTATTAAATCATAAAAGCTGTGTTAAAACTACCCTTGATTTTCTTGTATTCCTCGGGCACCAGAGAGCCCTTTTTCAAAGTCATTGTCGTCATTAAATTCATGATGAACAATAGTTCAATTTCAACTTAATAATTATTATTATACTGCACTGCGTAAATATACAACAACTTAAATGATTTCAATTCTCCAAATAGAAATAAAAAGTATACATATAATAAATAAAAAAATAGAAAAAATTATTAGAATAATAAAATAACAAAACATGCCCATTGATAATTCAAAGTGTACGATAACTTATACACTATTTATTCTCCCTGTTGTTGTTGTTAGTGTGTAATGTATTTGTATGTTTAGTCAAAGTGGCACGCATCGGTTATTCTATCGGTGCGTGAAATGCAAATCGAGCGAAATGAATTTGTATATTTCTCATTCGTAACCAAAAAGAGAGAGAGAGGAGAAAAAGAGACACACAAATATCAATATACATATACAAAATATATACATAATAAACACAGAATATCACAGTACAAATGTGAAAAATAAAAAATAAAAAAAAAAAGCATAAAAATCAAATGGTGGGTAGTGTACAATATATACCAATAAATGAAATACCCTCGGGCTCACCAAATTAACGCACGCTGGACCGATCAGCTAATATTTTTTTTCATAATTTTCTACCATTTATGATTTGCCATCATTTACTCACGTGTGTGTGTCGTATTCGACCAGCTGGATATCTCTATATCTATCTCACCACATTTAACAATTTATTTAGAAATTGATTCATTACAATTCAATCTTTTCAAGCTCACATTCAAAACAACATAAAATTAAAAATAATAAAAAATTGATAGTACTATTAATTAAAAAGTTACATATTAATAATTAATATTTAAATATTTTCTTTGTGTTTTATTATTTAAAATTCAATATTTGTTTTTATTGAGTATTGTCGAGACATATTTAAAATAAAAAAAAGAAAATTGAGTAAAACTTTAAACGTGATTGAAATGGACGAACGTAAAAAAGCCTTCATCCTGTGCTTTCTCCCTCCAATTCAACATATAGAAAGCTTGGAGGCAAAAATATTGATCGTATACATAATTAAATACCAGCACACGGTAAAGCATCACAAAGAGAGCTTACTTCAGCTTTGATCTGCTGACAGACGGGAGCCGTCATCGGGCGACTTCAATAGACCCGCCTGCAAATCGCTTGGGTATACCTTTACTTCGCTGCTACTCTCAACATGGCATGTGATAGTATATTACCCAGACTTTATATATATATATGTATAGGTATACATGTTTAATTATGATGATATTAGTAAGATAAAGAAAAATAAACAAACAAAAAAAAATGTAGATGTATGTACAACAAACAGTGTAGCAAAATGGAAAACATATTTTGATAATATGATCAAAATATACTGGTATAATTAAAAATATGTTATCAACGCACAAAATAAATTCGAAAGAATGGGAATTAAATTTTGCTCTTTTTTAATTTAGTATCTAAATATGATGGTCAATTTTCTCTTGTGGAAAATTTCTTTCGATTGAATTGGAAAAATACATAAAAAAAAAAAAAAGCTGCTTAATTAAAATTCATGTTTTTTTTGTTATTGAAGGGATTGATTTTATAAGAAAAAAATAATGAAAGCAAGATGAAAAAAAAAGAGGGAAGAGATAAGTGAAATTGTAATTATTGATTATTAAATTTGAGACGTGGATCAACGAGCCAGATGGTGACATTTGAATGTTGTTAAGTATATAGGCACAACTTGTGATAGATATATTATTTTGAAAATGATATTCTAAATATATATCTAGATGTGTGTTTGCATAGATGTTAAATGTTTTACACGTGCGATCACAAGTGTGTGATCGAAGAGAATTTGATGTAAATATACGCACATATTATTGTAAGGCAATGCTCAAAGCTTAAACAACAAAAACAAAATTAGATGTAATATTTATATTGACAAAAATATGTTTATAAATTAATGTTTGTTCATCCCAAGTGGAAAAAATTTGTATAAAATATATATGGAATATATATAAAATATGTATGGATTTGGACGTACAAAATTTTCATAATATTTGAATATATTTTATATATATTATATATATTTCAATATATTCTAAATATATTTAAATTTTATATTTTTTAATTTTTTTCTAAATATTTTAAATATTTATATATTTGTAAATTTTTGATAAATTTTTATGTATACATTTAAATTATAAATTTTTTTTTATTAATGTTTTTTTTTTTTTTGATTTTTATAAATAAAAAACAAAATGAAAAAAGATGAAAAAAAAGATAAGTAATGAATTAATTGTTATAAATAAGAAACAGAGAGAAAAACTTGTGATAAATAATTATTTCAGTAAAATGATAATTAAAAAAATTTCTTTATTTGTGTGTTTGCAAGATGTTATTTTATACATTATAAACAAATGAAATACTTAAAGTGTCAAATATATATAAAATATATATACGCAATATATATTGAAAATCAACAAAAACAAAATTAGATGTAATATTTATATTGACAAAAATATGTTTATAAATTAATGTTTGTTCATGTTAACTTATTGAAACTAAAAAATATATTTTAGCATTTTTAAAAGTGTTGAAAAATTAGAGAAGAAGAGAAAGAAAATTAAAATTTAAACATGGGCTAATTGAAAGTTGTTGATGTATATTTTTATATTACAAATATCCTGTTGTAAAAAGAACAGTCGTCATTGATAATTGTAAAAGAGAGATAGATAAAATATGTGTTAGTATGTTACATTATATTTTTTTCAAAAAAAATAAAAAGGTATATGGTTTTTAAGGCAGATATATCCTGGCGTAGACTAAGTGCGTAGTTCACATGGTCTATGCTAGATTATATTTGCCCCAAACACCGAAAGAGGATCATAACAAAACTGCGACAACCAGATACGTCATTTAGGGGTTTGAACCCATGCTCACAGGGTCCGCTAACTCTAGGCTTTTGCCGACTTGACCATCAGCTCACTCGATGAACCAAGAAAAATAATTATACTTTATTATTGATTTGAAAAAATAATTCAACTTAAATTTAAATTATTCATCATGTCATTGCATTTACTCTTGTATTTATAAAAGGCATCACTCAATTGTTGTATTTATTCAAGTGCACTAAGTTTATTCTATGATGACATATGTCTATTTTATTGAAAGTATAAACTGTATAATTGGCAGCAGCAAAACTTTATAATTACAAATATAAGAAATATAGATCAAAAGTTTATCAACTTGACGATTGACATTCTTAAAATATCACGTGATTTATATTGTTATATTTTATTTAAATTTTAATTACCTAAATGTCTAGAAGACTATGAAGCCATCAAGTATATCAAATGCCAATTTATATATTTTAATTCAATCTGTTTTAGAAACGAGAATGATATAGCACGATTTCAGTCGGTGAGTCTTTGTCTTACATGATTTTTCCGATACAAAATTGTTTTTTTTTAAGAAAATATTCTTACGAAATATTTACCGAGTAATTCCAAGATTTTTCTCCGTAGTTTTTCCAGATTTTTTTCATAATTGAAAGCTTCGAAAAGCTTTATACAACTCACGTTTTTAGTATACTATATAATCAAAAAATTTAAAAATAAAATCAAGCAATTAATAATTTAATTTCAGTTTGATTGAGTCATCATTCTATATTAAAAATCTCTTAATTAACGTTATATAATAAATAATTTATTATTTAATTATCAACAAGTATAAATATATATTTAATTTTTTTAAATCACAAATTTTTATTCAACTTTGTGTTTTGTTTTTTTTTTTAGGATTGTTTGTTTGAACAACGTGATACAATTTAGACTCGTTAACAAGCATTCCACCACGAACTAGTCGAAATGAGGTGATCAATCGTAATTGAGTTGCTGGTGACCACTGTACAAAATTTTATTTCCATCTATCTCTTTTATACAAACATGCATCTATGTGCTGTTAAAACATATATATATTTTTCGTGAATTTAAAGTTGCGTACATGAGATAAATAAAATACCAAAAAAAAATAAAAAAAATTGTGTATATGTGTTTACATACTGACTTTATTGAAGCACGCAACGCCGGCGCACGAGTTTAAAACAGGCGGTTGAGAGTCAAGTGCAATATCAAAGCTTTTTCATCCCCTCTATCCTCTAACCCCTTTAACTCTCAACACCCCTTTTGCTCTTTGCCTGAAAGCTCACTCAATTCCACTTGCATTTACGCGAAAACATGCGGAATGTTGATTTGTTTTCATCGATTTTTATTATTCTCATTTTTTGCTATACCCCAAAATTTTTTTAATTTATTTATAGTTTTTTTTTTTTTTGATTCAATTTCTATAGATATATATATACCACACCTCATCACACTCGTTACCTATATATGTATATCGTTTACACTCTCTCGCGTTTATACTCGTGAATCAGCCACCTGCTGTGTACATATACTATACTCCAGTCTCTTGTTTACACATTTCATATACGTGAGTCTTATTGGGACTTTAGATAAGAGTCACTTGGAAAAATAATAAAATTAAAAAAAACATTCAATCATATGTCGAAGTAGAAAAGGCATGTTCAATGACTATTATTTTCATTTATTTTTCTTTTTATCTTGTATTTATTATTCATGATTATTTATTGTCATTATTATTCTGGCTTGAAATATATTTACTCTTGAATTTTCTTTTTCTTTTTTAACTCTTTATTTCATTTAGAAAAAAAAAAAAAAACTCACAGAAACAGAAAGACAAAAGTTTAAATGATGATTTTATTGCAGTCAGCATTATATTTCTTTTTAATACACTTGAAAATTTATATAAAAAGTATTGTTATAATTATTGACTCACCAAGAAGAGTGGCTCCGGTCGGATAAAATCCGTCAGTCGTGTTTTCTTAAAACTCGTTATATCAAACCCATACCAACTAATGAAACACAAGGTCTTGTCATTATAAAACCATAATCTCACAACAAATCTCACGAAATAAAATGCTTAATGATTGCAATAACTTTTAATAATCAAAAAAACATCTATAAAAATAATACGAATTTTTTTTAAATAATTCAATAGTGCTGTATATCCAATTCACAAATAAAAACGTCATTCACTAATAATAGAAACGTTTAAAAACAATTATTCAACACTGTCATTAACTTTTTGAAAACAAACACATACAACAAATTATTTAAAAAATAATAATAAAACAAAAAACAACTATAAAGAAATTTAAAATTCTTTCGTCAAAAAAATCTGGCACAAATATTGCTTATTAACTCATAATCCAAGTTATTTAAATTGATGTTAATAATAACAATATAATAAATCACAGAATGAAAAAAAAAAAAATAAAAAAACCGACAGATTAATTTAGTTAAAATTTATAAAAATAAATTTAGCGCGTTTAGTATTTTATTGCGTTAACAAACGTACACCTTACCACTTCGGCAGCACGTGGCGCACTGACGGCTCGCGCTATGTATTCCCCCACCAAACATAACATTTCTCCTCTCATCTTTCCATCACCCTGTACCCCTCAATACTGCCGCGGCCCTGACCTATCCCCACCGCTTGGGAGGGGCACCGCGCATCACCCTCCTACCTAACAAAATATACAGTCGCAGCCCATTCCACCCACGCCCCCAACCCATCTCAACATTATTCTCAACGACTCATTCTTTCTTTTTTTATCTCTTGCCTCTTTTATATCCATCACTCTGTTCATGTGTGTGTCTGTGTCTGTGTTTTTCCTCTCTGCCTCTCCCTCTCTCTCTCTCTCTCATTTATTCTTATCCTCATTCACCCATCACTGAAGATACCCATATACTAGTTTTATTTTTATCTCTTTTCTTTCGTTTCTTTTAACCCTTCTATTTTATTTTCTATATATATTTTTTTTTTATTTGTTTCAACTCGTTCGCACTCAAGCATTCTTTTATTCTAACCCGACAATTCTTTCTTAACACTTATATATTATATATACACCTTCTCATTGACAATCTATGATGACATTACCCTGTCTATTTTGCTGATTGCAATGTTTGTGGGAGAATAGAAACTGACCAATTGAGTCATTGAGCTGATTCATGACTCATAATTACTTTCAATGACTCCTTGTGATTTCTTAAGAATTTTAAAATATGACGTGATCTGTAAAAAGTTGTTCTGGATGGATGCACCATGATTATTGATAATTTTAATGAAACAAATATTAAACTTTCGTTTATCGTTGATTTTATTTTCTTTTTTGAAATGTGTTATGAGTCATAATACTCAATAACTTATGACTATTATGCAGGGACCGTGATGGCAAAAAAAAATTACAAATTTAAAATTCAGTTCTTTTACATTTTACTTGACTTTATATTGACTTGATTTTTTTTTCTGCAACGAGCCAGTTAAATTGAAAACTTACTGGAATAAATTTGTTAAATTAATCTTCAAAAATAAAAATAAAAAAATCAATAATTACTTAAAATAGAATAATCTTTTACATACAGATGATAGCTAATATTTAGATTAATAATTCAATTCAGATTTGTGTTATATTATTGCTTAATTTATAGTTATTATTCATAAATTTATCAAGTTCATTATCAAATTTATAAAAATTAATTATAATAATAATAAATATAATATATTGATTAATACTTAAGATGAAGCAAAAATAGCTAGGTTATATTTAAACGAAAAGAGCTAATTAACGAATTTTGAATTTGTAATTTTGCCATTCAATTGCTAACTATGTTCTGTCTTTCGTTGCCACTATTTTGAACAATCTAACGACAGAAGAATGTTGAATACAATTATCAAATTATTAAATCTATAATTCCAATTTACATACGTTGAATTACAGGTCACTGAAAATAATCAAATATAATTATTTTACTGTTACACAGTATCATATAATTATTTTGTAACAGTATATTATTATCTTTATTAATTTGCCATTGATTGCCTAATTGTGCCACCGAATAAATCGTCAAAAAATAATTTTTTCCATACATAAAGATCCATCAGTTGAATATAATTTTTCTTTTTTGTAAATTAATATAAAATATACATTTACAAGCAAACATGAAATTTTTTTTTTGATAATCGGATTAAACAGAATGTTGTTTTTAATTCGCATGTGCGTGTTGTGCGCGCGAAAGCTTAAATTGCCGCCACTTGCCACCCGCAACGTGCTCCGACCACAGGGGTGCGAAAGTGATGAGGAGTAAAGGGTAATGATCTACACACATATATCTATATACACACAATTTTGCAGTATACATATATATAAAGTTGCGAAAGTGAGAGCCCGTTAACTTTTTCCAACCACCAAATTTTTTTTTTTTTCTATTTTCATCCCTAAATTCTTTCACCATCACCATCAACAAAAAAAAAAAAAGCAAACTTTTATCAACATTTATATGTACTCACGTTTTTAATTTTTTTTCTTTTTTGAATAAAAAAAAAATAAACCCATAAATTTATAACTGTAGCCATAATTTATAATAATAAGTATGGTGAATAGTTTCTACGTATAACTTCTTCGACACGATCGAATGTCAGCAAAGGGTGATGCTGGCAAAGTGTTTGATAGAAAAAGAGAAATATATAAAAAAAAATAAAATGAGTGAGATAGAGAAAAAGATGAGGTGTATTACTATATATATATACATGTAAAAAGTTAGAGAACGCGTACAACGACAAGAACGACTTCGACGACGATGGTTACGTTCTATGGATCAGGGAGCTTGATAGCGTGCCGAAGTCGAGGCGTACAGCAATAAATCCATTTTTCGTGAAGGGTCGAGGAACGAGGGGTGAGAGAGTACAGTATAGAAAGAACCGAGAAGGGTCTGATTAGCAGCCTGACTCGGCCGTACAGGATGACAGCTCGGTGAGTTATAATATTGCCCATCCATCTATTTATCTACTCTCTATCGCGCGTTACTTTACTCTCTCCATCGTCATCTCCCTCTCCTTCCCACCCTTCTACACCTCTCTTGTTATATATTGCTCTCTCACTTGTATCCCTTACTCTAAATCTAATCTCAATATTCTACATTGTCGACCACACACTATATATTAAAAACATCAACGTGGGAAATTAATAAAATATAAAAAAAAAAATAAAATTATATATAAAATTATATGAAAAATATCAAAATAATAATAATAATAATATTATAAATTGGAAATTTATATGACTCATTTTTAATGAACAGTCGATAAATTAATTTATTTTTTGTGTAAAAAAAAAATAAAATAGAGAGTTTTGTGAATAAGAATCAACGATAGAAAAAAAAAAATAGAAGATTTATATATATATAAGAAAATAAAAAAAAAAAAATTAAAAATATAATGAAATGTGGTTATGTGCTTTGTGTATATATATATATAAAATCGATACATGTATAGACAGATATATTTATATGTACGTATAGATGGAAGGCGGGAACAAGAACGAATAAAATAAACCAAGTTCATTCGAGATATAGCATTGAGGGTGACCCCTCGCAAATCTTGGGACTCTTGAAAGCAAAACGCGCGCGCCCAGGACACCTCTCTATATACATTTTCAACATCAGAAAGATGCATCCAAAACTTTAGACGGGAACCAGTTCATATATCTCAAGTATGGTCGCAATAAATAAGCGACCTGTCCGTTCATTCTGTTCGCTGTTCGCCGTCGGGCAAATTCTCCTTCCACCGCCATCCCTTCCCGCCCAATCGACGCGACCCTTTGCAGCATTTCTTTTTAAATTCTATATATACAAACACCCCACACTATATTCCTATCACTACTACAACTATACAATAGTCCCTTGAATTTATAACGAAAATAAAAAAGTGTAAAATAATATCTAATATTGGATATAAAAATAATATACTAGACTTGGGGGTGTATTCCGAATCATTGAAGATTTTAATTAAATAAAAAACACTTTGTCAATATTTTTTGTTGAGGTATATTTTAGATGGAAAGAAGAATGATTGCAGGTTCAATTTAAATGTGTTAAGTTGAATTTTAGAAACAAATAAGTTTACATTTTAATTGAGCAAAGTAATTCAGCTAGTAATCTTTCGTTAATTTTAAAGATCAAATTACGATTTCTTTAAAAATAATTATCATGAATAATCATGACTCTCATTAAACACAATCTTCTTGACACATAACAAGTGTAAAATAAATTAAAACATTAATACGGAAATACATGAGGTTAATCAATATTAACAAACCAAATTTTACATCAATATTAAATGTTAAACATTTTTCAAAATGATGATAATAATATTTGGAAAAAAAAAATCTAATAAGCTTATACGTCCCACGTATACGGACGGTTGCTTCATCGGCGCAAAGATATGTTTATAAATTGTGCACCTTTTTGCAAAACTTATATACCATGTAATCCGGTTGCTAAGCCACCATGCAGTTTATATTGAAGTACCTGGAGCCTGATACGCAAGTTTCCTGAATAAAATGTCAAAGAACGGAAAAATGAAAGTTGACTTTTGTCGATGATATTATCATATACCTGCATATGTTGTTAATTTTTTTTAATTATTTTTTATTTCATTTGATAATAAAGTATAACTTTGTCAATTTATATATCAAATATAGAGACACTCGAGTCGATAATGAAAAATGTATATTTTTAATTAATATATAGAGTAAGAAATAAAATACATGAAGCAAAAATATTTATATAAAAATTAAGAGTAGATTGTATAAAAATTGATTAATTAAATAATAATTTAAATTAGACTTTGTAAAAGATTTTTTTATTGATTTGTTTAGAAAATCATTTTCGTAATTTACCTGACGTTTTACTGTTATTTCACTTGACTTAAAAAATATTTCATTTGATAAATATAACGAAAGTAGAAGATTTTGTTTGGAAAAATGTTTAAAAAATTATTTTTTTTATTTATTTATAATTGGTATGTATTAAAATTGTAAACAGCCAAGTCACAGTAGATCAATAAAAATTAATATCAAATCAAGCAAGACGCATGAATGTTTTGTATCATCAATTCTTCATTTTAATAATGTTTTTGTTTACTGTATTTTTATTTTATGTTACAGCTATGACATGGTATCGATCATAACTCTTTTCGTCGATATCTTATTTGGTATATGAATCACGCGATGACTATCCAAAAGAGATATATGAATTGAACAAAACAAAGATGATCATCAATATACTAAAAAAACTGATGAATAAAAAGAATAAATATTGAACAATAAACAATATAAAAAATGTCTATATCTAGTGATCAGTGTATACTGATAAACAACTGCTCATATTTATTACGATTTAAAATGTAATTTAAAAAATATTTAAACAATAACTTACATATTTTAAGAGAAACAAATGGAAAAAAATAAATAAACTTTTTCTAATTTAAAATACGAGAAAGAATTGAATAAAAGGAATTCTTTATATATTATTTTTTTTATTTTTTTGATAATCGTAAATTATGTAAAAAAAAAAAAAATAAAATCTTATCGTTTTTCTTGAATTTTATGCGACTGTTCTCGTCATAACTCGAAGCCTATCTGGTCTCTTTCGCCTACGCAGATGTCTTTTCTTATCGCTCGTTCTCCCTCTACTCTCTTTTATGGTTTTTTTTTTAAAAAAAAAACTCTGAAAATTTTTAGTAAATCGACCAGCATTCGTGGTCACGGTCATCATTATGTATATATTTTATTTTTTTTATTTCAAATAAAAAATGAAAAAAAGCATAATAAATCTGGCACGCGAACGTCGTAAAAAAAAATTTTAAAAACATATACTTTTAGTAAAATTTTTTAAGGATAATTTATGTAGAATTATATTTTCTTTGTTAATTGTCAGTCGGCAATTTCATTTTAATTTTATTAAATTAGAATTCATCTATTTATTGTGTCGTTTAATTTTAAATAATAAATGGGAGAAGAATATTTTTTTATTTGACAGATAATTATACACAACCTTCCAAAGTTTGACCTAGAGAAAAAATGTTTAAAAAAAAAATAATGTTCCCATTAATTTAATTAGCAAAATGATTATTCTATCGGACATTTACTACATAATTTCGATGCTATATTCATTATTTAATCATAATATATGTTTATGTCTTTTTTAAAATTACAATTAAATATTTTTACGCAATTTTAGAGGACAACGTGTGGATATTGCCAGTTGGCCAATTATCGACTTGCGGTAAAATTATAATGAAAACCGTGCGGTAATACTATAAATTGCGCATTTCAACAAAAATTTTCAAATAACTTTATACAGCTTTTTTTTCTTAATTTAGAATAAACTATTCCGAAAAAAAAATAGAAAAAGACTGTCATTTAAAAATTTAACAAAAGAAGCTCCGGTAAAAAAATTCAGTCTTCTTGAGATCTCATAGAGATCTCTTCTAAATATCGTTTGTGAGACGGATAGAGATTTTTCAGAGACAAATTTTAAAAAAACTGAAGAAAAATTGAAGACGAATTAGAGATAAATTGAACAAGTTAACAACGAATAACTTTTTTTTCAATAAATATCTACTTGCACCAAGTCCCACTCTACGTTTTTTTTAAAATATGGTTTCTAAGATTGACCTAAATATGTGTAAATAAATTCTTTTAATTCAATAATAACACAATTTTATTAATAAACATTCAAATTTTAAAATTCAACAATATCTATTTGCACCAGCTCAAACTCTGACCTTAAGTCCGACTCCGACCTTAAATTCGACTCTACGGTTTTTTAAAAAAACGAAATCGGAGATTGACTTAAATATGTGTAAATGAATTCTTTTAATTTAATGATATCACAATTGAATAGATAAACACCTAAATTTTAAAATTCAACAGTATCTACTCGTACCAGCTCTGACTCTGACCCTAAGTCTGACTCTAACTCCGACCTCAAGTCCGACTCTACGTTTTTTTTTTTATCTGTTCTGTCACTAGGAAATTTTTTTATCGTCTCTAATTTTTCTTCAATTCTTCTTTAATTAGGAGAGATCTTTATAAGATCCCAAAAAGATCGACTTAATTTTTTTACCCATTAAAAATGAAATAAAAATAAAAAAATGAAAACTTTTCCCCCAAAAAATATATTTGATTTGCAATGACATTAAAAAATGTATCTTTTTTTTCATTTTGTTATCGTTAAATATCTAAGTAAAAACTTGAATAGTTGAATTTACATAGACAAGAAATCTTGGTGAAAAATCATCCATATATAATATTCAAGTACATGTATGCATAAATATCGTTATAAAATATTTTCTATATGTATTAGAGAACATATATGTATTATCAGTTCAAACGTCAATCTGATCTACTACTATATAAAGGATATATGCAAGCATACCATCGTCGAAGTATGCAACGGCAGAGGGGCAAGATGGCCGCCGTTCTTTTGGATGCATATATATAACTACAATACATATATAAACATAGATGCATATAAGAAGGCCCCCAGTTTGCTGGCATCACCGACATTTAGCATAAATCACTCCTGCTATACAACTCGTTGCAGCACACAAACTGGCTAGGGCCTATATCCACGCGTTGCCTTCTATATACACACAAAATCCAACTGTTCACCATGGCGATCTGTTACTTTTGTGTATTCTCTTTGGTATATATTGGTCCCTTCAATATATGACTCCTCTTTTTATTTCTCATCTTCTTTTTTTCATCTTCTCGATTTAAGTCTTCGACTCTTCGCATTGGTCTCAACACTGTAGCCACTCGACACGATTTTTTTTAAACTCATACCACTTGATTGTAATCCACGCACCTTATCGAATATCATTCGAATTCAGAAAACAATATATATTATCATGGACAGTTTTTTTTACCCTAATTTTCTATCATCACCACAAATCTTTATATTCATTTATTTTTTTATTTTTTGTAAAAGGTATAGACTTGCAATTAAGCAAATCGGTAGTCAAACCTTCAGGGGTATTTCTCTCGATTTCAAAGAAGCTGCTGTATTCCGCTCCAAACCAAAAACATCCACTTAAAATAAACTAAAATGGTCAAGTTTAAATGAAAAATAATAAAAAAAATTTTAATATATTTTAAAAAGTTGATGGTAATTTTTTAAAAAAATATAAATCATGTAAAATTTATGATTTAAAAAGAGAGCTTCTTCAAAATAAAAAATACTTGTTTACGTATAAATAGAAATTTAAAAATTAAAAAGTGATTAAGAATTTTTATTTTTTTATAAAATTAATTATATCAATGATATTATATATTGAGAATAATTAATTAACATGGTCATTTTTAACTAGTAATAATTAATTCAATAAAGCAAATAATTTAACTATTAATAAATAATTTATATCTATTTTTAGATTTTGTTTAAATACTATTTTTGATATTTTTTTTTATATTTTATTATACTTGTTTTGTTCTAGAGTTGCTATATAAATTTGAGGTTGTTTATTTAAAAATAATCAACAAAAAAAAAACATTCTATTTCTCCCACCATTCTAATTTATTTATTATTTTTTTTTCTATCCCCAAAATGTCAGTGGGAATATTTATGGCAAGGACCTCGACTTTATTTTGCGTGCGTATAAACAAAACCCAAAACTCGGTTGACACTCCGATGTAACTTATTGTCAGCGTGTGTCTGTATATCTTTTTTTTTTTTATTCAAAAAATCTCAAGTCTTGTAGTGTTAACTGATGCATATATATAAAGTCGAATCATTAGTGATAGAAAAATCGAAATCACTCGAGTTTAATTTATTAAGAGTATAAATGCAATGGCATAATGAATAATCGAAAGTTAAGTCAATTTTTTTTTCAAATCAATAATATGTGAGTATAATTATTTTTCATAGTTCATCGAGTGAGCTGATGGTTAAGTCGGCAAGAGCCCTGCCTACAGTGCTTGCGGTCTCGAGTTCAAATCCTGCAAAATCAGGTTTTTTCGATTTTTTCATACATAAACAACTTTCAATCAGCCGAACAATGAAGATAATTGTTTTCTGGTGTTTGGGGCAAATATACCCTAGCATATAGACCATGTGAACAACGCACTTGGTCTGTGCCAGGAACTATTTGCCTCAAATTCATGATACCTGTTTTTATTTTTTTTTAAAAAAAGATAATTTACCACACTTATTCTATCTATTTCTCTTCCATAATTATCGATGACAACTGTCCTTTTTATATAAGGAAAAATCTCAAGTCTTGTAGTGTTACCTGATGCATATATATAAAGTCGAATCAATAGTGATAGAAAAATCGAAACCACTCGAGTTTAATTTATTTTTTTTTTCATTTATTTTTGAAGATCAATTTTTAAAAATTACCTCTGAATTAAGTCTGCATTTTAACTGACTGAATGGTAAAAAAATCAGTGAAGAATGTTCAACTGTAAAGGAAGAATCCAATTATTAATTTGTGATTTTTAATTTTCATCTCGTGAGAAAGAGACAAGTCAGCAGAGGACAAACCAAATATTTTTTGCGTATATAATATACTTCTGCAAAGACCCTGTTGTATTTGAGTAAATTTTAATAAAGATTGTTTAATAAAAAAACACTGTAAAGGACACAAAAAATAAGCGCTTCAAAGAGGCCTATATCGTCACACCACCCACACACGAGTTGTAAGTTTTACTACCGGTTTTTCTGCTGCATTTTATATACATATACATGACTGTACATATATAGATATAATACGACAAGTTCTAGAGGTTTCAAAGCAATTATCTTATTGCACTCAGTTCATTGCCCGATCAGCTGATAACTTTTTTTTTTTTAAACCTACTTTTCGTTTATGATTATAACTACTAATTATATATGCGAATTTCTGCGATAAAAAATATGCTCTCACCTCTGTTAATCAGTAAAGAAATATTTATTTTAACAAAATTTATACTGAGTTTTAAAAAGCTCCTTGATTCACAGTTGCTATAGTTGTGTAACTGATTATTAATTTAATTTTAAAATTATACTTTTTAGTAATTATTACTAAAAAATATAATTTTAAAATCAATTTTTATCTTGTAATATTACTAATTAATATAATTTTGGTTTATCTATTTTTATTTTTGAGTGAACTGGTTTATATTATTGTCAATCGAGACATATAAATGATGGTCGTTGAAATTTTTTAAATAAACTAAAATTTATTAATTAAATTTTATTTATTATTTAACTATTCAATTACAAACTGTAATTGAATAGTTAAATAATAAAGTACTGAACAGTCCGCTGATACAATAACGATTATCAAAATCTAAAAATTTCGTAGAAAGCATAACTGAACATTTAAATTTGTCAGAGAAATTTGTCCCACAAGTGAGCAACTTGGTTACAAACAAGTTCATGAATCTGTGAAATTTTTATTGAACCAGTTTATCAATAATAATTCAAAATATTGAACTAATAAAAAATTAAAAAAATATGTAGTAAGTGGAGTCATTGTTTTTATTATGTAGTATTTGTACTTTGTATAAACTAAAATTTGTTTTTGACAACATTTTGTAGTCGTAGTGTCACTAATTATTCTGGTAATGAATGGGCTCCAAATTTTATGTATATTAAATTCACTGTGAAACGTTAAATTATTGAGAAATATAATGAAGGTTTGGACGTTTTTTAGCTTTAGAATAAAAAAAAAAACACAAATTAATATTCAATTATGATGTTCTTCGCATATTGGGTCAGTACATAAATAGTCCCATCTTATTTGCCTAGGTAGAAACTAATGTCAATTTGACGTCAATTGATTTTTCTGAAGGCTAGTAGTTGACGTCAAATTGACATCAGTTTCTACCTGAATGAATGATAAAATTTAAAACTGATTTTTAATGATAACAATGAATCAACAATTAACAATGAAATAATTCGATCGTATATCGTATTTAAAGATAAATTTTTGACGTCAATTGATTTTTTGTTGTTGACGTCAAATTGACATCAGTTTCTACCTGAATGAATGATAAAATTTTTGATTTCTCATATCAAATTAACAATTAAAATGAAAAGTTATCTTTAATTTAAAGATAAATTGACTTTAATTTCGTTGTTATAAATCAAGGTTAATGAAATAATTTCATCAAACGAGTATGGCTATATTTTAAATGACCAAATGTAAAAAAAAAGCACTCACTTTAGGAAAAAAACAACAAATAATGGACACGTTTTTTGATCATTGAAACAAGCTTTTTTTTGACACTTATAGATTTCTCTATAACTTTGGTCTTTGATGCAATAATATATATTTGACGTGGCAAGTATATTGATGTGACTTTCTTAAAGTCACCTTCAACTTTCAATTCTATTTATAATATAATGATAATCATTAATTTCATTTTTTATTTCATAAAAAGAAGACACTGAATCGTCGTGAGCACCTTATAACGCTCACGCACCCGGCCTTGCATAAAGTACCTGAGGCACAAAGAAAAAAAAAATATATATAAAAAGTAAAGAGAAGGCAAAACATTGTGGCACCGGTTGCAGGTTTTCGGGTTATATGATATCATAAAAAAAAATCACGTAAAAGAGTGAATAAACGAACGAAAAGATCATCAGTAAATGCAAAAGTCTCTCTCATATATATATACACACCAAGAGATTGAGATTTTATTAAGGTATTATAATTTGTATATATAAAGCATCAAATATGATAGAAGAGAGAGAAAAAAAAAATAAGAGAAGGTAAATTTATTTACAATCAGGTTTTTAAGCAGCTGTCTGTAGCCACGTCACTCATGATGATGCTTTTCATTATGTCTCTTATCTCTTGTCCGATCTTTTTCTCGTCACCCTTTCACTCCACTCATCCCGATCCCTCTCAGCACTTGTAATAAAATACATGAAACTCGTCACAAACGAAGAAAGACTTGTAAAATTTTTACGTTACTTTTCCATTACGATATACATTTTAATATATTCACAACGAAAAAAAAATAAGTTCAGTATTTTTTTTTCATGTGTAAAATATAATTAACAAATAATTGTACTCCAGTTTAATCATCAGACGCAATTCCCTTGTTTTTGGGATAATTAAAATTAGTGTGTTATTTTTTTTCTTTGGCAAATGAAATTATCAAAATTCACCTAAAATCATTCAGCCAAAAAAACTAAAAAATTATCTCGTAATTTTGCATTAAATATCAACCCATTGTTTCATGGATAATTGATTAATTTAATATGATAATTAATTATATTTTAAATGTATTGAAAACTTTTTTTTTTTCATTAATAATTATTTACAAAATTGAATGAAGCTAATAATCTCATATTTCCTGTTGTTAATGTGAAAAAATGTGTATAATTTTCGAGATGAAATTAAGAGAAAATTATATTGCAAATTGCAGCGCAAATATATTTATTTATTTCTTCAAAGTATGCAATTTAAAATGCCTTGACATTGACAATTTAAATGTTAACTTTATTCCATAAAAGCTCATTCACTGTGTGCCATATTAAATTGATATTTATAATACAGAACAATTGTATTTATTTAATACACTTTTACATAATTTTGTTGTCTCGTTGAAAAATATTTATTCAAAGATAACTGAGGCCCAATTGATGTTGTTGTTTTAATTTATATATTTTTTTTATCTTGTAGGATTTGAGCAGACACACAAGCAATTGACACACTGATCCATCCGTCACACAGGCAACATTTAACGGAATTACAGTCAATTCAATGTTGCCTGCCACTCGAGTTGAAACATTCAAAGTGTGTATATACATATATTGTACTACTCGTTAGGTAAATGCATACACACATGTGACCTAACTATCGATTCCGAGGTCGTTTAAACATATATAACTGACTCTCGCGTCTATCTCGAATAAATTGACGGTTCAATGCACGATGCGAATGTGCAATTTTTATGGACGAACAGTTCTCAAACTATTTTATGGTGATTTACCGATGTGGATAAACGCATAAAGTGGCCTCAATCGACTATTGATTGTGTGAATATTTTCATACAAAAAACAAAATTCAAAAAAAAAAAAAAAACAACTTGAAATAATCAAACAGTTTAAATATATAACTAAATTAACATAGTGTTTATTTCAAAATTTATTTTTCTTCGTCATTAATTTAGGTTGATATGTTTACGTAAATTATTTTTGTGTCTAAATTAGTGTGTTTGTATACATCAAAACTGTAACTAAATACCGTGTAAACATTGATCTATATAGATCACCTGAATAACTTTTTTTTTTTTCAAAAAAAATTATTTATATTAATTTTTGAAATTAAATTGAGGGTGCTCTTTTTTTAAACCGCCCGTAGGATTTGCAAATAATTTGGACAGTGTATTTTAGACGTATCAAAGAATTAATGAGTTTAATTTTGTTTTTTAATTACGAGTCGTTAAAAAGTTATGAATTTTTTAACATTTATTGGAAACACTTGGTCTACACAATTTGTTCTGAAAACAATTCGCAGAAACATCCCCCTGGGAACATGTGTCTCCACCACTGACTGCAGTAACCTTGAATAGAGACCATTCATAGTTTATATATGCGTGTGCGTGTGTGAAAGTGTGTATATTAAATCCGACTAATTCAATGCACATGCACAATGCACAATGGCAAGAATGGTTTTCGTTTTTTTAAATGCGATTACTTCAAATATTAAGCTGTCACTAATTAGCGATTAAAAAATTCTTCTGATGACTTTTTATCGACTAAAAATTAGTCAATTTTTAGTGGCATTTGAGTGACATCTTCTGTCAATATTTAAAAGCTCTAAAAATACTCAAAATTTTTTCACGCGGTTTGTAAACTCACCCTGAATTTGATTTCTTTTTTTTTTTTTTTGTTTTTTTTTTATGTTGAACGTGCAAATTGAGGGTCAGTGAATTAATAAATGGCCTTATATGAATTTTTGTATAATATTACATGCTCTTAGGAGCAAATTAAATGCCAGATAAAACGTGACAGTGTTGACGATGAATGTAAGGAGTTTAGTATTATCACGATGCGTGCCACCCACTCGTCACCGTTTGTCTTGACTCGGTGCGAATAAATTGTGGTTTAAACATGTATATTTTATAAATATAAATATATCAATTGAGTATATATAATACATAGATATTTTTTATATACCAAGTATACATGAATACAGCAAAAACCGGTCATCGGCAAATTTTATCTAATTCGTGTGAAACAAAAGAAGCAATAAAAAACGAAACAATTTCAGGCAAATGTCCCGTGAAATTTTGTGACCATTATATTATACAGCTGACTACTACTATACGGAGATTCCCTTCCGTCGGTCTAAAGTTTTCAGGACAAAACATAGCATCAAGAGTAAAAGCAGTGAAAAGACATAAGGCAAAAAGAATTGGTAGAACTTGGAAGAAAAAGATGTAGATATAAAAGATGAAGAAAGTAAGAAACAGAGCCACATTTTCACTGCTTTCCAGGATCGTTTTAAAAAAAAAAAAAATTTTGACTATAAATAGCAGTGTATTTCTAAACGAGGTACAGAGAACGCATTGGATCTAAATTATGAATTTCATCAGCAGCAGTCTGCCGTTTCATTCGCCGTTTAGTTTTCTATATAACCAACTCTCACATCACAAACCAACGGTTTTTTTTTTTTTACTTTTCTTTTCTTCCCTTTTTCACGAGTTTACTCTCATCCCCTGTAATATTTTTACATTTTTTTTTCTTTCTTTTTTCACCTACCAACTCTCATAACCACTTTCCCTCTCTTTCTGTATTTCTTTCGCTGTTTTTTTTTTACTTCTACTAAGGGCACGCGGTGTGTGCCCCAGAGATGAAAAGTTTTGGCAAAGACATAAAAATGCGGCGCTGCATTTCCTTTTTAAAATAAAATGCGCTTTTTTAAGTTTATTATTATCATCAAGTTTTGCAGCATTCATAGCTATATCCAGTTTCTTCTTCATCTAACAATTTTTCTTCTCTATTTTATCTCTTCAACTCACTCTTTCTCCCCCGCGTACTTAGCCTTTTAAACTTTGTGGAATTTTTCGCTATCTTATTTTGCAAATGAAAAAATAAAAATACTCATGTACATAATTTTTTTCTTTTAAATAAATAAGAAAGACTTATAACCATTTGCACAAAAAATAAATAATAAAAATAAGTTTATCAAGAAGTACAGTAGTCCCTTGTGTCAAAAAACGATTATAATTATACAAATAAAATGATAATGTTTACGTTCTTATAACTATTTGTATATATTTTTTATAGTTTTTAAAAATGAATTATTAACACCAATGATATTTGCAATGCTATTTAACGTTTATTGGACTGTCTTAAAAACACTCGAAGCATGTCTTTCACTGCATACACTGTATAAGGTCATATTAATTCACGATAAATTGAATAAACTGATCGTTTACTTGGAGAGAAGCTTAACGATCATCTTTAATTTTAATTTATTTATTTTTCTTTTTTTTTGGATTTATTTATATATTATTATTTTGTGTATACGACTAGTATATATGTACCTCCCAGTAGGTCGTCTATACACAACGACATTTTTTATTCTTTTAAAAAAAAAAAAATTCTTTTTTTTTTTATATAATAAGAGTGGGCTCCCTTTTCGGGGCAAAAGTGAAGACACAGAGACGCATTGGACTTTCCAATAAATAACAAGATAATCTCAGGAGAAATCAAGCAAGTTATGCCCGCCATAAAGGTTGACCCACGCACAAATACATGTATATATATTTTTTTTATTTATCATATATATACACACAGTTAATGTATATTAACACAAATTTAAAGAAAGATGGTCTGTGTGCATTACACATGGTGAATATATGAGGACAAGTAGTGAACGCGTTGATGGTGGCATGCCAAAGACTCACCACCACTTGCGGGGGAAATGATTTACCGCTGATTATCGGACATTCCTGATTTCCGTCGGGTCGACGAGCACTATATGGATTTCGATGGATCGCATCACGAAATAAATATACATCACTTCTTTTTTTTTTTTGATTATATTTCCCCCATCACACTCCTACTTCTTCTATTTTATTTATTTCATTTTTTTTTTTAATTCTTTACACATCATTCTCTTTCTTTGATTTCCAACTTTTTTGATTTCTGGTCTCTCGTAAATACTTCCGAAAGCGGCGTCTGTTATTTTTATGCGTATCCAATAGGTCTCTCCAAGAAACCATGGATATTCCCACGTCAAAAACAAAAAAAAAATATAAATTTTTCTTGATGGGCGAAATAAATAAGTTTGAGTTATAGCTATTGACGTGTTTCACCTCGATTGACGCAATGTAAAAAGAAGAAAAAAAAAAAAACATATATATATTAAATAAAATAAATTTATTTGATTTTTTTGTGAAAATAAATAATAGTCTATCTTTCTCATCACACATATACGTATATATATGAGTAAAATAATGCTGTAGAGTATTAAATTCAAATTTTATGTACTACTTTCGAATAAATGTTCCACCAGGGATCGCATTTCTGATTTCACATTGATTACAGTATTTTATCAAAACAAAATAAAAAACGTCACTAAAATTAAATATTATATTTAAAACATCACAATAAAAATGTAATTTATTTATTAATTTTAAAAAATTAACATTTTATAATTTTCATTTGTTTCAACTATTTTTATTTATTCTGAATAAAATAAAACAATAAACTTTTAGTTATATTAGACTTGATTTCCAATAAATATCGGTATCTCGTCAAAACCTTTGTATAAATAATTTCTGGATAATATAATTAATTAAGACTTTTAAAAAATTTAGATCGAAAATGATGAAAGCAATAATAATAATATTATAATAATATTAAATAAAATAAATTTATTTGATTTTTTTGTGAAAATAAATAATAGTCTATCTTTCTCATCACACATATACGTATATTATATTTCTCAATGATAATAATTTATTAATTTATTATTTTTTTTTTATTTATTATTTATTCTACAGAGGGGCTTTCTATTTAAATATCAATAATAATAATTATAATGTATTATTAAATAAAAAATTGCGATGATTGACAAGTTTGTGATTCGATTAGAAATATTACGCTTGGTTAAATCGATGAAAGATGACATGTTGTAGTGAGAAAACAAAGAAGCGATCAACAGAGGGATGAATTTCTCTTGAATCTTCGGTTGATTGACTTTTGTCTTTTTTATTTTTTTCACCTTATCGGGTGTTAATAGTGTGTGTGTGTGTGTGTGTGTGTAAATGTAACTGTAGAAGTAAAAAGAAGTTGTATTTGCAGTCGACAAGTTACCTTTTAAAAAAAATACATGTACATGCATATACACTCACACAAAGTCGTAACGTTTCGTATTACTTGAAATATTTTCGCTCTAAAAATTTATGACATGATTTTATTTTTTATGTTTATTTATTTTTTTATTATTATTATTTGGACAGATAACTACCTGACTGGAAGCTCCTAATGTAAACGATTCAGAAGCCAACTGGTCAGATATTGCGTCAACTTTTAGTAATACCTTTTTTTTTTCTTTTTAAGGAAGTTCAAGTGCATAAGGCCAAGTGATAATAAAAAAAAGATAAAGCTCATGATAAAATATTAGTTTGTTAAAATGTAATTCAATTTGTAATAATTTATTACTGTTTAAAAAAAAAAAGTTATTTATATTAAACATATTTGAAGATTATTCTTTTAAAACCTCGTAACCATTTTTGATTGGCCCAGTTAATATTTGATATTTCAAACACCAGAGGGCGAGTTACCGAATTTAATTGGCGGGTTATTTAAATCGCGTGTTAGAGCAATCTGTCAAAATTTTTTTAATATTATCAAAAAATATCAACGCAATTTGCTGTGTGACTTTTTATATTTATAAATGAATTGTTATTTATAGAAATAGTACAAGACAATAATGTATGAGATTGTCCACGTGACAAATCAGTCTCAATCACGAAAAGGCATTAGTAGATAAACACATATATATATCTCTATACCAAGTATAATTTATTATTACATTCCATCTTTGTCTTTTGTCCGCACTTTTGGTGTTTATATATATGTATTTTTGTTATCTCTTTTCTCAGGCTATACTGTACCGACTTTAGTATACATTACAATACTATATAACTATGTATTTAATATACTCTTGGCTTAGACTAACATGCAAGTAAAACCAATTATTGTCATTAGACGCGTTATAAAATATTTAAAAGGAGTTGTGGATCGTTTATATTCATAATGCCATATACGTAAGAGTATGCAATTTCTTACAACAACAAACAATTTATTTATACATATATATTTCCACAAAATAATTGTTAATAATGTTTACATATTTACAATTCAACTGAGATATACATTTTATGCAACTATTAAATATTAATATACACATTTTTCTTTTCAATTTGATTCGTAAAAATATATTAATTAATTAATAATAAATATTAAAATTGTTATTAAAATTTTCTTGATCAATTCAGTAAAATTTTGAATGTTAATTTATTGTAATTTTTTTTTATTACAAAACTTTTGAAAAATATATTTAACTAGTTATAAAAATATTCATCGAGTGGATATTTATTTTTTTTTATGAATAAACAGACAACTGTATATGGAAAAAAAAAAAATGTTTGATATAGAATTGAATGACTGGTTTGTGTGTGTGTGATATCTGCACAGTAGTTGACACCTGACGAATTGCTTAACGTCACTAAAACAGAATATTCATTTGATAATTTATTGCCCACGATTAAACAGTGCCTTTGCAGACACTGGCTAATGCGCGAAATCGTTGGCAGCTCATCACCATGTCATGAGAGGGTCAAAGAACCAATATATCATCCAGTGCATAAAATAACTATGTGATGATATTTAACATCAAAAGGACAATTTCTAACTATTTTATCATTTATATATAAATATTTCATATATTTTACATGTAAATATCCAATTTAATTATTATTAATGGACAAATATTTTTGGAAAAATTACATGCTACATTTGTAGAAGCAAATGTGTTATTTCTTCACAGAAAATTTAAATGACTTTGATAGTTTTTCGAAGCGAGAGAAGAAGAAAGGTAATAAAACTTGATCTGAAAGAAGAGAGAGTTAATTAAGTCATCAAAAATTAGGGACTTAAAATGATAAAATTCGAAGATAATATTTACCAAATTAATGACAAATCAATATTCTAAATTCTGATCGCATTTATATATAATTTTTCGACTCCATAATGTTGTTTATTTATTGCTATGTATAAGTTTAATTTATAAATTTATATAAATAAATATATCCACATGAACTATACACATATTGTTTTGGCATATGACAGATGGGCCCATCCAAATGGAATAACACGTGCGTGAGTGTTATACGTACATCCAAGTATCAACGTAGGTGGATGAGGATGAATGGCTCTCGTCAAACAGTAGGGACCGCCCGTTGCTTCGCGCCATAATGCTTTTGCCACTGTTGCTCTGTTGATGCTGCTGCTGTATTATTTTTTGGCTCTTTACGCGGATGGATATTATATACTCACAGTGGGGTCATGAAGATGGGGTCAAAAAATGAAGAAAAAAAAAAATCTCAACCTGTACAAAGTGTACAAAGAGTAAGGGGAAAGCTGAGATGAGTGAAACGTCTTATTGATAGCCTCACACATTAGCCACTCTATATACTTGTTTGCTTATATATACTTACACAAAAAATGAATTATATTTATAACCAATGATTGAGAATATCAAAACTACCACAGATATTAACATCAATATTAAATTGTTATTTCAAACTTTGATTATTATTTGATATAAATATAAATTTTCAATCATTTTATTTGTAATTTCTCGAGTATAAAAAAAGTCTTTTTGGGATCTTATAAAGATCTCTCCTAAATCTCGTTTGTGAGACGGATAAAGATTTTTCAGAGACAAATTAAAGAAGAATTGAAGAAAAATTATAGACGATAAAAAAATTTCACAATGACAGAACAGATAAAAAAAAAAAAAAAACGTGAGTCGGACTTTTGGTCAGAATGTGAGGTAAGGTCGGAGTCGGACTTAAGGTCAGAGTTAGAGTTGGTGCAAGTAGATGTTGTTGAATTTTAAAATTTCAGTGTTTACTTATTTAATTGTGTTAGTATTGAATTAAAAAAATTTATTTACACATATTTAGGTCAATCTTAGAACCCATATTCAAATAAAAACGTAGAGTCGGATTTAAGGTCGGAGTCGGACTTAAGGTCAGAGTTAGAGTTGGTGCAAGTAGATGTTGTTGAATTTTAAAATTTGAGTGTTTACTTATTTAATTGTGTTAGTATTGAATGAAAAAAATTCATTTACACATATTTAGGTCAATCTTAGAACCCATATTCAGATAAAAACGTAGAGTCCGATTTAAGGTCGGAGTCAGAGTCGGAATCGGACTTAAGGCCAGAGTTGGAACTGGTGCATGTAGATATTGTTGAATTTTCCAATTTAGGTGTTTATCTATTTAATTGTATTATTATTAAGTTAAAAGAATTCATTTACACATATTTAAGTCAATCTCAGAATCCTTTTTTTTAAAAAAACGTAGAGTCGGACTTAAGGTCAGAGTCAGAGTCGGAATCGGACTTAAGGCCAGAGTTAGAACTGGTGCATGTAGATATTGTTGAATTTTAAAATTTGAGTGTTTACTTATTTAATTGTGTAATTATTGAATTCAAAAAATTTATTTATACATATTTAGGTCAATCTTAGATTAGAACCCAATTCAAACCTAAGCTTAGAACCCATATTCAAATAAAAACGTAAAGTCAGATTTAAGGTCAGAGTCAGACTTAAGGTCAGAGTTAGAGCCAGTGCAAGTAGTTACTGAGGAATTTCAAAATTCAGATGTTTATCTATTTAATTGTGATATCATTAAATTAAAAGAATTTATTTACGCATATTTAGTTCAATCTCAGAGTCCTTTTTTTTAAAAAAAACGTAGAGTCGGATTTAAGGTCAGAGTCGGACTTAAGGTCAGAGTTAGAGTCAGTGCAAGTAGATATTGTTGAATTTAAAAATTTGAATATTTACTTATTCAATTGTGTTATTATTGAATTAAAAAAATCTATTTACACATATTTAGGTCAATCTTAGAATCCATATTCAAATAAAAACGTATAGTCGGAGTCGGTGCAAGTAGATATTTATTGAAAAAAAGTTCAAAAAGTTATTCGTTGTTAACTTGTTTAATTTATCTCTAATTCGTCTCTAATTTTTTTATAATTATACTCATAAATATTGCAAATTATTTGTGGTTGTTTTGTTGTGATATAAGGCTATTGTTTAAAATTAAAAATATCATCAATTTTGTCAAGATTTTTTGACATTGTCAAATTTAATTGTGATGATCTATAGATCATATATATAAAATACTTTTGGTCAAGTATATGGATTAAACAATAGCAGTAACAAATCAAATGGATTATGCTACTATTTTATGCATAATACGTTTGTAAAGTGGTGATGATAAATCAAACTGTCATTTTACAATAAACAATAACATTTAAATATTATGCCAGATGGTTTTCAAAATTTTTTAATAATAAAAATACAGCTTTAAATTTTTTTTATCTTTAGCTATTTAATTTTCATAATAAAAATTGTAATTTCTAAAATATTATTTTTCATTTTGTTAATAAAAATAAGTATTTAATAATAATTAAATGTTAAAAATTGGTTTATATATATTTGCAAAATTTATTTTAAAACTAATTATAGTTTCTTTATTTATTTTATTTACGTGTTTTTGCTCTTTCGCTGTTGAGTATTTTTGTGTATACATATATGCGTTTATATATTTGACGATAGATAAATACATGTATGTGATATTGTATATATTAAATACATGTATATATGATGATCATCATGTTAAATTTTACGTGCACGCACACAGAGTATACATACGCACCCATGGGCCACAGAAAGTTATAAATCAAAATTTCATTTCAACGTTCTAACGAAGGATCAAATAAAACACTTTAATTGACGTTTTTACTGCGGCCAGCAGCCGATCCCCCGAACTCACTGCTTTTACTCCATGATGGTTTGTCGGTTTCACTACCTTATAAAACTGCTTTTATGCCAGTCCAATGAAGAACAAACGCTATACATATATATACAACTTTAAGCCATCATATATGCCTCAACGTCTAATCATTATTTTTATATTTTCGATTGAACTTATGAAAATAAAATAATTAATTTTATTATTCTTCTCAGTGTTTGAATTTATTTTTATTTACAAGTGTGCGATTATTTTAATTTTTAGGGATTAATGAAATTTCGTAGAATCTATGAGTGGACTTTTTTTTGACAAGTATATAGTTAGGTCTATATTGTGTTTATAAAATTGGCGAGAAGGAAGTCACGTCTGAGACGCATATAATATGGCGCCAATCACGGCTCAATAATGCCAGGTGATTATATACGTTAAAGCATTGTTAAAAAAAACCATACAACCGCCAACTTTAGTATATACATTTACAAAGGTAATTATCGGTAATATTCAGACCTTCATTTCTTTTTATTATATATTTTTTTTTAATTTATTTTTTGTGTTTGTTCTGGGGTTTCTTTTTTTTTTTTTTTTTATATACTTTTTCGAAAATTAGGATTTAATTTTTTTTATATACATAATTTTATTATTTTTTGGAAATAAAAATATTGCTTTTCATATTGCATCAAAGTTAAACATAGAGAGATCATTTTTTTTTTTTTTTTTCATAATATCATACCCACAATTTTGATCGATAATATAATAACAGAAATATGCATCCTCGGAATTTAAAAAAAAAATAATAATCACAAAAATAATCATCAAAAAAAATTTTGTATTATAGTAATTTAATTTTTTGAAAGGTTTAAAATTTTATTTTTATAAATTTTAAAATTCTTAAAAATGTATTGGATAATTTTTTTTTGTGAAAATAAAATTAACGTAAAAAAAAAAAATTATAAAAATTGTGTGTGAATATTTTTAGTTGAATAATATCAATATTTTTTCAAGATGAATTATGTAAAATAATAAAAAAAAATAAATTATTCAACATTAAAAAATAAATGTATAAATATATTTCAATTATTTCTTTTTTTTATTTTAATAATTACTCATTTTTCCCAATAAATCATTTTTTTTTTAAATTAATTCATCAATGAGTATTGTTAATCAAATTCAACTGAGTTATAATTTTTTTCATTCATAAAAACTTTCAAATTAAGTTGAAATAAAACTGATTCCCGATGGGTTTCAAAACTATTTTTAGGGTTTGAATTTTGGGTCCATATTTGGTTAGTTATTTGAATGAAAAACAATAATTTCAGACAATGATAAACGTCTAATTTTGAAGAGTCTGCTTCCTGATCAGTTAAACATAAACATACCCTTCTTTTTTAATCCAGCCAACCCTCTGCATATATATACACTCATCTTGATTCACCCGTCATCATCGTCTTCCAAGATTCTCTGTTGTTTTTTGCGGTTTACGACGGTTCACGTTACAACTGATTATTAGGCTCCAGTATTTTTTTTTATTATTATTTTTTTTTTATTTCAAGTCAACTTATTACTTCCTTTTTCCCTTCTCTGCCAACCCCTTTTATTTTTTTTTTTTTATATCGTCATCATAAGCGGTCGCATACATATATATACAACCATTATACCAAACATATATACAACACAATCCGCCTGTAATGTCGGCCATAAAATTAAATTAGGGTTATAATACAATTTTTCACAAAGGTCCGCTCTGATAGCGACGACGACGACCGACACAGTCCACAAACGACTGAATATCATAGACCGTCTATTTTTTTTTTTCATTTGAATTTTTTTAATAATTTTATTTTAAAAAAATAAATAAATAAAAATAAATTATATACTGTACTTTCAATTATTATATATTTTGATCATTCATTTTACATAAACATGTCCAAAATTAAGATGAGAATTTTAGATAGATTTTTTTTTTTAATTTCTCAATTATTTAATTTAATTATATACACTAACAAATGACCTCATTGCTGATTGATTTTCTTTTTTCCTTTGTTTTTTCAATATAACAATTCAGTTATTGAGCTTTCATAATAAAAAAAGAATTTGAGTTTATTATCCTCTGTGATTGTTCAATAAAAAATTATGACAAGTATATATTAAAAAAATTATTTTTAAATATTCATATTTTAGATATTTTTGTATTAATGAATGGTCGAGTGAATATTTGATTCTGTGAAATTTACCATTCACACATTGACCTGTTAAAGTGTTAAATAATTTAAAAACAAAAAAAAATAAAAAAAATACTTTTTTAATTAAATAAAAAAAAATAAAATATCAACGTGGAATATTATCACCTCTGAGATTCGAGAGACATTCGAGACTTCCGTTTATCGGGGTTTATTCAAGAGGTTGAGAGGTTGAAAGGGTGGGTTCATGAATTTCAAAACAGCGAGAATCATGAAGGTATGTGATTTAATATACACACATACATATACCTATATTGAGGATAGCGTAATAAAGGGTGAGAAAATAGGAAGAAATTGAAGAAGAGGTTGGTGGGTGGTACTGAGAAGGGGAAAGACTTTGTATATATATACGAAGGTTGTTGGTAGCAGCGATAACAGAAGCAAACGTGAAATGGAGGTGGAGTAGGCTGCAGACACAGGGTGCGACATGCTTTATGACGTCTGTTCATCACATAGCCCCAGTGTCATAAATTAGGAATCACCCCCTTGAATAGATTCTGATCTATGACAGTGTATATATACTATATATACATTTGCAGTTAAATCGCCTTGACTTACAAACCAATGTATATACACAAATATTATATCATGTTTTTTAAAAATCATAACACTCTGCTCAATCCTCTTATATATTTGTGAAAAAAATATAAAATAAAATAAACATACGAAAATTTTATAAATATATATTTAACAAGAAAAAAATTTATGAAATTTTAATGATACTGATGAGTCATGTAGCTCACAACAAGTACTTTAACTGTCATAAATTAATAAGCTGACATTCATTGGCATCAAATGTTAAATTTAACACTTTTTAAATAACAAAATTGGTTTACATATATTTTTTAAATATTATAATTTAACTTGAAAAAAAAAAAAAAATGTTAAATTAATATTTGACATGTTCAATTTTCTATTAAAATATTTAAAAACATTTTTTGTTAATTTTAAAGTTGAATATATAAAATAAAGAAAAAAAATTTTAAAATAAAACATTTGTAGTTTTATTTTGAACATTTATTTTAATAAATGTAAAATATTTTGGACAAATGTTAATTTAACATTTGAAAGTGTGCAAAAAATTTAACATTTAATTTTTAACATTTACAATTTTTTTTTTTTTTTTCAACCGTGTATCGTTCATCAGTGTGTCGATCGTTGAGTTATTTATGTAGGTATAGTCATAACTAACGTTTGAACACGAATGTTAATCAGTCAAGTCATCATTTTCTATAGCATTGAACAATCCCTTTCTACACCACTTGAACTCTTCCAATATATATTTTTGCTTTAGCTTATTTATTGCACTTTCCATTATTTTTTTATCCAAGTTTCAAACAACTGTCATGTATATATAAATATAAAATTTAGTTTGCTAATATATGTATATATTTTATCTCTACAAAATATAATAAAATCACATTGTATTTATAATTTTTTGTGATTATTATTTATATATATATATTGCTCATGACTGTTGTCATTTTATTTTGACTTTATTTTTTTATCGTATCTTCAAAGTTCAACTGTCTCACTCAGATTCGTTTGTGCTTGTCAGAATGGTTTCTTTTATCGTACCGCACGGATAAGAGCTTCTCTATACATTGACAAGTTGACGAAACGTACAGAGCAGCATTTCATTTATTTCATTTATTTTTTTATTTTTTGTACTGGCGCATCGACGAGAGCCTGTCCGTCGCACTCGTCCACGCGCGCTTTCGTCAACGATGAAAATCGGAAAAAATAAATGAAAAAAAAATAAATAAATTTCTTTCTCAAAAGCTTTCGTTTTGCTCTTTCTATTTTTTTTTATTTTCTTTTGGTAGTTTTCTTCTTAGCATTCTGTACTCTTGAGTAAACACTTGACGTTGGCTATTGATTGGTCTGTCTACCATCAATAGGTCACTTTAAAAAAAAATTTACATAAATCCACAAATACACATCCAGATAATTCAAAAATAATAATAATAATAGAAAAATAACCTCATTTTTATAATGAAGTTTTAAAAAATCAATGTAAAATTTTTAACACTAAAAATAAATTTTTTAATTCAGACTAAATTATAGATGCTTATAATTAAAAATTAATATATGTCATTTAAATATTTTTTTTCTTTCTTTTCATTTATAAATATATTACAATTAAATAAAATTTTCTTTTAAATAATTTTTATTTATTTATAAAATAAAATAAAAAATAACCTACCAAAATAAAAGAATAAAAAAATATACTTTTTTTTTTTGAGTAACATAAAGCAATCTAAGATTAAGATTAATAATGACATTACAAGAAAGAATCTAATAAACTATAGTCAATGTAAAGATACTGAAAATACTAACAAGAAATAAAATAAATAAATACTACTAAATAAATATATTTAAGTCGTATAAACGAGAGAGAAAAAAAAATAAAAGTAGTATAAATGTTGTCAAGGAGGCCTCAGTATTTTCACATCTACGTCCAATGTACATTTGATAGCAAAAGCTGTCCATCTCACAGCACGTCGTGGTAGAATAGAGTCATGTAGCAGCAGCGACAGCAATTCTTTCATCTCTCTCTATTTCTTTTACACATATACTCAAAAACACACACCCAAATAATTTTCTTTTATACCACGAATGATAATAAAAAATAAAAAAATAAAAAAAAACTATGACAAAAGTGCCCACCCAATTCCACCCTCTTGTCTATTTTTTTCCTCTCTCTCTCTCTCTCGTCATTTCTAGTTTTCTTAATACTATTGTGTGTGTGTGTGTGTGTCTATATGTATATTTATATCTCGTGTGTTTCTGTACAGTACAGTAGTGAGAGTTGATACGATGCAATGCAAGGAGACGACGTACAGGAGAAATGGTCGACGGGTGGTAAAGAGAAGTGAGTATATATATATATATAAAGTACATGAAGATAAAGTGAGAAAGAGAGAAAATAAATGAGGGTAGGTGGGGGATAGCTGTCGCTCGCCCGGGCAACAGACGTCTTCTGACCCGGCCGGTGGCTCAACTAGACTGTGCTTCGTATCTATATAAATATGTTTATATATATAAAGTGAGATAGAAAGAGAGAAAATAGTAAAGAAAAAAAAAAAAAAAAGAAATATATGTAGAAAGAGAAAAGATTAAGTGGGAGTGGATGGGATGCATTGGTTTTCATGGCAAGCAGTACTACTGTATATTCCTTCTCTTGGACGATGAGAAGAAAACTGTATGTAAAGAAACGTTGGTGGTGGTGATGGTGATATTGGTGGTGGTGGTGGTGAATTGGCAAGGGTGATGTGAAAAAGGAAGGAAATGGGTGGCTATGAGGAGACTGAAAAAGGGTGGTAAGCGTATCGATCCAAACGAAGCTTGGCTGACGGCTGACGAAGCCGTCACGCGAGACGAGTCGAGACGAGACGGACGTAGACTTTTCTACCCTTCTTTTTAGCTACGTGGCCACCCGCTCAACGACCAAATGCGCGCCAAGGGTGGCTATGTTATGTTGTACATATATACCTATATATAAAAAATGAAACAGAATGAGACGCAAAATAAAGAACAAAAATGAGATAAAAAAAAAGAAATAGCCGTCGGCAGTGGGATTTTGAGAAGGGGGTATGAGCTTCTAGTGGTTATATATACCTTCCCCTATTTTACAAAGTACTGTACTCTTTTTTTTTTGCTTCATATGTATTGTCAAATGATATATATATAATTATTATAGATATGTATATAATATCTTCTATTCTCAGTATAAGGGTAGAAAATAGTCTTGTATTATATTTCTCTTGGCCTTTTATATACTTTCCAATGTTTTTTTTTGTTTTTTTTTTTCTACTTGTCGTTTTTTTTTTTTCATTTTTCTTTTAACTTGATTTTTCACACATTTTCTTTTCATTGGGCTTTGTTATACTGAGAATTTTTAGCCAAGATATCGTACTAAGAATTTAGTATATACATAAAAATAGTGACACACCACTTAAAATGATCCAAAAAAAAAAAAAAAAAAGTTATATCTGTTTCTTCATTTTGTCATTCAGTATAATATTTTGATTTTTGAATATCTTGAAAATATAATTATCCAAGTAACAATAAAAAGAAAATTAATTTTTTCAATGAGTTAGTTTTGAGGCGAGAAGTGGACTGTCTATTCCCGGGCGTTTTATCAAAGACAAAAACAGAAGATACACGTATTTTGTATTATACAGTTTATATAAGAGAAACGACTGGCTATGTTATTTCTATTTATGCAAGTGTATGTGTGTTTATGTGATTGCTTGTGTTGAAAAAGTAGTGTATATATTGTTTTTTTTTTTTTGTCTTCTTCTATCAGTGGGATAATGGAATTTCCATCGTAATGGAGATCTCCCTCACTAGTGAGTTTTGTCCTGGTCAGTATTCTCAAAGTGTAATATGTATAGACATATACACATTTCTGCCAATATATAGTGAAGAAACACTCGTCTTCTTTCACATATGTGTCCCGGCATTAACCAGTCAAGTCTCGACATTTTTGCAATTTATTTACTTTAAAGAGGAAAAAAAAATGTATAATGATAATTCAAGTATACTGAAGTGTCTGGTAAACACTTTTCGCTTAACGATAATTGAAACTAAGTCACGCTTCCACAAATTTTATATATATATGTCAAAAATTAAAGCCCAGTTGTTTTTTTTTTTTTTTTGGAGTAACTTAACTGGAGCATACGGCAGTGTGAAATTTAATACACACCATGTATTATATACCGCTTTGAATAATTTGCTAGATTGAATTGAACCTTTTATTATTTAAAAAAAAAATTCTTTGTTATTTTTTTTTTTTTACTTTGTTCTATTTTTCTGGCACTGCTAATTATTCTCGTCAATCAATTTACTAATTGTGTAAGATAATTTTTTAATTTATTATCTATGCTCTTAGTAAATTTGTATTATTAACAGTAATTTGAATTTTTTTATTTTTTATCTTTGTTGTTTTTAAAAATTAATTTGAATAGCTTTTATGAACTAATAAAAATTATTTAATTAAACCAGTTTTAGGTTGTCAATTTTTACAATTAATAAATAATCAATTAAATAATAATAAAGAAGAAAATTCATTGCAATGAGAATAATTTTTCTCATGAATAAACCCAAAAATTTTTGAATTAAAATAAATTTGTTTTAAAAGAAACAAACTTTTACCTCGTAATCTTTTTCCATAGAAATTAAATTTACTAAAAATACTAAATTCAAGTATTCTTTCAACTGTAGTAATTGCTTAATCATTTCTTTCTTCAAAAAAAAAAAAAGAAAGGAACAAAAAAGTTCCTCGAACCGATAATGGCTATAATTCAATAAAGTGCTTTGTATCTAATCACGTATTTTTTGTCGTCACGCTAAATAAATTTTATCTTTGTAAATTATTTCAATAAATTCTATAAAATATTACATTTAAATGAAAAATTTGTTTAGCTTTAAAATATAATTTTCATCAAGTTCAAAGCTATTGTAAAAAAACAAAAATTAAAATTTTTCTAATTACTAATTTTCACATTAAAATCAATCTTCAATTTAAAATATTTTTATTCACGTGAAAATAAAAATTCTACTTTACACAATTTAAAAATAAAATTAACATTCTATTTTTTTTATTATTTCTAAATTCATTTTATTGATTAAAAATTAAATTTACTTATTTAAAAATTTCCATCTCTCTTCACTCAATATATAACTTTTTCTTGTTAAATTTTTTTTTATTTTCTCTAAAACTCTCTTCATGATGATACAACATGTATATAATATTCCCGCAACGTTTCTACGACAACTTGAGAGACTTTAGACACCAGGCATCGGGCATTCGTCATCCGGCCATCTTTTTCTGAGGGCTAATTTATTAGCGCCTGAGAGTCAACTCGAGGACGTTGGTCTCCCGCCGTGACACCCATACACTAAACACCAACACACACTTTAAACACACATGTATATTAATTCCCCTTCTTTTAGCCACTTAGCATATGACATTTTCAATTTTTTTTTTTTAAATATATATATTTATTTCGTGTTGTTGTCACTGACTTCAATAAATAAACAAAAAATCAAACGAAAAAAGTTTATTTTTCATTAATTTTTTAAGTTAACCATTTTTTGTTTTTTTTTTTACCATTAGATTCCGAGATCTATTCAAATATAGAAATTTCTGTTTATTTATCAGCCAAGTAGATGCCAGTTGCATGATGGCTTTTAGTAAAAGATTTACGATATATACTCGCAGACAAAATTTTTTTTTTTTTCTTCATAATCCACAGTAAAAAATAACGTGAATGATTTAAAAAAAAAAAAATTATTTAAATTCAATTTAACTTATTTACAATATTATTTTTTTCATGTGTTAAATTTTCACGCTATCATGTGACTAAACATAACATAAGAATTTTAAAATACCAGAATAGAAAATCAAAGTGGATAAAGAATTACGTAAACTTTCACTTTTGAACAATAGAAAATTTTTTTTGGGTGATCTTGGGTATTTTTTTTTTTTTAAAAGAAATTCAAGGACAGTTGACCATAAATCTGTCTCAACTGTCTCCAGGAAAATCAGTCGGTTGGTTGTCAAAAGAAAATAGAAGTAAAAAAAAAAAAAGATATATGCGTGTATTTTATATGCGTTTCATCTGGGTTGATGAAATGAAATGAAAAAAAAATAAAATAAAATGCACTCACACATATACTATTTAGATGAAAGACAGTGAGTTTTCTTACTGGGCACTTCCGGTGTTATATATATATGCATAAGCGAATCAATGCTCCCCCTAATTTCACTAACGAGTATACCAAATGTAACTAAATATAGAATTATATGCATGTTGATATATATTTTGTATATTCACAGTCAAAGTTACGAGTAACTTGGTCATTTTAATAAATGATGCGATACTCTCGTCGTATCACTCACTCATTTTGCAGCATCACGACTTTAATATGTACTCATATATCCAAAATAAAAAATAAAAATATGCTTTTTGAATTCAACGTATTACCCGAGAGTAGGTCGTTAATACATCGTGATTGCTTCTTTCGTGGATACTGTATAACACACTTTCATGCTCGAAATAAACATACTATAAGGAAAATTTTTTTAATGTGTATACCAAGATGTGGACTAGTCATCTGACTGAGTTGCCGCCTTGACGCTTACTCCATCAATGAAAACAACCTCATTTTATTAGACACAATAATAATAAATTATAAAGCTATATAATTTTTACCTCAATTTTTATCGTTTTTTCTTTTTTCAGTTAATATATGGATTTATTTGTCATTTGCCAGCTCATTTCGTTAAATGTAAATGATCATTTTTTATTTTGGGATTTTTTTTAATTGTTCAAAAATACATTACACGTTTTATATCAGAAATTTATATGGTATATTTTTTTTAATTTATTTTATTCATGTTTATAAATAATTAATGTAATTTATGTAACTCAATAAATGCATTTTTTTTTTTATTTTAATTTTGACTTGAAATAATTTTTTTAAAATTACGTAATTATGGTGGAACTCTGGTGGAAATTAAAATCAATTTGAGAATTAATTTTAGTTTTATTTTTTATTTTAAATCTTTATTTTTATTATGACGAACATTAATTCGATAATTTTTTTGAACAGGATGGTTACTTTCCAATGGAATACCCCATATACATTTAAGCTCAAAAATATCAAAAAACTAAAAAACAAAACAAACAAAATGTAAATACTCTATTAAAGCTTTTAAAATTTTCCAAAACAAAAACAAAGCTAAGAAAAAAAAAAAACTTTTAATCAAGTAGAATAAGTCTATATTTAGTCAGCCATCAATAAAACCACTTAAACTATAAAAATCTAATCACAATGGCAACTAAAATTACCTAAAAATTAAAAAAAATAATAATTTAGATTTAAAATATAATAATAATAATCGCCAGAAAGATGTGTTTATGTTATTTTTTGTTATTATAACATTGGGTCAAAAATATAAATTTACCGGCATTGAGATGAATTCTAAAAATAAAAAAATATTCGACGTCTTCACCCCGCGTGACTTTGCAGAAGATTAATCGCCCGTGAGAATCAAAAGGGAATGCGTGCTCGTTGAAAATTTATCGTAGTCAGTATATTTCTTTTTGGTACGCCCACGTATGTCTTGATATCCTGCGTCACAGAGAAAAGGAAGCAACACCAAAACTCAAATAACACCATTGCCGCACAACTATACACATTCACATATATATATTTATTATTATATAAATAAATATCATTTAAAAACATGCATCATAAAGAATAAAACATTCATTCCCTCAGGTTAATAAATATCGAAATGTTAATTATTCATTTGAAAATTGCCAATATATATATATAAACATATATGAAGAAAAAAAAAAAAAAAATGTTTGTCGAATTTTTATAAGTACGTTTTGACCAAGAGACACAGTATATATATGCCCTGTTAATACCTTTCACTCTTCAACCGGATACGATAAATATTAAATTGTGAAATTAAACGCCCCGTTGGTTTTTTGCATATATGAACTTAAATTATTAACAAATATATATATATAACATAAATGCATTTAAGAAAAACTTTTTTTTGTTGATGGCATTTTACTTGTCAACACAAATTTTATACTGTCAAATTATTCTCTAAATATTTTTATACATGAAAAATAATGTTAATGCATTATCAGATATATTTATAAAATATATTTTTATAATATATTTAAATGATTGTTTTTTGTATGGTAATATTAAATTAATGTCAATTCACGTCATCAGTGTTTATCACTGATGTTCATTTCATCGTGATACTGATATATATAATATTAACACAAAATTAAAGTGAATATATAAGTAAAAAAAAAAAATATCAGTAAACTACAACCACATGCTCATTGTGTCCTCGTATTTTGCAATACAACCAGACACAACCGAAGAATTCCGACCGCGTCTCGGTTGAGTCGGCTGTCAGGTGAGTTCGATTTATGTGCACGCCAATCCGACGAGTGATTCACTATACATATATAATGTATTATAAATATAACTATATAGATGTAGTGTGAGTGAGCAACATTGAGATTGCTTTAAAATAAAAGAAAAGTTATATTATATGCTTGGCCAAAGTGCAGAGGAACATAAGAAGCTGATGATGAAGAAAAAGATGAAAAATAAAAATAAAAAAAGGAGATGAAGAAGAAGAAGAAGAGGAGGAAGACATGGATGGAAGAATTGTGATACTTTGCAAGAAAGTTATACTGAATGTTTGGCGCCTTTGAAAATGCAAAACAGCAACGAATTTTAAAGGTATCATAAACCAAGCTACTAGCAATAATAAATTAGCAAAAAAGTCTTTATTTTAAAAGTTTTATTTTGATTGGACTTTGTGTATCAGCAATATAACACAATACTGACATGCTTGTGTTCTAGGTCAATGAATTAATATATTGACAACTCGGCATGTTTATGATCAAGTAAAAAAAAAAAATGTATATAAATATAATAATAATGTGTATGAGTTATTATCTGAATCAATGTTTGAAAAAAAAATTAAAATCAAGTTCATAATATTTATGATATATTTATATTATAATGCATTATAAAAAGTTTTTTTTTTTTCTTTTTTTATGGTTGAATTGAATAAATTAATAAGGAAAAATAGTGTTGAATGTAATAAAAAAAAAAATCTTTATCATGGTTTTTAACAATTTTGCTTTGAAAAATATGAAGTTTTAAGATTTATGATATTGTGAATTTGCCTAAGGCAAGAACTTATCATCTTTTCAAAATTTTAAATCACTAAAAAAAAAAAGTTTTCATGACTGGAAAAAAAAATGTTAAAATTAAGAAATTTTCTTAAATTAAATATAATTTTTTTTTTTATTAAATTCAAGTATATTTTATTTATGTAAATTTAAAACAAGTCAATTTTATTTTTACTTTTTAATTATGATAAATATTAATTTAATAAATAAATTTTGTTATTCAAGATTTTAAAAAATTATTTATTGACCCAAAAATATTTTATGATTTAAAATAAATAATTACTTTCAATTGCAAATAAGTTCTATGAACATTTTTATATTTTTTCTTAAACAAAGAAATTTTTTTTCCAATCATAGAAGCTTTTATTAATCAGTGGTTACAAAAATTTTGTATAATTTATGACATAGATAATATAATAACCCTCTGAGTAATTAAGCAAGTATTATTAAAATTTAAACCACTAGATTATATCGTTTTTTGATATCAATAAAAATGTTATTCATGCAATATGAATATTTGTAAAAATAATCCCATTTATGACATAGATATGATAATAATTCTGAGACTATATAATTAAACAAGTATTATTAAAATTTAAACTACTTGATTATCTATAAATATATACTTTTTTTCGTCGAAAAAATTTTATTAATATTGAATGAACATTTGTGAAAATAACCGCACAAATGTTAAATATGATAATATGAGATTGTTTGTGCCTCATGGCCTCCCACGTGGGTGAGAAACGACGTGGCGCGCACAACATTGCCGAGTGTTAACTCATCTAGTGATGATAGTAAACATCTCACTCATCCAGGTATATAATTATATAAATTAAACTTCATTTATTATGAAGCAAATAATTATATTATAAATATATTTAAAAATAAAATTAAAATAATTAAAATAACTTACATTTCATGCGTTGTGGAACTTGTTGTTTTCTACGTGACATCTGTTTTATTTGTTGAATTTAAAATTAAAGAAAAATATTTTTTTAGGACTCGTTTTTTAACAAACACGATGTCCTGATGATATTTTCAATAAATATATATCAAATATACGACTAATTAATCTTCATCACTGATTATTACCATCATTTTTTTTTATTGGCATATTATTTTTTTAAATCATCATTATCATAAACGTCATACGTTTTAAATTCACTGATATAAAAAAATAAATAAAAACATAATTAAAATATATATAAAACTCCTTCACTCATGTAAAATTCACTTGATATATTTATGTAAAATAAACTCGAGTATTCAAGTAAAAATTGTTGACATCACAAAAATATATTTTTTTAAATCACTCAAATATGTTTTTATCATAATGACATATATTTACACATTAAAAATGACGTTGATAAAATTTAGTTGGTAAATTGGAAAGTGATGATGCTATTGACGATAATAATTATGATGAATATCTTTATGACACTTTTTCCATGATAAAAATTATTCATATTCCATCGGTGACAATTCAAATTATCGACAAAAATCAGTTAATGACATTAAAATCCGTTACATTATATCCATGTCCCTCCAATGTCAATCAATGTCCAACTACTTTCATGACTTATGTCCTGTATTCACTAACCAATTAATTTTAAACACTTTCAATATAAAAAAAAATCTTTCATCATTATTATTTTTAAACTAATTAATTAAAAGTTTTTTTTGTTTTTCACCAAAAAAATTTAAAAAAAAAAAAAAACTAAACAAGCTCAAAATTTAAACCAAAAATTGAAATTATCTTTGGTTTATAAAATTAAATTAATCACAAAAAATTAACATTGATTATTAAATAATAAATTTTTAATTGATTTTTATTTTTTTTTTAATTATAAAGAGATGTCAGTTTGTCACAAGATAAAAGGAATTAAAAATTTAAAAATCAAAACAAATCAAAAGACCAGTGTCAATTAATTTGAGTTCAACTTTTGTGACACATTTGATGTTAAATTCACAAACAATAATTGCACTGTATATTGACTATAAATAAATGACAATAAATATTTTTTTCATTGATAATACTATATATTGTTTAATAATTGTTTTAATCAACAATGTATTAATACTAATTATAGTCAGATGCTGATTTTTTTTTTAATTTTCCGTTTAACTGTACAATTAAGATGCACAATTAAAAATTAATAAAAAAAAAAAAAGAGCAAAAATTAATTAAAAAAAACAACAAACAATTCACAATACGCGTTGTGAATTTGAAATCGTACGGGCGGCGGTCCAGCGCTGACTGACTTCAGACTGGCGTCGCGGTAAAGGATCGCATGGTGGGGGAGGTCCTCGCTCCCTCGAACCTCCTCTCTACCTCAATGCGACCGATACCCGCCCCCACCTCATTTCTTATCAGAATGCGCGTGATATTTCTTATTACTCGTTACTCGTATGTGACCTCACGAATCTCAAAGTCGTTCAAACAACATGCATTTATATTTATCATACTTCAATGTCTCCTAACCAAATAAAAAGAATAAAAAACATAATGGCTCTACCAATTGATCAATACCTAACCTCAAATTATTTCAAAAATGATTTTCTCAATAATTTAAATGTTTAATTTGGTAAATTTTTTGTTTTTATAATATATTTATTGTTTGAAAAAATTAATAACAATTGGATTTATTATTAAACAGGTATAAAAAGGACTAAATATTTGGATGATTAAGTGCGTGAAGGATGCCACGCGTGTGAGGCCCCCATGAATAACAAGAGTGGGCGGGAATTAAGTCGGCCTAAGTAATATAAGGATGGGAAAATTGGTAGAGGCGGTCACTTCTTTTACCTCTCACTTCAACTTGTACAAGATAATATACAAGCGCTACGATGCTTACTGTGGTTAATATCAGTACTACGGCTGCGCGAAACTACAGCTGTGAATTTCTCGTTGTTGTTGTCATTTTGTGTTAATGTATTTATTATTTCAAAGTTATTTCAAACAGTATAAAATATTTTGAGTGTATTATTTTAATTTTTGAGTTTCAAGGTACCTAAAAACATACGTGACGTGAGTACAATGATAAAATTATTTTTTTAATCTTAAAATATCATAAAACTAACCTCAAACTTTGACAGTTAAGTAGAATCATCAAAGTTATTCAAAAAAATACATTATTAATGTCAATAAAAACTTTTAAAATATTCAATAATTAAAGATAATTATGTAAATTAATTAATTTTTAAAGTAAAACATTATTATTTCTTATAAAACAAACAAATAAATATAAATTCTTTTTTTTTTTTTTTTGTTTATAATTTTTTTTAAGTTAATTGATAAATTAAGATGTCATATTAATAAATTGTAGTAGCCATATGTATATTGTAAAATAATTTATAATTCTTTGGCGCGATTTTTATGATAACCATAATGTGTGTGATTCAGTTTGTCGCCACTTCATGGCGCTACATAACAAACCGCGTAAAATAAGAACCGCCTATTCGCGTCTCAAGTAGGAGGAGTTTAAGTGATCTATAGCGTCATAGAACACCCCCACTATGATAAAATTTTATCCGTCGGTAGTATACAAGTTGGTTATGTTAACGCCCACAATGTGGTGATCGCGCGCACTTGAATAAAGCCTCAGCCCCATCGAGCAGGAGATATGTTTATGCTTTTTGCTCGTGTCTCTATCTAATAGTCACCACTGAGGTGCACTGAGGGCTCCTATGTTACCTTCACAGTGCTACAGCAAAACCATCGCAAGCAACTCAACTCTTCTTCGTCTTCTTTTGCTTCTTTCTCTCTTCATTTTCAATTTTTTTTTTTTTTAAATTTTTTCATCCAATCCAGACCTTCATTACTCCGCTAAACATTCCTGTCAATTAAAAGTGCACGAGTGCCGATTTAGTACCGATCCTCCTTCTTGAACAAGAAATTTTTTTTTTTATCTTTTTTATTTTATTTGTATATCTTTTTTTTTTTTTTTATGTATATGTATTTTTTTTTTATCCTCACTGAACCATAGTGGTGAATGCTTCAAAAATTTTTCACATCATTTCTTCTCATTTATATTATTTCTTTAGTAAACTTGTTTGTCGTATGGTGGGTAAATTTTTGGAGAAAAGGTTGAAGAACTTTCTGGTATGATGTTTGTGTTTTTGGCGACGACAACGACTAGATTTTTCCTCAATGGTATTTGAAAAAGAGAAAATAAATAAAAAAAAAATAATAATAACATAAAAAAAAAAAGGAGAAGAAAAAGAAGAAGAAGAAGAAGAAATAATAGTAGAGTACCAAGTCTTTCATTGACTTAGTTTATTGGTGGTCTTCGTAGAGGTCGGTTACGATATCCAACTTTGTAGATGGGTAAAATTCGTGGCGCGACGTTTATGAGAACATTTCTTAGGCTGCAAGCATTTCGATATCCAAGCGCGACTTGGCCAACGATTCAACATTTTTCTATATGTCTGTACCATACTTTTGTATACCTTTATATTGATCACAAATATCATTTTCCACCACTTGAAATGCGGGAAACAACATTCAACTGATTTACTTTATCTTTTTCAATATTTTTTTTCCTACTTTTTCTCTCTTCAGTTTGTTTATTTGTTTGTTTTTCTTTTTTTTTTTTTTTTCTTCTGTACTTATATGAATTTCGTTCAAGAATATATATATGATATCTCAAATTCAAAAGTTACATTGAACGCAGTCATGCATTGATTTTGATTTTACTAGATTTTTTTTTTTATTTTTTTATTTATTCATAGTTATACAGTAAATTCTTGTTTTCCAGTAGCAAGAAATGACTTTTCAGTGTTTCTTAAAATATATGCCTTTTTCGGTTTCTTTTATGTTTCTTCACGACAAATGTTTTTTTTTTTTGTGGACGCTTATTCAAAGAATACTTTGGGTCAGGTATACATGTACAATATGAGAAGCAACCTGGAGAGATTTTTTTTTAAGGCATTTTTCGTTGCGCAAGGTGTCAATTGGAAGGTCATCTTTTTCTTCTCTTTTTGTATGGTTTATTTATTTTTTTTTTTTTTCGTTTTCAACGTTAAACTACTTTCCCTCAACACTATACGGAAGTCAAACACGTCAGCTGTATATTTTTGGCAAATATTTCGAGTTCATATATGTATTTTTTTTTTTTGTAAATTTTATTGCTGCGCAGACTAGTGTGCCAGGCATTAATATTCTTTGCCAATATACTGATGCGGTTTATAATATTAATGAAAAAAAAAAAAAAAAGATAATAAAATTAAATGATTATTGAAGATGGACAATATTATATGTATATAGACAGAAAGTGTTTTATGCTTGGCGAAAGTTTTTTTTTTTTCTTCCCGTAACATTCCAAAGTTGAATATATGAAATTCATGAAATTCTTGATGGGTCAGAATAAAAATAGCCTTGGCTATGCATTGAGAAAATAAATTTCTATGATTGGAAAATAAATAATAATCCAAAATTAAGAAATTTTCATGAATTACGAAATTTTTTTTTTATTTTTTAAATTTAAAAATATTTGATTTATGTAAATTTAAAATAAGTAAATTTTTTTTTTACTTTTTAATTATGATAATTATTAATTTAATAAATAAATTTTGTTATTCAAGATATTATTATGGTTTTTAACAACTTTGCTTCAAAAAATTTGAAGTTTTAAGATTTATGATATTGTGGATTTGCCTAAGGCAGGAACTTGTCATCTTTTCAAAATTTTAAATCACTACAAAAAAAAAGTTTTCATGACTGGAAAAAAAAAAATGTTAAAATTAAGAAATTTTCTTAAATTAAATATAATTTTTTTTTTTATTAAATTCAAGTATATTTTATTTATGTAAATTTAAAACAAGTCAATTTTATTTTTACTTTTTAATTATGATAAATATTAATTTAATAAATAACTTTTGTTATTCAAGATTTTAAAAAATTATTTATTGACCCAAAAATATTTTATGATTTAAAATAAATAATTACTTTCAATTGCAAATAAGTTCTATGAACATTTTTATATTTTTTCTTAAACAAAGAAATTTTGTTTCCAATCATAGAAGCTTTTATTAATCAGTGGTTACAAAAATTTTGTATAATTTATGACATAGATAATATGATAACCCTCTGAGTAATTAAGCAAGTATATTATTAAAATTTAAACCACTAGATTATATCGTTTTTTGATATCAATAAAAATGTTATTCATGCGCAATATGAATACTTGTAAGAATAACCTCACAAATGTTAGGTAATAATATAAAAAAATTTCATGAGAAGAAAGGCATGCAATTGGCAAATTGTTTGAAATATATATTTACAATGTATACAAATACAAGGCGCACATATTGAAGTAAACATAACTTATGCTCTTCGAAATAAATAGAAAATAAGTTAAGATTTGTTTGAAAGTAATAGCGTTTAATGTTTCGACACCGAAGTATCGCAGGTGGACCCCCGCTGAAGATCAACTTATAAACTCAATGCCCTCTTGAATCTGACCTCTTTCAAAATATTTATCATTATTCTTTAACTTGGCAACATTCATATATTAACATGACGTATTTTCAAATTTATATTATCTTATTTTTTTGTTATTTTTTCATCATTTATTTTTTTAAAACTTGTATAGAATATATATACACATTTGATCAATAAATATTTCAATATTTATACGTGGGCGATGATGAGAGTGCGAGCACAAACATCTAGAAATATCGACGATAACACTCCTACGAACGATTTAATTCACCATTGACATTGTAATAGTCGTTATCAAGATTTACAGTCATCAATTTATGTATTTATATTCTCAACACACAACATCATGTAGACTATCCATTCAATTAGTTTATTTTTATATTTATTTTAAAAAATATACAAAAAGTATAAAACAAAAAAATATATATTTCAAATAGTTCTGATCCTTGAAAATAAATACCTGATGTTATCCGACAGGACATTTTATATACATAAATATAGCAGATGTTTATCTTTCACGATGTTTATATGGTGAACTATTTAATTGTCTTAAATTCAATTTATTTAATTATATTAAAATAATATACAAATTTAAATAATTTAAAATAATATATAAAAATAATTCATTAAAAATGAAAATTTTATTTTTGAAAAATCAATATCATTTATGTACGTACATAATAATAATATACGTTTAAATATTGATAAAGGTTTTTTTAATTAGAAGAAATTTTTCCGAACACTCGTTCACTCGAGTCTTTTTCGGAGAAACGGTCAAAAAAATTTTTCCTCGTCAGTTATTTCGGAGAATATTTGAAGAAATTTTTTCACACTTTTCTCCGCATGAGTCAATTTAGGAGAAATTCGGAGTAAACGCAAAAAAATTATTTTCACCAGGGTGTTTAAAAAATATAAATAAAAGATATTTACTATATAATATTTATATATGTTCGAGCACTAAGCGTGTTTTACGATCCGGACCTTTAATAGGTTCTAGTCAACAAAAAAAATCCTTAACGTATTCAAGTAATTGCTCATTCTCTCTTCCGATTGATGTGTGCACTAGATGATTCGCTTCTAGAGTTATGCTGCTTGCGTTAACTTTATATAAACAAAAGCAACACACAAATCCAATTTTTTTTTGGTGGGTATTTTCTTCAGAAAATGTAACATACATAAAAAATATGAATTTTAATGAGTTATATTTTCAAAAATTCTTAATATATGTTTACATGTTTCTTTTATTTTCATAATGAAAATTTATCATGAAAATAGCTGAAGAAACATGTAAACATATATAATGAATTTTTAAAATTGAAAAATTATATATATATATATTTATTATAAAAAAATATGTAGTTCAATATTTATGAAAATTTAATTGATAAAAAATCGACATAACATATTACGCGTTCAAATTAATAAAGGTTTTTGATTAATTAATTTTTTTTGTTTTTTTTTTTTCATTATCAAAAACTTGATGATTTATTAATTCCACAAATTTGCGTGCATTCATTCAAGCAAGCAAAATATCGGTAATTAAATAGAAAAAAACAATATGACTTCAAAGATATTATATTTGTTTATTATTATAATTTTATTAAATAATAGTTCTGATCCTTGCAAATAACTATACCTGATGTTATCCGACAGGACTTGGTGGTATATATGGGGTATTCTTAGTCAAATCACGGGGTCATCTGCCTGGCCCCCTTGCGATTTTGACAAGATGAGCTATTTTTGATTGATTTTGGGCTGAAATTAAGCCTCAAATTTTTTGAATTTTTTACATCAATTTTTCTAGACTCGATCAACTTAAATATCACTAATTTTGGAACTTCTCAAAAGGGGCGCTTTTTTTTCTAAATTTTTTTTTACAGAATAAGGTATACAATACACGCATTTTAAGCATCGCGAAAATATGGGCCTAGAAATATAAATATTTTTTTTGGATTTTTAAAAATTTTATTTTTAGCAAAAAAAAATTTCTAAAAAAGCAGAAACTGAAAATTTACCGAGCAAAAATCTAGTGATATTTTATTTTTTTTAAATCAAAACTTATGAAATATTCATTTTGAAAAAAAAAAATTATTTTTATAAATATGTAAATAAAAAAAAATATGTAATTCAATACATATAAATGAAAATTTAATTGTTGAAGAATCGACTATTAACATGTTATACGTTCAAACTAATAAAGGTTTTTAATTAATTATTTATTATTATTATTTTTTTTTTTTGGTTTTTTCTCATTATCAAAAAATATTTGATGATGAGTTGATAAACTAAAAATATTTAATTCGATATAAATGAAAATTTTATTTTTTAAAAATCAAATCATATACGTTTTTATTAATGAAAGTTGATATCAACTCGGAGAAATTTTTTTTTGAACATTCATTCACTTGAGTCTTTTTCGGAGATACAGTCGGAAAAATTTTTCCTCGTTAGTGATTTTGGAGAAAAGTCTGAGAAATTTTTCACACATGTCTCCGCCTAAGTCAATTTCGGAGAAATTCGGAGTAATCACGGAAAAATTGAGAAAAGGTGTATAAAAAATATAAATGAAAAAGTTCATCAAAATATTTATAGATGCTCGAACGCAAAGTGTGTTTTACGATCCGGACTCCTAACATATTCTAATCCACAAAAAAGAAATCCTTAACATATTCGAGTAATTGTTCATTCCCTCTTTCGATTGATGTTTGACCTTCTCCTGACGAAGTTATGCTACTTGTGTCAACCTCAAAGAAAGATATAAAAAATGTCAGTTGACATGTTTCATTGAGTGATTGGTGATAATACTTTGCAAAAAATAAGGATATATGTTCACATTCATGATACATGTTTACACGTTTTTTTTATTTTCATAATATATTTTTATTAAAAAAATAAGAGAAACATGAAAACATATATTATGAATTTTTAAAACAATTTACAAATAAAAAAACTAAACTCAATATAAATGAAATTTTTATTTTAAAAAAATTAAAATAAAATATATGTTTAGGTTAACAAAGGTATATTTTACTTTGTTTTTTTTTTTTTTGATTTCTTTCATATTATCAACAACTAAATTATATCAAATCTACAAATTTTCGTGCATTCGCAAGCAAATAAAATATCGGTAACAAAATAAAAAAAACAATAACCACAAAACTATTATTTGTTTATTAATAATTTTATTAAATAATAATTCTGATTCTTTAAAATAAATATACCTGATGTTATCCGACAGGACATTTCATATACATAAATATATCAGATGTTTATATCTTTCACGATGTCTATATATGTAAATATGTTGAACTATTTAATTGTCCTAAATTCACCTTATTTAATTATATGAAAATATACATATTTTTTTTTTTTCTGTTCAAAGAAATGAAAGATATAACTTGAGCGTTGGATGCTGGTTTTTTTTAAATCAGGTTTATATATGTCGGAAAATTGACGGTTTTAAAATGGGTGGGTGGGTCAACTCCGGTGGTCTTCGAAGATCGGCTACCATCTTGCTCTGATACAAACACATAGCATTTATTTTATTTATTTTTTTTCTTTTTCTCATCGTTCTTATTTATTGATTATATTTAAACCTGAATTTCATTAATGTATTTGTATATAAAAATTACATTCCAATTTTATATATATTTTTGATATTTTTATATATATTTATATTATTTTTTTTTATGTAACATATAGTATATATTTTGGATATTCAAAAAATAATTTGTCTTGTGTTTGAATGTATATAAGAGAAGTATAGTTATAGTTGGAAGCTGCCAACAAGCTACACACTTCTGACTTAGCCAGAATGAATAAATTACCTTTCTATATGAAAAAGTCGTTTGTATTTACCGAGGTGTAGATATAATATATATACATATGTACATTCAATCGTACATATGTAGTGTTAGAGGTAGTTTCTCAGGATAAAGCATCAGTGAATTTTTTAGGCTTACTCAAAGAATACACTGCGAATATATTGAGCAACAAAAAATAAAAAAAAAAACATCACAGCTACTTGAAAGAAAAATCCTCAGTGTGGAAAAATTTTCTTGTGCTTGAATAAAAGTATTTTAAATTGAGGAAAATTTGTTTGGAATATAATAAAATGAATTTTTCGTGTTTAAAAATATTTTTTTTTTTTACATTAAATTCACTGGAAAACGCTGACCAATATATTAGTAATGAATATTAGTTTTAATTAGGTAAAAATTAATGACTACAGTGCAATTCTAAGATTTAATTATTGATAAATTTTTGTTAATTAATTTGGTTGATTAATTATGATGAGTATTTTACTGGTTTAACATGAAAGTGGACAAGTAAGCCAACAATAAAACTTTAATTTCATTAGTAAGAAATTCATGTTAAATAAGATCTTGCACAAAGTAAAAAATTGAATTGTTGGGAATGAATTAATTTATAAATACTATTGAATTGTTATTAATTTGAAAGTATTTTTGTCATATTATTACTTCCAACGATTACAAAGGTCAAAGACAGTTGATGAACTGCCAAAGTGATTTAACTCTTTCAACAATTTCTGACAGATAAAATACGATTTTCTTTCGTAAGTTCATTAACAGACAGTTTTGTATCGAAAAAAGTTCAGTTTTGTCTACATCTTTAGTCCTGTTTTATTTTTAAATTAAAATATCAAACTAAGAATCTGTGAATGTTTTTTTTATTTCAATAAAAATTTTCCTGTTGAAGAGAATACATGTCAAAAATAGTTTAAAGATTTAATATAAAAATAAATAATGTACTCAGTCTCGAAAAATAAAAAGAAAATCTACCTTTCAAAAAAAAAAAAGTTTTATAAAGATCCACCGATTTAACACTTGTCTCATATGAAGTATCGTAATTTTACAACTAGTTGGCGCCACCATACGACACACACAGTCAACACGTTATGAAAAATTCTCAAAAGCATATTTGCAAAAAAAATAAAACACCGCAAGCTTTATTTCACTCGTTTAACTTCAATTTCAATAAACTTAAAGTCCAATTAATCATAAAAACAAAAAAAAGAAATTCAAATAAAAAAAAAAGACATTCACTTTTCATTTGTAATCTTAAAAAAAAAAAAAACCACAACAATACATCACCCTCATAACAGAATAACAAACTTACAAATATAGATGTACATCCACATAATAAAATCCAGAAAAAAAAAAACTATATTAACAAAGAATAGAAGGAAAAAAAAAAATAGAAAGTTAATTCACTTGAAACGCCGTAATACACTTGACTTTGGCTAGGTTAAATGAAGCTGTATACTCAAAAATATATAGTCACACTTGGAAGTTGATGAGATTTCAACACGCGACGTCTTATTTTCCTTTTTTTTTTTTAACCTGTCTAAAAAGTATACATAGTCTCGAATGAGACAGACATTCGGCAAGGTAGAAAAAAAAAAAAAAAAAAAATATACTAGCAGGGGAGGGAAAAGAATAAGGTTCGTTGTGAAAACGTGAAAAGTGAGTCTGAAGATAAGAGGCAAAAGAAAAAAAAAAAAAAAATGCACCAAGTGCTTATACGTTGAAAAGGGGTGAATGATTGAGGGGCAAAGGGGGAGACAGAGAGAGAGAAGGAGGTTAAAAAATATTATAGAGAAAGATGTACATAAGAGATGAGTCAAAAGTAATAAAAGAATGAGAATAAGAAAAATATACTCTTATAAATGTATGGTGAAGCAGTCGACGGTCCGTCCGTATCGATCTGTGGTAGATTGACACGTGTCATGGCCGCTTCAGGGTCTTTCTCGGTGTCCGGGAGGATATCGGAATAGTTCCAGCGGAACAACAAGAAGCCATGAGAGAAAGAAAGACAGAGAAAGTAATAGAAGAGTGACAGAGGACGAATGAAAAGGAGTAGTACCAATGGGTGGGTGGGTGGGAGAGAAGGAGGAAGAGGGTTTGAGGGTGGTTGCTTGAATTGGCAAAGAGACGTGAGCAGGGCGAGGCGCAGTGTATATGCTATGAGTTTGATGGCATATACAAAGAGAAAGAGAAAGAAAATAGTTGGTTAGGTACAAGAGAGAAAATAGTATAGTATTGGGCGTTGAAGGGAGGAAGGGAATGAGGAAAGAGGGGGGGGGGAAGGATGAAGAGTATAAAAGGGAGAAGAAGGGTGGTGGGTTTTGGGACATTAAGGTGCGTAATAGCCAGCGGGTCGAGCGCGCACCGCGGCATCGATTAGACAGAGGCTTGCTCACCCTCTTTTGTAGATGCAACCACTGTTTTACCTCTTCACTTCTCCTCATCTACTTTTGTACTATAGTCACTACTATATTTCTCTTTCTCATTCTCTATATATTTTGTATTATCTTCCTTTTCTCCTGATTTCCTCACTAAAATTTTCTCTCTTCTTCACTATATGTATTCTCTCGCATGTCTTTTCCTATCCTGCAAGCTTCGCCTGCCGATTTTACCTCTTTCCCTCGAACAAAGCACAACTGTATGAGAGAAAGGGCACACACAAGGGAGAAAAAATAGTACGTGCTCTACATACACTCATCCAAGTGGAAAGCTGCTGGTACACATCAAGCTGTCCTGCTGTGTGCCTTAGTTGCTAGCTCCATGTCTGTATAATCTTTTTTTTTTTTTTTTTCTCACTTATGCTTCTCTTATTATTTACCTATATACATGTATTCCACTATTATCTGTATTGCCTGTATCGAAAAAATAAATAAATATATATATCTACTACTGTCTACTGTACCCGGCAATGTATTAAATGATATTGGGATGAATGTGTGTGTGCGTGTGTCTGCTTAGGGGATGTTTTGGTTATATATACAATATACATTTATACTTTAACTCAACAATGTATTGAGAAATATATATGTATATACGCGTTTTCGTATCCAGACAACATCGTCGTCTAACGTCGTTATAAACATTAACCGACCGGCTCAATATTCCCCCGGACCTTGCGGCAACTCTAAACCCAACATGTCCATTCTGATTCAACGAGTCTGGCTTTACTTGTCTTCCATCTATTCTATCTATATAGCTATATAATACTACTTGGTAAACTTGTAAGTATTGTGTATATACTCGGACAGTTGTGGGCATTTTTTTATTTCGAAAGTAGTATTTTCTGGGTTTTTTTTTTTCGTCAATGATATTATTTTATTTTTTATGCTTATATTATGGATTTCGTTCAGTTTTTTTTTTTTTTTTGGCTCTTTGGGTATATGGATGTTGTTTAAAGCATGCTTAAGTACTGTCGAATATATTAATTTTTAAATTAATTAATAAATGATGTTATAAATTTCAATAATTTTTTTTTATTTTGATTATAATCAAAATATATGGGTAGAATATAAAAATGTAACAAATTGTGGGTGCGGCAGATAAGAAATGTAAGGAAAAAAAAAAAAGGGAATCACAAGGTTTACTTAAAATTTTTTTGCTGATCTTTTGAATTTTAATATAGGCGTTTATTTGATTTTTTAAAACTCCCTTGAATGTTATAATACACACTGGTGTGAAATTTTGTTGTTTTCACAAGTTTGGATTTATAAAGTGAGCTGAATATTTTGTCCGTTTGGAATCCTTCGATTTCACTAGATGACTCCCAAAAGATTCTCTTTTTTTTTAAATGTGTATTGTCTATACCATTTATTTTTAAATTGTCATATGAATGGTCAGTATACAATGATATATCTGCAGTTGATATAACTCGAAAAGTCATAATAATATTTGAATGTAAAAAAAAGTAGTTCAACTTTTAATGAGACTTATTTAAATATAACTCTCAAAATTATATTATCTATTTTATTGATCATTAATTAATTTCGAAATCACTGATAAAAAAAAAGCTTCTATGACTCAAAAAAGAAATTTCTTCGTTTGAAAAAAAATATAAAAAGATTCATAGACATTCATTTGAAATAAATTGAGAATGATTATTAATTTTAATTAATTTTTTTTTTCAATGAATGATTTTTTTTAAGTTTGAATAACAAAAATTATATTCATTAAATTAATTTTCCTCATGTTTATTTGAATAAAAAACTATGAAAATAATATATTTCTCTGTTTTAAATTTACCATTAAAATAAAAAGGAGTAAAAAAAGATTCTTAAAATTATAAATAAAAAGATTTTTAGTTTGAGAAACTTTTTCGCAGGGTATGCAGAGCTTTTTGATATTTTTTTGTTTTTTCATGATTTTGATTTTCATCAATTTATAAATAAAGATGCTAGTATAGTGATTTATGTCTAATTAAATTCCTCTTACTCATTATTATTGTTATTACAAAAATAATAACAAACGAAAAAAAAAAAAAAAACGAAAAAAAAAATAGGCAATCGCTCAATCATCTCTTCCGCCAGATTAACGACTCTGATGATGATTAGACATGTCAACTTGCTGATACAACATTTAATTATTTATCAAACAACTTTATGTCAAGACAGTGTAAATATCAACCTTATTTTTTTCCTCAAACATTTCTTCTTATTCAATTTTTTTGTCAGCCACTTTTTTTTATTTTGACATTTCCATCATCGTAAGCCATAAACTTCCCAACCAAATTTCATACCTAAAAACTATACAACATATAAAATTGAAAAATTTACGTGGACTAATGTTCAACAAGTTACAAAGCCACCTACTTTTTTTTTCACACAAAAATATAAGTACTCAAACAACCAGCTCACTACATACCCTCAACAATTTTTAAAATCAAAATAAATTCTTTTCTCTTCTAAATTTTGAAATTCAATAATTGTTCATCTGATTTTTTTTTCATTCAACATCCTGGTGGCAGGTGTGTAATATCAATTGTTATCTTTATCTTAAGAATTCATCAAAATCATGGAATTATATAGGATTATATTACAATTATTTTCCGATCATCGATCAAATTTTCCGGGCATGTGTTCGATCACTTAACCGCATCCAACAATAATACAATATTATGACAAAAAAAAATTCATAGAAATAAATTATTGCAATATAAATAAACCTAATTAATTTACAAATTAAAACAAATAAATATTAACAAGTTATTTAAAATATAAATATATTTATTTTGTTTATTTTAATCGAGTTTAAAAAGGGAGCCAGTGACGCTTACAAACATATATATAAAGTTGGTTTTCGAATCGACGTAAAGGGTGAGGAAAACACACCGAGCAAAAACCGAATAGATGGTGAGGAGTCAGTGGGTGAAAGGAGTGGAGGTAGAAAGATATAAAAGGGGGGTAGCCCCAGGACTGGGAGAGAAGTGTCGTCGTCCGAATAACGGCCAGGCGACATCGACCGATCTTCGCGCACCTCTTCTTCCCTCTCACTAATACATACTCTTTTTCTTCTACCCCTCATTGTATATATACAATTTTACCCTATCTATATATTGTTCTATCTTTATCATGCTTTTCACATTGACTCTCATCTCTCTTATCCTTTTTCTCTCTTTCGTATGTATATATATACACGAAGCGTCAACTTGTTTCCCCTGCTATATTCCGCGAATATTGAGTTCAATTTGCCTGTTACTCGACGACGACCAACCAGCACAGCCTCTAATGCGATTGTCCTTGGCATTTTGTTTCTGCATGTTTGTTTCTGTCTTTTATGTGTCTCTCCTTTCCTCTCTCTTTCTCTCCTCTTTATTTTAATTTTTTTTTTTTTTTTTTGTCCTCTTGTGATTCTTCAGTAACTCCAACTCCTCCTTCTCTTATTCGTCCACCCACTATGTCGATTTTTTTTTTATATTTGTTTATTTTTTTTTTTTTTTGACTTAATCCCAGGCAATGTTCTCTTTTATAATATAAGGAACAATTTTCGTATGTGAATGCAATATGATATCGAAATAACAAAAGGGATCAAACAAATTATGTGACACAAAGATTAAAAAGAAAATATACCTATATAAGCAGTCAATATTGTGAATGACATGTATGTTTTATTTATTTATTTTTTTCTTTTCTTAATAATAAATTTTGTCTGGATGGTTAATTGAAAAAAATGTTCTATTTTTTCTTTCGGTTTTTTTTTTTTCATTATTAATTAATAATTAAAGTTGAAACGGGATGTGAATCCTCAGTTGAGTTATTATAATTGATTGAGACATATTCAGTTCACATTAAATATTGATCGTGTCAATTTTTATATTCTTTAAATATATTGCTCTGAAAGAGTACCAGACAATCGTTTTTTTTTTTTTTAGAAATATATGTATTTAAATTATATATAAAAGAATCAAAAGTTTGTAATGTATATTTTATTTTTCTTCAGCAATATAGTGATGGACAATTATGAGGATGATGATGACACACATTATTGTATCAAGTGTCATTTGACATTAAGTGGATTGGAAAATTACATAAGACATAGACAAACAGATTGTCGTACAATTGATACAAAAAATGACATAACAAGTGAATCATCAATAACAACAGAATTATCAGAATTATCAGCAAATTTTTTTTTTAATTCATTACAATTACAAATGTGTACAAAAACAAAAACAACATGTGATAATCGTATGACTAATGAATTAGATAAAAAATTAATAAATAAAAATGATGATAAACGTGGTAATAAAAAACAACAAAAAAAATATAATGATGATATGACAAGTGATACATTACAATCAGTTGTTAATGATTTAGAAGATTTAAGTGATCATATTGCTATTCCATCACTTGTTGGATTTCCTGATATTGTTAATTTTAATGATACTAATAAAACAACAACAATAACAACTACAACAACAACAACATCATCAACAGTATCATCAAAATTTGTACCATCAACATCATTAAAAACAAATGATAAAAAACGTAATGATGATCATCGTGGTTGGCTTGATGATACATTTGAAGATATTGATGTTAATAAAGAACCAATTAAAGTAAATTTTAATAGCTATGATACTGATGAAGATGATGATAGTGATGAGGAAACTAGTGATGAAGATGATGATGATCAAGATACTTATTCAGATAGTGATGAACAAGATGAACAAGATGAACAAGAATATTCACAACAAAGACATACTGGTGGTAAATGGAAACCAGGTCAGTTACTTCATCATATAACAACAACAAATGATGATGATGATACTGAGGATTATCGTCCTGACAGTCCACCTTCACATACAGGAGGAAAATGGAAACCAAGTGAGGTAAAATAATTTAATAATCAATAATATTTTGTATAAAATATTTGTGTCTTTTCTTCACTTAGAATTGTTTAGGAAATTTTAATATTTTCAGTAGATAAAAGTATGTATGATCAGACATTAACAGGTAGAATTTTTCAATTTAATTTTTTGTTGTAAGTCCATGAAAATGGGAAGCTATTAGTGTTATAAATTTTAATAATTGACCTTAAACAATACCAATAAATAATCTATAACTAAAATAAAAAATAACCATCTGTAAATATCCAAGAAAAATTAGTAAATAATTTTTTTTTTATTGTAATTTTTTAGAGTTAATTTTTGGAGTTTATTTTTTAAAAAAGTCTGCATATCCAACGACTTTATGAATAAAAAAAAATGAGTAAAAAATGTCTATATGTAAACGTTGGATCCAATTATTAATTATTTTTTTTATCTTGACTTGTTATATACTGATTTTATAAAAACAATAAATAATTCATAAAAAATTAAATTACTCAAATTATTGGTAAATATTTACATCTGACGTTATTCTGAGACTAAAACATGATCATCAATTCAATTGTAAATAAAAAAAAAAAATAAATAAATGTATATTCAAGTTGAATATCGCGCGACTTTGTAATTAAAGGATCGCGTGACATACAGTCGTTAAGCTAACTCGACTAATTGTCGTTCTTGGTTTATTTGTGTGTGGGGTTTGATTTAATATATATATGTTGATACAAATATACATTAAATTCAATGTAAAAGCATACTTAATTTTGTGCTTATTGTTTTTAACAGAAAATCGAAGAAGATGATCAACAACATGATCAAGATGACGATGAAGATGAAGACGATGACGACAGAGAAAATGAAAAAAATGAAATTGAACAAGAACAACAACAGCATGAATTAGAAAATGATAATTATGATGATGAAGAAGACGACGATGAAGATGACGATGATGACGAGTATAAAAATCCATTAATATCAAAGAACCAATTACCACCACCAGGTCATACACGTGGTAAATGGATTCCTGGTACTTCAATTGGACCGACGGAAACTAATATCACTGATAATGGTTATTGGTGCAGTCCTTGTGGTCGTAAACTTGCATCAAAATTACTTTATAATCGTCATTTACGTTCTGATCTTCATACACGTCGTAGTATACAAGAAATTGAGGGTGATATTAAATTACCAAAATCAGTTGGTACACTATTACAAAGTAAACGTCGTAGTAAACGACAACAATTACTTGAAATTGTAATTATAAATATTTTTATATATTATCATAATTATTAAATACAATTGTTATTTATTTAAATCATTATTTTTATTTAGAAAAATGAAGCTGAAAAGAATGAGAATATTATTGATAAACAAACAAAGAAAAAAAGACAACGTGATAAAATAGTACTTCATTGTGAAATATGCCATGCTCGTGTACGTCGCCCGCAGCTTGGTAAACACCTGCTGTCGCACTATCATTGTCGTATTGCTGGATTAAATCCTTGTAGTCAAAAAGCACAAAATTTTATCTTAGAAAACATGAATTACGTTGTTCGACAGTGTCCATTTCAATGTTCAAGCTGTCGTTTTTATTGCAACACTGAGGATACATTTTTACTTCATTGGCGTTCAAAGCTTCATTGTAATTCTCAAGATGACGTAAGTATATTTTTAGCATATAAATAATAGCATAGTTTTTATAAATTAATTGGTTGCAATCTAGGATGACTATCATTACTTGTGTGCTTGCTGTAATTTTTGGTGCGAGACAAATGAATTGATGGAAAAACATATGATTAGTATAGAACATCGTAATGCTGTTATAATGATAAATGGTTCAGTACCAATTGTCATTGGTAAACAACGTATTTTATCATGTGATACATGTTATCGTCGTTTTCGTTATAATTTTCAACTTCGTATTCATGCTAAAGATACTGGTCATTTTGTTAGTACAACAGCAAGTGATGATTATCAACAAATAATAACATGCAATATATGCTGTCAAATATTTCGTTCACAAATTGCACTTCAACGACATCAATTATCATTACATAACATTAATAACTCAACTGATGATAAAATAACAAAACCATATTTTTGTTCATTTTGTTCGTTAAATTTTGAAACTTCACAAGATGCTATTATACATCGAAGAACACCAGCACATAAACAAATTGTTAAAGAACATAAATTACCAACAAAAGAATTATTACAAAAAACATGTAAACATTGTAACAATGTTTTGGAAAATTTAAAAACTTATAAACGTCATTTGCTTCAGTATCATCGTGATTTTTGTCACAGGTAATGTTTTATTTAAAAAAAAAAAATATTAATAATAATTAAACTATGATTTTTTTATTTTTTATTTATTGATTAAACATTAGTTAATTTAATTTTAATTACTTTTTTTAGTTGTCCAAGATGTGGAATGGTTTTTGCATTACACCAAGAAATAACAAAACATACAAAAAATTTTGAATGTCAAGAAAATTTAAAGCAATCAGAATATCTTGATAATAATGATAAAAAATGGAAATGTAACAGTTGTTCATTTTCTGTAAATTCACATTCAGAATATCTGTTTCATCAAGCACTTCATGGTGGGATAATTCAGACAACTACACAACAGCCATCATCAAGTAAAATAATTGGTAAATATTGTTGTCCAGTTTGTGATAAATTATTACCAAAAGAGTCATTGAGAAATCATATACGTACACATACTGGTGAAAAGCCATTTACTTGTCAAAAATGTTATCAATCATTTGTCATGCGATCAACATTTAATGCTCATAATAAAATTTGCCAAGTGATAAATTTAATTAACAAAGAAGACAGCAAAGAACGTCAAAGAAATTACATTTGTTCCGAGTGCAGTGCAGCTTTTTATACCAAGTAAGTGTTTTTCTATTTTTTTTTTTTCAAATAGAAATGATTTTTTTATTTTGTCAATTCAACAAGTATATTAAAATAAAATAATACACATTGCTATAGAAGATAATAAAAGTGTTTTTCATCAAAATAGTAAACAGGCCGAATCATTAGAATAAAAATATAAAATTTCTTTAAGTATATTAACAACTTGTGTGTTAGCTAGACATAATAACAGCTTGTATAATGTCACAGGTCATTTTAGTATTTTAACGATCTACAAAATTATATATCCCGTTTAAACTCATCTCTTCGTTTTAGTATTATATGCATATAAGATTTAGAGCATCTTACACGACAGCTATAAACCAAATGTTAACACCTCAAGCTATTTCACTTGGTTTTATTCGCTTTATAATTTATGGCAATGTGTGTGAGAAAAGAATTGATTTTTTTTTCCTTTTTGTTTTAATATATACATTGAGAGTATATTTAAGAGATAAATTTCATCATTAAAAGAAGAGTATTAACTCTTTGAAATTCAACATTTTACAATTGTTAAAATAGGACAAAATTTAACAATTTAATTAAACATTGAAATTTGACTCTTAAAAGATGTTAAAAACAATCAACATTAAATTTTTTTCCTCTCTCATCATCAATCCATAACTTGTATAAAATTTTGAATTAATTTATAAATACATGTACATATTTGTGGTAGTAAAAAAGTGTCAAGTTAAAAACACGTTAGCAAGGTAGTTCGTTAGTCTCAAGATAAAGCACAAAAAAAATTAAACTAAACATTAAAAACAATATATAAAAAGAGCAATGATGATGATGAAGACGAAGAAGAAGCATAAATATATAAAAAAAAAAATAAATAAAATAACGAAAACAACAACAACAAAGAAAAAGATGGTGGTAATACAGTATAGTGATTTTGGATACATACTGTAGAATCCATGGGGGTGGTAACGTAGAAGGGGATCCGAGGTAATTACGCGCAACGGTCAGCTCCTGTGTACCCGATCTCTTCGTCCCCCAATTCTGAGAATACAAGGCCAGTGCCAGGATATATGCGCATATTCAAGATAGTATGTTTGTTACATACGTGAAAGCTACTGATCGCGACTTTGTCTCTTGATTTTTTTTTTCCTTTATTTCAAAACGTTTCATCTTTCCTTTTTTCTTTTTATTTTTTTATCTTTCGCTCTGTATTTTTTTTTGTCTCTCTCTCTTTTTTTCTCTGTCTTTTCTCTCATTTATACCATCAACAACATTCTCTACTCTTGAGAATCATCCAGAAGTGAGCAAGTGAATATCCATTACATAGATGTGCACAAAAATTCAGCAAAAGAATCACCTCAATGTCCTTATGTATCTATATATATATTTTATCCAACCACTGTGTTTTGTTGCTCCACCTCTGTATACCGGTACGTGCGTTCCCTTGAGGTATTTTACATATATGGACCGCGATGTAGTACGCGCACGTATATCTTTTATCTTTTCGTTTGTCCAGTATAATGGCGCTCTTATACTTCTCAACAACCACGTACGCCTTCTTCGAGGCTTAACCAGAGAGCTTCACGTTAATACGAAAAAGATAGGCATACTCGGTGATATTCGTGCACCCTTTTATGTTTATAATAACACTAAATGTATATATGCATTTTTTTTTTTTTTTTTCATATCAATTATAATGGCTGATAAATATGACTGTATATAAAGTCTTAATTACTGCAGCAAAATTGATTTATACTTAACGGTTTATATAATTCATGTATGGTTTTTTTTTTTATTCACTTTTATTTTCTTATGATAAATTGACACTTGGGTCAGTGGAGAAAAAGAAAAACAATTTGATTGTTTAACTGCTTGTAATATTTTTTGATCAAGTCAAAATTAGACAAATTTTTTTTTTGTACTTATATACTCAACATACTTACTCAAAAGTTATTTAAGAATAAATTTGTCTAATTTGTTTTTTGATCAAAAAATATTACAAACAGTTAGACAATCAAAATTTTTTAATAATTAGTTCCAAATTAATATTTTAACTTTAAAATTTAATCTGAACACATTATAAGGGTATGTCATCATAATTAATTTTAAACCTCATTTACATCGATCTGCAAGCTTCGTCGAGGTGCTATTCATCGCCAGAATTAGTGACACCACGACTACAAAATGTAGTTAAAAAACACAAGTACTACACTTTATACATAACTACAATGACTATACCAACAAAATATGATGACTACACTATTTACGAAATTTTTAAAGATTTTATTGAGTTTAAGAATATTTTTTTTCACAATTCTCCACGTTAGTATTTTTCGGAGAAAAAAATTATTTCCTCATTTCTCCGTATGGGTCAACATGGGAAAAATTCGGAGTAATATTACCAAGAAATTCAAAGTAATCGCGAAAAAATTCGGAAAAATATTTTTACAAAAATTGTAGTGAAAAAAGTACAAATACTACATAACTAAACGTGACTACACCTTCACTATACGTGCTACTAAGTACTACACCATGACTACACCAATGAATAGCCCCTCGAGCTTTGTATAAGTTATAAAATATATATTTATATATAAATTAAATAGATAAAAAATAAATTTGACATATTTATTGCATAAAAAATAATATATAATAACAATTGATGTATATAATAGTGGAAATCAATGTAGCTGGTTTAGACCGACATTTATTTGTGAGCACGTTCTTCTGAACGAGGAAATCGAGGTATAGAGAAAAAAATAAAAATAAAAAAAAAAAAAAAAAAAGGGTTGGGGTAGACTGAGAATGAGTTTATAGAAAGAGGAGAGAAGAGATATATGCAGACAGTTTAGCGGTGAGAATGCGTTCTTCGCGAGGAAGGGAGTCCAGTTGTCACGTGAAATATTGCAATTCATAAAATAAAACAGAGCTCTGTGGTTGTGAATGCGCGTAGATACAGACTCTGAAACTCCATTCTATGTCCACTTGAAACTCGAAAATATCTTTCCTTTCTTTTTTTTTTTTTATTTTTTTTCATTTATTTTATTTCTCTTTTTCGCTCAAAAATACTCACTCGTTTTCACCTCTACATTTTACAATCATATACACCACTCTTTTTTTTTATTTATTTTTTTATTTTTTATAGTGTACATATCCTATACTATAACCACCTCCATTTTCGTTTTCATGCAACGTTCTGAAACACAGCCAAACCACGAACCCATTGGTCGCACGTCTACCAAATTTTTTTCATTTACATTTTCACCCAATGTTTTGCCATTTCTCTTCAATTTTGTTACTATTATATTGTGTATATCTATATATCAAACCTGACTCTCGAGATAGGTCAGAAAAGAAGTCACATATAATACAAAGAATTGTTTTTATTTTTTTTATATTTTATTTTTTTATCATCTTGGAAAAATAGTCAAAAAGACAAAGATCTCTATAACCCCTTGAAGAGCAAATTACCAGCCGACATGTTTATTGTAAATGAATCCAACTAGAAGAAGGAAGATGGTACTTGAAGAAGAAAAAAAAAAAAAAAAAAAGATAGATATATAGATAGAATCCCACACCGAGCAACATATCTCTTCTTTTTTTTTCTTTTTTCATCTTTTATCCACTCTTTCTATTTTTTTTTTATACATATATATATTTACATATATATATATTTTCAGCGAATAGCATGGCTTAAGTCTAGGGGTGTATATACCACCGATTTATGTGACTGTGTTATACGCAGATCTGCTAGCCGCTCTCTGGTACAATTAAGCTCGCGTTATAATATTGTTGTTTATATGATATAAACGCCACGACAGCAAGGCGTTAAAACTACCCTTCTCGAAAATACTGTATATATATTTACCGCACATCATATTCAAATACACACACATATACACAAAGCAGTTGACTGTCTTTTAATGCTCAGAGAGCAAAAAGGGAATTATAAAAATACACATCACGCGTATGCGGATTAGGTATAACTCGTGAACTTTTTCAAGTAAATAATCACTATTTATTTTTTTTTTAAAATTACTGTATTTACAGTACATGATATAATTTAAGGTTCTAGAATTAAATTTACAATATTTTTTATGAGATCAAACTTGACCTTTATTAATGAGCAATTCATCAGCGAATCAAGAACTTGCTAACCAGCTTGAGTAGGGCCTGAACACTAAGGACATGAACTAGCTTGTGCCTGGACTATCAAGGTATGTGTCAAGCCTGATAAAAACAACTGACACAAGCTTGACAAGAGTCAGGGCTAACGAGGATTCGTGTATACACACTCTTGACGTGCCTGAGAATCCTTACTTGGGCACTTCATCGACTTTTTCTCGCACTCTTTTCCCCTAATATCTTCCTGACGCGGCAGTCTTTAATTCACCCTCAATTTTTCTCTTCTTTTTTTTATTTTTACATTCTCTGTCTCTGTGTGGGTATATTGTATATATGTGTAGAGATTAAGTCAGACTAAAAATAGAACATTATCTATACAAGCTTTTTGATTGGTCTTTGCTAATTCAAACACATCCAGACTTGGTCACGTATTATTTTTGATATGATACTGTCGCTGAGCTTGCAGAACATGCAATACCACAGAATGACAATTTTTTTTAATTATTATATTTTATAATTTATAGAGATACTTTTTTCTTTTTTTATAATATTATTTAATTGAAATTAATTAGTATTATTGTAAGTGAATTTTAGCTTACAAAAAGTGAAAAATTTTTGAGACTAAATTTATATTGCAGAATTGAATAACACAAGAAAAAAAAAAAAGCTCAATTATTAGAAATGAATCCTCAAAATATTAACAAATATAAATCATTTAACAATTTTTTAAATGAAAAAAAAAAAATACTTTCTGTTGAAAATATATTTTTTCGAATGAAAAAAAAAATAACACGTTAATTTTTTTTTTCTTTTAAATAATTAAATTATCATTTTTAATGTGTATATATTTACGATAAAAATAAATGGCTATTAAAAACCAGAATTCAACATTTTGATTAAGAATAAAATACATCTAAAAATAAAATAGAATAATAAACCAAAAAAAAAAAAAAAACCCAGACAAAAATTAATGTCAATTTTTAAAACTAGAATAATTAAACATTGTTAGTCAAAAATTAGCATCGATTTAATATAAATTTTAAAATCAACTCTCTCTTAAATTTATCAATCCGTTGATTAATCAAATAAACTGAATCTCCTGATACCATTCACCTCGACAAGTAATATAATTATCCCAGCCAACTATTACTTTCATATCGAGTCAAAAGAAAAAATCATGATTAATTCAAAGAAAATTGATTTATAGTTAAGCTAAATAATCACCATATCCAACTTGATATCCCAAACCGATAATAACAAAACAATAAAAGAAAAAAATAAATAAAAAAAATGCATGCGAATAATATATATTTCAACATCCATCTAAATTTGATTAGTATATACATATACAGTCGAATGGAATTAAATAAATTTACATCCGCATCAACAATAAATATTCGCGTTCAAGAAAATAAAGATAGTATAAAGAGTCAAGATAAAAAAAAAAAAGAGACTGTGAGAGATTGATGTAGGTTCAGGTATATATATATATATATTTTGGATAAAAGACACGAATGGACTGATGGAATAGGCTTGCTGGTTAAAACCTGGACGAAGGTGGGATTGAGTTATGACAGCATTTGCTACAGGGGGCCGGCTTGGGACTAAGCCCATATGCTGTCGTTATTCTTCTTCTTTTCATACGTATATATATATTGATACATATAGATACACACATACACAATTTTAAAAAATTTATAATATACATTTATTCTTTCTCACACTGTTATAAAATCATTCTGTGCTTGCAACAAAACTAACCAAACGTCGGCCATGCATCACCTTTGGTTCAGTCTGGGTCCTGCCTCTTTCGTTCCACCACCACCATTGCCGCCTACTTCTTCGCCATCATCAAACCGCACTCTCATATATTCATTTTATTTATATTTATTATTTTATTTATTTGTTTTTTTTTTTTTTTTCTTGTTTTGTCCAAGTTACAGAGATGAGACTGATGAAGCTCAACAATTCAAGGATGCAATATACATCCCAATATACATACATCAACTACACATCCTCAGACTCAATTCTATACCTCTCTGAAATCTTAAAAATCATCTACCAACACATACAATAATAAAACAACATTTATACACAAATTAACATTCCCATTTATAACTTTTTTATTTATATATATATTATTTCTTTATTATATATATGCGCGTGTAGATATATATATATTTTCAAAAAAAAAAAAAATAAATAAATAACAAAGATTTATATCCATATGGTTTTTTTTTTTTTTAATCATTTTTATTTAATCAAAATGAATAAAAAAAAATTGTATTTTTTTAGTCATAAATTTTTTTGTACAACGGTTATATTATTGTTCTATATATTGTTTAAGAAATATTTTTAAATAATTATATACTTAATGGATTTTCATATTATCACGTTAAATATCAATCTGTCATTTTTTTTTTTTTCGAATGGCATTGAATATGGATACATTAAAAATTATAGTTTTAAATTAAAAAAAAAAAAAAATGACGAAATCCTTAAATATATATATTTTTTATTTTTTTTAAATTCTTGTTTATGAGTACATTAATATTTACTGAGCATTAGATTAAATATAAAATGCCAAAAATGTGAGAATGATTATATATTGAATGAACAAAAATAACATTCAATAAATATACTTTTTCAATGTCATGAATTCACATTGGTGATGCTATTAAGAGGCAATCAAAGAAGTAACGGGTTGATCCATCAGAATAAGCGAAAGAAAAAAGTTAAAAAATTATACAAAAAAATAAATAAAAATAAATATATTGAGAGGATAATATTAATAAAAAAAAAAAATAAAGTTGATGAATATAGCTAGGTGATAGAGGGTTGGAATAAAGGGGGATAAAAGGGTGAATAAAGCATAGAAAATTGCTGTATATGAGGGCTCTCTTTGGACTATATCAAAGACAAAAAGAGAGAGAGAGAGAAAGAGAGAAAAAAAAGAGCCTAATGTCCGACAGGCCTCGCGATGCGAAGGACCGACCGGCCATAAATACCTCACCGCGTTCAGCCAATTAAAACAAATCATTTTAATGCGCAACCTTTTTAATTAATGCCCGCGTTCGTTCGCTCCCATCGCTTAAATATATATATATATATATATTTTTTTTTTTTTACTCTCACAATTTCTATCTCAACTTATTCAATGTGTGTGTGTGTGTGTTATATTCAAGAATCATGTACTACATGAACGCTTCAATTTTGTAACTCAAACTTTTGCCTTCAGAGCTATTTTTTTAAAAATAAGTATTTTTTTTTTGTGCAACATATATAAAATTCAGTCACGCCAATAATAAAACATTCAACGAATCATTTGGCACATGAAGTGAGTCTATTTTAATTGCTCATAATAATTAATTAATTATAAAAAAAAGTAATATTAAAAAATGATAAATAATAATTATTACCGGACAAATAGAAATGTATAATATAATGACAAGAAAATTTTTTTATTTATAAATAATTTATATGAGATAAAAAAAAATCAATTTATTGGCAAAATGGAAATGTATTTTTTTTATTTTTATATATTTATTATATATATATATTTTTGGTATGTTGAATGGTTCATTATTTCATGACTTGAATAAAATTTATATTGATTGGTTGATGAATTAATTAAATGGATATACTGAAATTAATCTCATCAAATAGTTTATCTCTTTTCTCAGATGTAGAGATGACTGATATAAATTATATATAACTGACCACATCCTGTTATTTATTTTATATTTTTTAAAAAAACTCCAATATTCAGAATTTTTTTAATTGTGTCTCATCAACATGAATTCTCAATAAATTTTAGAGAAAATTAACTCTGTGTGTGTTGATTTAATTTAATTTTTTAAAAATATAAATTTATAATTTTTCATTAAAATATTTCACAAGATATTTTTGGGTGATAATTTATCAAAATATTTAGTGAATAATGATGTTTTTTTTTTTGTTTGATTTTAGACACAGCTTGCGTCAACACATGCTTCGACATGATGGAAAAAATTACAAGTGTAAATATCCAGATTGTCCAACGTATTTACGAACTGAAAATGAGCTTAAGACACATCTGACAATTGTTCATGAGACTGATACTGTTGATAAAAAATATCAATGTAATAAGTGTTCTTACGCTGGAAAAACTAAAGCTCAATTACGAAGGTAATTTAAAATTAAAAAAAAATAATAATAAAGCTCATTGAATAATAAATGGATTTAAAAAAAAAAAAATACAATCATTTTCATCACTAAATATTATTCATCCAAGCAAAAAATAATGTAATTATCAACTGAAATTGATTATTAACTAATTAGCGATTTATTTTTTTGTTTTTTATATTTTTTTATTAGTTTTTTTTTTACACAAAGAACTTTAAATTCACTTGACTGAATCAAGACATTTTGTTAGCAGTAAATTTTTTTTTTCTCATATAAATACTAGGTATATAAATTTTTTTTTTATTTTACATTCTTAATTAAATACAAATTGAAGTATGGAATTAATAATAGAACACCTTTGGTACGGTCGAATGAGCACATCCGGAAGTTGAGTATAGCTCGTTGGACTGAAATAATTCAGATATAAAATGAAATGAAAAAATAAAAATACGTATGTGTATTTATAATCGAGATATAAATATAAAGAAAATAAAATTTAATTTCTTTTACTTATATGAGTTATTATAAGTAATAAATACTGTTATTTATATATATTGTTTTTTAATAGTGCTTTTTTCTTTTCTTTCAATTTTAGACATGAAGTTAAACATGAAGAATCAACTGATGAGGGTCAATTGAGTTGTCAGTATGAACATTGTATGTTTGTCACGAAAACAATGTCACATCTTCAAAGACATATTCGAACACACACAGGAAAAAAACCCTACAAATGTCGTCACTGTACTTATGCCAGTAATAATTTGGTAAATATGAATTGATAAATAAGTAGATAAGTTGTTGATCCTTTGATTTTTCCGCGACAAATGGTTTTAAACTACAAAAACTATTCAAATAGATCTATATTTTTTGTTGAAATTTTAATTTAACATTAAATTCAAATGTTAAATAATCAACATTAAAAAATGTCAAATTAATATTTGAGAAAAATATTGATTTAATATTTTAAAAAATAATAATTAACTTAGCTTTTTAATGAAATTTAAACATTTTCTTTTTGTTAATTCTGTAATTGAATAAAAACAAAAGAAAAATGCAAATAATATTATCGACTGTTTAATAAAATTGTTAATAAAAAAAAGAAACTGTTTTCGGAAATATTCTAGAAAATTTCAAGAAAAGTTTTTTATTAAAATTATTGATAAAAATGAGAAATGATTTCCGGAAATTTTCTAGAAAATTTCTGGAAAATTACAAGAAACTGGTTAGCTGGAAAATGATCTCATTTAAATATTTAAGACAAATGTTAATTAAACATTTAAAAATATTAAAAATTTAACATTTAGTTTTTTAATTTTGACATTTGTTATTTTTCAATTAATAATTTATAATTTTTCTTTATCATCAATACATTAAATTTACTTATTTGTGGTAGTAAAAAAATGTCAATTTATCAAGGTAGTTTGTTGGTCTCAAGAGTCTAATATAATATATCAAGATTAAGCCAAGAAAAACACAAACAAAATGATTAAAAAATTTATGACGATGAATAAAAAAAAATAAGTATTTTTGTTAAAAACAAAAAGTAAAAATCTCAGTTTAAAATATTCAAAGCAAATGTTAATTTTTGAGATGCGTTAACATTTAATTTTTAATATTTACATATTTTCAAATTGTCGGGGGGTTGTTGCACATGAAGAAAAGGAGTGTTAGAGGACTAAATAATATAAGAATTGACTTATTTCGATGTTATATACATTATACGTCTTGAATAATCGTGTCAGAGGCAGCCAAGTGATTGCTTTTGGGTGTGAGAATAGCGTGTAATCATCCGTGGTAAATCATAACGAGAGTGAACAAGTGTCCTGATGGAAGTAGCATAAAGGGGGACAGTGAAAACCAAGAGGATCAGAGAAAGAGAGACAGGAAGGAAAAAGGAAGGAAGGACGGAAGGAAGGAAGGAAGCAGGAAAGCAGGCAGGCGAATAAAAGGGAGGCACATGTAATCTGGTCGACGCACTACTGATTTTACAAAAATATACCATCAAATTTTAACAAAAAGAAACAAAAAACAAAAAGCTCTTTGTGTGTCCAGTGTCATAATCAAATTATAAATATTCAAACAATCATTAAGTATTTTCTTTTCTATGCAATTTTGAAAAATAAAATTAATTTATTAATAAAACGAGTATAGTAATTATAATACTGACTTGAAAAATTGAAAAAAAAATTTACCAAGTGATTTTTTAATCATTATTTATAAATAATATACATATTTTATTTATTTTATTTTTTTTGAATGAAGAGTCAGTGTATATATTGCTATCAGAAAGACACAGAAAGGTGCTCGTATATGCGAGAAGCATCCCAACTAAAGCATCAAAGAACATTAGCATACCGGACCGCGGGTATGACTGGACGTGCGTGTGTGGGCATTCAGTGAACACAATTAACTCGTTATCTTATCGTGGTGGCGGCGGCAAGGTCTAAACATTAAGGTGTACCTTGCTTAATTTACGCCACCAAAGTCACAAGGAGAAGGGTAAAGAGTAGGTTTATATATATACGAAGGTAGACAGGATAGACGAGCTTAAAAATATATATACAAAATAAAAAAAATTAAAATATAAAAGGGTGAGTAAATATAAAACAAAAAGAAAATATAATAACTATAGGAAAATTAAATTAAATAGAACATGAAAAAAATAAAGCTGAACAAATAAATTGTGTAGAAAATTTAAGTTTCAAAGTAACAATTTGCTCGAAATATTAAACTGAGATTTTTATATTAAATTTGCTTAACATTAAAAAATGTATAAACATGCCAAAAAATGTTGATTTGACATTTAAAAAAATTTATTTTCTTTAATTTTTTGAATTTTAAAAATTAAACTAAATGTTGAATTAAAATTCAAACAAAAAATCCAGACCTACTTTAAGATTCAAATGAGTTTAATTTTACTTTTTTTTTTTTTTTTTTTATGATTACGTAGACTACATTTTTATTTTTTTTTTTTTCATTTTCCTTGAAAATGTTTTTTCTTTCGATTTATATTCACATGATGATTTGGATTATTCACGAACCATATCAAAGTACTACAATTCTCTTTTTTTTTCTATTTTTAAACATTTTTTTTTTTTTATTTCTTCATACCCTATTTCTCAAGATTAAAAAATTAAAAAGTAAAAAAGATAAATAAAATTAATTAATTAATTTGCGTCAATATATAATAATGGTAAAATGAGAAAAGAGGTTTTGTAAATTTATAAGATTTAAACACGAGAAATAAAATTTGATGGTAAAGGCTTCTTGGCCATCAACGGTTCGTATAAGTGCCTTCAGAGTAAAAATATATTTACAACAACGAGTAGTCGGCTACTTAGCTTCCCATAAAGGAAAAAAATATATTTTACAAAATTGCATTTAACTTGTAATATTTCTCAGCAAATTTAATCAATAAAAAATTCTCACACACAGATATACACCCAACGACAATAATCATATATTAAATTAATAGTTATAATTATTTCCATATATACTTATCAAATACAATTAACATAAATTAATTTTTTTTTTAAATATATATTTTTAATTACAGGAAAATCTACGAAAACACATATTATCAACAAAACTTCATCCTGGAAAAATGATATACGAGTGTGACACATGTCATAAAAATAATACCGCAAATTTTTTTTGTACAAATTTTTCAAAAAATTTACGTTCACATCTTGTTGAATCACATCCACAAGAATTTCCAACGCCAGATCATGCCTCAAGATATGTATCAAGTTTATTTGATGATAAAAATTAATATTATTAATAATTATAATATAATCATCAAATTAACAACATAATAATAAAAATAAACTGTAAAAATATTTTTTTCCATCAATTTATAATAAACAAATAAATATATATTTTTGTTTTACTGTAAAAGGATAATTATTTGTTGCTTTTATTTGATAAAATTATATGACAAGGTCATGGTATTATTTTTTATAACAAGTATGTGTTGAAGGTCAAACTCACTGGGTATATCGTTTTCAGACCTGTCTGGTCTGATAGGTGTCGCAAGTATTTATTTTTCTCATCCTCTTGTCCTCTTATATACCTTCTTCAATCTCAATGCAAAAATTAAAACGAGACAAGTATATATATATAGTTAAAAAAAAAATCGTTGAATGGTTTGAGTGTGAAGGATAATTTATTGACTAATTAACAAGGATGTCCTTCATTACCAAACCAACACACAAACAATAATGACAAATACTTGTAACAACAAAATAAATACTTGTATAAAAAAGTGACAAGTATGTGTGTGTGCAACAATAAAAAAAAAATAATCAAGCAATAGGTATATGGTGACAGTGTCGTTCTATTTTAATTTTGTTTTTTTTTTTTAATTTATTTATATTTATTTAATTCTTTTGAAAGGACTCTGACGTTATTTGGCGCCCGAATATTTACGACTTGTCGGGATCCCTGATCCTCATGGTTTGTTGGTGTGTTCAGTGCTCTCCTTGCCTCTTTTTACATCCCCCTTTTATATATCCTTCTTACTTGTCTTCGACACCGCTGTAATTTTCTTTAAAAAAAAAGTCACCGCCATAACGATGTGTGTCGCTGATCTTCAATGCGATTTAATCCTCAATGTTTTTTTTTAAATATATATAAAAATACTTTTGGAATTTTATTGAAACTGGTAAACCACTTGCAGGTAAACCAGGTGCAAGACAAAGGCTTTTGTAATTTTTTCATTTAAATTTCTGTTAAGTATAAATCTTTTGTAATAGCATTACAAGTATTTTTTTTTTTGTCAGATTTATTGATGATTCGTTTCTTTTTTTTTTTTGCAATAAAAAACATTTCTTATTATTATACAATAGTTTAAAACGAGTTTTTTATTTTTATGAAATTATATATTTGATTTGTTTTAATGTTAAAAAGTAAAAAATATTTTTATTTTTATAAATTTTTATATCACCAAGTGTGTCAGTTTTACCTCCCTTGAGAATCATGAATGTAAATAATCTTCTCATTATCTTTTTTTTTTTATTTAACTTTTTGTTTTGATAAAAATAAAAATAAATGAAATTTTTTGGATAACAAGTTTTAACAAATGAAGATATAACAAAAACTTGAACAATTCTTTTGTACATCAAAGTAAAAAAAAAAACTGTCATTTAACATTAAAAAAAATAAAAATAAATTAATCAAAAATTTTATTTTTCATTCTTCCAATTACAGTATAGAAAATTTGTCCCCAATGACTTTTCATCTACTTAATAAATATACATATAAAAACTCAACGAAACAAACATGAATATCCATAAATATTAACTAACTCAAGTGACTTGCAGTTGTTCTATGTGGTATCGTAAATACAAACCACAAGACTCACGTGGAACAGTAGCACATGAAAAAGGGGCTGTGAGGAGGTGCTAAAACCACGGGGGTTGATACACAGTTGTTACCTATATATACAAATTGTTTATGTTGGCATACATGTATCTACAGAAATGCATAAATGTCCTCTATGTTGAATAATTTCTTACCCTTCTCATAATTCTCTTTAATCAAAAATTGAATTTATAATTTCATAAAACAATGACAAAGATTTATATACATATAACTTGAATTTTCATTTTTTAAATTTATTATTTTTTCATACTCCAAAATGCTCTAGTATTTTTTATTTACATTTCCAACTAAACCGCATTAATATTTAACAAAACAAATTGATCTAAATTTAAATAAAATTAATAAATATAAACAAATAAATAATTAAATAAATAAATTTATAATAATAATAATAATAACATTAAGAAATTGATAAAATTCATGGGGGAAAAGTTGTTAGGTAGATGGCTTTTGTAGATTGATAGTCACTGCTTTTAATGCCGTTTGTATGTAGCGGCGCGCGTATAAGCGCCTCGTCTTACAGTAATTAGCTCAACAAACGCGCCACCCTGTCCCATCAATTGCTACCCTACGCTTAGACCTCCAGTTCGTTATCTTCCTCTCCCTCTTTCTCTCTCTTAATCTTTTTTTACTTTTCTCTTTTTTCCTTTGGCACCTATATATATATACCGTTGAAAACAACACGAAAGGGTAGAATTGTCTTTGGTATTCTCATCAATATATGTATCTCACCAATACATACATTGTATCTTGAATTAAACATATTCGATGCCTCCTGTCTTGTCGGCATTGCACTCCATTGGAATGCAAATATACACTTAACTGCATCACTATTCAACTACAGATTTTATTCTAAAATGTTTTTTCCTTTTTTTTTTTGGTTTTGACGATTTACAGGCACAATATTCAATATATGTTTTAATGTTTTGTAAAATACTTGTGTTATCCACGCTTTAAAACTAAGGGAACTTGATGAAATTTTTATTTTTTTTTTTTGTTATTTCTGCTATTTTAATTATGGAAAAATTGATATCCGGGATGAACTCGAGATGAATACAGGATACACATAAACAAGAGTGCATAATTTTTTTTTAGGGAAATTAGCTAGGGGAAAAAATATTCCCTTCTCATAGGGATTTTTTATTTTGAACCATGAAAAGCTATTACTTTCGAACAATTTGTTAAACCTCAACTCATTTTTTCATTAGCTAATTTGTAATTAATGTACATACAACAATTTAGGCACGCATTATTTATACATGAAATCAATTTGAAGATTGACAGTCAAGGGTTTTTGATAATGCCTTGGAAATAATAAAAAGTGACGCCGACGGGGATTGAACTTGCAATTATTGTTTATTGGACAAAAACATTAACCACTTGACTACTGAAACCTTAATCTTCCCCAGGCTCAGTCAACTTATCACAATCGTTCATCGAATTAAAATTTCGATCCATTTTTAATAAAAACTTGCGCAGTAAAAATTATCATCAAATCTTTTTGAGCCAACAAAAACATTACATGTCATTTAAATATTAAAATAAGAAAAATACTCAATTAGAATTTAGAATTAGTTTTAGAAATAAAAATACACCTGAGTTTACGAAAGAAAAAAAATTAAATTCAAGAAAATTTCTTTGTTTCATTCAATTTTTTCTTTGTTTAATTTTAATTTTTTCTTTTCTTCAACATCAGATATTTATTATTAAATATACTATTTTTTCCAACAGTTGTCATTATCATCGATTATCGATTCTTATGTTCACTTTGTATATTTAATTTGTATTTATTTTAATTTTTATCATATTGAAGAAATTAAATCCACCGACAATTCATGGAATTTAATAATCATTAACCCGATGAAACATGCATTAACCATGTATTATATATTTTATTTTAACATGAGAATATACCAAACTAAAAAAAATATATTTTTCTCAATTTTTTTTCATCAGAATTTTTACTATTTACTTAAATATTGCATCGTTATGTAGTGTATTTATGATATCAACACAAATCAAATTTGTTATCAAGCATTCCAACTTGACGATAAAAATATACAGACAAACACTTTGGTATTTGAAATTATCAAAAGATTTTTTCATATGTATTTGTATATAAATATTTATATATAAATGTATCACATATGTATGTGTGTATTTGTGATGCGAAGAAAGGACACCCCACAGCGATCACAGTGCTGTATAGTCGACAACTCACATGACTTGAAATTCATGGGATGACAGTATCAACAAATGTTTCTCCGTTTTTTCTGTTCATTGGTCATTTTTACTCTTTTTTTTTTTTTTATTTTTTTTGGATTAATTTGAATGAAGAAGGTCGCTTAGGGGGATTGATTGATTGCCCCATTGAATCAGAAAAAAAAAATCCAAAAATTTTGATGGAGAAAAAATAAAAAACAACATAATTATTTATTATACTATAATTTTTTTTTCTGGACCTTTTTTTATATAGAAAAAATACATATATATTCTGCACTCTTAAGAGTTATGGTGAAATTCTTATGGGAATATTTATAAGCTTTTATAATGCCATCAAATATTTCGAAAAATTTGGTAAGCAATATTTTTTTTTTTTTTTAATTTTTATAATTTCTTTGGAAATTGATTAATGATAATTTTAAAAATTATAAACATTATGTAATTTATCAATTAATTAATTATATTAATTAAAAAAAAATTTAATTTTTTAATAACAACCTGTAATTAATTTTTCATTTAAAATATCAAAAAAATTTTTCTGATTTAATTTTCATATTTTATTAAATAATCTGTTAGATCTGCATATTTAATGGCATAAAATAACTCGTTTGAAATATTTCAACAGTAATATTACAGTATCCATGTACAAATTGAAAAAAAAAAAAAAAAATTTCCCTGACTAGATTAAAATTTTCTATATTAAATAAAATTCATTTTATTTTTTCTCCGTCTGTTATGCTTTTTTTTTTTCCAACGAAGAAATATTTCTCCAATCGTGAAAAATTTTTTCTCCACTATCAAAATAATATTGTTCAAAGGATTTTTTATTATCTCCCAAAACAATCAAATTTACTTTGTATCAAGTAATTATTTTTTTTACATTTCAATCATAAAGTATATCAAAATTTTATAGTAAATTTTTATGTTCATTTTTGCATCATTCATATTGATATTATAAAACTTTTAAAAATCAAATTATCTCTTTGCTATATATTCGCACAACTCCATATTAAAATATACATATCGTAACTTTCAAATTCTTTTTAAAAAAAATAACTCACAATATTTTTTTTTTTATAAAAAAAATACCAAGTAGAAAAATTTTTAAAAGTGTAGAGACTGGAATGTATGGAATTAGGTCTCTTTTAAATAACATACAATAATTTCGTAAACTGTTGGAGATTGATTTTTATTTTTTCAATGAGACAAGTATATTAAGTTTACAGATATATCGGTTGATATCAACAGATTGCCAAAGCGAGCAGCGATTGTCACCACAGGTCCAGGTGAACTGACTTCCCTTTTTTTATAAGTTTTAGCATGAGGCTAGGTTTAGAGAGAGAGAAAGAGAGAGAGAGAGAGAGAGAGAGATTTTAGACGAGAAGAAGAGGCAATACAAGTTTTCTGTAATCTCAGTTTTCTTGCAAGGTCATTTACATATTTTTTGGAATAAGTAGAAAAATGAAGATTTGTGACGCTCAAACCTTTGCAGCTTAGAGACGTCACGTTGGTTCATTGTCTCGATCCCACTAAGGTAGGTGGCCAGCCTAGCCTCAGTCGGGTCTGATGATGTTGCAAACCTTCAGGACGAAGGAATGCTTAAAGATTCAATCAGAAAAAACGATTGAATCTTATGACAATGACCATTTGTCTATTACAATGTTTTAAGGTCATGGAGGATATATTAGGTGTATCTCGTTCCTACGGAACATCCTCCCCCCCGTTGAGCTGTAAGGTCAACGACAGGATTTTATCAAATAGTCACAAGACTAAAAATTACGTATTTGTTGATGCTCGATTTGACAACTGTTACAATATTTGTTAGCGCTTGAACATTATATGAGGAGAAATGTTTTTTTTTTTTTTTTTTATTGATAGGCGTCTTCTTCAGGCAATGGACACAGCAGCTTGACTGATCTCTGGAATTCGCCATGGGCCGTCTTGATTGTAGCAACCCGTACCACACCGTCGGCCCCCGGATGTACTTGAATAACTCGTGCTAATGGCCACTGTAGACAGGGTAATGTTTTAGTCTTAACTAAAACTACCGCACCGACCTTCAGGTTCTCGCCATCCTTCAACCATTTTCTTCGTTGTTGTAATTCGTTGAGGTACTCAGTACTCCATCGAGACCAAAAATCCTGACGGACTTTCGAGATATGCTGCCACCTTGACAATCTGTTAGCTGGGGATGAAATCATATCTCTTTCGAGTAACATATCAGGAGTTCTACCGATCAATAAATGATTAGGTGATAATGCCATGGGATCATTGGGATCCGAGGATAGTGTTGTAATCGGTCGTGAATTTAGGATACCCTCAATCTCAATCACTAACGTCTCGAATTCATGTAATGTAAATAGTGCTTCACCTACAACTCTTTTCAGGTGGTGTTTGAAAATTTTAACAGTGGATTCCCACAATCCCCCAAAATGAGGTGCCATGGGCGGAATAAAGTGCCATTTCACATTTCGATCAATCGCCCATTGATTTACTCGATCCTGATGCTTTTTTGAATTAACTAAGTCATATAATTCGCTTAAATAGTTATTTGCCCCAACGAAATTGGTCCCATTGTCAGAGAACATATGTTCTGGTGTACCCCGTCGTGCTACAAACCGACGAACAGCAGCCAGAAATCCTTCGGTTGTTAAATCTTCAACAACTTCCAGGTGTATGGCTTTCATCGTCATGCACACAAACACACAGACATAGACTTTTATTCGTCCACGATTACGATATTTCTTTTCTTTTATGAAAAAAGGTCCACAAAAATCGACACCTGTGCGCGCAAAGGGATGAGTAATAGTGACGCGTTCTCTAGGTAAATCCCCCATTTTATAATTCACCGTATCCGCTCGAAAACGCAAACACCGTGTACACTTATGTATAATGCGTCTAACTTGGTTACGACCGTCTAAAAGCCAATATTTTTGACGCAACGCATAAAGAGTCGATTGAATGCCTGCGTGATGATTATTAATGTGTAACTCTCTGATAATAAGATCCGTTATCGGATTTTTAGCTGGTATTAGTATCGGATGTTTTTGATCAAATACGAGATCGGAGCCTTTCAATCGACCACCTACTCGTAATATGCCATCAGCGTCGATGAATGGACTTAAATTTTTTAATCTATTTTTCTGTTTCACATTATTATCATCGCGCAAGCATTCAATTTCTTGTTTAAATGTTGATGCTTGCAATATTTTTATGATAGTCATCTCAGAGGTATGTAGTTCTTCTGGGTTTAAAAAACCTTTATGTTTATTGTCGAGTTTAAAACGAAGACAATATGCAATTACTCGTTTTAGTTTAGCATAAGATGAGAACCTTAGGAAAATATGAGATTCGATTTGATTTATTAAACAAGTTTTCTTTTTCAACTCAATAACTTCTACCTCTTTAATTTTACCATCAGGCCATTTTGTCATGGCTGAGTTAAGCCAATCTGGACCTTCAAACCATTGTTTGTTTTGTACAAATTCGTGAGGGATCGTCCCTCGAGACAAAATATCAGCGGGATTACTCTTTGACGGAACATACCGCCATTCTACTTCTTTGGTTCTTTCTTGAATTTCATTTACTCTGTTAGAGACATATGTTTGTAATTTATGTGGCTCTGTTTTAAGCCAATGCAACACGATTTCTGAATCCCCCCAAAATATGATTTTATTAAATCTTAATGGTATGGATGGTGACGTTTCCTGAAATAAGCGAGTGAGCAGCAGTGCTCCGCACAATTCTAGCCGCGGTATTGTTATGGTAGGTTTCAAAGGGGCTACTTTACTTTTAGCGCAAATGAGTCGACAAATAATTTTACCTGAATTGTTGGTTGAACGCATGTATAGACACGCGCCGTAACCTGTTAGACTCGCGTCGCAAAAACCGTGCAGTTGTATATCTATCGCTTCCTCTATTATTAGTCGCCGAGATATTGTTAATGTTTCTATAATGCTAAGCTGTTCAACAAACTTAAGCCATAATCGGTGAATTTCAGGTGGTACTGATTCATCCCAGTGCAATTTTTCTTTCCAAATTTTTTGCATAATTACCTTGGCATGTAAAATAATAGGTCCCAATAAACCCAATGGATCGAAGATCTTGGCAATTTCAGACAAAATGTGTCTTTTAGTTAATTTTTTATCGGTTTTTATTGAATTTACATTGTATGTTATGTTATCGTCTTTAATTTGCCAAGAAATTCCCAATGTTTTTAATGTACAAGCCTTATCTAAAAGTAACCGAGAATTGACATTTTTATCTGTTAAACCATTGATGATTCTTTCATCGTTTGACGCCCACTGCCTAATATTAAACCCACCCGATTTTAAAATGTTTATCAATTGGTCGCGTAATTCGATTGTATTTTCAATCGTATCAGAACCACTCAAAAGGTCATCAACGTATAAATCGGTTTTCAAGCATGTAGCGGCTAACGGATAATTGTCTCGTTCGTCGTCGGCTAGCTGATGTAAAGTGCGTATAGCTAGATATGGAGATGATGCTACGCCAAAGGTTACTGTGTTCAATTCATATACTTTCAAATGACCATCGTTATCACGCCAAATTATTCGCTGATATTTTTGGTCATCTTCATGTATTTTAACCTGCCGATACATCTTCTCGATATCCGCTGTAATGACAAATTTGTGTGTTCTGAATTTTATCAATTGTTCAAACAATTTATTTTGTATCGTAGGGCCCACCATCAACATGTCATTTAAGGATTTGCCATTGTCGGTTTTTGCCGATGCATCAAAAACCACCCGCAGTTTAGTTGTCATGCTCGTTTCTTTAAATACTGGATGATGAGGCAAAAAATATCCGTCGTCAAAGAAACCTTCTACTAATGTCATGTGACCCAAATCTAAATATTCGTTTATTACTTTCGTATAGTCTAATCTTAATTGAGGATTGTTGATGAATTTTTTCTCTAAGTATAAAAAACGTCGCGAGGCGGCACGATATGAATTGCCCAGACCGCGATTGACCCCCCCATTATTTTCTTTAAAAGGTAAACGAACTACATATCGTCCGGATGTTGTTCTATCTATTGTCTTGACAAAAAACTCTTCACATGCGATTTCTTCTTTTGACTTTTTATTATTATTTGTTTGAACCTCTTCTACCTCCCAAAATCGTTCTATTTGATTTTTTAGTTGACTTAATTTACATGTGGCATGCCGAGATGTCTCTGAATTTGGAGCTCCCCCGGCGACAACCCAGCCTAAACGAGTTTTTTGTAAAATTATGTCGTGGTGACCGTGTGAAATAGGAATTTGGCCAATGGAAAATACGGAAAGACTTGCTACTGATCCCAGAAGTAAGTCTACACCTTTGGGTATATGAAAATCTGGATCTGCTAATTTTATATTATGTGGAATATCTAGCGTGTTTTTAGGAAATCGTTCAGATGGAACAAATTCTGCTATTTTTGGAATCGTAAAGAAAGTTAAAGTTTTGGAATAATTATTCTGTTTTGACTGAATAGTTAGTGATACGGTAAATTTTGATACCGTAGCGAGTGAATTAATTCCCGCTACTGATAAAGAACACGTACGCATCGGTAATTCTAGATACCTTGCAAAGGATTCTGTAATGAAATTAGCGGTTGAACATGTGTCTAATAGTGCACGTCCATCTATAAATTTACCGTCTTTGTTTATTGCTGATATTATTGCACTGGGCATTAATTGAGTTGTGATAGATAGAGAGGATGTGGACAGACAAGTAGTTTCCCGGCTTAGTCATTTCGTGTTGCCGGAGGGGCGAGGAGCTTGTTCTACGGATTTAGCTAAATGTAACATAGTATTGTGTTTTTTAGAACAAACCAAACATCCCCCAAATTTACATTCGACATCTCGATGATATCGTAAGCAATTGTAACAAAGTTTTGCATTTTTTACGACATTTACTCTGTCTTTAATCTCTAAATTTCTAAATTTTTCACATCTGAATAAAGGATGTTGTTGATCCTTACAGAGTGTACAGTTGTTGGACGTTTGAATGACAAAGGAATGATTAACTGGATTAGGCTTATCAAGGCGGGGTTTTTTTGTTGCAGGTTGTCCCTTGTGCAGGTCGGATTTATTGACGTCACTGCTTGTTCGTTTTGAAACACAAACAGCTGTACGATATAAAAATTCATACATCTCGTCTATTGTTGGGAATTCATCTCTTTTTAGGGATTCTTCCCATTTCTCGCATGTTTTCTTATGTAATTTATCTTCTATCAGATGTACGAGCATTTCTGAACTAATTGATACGCCTAGATTTTTCAAATTTTCGGCATTTTGTTGAACTTCATCTGCCAATTTGACGAGGCCTTCAGTATTTTCATCTCTTTGAACTGGTAATTTAGTTAATTTCGCCAAATGTTCTTTAATCAAAATTCGTTTAACTTCGTATGCACGGTTGAGAATCTCCCATGCTTTGTGATAGTTATTACGCGTTGCAGTGAAGAGATGTACTTTACTTTTGGCGTCGCCAATTAGAGATTGTTTCAAGTATTGGAATTTTTGACCGTCGCTTAGATCTTGTAATTCCCCGATATGTTCTAGAAACTCTGTTTTAAAATTCAACCAATTGGAATATTTACCGTCGAATGTTGGCAGAGTAATTTGTGGCAGTTTGATCGTCCGCCGACGGGGTGGTTCATTGGGAACAATTTCATTGACAGACAGAAGCGATTCTCGTGGAGTTAAATTCTGAGTAATATTGAGGGCTTCATTTATTTTACCCAGTAATGTAAAATATCTATCTTGTATCTCATTAAATTCATCGAGATGAGGATGATCGGGTTGTGAAATGGCAATTTCATCATTCAATTCTTCATAGTTATTATAAAGTTCGGAGACACGTGTGACTCTAGCTCTTAAACTGAGGGCTTCGTACTCGCCCTCATCAAACAATTCTTGGACTCTAGTTAATTGAGACTTGAGTGCAGCCCGTTTTCGAGTAATAAACCTTATTCTTGCGTCATTCATGTTTGATGTTAATGAGATTAATGTAGTTAAATGATTTTATAATTGACAATGATATTGATCGGTAAAGAACTCTGATAATGCTTACTTGCGAAATTGATGATGACTCCTCTCCCGCTGTTGCTAAATAGTTTTGGATCTTGATCACTTGAACACCCGTTTCAACTTTCACTTTTTTCAGTTTTAATTGTTTTACGGTTCTCACACCACAATTTCTATCACTTTATGTGGTTTCGTTGTTCGAACCTCACAGGAGGCACCAAATGGAATGTATGGAATTAGGTCTCTTTTAAATAACATACAATAATTTCGTAAACTGTTGGAGATTGATTTTTATTTTTTCAATGAGACAAGTATATTAAGTTTACAGATATATCGGTTGATATCAACAGATTGCCAAAGCGAGCAGCGATTGTCACCACAGGTCCAGGTGAACTGACTTCCCTTTTTTTATAAGTTTTAGCATGAGGCTAGGTTTAGAGAGAGAGAGAGAGATTTTAGACGAGAAGAAGAGGCAATACAAGTTTTCTGTAATCTCAGTTTTCTTGCAAGGTCATTTACATATTTTTTGGAATAAGTAGAAAAATGAAGATTTGTGACGCTCAAACCTTTGCAGCTTAGAGACGTCACGTTGGTTCATTGTCTCGATCCCACTAAGGTAGGTGGCCAGCCTAGCCTCAGTCGGGTCTGATGATGTTGCAAACCTTCAGGACGAAGGAATGCTTAAAGATTCAATCAGAAAAAACGATTGAATCTTATGACAATGACCATTTGTCTATTACAATGTTTTAAGGTCATGGAGGATATATTAGGTGTATCTCGTTCCTACGGAACAGAGACAATATCTGATTGTTTACTGTCGCTCAAGAATAATATGTATATATAGTTATATAGAGTATAAAGTGTCTCTTTTATATGCACATACTTGGCAAACGATAGGAATCCCCAAAACGTCAGGCCTCCCACAACCCCTTATAAATCCATCGTCTCCGATTCTCACTACGTTTATTTCTCTTTTACATTTCACCTTTTTTTATTTTATTTTTTTCAATTTATTTATGTTTATTTGTTTTTTTTCTTATACCGTTTTTTTTTTTTTGTTCTTCGCAATTCTTCGAGACACCGCTTGCTTTCAAACTGAGTGATTTAAGGGGTATCGTTGCGTGTATCACGCCGGTTGAATCCTTACGGCGCTTATATTGTTTGTCCAAGGCGCTGACCAGTTACTTTTTTTTTTAGCCACAAATGAAAACACCTCTCAATTGATCTACCTTTTCACACTTAAAACAAATAAATAAATAAAACAAAATAATGATAAAAATTTATTTCTCTAAATTTTCTGTATACATTGTCTTACATATATGTCAATTTTTAATGTAAAAAATTTTTTTGATATTATATAAAATGCGTGAATTAAAATCAGTCTGCATCCGGTTTGGAATTTGCGTATTCAAGGAGGTGGTAACAAGGTAGCATGAGAATTAAAAAATAAAAAAAATATATATAGAAATGAATCGAAAAAAAAAAAAAAAGATATTGTACACAGATGCCGAAGATAGTTGAGGGTGAAAGAGGAAGAGCTTCTTCTTGGGGTCCAATGGTTATTGCATGCTGCACTCACTGATTGAAGCTATATTCTTTATATATATGTGTGTATTCATGTAGATATATATATGTGTGTGTGTATAAATGAATTTGCATTTGTGCGAGACTGAGCACCAGATTTAACATTGAACTATAATGTATGCGTCGTGAATTCAGGGGACGATTCCGAGTGTGATACCGCGCGTGGAGAAGCGACGCTAGCTTTTGCAACCTCATACTTTTTCATTTCTTGTTTCATCGTTGAATTTCTACGTAAAACTCGATCGTTCTTGAGATACAATCTTTTAAATTTTGCTTCTGCGTGAGCTTGGAATATACAGTCATGTTGTAAAAGCCGATGTTAACCTTATATCCTTATATCCCTTCCATTTTCTCGCACTCTGTCTACTTTATTTTACATTTTTTTTTTTTTTCATTTTTAAAATGTCTTTTTTTTTCCCTTGTTCTCTTTACCAATATGCTTAATTCATTGGTATTTTTTTACCTTTTTTTTTACCTTGTTAAGTTTAAATTTTCGTCAAGGATTCTATATAACAATGCAAGTAGTGCAATACCTTTATATGGACAATCACGATTCTTGTTTTTGAAATGACATTTAATTTAAAAAAAAAAAATATAGATAAAATGATAATTAAATATAAATTATTATATTATTTTGTTGTTGTTTTTTTTAAATGCACTAATCAGTTTATAATTTTATTTTTTACCTGCAAGAATTTACTTTGAGTGTTGAAGTTTAGTTGACATGAGCCCCTTGAAAACAATATTTATTGTCGAAATATTTTCATACCTGTTGTTGTTTACCTTTCATAAAAACCCCACAAGTAAATTGGATGAAATCAAAAAAATTAAAAACAACATTTCACCCTCTAAATCGAGAGTTAAAGTCTTGATATTTTTCATGTTCGTATTTAATTAGAACTCTCTTCTCTTTGCTGTAAATTAATTCCAGAAAATATTTTGATTTGTTTTTTAAAAACAGAATCGAAATCATTTAAAACAAACGTTTCTCGCCCTAAAACTGATTCTAGAATCTAATAATTTTTCATGCCTGTAATTTCCACTCCCCTCGCAAGTAATCCTCTAAAAAATTTTTGATTAGGGCTGGCCCCAAGACCAAGACCAGTCTTGGTCTTGTCTTGGTCTTGTCTTGGTTTTCAAGACAAGACCAAGACAAGACTGATGTTTTTAAATGCAAGACAAGACCAAGACAAGATCTCTCTTTTTTACCAAGACTACTCAAGACTACCCAAGACTCTTGGTTATTTTTTCAAAATAAAATAAAAAATTTAAATATATTGATATATACAAGTAAGTTTATTGGTCTACCCTGAAATACATTTGACAGTCAGTCAAAACCACTGTACTTTAATAATGAAAACAGCGCCATAATAATTTCGATAACCTATGTGTCGATAAAAAAGGCTTCATATAATAATATTCTTGATGAATGGCCAATCATAAAACATAAGAACGAACCAATGTAATTAACACTACACAATCTTTGTGGCTCGGATTTCTTCCATTCTCACAACTACAGAGTCAAGTCAAGTGTTCCATATAGTTTCATGTCTTGACTGCCCATTTTGATTTACTGAAACTGCGCGAATAAATTTAATTTAAAAATTAAAATAAACAAAAATATTTTATCTTTTTAATTGTCGCGAGTACAATGGATATTGATATAAATAATAATGAAAATCCGTCAAAAAGACCGCGGGTAGATGAGTGTGATAATACTGATGAGCCGATCAATGTGCCGAAATCACATTTCAAGTTTACTAATTGGTTCAAGTACACAATTAAAGACAATGATCAGGTTGGTCAATGTTTGGAGTGCAAAAAACATAAAATTGTGAAATTTATCAAGCGAAATAATGGTGGTACATCAGGGATGTATCGACATTTAAAATCATCCCACAAGAAAATATTTCAAGAAAATTTCGTCACGACCAATAAAGAAAATTTACCAGCGGGACAACAAACGCTTCATAATATCAAGGTAAAAATTTTATTTTTATTTATTATATAGATTTTACTAATTGTTAATGAATATGTATAGTATATTTATCGACATAAATATGTATATTAATGTATCAGTTAATAAGCTGAGATTAAATTTTTTCAATTTATATTTATTCATTCGTTATCAGCAAAAAACATAACAAACTACACGTATATATATATAACACATATAAAAATTAGTGGACAGAATAATAGAAACAAAAATGACTCACACGTATACTATACGTATACACTTAATCTTGAGTCGTTACCATGGTTTCTCGTGAGTGTTTGTCACGCTGGTCTTTATGTTTATAGAACGTCGTATTTATCTATAAACATAACGCTCATAACGACTAAAAAAAAATATAATAAATATATACATATGCATCAAAAGAAATAATATATTGGGGCTCTTGAGACTTATTATTTTAATTAAACTTTATTTTACTTATTTTTATTTACTTTGATTATTTTGTCAATTAAATTTCATTCTAAACAAATTGGGCTTTTTAAATACATATAATAATAATAACAATATATTTAAAAAAATTTAAAAATTCGAGAATCTTTTAAATACAATAAAATATTATAATAAAATTTAAATATTTGTAATTAAAATAATAATATAATAGAAAATTACTTCATTAATAGCTAGTACATTAATATACACATTTCACTTATAATGGATTTGTTCTAATTTTTTTATTTTTTTTCTAGGAAAATTTGTTAGCAAAAAATTTTGAAGTTACACTTGCTAAATGGATGGCCAAGAAAAAATTGCCATTTAATTTTTTCGATGATGCTGAAACTCAAGAATTTTTTAAACTACTTAATCCAAGTATTAAAATGCCTTACCGAAAAGCAGCACGAGCATTGATTATTCGTCAGTTTACTATACAACAACAAATAGTTAAAAAAATCTTGCTAGAAAATTCTTCAAAAGTCTCGTTTACAATAGATGGCTGGACTAGTTTAAACGGCCGGTCTTATTATGGAATAACTATTCATTTTGTTAATAAAGATTGGAATATTTGTTCACTTACTCTGGATTTTATTCCGTCTAAAGGACATCATACAGGTGCTGATATTGCGAGAACTTTTTTTAAATGCCTCCAAGAGTATGAACTAGGACATAAAGTCCAAGGCATTACGGTTGATAATGCATCCGCTAATACTACTTTCATGCATGAATTAAGTATATTAATGGAAAATTCCGACTACAAATTTGATAAAATCAATCAGCATTTCCGTTGTTTTGCTCACATTATGAATCTGGGGGTGCAAGATGTTTTAAAACTTATGAAATGCAAAGGTCAAGAGAACGATAATGTCTATACGCAAAACGGAGATGATGAGGATGAAGTTGATGATGAAGAACTCCCAGTGGAAGATTATTCATCAGATGAATCATCAGATGATGATACTGAGGATAATTTAAGTCCATCACTTGCAATTTTAAAATTAAGAAAAACATTTGTGACAGTTAGAAGATCAGAAAATATACAAAATGCTTTAAAAAATTCATGTAACCTGGCTGGCATCAAATATAAAAAACCGATTCTAGACGTTTGTACTCGTTGGAATACCACTCATGATATGATAGACGTAGGACTAGTATTAAAAAAAGGGTTGAATTTGTTGTGGGCGAGTGATTCTTTAAAATGGAAAAAATGGACACTCACAGATAATGAATGGGAACTGCTTATGAGAATCCATAGTTTTTTAAAGCATTTCAAGGAAACCTCGACTGCTCTTGGAGGAGATAAATATATCACTTTACCATTAGTAATAGTAGTTTTTAACATGCTACTTACTAAAATTGAAAAAATTGTCAAGGTAATTGATGAAAAAAAAAGTCGATCAAGTGTTGATGAAATTTTGATTGAGGCGTTTCAAGCAGGGCGAGACAAAATGCTTAAGCATTATTATAAAACGAATTGGGTGTACTGTGCGGTCCTTATTCTGGATCCAAGGCACAAAATAGAGACCTTCTCTGCCACCTCATGGGGTCGTGAAATGAAACAACAATCAGTTGAACATTTTAACAAAATATACCAAGATTATCATGTTTCTGTAAATACAGAAACATCTCATGTTGAAGAAAATGTGGTACCAGAAATCTCAGAGAAGGTAGATGATGAAACCGAATCAATAGATTTTTCATCTCTTTATGAAGACTCACCAAAATCTATTGATTTTAAGGCTGAGTTAGATGGATATCTAGCCTTAAAAAGAGCTACTAAAGATCAAAATATTTTGGATTGGTGGAAAGTTCATGAACATAATTTTCCAACACTTTCACGAATGGCCAAAGATTTATTTTCCATTATGGCCACATCTGTGCCATCAGAACGTCTTTTTTCCGTAGCAGGATTGGTCATGACAAAAACACGCAATTCATTGAACGATGAATCTGCCCGAGCCTTATTATGTTTACATTCCTGGTTAGGCAAATCTTTGTAAAAAAAGTAATATAATTTTTTAAATAAAAGTATAAAATATTTTCAACTTACATAATCCTAATAATCATATATTTAATTTTGTTCTGTTTTTTATTTTAATTGTGTGTTTTGTATTTTTTAATGCTTTAAATATACAAAATGTTTATCAAGACCAAGACAAGACCAAGACAAGACCAGGACAAGAACAAGAAAATACCAAGACAAGAACAAAAAAATACCAAGACTGACCCAAGACCAAGACAAGACCAAGACCAAGACTGAACCAAGACCAAGACAAGACTGACTTTTTTAAAACCAAGACCAAGACAAGACTGACTTTTTTAAAACCAAGACAAGACCAAGACAAGATTCGCATATTTCGTACCAAGACAAGACCAAGACAAGATTGAGTCCAGTCTTGGCATATTCAGTCTTGGGGCCAGCCCTATTTTTGATAAAAATAACAACAATTGTGGCAGGAAAAACTGTTTCTTAAAAATAGATTTAAACAAATTAAATATGACAGTTTCATTCCCTAAAACAAGTGCTAAAGTCAGCAAAATATTTAAGTCACTTGAGCTTTTCGTCAGTTGAGCAAAATATATACTTCAAAAGCTATAATGAATTGCTAAAGTGATTAGGTAAAAAAAAAGTTTATCTTTAGATTTGAATTCCCAAAGTAATAAAAAACAAAAATACAAATTAAATAATATATTTTTTAATTAGAAATCTTAAATTTTCAAAAAAATGATATATTTAAAAATACAATTCAACATACATTGACAAAAAAAATAATGTATATACAAGAGCTATGGTACTTGGCTTGTACAGTCTCTTGAGTTATATGTCTCAAGAGGTTTTATAAAGGAACGAAGCTTTCAATGACCATGGTGCCCAAAGAGTAAAAGAGAGAGATCGAGAGAGAGAAATATTAAATGCATTGTGAGACAAGAAGAATATATATATAATATATCCAAAAGTGTAGGACAGAAGGAGGGTCATCGAAAAGGCCACGGTCGTGGGTTCAATCTAATTAACTGTGTTTCGATTCCACTCGTGGTGGATACTATCGGATTACGAGTAGAGACAACTCGTGGGTAACTCTGGTCTCTTTCCGCCGATGGCAACAACCATCCTGGGGATACAAATCTGCATGAAGAGAAGAGTGCAATGTACATATTGTATATATAAATGTTTATATATGTTTATGTTTGAATAGATCGAGTATAGAGCACATAGTAGTCTTCGTTGTCATTAATAGTTAACTGTTAGGACCAATTTTCAATGTATACGTTTACTCCGAAAAACCAGCTTGCATGACATACAATAATACATATATAAAATTTAATAGCAAACCTCAGCTATATATAGATTTATAGAAAAGTTTACAAATTGAAGAAAACAATATTTGAGTTTGAATAGAAATTATATTAGGGATGCACTAAATTCATATGATTAAATGTCATGACTTAATATATTTTAGAGCAATTTATTAAGTATAAAATATCACAAATAAAAACACCTGTTATTACGGAACTATTCTGCAATAAAAATATCCATACTAGCAAGTGAAAAAATGAATTAAATAAATTCAAATAATTAATGAATATTGAGTTTATAAAAATCATTGTATTCAGTTATCAAAATACAACTAACTGATCAATTCATAGCTGGAGTATTTTTTTAAAAAGATAACTTAATAAAAAATATTATTCTTTTCTAATTTACTATTACTATTAAATTTCATTCATTTATAAATGGGTAAAAAAATTAAGTCTTTTTGGGATCTCATAAAGATCTCTCCTAAATCTCGTTTGTGAGACGGATATAGATTTTTCAGAGACAAATTAAAGAAGAATTGGATAAAAATTATAGACGATAAAAAAATTTCCCAGTGACAGAACAGATGAAAAAAAACGTAGAGTCGGACGTAAGGTCGGAGTCGTAATCGGAGTCGGACTTAAGGTCGGAGCTGGAGCTGGTGCAAGTAGATATTGTTGAATTTTAAAATTTGAGTGTTTACTTATTTAATTGCGTTAGTATTGAATTAAAAAAATTTATTTACACATATTTAGGTCAATCTTGGAATCCATATTTCAAAAAAAACGCAGAGTCGGATTTAAGGTCGAAGTTAGAGTCAGACTTAGGGTCGGAGTCAGAGCTGGTACGATTAGATACTGTTGAATTTTAAAATTTAGGTGTTTATCTATTTAATTGTGTCATTATTAAATTAAAAAAATTTATTTACACATATTTAGGTCAATCTCAGAATCATTTTTTTAAAAAAAACGTAGAGTCTGATTTAAGGTCGGAGTCGGACTTGAGGTCAGAGTTAGAGCTGGTGCAAGTAGATATTGTTGAATTTTAAAATTTGAATGTTTATTAATAAAACTGTGTTATTATTGAATTAAAAGAATTTATTTACACATATTTAGGTCAATCTTAGAAACCATATTTAAAAAATAACGTAGAGTCGGAGTTGGTGCAAGTAAATATTTATTGAAACAAAAGCTCAAAAAGTTATTTGTTGTTAACTTGTTCAACTTATCTCTAATTCGGCTCTAATTTTTCTTCAATTTTTCTTTAATTTGTCTCTGAAAAATCTCTATCCGTCTCACAATCGAGATTGAGAAAAGAGATCTCTATGAGATCTCAAAAAGACTTAATTTTTTTTCCGCTTTTTTTATTAAATCACGAAGCATATTTACACTGTATCTTATTAAAAAAATTTTTTAAAAATTCCATAATTTAATATTTTTTAATTAAAAAAATAGAACATATTGATTATTTTTTACACGTATATGTAATATATGTAGGTGTATGGAGAGTCCATAGATATATAAACAATAAATTCTTTTGAGAAAGAAAGTGAATAATATAAAAAGAGATAAAAAATAATCTTTATGCCGCATTTGGGCAGATCCTTTGGTTGCATTATATGCAGAACAGGGTGGACTATGGTCGCAAAGAGGACCTATATGCACGACAGTAGGATGAGGGAACACTGGAAAAGATATCTCCTCTTTCAGTTGGTATAACCAACATATATTGCTGCCTTAAACACCGTGCTAGTTTGTGATGCCACTGTGTCCACTTGTATTTTTCTACTGTTCTCTTTTTTTTTTTTTTTATTTTTATTTATTTATTTATTATTATTATTACTATTATTATTTTAAAATTTTTTTTCCTTTCTCACGACTAAGGATTTATATTACAACGATTCTTCCTCCAAACTTATACACACAACATCCTGACTTATGCAAAATAAAAACCCACGTCCCTGTTCCCAAATAAATGTCACTATAGAAAACAAAAACGTTCCTCTTGTCTTTTCTGAAACTCTTCTCTACTTTTGTGACCCGCAGGCCAGTATGTTTCAATTTTTTTTTTTTTTTTTCATTTTTGCTCTTCTGCTTCCGATGCTGTGTGCGTATATATTTTTCATGTTTTTTTTTTTTTATTTGTGGTTTTTTTATTGTAAAAAATTTTTGATATGTATACAGGTATTTTATTTACAGTCTCTATATTTATTTAGTGTGCGATGACTGTCGTAATTTAATAAACTAATATTTTTATTAACTTTTTTTCATTAAATTAATTAAATTACAATTAATTTAGGTGATGAAATTATGCTTTAAAGTTTGATAAATATTTTATTTTAGCAGTTTTTCTATAGCATTATGTACATGATAAAAAAAAACTATTGAATCAAATGTACTTTCTGTAATATGAAAAAATAAGATCTTTTTTTTTGTCTTATGTCGTCGAAAAAAATTGGAATTAATCTACGAAAGACCCAGGTAGAAAACTTCCGTCGGCCCGACTGTCGGCCGACTGAGTGTCCCGACTTATTAAGTCGGAGGAAAGTCGGGATTTCAGTCGGGCCGACGTCGGATATTCTGTAAGATTCCCTTAAAGTAAAAAATTTAGAATATCAATTGCATTTTACAAAAGAAACTAAATTATTAATAGATAGACTATTTATGTTTGTAATTTGTTTCTAATCATTCTAATCATGAATATTTTTCAATAAATTAAGCATAATTTTTTGTTTTACTCGAATTAACATTAAAATGACAGCTTGAGGTTATAGTCGACAATATATATTGAAAATACTAAGCCAGCTGTTTTACCGGCAGGCTAGCGACGAGTAATTTTGAATATGCAACTTTAACAATCATGTTCATGTTTGGATCGGTTTGGATTAAAAACAACAAGTTTAATAAATAAAACAATCGTCTTGAATATTGTATTAGAATATAATTACCGATTGTTTAACATCTGTATATTGTATTGTTGACTCAGGTACCATTTTCAATCATGATAATTATCATTATCATGGCAAATATAAGTCAAATAGGAAGAAACGGTAGCTAGAAAAAAGATGTAGCTAAGGAATTAATGTGACTAAGAATTATTTCCTTGAGACATAATTTTTGCAACATTAATTCATAGCTTCATCTTTTTCCTTACTTCTACTGCTTTCCTTGGACATTTTTATTTATTTTATAAATAAAATACATGTAAATTATTTTTAAAAATAAAAATGTCAAGGAAAAGCAGTGGCTAGAAAAAGATAACTAAGGAATTAATGTTGCCAAAAAATGTCTCAGGAAATAATTCCTTAGTCATTAATCATTAGCTCATCTTTCTTAGCACTACTTTCCTTGGACTTTTCTATTTTTGTTAAATAAATTTACATGTATTTTATTTATAAAATAAATAAAAAATGTCCAAGGAAAATTTATTATAAATAAAATACATGTAAATTTATTTTTTAAAAATAAAAATGTCCAAGGAAAAGCAGTGGCTAAGGAAAAGATGAAGCTAAGGAATTAATGTTGCCAAAAAATTATCTCTCAAGGAAATAATTCCTTAGTCACATTAATTCCTTAGCTACATCTTTTTCTTAGCTACTGCTTTTCCTTGGACATTTTTATTTATTTTATAAATAAAATACATGTAAATTTATTTTTTAAAAATAAAAATGTCCAAGGAAAAGCAGTAGCTAAGGAAAAGATGAAGCTAAGGAATTAATGTTAAAAATATGTCTCAAGGAAATAATTCCTTAGTCACATTAATTCATAGCTACATCTTTTCCTTAGCTACTGCTTTTCATGGACATTTTTATTTATTTTATAAATAAAATACATGTAAATTATTTTTAAAAATAAAATGTCTAAGGAAAAGCAGTGGCTAAGGAAAGATGAAGCTAAAGTGTTGCCAAAAATTATGTCTCAGGAAATAATTCCTTAGTCACATTATCACTTAGCTACATCTTTTCTAGCTACTGCTTTCCTGGACATTTTATTTATTTTATAAATAAAATACATGTAAATTTATTTTTAAAATAAAAATTAAGGAAAAGCAGTGTATACCTTTTTGCTGCCGTTAATATATATTATCTTTCATTTGCCGTCAATGTAAATATTTAAATATAGAAAATAAAAAGTAATTATTAAAATAAAAACAAAAAAAAAGATTATGGCATTATATGACTATGTTTTTTATGACTGTTATAACATCGTGTTGATGATTTTAAATTATTTTCACGTCATGTTAATTGCCATGAAATTATTTTTGTTTTGTCAATAGAAAGAGTTATAATTCATCGATGAAAAATATGTATAACAAGTACATTTTAATGTCGACTTTTCAAGAGTTTGATTTAATCGTTTGTTGATATTTTAATTTGATATCCGTATGCAATGATTTAAAAAAATAATTTAATGCTGATATGCAAATTAAGGGGTTTTAAAATTGATAATAGTTTATGGAAAAATTAATCCAGATTGTTTAGATATAATACAAAATCATTAGACTCAAAATCAAATGGTGACTTTTATTTTATAAACCATGCTGTTAAAAATAATTTAAATCAAATCATTAAACTATTTTAAATCAGGTAAAATTAATTTACTTAAATTTCTTAAATAATTTGAATAAAAAATTGCATTGGAATATTAATTGTAATCCAAAATATCCAATTCAAAATAAGCTACGAAAAAAAAAGAAAAAAAAGCACCACAAAAATCTTCCATCACGCAGAAAAAAAAAGCATAACAAATCGAAAAAACAGATATAAAAAAAAAAAAGTCACAAATATATGCAAATTTCTTGGCATCCGACAGTTGTACATAACTCAAGATGCACATATACGTAAAAAAAAAAAAAAAAAAGAGTGAGAGGGTGAGAAACAAGAGGCAGAACTTTGTGCACTCTTGGGCGTTCTTGTTTGAGGACACTATAAACCTTGATACCAGGCAAATAAAACGCCGGATTTACATTCATGATACGAAGGTAGACATTGGCCTGTCTTGTTTGTCGCTGCTTCAACTCTCATTCACCTGGTGTGGGTTGGTTCATCAGTGATGGCCACATTTAGCAATATTTTTCCCCAGTACGAAAAATAATATATACATGTGTATATCACAAATATACATTGGCAGTCAAGTATACATAACTTTGACTGGATTTTTTTATTTTACTTTTTTCTTTTATTTATATTGATTCTGACCTCTCAACATCGACAGAAAAGAAACAGGCTCTTCAGGTAGAAAATAAATTTAAAAAAAAAAAGGAAAATTTCTTATCAACTACTCCATTATGCAGGGAACAAGACATAATTGTATTTATATTTTTTTGGCATTCAAAAAAATATTTGTATTAAATTGTAAATTATACAGAAAATCAAACTCAGTTATATTGTAAATTTTTTTATAATTTTAATCCATAAATTTGATATTGTTATTCAGTTTCAAAATAAAGTCAAAGAAGGCTGGTTTGATTGACTTTTTGTTCTCTCAAAAAAATCCTAGAGTCTTGTAATTTTTTATTAACATAATTATTTATCTTTCTAAAGTTTGATTTGAATTTTGATACATTACAGAGTCAAAGTTAACAAAGTGGTAGACAACAATTTGACAATGTTGTTGATATTATAAAACGTGTCATCTAAGTGGTAGCATGGGTACTGGGTAGTGATTTATCATCGACAAGTAAACATATAAAAACAACTTTTATCTGTAATGGTTATTTAAAAAAAGTCCCACCTTTTTAGCCGATGTTCATCATCCTACAGAAGTATTTGATGACATAGTCTTCAGGTAGTCCATAATGATTTAATCAACAGCAGCACCAGGTTGAAAATTCAGACATCATCTCTTAGAAAAAAAAAAAAAAAATTAGTTAAATATAGTATGAATTAAAAATATTTATCTGTTATATTTATTGATATATAATTATTTATTCATTTATTCATTTATTCAGGTATTATGACAGAGTAAAAAATATTAATTCACATTGATCAACAACTTTTGTCGTTGAATAAAAATAACAAGCTGTAGATTGTACCATTTACAGTTGTATAAAGAATAAGAAGCTGGAGTGCGAATATAATCTTGTCAAAGATTAAGAGCTATTCGTAGTTCACGGGATACTCAACATTGTTTTTTGAAGAGAACTTCGTAATCATGATGGTGCGAGCTTGTGTTCAAATCGAAGATGATTATGAAGCATTCATTTTTGGTGATTCAATCCTCACGAAAAAATATATATCCTGGATAATCCTGGATATACGTCATTCGAATATATCCTGGAGTTGCTTAGGAAAATACCAGGAGCGCATTACCAGGATATATTTTTGTTCGTGAAGAAAAGACAAATTTGACAATTTAACCAGTTGAAAAACACATGTGAAATTACTTCAAATAAGAATGCAAAAATCGGAAATTAAACGGTAAATACGTGGATAACTGAAATTCAGGTAAAAAAACGAAAGGTAAGAAATACAACTTTCAAAGTTTCAATAAATATTTCAATATATATCAACATAATAAAAGCAAAAAATCCACTTAATAGTTCCTTAAAAAATAAAAACAGGTATATCTTTAACAAAATATCGAGCAGATTTGATCAAACGTAGTCATACTTATTCAAAGCCAGAAAATGTTAAAAACATATTGTTGCACAAACTGTTAATGAAATTAGATCAAAAGTAAAGAAACGCCGGAGGAATTCCGGAGAAATGCTGGAGAAATTTTTTCACCATTTAAATTTACAAAATTGCCATTAGCACCGATATGAAAAAATTTACGGTGAATACGGAGAAATACGGGGACATTTTCGAAAGAAATACAGGGACGATTTATCTATCTGGTTGAAGCAATATTATTTAGAGCTGAAGATAGATTTACGCAGATCCAGAATTTTGCTCCTCGGCAAGAATTATATTTGTAAAAATACTTTTTGCCTGAAGAAATAGCACAAATTCGAAATAAAAAATATTGAATAAGGTGATATCGTAATGGTAATTTTTTAGGTTTATTTAACTTTAATATTCATTTTATTATTGCAAGTTCATCTTGGTCGAATTCGTTTTACTAACTCATTTAAGCAATTTAGATGTTTTTATTCATCACATCACTTAATCATTCAAAACAATTGTGTTCGTAACATTAGATAATATAAATCGTTTTTGACATTCTAATATATTCTGTGATAAATGATTTTTGAAATGATTTTTTCCGTGACACTTTGTAATTCAAAGTAATAAAATTATATACAGTACATGTTATAAAATAGACTGTATATATTATTACTTTGGATTGCAAAGTATCACGGAAAAAATTATACACTTGATTACTGCTAACATATCTCGTAAGATAGATATAGATATATCATAGATCGTGTAAGTTCTTTTAGTTTTTTGAAAATATAAATATAATTTCGGGAGAAGAAACTATAGCCGCCATCTATCATGCAAACTTTATAATCTTTTTATCGCCATGACAGTGCTACAGAAAATAACAATAAATAATAAAATTATTTACATTTGTTATCAAACTTATATTCATTGTTGACAATTAAGTGCCTTAATTTGAATTTCTTTATTAAATAAAATAATACAGCTAACAATAAATTCAACCATGAAATCGTTAAATAAAAAAGGATAATTTTTTATAGAAAAAAAAACATAACAAACTAGAAAAAAATATATACAAACTGGCTCATGTTTACATACCAAGATAATTTGTAAGAAAATTTTTCCTTCAGTTGGCTTACTCATAATGGATATTAAATTAAACAAAGAGCATTTAATTGAAAATTTAATGAAATTTAGTGAAGAAACAACTAAAAAATTAAATGACATCTTACATGAAGTTGATTGGAATGAAAACATCACTGAGGTAGGTCATTTTGTGTCTGTAAAAAATTGTTTTTCATTCAAAAATTAATAACAATTGTTTATAGGAAAATTCGGTGAATACTATTTGTCCATTTGATTCAAATCATCGTGTACCTGATAAAAATTTGGAGCAACATTTAGATAGATGTCAATGGAAAGCTGAAGGTTATGATGAACAAGATTTGCCTCTGTCTATTCCAACTGTACCACCTGATGGACCATCATGTATAAAATTTGGTAATATTTATTATTAAAACTTGAATTGTAATCGAAAAAAAATAAATAAATTATTGTATTAATCTCTAGAAATATTTTGCAGATGAGTCGTTGATAAAAAGCATTCTTGAAATTAGTAAACTCCAACAAATTCATACAAAGCTAGGTCAGTAAATTATTTATCATTTATCAATCATTAATTTTTTAAAGATCATCTTAAATTTTTACAGCATATTTTAATAACGTAGTACTTGAAATGGACTTGGCATATCCTTTTTTTGAATTTAATTATTTAAAATATTATTTCATTTATATAATTAATCATTAGTGTTACGAATTTTATATTAATTAATTAAAAAAACAGGAAATGATAAACGATTAGTTCCAAGAACTTCAGATCGACTTGTTGCTGATTTTACACCAGAAGAAAGGAAGATACTGTATGACTACGTAATTGCAAATACAATTCCATTTGAAATTGGTGAAGAAGTTGCTGACCTAGAAAAATTGTAAGATTATTTATCAACTTGGTATATAAACATTTAATTAATTATTAATATTTGTATTTTTAACAGACAAAAAGAAAATGGTGAACGTAAAAATGTATCATATCTTGAGCTGATTGCACAAGAAAGAAATTTAAAAAGAAGAAGAGCCAAACATCGTGGTGTTCATACAAATAAAAAATCACATCTTGAAGTATTACGAGAAGTTATTAATCATCAAATGGAAATGTTGGCTGATCATGTTAATGAAAAACATCAATTAGAGTTAGTAAAACCTGAAAAATCACATGAAAATAATTTCGAAAAATTTAATAATTCTAAGATAAATAATTATTCACGTGATTATGCTGATGATAAACAACGTAAATATGAATCACCAAGAGATTACGATGATCATCATCACTTGAAGAGACAAGAAAGATCTAGACATTCCAAAAAATCATCAAGGGATCGTGATAAATATGACGAACGTTATCAAAATAATTATGATGAAAAAAAACATCGTACTCGAAGAGATGACAGTCATCATAGTGGTGACCATCATCACAAACATAAACACAAACATCACAAAGATCATCATCATCGTTCATCTTCATCAAAAAAATCAAGACACGATGATGAAAGACCCAGCAAACGTCGTAAACATTATGATTAATTAAATTTTTATTAGAATTTTTTTACAATAAGCTAAAAAATATATTAAAAAAAACAATGAGAAATTAATACTGTTTATTTGTTAATATTGACCAACAATTATTTCTCATACACATGACAATGTATATTTTTTTTTTTTACATAAAATAAATAGTTATAATAACTTTTAATTTATTTTTTAAACAAAAAAAGAAAAGTAATAAAACATTAAAAAAAATAATTAAATTGAAGTAACTCTTTTTTTTTTTATATTATCTATAATTTACGAAAAAAAAATTATACACTTTCTGTTTGATCATCGTTGATAATTCCATCGAATACCTGATAACATGTGTCTTGTTGTTTTGGTCGTTGCATTGGATGAGCTAAAAGTTTAGCCATATGATTATGTAAAAATGTTGCATTTCTTCCAACTTCAAATATATAAAAATTTGATTTAATATCCAGATTAACAAGAGATTTGTAAATAACTTCACAATTATTATCATCAGTTGGTGTTTCATGTACATATAAAATATCAAGATAAAATAATGGTTGACGTAGTAATTGTCCGAATGATTTTAAATCACTTTCCATACCTACATCACATTGTGATCTTGAATAAATCATAATTGCTCTTATTACTTGTGTTGGTGGTTTAATTAAATTTTCAAAATCTACATGAGTTATTATATTACGAAAACAATCAGTTATATCAAATGTTGAATTTTTTGAATCATCTTGATTAATTTGTTCAATGTTTTCTAAACAATTTAAAAATGTTTTTTTATCATTTGTAAAATCTAATAACCAATTACATGAATTTTTTGTTAATGTCATTATTGCAAATTCATGATTATTATTTAATACAATTTTAGCATTATAAAACATTTCAATACTATGTTTAATCATTGATAATGCTGAATAATGTTTTGTTTCAGATGAAAGTTCAAATTTTGTTGAATTACTTTCTTCAACTGTATCAATAATAAATATAATTTTTTCACGTAAATTTTTTATTGGATTATTTAATAAATTCCTTTCATCCTTTGAATAATCATATTTTTGACATCTTGATGCTGGTGAATTTATTGATGTATTCATTTTACATGTTGATGATCTTGGTGATAATGATGATTCATGTTTAAATGTACGATTCAAGTTATTTAGGTTAGAATCACTTGTTGAAATATTTTCAAATTTTTCTGACATACTGTGAACTTCTTCGTTTTGATCTTGACTATCACTCATTTTTTATATTATTACTGCAAATATTTATTTAATAATTACAATATTATATATTGTAATTATCAATTTAATTTACAACAATAAAATATAATATAAATTTGAAGACCAAAATGAATATTTTATTGATGACACTGAATTATCAAAAGTTTTTGTTTTCAAAACAAGATAACTGTTATAAATTTTACAATTAAAACTTCATAAATTTATCCAACAAACCTAAAATAATAATATAAACATACTGTTAAAAATAAATTATAAATATAATAAAATTAAAATAGTTTTATAAACAAATTTCATACCTCAATTTCGATAGAAATTATTTTAAAAATATCATCAAAATGTTGCTAGACAATTAGCCAATGATACTAATTCCAAACGTGGATATTTATTGTTGTTATTGTTAATATTATTTATTGTTATATTTATCAATAATTATAATCGCCATATTGAATTTTCTATCTCTCTCTTTTTATAGACGTCATCTTATGGGGAATCTTCAAACTAACTTGTCAAAATGTCAGCCATGTGTGCGTGTGTGAATCATCGAATGAATGAATTGGTATTGGTACACATGTATTATTTGTCAGAGAGAAAAATAAAAAAAAAAAATATACGACGTGATATGCTCACACAATAAAATTGATAAATAATTTCTTTGTAGAAAAAATCATTTCTTGTAAAAACTAGTGCGATAAGATAATCAGTGTCATCATCGAAAAGTATTTGTGTTTTTTTCTATCGAAATCTTGATAAAAATACCAAACTGCCATAAATAAATTTTTACCCAACACTTAATTATTAAAATAACAATAAAATTATTTATTAATAATTAAAATTTAAATCAGTGTTGGTATATATTATGTGGTGATAATGGAAATGAAAATAATAATTTTACTATTTCTTAGTGTAATATCAACAATAAATAGTAGCTGTGACATAACAAGTGCAGTATTTGATAATGTTTTAGATGGAATGCCAGCAGCATTTGGTGATTATGATTCAGATGAATTAACTGATGTATTTGTTATACGTAAAGATGGTAAAACATTAGAAATATTACTATCAAATGAACATGAACCATTACTACGTTCAACAAATTTAACATGTAAATTTGAAAATCGTATAACAAGTATTGTACCTGGTGATTATGATGGAAATGTATTTATGGATATACTTGTGACGACACTAGATAATGATAATATATTGACAAATGTTTATGTACTATGGAATGATGATGGTACATTAAATTGTTCTGGTACATCAAAACCATTAATTAAAATGATTGGTCAACCATTGACTATTGATTATAATCAAGATATGATTATTGATTTATTTGGTACTGATGCTGATAATCATCGTACATTTTGGATATTTAATAATGGACAAAATTCACCAGAACCAATACAAATGAATACAACAATTTCAACATCAATAAGATCACCACATTCAAATGCATTTTTAGATTTAAATGGTGATTTTTATCCAGATATTATGATAACAACAAATGAACATGTTGAAATATGGAATGGATCAAATAAAGGTTTTAATTATTTTAAAAAAATAAAATGGCCATATGATATTATTGATTCAATTAATGGACATATTGGACAATCATTAAATCTTGATGTTGAGCTAAGAGGTGAACTTGATTTAATTTTACCAATATGTTTTGATAATGATTGTAAAAATAGTACAATTGCTATTTATAATAATGGCTGGCATAATATGAATATTAATTTTATTGATGATCATAATGATACATGGGGTTTTGTACCAAGTAATTCTGATAATGATAAATTATATAATGATGCAATAACATTACGTGGTGGTGATTTTAATATGGATGGTTATCCAGATCTTTTAGCAACTCTTAAATCATCTAAAACACAAATAATACGTTCATTTTTATTGATAAATAGTCCATGTATTAAAAATTGTAAATATATTAAAAGAACATTTGTTATTGAAGATTGGAATACATTTAATACATTTAAAAATGATACAATAATGGCTGTATTTTATGATTTTTATCAAAATGGTATATTAGATGTTATACTTGTACAACATGATAAAATTCATAATAAATATCAAGTTGGAGCATTTAAAAATGATCTTGATTATGATGCTAGTTTTATTAAAGTTATGGTATTAACTAGTTTAACAAATCCAGATTATCCATTATCATATGGTAGTTTGGGTAAAAAAAAAAGAACATATGGTACAAATTTACCTGGACCATCAATATCATATGATACAACAACACAAGAGGGTAATCATAGAAAAGCTATTGCTGCTCAATTACCACAAAGTGCACATTTTTCACTTAATTTACCTTATACAACATTTGGACTTGGTAGAACACCAAATTTTGTTGATAAACTACTCATTGGGGTATGTTAAATAATTAATTTTATTCATGATAATATGATTACTATTTTATTTATAATTATTATTTGGTTTTTTTTTTTAGGTCGCTGGATATTCACGTGAATGGCGTCAAATTATACCAAATTCACAAATGGTTGTTATACCAAAACCAATTGATTATCCACCTGGATGGAAAGCACAATTATTTGTTACACCAAGTAAATTAATATACATGAGTGCTGCAGCATTAGCTGGTACATGTGTTCTTATTTCTTTTATTATACTTTATCTTTGGTGGAAAGAAAGACGTGAGGATAAATTTGAAAGACTTCAAGAAGCACACAGATTTCATTTTGATGCTATGTAGATATAAATATTAATCACTTTTAATTATAATACACCTAATAAATTGTTCCAACATGTTTTTATGAATAACTATTTTGTTTTTTTTTCTTCTTTGTATTATTTTTCTTTTTCTTTTTTGTATTTAATCATGTGGTAAAATTGACAGTTTTACTTTTATTTAATTTGGACAATTTCATTTATATATAAAACAAGATTCGTTAATGTTTTACAATTTTATGAACAAGGTATAATAAATAATTTTTCTTGAAATGTTTTTTCGTATTATTATTTTTGTTTTATTTTAAATTAATTTAAATTTTTGTTTTTTCTTTTTGGTCACCATCAGTTAGACTGATTTAAAATGTGTTTAATTTTACTGGCATCGATCATTTTTAATAGTAGGATTCAGGTCATTGAAGTAGGGATGTGCCATTGCTTCTTCAGCTGATAATCTCAATGCTGGATTACACACTAATAATCTCTGAATAAAAAAAAAAATATTAAATATTAATAATGTATATATTAAAATGTATTAAATAAAATTAATTTTTAAGATTAATTACTTGGAGTAAATCTTTGCCCTTTGTGGGAAGTTTAGGTGTTACTTGTGAAAGTCCTTGTGTTGGATGATATTGAGGAAATGCTCTGTAATCAGGAAGAGTTGTTAAATCTCTCCATGTTTCTTCAGTTGGTGTACCCAACATTCTAAATATTCTTTTTAACTGATCATCAACATCTGAGCCTGGAAATAATGGTCTTCCTGCATTTGCAAGTTCTAAAAATACAAAATAACATTTAAATTATTTATCAAGCTTTACTAGAGATTTATTCAAGTATATTAATTTTAATTTTACCAGCAAAAATACAGCCAGCACTCCACATGTCAATTGAGGTGGTGTATAACTTTGCTCCAAATAAAACATCAGGTGGACGATACCAGAGTGTAACAACTTCTGCTGAATAACACTTGACTGGTATACCAAATGCTCTTGCAAGACCAAAATCAGCTAATTTTAATTCTCCATTTTTATTAATTAACAAATTTTGAGGCTTAAGATCACGATGAAGTACATTACGACTGTGACAAAATGCTAGACCACGTAACAATTGATATCTAAATACAAAAAAAAAAATAAATATACCAAGTAATTTTAATCAATTATTAATTATATAAATACTTACAAAAATGATTTAACAACATCTAAATCAATTTCACCATTTAAACTATCAAAATACTTTTTAAGATCTTGATCACAGTGTTCAAATACTAGTGTTAATTTTTTATCACTGTGTAGTACATCATAAAGACGAACTATATTTTTATGTTTAAGCTCTTTGAGTAAACAAATTTCTCGTAGAGCTGACGATGGAACACCCTGTAAATAGACACAATAAAAAAAAAATCAATTATTATGGTAATTTAATGTCAGAAAAATTATTAATAACTCACTTCATCATCATCATCTAAACGTACTCTTTTTAGAGCAACAATTTCATGTGTTTCACGATTTTTTGCTTTAAAAACAGTGCCATATGTACCTAAACAAAAATTAAATAAACAAATAGTAAATAAACAAAACAAAAAATACAAATGACACAAGTTTTTGACACATCAATTTAACATCAATTTTAATGATAGTAATTTAATTTTTAACATGTAAATTTATGTGTATTATTTTGTTAAATAATTTTAGATTTATTAAAATTTATATTGTTTAACATACCTTCTCCTATTTTCTCAAGTTTTTCATATTTTTGCATATTTTTAAGTGGGCGAAATGAAATATCAACACAGTGGTTAGCGCTGAATCTGAACGGTGAACAATCGAACTAGCTGACATTAATTTTTTTTTTCTAAGAAATGAGACACTTTTTTTGATTGGTCAATAAAATACACACATCATATTTTTTTTACTATCGGGAAATGATAATTAATTTTTAATTTTTTAACAAAATTTTTCTAAAAGAAAAATGTATATTTTATTTCGATTTTTTAATAGTGTTGTATTTCTATTGACTAATTTTTTAATGGCCATTTATTATGGTCGACGAGTATGTAAAAATTTTTTTTAATTTGAATAAAATATTTTTATCTAATTACTTATTTATTTGTAATTTTAATTTTTTAGTTTTTCAAAGTCATGAGTATGCATTATCAGCTTGTCGCTGAAATAACAGAATTCAATTTAATCGTAGGTTATTTTTGAAAAATAAATTATGAATTAATCGTTGGGTAAAATTTATTATGATTTTTGTATTATTTTTAGGTAAAGGAATCACGTGCTAGTCTTGATTACACAACTTCAAAAATTGCTGAGGCTATGAAAGAGGTAAAAAATTTATATAATTTATTTATAATTGTGTCATTTTACAATTGTTATTTTGTTCTGTTTTAGATTGAAGGAGACATTGATAATGAACTTGGTATCACTTATGATTTGACAAAATTAAATTCAATTATGCTGGAATTAAAAAGTAGATTTATCCAATTGGAAGAACGAATAATTGAGGTAAATATTTAAATTTATAATAAAAATATAACTAGGGTATTTATTATAATTTTGTAGTTATTTATTTATTTTTTATAATTATTATTAATCTGATTATAAGCTATTTTATTTATAAATAAAATTTACGTAATATCATTATTCCAATTTTCAATGTAGCTTAGGTAACTTTCATGTATTTAATTGAATTATTTTATGGTGATTATAATATTAAAAATTATTACAGTTTGTACGAATGGATGAAAACATGGAAAATGTACAACTTGAAACTCCAGATGATATTAATTACGTTGTTAAAAAATTCATAACAAAATCAAAGAAAAAACCTCTTGATAGTTTAGCAATGGCTTGTGATTTCGAAACAACAATAACTGGATAAAAGAAAATTAAATAGTCAATTACAACATTTATTCTTCACTGAAATTTTTATTTGGCGTATTGTTTATTTTTTATTTTTTTTTGACAACATGTTACATATTTCAAAAGGACAATTAGATAAAAATAAGAATCGACTGCATATTCGACGGAATTTCAAGTAACGTGCAGGTACACAATTGTATTTTTTTTTTTACATATAATATCTTCTTTGAGTATTTTTTAATATTCTTACTTTTTTCGTATATTAAATCTAGTTTTTTTTAAAGACATTTAATCAATTGACAGAGAGATTATTTATAGGGTAACGAGATCAGAATTGAAACACGTTCTACCAATGATCAAACAGATAAAAAAATTTGATATTCAATTTAATTTTTAATCAATTAAAAATGATAAATAAATTTATAAATTTAAATAATTATTTACAAATAATATTTAAACTAATTATGTAAAATGGAAATTTTTTTGAAATTGATTTTGAATATTTAACTCATTTATTAAACAAAATTAATTATAAATTTTTAATGAACTGTTAATATTTTTTAATTACAGTTCTAATTAAAATAAAAATTTACAAAAAAGTTAAATTTAAATTTGGTCATTGGTAGATTACAAATACATATTTACCATTTTATTTTTTTTATTATAAATTTACTAATTAATTAAATAATTTTAATTTATAATTTAAAAATAAATTTAACAAAAAAAAATCTTCTTTTAAAATTTTATAACTTGAATCAAATAGACATTTTTTTTTTAAATATAACATTAAATATCTATACAAATATTTATTTAAAATTTTTAAATATATATTTAAACAAATTAAAAATAATTATTAAGTACTATGTTATTTATACACAAATATATATATATATTTTTTCCCCGTCAGATGGAGAAAAAAAAATAAACTAAATAGAAGAAAAATTATGGCATTGATTTATCATCAGAACGCAATAAAATATTTTTAAAAATCATCAAAATTTATATCTAAATCGGTGAGTTTAATGTTGTTTTTTTTTTTTTTTTAAATAATCTATTTTGAGAATTAATCAGTGAGTCACTGGATTATATGATTTACCAGGTTATTAGTGTTGCCTTGTTTGAGGATAAGAATTTCCCATGCTTCTCTTGACAAAACTGTCCCACCCAGCACGATCAATTTCATCAAAATTTCTCTTCATATAATTGTCAAATCCTGAACGATCAATTTCATCCATATTTCGCTTCGCAGTTCCATCAAGTAACTCAACATGATTCACATTTCCAAGCCATTTCGAATTTCTAAAAAATTAAAATAAACAAAAACAATATAATACAACAAATTATTATAATCATTAACAATTAATTTTGAAAATTAAAAAACAATTTAATCATTTTTAAATTTACAAATTTTATAAATATTTTTTAACAATTTCTTTTTCGAAATACCAGTTGCTTTTTAAATCAATATCATCAACATAAAATAATGATAATAACCGTGTCTTCTATAATTTTATTTGATGAAAAAAATATAATAATATTTGTAAATAATAATAAAAAAAAATGGCCCGCACATCAATATCAGATTTCTACTTGACAATAGCGCTTGTTTTCAATCGTATCAAAATGACACATACGTTTTGTATTTTGATATATATTCGGATATGTACACCAGCGTTATTTTCCCTCTTTTATATAATCATAATATAGAAAATTTCTTTTCATTATCGAAAATACATCATATCAATTGTTATCATAACATTTCGCCCGTCAATACGTGATTCTTTCTCAACAAATAAATTATTAGTTTAAATTTATACATATATTTTTCATCAACATTACTCATGTGTATATGGAACGAAATCAAAGGCCATACTGTAGATCTGTTTGATGATAAAGTTTATATAATTTGATTTAAAAACGTATTTATATATATTTTTTTTTTTTTACCCCTTATAATTTCAACCCTAATGCGTATTGAATAAATTTACGTTCTAAAAAGCATTGTTTTATTTCTTACAATATAAATTTTAATTTTTTATACACAATTCGCAGAATACTTGCTGCTTTTTTTATTTTTTTCATAGCAAATTAAATAAATTTATTTTTTTTCTTGACAAATTTTCAAATAAATATCGTTTTTTTTTTTATTTTTTTTTTTTTTTCAAGTTATTATTTGTAAATTGAACAAAGGGGAAAAATAACGAATAAAAAATTCAAGATAAGAATGAAAAAAAAAAAAAAAAGCAGCTTTAAAACGTAAATCGTTGTGATTTAAATAATAGACAAATGAAATGGAAAAAATATTTAAAAATCAAAGATAAAAAAAATTTATAAAAAATGTAATTTATTGGTAAATTGTCTAAAAAATTTTGAGACATCTTAGTTATTATTTTTATTATATTAAAGTATTAGTAAATTGCTTTCATTGTTTACATTTAATATTTTTATCAGCGTAATCACCAACATTATTTATTTTATTTATTTTTTTGTTCCACCTGAGTTTTTTTTCTACTGACAAAAAAAGGTAATTTGTTTTTATGCTTTTTGATTTATTGTCATGGAATATTTAAGTACCACCCACACGTAATATTTATTATTTTATTTAATAATAAAAAAGCTTTTTAATTTTGATCCAGATTAACACTTAACCCTTCGTTTAGTTTTGGTTATTATCAATGAACAATATATAAATAGAGTCTGATTAAATCTACTTGCAGTCAATTACACATTGAAAAATTTACAATGCGTTTATTACACTATGTAAACTGATAAAAAAATTTTCATTAACAAGTTTTGCAACATAATAACGTGAAACAATTCATAAAACGTTTTAATATATTTTTTTTTCATTTCTTTTTTTGTTAGAAGGTTAATGATTTATATTCTCAGCTATATCACCATCAAATTCTATCAGAATAATATTCAGACTGTGACTATACAACATTAATTATATATAATATATTTCCTTGCTAATTATGAAACACTATTTTAGCATTTGTTTCGCTACAAAAGTGCACTTTCAGAATATTTATCAATCGTCCTGGTACATGTTCATGCATATCAATGAATAAATTTAAAACACGACCTTTTTTTTCTTTTTTTTTTCATTAATTATTTGAATATTTTATGTATAAAAAATCATTAAACAATTATTACCTTGAATCGAATCTTTTATTTTGTCCAAATGTTGCACCTGACAAAGAATCCAAACCACGACGTGATTGTCTTGCAAATGGTCCGTCTTGAAAATTGATATCACGTGCTTCAGCTGTCCGACGAATGAAAAAAAAAATATATTAATTACAAAATTATTTATTTATCAATTGAAAAAAATTATATATTGATTTTTAATATAAATTTAAATTTCATTGTGAATTAAATTCAGCTGTAGATAATAATTAATTTCCAATAAAAAATTTGTGATTCCATATTAATCTAAAAAACATAGATAAAAGCTCAGTTGTCATTAACACAATTATTATCATAAATTATTTAAGTGCCCTCAATTTTTAAACGTTAAAATGGATTTTTTTTTTAATCTACTGTAAAATCAATTTGAATAAACATCATGTTGTTGATAACATTATGATATTTTAAGTGCAAATTAAACATGACAAAAAATATAAGTAACTACATCCTTCACACTTTTTTTTTTAACAAAATAAAATAAATAAAAAATTGCAATATGTCGTGTGTGAGTCGATTATAAGTGTTGACATTAATATATTTATGAAAAAACAGGAAATGTATAAAAATAGTTAATGGATAAAAAAAAAATAGACCAAAAAAACTTTTTTTTTTTTGTGTTAAAATTTTCATAAGTCATCAACCATCAGAATAAAAAAAATTAACATGGTCACTAGTGCGAGGTCACCAGTTCATTACCATCCTCCAAAAAAAAAATATTCTCGTAACAAAAAAATTATCATACATTCTAACCTGTCACACAAAAATAAATGATATTTTAAAGCTAAAATTATTTTTTTTCTCTCCTTCAATTCTTCTGTTTTTTTTAAAACAAAAAAAAATAAATCACAAGTAAAGTATTCTCATAGTTATTAATTTTTTATTTATGCAATAATCATAATCATTTTTTGTTATTTATTAATTATAAAACATGCTACATATTATTGATGATATTGGACAAAAATATTCATTCATAATCATATAAAGAAATCAAATAATATTATTAATAAAACATTGGTCGATAAGTTTGATGTTTTTGAGGTCGATGAATATTATTCTGAATATTTCGTAGTAAATTACCACCACCAATTTGATCCAAATTACGTGCTTGAATATCACGAACATATTCAATTGGTTCATTATTATCATTTATCAATTTTTCATGGTTATCAGCCCATTCTGAAAGAGAAATATTCAGTTATAAAAAAAAATATAAATATGAATAAAATTGTAAGCTAAAATTATTATACGAGAAAAAGGCAAGATAAAGACAAATAAGAAATATAAGAATAGTACCTACCTTTTATAATAAAAAAAATAAATAAACGATAAAAAAATATAAAAAAAAAAAATGACAAAACACTGAAGAAGCATTTATGTGTGTGTTTATATGAAAAAGGTTTAATCAAGTTGACGTATTCATAATGTTTATGTATTTTTATATTTTTATATTGTGTGTAGTATTATTTGATCTCAGATGATATAGGGACACGTTGAGATAATATTATTAGAGCTGTAAGGGTCAGTCCTTTGGGATGTCAGCTTTTATCCTGAATAAATTGATCAAAATTGACGAATAAACTGATCCTTTCAAATGATTTTATTAGTATTTTTATTTTTATATTGAACAAATGAAAATATTTTGTGTTATAACCAGAGCCGGGAAGTTCGTCTGTTATTTCAGTTTGCCGTAAGCACCATGGCTACATGTAATGGTGAAATATAGTTTAAAAAAAAAACGATCTGAACCTCGTACATGGTAAAAATGGCCTTATTTTTTTTGACCACTTAAAAATGGCCTCATATTTTTGGCCTTTTTAAATGGCCTTATGTTTTTGACCTCTTAAAAATGGCCTCGAAAAATGGCCTCATATTTTGGGCCTTTTAAAAATGGCCTCAAAAAATAGCCTTATTTTTTTTTGGCCTCTTAGAAATGCTTAGTTTTTTAAACTAAAATAAATGTATTTAAATAAATAATTTCTTAGACCAAAAACATGGAGCCATTTTTAAAAAGCCAAAAAAATAAGGCCATTTTTAAGAGGCCATTTTTAAAGGCCATTTTTAAGAGGCCAAAAACATAAGGCCATTTAAAAAGGCCAAAAATATAAGGCTATTTTTAAGAGGCCTAAAAAAATAAGGCCATTTTTTGAGGCTATTTTTTCCATGTACGAGGTTCAGACCGTCTTTTTTTAAAACTACATTTCACCATGTTGCCATGGTTCTTACGGCAAACTGAAATAACAGACGAACTTCCCGGCTCTTATAACTTATAACATATTAGCTTGACTATTTTTATGTAATAAATAATTAAAGAGCATGTAATACTAATGTTAATAATAGAAATAATTTTAATATTGATATGAAAATGAGAATATCAATGCTTATGTGAAAACGCTTAATATATAAATAAAATTGAAAAAATTCTATTTTCCATATTTTTTATTAATTTATAGCCCCAATTTTATTTTTTTTTTTTAATCCATCAATATTCATTTGTTGACTTTGATTGCTATTTATTTTTAATATCATTTATTCAATTACATAATTAAATAAATAATATATAAACTTTTGATAAAATCAGGGATGAGAAATTTTTATTTTTTACGTTTACACCCTTTTTTTTTTTCAATCCATTAATATTGATTTATTGACTTTTATTATTATTAATAACATTTATCCGATTAAATAATCAAATTATTAAAAGAATTTATATATATTTGAAATATTTTATGCTTGATTTGTTGGATGAATAAAAAATGTTTGATATTTTGATGAAATAACATATTAATTTGTGATTTTATGGGATCATTAATTGATGATTATGATAATGATGATAATAATAATGGCAATAATTATTGATATACAAATTAGAGTATTGTATATCACATATAGACATTTTGTGTTATTAGTTTTGTCATATTTCATGTTGGCAACATAAACGTGTTATAGAGAAATCGATTGAGTACGTATCAAACATTTAGTTGACAAGAGTCATGGACTTTGTATATTAAGCAAACGACTGTTTTAGAATCTGATAAATTGATATAAAGCTATAAAAAATAAAACGAGAAAAACAATAACACATTTCATAAAAAAAAAAATGCTAAAAGCTTTTTTCCACCTTCCACTTGCTCGATACTGTGTTGCATGTTTTTATTTTTTTTATTTGTGATGTTATTACATGAGTTTAAGTGGTGGTAGTCAACACCAGGTCAGTAACACTGCAAAAAAATCATTCGGAAATGACTCAAGTGCAAGTATAAATGTCTTACGGACATTGCACTTTTGTAAGTAGTAAAATAGACGAACAGTCAGACGTTCAAAAACCTCATAATTTTTAACTCTCAAATTATTCAATGAATGAAAAAAAAAAATTTTGAAAAAAGCTTTTGAACTGACATTCTAAAAAATGTTATTCATTAAAAGTTGGATTTAAATTTGAAATATTGAGAAGCTTTAAAAATAAAAACAAATAAAAAAAATATTTACCAATTGATGAAATAAAACACAATAGAAACAAGAATTTTTAAAAAAATATAAAAATCTATTTCCATGAAAATTTGATACTTTGAAACAATGTAAATGTGGAAAGTTGAAAATTGTATATTACATTGTTTTAATATTGATCGATAAAAAAATTTGATTGATTACATTGTCATCGAATTTATTGTCGTTATTTAAATCAATGTTAACATCACTAAAACAAATACGTTATAAAATTACTAAACCGTACAATTAATAGACATACACATATGACAGGTAAAATTCATTTATAAAATAAAAAAAAATAAATAAACAAACCACCACCAGCTTTATTAAATCCCTTCATTAAAAATTTTTATACAAAATTTTATTTTTATATTAACTTACCAAGTGCTGCGTAGGATCGAGCCAGAGCTTCGACTACTGCAGGATCAGCATAGACAACGTCATTTTCACCACGAATCTGTTGAAATAAAAAAAAAAAAAATTTTCATGACTTTTTTGTTACAATATAAAACACACAAAAACAAATAAAGTTAGTTGATACATGATATAAATTTTTAGCATAGTAGCTTAAAGAAAAAAAGGCTAAAAAAAAATTAAAAACAAAAAGCTTGTGAATTTTTCTAGTGTAAAAAAAATTCATGGAATTCAAAATGACAAATTTTAGTTTTTTTACAATCTATTTATTTCTCGATTGTAATTATCATTATTAGCCTATTAGAATTTTATTATTGTTTAAAAAATTTTTTTTCATTTATTTTATTTATGATTTAAATGATAACTTTGAATTTTTTATCCCTTTTTTTTTAATGAACATATTGTTTAGTTATTTATGAAATTTCATTATTTTAATGACACAAAGTTCATTATTAATAATTACCCCTGGGATTATTCTTAAATATAATCATTACTCAACTTTTTTTTTTCTTTTTAATTTTTTTTTTTTCTGTAGATTAAGGTCATAAAAAGTTGATAATAATTTTTAAAATTCATTAATTATGATTGAAAAGGACATAATGGGAAATGATAAAATTATTCATGTTTTCAATATCTATACACGTAATCATTAGTGCCAAGTTAACAATGTTGCTTTGACAAGAAAATTATATCCGCAATTTTTAATGGTAAAAAAATATTGTTTAATTATTTTATAAATTTGGTTAACTAATTTGACTCCTTGAATTTATTTTATGACATGTATTGTGGTAAAAAAAAAAATTATTTGGTGATATAAATTTTTATATATACATCAAGCTTCATTTTCCCAAACTTATATTAGTATTCATGGGAAAAGTTATATTTTCTTGGTTGAGTAACTTTGTGAGATATTACACGGAAAATATCAAACTTGCAAGGTATACATGTGTTAAACAATTTTAAAAATATAAAAAATTTTTTAAATTAAAAAAAAAACTTTACGATAATATATAAATATTTATTTTACAGATTAAATTTTACAAACGTTTTTTTTTTTTTTTTGCTTTAAATAATAGATAAACTCAAAGAAGAAAAATAAATATTTTTATTTTCTTTATAAAACAATCACAAACTTGAAAAATAATATAAAAATAATAATTGAATGTACAAATGGGCGGAATATGCAACAAGTTGAATTGCAATGAAAAACTTTTATACATTTATTCTGAAGCTTATTTTGTTTTTTTATTACTACAATAACTTTTATCAAAGAAAAAAATATAAAAATAAAATAATTCACCACAATGATAACTTTATATAAAATCAAGTCTAAACTTTTAATATTAATTAATAAAAATAAATATAATTAAAGTTAATTAATTAAAAAAATATTATTTAAAATTGCTGGTTTATTTTTTTAAATTAAAAAATAATTAATTAAAAATTTTTTAAAAATATTTACCTGTACTGGAACTGCATTGACATAAACAGTAATTAAAAGCACAAAAAGTGCTGTCAAACAAATGACACGAGCAATCGACATATTTCAAAATTTTATTAAACAAAAAATTGTTTAAAAATGATTTTTTAAATTTGTAAATTAATTAGTAATTTTATTTTTTATTTTAACTATTTATAATGTATTTATTTTTTTTCAAGTTTTAAATTGAAATCTGAGGTTGACTGGTCAGACAGGTAAAACGCGTGCAGAGCGCAATGACTGGTGTGCGTGATCCCATGCAATATATAGAGAGCTTTCCGCGATATTTTAAGGAGAGGGAAATAAACGCTTGCGCGGATGCATACACGCAATCTCAAAAGCCCTTTTTTTACATATACGTGTCAACACGATATCGGCTTATTTACCTATAACACCATCTGTATCAATTTTTAATATTTTTTTTTATTTTTTAATTGTGATTATTATTTTAGAATCATTTTAATAATTTTTTTTATATTTTTTTTTCAAGCTTAATATCAACTGTACATTTGCAAGTTGAAAAAATAATTTTTTATAATTAAGATTTATATATTTTATGGCTTTTTTTTATACATTTACTAATTTTATTTTTAATAAATTAATAAAAATATTTTTCATCTTTTTTGTTTGTTATAAACTCAATTATAATTATCATTTTTTTTTTTTTTTTTAGTTTATTTTAATTTATTAATCTCAACGGTGTTTACTATCTAGAAAAAAAATATTCAACTAATTTTTGTTAATTGTGATTTATACTTTATGATTTTTGTTAAAGTAAATTCATAAATTTATTTTTTAAACATTATTTTTAATAATATTAATAAAAAATTTATTTTTTTATATAGTGTTATTTTATTTTATTTTTTTTTTCTTTTGTAGTTTGTTATTAATATATTAAAAAAAAAAAAAACTATGTCATCTATTATAAAATATATAATTTTAAAGATGAATGACTAGGGAGAAAGAAAAAAATAAAATCAAAATTTACAGACCCTTACAAGGGATGTCGTTTTTTTTTTCTTTCTGAGCTTTTAATATGCCTTCTTCTGTGTACCAACAATGTAAATTGTTATATCAAGAAAATAAGTGAGGCAATGGGCTGTAAATTTTTTTTTTTTTTTCATCTATCTTAGCCTGCGAATTTTAGCTTTTTTCATTATAAAAACCTTTTTTAATTTTCAATGTCCCACTGATTAAGATTAAACAAAGATAAAATTTATTTTTTTTAATTATGAAATTTTTACTTTTTTTCAACATGGTAGACATGTTGGTTATTTATAAATTTTATGAATAAAACAGAAGGAATATTAATGATGACAGTAATTTAAAAATTTTTGCACAATGTTAGGTCGTTGTTGTACACTGTCTTTTAACCCCCAGAGTCAAATTTCAAAGTAAGCTAACCACCACAGGGGTAGATCATGCTTAAAAATATTCACCCTTTTTTTTTTTTTGACAACATATATATGACAGTCATTTTCTAGAAAACATGTAACACATAACGTTTTGTGTATGTTATTATTTAAAAATATATTTTATAGAAAATAATAATGTCAAGTCGTTATTGCATATCAGACACAACATTGGATGAAGTATTGATTTGATACTTTAAACATGTGACATTGTAAAAGTCACAAGAAAATATATACAGGGGTTGATATCTAGTGCGGAAAATAATTGACCGTGAAATTATAAGAATGATGCTTGAAAGATTTTTTTAAATGCCCTATACTTTTTATTTTGAAAAATTTATCATCAACCCCTTGTTGAATAACTCATTCAATAATGACATTAATTGCCTTTTTTTTTTTCGATTAATAAAATATTAAATGAAAATAATTTTTTGCATATTAATAGTTACAATAACCATTTTTACGTAGGTGGGACGCTTCGCGTCACCTACGTATTGAATTTGTCTACCGAAAATTAAAAAATGCTCTCATTTCTTAAGTAATTGTCAGAGAGACTTCGTGTTAGAACCAAAAAAAGCGTATTTTCAATCTCTTTAATTTGTATATTTTCGATTTTTTCTCAAATAATTATTAAAGTTGCCAGTGCCAAAAATGTTAAAAACCTTTTTTTTTTTTAAATATTAAATAACTTTTTATCTGAAAGCGTGATCGATTTGCACCGACTGATTAAAAGTTTTCTTTTATTTTGATCTTTAAATCGCCGCTATTTTGAAAACGATATCTTTAAAACTCACGGAGTTATTAGAATCCTAATAGAAAAATTTGATGTGGCTGTTTTTTCCCGATTTACATTGGAACCCAACAAAATCATGTTTTGTAGAGATTCGACGCGCAGTGTTGGCAGCCCTGCTTAGTTCGTCTCACTCACACAGATGAACATATGTTTATGATAAAATTTCGCAGTGTTGTGACTAAACAATATGACATTTTATTTGAAAAAAAAAAAATTACACTAACTAATAATTGCACATAACCCACCGGAGTATTGAAAATTTTAATTTTCGTTATGTATGATTTTTCAAATTAAATTCTTCGATAAACACTTTTTTATTTTTTCGAAAAAATTTCTAAAAATGTTACTTACGCCGTTTCATCTCCAGTATGATGGTTCAATTTTTTACAGTAAATTTTTTGGAAATTTCATGTATTTTATTTAATAATTAACTGCACTTTAATAATTGTTAAAATAAAATAAAAAAACAAGACAATATTTAAATATTTAGAATACAAATTTAACGAGACGAAAAATTAGCCAGCACGTTTAAATTCTTCAGTGTTTTCTAATTATCAAATTTATTAATGATAATAAAAATACTGTCGAGACATTGACATTGAGTATATAATGTACACTTCATTTAAAAAAAAAAAAAAAAAAACAGAATCTTATTATGACGATGTATTAAATAACAATAATAATTAGCCATAAAAATTTTATATTTTTAAAAAACTTTTTATTGAAACTATTTATATATATAAAAAGAGCTAATAACAATTGATCTTGGGTGATGATAATAGTGTAATTTTATTTATAACACATACATTTTTAGACATCGTTGAATTATATATGAATAGAACCACCATGAACAATAGTAATTGAGTCATTTTTGTGCTTATCATATAACAGCTAATGGATTTCTTTGTTCAATGAGCTATGTATCATATAAACAGGTATTATAAAAGATTTTTAATATTTTTTATCCCCCAAAAGAAAAAAATATCCTATAAAAGCTCGTGAATTTAGTAACTTGTGGCTCATATACAGTATAACATACGTACAAGTTATATCCACAAGAACGCAGCAAGAAAAATGAAGACCACAGTTGTATACGTAAGGAATTTCATCTGATTTTTATATGTGATTTATGTGTGATATAATTATTTTATCAAGCATACATTCTTCATCATGGATTTGGATGATGAAGACAAGTGTTTTTTTTATTTTTTGTATTTTTATATTTATTATATTTAATACTAAAAAAAAAGTAATATTATTTAGGTGTGCTGTAGTTTAGTGAGTTTTATAACAACAATTGATGGAAGGGAGTTGGATCTTGCCTATTGGTCAAATATATTCAACCCTCGAAATATTAAAAATGACTGTACAAATGATAACTGTGAAATATATTATCCAAAAAAACGTGGAGAAACTGAAAGCTTCGATCAATTTCAACAAGTATTTATTTTTTAAATTACAATATTTGTTATAAATAAAAAAAAAAAAAATGAATAAATGTAATTAATGAATTTTACAGCAACCAAATTATTATCGTTTACAGTGGTCTTGTCCATGTGAAAGTCACTATGAAATTTTGGATTTAGGAGCTCATAGTTATCCACGGTATTTAAGCACTGCTACTTGTGCTAGCAAGCCATGCCACAACAAATTTAATCAGTGTAAACTTATTCATTACAAGGTAATTAATTCAATAAATTTTAATAACTTTTTTTAATTACAAAAAAGCTTTATACATTTATTCAAATTTAACACTTGTTGTATATTTTATATTCTAATACAAAAAAAAGAATCAATAATTTAATTCATGAATTTTATTTAATTTATAAAACTCAGTAAATAATTTTTGAGTCTTAATAATGTTTCTATGTTATTGAATTATTTATACTTTTTGAAATAATTTTTTTAATCAATTACATTTTAAATTTATTTTTTAATTATTTATAGGTATACGTTCTTAGACATCGTGATATAAATGATAGTAATGATACAAGTGAAGAGCAGTTTATTGAACAGCCAATGTTGCCAGAACCATTTCGGGTTAAATGGCATTTAAAACCAATAATAACAACAGTAGCTTGTGTCTCAGCATCAGAAGGGAGAATGAACTAATCGTTAAACAACAATCTCAACCTATGAATATTGTTCTTCAATATTATCACTCAACAAAATGCCAATATTATATCAAAACTTGTGTATTAAAAATTAAAAATTATAAATATATATACTCAATGTTTTGTAACATATTATAATTTAATTTAATAACTATATTTTACAGTAATTTTATTTTATACATATATATATTTTATTTCTCAATCAATAATTTCTATAAATGTATAACTTATATTGATAAAATAATAATAGAATAATCATTGAGTAAATTTATTTTAAAATAAAAATAATTTATCCTTAAAATTTTAATTATTTTATTTAAATAATACGTGACAATTTTTTAATTATTTAAAATAGAGAAAAATTATTCTGTTTCTATGATGTGCTTTTAATATTTTTATACTAAATAGTTTTTTTTTTATTTATTTATTTTTTTTTTTTTTTATGGTAATTGTTGCTTCAAAGTGGAGTACAAAATTAAAACGATAAATTAATTTTTAATCACGTCTCAGTTATGGTTATGACTTTGTATTGTGGTTTTTTTTTTTTTTAATACTTTATGTTTTACTTAAAAAATTGATATAATTATAAATTAAATTTTTTTGTTTATATATTTTATTATGCCAGGTTTTAATTATTGAATAGACTTTTTATATTTATTTTTGTTTTGTTGAATATTTTTGTTGATAAAAAAAGATAATGTATTTTTAGTGTTTGATATTGTTATCTTTTCATTTTGCGAATGTATTTCGTATGTTAAAAAGAAAAACAAAAAATATTATTTGGGCTGAGTTGGTAAAGAGGAGCTTTAAAAATTGTCCTCTTTTTATTATCAGAAAATTCATGACTAGAAAAGGTTCTATCTTTTTATAATTTATTTTATAAATAAATATGAGTATATAAAAAAAAAATAAAAATCATCTATTATTGATTAGAAACAATAATTAATCTAAATTATTAAAAAATTATTGTGAATAAATTTTTTGATGGTCGGCATATATTTTATACTGACAAAAGAAAACTTGAATGTACCGAGGAAAAAGTACCAAAAGAAAACTGGTCATGGAAATTTTGGGAAATGAGAATAACCACTGGAGATGAATTTCAAGTGTGGCTATTTGTGTATGCGGAGTTATTGAGATGCAGTACTGGTATCAAGGAAATACCACAAGAAAATTTCACGTGGATTTAATGTTGCTATTTCAAAAGTATTCGGTCACGCGAGACAATGGTTGACAAATTAGTTACTTATTCTTTAAGTTTAATGTAAATTTATTTTTGAAATTGCTGCACTCGTATTTAGCGGATGTTCTCACTATAGAGCTTTTTTATTCAACCAGAAGGTTGCCATCAGGTTTATAGAAGTATACTTTATGGCAGCCTTCTGATAGTTTAAAAAAGCTTCATCGAGAAAATTCACTAATAGCACAAGAGTTGAAGCATCATGAAAATGTTGACAATTAATCAATATCATTTTCCTTTTTTGAGTACATTCCAAAAGAATACTCAATTATTACAACGCATAAGGAAAACCGTATGGTCAAGATACGTCAAACTGGCAATTAATCAAATGAGAAAAGAAATAATATAATTATAAATTTTTATATTTTTTTTTTGTGCAATTAACGGACGCTGAAAGTTATAATGTAAATTTTACCCACAAAAAAGATCCGCGTATCTTAAAAATGCGAATAAACTTTGCCTTTTATCAACTTTTTTTCTGTACCCTAAAAATCTGTAAAACATAGAAAAAAATTAAAGAAAAAAGACGGAAAAATATCGGAGAAATTTTCATTGTTCCTTGTGGAGAAATTCGGAGAATCATTATGGAGAAAATGAGTGGGATTCATGAAAAGTGCAGTACAGAAACGAATGTACAACGGTGAAAACTCTTCGCACCAATCTCATCTTCGTAAAAAATTCATTTTCTTTAATTATTAAATAATTTATTATAATTAATATGAGCTTTAAATTTATTCAAAAATAATTTCAATACCCGGCTTATATTCATCTCTCAAAAAAAAAAAAATAATTAAAGCTTCATTTGAATATATATATGTAAAAGATTTATTCAATTTTCGAATTATAAAAATTGAAATTTTGATAATAATAACATCATTATTAAAATATTATATATTATTCTTATAATATTGATTTTTTAGTCATTGAGTTTTTTTTTTTTCTCTCTTTACAAGCTCATACGAGCTTTCACCTTATATTTTTTCATCTTTTTATTTATAAGTCGCAATGACTTTTATTATCCCTTCGACAGCTTATCTATATTAAAATAATTTTGCAATAATTTTATTTCATAAAAAAAAATAGCTGTTACCAAGGTCTAGATAATTCGTATATCACAAAAAAAAAAAAGTATCAAGAATTATTTTTATTATTAAAAAAAAGTTGTATCAATGAAATTGAAGTATGTTTGATTTAATAAAAACGTCATACACATTATTTCAAAGCACATTAAAATTAATGTACTGCATTGTGTACATAGATAAAAAATGTTTGCACTATATACATAGATAAGATCAAAAAAAAAAAAAAAAAAGTTGACTCAATTTATCTCAATGTGATAACAATTGATCCCTAAAAAATTATACCATTATTATTGTTATTTATTTGAAATAAATAACAAGTCAATTTGTAAATTACTTGGGATAAATATTTTGACTGGATCACCCTTTTCCTTCAGGATAAATATTTTTTACACACGTGCTAATATGTTTATAGGACTTTTTATTATCTCATTTCATTCACCACTTGTTTTATTTGAGTGTCTATACAACTATTTTGTTAAAAAAATATATTATTAGTTTTTTAATTTGCTTGAATATCATGAGGATGACTTACTTTACCAAATAAAATTACAAAAATATTGAGATTTAAATCAATTATAAAATTACAATGTGTGCACGAATAAGCATTTGTATTAAAATACGATGCAACGATGCATTGTGAGTATAGACACTTTCACACGATTGAATTTTATATACTGTTGAATTTTGTTGAGATTATTTCATTACTAAATTCATTGAAAAACATAAACTTTCAGTCATATGTGAATTTTCAATTTAATTTAGTGTTATAAAATTTCTGGAATAATTTTACATTTATTATTTATAATATTATAAAATTATTAATTAAAAATCATTATTTATATATTAAAACGTGTCAAACTTAATACTTTTAAATACTAAATTTTTTTTTTTGAATGTTAATTCAACGTTTAGCTCAAATGTTAAAATTTAACGGATAAAAATTGTTTAGTGATGCCGCGATAGACGAGAGAACTCGAGACGAGACGAGAGAGAGGTGACGAGAGACGATAAATTTCGAGACGAGAGACGAATTTTCTCTCGTCGCGAGAGACGAGACGAGACGAGACACCAATGTCGATATGCGAGAGAAAAGTCGAGAGATAAATATTTTAGTTCATGTTTTTATTTTTTTTTGATTTTTATATATTTTCAATCTACTTATATGATAATACATTTCTTTGAGACGCTTTTATAATTATTTTAAATCTATTATAATAAATTTTCGATTTTTTTTTCATCAATATGTTGATTATAATATTATTTTTTATATTGCTTCTTGTTTTATATATGAACATATCTATTCTCCATACTATATTTGTTTTTCGCAGAAAAATTACCGGAATAATCGAATAATATCTAAGCATAAAAAATTTGTATTAAAAATTAAAAAAAAAAAATATAATAAAATCAAAGTAATGAATCTATTGTTTATATTGTAAATAAAACTACCAAAAATAAATTGTTGACCGAGAGAAGTCGAGACGAGACGAGAGATAGCTGACGAGAGACGAGAATATTCGAGACGAGAGACAAATTTTCTCTCGTCACGAGAGACGAGACGAGACGAGACGAGAGACGATCTTTTAAAGTCGAGACGAGACGAGAGAGGGCTGACTCTCGTCTCGTCTCGTCTCGCGGCATCACTAAAATTGTTGAAAAATTAATATTAATAAAAATTTTTAGTCAATGTTAATTTAACATCCAAAAACGTTAAAAATTTATCATTAATATTTGAATTTTTGTCTACAAACTGTGTATATTATTTTTGCAAAAAAATCAAATTAAATTATTTTAAAAAATTAAATAAAAAGTAATGTAATTTTTTCTTGTTCCAAAGTATCCAATTAACTAGAGATGCACACGAGACGAGACGAGACGAGATTTGATCGAGTCTCGTCTCGGTCTCGAAAAATGACCAAAACAACAGTCTCGTCTCGGTCTCGTCTCGGCTGAAAAAATCAGAGTCTCGTCTCGGTCTCGTCTCGAGTAAAAAAAATCAGAGCCTCGTCTAGTCTCGGCTGTATAAATATGAAGTGAACAAAAGTAATTTTTTTTTTTATGACATTTTTAAATATATACATTCTTATAATATGTGCATGTAAAATATTTTTTTTTTTTATATTTTTTTATAACGTATGAGTACTTTATTAGTATTTTTTTTTTTAAATATTAATTAACAATGAATATTGCATTTATTTTTACTCAAAAGTACATCGATTGTACTGAACAACAAACAAAAATATATAAAATGAATATAAATTAAATAAATAAATCAAGTTTGAATTGAAAAAAATGCTTAGTTACACTTTGATTGAACATATATATTAAGATGTTCTTTATTTCATTATACGTCTAAATTGAAATATTATTTACCATTATTTTCTTACGTGAAGCTGGATTTCAATTCAATTTTTATTTATTTTATATATTTTTTGTTTGTTTATGGTTATTATATAGATGCAATATGTATAAGAACTTATTACTAAAAAAAGGCACCGCAAAAAAAAAAAAAAAAATCAAGAAAACCAAATTTGATATCATAGACAACACGGCGAGACTCTCGCGAGAGTCTCGCGAGAAGTCTCGGGCTAATGCTAGTATCGTCTCGGTCTCGTCTCGCCTAAAAAATTGTCAGTCTCGTCTCGGTTTCGTCTCGAGTTCGCGAGACGAGACGAGAAAGTGCCGAGACTGGTCTCGTCTCGTGTGCATCTCTACAATTAACCGTATTTTTTTATATTTTTTTTTAAATTTAAATTGTGTTTGTCATATTACATAGATGGGTTGTGTATACATATAACAACACCAATGTCATGTATACTTGTTGAAGAAGAGGTTTATGTGGAAAGCCATCTACAAGTAATGAAATTATCGGAGCCAAAAGGCTGAGGACCGCTATGTAACAACTGGCCACAATTATGTTGTATATACTGAGTGAAAATTTTCCATGTGTTTGACCGTAGATTCCTCTTTTCAAACTTGACTATACAATTAACTTTTTTTTTTTTTCAATTTTTCATTTTAACTTGAATATAAATTTATTTTTTTTCACTTGTATAATATTGTTTTTCAATTAAATATAAAAATAAGCTTTATTTAATTTTTTATTTTTAAAATAATAAATATATTATGTCGTTATTTAAATATTTTTATAACGTAGCTTTTTAATTACGATTTTATATCGAATAACTTGTAGCATACAAAATTTTTTTCGTATATAAATATACCAAAGAATAGTCGAGTATTGTTTTTTTTTTTAGCTATTTTATTCAATGAAACATGAGTGTTACGTGGGAGGTTAAAATGTAATTTTTTAAAATTTTTTATTAGTAAATTTTAATATAAAAATACCCCGGTGACAAGCAAGAAGCAACAAGGACATCATCAGATACACGCAGTTTAATTATTATATACTTTTATAGATATAATTTTATGGAACAAGATGTTACGGGAATAACCATTAGAGGTATAATACATATAGAAAAGGGATTTTCTAAAGAAGGCTTTTAAAAAAAATACTGTGTGTAAAGTATATACATTTTAATTTTTGAAAATGTTCAGTATGCTATTGTAGGCAATATTTTCGTAGAAAAAAATAAATTATACTAATTAAAAAATAATAAAAATTGATGGAGTGAATATTTTAATTAGACAAAGAGTAACAGTTTAATTTAATAATAATTTTCATTTAGTAATGAGTAATCTTTTTATGAATGGTTATTTTTCATAAGAGATAGTAAAACAATTGAATTATTATGGAAGACAAAAATAATAAAATGACGAATGAATCGACAAGGGATAACGAAAATTGTGCAAGTATTAAATAGGAGTTGATTCATTTCCCAATCTCATTGGTCTATTTTTATTTTAAGAATAGTAATATACAAATGTATGTTACATAATATTGAATAATCATTACATGATTAAATTTTACTATATGAAGAGCCTTATCAAGTTGTGAGCTATGCATGTTGGAATGAGCATAATTGTAATCGAAAATATTTTAGCTTTATCTAATTTATTTTTGTAAACGCATATATCATAAGGCACAATTGCTGTGTTAAACTTGCATAAACTTAGGCAAATTAATTTAATTCAATTTAATTCGTAATTTTTTTATTGAAATTAATTATTTTGCAAATCGCTGTCCCAGTTTAAAAGATCTCATGAAACCACGAAAAACGACCAAATATACACATCAAATGCTCATAAAATGATAATTATATTTATGAGAATTTGATGTGCATTTGTTTTTTTTTAGTGATTTCTATGAAATTTTTTTAATTGGGGTACTAACGAACTCACTGACTTCGACCGTATACGGGAAGCTATTCGCAATATATACAAAAAACCCATTTTTGCTATAATAACACGAAAAAAAAGTCTTATGTTTTTTTTCAGCGTAAATTATAATAATAATTTCAACAAAGAAGCCCTCAAAAATATTGGAAATTCTCGTGGATTCAATGAATTTCTTTAAGCCATTAAATCTTCTCATTTTGTTATACATATAACATTTCCTTCGAATCATTGAAAAATAAAATATTAAAATAAAAATTAAAAAATAAGAAAATGCATACTATATGCGAAATTCTATCAGGACATGTCTTAATTTAAAACCCAGTGTCCTAGTTTGGCAAGATTCTTTTCCAATTAATCTGATATTCCAAACTGACACATGCGGAGAAATTAGTGGAGAAATATGTTCTCCGAGTTTTCTCCGAAATCACTGATATTTCTCCGCATGGGTCAATATGGGAAAAATTCGGAGTTACCGAGGAAAACCTCGAAAAATATTTTCACGAAAAATGCGCAAAAGAGCACCACATCAGTTAAAAAATTTATAATGTGCTTTTAATGTGCTTATAATAAGGACGTTTTTTTTTTTATTGTGGTTATACTAATTTGCATTTCTCAGCTTTTTTAATTTATTCTTTTCAATCCTTTTTTTTTACTCCCTCTTTTATTTCAAACTGCTCATCCTGCTCATGACGTTCTTGAATCTTGACTCACACAGCCACACACAGGCCAACACATAGTCAAGTGTCAACATAACAAAGCAACAAAGTGAAATCGTACTATATTTTTAAATGACGTAGTGTATGTGTTTGACCATAAGTCTTGTGTTTTTCAAATGTGTTAATTTATTGACTACTCGATAATAATAATCAAAAAAAGTGACAATTAAAATTTTAAAGGATTATTCAAATAATTACGTAAGTTTTATTAATATTTTTATAATAATAAAATAAACTTTTTATTGAGGTTATGTATGTTATAAATAAATTGAGAGAATTTAACGGTCCTGACACACTTGTTTGTCTAGTGTACTTTTAATTTTATCATTTTCTGTATTATCGGTTGTTAGTTTCGATTCCAAATGTGACGGGTAGCGACCTCCAGCAGTCTCAGCTGTTAATAATTTCCACAATCGAAATCCGGAATTTGAATTTAAAATAGTACACGCGCGCGTGTAGCAATACAGTGTCTCAACAATTTCAATCGAAAAAAAATTGTAGATATATTTTTTCAATTAAAAATAAACTATTGTTCCTCGATTTGTAGATATTCAATAAATTTTTCTTCGTTTATTTTAATCATGAAATGGCAATGAGCATTCTTGTTGGGAGAAAAAAATATGTCTTTATAATTAATGTTCTATTTTGAAAGCGAAATAGTACGATAATTAATGAATTACTTAATTGTATGTATCTATAATTATTATCTATATAAACTCATGCGCAATATCACCTCTGACATTATTTCAAAATCTCATGAAGGTCACATGTTATCAAAAAAACTCTTGACGTAATTCTTTTGCCATCATTCAAAAACATTTAAAAATCGAGATATAATTTATCTTTTACTTTTGCCTTTCTGGGGTTTTAAATAATTTAATAATTTTTCTCAAATTTTCATCACTTTTTTATACACATTTTTATTTATGTAATTTTTTTTTTTTTTTTTTTCTTAATCAATAATACATGATCTACATTTATTAAACATAATCGTACTGATAGTCAATTAGGCTTTTATTTTACCTCTTTTTCTTGTTCCTTTTGCCATTTTTTTTTTTGTTTCTAAACAAAACCATATGTACCAAATTAAGAAAATTAAATAAATAAAAGTTTCAGGTACTGTTTTATTTGATATATAATTAAACCATTTTAAATAATCTTATGTATTCCATTGATGAAAAAATAAGATTAATATTCTCAATAAAAATAATAGTATAATCTCATGAAACTTGAAAAAATCAATTAACAAAGAAAAAAAAAAAGAATCAAGATAATTTGAGTTAAAATAAGTAAATAAATAAAGTGTATGATTAAGAAATAAAAATTTCAATTTTATAATTATAAATTAAATAAATTTCTATTTTATAATTATTTTATAATATCTAATAAACAAAAAAAAGGTACAAATAATTTCATGAAGGGTGCCTTTTTGTATCAATCTTGATTTTGTTCTTTTTTTTTTTTTTAAATGTCCAACTTTCTTCCCATGAGACTTCGATAATGTTTCGACTGATATTGCATTTGATAAATAAAAAAAAAATTAATATTTTCGATTTATTTAATTTATCCTGAATTTTATTATTAATTAACAACTAATTATTAATTTTTCCAGTTATATTTTCGTCTATTTTGCACCCTTCTAAACCATAAAAATCTACAGAATAAATACAAATGTATTCTATGAAGCTAGACAAAAACAAAGCAAAATAGAAAAAATAGATACTGTCAAATACTACACGTTTTCAAGCAAATAAGTAGGAAATAATAACTGCTATTCTTTTTACGCTTAAAAAAAAAAAAATATGATAACTTAATCATAACAATTAGATAAAACTAATATTTGACAAAAAAAAAAAAAAAATCATCAAATTTATGATTAAATAATCAGGCTAAATCATTTTTTTTTTTTTTTTGTTTTTTTTTTCTCTGTCTCTTTGGTATATATAATTTTGCATTATCTCTATTTAAATATATATGTATATATATATTTTTGAATTATTAATTAAGACGAATTAATTTTGTATACATTTTTTTTTTTTTTGTTTATTATTATGCACTGATAAGTGCATTTAATATATGGAGTCCAGTTAAAACTCATAATTTTCCATTCAAGTCTGCTCGTGATTGACGTTTTCGTCCCATGTTGCAAATCTTAAAATGACATAGGGCCATATCTGAAATGAAAAAAGAAATGGATAATTATTATTTTAATTACTTAAAAATTATCAACAATTTATAAGGTCAAGGTTTTTATTTAATATGCATTAATTTGAATGAGAAAAAAAATAAATATAAATCAAGTTTATTGATATGTGTAGTCAGAATAATTGTTAGTCAGTTGAGAGAAAATTAACAAATGATTAAGTTTGATAAATAAAAAAACATATTATTTTGTATATGTTGATGTTATTATTGAAATCATATTGACATAAATATTGTGTCCAATTTGACAGGCTTATTTTATAATCAATTATTAGATCGAGTATTGTCCCAGCAAGATTTTTCTAACTATTCATATAAGTCAAATGATATTTAAAAAATAAAAAAAAAATAAAAATATAAACACGTGACGTGTATAAAATTATGCTTTTATTTTTCTTTGTTATTTCATCTGTCAGATAAGTCAAGTGGCTTCAATTGTCATTATAAGCAATAGTCATTTTTTTTTTTTTTTATATTATTTTTATCTTTTTAATAATCTGAATGCTATTGATACTCAACACGGGTGGCTAATTGCTTCATTCGTTTTCATCATAATAATTTTTTTTTTTTCATTAATATCTTTAAAATTTCTCTATATTTTTTCTCATGTATTATTACTGATTTCATAAAATCTCATTCATTTATGAATTAAAAAAATTACTTGGTGTGAAAAATAAAAGTAAAAAATATTTTTCAGAGTGAGGTAGATTCAGCGGGAATTAGTTCAAGGTAGTTTTTTATAAAATGTAATGATAAAAAGTAAATAAAAATATCAAATTAGTGTTCTAAAAAAAAATCTATGAATTTTTTAAATATGAGTATATTGCATTGCTTTATTTATTTACTTACAACTTGTTCTTTTGCCCGAATTAATTGATCCTTGATTAACACGAGCACTTGGAATTGGTAACATTTCCGATTGTTCACCAGAAAATTCAGTTTGAATTGGTTGTATTCGATGATTTCTTGCCTTTGCTTCAAGCATTGCTTGTATTTCATACTGTGCTTCTTTTAATTCTTGTTCATCTTCAATCATTTCATTTTTTAATTCAGCAACTTGTTTTAGCCTTTGTAGCAACAACTGTAATTCATATTATTTATTTATTTTTTTTTCAAACAAAATATTTATATTAAAAATGTCGTTATAATTTTTTTTTGATTTCTTACAAATCCTTCTGTATCATCAGCAAAATTTTCAGCGTAAATCATACCAGGTAGTGGTTCAGGTTCACCATAACATGTAGAAACTGACAAAATTATTAACAAGCACGTTAAGTGCCTGCGAATTTTATTTGTCATAACTCTGTTATTCATCAGCACTGTAACAAAAAAAAAAAATCATAAAAAACGAATTTAATTAATTTTTATACTTCAATTAACTGTCGTTTTTAAATAAAAAAAAAAAAAAAATTAATCTAAAAGTAACCTAGCTTGAACTCACCCTTTCCCTTTATAATAAAAAAAATAAAAAAAAATAAAAATCTCATTACAAATATTCCATATCTCATAATGAATATTGTTCTTAAAAATTAAAATGCATGTCAGGAATTCGAGCTTGATCCAAAATCTAAGAAAGATTGATCTCATTAATTTCATCAAACTTCTAAGTCACGTATTCCTAATCTTCATTGACCCCCTCTTGATTTTACACAAGTGTATTCATTTTTTTTCTTCAATATAATAACAACAAATAATTCCTATATCGATTTTTTTGTATATTAATTTTACTGTATGACCTTTCTTTTTCTTTTTAAAATTGATTATGATGATATTCTTCGAGATAAATGTTGAACATTGAAATAATATTAAAGTATTGTTGATCTATTTAATTGTAATAAAATTTTATCATCATGATGAAATTACAGCTGTTACCACGCGTGTAATAGATCGAGTATTTCCACTTGTTGCTCCTTCATAAAATATCCTACCTTACAATAAAAAAAATATATATATCTTAATAATAATAAAAAATAATAATAATAATTTATCAATGAATGAGTTACTTTCATTGAATAGTATATTTCCTTTATTTATTTTCATGTGTAAATAGTAATTTGTATTTTATTTAAAATCATATGATTTTTTTAATTAACTCTATAAATTTTCCATGTAAATATATACAATATTGTTTACACTGGAAAAAAAATCACTTATGAATCAATTAAAAACTAGATTAAACTTACTTTTTTTATTCAATAAAAAAAATTAATAGATTTTTATTTTTTTTTTTCCTTTTGAGAATTATTATTGCCATTAATCAAAAAGTATTATTTTTTTTTATTGTAAAATAATAATAAACCATTTACAAATTGCGTAGAAATAATTTTTAATTGATTTGTTTTTTTTTTTTTCCTTATTTTTTATGAATGATGAAATTTGAATTGAGTAAACTATAGTTAAATTTTTTTTAACACTGATAAAACAAAAAAAAAAATTATAAAATTAAAAAAAATTATTAATATAATTTTAGTAATTCCTACCTCGATTGTCTTCTATCTCGTTTTATTCTCCGTTTAATCACAATAAATTGGTTTATTTTTTATATTTTAAATAAATTGACTTAATAGTTTATTATTTAATAATAAATTTATTTAAATCACTATATTATTATGAAAATTTAAAATAAAAAATAATTTTTTTTTTTTTGCATTGACTGATCAAAAGGGATGATCCACAATGATGCGTCAATGATTATTCGTCAAGTGAAGCGTTGTGGTCCGATGCGCCCTCTTTTGTACCCTCTGACACCCCACCTGCAGGACCGCGCATCCTCCCACCCACATGTTTATTTTTTATCCTTCATATACAACTCATTCATTACGTCTCATCTCAGGTATTTGACCACTAATCTTTCAATTTTCTGCCACATATCGCTTTATCGCTGTCAAGAAATTTATTATTATATTTTTGTTTAATTCTATTTTTATTTTATTATATATTTTATTTACTTTTATAAATATAATCTTTTACTTTTTCTTTTTCAATATATACATGTGTGATTGACACATACAACAAAAATTAATATTAATAGTTTTTTTTTGTTTAAATTCAATTGGAAATTAAATAAAATTAATAAAAATAAATTTTCTTTTTTTTTGTTCTTTGACAAGTAGTAATATCTTGCATTAGTCAGACCATAATGTAATTTTTTTTTTTTGTTTATAGATATTCAATTATTTTTTAAATTTATTTGCTTTATTTTAATGAAAAATTATTGTTTTATAGAATGTCGGATAATGAGCAACAGGATGAAAAACCATTTGCGGTTGAAAAAGCAAAAACTGGACGAGCTAAATGTAAAAAATGTAAAGCTGTTATTGAAAAAGACACCATAAGAATTGCAAAATTAGTAAATAGTCCATTTTCAGAAGGTAAAATGAAAGCTTGGCATCATGTTGATTGTTTATTTGATGTATTTGCTAAACAACGAGCAACAACAAAAAGAATTGATGATCCAGAAGATGATATTGACGGTTGGAATGAATTATCCAATGACGATAAAAAAATCATAACTGACAAATTAAATGAATTTGAAAATAACAGTGAGTTTATTATTAAGAGACTTTAATGCTTGTATTAATTTCTACTTGTATTAATTTTTTATTTAAATTATTTTTCAGCGCCATATAAAAATTTAAAACGTCAATCAACTCAATCACAAGCTGGACCAAGTTCAAAAAAAAAAAAGCCATCAAATGATACAGAAAAAACTGTCGATACATCTGACATATCATTAAATAAAAATGAAAATAAATCATCAAATAATCCTGATGACAGTTTTAGATCATTTCGAAGACTCTGTGTTGACATTGCAAATGCCAGTGCTTATACAGAAAAAACTGCTTGTATTAAAAAAATGTTTCAATTTGGATCAAGCGAAGGTACGTTAAACAACTTATCATAACCTACTAAAAATAAAACAATACAAAAATTTTTAAACTCACCAATAATATAACGTTTGTGACAATATTTAAAATATTTTTTTTAAAAAACTACAAAAATTTTTATCCACTTTTTAAGTCAATAAAGAGTTTTTTTTTTTTTTTTCTATTCAAAAAATAATCACTAAGTCATTTCCATTCTATCGAATAAACAATTAAAATATTTTAATTAATTTATTCATAAACAACACTTGAATATAAAAAAAAAAATACCATGCACTTTATTAAACAATTTAAAAAATTTACTAAAAGTTCAAAATAATTTTTTAAAATATAGTTTATTTGTTTAATTAAATATTTATTATAATGAAATTACTGCAATCACTGTATAACAAGTATTGACTTACCAAGTCGTTTACTGTGTCTTATAAGCATGACATCCCCACTTGTTGCTAAAATAAAATATCATTGTAGTAGTTTAACTATGACGAGCCCCCTCGTGTATATACATCAGTCAGCTTGGCACCAACAACAACAACTACTCCACTCTTCTCTAATTATTTTCATTCACATTGTCTTATCAAAATTTTTTTTTTTCTTCTGTTTATTCTATTTTTCATTAATTTTTGTTTATTTTCATACAACTTTGTTTACTTTATTAAATCATTATCTAAATATCACTATTTTGCATTTTATAATTTAAATTAATTTTTTTAATTCTTTAATGTTTACATGTATATACACGAGAGTTTTAGGTCGACGAAGTTCAAGTTCTATCGGTGGTGATATGATTAAAATTAAAAAATTTTAAGATATTCAATTATTGAAGATTAATTAACATATCAATATTGCTACAATGCCATTAAATGTCATTCGATTAAATATATTTATTTATTTTTATTAACTTTGATAAGTATTTGTGAAAAAAAAAAATTTAATTTTTTTCTCTTTACATTGATAAGTATTTAGATTTTTTTTAAAATACATGGCCATGTAAAAATATAACCTTCCAAAACTGTCATGGGTCTTTGAAAATTAATCGCAAATATTTTTTCACATCCGTTTTAAAATTATGCAATATATTTTATGACGCAAAATTCGAAAAAATTAATGAATAAAATAATAGTCATAATTAAAGGCGTAATAAACTCTTTTTTTTTTTTTTTTTTTGTTGTAGAAAGTTTCATGTAAAATTATATTCAAAATGAATTATTTATTTAATTTATATCTAATCTACTTAGTTTTTTTTTTTTTCTTTTAATTTATTCATTTTTTTTTTTTCTATATATGTTGCACAATACATTATACGTTACAATCATTCAGAGTGGTCTTGATATGATATCAATAATTTAAAGCTGATATATATAAAATATATAATTTTTATTTCTTTCCTCATTCAGGCTTTTAAATTCACACATATTTTTTTTTTTTTTTTATTATTATTTTAAACTTTAACACTCGGAATATATTATTGTTAATTAATTTTTAAATTTTAAATTAAACAAATAAATATTATCGAATGCATAAATAAATAATTTATTTATAAATTTTCCATAATTTAATTTAAATAAATTTTTTTTATCATAAAATTATTAGACAAACAAGTAAATATTTTTATAATTTTTACTGAAAAATAAATTTACTATTAGAAATAATTTTTTAACTTTTTTAAAATTTTTTTTAAATTATGTATTAGTAATTCAAATGAGAAATTTAAATTTTAAATTATTATTTTACTTGTTGAATATCCAAGTTACATGTATGTAGTTTTTTTAAATTTATTATCTAGCTGAGAATAATTCATTATTGGAGAATTTATTTGGTAAAAATTATACATAATAACCTTGACCTTATTGCCATTGATTACAACTGCATATATTGTCATAAATTAACTCACAACATTTAGATTTTGTTAATTAAATCTCCATCTCCATGTCTAATTTTTTTCAATAAAATAATTTGATTATAATTCATTGAAAAATTTTCTTTTTTACTTTCGAGTTTTTCTCTATTTTTTCTCTATTAGTAAAAAAAGATTCAGATATTAAACAGTTTTGTTAATTTAGTTCACTACTTTGTTTATTAATGCAATTTATAATTATGATATTTTCTGAATACATATATCTCGTTAGAATTTTTAATATGAAAAAAAAAGCAGTCAATGAAATATATCGTTTCGTAATTCATGAAATTAAAATTCAATTAAAATTCCCAATAGGGTTTATTGACTTGTGTTTATATTAAAATTGGTTGATTAAAATTATTAGCATTGAAAAAAATTTAAGTAAAATATTTTTATTGATTTATTTTCGTTGAATAATAATTAACAAATTATTATAAATAAAATTACAAAATGTTTTTTGTTTGTTATTTATATTGATAAATTGCACAATTTGAAAATTCTCGATTTACTCTCGCGTGATCATTTCCAAAGAAATATATATGATGTCATTGAAAGATTATTTACTATTTACAAAATCACGTCATACACATGACTTTTAACCCAATAACATATTTGCCATGATACTGTAATATATTATTTTTTAAAGACGTAATTTTTTAGTTAGGTAGATACACTAAAATAGGGTGAAAAAGAGACAAACAGATTGAGTCAATATGTCGCGTCATTAGCATATAATAATGTGGTATTTATTTGTGCTATGAAAGATATCGAGAGAGAGAAATTTTGATGCCACGCAGTCTGTAAAATAAATGTTGCATATTTATCCTTTTTTTAAAACAAAACAATGATATTTATTTTTCATTTATTTTATTAACTAACAAATGATGAATAAATAAATTTAATTAGTACAATAAAAATTAGAGACTTTTAATGAAATTTTATACCTTTTTATATTTTATTTTTTGTCAATTTACTTTGCTTGCTTACTTTCAATCACAATGTCATTTATTTCATTTGATAATTTACTACACTTAAGGAGGTTATGCAGCTATCACTTTTTTTTTTTTAAATATAATGAGAATTTTCTGAAATTTTGTACACAAGTAGATCTTTTCATTCTGAATACAACGGTGTAATTATTTTCTTATGTTGATCGGTTAAATTTTTTGTAATTAATTATTGAAAATAATATTTAACATTCAACCTTAAGGAGATTTCAACCATTTTTTTCGGATAAAAAAAATGATGAAAAAGTCTTGAAAAAAATCACACATATACTAGAAACCGAGTTTTATTAATTGCGCAAAAAATTTTCATATGTTGATTGGTCAATTAATGAGAAATTAATTATAAACTTTACAAAAATTAGATGTGGCAACGTATGGCATGTTCAAACACACACACATACCCGCAATCCCATATATTGTATACGGGGCGCAGGCGCTTTTCACTTTATTTTTCTACAGTGTAGCCCGATTTCAGTTTTGTCTGTTACGTCAGAAGCGCCCCTCAACACCCGCAATGAATTTGTGCATAACCCCCTTAATTGTTCAGATAGTAAAAAAGGAATATATATTTAAATATATTTAAAATACACATTTAACGAGACAAAAAAAAAGTAGTCAACTCGTGCAGATTCTCATAATCGTAAATTTATTAGTATTTTATTATTAATAGTAATAAAAAAAAAATTATAACAATAAACACTGTCGAGACATTGAATTTGAGTATAATAACACGCTCAATTAGTTGCTGTAATTGTGACCACCCAAGCATTTTTGTTTGTGTCGGTCTATTGCCCGATAAATTGAGAGTAATTATAACTCGAAAAATAATACAAACAAAAATCTATATACATATTTATATTAATTTTAATATTTTATATTTATTTGGCACACTTTAATTTCTATATTTTACAAATTTTTATTTTGACAATTTTAATATAAAAAATATCTTGTCATTTATTTCACCGGAAACTACGAAAAAACATGTGTTAATATTGAGATTATATCAATGAGGTAATGACCTCTTTTTTACCCTCTTAAAATTATGTAATATAAATATTTATTTTTTTTATAAATTAAACTAAATATATCATAATTATAAAAATCCTAAAAATTGTTAAAAATTTTTATATTATTTATATTTAAATGATAATAATAATCTTTGACCTGATAAACTTTTTTTTTGGTAATTATTTTTTTGATATATCTTTTAAATGCATGTGTAATAATAAAAAAACATATCAACAATTTGTGAAGGCACGTGCGATGTTTAGTCATTTGTACTGGATAGTTTTTTTTTTTTTTTAAATATATTCAATAATATGTATACAAACATATACCGAATGTGTTATTATCATGTTGTCTTATCAGCGTGTAACTTTCCGCGACGATTTATCCACGACCTTTCACATTCTCTACACTAGTGCATCCCAGGTTTTTTTTTTTTTTCTACTCATTTCACTTGGTTTAAATGTACAAATATAAGAAAGAGATATATAATTTATTTTTTTTTAAACGACAATAAGGGGAAATGAAAAATCACTAAATCATTAGAGGGGACATATTTGTGTCCAACCTCCAGTGATTGAGACAAAAAAAAAAAAAAAACAATATACTTGAAAATATGATTGTTCAATGATCAAAGACCATCACACAAATATTCTGTATACATGTGTATATTTTATGTGTTATTGTTTATTATAAACATACATATTTATGTTGTAAATTTAATAAAAAATTGATACAAGATATATCCAGTATTATTGATGAAGGAAGGACATTTCATAATTACTTGATATTTGATTACATGAGAATAATATAACAAAAAAAAAAAAATTCCAATGAAAATATATATAATTTTATTGATGAGTCATTTTACTTGGTATATCAATGATAAATAATTTTTATTATTTATTTAATTTTTTTTTTTTATAGATGGTTTTGAAGGCGACATATTGCTTTGGTGTAAATTATTACTTCCAATGGCTACAAAGAGGGTTTATCATTTACAAAGTAAACAACTTATTAAATTATTTTCACGTATTTTTGGTCAACATGAAGATGATATGCTTGAAGATTATGAAAATGGTGATATTGCTGAAACAATTATGAATTTTTTGGAAAAAAATACAGCTATTCAATATGCAAAAAAAAGTATTTTAACTTTACAAGAGGTTATTATTAATTTATTAATTATTTTTTGATAATTTTTTTAAAATCAATAATGCAAAAATTAATATGAGGGGTTATCAAAATTTCAATCATAATTTAAATCACTTAAATATTTTTTTATTTAACTTAAAATTACTTTTTGTTTTAATTAATTATTTATAATATTAAATAATAATAATGGCAATAATTAAATTTTAAAAAACAAGTAAAGTATAAAATTGTTTTTCTTGATTTTTATAATGACCCCTGTATGATTTCATGTGTCTTAAAAACTGTCTAAAGTCATCGTAAAACCATAACTTAATACATTGAATAACCCCTCATTTTATTGCAATTTTATCTGAGCTGTTATTCATCTTAATTTAATTACATGGAAAATTATAAATTGTCATTAAAAGGTAAACAAAAATATTCCATTAAAATTATCACAAATTAAAAATAATATTACATAAACAATCCGACATTTTTTTAACTTAACAAAAATATTATTTAAATATTTTTAAACTTATTTTCCAAATTTTTCTAATATTATTTTTATCTAATTAAATATAGGTTGATAATTTTCTAAATGAATTGACACAACTGACCACAGAAGATACCCAAACAGCAAAATTTAAATCTATCATTAAAAGGTAAAAAAATTATTTCTATTATTTTTAAAAAAATTATAATATATAAATTACTAATTACAGATGTACACCAAATGATTTAAAAATGATTATAAGATTTATAAAAAATGATTTACGAATAAAATGTGGTCCAAAGCATGTGTGAGTAATTAATAATATTTTTATTTGATTGGAAAATTACCATATGTGTATGTTTTTATTTACTTGTTTATTATTTGTTAGTCTCGAGGCAATTCATGAGGACGCATATCGGACATATCAACATTCAAACAATCTTGAGGAGGTTGTAAAAAAATTTACTAACAAGTCTGAAATACGTGTGAGTTCAACAAGTGCATCAACATCGGTGTCTGGTAAAGGCAAAGTTGCATTGATGACCCCAGTTTTACCAATGCTGGTGAGACCTTTATTTTTCATTCTTTTTAATTGAATTTTTTTTTTTTATTCTTTAAACAAATCTTTGATTAAATAAATTTTTTATTTTTTTATTTTTTTACAGGCTGAAGCATGTAAATCTGTTGAAATGGCTATTAAAAAATGTCCAAATGGCATGCTATCTGAAATTAAGTATGATGGTGAAAGAGTTCAAGTACACAAAAATGGAAATAAATTTAGTTATTTCAGTCGTTCCCTTAAATCAGTTATGCCACATAAGGTAAAAAATTAAATCATAAATGTCAATCATAAATGTCAAATAACAGTGCAAAGTCTTGTTCATAATGAATCGTTTACTTATTTAATGGAAAAAGTTTTGTCAGTATTAAACGTCGCAACCTTTTTAGGGAAAAAAAAAAATGAAATAAAATTTCTCCCTTTTGTTATACGTGATCAACCAAAAGTGATGTGAAATACACACTACTGCTTGGTGGATTACTGGAAAATCTTTGTATCATCATGAATTTATTTATTTTTATATGACAAAAGAATTTTTATTATGAGATTAATATTTAACACTGATAAAACATTCAACATGAAGAAAAAAAAAAAAGTTTTATCTTGTGATAACAGTTTGTTCGAATTTGTTGATATTTCGATTGATTTTTTTCTTTATATTTTTCTACAGTATACTTTAATTATTACTAAATGTTTTTAATGATTATTTTCAGGTAACTGATTTCGAAAAATTTATACCCAAGGCTTTTCCCAATGGTGACGATTTAATTCTCGACAGTGAAATAATCATGACTGATCGAACAACTGGACAACTTCTACCATTTGGCTCACTTGGTGGAAAAAAAGTTGTTATTTATTTTTACTATTATTTTATAATTCATTATTAATTATCAAAAAATTTAAAAAATATATTTTTTTTTCAGACAAAAGACAATCCAAATATAAATGTTTGCATATTTATTTTTGATTGTATTTATTATAATGGAGTAGTATTATTGAACAAGTAAGTAATTGAATAAAAAATAAATTTCTAATATAAATAATTTAATCGTCATGTATTATTTTAAAAGGACAATGAAAGAGCGTCGAAAAATACTGGAAAAACAAATGACAATAATTCCAAATCGTGTTATGCTATCAGAGGTTCAAGAGATACATGTAAGTATTGTCTTTAAATGCTTAAATATTAAAAATTATAATTATGCAAATTTATTTTTAAGGATCCACAAGATTTATCACAAATGATTGCAAAAGTTTTACGACTTGGTTTGGAAGGATTGGTACTGAAACCAACACATGTAAGTAATTTAATAATGAACAATTTGACTGAGAAATATATTATTGTTGTTTTTTTTTGATAGAGTATTTATGAACCAGGCAAACGACACTGGTTAAAAGTTAAAAAGGATTATTTATTTGATGGTGCAATGGCTGATACAGTAGATCTCGTTGTACTAGGAGCCTGGTATGGAACCGGCCGAAAGGGTGGTATGAAATCAATATTTCTCATGGGTTGTTATGACGAAGATAATGATATTTGGCTAACGGTAACTAAGGTACATTCTGGTCATGATGATGATACCCTTGCAAAACTACAAGATCAACTAAAAGATATGATTAAAATAAGTAAAGATCCATATCTTTTACCAAAATGGATTAAAGCCAACAATCGAATGGTTCCTGATTTCATTGCAAAAGATCCAAAGGTTAATTTTATATTTTTAAAAATTACAAATATTGATTATTTTATTTTTATATTGTTAATTATTTTTTAGACACAACCAGTTTGGGAAATAACTGGTGCTGAATTTACAAATCAAGGTTGTCATACTGCTGATTCTATAAGCATAAGATTTCCTCGTGTTACTAAAATAAGAGATGATAAAAATTGGTCAACTGCAACAACATTAAAAGAGTTAAAAGTATTATTTTCAAAAAGTTCAGATTCTATTGATTTTTCACTATTGGCACAATCAAGTGATAAAAAAAAGAAAAAAACAACTTTAGATCATTTTTTAAATATAAACAATGATAATTCAGTAGATACTGATGAACAATGTGAAAATAAAAATAATGAAAATGAAATTATTGATGTGGAAAATTTAATAATGAACAAGAAAACGAGTAATAATAATAGTAAAGCTGCTTTTCACGCAGTCATTGATAATGATGTAAGTTTTGTCATGCGTAAAATTATTATTTTTTTTTAATACAATTTATTTTATGGATATTTTATATTAATTATTTATTTTTTTACTTTTTTATTTTAGTCAACTGGAAATACTTCAAATTGGATTGAAGATCGTAAACCAATAAATGCATTGCCAGAAAATGCAAAGCCAAGATCTGAAAAATGCGACACTAAAGTTGTAAGTTTTACAAACTTTTTATTTTCTTTTTTTTTTTTATAAATTAAATTTAGTTTAGAGTTTACAAACAAGCTTGTTTCAACATTTAAAACTTTATTTAATTTCTTCTTTTAACTTTTATATTTACAACAATAATTTTTTTGTTTTTTTAATTATTTTCTAGAAACGAAAAGGAATTTTGAGTAAATTTTGTATAATTTTGGATGATGATATTCCAATAAACAGACGAAAAGTTTTGAAGCAAAAACTCACAACGTATCCTTTTTTAATAAATAAAATTATTATTATTTTATTAAATTAATTTTAGATCGTTACTAATGAAAAAGTCTAGAAGAATCATGGAATTTCGAGTAGTTATTTATCGTAATTTGTTGTGACTCATGTTCTGGCTAATATCTGGTCGATATAAAACACTACTGATATTAAAAATAATAACGCTGAAATTTTTCATAAATCCTTTGTCGAAAAAATAATAGAAATTATCAACCCAAGTTTCGAAAAATACTGATAGTAATTTCACAAATTACTTCTTTTTTTTTCAAGTATTTTCTCGTTTCATACATTTTAAATAAATTGCTATCTCGATAATTTCATTAAAAAAATAAACTACTCAATAATAATAACGACAATTGCTATATAATAATACTGACAAAGAAAATTTTCAAATACATTTTAACGATATTAAAAAATAACATATCTTAGGGGCACGCTCATCTTATTTTTTCTTGTTAGAATTTATCGCAAATCCCTCGAGTCCAACTGTCTATTTAAATTCCCTTGCAAATCTCTTAATGATCATCATGTTTTTTTTTTTTCAAATAAAAAAAAAAAGATCCAATTTCCATATTTCTTGTAATTTTCTTTTTTACTTGTGCTAAAATAATCAAAGAAAAAATTTTCTTTAACTAGTTTGTGATAGTCTTGGAGCGGAAGTTGAAAAAAAAAATAATTCACCATCGTCCAATGTTACACACATTATTCATGGAATAAATGAAATTACTATTTCAGAATTACGAGTAAGTTTATCTACTATTTTTAAAACTAATAAAAAATATATATACATTTGTTATTTAAATTTTTTGTATATTTTTATTTATGCTGACTTGTCGATACTTGGTCGTATCAGCTAGAGATACTACTTATACTCCAAGCTTGTATAATAGGATTAAAAGCGTTTAAACATTTTAATCGTATTTGTCGATAACATGTACACAATTAAATTATATTTGCTTCATCGTTATATTATCGAAAACTTTAGAAAATCACAAGTGATAGATAATAATTTTTCATTTATTTATCCTTGGTTAATTATTATAATTTAAATTTCACATTAGAATTTTATAAATATATTATTTATTTATCGACAATTTGTAATTTTATCAATTTTTTTTTCTTTGTAGATATATGAATTACCGTTGGCGAAACACGTAACTGAATCTTGGATTGATGCTATCGAGACAACGTCAATGTTGCAGAATGAGAAACGCTATGCCGTAACACTTGTTGGAGAATATTGCAGTTGTTCCTGTACTAAAAAATAATTGAATAAAAAAATAATACAAACATCAGGGAAATAAAAAAATTTTGATAATAAATAACACATATATTGAATTAAATTTTTGTACAACATTTACACAATGAAAATGAAAATTTTTCGATTAATCAGTAAATTTATTTGTGAACAATTTCATAGCATTTATTATTGTTTCGATTAGAAAATATACACATGGGAAATTTTTCTACTTACATGTGACATTTTTCTACATTTCTAATAATTTTTTTTTATTTATTTATAAATAAATAATCAAGCTGTAATTGTTGTTATATCCTCAGGTTATATTTTAATTATTTATTATCTTTTTTTTCGTTCAAATAAACCAATAATTTGTGTTATTATTTTCGGTCATAGTAATTAAATAAAAACCACAATATGCATATCATTTTATAAAAACAATAAAAATTAAATAATAAATTTATGTCAAGCATTGTTTTAACATTAAACTGACAAACAGAGTAGTAAGACTCGATGATTTTTATCGAATCAAAAGTGTGTTGTTGTTATACACTGAATAATAAACGTTGAGCACGTTTCTTTTTTTTTTTTCTTCCAATTATTATAGCTCTGTTGACATGATTTTACGATGTATATTTTAGATTATTTTTTCAAATATTAATTTTTATTTTAGTCATTGTGCAAGTACAGATAAAATGCAATAGTTATACAAATAAATTTTTCTATATACCTGTTGTGAGGTATAATTTTTTTCTTTTCGAAAAATTGTTTACTATTATTCGATAAAATCTTTACTATTATTTCATATTTTATTTAAGTCATTTAAATTATTTCTGGATATTTGTCACAAAAAAAAAAAACATTTTTCTACTGTTCAATGTTATTCATTTTTCTTTTAAATAATTTATTCTGATTAATTACAATTTTTTTAATATGCCATAAATATAACAGCAAGTATTTCAAATATATTTTAAATTTTTTTTATTTCAAGAGAGTTAAAAGGATCGATTTCCAATCAGTAAGCTTGTACACAATGCGATTGGATAACAATTTCGAATTACATTGAATGTTTTATATTCACAAAAGCTAGTATTAGTCAAAATAAAAGCAGAAAATTAAAAAATTAAATGAAAAATTAAACAAACATTGCAATATTATTATTTTATACATCAGACAAAAAAAGCTATGATTATTTTTAAATTCATAATGATATTTAGTAACGACAATTTAGTTGCTAATATAGTTATTGTCTCATCAAGGTGCTCATTTTCCAAAACAAGAAACAGCATTGAATGCACATTGTTTCCAGTATGTTCTTTTACGTTGAAGATCATTGACATCCATTTGACTGTGTAGACGTTTTACAATTTGTTTTGTAAATAAATAATTTATCAATGCTGTTTCAATACTTCCATCATCATCAACCAGCTGAAACGAAAAAAAATATAATATTTTAGCTTATAAACAAACAAATAAAAATATCATTTGCTACAAATATTTTCAATATTTTTATATAGATAGATTTTTATGTGTATAAAACGTGATTTGATTTTCTCTTCATAAATATATCTATGAAAAAATTTTTTCTTTTATAAATAAAAGATCAAGGGGAATACAAACGAGCTTCTTTGGAAGAGAAAAAATAAAAAATATTCCAAAGAGATGATGAAGACAAGGCGGTTCAAATGTATTCAAAGAGTCTTATTTATGTTTGATCTATATGTGCCATGGAATCGTTATGGTCACTTATAAGTATACCTTTTTATTTTTGTTATTATGTCATTATTATTTTTGTTATGACCTATGAGAATTTTCCTTCAGCTATATTAATTTGCTTTGTTTTAATTTTGGTTTTGAGTTTCTTTGCTTATACTTATTTTAATCTTGACCATTGTGAATGTATATTTGACTGAACAAATTTCTATTTGATATGTGATTACTTTTATTTGAAACATATTAAGTACAAATAGATAAATGACCTTTAACTGTACTTTGTTTTTATAATTTACAGTGTCCGTTATCATCAAAGACAAATCGATGTTTTTACTAATATGCCCAAAGTCAAACATCAAGATGAAATACACAATAACAAATATATATATACATGTATTTTTACCTTACAAACAAAAGAGACTTTTCATTTTTAAAATTTAAATTTATAAAATAAATGTATTCTTTTTCGTTCAAGTGATAAACATACTGCATTTGTGTTTATTATCATTAAAAGTATTAAAAATTATAAAGCTACAACTTTGTAAGCAATGGGCATCATTTGATTATTAATAAAAAAAACTTTTATAAAACATCTAAAAAAGCACGAGGACATATCTCTGTGGTGATGAGCCATTTTACAATTAACAAAATAAACAATGCTAATAACAAATAGTCATATCTTTTTAGATACAGGCCATTTTCATTTTGACATCAACGACATAAACCCTTACGCTATTTTTATTTTTTATTTTTTTTTATAAACGAATAGAAAAATAATTTTATTTTCATTTTTATAATATAATATTGTCGTTTACCATTTAATATTTGAAAATAAATAAACATACAATATTCTTCCTATTTATATATTAAATATTCTCCCCTAAAAATTTTAGAATTTCTCAAGTAATCACTATTATATTTTTCATTTCTCAAAATGTAATATAACTAAATTACTCCAGTAATGATTAGAATTGTCTCTTGGGATTAATTTTTTTTTTTTTTTTTCACTAAAGAATTGAAAGAAAACAAAAATGACTTGCTTTTCTATTATTAACAAAACAATAAAAAAACAAATGGTCAAGCACTACTGCTAATAAATTTTATAAAATTGTAAAATTTATAAATTTCCTTTTGAGGTATAATTATTATCACACCAAAACCATCTGGTATTTTCACATGTTCTTTTAAAATAATGAAAAAATTTATAAACAATATTTATTACCAGAAAATTTTAAAAATAAAAATAAATAAATAAAACATCTGCGTTGCCGAGAAATTAACGATATTAATTATCATTTAAAATAACAAATAACCAAAATATATAAATAAAATTTTAATGTTATTTATTTATATATTTTTATTTATTAATTTTATACTGCAAGTTGTACATTGGACATTTCATTAATGACATGTCAATCGATAAAATGAAGTGACACTTTACCTATTTTCAGCATTAAATTTCCAAAGGCTGTCATATCGATAACATTAACTCACCCGTGTATCAAAGAGAGTAAAAAACAGCTTAACTTTTATGCTTAAAATTTTTTTATTCTATTAAATTTTATATCAGTTTGTTTCAATTTAAAAAATTTAATCATTTCTCGCGAATATTGTGAAAATATTGACAAAATTTTATAAAATATTTCAAAATAATTTTAAAACTAAAAATAATTATTATATCAATGTTTTTTTTTCATCAAAAAATCTGTTGATATTGCACGATGTGTCCGTATCAAATTTATTCAAGCTAATCCCTCAGCTTTTATTATTATTAAAAAATCCAAATCAAATCTGATCAATTACATGATAATTTAATTTCAATACGTCAACGTATGCCGTCGACTTTCATTATTATCAAATATATTCAAACATTATAATATATATGTGTTTTTCGACAAGTGTTCGACAAGTGTTTTTTTTTTTATTGAAAACCTATATTTACATGTACAATTTGACGTCAAACATTTTTGTAATTTAATTCTACCCTTACAAATTTTATTCAATCTTTTTCAAGGAAAAATGAAAAAAATATTATAAATAATAATAAAAATATTAAAAAAAAAGATTTTACAAATATTTAGCAATTCTAATATTAACTATTTTCAATTTTTTCAATGTACTAAATTTTTTTCCATGTATGTGAGTTTAATGTAGCCACTTTTTCAAAATTTAACTTTGTAATATTTCAAAGATATTAAACAAATAAATTATGTAATATTATAAATTATTTATTTAAGGAATATTGACATTTGTTGTGTATCTTCTTCCGGGTGGGTTCTTGTTATTTATCTATTATTATTTTTTTTATATATATTACCATTTTTTTTTTAGGCTAAATTATTTCAAGGGTGTTTATAACAAACTTGATGTCACAAATCAAATATGTCACAAAAAGTTTATCATGTTAAATTTTGTGTTGACTTGGCTTTTATGTCAATATGTTGATCTAACACTTGGAAAGTGTCAGTGTCTATAGGGACACTAATCGAGTGATTTATCAGCATCAAAGAATTACCACAATATTACTGATTAGGTAAATAAAAAAAAACATCAAAAATACCAAGATTTTTATCATAATTGTTTTTTCATTTATAAATTATTTGATAAAAATTGTATTTAGATGTTTAGTAAATTATAATTATACAAAAATTTTTTTTAAACTCACGTCAAGCTCATTGAGAAATCTTTCTTTGTCCGCCGGAAGAGCAGAACAAAATCCAATGAATCCAATGATAAAGATAGCGATGTAAATGACTTTTCTGGACATCATCATATTTTATCTGCAAAAAAAAAATAGTGGTGGTTGATTCACTCAAGTCATCAATGAGTCATCAATTTTTAAAAAAAATCTGGTAAATTTATTTATTTGTAAAGTAATCGGAGCCTCATAATTGAATTCAAAAAATAATACAAATATAGAGTGATTTGATGAGAAAAAAATAAAGTTTTTTTAAGGCCATTGATGTAAAATTAACTATTACAAATTAATAGAATAATTCAAATGTAAGATAACATTGAAGAGGAATGAAAAATATAAAATATATACAAAAAGGAAATAAATCATTTAAACAGTTTCAAATTATTTTTTAAACAATTGTATATATTTTTTTTTATGTAGGAAGAGTTAATTGAGAATATTTTTTAATTTATTTATTTATTCATTTATTTATTTATTTACTTATTTATTGAGAAGAGAGAGAGAAAGAGAGTCCAACAGATCAAGCTCCAAGGCTACAATAAATGTTAAAAATCAAGTTTAAAATATGATTAAATAAATAAAACATATTGCCAATATTTAAATAAACATAAAAATTGATCATTATTATTAAAAAAAATAAAACTAATTTTTCTATTATTCTATTTTTAATGAATAATTGTAAAAAAGTAAAAAAAGTCTTGTAAAAGTCAAGTTTAAAAGTCAAATAAATAAAAACCAAAAACGCTTTATAAAAAACTAATTAAATTTATAGAAAAAATAAATAGATTAACAAAAAAATTCATTTAAAAAATTTACTATATATAATAAAATTAGGAAATTTATTTTTGATTAAATAATTAACGTTAAATGTTAAAAATTAAATGTACAATTTCCAGTTGATATACGTTAAAGGAAGCTACAAAATTATGTGTATGTATGTATATACGATAATAATATTTTATATTTAATACTCTTGTTTACGAATATAAATAAAAAATAAAGTCTCATTAATTTGAACTTAATTTTGTCATTTTTATGCATTGGATCATTGATGGTATGTATATATATGTATAAAGTGACATCCAGTCTAATATTGTATGTTGTTAATGTCGTTGTACTGACTTTGATAGCCACCGTACTTTTAATGAAAGTGCATATTCTACAGAGACAGCACGTACTACCCTTTTTTTTTTTTTTTTTATTATTTTTTATTTTTTTTTACTGTTAACCTGGTATATCTGTACCCATCCAAGCTTACTTTATATACATTTTTTTTTTTTTATGTAACTCATAAATTTGAATCATGTTGTGTTTTTATAATTTTTGTTACTTTATTTTTTTATAATTTTTTCTTATTAAATTTAATAACAATAATTTTTTTTTATTTATATTTCTCAATTTTTTATAACTAGACTATGACAATTTAAATTATTAAAAATATTTAAAATAAAAAATTAAAAGAAAAGATTTTTTTTTTTTTGTTTTTTAAAATTAAATTAAATTTAGTTTTTTTTTTTTTTTTTTTTCAAACAATGCGTTTAATTTATGTTAAAAAAATTATCAATTAATATAATTATTAAAAATCTTTAATATTTAATATTTCTATTAATTTTTAACATTAAATTATTTAATAAATAAATAAATAAAAAATTATAACAATTTTTAATTAACACCTTGTTTTTTTAAATAAAAAAAAAATAGTAAAAAAAACATTACCCAATAACAGCAAGATTTAAACAAAAAAAAAAAAAAGTCTACAATATAATAAAATTAAAAATATATAAATAATTATTAATGCATACCTTTGATTGTAATTAAAATGTTCAAAAAATTATTTAACAATGAATATTGTCAAACAGGTGGTTGTCTTAAATAGTAGAATATTTTTGAATAAATCAAAAATGAAATTAATCAAGTTATAATAAATTTAGTAGTACAAGTTGTCAATGTCGAGGACGATATGACGATAGCTTGCAAGCACGCGATCATTTTATATCCAGGTGGTGGATTGCGCGTTTCGTGATACTCGTTGTTTCTCTATTCAGTAAGAGACAAGGTTTTTTTTTTGGTGGTGGTAATGGTGTTGCTCTTGACGCTGGTGGTGGTGGTAAAAAAGCTAACCAACCGAGTAAAGAAACTAGTCGTTATATATATAAGCACATCAGCTTACTTTGACTCTACATATATACAATTTAGTGAATTCAACAATACTCTGACAAAATACCACACGAAGCAACAGGATAAAGTATAAAGAAAAATGGAAAAAAAAACTACCCTTATCTCTCTCCACGTGACCAATTATTTTTTCTCTTATATGTCAAGTGAAATAAGATATCCAGTACAAATATTTATTGTTCATTATTTTTCTTTTTCTCTTTCCTTATAAATTGGATATATATAATTTTTTTTTTTTTTACTTCATCAAGTTTTTTTAGCTTTTTTTTTTATGATTTAGTAATTCGAATTTATATAAACTTTGTTATATCTTTAATTTACTAAAGTATGTATCTTGGACAGGTTTATCAAGAGTTAGAATTATATTGATAACTTGAAATGTATTTAGTAATAAATAAGTTTAAATCATCAATCGAATCCCAAGTGACAAAACTCACCTCATTTATTGCTAAGCAATTTGTTGCTTTCATTATGAGTTTAATCATTAAACTTCATTTTCAGAAAGAGACTCAATTACATTTTTTTTTTTAATTATGTAACGTCACAATTTATAAAACAATGATAATTAAAAACTATTTAAAAATAAAGAAGAAAATAATTTTATGCTTGATTACATTATTTGTTTTATTTAAAAAGGTGTATTTTTTTTAGAGAAAAATAAAGTCTCTGATACAAATAAGGAAAAGATAAAGATAAAATTTCGAGTGATTGTATAATCTTGTGATTTTTGTTACTGGGACAATGATAAATTTTTTTCGAAATTTATTCCGACGGAGCTTCTTTTTCGTTAAAAGGATACATGATTATTTTATGCTAACATTTTATATATATAGGATTAACACAATTTTAGTATTTATTTTTTGATGAATAATGTCTCAAAGTAAAATAATAATAATACCTTAAATTTATTTTCAATTTAAAAATATATTTGAGTAATTGTATTTAAAATTTTTTAATTATTTTCGTCAAGTTAAAAACAAATTTTAAAATGAAATGAATATTTGAATGTATTTAAATTATATAACACTAAAAATTACGAAGAAGAAAGGAGGTGGTAGAAGGTAAAATAATGAGGGAAGTTTAAAATTGAAAAATACATTTAAAATAAAATGATAATTGTATATTGAAAATAAATTTAGATATATTCATTGGATTGTATTAAAAATATGTATTTATATTTACATTTAGGCATATAAATTTTGACTAATTTAATATCAAAATAAATAATTTAAATTGAGAAAAAAACAGCATGGCTTTAAATACTCCGGTAGTACAATTTAAGCAAATGTCAAATCCAATTTTTTTATTTTTTAATCTCCACGTATAATTATTATTAAATAACAAAAATGATAATTTAATTTATTGATTTATTTTTCATAATTATATTCAACAGTTTTAATTGGGAAAATATTTTAAATGTTTAGTAGGAAATGACATATTTCAGTAGTACAAGTCAACCATTGTCAGACTAAAAATAATATTTTTTTTATTTACTTTTAAAATACAGATTTAATTTTCATAATTATGTTTAATAATTTTACTTGTCTACTTAAAAAAGAAATGAAGGTTTTGTTTAATTTAAATAAACAACGTTTGTATATATATACTTAAATATAAAAAAAAAAAAACATTTGGAGAAAATAAATGGTTTTCATAACGTGATTAAATATTTATTTGTATCAAATAAATTTGATATTTGAACTACATAAAAAATGAAAGGTCAATCAATTATTTAAATAGTTTTTCTAGCAATTATTTTCATGTTTTTTTATTAAATAAATTAGATATAAATCTAATAAATAATCAAATGTTATGAAAACATATTTCCATGTATTTAAAAATAAATTAAATATTAATTTCTCGTGGATTAAAATATAATACAAATTTTTACACTTTGAGAAAATTATACATGCGTATTTTTATCATTTTAAATTGAATAATTGAAATTAAATTTATATTTTTTTTTAAATATCAAATAAAATCAATTTATTTATCAAGAATTTTTGTTTCTTTGGATTTTATGTAAGAAATACTTAATAAAATAAAAATAAAATATTATACAATTATTTTTAGAAATATATACAACTATATTGAATATTTATTTACAAATTGTGTTCCCCCTTACTTGGCTCAATATTTCAATTGTATTTTATACAATCGTATAGGGAAGAATCTACGGGATGCGTAGACAAAAGCTTGTTATGCGATGAAAACTTACGTAACTTATAAACTTGAAAATTTATTTAACAATTGAATAAAAATAATATACACAAGATATTATTATATATATTAATGAACAATTGAGCTTTTAATTTGTAATACTTTAATAGATTTTATTTTAGATTGTCTTTAGAGTCACGTGGAATTGTAAAAAAATCTCGAGTGTCAGTAGACCGTAGAAAATCAATAAATCGTATCAAATAACATTGCTAAATACGAGGATTAGATTGTTCAAATGCACTTTAAAATTACTACCTTTGTAATAATGTTCTTTTTAGGATTACTACCTTTAGTATTTTTCGCAACCAACAAATTACTTTGGAATTGAATATCTTTGTCCAACAGGTTGTTTTGTTGGTCTTTCAATTTACGTATTGATTAAATAAACTTTGAACTTTTCTATAACAAAAAAATAATTTAAATATCAAATTATTATTATTCCTCCATTTAAATGTACATAAACATATAAATATAAATTTTTTACAAACACAATGTCTTGGCTTCTCATTGATATATAATTTTTTAGATGAAAAATAATATATTTATTTGATTCAACAAACAATCTAGCTATACAAAAACAACAAATTCCTTTTCAAATTGTTACACAATTTTTTATTTTTTCTCTTTTAATATCAAGTTCACTGCGGGATAATCGATATATTTACAATCACAAATTGCTCATGAAAAATATAATAATAATTTTCATTTATTTGTTATTAAAATTGAATTTTTATCGATTTTTTTTTTTTAATTAAAAATATTTTTTTATCAATAAATAAGAACAGTGTTTAATTACGAAAAAAAATGATGATAAGCTTGTTTGATATTTTGATTGTTTTAAAGCTTAAATATTAGCTCTATTAAAAAGTCAATTTATATATAGAATCAAAAAACAATAAACAAATTTGTCTAGAAAAATTTAGTAATAAGTAAATAGTTAATGAAATTAATTTACTAATAAATTAGTTAGTTAATTTGTAATTAAATAATAAAGAAGAATAATATGTTTATTAAATTTTGAAAAATTTTTAGAACATAACAAAATAAAAATACCATATTGACGTCATCATGCACAACCTTTCTAAAGGATTAGAAAAATATTGAAAATTGAAGGTCAAAAAAAAATTTATAAATTGGCTTTCTAAATTTGTATGATTGTCTTATCTTCAATTTACAAATTAAATTTTGATTTTTATATCAATAAAAAGGTCTCAAATTTATATCCAAAATGTATATCAACAAAAAAAATCTACAATTTTATATTTCAGTTGAGTTGTAAAATGATAAAAATAATTTTTTTTAAAAATGTATATAATTTGATGTTTGTTTCATGATAAAAAAATTATTTATCAAATTATCATTTAATAAATATACCATCAGATTTGATTTTCCCATCAGAGACAAAAAGGAAAATTTATAATAATTTTAATATCAAGTAACAAGGTATGCTCTGCCGGTATATAATATAACATTGATTGCATTTAACAAGAGTCGAGCAACAGTCGATAAATTTTTTTCTACTTAGCATTCAACAAGTGTGATCAATTTTTTTCTTAGCTACATTTTTTTACCCGTCAAAATAATGATGTATATGGTTTTTTTTATTAAAAAAAAAAATATACTTAAATTTAGTACATCTTGTATCGTTAATGATCCGGAAATCGTCAGCATAAGTGAGTTGCGAAACGATGCGTGTTAAAAAAATATTTATAACTTTGAATATATTTTCCCCAATGCACACTATATCAATCTAATCTATTAGATAAATTTTTTTATTCTATAATTATGTAAATATTTATTTAAATAAATTTTATCAATTTCGATTTTTATTTTCTCCAAAGACAATTTTTTTTACACGCAAAAGTTAATTACATTGATATCGCTGGATCATTAAATTCAAAGATTACTATTTGAAGAAAAAAAATAGATTTTTCATTGAGATTGTTGATTGGCTGATCAAAGCCAGATATTTTTCTAGAAGTTAGAAAATCAACAGGGGGTTGAGTGCTACCGAAGAAGCCTTTAGACTTTCACACGTTAACGTTTTTTATTTATTTTTTTTATTTTTTTCCCAAAGTCCCATTATCCCTTAGCACCTCATACCATTTTGTTGATTGAATTTCAATGTACTAACTGTGCGGACAAACTTATATTTTTCTTTTTTCATTTATTTATTTATTTTTTTTTTTTTTTACTTGAAAACCCTACATATTTTACTTCATTCCAATTGTTTTTTTCAGCCTCTCACAGAAAAAAAAAAACATTCAAGTACCAAAAAAATAAATATACATTTTCAATTTAGAAAATTTTCAATGCTTAGTTATTATTTATTAAATACACAAGAGTTATTATGATTTTTGATGGATAATAAAAATAGATTGTTATGAAGAATTGAATAGAATTGACATGTTAGCAATTTGTGTGGACGACAATCATAAAATAAGACTGATATTTCCGTGATTTTGGCGCCAGACAAATCAACAAATATATATTGTGTAAAAAAAAAATTTATTATGTTTATTTGTTTTTTATTTATAAGTTGAATAAAAAACTAAAACTCATTACAAAAGTGGTTAATGAGTTTTCAGATGAAAAAAAACTGTCTATCATCATCAAACAAAATGGACATTAAATTACAAATATATATATTGTTTTTTAAGTAGGACTATTCTACTTGAAAATATAGTTCAACTTTTTCTTGATGAAAAAAAAAAATTTTAATTAAAATTAACTACTGACATTTACACCTGTTGACGGTGAGCTTTTTTTTTTTATTTTTTTATTTTCTAGAAACATCTGATGTGAATATTCTATGAATGATCTTGTGAATAGTTTATTTTAAGAATTTTCTATGAAACGTATTTTGGAGAGAAATTGCTTCTAGAAAAAGTGATATAAATTTTATGGATCACATGATTGATTGATTGATTGTTATGCTATTCATTCAGAGAGACAATTGTCAAGATTATTACTTGAGTAATTTAGTTATATTACAATTTGAGAAATGAAAAATATAATAGTGATTACTTGAGAAATTCTAAAATTTTTAGGGGAGAATATTTAATATATAAATAGGAAGAATATTGTATGTTTATTTATTTCCAAATATTAAATGGTAAACGACAATATTATATTATAAAAATGAAAATAAAATTATTTTTCTATTCGTTTATAAAAAAAAATAAAAAATAAAAATAGCGTAAGGGTTAATGTCGTTGATGTCAAAATGAAAATGGCCTGTATCTAAAAAGATATGACTATTTGTTATTAGCATTGTTTATTTTGTTAATTGTAAAATGGCTCATCACCACGGAGATATGTCCTCGCGCTTTTTTCGATGTTTTATAAAAGTTTTTTTTATTAATAATCAAATGATGCCCATTGCTTACAAAGTTGTAGCTTTATAATTTTTAATACTTTTAATAATAATAAACACAAATGCAGTATGTTTATCACTTGAACGAAAAAGAATACATTTATTTTATAAATTTAAATTTTTAAAATGAAAAGTCTCTTTTGTTTGTAAGGTAAAAATACATGTATATATATATTTGTTATTGTGTATTTCATCTTGATGTTTGACTCTGGACATATTAGTAAAAACATCGATTTGTCTTTGATGATAACCGACGTATAAATATAGGTAATGCGCTTGTCATCAGACAAAATCCGAAACCTCAGTTGAAGGACAGGTCTACCACCACCAAGCTTTTTGTATTCTTTTTTACTTTTATTAAAAATCAAAGAATACATTTATATCATAATTTTAAATATATAGAAAAAAATCGTCTATAAATGTTGGTATCTGTGTGGTACACACTAAAATATCCAATTTAAAACTTAAAAAAAAAAAATTTAATATTTATTATTTGTTTTAATTTAAAAAATATTTAGCTCTTTACTCAACTTTAACTCATCAAGAAAACTTAAAAGGGTATATAACGTACTTTAATCTTACGATGATAAAAAACACAAAAAAGGTTAAAGAGAAAAAAATTACAAAGCTATGCATTTTAATTCACTCTAATCCACAATTTAACTATGTCCATTGTTTTCATATCAATATACAAACATCGATTGATTAAATTATATATTTATACCCTCTTATTCATTACAATTTCTGGTTACCATAGGGGTGTATCAATGTCGTCTGTATATTTTGTTTTTTTCATTTTTATTTAAAACAATGACTAATTTTATAATTGTACAATAACAGTTATTGAGTTATATGAATTTCGATTCATCGTAAACATTAAAAAATAAATTTATTAATACAAAAATATATAATTTATCAACTTGTTTAATAATTAAATTTTAAAATTATTATTTCCACAAAGTAAATTTAATAATTTATTGAGCTTTCTTAAGTACACAAAAAAAAAAAATAAAAAATCATTTGAAGTAGATGATTGTGTGTACTTGGAAAAATTGCAAAATAATGTAAGTAAACGCGGTATGATACTTGAGAAAATAAAATAAATTAAGCGCTTGCGCGTATTTTACCTTTAGTGGGTGCGTTGTTTAGTATAAAACTAGGAGGTATAACGCTTTATTCGTCACATTGAATTTCAACAAAGTGGCGGCAAGCGGCGTGAATTAACTTGTTCATTAATAATTGTGAAAAAAAAATAAATAGTTATTTAAAGACATATCACACATCAATTTATTTATAAATTTCAATAAATATATATATTTTTTTTCATTTAAATATTAATTAATTGAAAAAAAAAAAAATTATAAAAATATTTTTTTTTTTAGTTTTATATATTGTTTGGTGATTTTTAATTTTTTTTTTATTGTTATTTGTGGTTTATTTAAATTTATAACGTATATTTATTGTATCGTAATAATCAACGAGTTTAAAAATAAGTTGTAATAATAATGGGAATGATTTTATTGCCATTTATTATTATGGCAACATTGTCAGCGACAACTACTGTTGCTCGGGTTTTTCCAAAAAGAACCATATCAACTGATTTATCATCATCAGATACCATTGATTATCCAGATTACAGTTTCAAGTCAGAAATATATCCAGTAAGTTATTTATTATATTTTAAATAAATTTTTTCTTAATTGATTTCTTATACCTTAGTTTAACATTTGATTAAATTTTGATGTTTTTTCTTTCGATTTTGTATTGAACTTTAAGTTTATAAAATTCATAGAAGTGAGATACAATTTTTTATTAATAATTTAGATGGAAAATAAATTTAGAAGATGTAAAAAAAAAAAAAAATAAAAGATTCATTTTTAAATAGTGGGGTAAATAAGTTTACCGTGCAATTTTATTTTCATAAAATCAACGTTTCCGTTTGAATATTATTTATATTTTTGATGAAAGCACTAACTATTTGACATCCGTAAAAATTGTGAATATATTTTATTCATTTATTTAATTAATTATCTATCGATTTATTTATTTTTTTAAATTTTGTTCGTCTATAGAAATTTGTAAAAGGTTAAAATCTCTAGATCACTTTTAGTTGAAATGACTTTTAAAATCATTAAAATCATTTTGAACCATAAAATCTAAAAATTAAGCAGAATTATTTTTTATTTTAATTTCTAATGATGATTATTCCATTTTTTTAAATTAATTTTTTGATAATTCTTACAGCTGATTCACTCAAACTAGAAGATTCATAAAAGAAATAATTTTTTTGTTTTTTTTTTTCTGATAAAAAAAACTGATTTATATTGCTTTTGATTATTTTTTTTTTCTACAAATATAAATTACCTTTTTTTTTATTGTTTATCGATAGTATTCAATTACATGAATAATCGAAAATGATTTTTTTAATTCTTTATTTATTTTATTCAATAATTTCAACTATTGAAAAACTTATTTTTTATTTAATTGATTATATAAATTATTGATTAATTTATAGGACCGAGAAAATTTATTTATCGATGGCTTTATATATTTATGTTATGAAATGATTGATAATAATAATTCAATATAATGTTCGATCATTTAATACAGTTGCGTAGTTTAAATATCACTCTCATGTCTGATGAAAGCCTGAGTTGTTCTACTTACACCAATGGAAATTACAAATACGCGTCATTTAAAGCTATTTAAAGTTAATCGGCCACTAAAATAACTGATTTTTAATCCTCTAAAATTTTAATATATTTTTAATCTACATTAATTGATAAATAATTCTACTTATAACGACGATTCGAACACAGCTATTTAAGAAACTTCAAGTTTAATTTCTTCTTCAGACGAAAAAATTATGTTTAGAGTAAAATTTCTCCTGATTTTACTTTAAATTTTTCGAAACATTAAATCACAAAGAAAATAATCTAAAAAAATTCATTTACATAAATTACAGTTACAGAAGAACATCCGGAAATTAATCAGGAAATTTTCTGTAAGGACATTTCTGTAAAAAAAAAAACTTTTTATTAATTTAAAATTAATTGAACTTTATATTAATTATATTTATATTTATTTGACATTTAGAAAATCATTTTTTCAAATAAATAATAAATAATAATTTCTTATTTATTTATTTATATATTTTAATTAACACAAAAAAATATTTAAAAAATTATACTCAGTGCATTATTAAGAGCAAAAAAATTGCAACAAAATAAAAATAAATTTTTTAAAAAACCTATAGTAAATAGATTTTAACATTTACAATTTTTTTCACATTTATTTTATGAACTATATATAGAAAATATTCAAGCCAATGCAATGTAACCTTTTGTGTAAAAAAAAAAAAATACATTTCTTTGTAATAAAATACTCGGAAATTGCTTTGAATGTATCCAACATTTGGCTCTGTAATTCGAGTGAGTGTTAACGTATACATACAGGATCACTTACATCTCTAGGTTTTTATTACGTGATTGATAAAATACAAATTGTGCAGGACAAATGAATAATACATATACACAAAATAATATAAAAAAAAAAATGATAATAATTAATTTATGATAGTTGAGAAATAAATTGAATTGTCTAAATTGTCTTGGTATTAATTTCACAAGGGTTTGTACTTTTGATGAATGATAGGGATGATTTTTACTAACTTTTTTTCACATCCAACTATAGTGACATAGTCTCACGGGATATGGAAAATTATTTTACTCAATTAAGAAAGAAAAATGAGTACAATTCAAATACAATAGATGTTTTTTTTTCTCTTCATCACAGCGTGACATTTTTTCATAAAATTTCATTAATATATTTTTTATTTATTTTCTATTTTATGATATTAATATGACTATTATTATTTATAAAAATATTTTCACTAAAAATTAATGATAGTTATTATTAAAAATATCTAGTTTAAATTTTTTAAACATTTCGATAAATATGTGTCGCATGTAAAATCGATATTTGTAAATGAAAAAAAAATTACATGCAAACGCTAAAGCGATATTTTGTGCGGGGGAGTTAACTCAATTGCCAATATTGACTAACAGCCAAAAATTGACCACAAAATTTAACAGTTTTTATTTTTAATTGTCAATTTTAATATAAGCAACTATTTTTTTTTTACATTATTCAATTAATATAATTTGTTTTTGTGCAAATAAAAATTACTTTAATGCGGCAAAAAATATTTTTAATTTTTATTTTAAAATTAACACGATAAAAATAGTTAAAAAATAATATTGATATAAACAAAATAAAATTTTTAACTTTCTTCAATAATTAATGTATAATTATTTTTGATATTTTCGATTAATTTTATATTCGTGGGTTTGTACTGATTGAGAATCATGATATCAAGCATCAAATATTCATCCAAGGTTAGCTAATATTTATTTATTTTATTGTTTTTTTATTATTATTAAAAAAAAAAATAGAAAAAAGTAATGATACATATTGGATACAATAATAATTTATAATGGCGAGATTGAAATTAATATTAGTATCAAGCATTCAACAAACATTACTTGATTATTGTGTGTAATTTTATTTGTACCCGAGTGACTTTTCTTGTTAGCGTCTTCAATATACTTAACTTTGTAAAGAGGCTATCATAAATCCGTAGGGAAATCGCAGTTAAAGTGTATAAACAATCTACACTTGTTTATTTATGTATACATATATTTGCAAACACTGTGCTTATCAATGTTTACATATCTCAACCTAATTACAACATGACATTCACACATTATATACTTCAATATTTTTTCAAACTTTATTTTCTCTATTTACATAATTCAATAAAAAAAAAAATCATTTTTTGATGATTAAAATTGATATATATTTATTGTTGGATAATAATTAACTATTAAACTCTAATGCTGAAATTTAACAATAAAAAAAATATCAAAAAATCAATATTAATTTGAAAATAAAAATCTAAATTAACATTTAAAAAAAAATTAAATTCATATATGAAAATATTATTAATATATTTACTAAGTAAATAATTAAAATTGTAAAAAGATATTTCTAAATTACAAATAAAATTTAGAAATTAAAATACAAGTTATAAATGAGGTAAAAAAATTAATTACAAAGTTAAAAAAAAAGTAAAAATAAAAACGTTTTTTAATGACGTCATTGGAGATAGTATACAGAATGACCTGTATATTTAAACTAAACAATTACATATAATTAAATTTAAAATAATGAAAATGGACATCTTTTGAATACTTAAAATACAGAGCACTGTTTTGTATTTTTTATATATTTGTATTTTTCTAAAAAAACCATTTAAAATATTTATAAGATCCTTTTGAATTGTTGACAAATAAATTATTGACTTCATTAAAGTCGTTTTTTCTTTCATTATATATTGTTAAGAATATCATTATTATTATCGTTGAAGACACTGGTCGACAATTTCTTGCGATGATTGAGAGAGATAAGGTTTTAGTGTGGGTGCGTTAAAATTATTGCTGGCTATCGATCATTGTGTGTTCTTCATGACAAAGACCATATTATAAAATCATTATTTTTATTAATTATAATTATTGATTTTTTTGTTTACAAAAAAAAATCAATAAATCATTTTATTTTATTTGTATAATTTTAATTAATATATACATATTGTTTAATAAAAAAATTTATTATTATTATAAATTACATGAATTTATTAATTCTCATTTTCTTTTATTAAAATTAAATTAAAATTCCAAGATTTTTAATAATTGTAATTTATATTTGAATAAATTATTATATGTATATATTTTTTTTTTTTTTTAATGATTCAGGTTGGAACAAAAAGAGCTGCTCTTTTACTTGACAGACTGATGGTTGCACTTCAAAAAGCAGTTGATGACCAAGGCATAGGTGATTCTAGAGATGAACGTGGTCTTAGAAAATCCGAGCCAATAATCGAAATTCCAAATATAGGAGCATTACGATCTGGAAGTACCAAAGTAAGTAATATTTTTAAACTAAGTAACAATATCATTTCAATTTTAAATATTTGAATAAATAGTTTACAATTATTTGTATCAATTAATTTTATTTTGAATTTTTTAGATGGATCTTCAAAGACGAGGTCATGTTAATAACAGTGTATATTGGCGTTGTTATTTTAACGCTGTAACGTGTTTTAAAAAAAAGTGATAAATTTAATAAATACACAATATAATGACGACATAAATTTACAATTTATTTTATCATAACTGCTCTTGTAAATCGAATATTAATGTATAATATATTTATTTTAAAATGCATGGATATGTCTCATGGCTTAATAATCAAAATTTTTGATGAAATAATAGCATAAAAATTACTCAATAATAAAAAATATTAAATATAAAAATTTTAAATTTATGAAATAATATTCCTCGATATAAACTTTATTTTTATTTTTCATCAAATTATTTTAATATAATTCTATTGATTATACATATTGTTAAGATTAGATTTACATATTTTTTTGTGTGTGTTTTTTTTTAAATCGATTTAAAAAAAAAAAATAAACAAAAGTGTTATACAAAAAGCAGTATTTACTAAATTGTAATATTTTTATTTGTTTGAAGTTTAAAAAATAAAATTTCGTAACAATGAAAAGTTTATAATGAATATATTTTTCACAATAAAAATCAACAATAAATACCATGTTAATTATAATAAATCTATTAATAGAAAATAACTTGAATTCCGCAATGGGTTCATTAGAAAAACAAAAAAGAGATATTCTAAAGATGATGTTATGATAACTGTTAATAGATTTTTGATTTTTAGGATCATTCAATATAAAAACTTTTGCAACCTTTCGGTCATACGTAGAAAGAAAACTACATCAGCTTATGTTTTCTACGCTTAATTTTACATTTTTTTTTTTTTTTAATAATAAATTGTATAAAATGTTTTATGAATTATTTATATCATCGACTTTATTATTATTAGGCTGATAAGCCTAAGCTTTTTGGTTTTTTTACCAAGAGGCCATCATTGCCAGAATTAGTGACACCATGACTACGAAATGTAGTCAAATTTAACACAAGTACTACACTTACTACACTTTATACATAACTATAAGGACTATACCAACAAAATATGATGATTACACTATTTATTACTTTTATATCAATTTGTTTTTTATTATTTTTCGTCAAATAATTTTTTATGTATTTTTTAAAAATATTTTGTGGATATGGAATTTAATGATCAGTTAATATAATTTAAACATACATGGGTTTGTTGTTTTAAGCCATACATATATACCATAATATTTAGGAAGTTGTAAATAATACGAAATTAAACAGTTTGTATTTTTTATAGTAAAATAAATAATGCTCGGTCTTCGATGGGAATTCTTTTGAGAGTAGAGCCAGTCTCTATGTGGAACAAATATGTGTAAAATATATATGAAATATATACATATAGAATATATTTGGAGGTATAGATTTTCCATGCATATATATTTTATATATATTTTACACTTGGAATTTTTTTTTTTTTTATAGTAATTTCAGACACTCCACAAAAATTAAAACTTTGAAAATTCGAAAACATGGAAAATTTTGGTTTTTTACCGAAGGGCTATTCATTGCCAGAATCGCTGACACCACGACTACGAAATGTAGTAAAAAAACACAAGTACTACACTTGATACACTTTATATACATAATTACAATTACTACACCATCAAAATATGATGACTTCATTATTTACTACATTTTAACTATATTTTTCAAGTTTTTTATTAAGTTTAAGAATATTTCTTTTCACATTTCTCCACCTCTGTATTTTTCGGAGAAAAAAATTTTCTACTTATTTCTCCGCATTGGTCAACATGGGAAAAAATCGGAGTAATCACGGAGAAACTCAAAGTAGTAGCAAAAAAATTCCGAAAAATATTTTTGCAAAAGTTGTAGTGAAAAAAGTACAAATACTACATAACTAAACGTGACTACTCCTTGACTACATGCTACTGCACCATAACTACACTCAGAATGACACCATGACTACACCAATGAATAGCGTTTTATACCATTGTCAACAAGCGTTAAATTCATAATGTTTTTGGCAGCATTTACATCTCTATTTGATACAATTTTACAATTTTTACAACATACATATCTGTCTGGTGATATACTAACGAAGCATTTTTCTCCACAAAAACAACATGATTTTGTAGTGTTATATTCATTGACTAATACAATACAACATCTGAAGATTTAAAAAGTTCTTGAGTCAAACGACATATTGGTGCCTGGACATGTCCTTTAATACCTGATGGCATCTCAACTCTTCCAATAAAGACAAGTACTTTTCCATTATTTTGTGGTAAGTTTATACTCTATTTCGTTTTTAATTCTTTTTTCTTCCATTTGTCCTAATTCCTTCTGGTAATATTGCAATTGCTCAAATTAAAAAAGAACCTCTATATAGATTGGTAGATTATATATAGTTGGTTTTTTCATTTGGATGATAATTTCGTTGACCAAATTTTATATAATTAATAAATCTTGCTACTTCGTGTCTATCATTAATTTTAGCATTCCCTGAAAATCGTGCAATTTTCCTTCTTTCAAAGAATAATTGAGCTTTGACCATTTCAATCGGTATTTTGTAATATTAATATAATTACATGGATCATAAACATTAATATCTCAAATTCGTTAATTTTTTTTAAATCTTGAAGATATTTTTTAAGTTTATCATATCCCAAATTATATAATTTATATTTATAATCATACTGACCAGAACCGGAGAAAATGCGGACAAAAATCGGTATAAGTCGGAGATAATCGGAAAAAAATGATTTTTTGTTTTACTCCGATTTTTCTTCGAAATTTTTATTCAACAATATACGGAGAAAATCGGAATGAAGCGGAGTAAATCGTATAGAAATTCGTAGAAAATTGTAAAAAATTGAAGAAATCATCTTCACCAGAAGAAATGAAAAAAATAATCAAAAAAAAACATCATCAGCTCAATCGTCTTCTGGTAATATTGCAATTGCTCAAATTAAAAAAGAACCTCTATAGATTTATGTCTTAGAAAATTATTATATTTTTTTATTATTATGAACGACAGATCTATGATGTATCATTTTTAATCAAAATTCGAATCACTTGCTAAATAAATATAATATTGTTCATTGCTACCCAGGTAGAAATAAGAGTCAATTTTTTGACTTCTCATATCAAATTATAACGTGTGAAGTCAAAAAGTGACCTCAAATTGACTTTAATTTCTACCTGGGTAGTTATTCAAATGATTCTTATGATATTTTTGCATTTTTTTAAAAAATGAAATTAATAATTAAATAAATGTTATAATTATCATAATTAAATTTAAAAGATAATAAATAAAATACACTTGATAGACATTTAAAAAAATATATCATTATTATTATTATTATTATTATTATTATTATTATTTGTTTGAAGAAAAAAATTATACAAATAAATATCACTCAATTTCAATTTCAATATTTGTTTTTTATTATGTAAATTTTTTTATATAGAAATAACATTATTCCAATTTGCAAATTATTCCAAATGTTTAACAACAATTCCAGCAGATAGTTTAACTCAACATGACTATCTGAGATATGCTTATTTACAACATGATAATATTACGAAAATAGCACCTGGAGCATTTGCAAAGCTACAATTGACTGTGTTAATTTTAGAATACAACTATCTTCAAAAACATGATATTGAATAAACTAAAGTGAATACTTGGGCTAATTATACAATATGTGGTCATCAATATCAATTGATATGTTAAACTGTAATTTTGAAAAATTATTTAATTAAAATATTTGACAATCTGGGAGCTTGACATTTTCGATTTTTTAAGTCGGTAAAATTTTTGAATCAAAGACTTGAAAATACATTTCACTTTTTTTTCTATTGAATAATTTTGACCAGGTATTGTTAAAGAAATTTTTCTAATATGTTAGCCTTGAAAAAAGAAACCTGCAGGGTTCATGACGGTGTCTGTATAGCAGATGAGTAGACAAAGTTAATTTTTTTAAAATACATTTGGAAAATATATATAATGGTTTTCGGATAAACTCGGTGTTTAAACTTCATGGTTAATTATACGAAAAAATGTATAGCCTATTGTATCGAATTCACCAAAATTTAGCAATAAAAATTTTCTTAAAATTATGAAAAAATAAATTTTAAAAATACTGTTATGTTGTATTTTAATTCAGATAAAAAGTCACTCTGTTTTGAAATTATAAACCAAAAGAATTTTCAAAATTGACAAATAAATTAAAAATTCAAATATTCAAAAAATGTCCTGTGTATTTTACGAATAAACACGTTTAGAAATTATAAGTTGACTAGATTTTTTTCTACAAATATTTTTTGAAATCCAAAGAGGTCCCCATGGAGAACGTTTGCAAATATAACAAATTATTAGGAGTTATCTTTGTCATGGTCCATGAAGACCAGAGAACCTCTAGGTCTCTTAATCCCCATCAAACTTTCTGTTTTCTAGTCGTTAAAAATTTCCACGAATTTTTTCAGAACTACAATGATTTTGAGGACAGGTATATGAAAATACAAAAATCAAGGAAAAGAAAACTCAAGTCTGTGTATTATTATATGGATTGAAAATATTTAAATTGAAAATTTGAAGGTTTATCATTGTTTCACTTTAGTAATAACAAAACAGTATTTACAAAAATCAATAAAAATATAGAGCATCGTATGGATGACTGCTGTACCATTGACTGGAATGAAAAAAAAATTTAAAATAAAAAAAATTGGCCCATTAGATGCAGCAATGAAAAATACTGATGACTTAATTAAATTATTAAAAATTGTATTTCCAATGAGACCACAAACAACTAAAGATGATAATTTTATTGATAAAAATACTATTCTATCTGAATAACCAACAAGTGATATAAATTTCCACGAACACACTTGCTACTCTCACCACTTGTTGAAGAAAATTATTCATTGCCATTACAAGGTCTTCCACCCCCTACTTTTTATATTCTAATATTCATTGGAACATTAGAAAGACCGACTGTAACCAAATTCAAGCCCATGGCACCCATTGGTCACCCCCTAGGCCATTGTTTTCCAGCCGTTTACATACATCCGACAAATTCAATGTGTACCTGGTTGGAATAAATTTACCGTTTTTCCATTTACCTAAAATGCTGAACCACTGACATGTATTTTTTTCTCTGGGCTTATATTTTTTACGACCAGGTAGAAATATGCGCAGAAGTCAATTTTCGTATTTGAGCTCTTAATATACATGTAGTGTTAGTCTCCTGTGCTGAGCTGCATCTCCTGGCATTGATATTTGACCATTGCACTGGACTGTCTGAAAAACACTCTCTAAAAATGGCTAACTCTGTAAACTTTTTATTGATATTTATTATCACAAATTGCATTATTATTCATGTAAGTACAAAAAAAAAAAAGTCATTAATTTATAAAAACAAGTTTCAAGTCGATTTAATTTATTTATTATTAAAAAAGTTGTGACAAATTAGACCTGAAAAGTTAATCCAAATAGAAAAATTATTAAACTTTATTTTTTAATTTATTGAATAATGATAATTGGATATAGTTTATCTGGAAAAAAATATGTCGTTTTTGATTCATAATCAGGTATAAGTGTCGGCGGTAATTTATTTGATTTTTTCAAATATTTTCACAATGTACTAAGTTTTTTTTATTTTTAAATAAATTAATAATAGCTTAATTCCAGATTGCTGGTGACGAAATATCTGTCGATGTTGAACCACAAAATTTTCCCAGCTATTGGAAATATCCAGTACCTTTTTATGGTAAGTTTACAATTTTAATACATATTTATTAATAGGGTTGTCATATGTTCTTAGTCCCAAATCAGAACATTTTTTTTTTAAGACCCTTCCCACCCCTCCGAAGTAATTAAAGAATTAAAGAAAAAAAAATTTATTTATTTATAAAGTAAAGAAATTATTATCAATATTATTATTTATAAATTGAATAAATTATTTATTTATTTATATAGTCTTTTAAATTAAATTCAATTCATTTTCGTATCTTTGAGTGTAACTAAATTTTTTCTAGTAAAGTCTTATTTTTTGTATTTATAATATATGACATGACAAAAGTCACTACATGAATAATTATTAAATTATATATAAAGCAATTATTTATATTTTTTCACAAGGAATTTGTTTTTTTCACTTGATAAATGTCTAGTTCGTTCACCAATCAATATTTTCAAACTTTTTCTTTTTCCAACTTCAAGGAAAAGACAAGAACTATAACTTGTACCCTCAATAATAAATTATTAATAAATTATCAATTCTATTTTTAATAATAATAATAAAGTATTGTAATTTGAAATTTTGAAGTTAACTATATTTTTTTATTATTATTATTGAAGTACAAATGTTGTTTTTATATCAGTACACATCAGACCACGTTAATCTCTTTAAAATGAAATAAAAATTTATCAAAGTTATTCCATTTTAAAAGCACTATATAATTGTTAATTAAAAATATAAACAAACAGGGATAAACGAGACGTAATTTGTACCGATAAAAGTAAAATTTATACCTGAATAATAACAAAGTATGGTTAATTAAAATTCTGGATAGGGCTGGCATGAAACAATGCAATTGTTTCAATAAAATTTCGCATATGATAACCCTATTTATTAACAACAATAATTTCCTAAATAAAATAAATAATAACTTAAAAATTATTGTTTTAGAAAGGGAAGGATATGTGAACAGTTTTTTTTGTATGCCGATAAAAAATTTTTACGATGAAAAAATTTGTGATTTACTTGAAAAAAATCCAATCGAAATCAATAAGCTAAATATTTCCAATAGAGAACTAACTCATTTGCCCAAAAATCTATTTTATGGATTTATTAATTTAAAAGAACTCCATATGAAAGAATGTGATGTGGGATTCATGCCCTCTGGTATTTTTAAAAAATTATTGAACCTCACATGGCTAGATTTGTCGGATAATAGATTGCAATTTTTATTAGGAAATACATTTGATGGACTTGAGTCTCTTCAAACATTGAATTTATCAAACAATGGGTTACAATCGATTAATATTGATGCATTCTTAGGATTGAAGAATCTTAAAACATTATTATTAGATCAAAATTATTTACAAATGTTATCAAGTGATATACTCATAAGCCTAAAAAATATTGAAAAATTATCAGTGACATCAAATCAATTGGAAAATCTTGAAGATGATGTATTTTGTAATTCATTGAGACTCAAAGAACTTGATATAAGTAATAACTATATAAAAAGTTTGCCGAATAATGTTTTTCATGATCTACATGATCTTAAAAAAATATCGATGTCTTCAAATAATTTGATAAATCTTGAGAGCGATACATTCAAGGGTTTGAAAAATCTTCGTTATCTTGATATGAGCTTCAATAAAATTAAGACATTATCAATAAATATATTTTCGGATAATAATAATCTTTGGGAGATCAATTTCAGTTCAAATAAATTGATTGGTATTGAGCCTGGTTTATTTAACGGCACAAAAGAACTTTTGTCAATTGACTTTAGCAATAATAATTTAACAACAATTCCAGCAGATATTTTAACTCAACATGACTATCTGAGATATGTTTATTTGCAACATAATAATATTACGAAAATAGCACCTGGAGTATTTGCAGAGCTACAATTGAATGTGTTGAATTTAGAATACAACTATCTTCAAGAACATGATATTGAATCAATTAAAGTGAATACTTGGGCTAATTATACATTATGTGATCATCAATATTAACATAAACTGTAATTTTGAAAAATTAATTAATTAAAATATTTTTTTCTAATAATATGTTGCTTTAAATTTATTCATTTTTTTCATTCATGATTTTTAATTGCTCTGAATCATTTCTACCAGAATTACATAAAGGTAAAAAATTATGTCGAAAAAATTTAATTTATCTAGCTGTTATTTAAATTAAAATCAACAAAAGTAAGTATACGATTTTTTTTTTTCAATTTCAATTGTAAATTAACTATTTGTCCATTGAAAAAAATTTAAGAAATGTAAAACGTTATTTCTACCATATTTGATCTTATTTCATAATAAAAAAATGTTTATTGACTTATTTTATTTAAGTTTATTTATTCAAAATGGCATTTACTATAAATTAAAAATTATATTAAAAAATAACATCAATTTTATGTTGGCCAACTTGAGTTCATGTTTGAACTATGCCAGCTGCTATTATATATATATAACAATAGGGAAATTTGTTTATTAATTATTTTAAAGTCATGAACTTTTTTTCATGCTTGAATTTTGCCAGCTGTTATATTATTTATATTGTGGTAAATAAGAGGCTGTAAGTTTGTTTTTCTAACAGGAATAGGCTCGTAGCGCGCAAATACCATCTCAGTAAATATTAAACTTACCACCGGAGTTAAGGAACAAATATTTTATACCATGAATGCATTGTTAAATTGAGATTTTAAAAACCTAGACTTGCCTGTCATATACAAATGTTATTTGTCTTAAAATCAATAATAAGTTATAAATATAAAAATAATATATAAATTAACGCGAAACACGTCATGGAGCCCAGTGTTTTAAGGTGAAACCCCCAGCATATGAAAAAAACACATCCAATATAATTCAAATAAAAAATATTTAAAGTTTAAAATATTTGCTAAAAATATGTAAATGATATGTCAAAATTTGTTAAAACAAATAATCACAGAAATAAATAAATAATAAATAATATTTGCTAAAAATAAAAAAAATTATCTGACATGATATGATAAAAACAAATAAAATTTCTCAAATTATTTAGAAACAAAAATTCCATTTAATTAATGATCAAACTATAAAATATGAAATTAAAAACTACAACAAGTAATAAAGGTAATAATTATTAAAAAAAAAAAAAAAAACTTCTAAATAATTTCAAACAGCTTGGTCATGCAAAGATAACACATCCTTAGTTAAAGTTAAACCAAAAAAAGAAATTGAAAAATCAAAGTTATTTGTAATATTAAACATATGTAACAAATATTATTTTAAGGTATCTTGACACAATGTAAATATTTATTGCCAGGGTGTATCACTTTAAAATAAAATTATCCATTGACGTTGGAATCTGATTCTGTCATATTGGACAATCTTGATGACTTGCACTTCGAGTGCAATTGATGTATGCGTTTTTTTTTTTATATCCTATGTGTATGGGTGCGATTGTCATACTACGTCGGTGGAATAGAGGCTTTAAAACTGATGTAAAAAGCAAAAATTTTTTTGAGGGCGCAAAATAGAGGCACATTTCAGTTACCCAGCACATTTCGGTTACTCCACGATCATTTGGTTATCGTTTCATAAACGTCAATTTAAATCACCGTTAGGGCGCGTGTAAAATCGAGTTTACAATGCATGAGTGGTATAAAATATATAATACGTCTAAATTTCTATTTTTTGCGTCTATTTTTATTTATTATAAAAAACCTACCGACCAAATTTTTTTCATATACGGCATAAAATTTTTGTCTTTTTTCATGTTATAATATAAAAATTTTTCAGAATAGTCGCTGTATTTTTTTATATAGTTTCTAACCAGTTTTATGTGAAGTGTACTCGGCTGGCCATATATAAGAGCCTATGTATGTAACCTCCTCAAAAAATTTCAACTTTATTAATTAAGTTGAAAAAAATCACCGATCAACAAATTATAAAAAAAATTAAGGATTGTGTATTGTTCTATAAATAATCTACTGTTAAAATTTCAAAAATTTCTCTGTATTTGTACTTCATGTTGAACATCCCTTGATGGGTTCATTGGAAGTAGTTCATTGAACCTGAAGTTATTATAATATATATATATATATATATTGAGACAGGCAGCTTAAAATGCATGCTGCAGTTAGAGGTATGTTTTTTTAAAAAATTCACATTATTCCCACTGCCCTTGTGTCATAACACTATAACTATTATACTAATGAGGTAATAAATTATTAGTAATAATTGACGAATGTGCGGCAATAACTGTTATTATTGTGACGCAAACATATAGATTGTGCGTTGTACAAGACCAAATAATTAGAATGATGAATATTGTTTTTTTTTAGTTTAAAGAGTTTATCAGGTGCAAAATTGGTATTGCTACCAAGTTTGGCTTTACTATTAACAAAGACACATCGTTGAGAAAATACAATGTGAAATGACGCTGATAACCCTGGTAGAAAAAAACTCTGAATTTTCTCGAGATGTCCTTGAAAAAAAAAATTCTTTATTTATGTTTTTTATGTAGACTCTTGTTTCTCCGTTTTTCTCCGTTGTTTTTTTGACATCATGAAAACAATCTGGAGATTTCTCCGTAAATTTTTTATTTAGGGGAACTAATGGATGACAAGTGTTGACTAATATAGTAATATCATTATCACTATTTATCAGTTTTAAAAATCTGAATCATAAAAAATTACTACGAAACATTTTTTTTTTAATTGTCTTGCATAAAATAAATTTATGAATACCGCATGTATATTAATAAATTTAAAATAAATAATTATCATTTACCAGTTGAATAAAACCGGACTATTCAAAAATGAAAATCCATTTTTGGGATGTTTGTGTCATGTTGAAATTTCTTTGATTATATATTTATAAATAATAAAAAAAAATATATATATAAATTTCAACTACGAATGAACACTCAAGTATTATAGAATATTTTATATTTTTTTTTCCGATAAATATATTCTTGCACTGATGAATTAAATACTATTATATAATTTTAACGTGCCTCATGCAACACTTCGGTGTTGTCCTGCACGTATGATGTTACTCTTTTTTTTTTTTTTCTATCCGCGAACTGTTGGGAAGTGTATACTAATGAGGTGGGAAGAATGTGTCACAAGTAAAATTCTATCGCTTACATGAACAGTATACTTATCGTTCTACTTGAACCAAGAAAAAGAGTATAAATATTTGAAGATAACCGATGATTTGCAGGTAGATTTTTGTCTTCTCGTCAATGGATGTATAAACAATATATTTTTAAATATTTATATTTGTTTAATAATTTAATATAAAATCAATTTTGTAGAATTATATTTTTCAATTTTAATTTTGATATTATTTACTCAATTCCATGTTTTCAAATATGTTATCCAAATAAATTTTTAGAATGTCAATTAAGACTAATTATATAATTATTAATTTATATTTTTTATTTAGAGAGCATTGAAAAAAAAAAGTTATTTACAAGTAATTAAAAATATTTAGAAAAAGAAAATTGTGACAAATAAATTAAGTGATTTGAGTTATTGATTTATATGTTGAATACAAACACAATTGTTTTGAAATTGACCTTGTTATATTCAAAGTAGTTTGAAAAAAAAAAAAAATAATCTCGTATTAGCTATGTATTAGTTGCTCCAAAATATATTATCATTTACTCAATTTCTATTTCAATCTTCCATATATATTCCAAAATTAGTATTGACATCATTCTCAGGAGAATAATAGCAGAAACAGGAGAATCAACAAATCATAAATTACCACTGTTCACGAGTAAATAACTGTTGCTAACCCAAACTAAAAACTAATTTTAGTAAAAATTGATAACTATCAGTATATAAAAAAAAAATTATCTATTGAATTACCTCAATGAAAAAAGAAGTAATAGCAACACAACCAATACTTTTGATTAATGGAACAAAAGCTGAAATCATTGGATCTTTGCATGTAACTTTGTAGATTTTTTCAAATGTGCAGCCAAATAAGTGTTGACAACAAGTGTGTGGTAAAGTGACGTTATATTCCATTGTTGCATTCATAAATCCACAACATTGATACTATTAAAAAAAAAAAAGCATATAAAAAAAATATTTAAAATGATATTTTAAAATTGTTAAAATTTAAAATAATTTTACAACTTACGTCTAGTTGTATTCCATTAGGACAACAATCAAATTTATCTTTTAGAAGTTCAGTAAATTCATCCGTTTGTATGTATGCTAAATTGTAAAAAGTCATGATGCTGATATAAATTGAATAAATGAAAGTTATTAAATGCACAAGAAGAAGCTGAAATAGAAAAAAAAAATAACTAATTAAATTATATATTAAAAAGTGAATCAATGCAGCTTCAATAAAAAAATAAAATTGATATACAGTTACCATAGTATAAGAATAATAAAAAACGCTGTCATTTTTTGAACAATTTCTCAATCCAAGCATCATACAACTAGATATTATTGTCAAATAGCCAAGTACGAAAATAGTGGTATGTTGATCATTGAGTTGTGTTTCCAATTCACTCTGAATGGCATGTGAAAATAATGAAGAAAAATAGTGAATCACCAGTGGTTCCAGTGATAACAAAGCATAGATAAACTGAAAGTAAAAATTATTTAATAAAAATATTAACGATAATAATAAATAAATATAATATAAACAAATAAACAAAAATTTTCAACAAAAATAGTCGTGACCAAAATCGTTATCGCTGGATATTTTTTCAACTAATCATGTGAGTCATCATTAATAGTTTATGACACACAAAATAAAATGACAAAATTACCAAATATTTTTTTTTATATTAAAATAATTTCATTATAAAATATCGTATAATTATATTAATTTATATTAAACATTGACAATTATCACTTACTGATTGAAATCCCATGTAATATACAAACACTGTTACACCCGTTTTTGTCATATTGAATTTTTTTAAATATTATTTTTTTTATATACAAAAAAGCACAATTAAAAAAAAAGCAGATTAATAATTTCTTCACACTTATTTTGATGAATTTAACACGTTTTTCTTTTTGATATTTTATTATTTTCCGTTTGATAAAATTTGTGTGACCACGTCAGCCGGCATCAACTAATCAACTAATCATCCATCCACGTGTTGACTATTTTTTTTTTTTTTTTCCATTTCTAATCTTTTCAAATGTTATTGAGTATGGTGGGGGAACTAAATAGACACTGACTAGTGCTGACTAGTTCCCTGAAATTCTATGAATAGATTATCAATTTTTAAAAATTATTCTACAAATAAATCAGCGCTTAAATTAATCAATTGCAAATAACATCACTCAAAAATCTATAACCCATTTTTCTGTATTTCTATGAAATTTTTTTCGAATTGTCAATTTCAAACGAACAAGCGTTGATATTTTGTAATTTGATATATATGAAATAAAATGAAATGTATGATTTTATTAAAAAATAATTTTATTATCAAGATTATTTTATCAAGAAAAAATCTTAAATACATATTATCTTTACAGTCATTATACTCAATATTTTTTCGAGATTTAATTATTTTTTTTTGTTTACACAATTCGAAAAAGAAGAATCATTTTTTGAATGTTGAAATTTTGTAGAATTATATTTTTTAATTTTAATTTTTGATTATTTATTCAATTCCATGTTTTCAAATATGTTATCCAAATAAATTTTTAGAATGTCAATTAAGACTAATTATATAATTATTAATTTATATTTTTTAGTTAACGAGCATTGAATAAAAAAAATTATTTACAAGTAATTAGAAATATTTAGAAAAAGAAAATTGTGACAAATAAATTAAGTGATTTGAGTTATTGATTTACATGTTAAATAAAAACACAATTATTTTGAAATTGACGTCGTTATATTCAAAGTAGTTTGAAAAAAAAAAAAAATAATCTCGTATTAGCTATGTATTAGTTGCTCCAAAATATATTATCATTTACTCAATTTCTATTTTAAATTGTCTCCATGGCGATGCACTCTGTGTTGGCATTGACATCATTCTCAGGAGAATTAGCAGAAACAGGAGAATCAAGAGAATCATGACCACTTGAAAACCACGTGTAAATAACTGTTAAAAAGAATCCCAACTAAAAAAAACATAAATAATTTTAATAAAAATTGATAACTATCAGTATATAAAAAAAAAATTATCTATTGAATTACCTCAATAAAAAAAGAAGCAATAGCAACACAACCAATACTTTTGATTAATGAAGCATAAGCTGAAATCATTGGATCTTTGCATGTAACTTTGTAGATATTTTCAAATGTGCAGCGAAAGAGTTGTTGACAACAGGAGAATGGAAACCCGGCCTTATATTCTATTGTTGCATTCGTAAATCCACAACAGTCAAACTATTTAAAAAAAAAAAAGCAATAAAAATGATATTTTTTAATTGATACAATTTAAAATATAATTTTACAACTTACACGTAGTTGCATTCTGTCAGCAGAACTAACAAAATTTTCCTTCAGCAATTCAGTAAATTTATCCGTTTGTATGTATGATAAATTGTAAATAGACATGATACTTATATAAATTGAATAAATGAAAGTTATTGAATGCACAAAAAGAAGCTGAAATAGAAAAAAAAAAATAACTAATTAAATTATATATTAAAAAGTGGATTTATGCAGCTCAAAAAAATAAAATTAATACATAATTACCATATAATAATAGCAAAGAAAAATGCGTTCATTTGTCCAACATTTACTCAATAAAAATAAGATGCAACTAGATATCATTGTCAAACAGCCAAGCACCAAAATAGCGGTATGTTGATTATTGAGTTGTGTTTTTAGTTCACTATCAATGACATGTGAAAATAATGAAGAAAAATAGTGAATCACCAGTGGTTCCCATGATAAAAAAGAATAGATCACCTGGAAGTATAAATTATTTAATAAAAATATTAACGATAATAATAAATAAATATAATATAAACAAATAAACAAAAATTTTCAACAAAAATAGTCCTGACCAATATCGTTATCGCTGGATATTTTTTCAACTAATCATGTGAGTCATCATTAATAGTTTACGACACACAAAATAAAATGACAAAATTACCAAATATTTTTTTCTATATTAAAATAAATTTCATTATAAAATACTGTATAATTATATTAATTTATATTAAACATTGACAATTATTACTTACTAATTGAAATCCCGTGTAATATACAAACACTATTGCACCCGTACTTTTCATATTGAATTTTTTTAAATATTATTTTTTTTTATATACAAAAAAGTACAATTAAAAAAAAGCAAATTAATAATTTCTTCACACTTATTTTAATGAATTTAATATGATTTATTATATTTTATTATTCTCCGTTTGATAAAATTTGCGTGACCACGTGTCCACGTCAGCTGACATCAACTGATCATCCATCGACGTGTCGACTATTTTTTTTTTTTTTTTCTTTTCATTTCTATTCTTTTCAAGTGTTAGTGAGTATGGTGGGAGAACTCAATTTACACTGACTAGTTCTCTGAAATTCTATGAATAAATTATCAATTTTTAAAAATTATTCTACAAATAAATCTGCGCTTAAACTAATCAATTGCAAATATACGCGAAAATATATAACCGATGTTTCCGTATTTCTATGTTATTTTTTCGAATTATCAATTACAAACGAACAAGCGTTGATATTTTGAGATATTTGATTCGATCAATGTTTTTTATTTCAATTAAAAAAAAAGGAATAATTTTTTGAATGTTAAAATTGATATATATTTTTTGTTGGATAATAGTTAAGTAATAAATTCAAATGTAGTAATTTAACAACTAAAGAAAATTTGAAAACAATGTCGGTATAATAACTCGAATAAAATGTTAAAATTATTTTTACATATTCAAATAACTTGATTCATTTTGTGTTGAAATTTCAATTGCACATTTAAAAAAAAAATTAAATTCATATTTGAAAATATTAATAAGATTTATTAAATAATTTAAATTGTAAAAAAATATTTCTAATTTGTAAATAAAATTTAAAAATTGAATACAAGCTATAAGTGTATAGGACAAAAATTAATGACAAAGTTGGAAAAAAAATAAAAAAATATTCTATCGTTTACATAGACAGTATACTTGAGAGAAAAATATACCACGATTATTTTACGCTAATTTTACTGCAGATAAGTTGATATGATGTTTCGAAAATAACCGATGGTGTAACAAGTTTATTTTCGGCTCGAAAAATGCATGATGATAACCCTATCTTTGGTTTTCAAATAAAATTTTTATTATCCATCATCTATTGTTATTTTAATTTTGTCAACAGATATTTAATTTTATTTTTTCTCAAGTATATATTTTTATTTACACTTAACTGTAGTTTCTTTACCACTACATTTTAGTCAAAAAAAAATAAAATTACATTTTTTCTATTGTTAAACTCATGAATCTTTTTCCAATTTAATTACTGATAAACAAATAGATATATTTTACTTAATTTATTTTGAGCCAACAATATATTTTATTGTTAGAAAATAAATCCATTTTATAATCAATTTTTTTATATTGTAAAATCAATTTTATTATTTAATTATAATATTAAATTAAAATAATTTAAAATATTTATTTTATCGTTCTACTTGAACCAAGTTAAAAAGGGTATAAATATTTAAAAATGAGCTATCACTTACAGATGGATTTTATTTTCTTCTTGTCAATGCGGATATATGAAAAATATATTTTTAAATATTTATATTTGTTTAATAATTTGATATAAAAACAATTTTGTAGAGTTATATTTTCAATTTTAATTTTAATTTTTGTATTATTTATTCAATTTTATATTTTCATATATGTTATCCAAATAAATTTTTAAAATGTCAATTGAGACTAATTATAATTATAATTTATAAATCTATTTTTTTATTTAACAAACATTGAAAAAAAGTTATTTACAAGTAATTAAAAATACTGAATGAAAAAACATTGTTACAATTAAATTAAGTGATTTGAATCGATTCATTTGAAATTATTGTTTTATATGTTAAATAAAAACAAAATTATTATGAAAGTGAAATCGTCATATTAAAAGTAGTTTAATAAAAAAAAAAATAATCTCGTATTAGTTATGTATTAACTGCTTCGAAATATATAAACATTTTACTCAATTCTTATTTTAAATTTATCTCAATGATGATGAATTTGTGTTGAATCAAGTTAAAATAATCCTTTGAGTGTGAGAATCCACACACATCCACCAGAAAAAACAATCACCCTTAAGTTCCTCACTCAAATTCATCCGTTTGTATGTAAAATGATAAATTTGTTAACAGATGCTGATACTTATATAAATTGAAAAAATGAAAGTTGTTGAGTGCACAAAAAGAAGCTGAAATAAAAAAAAAAAAACTAATTAAATTATATATTAAAAAGTGAATTCATGCAGCTCAAAAAAGTAAAATTAATAAATAATTACCACAAGATAACAATAATAAAAAAAGCGTTCATTTTTTGTACATCTACTCGATCCAAGTATTATAGAACAAGATATCATCGTCAAACAGACAAGCACCAAAATAGCGAGATATTGACATCTAAGTTGTATTCCCAATTCACTCGGAACGACATGTGAAATTAATGAAGAAAAATAGCGAATCTCCACTGATACCCATGAGAACACACTATAGATAACCTGAAAGTAAAAATTATTGAATAAAAATATTAACGATAATAATAAATAAATATAATATAAAAAAATAAACAAAAATTTTCAATAAAAATAGTCGTGACTAATATCGTTATCGCTAATAAGTAACTAATCATGTGAGTCATCATTAATAGTTTATGACACACAAATAAAATGATAAAATTACCAAATAATTTTTTTTATAATAAAATAATTTCATTATAAAATATCGTATAATTATATTAATTTATATTAAACATTGACAATTATCACTTACTGTTTGAACTGCCATGTAATATACAAACATTTTTGGACCCGTTTTTGTCATATTGAATTTTTTTGAATATTATTTTTCTTTAAATACAAAAAAGTACAATTAAAAAAAAAAAAAAAAAAAGCAGAATAATAATTTCTTCACACTTATTTTAATGAATTTAATATGTTTTTTTTAATTTTATTTTATTGTTATCCGTTTGATAAAATTTGAGTGACCACGTCAGCTGACATCAACTAATTGTCCATCGACGTGTTGACTATTTTTTTTTTTTTTTTATTTCTATTCTTTTCAAATGTTGTAGATATGGTGGGAGAACTAATTAGACACTGACTAGTTCTCTGAAATATTTTATCAATAGATTATTAATTTTTAAAATGTATATCACAAATAAATCTGCTCTTAAATTGACCCGTTGCAATTAAATTAATTCGAAAATTTATAAAAGATTTTTCTGTATTTCTATGAAATTTTTTCGAATTGTTAATTACGAAATGAACACGCGTTGCATTTAGATTTTTAAACTCTTCAATTCGATTTCGACTTACTCTTCAAAAAAAAAAATGGTTGATCCTAGACAGGAATCCACACTTTCAGCCACCTATCAACGACTTCTATAACTAAATTTTTTTACCATCACACTTATTCTCATCTTGGTAACAATATACTTTTTATGGTTGAATCTGTCATGGCAATTTATATGCTACATGTGTTCAGTTACCTCAATTAATTTTTTATTATAAAAAAATATATAAATAATAAAGCAATAATAATGGCTGAAGAACCAGTGAGTTATTAAAAATATTTCCATTATCAATTACAAACATTTACATTATTAATTAATATTACAATCACAAATAAAAAATGATAACAAACACTTAATGATAAAATTTGTTTCTCTAGATTCTCGACTTTGATGTCACAATGAAAAAAAAGAAAAAAAAGAAGATTGTAACACCTTTTGATCGTGACATTGTGCCAATAGAAGAAAACAATGTTGAGGTAAATAAAAAATATATATACCTTTGATCTAAATTTAAAAATCATTTGACAATTGATCTCTTGAATAATTAAACAAAAACTTCAATACTTTATTAACAAAATATTTATGAAAATTATTAATCAAAAACATGTTGAAATATTTTAACAGGAATTAACAGAAGTTCTAGCTGATGATGTTAATAATGTTGATAGTATTCTTAATCTTGATATGGACTTTGCAAACACCAAGAAAAAAAAGAAGAAAAGAAAAGAGCTCGTTGAGTTAGTCTCTGCCCAAGATAATACAAATATTGAAAATAATGAAAATGGTAAAAGAATATATCTATTGATTAATATTTATTAAATAATACAAATATTAATTTGTAATTTATTTAGATACTGTCGAACAAGATGTGTGGATTGACAATGAAAGAGATTACACTCATGAAGAATTATTGGAACGTATATTTTCTATTATGAGAGAAAAAAATCCAGACATGGTTGCTGGAAAAAAACAAAAATTTATCATGCGACCACCACAAGTTGTTCGTATTGGAACAAAAAAAACTTCATTTGTCAATTTTACCGAGGTAAATTACTATTTCATCTTTATTATTTTTCTTTTTATTGTATTTAATTGTTGTTATTGTTTTTTAGATTTGCAAAACATTACACAGACAGCCAAAACATTTGCTTGATTTTTTACTTGCTGAATTGGGTACAAGTGGCTCAGTTGATGGTAACAGCCAGCTAATTATCAAAGGAAGATTTCAGCAAAAACAAATTGAAAATGTTTTAAGAAGATACATCAAAGAGTACATAACTTGTCATACATGTAAATCACCAGATACTATTTTACAAAAAGATACACGTATATTTTTCCTTCAATGTGAAACATGTGGATCAAGATGTTCAGTTGCTAATATCAAGTCTGGTTTCCAGGTAAATTTTATAAACAAAAATTTAATTTTTATTAATTTTTCATTTGACATAAATTGTAATTTATTGTTTTTCTTTTTTTAGGCTGTTACTGGTAAACGTGCTGCTATACGTGCAAGAGAAACATAAAAATATTTTTATTATTGTTGAATAAAAATATTTTAATAATGAATAATTAGATTTTTTTTTAATTTGTTTAGTGTTATTCATTATTTTAACCTGCTCATTTTACACTTGAATAAATAGGCTTACATTTATATTAATTTTTATTTTTGAAAAATAATAATAATTCATATGATAAATAAACTTTAGATACATATTTAATGTATTGTCTTTTTTTTCTGTTTTATTGATAATAAAATCATTACTAATAAACATTTGTAATTTATTGTCTTATAATTTTAAAACTTTGGCTATTATAATTAAACTTATAAGAAAAGTTAATAATTATATTTCGAATTAAACATGATATAAAATAATTTTGTAACAATTGTATCAAGATTTATTGATAAATTACTTGACTAATAAATAAAATTTTAATTATTTTATTACAACATACATTTTGTTTATCAAAATGAAGAAATTATTCATGATGTTTTGGGTAAAAAATTGGAGCTGATTAACTGTTTTTTGATCAACTCTTTCTTGTGGATGCAATGAAAAACATAAAAATTATTAATTATTACAAATTAATTTAGATATTAACGACATTATTTAGTTAAAGTCTAATTTTATTTATAAGTTGGACATATTTTTCATAAACTAATTAATTAGTTTAGTTATTTATTATTTTCCAATTTAGTAGAATGAAAAATTTATATCTGTATCAAGGGGGTCTAGCAAAACTATCATCCTCAATATCAGCTTCTTATTGTTTTTTCTGAAATATAAGCATTGAAATATAAAAAAAAAAACTAGGTCAAATTACTTGTCATCTTCATCTTGATCATTTGGATATTTTCTAACAACATGAATTATTTTACCTGGTGGATATATAATGGTAAATGACGTGGTTTTATAAATAACTGTATCAATTGGTACTAATAATCTTGCTTGATTTTTATTTTTATGATATTCAACAATACATCCACCATTTTCGAGTTTAGTTATAGCTGTTGGTTTTGAACTACGACCACAACACATAACTGAACATATTGTTTTCCATTTTAGATCAGCACTTTGTCTCAATGCATTTATAACATCAGCACGTAAACATTCCATTTGTCGTAAACCCATAAGTGGTACAAAATCTTTACCAAGAATCGTTGATATTATAAATTTTTGTGTATATATTGCTGGCATACTTAATAAACCACCAGGTGGTGCATATAAATAACATATTAAATTTGGATAATCTTGACGTAATAATATTGCCAGTATTGATGCTGTATCCAATGACTGACCAACAAGTGTTATAAACTAAATGTATTTGTTTGTCGCGTAAATCTTTAGATAAGATATTTTTATTAATTATTTACTGAGTTATTAATTTAACAACAAATTGCGCGTATACTGTTTGTATTTATATGGATATACAAACGCGCGAACCAGCGCGAACATACGCGTTCGCGAGAGAGGGGGCTGACGATCACGCATACATAGCCCTAACGGCAGCTCGCAATTTGTTGTTAAATTAATAACTCAGTAAATAATTAATAAAAATATCTGAAAATTTGTAAAAAACTTCTTGATATACTGCTCAACAATATTGCCACTGACAAGTTACTCAATTTTTAAATTTCTTCGACTCTTTTTTCATTCAAAGTGAAACAAATTGAATTTTTCCTCGACATTAAATAATCATATAATAAAAATTGAACAATATGAATAAATGAGTTTTTTTATTATACTGTTGCAATCGGTAGCTCATAATGAAGCTACAGTCAAAATTTCAAGTCGATTTAGTACTTTTTAAAGAAGTTGTCTCGAGTTATATGGTTAAAAAAAAGTATTTTTTTCAAAAAAAAAAATTTCGTTTTTATTTTTTATCCCGTAAACTAATTATCATATAAAAAAGTTTATTTGGAAAAAAACATGTATTTTTTAATTTTATCGACGACTGTATTTTTTTTTTTTTAATTTTTCAATTTTAGTTTTTCTTATTTTCCACCCACAGCAACATAGCATTTTCTTGACTTTCGAGCGCTCGACGTGTTATTGCATCCAGACCCTCATTATTATATCAATTCAATTATTTTTTATATATTCAGGAGTTTCTCTGGAAATTTCCATTCCTCCGGAAAAGCTCCGGATTATTCCCGATTTCCCCGGATTATTCCGATTTTCTCTGGAGTATTCCGGAATGGCTTCGGATTATTCCCGAATCACTCCAGATTATTTCGGAATTGGCTCATTTTGAAAAAACATGGAGAAATTCGTAGCATTTTAAAAATACTCAAGTTACTAGAGTTACTAGAGTAATTTCTCCGCCATCAACCTCATGCCGGAGTAATTTCTCTGGAAATGGGCCAAAAATGGAGTAATGCCGGAGAAAGCCAGAGTAATGGCGGAGAAATATTTCTACCAGGGTAATAGGAAAGATAATAAACGAATGAAACATTTTCGTCAAAAATTAAATATTGTTGTATCAAAAAACTGATGAATATTACGAATAATTCACTTTTTAAGCTGGCTGAAATTTTAATGGGCCATGTCCGGAGTTTTACGGAGTGTTTTCGGAATTCTACGGAGGATTTCCGGAGAAATTATTTTCACCAGGGTTGTAACATCATTTTATGTGCTAACCAATCATCATCATCATTTTAAAACACCTTTGCCATACATTTGTTTTAATAAGAACCAGCTGTCATACGCTTTTTTGCAAGCTCTTCGTTTGGATAGTTTATATTATATACGTATTCCCCGCTGTTGTCGTTACATTCAATTTTTTGCCGTTTAGTTAACGTTTAATATCCCATTTGGAACAGTAATATATTAAAATCGCTTGTTTCATGGTAATCTGATAACAGTACACTGAGTTAATATGTTTCTGATGAATCCCTTGGTTCTGACAAAGCTTCAGGACAATTTGAAACCTTATTTATTAGTATATCGTTGAAGAACCTGATTGCATCCAATAAGCTTCAAAATCTTTTAAAAACAGTGATTTCGTTATCGACCAAGAATTATAAATGTTTTGTTTAGCTTCAGCATCAAATGAATAACCATTGTAATGTTTTTCAAGTTGAATATCAGATCTTTTCTTTGGTTTGATCCGGTTGTAATTTAATCCACTTATTTATGGCAAATTTAAAAACATATAGATAAAAGCTTTTATTTTTGTTTCAGTAAAACCAATCATTTTACCGTAACCAGCCGCATAATCTAAGTTATCATCATTTCCACCTGATAAGATATCATTGTATGATGACCTGACAACACCTGTACATAGAACTAGGTGTAGATAATCTTGACGAAGGTCATCGGTGGAGTTAAAAAATTTTTTTAGAAATTTGAATACATTTAAATTATCATCATTATTTTTCATGTCTTTGATCTTTTTATATCTTGTATGTATCAATAAATGATCATATTCATCAATAAAAACTACTACTTCAGACTTATATTCACGATTTAGTGCTATGACTAAGTCTTTAAAAGTTTGAAGTCATCATACTTATCAACTTTTAAAACTATATTTTCTTTTTTAGCAATATGTCTATCAAACGTTCAATGAATAATTTTTGACATAATTCCAGACTAGCGTCTTTAAATATCCAAGAGAAATTTAATTTTATAACTGAATACTTTTTCCACTTCTAGCCATTTTTTGTTTTACCGATATAATATTCTTTAAACAATTCTTTATCATTATTGCATACATGTTCAACTGTCTGAAGAAATAAAGACTTTCCGAATTTCTTTGGTCTTGTTAAAATACATAATGTCCAGGGTTATTTAATAACTTCATTATATTTTCGGTCTTATCAACGTAGCATTTTTTCTCAATAAGAGCTTTAATGCCCTGGTGAAAATGATTTCTCCGATTTTCTTCGATTTTCTCCGATTTTTAAAAATTGGAGTAATTCGGAAAGAATCGGAGAAAATGCGGACGAAAATCGGAACAAGTTGGAGATAATCGGAAAAAAAGATTGTTTGTTTTACTCCGATTTTTCTTTGAAATTTTTATTCAATATGAGAAGAAAATCGGAGAAATATAAATCAGTATAAAATATTAAAGATAATATTGTTGTAATAAGTATAAGGCAGATATATTATTATGTGTAAATAAATACATTTGATATTTTTAGGTAAAAATATTTGTTTTGTTACATGTATTTATTGCTGTTACATACATTGATAGATAAAATATAAAAGATAATATTTTTGTAATGAACAAAACAAGTATTATTATATTATATGTAAACTATATAATAACAGTAAAAATATCTTTTTAAATTAGAATTTATATGGTATGTGACAAGCAGTTGAACTGCAAGCTATCTTTGTATCAGTTTGTCAAATAATTATTATAATAAATAATAAAAAAATACACCAAAAAATAGATTAAAAAAAAAGTAATAAAGATGTATTTAGTCCTGTTACATACATTAATTATTAAATTATATGACTAAATAAATAATCGTCATTACTTCTTCTTATTAGTAATAATTTAGTAGTTTAAATTTTTTTATACACTAAAAGATGAAAAAAATAAATTGATATATACTTTAAAACAACAAAAAATAATTGCTAACATAACATCATAGATTAAGTACGATTGTTTTCAACAAGTTCTACAGTGTTTACGGTGTTATCTTAATAAGATTTCACAGAAAGAATAAATTAAAAAACTTATTAAATAATTAAGATAATAATATTGCCTAATTTTTGAATTCAAACTCAGTGGTGCTACCACTACAAAAATATAAAATCCACCATAACAAAAAATTGGCCAGCTTGGCCTCGGCCAGCTATCGAACTGTATCGAACGCTCCCCTATCGAACTGTATCAAACGCTCCCTTAATATTATTGGTGTTGGAATTTTAGGTTAGGTGCCACACCACATGTGTATATTTTTGGTGTACCCGCGTTTGCTCCAAACTTTATTTTTGTATTTATGTTTTAACAATCAACAAAATAAGAGGAAGGATATTATTAACAATTAAATACAACTTAATGACAATCAACAATGTCACGATTAATTATTAAACAATTACCAAACAACGTAAGTATTATTATAAAAACAACATGTATTATTATTTTAATTACAAACAATAATAGTTTTTTATAATTTTCCTTTTATTTTTTTTTTAGGTTACAGAGACTAAAATAAAAGAATTATTTAGTCAAAAGGGTGTTGTAACTGATGTACAATTAAAATACACTCAAGATGGAAAATTTCGTCATTTTGGATTTGTTGGATATAAAACAGAAGAAGAGGCAAATGTAGCTCTTGAATACTTTAATGGAAGTTACATGAATGCCCAAAAAATTAAAGTGGAAAAAAGTTCTGATTTAGGTAAAATTTTAATATTAAAAAATTGTAATTTATTATTCAATTATTCTAATTGTTATTTTATTGATAGGTGATGCCAATAAGCCAAAATCTTGGAGTAAATATGCACCAGACAGTAGTGCTTATGAAAAAAATGCCCAAAAAATTAGTAGTGATTCAAAAAAAAGTACAGAAAAAGAAAAGAAATCTAAGAAAAAAAAAGATAAAAAAATTGAAGAAAGTAATCAAGTTAAAGAAGCACTAGAAAAGGTAATTATATAATTTTTTAATTAACGTTAAAGCAAAAATAATTAGCTTGTATAATGTGTATTAATAATATTATAATTTTAGCATATCAACGATCCACTTTTCAATGAATTTCTTGAAAGTCATAAAGTGTCTAATGTTGAAAAAATATTAATTAACAATACAATTAAAAAAACAAAATCTGAAAATGAAGATTCATCAAATGACGATGAGGATGATGATGATGATGCTGCTGCTGATAAAAGTACAAAAGACGAAGAAGACAATAAAGACAATGAAGACATTAAAGAAGAAAAATTAGCAAATAAAAATATAAGTGATCTTGAATATATGCAAGCATTAAAGAAAAAAAGTCAACCAGATGACAGTGAAAATGTTAAACCAGTTAAAGAAAAAAAAGATCGTGAAATTAAAAAATTTTTTACAGTTAAAATACGTGGTTTAGGATATAATCATAAAAAAAAACATATTAAAGATTTTTTTAAACCATTGAAAGCAAAATCAATTCGTGTACCACAAAAAATAAAGGGTATAGCTTATGTTGGATTTAAAACTGAAAAAATAATGAATCAAGCATTGATTAAAAATAAAAGTTTTTTAGAAGGTAAACGTTTATTAATAACAAAATATGATGGTGAAAAAGAACAAGATGATAAAAATATAAAAAATAAAGATGAAAATTGTCGATGGAAAGCACAAATTGATGGATTAAAAGATGTTGATGAAATTGGTGAATCTGGAAGAATGTATATTAGAAATTTATCATACACAACAACTGAAGATGATGTTAGAGCTTTATTTGAAAAATATGGAACACTTGTAGAAGTAAATTTACCAATTGATAAAGTAACAAGAAAACCAAAAGGTTTTGGAACAGTAACATTTATGATGCCAGAACATGCTGTTAAAGCATTTACTGAATTAGATGGTTCAACATTAAATGGTAGACTTTTACATATATTACCAGGTAAAGCACCACCATCATTAACAGATCAACTTGAAAAAGAAGGTTTATCATTCAAAGAAAAAAAAGATTTAAAACAAAAAGCAACAGCACATTCATCACACAATTGGAATACATTATTTCTTGGACAAAATGCTGTTGTTGAAGCAATTGCATCAACATATAATACAACTAAAGAAAAGGTTCTTGAAGAGAGTGATGGTACAAGTGTTGCTGTTAGAGTTGCACTTGGTGAAACACAATTAGTAGAAGAAACTAAAAAATTTTTAGAAGATAATGGTGTTAAATTAGATGCATTTAATCAAGCACCAACTAACAGATCTAAAACAATTATTCTTGTTAAAAATTTACCACCAAATACAAAAGTTTATGAAATTAGAGAAATATTTGCAAAACATGGTGAACTTGGTCGTGTTATTATGCCACCATCTGGTGTAACAGCTCTTGTTGAATATTTAGAACCATCTGAAGCTAGAAAAGCCGTTACAAAATTAGCCTATACTAAATTTAAACATCTTCCATTGTATCTTGAATTCGCACCTGATAATAGTTTAACACCAAGCAATCGTAAACCAAGTAAAAATAATAATACTGATACTGATATTCCAAATAAAACATCTGATGAATCAACAACAACTGAAATGAAAAATGAAACAGTTAAAGATGAAGATGAAGATGAGCCTGAACAAGACACAACTTTATTTGTTAAACATATTAATTCTACAACAACTGATGACATGTTAAATGAATACTTTAGTAAATGTGGACCACTACAATATGCAACAGTTGCTAAAAAAAAAGATCCACAAAATCCAGGTGAAAAATTATCAATGGGATACGCATTTGTTAGATATAAATGCAAAGCAGATGCTGATAAAGCATTGAAAGATTTACAAAATACAGAATTCGATGGTAGAACATTGGAATTAAAAAGATCAGAAAGAACATTAACGTAAGTTATTATTAATAATTTAATTAGCTTTATTAGCTTTATAATAATTAAAAAAATTAAACATTTATATATATATTTTTTTTTTTTATAGAACTGATGTTAAAACAACTAGAAAGACATCAAAGACTGGAAAACAATCTAGTTCAATAATTATGGTTAAAAATATACCATTCCAAGCAACTACCAAGGAAATAAAAGAATTATTCAAGTAAGTTTTATCATTTAATACAAAAATTGATTGATAATATTTAATATAATATTTTAAATTTTATTAACAGTGCATTTGGTGAAATAAAATCAACACGTTTACCAAAAAAATACGGTGAAGATGGAAGACATCGTGGTTTTGGTTTTGTTGAATATCATACAAAAGAACAAGCAGGGGTATGTTAAATCTTCACTTTCTTTCTTTTAAAAGAACAAGAAAAAAAAACACAATAATATAAATAAAATAACACATGACCTTGTTTTTTTTTCAGCGTGCTTTTGAAGCACTCAGTAAAAGTACTCATTTGTATGGACGAAGATTGAACCTAGAATGGGCTGCACTTGAGGAAGACGTGGAAGATAATAGAAAGCGAACTGCAAAACATTTTCACCAAGGTAATAAATTAAATATGTGACTATAAAATATCTATTTTTTTTTTTTTGTCTTATCAATTAATTATTTGAACAAATAAATTTTTAACAATGACATCGTTAATTATTTCAGGTGAAGCATCAACAAAGAGAAGTAAAAAAGCTGTTTTAGATCCTGAATCTGTTGGTTTATCTGCTGAATAATAAAAATTTAATAAATTATATAATGTAAATATTATAACAACAATATTAATTGTTGATATAAATTTTGTCATTTAATTTTTGAAATAAATTTAAATAAATTTTTTGAAATATTAGTTTACTTTTAGTTATTTTTTTATATTAAATATTTATCAAATATTAACATGAATTTTATAAATTTATTTTTTCTATTTTAAACAATTATTACAAAAAGTGGAAATAATTTTTTGGGTCATTTATTAGATTTTAATAAGCACAGATTCTTTGTTTTTATATTTGAAAAATCAACTTGGAACATAAATTTTTTATTGTTTATAGAAAGAATTTTACGATGATAAGTTTATGTTGCTATTATTAGTTTTTTTTATGATTAAATAATTACTGTTGTTAGTTATAGCTTATATTACGAATAATTTATTACTAACACTGAAAGTGTTGTTGAATATTTTTACTAATTTTGAGACTTTAGATGTTTTATATTAAAAAATAATTATGACTCTTGACTTTCTCATAGTTTGTTTTGTTTTCAAAGATATTTGGCATTGCTTCAATGCAATATATTCAATTTGTATAATCAATGATTTATCGGAGAGGGAGTCTAGACATCGTGGAACACATAAACAATATTAGAAAGCAAACAGTAAAATATTTTCACTACAATAATCAAATGACTCTGTACAAGATCATACAAATAATTTTCCCTCATTTTTAAATAACTTCCAAAATTCATCAAATTATATTATATAAAAAAAAATAAAAAATAACATAATCAAAAATAAAATAAATTTCATAAATTTCGATAAAGAAAAAATTTCGAATTTCACAATATTCATGTGATTAATTTTATAATTTTTTTTTTTTTCTTTTACTCGAATAAAAATATTATATTTAAAAAAATAAACACCCGATGCATTCATTTTCCCACCTTAAAAATGTCTAGCTTCCCATATCACGTTTTTAATACTTTTTCTTTTTTTTTCGTTGAATACAATTAAGTATTAATTTCTAGAATTAAATATACAAATTTATTTTATATTTTCTAAATTATAATTAATGATAAATAATATTTTTAAATTGCATCTTTTCATGTTAAAAATTTTAATGTATAAATTTTTTAAAAAACAAATTCATCATGTTCAACAGATGTAAATTGAAAAAAAAAATTTTTAATAATATTAAGAATAATTGTAACAAGTGAACAAGTTACTAATGAAATGTATATATCATATGAAGAATAAATATCTTCCTTTCACCTCTATGAATAATGTCTTGATGGTGTCCTGTATTTTTTTTTTTTTTTTGCTCACTGTTGCACAGTCGAGTGAAACAGACAGGATTCTGTCCTAAATAGTGGGGTTCTTGCAAAGGTGGAGTCTAACCGGCAGCAAATACCCATGAAAGTAACAGTTCTGTAAAGTACCTCGATGAATACAAACATCCAAACTATATTCTCTCAATTTTAAAAAATTAAACTTCCAATTTATTCAACTGAAAAATAAATATCTAAATATCAATAAATGATAAAATAATTATACTTAGAAATTTTAAATAGTTTTTTTATTTCGTAATTAATTTGTGTAATGAAAGAAAGTGTGTGTTTATTTTTGTGCATTGCAAATGTCTAAAAAAACCTGTTGACATTAAAAGGAAAATTATATTTATATAAATGTATTATTGGGTAAGATAATTAAAATATTTTATTTAATTTAAATTACTCATCATTTGAAAAAAAAAAAAAGTTCATATATTTTATTTTTCTACTGCAAATAATGTTATTTAATTTTAAATAAATTACACGCAATGCTCAGGCATGTGTATATAAAAAAAGAAAAAATATTTTTAATTTAAAAAATTCAAATATATAATATGTATCAGTTGGATGAACTTTCAATAGCCTTGGAAGGATAATTCAACTATCCATATGTAGTTACAATTCACATAAATGGAAAAATGCCAATTTAAAAATTTACAAGTCTCAAGAATGTTCCGGAAATTCCATAATGCAATTTTGATATTTAAAAAATCGAAAAAATCATCACAGAAACATAAAAATAAATTAGAAAAAAAAAACAATTTATATATTAAATTAAAAAGTTAATGACTAAAAAAAAATGAAATATCTATTATAATTGCAATAAACTGTGGGAATTAGAAAAAAAAAAATTATTGTTTTTTTATTGTATGCAACTAACTTGGGAATATAAATTATAAATTCATAAAAAAAAAATTATTATTCTGATGAGTTATTGAGCAATATGACTTGATCATTTACAGTTACACAGGTTCATTCAGGTAGCTATAAAAAAAAAAAAAAAAGAATTGAACTAAAAATTTATTATTAGAATATATATATATTTTTTTTTTTAAATTGTAATTACAAGTATTCAAACTGACTTTAAATATCAGAGTAAATTATTTGAATTTTGTAGGACAAATAAATATATATAAACAGAGTTTAGAAAATGAATGAAATTTTTATTAATACAGTCTAATGAGATAAAAAAATAAATATGTTAAATAAAAAAAAAAATTAAAGAAAAAAAAAAAATGTTGGTGATTACTAGTGTACTGCTTTCGAGGAAAAGAAAAGTAGTTGTCTATCGTCCACGTGTGTGTATTGATACATGTTGACGTATACCTATGGATAGTGAAAGCATGATTTTTTAAAAATAATTTATAAATCAAGGAAGATCACTGTGTGACTCATAAAGGTCTACAGTAAATATCACTAGCTGATAAATATATTTGACATTTATATTGTATATAAAATTGAGAATTTAATTTCTTTTTTATTCGAACTTATATATTGCAAGTTTAAATGTAAAAAATTTTTTGTTTTAAATTGACAAGTTATTTTTATATTACATCGACCTTTCGAAAAAATTTCGATCGAGGTCGATGCAGGTATACCTTGAAAGTGTACACTTAATAACGACAACGAAAGTTGTGGCTAAATGAGAGAAAGAAGAGATGGTCAGCTGTCTGACCTTTTATATTTTTTTTTTTTTATTAAACTTCATATTGTAAAATATCAAATTCCTGTTTATTTAATTTGTTAAATTTCTAATTTCATGTGAACAACATCTTCAATGAAGTTTTCATTTTTTTTATATATTTTTATTCACTACATTTATGTACATTGATTTTCTCTATCCTAAATTTCATGCAAATCACGTAGTGATATTGTTGAGAATTTCAATTTCGAAATTATAAAAGAAAAAAAAAAAACATTTCTATTCATTTATTTGGATATTAAAAATATTTTTTTTTTATTTAAAAATTATTTAGTTTGGGTTTTAAGTATTGATTAACGGGGTAAAAGTAAAAGTGAGTCAAATAAATATCCAAAGGCAATTTTGATTTTACATTTGTGAGATCAATGAATTGATTATAAATTAAATTTCAAAAGAAATCATATTATCGATGAAAGATGCAAATTTATGTATTAAATTATACTCAGATATTTTTTTGTTTCGTTTTTATGCTGTATTATTTTTTTATATATTTATTTATTTTATTTTTACTTTCATTCACTTTGCTCTGTTTTTATTGAAAGATATACGAGACAACTTGAATAACCTTGAGTCTTCGTATATGCATTCTGGTTGCTTTTAATAGAAACAACAGACCAGTTCGAAAGGTCATTTATATACATTCACAAATATGCATACAACAACCCTTCTCAATCGAGGTTCTCTTCTTTTTTATTGATATTATTCTAAACAAATAAAATGCAAAAAAAATGTGAAAACGATTGAAACCGGATTCTTTAAGTTGCATTCCAGGGTTAATAAATGACACTGGATTATCTTTATTGTTTTGAAAAATGACAAAAACCAGTTACATACACACCATAAAAATTTTATCTTTATAAAAGATTGATAAACAATATATACCTATAAACTTTTGTAAAAAATATTTTCAAGGAAGTTTGTTGTGTCAAAAGTAATTTTATAAAAAACAAAAACCCATCAAACAGTTTGAGCAAGAAACTCATCGTCAAGCCTTTTCTTTAGTTTAAATTAATTATATCAAGATGATGATGATGAAAACTACTGTACAAATATTTGTCTCAAGTGAATGTAGAAATTAAAATTTTTAAATAATAATAATAATAGCAAGTTAAAGAAAAACAAACGAAAAATTATTTAAAGTTTATATAATTTAACTTGAAGTGTTTTTTGATATTGAGGAAGTTTGAGAGAATGGGGCTGTATCAAAAAAATATAAGGCTTTTACTGTGATGGAATTTTATTGGTGCAAAATTTTGATGATAGAAAATTGGATATAATAAATTATTGGGCTGATTGAAAAATATCAATTAGTAAATAAACAAAGGAAAAATAGAAAATTTTTGCTTCTCCAATGTGAGGCATCACGTATGGCCTTGAATTATTTTCATTATGTTTTTTTTTTTTTTTATTTTGGTAAACACTTCATAGACTAGTAAGCAAAGTGACTATTTTATTTTTCAATTAATATCTTTATAATATGAATATTTGAAAAATTAATTTACGTACATGCTAAAATTTATTAATTTTAACAAAAAATATTTTTCAAACTAGCCGGAAAATCGTCATGAAATTTTGACATAGCATGTATAACTATTTGACAAGTCTAATTTAAAAGTATCATCAACTTTTCGAGACAATTAAATTGTGCTTAAACTTTTTTAATAAAAATATTCACATAAACTTATATATTTTCTTCATGAAAAATCAGTTTTATTTTTCCCAATACAATAAGGATAATAAATAAGAATAGATTGCAACTGACTCGTTTAAAATATTGTGTATTTAATCTGCCAACAATATCCACAGCAAGTTTGTGGAAAAAACCACAATATATCAACGGTTAAGATACATAAGGCGTATCAAATCATCACGTATTATTTTAATCATAATTCATATACATACATAAATCTATTTGATATAAACTGTTTGTATAGTTCTTATAAAATCATTACAATTAAACTCTTGTATGAACAAAAGTGTTAACTAAACATCGAAATAAAAAAACACGTTAATAAAAATTATTCTAAATATCGAAATAATATTTAAAATAATAATCCAAATAACCAGTAACCATTACAATTATTTATTTAAATATTTCACATAACCAATAGCCATTACAATTATTTATTTAAATATTTCTCATGTCAATTATTAGATATTACAAAATGCTCTTTTTCTCTCTGAGAATAAAAAAATATTATTTAATTAAAAATAAAAAAGACAATTTTATTTACGAAATTAAAAAGGAAAAATGAAATTATTTTATATATATATATCATTATAATAAATAATATAGTTATTTGATAGCCAACACTTCAATCTGTAATACAACTTGTAATTAAAAAAAAAAATGCGATTATATATTTCGTACTCGAAAAATGCCGGTTCCAAAGAAAGTCAAGCGACTTATTATATATACTTACTTGCTCGTTCTTTCATTTTTTTTTAAAAATTATTTATTTTTTTGCTTTCTCTTTACGTACGTTGCATAACGAAAGAGGAGTGCCAGAGCATCGAACGACATCAGTGCTCTACAATGTCTCAATAAATTAATTAATATCCCAAAATTCCTGAGTCTGTCGGATGTCTTTGACAGTTTTCATAATATTATTTATCTCCATTGTATATAATTAAGTATTTATTTCATTTTAAATTTAATTATTTTCAATGTTTTTCAATAGTACATTAGCGACATGACAGTATTTCGTTAGTAACAAGTCGATGAAATTCCCGAGTGGAAAAAACCGTTGCGCCGACGTCACACGTTTTCTTCGATACGTGATAGTTTTTCGCGATCAGATACAATTTAAGTATATATTTTACATCCGTTTTATTTATTCATGATTTTATTCTGAATCATTTGCAAACATTAAGGGCTTGGCTGTATGAATTTAGTCACGGGATTTGCAGTACAATGAATATATCTGTAACTGATCGCAACCAGGTGTATCATTTCCTGTTTTAATACGCGAATTTTTTTTCAATTTATCTATCAATAATATAGTTAATAATCTAATGACAGTATTTTCATCTTACTAAATTAATAATCCTTTTTATATAACATCAACACAGCAGAAAATATTTACTCAGTTTAGATGTAAATAAAAATTTAAACTAATTTCGATTCTACACATTTACAATTGGACTTTTTCGATTGAGTTCTTTTTGCATTTCGTCAGTGAAAATGTCAATTGTTGTTATAAAAAATTTACAGATGAATACGTTTATAATTTTAATTGTTAATTATTATTTTTTAAAGTTAATTATTATTAAAATTTATTATACAAATAAGTTGATACTTTGCAAATCCAATGCAAAAAATAAGTCAATCGAAAAATTCTAATTGTAAAAAGAGAATTAAATTATTTATTTATAAATTTTTTATATTATTTTGCCATCACGGTCTAAGATACTTATGCCATTACACACTTCACCGACTGCAATATCAAAAAAGATAAATAAATTATGATTTTTTTTTATTGCAAATAGTTTTTTAAAATGTCAATTTATTTGTATAATTAATTTTGATAATAAAACTTGAAAAATAATAACAAAAAATCATTAATATAAACTAAAAAAAAGTAAATTTATTTTTATTTAATTATTGACTTTTTGTTTATTTTTTTATTTATCTCAGAAAACTGGAGGAATGGCGTTTGCTCTTTGGCTAGCAATCTTGTTGGCTGGCCTTGAATATGGTAAGTGTTCATCATAATTTTTTGCATTTATAAATAATTGAATATTATTCTCCAATTTCCTTATCATTATAAAATTATTATTCATTAAAATCACAATAAATAAAACCTAAAATGATACTCCATCTAATCCATAAGATTACCAGAATAAAAATATAAATTTATTAAAAATTAAATATTTAATTTCGCTCAGGCAACGCTGAGCAAAGAGTGGTTTGTTATTATACAAATTGGTCAGTATACAGACCTGGAACAGCAAAATATTCACCACAAAATATTAATCCATATTTATGCACACATCTTATTTATGCATTTGGTGGTTTTACTAAAGAAAATACACTAAAACCATTTGATAAATATCAAGATATTGAAAAAGGTATGTAATATATATCATAAAAAAAAATCTAATAATAACTATTATTAAATAAATGTATAATATTACAGGTGGTTATGCAAAGTTTACTGGTCTCAAAACATATAATAAAAATTTAAAAACAATGCTAGCAATTGGCGGTTGGAATGAAGGTTCAAGTAGATTTTCATCAATGGTTGCTGATCCAAATCGTCGTAAAGAACTTGTTAAAAATTCCGTAAAATTTTTACGACAAAATCATTTTGATGGTCTTGATCTTGATTGGGAATATCCATCATTTAGAGATGGAGGAAAACCAAGAGATAAAAATAATTATGCTGATCTTGTACAAGAACTTCGTGAAGAATTTGAACGTGAATCATCAAAAACTGGTAGACCAAGATTATTACTATCAATGGCAATACCAGCTGGAATTGAATATCTTGAAAAAGGATATGATTTACCAAAATTAAATGAATATTTAGATTTTTTTAATTTACTATCATATGATTATCATTCAGCATTTGAACCATCAGTTAATCATCATGCTCCATTATATGGTTTGGAAGAAGATAACGAGTATAATTTTGATGCTGAATTGACAATTGATTTTACAATGAATTATTTATTAAAACATGATGTATCATCAGATAAAATTGTATTGGGTATACCAACATATGGTAGATCATATACATTAATAAATGATGAATCAACTGAAATTGGTTCACCAGCTGAAGGACCAGGTGAAGAAGGTGATGCAACAAGAGAAAAAGGTTATCTTGCTTATTATGAAATATGTGAAAATATTGATAAATCAAATGATTGGGAAGTTGTACAGCCAAATTCAAAAGCCATGGGACCATATGCATTTAAAGGTAATCAATGGGTTGGTTATGATGATGAAAATATTGTACGTATTAAAGCATTATATGCTATTGAAAAAAAACTTGGTGGTATTATGTTTTGGTCAATTGATAATGATGATTTTCGTGGTAAATGTCATGGTAGACCATATCCACTTATTGAAGCTGCTAAAGAAACATTATTAACTGGTAATATTAAAGGTAATCAATCAGTTCAAAAAACTAAAACAATTGTTAATCAAAAAAAAATTAAAAATCAAACAAATAATAAACAGACTGATGATGAAGAAATTGTAAATCGTAAATCAAATTCAAATCAAAAGAAATCTAATAAAATTCATCCAACAAGAAAAAGAATTGTATCAAGACCAAATGATAATAAAGCTAAATCACGTGATAGAGGTCAAATTGATCAACATGATAATTCTGATAGTGATGAACAAGTCAATGATAAGTCAAATAAAAATCATGTAAAAACAAGAACAAGAAGTCGTTCAAGTAATCGTAGAAAAGAACAGAAAAAAAATGAACAAGCTGAGTCATCAGATAGTAATAAATTAACAACTCCAGAACCACCAACAACACCTGATCCTGGAAGTGGTAATTATAATTTATTTTAATTAATATTAAATTATTATTTTGTTGGTTTTTCTTTTCTTTTGAATATTATTATTGATTAAGGATTAAATGATAGACAAGTTAATAAAAAAAAAAAAACAAGTTTTTCAACAAACATTATTATATTCAAGAATATAAATTGCATTATTATATGTATTTTATTAAATTCCAGATTTCAAATGTGAAGATGAAGGATTTTTTTCACATCCTCGAGATTGTAAAAAATATTTTTGGTGTTTAGATAGTGGTCCTGGAGGTTTAGGTGTTGTTGCACATGCATTTACTTGTCCATCAGGTAAATTATATTTATTTTAAAAATGAAAAAAAATATATAAAAAATAATATTTATGATTTTTTTTAGGACTTGTTTTTAACAAGGCAGCAGATTCTTGTGATTATCCAAGAAATGTTATATGCCCCAAGGCCAATACTGCAGCGACAACAACGACAACAACAACAAAAGCACCAACAACACGTCGTACAACAACAACAACACCTGAATCAATATCAAACGAAGAAGAAGAAGATGATGAAGAACTTGAAGACGATGATATTAATACTGCTGAAGAAATTGATGATGAAGTTCCTGTAAGTACAACATCAAAGCCACATCAGTATAAAACAATCAATCGAAGTAGACCAACAACAACATCATCTACAACAACTACAGATGCAACAACAACAACAGAGACTCAAACAATCACTACAATTCCATCAAGAATATTAAAAACAAATGAAAAAGAATTTAATTTTGAGGATGAAGAAGATCCACGTGTTATTAAAGAATTAATTGATTTAATAAAAAAAGCTGGTGGTTTAGAACAATTAGAAAAACAATTAAATTATCAAGGTAAAGATAAAGCTGAAGGTAATGATAAAATGACACCAGCAACAATAACAAGAAGTTTATATGAACGAGTATTAAGTCGTCAAGCAACAAGATTTAGTGGTAGTTTTGGTGTAACAAGTCCAAGAACAACAACAACAACAAAATTAAATACAGTACAAAATGCTCCAGGTAATTCACAATTTGAAGGTCTTGATGATATACCTGAAGTTAAAAGTCGAAGAAGAATTGGTAAACCACAATATGTTACAATTGAACGTCAAAAAACAACAACTGTATATGATAATTCTGATGATGAAAAAGAAGATACAATATCTGATGAAAAACAACAAGATAATGATGATGTTGCATCTACTGATGACAGTGAGATCAGCAATTTACCAGACCATATTGAGAATCAATCATCAACTAAAAAAGTATCTCCAAGTTATGTTAATATACGACGTTCAAGGCCAACAACACCTGCGTAAGAATATTTTTTTTATTTTTCATAAATTTTAAACGAAATATTGATGATACTTTTTTAACTTTTTTTTTTTAAATTTAATAATACAGTTTTAAATCAAATAAATTAATAATTTTCATACTAAAAAATTCGAGAGAGTTTATAATGATAATAATGTTGAGGATACTTTCTCTTTTATTGAATTGCGAAATGTTGAATTTTCTGAAATTAATATCTCGATGGTATTTGACCTGTCGAATAATATGCAACATTGTAAATATTGTCATGTTTATTTAATATTTTGAAGTTCATATCACTTGATGAAAAATAGTTATTTTAACTTTCACTTGAAAGCAATGACCTTCTAAAAATTTTCATATTTCATATATGACAATTTAATATTCATATATGAAAATTATGAAAATAAAAAAAATATATTAATCTAGTATATGACGTCATAAGTCTATAAAAATTCCTATTGCGCAAGCAAGAAATTATCAAAGAATGTAAATAGAAATTTTTATATTAATATGTAAACAACTGTAATTTAATTTTATTCTATTTTTAGAAATGAAAATGATCTTGATGGTAGAAATGAATCTAGGGATGAGACTCCATCGAAATTTTTAAGCCAAGAAAGATACGACAAGTAAATTAAATTTTTATTATTACTATTAAAAATATTATTAATTATATTTATTTTAATGGAAAAATAATTATTTTTTAGCATTGAAAGTGAGGATAGTATCTCGAAAGAAGAAGAAGAAGAAGTTATGTCAAAGGAACAACCTGTTCAGAAATCTAGGTTTCTATTATTTAATAATGAAATTTATTTTAAATTTCAATTATAAATATTTAAAACGATGAAAATATTATCTGTGAATTTTTCTACGTTTTTTTAATAACGATTATATTTTTTTTAGGTACAAAAATACCCATAATTTTAGAAGCACAACATTAAAATCCAGTGAGTCTTCAGTTGAGGATATAAAACCAGTCAACGAGTCTCCAATTGAGTCAACATCTTTGGAGCCTGAAATTTCGAAAAATCAATTTATTTCAATTGTACAATCAACAACAATTCCCACATCTTCAACAGAAGAATTTATACTAACTTCAATGGATTCATCTGAAGAAAAAATATCAGTAACTGAGCCATCAGTTCAACTTGTTGATAATTCAGTAACTGAAATTTTATTGACAACTCTTCCAGTTCTTGCAAGTACAAAATCAACAACATTATTTAAATCATCAACAAGCCCAGTAAATCCATCACGACCATATGGAGTATCAAGAAGAGGACGACCAACAACAACAACGAGTACAACAATCCAGCCAAGTTATACAGAATCAAGTAGAACAAAGGTGAGTAATAGACCAACGAGAAACTTTGCACGGCCGTTGAATTCGTTTGCAAAACGCGTAAGAACAACAATTAATCCCCGATCCGATGATAATATTCTTGATAATGAAGAAATTGATTTACCAAGTACATCTGAAGTTTCAAGATTCAATGGAAGACGAAAAAATACAATTAAATATACAACAACATCTCCTTTAACATCAACAACTGAAAAAAATAATAATAAAAAAACTAGAACTAGATTATCATCAAAAATAACAAAAAATTTAGATACAACAACAACCGAAATAATTGATGATAAACCTAAAAATTTATCATCAAGAAGACGAGGTAGACCAACTGGAACTCCAATTGATCAATCAACTGGAGCTTCAAAACGTCGTGTTGTTCTTAAATCAAAAAAAATATCTGATGTAAGTGATAGTCCTATCATAAGAATTGCTCAAGATAATAACTCTGATCTTTCTTCAAAATTTTCACGTTCTAAATCTACAAATAATGATAATAATATTGATGAAAAAAATATAAAAAATATACGTGTATTTAAAACGCCAGATGATATTATTCCAGAAAAAAAAATTGAGCTTAATGTTATTGAGTCGTTGACGTTAGAGAGTGATACAATTAGACCAGAAACAAGTTTTACTTTAGCATCATCATCAACAACAGCAGCAACATCAACAGATCTTGATAAATCAACAACAGAAAATCAAAATAATAAATTAAATATAACTGAATCAATATTAACAACAATTGCAATGAATAATATTGATTTAGAAGATACAGATACTGAAGTGACATCAGGAGAAAATGATGGAACTGCTGAGGAGGCTAAGCCAGTTAGAAAACGTGTGACATTGAGACGAAGACCTGTGACGACAACGACTGATGCAACACCAGTAACTAATGATGAACCAAGTGAAAATCCTCATCGAAGACTTAAAATTCTCAAAAGAATTCGTCCTGTTATCAATGAAACAAATAATAATTCATCCTCATCTGATGAGGTACAAATGAATGCTCATGAACAAGATTTGTTGATTGAAAAAAATAAGGAATACAATTCATCACAAGTTGACATTGGTACAACTGAGTATGAAATAAATTCAACAACTTTTATGACGACTCTTCAAGATACAATGACTGATAATGCTAATGAAGATGAAATGACAACAGATTCTTCAATTTTACTTTCAGAGCAAACGACAATTATACCAATAACGTCAATTGATTTAGTTGATATTACAACAGTACCTGAAGAGCCAGAAGATGAAATAACAACATTACAAGAAGACATTAAAATTATATCAACAACAACTGAAAAAATTAAAGATGAAACTATTATTCCAATTGTTAATTCCAAAAATTCCGTAACAACTGTATCTCCTGATTCTACAACACGTTTTGTAAAACGAAAATTTATTCGAAAACGACCATTATCCATATCAACAACAACAACTAATGCTCCTATAAGTTCCTCAACTGTAGGACGTCGTTTTGGAATTTTAAAAAATCAAAATCGTCCAACAGAAGAATCATTAGAAACTAATAAAAATAATAATCGTAGAAAAAGTTTATTTGTACGACGAAGACCAGTTCCCACAACATCCACAACATCCAAGACTCCTGATGATGAATCAGAAATTAATAATGATAACAATAATAATTCACATGATGAACCTGAAATTCCTGAGGTAATAGAAGATTCCAAAATTTCTGTCCCAAGTCATGGAGATGAAAATTTAACAATCAAATATGATACTACAACTTCTAACATTGAAGAACCTGAAAAAATTCCTGAGGTAACACAAGAATCAAATGATCCTGTTATAAGCCAAGAAGTAAAAAACTTATCAAGCGAGTTAACTTCTTTAACTTCTACTTCAACTCCAATTACAACTTCAAATTCATTTTTATTGACTCCTATCTATCCATCTGATCTATCATCAACTATTCCTACTACTACTATTACTATTAATACTGATATTTATCCTGATAAAATATCAGAAAAAATAAATAGTTCTGTAGATTTTCGGGAAGGTAGAACTTACTTAATATCTAATAACTATGAAATTACAAATGACGATAATAATGTAACAAAAAAACCATCAATTTCAATTTCAAAATTACCAATATCTAATAAAGACAAGATATTTACAATCAACAATATATCATTACAAAATAATCAAACAAAAAATCGTTCTTATCCTCGTCATTCAACAACAACAACAACAACAACAACTGATAATTCACTTGTTGAAAATCAATCATCAGCTAAAAAATTTGATTATTTTGCTAATGCTAAACAAAGAAAATCACAAACTTACACAACAACACCAAAATCATATCAGTATATATCCACAACAAATTCACCCATTCCAGTTACAAGACTTGTTACATCCATTATGGAATCAGATACAACTGAGAGACAAAAAATTTCAATTGAAACAATAATATCATCACATATAAGATCTAAAAAAATTCCATTTGAAAAATTTGATATACTAGATAATAATGGATCAAGTTCAATACATATTATATCAAATGACATTCATGAATCAACTGAGCGATCTCACGAAAAATCAACGTTGCCAATCGAAAGGGTATTTTCCCGTCGTCGAGCACGTTATTTCATGACAGAGCCATCAATTGATTCATCAACAATTCAAATAGAATCAGTATTCAACAATCTTCCTGGTTATGCTCACCAAACGTAGATTGTTATACAATAAATAAAAAACAACAACAACAACTTACATTTCATCATCGTCATAATCACGATAGACCATATCATACATCATTAAAAAAATAAAACACAAAAACCAAAATAACTTAAATAAATAATGTACAAATAAAAACGATTGCCATGATAAACTGATAATCATCACGAGCTATGCTTATTATATTTTATAATAAAAAAATAAACTTGACGACCATAATCTCGACCTTGAACGTCGAAAGAGTCGTTTATCTATTGTATGCTTCAATCAAACTCTTCTTAGATAGTTAAATTATTTAATTAAAAATAAACAAAACAATGGGAAAATAAAATTTTTCAGGTCAAGCAGAAAAGTCATGAACTACCAACACTCAAGCAGCTGATTGGTGAATTTATTTATACTGATAATAATGTGGCAATAAGTAACATTACTGCTGCTACTTCTGGCACAACAAGTTCACCAATTTATCAAAATAATAATGACCTGAATGACGTACCTAGTGTTAAATTAAATGAAGAAAAAAAATTACAAATATCACATGATGCTAAAAATTATTTTTCAAATAAAAATAATCATGGTAAAAAAGTACCAGTTAAAATTCTTGGTTTTGGAGATTCTGAAAGTGATAATAATCATCAATTTGCATTTTTAAATTTACCAGATGGTGTTTTAATACCAAATAGTAAAAAAAATATACTGAGAATTCAAGTTCTTGAGCAAGATGATAATGAAGAAGATAGTGGTTTTAATAAAATTGAAAATTATAGAGTATCAAAAAGTCGTAGACTTTTGAATGATTCAAAGCCAAGAAAACGAGGATTAAGAGATAATATTAATACGGAAGAGACTGTAAAACAAAATGTATCAAGAAGAAGAGTAACTTCAAAAATTTATACTGTTGAAAATAAAGATTTGAATGAAACATCATCAACTGATGATTCAATCACAACATTAAAACCAACGAAAAATTCCACAACTTTGACAACAGCTATGAGAATTAATAGAGGATTTTTTGTTACAAAAAATATTGATGAAATAACAATGATTACAATGGCACCAACAACAATTGATTCATTAAATTTATCAAGTAATTTTGTAACCACTGAAATTCCATACACATCTGAGAGTATTATCAATGATGAATTAAATTTTACAACTAAATTTGATGATTTAACAACTAAAAAAACAAGTGCTGGATCAACTCTTGAATCATCTGATGATATGAAGACAACAACAAATTTTGCTGAGACTGATGAAGCATCGACAATATCAACAACTCGTCGTGATCAAGTAACAGATGTTCCTTTGGAGACATTGATGATGAAATATTTTGATGAAACAACAATTACACCATCATCACAAGAAAATAATGTAATTATTTCATCAGAAAAATCAACAGAATTTCCAACAAACGAAAGTTTAGAAAAATTATCAAGCATTACGACTGAGAAAAATAGTGCTGATGATAAAACCACAATGATATTTGAAACAACAACAACAGCTATGCCTTCAAGTAAATTTACAAATGAAGAAATATCAATTATAAAAACAACAGAACTTTCTAGTAATGCTGATAATGAATTAAATAGTCTTCATCATGATCAAATTAAAATAGAAAAAAGTACAGAAATTCCCACGACAGCTGAGCCAACAGAAATGGCAACATCCAATGTTAGTACAATGTTGGTTACCAAAAAAATTGATACATCAACGACAACAGAAATAAATCAAATAAAAACTTTAATTGATATCAAAGAAGGAGAATCAAGTACCACTGAAAGTGGTTCATCAACTTCAACACATATTGAACAGTCTCAAATAAATATTGGATCTCGTTCTCGTTCACGTGGAAGAGTAAGGTTCCAAGAAGGACCAAAAATTAAAGATACATCTCGTTCACAAAGACCATCATCTAGACAATCATTTCGTCAACGTTCATCACTATCAAAAACTCCAAACAATACAAATCAAACAATTGAAATTCCTGTATTAATCCAAGAATCATCACCAATTAAACAAGTAAATAATTCAACTAAAAAAATATCTTTTCATAATAAACGTCGTAATTCTACCTCACGTAGTCGAGTGCAAACGTCTTCTACAACCATGCAAAGTTTCACAACTGATATTTCACAATTGGATATAAACAACAATACAAAAAGTAAAGAAGATAATGCACCAATTGATGATCAGAACATCGCAGAAAGCAGTTATTCCGAAGGAGTTATTATACAGGAGGTCAGTTTTGTTAAATAAAAAATCAACAAAAACAAAAATATAAAAATAAATATAAAACACACGTAAACATCTGCAAATAAATAAACATAAAATCTCTGCTATCAATCTGGAGCATAAAAAAATTAAATTGAAATATATACATTTTATTTATACATTAATATATATATTTAAATTTTTTTTCAAAAAAACAAATCAAGCTAAAAATTAACACGTGGATGGTCTAACAATCATACGTCAACGATCAGGACGTGTATCTTAATGCCTCAAAAAAAAAATAAATAATAATACCAATCGCCATAAACAGACAACTGTGCGAATCTTCATCAGAAATATTTCTGGCTTTTCCTTCGTATCTTATTTTTTTTCTAAAATAATATATAATTATTTCTATACCATATAGTTTATAAAAAAAAAAACAAGAAATTTCTATTAATAATGCTTAGCTATTTTTAATTTTCATAATCTAATTCATTTAACATGATTAAATAATGTTTAATAAAATTTATATTTATTAAATTATTGGATATTTATTTTTCATAGATTCCAACATTCATCAAAAATAATCGAGTATTGTTAAGAAGACCAGCTTCATTAATTAGACCATCAGCATCACCAATTAAAAGTTAGTAAATTTTTATTTGTTGTTAATTAATAAACATTGATATTATTGAATTTAATTAATTAATTTTTACAACAGTTGGTCACACTTTGGATGAGCGTTTCTCCAGTAGAATTGATGCACGTAAAACAGATAAATATTTTGATGAAAATAGTCGTGTTCAAGAGCTTGCTGATCCATCAACAGTCACCTCCACATTCCAAACAGGTAATATTTATTTAATTACAACAAAAATTACATCATCATAATAATTGTTTTTAATATTTGCTTTTTATTTTTTATTTTTAAATATCATTATGAAACTATCATCACTATCATTTGGTATCATTGGTACTCTATATAATTTAAATAGAAAAAAAAAAAAACAATAATAATTACTATTTATTATTAATATTATTATCTCTAAATTGACTTTTATCCCTCAGCTATGAAAAAGTTCAACGTTGTTACATCATTCAACTAACCAATATACTCAACTTCATCTCAACAAAAAAATTAAGTCTCAGGATGGTGCAGAGACTCTTCAAACATCTACGTAATAACTCATCATCGTCTTGCTTCATATCATTCTGTCGCTGATTTATTTTTTGTTTCTTAACAATGTTTATATGTTTTTAATATCATTATTTTAATTATGTACTAACGATCAATATTATTGAAATGAAACAAGATGATTATTAATAGACAATGAATTATGGATAGGTAAAGATACATCAACAAGAGAGAGAGATGATCAAAAATCCCAATTTATTGAAACAATATTTGTGCCAACTGAACCAACAATTATTATGAGAACAACAACATCATCACCAAAACCAATAAGACAACGTCAAAAAACAATTGATGCTTTTGATAAAATAAATCAACCATTAAAACCAAGACAAGCAGCTATTATTGATTATGATTATTATGTTGATGAAGATTCAAAGCTATCATTAAAACCTGAGTTGAAAAATAAAATTTACATAACACCTGTTGGAAGAATTGGTTGTTTAGATCAAGGAACATTTGCACATCCAACATCTTGCAAAAAATTTATAACATGCACACAAATGGCTAATAAAAAAATTACACCAACTGAGTATACATGTCCAGCTAATTTATCATTCGATCCAGTTGGTGGAATATGCAATTGGTCAGCTGGTATTGGCTGCAATAATCATTAATTAATTTTATATTTAAACAGGCATTATTATTCGATGTAAAGTTGAAAAAAAAAATGTTTATTTTTGAGGTGGAAAAAAAAAAAGAAAACTAATTGTTACATGACATTATTATAACATAAAAATTATATTAAAAAATATCTAAATATGTAGCCATATATTTTATTTCGTAAGCACAGCATCGTGATATTATCATTACATGAATAATTTTCTTTATTCTTTGTTTTTTTTTTTTATGTATATATTAATTGATTGTAAATAATCATTTAAGATGCTGTAGAATTAGTTTGAATATGTTTTACATTTAATTTTTACTTTTTATTATTAATACATATAAATTTTAATGTGGAATTTGAAGTTTAATATAATAATAATTATTATTTATCAGATTATTATCAAAGAAAAAAAATAAAGAAAAATAGATATGAAACACCAGATTTTTTACATAGACATAGATAACATTAAATTTAGGATAAAAATTATTTATTTAAAACAATATTACCCGATAAATTTTCATTGTTTTGCAAACAATAATTGTTGGCTGATTTAAGTAAAATATTTCTTCGACTGTCTCATATTTTTTAATCTTTAAATTTACTTTTTAAATTTATCAGAGATTGTTTTTAAATCTTTTTTAGAAAGATCAAAATCATTTTTACCTTCAATTATTGGTTTATAAATTTGCTTGACAACTCTAGATTTGAATTGAGTAAATTTGCAGTTTTCATAGTCAAGTAGAACGTGTTTTTCTTTTTTGCAATAAATTTTAAATGCAGCTACTAATTTTTCATTTGGATATTTTAAATGTGGATATGGATTATATTTTAGTGTAAAATTTAACCAATGTTGTATTGTACTTGTTGTTAATTTAGTTTTTTTTTTTTTTAATGTGTTCCTTGCTATTTCTAAATTTACTAACTGTTTTTTTTTTCTTTCAATGACTTTGTGATTATCAGCTGGATTTCCATGAATTGCTGAAGAGATGAATTCGTTATTTTCACCCATGATTAATTAATTGTTGATGAATTTATCACTGAAAAAAAAAAAAAAAACAGTAAAATTAAATGCTTTTTGGAATTACTATATAATTATTTGAAAAAAGGGGACGTTGGATTTGTTTTTTTGTATATTAAGAATCCATCAAATAAAAATATACAAATTAAATTTAATTATGGATAATATTAACAACGAACAGTATACAATGAACACTTACTACTGAATCGTTACTTTTTGGTAAAAATTTAAAAACCTCTTATAAATATTGATTTAAAATATGTCTTGTTTGAGTATGTCAATTAAATTTTGTCTTCAGCTACAATAATTGATGATTACTGGATTTATTCGCCGTAGAATATTAATATTATCATCGTTTGAAAAAAAAAAAAAAATTGTGGCTGATGAATAAAAAAGTGTGAACGACCATATATAATCTGAAAATATATTCTAACCTAATTTAATGACTAATGATGTATGTGTCATCAAATATTATAATTTATAATTATAATAAATTTATGAATAAAAAGCTGAACACGTATAAATAATCTTTAAATTATTTATTATAAATATGCAACATGTAAAGAGACAAATAAATTTAAATTTTTAGAACAAATAATTGTTGAGTAATTAAAAATTTCTATGAATGTATAATATCATCTTGAATGATATTCGAATAATTTGCCAAATTTCTGTATTTATAATCTAAAAAAAAATTTTAATAATTTATTTTTTTATTGATTTTTAATTTTTAATAAATTTTAAATAAACAAACATATTATTAAATGCAATTTTTTTTTTAAAATAAAATATAAAAAGTAAATTTTACTTACATAAAACACAATAGTTCGTTAGAAAAGAAAAAACGAAAAGACTTTTTTTTCTTTTTCTTTTATTCCTTTGTCTTTATTTTTTCATTATTATACACCTTTGTTAGAATTTTTAGTTTTTATTTTATTTATTTATTTGATTATTTATTAATTAATTCGGAATAAGGAGACTGTGTCAAAGCTGATTCATTCCTTTGTCCAAATCAAAAATATTTCAGTTACACCCCCACGCATCAGCCTCTTGCGATCACACCAGCACACCATACTCACACATACACACACACACACGCACACACGCACACATACAGTCTAATTCAGATAAACAAAATTGAATAAAATTAGGGTTACCATGCGTCCTGATTTAGCAGGACATGTCCTGATTTTGATTGGCTTGTCCTGATACGGTCCTGATTTGTCAAATGTCCTGATTTTTGAGACTTGTTCACAATTTAAAAAATTTTTTTTTTATTATAATTTTTTTTTTTAATAAATATAATATAGAATTTATCATTTACGCTAACTATGATAGACTCTTGAATACCTCTAATTATTGAAATTAAAATGGCGTGCGGAATATGTACCTCGTCCTATCGAGTATAGAGGGCCCGATGCAAAATTTCTATAGCGTAGGCAACCCTTCTGAGCTAAATTAATTTTTTAAAAATGAATAAGTAAGCCACATCCTTCCCTTAGCCATTTTTCCTACAGCTTATAATTTGTTTAAATAAATAAAAAGCTATTAACAAATGGCTAAAGAAAGGATGTGGCTTGCCAGTTAATTTTTTTAGCTAAATTGATTCTTCAAAAATTAATTGGTAAGCAACATCCTTTCCTTAGCCATTTTTTCTATAGCTTTCAATTTCCCTGGTAGAAATAATTTATCCGGATTTTTTTCGGATTTCTCCGAATTTTCTACGCAATTCACAATTGAGACTACCGGAGATATTAATCCGGAATGTATTCGGATTTTCTCCGGATTTTCTTGGAAGAAAATTCGGTTTTTATATTTCGTATGTAAACTCTTATTTCTGGTTCTTTTATTGATTTTTCTATTTTTTTTTGTTGGTTTTTTTTAAGCGAAAATTCCGGAAAAAATCCGGAGATATTATGAAAATAGTCTGGAGATTACTCTGTAAATATCTCTGGAAGTCTCAATTACGTCGAAATCCGGAGAGATTTTTTCCACCAGGGTTGTTTAAATAGATAAAAGGCTATTGACAATTAATTGGTAAGCAACATCTATTTCTTAGATTTCTAAACAACATCATCACCAAAACCAATAAGACAACGTCAAAAAACAATTGATGCTTTTGATAAAATAAATTGACCATTAAAACCAAGACAAGCAGCTATTATTGATTATGATTATTATGTTGATGAAGATTCAAAGCATCTTGCAAAAAATTTATAACATGCACACAAATGGCTAATAAAAAAATTACACCAACTGAGTATACATGTCCAGCTAATTTATCATTCGATCCAGTTGGTGGAATATGCAATTGGTCAGCTGGTATTGGCTGCAATAATCATTAATTAATTTTATATTTAAACAGGCATTATTATTCGATGTAAAGTTGAAAAAAAAAATGTTTATTTTTGAGGTGGAAAAAAAAAAAGAAAACTAATTGTTACATGACATTATTATAACATAAAAATTATATTAAAAAATATCTAAATATGTAGCCATATATTTTATTTCGTAAGCACAGCATCGTGATATTATCATTACATGAATAATTTTCTTTATTCTTTGTTTTTTTTTAAATGTATATATTAATTGATTGTAAATAATCATTTAAGATGCTGTAGAATTAGTTTGAATATGTTTTACATTTAATTTTTACTTTTTATTATTAATAGATATAAATTTTAATATGGAATTTGAAGTTTAATATAATTATTATTATTAACTATATTTGCATGATAATTTCTAAAAATAATTATTATTTATCAGTTTATTATCAACAAACAAAAATAAAGAAAAATATATGAAACACCAGATTTTTTACATATATATAGACATACCCTGGTAGAAATAATCTCTCCGCATTTCTCCGGAGTCCGGAGGATCTTCGAATTTTCTCTGGATTTCTACGTAATTAAGATATTTTTCCGAAGTTTTTTCATTGCTCCGAATCATTTCCACCAGAATAACATAAAGGTAAAAAAATTATGAAAAAATTACTATTTGTGCATTTTTTCACCTGATTATTTTTATTTCACATATTTTATATAAAAGCGAAAAAATGAGTCATTTATGTATATAGAAAAATTAAGAATTTTTGTTTTGATATTATTTTAATTATAGAATTAAGGCAAGTATCAAATATTTTTTTTCTATAGCCCATCTGACGGTATACGGATATGAGACAGAAGTGAATGAATATTTCATATTTGAAAGCCTGGTTGAAAAATATAGAGACAAATACGATCTGGACTTTGAAAAACTAAAGAGAGATTCGTTTGTTCAGTTTAATGCGAAAGTAATGCTACTGTAATTACATTATTTCAACTTGGATTTAATGCATCTGAATCAAGTCTCAGTCATAAAGATACTGTATTTTGTAATTCTTCATCTCAATTGATAACATGTATTGATAAATATTTTGACAATATATTGTTTTGTGTCAACGAAACATTACAGTTAAGAAAATAATTATTGCAGCATTACGTTCATTTGCTGATTATTTATACTCCAATGATTGAAGGAGATATTATTGGTGAATATATAAAAAATAATACAATTTTAGCTATTAGTGAAAATCAAAATTGCATAAAAAAAAAACTTGAAGAAAGCGAAATTTTTTAGAGAAGCTCTTTTGATAGCAGAAGTCATCAAACATATGTATTTAATTTTATTTTTGCTTATAAGTATATATTTTGATTTACACTTAGCTGTAGTTTCTATACCACTACATTTGAGTCAAAAAAAAAATTACATTTTTTCTATATTATGTTATGTACTCATCAATCTTTTTCTTCTTTAATCATTGATCAACAAATAGATATATTTTACTGTTGTAGGAAATGTGGGTTATTTTTTGGCCTTAAATGGTTTTTGAGAAAAGAAATCAAATATTTGATTTTTTTCATTTATTTTAAAGTTTTTTTTTTTTGTTCAAAAACTATTGAAGATACAGGAAAAAACCGACAATGCGCGCGATGGAGTTTTTTGGGACGCAAAAAATAAGCCTAATACAAAGTCTTTATTTTCATTTTTGGTCAAGTTATTCGATTTCTAATTTTTTCAAATTTGTTTAAAACCGTTATAACTTTCGGGATAATGAAGATAGAGACATCACACTAGGCTCAAATGGAAGGCCTCACAAGGCTCCATTATGAGATATTTGGCTTTTTTTTCGGCCTTGAATAGTTTCTGAGAAATAAAATTAAATACGTGATTATTTTTTTTTTTATTTCATAGTTTTTTTTTCGTTCAAAAACTATTGAAGATGGATGAAAAAACCTATTATGCGGGCAATAGAGTTTTCGAAGACGCATCATTTAAGCCTAATACGATGATTTTCCTTCAATTAGTTCGTAAGTTATGAACGTTTTTTTTTTTTCGTTATAAAATACAATACTCCGGCTGAGCCTATGGCTCCTAGCCTCCGTAAAAAAAAATATTTTATAAGCATATATTATAAGAATGTATATATTTAAAAATACTGTATTGATAATAAAAAAAAAAAATTTACTTTTGTTCACTTAATAGTCGAGACTAGACAAAACTCTGAGTTTTTTTTTTTTTTTTTTTTGATTACCAAAAATTGGCAGTATACAAAAAATTGTATTTGCAATCAGTTTCAACTGATTTCATATAAAATGGCCTATATATGTTTATAATAAAAATAATAACAGGTAAAATTTTTAAAATTTCTTTTCTTATATTTGTGTCGATGCAATGAAAAATTTTATCAGCTTATTTACAATAATTATTTTCATTATTTTTTTTTATCATAATTAAAATGCACTTTATTTTTATTCGTAATTTTTAAAATATAATTATTTATAATTGCTAATGTTCTTCGAGTATATAATGAGGTGAAAAACACTCATTTTCACTACATAATCAATTTTCAGAATCAACTTGTGAAAAATAAAAAATTATCCAACTTGAATAAGGTAAATATAAAAAGTAATATATCAATAGAATTTTGAATTTTTCTATTTAAAAGTGTATTAAATCATTTTATTATACTTTAAAGATTTTTAAAATGATTAATTTCAGATGAAGAACATATCAATATTGGTAATAATAATAATTTTTAATTTGAGTACACTGTTTTGTGACGATCTCAAAGCTCATATCAGAAGTTTCAGCAGACCTTGTGGCTATGATCATGGATGTCACGAAGGGAAATGTTGGACAAGATGTGCAGGTAATCTTCACTGGTGGTGCTATTCTAGTGAGGCCAATACCTCAACGGCAACTGAATGTAGACTTTCTCGTTGTGATGCATGTTGGAAATGTGCAGGTAGATGTTTTTGGTTTTAATGATTAATTATCAATATTCAAATAAATATCAATGGTAAAAAGTAAAAAGCTAATATTAAATAAATTCACAGTATATAATTGGGAAAGATAAATGTATCCTTGTAATTATTATACTTTTAGTGTTACATTATAAGTATTCTGTTGACAAATGGTAGTAAATAAAAATAATACCATCAGATAAAATTACAAATTACAATTTGATTATCAGAATTATATTCTTAAAATTTATTGTTTATTGATGATGCTCCAATTGATACTGTGACAAATAATGTTACAAAAATTTTATCTTAAAATTTAAATAAATATTGTAAACTGTAAAAATAAATTTACTATTCAAATATAATTGTTTTTATACAATACCTTATACAACTACCTTCTCAACTAATTATATCATTATCTGTTTTTTTTTTTTTATTTTATTCATAATAACATATTTATATTTTTTTTATCAATAATTATTTTATTTAATTTTTTATCACTAACAATAATCATAAGTGTATATAACATTAACACAAACAGGTAGTTTTTTTTTCTCAAGGTTTAAAATATATTTGGAAGCAAGGAAAGTCACAAAATTCTTTAATAGTCAACTTTTCATTTTTCTTTTTTTTCTTTTTCAACATCAATTTATCATTTAAATAATTAACATTTACAGAATAATTATTAATTGTTATTCATTATCTATACTGTATAGATAGTATATTATTTGTTATCTATTATTTTTATGTTGTGGAATTTACCAACAATCCCTGGGTTCATTGGTTCACGTGATATCCACATTTAGCTTGAATTTTTTACTCTCCATTGCTAGTTTGTAATTTTTAACAGAGCCACATCGTTTGATATTTTTTTTTTTTTTAACCTATATATAATAAAGTATAAATAAGTTTTAAAATGTCTATAGTTATAATAAAGACCACCAATTTTATCAGTATTAATTTTTATAAACGATATTGTGTTAATAATATATAATGAGAATCATTTTGTCGACTGTAGTTTTTGTTGGATATATCAATCATACTTGGCTTTGTTGATGATGTGATTACAAGCTGTATAGAATTATGTTAGGAAAAAAAAATAAAGATTAAAGGGTGATAAACAAGCAGGTAATTTATACATTTGTATAAATATTTATTATCTAGTATTTTTTTGTTATATTGCAGTTTTATCGATGTGGGAGTCAAATTGTTTGTTTTACCTTTAATCCTATAAAGTTATGAAAGAACTTATTGAGAGCGTCATAAAAAAAAAAAAATTGCCTTGACAATCAAATTTTATATTTTTATTATTGTCATATGTTAGGCTCATTCATTATCGATCAAGAGGCACTGTATGGTCGTGCCTCGATTCAAGCATTAAAAAAAACATGAATGGGTGAGAAATAAATATATACATATATGTATATGTGTGTGAAAATACTACCGTGCCTTATTATACAGGGTTTCGATTAATTTTCACTATCTTTCACTGCAGTTATATCAACTTGTACTCCATAATATAACAATAACAAAGCATTGTAAATTAATAATCGGCATAAAATGTATTTTTGTAATTTTTATTGAATTAAAAGTTTAATTTACAATAATTCTTTGTTATTATTGACCTATAAATTTTTAGTTATATCAGTATAAATTGGCCCATGTCATTTTCTTTGATATAAAAAAAAAAAAATTATTTGAAAATATTTATTTTTAGGGGCACCATGTAATTGTTGAATTAAAATTTTCTATTAACAATTGCATTGTGCTTTGTAAAATAAATATTTTTAAAAAACTTTCTTCTATTTTCAAAGATAAATAAAGAGTGAGATAATTATTCACTGGTAAAAGCCCAATTTGTATATCAACAAAAATTGAAAAAATAAATCTGACTAAGTACATTTTGTTTTTTTTTTTTTTTTTTAGATTGTTAAATGATAATTTTTTTTCATTTTTTATTTATTATTTCATTTATAACACATCAATTACATTAGATACAATTTTAGTTAAAATATGTTGTTTCAAATTTAATTTATATCTAGATATTTTCGGAAAACAAATTCTTCTTTTTCGTAAATATAAAATCTTTTCATGGTGATTTAAAATTCACAATACAAAATATTCAATCAATCTCTTATGTGTTAAAAAATATTGACAACAATTGATAATTATAATTTTAGCAACCCAAATAATTATACACACTATAGTTAAACATCTCATTTTTCGTATTTGTCCTGTGCGTGAATTATGAAAAAAGAAAAATCATTGCTATAGTTTAGCTGAACAAATTTATTTATTTAATAATAAGTTGCATTGTTTAGGGTCAACAAAATTTCTTCACTCACAATAAAATCTCCATATCATATTAAAAAATCTGGATAATTAGATTTGTTCAATAAAACGACGACAATACATTTTTAAAAGTATCATTATTATTATTATAGTTGAAGCACAAAACGAACTTGGCGAGCAAATTTAAGATAAAAAATATAAATGCGATCAAATATCTTTGTTCGAAAATTTATAATTTCAAAAATTAAAGTTATGAAGCTAATTGTAAGACCAATACCAAGTATTAAAAAAGCTGGTGAAAGATCTTTTAACATGATGAGTTTGAATTTGGATTTAATGTCGCGATGATAACTTTTTGTTTCGATATTATTAAAATGTGTAATAATACCACTCGTTATAAGTTTTTGTAAAATAACATCAATTTCATTGACATATGGTAAACCATGCCATACTGCAAAACTAAGTGGAACAATCTTTATAGCCTCTGGCAATACATATACATGTGAAGGATTATATTTCTTATTTACTGTTGAAGTATTTATTACCGCTAATAATGCCATTGATTTATTTTCACCATTCATTAAATCTTGGAGTTTTTTTTCATACTCAATACTATCAAACTCATTGAAATTTTCAAATTCTTTATAAGCAAGTTCATTTGAATTATTGTCAAATGTTATATTTCCAATGTATACATTTTTTGTATCCTTTGAACCACCAAATTTCATTCCTGACTCAATTAAAGCATCTGTTGTATTGGTTCTATTACTAGGTATAAATAATATATTTGCTAGTAATGGTGATGATAATAATCCTGATATTAAACAACCAAATATAAACCAAGACATGAAAAATATTCTGTATGGAAATCTGACTGGTTGTTTATTGCATGCTACACCAATGAAAATAGCGAATACATCTAACAATGATATTTTATGGAATAATATAAACTTGACAATTATTGGAAATGATAAAATAGCCATCATTATAATCCATTGTTCTATTGTTACAGGAATTGGTAGAGATGCTGGTTTTTCACGTTGGTTTACAGGTACAAGCCAAACAAGTTTTACAACATCATAAGGAATTGTGTAATCAATATCAATTGTTGGTTGCCAAGGGATACCACCAATAACAAGATCATAGGATCTTTTGCTGCTTAATGAATTAACAATTCTTTGTGGTATTGTATCATTTTTAGTTCCTGCGATTTCCGATAATTTAATTGTAAAATTTAGATAACTTGCGACAACTCGTAATATCGATAAATCAATACCTTTATATTCAAGCTTATTATTTTTTTGTTTAACAGTATACATGTACGGTTTATTATTCAAATAGCCAACATTTACAGAACAATTATTCATTTTCATTGGTCTAAATAACGTATTATTTATTATCCATTTTCCATTTTGACATTGGCCAACAATCACTGGATCCATTGGTTCTCTGAGTATCTTTGGTTTAAATTCATTACTCTCCATTGCTAGATAATAATTTTCAACAAAACCAATTATAACAATATTTGCTAATTTTTTAGTCCATAATAATTTGGTCAATAAATTTGATTCTTTGATGAATAATTTTTTATTTTTAAAATGATTAACCAATAATACTGTATATGTAGATCCACGACTACCAATTTCATGAATTTTTATTTTCAAATCATCAAGATCATTATGGTCTCTCAATAAAATAAAAATATCCATTCTTGTTTTTTGCATATTATTTTTAACATTGTAGTTTTCAGTTAAAACAAATGTTGACCAAATCTTTTGTAATTCTTCCAAGTAAATATTTGATATTGTTATGTGTTTAGTTAAAATAGCTGTAATGACTTTTGGCTGTTTTTTCAAGTGAGAGGTGACATAATCATCAAGACAAGCTTGTAATAAATTTTTATTTTTGATTACTTCACTTTTTGTTGATACATCAATGAGTCCATTATTACTTGCTTTTCGATATTTTAAATTTTTTGAATCCAATTCTGTACAAGAAATTAATTTAATTGTTGTCACTATGAAAAGTAACAATCCCACGTTGATGAGATACATTTTGATGACTGTAAAATACAATTATCAACATTTAATGATGACCAAAAAGCAATTTATATTTTTTTGGGCATTAAGGCGACATGAAACACGATTCTGCCTTATCTCGGGGTGCCGCGCGCTCCATCTATAGGTCCCCAGTGGCATTACTAGAGCCCTATACTTCGATCAGAAAGACGATTATTACCGATCGGTTAAGAGACAACTTAAGATTTAATGAAAGAGATTTCTCTTTATTTATATTGTAAATAAACATTATTATGTACAATAAATTAACACAATTATTATCTGTTATTATTAACAACAATAAAATAATGAAGCATATGAAATTTGTCTATATGCGACAAGTGTCTAATAATTATTACAATTATTAATATTATTATATTAATATTTCAAATCATTGATTCTTTTTCGAATCTTAAATTTACAAGATACTAAATTCTGTGTTTTTCACAGTTATTAATTATTAATAATAATTATATTGAGTCATTGATTCTTGTTTGAATCTTCAATTTACAAGATACTAAATTCTGTGTTTTTCAAAGTTATTATTTATTAATAATAATTATATTGAGTCATTGATTCTTGTTCGAATCTTCAATTTACAAGATACTAAATTCTGTGTTTTTCAAAGTTATTATTTATTAATAATAATTATATTGAGTCATTGATTCTTGTTCGAATCTTCAATTTACAAGATACTAAATTCTGTGTTTTTCAAAGTTATTATTTATTAATAATAATTATATTGAGTCATTGATTCTTGTTCGAATCTTCAATTTACCAGACACTAAATTCTGTGTTTTCCAGTTATTTTTCATTATAATTATAATTATTACATGTTTCAATTGTTCCATTACATACATGACATACATCATTTTTTTACTGGAATAAATATCAAAACCACTCAATATATATGTCCAACTGAACCAATTATTAACTATGGATTTTTCAACATACCTTTTACAACTATTATTGTAAAGTGAATAAATGCATACAATACATTGTGTTTAAATGCATTTATTAATTCTTTATTACCAATTGTTATGATAAATCTAATTATTGAATTGATCAATACAATTTGACAATTTATATTTTTCACAAAATATAACCTATAATATGTCAAGTTTTTCTTGTTAATTTTTTATCAACTGATGACATTACTGATGCCCTAAACATTGCTTGTACTTTAATTATCTTTTTAAATTTACGCAATTCTTTGATTATCAATATTCTATATATTTTTAATTATAAGTTGTAAACATTTTAATGTTGTACATGCAGTTGTTGATGTACTGATTATTAGAACAACATGTTGACACTAAATGCAGTGACACAATAATAATGACACTTTAGATTAATTTAATTGTTGCATCAGGTTAATGTTTTGATAATTATATACTTCAATGACACTTTTATTATTAATAAATTTTCGTTTTATGTCAACAAATTGGTGCGGCTATGTGTCAATCACGCGGCCATCTTGACACGACAAGAAAAGACAGAAAACACAATCACTGAACAACGCATGCGCAGTAAAATTAATCCCATTGTGGTAATTTGAGGGCCAACCCTAGTTGTCCTGTTTTACTGGCAAAGCCTATGTTATATAATAGAAAAAAATTGATATAGTATCATAATACTTTGCCGGTAAAACAGGACAATTTGTGTAAATTTTTAATTTTTTTTTCAAATTACGACAAATTTTGAAAAACCAAGAGTTGCAGCCTCTTGAGGATGACAAAACACATAAACAGTCAAATTTTCAGAATTTTCTAACCAGTAGTTTTTGAAAAAACTGGGTTTGAAAATTTTTCAAAATTATTGTTTTTAAAAAAAATTTTTGAATTTCGAAAAACCAAGAGTTGGAGCCTCTTGAGAATGACAAAACACTTAAACAGTCAAATTTTCAGAATTTTCTAACCAGTAGTTTTTGAAAAAACTGGGTTTGAAAATTTTTCAAAATTATTGTTTTTAAAAAAAATTTTCGAATTTCGAAAAACCAAGAGTTGGAGCTTCTTGAGGATGACAAAACACACATACAGCCAAATTTTCAGAATTTTTCAACAAGTGGTTTTTAAAAAAACTGGGTTTGAAAATTTTTCAAAATTACCGACTTTGAAAAAAATTTTCAAATTTCACAAAACCAAGAGTTGGAGCCTCTTTAGGATTACAAAACACATATACAGCCAAATTTTTAGAATTTTTCAACACGTGGTTTTTGAAAAAACTTGGTTTGAAAATTTTTCAAAATTATCGACTTTGAAAAAAATTTTCAAATTTCAAAAAACCAAGAGTTGGAGCCTCTCTAGGATTACAAAACACATATACAGCCAAATTTTTAGAATTTTTCAACACGTGGTTTTTGAAAAAACTTGGTTTGAAAATTTTTCAAAATTATCGACTTTGAAAAAAATTTTCAAATTTCAAAAAACCAAGAGTTGGAGCCTCTCTAGGATTACAAAATACATATACAGCCAAATTTTTAGAATTTTTCAACATGTGGTTTTTGAAAAAACTGGGTTTGAAAATTTTTTTTAATTCATCGACGCAAAAAAAAAATTTTCGAATTTCGAAAAACTAAGAGTTGGAGCCTCTTCGGTAGTGCCCACTCTATTTACAGTCTAAATTTGAAGAAATTCTGTAGATTAGTTTTCGAGAAAACTGGGTTTGAAATTTCCAAGGTGGTAATGCAGAATCGTGTTTCATGTCGCCTTAAATGTCTAATCAAGTTTTATATTTTTATATAGGTATATGATTCTTTGTTGTATTGAGTTAATTTGTAAACTGCGTATAATCCCGTGATGAATTCAAGCCTTTTTCACATTATTGATTATTTATTTGCATATAGTTTGTTTGTTCATGTAATAATATATATATAAATTCGTATATTCATATATATTTTAATATCATCCCATATAGAGTATAGAACAAAATGTAAAATTGTTGTTATAATTGTTTGATTCACTAATTAAATTGTATTAAATTTGAATTAAAACAATTTCATATATGACGTACAAGTATATATGTATGTCGTGCAACAACCTGCGAAACAAAAGAAATTAATTATTCAAAATTGACACATTATTTTAAGTAAAATTTTTCAACTGATATAATATACACAGCAATAAAAATTTCTTTTACGTATATAACGATCGACACTTTGAGATCCTCACAATATTTTTCTCATTGAAGAATAATTAATATATATATTATTTTCTTCTACACACAGTTATTATAAGTATAACAAATTTATAGACATATTTGAAACAGCCTGACAATGTTTTTAATCTGTATACATTGAGGCATGCGCGAATAAGAGATTCATGTAAACATCTAACCGCGAGGCAACGTTATTATTTGCACTCTTCTGTGTATGATATAGAAGTACTACACACATGCATGTATGCTTGGAACAACGTATGATCCTGCGCTGTATACGTATATATATTACGAATTTACAGTATATTTTTTTCAAGTAAAGTTGAAACTGATTGCGAATACAATTTTTTGTATACTGCCAATTTTTGATAAATTATTTATCATAATTAAAAAGCTCTCTACTTTCGTACGTATAATTTTTATCGAATTAATCACCTGTTGATGGTTTTTTTTTGTTATTATTATCGTTTTGATAATTGTCATTAATTTCAAGTTAATTTTTATTCTCATGCTACGATATAGCCCTTGACGATTCAGGTTCACAATCAAGTATAATGACTGCAGGTATATATAATCAAATAATATCTGACGATTCGCCGGAGAAAACTCGGACATCCTTAGTATGTTACCCTATTTCAACAAAACCGATGATTTTTAATTTCTTATAATATTAAAATATTTTTAAAAAAATTAAAATAAAAAAACTAAATAATCGAAAAATATTTCATAAAATCCTAAACATTTAATTTACAAAAAAAAATCAATTTATCATGTTGCTGAATTTATTTTTTAATGGTATTTTAATATCGAAAAATAAACTTAAATATTATCAGACTTAATATTCAATAAAAATATAAATGTCAATCGATAAATCGGATGAATTTTTTATTGGAAATTTAAAATAATTTATAATTATATTATTATTTAGAGGTCTATTGTGCTCGACGTTATTTATATAAGCGAAAAAAAAAAAAAGAAATTTCCAAAATGTACAAATTTTGATTTTGTGATATTGAAAAAAATACAAATACAACTTGTTTAGTAAATATATCTTGCATAAATATTTGTGTAAAATTATTAAATCTTATTATTGTTTTCATATCTAATGTTGAACATACAAGATAAATATATATATATAAATAAATAAATAAATATATATATCTAATGTTGTACAAGATCACATATTACCATTAATATAATAACATTACACCAAAACTAGCATTATTATCATTAACAAAATATGCTTCTTCATGTACAAGCCATTGTACTCATTCAATACATTTTTATTCAAGATTATCATTACTATTATTATTACAAATTAATGATGGACATGCTATTAACATACAGAAACCAAGTGATACAAAACGTACACCAGCTGATGATGATAATGGATGCAGGATGTGATGTTAATAATTGTACATCATCTTGAAAATTATACTACCAGTACCACAATGCTGATGCTTTAACAATTTTTTTTTCATTAAGTATTGATGTTATTATTGAACCAAGTCTTGTTAATTATACATTTCTCAATATATGATTTACCTTTTTTTTTTATCCATTTCTAATAATTAATAAACAATGCAATCCATTGTCCAACTTGTTGATCACTATCGAGTCATAAACTCGATACAAATGCAACAATAATGCTGGCATTCTACATAATTCAACACATTTACCACATATTGATAATGATTGAATTGGATTCATTTGACAAAGCATTATTAATGTTTGTGTACGTATTTTACCAATTGATGATTCTTCTTGACATTTACTATTATTTATTAAATGTGTACATACTTCAGTAACATGTAATATCGTCTCTACTGTATCTTTTATTGATAATAATACTGGTAACTCAGCCGCAATGCAATACATTATATTACAAAATGAAATTTATTTCTTTCATATACTTATCGATTGATATTTTCAATACTAAAGCCATATAAAAACGCAGTCGGTAACTAAATCCATTAGTTAGTTAAGTAGAGTTTAAACCTTAGTTAACTGTATAATATTGAACGAAAAAACCGGCCCTTAACTAGTAGTTAAACTTTTTTTTGAATACTAGTTAACTGTAACTACAGACTACAAAATCAGTCCTAATAAAATGTTTGAATTTTGTTGAAGATGCAGGTGAATGATATCAACAAAGACAACAACCCAAGTGGAAAAAATATATTTATTGGAAATATGAAATAAATTTATTTTATATTAAGAAAAGATTTAGAACAAATATAAATTAAAATTAAAATATGTACAAGTTTGGACATACTAAAATTAAACTTTTTCTAAATTTTTTGTAAATTTTTTTTTAATTTAATTTTAGTATGTTCAAAACTGTATATATATTTTAAATTTAATTTATATTTTTTCTAAATCTTTTCTAAATTTTTTCTAAATTTAATTTTAGTATGCCCAAATCTGTGTATATTTTAAATTAAATTTATATTTTTTCTAAATTTTTTCTAAATATAAAGTAAATTTCTATTAAATATATTTTTTCCACTTGGGTTTGAACATTAATATATTCAATATGTTGGAATATTATATATTATTTTAATAAAATTCCTACTTTATTCTAAAACATAATTATAGTTTAAATATGAATATACCTGTCAGTCTATACTCTAAAAAATCAGTAAATCATTTTAAAAAATGTTTACTGAATTAATAATTTGAAATTTTATATAAAAAATCGCATGGAAAATTTTGCATAGAGAAGAAATGGTAGTGGTCTCTGTAATAACCACGCCTGTTGTGATTTTTGCTTCCAAAAATACTTGAAACCTTGAGATTATATAAAAAACAAAAAAAAAAAAAAACACCTTATCTGTGTATTAAATGAATATTATACATTCATAATTATTATTTGTGATAAAAAATTAAATGAAAAAATTATTGATAAAATAATATTAATATATTATTATAAATAAAATTGAAGAAAAAAAAATAGATAAAATTAGTTGGGAAGGCTAATTTACAATAATTGTTTTCATTATTTTTTTTATCATAATTACAAAACACATTATTATTACTCGTAATTTTCAAAATTTAGCTGCGAAGGTTGTTTGAAGTTTTTAAATTTTAATTGAGCTGAATAACGTAATAATATTTTATTAATGAGTATTGACCGAATTATTGATAAAAAAAATATAAATATATTATTAATTAATAAAATATAAAAAAAAAAAAAAACAAAACAGGAAAAAAAGACCTGGTAACGTTTGTTGGGGCGTGTGGCCCGCGTTACCCGTTGAAAATTAAAAATTTTCAATACTCCGGCTAGGGCCATGATTATTTCAAATTATTGCTGAAATATAATTCAATGGTTTATCAACAATAACATTACTCGAATCAAGGCTTTTTTTGGAGCCTCATAAACATTTTATTTCAACTCTATGATGACATTTTTTGGTCCGTTTTTTTGATTTTTTTTTCGGCGAGTCATAACTTTTGTTATAATCAAGATAGGAAGTTCGTATTAGGCTCAAATTATGCGCCTTAAAAAAATCTAGTGACGGCATTGGGGGTTTTTTTTTTCTCTCAATAACAGTTTTCGAGCAAAAAAATTAAATATCCGAATTTTTTGTCAAATTTTGAAGTTTTTTTTTTTTTTTCTCAAAAACTATTATATTTAGGGGAAAAAACCCATTATGCGGGCGATAGAGTTTTTTGAGACGCATAATATAAGCTATATACGAAGTCTCTCTTTTGATTTCGCGTTGAGTTATTCATTGCGCCGTTTTTCAGTTTTTTTTCGGCGAGCCATAACTTTTGTTATAATCAAGATAGAGAGTTCGTATTAGGCTCAAATTATGTTGCTCCCAAAAATTAGTGACGGCATTAGGGTTTTTTCTCTCATCAAATGTTTGAGAAAATTTCAATTTTTTCAAAATATTTTATATTTTTTTTTCTCAAAAACATTATTGAGGAAAACTCAAGGCCGTAGAGTTTTCGAGACACATAATTGAGCTCAATACTAAGTCTTATATGATTTTGCGTCGAGTTATTTATTGCGCCGAATAACTTGTAAAATTTTCCAAAATATAGAAGCTGTAATGTTTCATAAATAATAATTTAAGAATTTGAAAATAAAAATTAATTTCAGAACAATTATTTTTAATTCGAGTATTAGACACCTTTGACTGGATTGTAAGTAGCAATTATGTTAGTCAAAATTTTTATTTCATTTTGTTTTTTTTTAAATTTTTATTAATACATATATTTATATTTTTTGATCAATATTGTTGCCTCAGTACAATTGTACTTGTTCAGTCGTTTGAGCAATTTTTCGCCGATGATTAATACGTGTTTTGCAATTATGTAAAATAATGAAAAATACCATACTAGTTTTAAAATCGTTTATTTATATTTTTTGTTATTTGTAATAATATGCCAATATTGGTTTTATCAATAATTTTTTGATTTAAAAAACAAAAAAACAATTATCTGTGTATTAAATGAATATTATACATTCATAATTATTATTTGTGATAAAAAATTAAATGAAAAAATTATTGATAAAATAATATTAATATATTATTATAAATAAAATTGAAGAAAAAAAAATAGATAAAATTAGTTGGGAAGGCTAATTTACAATAATTGTTTTCATTATTTTTTTTATCATAATTACAAAACACATTATTATTACTCGTAATTTTCAAAATTTAGCTGCGAAGGTTGTTTGAAGTTTTTAAATTTTAATTGAGCTGAATAACGTAATAATATTTTATTAATGAGTATTGACCGAATTATTGATAAAAAAAATATAAATATATTATTAATTAATAAAATATAAAAAAAAAAAAAACAAAACAGGAAAAAAAGACCTGGTAACGTTTGTTGGGGCGTGTGGCCCGCGTTACCCGTTGAAAATTAAAAATTTTCAATACTCCGGCTAGGGCCATGATTATTTCAAATTATTGCTGAAATATAATTCAATGGTTTATCAACAATAACATTACTCGAATCATATTTTTGGAGCCTCATAAACATTTTATTTCAACTCTATGATGACATTTTTTGGTCCGTTTTTTTGATTTTTTTTTCGGCGAGTCATAACTTTTGTTATAATCAAGATAGGAAGTTCGTATTAGGCTCAAATTATGCGCCTTAAAAAAATCTAGTGACGGCATTGGGGGTTTTTTTTTTCTCTCAATAACAGTTTTCGAGCAAAAAAATTAAATATCCGAATTTTTTGTCAAATTTTGAAGTTTTTTTTTTTTTTTCTCAAAAACTATTATATTTAGAGGAAAAAACCCATTATGCGGGCGATAGAGTTTTTTGAGACGCATAATATAAGCTATATACGAAGTCTCTCTTTTGATTTCGCGTTGAGTTATTCATTGCGCCGTTTTTCAGTTTTTTTTCGGCGAGCCATAACTTTTGTTATAATCAAGATAGAGAGTTCGTATTAGGCTCAAATTATGTGCCTCAAAAAAATCTAGTGACGGCATTAGGGGTTTTTTTCTCTCTCATCAACGGTTTTCGAGAAAAAAGATTAAATATTGGAATTTTTTTTTTCGATTTTATAGTTTTTTTTTTTTTTTCTCAAAAAACTATTATAAATGGAAAGGGATTTTGCAAAGTTAAGTAATTGATATATACTAATAATCATTATAATAAGTGGGAATTAGTCGCTTTAATGACGTCAGCTATGATTTTTACGATACCACTACAGTAATATTTGGTGCGGATTTCTCTCCGTGTATTTTAAGTTACATAAATAATAATTTAAGAATAATGAAATATAAAACAGAAAAAATTTACGAACAAAAAACCTTTGGTGATAAATACTCTCTGATGGATAGTTTAGACACCACAAATTTTTAAGTAAGAAAAAAAATTTTTTCAAAATTTACATTTTAATTTTTTGATTAAAAACTATTATCAATAGAGCAAAAAACCTATTACGCGGGCAATAGAGTTTTTTAATGCGCTTCTTTTGAGCCTTGTACGAAGTCTTTCGGTTACTTAGTTCGTAAGTTATGAGCGTTTTTTTTTTTTCGCCGATGAATTCAAGACTGCTATGTTAAGGGCTGATATTTTTTTTATTGCTTTTAATTAGTACACTTTTAATTTAGAGAATATTTTCATGCCCCAATTTTCATTTTAAAGTTAGTAAAAAAAATAATTAAAGTTTCCGTCCCCCCTGGCCCCCCCTAAAACGCTATGTTGGGGGTTGATTTTTTTTTTATTGCATTTAATTAGTCAATTATTAATTTACATAATATTTTTATGCCCCAATTTTGATTTTAAGATAGAAAAAAAAATTAAATTGTCTAGAATCCGCGTTTCCACCCCTTTTCACCCCCTAAAACGCTACGTTAAGGGTCGTATTTTTTTTTTTAGCTTTTCATTAGTTGACTTTTAATTTAGAAAATATTTTATTATTTTTTAGAACTTTTTTTAGAATTTTTTCTAGTACTTTTTTGAGAACTTTTTCTAGAACTTTGATGAGAACTATTATGAGAACTTTTTTCAGAATTTTTTGTAGAATTTTTCCTAGAAATATTTTAAGGACTTTTTTTAGAACTATTTTGAGAACTTTTCTTAGAACTTTTTTTAAAATTTTTTTGAGAACTTTTTTTAGAACTTTTTCTAGAACTTTTTTGAGAATTTTTTCTAGAAGTATTTTGAGAACTTTTCTTAGAACTTTATTTAAAACTATTTTGAGAACTATTATGAGAACTTTTTTTAGAATTTTTTTGAGAACTTTTTTTAGAACTTTTTCTAGAACTTTTTTGAGAATTTTTTCTAGAACTTTTTCTAGAAATATTTTAAGGACTTTTTTGAGAATTTTTTCTAGAAATATTTTGAGAACTTTTTCTAGAATTTTTTGTAGAAATTTTCTTAGAACTTTTTCTAGAATTTTTTTGAGAACTATTATGAGAACTTTTTTTAGAATTTTTTTGAGAACTTTTTCTAGAACTTTATTTAGAATTTTTTCTAGAATTTTTTTGAGAATTTTTTCTAGAACTTTTTCTAGAAATATTTTAAGGACTTGTTTGAGAATTTTTTCTAGAAATATTTTGAGAACTTTTTTTAGAACTTTTTCTATAATTTTTTGTAGAAATTTTCTTAGAACTTTTTCTAGTAAAAGTAGTAGTGTAATTTTTGTTTAAAAAGTCGTTTAAATTTGTGTTGAATTTATTGTTTAAAAAGTCTTTGAAATTTTTGTTGAATTTATTGTTTAAATTGTTGTTTAAATAGTCGTTCAAATTTTTGTTTAAATTTTTGTTCAATTTATTGTTTAAATTGTTGTTTAAATTATCGTTTAAATTTTTGTTGAATTTATTGTTTAAATAACATTATTTTTACACTAATAAAAATATTAAAAATTAACTCTTTTATTTTAACAGAAAATATAGTTTAAAAAAGTTATTTTTTTATAAAGCGTTGTTAAATTAAATTATTTAAATACTTACTTTTTTTTTCTTGATATAAATTCTAAAAAATATGCATAAATAAATTAAACACAAAAAAAAAAAATTAAGTCCGAACATTTTATCAACCAGGGTTATATATCTACATTTGAATTCATTTTATCAATATATATTTGAATGTGAAATAAAAGACATTTGAAGACATCTCTCGGAGTTAATAAAATTTATGAAAAAAAAAAAAAAAAACGGCCATAGTTTATTCGTACTAATTAAACTTGTAAGTGTTTTTTTTTTTTTTAAATAAACAAACTAAGTTACTAGTAACCATGGCACCCTCAGCCGACCATTTATTTCTAATTTTTTCAAATGTTATTGAGTATGGTGGGAGAACTAATTAGACACTGACTAGTTCTCTGAAATATTCTATTAATAGATTATCAATATTTAAAATTTATCTCACAAATAAATCAGCACTTAAATTGACCCGTCGCAAATAAAATTACTCGAAAATTTATAATCGATTTTTCTGTATTTCTATGTAATTGTCAATTACGAAATGAACAAGTGTTGATATATTTTGTAATTAGGAATACATCGGGAGGCAGATATGTGTTTTTAAATTTCAAATAAATACTCAATGCGCAACTGAATTTTTTTGTTGATGCGCAGGCTCGACGACAGCGCTAGAAACGGCTTCACCTGGAAATTCTGTCCCCCCACTTCAGAAATTCAGAGAAAAAAAAAAAAATTTTTTTTTAATAAAAAAGAACGCCCCCAATTTATTTTTTTACTTTTTCATCATTTTGGAGTAAAGTTAACCTAGTCAATTGTCAAACGTCTCTGATTGTGTCAAAAAAAAAAAAAAAAAAACATTACATGTAATTGTAATACATTGATACAAATATGGCTGCATAATATCATAAATAAGTAGGCTATATTAAACAAGAAATATAAATTCTATTATTTCAAATTTTAAATAAAAAATAACAAAGTTTAATTATTGTTCATTTGTTTGTGGTTATTGTTTGTTTTTATTAAATTGTCAAAAAGAAAAAGTTTTTAAGAAAAATTCAAATTAATTTATTTGAAGGACAATATTTTATTTTTATTGTGACAATTTATTGTTGGTTTAATAATTATTTAATTGTTGTTACCAAGAAGGGTCATCCTTAAAATGGCCGAAGGATATGATACAAAAAGTCTTTATCAATTAAGTGTTTCAGCAGTTGCTACAAAATTTAATAGTCATAAAAAAAATTTGACTTATTTACCAGACAGTGTTTTTTTTGACATCTATTATCAGGTATTATAATTTTATTTTTAAATTAAAAATCACTACTCAATAATTGCTCCAAAAAAAAAAAAACAAAAAAATACATTGCTTTTTTTCAATTGAAACATAAAATTTTATAGCTGTTTGTCATCAAGGATTATTGGATTAAAAAATTTTTGTTATTTTCAATTTTTTATACATGATAAATGTTATCACTCGATAACAATTTATTTTCATTAAAAACAATAATATTTAAACTGTCATTGGCTTCAATTAATAAAATATTGTTTTTGTTTTTTAAACAGCTTTTTAAGGAACGAAGATTATGTCTTCTTGGTGGTGAATTAAGTGATTTAGAAAAATTTACAAGAATGTTAAAAGTAAGAAATCGAAGAATACATTTATTACAAATATTTCAAACGTTAATGGATCATGGAACAAAAATTGGTAACGAGTTATCAATAAGTTACAGTGCATGCTGTTTAGAAGTTAGAAAAAAGCCACATTTACAAAAAAATACAATAAATTTGGGCTTAAAACTTGGTTGTTTTTTGAGTGATGCTGGATGGTATTTAGAAAGTGAAAAAGTCTTAATTGAATGTCGTAATTTATGTTTAATTGATGATGATAGTACAGATAATTGGTGTCGTATATTAGATTGTTGTCATAAATTATTACATTCACAAGCAGCATATTGTTCATTCTATGGTGCTGCTGAAACACATATATTAGCATTAGATACAGCTAAAAAATTGGAAAATGTATTATACAAAGATTGTAGTCATGCTGCATTATATTCAGAATTTAGTGTATTATTTTTCATAAGAAGTGAATATGATAATGCATATAAATGGAGTATATTAGCATTAACAGAATTAAAAAATAATTTACCAGCAATAATAATTATTGATGTATTAAGACAAGCAGCAAAATCATGTGTTGTTAAACGTGAATTTAAAAAAGCTGGTTTATTAATAAAACAAGCTGTTTATTTATCACGTGAAATATTTGGTACTGAACATCCAAAATATTGTGATGTATTAATTGATTATGGTTTTTATTTATTAAATTATGATAGTATTAAAAATAGTGTATCTGTATATCAAACAGCACTTGATATTAGAAAAAAAATATTTGGTAAAACAAATTTACATGTTGCAATTGCACATGAAGATTTAGCATATGCATTATATGTACAAGATTATAGTTCTGGTAAATTTACACCAGCAAATGAACATGCTGAAAGAGCCATTGAAATAATGGAAAAATTATTACCATCAGAACATCTTATGTTGGCTAGTGCAAAACGTGTACAAGCACTTATACTTGAAGAAATTGCACTTGATAATGCAACATCTGAACAATTATTACATAAATCTGAATCTTTACATTTATCAGCATTAAAATTAGCACAAACAGCATTTGGTGAACATAATGTACAAACAGCTAAACATTATGGTAATTTAGGAAGATTGTATCAAAGTATGAGAAGATTCAAGGTATCTATTTAATAATATTTAATTAAATATATTTTGATAAAAGAAAAATTTATATTTTCTATTTATTATATTTTAAAAGGAAGCTGAAGTTATGCATCTCAAAGCAATTAGCATTAAAGAAGAACTTCTTGGTTCTGAGGATTATGAAGTTGGTTTGAGTATTGGTCATCTTGCATCACTTTATAATTTTCACATGGCTAGATATCGAGATGCTGAGAAACTTTATTATCGTAGCATCGCAATAAGTAAGATTGAAAAATTATTAAAAAATAAAAATCATAAATAAATTTTCCACATGTTAAATGATAACAATAATTTTCTAGATCTCAAGTTGTTTGGTAAGAGCTATAGTGGTCTTGAGTATGATTATCGTGGATTACTTCATGTTTACAGTGAACTCGATGAGATTGATAAAATTTTAGAATACACAGATATATTAAATACATGGAAAGAATTGCGTGATAAACATGCTCAATTAGAAGATCCACCAATTGATCTCTACAAACGACCACAACCAATTGCTGACATTATAAAAACATTTTTTGAAATGTAAACAATATCATTTTTTTTTTTTTTTTTTTTGACTATTATTAATTGATAATAATTATTCTATTTAATTTAATTTTTATTATTTAATTTGTTTTCCACAAATTGAATTATTACGATTAAATATTTATTCAAGCCATAATATAAATACAAAAAAGGAAAAAAAAATATATTTTCAATGCACAATATTCGGTTCATATTTTACTGTATAAAAACAGTCTACCATTAATAGTAATTGTATATTTGTTTTCAAGTTAAATGACGTTTAAATTATTTTTAGAAAAATTTGACAAAAAAAAACCCAGTGATAGAGTATTATAAATACAAATTTTTTGTTTGTAAAAGAATGATTTATTAATTAGAAAAAAAAAAAAAAAACCAATTGATAAGAATATAATGACGTTAAAAAGATAATTATAAAATAAATAAAAATTAAATGCCTTTTGTGTATTGTAAATGAAAAAAACTATTTCGAATTTTCCACTGAGATTAAATTTATATGATCGTGCATGAAAAAAAAAAGTGGATAATTTTAAAAAAAATAGTTTACTTTTTATTATTGATGATTCACAACTAACTTGTTAATTTTTTTTATTTTGTGTTTTATGTTTTTGTAGATTTCAAATTGTATATTTATAATTTTAATATAAAAAAATAGAAAAATTAAAAAAAAAACAAAAACAAAAAAAGCTTTATTGTAAATATATCTAAGTCCTATGAATTTTTTAAAACTCAAATTAGTAAAATTAAAAAATAAAAATTAATAAAATGTTTTTTCATTAATTAATGAATAATTATATTATATATTTTTAGTTGTAAATTAAAAGATAATAAATTAAATACTAAGTTAAAAAACCAACAAAACATTTGACAGTTAAAATTTTTAATTTTTTTAAAATCACAATTAACATGGCGATATTACACATTTAATTATATTTACACAAAAAATGTAACAAGCAATGTATTTGCAACGTTAAATTATTATTATTATTTTTTAAATTATGGAATAAGGGTTATTTAAATAACAGAGGTAAGGAATTGTTGTTACTTTAAATATTAATTATTATCAGCTAAAAAATTTAGCACAATTATGTGATTGTATTTCAAATACAATAAACTTGAATTATTATTTTTTGCTGTTAATAATATTTGATTTATCGTTTATTTTAATGCAATAAATAACACACCAAGTAAATATTGCATATTTTGGTGCTATTTTTTTTTGTTAATTCAAATTAAAGCTTAAAAAAAAAAGAAAAAAAAAGGATAAAATAATTAAAGAAACATGATTGTCGTTTTAATCTGGTATGTGTGGTGGTTTTTGACTAAAATATGGAGCAGTTTCTGGAACAAGAAGTGTATGACAAACTCCACAAACACGTGATGGTCTTTGTTTTGGTCCACTATTAACAACATGTGCTAAGCATGCTTGACAAAATATATGGCCACAATGACGACAATGAATCTGTTGAAAAAAAAAAAACAACCAATTCATAAATAAATATAAAATAACATTAATAATAATCAATAACAAATAGACAATTAAATATTGACCTTTTTTTTAGCAATTGAAAATGAAGTTTGACAAGTAGGACACTCATCAACATCTTCTTCATGTTGCCATCGTACTTCACTTCCTGATTCTCGTATTTTTTCTAATTGAACCTTAAAAAACAAAATAATTTTTTCTCTTTAGTATTTAATTGTTAATTAAAAAGCTATTAATAATATTTACTTGAAGTGATTGTGAAAGTCTAACAAAATCCATTTGTACTTCTCCACTTGTATCCAACACTTGCTGAAGACTTGTTACTCTTTGTTTTAATTCAGCAATTGTTGTATCAGCTTCTTGTTTATCTTTTATTGCAATTTCAAGTTTTTTTTCTAAATGACAAATTTTTTCATCTTTTTCAGCAATCATTTGTTCTCTTAATAAATTAATTTCATATTTTAATGATGCTTGTTTTTCTTGTGCAACTTCTTGAGCAACTTTAGCAATAATTAAATCTTCACGTGCTTTTAAAAGATTAACATGTAATTCTTCAACATTATTTGGCATATTAATATTTTCATTTTGTAATTGTTGTGAATGTTTACTATGTTTACCAATTAACATTTCATTTTCCATTTGTAATTCAATAAGATGACGTTGTACATTTTCTCTTTCACGTGTTAATTTTTTTAAATCATCACTAACACCTTGATACATTTGTTTAAATTGTTGTTTTAAATCTTGTAATGTTTTATGAGCAAGTTGTGATGCTGCTGTTAATTCAGTAACTTTAATTTTATGTTCATCTTTTTTTTCATTCCATTTATCTTCCATTTCTTTACGAAATTCAACTTCTTTTATTAAATCATCTCTTTGTGATTGTAATTGACGATCACTTTCATACAATTGTTTTTCTAAATCTTTAGCCATTGTTTGTACTTTAACTAATTGTGCTTCATAATTTATACACATATCACATGTTGATTCAGAATTTGCAACAGCATCTAAACGTTTTTGTTGTTGTTCCATACATTTTTGTAGCTCATCATCAGTTGATCTTAATTTTTCTTTTAGTGCTTTTATTTCTTCTTCAAGTGGTACAACCAATGAACGTAATACTTCAGCATCTTCTTGTGCCTAATAATTAATTCAATACATTACATACAAATAAGAAACTAATTAAAATAAAAAAAAAGACAACAATTTAATTTATAAAAAAATAATTTTTGCATTTTAAAATCAAGTAATATTAGCGTGCAATTTTTCAAGCTTACGTACATATTTTTTTACCTTCCGCATGCTATCATCAAGGTTTTCAGGACCAAGTGACAAAGCATCGGCACCAAGCTGTGATGCAACTTTTCTTGCAAGTGTTTTAGTAACAGTTGATAATGACATTGGTGGACTATCTGGTATTTCTTTAGCAATTTGTAATTTAATTTGATTATTTTCTTCTTCTAATTGTGTTATATAATTACGTAATTTACGAATTTCATTATCTTGCTCATTTCTTGAACATACTGATTCTTCCATTGCATCTTGTATAACTTGTTGAAGTGATGCTATTTCTTCATTAGCTTTTCTTGATTCTAAATCAATGTCATTTTCAAGACGTATATTTGCAACTACAAGCTGACTTTTAGCTTCATCTAATTCATTTTTATATTTTGTTATTTCATTTTGATACTCTGTACTTTCTTTTGATCTTTTTTTAAGTTCTTCTATAATTACAATTTAAAAAACAAAATTATTATCATTAGTATTATAAAATTATGTATTTATTATATTTTATTTTCATGTTAGTAAACCTTCTTTTTGGAGAAAAAGTTCTTTTAATTTTGCTCTTTGACCATCAAATTCTTCTCTCATTCGCATATTTTCTAATTCCAATCGTCTAATTTTCACCTGCAAGTCTTCATCTGTAAATATTCAATAAAATAATGTCATGTTATAAAAAAGAAACAAACTAGATAAATAATAATAATGTTTGAAATGTATGACAAGAAAAACAAGCTTAAAAATGATGACGTGTAGATAAATGTCAAATAAATAAATAATAAATAAATAAAATAGACTAACCTTCAATAACATCAATTGTTGAATGATTGTTATCTGAATTATCCATATTTATAATATAAATATATTTATTTAACTATGTTAATTAATATAATTCCTAACAATCACAGCCACAGACACAATATTAGATTCAATTTTTTCTATAATATTTAACAATTTTTTTGTGTTGTCATAACATTGTTCAATAATAAATTAATGATATTATTAATATTACATTTTTTAATTTATTGTTTTTGTTTTTTAATGAATGCTGTTTGATTTTGGAGCACAATATATTGTAAAATTTAGAAATTGGTTAGCCAAAAAATTATGGAATATTAAAAATCCAACAAAAAAAAAAACCGATGAAATCATACAATTTTTTTCTGGTCTTTGACAAAATGACAACTGTCAAGAGCAAGATTGAGGTCCGTGGCAGAAACGTAAATAGTAAATACAGTGTTGGGTAGGTATGATACATGACATACGTATAATACAGTATCAGTGCTGTATTTTAGAATTTCGAAACGAGACACTGAAACATGAAGAAGATTTACAATTAGCTCTTAAAAAAATCACATTAAATTGCTAAATATTCATCAAAAAAATGCTATCTATTATTTTTTTTTAACGTGAGATACAAGCATCCTGTTTTTTTTATTATTTAGAAGCACAGTTTTTAAATAAATAAATTTTTGTAGTTGTATTAATTTATGTTTTAGTTTCTCAATAAATAAGAAAAAAACGCCCGATACGAGCCATATGAGCTTACACTAATATACAGTGCTGTATATTGTATGTAAAAAAAGATATTGTTTATTTTTTTAAACAATACAATTTTTAAAAATATTAGTTTTAATAGATACAGATTTGAAAAACCGATTGTGATTTTTACACACTGCGCAGTGACATGCGTACAAACGTAAAATTATTCCAAAAATTTTTTAATTTTTTTATTATTGATATTTGAAATTAGATATTATTGTAATTTTGCTTTTAATTAATGTATTCAATGGAATAATTTCAATACAACGCAATAAATTACAACTGTAATTATATTATTACAAAAATACCAAATTAATACAAAAATAATAATAGATCATAATAATTAATAATAATAATAATTCAATAAATAATACTATCTTTATTTAGGAATACCACTCATGTTTTTTTTTATTTTTTGTTTACCACAATATAGGCCAAGTTTTTTTTACAATTGTACAATTATTTATACAATTATAAGACTAGTTGAATCGTCATCATTAATTACATCATAAATTATTTCAATTCAATTTATTTACACAGCATAAGTTTATAATATATTATAATCATTCAACTAAAAGTATAAAAATCTCGGAAATTTAACATCTCAAACAACAAATTCAATTAGTAAATTCAAAAAAAATCAATTTCAGTTGGTCTTTCATCTTGTTCATGGCTTGATTCATCATCACTTGAAGTTTTTTCTGATTCATTTAAATAATTGCTGTTATTTTTTATTTTTTTCCAAACATTAAAAAGCTCCTTATATTCTATTGGCTCTGTCCAATCTTTGTCATCAGGAAAATTCTTGAAAGATTTTAAAATATCTTTTTGTATGTAACTTTCAATCATCTCCAAATCATTTGATTCAACTTGAAAAACATGTACAGGTTGAATTACTTGTTCATCTTGTTCATTGTTGTTGTTGTTGTTGTTGTTTTGAAAAGATTTTTCAAATTCTATTACATCAACAGAAAAAGGATGTAGACCAGCAGAACGAAATCCATCTGATAAATTTGCGTCTTTGCTCCAATTTTCAATTGCTTCTTTCAACAAGCTTGAATATAATTCTCGTTTTAAAGACTCTCCATTATTTTCTGTTTGCCATTCTTGAACAATGTTCTTCCAAATGTCTTTCATGGGATTAAAAAAAGCTATATCAAGTGGCTTCATTATATGTGAAGCATTAGGATGCAGTGCAATTAATACAATACTTTTTTTTTGACAAAATTTAGTCAGTTCAAAAGTCATATTACAAGCATGTCCATCAATGTATAATATCACTGGAAACTGAATGTTATTTTTTCTCAACCAAGGCTCAAAACATTTGGTCATCCATCCATAAAATGATTCTCCAGTTTGCCAGCCACTATCTGTTCGTCTAGCAACCCATTCTCGTGGCATTGTTATTGATATACTTCTTGGAATTAATCTAGCATACTTAAATGTAACAGCTGGTGGAAGAAACTGTCCTGCAGCATTTCCACAAAACAATGTACTAACATATTCTTTTTCATCATTACTAACAAAACTATAATTTTTTTCTTTTTGTCGTCTTACAATTATTTTGTCTTCTCGTGGCCTCAAAGAAAATGCAAATTCATCACAAGTATAAATACGAGAGCTATCTATATTTATTAAATTTTTTTTTTCTAATAAATATTTTATTTTTTCAAACCATTCTCGTAATATTGTTCCAGTAAGATTAGCACGAGTATAGAGTAAATTTTCTGACATTTTTTTACAAATTTCTGAATGACGATTGAAGAAAGATGTCATCCAATGTCTACCAGGTCTATTATTTATAAATGGACTGCTTTTTTTTGATACTTTAAATAGTAATTGAACACTGTTAATTAACTGAGATTTTGTGATGGGAAATCCATGTTCACTCATTTGTAAAATCCAGTTTACCAACTGTTTTTCATTTTCGTCACCCAGTACACATTGTGGTCCACGTCGCTGGATTGTTTGTTTCGAAAGACCTCGGTGTTTAGATGATAATGTTGATTTTGGAATTTTATATTGTCTAGCAACACTACCAAGTGATTGTCCATCTTTTAATTTTGCCAAAGCTTCTTGTAAATCATCTTCAGTGTATTTATTCACTGGTTTTGTTTTTCCCCTGTTGGATAAATCAACAAAAAAAAATGATATTATTTTTACAATTGTGCTGTTAATTTATTTATTTTATTGATCATCAAAATGACCGGATAAATTAATTAAAGATTATTTTATTTTTTAACGTTATTGTTATTGTTTTATTGAAGGTGTTATTATTGGGAATTTATTTTTGTTTACATTTTAAATGTAAACACACCACAGGTTATGTTTATGTCAATAAAGTGTACAGGAACTGGCACAGTATTGAATTGTACTATTCTAATAATGAGGCCTCATTACTTTTGAATACAAAAGGTTTCATTATTTGTTTTTTCATACTAAATATTAAACTTTAAACCTTTTTACATAAATTAATACGAAAACAATAATATTTTTACTTACATGGTAAAAATAAAACGTCAATTACGAGCAATCAGTTGATACCCAAATTATGTACAGCTGTTTGAGTGCGTGCGCAATGCGCATGGATAAATTCAGTATTTGTTAAAAATATTTGTGACCAGAAATGACTAGAAACGACTAAATTTTTTAGGGATAAACACCAACTTCCAAGTGAACAGTGGACACCACCCTTAATACTGCGAATCGTTTGTTATTATTTTATGTTAAACACACGTGTTGATAAATACAAATTTTGTTTATATGTACACACCATTTGTTATATACTTTCTAAATTCTACAGCACATATTGACATATTATTTTAATAAATTTTTTCACCAACAATTGAGTTATATTAAAAATAAAACAAGACAATATAATTAATATAATAAAAGATAATCTGCAGTTCTATAAAAATATAATATAGAGGTTATGTTAAAATTGAAATATAGAATATAATTTCATCACTTGTTGCAAATTTGCAATAATCCAAGGAAATTATTTTGATAGTTCTAAACAACTTGGCAATCACTTTTATAAACAAATCCATTGTTGTCACGTGGATATATATAGCCAGCTCAGTTTTTGAGGAGAACTTTTGATATTTTCCTGACGATTGTCAATTAACAGTAAGTTTCCAAATTTAAATCATATTATTTTGATTACGTGTATAAAAAAATTTTTAAATACTTAATTTTGTTTTAGTTATGGATACAAGTGAAGTTTCAACTTCAATTATCAAAAGTCATGGCAAGTACTTTTGTAACAAAGAGTCACCTTATTATGATGCAAAAATTTGTGAGTTGCTGTGTAATGATAATGATGAACAATATGAAATAAATATTAGTAATAGAGCATTAACTATTCTCCCAAGAGATTTATTCAGTGGTCTAGAGAATCTTTATAAATATAAGTTTAAACTGAGATTAGATCATAACCAACTGAACAATATTGAGTCTAGCTTCTTTAATGGTTTACTACAACTTATGGAACTTGATCTCAGTCATAACAATTTGACAACACTACCAAAAGATATATTTAATGGTACTGAATATCTTCATAGTCTACGTATAGAATCAAACCAACTGAACAATCTAGAGTCAGGTATTTTCTCTACTCTATTACACCTTCACACACTTGACATCAGCAACAATAAATTGGCAACTTTATCAAAAGGTATATTCTATGGTCTCGAAAGTATATGTGATATCAATTTGGAGTCGAACCAACTAACTTACCTTGAGCCGGGTATTTTTGATAATTCACCAAGTCTCATGAGTCTTAATATCAGCAATAACAATCTCACAACTTTAACAAAAGAAATATTTGGTAAACCACGAGAGTTTTTGTATCTAGATTTAAATTCGAACCAACTACATAATCTTGAGCCAGGTTGTTTCAATGGTTTATCACGACTTATGGAAATTAATATTAGCCAAAACAATCTGACAACTTTATTGAAGAATACCTTCAATGATTGTATTGGTCTCATCAAGTTAGATATACAATTTAATCAATTGAAATATCTTGAGCCAGGTTGTTTCAATGGTTTATCACAACTTGAAGAGCTTAATATCAGCAACAACAGTCTGACCACATTGTCTGAAGGTATATTTGATGGTCTTGAAAAACTTCATATATTAAATTTAAATTCAAACAAACTGAATGATCTTGAAGCAAGTTGTTTCAATGGTTTAGACCTTGATGAGCTTGATATAAGCAATAACGATTTGGTAACCTTATCAAGGAATGTATTTAATGGTCTGAAAAATATTAGTCACCTAAATTTACAATCAAATAGACTGAATAATCTTGAGTCAGCTAATTTTAATGGTATACCAAGACTTCATAAACTTGATATCTCTTATAATAATCTCACAACTTTAGTGAAAGATACATTCAATGGCACACAAAGTCTACATGAACTGAAATTAAATTCGAATGAACTGGATAATCTTGAGTCAGGTTGTTTCAGAAATTTATTAAAACTTCAGATACTTGATATCAGTGAAAATAATTTGACAACATTAACAAAAGATATATTCAGTAGTCTACTATCGCTTCGTCACCTAAATTTAAATTCAAATAAACTACTAAACCTTGAATCAGGTACTTTTAATAATTTATTAGAACTTGAAGAACTTTCTATCAGTGAAAACGAACTGATCTTTTTACCAAATGATATATTTAGAAGTCTTAAAAGTCTTTTACGTCTACTCTTGGATTCCAATCAACTATTAGATCTTGCAAAAGATACTTTTCATGGTTTATTAAAACTTGAGGAACTTGATATGAGTGCAAATGAATTGACAACTTTACCAAACGATATTTTTAAAGATCTACGAAACCTCAATCACCTGAATATGACTTCAAATAGACTACAAGACCATGAGTTAGAAATTTTTAATGATTTATCAAAACTTGAAGATCTTTATCTCAGCTAAAACAAATTGATTATTTTACCAAACGATATATTCAAATGTCTCAAAAACCTCTCTTACCTAGACTTTAATGATCTATCAGGACTTGAGGAACTTCATATCGAAATCATCACTTTATTAAACGATATATTTAATGGTCTTCCAGAGTCTGTTAATTAAGATTCGAATTAACTAATTTGTCTCGAGACGAAAGTTTTTTCTATTTTTAATTAATAATATTAAAGGATTTTATAAACAAGAAAAATAATCTGATGATTTACCACATTGTATATATTTATAGTGAAAATTCAATTAATAAATTAAACATCAAATTAATGATTGTCGTATTACATATTAATGATTGTCATTAATTAATTGTATTATCTAATTTTAGTTTCAATTTTAAAAATATATTATTTAGATACGTTGATTGATACTCAGTTTAATGAGAGTTAACTTTTAATATTATAGTTAAGAAATACACAAACCATTCATATGGCAATCTATATCACTTAAAATATTATTTCTTAAAACTTTTATATCAAATTCATTCGGTACAGTCTGTAATTAAATAAATAACATACTCGGTTCTTTTTTCATTTAGCTTTTAATTTATTTAGGTTTTATTTAAACTTTATAATTATAATTAGTTTTTAAAATTTTAGCGGGTTAATATAGTGGTTTTTAGTGGAAAAATAGCCGCCGAGTTTGGCAAGTGGCAACACAGTGTGTAAATTTATTACTTGGGTAAATAATAAATTTATAAATATTGATTTGTTTTCAACCTTCTACACATGTTTTATGTCTACAGCACATATTGACACATTATTTTTATAAATTTATAAATTTTTATAATGCAAATTACTTTTAGTTTATTCAAACAAATAAAGTTAAACAATCATTGTTGTATTAAGAAATTACATTATTAGTTGATGAATTTACAATTAAATAAATTACACAGGGTAATATGTTTTCCTTATGGCTTTTTCAAACAAAGAAAATGAATATTTTTTCACCTGTTTTTTTATCTATCTTTTTTATAAACAAAATTTTAGATACAACACAATCATTTGAATTAAATTTGTTTTTTATAGTATAATCACCAACTCAGCGTAAATTATTATTCAAAAAATACATTAAAAAATTATAGAAATATTTATTCAATTAAAAAACAAATTTATGAATAAATCAATTAACAAGATGGTTGTTTTTTTTTTTTTTTTTTTTTTGTAACAAATGATGTATTAATAGTATGTACTGGAATTTTTTATCTTTTTATAGAGATAACGAATCTCATTTCGACAATGATATATATAAATTTTATATTTTTTTTTCCTTGTTTTACATGATAATAAAAATTATTTAAAATAATCTTTTATTCTACAAAAATTTATTTGCTAGCCTGGGAGTTTTATTTACCAAGCTTCACATGTATAATTAATCTTTGTCACGATGCAAATAAACGTATTGAAATTTTTTTAAGTTCTTCTTTAGAAATATCATTATTTGATTTTTATGATATTAAAAATTAGCGAAATGCGATAAGTGAATATAAGCTCGTGGCATTTACCGAAAAAAATACCTATTTACTTAATTTTTTTTTATTATTTTTCATTTTTTGATCTTTATCAAGATATATAATCTGTAAAAGAAAAAAAAATTCATAAAGGAAGTTAAATAAAAACCGGTGTATTTTAAAATCTACATTGATAGTTAATAAATTTGCAATTAAAAAAAATTACACAGGGTAACATGTTTTTCGTTTATATTTTTAATATTCACAATGATTTGTCAAAATGAGTTTTGAAAAAAAATAAATAAACATATACACAATGTACACTTGAAAAAAAGTTTATTGTTTCATTTTTATTTTTTAATTTTTACGACAAGGAAATCGACATTAATTGTAAAGGTTTTAATTATTCAACCGTAGCGTGTTGCTCTAAAATAACAATTGTGAGATTCACAAATATCACAATCTATTCTTTCACCTGTATACAAAGCACAATATTTTACTTTATATGGTGAATATTTAATATGAAAAATAATTGATTTCGGAATATTCCAAGCTTGTTGAATTTCAATGATATTATTGGTATTATTGAATAAATACAAATCTTTAATGTTGCTATTTTTAAATGCATCATTTTCAATCACGCTGATTTTATTTTGCGATAAATCTAAATTTGTGCATTTAAAACCATTAAAAATATTGTTTTTTATAATTTTAATCTCGTTGTAACTTATATTGAATAAATCAAAATTTTTATCACCAAATAACAATGATGTCTTATCGCCAAAGTCTTTGATTTCATTATTATTTAATAAAAGTACAGCAAGATTTTTGAGATTGTTAAATACATTTATTGGTATACGAGTTATTTTATTGATGCTTAAATTTATATATTTTAGATTATTCAGTAAATTGAATGAATCAGTTTCAATTGTCATCAACTGTGTTTTGGTTATTGTTAATATTTCAATTTGAGGAAGACAATCAAATGAGTTTGCTCGTAAGCTGTGAATAGAACCAGTTGTATAACGAATGTCAATTATCGAATTTGATATATTTTTTGAATATAAATTTTGACAAATACCAATAGTTCTATTACCAACAATTTCCACGGTTTTTAAATTTTTAAGATTCTTTAATGTTTGACTGAAGAATATAAAAGTTTCATCTACTTGAATTTTAAGATATTTAAGTGATGGTAGAAAACCAAATAAATTAGCTTTGAGTATTACTGATCCAGCCGTTAATTCTAAATTTTCCAATTCTGTCAAACCATCAAATGATTCAGGATAAATATTAAATTCATTCCACAAGTCATTGTTATTCGTAATTATCAATGTTTTCAAATGCAATCCGATGCCCGAATTTTTAAATGCATATTTATCAATTGACTGAATGTTATTGTCATTTATTTCAACTTTATCAATAACAGACCATGGAAGAATATCAAAAATATATTCTGTTACATGTGTACTTGATTTAACAGATGAAATAGAATTATGGTTTTTACATATTTCAATCATCCAACCTTTATTTTCACATGTTATGTCAATTTTCAAATTACTTACTGCCCATTGACGTAGATTTTTTACTAGTTTATCATTATTAAAAATATATAAATTATCAAGATTTAAATTTTTAAATGCGTTATTTTCGATTGAAATAATATTGTTGTTTGATAAATCTAATGAATAACATGTAACACCAAAAAATGTATTTTCTCTGATATGAGTTAATAAATTATGGCTCAAATCAAGTAGTGTTAAATTTTTATTAACAAATGCTTTGTCATCAATGAATTCAATTGTATTGTTTTTCAGTATAAGTATAATTAAATTTTTTAATGGTGAAAAAATATTTTGATTAATATGTTTTATTCGATTAGATTCCAGTGTTAATTGAGTGAGCTTTTCAAGTCCAGTAAATGCCCCAGTTTCAATTATTTCGAGACTACCTTCACTTATTCCAAGATTTTCAAGTTTATTTAAACACAAAAATATCATTGGCCGCAAATTTTTGAATGTACCACTCACGTAGCGAAGATTTACAATTTTAAATTTCTTGTATTCACATGTTCCATGACAAACATCAACTGACTTATGATGAAAAATTGAAAAACTTTGTAAACTCGTTATATTTGATAATAATTCACAAGAATGCATGTTGTAGGATGCCCAAGAGTCACGTATTGGAATTTCAAGTGATATTAATGACTCTAAATGATAAAAAAATGATGTTGTAAATAAAATTGGTTTAGTTTCAAATTTTAAAACTTTAAGATTCGGCAATCCTGCAAACGAATGTTCATTGATAATAAAATTATCAGCTGTAGATGTAATTATCAAAGTCGTTATTTTTAAATTATTAAATGCATTATTATCAATTGATATTATTTCATTGTCGTCAATATGAAGTGTCTTAGGTTGCCACAGATCAACGACAAGTGATTTGATTGAAGTTACTGATTTAAAAAAAGATATTTGACAAATTTCAAAATAATTATATTTACTCATGTAACAAGTGTTTGTAAATTTTTTTATACTCATTGGATAATTATTGTTGTTATTATTTTCAATGGGACCTATCGCTACATCAAAAGCTTGATGATCAAAATAGATCCTAGTAGTTTGATAGTCAATACCCCAACTTAAAGTATTTTTATCAACATGTAGATTGTTAAAAAAATAAATAACATCAATATGTGATTTATTAAATGCTCCATCAGCGACAGCAACAATTTCACTATGTGTAAGATCAACAACAGCACATTTAATATTTTTAAAAATACCTTTTCCAATGATTTCCAATGAATTGTAACTCAAATTGAGTAATGATAATTTTTTATTGTCAATTGTCAGTGCTCCATCATCAATTTTTTCTATTGAATTATTGCTTAAATCAATTATATCTAAACTTCTAATATTGAATATATTTGCAGGTATGTAAGTCAGTTTAATATTTGATATTAATGAAATTGTTTTTAATTTTTTTAAAACACCAAATGCATCACTCGCAATAAAAGTTAAATTACTCTCAGTAATTGTAAGATGTTGAAGACTTTTCAAACACATAAATGATTGACGAGTTAGTATTTCCATTGAGCTGCCAGTATATTGAAGTTGTAATATTTTAACAGGATTATTTTCATTTATTAAATTGCAAATATCAAAATCTCCATGGTTTAGAAATTCCAGTTTATGTAAATTTAAATGTTTATTTAAAATATCATTGAAATATAGTCTCGTTGTATTGGCTAATTGTATTTTTAAATATTTTAAATCAGGTAGACCGTGAAAAGTATCTGGCTCTAGTAAAACTGAGGCTGAATTAATTTCCAAATTTTCCAAGCTTTTAAAATTTGAAAAAACAAATCGTTCAATATGCAATTCAACATCAGCAGCAAAATTAAGTTGTAAAGTTTTAATTGTTGCAAATGATGATGATAATATATTTTCGAATGCATTATTCTGTAAGACGTTGGCTTTTTTGTTTGTTATTACAAGTTTATCTGAATACGTTTTAATAATTGAATCTTTTTCGTGAAATACTATCTCATCACCTGATTCACAATTTTTGTTGGATCCCGTAACACTTGTGTAACAATAAGTTGTCTTTGAAAAAACACATGATGTTTGTATTATTAATAATATACCGATAATATTAATATTATTCATCGTGAATATAAATATATATTTTCAAAGCACCAATTAAAAATAATTATACCGTGAGTTCAAATTGGCTTCAGGAAAGATACAATTTCGTTGATACCCATATTCACACAAGTGAACCTTATATTTATATAGGTAACTGGTTGTATCACGGAAATAATTTATTTATTTTTTTCTTATCGCTTTTTCAAACAAAGCAAATGAATATTTCTTCACCTGTTTTTTTATCTATCTTTTTTATAAACAAAATTTTAGATACAACACAATCATTTGAATTAAATTTGTTTTTTTATAATATAATTATTATTTAAAAAATATATTAAAAAATTATAAAAATATTTAAATATTATTTATTCAATTAAAAAACAAATTTATGAATAAATCAATTAACAAGATGGTTGTTTTTATTTTTTTTTTTTTTGTAACAAATGATGTATTAATAGTATGTACTGGAATTTTTTATTTTTTTATAGAGATAACGAATCTCATTTCGACAATGATATATATAAATTTTATATTTTTTTTTCCTTGTTTTACATGATAATAAAAATTATTTAAAATAATCTTTTATTCTACAAAAATTTATTTGCTAGCCTAGAAGTTTTATTTACCAAGTTTCACATGTATAATTAATCTTTGTCATGATGCAAATAAATTTATAGAAATTATTTTAAGTTCTTCTTTAGAAATATCATTATTTGATTTTTATGATATTAATATTAATGAAATTTGATAAGCGAATATAAGCTCGTGGCATTTACTTAGAAAATACCAATTTACTCAGTTTAAAAATATGAATGATCATTTGTCGTATTATTTATTTGAAACTATTATTCATTCATCAAAATATAACTTCAAATGTATTCAATATTCAATCATTGAAATCACCTAAATATGATTTCAAATAGACTACAAGACCATTATGAGTTGGAAATTTTTAATGATTTATCAAAACTTGAAGATCTTTATCTCAGCTGAAACAAATTGATTACTTTACCAAACGATATATTCAAAGATCTAAAAAACCTCTGTTACCTAACTTTAATGATCTATCAGGACTTGAGGAACTTCACATCGAAATCATCACTTTATTAAACGATATATTTAATGGTCTTCCAGAGTCTGTATGACCCTGGTAGAAATAATCTCTCCGGATTTTCTCCGGATTATCTCCGGATTTCTACGGATTTCTCCGGATCTCTCCAGATTTTCTCCTGACTTTCTCCGGATTTTCTACGCAATTGAGGGTTTTTTACACATTTTATATATTTATAGTGAAAATTCAATTAATGAATTAAACATCAAATTAATAATTGTCATTTATTTATTTTATCACCTTAAATTAAATTTAGTTTTCAAAATTATAGCGGGTAAAAGGGTTAATCTAGTGGAACTTTATACTGAAAAAGATTGGCGACTACTGGCAACCGCAATCAACCGCAATGGTACTCTTTTTTTAATTTGTTAAAAATATAGGTATTCATGACCAGAAACAACTAGATTTTTTATAATCATATATTCATATCTGTGTACACTGTACAGTGAACAGTGTTCCAAATGAACAGTGGGCACCACCCTTAATACTGCTCTAGCGTTTGTTATTTTTTTTTGCGTTGCTTTTGTTGTTTTTTATTTTATGTCTAACACACGTTATAACTGTTGATAGATGGTCTGTTTACACACACCATTTGTTATATATACTTTCTAAATTCTGCAGCACATATTGACATTATTTTTATATATATTTTTCCACTCACAATTGAGCTATCTTAAAAATAAAACAATAAGACAATTATAATCAATATAATGAAAGATAATTATTTATATAAAGGTTATGTTAAAAGTGAAATATAGAATATAATTTCATCACTTGTTGCTAATTTGCAATCCAAAGAAATAATTTTGATAGTTCCAAACCATCAACTTGGCCATCACTTTTATAAACGAATCCATCGCGTCGTCACCTGGATATAGCCAGCTCAGTTTTTGAGAAAAACTTTTGATATTTTTTTGACCAGTCAATTAAAAGTAAGTTTCTAAATTTAAATCATATAATTTTAATTACGTGTTATGAAATTTTCAAATACTTTTTTATGTTTCAGTCATGGATAAAAGGATTTTAACTCAGCTGCAGAGTTTACTCACGAGTAAAAAAGGCGATAACAAATACTTTTGTAATCAAGGGTCACCTTATTATGATCCAACAATTTGTGAGTTGCTATGTAATGATGCTAAAAATTATGAAATAATTATCAGTGATAGAGCATTAGCTGATCTTCCAATGGATTTATTCAGTGGTCTTAAATATCTTCATAGCTTACATATACATTTGGACAATTTGATTAATCTGCAGTCAGACATTTTCTCTGGTTTATTACACCTTCACACACTTGATATTAGCAAGAATTATAAACTGACAACTTTATCAGAAGGTGGATTCAAAGGTCTTCCAAGTCTACGTGATCTAAGTTTAAAGTCAAATGAACTAGTTTACCTTCAGCCAGGTGATTTTGATGATTTATTGGGTCTAATGAATCTTAATATCAGCTATAACAAAGTCAGATCTATATTTACAAATATCTTCAGTGATTGCAATAGTCTCGTCAAGTTAGAGATACAATTTAATAATTTGACATGTCTTGACCCAGGTAGCTTTAATGGTTTATCACAACTTGAAGAGCTTAATATCAGCAACAACAGTCTGTACATATTGTTTAGAGGTATATTTGATGGTCTTAAAAAACTTCGTATATTAAATTTAAAATCAAACAAACTACGTTCTCTTGGTGCAGGTTGTTTCAATGGTTTAGACCTTGATGTGCTTGATATAAGCAATAACAATTTAACATCATTACCAAAAAATGTATTCAATGGTCTTAAAGGCCTTAAATACCTAAATTTACAATCGAATAAATATAATCTTCAGTCAACTGATTTGAATGATATACCAAGACTCCAAAAACTTAATATCTCTAAGAACTATAATCCCACAACTTTATTGAAATATACATTCAATGGTATGGAAAGTCTACATGAACTAATATTAAATTCAAATGAACTGTACAATCTTTATTCAGGTTGTTTCAATAATTTACCAAAACTTCAGATACTTGATATCAGTAAAAATAATTTAACAACTTTACCAAAAGATATATTTAGTTGTCTACCAACGCTTCGTCATCTTAATTTGAAATCAAATAGACTACAAAACCTTGACTCAGGTATTTTCAATGATTTATTAGAACTTGAGGAACTTAATATCAGTGAAAACGAACTGGATTGTTTACCAAATGATATATTTAGAGGTCTACGAAAGCTCCATCATCTATACATAAATTCGAATAATTTAAAAAACCTTGAATCAGGTATTTTTAATGATTTATTAGAACTTGAGAAACTTTGTATTTCGGGTGGTAATGAATTCATGACTTTACCAAATGATATATTTAAAGGTCTAAAAAAGCTTCGTCACCTAGATTTAAAAGGAGGTAATCTACGAAACCTTGAATCAGGTATTTTCAATGATTTATTAGAACTTGAAGAACTCGATATCAGTGCAAACGAATATTCTACTTTACCAGAAGATATATTTAAAGGTCTACAAAAGCTCCGTCACCTAAGTTTAAATTCGAATAAACTACAACGCCTTGATTCAGGTATTTTCGATGATTTATCAGTACTTGAGAAACTTAGTATCAGAAACACCAAACTGATGTTCTTACCATATTATATATTCAAAAATCTTCAAAATCTTTCGTGTCTACTCTTGGATTACGATGAACTAAGAGTTCTTGAGACTGGTATTTTTTCCGGTGTAACGATACCTGGGTATAAAAAATATCAGTATATGGATGATTTCAATGCTTTGATAACTTTACCAAACGATTTATATTACCTAAATTTAAGATCGAATATTAACTAAGATTTTGACTCATGTGTTTTCGATTATATTTACCAGAACTTGAGGAACTTGTTTTCAGTAGAGACGAAATTGATAATATAATACACGAAGATCTGTCTGATAAATTCAAATCAACCATGTTTTTTTAATAATATGTTAAAATTTGAGTAACTTCATATCAACAAAAACAAAATAATCACTATATACCAAAAGATATATTTAATGGTCTCTCCCAGAATCTGTATTGTATCTCTATTAAGATCTGAATGAACTAATTAATCTTGAGATAAAGGTATTTTTTATTGTTCATCAGTCATATTGAGAGACTTTATATACAACAATCTGAAAATTTATCAAACATAAAATTAATATAATATTATCATTGAGTTAAAACTATATAAGTATATCATTAATTATTAAAAATATTTTGTTAACTTTATTAAATTAATATTAATTAATTAAACTAAATTATTAATTTATCATTGATATTTAATATTATTTCTCAAATTTTTGTTCACTAATGTTATATTAAAAAACTGAATATCTGTAAAGACCTTACCAGTTTATCCAGTTGAATTCATAAAAGCTAATTAAATAAATAAATAAATTTATGAATAAATATTAATATATACAATTTTATTTAGATATACGTATGTATAGGATTAAGTACACTTTGCTCTGAGTGCTTGTTTACTTTTTGTATTTGCAAACATAATATAAGATATTCTGATATATAGTAATCTTTAGTGTAAATGTTTTCTTTCGATTGTGTTTATCTAAAATAGTACAAAAATCTTAAAAAGAGTGAAAAAATTTTCAGATTTTCTAGGCGAAAAAATAAAAGTTGAAGAAAAATTTTCACCGGGGAAAATTTTCCTTGATTTTAATGGTTTTTTTAGCATGTTTTAATTCTGGTTGGAATCTACCAGAATTTAAATTTTTTTTCTATAATGTCAAGTGCTGTTTCATATAAAAGGATACACCTATTTTTTCAAGACTATTACATTTAAATGAATAAAAAACCATAATCCAGAAGATCAAAAGATTTTTGATAATGAGTATCAATCATAAACAGCTTGTCTTATTATAATAAACCAGCTTTTTAAATGCATGTTTATATAGCGTCACATGACTCTTGCTCGTTTTCAAAAATTAATTATTGATAATGCTGGTGAATGACATTTTATGTACCTTTAAGCGATGATATACTAATCCACATATATCATAGTATATCATGTATCATTATTGCTCATTCATTTTATTTTTGAAAAAATCATAAATTATAAACACAGCATATAAACTGCTGTATGGCTAGAATCTCAGTACAATATATTTTCTAATTTAAATTTAAATTTTATTTTTAAAAATATATTAATTAGATACGTTGATTGGTACTCAGTTTAATAGGAGTTATATTAACTTTATTGAGATTATAAGCAAAAACCATTCACATGGCAATATATATCACTCAAAATATTATTTCGTAATTCGTACAACTTTTATCACAAATTCATTCGTACAGCCTGTGATTAAATAAAAATCATACTCGTTTTTTTTTTCATTGAACTTTTAATTTAATGAGGTTTCAATTAAACTTTATTTATAATTAGTTTTTAAAGTTTTAGCGGGTTAACCAGGTGATTCTTAGTGGAGAAATGACCGCCGAGTTTGGCAAGTGGGAACGGTGGCAACACTGTGCTTAAATTTATTATCATGTTTATTATTTTGACCAATTTTGACATTTAAACATTTATTATAAATATAGATTTGTTTTTAACTTTCTACACATATTTTATGTTTTGTGTCTACAGCACATATTGACATATTAAAATTATTAAAAGCCGGTTCTCGAGACAGAAGCGCAACAAAATTTTGGGTACCCGGGCATGAGATATAGCGTTACGACATACGGGCCCCTCAAACTACAAAAATTGGTTCGACGATGTCTTTTACAAACAACCTTAACAGTAAGTTTCCAAATTTAAATTATGTATAATTTTGATTGAGTGTAATAATAAATTTTTAAATACTTAATTATGTTTTAGTTATGGATACAAATACTCTTTCAACTTCAAATATAAAGAGTCATTATAATAAGTACTTTTATAACAAAGAGACACCTTATTATGATGCAAATATTTGTGAGTTGATGTGTAATAATGATAAAAAATATGAAATAAATATATGAGTAATAAAGAATTAACTATTCTCCCACGAGATTTATTCAATGGTCTCGAGAATCTTCATGATTATAAGTTTAAACTGAGATTAGATCATAACCAACTGAACAATATTGAGTCTAGTTTCTTTAATGGTTTACTACAACTTCAAGAACTCGATCTCAGTCATAACAAGTTGACAACACTACCAAACGGTATATTTAATGTTCTTGAATATCTTCATAGTTTACATATAGAATCGAACCAACTGAAGGATCTATAGAGCCAGGTGTTTTCTCTGGTTTATTAGACCTTTATATACTTGATATCAGCAACAACAAACTAACAACTTCATCAAAAGATATATTCGATGGTCTCCAAAGTATATGTGATGTCAATTTAAAGTCGAACCAACTAACTTACATTGAGCCGGGTATTTTTGATAATTCACCAGGTCTTATGAGTCTTAATATTAGCAATAACAATCTCACAACTTTAACAAAAGAAATATTTGGTTATCCTCGAGAATTTTGGTATCTAGATTTGAATTCAAATCAACTACGTAATCTTGAGCTAGGTTGTTTCAGTGGTTTATCACGACTTATGGAAATTAATATCAGCCAAAACAGTCTGACAACTTTATCAAAAAATATCTTCAATGATTGTATTGGTCTCATCAAGTTAGAGATACAATTTAATCATTTGAAAAATCTTGAGCCAGGTTGTTTCAATGGTTTATCACAACTTGAAGAGCTTAATATCAGCAACAACAGTCTGACCACATTGTCTGAAGGTATATTTATTGGTCTTAAAAAACTTCATATATTAAATTTAAATTCAAACAAACTGAATGACCTTGAAGCAAGTTGTTTCAATGGTTTATTTCATATCAGTACTCCATATCAGTAAAAACAATTTGATCACTCTACCGAACAATATATTCAAAAGTCTCCCAGAATCTGTATTATATTTCGATTAAGATTCAAATTAACTAATTAATCTTGATAGATAAAAGTGTTCTTTATTGTTCATTAATTATGTTGAGGTACTTTATACACAACCAAAACAATTTGATAATTTACTACATTGTATATTTTTATAGTGGAAATTCAGTTAATAAATAGAACATTAAATTAATAGTTGTCATTTATTTTATCACCTTTACTTCAATTTAGGTTTTAAAGTTTTAGCGGGTAAAAAAGTTAATCTAGTCGAACTTTAGTGAAAAGATGGAAGCCGAGTTTGGCAAATGGCATTGGCGGCAAATGTTATTTTTTTTTTTTGATTTGTTAAAAATATTTATGACCAGAAACAACTAAATTTTTAGTGATTTATAGAAAAATAGAGATGTGAACAGTGGACACTATCCTTAATACTGCTCTAGCGTTTTTGTTACTGTTTATTATTTTTATGTTAACTCACGTGTTGATAGATGGAAATTTAGTTTATATAAACAACATTTGTTATATACTTTTTAGACACTATATATACAGCACATATTGACATATTACTTTGATAAATTTTTCCATTGACAATTAAGTTATCTTCAACAAAAAACAAGAGGATAATCGCTGATAATCGCAATATAATAAAAGATCATCAGTTCAATAATAATATAATATAGAGGTTATGTTGAAATTGAAATTTAGAATATAATCACCTGTTGCAATCCAAGGAACACCAAGGAAATTTTATAAACAAATCCATCGCCGTCACGTGGATAATTTTTAATATATTATTCTGACGATCTTCAATTAACAGTAAGTTTCCAAATTTAAATTATATAATTTTGATTAAGTGTAATAATAAATTTTTAAATACTTAATTATGTTTTAGTTATGGATACAAATGATGTTTCACCTTCAATCATTAAGAGTCACAATAAGTACTTTTGTAACAGAAAGTCACCTTATTATGATGCAAATATTTGTGAGTTGATGTGTAATAAGGCTAAAAAATATGAAATAAATATTAGTAACAGAGCATTAACTTTTCTCCCACGAGATTTATTCAGTGGTTTTGAGAATCTTAATCAACTGAGATTAGATTATAACAAACTGGCTAATCTTGAGTGTAGTTTGTTTAATGGTTTACCATTAAATGGTATACCACATCTTGACAAACTTGATATCTCTAAAAATCATCTCACGACTTTATTGGAAGATACATTTACTTGTATGGAAAGTCTACATGAATTGAAATTGAATTCGAATATACTGAATAATCTTAAGTCAGGTTGTTTCAATAATTTATCAAATCTTCAGATACTTGATATCAGTAGAAATAATTTGACAACTTTATCAAAAGATATATTCAGGGGTCTACAAACACTTCGTCATCTAGATTTAAATTCAAATAGACTACGAAACCTTGAACCAGGTGTTTTCAATGATTTGTTAGAGCTTGAAGAACTTTATATGAACGAAAATGAATTAATCACTTTACCAAACGATATATTCGGAGGCTTACAAAAGCTTCGTATCCTAGATTTAAATTCGAGTGGACTACAAAAACTTGAATCAGGTACTTTCAATAATTTATTAGAACTTGAAGAACTTTATATGAACGGAAACGAATTGATTACTTTACCAAAAGATATTTTTGAAGGTCTAGAAAATCTCCATCATCTAAATTTAAATTCAAATAAACTACAAAACCTTGAATCAGGTATTTTCAATGATTTATCAGAACTGGAAGAACTTTATATCAGTAAAAACGATTTGATCTTTTTACCAAATGATATATTTAAAAGTCTTAAAAATCTTTCATGTCTACTATTGAATTCCAATCAACTCATAGATCTTGAAACAGATATTTTTCATGGTTTATCAAAACTTGAAGAGCTTGATATCAGTATAAATGAATTGACAACTTTACCAAAAGATATATTTAAAGATCTAGTAAATCTCCGTCATTTAAATTTAATTTCAAATAGACTACCATATCTTGAATCAGGTATTTTCAATGATTTATTAAAACTTGAGGAACTTTATATTAGTGAAAACAAACTGATCTTTTTACAAAATGATATATTTAAAAATCTTACGAATCTTTTATGTCTATTCTTGGATTCCAATCAACTACTAGATCTTGAAACAGATATTTTTTATGGTTTAACAAAACTTGAAGAACTTGATATTAGTGGAAATCAATTGACAACTTTACCAAAATATATATTTAAAGATCTAGAAAATCTACGTCACTTAGTTTTAAATGCAAATAGACTACAAAACCTTGAGTCAGATACTTTCAATGATTTATTAAAACTTGAGGAACTTTATATTAGTGAAAACGAACTGATTTCTTTACCAAATGATATATTTGGAACCCTTCAAAATCTTTTATGTCTCTTCTTGGATTCCAATCATCTGATGGATCTTGAGTCAGATATTTTTTGTGGTTTATCAAAACTTGAAAAACTTGACATCAGTGTAAATGAATTGACAACTTTACGAAAAGATATATTTAAAGGTCTACAAACACTTCGTCATCTAGATTTAAATTTAAATGGACTACAAAAACTTGAATCAGGTACTTTTAATAATTTATTAAAACTTGAGGAACTCCATATCAGCGGAAACAAATTGACTCTTTTACCAATCGATATATTTAGAGGTCTACAGAAGCTACGTTTCATAGATTTAAAATTGAATGATCTACAACGGGTTGAATTAGATCTTTTCAAAGATTTATCAGAACTCAAAGAAGCTTATATTAGCTGTGCAAACGATACAATCAATGTAGCAAACAATTTTTTTGGAAAACTCTCAATACCGTTTAAGCTTAATAAAAAAAATTAATTCATAATTGACCACATTGTATGCTTGTGATTTATATTTAATTAATAAATAAAACATTAAATTAAAAACTATCATTTATTCTTAATTTAATTTAGTTTTAAAAATTTTACCGGGTAAGAAGCTTAATGTAGTGTGATTTTTTTAGAAAACTTTGTAAAGTTTCACTATAGTGAAAGGATGGCAACACTTGCTTTATTTAGATTTGTTTTCAACTTTCTATACATGTTTTGTGTCTTGTTGTGTATACAGCACATATTGACACATTATTTTTATTAATTTTTCCATCAACAATTGAGTTATCTTAAAAATAATATAAGACAATAATTAATATAATAAAAGATAATCATTTTTTACCGCAAACGCTATATTCAATGGTCTCTCAGAATCTGTATTATATGTCGATTAGGATTCGAATGAACTAATTAATCTTTTAACTAATTAAAATTATATATTTAAAGTATAACTTTAATTAATAAATTAAACATCAAATTAATATTATATTATCATTGAGTTAAAACTATATAAGTATATCATTAATTATTAAAAATATTTTGTTAACTTTATTAAATTAATATTAATTAATTAAAGTAAATTTTTAATTTATCATTGATATTTAATTATTTTTCAAATTTTTGTTTACTAATGTTATATTAAAAAACTGAATATCTGTAAAGACCTTACGTAAGTATAGGATTTTTAAGTACACTTTGCTCTGAGTGCTTGTTTACTTTTTGTATTTGCAAACATAACAATATAAGATATTCTGATAATAATCTTTGGAGTAATATAAATGTTTTCTTTCGATTGTTTATTTTTTTTTTTTATCAAAAATAGCGATAAAAATCATAAAAAGAGCGAAAAAGTTTTTAGATTCTAGGCGAAAAGATAAAAGTTGGAGAAAAATTTTGACCGGGGATAATAATTTTGCTTGGTTATTTTAGCATGTTTATAGCCTGGTTGGAATGTACCAAAATTGTAAATTTTTTTTTCTAATGTCAAGTGCCGTTTCATAAAAGGATACACGATTTTTTTCAAGAACATTACATTTGAATGAATAAAAAACCATAATCTAGAAGATCAAAATAATTTTGATAACGCGTCTCAAATATAACCAGCTTGTATACAATATATTATCTTATTATAAAATCTTAACCGCAGCTTTTTCAAATGCACGCTTATAGGGTCACATGACTCTTGCTCGTCTTGAAAAATTCATTATTGTTAATGCTGGTGAATGACATTTTATCTACTATTAGCGATAATATACTTCACTTATATCATAGTATCGATACTATACATGATCATGTATCATTTTTTTGAAAAATAATAAATTAAACTCAACAGTGGCAACATTTTGCTTACATAAACTTGTTATTAAGATAAATAATAAATTTGTTTTTAACTTTTCCCGGGAAAAAATTTTCGGGGTCTGTTTGGATCTGTTTGGATCTGTTTCGCCAGATCAGCCTAGATCCCTGCCCTCCCACGTGATCTAAAAGTATCTAGGCAGGTCTCTTTGGATCTACGCATACTAACGGGATTATAGCAAAATTTCTCAGACCTCGGCAGATCTGTACGGATCTCTTCATATCTATTTAGATCTAATCTGATCTATTTTAACCTGAAAAAAAAAATAATGAAAATTGATGTCAATATTATTATAATTTTTTTTTTAAAAGTTTTTTAACATAAAGACAATAACATACATGTTATATTTTTTTTTATTAAACAAGATGGTCATACAGTAAGTATTATACATAATAATTATTATATAAAACAGGTATGAATATTAATTATTAAAAGCCCACAATAAATATTATGAAATGCTAAATAAAATCATATTCGTTGAAAAAAATACTATGTTATAATCGGTTACTTAACATGATACCATTTAAATATATATTTTTTTTTGTTATTTTTTTTTCTATTGAGGTATATGCTAAGACTTGTTTTAAAACAAAAAAAAAAGTTAAAACGTTCAGTACATTTAAAACAACAAATAAAAATTTAACAAAAAATTTCAATCTACAGTATAAACAAAATTACAGATTTTTCTTTTTTTTCTATTTTTTAATAGTAAAAAATAATATTTCAAATTTTATTTACTTCCATTTAATAATAATTATTGAAAAAAATGAATGATGAAAAATTTTATTTCATGATAAAAATTGACCCATTAAACAGCAAATATTAAAAATATTTCGATCTTATTATCTAAAATTAACTGAAATTAGATCATAATACTCTGAATATACTATAAATTGCAAGAAAATATAATTTCTCAAACAAGATCATAAAGTTATTTTCCAAGAATAAATTTTCATATGATTATCGAATTTTCCACATGGTGTAATTTCTATTAACTTTGATTAATTTATGATATAATAATATGATGTATAATATTACTTTTTCATATATAATAAAGTGAAATTAATATAATTGTAAATATGTTTGATACTTTAATTTTTACACAGTAAAAAATAACTGGTAAATTAAATTAAATAGTTGTTTGTTACAGTTCAGTTCAGTACAGAAATTTAATGATTTTGTAATTCAAGTATACATGTTTGAATTTATATAAATAAAAATTTAATAATCGATTTGAGTAAAATATACTAGAAATAAATCATAATTTATTTTTACTGTTTAGTATTTGAATATTAAGAGTCATTGTCATTATAATTATTTATTATTTTAAAAAAGAAAACGTGAATCGAATTTATCAATATTCGAAAATTTGAAAAACGTTTTTTTTTGTACTATACTCGCAACAGTTTTAAATCTGCACGACCCAATATTTAGAAAACAAATAATTTCCAATTGAATATTTTTTTAAACAAAAATAACAATATTAATTTAATTTATTTATCACATATTTCAATGATAATTTTATCTCGGTTTTAATGTATGTGATGCTTATGTTGCTGTAGAATCACCAACTATTCTGGTGCGTTATTTACGTTATCGCTCGATTTTTTTAATTCAGCAACTTTGCCAGTCAAGGCTTTCATATACTGCCCTCGAGTTTGAGCGCTGAATTTTCGTGAACGTGCAAAGTTCATAGCCCATTCTGAAACGAATAAAAAAATAAGAATTAATTCTTATTAGAAATACCTACATAGAAAATGAAAAAAAAATTAATAATTATTTAACATGAAAAAAATGTTTTTTTACCTATGATGGTTTCTACAGCGCGGGCATGAAGACTGCGATAGGGAATGCCGGGATGTCTTACCCCGCCGTTCCTTGGGGCTTGACCCGTCAATGTACAATTTTTAAATACCTCTTTCCGGAATACTCCACTTAGCAATCGTCTTGCTGCAGCAGTTCCAGTCCCAGCCATGCATGCGTAACCGTACATTATATTTCGACAATAAATATTGTGGCCTAAATGTTGCATCTGTAAAACAATTAAAATTTGTGTAAATAATTTATTGATAGGTGTTTACATATAGTTATTTTTAGTTGCATTGTTTTCAAAATGCAAATAAGTATTATCTTTTTTTTCTAATTTTGAGTTTAACAAATATCTAATTGTATAGAAAATAAGTACTATACATTTACGAAAAAAAAAAAAAAAAAATGGGGAAATATTTACCATTTCACCGTCATTGGCAGGTCCGTATAATTGATTTTCATTGTCTTCAACAGGTAGCATTTCGTCGATCCAATTAGCTAGCCTCTGGTCTGGCTGTTCACATGGCCTAGCACCAGCCTGCTCACGTTTTTCTGGTCTTTGTTGGTCAACAGCCTGACTTTGAGGCTCATCTTGCTGGTGGTCTTGAATGTGTTCGGTCTCATGTTGTTGAATCAAGTCTTCATGGTTATTATCTTTATTATTATTGATGTTGTTAATAACTTTTTGCTGTTGTCCTCGAATGTGTTGAGGTGCATTTTGTATTTGCGGTTCATGGTTATCATTATTTTCATCATTGTTGTTATCGTCAATGTCTTCATTTAATTGGCTTCCACTTTCTAAATTATCCCATTTATCCCACATATCCTGGTTATCATCACTATCGTCACTGGATGACTCTTTTCCATTTTGACTCAATGTTTCTTGGTTTTCATGAGACACATTACCTGGTAGAAGTACTTGTTCATTTGGATTATCTATATCGATGCCGAGTGCTGCACATTTTTTTTTCAAATCTAAATACGTTCTGTAAGGTATCTGAAATGAATAAACAGTAAGAGTATGTAGTAGGCTGGCGATTTGTTTTTTTATTTAGATCACTTAATGTTCAGTCATTTTCCCAATTGAACCTCTTTTTTTCCCCGTACTTATACTCAAACTCGGAAAAAAAAAATATTGTTTAAAAAATTCAAAAATTAATAACTTCTTGAATAATTGTTCAAAAAAAATTTCATGATAGGCTGGCGATTTTTTTTCTTTATTTAGATCATTTAATGTTTAATCATTTTCCCGATTTAACTCCCTTTTTTCTCCGTACATTTACTTGAACTCGGTTTTTTTTTTATTTTATTGCCAATATTTTTATTAAATTACCTTAATATTCATGAATGTTTTATCAACAATTAGTAATATTATAAATAATATATTATTTGAACAATAAAATATTTTTAAATTTAAAAATCTCGAAATTAAAATATATCTTTATTTTATTTTATATTATTTTATATTTTATTCGAGCCCCCAAACTTGTACGACGAACGACAGAACAAAACGGAGACCGCGCCCGTTCTTTCTACGTCATCTATTTCTCCCTTGGATCCCAATTGAACGCAACCAAATAATTTTAAAATCCTAATATATCCTTAATCCTTCTATATACCTCAAAGATGACCCAAACTAAAATTTAGCTAATTTTTTTCTCTACAACTTCCCTAAATACAATGTTTCCATAAACCCTTTATCCTACCCGCCATTCAAAATAGAAAAAGCTTTTATTTTTTTCCCCCTTTAAAAATTTTTTCGCGATTTTTTTTCTGTCCCAATTGATTACCTACCCTCTTATCTATATCCATGATTTTTTTCTACCGTGTTCCTACAACCGAACAACTAGCAAGCTCAATCAACTTTCGACTGGACTAGAAGGATAGTACAAAACGGAGACGGCTTAAACGGTAAATCAACCACCCAGGCAATGACATTTGGAAAGTTTTTCACATTACGTCACAAATACAATATCCTTTTCAATAATATCTTGTAATGTCTTAATTTTCTTCGAATCAAATATGCTCGTAATAAAACATGAAAAAAACAGCTTTGAAAAATTGTTTTAGTAACGTGATTCGATAGAGGGATGTGAATAATTTATGGTATTTTAAACAACAAAATAAATAAATAAATAATTCTAATGTTTTTTCTTTTTTTTTCAAATATGATATTGACATTTATTTAGTTTAAAAAATACTTGAAAAAACTAAATGCTTTAGAAGCAATAAATAACATTTTCTTACTTGTCATGTAATAAAAAAAAATCTTAGTGCCTTCGTTTTTGACTATACTAGTATATTTTATTTATTTAACACTAAGAATAAAGTTTGAAAAACGTCATAATAATAATAATTTTTTTATAAAAATATGCTTTGTTGAAAATTCGAGTCAATTTAGACCACAAAATTGTACAAAAATAAACCTACGACACTATATTATTTAATCATTTTGTATTTCAACAAAAAATACCCTCAGAAATCATAGAAAAATTCATATAATCAGTTTAATTTTTATAGCAACCGTCATTTCAAAAATTATATTTTTTTTTTAATCAAATAAATGAATGAATAAATAAATAAATATTTTTAAAATAAAAAAATCTTAAAGTTGATAATTAAGAAGTACATCTTGACGTGCCAATTCAAGCAACATAGGATCATCGAAAAATTTATTAATTGATACATCCTCAGATAAACCTTTTCTTCTTCTTGTTTTAAGCATAAATTCACGTGCTAAATGTGTTGCTGGTTGTGGTTCAAGTGGTCTAATTGTAATTGTTTTATCAAGTGGATCACCAGGTACAATTTGCCAATGATGAAATACTGATAAACAAATAGCTTGTCCTTGTGTATGTGTACGTAAATCAGTTTCAAATCCAAAACTATCAATTGCTGGTATAAATGCTTTAATAGTATACAATGGACTACCTGGTACTGGTGCATCTTGTGTAACATGTCCACGACGTTTAGCAAGTACAGTATAAACAGCAGATACACAATCAGCTGGTGCTTGTACTTCAACAAATAAATATGGTTCCATTAAACGTGGTGTTGCCATTAAAAATGCTGAATATGCAACACGTCTTGCTGTTGGTATTATTTGTCCACTACTACGATGTAATGGTTCTTTTGCAATAACAGCATCAAGTATTTTGAATTTAACATTACGTATTGGTTCTTTACATAATGGTCCTTCACGTGTACCCCATTGAAAACCATGTACAATTGCATCTTTAGTACTACCTAATAATGTTTTATCAACTTCAGATGGTAATGTATCATCAACAAGTATATTTGGTCCAGTTGAATCTGGACCAAATGCCCATATACTACGTGCTGCTAATAAATCCCAATCATATTTTGTTTGAAAAAATTCACCAAGTCTTTTTTTATTCCATGTTATACGTACATTTTCAGCTTCAATATCTTCAGCAAGACCAAGTTCAAGTGGCTCAGCAATCATTGTTAATTTATTACGTTTATTTGGTGTTTCAGCAAAACATTTTAATGAACTTGTTTCAACAACTGTCTCAGCAAATGCAACAACTGGATCAGCAACTTTAATATCAATTTCTGAATACATTCTACGTAAATCATGCATTGCACAATCAAGATATAATTCACCAGTACCAAGTATAACATGTTCACCACTTTCTTCAACTTTTGTACCTAAAAACGGATAACTTTTATTAACTTTTCTTAAACCATCCAACATTTTTGGTAATTCGATTGGATTAACTGGTTCAACAGCTATTTTAATAACACTTTGTGTATTAAATTTTAATGGTCTAAATACATGTAATTCATCATCATCTGTATTATTAATAACATCAGTTATTGTACTTGTTTTAACAATATGTCTATCAATACCCTCAATTAATACCCAATTACCAGCTGGTACACGTGTTAATTCTACTGAATATCTTGCTTCACTAATCCATAATCTACCAACAGTTAAATCACGTGAATCTTCTTCATCAGCACGTTTATATGCTTCACCAAGTACACGTATTTTTTGTCCAGCATCAATTGTACCAGACATAACACGTCCAAGTACCATAAATAATGAACAATCCTCTGTTGGATACATTTTTGATGTATGAATCATAAGTCTACCATCTGGATCACAATTTATCATATCTTGAGCAATTGATGAATCCATTGGTCCAGTATAAACATGTTGTACTTTAGTTGCTGCATTTGTTTGTGGACTTGGTATATGATCAACACACATATCAACAATACCACATAAATCACTCAAAAATCTTGTACAAACAAGACGTAATAATGGTCTTATATTCATTTTCATTTCTTCAGCTGTCATACGTATACCCAATTCATCCAATACATCTGGTAATGTACTATCAACATCACCAACAACTTGTGCAAATATTTTATATATTGGCTCTAATATAAATTCAATAAAACTTCTTTGTGCTGTATTATGTGGTGGTTTTTTAGTAAATTTTCTTGTTTTTGAATTAAAATAAACATCACCCCATAATCTTTTTGAAAATTCAGTTGGATTTAATGATGGATGATCACGTGAATATAATGCAGCAAATGATTTTAATGTAAAACAAACATTATATTCTGAACTTGCAAAACAAACATTACCAAGTGCTGGTGATACAAATTTTGGATTTTCATCATCTGAATATAATGCAATAAGAGCATTAACTTCTTCAATAATATGACGAAGTTTATAATATGCATCTTGTGGTGGTAGTTTTAGCTCAAGTATTAAACGATCAATTTTATTAATACACACAGTTAATGCTAGTTTTTCTTGTATGGCATGTTTAAGTAGTCTTTCAGTATTTAACATAACACCTTCAGCAGCATCAACAACAAGTATTGCACCATCTGATAAACGTATTGCTGCTGTTGCTTCATCAGAAAAATTTACATGTCCAGGTGTATCAAATATATTTAATAAATATGATTTTGATTTGACATCTTGTAGCAGTAAAGTAACTGGTGTTGCTTTTGTTGATACACCACGTTGTTGTTCAGTAAATAGAGTATCAGTCCAACGTAAAGGTTTTTCATCATTTTGACTATGAACATATGGATGTGTTTGACGTACAAGACAATCAACAAGTGTTGTTTTACCATGATGTAAATGACCAAGTAGTACAACATTACGTATTAAATGTGGTGCATCCATCATATCAGCAAGAAATTCCATGTTGTATGTTGTTTCTGGTAATTCTTGTTTTATTTGAAATTTTAATTTTCTTGTTGGTTCTACAAGTGGTTTATCCAATGGATCAGTATCTTCCAGCGTTGCCAACCATACCATAATTATGGTATGTTTACCATATTTTGATCTTCCATACCATATACCATACAACTTTTATACAGTAAAATTCGCGCATTATACAGTGCTATTCACGCAAAAAATTCTAAGATATACGTTATTTTTATTTTTTTCTGCAAGCTTCATTTTCAAAGATATGTACGATTGAAGTTGACCAATCAAAAACAAGTCTCTGAACTATTATCATTATAGCCCATACGTAAAGTTTACGCCCAAAAATTAGATTAAATAGTATGTGGTGCACTTGCAGTATGCAGTTTATTATTGACAACAGTTTATTTAGAATTTTTAAATAACCTGAAATTTGTCTAAAAAAACACCGCATACACCCATATTGCAAATACTGATTGGACGCTACTACTGAAACTTTTGTTTAAACATAAAGAATACTAAATTATCCAACGTAAAGGTTTTTCATCATTTTGACTATGAACAATGGATGTGTTTGACCAACAAGTGTGTTGTTTTACCATGATGTAAATGACCAAGTAGTTACAACAATGTGTATGCATCCATCATATCAGCAAGAAATTCCATGTTGTATGTTGTTTCTGGTAATTCTTGTTTTATTTGAAATTTTAATTTTCTTGTTGGTTCTACAAGTGGTTTATCCAATGGATCAGTATCTTCCAGCGTTGCCAACCATACCATAATTATGGTATGTTTACCATATTTTGATCTTCCATACCATATACCATAACGACTTTACCATATACCATAATTTAGTTTTTTCACCAAAAAATCAGAAATTTTTTTTTTTAATTACAAACAGTAACATTTTTTTTTCATATAAGTAGACATACTTCCTCCTTGCTTCCAATCAAGAAGACTAGAGAGATCTCTTGATTGGTCATTTGGTCCCAAATACTTGCACACACTTACACAGGAAGTTGATGAAATATGTTGTAATGTGTGATGCTTTTTGGGTCCATGTAATGAGCATAAAAAATGATGGTGATGAATATTTGTATAAAAATTTATCTGAGTGTGTGTTAAATATTTTAGCACTCCCACACTCAAATGCTGATAGTGAGAGAACTTTCAGTAAAATTAACTTGGCTAAAACAAAAATAAGAAATAAATTAGCTGTACTAACAATGCGTGGAATATTATAAGCTAGTCAACATGTTCTTTCCAATGGAAATTGCATTAAATTTAAGCTATCCAAAGAAATGCTTCCACGTATGACTACAAGTACTTTGTATGATAAACCAAATATTAAAGAAAAAGAAAATTATATTGATGATGATGATGATGAGTTAATGGGAGTTTTGTTTGATACAAACTAAAAATTTTAATTAAAAAAAAAAATTAAACAATATACCTATATTGTTTTTTAATTAAAAATACATTTTACATTAAAGAGTACTAAAACTCATATGATAAAAATTAAAAAAAATTAATATGAAAAATGTCATTATTAATAAATAAATATATTAACAAAAATAAGTAAATATGACTAAATAAATAAATAATAATAAAAAAAAATTAATTGCATGGTTTCATTTAATTTATTTCAATAAAAAATTTAAAATTTCCTTCTATATCATAATGGTGTCCATTTTACCATATTTTCCCCAACTTCATACCATATTGCTGTTTTCAGAGTTGGCAACGCTGGTATCTTCTTGTACCAGAGTCTCTACCTATAACATTCATTAGCTGTAAAATTAAACTGTTATTATATTTATTTACTTGTTTACTTTATTATCTTACATCGGGACCATAAACTTCAAGAGCACTTGGATAATAACGTTTATCTTCATGAAGAACAACTGCCATTGATTGTTGTTCATTATTATCACGTTGTTCATCTTTATCCTCTTCCATTTCTTCATCAGATCTGTCTTGATCCTCAGCATCATCACCGGTATTTCCATACTCATTTTCATCTTCACTGTCTGATGCTAGATCAGGTCCAATATAATTACCAAATTCATCATAAAGATCTGCGTCCATTGTGATAATGTTAACTTCACTGTCTGATGCTAGATCAGGTCCAATATAATTACCAAATTCATCATAAAGATCTGCGTCCATTGTGATAATGTTAACTAGTAATAAATAAAATTAATTAAATATTATTTATTTATTACTATATTACTATATAATAAAATATGTCAAATAATTTAACTTTATTTAACAAACATAACCTAAGTTTAATTTACCTGTAAATATTTATTATTAATATTATTATGATAAATTAACTTACCTCAAGTAGAGTATGTTATTTTGTTGTTAATTTATTTTAAACTTGTTGTTCACCATTCACAAATTATTAATACTATTTTTGTTTGTAATCATTAAAATTTTAGTCAACAAAACGTTGCAAAACGTAATGTTGGCATTTTGGCAAAGCGGCAATACACAGCGTGTGTTTTTTATTAAAAAAAAAGAGAAAGAGAGAAGTAAAAATAAAAAAAAATTTGTGAGCCATCTAGACTCGCGGGTTTATTATGTGTAAACATCTTCGGCGTGTTTCTACGAAAAATTCCTACGAATGCGCAAAGTGGTTAAAAATGAAGTTGAAATATGAAAAAAACGGCTATTTATCGGTTATATGTCGTATAGTTATTGAAATAACGAATTATTCTCAAATTTAATAATGGCAATCAATAGAGATCGTCGGGGAGAAGAAAATGTTTTTAAAAAAATTTCAATATCTCGAATAGTTTTCAAGTTATAATATTTTTTAAAATTTCGATATATCGATTTTTTTTTTATTTAATAATGGAAGTCGATTAAACTCATCAGGAGAAAAAAATCGAATACAATTTTTTGATCGCGCGAATAGTTTTCGAATTATCGATATCTTTCTAATGTTAATGATAATTTTTTTCATAATTGATAATATGATAGAGCTAAGTAAAAAAATAAAGCTAAGTAAAAAATATAGCTAAGTTAAAAATATAGCTAAGTTGAAAATATAGCTGGTAAAATTATGTAGATATTGTGTGTTTGGCTATAAATATATAGCTAAGTAAAAAAAATAGCTAAGTAAAAAATATAGCTAAGTAAAAGATATAGCTGGTAAAATTATGTAGGTATTGTGTGTTTGGCTATAAATATAGCTAAGTAAAAAATATAGCTAAGTAAAAAAAATAGCTAAGCAAAAAATATAGCTAAGGAAAAGATGTAGCTAAGGAAAAGATGTAGCTAAGCAAAAAATATAGCTAAGTAAAAAATATATAGCTAAGTAAAAAATATAGCTAAGGAAAAATATAGCTAAGTAAAATTATGTAGATATTGTGTGTTTGGCTATAAATATAGCTAAGTAAAAAAAATAGCTAAGTAAAAATATAGCTAAGTAAAAACCTAGCGACCAAAAGAAAAACTTGGATATATTCATTATTTTCAAAAAAAATATATACGTGCTTAACAATACGCGACAATCAATAATTAGCAGTTTTTGAAAAAAAACCTCGACTTTTTTTGAGAAAAAAATTGTATACATTTAAAAAATATCGATAATTTGATAACTATTCGAAATAAAATTTTTATTGGGCTTTTTAGCTTGGCGAGTTTTATCGATTGCCTTATATAAATAAAAAAAACTTAATATATCGAAATATATAAGTTATTATAACTCGAAAACTATTCGCGATATCGAATTTTTTTATGTTGACTTTTTTTTTACTTGACGAGATTCATTGATGGCCATTATTAAATTCGAGAATTAATCGTTATTTCAATAACTACACGATTTATAACCGATAAATAGCCGTTTTTTCCATATTTCAACTCCATTTTTAACCACTGCGCATTCGTAGGAATTTTTTCCGTATTTTTCCCGTAATCGTGAGAAAAGTTTCTATAAAAACCGAATAAAAAAACATGTTGTCTCGGTTATGATAATATCTTCTGAAATTCTTCTGTACAATTACAATAATAATTTTCTCTTTCAAACTAACACATCAGTCATCAATGTCTATTTCTCTTTTTTTAAAACATAAAATAGTATATTATATTATAAATAATTGTATAATAATTCAATATTATGTTTTGTATTTAGGAAATATTATTTTATATAAACAATAATAATAGGTATATTAATCTTGTAAATGAAAAATACTTGCATATGCATGTATATATATGTACAATATGAATTTTACTTCGCCTAACAAATGCAAGTATAACTAATAAATACAAATAAAATACTTGTATACAACGGCGCATATATATATATAATAATAAATAAATTAAATATATAAATACGCGCATTTAAATTCATCTATACTACAGAACGGCTGATGGTAACGGTTACCGACCGATTACCATGGCGCTGCAAGGTGCAATGTAGACTGAGAGTGCGAACTCAGGGTGCGAACTCACGACACGCAAAAGTTTGCGTTTTATCATGGCTGCCGTAATTCTAAACATGGCGCCTCCGTGATTTCATCCACCCGCTCGACAATGTTTAATTCACACGCGCGTTTAAATCACTCGAAATCAAGGTCCCTAGAATGATTCCCAATATACAGGTCATCCGAAGTAAAACCCGGGAAAAAATTTCGACGATCGTTGACGATCGTGGAAGACAACGCTTTTGTCCACGTCTCGGGTGATCTTCAAAGATCTTCAACGATCTGTGGCAATCTGTGGCGATCTTCAAAGATCATCAAAGATCGTGGAAAATCAGATAAAACGAGGAAAACAATTAAAACTATTTTAAATATTTTTACGACTTTAGAAAGAAATATTGAGTTTTATGTTTTGATCAAAGATCACACAGATCGTCAACGATCTTAAAGATTTTGAAGGTTCACTGATCAGAACGATCTTTAAAGATCTTCAGCGATCAGCATCGATATACATAAAACATAAAAAACTCACTATTTCTTCCTAAAATTTCGTGAAATATTTATTTAAAGTAGTTTTAATTGTTTTTCCTCGTTTTATTTTCTTTCTGATCGTCCACGATCTTTGATGATCTTGAAATACATTCTGCGATATTCGAAGATCAAAAGACCTTAACATATCGCTGAAGATCGCCACAGATCGCCACAGATCACCACAGATCGCCACAGATCGCTGAAGATCTTTGAAGATCACCCGAGACGTGGACAAAAGCGTTGTCTTCCACGATCGTGCATATACGATCGTCAACGATCGTCGGAATTTTTTCCCGGGAATCGTTGATATCCCCAATATGGCGGAGCCGCGCAAATTCAAACTGCTACGGCGTCAAGTTATATGAATTGCAGTCACAAAATAAATGATTAAATTTTTTTTTTGCATCTGTAATCATCATAAATGATCAATATATTAATATGAAATAAAATAATAATAAGAATATTAATGTTTATAAAATATTATTGAATAAAATAACCTGAACGAAATTTTTTTTTTCTTTTTCTTTTAAACAAAATATAATTATGATAGTATATTAATTTAACTTTGTCTATTTGAATATAGGAGTACTAATATTATCACACAAATTGCATTTATAATTAAATATCAAGTATCTATAATTAACAAATTAAATTCAATTCAACGTCAGACAATGTCAAATATAAACATTGATAAACATGTGTGAATGTGTGTGACTATCCACGCATACATACGTGATACGTACCTATCTTGTGTACATATACGCATGCGCACAACCACTGATCCCCAATATGGCGTCCCAAATTCTAGCTTCGGATGACCTGTCTAAATCCAGTAACTCATCTAGGGACCTTGCTCGAAATTACTATACATATATTGCCAAAATATCACTGAAAAATGTAGTTGTGTGTAATGTGTGTGTAGTGTATCTAGTGTTCAAAGCTTGGATCATGGAGGCGCCATGTTTAAAATTACGGCAGCCATGTTTAGAATTATGGCAGCCATGTAAAAACGCAAACTTTTGCGTGTCGTGAGTTCGCACCCTCACGACAAGCTAAAATTTCCGCTTGTAAACATGGCGGCCAATGGCGGTGCAATGGCGGCTGCAAAAATAACCAAATTATAACTAAATTCACTAAATTATCACTAAATTTACTAAATTTACTGCAAACCGTGTGTCTCCAGACTGCAGAACAAGCTTGGCGGTGTCAAGCTTGTTCTAAAATCACGGATTTGCAATAAATTTAGTGAATTTGGTTATTTTTGCAGCCGCCATTGGCCGCCATTAGCCGCCATGTTTACAAAATACTCTAACCCAACCCGCGCCTAAAGATGTTTACACATCAAAAAGAGAGAAACAGATACCGAGAGCTGGCGCTCTCTGTTAAAATGTTCACTGGAATCAAATCGAGACTTGGTCAGTATTCCGTATTTCCGCACATGTTTTTTTAAATGAAAAAAATAGATTCTTTATTGTTCTCGAGCAAAAAAGAATGATATTATTTTTTTTTCTGTTGATTTTTAAAGATTTTTTTTTATTGTTTCCATACTTTCAACAAATGTTTCACCGCGGGTGCCCACAACACTTAACTGTATATGCATTCAAAGCGGCGCCTGCCCTGGTCTGCCCTGGTCAGTACGCAGAACCCACACTCTTCCTGACTGTTCCTGACTGGCATGTGCCAGCAGTCTTTTTTTCAAACAAGAAAAACAGCAATATTCATTCTAAATAGTGCAAAGAAATTACATTTTCATTTGAGAATATGTTTAATAAATTTTCAATATGAAAATCATGAATAAAATAAATAAACTGACTTTATATTTATTGTTTTGGAAATTCAATAAAATAAAAAAACATTATTTTAGACTTAAATTTTGAAGTAGTGCTGATGTAGTAAAAAAATAGTAAGACAGAAAAAAAAGGTATCGGTCGACCGAAAACTGAGTAAAATAATTTTTCCTAAAATACAAAAGATGGAAAAAAAAAAATATCTCCGTCTGTTTAAGTAGTATATTTTTTTTTTGGATTCTGGCCGGAGATTTTTACATCTTACTTTTATGCGCCTATACATTTTTTATAAAATTTTTTTTAGTTTTTTGTGGCTTGGTACCACTTTGTAAGGTCTTTACTTTAAAGCAATTTTCTCTTTATTTATTACTAATTTTTTAAATAGTAAATGTAATTTACGAAATAAATTTTAAATATATATTCAATTTTTGTTTAACCGAAAAATAAAAATATAATTATAGTGATAAAATTTAATCTCGAAAATAGTTGAAGTACAACAGAGAGTAAAAGTTCGAGATAAAAGTAACAATAAATATTGACCAACGTTCAACTTTAAAAAATAAAGAAATCACTTTTTACATTTTTAAATTTTCAATTCCCAAATTAAATTTTAAGCAAAGATGTAAAAAAAAAATTTAACAATAACTTTTTTTGGCTTAAACATAGATAACTTACCTTCTCACGACTATCTTTTGTCCACCGCAATCTCGATTTCTTAATTACTGGTTCACCGTCGAGTTCTTGCATATCGGAATATTATGATTAATTTTAACTGTGATTGATCTTAGTTGTATAAAACGATTGGAAACAGCAATAATTGTTATATCAAAAAAGAAAACTAGCAGTGTGCACACTACACCGTAGATGTCGATTATATACTGAATACTACAGATGTCCAAATGCAAGAAATGTGCGTACAAACAGGTTTGCATTTTATTCGACAAAATCTACTTCACTATTTTGCTTTACTATTTTGCTATGCAATATTATAGAAAAAAAAAAAGAAAAAGTACGAAACATAGTAATGTATACTAAATAAAAAGAGACGCTGTGAAAAGCAGAGAGCTTGCCTGCTCAAGGTTTACCTTGCTCCCTTCAAGTTTCTTTTTTTTTTTTATTTTTAAATTTTTCTCGAAATTCGAGATTCGAATAAGTAGGGGTAGTAGACGAAAAAAAAAACGTTCAAACACTACACGGTCTCTAGTCTCTACACTAACACTAAGCTCAGTCAATACATACACGACTCTCTCCAATGATGTTACACTTCGAGCCATTTTTAAGGGAGTTCAAACGAAAAAACTACAAACAAGAAATGTGGCCTAGTGGGCACCTCAATGCTATAGTAAAAATTTATAAAATTTTATGCGGCACCCTTCACTTTTTGTTGCGTAGACGGTCCTGTTTTTCACAATACATATACGGTTGTGTGTATCAATATGCACACAAACGTATTTTGTTACCTCCACTCCCTCACTTGCCCTCACTCTTTAACTTTTTTTTCTTTTAAATAATGATTGTTTAGCTTTTTAGCAGGGAACTTGAATTTTTTTTTTTCTATAATTTTTTTAACTTTCTAAGATTTTGAAGTTTTATGAAGATAGTTTTTTATTTAGGTGGTAAGACAAAAACACCGTGAAAATTCGAGGTATGTTGCTTTTTTTCAACATTTTTTGTTTTTTACGTTAGCATATACGTTAAAAGTTGTTGACTTTAAACATTAATAACTATTTTACTAGCAGGGGTAGACTTCTGAAATTTTGGCATAAGATAAATAACTATTTCATAAACCTACTCGAAAAATTAAAAAAAAAGTTAAAGATAATCGAGTATTATTCGAACTCTCTTAAAAAAAAAAATATAACATGTATATTATTGTCTTTAAGCATGGAGGTCATCACCGGCAAAAAAACGTACTGAGTTGCTCGAGACATTACCCTCCTTATTCACCTCCATGTCTTCATGTTAAAACACTTTAAAAAAAAAAAACCATAATAATATTGACATCAATTTTCATTATTTTTTTTTTCAGATTGAAATAGATCAGTTTAGATTTAACTAGATATGAAGAGATCCGTACAGATCTGCCGAGGTCTGAGAAATTTTGCGATAGTCCGATTAGTACGCGTACATAATGTACATCCAAAGAGACCTGCCTAGATACTTTTAGATCACGTGGGAGCAGGGATCTAGGCTGATCTGGCGAAACAGATCCAACCAGACCCCGTAAATTTTTTACTTACTCGAAAATTTTGAGATACTCTTATCTCAAATTCATTCGGTACAGTCTGTAATTATATGAAAATCATACTCGTTTTTTTTTCTTTAAGCTTTCAAATTAATTAAGTTTTAATCAAACTGATAAATGATAATTAGTTTTTAAAATTTTAGCGGGCCAGAGACCGCGCAGTTGCGCAGAAGTAGAGGAATCAAGTAAAATTTTTAAAGTATATAGGTGCTTTCTTTTGTGTATTTATTTTTAACGCGGAAAAAGTTGAAACTACTTCGAAATTTTTTATGCTAATTGAAGATAATATAATTGAAAACCTACCCTGAAAATTTAAAGCCTTTATCTCGTGTCCTTAGGGGGGAAATTTTACTATTATTATTATTTTTTATCGATCCCCCCCAAGGACACGAGATAAGGGCTTTAAATTTTCAGGGTAAGTTTGTAATTATATTATCATTAATTATAGAATAAAAAATTTCTTTTATTGTCTTGGAACATTTAAAAATATGTAATTAAATATTATAGAATTGGATTAACAATTATTGATGATGCTGTTGTTGTTAATTGAATAACTTGAGGCATAATAATATTATGGTGTTTTTGATAAATAATATCATTGTTCAAAATATTTTTTAATGAATATAAATCATTTATTTTATTTATGTTGCACTGTCCATTTTGATTTAAGTTTATTGTCTCTAACAATTGCTGGCCTATGATGTTTTCGCTCGTAATTTTGCATAAATTTATAAATAATATTTCTTGATTGTTTTCTTTATAATTTGTTGATATGAAATATAAGCTGTTTTACCAATTGTAAAATTACCAAATATTTCATTATTTATAAATAATTGCGTTATCTAAAAAATTAATAATTAGTCATTTTTTTTTGGAAAAATTGAAAATTGAAAAAGTTGGAAAAAAATTGAACTAATGGTGGAGAAAGTTGGAAAAAGGATGGAGAGATTTGTCCGCCATTTCTCCAACCGTGTGAAGAAATAATTTTACTGCTAAGAAATTTTTTCTGAAATTAACGACGAGGAGAAATTTTTCCGTCGTTTCTCCGAATCAACTTCGGTAAAAGAACGTTCGAAAATATTTCCCCGCGAAAAAAACACACGCAGAGGAACATAGGAAAAAAATAATTTTACAGCGGAGAAATTCTTCCGAAATAAACGACGAGGAGAAAATTTCTCCACTCATTTCTCTGCATGGGTCAATTTCTGAGAAATTCGAGATAATCGCGGAGAAATTCGGAGTAATCACGGAGAAATTCGGAGAAATATTTTCACCAGGGACACCGCCAGGGCACGCCAAAGAATAATACACCAGTTGACAAATGCAGATATTTGAAGCCACAAAATGAAGTCATTGACAGCAATATGATAAATTATGTATTGATGAATAGTATCATGTATAATGTATATGCACCGCTTATTGCGTACATGGATCAAGTACAAGCACATATACCGCAGTCAATTATCTGTAAAAGTTACTGTACAAGATTGGACTTCCTTCATCGCCAGCCTATCAATGGTTTTTTCCACTAATATTGCAAATAATATATATGAAATAAATCAAGGCTGGTGTAAGTATTTCATTAACAAAAATTTATTCCAGATCTTGGATGGTTCGCATTTTACACACAACAAACAGAATATTATTGTACTGCATTCTTGTTAATTATCAAGTACTCTGTTCATTCAGAAAAAGCTTCATATACAAGCGCTGGCGTGAATCCTTCATGAACCTTTCTCTGTGTGTATTGTTATTATTTGCAGTTATGTCCGGAGCTTATGGAGTATGGTTAAAATTTATCAGTGCTGTAACTAATGCTCATGGAGGTGAATAAAGAGTGTAAGCTTTGCTTTTTTACTGAAGCCGACATTTCGGAGTAAATGAGGGCGCTGGGATCGGACTCGAACGACAGTATCACGTGTAATCTTTTATTTACTGCTTGTTTACTTTTTTTGTGATGTTTGTAATGCAAATACTGTTGATCTCAGTTTTGGTTTATTTTAATTGCAAATATTATTCACCTCCATGCTAATGCTACAATTACTGGCTTAACATTTTATGATGACTACAAGAAAAGTGATTATAATGTAGAAAAAAGTTGAAGAATGCTGATATTTTTATTAATTAGATTACGAGTGAGCGTTGGGGTATTTCTTCTAACATAGTATGATTCTTTTCCTACGCAATCGGGGTCTTATATTATAACTAGTTTTGTGGCCATCATAGGGATAACCTGCAGCGGGATTGTATTCCTAATTGTTTGTGAACATACACAAAATGTACTCAAATGTACAATAACCCTGGTGAAAATAATTTTGACAAAATTTGTCAAAAATTATTTGTCAAATTTTGTCAAATAATTAAGAGAAATTTTGTCAAAATTTTTCAAAAGAAAATAAATTATTATAATTGACAAAATTTGTCAAATATTGCCAAAATTTGTCAAAATTTGACAAATTTTGTCAAATGTTTTCAAAATTTATCAAAAGAAAAAGTTTATTAAGATTGACAAAATTTGTCAAAATTAGACAAAATTTGTCAAAATTAAACAGAATTAGACAAAATTTGACAAATTTTGTCAAATGTTTTCAAAATTTATCAACGAAAAAATTTATTAAAATTGACAAAAAAAATTTGACAAAATTTGCCAAAATTAGTTGAATTTTGTCAAAATTTGCCAATGTTTGCCAAAAATTGAAGATGTTTGCCAAAAATTGAAGGTTTTGGCAAACTGTAACTAATTTTGGCAAATTTTAACTAATTTTGACAAATTTTGACTAATTTTGGCAAATTTTGTCAAAATTATTTTCACCAGGGAAGTGAGACATGGACTGGAAGAAATAAGGGAAGAATGGATATGGGATTTGATCGTGAGGCATTGAATCGGAGGGCATTGAATCAGAGGGTATTGAATCCAAGGGGACGTAATCAAGGGAGATCCCTGGTAGAAATATTTCTCCAACTTTCTTCCAACTTTTTTCCAACTTTTCTCCGCCTCTTTACGAAAATGACCCATGGTTGGAGAAATGGCGGACAAATTTCTCCAACCAAAAATTTACTCCAACTTTTTTCCGACTTTTCTCCAACTTTTTTCCGCCATTTCTCCAACCTGAAATTTACTCCAACTTTTTTCCAACCATGGGTCATTTTTGTAAAAAGGTGGAGAAAGTTGGAAAAAAGGCGGAGAAAGTTGGAAAAAGTTGGAAAAATATTTCTACCAGGGATGAAATGGGAGAAGACGAAATGTTTGTCGATTTTTTTTTTTCTTTTATTTTAGTTTTCTTTGTCCAAAACAATTCAATTTTAAATCAATATTTTATGTATTAAAAAAATTGAATGGTATAATTATTAATTAATTTAATTGATATATATCTTCTTATAAATCTTATAAATATATATCAACATTTATACAAACAATACTATAGACATAATTGCAATTTTGATAAAACTAAAAATAATTTATCTGATACTGTTGAACTTACAATCGATAAAAATGATAAATTTATCAAGCTAACGTTAGTTCAACGTTTTGCATATAATATACAAAAGATTATTATAAATAATAATGGTAAAATACATCTTGATATGTTAAAAAGTATACATATAAAATAATCATTTGAAAAGAATGTAATTATAAGAAATTTGGTTATTTAAATTTATCATCATTATTACAATCAATGTTATATATTTTTATAATATCAAGTACACCTAATAAAAAACCAGTGGTATGTTTAAATAAAAAAATAGCTGATTTCGGTATTGAATTACCATTAAGTATAATGTCACCACGTTTTTATCATAGTTCAGGTGATTCAACATGCTCCATAATGAGTATTATTACTTAATTTTCATTATTTTTTTTCTATTTTCATTTTTATTTTTTCATGATAACAAGTAAAAGTTTATGTAATTGATGATACCGTAAATTTAAAATTGTTTCAAGCAATCATTGCAATAGGTAATTTATCTTAACTTTATCTATCATAACTTTGAGATACAAAAAAACTTGAGAATATAATATTATTCGTGCTCACTATGAGCATAATTATCCGAGGTATTTTTATTGTTTTTTTTTTTCATGATAAAACGTAAAATTTCATGTAATTGATTGTAGAGTGTAAGATAATATTGTGAGGTTTGTTTTAAAATACATCTTGACATGTTAAAAAGTACATATAAAATAATCATTTGTAAAGAATGTAATTATAAGAAATTTGGTCATTTAAATTTATATCATGATTATTACAATCAATGTCATATATTTTTATAATATCAAGTACACCTATGTCTACAGAAGCTACGTTTCATAGATTTAAAATTGAATGGACTACAAAAGGTTGAATATAGGTGTTTTCAATAATTTATCACAACTTATAAGGAAGCTTATATTAACTGTGGAAACGATACAATCAATGCAGTGTCAAACAATATTTTCAAAAATGTCTCAGAATCGTTTAAGTTAAATTAAAAAAAATAATTTATACTTGACCACATCATATCTTTGCAATTTATATTCAATTAATAAATAAAACATTAAATTAAAAATTATCATTTACTTTTAATTTAATTTAGTTTTAATAATTTGACCGGGTAAAAAGTTCATTTAGTGATTTTTTTAGAAAATTTGATATCATAATAATTACTGATATTTAATTATTTCTCAAATTATTTTGTTCGCATTAATGTTTTATCAAAAAACTGAATATCTATAAAGATTTTATCGTTTATCTAGTTGAATTTATAAAAGCTAATTACATTAATAAATAAAATATATGAATATATAGGTATATACAATTTTATTCAGATATATATATATATATACATAGGATTATTAAGTGCACTTTGCTCTGATAGTGCTTGTTTACTTTTTGTATTTGCAAATTTCTTTCGATTTAGTTTATCAATTTTTTTTTTATCCAAAATAGCACAAGAATAACGATAAAAATCATAAAAAGAGCGAAAAAATTTCCAGATATTCTAGCTGAAAAAATAAAGGTTGGAGAATAATTTTCACTGGGGACAATTTTCCTTGATTTTAATGGTTTTTTTAGCATGTTCTTAATCCTGGTTTGTATCTACTAGAAGTGTAAATTTTTTTTTCTAATATGTCAAGTGCTGTTTCATAAAAGTGTTTATTTTTAATGATTTATTAAAACTATTGAGGAACTCCATGTCAACGGAAATAACACTGCGACCACTTTACCAAATGAAATATTCCCGGGACTACAAGTCTACCGAAGCAACGTTACCTAGATTTTAAGGTGATTAAATTAAGAATTATTATTATAATTTATCTTAGTTTTTTTAAAAGCGGATAGAACTATATAGCTATATAGAACTATCTATCGGTGGTGCTCAAGATGGCCTTGTAGTGCGCGATTTTTATTTAACTTTCTACACATGTAACATGATGCGTCAGCTTGTCTACAGCAGACACAATTTCAACAACAATTGAGTTATCTTTAAAAAAAAATAAGACAATAATCAATTGCTATTATTATAGATTTGATTTTTATATCATATCGCCACATGTAACAGTTTTGTTAGCGACTTTTACTTTGTTGTCACATTATAAGGATAATGGGCGGATTAAATATACTCAATTATGTTTTAGTTATGGATACAAGTAAAGATTCAACTTCAATTATCAAAAGTCATAGTAAGTACTTTTGTAACAACGAGTCACCTTATTATGATCCAAGAATTTGTGAGTTGCTGTGTAATAATAATGATGAACAATTTGAAATAAATGTCAGTAATAGAGCATTAAATATTCTCCCAAGAGATTTATTCAGTGGCTTTGAATATCTTTTTGGTCTATATATAGAATCAATTAAACTGACTAATCTAGAGTCATGTATTTTCTCTGGTTTATTAAATCTTCACACACTTGAAATTAGCAAAAATAAACTGACAACTTTACCAAAAGATGTATTCAATGGTCTCTCAAGTTTAAGTGATCTAAATTTAGAGTCCAATGAGCTAATTGACCTTGAGCCGGGTATTTTCTCTGGTTTATCAAACCTTCGCACACTTAATATCAGCAAAAATAAACTGACAATGTTATCAAAAGATCTATTCAATGATCTCGATGATCTAGAGGTTTTGTATTTAGACTCAAACCAACTAGTTGACCTTGAACCAGAGATTTTCTCTGGTTTATCACACCTTTGCACACTTAGTATCAGAAAAAATAAACTGACAACGTTATCAAAAGATCTATTCAATGATCTTAATCTACAAGATTTGGATTTAGACTCAAACCAACTAGTTTACCTTGAACCAGGTACGTTCGATGATTTACCAAGTCTAATGGATCTTTGTATCGCCAATAACAATCTCACAACTTTATCAGATAATATATTTGGTGATCCATACGAATTTAATCATCTAGATTTAAGTTCGAATCAATTACATAATCTTGAACCAGGTTGGTTTAAGCGTTTATCGGCAAATTCAATTAATATCAGCAAAAACAATTTGACAATTTTATCGAAAAATATCTTCATTGAATGCAATTGGAATCTCATGGGGCTAGAAATACAATTTAATCAATTGAATAATCTTGAACCAGGTTGTTTCAATAGTTTGATAGAACTTGGCGAGCTTGACATCAGCAACAACAGTCTGACCACATTGTCCGAAGATATATTTAAAGATCTTGGAAAACTCAATAAATTACATTTAAATTCAAATCAACTACGTAATCTTGAGTCAAGTTGGTTCAATGGTTTATCACGACTTAGAGAAATGAATATCAGCAAAAACTATCTGACAACTTTATCAAAAAATGTTTTCAGTGATTGTAGTTATCTTAGCAAGCTGAAACTACAATTTAATCGTTTAAATAATCTTGAGCCAGGTTGTTTCAATGGTTTACCAGAACTTAACGAGCTTAATATCAGCAACAACAGTCTGACCACATTGTCTCAAGGTATATTTAATGGTTTTGAAGAACTTTATATATTAAATTTAAATTCAAATAAACTAAACAATCTTGAGTCAGGTGTTTTTAGTAATTTGCCAGACCTTGATGTGCTTGATTTAAGCAATAACGATTTGATAACATTATCAAAAAATGTATTCAATGGTCTTGTAAATCTTAATTATCTAAATTTACAATCGAATGGACTAAATAATCTTGAGTCAGCTAATTTTAATGGTATACCAAGACTTCATAAACTTGATGTCTCTAATAATAATCTCACAACTTTAGTGAAAGATACATTCAATGGCATAGATAGTCTACATGAACTGAAATTAAATTCGAATAAACTGAGCAATCTTGAGTCAGGTTGTTTTAATAATTTATTAGAACTTCAAATACTTGATATCAGTGGAAATAATTTGACATTATCAAAAGATATATTCAGTTGTCTACCAACACTTCGTCATCTAGATTTGAAATCGAATGGACTACAAAACCTTGAACCAGGTATTTTTAATAATTTGTTGGACCTTGAAGAACTTTATATCGGTGGAAACAAATTGATTACTTTACCAAACGATATATTCAGAGGTTTAGAAAAGCTTCGTATCCTAGATTTAAATTCAAATAGACTACAAAACCTTGAGTCAGGTACTTTTAATGATTTATTAGAACTTGAAGAACTTTATATCAATGAAAATGAACTGGTCTTTTTACCAAACGATATATTTCAAAGTCTGCAAAATCTGTTATGTCTACTTCTGGATTCCAATCAACTAGTAGATCTTGAGACAGATATTTTCAACGGTTTAACAAAACTTGAGGAACTTGATATCAGTGGAAATCAATTGACAACTTTACCAAAATATATATTTAAAGGTCTAGAAAACCTTTATCACCTAAATTTGAATTCAAATAAACTACAAAACCTTGAGTCAGGTACTTTTAATGATTTATTAGAACTTGATGAACTTCATATGAGCAAAAACAAATTGATTACTTTACCAATCGATATATTCAAAGATCTAAAAAACCTCTGTTACCTAGATTTAAATTTGAATGGACTACAAAAACTTGAATCAGGTATTTTTAATGATCTATTAGAACTTGATGAACTTCATATGAGCAAAAACGAAATCATCAATTTACCAAACGATATATTTAATGGTCGTCTACAATCTGTATTGTATCTCGATTAAGATTTGAGTTAACTCATTGATCTTTGGAAGAAAGTATTTTCTATTGTTCGTTAATTATATTAAAGAACTTTATCATTAACAGAAACAATTTGATAATTTACCACATTGTATTTTTATAATAAACATACATTCAATAAATCAAACATAAGATTAATAATTGTCATTTATTTTTTTATCGCCTTAAATTTAATTTAGTTTTTAAAATTTTAGCGGGCAAGAGGCTTAATCTAGTGGAAAGATGGCAGCCGAGTTTGACAAGTGGCTATGGTGGTGGCAACACTGTGTCTAAATTTATTATTATTAACTTTCAACATGTTTTAACTTTTAACCATGGAGTTTTATATTCACCTCCATGGATTTGTTTTTAACTTTCTAAGTTTCTATACATGTTTTGTGTGCCTTGTTGTGTCTACAGCACATTGACACATTATTTTTATAAATTTTCCAACAACGATCGAGTTATATCTTTAAAATAAAAGAAGACAATAATCAATAAAATAAAAGATTATCATTTCTATAAAAATATAATATAGAGGTTGTCTTAAAATTGAAATATAGAATATAATTTCATATCACCAGCTGTTGCAAGTTGACAATCCAAGGAAATTATTTTGATAGTTCCAAGCGACTTGGCCTTCACTTTTATAAACAAATCCATTGTCGTCACGTGAATATATAGCCAGCTCAGTTTTTGAGGAGAACTTTTGATATTTTCCTGACGATTGTCAATTAACAGTAAGTTTCCAAATTTAACTCATATAATTTTGATTACGTGTTTAAAAAGTTTTTAAATACTTAATTTTGTTTTAGTTATGGATACAAGTGAAGTTTCAACTTCAATTATCAAAAGTCATAGTAAGTACTTTTGTAACAAAGAGTCACCTTATTATGATGCAAAAATTTGTGAGTTGCTGTGTAATAATGCTAAAAAATATGAAATAAATATGAGTAATAAAGCATTAACTATTCTCCCACGAGATTTATTCAGTGGTCTCGAGAATCTTCATGATTCTGAAGTTAAACTGAGATTAGATCACAACCAACTGAACAATCTTGAGTCTAGTTTATTTAATGGTTTACTACAACTTCAAGAACTCGATCTCAGCCATAACAATTTGACAACACTACCAAAAGATATATTTGATGGTCTTGAATATCTTCAGAGTTTACATATAGAATCAAACCAACTGAATGATCTAGAGCCAGGTGTTTTCTCTGGTTTATTAGACCTTTACATACTCGATATCAGCAACAACAAACTGACAACTTTATCAAAAGATATATTCGATGGTATTCAAAGTATAGGTGATGTCAATTTAAAGTCGAACCAACTAACTTATCTTGAGCCGGGTATTTTCGATAATTTACTGGGTCTTAGAAGACTTAATATCAGCAATAACAATCTCACAACTTTAACAAAAGAAATATTTGGTTATCCCCGAGAATTTTGGTATCTAGATTTGAATTCAAATCAACTACATAATCTTGAGCCAGGTTGTTTCAGTGGTTTATCACGACTTGAGGAAATTAATATCAGCCAAAACAATCTGACAACTTTATCGAAAAATATCTTCAGTGATTGTGTTGGTCTTATCAAGTTGGAGATACAATTTAACCAATTGAAATATCTTGAGCCAGGTTGTTTCAATGGTTTATCACAACTGGAAGAGCTTAATATCACCAACAACAGTCTGACAACATTGTCCGAAGGTATATTTAATGGTTTTAAAAAACTTTATGAATTAAATTTAAATTCAAACAAACTGAACAATCTTGAGTCAGGTTGTTTCAATGGTTTATCACGATTTATAGGAATTAATATCAGCCAAAACAATCTGGCAACTTTATCGAAAAATATCTTCAGTGATTGTATTAATCTTTCCACATTAGAAATACAATTTAATCATTTAAAAAATCTTGAGCCAGGTTGTTTCAATGGCTTATCAAAACTTAACGAGCTTAATATCAGCAACAACAGTCTAACCACATTGTCTGAAGGTATATTTAATGGTTTTGAAGAACTTCATATATTAAATTTGAATTCAAACAAACTAAACAATCTTGAGCCAGGTGTTTTTGGTAATTTGTCAGACCTTGATGTGCTTGATTTAGGCAATAACGACTTGATAACATTATCAAAAAATGTATTCAATGGTCTTGTAAATCTTAATCATCTAAATTTACAATCGAATGGATTAAATAATCTTGAGCCAGCTAATTTTAATGGTATACCAAAACTTCATAAACTTGATGTCTCTAATAATAATCTCACAACTTTAGTGAAAGATACATTCAATGGCATAGAAAGTCTACATGAACTGAAATTAAATTCAAATAAACTGAGCAATCTGGAGTCAGGTTGTTTTAACAATTTATCAAAACTTCAGACACTCGATATCAGTGAAAATAATTTGACATTATTAAAAGATATATTCGAGTGTTTACCAACACTTCGTCATCTAGATTTGAAATCGAATGGATTACAAAACCTTGAATCAGGTACTTTCAATAATTTGTTAGAGCTTGAAGAACTTTATATGAACGAAAATGAATTAATCACTTTACCAAACGATATATTCAGAGGTTTACAAAAGCTTCGTATCCTAGATTTAAATTCAAATAGACTACAAAACCTTGATTCAGGTATTTTTAATGATTTATTAGAACTTGAAGAACTTTATATGAACGAAAATGAATTAATCACTTTACCAAACGATATATTTAGAGGTTTACAAAAGCTTCGTATCCTAGATTTAAATTCAAATAGACTACAAAACCTTGATTCAGGTATTTTTAATGATTTATTAGAACTTGAAGAACTTTATATGAGTGAAAATGAACTGGTCTTTTTACCAAATGATATATTTCAAAGTCTGCAAAATCTGTTATGTCTACATCTGGATTCCAATCAACTAATAGATCTTGAGACAGATATTTTCAACGGTTTAACAAAACTTGAGGAACTTGATATCAGTGGAAATCAATTGACAACTTTACCAAAATATATATTTAAAGGTCTAGAAAACCTTTATCACCTAAATTTAAATTCAAATAAACTACAAAACCTTGAGTCAGGTACTTTTAATGATTTATTAGAACTTGGTGAACTTCATATGAGCAAAAACGAAATCATCAATTTACCAAACGATATATTTAATGATCGTCTACAATCTGTTTTATATCTCGATTAAGATTTGAGTTAACTCATTGATCTTTAGAATAAAGTATTTTCTATTGTTCGTTAATTATATTAAAGAACTTTATTAACAACAAAAACAATTTGATAATTTACTACATTGTATTTTTATAATAAAAATTCATTTAATAAATTAAACATCAAATTAATAATTGTCATTTATTTTTTTATCGCCTTAAATTTAATTTAGTTTTTAAAATTTTAGCGGGTAAGAGGCTTAATCTAGTGGAAAGATGGCCACCGAGTTTGACAAGTGACAATGGTGGCAACACTGTGTCTAAATTTATTATTATTAACTTTCGACATGTTTGGACTGGTTTTAACATGTTTTGTAATGTTTTGTGTCTAACTGTCTATGTACAGCACATATTGACTCAATATTTTCATAAATTTTTCACTCACAATTGAGTTATCTTGAAAATAAAATAAAACAATAATCAATTTAATAAAAGATTATAATCGAAAATGGTATGTACAATTAGTAAATTTAATTTCTATAACTAATTATCTAGAAAAAAATATATAATATAAAGGTTATGTTAAGATTTAATCATACAATATGTCTCCCTTATTTATTTAATAATATTTTTCTATCATATTTTATTTTAAAGGGTAAAAAAACAAAGAAGTTTATTGATAAAAAAAATTCAATAACATATGATATTGTTCATCGATCTCAAAAAGATCCTCTTGCTGCTGATGTAGAAGCACCTCAACGTGTTTTATTACCACGTGAAGAATTGATAAATCATGGTATATACTATGATGATGGTTATGATTATTCAAAACATTTAAAAGATACAAAAGATCTTGGAAGTGATTGGGAAAGAATTGAAAAAAAAAGTAATTTACCATCATCGGTATTTGCATCAATTGCTGAAGAAGAAGTTGGACTTCTTAATAAAGCAGCACCAATATCTGGACCACGACCAGATTTAGATCATGAAATTGTTGCTGCTATGGATGATGATTTTGATCATGATGATCCTGAGAATGAACTTGAAGATGATTTTATAACACTTGCTAATGCTCAGGGATCAGACACAGAGTCATGTGATGATGACTCAGGTTCTGATGTATCATCAGGTGATTTTGGATTATCTGATGAAGAAAGAGATGAACTTGGTAGTTTACATGGTCATGGATTTGATAAAGAAGAAACAAAGTCAAGATTTACTGATTATTCCATGAGCAGTAGTGTCATCAGTAGAAATGATGGATTGACACAACTTGATAGAAAATTTGATAAGGTATAAACTACATTTATATTATCATATTTATAAGTAGAAGAATAAATTAATAAAAATAATATTTTTCATTACAGATGTATGCTGATTATGATGAAATTGAACAAGGACCACTTGATGAAAATGAAATTGAAGGATTTATTAGTGCTGATGATGCTCGTGTACTTCAGTGTGTTGATGAATTTGAAAAGAAACAAACAGAAGCAGTACGTATTTTAATTTTTAAATTTATTCCTATTGTCTTCAACTAATTTGTTATTTTATTCTTACAGATTGACAATATTGCAGAGTTAATGAAAGATCGTTTAAAATTTTTAAATCATACAAATGATTCAAGTAATGATGATGAAGATGAAGATTTACATCGTATAGCTGTTGAACCACGTGGAAGAGATAAATGGGATTGTGAAACTATATTATCAACTTATAGTAATATTTATAATCATCCAAAATTGCTTAAAGAACCAACAAAACATATTGAACAAATAAGAATTGATCCAAGAACAGGTATACCAGTAAATGTACTTGATGGTAGACCTGGTAAATTAACAGCAAGAGGTCTTGCACAATTAAATCTTGAGTATGATCAAGCTAGAGGTAGAAATACAAGTCAATCAATTGCTGAAACAATGAGATCAACATTAAGTATATTAAGTATACGACCAAAAAATGAAACACCTGAAGATCGTAAAGAACGTAAACAAGCTCTTAAAGATTACAGAAAGGTAAAACATTATTTAAAGCAAATTTATTATAATATAAAAATATTTTCTTAATTATTTATATATATATTTATTTTTTTAGCAAAGAAGAATTGAACGTAAAGCCAACAGTGAGGCATTTAAAGAAGAAAAAAAGAGACAAGAAAAAGTTAATATTAATAAGAGAAGAAATCTACAATGTAGACGTGTATTGTAAACAAATAATCATGTATTTTTTTTTTCTTCAAATAAATTCATCTCAATATTGATAAATTAATTGACAATATTTTATTTTTTTTATTAACACACATTTACACTCCCACTTATGCAAATAATAATAACAATAAATTTAAGCACGTGACATTGCGATGGTAGCGCTTTCTAGAGTGTGTAGGTTTGTCGAAACTTCACAAGTCATATGATCGATTCGTCTGTCGTGGTGATTACACGTTAATTTGGTGCCTATCCCTAAAAAAAAAAAAGAAAAGTCCATTAAGTTATTAAAATGGCCAGCCAAACACAAGGTATTCAACAACTTTTGGCAGCTGAAAAGAAAGCTGCTGACAAAGTTTCAGAAGCTAGAAGACGTAAGTTATTAATAAATTATTATTATTAATTTTAATATTACACAAGTCATATATATTTTTTGACACTGATAAAACACCTGACTATGGCTTTGTCAGTCAAATTAAAAACCAATTACTCATTAATATTGTTAAAATAATAACGATACAATTATAATACTACAATAATGAGAATAAATAGCATAAATAATGCTTCAAAATTTGATATTTTGTTGTTATTAATTTGGGATGAATGTTGGGTTATTTGGGTGGGTCTAACCTTGAGATTTAATAATGAATTTTCAATGGTTTTGTGTGTTGTCAACAGGCAAAACTCGTAGATTGAAGCAGGCCAAGGAAGAAGCCCAAGATGAGATTGAAAAATATCGTCAAGAAAGAGAAAAACAATTTAAAGAGTTTGAATCAAAGGTAAATTATTTTAATGATCTTAAATTTTGTTGATAAATTAATTAATTGTTGTTTTTTTAATTGTTTAGCATATGGGTTCAAAAGAAGATGTTGCAATGCGTATTGATGCTGACACCAAGATTAAAATTGAAGAGATGAACAAAGGTGTCTGTGTAAACAAAGCAGCAGTAAGTTGATTATAATTATTTATAATAAATTAGTAAGAAATAATGATGAATAATAACATTAAATAAAATTTAACAGGTCATTCAAGAAATTTTGGGTCTTGTGTATAACATAAATCCTGAATTACACGCCAACTACCGCGTTGCAGCTTGAGCCAATAACGCCTAAAAACATCATTATATTTACAGTGTTTATAAATTAATTGAAACAAAAAATAATAATAATGTCTCTATAATAATCTCATATCTATCCAGAGAAATGTATTTCCAAAAAAACAATAATAACTGTTAAATTGTTTTTAGTATATTCAGTAATACACAATTAGTAATTTGAAATGATAATTTCGTTTTTTTTTTCTAATTAAAGCTAATCATGATTAAAATATACAAAATTCTAATTTTTATAATAATTATCATTCAAAATTATACTGCTGTTATTAGCAGTTAAATATGAAAGTCATTTTGACAATAATAATTATTCTATATAAATTTTATTCAAAATAATTTGGCTTTAAATATATTTGTGTTTAATAATAATTGTTGATATAAATTTTTAAAGTCACTAGTAAAAATTCAAAATACAGAAAAAATATATATAATCAATTAAAATTGCAATGATTTTAATTTTAAAAATAAATTTTATTAAAAAACAAAAATACCATGGCCTGGGTATTTTTGTTATTTAATAAATTTATTATTTGAAAGTTAAATAATGTGCAAAAAACAAATTAATAGTTGAGTGTTTTAGGGTGATGGATATGTTGTTCAGATAAATGTTGTATATTAGGCTCATTCCATATATATTTTACAATTATTTTTTGTTTTTCTGTTGCATTGAGGACGAAACACAAGTTAAAATTTAAAAGTACAGCCTCTTTGGATTCTCATACAGCTCCTAAAATTATTGAGAATCTCGCGATGATGTACTAATTATTTTTTGTTTCATTTTAAAATTATCTCCAACGTATAAAATATATACTTATGTTTTTTTTCTTTCTTTTTTTGATTTTTGTTAATACAATATTGTAAATGTAGCTCCAATTTTTGTGTACATCTGAGCTGAACACCTGATCGACTGTTTGTACAGTATTAGCATTCAAATAAAATAAAATTCATCTAAAAAAATATAACAATGTTGTTTAAATATTTATTCAATAATTAAAAACAAAAAAATAATATTTAATTATTTAATTTTTAAATAATTTGTCCAACTAAATCAATTGAATCCAGAAAAAAATCTAAAAATAGATTTCAATTGAAGAATTATTTTATTAATTTTTATAATAATTATTCTTTAATAACTGAATAAAAATACATGAATACGCAAATACGATTGTGCCTCAAAGTCTCTAGTCTTCTTGGCCTCAAAGAAATTAATCAGTTTGGAAACCAATTATAATTAATTAATATATATAATCATGTCAGAAATTGTTAGAACTATCGAAGACTATTTAAAGGGTGAAGAAACTTGTACATTTAAATATGAGTGGACAATTAAAAACTTCAATCAGTCGACCATAAGAGAAACAATGACATCACCAAGTTTTTCATCTCATTATTCTGATTTTGACGATGAATGGATTATGAAAATGTATCCAAGAAAAGCAACCGATTTAAATGACGATTCTGAATCTGATACTCACTCTCTTAGTTCTAAATTTTATGATTTGTCGCTGGATCTAGAACTTCAATCATTCCAAGCATTCAATGATCCTCTACAATTACAAGTTATTTTTGTGATATCAATTAATAACAAACTAGGAGCAGCTATTGTAAAAAGTCTCGATACTCTTCTAGAAACAATTAGCTACCCAATTTCAAGTTCAGAGTTGTTGAAAGTATCGAATGAATATGATGAATTTAAAATTAATTGTACAATACAAATGTCTAAAAAAATAACAAATAATTCTGCTGTATTTTCAAAATTTAATGCAACACCACAACTGAGCTTAGACTGCAAAAAACTTTTGTTAAATAAAAAATCAGCTGATGTTACTATTGAAGTGGGTCAAAAATCATTTCGTGCAATCAAAGGAATTCTTGGAGTACGCAGTCCTGTTTTTGCCGCAATGTTTGATCATGAAGAATTCAAAGAAAATAAAAAAAACGAAGTTATCATTGAAGATATTGATGAAGTAGTTTTTGAAGAATTTTTACATTATATTTATACTGGTAAGTCACCGAATATTGACAAAATGCCAATGGAACTACTTGCTGTTGCTGAAAAATATCAGGTTGATCACCTTAAAAATATTTGTGAAGGAGACATATGCGAAACGATAAACTTTGATAATGTTGCAAGTATACTTGTTTTTTCTGACAGATATAATCTTGAGAAACTCAATAAAAAATGTTTAGAATTTATGAAAAAAAATTTACGAGCTGTCATGTCAAATGAAAAATTTCAAGTTAAAAAAAAAAAATATCCTGAACTTTTTGTAGGTGTTCTTGAGCACTTGCTGTTGTCATAAAATAAAAAAAATTTATTGGTGATTTGTTTAATTCTTAATTGTTATCTATAACCTATTGTAATATTATTTTTTGTTTTTCTGTTGCATCCAGGACAAAACATAAGTTAAAATTTAAAAGTACAGCCTCTCTGGATTCTCATACAGCTCCTAAAATTATTGAGAATCTCGCGACGATGTACTAATTATTTTTTGTTTCATTTTAAAATTATCTCCAACGTATAAAATATATACTTATGTTTTTTTTTTCTTTCTTTTTTTGATTTTTGTTAATACAATATTGTAAATGTAGCTCCAATTTTTGTGTACATCTGAGCTGAACACCTGATCGACTGTTTGTACAGTATTAGCATTCAAATAAAATAAAATTCATCTAAAAAAATATAACAATGTTGTTTAAATATTTATTCAATAATTAAAAACAAAAAAATAATATTTAATTATCTAATTTTTAAATAATTTGTCCAACTAAATCAATTGAATCCAAAAAAAAATCTAAAAATATATTTAAATTATAGCCATAAAAAATACATCAAATAAGATTTCAATTGAAGAATTATTCTATTAATTTTTATAATTATTCTTTAATAACTGAATAAAAATTTGTAATTTCCCGCGCTTTAAAAACCAGTGAATTTAACAATATGGCGGCGTGTCAATAATCAGCTGTTGGTGACATTCTTTTATAACTCGTTTACCATTGGTTTGTAACGAATTGGTAATGAATGATTCTTGTGCGCAGGTAAATAAACATATAAAGTATAAAAAAAAAAAAAGAGAGAGGGATCAGAGTAAAAATGATCAGCTGTATTCGCGGTTCTAGCATTCGCGGTTGTTGGCCCAGTGTTATCAGTTGTTCACAGTCATTGTCAATCATAACAATACTATTAACAAAAAACGTATCAAGCGCCATTTGACTTGTGTTATATTATCTCCCTTTAAAATACAGTTATATATATAAATACATTATAATATTAATTTAAAGTTCAGTGAAAAGTATCATCAAGGGAGACATGGAAGCTGAAGAAATACGTTTAACTAAAAACATTTTTATTATCACGTTGGACCACCACGTAGCAACTAACAACAAAAAATACAAGTTTATATTGACACTTAATTTACTCCAAAAAAATTGATTTATAATTTAAACAATAATTCATAAATGAAATTAATTTAAAATTCAAAATTAAAAAATTATCAATTGATTTTTAATAAACACAAAAACATCCGGGTGTGTCGTATTTTTTGATTCTATTATTTTTTAACTGAAAAAAAACATATTTTTTTTTATCAACATTATTTCATTTATTAATAAATACGAGAAAAAAAAAAACAGAGGTTTTTTTTCAGTGTACAAAAGAATTTATTAAAATCATAGAAATTTTTATTTCGACATCGAAACATTATCAAATATTTCGTTTGTTGTTTTTTTTCGTTTTTTTATATGCAAAAATGTGGTGTCTTGTCAGTCAAGCAAACTCGGTGATTCTCGAGGTACAGGTGGATCCCAGAGCCATCGGACGGGAATGTCTAGAAAAGGTGAGATTAAAAATATTTAATTAATATTTAGTTATTTATAAATATTGAACTTTTAATTATAAAACTCAGACAATTATTTTGGTATCAGTTCAAGGGTCAACTGACGTTTGTAAGAATAAAAATGCGAAAAAATTGTGCAACAGATGTGAGGAGAATTAAGAAATCAATTTGCGAGAAAATAAATTATTTATATTTATTTATAAAAATACTGTATCTAATTCAATTGTTGTTTAAAATTTATACGAAATCATATATAATTATTATACGTCTTAAAATACATCGGCAGATATTTTTGCAAAAAAAGATGAGCAATGAGGTCGATAGTCATTAGAAATCCGTTGATAATAATCCAGCAAGCTTTTAGAAAAAAAAAAAAAGAGCTTTTATATGCATAAGGAATATAAACTGCTCTTAGTAACGTAAAAAAATTCTTTGTCAAAAAGATTTTGCAAGCTTCATGAATTTAGAACGAGTAATCCTTTTTTTATTTTTTATTTTAAACCGAGATTTTAACATGAAAAGAAATTTCTCGTAATTTTAATAACTTATGGTTAAAAAAAAAAATATAATATAAAATTTATATTCATAAATTTGATCTTTTTTATTTTACTATTTTGCTGGAATTTAGTGCTGACATTGTGTAAGATAGTTATAGAATAATTTAAGTATTTTTATAAATGTAAAAAAAAATATAAAATAGATAATTTTTTATATGATTGAATTATTGAGCTAAAAAAAATTTAAAATACTGAATAAAAATTATAGATAATATTATCAATAAAAAAAAAAGAAAAGTAATTTGATAAAAAAATTTCATGATTTTTATATTAACACTTGAGCTACCACTTGTAGAGTTTGATAAACATTGAAATTTTTTTATTATCACTAGATATTATTTATTTTTCTACCAGGTACAAAGTACAAATTCTTCTGTAAAATAATAATCAATAAAATTTAACTGATAAGCATTAGCAAAGAGAATAAAAAGTAGATAAATAAAAAAAAAAAAAAATGTTTTTTTATGCAAAATATATAATAAAAAACAATGAGAGTGGTTTAAATTGCATATAAGGGAAAAGATCGTATACAATCATGGGTCAGTCTATTTGCATGGGTCGTCAATGCTTGAGGCTCAGTACTCATTCTTTCTCTTTCTTTACTTTACTCTCTATATATGTATATATTTACTATTCGTTTAACTTGCTCCGGTCGATGTTTACCGCACGTTCGTTTCAAGATCCCAGACCATTTTATACTCGATTCAAGCGAATTTCTCGAGGATTGAACACGACATAGTGCATACTATATATGCCTTTGTGTACATGTATCTTAACCGTTGATATTGTGGTTCTTTCCACAAACTTGCTGTGGATATTGTTGGCAGATTAAATACACAATATTTTAAACGAGTCAATTGCAATCTATTCTTATTTATTATCCTTATTGTATTGGGAAAAATAAAGCTGATTTTTCATGAAGAAAATATATAAGTTTATGTGAATATTTTTATTAAAAAAGTTTAAGCACAATTTAATTGTCTTGAAAAGTTGATGATACTTTTAAATTAGACTTGTCAAATAGTTATACATGTTATGTCAAAATTTCATGACGATTTTCCAGCTTGTTTGAAAAATATTTTTTGTTAAAATTAATAAATTTTAGCATGTATTTAAATTAATTTTTCAAATATTCATATTACAAAGATATTAATTGAAAAATAAAATAGTCACTTTGCTTACTAGTCTATAAAGTGTTTACCAAAATAAAAAAAAAAAAACATAATGAAAATAATTCAGGGCCATACGTGATGCCTCACATTGGAGAAGCAAAAATTTTCTATTTTTCCTTTGTTTATTTACTAATTGATATTTTTCAATCAGCCCAATAATTTATTATATCCAATTTTCTATCATCAAAATTTTGCACCAATAAAATTCCATCACAGTAAACGCCTTATATTTTTTTGATACAGCACCATTCTCTCAAACTTCCTCAATATCAAAAAACACTTCAAGTAAAATTATATAAACTTTAAATAATTTTTCGTTTGTTTTTCTTTAACTTGCTATTATTATTATTATTTAAAAATTTTAATTTTTACATTCACTTAAGACAAATATTTACACAGTAGTTTTCATCATCATCATCTTGATATAATTAATTTAAACTAAAGAAAAGACTTGACGATGAGTTTTTTGCTGGATGTTTTTTTAACAAAATTTCCAAGTGGCACAAGAGTTTCAAAAAGTTTCTCATGATGCTTTTGATAAATTAATATATAAAATTCACCATCTAATTTATTTTGATGAAATAAAAATTTGATTAATACCAACTATAAAATTCACAGTTGAGTGCATATGTTTTTAACACACTTAAAAACTTTCAAAAATTATAGCTATTTTTTTTTTTTTTTTGTTTTTCATGTATAATTCCTGAGCGATAACTCTAGAGTAAAATTAATTATCATTCATGTGAACAACCTGATGTCGTGCGATGTGAGGAAACTCTTGTCTAGATAAAATTAATTATATATAACTATGAATACTGTCATATATAGTGCTCAATCATCTTTTTTTTTTTTTATGAATATCTTAATATCGCATTAAATTGTAATTATTGGTGATTATAATATATCAACCTTGTACGTGAACTCTACTTGCAATAGTCAAGTGTCCGTCACATGTTGTATAACAAATTGATACTGTACCAACTTGCGAGGAATATCCTTTTGATAATCATCCAATTCTTGTAACTATTAACCATTCAATGACAACATACATCAATTGAGAATTTTTTTTTTTTCTTTATTTCTATATTCATTTTTCATCACTTTATGAAATGTATCACGTCATAGAAATTTTTCTTATATACTATATTTATAATACATTTTTTCTTCTATCATTCACGTGGTCTAAAAATATCGAAATAGAAAAAAAAAAAAAATAGTATATAAATTTCACAGAAACATGTGTCTTTTACGACACGTTTTTTTTTCAAACAAAAAAACTCATTTTTTGATTTAAATAAAACTTGATGTAAATTTTTTTTTTTTTCAATATGACTTGATTTATTTTGAATATATTTTTTACTTTATTAAATTTTTTTTTCTAATTTTAATAATACATTGGCATGTTTTACAATTCAGCAGTTTTCATTTTTGTTGCTTGGAAAAATTTTAGCGTTCAATTGACCGTGAGCAGTTTTTTCTCTCCCAGATGTCAAATAATATTACAAAAGAAAAAGAATATAGTTTTTTTATTTCTTTATTATTCTTTGTTTTATATATAAAGTAAATTTTTTTTTAGACAACTGTGTTGAAGAGGTTTTTTTTTAATTATTTGCAGCTTTATAAATTTTTTTTTTTTTTTTGCTGCAAACACTGCTCATGACTGGTCGTGAGATTTATATTAAACAAGCTATATTTTTTTCATTTTTTATCATTTCTGCTTATTTGAGCAGATAAATTGAATGTTTATTTTGGTTTCAAAATAAAACTGTGTATATTCAAAATTATATTTCACGAAATCGAAGAGAATTCCAAATCGAATTGGTCTCGAGTAATTGAAAACGCAAAAAAGCATGAATTGGAAAATTATTTTTTCAACAGTAAAATATATAAAAAAAATATATATATGAAATGCTGAAAATAGCCATGAGCATTTCATACAAAAACAAACTTTTAGAATGTATAATAAAAAATATACATATAGGACACAACCGGATGAAGCATAAATAGAAAAAAAATAAAAAAAAATAAAAATAAACTCTTTTTGAATATCACAAGGGATTTAATAGTTGGAAAATTTTTATTCACTTTTATGCAAAAATTCTCAAGAGTCGCGTGTTTTCCATTTAGCTGAAAGTTTCTTGGTAATCATGTTCACAAGTTTCTTCCCTAGACGAAAAAGCCTCTTGAGACTATCAGCCTAATGAAAATGCTCCGAGTGTTTTTTCTTCTTCTTCTCTATGGATCGATTGATGCAGATCTGCACTGCGGTTTTAAATTATTATTAAATTATAAAAAGTAAATTTTTATAGAAAATATATTAATGATAATTCAACTTGAATATTATAAATATTTATATATAAAAAAAAATTAAATAATTATAATTTTAAACTGGTCAGTTGACTTTAAAGATGCAGATAATTTCAAATATAATTTAGCAGTCTTAATATAATCTATAAACTGATACAATTAGCTTATTAAATAAATATAAAACAATAATTAAATTAATCAAATATTATAAATTAATTAATACTATTAACTATATTAATTTATTAAATAATAAAGTAAGATTAATTTTTGTTTTTTTTTATAATTTTTATACAAAAAAACGTAATAACTTCTAATAATTTTAATAAATTATTTTAAATAGTTAATTACATATTTTGATGAATATTAATTAATTTCATTAACAATGAGATTTTATTTTTTTATAAATTTTATATTCAAGTGCAAGTACATCAGCTGTTACTGAAATCATCAAAATAGTTTCATGAAAAACATTTAATAATTATAATCATAAATAAAAGAAGAAAAAAAAAAAAATAGATTTATTGATTATTCAAATTCCTTGATTTTATGTTTTTGAAAATAAAAGTTTTTTTTTTTTTTATATCAAACGATATATAATGATGAGTTGACATGTGTTTTTTTTTAAAAAAAAAAGGTAATAACTTTCGCTCTATGAAAAGTCTGTCATACCATAAAAAAATATAATTAAATTTATTTTTATTATATTGATTTGCAAATAAAACACTTTGATGATGATGTCACATTGGGTCATTCAACTTGGCTTGGCTTCTACATGTACATAGATGATACAAAGGTGTTACGAGCACCTTTGTAGACTTTGACCGAATAACAATTTTTCTTTTGTTGCATGTAACAATTATTTTTCTTCATCAATATACACACTCTCTTTAAATTTAAAAAACAACTCTGTATCTCTTTTATATTTTCCATTCAATAAAACCAATTTATTTTGACCTATTTTTGACAAAATTTTTGTACTTCCATATTAATGAATTATATAAATATTTTTTTCAATTGTTGATGACGTTTATACTGAACTTTGAACGTAATAAATATATATATTTTTTTTTTTTTTATTTATTAAAATTTATATGATTCATTTCCTGGACTTTGTTGTGTTTCTAAAAAGTTGATTGCTTTTTTTTTTTTACAAATATATATTAAATAATTTTTTTGTTGTATTTATAGCTTGTTTTTAATCTGGACCACTGAAATAAATTGAAAAAGTATCGTTTCTGTTTAATTAAATTTGTTTTATTTTTTATTTATTGAAATTAAAAACTTGCGGTCGGAAATTGTTTGATACTCATTGCAGATGTGATCAACTTCGCAATGAGTGTACGTGAACATGCGCCTGAGGCATGACTCTGGATGACAAATATATCTTGCTCAATTCAAGGTCATGATTAATATTTAATTCTCATTGTTATTCCTTTTTAATTAAAAGCTTTTTTAATTTCATTATCTATTTTAATTTATTTAATTACTTAACTATTTAATTTTTTATATATAATTATTTTTTTTTTGTCGTTTAATTGCGAAGCTTGTATACATTCTCTAAGAAATTTTTAAAATAATTGTAATTATTTTCTTAATATCTAAGAGTAAAGTTATAATTTATTTTTTTATCTTATTGTTATCAATTTATATTTTTTATACTCTAAATAAATACAATAAATTTTAAAACTTTTTTTTAAATTAAAAAAAACATCTGTTATTTTTTCTCCTAAAAAAATTCTACAAAAATATTAATTTTAACTATTATTTGTTAAAAAAGAAAAATTTTTTATTTCGATTTTAAATTAAGAATAAATTTATTAGTTATTTTTAATCATTTTATTATTTTTTCTAATTTATTTATATGTTTTTTTGTCATTTAAAAAACAATTTATTCGTTTAAACTTTTCAAGGTGATAATTATTATTTAAAGTAGCAAAATTTATCATAAAATATATATATTTATTTTAAAAAAAAAATAAATTTTTATTTTTTATATATAAATAATTTGATTAATCGTATTGGACGATGAAAATTGTCACCTCGATTGGATTTTTCCCGTTTTAAATTCCAATGATACTCGGTCTTCACTACTCGACTTGCTGCTGTGCACGTGCTCAATGTTGTCATCATCATTGTGTGGCCCCGAAAAAATAAAAACCACCCACTCAATTAACTCAACATTATTAAATTATTCTTTTTTTTTAAATTACATTATACATTTTTTTATTTTTTTTCCTATTAAATTACTACCTTGTTGATGCAATTTCTAACGCATCTTTGTTTATTTCTCTTCCATTTCTACAGTAACTATTGCCATTAAAATTTTAAAATAATAATAACAATTATAAACTAATTGTAAATTCAAATTAATTCAAATATAAAAAAACAAATAAAATATATAAAATATATATATTTCATATTTAATTTATTTATGTATGTTTATATTGAGAGAAAACACAATATTTATATCTTCTTTTTTATCATCATCAAATAATGATTATTATAAATAATAATAATAATAATAATAATAATATATCAAACGAAAAGAAACGCCACGTACAAACTCAGTTAATGTATATAAAAAAAACATATATATACATGAGGCCTCGAAGTATTGGACTTTGGACTCGAGAGTCCAACTCTGTCTCACTCTTTATATTTCCGATGGCCCCGATTTTTCCTTTATACTTTCGTCTCTCCAATATGTTAACAAACAAATATATTACTCTTGTCTACCTCTTTTTTCTTCTCTTTCACTTATTTTTTTTTAAATAATTTTTTATACTATATTTGGAACAAAAAAAAATTATTGTCACTTGACTCACTCACAAAAAAAACTATAAAATTATAAAATTTTCATAAATATTCAATAGTTTTTTATAAATTATTTATATTTATTTATTTCGTAAGTTAAATATAAAATTTATTTAAATATCAGATACTTTTTTTTATATGATAATTCATTCTGTGTTATTTTATATTTATTATTATGTGTAAATTTAGCAATTTGTGTTGAAAAAAAAACAATTTATTTACTGTTAAATTTATTATAATCTTTGAAAAAATATTTTATGATAATTTATAAGTGTGTTTTTAACAGTAGATTGTAATTTTATCAATGTTTTTTTTTTTATTTTGTTGAATAACAAAAAAAAAATCAAAGATGAGATAAATGTTTATTTTTGTGACTGATAATTTGATGTGGACAAAATGGGTTGGATGTATTTCTCTTATCATCAATTGACAAACAAGGGTATTTTTTTTTTTTGCTGCTAATTGATAACAGAGATTATCAAAGAGGTTATTTGTTTTAAAAATTAGTACATTATATTGTGTTGAATCTAACACAAAACAACGAAAAATTTAAAAATGAAAAAATACGATTGCCAAAAAAAGCTCGTTTCAAAGGTTAAAAAATGAAATATATATTTAAATTTTTTCGTCACAATTATGATGAACATATTTCTCTGGATTTTTCATTGTTAAATTTGAATTTAGAAAAAAATTACAAACAAAATTTAAAGCATAGAGAAATTCGGTTAGATAATGTTGTCTTAATTTTCTAAAAAAAGCTTTTTTATCTTTTTTAAAAATTGAACATAGCACTTTGCTACATCCAATAAAACTTTTTATATTATACAATAGTTTAAAAATAGCTAAGAAACTGGATTATTTTATTATATTTAAAATTGATTTTTAAACACATGCGTGTTCAAGCATTATCAGAAGCAAAGCACACACATGCTTCTGGTCCCTCAGTATATATAAATTATAACCTTCGATCCCTCTCGCTTTCAACATTAATTTATACACAAAGTGTATATTACAAAAATATCATTTTACCGCTGAAACATTGACCTTTTATTCTTTAATCTTTTTTTATATAGTTACATAACAAATTAATATATTATTTTTAAATTAGCTATATAATTAATAGCTTTATAATTTAGTTTTTATTTGCTGTTGCCGTGTCATTTGATAATAATGTAAATTTTCAAAATGAAAATTTAGAAATAATCGGTATCATGTTACTATTGACTTTGACGTTTATTACATCTTGATATAAAATATTTATGAGCAATTGTAATGCATCATCAACTTTTAATTACATTATTCTAATTTTTTTTTTCAAAATCATAAATCATTTATTCCTTCTCTCAATAGTAATTTTATTTTTTTGCTAATAATTTAAAATTAATACAATTTGATAAATAAAAATGTATAAATTTGTTTATACTCTAAATATTTTTTATTTTTTATTTTTTTAAAAATTCTCTGACGTTAATAAAAATTTACATTTTGTCAATTTAAACATGAGTTTGTTTATTTCTTCTTTTATTACATGTTGAAAAAAAAAAAAAAATCCAAGATAAAGTTTTATGATAAGACTTGAATTTTCTTATAAATTTATTATTTTATTTTATGATTGTGTATTTATAAATTTTATATATGAATATATTTTAAAAAATTACCTAATAGTATACACACACGATTAAAGAGGAATAACCTCGTTTAAAAATAAGAAATTATATTTTTTTGTTTGATCAAAAAAAATTGATAAAGACAAACCTACGCACAGATAAAATATTTATAAATGTTATTGTCGTTAGAGGTATATAAACATCATTTGACCTTCAACGAGGCCAACCAACTCATCTTAAATAAAAAGAAAAAAATTAAATCTTGGATTATTGCTCTCTGTATATGTTTTTTAAAAAAATTTAAATATACATATTTACATAGTCAAACAATATATACTGATATATATAAATGATACATCTTTTTTTACTCAACTGCGGTTTGTTGCATACATTTATAATATTTATAAATGTATTTGTGTGGACTTTGACACGAGTAATATATCCGGATGTACTTCAAACCACGTAGACTCAAAGTTTAAATAGTCAAAGCTCGTATACTCACGATGCATGAGAGAGAGTTAAACATGTTTATCTCTTTCTATATATATATATATTAAATCTCATATGTGTCATGACTAAATCCCATTTAGTTTAAAACTTTTCTCATGCATGGGAAAACTATATATATATTCAAAATTTAATGCCTAGTTGTCTTGATAAATTAACCACCTCAACAAGGGCATTGATTATATACTGTCTTTGTTCAAAGTGTAGGTGTAGATATTAATCAAATCTTCTCGACGTATTTTGGATCTATTAGTACTTGTTTTTTGCTTGAGAAAAATCCTTTTTTTTAAATGTATTTATTGATAAATTAAAAGGTAAAGTTTTACAAGAATTTTACTCCGAATTTTCTCCGTATTTTTTTTCAATATTTGCCTAATCGAAATTTCGAAATATTAAACACTTGTATAAAGTGTCGATAATCTTTCTTTTGAATTTATTAGTTTTAAAAAAATTTGTCTGGATTATTTTTGTATTTTTGTAGACTCGGAGTAATAAATTGATAGTACAATGAAATACAAGATAATCCGGAGTTGTTCGAAGCTACACGGGATAATCCGAAGTATTACGAAAAAATATTTTCATCAGGGTTGGTGGGTGACCCTAACAGAAATAAGTAGACTTTGACCGAGCCTTAATGATTGCACTGACACAATAAAATTAAATATTTATAAGTTTAAAAAATTTTTGTAGTTGTGCGCTAATAATTTTTGGCAATCTCTTGATATTATTTAGGTTATAGATATACATTATAAAAATATTAATATAAAATATATTCGTTGAAAATTGTTTTTTAAAATAAAAAAAACAAAAGCTTTAATTTTGCAGATTTTATCTGAATAAATTTCGACAAGAATAGTGTTAAAAAATAAAATGAATAAAATTAATTAAAAGTTGAATGGAAAAATTTTTTTCTTGGCGCCATGTCAAAAAGGTTACACTAATTGACAATTTTATTTATTGAAAATATTAAATTCAGTTTACAAAAAAGCTGGCTAACTTGTTTACATTGAATAAAGCCGGTTTTGAACTCTAGCTGAGACTGGTTTGCTTTCAGCTACAATATAATTATTTATACAAAAAAAAATAAAATAAAATAAATTTTTAAACATAAAAAAATATTCACTAATTTGCATTATAATCTGCAAGCTTCCATAAGATGTACAGTTTAAAAAAAAAAAAAGGATTACTTAGCATGAAAAAGTTGCCTAAAGTTGATAGTTTTATTTTATTTAATTTAAATATTTTAAAATTTACTCAGTATATCTAGATTTCTAGATAAAAAAATAGAAAATTACGAGTTTTAAATTTTTTTTTGTCGGCAAATTTTCCGAGTTTTTCTTTTTAATTTTTCAAAATTTAATCCGAGATAAAAAGCTTTTAGAAAATTCATCGAAAAATCACAAAAAGGTGTTGAAAAATAATATTTTTGTCTCAATAAATTAATAAACTTTTCATCCAACGAAATAAAAATGTATAATTATTTCTTTAACAACATAAAAATTATTAAATATTATTGTAAATAAGAGATATTTATTTGCTATATGTATTTTATTATTTTTAATGTTCACATATAAGTTTCGAAATAAATTTTAAACTCAAATAAATTTCACTCAAAAGCCATTGAAATATATTTCAAATTGAATTTTCCAAGATTCTTTGACCATTGTTTACCAATTGAATGAGCACTATTGGTTTTACGAGCCAATGAGAGCAAGACGATGGGGTCAGCATTGACACAGATTGCAAATAATAGGTCACCACTAACAACAACCAAAAATAAATAATAAAAATAAGATTTTTTTTTTTATAAACGTTTGTTATTGAAGAGCACTTTTTTCGTCACCATGATATTCTTTACTTTTATCCAGAGTAAATATATCGAGAGCTGTTGATGATATAGTAGTAATGGCATACTTACCTATATATAATGATAAAAACTTTACGTTAAGTTTAAATATATAGATTTTACTATTTTATTATTATGCCACTTGGTTCTACTTCTTTTCCATAAGGCAAATTCAACTATATAAAAGAAAAATAATAAAGAACAGAAATAATAAAAACCAAGTTGGCTCTTGACTTTTTTCACTTTTCAAATACCAAAAACTTTTTTACAAGTAAAGCTTTGAATGCAACTTTTTCATTCATTTTAGAAAAATATTTTTCAAGTTTTTTTTTCTTATATATTATTATGTCTATTGAAATGTTGATGTGTTTAAAAAATATATATATTTTTTTTCTATTAAACTTTTATTTTATACGATATTCTTTATTTGATTAAATTAAATTTTTATTTTTTATTATTTCTTTTAGTTTTTGTAAAATACAACAATAATGATTGATGTATTTATTGATTAAAACTTCAAAATAAATTCAAAACTAGATTTAAATATAAATAATAGATTTAATAAAAAAAAAAAAATATTATTGAATCAATAAGAACATGATTCAAAATCACTCTGGCAAATTGTTTTATTAAATTTTATTTTTTATTACCAATCAGTAAATAAATTATTGAATAAATAAATTTCCTTTTTAGTTGATTGTTTTGAACAATAAAATATCCAAATATCTACTTTGAATAATTAAAAAAAAAAAATATGATAATTTAAAATTTAATTAAAATTTGTTTTTGAAATGTTTAAGGCATGCAACTGTTTGGGAATAAGCAAGGAGTGTGATTATTTTGGTCTTAAATATCAAAATGCCAAAGGTGAAGAATTATGGTTAAATTTAAGAAATCCAATTGACAGACAAACTGGTGGTAGTGGAGGTGTTGTACCACTTAGATTTGCATTGAGAGTTAAATTTTGGGTACCACCACATTTACTACTTCAAGAAGCAACAAGGTATTTATTTTATTTTTCATATCATCATTGTGTTATATTTATAAATAAAAATTATATTAATTATTTCAGACATCAATTTTATTTACACTTACGTTTGGAACTTCTTGAGGGTCGATTGAAAGTCAACGATTGGACAGCTGTATCACGTATTGTTGCATTAATATCACAAGCTGAAGTTGGTGACTATGATCATTTATCACCACCACATGGATTGTATTCACAATTTTGTCATATACAACCATCTGAATCATGTGATTCAAAACCAAATGATTTTCTTCATCGTATTATTCAACAACACAAAGAAATTAAAGTAATTATAAAATTTTATTTTAAAAATAATTAAACTTATATCATTTTTATTTATTGATTAATTCAATTAAATTTATTTAGGGTATGAAATCATCAACTGCTGAATATTGGTTATTAAAAGAAGTATCAAATCTTGATGCATTTGGACAAGAAATGTTTCACAGTAAATTTGGATCAAATACTGTTTTTATGATTGGCGTTGGACCACATGGAATTACTGTATATCGTGGTGAAAATGAGGAAAAACAAAAGTAAGATTAATTTTTATTATTTATAATTAAATTATTGATTGTAACATTGTGTATAATTGCTTTTTTAGTATACCATATACTGCAATACAAAGTGCCACATCACAAAGACGAATGTTTCATTTAATTTACTTGTCACTTGATGGTGAAGAAGCATCATTGGATTTTAAATTGGACTCTAGTCAATCAGCCAGTGGATTGTATCGTGCAATTACAGAAAAACATGCTTTTTATAGCTGTGAAACTGTGAGAAGTGCAGTTACAACACAATTCATACGTGATCTTAAGGTATTTCTATAAATACTTATAATTAATAATGAAGATTTAATTGTTGTTGTATATTTTTAGGGTACAATAATATCAATATTTAATGAAGATTCAACATTAGGAAAAAAATATGTATTTGATATTCGTCGTACTTGTCGTGAAGTTTATGATAATGCTAGAAGAGCACTTTATTGTGAAGCTGTTAATATTGGTATGCCAAATAATGGCAGCCAAATTCAAGATGATCACAATTGTGGTGATTGTCAAAATTCAAAGTGCAAGGTATTATTGTTATTACAAGATTAATAAATATTATAAAATAAAATTCATTAATCAAAAAATGTTATTTAATTTATTTAGGAATCACGTGAATGTTTGACAAAACTTTTAGATGCAATGCTTTGTCGAATATGTATGGATCGAAGTTTAGATACAGCACTATTTCCTTGTGGACATGCAGTTGCATGTCTTGAATGTGCACGTCGTTGTTCAAGATGTCCATTATGTCGTGCTGATATTGATCATTGTAGAACAATTTATTTACCAATTGAATTTACAAATGCTGATAAAAATAATCAAAAATTATCAAGTGATATATGTGATAGTACATTGACTGTCAGACAATCTAGTAATGTCATTGATGATGATAATAATATGACAATTGACATACCAATTGTTAATAATCAAACAATTTGAAAAAAATTTATCAAGCGAAAATTCATAACATTTAATAATATATTTAGAATATTCGCTTGGAAAATTAAAAATTTTTATTAATATATTTGAGTTTAACTAGATTCGATGAATGTGATTGAATTAATTTTATTATTATCATTTAATAATAATTAAAATATATTTTATATTTCATAAATCTCCATTGTAATATATCATTTAACTTTTTTTTTTTTTTTTCAATATTTTAATGCTATCTTTAAACTATTGCCTTTTTTAAATGTTATTTCTTTGTTTTCATAAATTAATTATTATTGTCGAAATCTTTTAAATACTGTGATTATAAATTTGTTTATTAATTAGATATTAATTAAAATGGTTTGAGACCATATTTAAAAAGTGCTATTAGCAATTAACAGCATTCAAAAAAAAAACAATGCTGCCATTTTAATTATTAACTCAATACAATTGTTATTATTTTTTTATTAAAAACTATTATTATTTTTGTTCAACTACAGCATAATTATTATCTTTCATTCGAAAAAAAAAAATGCTATTTACTTTTCTTTTTGTAATATTTATTAGACTGAGATTTTTTTTAATTAAAAAAAATATAATTTTTTTTTTGTTTGTGTTTTACATTAATTAATTAAGAGTATATTTTGTAAAAATAATAGTTATACCTGAATGAATGTAAAAGCGGCTGTGTAGATCGGCCCCAAAGAAGAAAAAAAATTACGAAAAATAACAACAAAAAATTATTGATAATTGTGTTAAATAATTTGTTTTAAAAAAAATTATAATAATACAAGCATAATACATTTTTTTATTTGTTAATAATAGAATATGCCTGGCAATCGTAGTCATTTATCAATGCAATGTTAAAATAATGTCTAATTATAAGTTTAAAAAAAAAAAAAACAATTAATCATATAGTACCACTAAAATGCCTATTTATACTACTTGGATTTATCACATAATTATTATAATAATAATTGCCTTTTTATACTCTTTAAAAATTTGAAAAAAAAATATTATCATCAAATTTTATTATTAAAAAAAAAAGTGTTAATAATCCAAGAGTATTTTTAACTATTTAAATCGAACCCACTGTTTTCACGTAGCTATTAATTTATCTATTAATAAATAAATTTATCTTTTGATGAATACAATGTAAATTAAATTAACGTTATAATGATGATTTATTTAATTTTAATACATTATTACTCATTAACTGTGTGATTGCATATTTTAAAATATGGTGGACTGAAAATCATTTTTGTTTTTTTTCAGGCAAAAAAATAATTATACATGTATAATAATAACAATCATTGTTTAATAAGTGTCTATTAATAAAAAAAAATATATTGTTAATTAAAAATTTTCTTTTTGTGTTAATATTAACAAACTTGTCAATAAAAACCTTGTTTTTTTTTTTTCTAAATATAATTAAATATATAAAAAAATTTCATAAAAAGTATTCAATTTATTTTTGAGTATTACGTCTTTAAATACATACTATAATATTAAAAATAAAAAATAACTATGATTTTGTAAAATAATTTATTTCGAAAAAAAATGAATAAAAAAATAAAAAATTTATTGAGATTATTATTTATAAAATTATTGAAAATATATAAAAATTTTTCAAATTTTTCGTGTTAATTCAGCCATATTTATTTTGTAATATGTTGACTGCGCATGCGTATAAATTTTTCATTGGTTAATAGAGCCGCACTGTCATATGATGGCATTTGCGTGGCATCATGGAATGAAAAACGTATTTCAATATGGCGACTATATTGAACAAAGTTGCGGCACTGTAGCATCATAAAATGTTTATAAAATAGTTTTAAAAATATAAAAATAACACCAAATAAAGTAAATATACATACGTAAATATATGTTTAATATTAATAAAGTGTAAATATAATTTTAATTGTTTTTAATATGTCAATAATAATGACATAAAAATGTTTGGTGTGGTTTATAAGCACGTATGGACAAGACTAGAAAGCAAGATAAGAGAGCTTGTATATATTTTTTAGTCGCCAATAGTTTACCGTATTTGTCTCGTTAATACATTTAAAGATATGATTTCAATAATCTGTAATGAACAATTATGTGAGTTTCTGATTTATTATCTAATTAAATCATAAATACAATTTTATCCCCAAAATATATAGGTATAACCAACTTACAATCCCAATATGTCAATCATGACACATTACACCTGGAACAATTGTGGCAGTTTTAATATTTTTTAAAAAATTATTTTTTTCATTTTTAATATATACTTTGTGGTGTAACGGTGTGTGTGCATGTGTGTTTGTGATATTCAACATATTTTTTTAATATCATTTTTATATATTTGTCCATTTTCTTTTTTTTTTTTTTTTTTTTTTGTTTCTCTTCATCCACTCAAATTGCTACTACTCTTTAAAGAACCATATAGGTACACACTCACTAGGTGTTTCAAGTTAACATACGAAAATTCAGATAAATTTATTTTGATTAAAAATACATTAATAACAAATTGTTGTTATTATTATCATAAATTTATAGTTAAAAATATTATGATGAAAATTAAAATTGAAAAAAAAAAAATTTCTTGAGTCATGAAAGATAACCTCGACCCTCCTCATTACGCTTTACTTTAACCTATGACCGGTGCCTTCATCAAGACTTCCCCCCGGGACTAAATCCAAGGCGTGTATGTCCGATTGTCGTTGAACTTTTAAACATTGCATCTAAATTTCTAAATATACTAACTATTTCTCTATCGAAATTGTCATCACCATCGTCATCATCATCATTTGAATGATTATTGTTTTTAGTTTATTCAACATATATTTTTTTAATAATAATTTATTGGCTTGTTGTTTTATCATATATTTTGGAAAATATACATGTATAAACAGACACGCACACACCCTTACAATCATCATAAATAAATTAATATTATTTATTTTTCTTTCATTTTAATGCTGAACAAATATTTAGACTGTGTCGGTGATACTAAGTGTTCAACAATATCACTTCATTATGCTTCCGGTGATAATAATAATACATTTTTTTTTTTAGTCAAAAAAATATATATTGAGTATTATATTTTTTTATTATTTAAATTTAAATTAGATCCGTGAAATAAGGTCACAGCTGTGTGTGACAAAATTTTTCATTTTAACTGATTAATCAACACAATTATTGACCTGGTAATAAAATTATAAAAATAACTCAATTTTATGGAAAAAATCAATTGAAAATAATTAATTTAATGAATAAATGTTAAATCAATTATTACAAAATATTTTATTATTGTTATTTATATTGTTACAGACATGCATTGGATAAATAATAACAACAACTGCCTGGAAGATAAAAAATCTTAAGTAAAAAAATAAATAATATAATCACATAACAAATTTATCAACAATTAAATTTAAAAAAAAAGTAAAAGGTAATTAAATGAAATATTTATTAGCTAACCTAAAGAGATAAAAATAGGTTAGTTAATTAAACAAATGGTTTCCTGACATGATGGAAAGCAAGTTGTATGTGAAAAATGAGCCGGGACTTGAGGGGCAATCACATGCAAATACATTGTCCAATCAACAATTAAGTAATAATGTTGATGATACAACAAATGGTGGAAGAATATGTTTTGTATGTGGTACACATAGTCATAATGATTTATATTGGTTACGTGTTAAACCAACACCTGGTGGTCCACCAAATGAGCCTTATTTTCCATTTTTAGAATCACATGAACCACCAGCTGGTTATCGTGGTGAAAATGCACGTAATGGTACAATAAGATCATGTACATTATGTTATGCATTATTATCACAACAATGGGAAAATTATGAACGTGATTCACGTCCACAAAGTCAACGTATTTATTGGTTAAAACGTTGTGATGGTAGTACATTTACTGGTGCTGAAATGACATCACAAGGTGAATATGCATCACAAATACTTGGTTTAACAAATGAACAACCAATTTTAAATCAACAAACAAGACAAGATAATAATCGTCCAGTTGGTTTATCACCAAGATTACCACAAAATTCACCATCACCAAGAGTTATTGAACAAAATCGTCCACCATCAAATTCAATTGATATACCAAGACCACATTCAAATCAAACTGATACTGCCAAACATATTGAACAAGTTAGATTAACAATGGAATCACCACATCAACGTTTACAATCACCACATCAAAGATTACAAAGTCCAAGACTTACTGTTGATGATACACGATTATCAAATGATGCTGCATTAGATTTACGACATGCACCAAGAAGTTCACCAGCACCACAACCACAAGGTGATTATTTATTCAAGTGTAATTTTTATATCATCCATTTATTATTTGTCATATAAATATCCAATAGTCTGTACAATTTTTTTATTGGAACTATGGCTTTGGTATCTTTTTTTTTATATTTTTTTTTTTTTGTTTTTCTAACTCGACAAAGTATTATATCAAAAGTTGATCGACCCCATATTAATGGATATATAAAAATTTACTTCATGAAGGCGTGCAGGGAATCTTTCTAATTATTAAAAGATTGACCTGTCGAGTTGTTTAATTGAACCTTTATCTTTGAGGTCAAAATGGTTCAGTCTTTCATTCGTTATTCAGACTTGTCAAAGAATTCACTTGTACATCTATCATCTTGGTACGTCATCATTAACAGTTGTTTAATTTAAAAATGATAATTATCATAAAAATAAATAAATACAAAGTTAATCAAACATATATTATGAAAATAATAATATTGTTGGATTTTTATTGTTGACAGTTGAATTATTAGAATCAACTGTTTGTTGTTGATAGTTGAATTAATAAATTACTTGCAATTTGCTTTTTCTTCTTCTTCTTCTTCTTCCTCTTCTTCTTCTTCTTCTTATTTGTTTGTTTTACTACTTCTTCTTCTTCTTCATCTTATTATTCTCTTTTAGTTTAATCTATTTATCGAGGTCCACATATCAATATATGTTTGCTTATAAACAATTGAATCTTAAAGCCATTATTTACATTGGCCTTAGTACTTTCCGCCGGCAAATGTCAACGTTCGTATGTAAAGGTTAACAGTTTGTCGATAAGACCGTAGAAATCATGTAGTGATTCAATGCATTAATATATTCAAACATTAAACTACGTATAATAATGTTTAGTACATAATTTATTTAATTTTTTTCTTTCTCATATTATTTTTATTATCGTTGGGGTAATATAAGATTTTCTTGTTGTTGTTGTTGTTGTTGTTGCTTTTTATTTCAATAATCATCAAATTCTTTTATTTTAAATAATTAATTATTATTATTATATTATTAAAATGAGTGAGTTAGTATTGAGTTGTATGGAATGCAGTTGATCAAGGCGTTGAAAAGTGCCACATCGACGCAACTAGGCCACGTAAAGCCCGATGGTGTTGCAATGATGAAAATAAAATATATATAAAATAAAAAAACTAGCTGATGATGAATTAAAAAAAAAAACACTTTTTAACTAATCATATTTATTTTATATATATTACATTTTAATATATCATATTTCTGTTTTTTTTTCTTCTTGTCTTTTTGATTATTTATTTGAAATAAAATATTTTGTTTCAGCTATTTACAGTGGTGGTTCATCATCAAGTGTGGGTACAGATATACTTGATTTATCAATGCCAGATAAAAATTCAGTAACTGAAGTGTGTTATGTTTGTGGTGATGAATTTAAAAGGGGTTCACTCAGTCATATTGCTGCTAAACCACTGATAATACCACCAAATTCACCGGCTAATCCACAACCATTTTTTCCATCATTAATGCTACATCCAAGACCCAGTAGAAGTAGACCTATGGATAGTGCAGGTCGTGTACAGGTAATTAATAAAAAAGCAAAAAGTAAATTATAATTTATTTATGTATAATGATAAATGTAAAATTAAATATATTTTTATTTTAGGCTTGTTCAGCATGTCAAAATCATCTTTTACTACAATGGAAAGCTTATACAAGACAGGGTGTACCACATGGTGATCGTAATTATACATTAAGAAAACGTCAAGCACCAACAATGGATACAACAACATTTATTTGTTATACATGTGCATTGGAATATCCTTCGTCCAGTATTAGATTATTATATTGTTGTCCAAATCCAGAAAAAGAAGCATATTTTCCATTTATATATTCAATGAGACCACCTCAAGGTGCTAGTCCAATAAGTCCTCAAGGAATGGTACAAGTTTGTTCTATATGTTATAAAACAATACCACAAAAACAACAAGTTTTTGGTGGTGATAATAATGATGTGCCGCAACAATTACCTGGTCAAAGTATTGAATTTCGTCAACAAGGTATTTTATAAAATATATTATTGATAAATTTATTTATATATGTATTATTAATTAATAAATATAATTTAATTAATATTAGGACCATCACCAAGACCAGTAGTAGCAAAATCACCAGCAAATTCAGCTGGTAGTGATATACGTTTTAAACCTTATGATTTAAATAAATCAAGTGTAGTTACAACAAAACCAAGGAGTGCCAATATTAAAATAGCAAGTTCAGGACAACGTAATTCACCAAGTAGTAGTAGTAATACTGCACCAACTGAAAATGGTAATGTTGCTAATGTTGGACAAAATTATAGATGTTATATTTGTGAAAGATTACATCCACGTACACAAATGGAATGGTAATTTAAAATTTAAAATAAAAAAATTAATGAATACTCAAAAAATAAGAAAAAAAAAAAATAACGAATTAATTATTTACAGGTTATCAACAAGTCCAGAGGGTATGAATTCACATGCAATGCATTTTCCATGTTTACGTGGAATGGCAAGAACATCAGAAAATGCATGTATGGATAGTCATGGAAGAGTATTAGCATGTAGTAAATGTGTTAATCATTTAGCTCAACAATGGGAAGGTATGGATGCTGAAAGAGTACCACTTGAACGACGTAGATATGATGTACCTAGTCCACATCCAAATGGTGATGTTAATAGAACAATAGCAACACCACCAAGTTCAAGTTCTGATCGTACATTTGGTAGTAATCCAGGTGCATCAAGTAGTTCAATATATTGTTTTCTTTGTGGTTTACATAGTGATTTAACACTTGCACGTGTACTTTATGGACGTTCACAAGGACGTAATGCACCATATTTTCCTGAATTATATCGTCATCAATCACCACAAAATGCTGAACAATTACGTGAAGATGGCTCAGCACTTGTTTGTACATTTTGTTATCATTCATTACTTGCACAATGGAGAAAATATGAATCATTAGTTGCTGGACAACAAGTTAATCCACCAGAAAGACAATATAATACTCATGATTATTGGTGTTATGTTTGTGGTATAACAACATATCGTAAACGTGTTAGAGCATTACCTGTTAAAGATTTTCCATTTTTAAAATATCATAGACAACCAGAAAAAAGTTTATTATTAGAAAATGGTGATTTTGCTGTTGTTTGTCTTGATTGTTATGAAACATTACGTACACAAAGTCTTGAATATGAAAGATGGGGTTTACCTGTTGAAAAAAGAGAATATAATTGGATTGTTCAACCTCCACCACCTGAAGATAGTCCTGATGCTGCTATTGCAAGATTACCATCTGGTGAACGATCGGAAAAAGTGGTTAGTAATTTCCTATAATTATTTGTAAACATATTTATTTATTTATTTATTTTATAAACAGGTACCACCGACACTTACAGTAAGACCAGCTAGAAAAAATTGTTCACCAAAAGCACCTGAAAAAAAACCACCACCAAAGATGCCCGATAAAGATTCAGGTATGAACAATTTTTTAATTTATTTTTCATTTAACGCTTTCTTTTAAATTAAATAAATAAATAAAATTAATTATTAAGTAATTAAATTAGGGTTCAAATAGCCAATTAAAAAAAAACATAGTTGATTCTTGAAATTACTTTTGTGTAAAATGGTTGGCTAATTCCTGACTTTGTAATTAAATATTCGTGTTTTTATTTATTTTTTCATTATACTCTTGACTGACTCTTTTTTTTTTCTTTTTACTTTTTTTTTTTTTTTTGTTAAGCTCAAGAAAATACCAAGCTAAACACAGCAAGCTATTATCCGGCTCAAATGAACTCTGTAAATTTTACATTTTGCACACTTTAAGAGTTTCATATATTTTTTTTTTTTCTTTTCTTTATTTTTTTTAATTAAAATATTTTATCATAACACGTAGAAAAAATACGTAATTTTTATTTAAGTTTATTATTATTATTATCAAAACTTTTTTAATAAAAAAACAAAAATAAATATGGTTAGCTATTTTTAACTCTTCTTCTTCAGTATCAATTTTTTTTTTTTTCATTTTGTTTTCGTTCAATCTTGTGCTTCATTATTTATAATATATTCTAAAATATTATGAAAAAGAGAATAAAAAAAAGGGGGTCGTTTGTTGGGGCAAGAAAAATTCTGGTTAAGGCCAATATTTGCAAGAGCTCGGGTTATCTCGTAATATTTCATCGCTATCTACTCTCTACAGGCTGTGTTCTTTGGCCTCTTAGGGCTACTTTAAACAGTACCACAATCAAATTGCTACATGCATGACCTCGAATCATGCCTCAGGTCAAAGTTACAACTAAAGTTTGTCTTCTTTCTATTTATTTATACATATATATTATTTATTTTTTATTATTATTAATTTTTATTTAACTACATTATGATAAACTTTGATCATATTATGTTTGATAACACTTGATCCAAAAGTCACATTCAATAATAAATTATTATAATTTAATCTCGATTAAATTTATACATTAACCCAACTCTATTGCATCATTTATTTATTTTATTCAACTGACAATAATAAAACAAGATTAAACAGGTAGAAAAAATATAAAATAACAATACAACAAAAAGATAAAAAAAAATTACCGCATTGCGCCCACTTAGCGATCCAGCCGACACCTAAATTCGAATTAGGGTAAGCCCTTGACGACGCTCTCTCGTCAATTCCATCCCCTCTAAAATTTACCAGTTTGTCTTATAATATATACTCTTTTTTTTTTTTGCTGTCTTTTGTTACCAACAAAAATCACCCAAGGGATGTTACATATACTTGTACTTGATGTACATATATATATGTATATTTTCATCATCACCACCACCACCATTACCCTCCTTTTAAATTTAGACGCTCGCTCTCTCACCCTTCATCAAAACCCCTCTTTTGTATCTTGCATTGCGCCGCCATTCAAAGGAAGGGGAAAAGGTCTGTCTCGTTTTTGCCCTTGGCAATCGATATCAACGTCGGATATTGAGTTTATTTATTTATTTTTTTTCCATGAAAAACAAAAAAAAAAAAAAACTATTTTTAATTTAAACAATTAAATAAGCAAATTAACAATAAAATAAAATAATCATGTGATGAAAATCTTGATAAAAAAAACATAATATAATGTATTACGTAAAAATAATTTTTATCATTATCCATTAGTGTCATTAAATAAACAATAATTGACTCAAATTACATGACGATGGGGATAATAATCCTAGCTATTAGTTTGACGTGACTGAAAAAGAGTCGAGTAAGGAAAAAAAATAATAATAAATATAACTAAAGGAAATATAATGGAAAAAAATATATTAAAAAAAGGGGTCGATGATGGTAAAATGGGCTTGGCAGGGTTGACAGGGGCCACACTGGTCGAGGGTATAGTAAAGGGATGGTTAAATAAAGAGAAATGATTATGAGAAATAAGAGAGAAAGAGATAAAGATATTTGATGTCGCCAGCACGCATTGATTTTACTTGGCAGACAGCTCTTCAACAACAGAATTATTATTTTATCTTTTTAAATTTTAAATATTAGGGTTTATTTTTTATTAATAACTTGTATGTATTTTATAAAATTTTATGTTGTCCAATATACACAAACACACACACGTAATAATAAATAAAATATAAAATATATATTTAAATATAAAAATGTGTATATAACGGTGTCAATTTCCGGTTTGTATTATTATTAAAGTCTGTTTGTACAATGTGTTGCACATTGAGAAATAAAATACACACAGGGTTGTTTTATTTTTTTGGGGGTGTGTTCAATTTCAATGACGAAATGAAAACCCGCAAAGGAGTCTGCGTTGTGGTGAATTTCGTTTTGGAAGGGAAAGTCGAATTGTGAGTTGAATATGTATTAAGAGGGGAATGAATTTGTATATGTGATTTGAGCGCAATGTCGACTGGTCAACAACTAGGAAACCAAAATTGGGGGTGAGATAAATAAATAAAAAAATATATAAATTGATGATACAGAAAAATAGTGAGGAAATGAATCTAATGAACATTGACTGGTACGCGTGCCACATCAATAACAGATGTTTCGATTATTTTTTTTTTTATTCTTCATATATGCATTTGAAAAAAAAAATTCTATTTTTAAATGTTGTTTTAAAAAAATCATTTTTATTCTCAAGGATAAATGACACATGGAATTTTAAATAAAAAAGGGTTGACTCATTGACGAATTTTTTTTTTAACTTTTTTTATTAACAAATTAAAAATACTGTCTGATATTTTTGAGTGATATTTTTTTTTTTAGTAATAAATATTAAAAGCTTTAAATTTTCTATAAAAACTTGTTAATTTTTTTATTTCTTCAAGCTAAATAATTAATTAATTAAAAAAAAAAATTTTTAATTTCAATATTTTCTATTAAAAAAATTTGCTAAAGAAATATATATTTGTTTATTTCAATATTTTGGAGTATAATTTTTTGTGAATGAAAAATGTATTGTCATCTTTGGGGCGTAAAAAAAAAATAAAAAGGGGGATATGAAGAAGCCTGTAGGAGAGTTTAAATTGGAATTGGAAGAATGGAAAGCTCGTGAGTCAATGTTGATCATCGTGGCAATGTGGTGGTAGTAGTGGTGGCGATGGTGATGGTGATGGCGATAGTGATGGTGATGGTGATAGTCTTAGTCGACAATTCAGTCGTGTTTGTGCCGTCGTGGTTGGCACATCGAGTCTACCGATTACGCAAATAAAAATAATTTAAAAAAACGGAAAAGCCCCCACGCAAATTCTTTACGCATGCGCATATTAATATATATTTTTAATATATAAAAAAACACACCCATATCATACGAGGTTTGTGATTATATATGATCTACAGACATATTATCTATCTGTATGCATATTATTGCATCAAATCAAACATGTCTGTTACCAACGACGATCATTTGCCCTTCTAAATTCACTCAAAAAAAAAAACAAATATTATTTGGATTTTTAAATTCCACTTGCAAATTGTCTCAGTGTCTCGCGAATTTTTATCAATCAATTCATCGCGTTGACATTAATAATAAAAAATATATAATTAAAATAATTGAAAAGAATTTTTATTAATTATTTATTTAAATTTTTTTTTAGTTTAAATATTCATACAGTGATTTTTTGTGAATTTCATGGGGTGAAAATGTCAAGTGTTATATTAAAAAACAAGTGTATTATTTTATGGGATGTCAATGTGATGAGACAAGTAGATAAATGTCAAAGATAATTTAAATAAATGAAAAATAAAATATTTAAAATATAGAAATTAAAATTCATTTATATTTTTATATTACATTTATTTTTTAAACAATTATGTAGATTATTTTTTTAAATTTAAATTAAATAAATCATACATGTTTATGAAAAAGTTTAGATATTATTGTGAACAATGAATTTTTTTTGCATTGAAGAGAAAAAGATAGAAAATTGACCGGAAGGAAAATTGAGTTTATCGTCATGATACCCCGGGGACAGATAAAAATTAAACCAAGTGACAAAACTCAGTAGTGTCAAATAACAGTGAATTATTTAATCATGTTAAACGTGTCATTTAAATAGTGTATTAAATTAATGTAAAAATAAAAAAATAATAATTCAATTATAAAAAAAAGATAATATAAATATTGAAGATGGATTTTCGAGCACCTCATCCACTGGTTCATCCACTTCACGCCAGTCATCCTTATTACTATTCAGGTAGATAAATTCAGTCCATAAAATTTTATAGAAAAAAAAAAACAAAATTCAACATGAATAATTAGCTAAAAATATTTACATGTTATTTTTATCACCAATAAATAACAAGATAATATCAATATATTATAGTTTAAATGTATCGCACCGAGTCAAGGGTGAAATATTGTACACATACAATTGTCGGACATGTTCAACAAGTGTTATACTCACAAACTATATATATATACAAAATAAAAATGTCATTACTCATTGGTCATTGACTGCAAATAATTAAAATCAATCACTTTTATATTTTTATTATTTTTCATTCAGTGTGGTGATAAATAAATAAATCATAATCTCAAAAAATCCAGACAATTATTTACCCATAAAAATATTTACATATAAAAAAAACTAATTTAATTTTATTTTAAAAATGCATTTCCGGTTTGTTTCAATTTATTTTTTATTTACCTGTATTTTTAATCTACCTTTTTTTTATATATATTTTTCTATTACCATTATATTTACTGCTATTATTGTCATTAAAATTATTATTATTATTATTTATAATAATGTTGCTCGAGTTTGCCTTTTCATTCTTCAACAAGCCATGCCGACTATCAGAGCCCACTAAATAATTGTAAGCCCCTAGCGATTTAATTTTTTTTTTTAATATTTTTTTCTCTTCCTCAAGTATATTATACTATTTTATTGTTATGGCGATTATTTTTGTTCACCTTGTCTCTGTTACTCCAGCGTTAAATAAAAAAAAAAAAAAATTTATAATAGTACTTGAATATATGCATATGAGTATATAGTTACCCTTCCTGATATAGCGTGTGTGTGTCGCCTGGCGTGCCAACATAAAGGGGCTGTTTGAACAGAAGCCTTTGTCTTGTATAGTTTCGCCCTTCTAATTTTTTTTTTTTTTTTTTTTATCTGCACTTTATGTCCACCTTGGCTTTTTTACACATATGCATGTTAATAAGTATACTTGTATGTGCATATATTTTTTTTTTTTTTATAACTCACCAAATTTGACTCAACTCATTCAATGTACATTGCACTTTGCGTACAATTCTTCTTATATTTTACAATTTTTTTATCAAAGGGCCTAACCCTTGTGTATTATATGAAAATAATTCTCCCTTATTTTTTTCATTATTACAATATAAAAACATGCTTTCACATCTGTTCAATTTTATTTATTTTATGTAATATCAATTTTAAAAATTTTTATATTATTTTATCTAAAATATAATAATCTAGTTATAAAATTGCTTGAAAAAAATTTAGCGAGTGAGTTACATTTTCATTTGGTAATAGTGAAAGATGATAAACGAGCTGATGATATATTAAACAAAAAAAAAATCATGAATTAGGTATGGGTTTGGGGTTGTGGAGGAAAGCCAACCCCCATTCGTTTTCTACCCCCTTGATTCCGATCAATAGCCCCACCGTGCTGGTGAATATTCCCCACTATATTCTTTCGCTATTTTTATCCCTGTATTTTCTCTTTTTTTATTATTTTCCCCTTATTCGGGCATTTTTTTTTTTTTGCATTTGGTTTATTTTTTTGTGGCTGATCTCGCGATGAAACGTCTCGAGGGTCAAACCTATACATTGCACGTTGAATGTAATAAATTTTTTCGAAAAAAATAATACAAAAATGTCGAGAGTTGTTGTCGCTCCCTCGTATACTATCGAATGAATTTGTCGGCTGCCATTTTATTTTTTTTTATGTATATTACTGTTTTTATCGTTATTTTTTAATATTTTTTTTATTGGCAATTGTAAATGATACGCCTTGGATTAGACTTTTTTTTTTTTTATTCAAAAAAGTTAATTATAATAAAATATTTTTTATTATAACTGCACGTATTTTTTTTTATAGAGAAAAAAAGTTGAAGATATTATATTTATATCGAAGGATAAATTTTTATAACATTATTTTTTAGGATTATATATATTTTTATACGAAATAATTTTTGAAATGATGATAATTATGGATAGAAAATTATTATCGTTGCATTGAAGATGAAAAAATTTAAATTCAAATTTTTTTTTTATTTTTTTTTTTTGATGTTTAAGTATTTCCAACGAGGATTCAAGTGTTTAGAATTCCATAGATTTTTTAAAGTCGATTCTTTAAATAAATTTGCATAATCTCTATTTTTTCTGAATTTTTTTTGAACCTTATTCTCTTTTTTTTGATTGATTTTTTAAGCTGACTTGTGCTTTTTCGACAAAATTTTATGCAAAGATTTTTTCTAGAGTTTAAAAAGTGTTTCAATTGATTGTTTTATACCTTCTTAAAATTTCAAATGAAAATTAAGTAATTAAAATTATTGAAAAAAATTGTTTTTTAAATTTAATTGATGAAAAAAAAAATCGACAAAAAAAGATAAAAGATTCTTTGAAGTAAATTTTATATTTAATTTAAAAAATTTTTATCTAAATAATTTTTTTTCTGCAGTTTATATACTCTGATAAAAAAAAAAAATAATAAACTGATAGAATGATGATGATAAAATAAATTTCTAGTGATATTTATATAAAATATATATTTTTTTTATTTGATTTAAATATTGAAAGATCAGTTTGTGCCTTCAATATTTTATTCTTTGAATTTTTTTTATTATATATTTCCATATGTGTTTTCAAATTGATTTTTCAAGTTGTTTTGAGCTTTTTAGATGATAATTTTTAGTGATTTCATAGCTTCATATGACTTTTTAAAAATGACAATATTAAAACTACCTCAAATAATTTTCTATTACCAGTATAAATATATTTCCATCAATTCAAAAATCAATCAATTCGAAATAATTTAAGATTCAAAATTTCGATAAATTTCATTTATCGATTAAATGACTTTAAAAAGTCACTTTAATTTTTTTTTTTAATCAAACTAATCTTCAATTAATTTTGAAAAAAAAAAATTTTAATAATTTCACTCTAGACAAAGTCAACGTTTTTTAAATTTTATTTCCCTCAGAAATCTAAACAAAAAACATTATCCTTTTCTAAAGCAAAAAAAAAAAAAAAATTCAATTAATTTATCTTTTAATAAAAAGATATACATATCTCAGTGTTATATTTAATTTTAATCCATCATTTGAACATTTGAATTTGTGACTGGTTGAAACATTATATGGTAGCTGTTATAAATAGCTATTCGTTTTACACGATCGCACAATTTACGACTAATTCGTAATGATAAGAGTCACGCAAGGATATTCATAAAATATATATACATACACCTTAATCTACATATATTGCTACCCCTCATCTTTATTGTAATAAATTTCATATATATTAAATTTTCATATGCACATCATTGCACGTAAATGCATAACTAGTGTTATTTTATAAAATTACAAACTTGCAATTATGCGGTATTTTTCCTTTCAATTATATCCCTACAATTATCTTCTATATGTATTTTTATTAATTTATATTTTTATTACTTTTAATATTTATTGTTTTTTTATTTTTATTTACAATTTATTATATTTTATTGAATCCTCATAAATACATAATGCTTATTGCAATATCATGATTGTTCTGTTACTCGAACGAAACCTTTCTCGTATGAAAAACAAAAAAGAGCAGAAGCTTACTTGTTTTTATTTTTATTTTTATTATTTGTTAACAAAAAAATATAAAAAATCTTTAAGTGAGCATGCGCGTATTATTCAAAAGGGGGAGTTTATCGAGCGTGGCATTCTTTTTGCAATAAATCGCGCGTCGTTAGGCTGCCACGAAGGCCAAAGTTTCTCGTCTTTATACAACAGAATTGACGTATACATTTTTTACGTTAAAATAAATTATGAATTTTCCGTATTTACGATATTTTATCTCTGTATATATTTTTTCTATTTTTATTTTATCAAGTTTTATTGATATGTCAAAATTTTTTTTCGTTATGAATAAATAAAAAATTTTTTTTTTTTAAGAATAAATCTGTTGCTCTTATTCATTTAATCGTTAATTGAATTGATTAAATTAATTAATTTTATCAATTTGTAATTGTTGATTAATTGTTGTTAATTTTTAAGATTAATAATCGAAATTTATTTCGAAAATATCTCTATTTGCTCCGATTTGTATTAACTTATAGAAGGCTATTAACAGTCAGTAATTATTGATTAATTGTTGTTAATTTTCAAGTTTTATATTCGAAATTTACTGAGCAAATATCTCTGTATAATTTTTTAAAAAAAAAAAAGTAAAATTCTTTGAATATTTAGACAATAATCCAAATCGAAATGAATAAATCGAAAAATTGTTTTCAAATTGATGTCTGACTGTTGGTTAACCAGGAAGTCATCCGGAGCGGTCATGTAACTGACACTGACATTCCCCATATTCCCACAAATGTTCCTGTCAAATTTTAGGTCAATCGGTCGGACAGTTTTTGAAAAAAAATGTAACAAACAACAGACCACTTCATTTTTTCATCAAAAAAAAAAAATTTTTTTTTTTCAATTATCAAATTATCATTGATCAATGACTATTTAATCAATAATAAAAATCATAATTTAACTCAACATATTCCCAACAATGTATTCAACAAAATGAAAATTAAAAAAAAAATTTTTTCGTTAATTAATTTGTTAACAACAATAAATTAATGAAATATTTAGAAATTCAACGAACCACAATGAGATGAAATTTTATTTTTCAAGATAAATAATAATAACAATAATAATTATATATATATATTTTCTAGCCTGGTTTGTCACTTGACACAACTTGGCATCAGTTGGCACTCATTGACCTGCTGTATGCGCCGTGGCGTTGTCATGACTCCGAGCCATCGGCTTACTAGCTTGTTAAATTGAACTGGGTGCTCTGGCCTCTAGCCTTTTCAATCTGCCTTTTAAATATATATATACAACACATATTTATTATCAGTATTTTAACATAACATCAATGCATTGTCATGTTATTGTTTCATTACTGCACTTAATATATATGATGTTGATGTCGATCCCGTCTCACAGATGATGCTCTTAAATTACTTCATATATTAGTCAAAGACAAGCATGTTTATGTACATTTAATGGTATATTATAATTTTAAATTATTGAGAGTGTCTTTATTGCATACACACACACACATCCACAAAGATAATTTTTTTAAATTGATTCAGGCCATCAAGCTGGGGATAATTTTTTTTCATGTGACACTCTCTCTTTCGTTGATTGAGTGCCTCAGCAATATACTTTTTTTTTTTTCATTTATTTTTAATTGCTGACACTTGGATGTATTGGATTATAATAAAAAAAATATTCTGGCTTAAATGGTTTATTAATTAGTTTTTTAAATAATTTCTTAAATTTACATTCCGATGGATTTTATAGGCAGTTTTATCTCGAGAAATTTTAAGGTGATTGTAAGGCTGGACAAAATATTTCTTTGAGGTCTTGTAATGTTTTTTCTTTTTTTTTTGTTGATTTATATATGTAAAAAAAATTTTCATTTTTAAAGTTTTAATATAAGTTTTGTAAAACGGGAAATGAAAGTCTACCCAGGTTGATAAACTTTCATAATGAAGGCGTACACGTCAAGTGTGTTTACCTAGTGCATTTGCCGACGGGTTGCTGAGTCAAGAAGCGTGAAGAGATTTCACAAGAGGGTTGAATCCTTTTTCTTTTTTTGTAAATGTTTTTTTTTTTTTCTTTTACTTTATTTTTTGCCTCAAGAGATATCTAACTTTAAGATTTTTTTTTACCGCGTGAAAATCTCTTCCTCAACAAACTCCACAAAATATATACATTCAAATTTTTTTTTTTTTATTTTGGCTTTTCTTTTACATAAAAAAAAATTTATTTATTTATAAAATTTAATTTCTTTTTCTTCTGGTTTTTTTTTTATTGAGTTATGTATATTTATATTTTTTTATTCTGCTGGACGATTAACTTTTTCGACAAATAATTGTACCGGTAAAATGATTTTATATAAACTAACGATAAAACCAAGTCAAATGGAGTGAATGAAACTTTTTGGATCACCCTCCAAGTATCTTGAATTTTTTTTTTTGTATATATAAGAAATAGAATCGTTAAAGTAACTCGTAAAATCAGACATATATTTTACCTCAATTGAACCGGAAACTATTGTGGCATTTAAACTAGTTTAACTTCTATCGTGAATTAATTTTATTCGTTCGTTATCATGAATTTTTTATTTTTAAAATTTTATCATTCAATAAATAAATATTTTCCTGGAATAAAATTTATATTTTTCTTTTGAATTTACATTTATCAAAGCTACATTTATTAGTCATTATTACTATTTACGTAAGAGGATTAACCTGATTTCATTTCCCGGAAAACCAGGAGAGACCAACGAGAATTAATATTTTTCATATTGATATTTGAATGACGTTGAATATTTCATTTTTTAATCTATTTTATAAATTTCTCCTTTTTTTTTTTGTACAAATTGCAACCCGTTGAATAGCACAAACGAAAAAAATGTCAATATATGCACACTTCAAGCCAAATGAGCTTTAAAAAAAAAATTAAAACCAAAATAAATTTAAAAAAAAAAAAAAAAAACTAATCGACTAAATTTCAGTAGGGTCTTGTTACTGCTGGAAAGTCAAACAGAAGGGAAAACAAAAAAGAATAAATAATAATAACAATGATGATAAATAAAATAAAAAAATAAAAAAAAAAAAAAATTACGAAATAGGGGTGAGAAACAGCGACAAAGTCTCGCGGGATAGATTGAGCATCGATCGAATAATTTCACCCTCCATTTTTCTACCTTTATTTTTATTTTTTCTAAATTGGCTTTTACATATAAATATATATATATTTTTTTTTTTCATCTACTCATTCAACTATCCTCTTTGTTTTCTGTTTATTTTTTATTTTTTCAAATTTTTTTTCTATGAAATAAACGCATACAATCGAAAATCAGTCCCTCGGGAAATGTCGAAATTACTCCTGTAATATTTTTTTTTTTTTTGGCACACAATTCATACGTGTGAATTAATTATATTTTTTATTTTTTCCATTTAAAATCAATATTTTTGCATGACAGGGTTCATTGGCCCCTTCCCAGTATATATGTTTGAATTAAAATCAATTAATCCTTTATCATAAAACAGCTACACGTTTTTCTCTCCGTCCTTTAAATTTTAAATTTGAAAGCTTTTTTTTTTGTTAGCCCTTTAGAAAAAAATTAAATAATTAGTAAGGGATTGTCTCACTCTTTAAAAGACACTCATTGGCTCTTGAAATTTATTCTTTTTATCATGTCGCTTAGGATAAAAACAATCTTAAAATTGGCGGCTGTGTAGACTTCATTTTAATATTAAAAAAAAATCAAGCACCAAAAGCTCGACTGTTGTAAAAAATTGATAAATTAAAATATACGAGGGGTTGGTCACTGTCATTAGAATGAGTGACGAGCTAATTAACAATTTTCAAAGATTACCAATGATTTCCATAATTTATAAAAAAACAAATTACTCAAAATTAACTAGCTCAGTGATTAATCCATCAATTATAAATACAAATATATTTTTTAGTAGTCCATTCAAATTATAAAATAAATTTAAATAATTTTCATATGTGTTATATAGTATTTATTTTTTACTTGAGAGGTGTGGATATATTTGTTTATATTTAAATATATGGTTTTAAATGAATATGAGCAAAATGAAATGGAGACTAGTTAGATGAGAAGCAAACAAGCAAAATCCAATTGTGTGAAATATATATATAGGGTTGAATCCTTTTCTCATTCAATGTTGAAACGAGATTCCAGGGAATAGTGAATAATCCTGTGTTGGTCTTAAATGAATTAATATGGACATTCCAAACTACTTTGGCACCAAAATTAAATTCCCTAATGTCTTTTCTCATTCCAAAAATTGTTTGAAATATATATAAATTATTTTTTATCGTAGCTTTTCTTTTTTTTTTTTTATTGCAAAACAAATTATTTTATCAGTTTGAGTTATCTGTTAATTTGCCAAGTTTTATCTTGAAATTACAAAGTGACATTGATCAAGGCTGTCAAGAAGAAAAATAATGTCAGATAATGAAATAAATTATTCAAATATTTATCACAATTAAATGCTTAATTTATTCCTATCAAATTATTGACAAATGATAATTAAATTTTTCCTTCTTTTTTTAATTGAATAATTGATTGTTTTATACCTTCTGAATAATCCTGAATAATACCTATACATATTCTCGATTTTGTCTAAATTTTTTTTGAGCCTGATTCTTTTTTTTTTTGATTGACTTGTGCTTTTTCGACAAAATTTTAAGCAAAGATTTTTTTTATAGAGATTAAAAAGTGTTTCAATTGATTGTTTTATACCTTCTGAAAATTTCATACGAAAATTAAGTAATTAAAATTATTTACAAAAATTGTTTTTTAAATTTAATTGATGAAAAAAAAAATCGACAAAAAAAGATAAAAGATTCTTTGAAGTAAATTTTATATTTAATTTAAAAAATTTTTATCTAAATAATTTTTTTTCTGCAGTTTATATACTCTGATAAAAAAAAAAAAATAATAAACTGATAGAATGATGATGATAAAATAAATTTCTAGTGATATTTATATAAAATATATATTTTTTTATTTGATTTAAATATTGAAAGACCAGTTTGTGCCTTCAATATTTTATTCTTTGATTTTTTTTTTTATTTTATATTTCTATATGTGCAAATATATGAAATTGGTGATGGTGATAGTGGTTTGAACACGGCTAGGTTACCATGGTGACCGACTGTAAGCCGCTTAAAATCCATCCCTCTGTAACTGAACATTTCACAACCCTCCTCTTCCTCATCATCGTTCTCTATCTTCTATACTCTCCTCTTCTCAAATCCCAGTCACCATATTCAACAAGGAAAAACGCCTTTCTCTCGCCCTTTTTACAAAAAAAAAAAGTTTTCACCTCGTTTTTTTTTTAACCAACGAATCTACACATATATTATTTTTCGTATTTCTCATTTTTCTTTTTCTCATGTCAAGAATTTTTTTTAAATTAAAAAAAATCTTATATTTTTATTTACAAAAAAGAAAAACTTTTCTTATTTTTATTTTACACCCTTATTGAGCTTTAAAAACTTGACTTATTTTTTGATAAATTTATAATTTTTATTTAACTTAAAAATATAAAAACAATATCATTGTAAATTATTTTAATTTTATTTTTTCAAAATTTTTTACATTTTAACACTATTAAAATAATAAACTGTCGAGTAAATCATACAATTATTTTAATTCTATTCTATACTCTTTCTACCCTTTACATATTTTTTTTAATTAATGAAAAAAGTATAAAAAAAAAAAGTAATAACAATCCTTCTCTCAGACAATTTTTAAAAATTTATAAAACATTTTTTTTTAATTTATAAAGAATATATAAAACAAAAAGCCAGTGTTGAATAATAAATTTTTGTATTGTTTAAAAGGTGTGTTGAGAATAATAACTAAAATGTAAATATATATTTTTTGATTACAGGTCTTCAACCAGCAACAACAAAATCCCAACAACCAACGTCAATTGGTAAATCCCACAGACCAAGTACGGGTGTATTACCACAGGGTCATACACCAGGTCCAGGTCCAGGTCCAGGACCAGGACAAGGACCAGGTGGACAACAAAATAGTCGAAGTTTTGCTGCTGCATTGAGAAATCTTGCCAAACAGGCAGGACCGGCTCCTCAGGATGAAGAGCCACGTGCAAGTCCAAAAAATCGAGCACCACCACCACCTCTTGTTCGGGGACCCTCACCGGCCAAGGTTAGTTTTATACATCAAGTTTACCTTCGCACGACCTTTTGGGTTCATGACCTCTCAACAAAACCCCTCCAAATTGAATGATGAAAAATATGTCCCATACCAAGATTCCTGTTTTCAAAACCTTTTTTTTTTTATCTTGTTTTAATTTCATTGAAAAAAATATTTATTAAATAACCGTTTTTTTAAAAAAAAACATTTTATATTCACTATATTTTTATTGTTCTTTTAAAGACAAAACAAGTTTTTTTTTGTTGTTGTTTCAACATGTATCATGAATTTAAAATAGAAAATAAATATCTGCAATTGATTTCAATTCATTGTATAAAAAATTTTGTTATTTATCAAATTTTTAATAACAATAATAAAGTATTTAAAAAAAAAAATAATAAAGTGAAAATAAAGTGCTTTGATTTTTTGTTTAAATTAAAAAAGAATATTTAGTTTTGTAAAAGGTAGCTTGAAATAATCAAAGGATCAAAGAGCTCTAAACTTTTATCTATAAAATATTTTTATATTTTTTTATTCAAGACTAGTAGTAGTAGTAGTAGTACGACTCAATGTTTTATAAAATATTTCAAAAGCTAAATGTTATAAAAAAAAAAAGGAAAACATTTTAAAATATATTTATAATTTATTTACAGGAACGTCCAACTCATGAGAGAAGAGTAGAGGAGATACCTTCAATGTACACAACAGCAAGACCACCAGAGAATAATAAACACAGTGTTACATCCGCCACATCTGAATTGCTAGCTCGTTCTGGCTTTCAGCCATATCGGCCTGAGCATCATCCAACTCAACAACCACAATTTGCCCTGGATCCTGCGGCATATAGTCCTTATCATCATGGTCTCTATCCACCACCTCATCTACAGCATGCTTATAGGTGCTTATAAAATTATTTATACCTTTTTATATATTTTTTTTTTATTTAAATGAGTTATTTACTTTGATGATTAACGACATTCATTCAAAATATTATACAAATTTTTACTTAATTAATTAATGCTAATTATGAAATGTTAAATTTTCAAGTCAACAAACAATCATCTTTGTTTATGAAAACTTAATTGACTCTCTTGAAAGTTAAATAATTAAAATATACAGTATAAATATTATTTTTTATTTTATAAAATTATATTAATTAAATAAAAGCTTTAATTCTTGACTAATACTATCACAAGACACGTTCATCTTCAAAGTAAATTTTTGTTATTTAAAAAAAAAAAATAACTAGCTAATAATTGAATAATAAAAATGTCAATTTTTTTTTCTTTTCTCAATAGACTAGAGGAACAATTGTACTTGGAAAGAGTTGGTATGCTTAGGCCACCATTATTTCCTGGTTTACCAACTTATCCAATTTATGGTTTACGATATAGTCCTGATATGTTACCACCAGCTTCACTTGGTCTTATGTCTCCAGTAATGCATGAACGGTAAATATAATATATTATGATAATTATTAATAAATAGAAATTAATTGTCATTTATATTTTTATTAATTTATATTTATGTATTATTAAAAGGCTGAAAATGGAAGAAGAACACAGACTGAGACAGGCACGTGAACAAGTTGCATTGAGAGAAGAAGAAGAAAGGAGACGAGCAGCACGTAGTTCAGCATCAACAACAGCAGTACCATCATCTGCATCAACTTCCAACGATACTGCAGGTGAGCGCGTCGCTCCACCCCCTACTGCCTTCCATTGAACGAAACCGTCGGGTACTGATTATCCACATTTCAACGTTTTTTTTTTAAATCAATTTCTTTTTTTTTTTTTTTTTTATAAACGTTTACTGAATGTTTTATAAAATCTTGCTCATTAGCTAGATATAATTCATGGCGATTTAAAATATAAAATCTTAGAAAAAAAACTAATGAAAAATACAAACAAAAATTAATCATTGATAATTATAATCATATTAGATATTTTAGAATAATCGCCACAGTTTCGTTTAATGATTTTTTTTTTTTTTTTAAAAGGTTAAATGAAAAAAAAAAAAAACAAATTGATACAATGAAGGATAAAAATATTGATCAAATCATCTCACTACCTCGCGACCATTTTTCATATGCGATCAACATTTATTTCCCCTTCATTATTGTTATTTTAGTATTTTGATTTTAGATATTTTTTTTTAACTAACCCATTGACGGTAAATTTCATGGGTTTTTTTAAAAATATGATTTTAGTTGTTTATTAGTAAAAAAAAAAAAAATTTTTTTTTTTAATTTTTAATTTCGGACCGATACCAAGCGATCGTTTAAACTCATGGATATTTTATTTTATTTTGTTTTTTTTTTTTTTAATTCATAAGTACATAATTAATTGATAAAAAAAAAAAAAAAAAATTAACGTGAAAAAGTAAAAAAATAATTTGAAAAAATGAAAAAAATGAAAAAAAATATATAGGAATTTAAAAGAAAAAAAAATTTAGTATATTCAATCGTGGAACGGTGCACTTTGAGTTTTGCAAGTGATTTGAAAGGTGATTGTTGTTAACAAAAAAAAAAATTAAATATAGAATAGGTAAAAAGTAAAAAAGTGAAAAAAAAAAAAATTAAAAACGTCAAAAAAAAAAATGATAAAAAAATAATTAAAATAATGTAGTAAATATTACTGACTGTGAAATGAACTAAAAAAAAAATTAATTGAAGAAAATGATTTTTTAAAAATATAATATAACGTACTACGCTTCTACTCTTAATGTAGCGATAATGAAAGTTAATAGTCACAATTAATCGTTTCTTATGAAGCTAGGCTTAATATTTTTTTGAATAACTTTGTACGAAGATCGAAATTATTTAAAATCGAAAAAAAAAACACATTTTTTCTTAGTAGATTAATTTTGTCAAATTTTACTTTTTATTGGCAACAAAAGTGGCATGACAAACTACACAAGAGACAGAGGCTCAAAAAAATAAATAAAAATTTTTACACTTTTAGAAAGATATATAAATTTAAATAAATTTTTCGTACTTTTGCAGGAAAAGTCAAATGGATTTAACGAAATAATTACGTACAACATTTTTTGTAAAACAATCCACCAAAAAAAAAAAATGGAATTTAAGTACTTTTAAAATAGAAAATTCAAAGCCTGATATAAAAAAAAAAATTCAAATTAAAAAAAAAATCTCTCGTTCATTTTTAGGTGCCACGTATATCAAGTAGAAAAAAGGAAGAACTTTTTTAAAAATTATTAGAAAATGAACAAAAGAAAAAATTAAAGGCAACTAAAATTTTAAGTCCAAAAAAAAAATATAAAATATATATGAAAAAATTAACTAATAAAGGGACAACGAAATAAAAAAAAAAAAATGAAAAATTCTGCATAGACTGGACGATCTAAAAGCTGACTAAATTAATATCAAAAGTCTGATTACATTTTAAATTGCAGTAAGTCATTCTTTGAACAACTTAACTGAAAATAATTATTGTTGAACATCCATATTTCGTGATGATTAATTTGGATGAATTAAAAAAAAAAACTCAAATAGCTTAATCGAATAGATGAATAATTTTCTAATACAATATTAAATAATTATTGACAAAAAATAAATAAGCCAAGAAATTGAAAAAAAAAAAAAAACAAACAAGTCATCAAAGCAACTCGATTGTTGTACGATTTTAAACGACGGTTGAATTTTAAATACGTAAAATAAATGTAAAATAATATTTAAAACGACGGCGCGATTTGAACATGAGAGTGCACGATACCTAGTCGTCGTTGTTCTCTGATTAAATTTTTATATATATATTTTTTTTTTACTAATTGTATGTTTTTTTTTTTTTTTTTAATTAATTAGTCTAAATTTTAACTCACAAATTTGATTCGTTCGCGTTTTATAAATTCGTGCAATTTACAAATTCAAAGCACGTTTGCGATAGCTTTAAAAAAAAATAGAAAATAATTAATTAATAGACATGAGTGCCGTTTGTTTTTATGAATATCGATATAGGTATTTTAGTGACGTTTTGTTTTTTTAAACAAAAAAAAAACAATGTTTACGTATCATTATTTAGAAAAAAAAAAATCGTTTATATTTGATAACAATGTTGATGTTTTTATAATTATTATTTATTAAATTTTCTGTTTTATTTTTTTTATTATTTCGATGGCTTTTTCATCAGTTACTAGGTCTCGGCACTCTTGCGTTTGTTCCCGCAACTGTTTTAGACAATTTTTTTTTAAATCACCAGTCATTAATGTTTATTTAACTAAAAAAAAAACTTTTCATTTTTCCAATTTTGTCAGTCACAAAAATCAAGATACTGCTTGAAAAATAAAAGAAAATAAAATATTTAAAATAATTAAATAATAATATGTTGACTGATTAATAAAATCCACCAATGTACATAACTTTGTCACACATTTATTCATTTGTCAAGATAATACCATTTTTATATAATTTATTATGTAAACATGTATATTTGGACTATAATTAAAAATAAACATTGCAAATAAAAATATATATATTAAAAAAAAAAAAAAAAAAACAATGAAGAAAAAAAAAAAACATTAAATGAAAAAAAAAAATAAAGAAAAATAACAACCAATAAGATTTGAAATTGCTAATTAATTAATTAATTCACAAATTCTCATGACCCTCGAATCATTTTCTTTTTTTTTTGTTATTAATTTTTTTTATTTTTCTTTTTTTAGTTTTTGTTATTTTTTGTTTATTATTATTATTGTTATTATAATTATAATTTATTTTATTTTTTTTTCTGAAACAGTTTTGGGGAAGATTCGGCTAGAATTTTTTTTCTAATTTATATTTTTCTTAATGAATATTCGTAATATAAAATCAGTGCAAAATTAAAAAGTGCCTAGTATTCGATGAGATTGCGATCGCTTCGGTATCTTTTCCGATTATGCATCGTCCACTTGTCCAATTTTATTTTTGTAAATTTGTTTAATTATTTTTTAATTTTTTTTTTCATTAACAATTTTTTTGTTTTATTTTTTATTATTTTTTTTATTCAATTATTATTTTATAAGGCAGATTAGTTTTATTTCATATTGCATAAAAAAAAAAAAAAATCATCCCCAATACTCGGTTTAAGAAAATATATTTTTATTGATAAGTAAGATGATTTGATAAATTTTGTGGAACATTTTATAATATTATAAATGAAAATAAATAAAATTAAAAATGTTCCATAAATTTACAAATATAATAATTAATATAAAAGGTAAGTTTAAAGTAAAGAAAATTCATTTAGAAAAAATAAAAAAACAACAGATACTAGTGGAGCGTTACCAAGCACTGTGTTCCGGATTTGTTCCAGCTAGGAAGCCGACCATAGCAGCTCCATTGCACAACGATAGAGAACGTGAACAACGTGAACGTTTATCAACAAACAACATAATAATACCTGATATGATGAAAAACAACAATAGCTGTCACAATAATATAACAAGAAAAGATGAACAAAATATAACAGTGTTATCTGAGCCATCAAATACATCACAAATATATCATCATCCTCGTATTGTTCATACACCATATCAAATTACAAATGCTCCATTATCAGGTGGTAGTATGAGCTCAGTAAGTTCATCAGTTGTACAATTACCACAAACAATTGTTTCAACTTTACCACCATTAAATCTTTTACCACCCCAATCACAACAAACAAATCAAATTGGTTCATCAATATCTTCAATTGTTCCAATTGCCTCTGGCATTTCTCCATCTACCTCCCAGCCATCATCATCTCTTAATATACCTTTAACTCCAATGATGGGACTTCATCTGCCCCCACCACCACAACAACAACAACACCAACAACAACAACAACAACAACAACAACAACAACAACAACAACAACAACAACAACAACAACAACAACAACAACAACCCTCACAAACATTACAGTCACTATCACAACCACCAACACAAAATATAATTCATTCTAGTCAACATCCCAATACACCATTCACAACAATGTCTCAATCATCATATCCAATTCAACCTCATCCACAAATACCTCTTGCACCACTTATTTTACCATCATCAATTACAAATCAACATAATTCTCATGCATTTACAACAACAACAAATTCATTACTTGCATCTGGAACAATGTCAACACATGCAAGTCATAATTTATCATCACCTGGATTAAATCATATACCTTTAAATATTGGTAATCATACATCTATTAATTGTCATAAATCACTACCAATTAATCATTCAATATCACGATTAAAAGATACAAATATTAATACATCAACAACAATGACAATACCAATTACAACAAATTCAATTGTTACAACAATACCCATTACAACAGTACAATATCAACCAACATTTGTACGTCCATTTGAAGATTCTTTTCGTTCAACAAATAAAACACAATCAACATGGTCAGTTGTTAATAATCATAGTATATCAAGTCAAATAAATCATCAAGATATTTGTAAACCAACAAATAATGCAGTAGTAACATCATCAATACCACCACCACCACCAACAACGACAACAACAACACCACCAGTTACAACAGCATCATCATCATCACCATCATCATCAGTAGTTGTAACAACAACAACAACACCAACAACAACAACATTGAACAACAGTATTCTTCATAATTTTTCACATGATTCAACTGAAAGTGCTAAAGTAACAAGTGTTTATTCACATTCTGGTTATCATCATCCACATGTTCCAATATCACATTTACCAACAATGTATAAACCACAAATATTTACTCCACATCAACAAACTCAGGTGTCTGATAAGATCAATAATAATAACAATAATAACAATAGTAACAATAATAATATTAATATTAATAACAATAATAATAATAGTAATAATAATCAATTAATAGTTAGTGGTACTAATGGTGATATTGCAAAAATAAATCAATACAATATGAATGGATTAAAATCACCATATCCTGAACAAACAATTTATGATAATAAAAATGGTGGTGAAAATGAAGAAGGTAATGATGGTGGTGGTGGTAGTAATAGTAGTAATAGTAATAATAATAATTGTAGTAATATTAATAATAATAATAGTAGTAGTAATAGTTATAATAATAATATAAATAATAATAACAATAATGTGCCGGTAATACCTCCTGAAAATACAACAAATATTGTTGTTAATGAAAAAAAAAAAAATTTTTATTCAATTGAAAATAATATAATGTCAAGTACAATTAATAAAAAAGTCAATCATCGATCAATTCTTGAACCTGTCAATAAAGAAAATAATAAATTAATTAATAATAATTTATTATTAACAAAAAAAATTAATAATAATAAAGTTGATAAAAATAATGATAAAAATTTAATTGAAGAAAAATTAGATAATATTGATGTTAATAATGATGATAAACATATTGATGTTAATAATGATTTAAATAAAATTGATGTTAATAATTGTATAACAACAACAACAACAACAACAACGACAACAACAACAACTGCAATTACAAGTGTAATTACAACTACAACTTCAACAACAATGCCTTATAAACAACCAATAAAATTTTCAATAATTGAAATAAATAAAAATTCATTAATTGATACAAATCGTATATTAAAAAATATAAAATCAGCAGAAGTATTACGTACTTGTCAAAATGTATCAAATGTATTATTACAAATTCCAAAATATCAAGAAAAATTATTAAATTTTTCAACAAATGAATTAAATGAGTGCAATAATATTAAAAGTTCATCGAATAAATGTGAAACAGCTGTTCTTAATGTTCCTGATCCATCAAAAGTATTGAATAATTTTAATAATAATAATACTTTTAATGATTATTTTGATGACTCTGGTTTATCATTACTTGATGACGCAACAAATGACTTGACATCAACATTGGATTTAGCTGAAATACGTAGAAAAAGAAAAAGAGAATCTAATGAAAATAATGCATGTAGCTCAGAATCAGATGATGAAGATGAACTAAAAAATGTTGATCTTTGGATAACAAAAGGACCACCAGCTAAAAAATTTTACTCCGAAAAAAAAGTATCTTTTCTTGCGATGTTTGGATTGACTACACATACTACAAAAAATGGTAAGCATAATTTTAATTTTATTTTCATTAAATAATATCATCAAACAAATAAAAAAATATATTTTTAATTTTATATTTTAATTGATAATAAAAGAAAGGCTCCAAGAAATTTAAGCTCATTAATTTTTATAATTTAAATTTATTAAATAAATAAACTCTTTGGCTTTTTTTTTCGAAAAGTTTTGATAATTTTTTTGTGGTAGCTTTTCTACAGTAGTAATAATTTCTAAAACACAGATCATTGTATTGTTGTTTGTTTCTACGTCAGGCTCTTTTTTTAAAAAAATAACTTGTTTAAATTTAAAAAACTATATTTTATTTTATTTTACAGAAATTGAAATTGAAAAATTAGAAAAACGATATCGACTCAATCCAGAATCACCAGACATACCAGTTAAAAATTTTGAAATTCCAATTAAATCAAGTTTACCAATACCAGGGGAACATCCTGATTACTTGATTCCAGATTATGATTTTGTTCCAAAAGTTAAATTTTTAAGCGAAATGGGTCTTAATTATGTGACATCAGATCAACGAGATAGTACGTATATAAATATATAAATTTTTATTTTTATTTAAATTAATATTCATCAATTTTATTGCAGAAGCTGAAAAAAATTGGCAATTTATATTAGAACAACGTAAAAAACGTATGAATATAAATTCCGTAACTCTTTTTTGTGATCGTATGGCAAAGGCTTATTCAATAAATCCAATAGAAGAATTACCTTACGGTTTTGTAGAGTATCATATGAATCCAATTAAAGATAAAATTGAACGATATACACGAGCAAAACGTGTGCGAAAACAAAAAATTATTAAAAATCCTGATGAATGTGAAGACGATGATAAGGATAAAATAAAATGGACAAATATCGAGGATATTATGACTGCTTACAAGGAATATTCAAAAGGTAAATATATTTTAAATATCAAATAAAAAAATATATATTTAATTAATTTGTTTTTTTTTTTAATTTAGAAAAATCAATGGAAAAAGAATTATTAAAAACAATAATGGCTGAATCAATAGCTCGTATTAATGAATTACATTCAGAGGCAAATGAATTAAAACGTGAAAAATGTGAACTTAGAAAAACAAAACGACAACTTGAAAATGAAGAACGTTTTATAAATGTTAAAATTGAAAAAATAATGCACTTAATAGATATAGTAGTTGATGATGATGACTATGTGATTGAAGGGTTACGGACTTATTAATAAATCTGTGATATTAACAACGGGATTAAGGGCCGTTGGGAATACGTGAAATTTCATTTAAAAAAATAATATAAAATATATTATTTTTTAAATAATTATTACTATAGTGACCTCAAATGAGTTATTGCAAGCATAAAAATAATAAAATAAAATAGTTACAGTGTCAAAATACTATATCACATTTATAATTTTAAATCTGTTGACAGATTTAATTTAAAAATATGAGAAAAGTTTTTTTAAAAAATCCATATCGAGTGTATAATATGTATAAAAAAAAAAAAAGAAACAAAGCAGCTTCAAAGTGGACTTTCTTATCAATAAAATGACAATTTTTTTTTTTTATTTTAAGCACAACTTGGCGGCACTTATACCCAAAGTATATTTAAATATAATAAAATTATTATTTGAATTTGATGATAACAATGAGAATATATATATTGTATAAAAATTCATGTACGAAAAAAAAAAGAAAAAACAACAGAAATAATAAGTCAAGTAAAATAGAAATTGTAAGTTATTTTTTATGTTAAACTTAAAATTACATGATGAATAATTGAAAGAAACAATTTTAATAATTTTAAAAAAAATATTTAAGATTGACCTCAAGGAACAAAGCTACTTGATTTATTTATTTGTTTTTTTATTTTTTTTAAATTGTAAGTGGCGTACAATTTATCTGATTCAAATATTTTGTCAGTAGCATGTGACAAAAATAATAAAAAAAAAAAATCAAAAGATAAAAATGAAAAATAATTATGCAATGTTTGTTTGTTATAATTAACTGTTTGACACTGATATTAAATCGACTGTAAACAGGGACACTGTGTCCTTCATTAAATTATCCAAAATTCATGGGCCAGTCATTGTGAATTAATAAAATAAATATTAAATAATTAAAAATTAATATTAATAATAAAAATGATAAGTTTTTTTTCCTTTTTTTTTTTTTGTAAAAAAGAAGAATAAAATAGGCTGAAGATACTTATCATTTTAATAAATTTATTGGCTGATTTTTTTACAACAGAAATAAAATATTCTGAGGATTTTAAAAAAATTAATTTTTTAACAACTTTAAAATTATTATATATTTGTAACCTCGGAACATTCCACTCTGATATTTATTGATAAAAAAAAAATATATATTACAATATGAAAAAAAAAAAAGATTTTGATAAAAAAAAATAATTAAAATTATTTTTAATGATTGAATTTTAGTCAAATTTTGTTAATAACAATTTATTGTGTTTTTTTTTTTTAATTAAAAAAAAATTATTATGTTTTTCATTTATTATTTATTATTTGACTGTCCAAAAGTTATTTGTAAATATTTATTATTTTTGTGTATTATGTAAATCTCAATTAATTTGAGATAAAAAAAATTAATAAAAAATACTAATATTTGCTGATTGCAAATGAAAAATCGTGTTTAAAAATATTTTAAAAAACAAATTTTTTTTTTTTATCAACATTCCTTGAATTATTTAGCAAACTTGATCATTTTTTTTTTTACTTAGTCAGTGTGTCTGATTTTTTTTTCATTCCCAAGTTTTTTTTTTTTTAAAAAAAAAGCTTACTGAAGAAAATTCACGAGAGATGTCAGCTCCTGTTTGGATCAATACCCCGATGGTAGAAAAAAAGAGAAAGAGAAAAAAAGAATGAGAAATGAAATAGTATGTGTACAACACATTGGAGCATGTTGTAGCATGTTGGAGTACTTTGAATTTGCAGTCGCATAATAACCATCACTGTGTTCATTCACAGAAAAATATACTAAAAAATAATTAACATGTGCAATGTGAATTTATAAATAAAAAAAATTAACTATAATAATTATCAAGTCAAAATAAACATTACATAAAATTTTGCAACACAAAAATAATTAAATAACTTGGTAAGTCAATGACAAAAAAAATATTTATCAATATTTATAAATCACAATATTATTAATTAGTTTTTTTATAAAGTCTAATTTTATTTACTATAGTTTCGATTACGAATAAATAAAATGTACAACATACTTGTTACGACACATTGTTATTTTTTTTATATTAAAAATAGTAAGTGATGATTTTTTTTTTTAATTCAATAGCAAGTGATGTGTTGACCTAGGTCATATTTTATTTATTTTTGTCACACATTGATTTATTATTGTTGACAAATTCATATCTAAAAATAAAAAAATGAGTTAATATTTATGTTATAATTAATTGTCTCATTTAAATTTTATTAATAAAATTTGGATCAATATACATGTCTGGGCTAAAAAATAAAAAAAATAAAAAATACCATGTGTTTTATAAATTCCAAGGCAAAGTCATACAAAAAAAAAACGACAGGAATTAGTGAAAAAGAATAAGGATAAACCGGTTTAACAGAATGGAGCATCGTTTGGAAGAATGGAATAAAATTAACAAACTATCTTGTTACATTAAATTTGCAAAGGCCTTCACTTTGACTTGGTTTAAATATATGTTAATATCATCACACACATCTAGCTCATCTAGCTAAATTGTGGTGTTATTTGTGTACATGTGTTTATTATTATAAAAATTTAAAAATCCAAGACTAGTTTATCATCAAGGTGCGCATATTATTATTTTTTTTTTCTCCATGACAAGCATATTTTTTTTATTAGCAATAAATAAATTATCCACCGTATAAATAAGCAACAATAAAATAATTCATTTAAAAAAAATTTATGAGTCAGTAGACCAGGAAAAAAAAGGCTAATATCAATTTAATTTTTTTTTGATAAATTTATGTTTTTTTTTATGAGGAAATTAGTGGCTTTTATTTATAGATTTTTTTAAAATTATGTAAATATTTATTTTTAATATAGCCCGGGTTATCGCGAATGTCTCGATGAATTTTGTTTTTTTTTATTTATTTTTTTGCACACGTTTATTTAAATTTTAGTATTTGATATTGTTATGTAATTTTTTATGTGAATATTTGAGGATAAAATAAAAATTTATAGCATAAAAATATTACTATAAATTTCAATGATAGCTGGGCGATAATAAGCGTTCTATATTTGAAATATTTATGAGAAATAGATAATAGTGTTCTACTCCAATAGATAAAAAAAAAAATAGATACAATAGATTGATTAAAAATTTATTAAACGTTAAATGAAACCAAGTCGATTTTTTTATTGAAATATTTATTTTTAATATTTTTTACAATTGTCATCTATGCATAAAGTTTAAAACTTTTTCCATTAAAAATTTAACAATTTATATTCAAGAAATAATACCTTCTTTAGAAATATTACGTTTTTTAAACATTCTGTGAAAGGTAATAAGGTAAAAAAAAAAAATCCTTGAGAATTTATTTTTTTTTTACTTACAAATTTGTACTCTATTCAGTAATTATTTCTCGGAAATGAAATTAAATTTCTTGCATAATCATTGGTACTTTTCCAAGTTATAAATTACATGTCAAATAAATGATTATTGATGATTAAATACCCTGACAAGAAAATACAACGTAATAATGAAAAAAAAAAAAAAAACGCGGGAAAAAAAGCCCTTTTTTTTAATATTCAAAATAATCTATTTAATTTTATTGTAAAAAAATTTATATTACCCCAGTAATAAAACTTTAATTACCAGCAAATCATAATTGAAGAAAAAAAAAAGCATGATATTATTTACAATCAAAAAAAAAAAACAATTGATAAGAAAGTAAAAACAATAACAAAATAAAAAAAAAAAAAAAAAGAGATTAAGTATTATACAATGACTACAATGAATGCAAGTACAATATTAATATCTTTTTATTTATTTATTTAAAATATTACTGAGAAAATTGAGAAAACATTTAAAAATACATTGTTAGAAATAAAAGTATTATTTGCAAAATAAATATTACGTCAGCTAAATGTTATTCTAATGTTTATGTGGGAACCAAATTATAATATACAATGACCTTTGTTAATTTTTATTTCTCTTTGATATCATTAACATTAACAAGGTCAAATTGATGTAATCATGAACGAGTGATCATTTAATTTTTTTACTTAAAAACATTGTGATCATTTTATGTATGATTTTTTTTTTCCTGTTAATGATTATCATCAACAAGGTCAATACTTTTTAATAATATAAATTAATAAAAATAAATATAGACAGACTTTATTAGATATCAACTTTATCAAACAGTCACGTCATTTTCATATTGATTAAAATAAATGTTAAAATGAATTTACAGCAGTCATTGTTGTGTCATATTGTGTCACAGACTTGAACACATATTACAATTGATTTAATTTGTTTTTTTATTAATTATTTTTGTTTATATTATCAGAACAGAAATGGATGAATTTTCAAATGCAGCAAATGAAAATTATATTTACAAAGATATTGTTATTGTTGGTAAGTTTATTACAATAATATTTTAATATTTTTTAAGGCCAATTGAAAGTTTAAAATATGTCAAAAATTAATAAATCATTTTTTTGTTTACAGGAAATGGACCAGCTGGTATATGCTTGTCATATATGCTAAATGGTAATTGGCCTTATTATACTGGTGAACCACATCCTGGTGATGAAATGCTAACAGCACGACTAAATTATATAAAAAATAAACAAAAAAATAATAATATAAAAATACAAAATGATGATGATGATAATTATAATAATAAAATAATGAATAATAATAATGATAGTTTGTTAAATAATTCAAAAGAAGATTTCGAAATGTTAACTGGTGGTTTAGAAGGTCGTGGTACTTGTAAACCAATGGCATTGCTTCTTGATCAATTACAACATCCATGTGTTGATACTGGTCTTGATTTAAAAAGTTTATTAATATGGAAATCATCAGAATATCATCCAGATCATAATATTATTAATCATATTGTATTGGGTAAAGGTCCACCTGGTGGTGCATGGCAATTTATGGATCCAAATGTCTTAACAATTAGTTTAACAAGATGGATGTCATTACCTGGTCTTGATTTAAGAAAATGGGAAACACTTGTTGAAACTGAACAATTACGTAAATCTGAAATATTACAAAAACGTATTGTTGGTGATAATATTATTGAATCTGATGATGATACATTTGAAATATCAAATAGAATACCAGTTGGTACTGTTGCTGCTTATTATAAAAACTATGTTCATCGTATGGGATTAGAAAAATATTTTAAATGGTTTGTTTGTTTTATTTAATATAAAAATAATATATTTAATTAATTTAATTTTAATAATGATAATTTTTTTTAGTGGTAGAACAGTAACATCAGTTAGACCAATTATTGATACAAATAATTCTGATGATAATTATGGCTGGATTGTTAAAGGATATGAAAATCAAAGTGGAAGAAAATTTAATTATAAATGTAAAAAAGTTGTTCTTGCAACTGGTACAACAAATTCATCAAATCGTTTGGGAATACCTGGTGAAGAATTACAATCAAGTTGGATAACACATGACCTTAATGATCTTGAATCACGTCTTGATCGTCTTGCTGGAAAATGCAGTAAGTTAAAATTGGTTTTATATATTTTTATTAATGTTTTTTTGTATATATAATTAATTAATTTATTATAGAAAAATGTTTCATGAAACCAAGACAAGGTACTGTTGATCCAGTTTTAATAATTGGAGCTGGTTTAAGTGCAGCTGATGCAATAATGGCTGCAAGATTTAGGGGAATTCCAGTTATTCATGCTTTTCGTGATTGTTCAAATTCCACTGAAAAAATTAATGATAATGATGATGATGATAATGGAGTACGTTTAAGTGCAAGTTCATATGAAAGACTACAATCACTTCCAGTATCAATGTATCCAGAGTATCATAAAATTTATGAAATGATGGCTGATGGTAAAAATCACAGGTTTTACAAAGCATTACCTGGTTATTCATTAATTGATTTTTGTGGACCTACTAATAATGATGGAAATAAAAAAAAAGAAAGAAAAGTATCACTTAAATCACCAAGTGGACAAATTTTTACATTTAAAGTTTCAACTGTTGCTGTTCTTATTGGTAATTTTATTTTTTATTTTGCTCACATTGACATTAATTTAAGGTCAATTTAATTGTAAATTTAATAAACAATGACATTTAGTAATTGAATCATTTTTTTGTTTAGGCTCCAAGCCAGACTTGTCTTATCTCGATGAATATGCAACGAAATTGGGAAAAATTTATGGTAAACCAATTGATGGACGATCAAATCCAATTGAAATTGATGACATAACATATGAAGTTATCAAATCACCCAAAAAAGGTCTATACGCAATGGGTCCTTTAGTTGGTGACAACTTTGTGAGATTCATTGTTGGTGGTGCTTTTGCAATTGCTTCACATCTTATAAATAATCATGAAGATGATTAATAATTTTTTTTTTATCTATTATTCTCTATACTATTAAATTTTTTAATATAAAAATCATGCTGTGCATTGAATTAGAAATATTTTACATACATCATATTTCAGTATAACTAAAAATATTTTTTTATATATAAAATTTCAACTGTAAATAATATATTTATGGTTTTTTTTTATTTAAACTTTGAATTAATATATATTTTTATAGCGGTGCTTTATTAATTTTTTTTTTCTATTTTAAATTCAGTCAAAAGAAAATAAAATTAATTTATTATTCTACATTCCTGAATAAGCTCATTTATATTATCAAAAATTTGATGAAATAGCTATTTAATATTTATCCTAGATAAATTTTGATACTAATATAATTTATTTATTATTTAAAAATTAATAATCAGGTGAAAAAAAACAAAAAACAAAATAAATTTTATTGTACAATCTAATAATCGTGCCTTGACACATAAAAATATCAAGTATTTTTTATTTTTTTTAAAACTGTATTAACTCTTTATAATTATTTTTAAATATAGTAAATATGCACTTATAATCTAGTTGACAATACTAGCTCAAATGAATATAAATTGACTAACAAAATTAATTCATTTAATACTTAAAAATCATTACGTTCAATTTGATGCAGTGATTTTAAGTAATACTGTGATATTGAATTGTTTATATAATAATAATAATAAAATAAAAAAAATTGAATATATATTTATTTTTCGTTTTATTTATTACAACAATTACTATATATTAATATTTTTTATACATCCAACATTTTACAAACAATAACATTGCACTTTTATAATAATAAAAAAGAAAAAATAAAAATTCTTTATTTCAGTTTTTCAACTGTTAAAATTCATTATACTGTTAAATAAATAAAAATTGTATACAATTAAATTAACAATGTATAAGTTAATTAAGTTTTAAATACAACAATAAGAAAGCATAAAAGTATAATCATCATAGCAAGTATCATAATACAATACATTTTACGATTAGCTCTTTGGTATGTTTCAGCTTTTTTTAATTGTTTATAACCTTCTTGTACTTGGCACTGTGTTTGTTCAACATTATAATCAATTCTATCAAGTATTGTACCTTGATCATGTACCATTGTTGCAAGATCTTTAAATACATAATTTAAATCTGTTATACTTTGTACAATATGACCAACTTCTTGTTCTCTTTCAGCAGCAATTCTAATATTTTCTTCAGCTTCTTCAATTTGTAATAATACTGATTGTTGTTTTTGTTGTTGTGATAACTCCCAATATTGTTCAGTATTATTATCATTATAATTTGTACCAGTTGTCCAACTGTCATTTGAATTATCAGGAAAAAACATTTGATCTTCTTCAAAAAATGGTCTATTTCTTTCTTCTCGAGAATTTATTTCTGTAATTATTTAAAATTAATTTAGTTAATTGTTAATGTACACATAATTATTTAATAATTACATACGTTGTAAATAATTATTTTGAGCTGATTTATATTTAAATCCTAATTCTTGAAGTGCTGATGAAAGTGCTAATACAACACTCATTGCTAGCTGTCGATCAGCTGGTCTTTTTTCATGTCTTCCAGCATTTTTAACAATTTGTACTTGTCTATGACCACTTGAAAATGCTCTACTTATTTCACGTATTAATTGTTCCATTTGTCTTTCTTCCTAATAACAAATAAATCTCTATGTTGTTTTATAAAAATTTATAAAGAAAACTTTTAAAAATTTACCTGAGATGTATCGTCCAGTGTTGGTCGGGTTAAATGTTTAGCTTGAAGTTCAATTAAATTACCTATTTTATGTTTTAATCTACTTAAAATATATTGAGTTTCTTCAAGGGCATCAGTCCATGCAGGAGGTGTTGTGTCAGAACTGTCAAATCCAGCAAGTTCAACACTTTCAGATCCTTGATTATCGGAATTAACAAGTGCCATTTTATCAGACATGTTCTAAAATTTATTTATAAATAAATAATAATAGATTTAATTTAATTCAAAAAATATTCATCAATTAATTTAGAGTTTAATTTTTTATAATTAATAATAATTAACATACTTGATCAGCTGAAAAATGCTTGCTTTGAAGTGCATTATTTCTCATAAGCACAAATGGCTCTGTTAAATTTCTTGTAGCCATTTTTTAATTATATTATTTACTTTATTTTAAATATTTAATTTACTATGTTTATAATTATTATTAAGTCAACATTTTAACATTTGGATTTTGGAGTCAATGTGTCAGCTGCTTTTATTGTTATTTTTTTTTTCAACAAGGAGGGGTAAAACTGTCTGATGTTTAAAAGACGGTAAATAAACTGTCACGGACAGCAAGTCAGTACGTTAGACAGCAAGTCAGTACGTTTTTTCGTCGATGATAGCGTTCGTGTAGAACGGTGTCCGTGCTGTTTAAATTTATTTTTGTTTACTTTTTCTGCTCACGTGTTATTTTTGTTTATTCACATTTTTTTGACGTAAAGTGACTAAGAAGACTATAAAAAAAAAAATGGAGCAAATTCATATACTGGCGTTAGGTACAGAACAATATTTTTCAATATTTTTCATTTCTTTTCTTGATAAATTTGTATATTTGTGATGATACCATAAATAAGGCATCAGCTCTACCTGGTGAAAATATTTCTCCGAATTTCTCCGTGATTACACCGAATTTCTCTGCGGAGAAATGAGTGGAAAAATTTTCTCCTCGTCGTTGATTTCGGAAGAATTTCTCCGCGGTAAAATTATTTTTTTCAAATGTTTTTCCGCGTGTGTTTTTTTTTTCGCAGAGAAATATTTTCAAACGTTCTCTTACCCAAGTTGATTCGGAGAAACGACGGAAAAATTTCTCCTCGTCATTGAATTCAGAAAAAATTTCTCGGCAGTAAAATTATTTTTTCACACGGTTGAAGAAATGGCGGACAAATCTCTTCAACCTTTCTCCACCTAAAATTTATTCCGACTTTTCTCCGTCCTTTCTCCAATTTTTCTCCACCATTTGTCCAACTTTTTCCAAACTTTTCAATTTTCAATTTTTCCAAAAAAAAATAACTAATTATTGATTGTTACACGACGCAAAGCATGATGATGTTTATTTATTTTGAAAAAAATAAAAATTTGAAGACACTTTTTTTCAAAAAAGTTGATATACCTTATATATTATTATTGATATTGATGAAGGACAACGTATTAAAAATTCAAATTGTTTATTATTTAAAGTATTAGAAAAATGTACATCAACGAATCGTTTATTATTAACTGGTACACCATTTCAAAATGATTTATCAGAATTATGGTCATTATTATAACTTTTTTAATGCCAGAATTATTTGATGATCTTGACGTATTTGAATCATGGTTTGATGCTAAAGATTTGCTAGATAAAAATGGTATACAGATAAATTTTTAGAACAATTTTTCCAGATCTTCGAAGATATTTGAAGATACCTAGTGATAGTAACCGTGAACTTTATGCGGGAATCTTTGGAATTTTTTCCCGAGATATTACAACTTCTTTTTTTGGTGGTATATCTGGACAAACATCAACTTTTAATCTTCTCAACATAAATGGTTTTAATAGTTCATGTGAATGTCCAACAATTTTTTCATCTTTCTCTTGTTCTAAAAATTTATCTGTATACCATTTTTATCTAGCAAATCTTTAGCATCAAACCATGATTCAAATACGTCAAGATCATCAAATAATTCTGGCATTAAAAAAGTTATAATAATGACCATAATTCTGATAAATCATTTTGTAATGGTGTACCAGTTAATAATAAACGATTCATTGATGTACATTTTTCTAATACTTTAAATAATAAACAATTTGGATTTTTTATACGTTGTCCTTCATCAATAATAATATAAGATATAAATGAATTATTTTCTCCAAAGAAATAAACATTTGACAACTTCCTTCCCATAGACATTTTTCCCATAGCTTTTTGTCCATTTGAAAAATTAAAAAGCTATGAGAAAAATGTCTATGGAAAGGAAGTTGTCAAATGTTAATCTCTTTAACAATTTTTCTCTCGTGGTTTAGTTGATTATTTGTTAATTAAATATTACAAAAAAAAAACTCACAATATAAGAAGAATAATTTTTATATGAAGTAATAGAGTGACTTTTGGAATATCGTCAATCATATGTAAGTACACGTAGCGAAAAGTTTTATAAACATTTCTATAAAACGTTTTTATAAAAATTTTTATACAAATTTTTATACAAATTCTTATATAGATTTGGCGCTTTTTTTATATAGAATAAATTCTATAAAATTTGTGGTTGATTTTTATAGAATGAATTTATTAATTTTTTATAGGATTTGGTTTATAGGATTATTTTTATGTTGGCCTGTAGTATTAAATATATGCCTTACTGTCATCGGTGTTTATTGACATCAATTTATGTACATCTGCCTGAATATTTAGTGAGAATCTTGCATGTTCATCGCCGATCAGCCTCAATTAAGTTATACAATTACGCAGATACGATTCTGCCAAAAAGAAATTTATTTGTCTAAAAACGAATATTAATTATTAATCAACACAATCATTGACAATCATGTCAGAACTTGCTGGACCTAGCCATGTTACTGTCGTTACTGGTATGGAATGTTGTGAATTTACGTATGAATGGACAATTAAAAATTTCAAGCAATTGTATGGAACAACATTGAAATCACCAAGTTTTTCCTCTCATTATGGTGATATTGACGATGAATGGATTTTGGAAATATATTTGGATGCTGTGTCCAATTACAGTCATAATATACATATAGTGACTAGCCTACAGCTTCAATCATTCAATAACACTTCACAATAAATTACGGTTGCCGAAAAAATTATGTTTTAAGCAACATTAATTCCTTAGCCACATTCTTTCTTTAGCTACTGCTTTTCCTTGGACATTTTTATTTTTTAAAAATAAAATAACATGTATTTTATTTATTAAATAAATAAATGACTACGGACAAGCAATAGCTAAGAAAAAGATGGAGCTAAGGGATTAATGTGGCCAAAAAAATTATGTTTTGAGCAACATCAATTCTTAGCTACTGCTTGTGCTAAATATTAGGGGTGTGCGAATCAGTGATGGGTAAATGGTCGATTTTTGAGGTTTCATACACTTACAGTAAGATACTGTAAGATACTGTAAGAAACTGTAAGATACCTCTGACGCCATTTTGAACATTCTTATTGACTGTCAACTCGACAATTAGTTCTTATTGCTCGATATATATTGGTACATGTAATTTATTTGTTATATAAATATATATAATATCAAGGAAAACCAGTTTTAAGGAATTAATGTTGCTTGAAACATAATTTTTTGGCAACATTAATTCCTTAGCTCCATCTTTTTCTTAGCGACTGCTTTTCCTCGGACGTTTTCTATTTATTAAATAAATAATATACATGTCAGTTTATTTTTAAGATAGAAATGTCAAGAAAAACAGTAGCTAAGGAAAGATGTAACTAGAATTAATGTTGCTTGAAAAAGAATTTCTTTGGCAACTGTAATTCCTTAGCTCCATCTTTTCCTTAGCTACTATTTTTCCTTGGGATTTTTATTTATTTAAAAAATAAAATGCATGTAATTTTATTTATTAAATAAATTAAAATGTCAAGAAAAAGCAGTAACTAAGAAAAAAGATATAACTAGAAATTAATGTTACCAAAAATTATGTTTTAAGGAATTAATGTTGCTTTTAATTTTAAATAACTAGTTTTTAAATAAATAAAAATCCCAGGAAAAATAGTAGCTAAAGGGAAGATGGAGCTAAGGATTACAGTTGCCAAGAAATTGTTTTAAGCAACATTAATTCCTTAGCTACATCTTTCATATATACTTATTTTAGATTTTATTTATTTAATAAATGAATTACATGTATTAATCGAATAAAAAGAAATTGTAGCACGAAGGTTCCACTTTTATTCGTAAGAAGCGCTGGGAACGCAATGTAAGATACCTCGATGTATGAAACCGATGATGTAAGATACGGTATCTTACATGGTATTTTACACATGTAAGATACCAAGGTATCTTACCTACCCAACACTGGTGCGAATAGTCTTCGAATCGAATCGAATCGAATTATTCGAGTTTTCGAATAGTCGAATAGCTACGAATAATTCGACTATTCGCCATTATACGAATATTCGAAAATTCGAATAATTCGAATAATGACGAATAGTCGAATAGTAACGAATAATTCGACTATTCGACTATTCGACTCTATGTTTTTAATTTTTCGAATAAAAATGATTTAATGCATTTAAAAATTGTTCCAAATGGAAGATAATAATTATTGTAAGAATATTGAACCCAAACATGAGATAATTTTTTTATTTATATTATTTTAATGAATTTATTAGGTATGTAAAGTTAGCACATACATTGTAGCACAATCAAACTGGACTATATCAAAAATTACGTGCGGATTATGTGCGTTTTTTTTTTTTTTTTTCCTTTTTTAAAAAGTTGTGCTAGCTTTCACTGTAAGCTATAGCAAAACTTTTTTATTAATGATCAGATCTTGATGTAACTAGGCCCAAAATTACGTGCGAATTATGTGTTATTCATGTGCGAATAAATCATTAGAAAAAATTTTTTTATTTTCATTTTTTATAACAAATTCAATTTTGTTATTATTGAAAAGACCTAGGTTTAACTTTTTTAATAATAAAAATTCATATCACGTGATTAATGAAATTTTCTATCAAGAAATACTAGATCTTCAATATGGAAATACACATACGTCAATTACTTATATGTATTTCAAAAATTTGGTGCTAACTTTCTAAACACCCTCAAAATTAATAATAATTTTATTTTTCTAGTAAACTGTCTGCATTGATATTGAAGTTATACATGTGTTGCATAAAAAAAACATGATCTTTGTCAAAAACAGAAATTTATCATGAAAGTGTTGCTTCATATTTATAAATATATGCTACGTGTATATTTATATTAATGCAGGAAATATTGCATCACAAAATTTAACTCAAATTTAACATGTAATTCAAGAATTCTCAGAAGATGATTAAAAGTTTTTCTTTTTTGGTCTGTATTTATACAAAAAAAAAAATGATAATGAAAAAAAAAAAAAAAAAAAGGATAATAAGGTTTTTGAAATAATAAGAGAAATGAAAATTTATTTTATATTTGTTTTTATTATAATATAGTGGTTTAAACAAAATTAAGTAAGTCATTTTAAAATGTTGATATAAAATACATAAATCTTTTTTTATTTTCAACAAACTGTTTTTCATTTTATGGCTTACAAAATTGTAATTAACTGAATATTGCTGACAACAACAACTCCTGAAGAATACGTACAAAAACTTCAGGATATTTTTTTTGGTAAACTTGAAACGTTTTATTCATCAAAATAGCTTGTAAGTCTAAATAATTCTAATTATTGTTTTTTTGACAAACTAGTTTGTCGGCCTTTACCAAATTGAGTGTACATCTCAGTGATGGCCGACAATCTAATCTGCCAAAAAAACAATAATTAAAATTATTTAGACTTATCACATCACTTGGAGACATAATTTCCGACACGTGTGCCATTTTTTTGAACATTTTGATGTATTTTTTTTATTTATTTAATTAAAAATGAAATTGTTATCGTGGGACAAAAATTCGAGGTACAAACCTGTCACAATTTTGTCACTAGATGTTAAGGGCCTGGCCTTAATATTTTTAAATTTATTTTCCAGTTTAGCAGCACGTTTAGCTTCATGAACCATATGATTACGATTTTCTTCTAATTTTCTTTTGTATGCTTCAATTCTGTCTTTCTTTAATAGCAAGTGTTGCTTTTGTATAACATTTTTGTGGTTCTAAATATAATATTTGACCGATACATTCTTCTCATGTAGTTGTATAAGCATCAATACTTAATTCTCTATGTGCCATACCTTTTTTAACAATTTGTATTTCATCGGCAATCATTTTACTATAGCATTATCTAAATTTTCTTTATCATAATCTTCATATAGATGATCTCCAATATACTTTTGTACGTGTGAAATTATTGTTTGTCCACGTTTTGTATTACTTCGTTGAACTGGATTTAAAACAGCATTATATTGCATAATACCAATCATTTCTTTTTTAATTAATTCTTCAGATTTGTGAAGATCAGTTAATGAGCCACTATCACGAAAAATATCTGTATTTACCTCACATAGTCTTGGTAAATTTTTTTGGATAACTTTTGATCTTTTTTCTAATTCTTCTTTTGTTGTTGTAAATATATATTCTTCCTATTTTCTAGCATCAATGTCAGCTTGATCTTCAATAATATCATCATCTTGATTATCAGCTGTTTCATCAGTTATTTCATTATCTGGTATGACAATTTGATAATGATTTTTTGGTGCTGGTAATGCACCAAGATTAAGCGATGATTGTTGTTTTAATTGTTTTTGTTCAGCCGGTGTTTGAGCTCCATCAATACTTGTTTCTGGATTAATATTTACTTTATTTTTAGCTGGTGTTGGTGCTAAAATACCTGGTGTCTTTTTGATTGATCCAGGTGTATTGAATGTAGATAATGACAATGGAGTACCATCATTTTTTTTTTGTAATGCTTGCGTTGATTTTAGATATCCAAGAGATCCAATAGTATCTCTTTCAACAAATGATCATTGATGCAAAATAAATCTGTGTATAATGGTGTCAAAAATCAATGGTATCACATGAATTAAAAAAATGTTGATGAATCAATTTGTTCAATTTGTTTGTATAAATCCATATCACCACAAGTAACAATTAATATCAATTGAAAAATTATTTGGAAAATTAAATAAAATTTTATGATTTAATTTATCAAAAAAAAATTATTTTTTGTTTATTAAATAATAGCTTTTCACTATTTATTATTATTATTTTATCTCATGTGAAAATTTACGAATTAATTATATCTTTCATCTTGCCAGTCAAAATCTTTATTATTATAAGGCAAGAAATACCAGCTAGATAAAAATAAAATGATATAAAGTAAATGTATATTCAAATTAGAACAATTTATTTATTATTTTTAGCAAATTATTACAAGTAAACTTTTGAATGTTTCTTGTAAATAAATGATACAATATTGGTAACAAATTAGTGATTAAATTAATTAAACTGTAAGTTTTAAAGTTTTTAAAAAACAATGTGGTTTACAATTTCTGAAAACTAATATTAAACAAAAAATATTAATATTACCAGATATGTATATGTTTCATGAAAAAAACATAAGAAAAAACAATAATTATTATACAGTATTTTTTTCGGTAAAATTGAGAGACATGAAAGTTAGTGCTGGGTTAATAACTGTTGCAGGTGAATCATTATTATCATTCATTTTAAAAGAAACCCATACCGTCAATTTTCGTTGACGATCTTCTGTTAATTTAGTAATTTCTTCGACAAGTTCAATAGTTGCTTTTGTATTTTGAATATAGAGAGTTTCTAAATTTGGTAAATTTTTAACAAGTTCAATCACTGAGCTATTAGTGACTTGAATGCAATTTATTATGTCCAGTCTTGACAATTCTTTGTTGAACAAACATTTAATTGACTGATCAGTGATGAATTTATTTTCTATTTTTGTTTCATCTAAACCAAAATATAAACTTTTCAATTGATGTAACTTATCAATTGCAATTAAACCTTTATCCGTTATATTTGAACCACATATATTTAAATTTTTCAAATTTTTAGAATTATTAATAAGATTTATGAAAAATTCATCTGTAAAACCATAATCCAATCTAATTGTTGTAGACTCGAGATTTTTCATACTACTAATGACAGTCAATAAAGCTTCGGTTTCTGGAGATAATACCTGAAAGATAGAAAAATTTATATTATTATTCATTGATAATCGAAAAGAATAAATACTATTTTTTTTTCTTTTTATATTGTATTAGTTTTAAAATTTATATACTTACAGATGAAACAGATGAAACTGGTACTTGATATGGATAACTCAATGGTTCAGGATGACATATAATGACAAGAGTTTTCAAGGTTTCACAAACGTGTTCTAATGACTTGATCAAAGTCATTGGTAAAGTTGAGTTTTCACATTCCCGATAAATTGATAATTCTTCAAGATGACTCATGTTAGAAAAAACATTATCACAATCATTACTTTCCATTTCTTTAAATCTTAATACAAGTTTCGTCAGATTAAAACAATTAGATTTAATCAATGGCATCAGTTGAGAACAAGGATATTCATCTACATGTAGACCTCCATGATAATCATATAAGCGAAGCTCCGTCAAATTATATCCACAGAGATTGATCACATATTTCAAATCAATTTCTTGTCTTTTAAATGATATAACAGTTGCACCATAAAAAATATATGTCGTAAAGCCTGAATCAAGAAAACCATTGTGCCAATCTCTGCAAACTATAAAAGAAATAAAAATTGATATTAATAAATTATTTTGTAATTTTTGTTTTTTCTCTATTTAAAATCACTGTTAATTTGTATTGATTTTTATTACTTACTCATTTGTAGTCTTGGTTGACTTGCAAATAGTGGCTTCATGCGTTTCATGCGTATTTTACGCTGTTCCGAAATCTTTTCGCATTTTTCAGTCATCATTTTTTGAAACTCCTCACAATCAAAATTTGTAGGAATTTCATATTTATTTATTTTTGTTGGTGAGTTGATCTATGAAATAACATTGATTAATTATTTAATTTAATTGATAACCAAAAATTAATGCAAGTAAAAAATGATAATGAAAAAACATTATCAACATTATAACTCAGTACTTACCTCTTCTATTGAAATCGTCTTGAACGTTTCAATCCATTGATCATCAACTGCAACAGTCTCCATATTTGAGGTTATTCTATAAAAAAAAAAAAAAATCAATTAGTTATTTAATTAATAATATGTTATTGATTATTTATTATTATAGTAAATCAATAACAGGTTATAATTTTCATAAACCTCGAATAAATATAATAATTTCAATATGAAAAATAATTGATAAATTGTCAACACTGTACCTTTTTTTTTGACGTTTGTTTATTCTAAGCTAACCAACTTGTTGAACATCAATGCAACCATTCAACCAATGCAGCTGCAGCCTCGCATACCCGACATGGTATCCCCACTCTCAAAAAGACTAAGGATACCTGTTTTTGCCCACCTCAGAGTTGCTAACCCATAGTATGAACAAAATATATATGAAAGAAAAATATTGTAATCCCTGATTCTACTTTTTGCAGTATTACTCGGAGAAATTACTCCGGCATATATAAAGCTATACTATATTTTTTTAACCCTTCTATAATAATTGACTATATTGCTGTATTCTGAATATAAACAAATTGAAATTAATAGAAAAATATTTTTAAAAATCTTATTGATCTTTTATAGATGTTAATTTTCTTTTTGAAAAATAAATACTATTATTAAATTTATTATTTTGTTATAAAAATTCAATTGCCATGATGTAAAATATATGATTATAATTATTATAAAAATATCTAAATAAATTATTTCTTTCTTTTTTTACAAAGATTTTATAGTTTCTAACAAAAGCAACATCTCCATATCAATAGAAAATTTTCTAAAAAATTAATATTAATTTTTAAGTCGTTGCAAAGGTAATAGCATCAGTTATTTAAAATATAGTGTTTGATAAATTTTTCCAACGACCTGATGCATTTCTCAATAGACCGTATGTATATCTTCATAAACAGTTAATTGACTTTTGTCTAATAGCTTGTTCATTTATGATCTCTTGGATAACATATGTGTTTAGTAGTATCGTCAGTAAGACGTAATCTGGGTTTAAAGACGAATAAATAAATAACAATATTTTATATCATTATATTACCTAGTATTAATTTACTATTTTGAAAATATTAATTATAGTAATATACATACCTCGTTTTTTGTTGAAAAAACTGTTGTACTTTATAAAATTTTTTATTCATCATATTACCACAAAAATGACATTTAAAATCAACTTGAATTAATTTATTGAAAAAATTATTTTTTGTCTATTGAATAATAGCTTTTTGCTATTTAATATTAGCAAAGTGAATTTTTACAAAATATTATGTCTCATGAAAAAAATGACAAATTAATTGTATGTTATATTTTTCATCTTGCCACAAAATTGAAAAAAAAAATCTATATCTTTCCATTAATATTATTTTGTTTATCTCTTTGAGATTATTAATATTTATATAATCGATTATAACACAATTAAATTTAATAAGTTTGTTTCAAGAGTATTGAGTTAGAAGTTAGTCGAAATATTTTTTATTATTATGAGGCAAGAAATAACAACTGGATGATAAAATAAATATTAATGTATGAAGTAAATACGTATATTGAAATTGGAACATTGTTTATTATTTTTATTAAGAATTATTACAATAAAACTTTTGAATTTTTCCTGTAAATAAATGATACAATATTGGCAATTAAATTAGTAATTAAATTAATTAAACTGTAAGTTTTAAAGTTCCTAAAAAACAATGTGGTTTACAATTTTTTAAAACTAATATTAAACCAAAAATATTAATATTACCATATGTATATGTTTCATGAACAAAACATAGGAAAATATACAATAATTATTATAAATTATGTTCTTTAATAAATTTATGAGAATGGAAAGTTAGTGCTGGGTTAATGAATGTTGAGAGTGAATCATCATCATTAATTTTAAAAGAAACCCATACTCTTAAATCTACTTTACGGTCTTTTGTTAATTCAGTAATTTCTTCGACAAGTTCAATAGTTGTTTTTGTATTTACAATATAGAGAGTTTGTAAATTTGGTAAATTTTTAACAAGTTCAATGATTGAGCTATTAGTGACTTGAATGCAATTTGTTATGTCCAATCTTGACAATTCTTTGTTGAACAAACATTTAATTGACTGATCAGTGATGAATTTATTTTCTATTTTTGTTGCAATTAAACCAAGTTTAAAATTTTCTAATTGATGTAAGTTATTAACTGCAATTAAGCCTTTATCTGTTATATTTGAAGCACGTACATCTAAATCTTTCAAATTTTTAGAATTATTAACAAGATTTATGAAAAATTCATCTGTAAAACCATAATCCAATTTAATTGTTGCATACTCTAGATTTTTCATATTACTAATGACAGTCATTAAAGCTTCGGTTTCTGGAGATAATACCTGAAAGATAAAAAAATTTATACTATTATTTATTGATAATCAAAAAAATAAATAAATTTTTTTTTTTTATTATGTTGTAATAGTTGTAAAATTTATATACTTACAGAAGAAACCGATGATAATGGTACTTTTTTTGGATCACTAAATCTTTCAGGTTCAGAAACAATGCTCAATCCTTTTAAGGTTTGAGAAACTTGTTCTAATGACTTGATCAAAGTCATTGGTAAAGTTGAGTTTTCACATTGCCAATGAACTGACAATCCTTTAAGATGACTCATGTTAGAAAAAACATTATCAAAATCTTCACTTTTTACTTCTTTAAAAGTTAATGAAAGTAACGTTAGATTTGAACAATTAGATTTAATTAATGGCATTATTTGAGAAGAATGATAACCATATAAACAAAGCTCCGTCAAATTATATCCACAGAGATTAATCAGATATTTTAAATCATCTTCTTTATTTTTAAATGATTCGTCAGTGGTTCCAGGACGAAAAACGTATGTTGTAAAGCCTGAATCGACAAAATCGTTGTTCCAATCTTTGCAAACTATAAAATAAAAAAAAAATTATTATTAATAAATTATTTTGTGGTTTCTTTTCTTTCTTTATATTTAAAATTACTGTTAATTTGTATTGATTTGAATTACTTACTTATTTCAAGTCTTGGTTGACTTGCAAATAGTGGCTTCATGCGCATCATGCGCTTATTAGCCTGTTGTCCAAGTTTTTTATATCCTTCGGTTAACATTTTTTCAAACTCATCAGCATCACAACCTATACGTTCATAAGGTATATCATATCTATTTATTCTGGTTGGTGAGTTGATCTGTGAAATATAACATTAAATAATTATTTAATATAATTAATAACCGAAAATTAGGGCTAACTAAAAAATCATAATGAAAAAATATCATCAACATTATAACTCAGTATTTACCTCTTCTTTTGAAATCGTCTTGAACGTTTCAACCCATTCAGCATCAATTTCAACAGTCTCCATGATTCAGGTTATTCTACAAAAAAAAATAATAATCAATGAATGGTTTAATTATTAATAGATGTTATTAATTATTATAATTATTTCAGTCAATTAATAACAGAATTTTAATAAAAAATAATTGATAATTTGTTAACACTGTACCTTTTTTTTGCACGTGGATAAAATGATGTTCAACTTTACTCAGCTATTTAACTTGTTGGGACGAGTGTAAACTTGTTACGAACAGAGATAACCATGGTTGCAGCTGCAGTCTCGCATGCCCCACATGGCATCCCCACTCTAAAAAATACTATATAGAGATATTTACCTGTTTTTGCACACTTCAGAGTTGCCAACCCATAGTATGTACAAAATCTATATGAAAGAGAAAAATGTTGTTAACCCTGGTTCTAATTTTTGCAGTATTACTCGGAGAAATTACTCCGGAATATGAAACTATACTATATTTTTTACCCTTTTAAATATACCCGTTAACTATACCCGTTTTTTAGTTGTTAATTTTCTTGTTGAAAAATAAATATTTATTTTGAATTCATTATTATGTTATAAAATTCAACTGTCATGATAAAATAATTTTGTATTATAATTATCATATAAATATTTATGTATAACAAATTATTTCTCTTTTTTTTCACAAAGATTTTATAGTTTCTTTCAAAAGCAACTTGTACAATCTCCATATCAATATAATACGTTATTTCTCAATGACCCATTGCTTTCATCTGGATTGAAAAAAAAAAATTAATAAATAACAATATTTTATTATTATTACATGAACTATTTATTTACTATTCTAAAATTATAAATTATATTGATGTACTTATACGTAGCTTTTTGTGGAATGTTGTACTTGTTGAAACGTTTTTTAGCATTTGCTGATTTCAAAATCAAGGTATGGTGCATATGCTGTTTCATATACATCAATAGTTATACTAGCACTGCTCCAACTTGCACCTTCTTAAAATGCGTATATTTTATTCAATTGATAATTGTGTTAATTAATAAAATATTGTATTTAAATATTCTCTAAACTGCCTATCAATTATTGTCCTAGATAAATTGTTCCAGAATGTTGGTCATTGATACTTGATTACATCTAAATTGTTAAAACAAATAATAGTTGTAAAACTTTCTAATTTGTGTTTATTTATTTATTTTTTGTATATTTGTTAGGATGTGTGATATTTAAAAAATAATGATATTCAAAATATCGCTACCTTGTTTTGAATATCGGCGTATCGATATATCGGCTTCTCAAAATAGTCAATATTAAATATCATTGGCAATTTTATTTATTGTTATTATTATTCCTGAAGGTTCATTTATTCTTACATTTATTGTTTTTTATTTTTATTTAATTATAGTTATTTATGTTTTTTTTATTGCATAAAATTTAAACATTTTAAAATTACAAATTAAATTACATATTATATTTTATTATTAGAATATTTTATTATATACATATTATGATATAAATATATTATCATTTTTTTTAAAAAATTAAAAAACAATTAAGATAAAAAAGTTAAAGCAAATTTAAGTTTAAATGCAATCATCAGATGTAAGAGTTAATGATTAAGAAAATCAATTTATTTCAATTAGGTTTGTTAACAACACTGAAATCTATCAATATCTTGACTGTTATCTGAGATTAATATTATATCACTACAAAAATAACAAATAATATTAAATAATATCGCATCTACAAATTACAGATTAAATAAATTTTTTTTTCGAATAACAAATAAATTACCTGGAATTATCATCCATATTAATAACGTCTCCAATAAATCTAAAAAAAAAAATTATTAGAATTGTATTGACAAGGTTGTTGTATGTTAAATACTTTCACAAAAAAAAAAAAAGGATTAAATATATATACTGTAGATGTTTACGATTCATAAAATGGTTTTTTTTTTTATCTTATTTAAATCAATTGTATTCTTTTAGTAGTAGTTAACAAAACAAATGACACTCAAATCAATTATAAATTCCATTTTATCAAGAATCAACAATATCAAAATTATTAGTCTGAAGCTGTATGGCTATTTTAACCGCGATATCCATGAAAATATCGGATACATCGATATATCGGGTCAAAAAATATCGATAACAGTAGGCGATATATATCGATGCTATTGGGTGTTTATTTTTTCCCTATTTATTTTTGTATATTTGTAGTTGATTGCGCAGTCAGCAGAAAGTCAGTTTGCAACAGCGTAGTACATGAGGGGCTGGATCAGCTGAGTTTTAATTCTTATTTTTTAAGAATTATTCGTTCGACACCACTGTTTGCATAATATGCACATGTGTATGATCATGCGCATTGAAGTGAAAAAAAAAAACCCAAAAGAAATGTGCTTTCGAGTGGGAATGAAGTTTGTCACACAGACATTTGCCTTTGTGTGCTGCAATATTTGCACACGTGCTTAAGGTTTCTCATGATCTTTTTCTGCCAGTTTCACTCTATTATTCTGCCTACAGTATCTAGAGTTAAGTTTGGTTAAGTTGTGAAAATACGCAAATACGATTGTGCCAGAAGGAAATTTATTAGTCTATAAAACAAATATTAATTATCACAATCATGTCAGTACTTGCGGGGTCAACCCAGAATTCCTTTAAACTTGTGTCAAAACAAGATTATGTTACTTCTATGGAAAATTGTGAATTTACATATGAATGGACAATTAAAAACGTAAGTTCGTCGGCTAGAGGAAGAATGTCACCAATTTTTTCATCTCATCATATCGATTTTGACGATAAATGGATTTTGAAAATATACTCAGATTTTGATGAACGTGGTACTACATATATATTTGTTGATCTACAGCTTCAATCATTCAATAATACTTCACAATTACAAACAAAATGTAAAATATTAGTTGATGATAAAAATGAAATGACTCAAGAAAAGAATTTCAGTATATTTCCAGAAAAAATGTCATGGGATATTTCCCAATCAATCTTCTTAGGGGCACACCGTTGTTCGATGTATGCACTAAAAGGTTCACATAAAGTTCGTTGTACAATAACAATGTCAAAAAAACAAACAAATAAAATTATGGTAATTCCAAAAAATATTGCAACTCAACAACTGAGTGTCGACTGGAAAAAACTTTTGTTAAGTGAAAAATCAGCTGATGTTACCATTCAAGCAGGTCAAAAATCATTTCGTGCAATCAAAGGCATTCTTGGAGCACGCAGTCCTGTTTTTGCTGCAATGTTTGATCATGAACAATTAAAAGAAAATAAAAAAAATGAAGTTGTCATTGAAGATATTGAAGAAGATATTTTTGAAGAATTTTTACATTATATTTATACTGGTGAATCACCAAATAGTGACAAAATGGCAATGGAACTGCTTGCTGTTGCTGAAAAATATCAGGTTAATTGTCTTAAAAATATTTGTGTAGAAGTACTATGCAAAACGATAGATTTTGAGAATGTTGCAAGTATGATTATTCTTTATGATAAATATAATCTTGAAAAATTAAATAAAAAATGTTTAGAGTTTATGAAAGAAAATTTACAAGCTATTTTGATGAATAAAACGTTTCAAATTTACCAAAAAAAATATCCTGAAGTTTTCGTACGTATTCTTCAGGAGTTGTTGTTGTCAGCAACATTCAGTTAATTACAGTTTTGTAAGCCATAAAATGAAAAACAGTTTGTTGAAAATAAAAAAAGATTTATGTATTTTATATCAACATTTGAAAATGACTTACTTAATTTTGTTCAAAACCACTATATTATAATAAAAACAAATATAAAATAAATTTTCATTTCTCTTATTATTTCAAAAACCTTATTATCCCTTTTTTTGTTTGTTTTATTATATTCATTATTACTTTGTTTTTTGTATAAATACAATCAAAGGAGAAAAACTTTTGATCGCATCATCTGAAAATTCTTAAATTATATGTTAAATTTGAGTTAATTTTTGTGATGCAATATTTTCTGCATTAATATAAATATACACGTAGCATATATTTATAGACATGAAGCAACACTTTCATGATAAATTTATGTTTTTTACAAAGATCATGTTTTTTTTTATGCAACACATGTATAACTTCAATATCAATGCAGACAGTTCACTAGAAAAATAAAAGTATTATTAATTTTAATGGTGTTTAAAAAGTTAGCACCAAATTTTTGAAATACATATAAGTAATTGACGTATGTGTATTTCCATTTTATAGATACCGTATTTCATGATAAAAAATTTCATTAATCACATGATATGAATTTTTATTATCAAAACGAAAGTATTTATCTTAAATTAAAAACTTATTTTTGAAAAAAATGTTTATCTTTAGTTAAGATAAATTTTTATCAATAGACTATATTTTTTATCATTATAAGGCAATAAATGACAACTAGATAAAAGAAAAATCGTAAAGAAAGTTCATTGAAATCACAACATTATTTATTCTTTTTATTAAATCATATGACAATCAAATTTTTGATGAAAGTTTTATAATTAAATAAATTAACTTAATAATTATTGATGTTACAATAAACATGTATGACAAAACAAAAAAAAAACAAAGAAAATTTGAAATTGTTTTTTCAATTTAAAAAAATTATGATATTGCCTATAAATTTCAATTGATGTTGAGAAAATATAAAATAAATCTTAGGCACACCGTTGTTCGATGTATGTAAAAATTCACATAAAGTTCGTTGTACAATAACAATTTCAAACACTGAAACACATGAAAATTCATATATTCCATGCAACTTTTTTTCTTATTTTACACGTGTTTTACGCAGTGAAAAATCAGCTGATGTTACCATTCAAGCAGGTAAAATCATTTGCAATCAAAGGCCTGACACGTTTGTGCACAAGGCTCAATGTTTGTGTCTAGTTTGTGAAGAAATTAAAAAAATGAAGTTGTTGAAGATGATTGAAGATATTTTTGAAGAATTTTTACATTATAATACTGGTGCCCAATTGTGCCTAAAAGTTGGAACTGCAAGCTTTGCTGAAAAATATCAAATTGTCTAAATAAATATATGGTTGTATCTATTACTATGCAAAACGATAGATTTTGAGAATGTTATTTTTTATTCTTTAATAAATATAAACGAAATAATTAAATAAAATTTAGAGTTTGATGAAATTTAAATTTCAAAATTTTTATATAAATAAATTCAATTGAGAAAAAATATCCAAGTTTTCGTACGTATTCTTCACAATGGTCAGCAACATTCAGTTAATTACATTTGTAAGCCATAAAATGGAAAAATTTTATATAAAAAAATTACTAGAATTTTTTTAGTTAAATATATGCATTTGTCAAGACTTACTTAATTTTGTTGAAACAATGGGCAACAAATTAAAACAATTCTCTATATTATTTCAAAAACCTTAAAATCATTTTTTTTTGTTTTGTGTTTAGCATGGATTAACAAGGTTTTTGTATAAATACAATCTGGAAAAACAAGCTTGACAATCTGAAAATTTTAATCTATATGTTAAATTTGAATTAATTTTTGACACAGGCTTGGTACAAGCATGAACTAATGTGTCTTGCGCAATGACTGTAAATACAGGTTTACATGAGCTTGAATTTTTAACCTTGTGTTCACTTGGAATTAACGATTATTACAGGCTTGTTACAAGCCTGGAAAAATACCAAGTCTTGTGCAATGACTGTAAATACAGGTTGATACCAATTTTGAAATTTTAACCTTGTGTAAGGCTTGAATTACTGATTGACATTAGAATTTCATAAGCCTGATAGAATTCTTGTGCAATGACTGTAAATACAACTTTATACGAGCTTAAATTTAACCTTGTGTAAAGCTTATCATTAACTATTTTTACAGGCTTGGTACGAGCCTGAATAAGAAAAGTCTAAAGAATATTCTTAAATACAAGCATTGACACAATTTTGGAATTTAAATCATATGAAATTCCAAATTAACGATTGTTTTATAATTTATACAAAACTTAATAACAAGTATTGTGCAATAAACTGTAAAAACAAACTTGAAAATGAATTTGGAATTTTCAAAATTGTGTGAGGCTTGGAAATAACAATCGATTACAGGTTTGGTATTCAAAATAAATTAACAAGTCTTGTTCAATGACTGAGTATAAAAATGTGCCAAGCTAGGCACATAATTTTCCACCAATAACACTAGGAAACACAAGTTTTTACTTATTTTACACGTGTTTACATTGACATGATCACTGCATCTATATGTGTTTTTTTTTCTTCGCAACAACCAAACACAAAGGTATAATTAACCTTGAAGAAATAATAATTTTTAATGGAAAAAAGTAAAATATAATTAACCAGACGTGATCAAAAGCTATTGTTTTATAAATTTTTTATGTTTTGAAGTTAGTAAGGGTGTTTGTACGAAATGTCGAGGAATCGCACAAAAAAAAAAACCACGACTTTGAAAACATGATTATTTTCATTTGAAGAAATAGAAATATGTTTATTTCCATATTAGAGATACAATATTTCATGATAGAAAATGTTAATAATCACATGATATTAATTTTTATTATAAAAACAAAAGTATTTATCTAAAATTAAAAACTCATTTTTGAAAAAAATGTTTATCTTTATTTATGTTAATAATTTAGTTCGTTTATTTGAGATAATTATTATTGAAATTAAATTAATGCATTTTTGTTATGATTTTAAAGGCAGTAATAATCCCATTGATAGAAAACTGCAAACGATTTAATACTTCTTGTGGTAGTAATGGTGATGTAATACGAAACACAAAAATACCATTTGTTCCGTTGAGACGTTCTGAAACCTCCGTGCCATTTTGATATATTCCTCCTTCAACTATGATACGGGTGCTGAAAATACACCTAAAAAAATTATTAAATTCTCAATAAATATTTCTCGATAAATATTATAATTATAAGAAAAAAATAAAACAAAAAGTATACTTACAAATAACGCATATGAAAAATACAACATGTCCAAAGTAAAACTTGATACCCCTAATTACTCCCTTGATTTTACGAATAAAAATTATAAAAAACAGAAAATAAATAGTAAATTTTTGATCGGCGGCAAGTAGTCGAGCGGAATTATATTAAAAGCTTAGACCAAATGTACACTTGTATCTATACATCTGGTCTAAGTATTGTATGTTGTATCAATGCAAATTTAATTGATCCGGAACGCACTTGTGTTGCTGTTGATTTTATTATGGAATATTTCTTATTGATACGAATGGATAATTTACTAAGTGACCATAATGGTGATTAAAAAGAACAAAAAAAATTCATAATTGTTGGACTTATTGATAAATCTGTGGAATTACCTTCAGTTTTGAATGAGAAACGAAAAGTATATGCAAATAATATATCAACGAATAAAATTAATTTTCATTTAGAAAATCTAAATTAGTGTTTTTTAAATTTTATCAACATTTTACGATAATAATTACTTAATTTTTTTCTAAGCTGCTGTTGTAAAAACAATAACAAACTATTGAAAGATAAATTTTTATCAATAGAATATTTTTTATTATCATAAAGCAATAAATGACAAGTAGGTGAAAATAAATTCGTGAAGAAAATTCATGGAAATCACAACATTATTTATTCATTTTATTAAACTATTACAATCAAACTTTTTGAATAATATTTTCAAATAAATAATACAATATTAAAATTAAATTAGTAATTGAATTAATTAAACTGTATATTTGAAAGATTTCAAAAAACAATGCGTTAATTATTTACAAATTTTTAAAACCAATTAATAGACTTACTTTTTTAAAAACCTGATTATTCGTTTTTAGTTTTTTTGTTATAAAATTTAACTGTCGAGTATTCATGATAATATTTACAATTTATAACAATAATTATAAATACAAATTTTAAAATATAAAAACTTGTAATTATCTACAAATTATCTTTCAAGTATATCAATTTCTCCACGTGTCATATGCATTCTCGCATTACATTTTGAGTTTTAAAGTATAGTATTTATAATTTTTCAAAACTAATATTAAACTAAAAATATTAATATTATCACAATATATATGTATATGTTTCATAAAAAAACATAGGTGAAAACAATATTTATTTTAGAGTATCGTAATCTTTCGCTGAATAGAAGAACTTTACTGCTCGGTTAACTTCGAAGTAGGACCAATAGTCATGAATTCTAAAAGACACAAAAACTATTAAATTTTGTCTACGGTATTTTGTAAGTTGAGCAATTTCATCCACAACTTCAGTAGTTGCTTTTGTATTTTCAATATGGAGAAATCGTAATTTTGGTAAATTTTTAATAATTTCAATGACTGAGCTATTAGTGACTCTACAGCAATGTGATATGTCCAAAATTTCTAGTGTTTTGTTAGACAAACATTGAATTGACCGATCAGTAATGACTTCATTTATTATATTTGTCTTATTTAAACCGAGAAAGAAATATTTTAGTTTTGGCAAGTTATTAACTGCAACTAAACCTTTATTCGTTATTTTTGAACTACGTACATTTAAATATACCAAATTTTTACAATTATTGGTAAGTTTTATAAAAAATTCATCGGTAAAACCATAATCCAATTTAATTGTTGCAAACTCAAGGTTTTTCATGGTACTAATGACAGTCATTAAATCTTCAGCTTTTGGAGGTAATGTCTGAAAAATGAATAATTTATTATTAATTATTGAAAACAAATATAAAAAAAAAAAAAAATAGGTCATATTTTTTTTTGTTTTTAATTGTAATAGTTGTAAAATTTATATACTTACACAAGCTTCGAATGTAATTGGTTTGTCATAAGGATGAACTCTTTCACCTTCGCACACAATGAAAAAAGTTTTTAAGGTTTCACGAACTTGTTCTAATGACTTGGTCAAAGTCATTGGTACAGTGTCGAATATATCCTGCCAAAGAATTATCAACTTTTCAAGACGACTCATGTTAGAAAAAACATCAGCTAAATCGTCATCGCTCGCTGTGCCTTTAAATCTTACGGTTAAACTCGTTAAATTTGGGCAATGATTTCTCACCATTTGCATCATTCGCGAATCAGGATAATAATATAGACCAAGACTCGAGAAAATACATCCACATAGATTAATTAGATACTTAAAATCGTCTTCTTTCTTTGCCATTGTTCTAGGTACGATTGGTCCAGGAAAAATATATGTCGTAAAGCCAGAATCGACAAAATTATTGTCCCAATCTTTGCATACTGAAAAAATAAAATTTATTATTAATTTTTTTTTTTTTTTTTTTCGAATTAAAAATTGTATTATTAAGGTATTATCCGAGGTTCAAGAACCCATCACTATTTTTTTTATCGTTATTTTAAATCCGTAAAACCCATCAATTATAGTGTTTAAAAAAATACTCATTCTTGTTGAAAAATCATGCATATTTCTTTACGCACTGTATTGGCGAATAATGACGCCCATATCACAAACCTCGTGTCAAAAAATATTTTATATAACTCGTATGTGAAAAAGGTGATCTTCCTTGACTTTGAAAGTGTCATACTCGTCACAAGCTCGCCTTTGGCTAGTTTCCAATTCCTGTTGACTCGTATTAACACCTTCAAAATCGTGCAAGAATCGCCTACTTCACATACCAGTCATATAATGTACTATTTACATGATGTTTTTCCTATTGTAAAAACAAAATATTTTAGGTCTGAGAATTGTTATTCAACTGAAGAATTGGTCTTTTTTCTCCTCTACAGATTGATCGTTTTTCGGGATTCACAAACTTTTCGGGTAACACCTTAATTTGTATTAATTATTATTACTTACTTTTTTTGAGCCTTGGTTGAGTAGCGAATAGTGGTTCCATGCGCTTCATGCGCCTTTCACGCTGTTCTAGAAATTTTTCTTCAATTTCACTCAATATTTTCTTAGCTTTTTCTTTATTTCGATGCTCACTTGTAACTTTATAGTTTTCTCTGGTCCATCTGACACGTGGAATATCACAACTATTCTGATTGGTTGATCTGACATATGGAAGATCAGCTTTCTCAATTTTTGTTGGTGACTCGATCTATAAAAAAAACATTAATTATTTATTTGATTTAATTATTAACCGAAATTACGGCAATTTGAAGTTTACAATGAACAAACATTATAAATATTATTTACTCGGTCTTACCTCTTCCTTTGAGATCAACGTGAGTGTTGCAATCCATTGAGTATCCATTGCAATAGATTCTATATTTAGTGTTCAGATCTATGAATATAAAAAAAATCACTGGGTTATTCAATCGATAATATATTATTTCATTCAATTGATAGTTAAGCTCATTAAATTTTCAAAAACCTCAAATATATATGAATATCTTAATGGAAAATAATTAATAAATTGTTCGGACCATACCTTTTTTTTGTGTGCGTAGTTAAAATGATGTTTGACTTGAGTAGGATCACTAACTTGTTCGAACTTTTTTGAATAGCACATGCACGGTTGAGCGACTAGCACGAATTAACGCAGCCGCAGTCCAATTCACAGGGCATTACAATTTAGGGCTTTTTTTTACCACTCACGGCGCTTGTGAAGCTTTTGTATGTAAAATCTATATAAAAAAAATTTTTACAAGCGCCATCAGCGGCAAAAAAAAGCCCTAAATTGTAAAAAATTTGCCCGGTGAATTGGACTGCCGATGCAACTGCAGCATCTTATGTGCCCCTCAGCGTCATCACTAGAGATGGCGCGACGACGAAAGATTAGAGCGACAGTTTTCATGTAAACCATGAACAAGTATTATTATGATGAAACCAAGAAAAGAACCCGGCAACAGCTCTGCAAAACAGTCTTAAAAAGTACGTAATGCTGTTTTTTCTCTCGAAACTGTTACCAAGTTCTTTTCTGGTTGTTATAATAACTTCATCAAGCTAAATTATATCTCTGCAAGGATGGGCATGTATAAAACATAGTTTCAAACATTTTTAATTTTATCCATTTGTATAAAACATCTTCCTCTAGCGGTAATACTTGAAACTATCATCAAAAGTAACCAAAATGAATTACAATCCCGAAAAAAAGCTCAGGAATGGATGTGAAATATTTAGGACAAGCAGTAGCTAAGGAAAAAATGGAGCTAAGAAAAAGATGTAGCTTAGGAATTGATGTTGCTTACCATATAATTTTTTCGGCAACATTAATTTCTTACCTAAATATTTTCCTCAGCTACTGCTTTTCCTTGAACATTTTGTTTTTTTTCAAATAAATTACATGTAATTTATTTATTGAATTAATAAAAATCCCAAGGACAAGCAGTAGCTAAGGAAAAGATGTAGCTAAAAAAAATTATACGGTAAAAATTTCAGCTACTAAGAGATCACGTGGGTTTTATCCGTTTTATCCTGTTTTAAACGTTTGAAACGTTTCATCCATGGATAATTGTAAACAACTCAAAATTTCACAGAATGCCCATCCCTGTATCTCTGTTCATGGTTTACATGAAAACTGTCGCTCCGCTCTTTTGGTCGGGTAAGCCATGTGATGGAACCGGCCAAAAAACCAGGCGACAGTTGCTGTGTTTTCTCTTGAAACCGTCGCCGAGTTCTTTGCCTGGTTTTATAATACTTGTTTTTGCGCACCTTAGAGTTGCCAACTCACAGATTGCACAAAAAAAAAAAATTATTAACGGACGACCTTTTGTCTTTTATCAATTGGAAATCGAAAATTTCTAAAACTCCGGTGGGAGCCGGAAGTTAATTATCATATACATATGTCTAAAATTAAACAATTAAATTCTTAACCTTATAATTATTTATGATAAAAAAGATAATGCTTTTACTGTCAATAAAAGTGCCGCCATCTGTCATTCAGTTTTTACGCTGATATGCCTTTGTATGGGGAACACTAGAGATTAAAGGAAAATCACTAAAATTCTGTGACGCTACCTGCCGCTCAATTTCGACAACTATTAAAAAACTTATCAAATAACCACTATCGCAATTGTTTAAATCTTTATATTAATTAATTAACTAATTAATGAAAAGAGCTCGTACTACCGTCAAAAAATTCATTGAAACATTTTCTACAAGTTACATAAATAAAAATGGTCAAGAAATTACTCTTTTGTGGTTTATTTCATTGTATAAAGCACTTACTCGGTTTTTTTTTATAAACGATTGCTGATTATAATTTATAAGTAAACTAATTGTTCAAAAAATTCCGAGTATAGCCTTGGTTGTCGATTTTTGCATGAAAAATCTATTAAAACTAAGAAAAAACATCTTAGTTGATTTTTTAAAAAGTTGTGTAAGGTATAAAAAACACAGATATTGGTTTTTGTTAAATAAATCAACGAATATAACAAATAAAAAAAAAATGACCTTAAATAATATTGATTTCGTTTCGTACTTTCTTCTGTCAAATTTTCGCATCCATGATTTTGGCTTAGTTTTCTTAACATTTCCCTTTGAATATTTTTTTCAAATTTTCTTTTGTCATTTATAGTGTCATTATTCATCTCAATAATTTTATTTTTATCAGAGGCTGTGGCTTTTACCAAAATCTTTCATTTAAGCCTAATATGAACAGTCTATCTTAATTATTATAGAAACTATGAGCGGGATTCTTAAAAAGTGTACAGAAAGCAATATACTATGGTGGGGCGCTTCGCGCCTATCCCACCTCCGTAATATAATGTAATACCTAGTCGAATTTCTCTGGCATATTATATAAAATTATCCTATTTTTTTACGCTTTCACAGGGATAAGCATATAGTGAGTATGAGTTTTTGAGTTTTTTAAAATTATCTATGTATAAAACGTTCAAAATTTTTAAAGCAGATAAAACCCACATGGTCTCCCAGGAGCTCAAATTTTTACTATATAATTTTTTCAGTTAACTGCTCATCATAAAGTTTTATTCGTCAAGAAGTTGATTGCTTTGCGTCAAAACGCAAGATGTAAATTGTTTTGAAATTGGTATGAATGATTGTACGAAATGTCGAGAAATCGAACAAAATAAAAACCAAGATTTACAAACCTAAAACAATAAAAAAAAAAAAAAGATGTTTGTTTTCTTTTTACATGAAGAAAAATTATTTTATAATAAAAAATAGTTACAATTATAATGTTATATATTACTATCATAATTATTGATAATTATCAAAGACTCAAAGTATACAATATATCGATTGTTTGCATATATTTTTAGATTAATCCAATAATTTGTAGAAAAGAGTCATGGCGGTCTACAAGGAGGGTAATCTCCTATGCATGGAGGTGAATACCACCTCTATGCTCCTATGTTGAGGCATAGGCTGTTGGTGAAGCCAAAAAGACTAGTAATAGAAGCTCATCGAATGGAGCAAGTCAGTACCTTTTTTTGCCGATGGTGTGATTTTGCTACAACAGTTCCATGGTCACATGTTATTTTTGTTTATATTTTTTTTTTTTTTTGGCACTCTCATGAATACATGACAATGTTACAAATCAAAGTATATGGTCATAAAAAAATTAAAACTACCGGTGTTTACACTTAAGGAGGTTATGTAGAAATTACTCTTTTTTTTTTTAAATATAACCTCCTTAATTTTTTTTTTCTTTTATTTAGTTTGAATGAATCATTACATTATTTTGCTACTTACAATAATTCATACAGAATTGAGTATTGAAAAAATATCGTCCACAAATTACTGCTAAATTTGGTGGTAAAAAAATACTTGTAAAAAATATAACAGATGGTACAATTAAATTGTCTGGAAATAACGTTGAATTATTTATTGCAAATGCAATAAAATTTTATTTAGCTGCCAATAAATTGAAATATTCTGTTAATTTTTATTCAAGTCAAATTATTCAGTGGATGGATTTTGCTGATAATTAATTATTGCCATTAATTTGTGCTAGCTTTAATAAAACCAATAAAAAAACAACAAAGTGAAATGAGTTGGCTAACAAGAATTCGCTTGATACGATCAAATTGCTAAACAATATTTAAATCAAACTTATTTCGTTGGTGAGAAAATGACATTTGCTGATGTAGCTATTTTTACAACAATGATAACAATTTACAAACTATCACTTGATTCATTTGACAGAAAAAAAATATACAATCTTTCAAGATGGTTTGTGACTCTTGTTAATCAATCAGAAATTCATTCAATTATTGAAAATTTTAATTTCATGCAAATGAAACTATGTCTCAATTATACTTTTGTATAAATTTCAATATTTTCAAAATGATAAATAATATAAATTTTTAAATCATTATTTGGTAAATTTGCTATTTTATCATTTTTCTTTCAATTCAATATCATAACTGACTCGAATTTCTTGCAATAACTTTTTACTATTATTATCCATTTTTGCTGATATATTAGAATGCCAACTTTTTCCTTTAAATTTTATAAGTTTTCCTGCAACAATAAATTATTCTTGTAATTGAAAATAACTTCTGCTCCAGGAAGGTCCATTTTATTTGCAATAATTAATGATGGTCTTTCATTTAATGCTAGGCTAAGCTGTTGAATTTCATTTTTTAATAAACTCAATTGTTCCTATGGTTCATCTACACTTGCATCTAAAATAAATAAGCATATCTTTCAGCAGGTTTAAAAAATGTTATTTCAAGACCACGATTTTTGTGTGAATCCTCAATAAGACCAGGAAGATCAGCAACTATAAAAATACCATCAAGTACATATGAAAATGAATTATTAAAATATTTAAATAATATATATTTTATTTACCAGCAATTTGTTCATTATCATCATACAAAACCATTTTTAAATAAGGTTTAAGAGTTGTAAATGGATAACAAGCAATTTTTAGTCTTTCTCGTGTGATTGATCTTAGTAGTGTACTTTTCCAGCATTTGGTAGACCAATTTATTGACAATAAAATTAATTAATTTATAAAAAAAAACTTAGTTTCCATTAAGGCAATAATATTTCAACTTACTGATTTGTTCTTCATCCAAATCAGCCAAGACATTACCATCAATGTCTCTTACAATTGTACTCACTAGTACTTTAATAACAGCATCATTTTCATTTTTACCAAAACAATCTTTGTTCTGTCCAGCTATACAATCTTCAGCTTTTATTAAATTCATTACTGAGATCAGTAATATTTTTTAATACCTTTAAATATGAAAATGTTTTTTTATACATATTTTTTAACTTGTAAATTATAACTTTTAAATTGTAACTTATTTATACCTCAAAAATAACATAATCACCATCTGGTCCAGCTTTGACATTTATAAAAAGTTGAAGAAAACTTATCATACCATCACCACTTTTTCCACTACATACTCGAGCCGGAAACAATGATAATTTTTGTTTTATTTATTATAAAACTTGTATGTTTATTTTTTTTATTGTTGAGATTTTTTATTATTATTACAAACCATTGTTTTTTAAATAATCAGTATTTTCAATCACAGTATTATTTATTGGTGATGTTTCATACATGTAGACTAGACTTCATAATAGAAAAAATATAAATATCATTTTTATTTCCCTCTAATATTTGACAGTTAAAAACAATACATTTTTGTACAATTTTTCCTGCAAAAAAAAAAAAACAGTGGTGATAATAAAATAATGTTAAATATATAGTTATAACTGTAATTATTAATAGTTTAATTAATTTATTATATTATGATCATAGTTTAAATCGTCACATTAATTATTAAATAATTATTTTTTGACTTGTCACATTATTACCACTGATTATCATATATCATGAAAAAATATAAACAAAAATAACATGTGACCATGGAACTGTTGTAGCAAAAGCGTCATTACCGGCAAAAAAACGTACTGACTTGCTCCATTCCCTCCTTGAAGACCTCCATGTAAAGAGTCTATCGCAGTCTATCGGACTATCGAATGTGCTCTCATCGGCCATGTAGTTTCCACGTTTTCATTGCCCATCAGTTTGGCGTTTGCATTGAGTTGCAATCTGCATCAGTCTGCATAGTTAACCTATTGCTACCATTTTGCTAACAAAAAATTTATTAGCTTCAAAACCGTTTATAAATAATTTACATAATCATGTCAGTGATAAGTAGACCTACTCAGGATTCCGTTAAACTTTTAATGTCAAACCGTGATTATGTTACTGGTATAGAAACTTGTGAATTTACATATGAATGGACAATTAAAAACTTCAGTCCGTGGACCAGTGGAAAAATTATATCACCAAGTTTTTCATCTAATTATTCTGATTTTGACGATGAATGGATTTTGGAAATAAATCCAAATAAAGCAACCGATTCAGATAACGAATCTGAATTTGATTCTCACTGCAGTTGTAAGCCTGAGTCTGACGATTGTAAAACTGATACTCACTGTTGTAGTGCTAAATCTGACGATTCTAAATCAGTTGACAGATATGTGTCGGTGGAGCTAGAACTTGAATCATTCAATCCATTCAATAGTCTTCTACAATTACAAGCAAAGTGTGAAATATTAATGAATAATAGAAAAGTAGAAACTAAAGAATGCAAATTCGGTAAATTTCTAGGAAAAATTTCATATAAAAAATATATAAATAATAGATCAGTCTTGTTAGAACCATTGAATGGATATTTACAAAATGATGAACTTCAATTTTTTTTAAAAATAAAAATGTCAAAAAAACAAACAAATTATTCTGATGTAATTTCAACAAATATTGCAACTCAACAACTGAGTTTCGACTGGAAACAACTTTTGTTAAGTGAAAAATCAGCAGATGTTACTATTCATGTAGGTAAAAAATCATTTCGTGCAATCAAATGCATTCTTGGAGCACGCAGTCCTGTTTTTGCTGCAATGTTCGAACATGAAGAATTCAAAAAAAATGAAACCAATGAAGTTGTCATTGAAGATATTGATGAAGATGTTTTTGAAGAATTTTTACATTATATTTATACTGGAGAAACATCAAATGTTGCCAAAATGCCAATGAAACTACTTGTTGCTGCTGACAAATATCAGGTGGCTTGTCTTAAAAAAATTTGTGAAGAATCAATTTGTGAAACGATAAATCTCGATAATGTTGCAAGTATACTTATTAGTTCTGATAAATATAATCTCAAAAAATTGAATAAAAAATGTTTAGAATTTATGAAAAAAAATTTACAAGCTGTTATGTCAAATAAAATATTTCAAGTTTACAAAAAAAAATATCCTGAAATTTTTGTAGGTGTTCTTGAGCATTTGCTGTTGTCATAAAATAAAAAATATTCTTCGGCCCTTTGTTTAAAAAAAAAAAAAAAAAAAACTTTCAGTCTTATATATACATTTTATCATCGTTTCAAAAGAACTTGCGTAATTTCTATATGCAAAACCCATTGTATCAAAAGGAAAAATAAATGTTGAAAAATAAATTTTTATCAAGACCATTTTTTTTTTACAAACCTTATTCCTTGTTTTTATTTGGTAAGTTTATTATTTTTTTTTTTTTAAATTCAACTGTCCTGTATTCATGATAATATTTAAATTATATTATAAATATATGTGTCAATAATAATAATAATAATAATATATTTATCATATATACAAATTTAACATAAAAAAAAAAGTTGTAATTATATTGAAATTCAAGTATATCAAGTTTTTCAGGTGTCACATGATATTATTTACATTTCAAAAAATGTTTTTATAATGTCAGCAATTGGTTGTGGTCGTTTGTAGAGATCAATTGGTGGATCTTCCAATTGAGCATGTTTATCACGCAATTCTTTCCATGTATTTAATATATCAGTGTATTCCAAATATTTATCAGTCTCATCGAGTTCACTGTAAACATGAAGTAATCCAAGATAATCATACTCAAGACCCCTATAGCTCTTTCCAAACAACTTGAGATCTAGAAAATTATTGTTAACATTTAACATGTGGAAAATTTATTTATGATTTTTATTTTTTAATAATTTTTTATTCTTACTTATTGCGATGCTACGATGATAAAGTTTTTCAGCATCTCGATGTCTAGCCATGTCAAAACTATAAAGTGATGCAAGATGACCAATACTCATACTAACTTCGTAATGCTCAGAACCAAGAAGTTCTTCTTTAATGCTAATTGCCTTGAGAATCATAAATTCAGCATCCTTTAAAAATATAATAAATAGAAAATATAAATTTGTCTTTTATTAAAATATATTTAATTAAATATTATTTAATAGATACCTTGAATCTTCTCATACTTTGATAAAGTCTTCCTAAATCACCATTATGTTTAGCTGTTTGTACATTATATTGACCAAATGCTTTTTGTGCTAATTTTAATGCTGATACATGTAAAGATTTACATTTATGTAATAATTGTTCAGATGTTGCATTATCAAGTGCAATTTCTTCAAGTATAAGTGCTTGTACACGTTTTGCACTAGCCAACATAAGATGTTCTGATGGTAATAATTTTTCCATTATTTCAATGGCTCTTTCAGCATGTTCATTTGCTGGTGTAAATTTACGAGAACTATAATTTTGTGAATATAATGCATATGCTAAATCTCTATGTGCAATTGCAACATGTAAATTTGTTTTACCAAATATTTTTTTTCTAATATCAAGTGCTGTTTGATATACAGATACACTATTTTTAATACTATCATAATTTAATAAATAAAAACCATAATCAATTAATACATCACAATATTTTGGATGCTCAGTACCAAATATTTCACGTGATAAATAAACAGCTTGTTTTATTAATAAACCAGCTTTTTTAAATTCACGTTTAACAACACATGATTTTGCTGCTTGTCTTAATACATCAATTATTATTATTGCTGGTAAATTATTTTTTAATTCTGTTAATGCTAATATACTCCATTTATATGCATCATCATATTCACTTCTTATGAAAAATAACACACTAAATTCTGAATATAATGCAGCATGACTACAATCTTTGTATAATACATTTACCAATTTTTTAGCTGTATCTAATGCTAATATATGTGTTTCGGCAGCACCATAGAATGAACAATATGCTGCTTGTGAATGTAATAATTTATGACAACAATCTAATATACGACACCAATTATCTGTACTATCATCATCAATTAAACATAAATTACGACATTCAATTAAGACTTTTTCACTTTCTAAATACCATCCAGCATCACTCAAAAAACAACCAAGTTTTAAGCCCAAATTTATTGTATTTTTTTGTAAATGTGGCTTTTTTCTAACTTCTAAACAGCATGCACTGTAACTTATTGATAACTCATTACCAATTTTTGTTCCATGATCCATTAGTGTTTGAAATATTTGTAATAAATGTATTCTTTGATTGCTTACTTTTAACATTCTTGTAAATTTTTCTAAATCACTCAATTCACCACCAAGAAGACATAATCTTCGTTCCTTAAAAAGCTGTTTAAAACAGAAAAAAAAACAATATTTAATTAATTGAAAGCAATAACAATGACAGTTTAATTATTATTATTTTTAATATGAATAAAATTGTTATCAAGTGATAACATTCATCATGTATAAAAAACTGAAAATAAAAAAAAATTTTTAATCCAATAATCCTTGATGACAAACAGCTATAAAATTTTATGTTTCAATTGAAAAAAAGCAGTGAATTTTTTTGTTTTTTTTTTTTTGGAGCAATTATGAGTAGTGATTTTGAATTTAAAAATAAAATTATATTCAATACCTGATAATAGATGTCAAAAAAAACACTGTCTGGTAAATAAGTCAAATTTTTTTTATGACTATTAAATTTTTTAGCAACTGCTGAAACACTTAATTGATAAAGACTTTTTGTTGTATTTGGCCGTGTATCATATCTTTCGGCCATTTTAAGGATGACCCTTTTTGGTAACAACAATTAAATAATTATGTTGTATTCCAAATAAATATAATAACTAATTTTAAATGAGTTATTTTATTACAATTTATCTAGAACTTTTTATTTATTAAAGAACTATAATTTTATAGAGTTGTACATGGCCTTATAATTATTGGTAATTTTATAAACGTGTCCAAGTAACTTTGTCAAGAGTCTAACTGACTGGCATAGTGATTCAGGCGTATTTATATAAGCAGTGAAATTTGGAAAAAGATAAGCACATGACTTGTCATTAGAAAAGACACGTCAGTGTTAGGAGTATTATTAGGATGGGTTTGACGATTTTGCCTGTGGGGATGGAATTTCCAACGCTTCGTCACTCATTTTGTAAAGTTGTTGATAACAATATTAAAAACATGATAAGGTTTATTTTTAGTCAGCTAAAATGGTTTGTTGTTAAGTTACTTGAATTATTATAAATTGAATTATTATAAATAGTACTTGAGTTATTATAAATATAAATTATTTTTTTGTTTTTTTTTTTAATTAAATATTGGTTTTTTTAAATAGAAAATGGAAAAGTTGGTGTTGCTAGAAAAAATTCTAGAATATTTTCAAGTAACTTAACAACAACGCATTTTAGCTGACTAAAAATAAACCTTATCATGTTTTTAATATTGTTATCAACAACTTTACAAAATGAGTGACGATGCGTTGGAAATTTCATCCCCACAGGCAAAATCGTCAAACCATGATGTGTTATATATCCCAATGGCGTGCTTCTGATAAATAATAAGATCCTAATATTTTTTCCATTATACTAGTTTATTTTGTCCTTTTATAACTTTTACTATTGCATTTATTTTAAAGCTTATTAAAATATCAATTTGGTGTTTTTTTTAATTATATTGGAAACTTATCCTCTGTCATCTCTGGAAAAATTGAAAATTGGAAACTTTTATTTAAAATAAATAAAAAAAATAAAATAAAATAAACATAGTATATATACAGATAAGGTTGTTGGAATAATGATTTTATTTCATTTAGACTAAACAAGAAGGAATTCCTTATCGATGAACAATTATTATTTTATGAATTATTTAAATAATAATGTGTTTGTGTTGTTTATGATAATTGGTACTCACTCATAACAACAAAAATGAGACAAGAATTTCTAAATTTATATAATTTTACATGTAAACGTGATGCATGTTGTGGTAATCGGATTATTTTCGTTAAAAAAAATATTGATAATAAGTTATTATTAATAACAATACCCACGAAAAGATATGTTAAATATAAGACACTTTTAAATAAAAAATTTTATGGACTTTACTTTTATTTTGTGTAATGATGATGTTTTTAATTTATCAATTATTTAAGTATACCTATAAATAAAAACAACAATAACAACATTGTACATTTGCTCAATAAAGTTGGTGTTTTTATTATTTTTAATTCAAACAATTGCTATAATAATTTTCATTAAAAATTTATCTAAAATTTATCAAATCAGCTGATAATACCTCAGGTAAGCTGGCATAACTTTTTGCCCACTTTTTAATCTTTTGTAAATTGATCTAATTAATATACTTAACTTTATAATGGAGATAGTACATGTGTTAATAAATAAATTAAATTGAAAAAAGATTTTCACAAAATTAGAGTTTACAAGATAGATAATTTTCAAGTCACCTTAAATCTACTGGCATCTAAACTTTTTTTATAAATTATAATAATACAATAAATAATAATAATATCATTGTAGTTTTTAATATTATTTACTGACTATAGATGAAGCCAAACCTGACGACAAAAGATGCAACAACTCACGACAGCTAGATTATAGTATATCGATGTATTTGCGAGTATTAAAATTAGATTTAAAAAATACACTTGATAGCACTAATGATTTAAAAGTATCATCACGATCTTCAAAAAATACATAAACAAATATTGGTTTTTTATGATATTTTGTTAGTTCTATCATTTCTTTGACAATTTCAAAAGTTTCATTTGTATTTCTAACATTTTTTTTTTAAACCTTTACTGTAATAAAAAAATTAAATATTAAAAAATTCATAAGAAATTTTCATAAGCATTATTTTGAAATTTATTATTATTTTGTTATAAATAATTGATTTCCAATTTCTTGTGTAAAAAATACATAAAAAATTATTAAAACATGTAAGATTTAAAAAATCATAAAATTTTCATAAGTTAGACATTTAAAGATAAATAATTGATAATGAATAAACCAATTTGAATATATGCTGTTTATTTTCATAATAAGAAATAATATTTGATAAGCATGCCTGCTTATATTTCATCAGTTTTCATAATTAATAACACACAGTACTTGGGCTTATCAATAATAAAAACAAAAAGAAAAATTATTCAATTATTCATTTATTTTATTATAGTCATATTGTTTTATATATTTTTTTTTTTATTATTGGACAAAACCACTGTACCATAAAATTTTTTGAATAAAGAAAAAATCATCGATTAAAGTTGTTGTGAATTATTTATTTTAAAAAACGCAGAGTCATTTTATTATGACCCATCAATGCTACAAGTTAAATATAAAATGACAGGATATTAATTTTCATTATTGAAACAAAATTAATTATCTAAATTTAAAAACTTATTTTTGAAAAAATGTTTACCATTATTTTCGTTTAAAATACAATTCATAATAATTTAAATAATTATCAGTGAAATTAAATTAATGCATTTTGACTATATAATTAAAAGCATTTTAACAGTCCAACTGATAGGAAACTGAAAAGAATTTGATACTTCTTGTATTGTGGTGCCGATGTAGATGTAGGTGGTGATGTAGATGTAGGTGGTGATGTAGATGTAGCTGGTGATGTAGATGTAGCTGGTGATGTAGATGTAGGTGGTGATGTAGATTCACATGGTGATGCCGGACGTGGACCTGTACGATATACAACCATACCATTTGTTCCGTTGAGACTTTCTGTAACATCCACGCCATTTTGACATATTGCGTATTTAATCCTAATAACACCTGAATATACACCTGAAAAAATTATTAAATTATCAATGAAAATTTCATTATGAAGATTGTAATTATAAAAAAAAAAAAAAAAACAACAAGTATACTCACAACATATGTATATGAAGAATACAATGAATCCCATGTAAAACTTGATACCCATGCTTACTCACTCGATTTTAGAACAAAGTTTACCAAAACAAAAAATAAAAAAAAATTTTAGTAACGGATTCGTTCTATTGAAAATTGAAAATTTTCAAAACTCCAAAATATAGTTCATTTTCAAATTCATGATTAATAATTTACAAATTGATTAAACCTATTAAATTATGTAATAAATCAAAATACAGATAAATTTGATTACATATTGAATTAATAATTTTATTATTAATTGTTAAAAAATCAATACAAATATAAAAAAATAAATGTTCAAATTTTTTTAACTAAAAAATCTTTTTAGAAATGATTACGAAAAATTTGCATAGTAGTCTAATCATGTAATATAAACTAATGATCAAGCAATGTAAATGAAAGTAATGTTTACTTTTTTTAGAAGAAAAATGTTAAAATAAAATCTAGTATTTATATTGGATAACAACAAATTAACATAAAAAGTTTTATTAAACTAAAAATGATATTAAATTAAACTGTCTTATAAAACGCAAAATCACTTTGTTACTAGTAACATAAGCTGATAGTGATTGTTATCAATTGCATATCTAATTAAGAATTATCAGAAAATTTTATCAGATTATCAAAGACAATTAATTTGACTATAAACAAAGCTTGATTAAAATTTTTAAAGATTACAAAACATAAAAGGGTATTAACAATCTAACGACATTACAATCAACTTAATTATATAAATTCGTCATGCGGTGCATCCATGATTTGTTCAGTTTTCTTATTGACTTTGAAAATTACGTGATCGTTTTTGTTAATAATAAATTAATAACAATTAAAATTACTTTAGTATCTGGTTTTAGTATTTTCATAGAAGAATAATAATTTGCAATAGATCCTTCAACATTTATTAGATATGATCATTTTAAAACGTGTATGAATTTAATACTATAGGCTTCGCCTACGTAATAGTAAATTTTTGAGAGGTGCACAGTAGTCACACGGAATAGTCAAAGCGTAGTGAGGTGTAGTGTGCAGTGTACTGATGGCATGAACTTGAAACCACTGTTTTATACGTACAGCTAGATGTGCGCATGCGGCATGAATTGTTGAAGACAATCTACGGAAGCCGGGTACATATATATCTAATATATATCTGGTAACGCTATTGTTTTCTGGGTCTTTAGCTGGTTTCAGTTTGAACCCAAGTCCCATGGAATCTTTTAAATCTCTCAAAAATTGAGTACTAAAAAATTTAAAAGAGTTAATGTCGCAGTAGAACTGCATTAAGTGTTGGCGGATCAGCCAGAGTTTAGTTGTACAAATAAGTATGATCGTGCAAAAAAAAAAAAAAAAAAACTAATTAGTCTAAAAACAAATATTAATTAACACAATCATTGGCAATCATGTCAGTATACTATTGGTAGATCTACCCAGGATTCCGTTTAACTTATAATGCCAAAACAAAACTATGTTACTAGTACGGAAACTTGTGACTTGATATATGATTAGACAATTGATAACATCGAGTATAACCCGATTCAAATAAAAAATATAGTAGTAGATATAAATTAGTAATTATAAATTAATTGAACTGTATGTTTAAAATTTCAAAAAACAATGTTTGCAAAAACATATTTACAATTTTTTAAGACTAATCAATAGACTAAATTTTTTAAAAACCTTATTATTCGTTTTTATTAGTTTTTTATAAATTTTTTATGCTTTGAAGTTGGTAAAAATGTTTGTACGTAATGTCGAGGAATCGAATAAAAAAATTAACCAAGATTTTGGAAACATGAAAATTTCGAAAAAAGAATGTATGTATTTTTATATCAAAGAAATAATAGAGAATGTTCATAATGTTAGAGAATTTTACACATTATTATATCTAAATCATTAATAATTATCAACGTACATATAATATATCGATTGATGCTGTAGATTTTTCAATTAATCGATTGATTTATTAGAAAGTTTATCGATGCTAAACCACGTGCTTTAAGGCCGGTTTTCGTAGTCCATAGTTAAGTTAACATGGTATAGTATAGTATAGGGAAGAGGAACGTTAGACTGTACCAAAAACTGTAACTATGGACTACAAAACCAGCCTTGAGTCTGCTCCCATCAGCCACGAGGTTTGTTAAATGTTTTCATTGCCCATTACATATATACAGTTTGAGATTGACGTGAGTTAACCTGTACATGAACACGGAAATACGATTGAGACTAAAACAAATTTATCAGTTAACAGTTTGGAAATTAATTATAATTGATACACGTAATCATGTCAGTAATTGCTAGAACTACCAATAAACTTTTGATGACAAATCATGATTATGTTACTGGTATAGAAACTTGTGAGTTCAGTTATGAATTGACAATTATAAACATCATTCAGTGGACTAGGAAAAAAATTAAGTCACCAAGTTTTTCATCTGGATATTCTGATTTTAACGATGAATGGATTTTGGAAATATATCCAAGTAATACTGATCTAACAATGCCAGCATGGATATTAGTTGATCTACAACCTCAATCATCTAATACTCCACAATTATTAAAAACAAAATGTAAATTGAAAATTACTAGCAGAAGAGAAAAAAGTAAAGAATATAATTTCGATGAATTTCCAAAGAAAATTACATGGAACTCTTTCATTTCGACATCAGACTTGTTGGATCCATTGAATGGATATTTACTTAATGGTGAACTTAAAATTTGTTGTACAATAAAAATGTCTAGAAAACTAACAAATGATTCTGATGTCACTTCAAAATTTACTGCAACACAACAATTGAGTGGAGACTTGGAAAAACTTTTGTTAAATGAAAAATCAGCTGATGTTACCATTCAAGTTGGTCAAAAATCATTTCGTGCAATTAAAGGTATTCTGGGAGCACGCAGTCCTGTTTTTGCTGCAATGTTTGATCATGAACAATTCAAAGAAAATGAAAAAAATAAAGTTGTCATTGAAGATATTGATGAAGATGTTTTTGAAGAATTTTTCCATTTTATTTATACGGGTGAAACATCAAATGTTGACAAAATGCCAATGGAACTACTTGCTGTTGCTGATAAATATCAGGTTGATGGTCTTAAAAATATTTGTGAAACAATATTATGCGAAACGATAAATTCGATAAATTTTGCAAGTATATTTGTTTGTTCTCATAAATATCATCTTAAAAAATTAAATAGAGCATGTGTAAAATTCATGAAAGAAAATTTGAAAGATATTATGTCGAATGAGACATTTAAAGTGTACAAAAAAAAACATCCTGAAGTTTTCGTAAGTGCTCTTGAGGAATTGTTGTCAACAGCAACTTCTCAAACACCTTTTTCTTTGTGTAGTATTTCATAACAATATTATATGACAATAAATATTCATTGGTGTTTTGTTTACAACAAACTTTCAGTTCTATACAGCTTTTAAACATTTTGAGATAACTTGCTCAATTTTTGTTTAAACCTCTTATGATAATAAATATTAAAAAAATACTGAAATATAAATTTTTATCGATAGACTTACATTTTTAAAAACCTTATATTATCCTTTTTTTGGTTAAGTTTTTATTAAAAAATAAATGGGCTTGTCGACGTGATCGATCAAGAAAATCCTATTACATCTTATAATAAACTTAGTATAATTTACCAAGTGGCCATAATGGTGATTTGCAAGAATAAAAAGAATTCATATATGATATATCTGTGAAAGTTTTTTTAAAATTTAATATAATTTTTCATTCAGTTGCAAATGAGAAACAAAAAGTATGCAAATAATATATCAACAAATAAAATTAATTTTCATTCATAAAATCAAAATTAGTGTTCCTTTAAAATTTATTAATTTTTTAAAATAATAATTACTCAATTTTTTTCTCAACTGCTATTGTAAAAACAATAACAAACTATTGAAAGATAAGTTTTCACCAGTACACTATTTTTTTTTTATTGTAAAGCATTAAATGACAAGCAGATGAAAATACATTCGTAAAAAAATTTATTAAAATCACAACATGATTCAATCTTGTAATCAAATTATTGCAATCAAATTATTGAATAATTTTTTTAGATAAATAGTACAATATTAGGTAAAGTCAATTTATTACGGAAAAACAGTCCAATAAAATTAGTAATTAAATTAATTGAACTGTTTCAAAAAACAATGTTTGCAAAAATATATTCACAGTTACTGATCAATAGATTTAATTTTCCAAAAACCTCATTATTCGTTTTTATTAGTTAGTTTTATATATATACCTATAAAATTTATATATAAATTTTCTATGTTTTGAAGTTATGGTAAAAAATTTGTACAAAATGCGAGGAATCGAACAAAAAAATAAACTAATATTTTAGAAACATAAAAATTCTGAAAAAAGAATTTGTGTATTTTTACATCAAAGAAATGATAGAAAATGTTCATAATGTTAGAAAATTTTATACACTACTATCTCAATCATTAATAATTATCAACGTACATATAATAGATCGATCAATGCTGTACATTTTTCGATTAATCGATTGATTTAATAAAAGGTCTATCGATACTAAACCACGTGCTCGAAACTGCTTCCATCAACCACCAGGTGCTGACGATTTTATTGCCTATCAGTCTGAGTCCTGAGACCTGAGTTAAGTGTTATAACCTGTAAATAAATACGCAAATACGATTAAGCCTAAAAGAAATTTATCAGTTTGGAAAATAATTACAATTATTATAAAAAATCATGCCATTAATTGCTACAACTTCCACTAAACTTTTAATGTCAAACCATGATTATGTGACTGGTATAGACACTTGTGAATTCAGTAATGAATGTGCAATTAAAAACTTCCGTCTGGGGACCAAAAAAAAAATTACAACACCAAGTTTTTCATCTCAATATTCTGATTTTAACGATATATGGACTTTGGAAATATATCCAACTAATACCGATTGCAAAAATTCAGCATATATATTATTTGATCTACAGGTTCAATCATTTAATAGTTCAGGATTACAAACAGAATGTAAATTAATAATTAATGATAGAAGAGAAATGACTAAAGAATGTGATTTTGATGAATTTCGACAAAAAATCACATGGAACTTTTTTATTAAGACATCAGACTTTTTTGATCCATCGAACGGATATTTACAAAATGATCAACTTAAAATTTGTTGTATAATAAAAATGTCTAGAAATCTAAAAAATAATTCTGATGTCACTCCGAAATTTATGGGAACACAACAATTGAGTGCAGACTTGGAGAAACTTTTGTTTGATGAAAAATCAGCTGATGTTACCATTCAAGTAGGTAAAAAATCATTTCGTGCAATTAAAGGTATTCTGGGAGCACGCAGTCCTGTTTTTGCTGCAATGTTTGATCATGAGCAATTAAAAGAAAATGGAAAAAATAAAGTTGTCATTGAAGATATTGATGAAGATGTTTTTGAAGAATTTTTACATTATATATATACTGGTGAATCACCGAATGTTAACAAAATGCCGATGGAATTATTTGCTGTTGCTGAAAAATATCAGGTTGCGGATCGCTTTAAAAATTTTTGTAAAAATGTAATTGGCAAAACGATAAACCCTGATAATGTTGCAAGTATACTCGTTTTTTCTGATAAGTATAATCTTAAAGAATTACATGAAAAATGTTTAAAATTCATGAAAAATAATTTACAAGATGTTATGTCAAATGAGACATTTCAAGTTGACGAAAAAAAAAATCCTGAATTTTTTTTAAATGTTCTTGATCAGTTGCTGTTGTCATAAAAATATCCATTGGTGTTTTGTTCAAAGAAAAAGATACTGAGTTTTTAATATTTTATAAACATTTTGAAAAAGCTTATTCAATTTTTTTCTAAATCTAAATAAATAAAAATAAAAAAATATCAAAAAATGAATTTTTATCAAGACTTATTTTTTTGAGAAACCTTATTGATCATTTTCTTTTTTTCAGTTGTTCAGTTTGTTTTTGAAAAATAGATATTATTTTCAAATCCATTATTATGTTATAAAATTCGACTGTCATGAATTTATAATAATATTTGAAATTTATAGTAATTATATACAAATTCATATGATAAAAAAAGTCTGGTTACCATGCCTGATTATCATATCAGTTTTTCAGAAGTCAGCACTGATGACTTACAGTGTCAATGAAAACAAAAAGAATAAACCTTCAATAATCCGTAACATTTTTTTTTATATTACTGTTCGTTTTATTATATTTGTGCTCATTTAAATATATGTATTTTCTTTCAAATATATTAAATATTAAATGTTTTCGAAAGCAGCAACAATCCGTTTGATAAAGAACTTTAAAGAACTTGATACTTCTTGTGGGGATGGTGGATCAGTACCAAACACAAGAATACCATTTGTTTCATTAAAAACCTCCTATAATAATATATAAAGAAAAATATTGAATTATAAATTTTCATCAATAGACTCATTTTTTTAAAAACCTTATATATTATCCTTTTTTAGTAGTCCTTTAATCGTTTCATTTAGTTTATTCAGTCATAGTCGTCAACCAATGGTCATCACAAGTTGACATGGTGATCAACTAATCATGCAAACATTTATCAAATATAAAAAGGACAATACAAATATTTACAAATTATGAAGTTACGTGCACGTACCGTGGTACCAAGTTATTTTTATGTTTATCACTCTATATCGATAAATAAATGAATGAAAATAAAATTATTTAAATTTATAAATTAATGAATTTATTAGTTGACAAAATTAATTACAAATTGTCTCAGCATTTGAAATTATATTTTATTTTCATTTTCATCTTACAATTTTTAATAATTATCATCGCTATTTTATTTTTTTATTTAATATTAATGGCCTAAATTTTTTTGCACTATTATTTTTGTTATCACGTTTAAGCACTGTCATTGTACTTTATTTGTTTATTAATATTTTTAAATTTTTTATTATGCAAATAAGAATTGTGATTTTTTTTTTTTTTTAAATAAGTGAGAAAAAAAGGTATTTGATATAGCATAAAAAAATTAATTTCAGCCTAATTAGTAACACATTTAAAGCATAAAAATAATTTGAAATATAAATAAATTTAAAAATATATTAATTTATATTTTATAAATACATTTGTTATATGCACATGCTGTTGCATCCATCAATAGCTATACTAGCACCGCTCCTACTTGCACCTTCTTTAAATCTGTATAATTTATTCAATAAATAATTGTGTTAATTTAAAAAATATTGAATCTAAATATTTTATAAACTGACCATCGTCTGATTTAGTGGCTTCACTAGGTATAATTGTTCTTCGTAAGTTGATGTAATACTCGATTACAATTCCTTTGATAATTTGATAAATCGAATGATATATTGTCATTTAAAATCTATAATAACTAAGTTTAGATGATATGCTAATAAAAATGTTCTATAAACCTGTGTTAATCATGTAAATCAAATAATCAAGTAAAATAATTACTCAAGTCAGTCTTTTTATATCAACAGCTTAATTATCAAATGCCAGAGCTCTTCTTAATTCAACCACGCAGCTTTTTTTTCTATTTTATTTGTTAGTATTGTACTTTACATCATCTAATAATTGTCAATAATAATCAGCTGTCTAATTAAGTTGATAATAATTAAACCAGAATTTTGGAAACATAAATATTCTGGAAAAAGAATGTGTGTATTTTTACACCAGAGAAATAATGGAAAATGTTCGCAATGTTAGAAAATTTTATACATTATTATCTTAGGGCGGGTTTTGTCGTCCATAGTTACAGTTTTTTGGTATAGTCCAACGTTCCTCTTCACTGTACTATACTATACCATGTTAACTTAACTATGGTCTACAAAACCGTATAAGAATAACAACCCATTTTTGACTTTTTGTAGTCCATAGTTACAGTTTTTTGGTATAGTCCAACGTTCCTCTTCCCTGTACTATACTATACCATGTTAACTTAACTATGGACTACAAAACCGGCCCAGTTTTTTCATCCATAGTTATAGAAATCTGCAGGCTCGACGCTCTGTAATCTTTAGTTAACCAACTAAGGATTATGTTTTTATAATGTCAACTTACATGTATTAATTGTATATGTTTTAAACCCATAGATAGTTAACTGAGGTAGTTAATGTCGAGCCAGCAGATTCCTATAACTATGGATGAAAAAACTGGCCCTTATGGAGTAATGAAATAATGACCCTAGTTATGGCAGTAGTACCAATGACAGTAGTTATTGCAAAAAAAAAATATAGACGGGAAATCGGGAATTATTTTGTATAGTGTTTTTTTGTGAATGTAAGTAAATGAAGTTATTTAGAACAGATTGACAGTTTTAGTTTTGTCAGATACTATCTAATTGTTTATAAAAAATAGCAAATAAAAAAAAAAAAAACGCTAATTTTATCATTTTTTTTTCTTCTCAACAAAAATATGGCAACTACGCATTGGATTCGTGTTATAAATTTCATGGTATATTATCGACTGCGTCTCTAAAACGCGTGTTTACTAAGGCCAAACGTAGCCAAATCGCTTTTGTTGTGTAGGTGTAAATTTTTTTTAATTGTGTGGGTAAAAAAAAATCAAAAGTTTTCACGTCAGCGACTGGTTTTGGTACAGGCAAAAATAGAGCTCAGGGACAAAACTTTTGGTTGATATGATACGTACCGTTCTCCCTTAATCATTGATAATTATCAACGCACATATAATATATCGATCGATGTTGCTGTTTTTCGATTAATCGATTGATATATTAAAAGGTTTATCGATGCTAAACCATGTGCTCGAATCTGCTCCCATCAGCCACCAGGTGTTGATTTTTTTATTGCCCATCAGTCCTGAGTCAAGTGTTGACCTTTACGTAAATACGCAAATACGATTGAGCCTGAAACAAATTTATCGGTTTAGGAATTAATTACAATTAATATACGTAATCATGCCATTACTTGCTACAACTTCCACTAAACTTTTAATGTCAAACCATGATTATGTGACTGGTATAGAAACATGTGAATTCAGTCATGAATGGGCAATTAAAAACTTCCGTCACGGGACCAGAAAAAAAATTGGATTACCAAGTTTTTCATCTCAATATTCTGATTTTAACGATACATGGACTTTGAAAATATATCAAGTAGATACCGATTGTAAAAATTCAGCATATATATTATTTGATCTACATATTCATTCATTTAATACTTCAAAATTACAAACAGAATGTAAATTAATAATTAATGATAGAAGAGAAATGACTAAAGAATATGATTTTGATAAATTTTGTCAAAAAATCACATGGGACTTTTTTATAAAGACATCAGACTTTTTCGATCCATCCAATGGATATTTACAAAATGATGAACTTAAAATTTGTTGTATAATAAAAATGTCTAGAAAACTAACAAATAATTCTGATGTCACTCCGAAATTTATTGAAACACAACAATTGAGTGCAGACTTGGGGAAACTTTTGTTAAATAAAAAATCAGCTGATGTTACCATTGAAGTGGGTCAAAAATCGTTCCGTGCAATTACAGGCATTCTTGGAGCACGCAGTCCTGTTTTTGCTGAAATGTTTAATCATAAACAATTAAAAGAAAATGAAAAAAATAAAATTGTCATTGAAGATATTGATGAAGAGGTTTTTGAAGAATTTTTACATTATATTTATACTGGTGAATCGCTGAATGTTAAGAAAATGCCGATGGAATTATTTGCTGTTGCTGATAAATATCAGGTTGATGGTCTTAAAAATATTTGTGAAACAATATTATGTGAAACGATAAATTCTGATAATTTTGCAAGTATACTTGTTTGTTCTGATAAATGTCATCTTAGAAAATTAAATAAAGCATGTTTAAAATTTATGAAAGAAAATTTGAAAGATATTTTGTCGAATGAGACATTTAAAGCGTACAAAAAAAAACATCCTGAAGTTTTTGTAAGTGCTCTTGAGGAATTGTTGTCAACAGCAACTTCTCAAAAACCTTTTTCTTTGTGTAGTATTTCATAACAATATTATATTCATTGGTGTTTGGTACAATAAATATTCATTGGTGTTTTGTTTACAACAAACTTTCAGTTTTATATACATAGCTCTTATAAACATTCCGAAATAACTTACTCAATTTTTGTCTAAATCTCATATAATAATAAATATAAAAAAAATTATTGAGGTATAAATTTTTATCAATGACTCATTTTTTTTAAAACCTTATATATTATCCTTTTTTTGGTTGTCAAGTTTTTATTAAAAAATAAATGGGCTGAATTGTCGACGTGATCGGTCGAGAAAATCCTACTGCAACTCATATAATCTAGTATGGGTTGTAGCAGGATTTTTTCGTTGGTTCACGTCACAGATTCACGCCCTGAAGTCTGAACAGGTATTTTTGATGATTTAAAGCTTATGTTAAACGTCGAGAATTCGAAAATATAAACCAAAACCTTCGTAATATGAAAGTTATTTTGAAAAAATAATGTGTTTATTTTTATATTAAGAAATATTATTTTATAATAGAAAATGTTTATAATTATAATGTTATACATTATTATCTCATCCATTAATAATTATCAATAAGTATATGTTCGATCGATTGTATAGATTTTTCGATTACTCGATTGATTTATTAAAAGATTTCTCGATGCTGAACCATGTGCTCGAATCTGCTCCCATCAGCCACCAGTCACCATGTGTTCATGTTTTTATTGCCCATCAGTCTGAGTTAAGTGTTATTAACCTGTACATATAAATACGCAAATACTATTGAGCCGAATATACATTATCATGTCAGTAGTTACCCAGGATTCCGTCAAAGTTTTAATGTCAAAACAAGACTATGTTACTGGTATAGAAACTTGTGAATTTACATATGAATGGGTAATTAATGACGTCAAGAATGACCCAATAGAAATTAAATCACCAAAATTTTCATCTCATTATTCTGACTTTAACGATGAATGGATTTTGGAAATAGATCCAAATTGTAAAATCTTAGAAGGAGTGACATGTCTTTCAATACAATTACATCCTACATCATTCAATGAATTCAATGATACGTCACAATTACAAACAGAATGTAAAATAATATCAATTGTTGATAAAGATGTAAGTAAAGAATATTATTTTAGTGATCTAAAAAAAAAAGTATATTGGCTTGTTGGCCACTTTGGAATAACCTTGAATGATGCATTGAATAATGAATATTTTCGAAACCTTGAATTTAAAATTTGTTGTAAAGTAAGAATGTCTAGGAAACTAAAAAATCATTCTGTTGTAATTTTAACAAATATTGCAACACCACAACTGAAAAAAGACTGGAAAAATCTTTTGTTAAATGAAAAATCAGCTGATGTTACTATTCAAGTGGGTCAAAAATCATTTCGTGCAATTAAAGGTATTCTTGGAGCACGCAGTCCTGTTTTTGCTGCAATGTTTGATTATGAACAATTAAAAGAAAATGAAAAAAATGAAGTTGTCATTGAAGATATTGATGAAGATGTTTTTGAAGAATTTTTACATTATATTTATACTGATGAATCACCAAACATTGACAAAATGCCAATGGAACTACTTGCTGTTGCTGAAAAATATCAGGTTAATCGTCTTAAAAAAATTTGTGAAGCAATAATATGCAAAACGATAAATTTTGATAATTTTGCAAGTAGACTTGTTTGTTCTGATATATATAAACTTGAAGAACTAAATAAAAAATGTTTAAAATTTATAAAAGAAAATCTACAAGCTATTTTGTCAAGTAAGACATTTAATATTTACAAAAAAAAACATCCTGAAATTTTTATGAGTGTTCTTGAAAATTTGTTGTCAACAACAACTCCTCAAAAACCTGTTTCTTCTTGTAACATTTTATAACAATTATCATAAAATGAAAAATATTTATTAGTATTAAAATAAAAAATTGGCGTTTTGTTTAAATAATAAAATAAAATAAAAAAAAACAGTTCGATACATTTTAGTAACAATTTCAAATAACTTATTAATTTTTTTTTCTAAATCTTGATTGTAATAAAAAAAAAAATATTGAAAAACAAATTTTTTATTTATAAAATCGAATTTTTTAAAAACCTTTATTATCCTTTTTTTAGTTGTACAATTTTTTTTTTTTGAAGAATATATATTATTGTAAGATTCATCATTTTGTTATATAAAATTCAACTGGATACAAAAAAAAATATTAGCCAGTAAATTTGTATCAATACACTTATTGTTTAAAAAATCTTGTTATCCTTTTTCTAGTTATTAATGTTTTTTTGAAAAATAAACATTATTTTTCGATTCATTAATTGTTACAAAATTTAACTGTCATGTATTCGTGATAATATTTACATTCCATAATAATTATTATAAATACAAATTTAAAAATAAAAAACTTGTGATTATCTTCTAAGTATATCAAAAACTTCAGGTGTCACATACATTCTCGAACTACATCTTGAATTTATTTTAATTTTATGGTGCAATACTAGTTGTTGCATCAGAATATAAATACACCTGGTATGGCCTATATGGACATGAAGCAATATTTTCTGATGAATTTCTCCTTCTTTTTTTTCACAAAAATCATGTTCTTTTGAATGCAACATGTACAATCTCCATAACGCTGATTTTAAATCAACGTACATGGTACACATGCTTTTGCATATATCAATAGCCAAACTAGCAATTAACTTGCACTTTCTTTGAATATGTACATTATTTTATTTAATTTATAATTAATTGTATTTTCTATGTTTTATCTTGACAGTAAATTAAAAAGAAAAAAATTCATTGTTCCATTGTAATATTATTTTGTTTATATATCTTTGAGATTATGAATATTTGGTCCTCACGAATCACAAATAAGTGACACTATACATAAAGAAATGAATCAAGAAAAAAAAGACAAATACAAGTAGATTTAATACGTTTTTTCAAGAGTATTGAGTCAAAAGCCAGTAAAATATTTTTTATTATCATGAGGCAAGAAGTAACAACTAAATATAAATAAATTGATAAAGTAGGTTTATTAAAATCACAACATTATTCATTTTTTTAAATCAATTATTACAATCGAACATTACAATGTTTTCTATAAATAAATAATACAATACACGATTAAATTAGTGATTAAATTAATTCAACTGTATGTTTGAAATTTTAAAAAAACATTGTGGTCAGAGTTTACAACTTTTCAAGACTAATCAATAGACTTAAATTTTTAAAATTATTATTATTTTGTTATACAATTAGGATGTCGAGTACTCATGATAATATTTACAATTTATAATAATAATTCTCTATACAAAATTAAAAAACAAACAATTGTGATCACCTAAAAATTATCCTACAAGTATTTCTCTAGGTGCCAAATGCATTCTTGTATTACATGTTTAGTTTTAAAGTTTTCGAAAAACAATGTGGTATTTACAAATGAACTCTTGAACATCAGTGCTCGGTTAAGTTCTACGATGCAGAATAGCTGTACCAACTCTACTACGAGGGAGTTATAATCATGGATTTTAAAAGACACATATACGGTTGAGCTAAGTTCTTCTGTTAATTTCTTCTAAAACTTCAATAGTTGCTTTAGTATTATCAATATTGAGAAATTGTAAATTTGGCAAATTTTTATCAAGTTCAATTATTGCGCTATTAGTGACTTGACTGCAATTCGATAAGTCCAAGCTTCTTATTTTGCTGTTAAACAAACATTGAACTGACCGATCAGTTATGAATTTATTTTCTATATTTGTTCCCATTAAGCCAAGACTAAACACTTGCAGGTTTTGTAAATTATTAAGAGCAATTAAGCCTTTATCCGTTATTTTTGAACTACGTATGATTAAGGATTTCAAATTTCTAGAATTAATAGTAAGATTTATAAAAAATTTATCTGTCAAATCGTAATCCAATGTGATTATCGCACTCTTGAGATTTTTCATACTACTAATGACAGTCATTAAAGCTTCGGTTTCTGGAGATAATACCTGAAAAATGAATAATTTATTATTAGCTATTGAAAATAAAAAAAAAAAATGAATTAAATTTTTTTTTTTATATTGTAATAGTTGTGAAATTTATATACTTACAGAAGAAATCGATTCAACTGGTGTGTCTTCTAGATCACTAAATTCTCCAGATTCACATGAAATGACAAAATTTTTCAAGGTTTCACGAACGTGTTCTAATGACTCGATCAAAGTCATTGGTAAAGTTAAATTTTCACAGTGCCAGTAAATTGATAATCCTTCAAGATGACTCATGTTAGAAAAAACATTATAAAAATCTTTACTTTCTATTTCTTCAAATCTTAATACGAGTTTTTTTAGATTTAAACAATTATATTTAATCAATTGCATTATTTGAGAAAAAGGATAATAATATAAGTCAAGTTCCGTCAAATTACATCCACAGAGATTAATCAGATATTTTAAATCATCTTCTTGACTTTTGAATGATTTAGTGGTTGGTTTAGGAAAAATATACGTTGTGAAGCTGGAATCAACAAAATCATTTCCCCAGTTTTTGCAAACTAAAATAAAAATTATTATTATTAAATTGTTTTGTGATTTTTTTTTTCATTTTTGGTTTAAAATTATATTGTTAATTTGTGTTGATTTTTATTACTTACTTTTTTCAAGTCTCGGTTGACTTGCAAATAGTGGCTGCATGCGCATCATACGCATTTTACGCTGTACTAAAAATTGTTCTCTTATTATACTCAACATTTTCACATTGTCCTTATTATCATCACCTGTAAATCCATATTTTTTTCCTGTTCGTGTTTCAAATAGATAAACTTCATTTTTAGTTATTCTGGTAGGTGAGTTGATCTATGAAATAAACATTAATTAATTATTTGATTTAATTAGTAACACAAAAATTACAGCAACTTGAAATTGATAATGAAAAAACATCATCAACATTATGACTCAATACTTACCTCTTCTTTCGAAATTAACTTGAATGTTTCAATCCATTGAGTATCAATTGCAACAGGTTCCATATTTCGGGTTAGTCTATAAAAAAAAAAAAAAAATTAATGAGTTATTCAATTAGAAACATATTATTGATTATTTATTTTTACACTGAGAAAAAAAACTAACATTTTTTACTACTACTTTCTATAATAAAAATGACCGGGCTGCGTAGTAAAGGCCGGGTATTTTGTATTTAGCTCATTATTATTTGTTATACCTATATAGGGATCTGACCTATTCACCATGGCATTTGCCCAAGTGGAAAAAATATATTTAATTCATATACATGTATAATGGAAATATAAATTAAATTTAATGGCTATACAGATTTGGGCATACTAAAATTAAATTTAGAAAAAATTTAGAAAAAATATAAATTAAATTTAAAATATATACAGTTTTGGACATACTAAAATTAAACTTTTCCTAAATTTTTTCTTAATTTTTTTTTTATTTTTTGTAAATTTTTTTTAAATTTAATTTTAGTATGCCCAAATCTGTGTATATTTTAAATTTAATTCATATTTTTTTTGAATTTTTTTTGAATATAAAGTAAATTTCCATTAAATATATTTTTTCCACTTAGGTGGTGGCGCACAGTGATCTATTTCCAGATCGTTGAAACTACATTGGAAAATTTTATATGGTATAGTTTGTTGAAAATAACATACTATAGTAAAACGATCTGGAATGCGCCATATTGCCTCACAGATGAGCTTTTACACAATAAAATGTGTGCGTGAGCGACGAAACCCGGCCCATAGGTCAGATCCCTATATACAAACCTGTCATATCAATTTTTACCATGCTGCAAAGTAAAAAGTAATATACCTATACAGTAATCTATATTATCGACACATTATTTTTTATTTATCAGAACATTAAAAACCCAAAAATCAATTTTTGCCCGACGATTACCCTGCTAGGACAATAAAAAATGTGAGTTTGTTTTCTCAGTGTATACATAATTAATAAATTGATAAACTGTACCTTTTTTCTTTTCGCACGTGGTTAAAATGATGTCTAACTTGTTCCGACCAGTTTGAACTTTTTGAACTACCTGTAAGGTTGAGCAGCTAGCGAGAATTGATGAAACGAATGCAGCGAATGCAACTGCAGCATCCCATATCCCACATCACACACCCCCACTTTCAAAAAGACTAGAGATACCTGTTTTTGCGCACTTCAGTGTAGCCAACCCCACAGTATGCACAAAAAATTGCAAAAAATATATTATATATATAAAAATTATATTTTAAGCAACATTATTTCCTCTAAACATAATTTTTTGGCAACCTCAATTCCTTAGCTACATCTTTCCCTTAGCTACTAACTACTACTAGCTACTGTTTTTCCTTGGACATTTTTATTTATTTTATAGATAAAATACATGTGAATTTATTTTTCAAAAATAAAAATATCCAAGAAAAAGCAGTAGCTAAGGGAAACATGTAGCTAAGGAATTGAGGTTGCCAAAAAATTATGTTTAGAGGAGATAATGTTGCTTAAAATATAATTTTTTGGCAACCTCAATTCCTTAGCTTCTATTTTTCCTTGGGATTTTTATTTATTTGAAAAATGAAATACATCTAATTTTATTTATCAAATAAATAAAAATGTCCAAGGAATAGCATACATCAAAAGCGCCTCTACATTTTACTTTTTGAACTATTTTACTGACCTATCCACCATTGTACATATTTGGCGCCTAAAAGCAATATGTCAACATGATATGTAATCTCACGAATTTATTACTGTAATTTACTTTGTAATATTTATTGGTAATAAGTTATTACTAATAACTAATAATTGATGATTGTGTATATTTTATTCGAATAATCTTAAAAATTATAATAGAAAAATGAGATAATAGACCATCACATGATATGTGGGGAAGGAGGGTTTTGACAGGTTCTAAGGAACATCATGAAATGCTAGGAAAGAAGATAGTTTGATTAGCTTACAAAAAAAAATAATAAATACAGCAATTACGATTTACGAGATTATACTCACTCAGATAATTTAACATTACTCAATATGACAAATATATTTTCCCTGTCGTTTTCTATGAGGAACGTATTATATTAATTAAATTTATAAAAATTTAAAAAAAAGTTAAAGATAATTGAATGTTGTTCGAACTCCCTTAAATCGGTCAACTTTATTTCAAGGTCGCAAAATCTGAAAAAATTCTACCAAATAGAGAATTATTCTAGCTAGCGATTAAAAAAAAAATTAGCAAAATCGAGTATAGTAAATGAACATTTTGTTTATAAATTTTTTTTATTATGAAAATTATTAATAAATTGTTACGAGTAAAAAAAAAAATGAATAATAATATAAAAATATTTTCTAATCTATGATATTAATAGTCAGTTATTACGAAAATTTGTTATATATCTAATTAATTTTGTTAAACAAATGATTTCGAAATATGGCGATTCATATTGTTTTTTACGTTTTTTATCAATTTTGAAAGAAACAGCTGAAAGCAAGCGTTGTTTTCGATTTCTTGATATTTCTGCTGCTTTTTTTATAAATTCAACAGTTACACTTGTATTCGGAACTAAAAGCATCTCCATATTTGGTGAATTTTCGAGAACTTTCATGGCCAAATCATCAGTAACTTTATTGCTGCGTAGTAACATTAATTTATTCAAGTTTTTGAGCAATTTAATTGATGAAGAATCAATGCTGTCATTAACGCCGAAAAAACAAAGATGTGTTAAATTATTGATCTTTGAAATGGCTACTACACCCTCGTTAGTTATCCATTCACAATTTATCTTAAGCTTTGTTAATTGCTTCATGGTATTGGCAATAGTATACAAACTATCATCTGAAACTTTGTATTTTGACAAACTCAATGTAGTTATATTCATAACTGACCCAAACTCATTTGGCTTAATGACATTTTTTTTTAAGGAACGATCATAGTAAGAACATTCTATTGTGTGATTATTTCTCAGATACTCTTCTAACTCTGGGTACATTATTATACCACCAAATTCAAATTTTTTCAGATTCTTTAGTCGACAAAGTACCTGCAGAAGAAATTATTTATAAGTATATGTAAAAAATAAAAAGAATATTTTTGATTTTTTTTTTTAATAGATATAAAGTTTAGCTTACAAAATTGGTGGTCCTCGTAAATTTATAGAATGTATAATTTTTAGGATTTATATAGCTGGGTATCTGATCATCTTGCCAATTGAACAGAGTCAGCTCAGTCAATGTATCAGCGAGGGCCAACAATGCAGTGATTAAATAATGAAGCATATATAACTGTGTAGAGTCACATTGAAATATAACTGCTAATACTTTAAGCTTAGATAAACGTGAAAATGCATTAAGTGCTAAAAATTCATCTTCAACAGGGCTGAATCTCAATCGAAGTTTCACGAGGTTTGGACAATATTCATTAATAACTCGCACTATGTCACTATGACCATAAGCTGTCAAGTCTAATTGTGTTAAATAACGACCACATTTATGAAGTAATGATTTTAAAAAGCTTAATTTTCTATCTCTTTTTGGATATTTTATCAAACAATTTGGATGCTTATTGTATTTCCAGTGAGTTAGTTGAAGTTTTTTGACATTACTCCAAGAATAATCAAGGGCTCTTTTCCATTTTTGACATACTAAAAATAAATAAATTATACAAATATATTAATTATCATAATCAAATTATTTTATCAATCAATTAATTGATATTGTACTTATATCACATACCCGATGCAATTTTAGGTCTTTCACATAATGGCACATACATGAATATTTCAGCCAGACAATCATCATCAACAAAGTCAATTATTGAATAATCATGATGCTCATAGTATATCTAAAAAATAATAATGAATATATTTATATTCTACAACAATAATTTAATAATTAATCTACAAGCATGTTTTTATTGCAGTTATATATTTTATACAAACCTCATTATTCTTTTTGTTAGAAGAACGTGTTGACATTTTATTTGTAATTTTATATTTTTTACAAAAAAGGTTTTCCGACTCTAATTTTCGTTTTTTTCTTAACTCTCTCATATTTGATGACATTAAAATTTGTTATTCACTATTACTAAGTTTTGTTTTATCTCAATAAATTAATTGTATTATAAAAAAATTTTAAGCTAAATAAAAGCTAAATGAAGACTTGGGTTAGTCACAACACGAAGCAAGAACCACCTTAGACTTAGGTTTTGAAATGCGTACCGACCTAAGCCGCTGCGAAGTGCGAACTGGCTGAAATCTGCACCTGTAGTCCTGTATTGACTTGTATTCAGTGTTGGGTAAATGGTCGATTTTTGGGTTTAATACTTTCATACCGGTATGAAATTAAACAGAAACCGGTATAATCCGGTATTAAGTATGAAAGTATAAACTCAGGAACGCCCCTATGGCATAAAATTGTCATACCATACCAGCATAAAACTCTCGAATGTCAAATTTTTTGTTGATATATTAATAGATGTATTACCAAATAAACAAATATATGAAAATATTTGATTATAAAAACTCAAAGTAATTATTTTAATTTATTTGAACAGATAATAAGCTATTGACAAATGGCTAGAAACAATGTAAATTCCTTTGAATTTCAAAAGGGTAATTCAGCCAAGTAATTAACATCTTTCCTTAGTCTACATTTTTCCCATAGCTTTTATTATAATTTAAATAAATAAATGGTCATAGGAAAAATGGTAGCTAACAAAAGGAATTGTCACATTTTAATTCATAGAAGTGAATTTTGCCAAAGAGAATTAACATGCGAACTGCATCCTTTCGCCAACTACAGGATTAATATGACCATTTACATTATTTAAATAAATAAAAAACTATAGGAAAATGAGTAGCTAAGAAAAAGAGATTATCATGTTAATTTTTACGAAAATTGAGATTTTTGCCAAAAGAAATTAACATGCAGGCAATATTCTCAACTACCATTTTCTATGACCATTTTATTTATTTAAATAAACAAAGCTATGGGAAAATATTTTCAAAAGAAAGGATGTTGCCTGGATATTTTCTATCAAGTAATTTGGTATAAGTATTTAATGTATTCTTTGACCTCATAATACCATTTTCCTTATAGCTTTATTTTTTAAATTAATAAAAAATATACAAATATTAATTTATAAAAATATTTTATCAACATATTAATTTCTTTGGCACTAATTAATATTTTTATGAATTAACATGTAAACAACATCCTGTCATAGACATTTTTTCCAATAGTTTTATATAAATAAAAATAAAAATATGTAAAAATAACTAAAAATAATATTGAAATATTTATTTATAAAAAGAATTAATTGAGTTAAAGATTTAATATAAAACCTCATTCTTTCCTTAGACATTTGTCAACAGTTTTAATTTATTTGTAAATTTATTATTACTTACAAAAGGTTTTCCGACTCTAATTTTCGTTTTTTCTATTAATGCTATAATTAAAGAATGATATTCTTAAATTTAAATTATGTCAATTCAAAATTATGTGTACTAATATAAAAATTTTAAATAAAGCTACTAACTTGGTATGAAAGTACGAAGCAAGAAACCACCGCGGTAGAATACGGTATTATACCGATTTACGACCGGTATGATACTGCGGAATTCTGCACCTGTATTGACCTGTATTCACAGGGCATTACAATTTAGGGCTTTTTTCGTCCACCGGTGGCGCTTGTGAAGCATTCGTATTAGAGTGGGTATAAACCATATATTTAATACTACTAATAATTTCGATTCCATTAATACAGTAAAAATATAAAAATAAACAAATAAATATTTAAAAATGATTTTCTTTTTTTTTTTTTTGTGAGTATGTAAATGACGACCAATGAAATGACTGGAAGCAGCGTTATTCATCAACTTTTTATAAAGGGATATTAGGCTCGGTAGTGTTTTTGCGCTTTCATTTTTTTTTTTTTTCGTCATTATTATTTTTTTTTCACACTTGACACGAGGCACTACCGTGCCTCTCGATAAATTATTCATTTACTATTTGAAAAAAAATAATAATTATATTGATGTACTTATACGTAGCTTTTTGTGGAGTGTTGTACTTGTTAAAACGTTTTTTAGCATTTGCTAATTTTAAATCAACGTATAAGGTGCATATGCTGTTGCATACATCAATAGCTATATACTAGCACTGTATTATGTTAATTATAATTGTGTTAATTATAAAAAATGAATCTCGCTCTCATGAACATATTTATTAATTTTTAATTTTTAATATGAAGAAACAATAATTTTCAAGTATTCCAACGTTTCATAAAAAATTATGTTTAATTCAGTAATTTAAAAAAAAGTAAATAAAAGTTATGACATAGTAAACTATATAATTTTCATTAATTAATGAATACTGACACTATTATTATAAATTTTAACTGATGAGATTTTGTCAAGCTTGTATACACTCAGGAAAAAACAATCCTAAAAAAAAATAATAACCTAAGAAAATGACGTTTTCAATAAGTTATTACTAATAACTGATAAAAATTCAACTACTTTCTCTGCATAATTTTTTAATGTCATAACTCATCATTTGTATGTAAAAATAAAATAAATAAAGATTTTAAAAACTATATGTTTTATTTTGTAATTTAAAAAACATTTAAATAAAAAATCTGTAACCATTGCATCATTTTTTTTTTTTGATTTTATTTATTTACTATTATTAATTCATTTATTCAATGAACAACCCAACTGGTTAAACCAAATTGTGAGGTCTTTACAAATATTCAGTTTTTTTTATAACATTATATAATAAACAAAAAAGTCTTTATTAATTATCAATAAATTAATAATATATAGAAATTGTTTTAAATTACGGTAATATAATTAAACACTAATAGTTCTATTCAATGATAAATATTAATTTATATTGTTTAATTTATTAATTTATTTAAGTTATATTATAAATATATCGAATGATAAAATTGTCAAATTGTTTTTGCTGATATAAAGTCTCTCAATATTTGATGGATTATAATATAAATACTTGTATCTAAAAATTAATTAGTTAATTCAGATCTTAATCGAGATGATAAAGATTCTGAGAGACCATTAAATATATTCTTGGATAAACTGGTCAATTCATTTTCGCTGATATCAAGTTGTTTAAGTTCTGATAAATCATCGAAAATACCGAGCTCAAAGTTTTGTAGTTTATTCGAATTTAAATTTAAGATACGGAGCCCTTGTAAACCATTGAATATATCTTTTGGTAAAGTTGTTAGTTTATTTCTGCTAATATTAAGTGTGTAAAGTTGTAATAAACCATTGAAACAACCTGACTCGAGATTGGTCAGTTTGTTCGAATGTAAATTAAAATATCTAAGCTCTTTTAAACTATTAAATATATCTTTTGATAAAGTTGTGAGATTGTTTGTGCTGATATCAAGATTATACAGGTTTGATAAATTATTAAAAATACCTGGCTCAAGGTAAATCAGTTGGTTTAAATAAAGACTCAGGATACGGAGATCTTGTAAACTACTAAATATATCTTTAGATAAAGTTATCAGCTTGTTTTTGCTGAGATAAAGTTCCTGAAGTTGTGATAAATGATTAAAAATATCCAACTCAAGCTTTTGTAGTTCATTCGAATTTAAATATAGGAAACTGAGTTTTTGTAGACCATTAAATATATCTTTCGATAAAGTTGTCAGTTTGTTTCTGCTGAGATCAAGTTCTTGAAGTTGTGATAAACCATTAAAACAACCAGACTCAAGGTTTTGTAGAGTATTTGCATTTAAATTTAGGATACGGAGCTTTTGTAGATCATTAAATATATCTTTTGATAAAGTTGTCAGTTTGTTTTCGCTAATATCAAGTGTATGAAGTCGTAGTAAATTATTAAAACAACCTGACTCAAGATTTTGCAGTTCATTTGAATTTAAATTTAGGATACGGCGCTTTTGTAGATCATTGAGTACACCTTTGGACAATGTTGTTAGACTGTTGTTGCTCATATCAAGTTGTGATAAATCATCGAAACAACCTGACTCAAGATTGCTTAATGTGTTTGATTTTAAATTTAAGTTCTGAATATTTTCAAGGTCATCGAATACACCTTTGGATAATGTTGCTAGACTGTTGTTGCTTAAATTAAGCTTAGAAAGTCGTGACAAGCTATTGAAACAACCTGCCGAAAAATTGTGTAGTTTGTTTGAATCTAAATATAGTGTCTGAAGATTTTCAAGACCATTAAATACACCTTCAGATAATGTTGCCAAACTGTTGTTGCCGATATTAAGTTTCTCAAGTTGTGATAAACCATTAAAACAACCTGACTCGAGATTTTGTAGTTTGTTTGAATATAAATCAAGATAACTAAGCTCTCTTAAACTACTAAATATATCTCTCGATAAATTTGTGAGATTGTTGTCGCTGATATCAAGATAATTTAGGCTCAATAAATCATCAAAAGTACCTGGCTCAAAGTAACTTAGTTGGTTTGAATTTAAACGTAAGGCACAAAGATCTTGTAGGCCATTAAATATATCTTTTGATAAAGTTACCAATTTATTTTTGCTTAGATTAAGTACCTGAAGTTGTAATAAATCATAGAAAATACTCGGTTCTAGATATTTTAGTTCGTTAGACTCTATTAGCAACGTACGAAGATCATCAAGAGGTTCGAAGATATCTTTTGGCAGTGTTGTCAGCTTGTTATAGCTGATATCTAGTTCATTAAGTTGAAGATTCTCGAGTCCTTGAAATAAATATCTTGGAAGACTAGTTGATGCTCTCCGAGAAAGGTTCATTTCATATTTTTCAGCATTATTACACAGCAATTCACATATTTGTTGATTATAATAAGGTGACTCTTGGTTACAAAAGTATTTATTATGGCAATTAATACTTGAAGTTGAAATATTTGTATCCATGACTAAAACATAATTAAATATTTGAAAATTTCATATTTAAGTTTTAATAACACAAATTAAAAATTCATCAATCAATTTTCGAAAGTTACTAATACCTAATAATAAATTCATGAAATACATTTACGATAGGAATTTTCAAAAATTAGTACTTTATAATTATTATTACAAAGTACTTATTTATAAATAGTAATAAAAACTCAAAAAATAATTTTATTTATTTCAACGTATAAGTACTGACTGAGTTTATGTTCATTGTCAAAGTCATACGTATGACGTCAGTGTTAATCCGTTGTTTCATTGTTATTTCCTCGGTTGATAATTTATAATAAATAAATAATAAATAAATTTACTCACTTGAAATTTTGTCAATATATCAATATAGATGTTAATGTTTAGCTCTAATTGTAAATAAGCTCTTTAACGTTTATTAGGTACTTGTTGATTGAGATAATGCGGTGATGATACACAATATGATGATTCTTGAAAACTTGAAAAATAAAAAAAAAATGAATCATCATTATTATTTTTGTAAGCTGATAACAAATACATATATTTACGTTGTCTAAAAAAAGTTTATGACAGTATATTTATAAAACCTATGAAATAAATAATGAAAAATCAATATATATGTTTCAATAATTGTTGGACTGAAATTTATCTATAACAATGTTTTTTTTTTTTTTTTTAAATGAGTCATCAAAGATAAAATAATAATATAATTGTTTTAAAAAAATGTATAGAACTTTATTTTTGCTTTTAATTGTGATTATTAATAACAAAAAAAATATTATGATTTTTTTTTTTTTTTGATAAAATCATAATAATTTTTTTTTATACTACAATATTGTAAACATGAAAAATATATTTTTTATAGATCCGCACGTGAATATAAAATACATTATGAGTATTTAGTGATTAATATATCTATTTTTAATGACACATATATTTCAAGTTTTTACTTTTTATATGTTCATCGATGAGTAAGCAATTAAGCTTAAAGTATTGACTGACTAAAAAGGTGATCACGTAAGTCATAAATGCCACGATAAAAAAAAAAAAAATTACATATTGATCAAGCTATGAATGGACATTAAAATAAGATTGAGATTGAAGAATACATTTTCAATAATACAAATTTAAAATTGAAAGTATTGAATGATTTATCACTTACCCCAGTAATGAAAAAAGCCAAAAATATTTAGCCAGCTATTTACGTGGCAACGGTTTTTTTATCGTAAAAGTGATGGATGAGTCCAGTCCTCGTTAATAACAGGCACTTTTCAAATTTATGTTAAAATAATTTTTTTTGGATTGCACCAGGTGATGAAACTTTTTTTTTAAATCACGTGTGCTTCGTTAATTATTAATTATTGGTGGGAACAGAACTATGCGTATATGCATCAACGAATAATTCGTGAGTGAGTAGTATACGGCATTCAAGTAGGCTATAAATATTAGTATTTCTAGCATTAGACGCTCACTTGTATAACGCATGCGTAGTTTCAAAAATAGTTTCGTCACCTGTTGCAATCATTGGATATTTTCTATACGACGCGTGGCCATTATTGGCATAATTAGTGCAATCCTAATTAAATGTTCCATTGGTGGGAGTAAAAATTGTCGAACTGGATATTAATTGATGTATATCAATACGCGTATAAATAATATATTTTAAAAATTATAAATTAAATAATATAAAAAAATATAACATGTTTTTTACGTGCACAATAATAATTTGATGAAAATTTTTATTTAAATAAATTGTATATAATTTAATTCTTTTTTTCGCTCCAACAAAAAATATTTTTTTTTTTTTGTATAAAATTAATTTTATAAACTTATGAAAAATCAAAATTTATGAGAATGTTATATTATATGGTTTAACTACTATTGGGCTCTTCAAAATGATAAATAAATAAATAAATATGAATTGTATTTTTTATGACAACGTGGCACTAATAACGTGATCATTTTTTTTTTATATCCAGTGATTTATACAATGTAATTTTTTTGTTTTATTTTAAATAAATTTTTTAAATTTAAATTAAATTTTTAAATTTTAAATTTTTTATATTTGATAAAAATAGTCTTGAATAATATTATTCATGTAAATGATTTTTTTTGGAAAATAACTGTCGACGTATACAATGCTTAATGTCCGATAAAAAAATGAAATTAATTCCGTCGTTAGATTATAATAAATTGATATGAGTAATAGTAAAAATATACATCAAGTACTAATACATAATTATTATTGCAAATTACAAATAATTATATTTTTTTTGAGGATAATTGGTCCAATAATTTTAAACACTTTTATATGCATGTAAATTTTTCAATAACTTTTTTATTATTTATATACAACAGGCTAGTATATTTTAAGTTTAAAACAATTTAAGAAATTCATTTACATAATTTTTTTTACGTGTGAACTAATTTTATACTTTTCAATGAATCACAAAAAATAATTTTGTCTAATCACTAAAATACATGACGAACTACACGAGTCATCGTACTTGAAAAAATAAAAAAAAAAAACCTAATTCAATCATTACCGTCACGTTTCTTTAAAGGCTCATTGAATAACTTTTATTTTTTTTTATAACTAAATTTTATAACTTATATTTTCAAATGTTTTTTTTTTTTCAATTTCTTTTTGTTATTATTAAGTGTTTTAGCATCAACATGCATAAAATATTTTTGCGATTCAAGTTCTGTCTTTTACATAAAAAGTGTGTCTGACGATTATGATACCGAGGAAATTAATATGGCTAACAGAAATTTAACATCTCTTCCACGAGAAATATTCAGTGATCTAGAATCACCAACTTGTTTGATTTTAAAGTCAAACAAACTTACCAATCTTGAGCCTACTATTTTCAAAAACTTGTCAAATCTTAGACTTTTAAATATCAGTCTGTGTTATTGTTATCCATTTTTTTTTTTTTTTTTTGTTGATAAAAAGAAGAAAAAAAAATTAACTGACTCAGTATTTCAACTAAATATGTCCATAATTGAGGAAGATCAATGACAAGCTCTTCATGTAATTCTAGTAATTTATCATACCTGCGTGTATGTAATCTTTATTTCAGCAGTTATCGATAGTTAAAAAATTACAATTAAACTTGACAGATAATACAAAAAATCTATTATTTAATATTTCACTTACTCTCATTTAAATAATGAAAGCGGAAAGATAGATGATTTGATCATCTCTGCAAGTATCATGGAGTAGTTTTCTCGATCAATAGATGGTCTATCCAAAATAATATTTGATGATTCACGCATAAAATATGGATAAATTGAATCATCAAATTTTTTCTCGAATTCATATACGGAATCCTATAAAATTAAATGGAAAAAATATATGAATTTTAAAGATTAAAAATAAATACACACTTTTTTTTATCATGAAATAAAGTATCTACATTCCGGTTAATTCAAGATTGTAAATAATAATTACACAGCAGTTCCGAAATTAAAAATGACACGACCACGTCTTTATATGACCAGAGGCAGATCTGAGAAGCTTGCATTATTCATCTTTAATAACAAATAAAGTTGACTATTAAATTATATATGAAAAAAAAAAAGAAATTAATTAACAAAAATAAACTTACATTAATTAATTGATAAACGTAGGGATAAAACTTACGAGCACGAAGAAGACTTGAAATAAGATTCTTGACTTCACCCTGAAAGAGAACTTTTTTGTTACTTAAAGCTGTTTTTTGTGATGCTACTGACACTTTTTCTTGATCAATCTGTATCAACGATTTTTTATATTCTATGTATAGCATCAAATTCACTGTCTAAAATTTTAGTGACATCAGTTTTTTTTTTGTTTTTTTGATGTTACTGACACTTTTTTATGATCAATGCATTTTGATGCATTTATTAATTTTTCATTTTCATCTTTTATGAATTCGTTTTTTATTTCTATTATTGCTTCAAATATTTTAACTCTGAGACTAGCAGATGTACGAGATATTATTTCATCAGTGGTATCAATAAAATCTTTCTTCTCTCGTAAAAGATCTAAACTTATGCCAATTGCATCAGAAAGTGATAGTGACATGTCGCATTTTAATTAGACAACTGATTTCTGGATATTAAACAACATTCATATTTTCCTAAAAAAATAAAAGTAATATTAATTTCTTAAAATGTTGAAAAAATTTAGCAGCTATTGTTTGAAATATACATAACGATTGATATGTTTTATGACATAAAATTATATGTTTATTTTTTTTTTTAATATTAATTATATTGATACATACATACGTAGTTTTTTGTGGAGAATACTGTTGTACTTGTTGAAATTTTTTTCAGCGTTTGCTGATTTTCAATCAACGTAAGCAATGGTGGGCATGCTGTTACATTCATCAATAGCCAAACTAGCACGGCTCCAACTTGCACCTTCTTTAAATATGTACATTATTTTATTTAATTATTAATTCTGATTTGTTTTTCAAAAATATTGAGTTAATTTTATGACTCATGAAACAATAAATGACTTGGTCCAAGTTTTTCTATGGAACAAAAATTAGATCATACAAGTTTTTTTTTTTCTAATAATACACACGTAAATATTCAACTCCATGTTTTTTTTTTTTTTTATTTTACGAGTGTTTACAATTTACATGCTACTGCATCTATGTTTATTTATTTATTTTTTTTTTTGCAACAATCTCGAGTTACATTCTTTGCTTTAATTTATTTAAAAATAATTTTTTTTTCTATCAAATATAAGCAAAGTAAATTTTTACAAAATATCTCAGGTAATATTTTACAAATTAATTGTATGTTATATTTTCATTGTTCGACTGTGATATCATTTTGTTAATCTCTTTGAGATTATGAATATTTGGTCCTCACGAATCACAAATAAGTTATTTGAAATATTACTTAATAAAAACAACCAGAAAAAAAAAGACAAATACAAGTATATTCAATAATTTTTTTTTGTTATTATGAGGCAAGAAAAAACGACTAGATATAATTGAACTGATAATAAAGTAGATTTATTAAAATCACATTCTTCATTGTTTTTATTCAAATATTACGAATTAAGTTAGTGATTAAATTAATTGAACTATATGTTTGAAAAATTTCAATAAACAATATGATATTCACAATTTTTTAGAAGTAATATTGAACGAAAAATATTTATATTACCATATGTATGTGTTTTAAAAAAAAACATAAGCAAAGACAATATTTATTACTAAGTATGGTAATCTCTAAATGAACTCCCAAACATTAGTGCTTGGTTTGATTTTCTAAACCTCTGCTGTAAAAACAAAAACAAATTATTGAAACATAAATTTTTATCAATAGACAATTTTTTATTATTATAGGGCAATAAATGACAAGTAGATGAAAATAAATTCGTAAAGTAAATTTATTGAAATCAGAACATTATCCATTACTTTTATAAAATTAGTACAATTAAACTCTTGAATCTCTTTTGGAAATTAATAATATAATATTAAAATTAAATTAGTAAAAAAATTAATTACTAACTGGTATGTTTAAAATATTTTGAAAAACAATGTGGTAAATATTTACAACTTTTTAAGACTTATAAATAGACTTAATTTTTTAAAACCTCATTATTTGTTTTTAGTTGTTGACATTTTTTTTTTTTTAAATAAATATTATTTTGTTATAAAACTCAATTGTCGAGTAGTCATGATAATATTTACAATTTGTAATAGTCATTAAAAATACAAATTTGTAAGAAAAAAAATATACAAGTATATCAATATCTCCACGTGTCACATGCATTCTCGCATAACATCTTGAGGTTTTAAGTTTTCAAAAAACAAAATGGTATTTACAATTTTTCAAAACTAAAATTAAACAAAAAATATTAATATTACCATATATATGTGTTTCATAAAAAAACATAAGCAAAAATTTATTATTGAATTTGGTTATCTCTAAATGAACTCTTAAACCTTAGTGCTCGGTTAACTTGTACGACGAAGAATGGCTGTTCCCACTCTACTACAAAAGAGTTATAATCATTAATTTTGAAAGACACATATATGGTTAAGCTTATTTCACTGTCTTCTAATAGTTTAGCAACTTCTTCGACAACTTCAATAGTTGCTTTCGTATTTCTAATATCGAGAGTTCGTAAATTCGGTAAATTTTTAACAAGTTCGATCACTGAGCTATTGGTGATTTTAATACAATTCGGTAGATACAACTCTTCCATATTGTTGTTGAACAAACATTGAACTGACCGATCAGTGATGAAATTATTTTCTATATTTGCTCCCATTAAATCAAGGGAAAAATATTCTAATCGTTTCAAGTTATTGACTGCAATTAAACCTTTATCCGTTATATTTGGACTACGGACTTTTAAAGATATCAAATTTTTACAATTATTGGTAAGTTTCATGAATAATTCATCTGTAAAACCATATTCCAATGAGATTCTTGCACACTTGAGATTTTTCATATTACCGATTACATCCATTAAAGCTTCAGTTTCTGGAGCTAATACCTGAAAGATAAATAATTTATTATTAATTATCGATAATAGAAAAAAATAAATAACATTTGTTTTTTATATTGTCATAGTTGTAAAATTTATGTACTTACCAAAGAATCGAATGTAAATGTTCTGTCAGAAAGCCAAGATCTTTCACCTTCGCATAAAATAAATAAAGTTTTTAAAGTTTCACAAACTTGTTCTAATGACTTGATCAAAGTCATTGGGAAAGTTAAGTTTTTACGTGGCCAATTAATTATTAATGTTTCAAGATGACTCATGTTCGAAAAAACATCATCAAAATCTTTACTTTCCACTTCTTTAAATCTTAATAAAAGTGCATTGAGATTTGGACACTTAGATTTAATCAATTGCATCACGGAAGAAACAGGATAATAATATAAATTGAGACTCGTCAAGGTACATCCACAAAGATTAATTAGATATTTGAAATCATCTTCTTCATCTTCAAATGATTTATCGATTGGTTCAAGAAAATTATATGTTGTAAAGCCGGAATCAACAAAATTATTTTTCCAATCGTTACATACTAAAAAAATGAAAATTATTATTATTGAATTATTCTATTACTTTTCTTTATTTTATCTAAAATTATACTGTTAATTGATATTGATTTTATTATTACTTACTCTTTTCAAGTCTTGGTTGACTTGAAAATAGTGGCTGCATGCGCATCATACGCCAATGACGCTGTCCGAAAAAATTTTCTTGACTTTCACTCAGTATTTTATTACTTTCATTTACTGTGTCTGTTATACGTGGACGAACATCATTTTTATGTATTTTAGTAGGTGATTCGACCTGTGAAATAAACAATAATTTATCATTTGATTTTATTATTAACCAAAAGTTACAGCAACTTAAAATTGACAATGAAAAATCATCATCAACATTATATAACTCAGTACTTACCTCTTCTTTCGAAATTAACTTGAATGTTTCAATCCATTGGGTGTCAATTGCAATAGTCTCCATATTTCAGGTTAATCTATAAAAAAACAATAAAAGAGTTATTCAATTAATAATATGTTATTAATTATTTATTATTTCATACAATTAACAGGTTCTCTGAATTTTCAAAAACCTCCAATAAATATGAATAATTTAATGGAAAATAAATAATAAATTGTTAAGACTGTACCTTCTTTTTCACGTGGTCGAAATGTCGTCTAACAATTGTTACGACTAGTTTTAACTTGTTGAGCAGAGAACCACCTGTATGGTTGAGCAGCTAGCAGAATCTGCCTGGATTTGCAACGAATGCAACTGCAGCATCCTCTTCCCTATATGACATGACCACTTTCAAACCGGTTTTTGCGCACGTCAGAGTTGCCAATCTTCACAGTATGCGCAAAAAATAAATAAAATAAATAATGTAATATCCCTGGTCGAAATTGGTCAAAATTACTCCGGCATATGAAACTATACTATTTTTTTTACTTTTCTATAATAATTCTACTATACTTTTGTATTTCAAAATGAAACGAATTGAATATAATCAAACAATAAATGCCATATAATATCACTAATAAATTAATGATTGAGTTTAAAATGTTTTATTATTATATACTAGTGTTGTTGACGGCTGCAAGCGGCCGTTTTCGTTGCTCAACTGTCAATGATATGACAAAAAACAATTAATGAAATTTTCTATACAAAAAAAAAAAAGATTTAAAATAATTTGTGTTCCCGGTATAAGACTTAGTAAATTTCAACTCGAGAAAAACGAAAAAAAAAAAAAAAAAATGATCATATACAGATGCATGCCTTTTACCATGAATATTTTCGATTGTTTTTCTATTTTTTTGAAAAAAAGGCGAGGGCTAATTTGTACTACTAAAATCAGAATTTGATCCTCAATAACAATAACAAATTGTAAATTTAAATTCTGGAGTAAACTATTTTTTTTTTGAATAATCTTAAAGTACGAATCCTGCTTTTATTGATTCAAATGAGCTCACTACTTTCTTTCCGAGAATAAATAAAAAAACTATTCACCATTATTTATTATGCAAGGTGCCAAGCAATTGTTAATAAACATTTTCGTCAAACAATTTTTTTATTATTTTCCACTGAAGGACAAAATCTGTTAATATTAATACAAATTAACCTACGACTTTTCTTCTAAGAATAAAAACAAATCATTTGATAATATTTTTTTTCGAGGTACCATGTAATTGTTAATAAACAACCGCATGACACCTCCAAAAAATAATCCTTTACAAATAATTATTTTTTTATATTTGAAGAAAAAAACGTGGGCTTATAATAGCAGAGTGGAAAAAAAATATAAAAAATTGTTTATTAATGATTGCATGTCACCTCGAACAGCTGTTAATATTTATTAATAAATATTGTTGAATAATTTTATTTTTCATTTTTGAAAAGAAAGTCGTGAGCTTAATCTAAACCAATAAATACAGATTGCAGGATTTATACTTCAATAATGATTTGAAAAAAAAAATTGGTTACTTCAAAATTTTAGTTAACAAATTAACAAAACTTTGTTATTGTTAATTATGTACAAATTTCGATTTCATTAATACAGTAAAAATATAAAAATAAACAAATAAATATTTAAAAATGATTTTCTTTTTTTTTTTTTGTGAGTGTGTGAGTATGTAAATGACGACCAATGAAATGACTGGAAGCAGCGTTATTCATCAACTTTTTATAAAGGGATATTTATAAATAAATTACTGAATTTTCCTCTAAACCTTTACTGTAATTTGAAAAAAAAACTAAATATCGAAAAATAAATTTGAAAAAACAATTTTCAATAAACAAAAATAAAAGTTAATCAACCTTATGTGATCAGAAGCTCGTGTTTTTTGTTATTTCAATTAATAATAATAATTCATTTAATTTTTTTCTGACCTCTTATTATAATAAATAAAAAAAAAAAAATATATTGAAAAGTAAATTTGTATTAATAAACTTATTTTTTAAAAAAACTTATTATCCGTTCTTTAGTTATTAATTTTTTTTTTGAAAAATAAACTAGGTTAGATTAGATAAAATAAACTAGGTTAAATAAAATAGGTTATAATTTGTCGAAAAACATGAATGAGATAGTAATAAATATTTACGAATCCCATTTAATTAGCCTAAGTTTGATGGAATTAGAATAAGCTGTTATACTTATTCTATTGAAGTTTTTTTTTGGAGAATATTAGAGTGAAGTTATTTTTCTTTGGGAGTAAACGGTTTAATCAATATTAATTAATTAAGATTTAGGGGTGCAGGCAGCCTGAACTTTTTTATTTTTCATTTTATTTAGGTTTTTTTTTGCAATTGATAGATAATTTTTTGGAGAATCATCATATGCAAAAAAATCTCATTGATAGTTCTTCAATTTATTATTAAGGTGAAACACAAGTTGTTCTGTTTTACCGGTAAAGTCTGTATGCTTTCACATACAAAAAAAATAATATTATTATTATTTTAATTTTTTCCTATATAAAACACATGGGCTTTACCAGTAAAACAGTACAACTTGTGTTTCACCTTAAAAATATTATAACTTTTAAATTATTGCTATGAGCTGATTAATCATTTTAGTCCATTGCGCATCTCTACCCACAAATCCCATACATTGACAAAGTGACAGCATTATTTTTATGATTGCTCCAAGTTACTCCGAAATGTTTATTTATGATAAAAAAGTTCTTGAACATAAATTTATTGTTTTCTAATTTAACCTTTAAAAACCAGAAGTATGATAGAGATTAGAGTGCATGCATGGAGGGAAAATTTGGAGTAGGGATGCGCAATGGATCAAAATGATTAATCAGCACATAGCAACAATTTAAAAGTTATAATATTTTTTAATAATAAATTAAAGAACTCCCAATAGGATTTTTCGGTATTGTACTTTGGGAATTTTTCTCTCTTGCTCAAACACCATATGCAGGAATGAGCCCTGAAGAATGTTGCTCAAAAGTAACTAAAGGATACAGAATGAAAAAACCAGAATATGCTACAAATGAAATTTACAATATAATGCGTAAATGCTGGCTAGAAAAACCAACACTTAGACCAACATTTACTGATCTTGTCAATGATATTGGTGTTTTACTTGATAATATTTTCAAAAAAGATAATAACAATTTAAACACACCACATGTTGATATTAAAAACAGACTAGATGATGGTACAAATAATGATTACTTGATTATGAATCCTGCACCAAACCATCCAACATTATCATCATCAACAAGTGACAATGTCGATGAACCAACAATTATTATCAATACAAATTCATCGTATGTCTCCATAAATTTAACAAATAAAAACGATAATTCTCATGTTCAATAATAGCATAGAAAAACATTAATTACTTGAAAATATTTCGATTTTTCGAATAAAGAAAACAACATATACATATGTACATCAATAAATATAAGATACTAATTCTTTGATTATTTAATAATTAACGAATTTGTACAGAGTATCTTTACAAAGCACAATTTCATCAAATCCATTACCAGTTATTTTTTGGATTTTTTTTTTCTTTAGAAATTAATTATTTTTTCAAATTTCACATTGGTTTTTACATGATCAGTCCTGACATGATTGTTTTAAATATATTTGCTTGCTTGCCATGGACACCAGCGAGAAATATTACGTTTACTGTTTATAATGATGTTGGAAATGATTCCATTGTTGTTCCTCTATTTTCAGATGGTAATATATATAGCAATTATGTAATGATTGTCTTAATATTATAATGATGATGTACAAAAATGAAATAATAAACTTTTATATTTTTATCAAGACAACCCTCCTGAATTTGGAATTAGTGGTCCAAACAGAACATTGGAAGTTGGTGAGGCGTTGGAATTGACGTTGGATATGTAAAGCGTCTCTAACGAATTCGGTAGATAAAATGGAATGGTTATTTAACGATTCATATGGATTATCAAATCCCATTGTACCCCACTAAGCAGTAAGGCACAATGGGTTTTAGGTTATGAACAAAGCCAGGATGTTTGCCGGATTTTCTGGATGTTTTAATTTGCTATATCATTTGAATAAATAGAATAAACATTTGCTGGTTCTGAGAGGGGTATAATTTTGTTAAAGTTAGCTTGAGACCCAGGACCTAGGTAAATTCAGATTCATGGCATCCTATTGTTACCCCCCTAGGCTATTGTTTTCCGACTGTTTATACATTTGGATGCGTGAGATTGTACATGCTGCTTTTAAAAGAACATGATTTTTGTAAAAAAATAGAAACAAAAGAGAAATTGGCTGTGCCCAAATTCGGACGCACCGGAATTCAGGCCCGTAACACCCCATGGTGCCCGCCGTGACGGCTCATTGTGGATTATGGCTATTCCTCTATTCGTGGTTCTCTTTTCATTTTATCTACTTTCGGCTTCAAAATAAGGAACTTAGTTTTTTTTGTAGCTAAGGGAAAGATATTGATTGTTTGGCTACAATTAAAGCTAAGTAAAAAATTAAGCTAAGTACAAAATCAAGATAAATAAAATAATGTAGATATTGATTGTTTGGCTACAATTACAGCTTAGATTTAATACGTTTTTTCAAGAGTATTGAGTCAAAAGCCAAACGAGATATAATTGAATTGATAAAATAGATTTATTAAAATCAGAACATTATTCATTACATTTATAAAATTAGTACAATCAAACTTTTGAATCTTTTTTGGAAATTAATAATATAATATTAAAATTAAATTAGTAAAAAAATTAATTACTAACTAGTATGTTTAAAAGATATTACAAAACAATGTGGTAAGCATTTACAAAATTCTAAGAGTAATCAATATACTTAATTTTTTGAAAACCTCATTATTCGTTTTTAGTTGTTGAGTTTGTTTTTTTTTGGAAATAAATATTATTTTGTTATAAAACTCAATCGTCGAGTAGTCAATATAATATTTACAATTTATAATAGTCATTATAAATACAAATTTCAAAGAAAAAAAATATACAGGTATATCGATTTCTTCACGTGTCATATGCATTCTTGAATTACATCTTGAGTTTTAAAGTTTTCAAAAAACGATATGGTATTTACAATTTTCCAACACTAATATTAAACGAAAAATATTTATATTACCATATGTTTATGTTTCATAAATAACATAAGCAAAAACACTAATTAAAACTGGGTATGGTATTCTCTATATGAACTCTTAAACTTTAGTGCTCGGTTAACTTTTACGACAAAGAATGGATGTTCCCACCCTACTATAAAGGTGTTATAATCATGAATTTTAAAAGACACATATATGGTTAAGCTTAGTTCACTGTCTTCTGTTAGTTGAGCAATTTCTTCGACAACTTCAATAGTTGCTTTTGTATTTCTAATATCGAGAGTTCGTAAATTCGGTAAATTTTTAACGAGTTCGATCACTGAGCTGTTGGTTATTTTAATACAATTCGGTAGATACAACTCTTCTATATTGTTGTTGAACAAACATTGAACTGACCGATCAGTGATGAAATTATTTTCTATATTTGCTCCCATTAAATCAAGGGAAAAATATTCTAATTGTTTCAAATTATTAACTGCAATTAAACCTTTATCCGTTATATTTGGACTACGGACTTTTAAAGATATCAAATTTTTACAATTATTGGTAAGTTTCACGAGTAATTCATCTGTAAAACCATAATCCAATGAGATTCTTGCACACTCGAGATTTTTCATATTACCAATTACATCCATTAAAGCTTCAGTTTCTGGAGCTAATACCTGAAAGATAAATAATTTATTATTAATTATCGATAATTGAAAAAAAAATAAATAATATTTGTTTTTTATATTGTCATAGTTGTAAAATTTATGTACTTACCAAAGAATCGAATGTAAATGTTCTGTCAGAAAGCCAAGATCTTTCACCTTCGCATAAAATGAAAAACGTTTTTAAGGTTTCACAAACTTGTTCTAATGACTTGATCAAAGTCATTGGGAAAGTTAAGTTTTTACGTGGCCAATTAATTATTAATGTTTCAAGATGACTCATGTTCGAAAAAACATCATCAAAATCTTTACTTTCCACTTCTTTAAATCTTAATAAAAGTGCATTGAGATTTGGACACTTAGATTTAATCAATTGCATCACGGAAGAAACAGGATAATAATATAAATTGAGACTCGTCAAGGTACACCCACAAAGATTAATCAGATATTCAAAATCATCTACTTCATCTGCAAATGATTCATTGGTTGGTTCAGGAAAAATATATGTTGTGAAGCCGGAATCAACAAAGTTATTTTTCCAATCGTTGCATACTAAAAAAATGAAAATTATTATTATTGAATTATTCTATTACTTTTTTTTATTTTATCTAAAATTATACTGTTAATTCGTATTGATTTTATTATTACTTACTCTTTTCAAGTCTTGGTTCACTTGAAAATAGTGGCTGCATGCGCATCATACGCCAATGACGCTGTCCGAAAAAATTTTCTTGACTTTCACTCAATATTATATTACTTTCGTTTACTGTGTCTGTTACACGTGGACGAACATCATTTTTATGTATTTTAGTAGGTGATTCGACCTATGAAATAAACAATAATTAATTATTTGATTCAATTAATAACCACAAGTTACAGCAACTTAAAATTGACAATGAGAAAACATCATCAACATTATAACTCAGTACTTACCTCTTCTTTCGAAATTAACTTGAATTTTTCAATCCATTGGTTGTCAATTGCAATAGTCTCCATATTTCAGGTTAATCTATAAGAAAACAATCAAAGGGTTATTCAATTAATAATATGTTATTAATAATATGAATACAATAAATATGAATAATTTAATGAAAAATAATTAATAAATTGTTAAGACTGTACCTTTTTTTTTTTTTTGCACGTGGTCGAAATGACGTTTAACTTGTTACGACTAGTTTTAACTTGTAGAGCATAGAACCACCTGTATGGTTGAGCAGCTAGCAGTATCTGCCGGGATTTGCAACGCGAATGCAACTGCAGCATCCTCTTCCCTATACAGCATCGCCACTTTCAAACTGGTTTTTGCGCACCTCAGAGTTGCCAACCTCCACAGTATGCGCAAAAAATATCCAAAATAAATTATGTAATATTCCTGGTCAAAAAAACTCCCGCATATGAAACGATACTATTTTTTTTTACTCTTCTATAATAATTTCACTATATTTTCGTATTTTAAAATGAATCGAATTGAATATAATTAGACAATTAATGCCATATAATATCATAAATGAATTAATGATTGAGTTTAACGTGTTACTCTAGTAAACTCGAGACCTCTGGCGGAACGCGTATGAAAACATAATATTTTCTATGAGTGCGAAAAGGATAGAAAAAAGAAAAAACTAGTGTTTCTCACTTCCACTCATATATTTAGACAAAGACAAAAATTTATTTTTCTATTCTATGAACAAAATATTTTAGGTCAGAAAATTATTATTTAACTCAAAAATTCGTCTTTTTGTTTTATACAGACTAATAGTTTTTGAGAATTCTCCAACTTTTAGTTTTATATGAAAGTTTAAGTTGAACCCAAAAAAAAGTCAAATCTCCCTATCTCACCATGTTTAACCTTGAAAAAAATAGCAATTTTGATAGTTTATTATGAACAAACAAAGTTACCTAGGACAAAAAAAAAGGAATAAATAAATGTATTTCTTTGCATAGATGTTTTTTTGACTTCAAGGCTCAATCTGTGATGAAAATTAAATCTGTAAATTTTTTATTAAAAGTTTATTGTAAAAATTAATAAATAATCATTAATTATTAATTACAATAAAAAAAAGATTCACGAAATTATTGATTAATTATATCAAACTTACGTTATATCACCATCTTCAGCTGTTTTTAATGTCAATGTACCATTATCAAGTAATCCATTAATTTCACTAATTTTTATTGGTATTGGTTCTTCTTTTGGAAATGGTTCTTGTATGTTTGCATCCAGCTCTTTGCTTCATATCAAAGTACGTGTGTTATCATTCATGAGACTGTAAAATAATAATAAATAATTATGTATTATATAAATAGATAATTAACTTTCATAAAATAGATTAATATTATTGACTTAATAAAATATCAAATTAAATAAATTTAATAATCAAAAATTGTTCAACTCACATTATATCACCTTCTCTTGTAAGTAGTTCCATTTTTCTATCATCAAATAATACATTAGATATAATGATTTTTGATGGAATTATAGAATACTTTAAAGTTTCCTTCCTAGCTGCAATCAACATGTTAATACGTTTCCGAAATTCATGATTTGTTCTAATTTTATATCCACAGTAAATAATAGCAATATTCATAACGATAATTGTCAATGGCATCGAATAGATCTTGATAATTTTCCAACATCCAGCTGATAGTTTTCTAGTAATATTAATAATTAATATTAATAAAAATAAAATTTTGTCAATAGTAAAAGTTGAAAAGTCAATCGAAATACACGTGGTATGTTTCAAGCTCTATTGCATCATTCGACATAGCTCGAAATATGTGTTTTAAAATTTTTATTTATAAGTACAAGAATAAGATGATTTACCTGATGCAATTAAATTTTTGGTAATATGACTACCTACAACCATTTTTCATGTGGCAAATGGATTGTCGTAGAAATTTCGTTGTGTTTTGTGTAATATTTGACATACTTATCAGAAAAAACTTGTGAATTTACATATAATTGGACAGTTGATAATTTTATCAGTCAACATACCAGAGGAACAATTAAATTAGTAAATTTTGTTCAACTTAAACTTTCATATAAAACTAAAAGTTGGAGAATTTTCAAAAACTATCAGTTGTAGAGAAAAAAGTAGACGAATTTTTTAGTTAAATAATAATTTTTTTACCTAAAATATTTTGTTCATAGAATAGAAAAATAAATTTTTGTCTTTGTCTAAATACATGAGTGGAAGTGAGAAACAATATTTTTTTCTTTTTTCTATCCTTTTCGCACTCATAGAAAATATTATGTTTTCATACGCCATCCACCAGAGGTCTCGAGTTTACTAGAGTAACACGTTTAACTCAATCATTAATTCATTTATGATATTATATGGCATTAATTGTCTTATTATATTCAATTCATTTCATTTTAAAATACAAAAATATAGTGAAATTATTATAGAAGAGTAATTTTGACCAGGAATATTACATTATTTATTTTGGATATTTTTTGCGCATACTGTGGAGGTTGGCAACTCTGAGGTGCGCAAAAACCAGTTTGAAAGTGGCGATGCTGTATAGGGAAGAGGCTGCTGCAGTTGCATTCGTGTTGCAAATCTCGGCAGATACTGCTAGCTGCTCAACCATACAGGTGGTTCTCTGCTCTACACGTTAAAACTAGTCGTAACAATTGTTAGACGTCATTTCGACCACGTGAAAAAAAAAAGGTACAGTCTTAAAAATTTATTAATTAAATTTTCCATTAAATTATTCATATTTATTGTATTCATATTGTTAATAACATTTATTCATTGAATAACCCTTTGATTGTTTTTTTATAGATTAACCTGAAATATGGAGACTATTGCAATTGACAACCAATGGATTGAAAAATTTAAGTTAATTTCGAAAGAAGAGGTAAGTACTGAGTTATAATGTTGATGATGTTTTTTCATTGTCAATTTTATATTGCTGTAACTTTTGGTTATTAATTGAATCAAATAATTAATTATTGTTTATTTCATAGGTCGAATCACCTACTAAAATACATAAAAATGATGTTCGTCCACGTGTAACAGACACAGTAAACGAAAGTAATATAATATTGAGTGAAAGTCAAGAAAATTTTTTCGGACAGCGTCATTGGCGTATGATGCGCATGCAGCCACTATTTTCAAGTCAACCAAGACTTGAAAAGAGTAAGTAATAATAAAATTAATATCAATTAACAGTATAATTTTAGATAAAATAAAAAAAAAAGTAATAGAATAATTCAATAATAATAATTTTCATTTTTTTTAGTATGCAACGATTGGAAAAATAACTTTGTTGATTCCGGCTTCACAACATATATTTTTCCTGAACCAACCAATGAATCATTTGCAGATGAAGTAGATGATTTTGAATATCTGATTAATCTGTGTGGGTGTACCTTGACGAGTCTCAATTTATATTATTATCCTGTTTCTTCCGTGATGCAATTGATTAAATCTAAGTGTCCAAATCTCAATGCACTTTTATTAAGATTTAAAGAAGTGGAAAGTAAAGATTTTGATGATGTTTTTTCGAACATGAGTCATCTTGAAACATTAATAATTAATTGGCCACGTAAAAACTTAACTTTCCCAATGACTTTGATCAAGTCATTAGAACAAGTTTGTGAAACCTTAAAAACGTTTTTCATTTTATGCGAAGGTGAAAGATCTTGGCTTTCTGACAGAACATTTACATTCGATTCTTTGGTAAGTACATAAATTTTACAACTATGACAATATAAAAAACAAATATTATTTATTTTTTTCTATTATCGATAATTAATAATAAATTATTTATCTTTCAGGTATTAGCTCCAGAAACTGAAGCTTTAATGGATGTAATTGGTAATATGAAAAATCTCGAGTGTGCAAGAATCTCATTGGATTATGGTTTTACAGATGAATTACTCGTGAAACTTACTAATAATTGTAAAAATTTGATATCTTTAAAAGTCCGTAGTCCAAATATAACGGATAAAGGTTTAATTGCAGTTAATAATTTGAAACAATTAGAATATTTTTCCCTTGATTTAATGGGAGCAAATATAGAAAATAATTTCATCACTGATCGGTCAGTTCAATGTTTGTTCAACAACAATATAGAAGAGTTGTATCTACCGAATTGTATTAATATCACCAACAGCTCAGTGATCGAACTCGTTAAAAATTTACCGAATTTACGAACTCTCGATATTAGAAATACAAAAGCAACTATTGAAGTTGTCGAAGAAATTGCTCAACTAACAGAAGACAGTGAACTAAGCTTAACCATATATGTGTCTTTTAAAATTCATGATTATAACTCCTTTATAGTAGGGTGGGAACATCCATTCTTTGTCGTACAAGTTAACCGAGCACTAAGGTTTAAGAGTTCATATAGAGAATACCATACCCAGTTTTAATGAGTGTTTTTGCTTATGTTTTTTATGAAACATAAACATATGGTAATATAAATATTTTTCGTTTAATATTAGTGTTGGAAAATTGTAAATACCATATTGTTTTTTGAAAACTTTAAAACTCGAGATGTAATGCGAGAATGCATATGACACGTGGAGAAATCGATATACCTGTATATTTTTTTTCTTTAAGATTTGTATTTATAATAACTATTATAAATTGTAAATATTATCATGACTACTCGACGATTGAGTTTTATAACAAAATAATATCGATTTCCAAAAAAAACAAACTCAACAACTAAAAACGAATAATGAGGTTTTCAAAAAATTAAGTATATTGATTACTCTTAGAATTTTGTAAATGCTTACCACATTGTTTTGTAAAATCTTTTAAACATACCAGTTAGTAATTAATTTTTTTACTAATTTAATTTTAATATTGTATTATTAATTTTTAAAAAAGATTAAAAAGTTTGATTGTACTAATTTTATAAATGTAATGAATAATGTTCTGATTTTAATAAATCTATTTTATCAATTCAATTATATCTAGTTTGGCTTTTGACTCAATACTCTTGAAAAAACGTATTAAATCTAAGCTGTAATTGTAGCCAAACAATCAATATCTACATTATTTTATTTATCTTGATTTTGTACTTAGCTTAATTTTTTACTTAGCTTTAATTGTAGCCAAACAATTAATATCTTTTCCTTATAGCTATACAAAAAAAACTAAGTCCCTTATTTTGAAGCCGAAAGTAGATAAAATGAAAAGAGAACCACGAATAAAGGAATAGCCATAATCCACAATGAGCCGTCACGGCGGGCACCATGGGGTGTTACGGGCCTGAATTCTGGTGCAACAGTCAATGTCCGGCACAGCCAATTTCTCGGGAATCAGTAAATTCAGATTCTTGGCACCCAGCGGTGAGGGTCATGCCCTATCTTGCATTATGCCATTCTACTGCTCTTCGGTATATTCAGTTTTAGCTCTCTCGTTTTGGCTAGTTTTGCCAAGTCAAATAAAAGTAAAATAAGGGACTTAGAATAATTTTTACTTTTTAATTAATAATAAGCTAGATTTTTTCCTTAGCTAGATTTTTTACTTAGCTTCAATTATAGCAAAACACACAATATCTACATTATTTGACTCGGCGAAACGAGCCAAAACGAGAGAGCTAAAACTGAATCTATCGAAGAGCCGTAGAATGGCATAAACCGTGATCCTCGCCACGGGGGGGTCCCCAGAAGGTTCAATCTGAATTTACCTACGTCCGTTCTGTTTGGACCACTAATTCCAAATTCAGGAGGGTTGTCTTGATAAAAATATAAAAGTTTACTATTTCATTTTTGTACATCATCATTATAATATTAAGACAATCATTACAGAATTGCTATATATATTACCATCTGAAAATAGAAGAACAACAATGGAATCATTTCCAACATCATTATAAACAGTAAACGTAATATTTCTCGCTGGTGTCCATGGCAAGCAAGCAAATATATTTAAAACAATCATGTCAGGACTGATCATGTAAAAACCAATGTGAAATTTGAAAAAATAATTAATTTCTAAAGAAAAAAAAAATCCAAAAAATAACTGGTAATGGTCCAAATTTGAAAATAGTCTTCATTGTAAAGATATTCTGTACAAATTCGTTAATTATTAAGTAATCAAATAATTAAAATCTAATATTTATTGATGTACATATGTATATGTTGTTTTCTTTATTCGAAAAATCGAAATATTTTCAAGTAATTAATGTTTTTCTATGCTATTATTGAACATGAGAATTATCGTTTTTATTTGTTAAATTCATGGAGACATACGATGAATTTGTATTGATATTAATTGTTGGTTCATCGACATTGTCACTTGTTGATGATGATAATGTTGGATGGTTTGGTGCAGGATTCATAATCAAGTAATCATTATTTGTACCATCATCTAGTCTGTTTTTAATATCAACATGTGGTGTGTTTAAATTGTTATTATCTTTTTTGAAAATATTATCAAGTAAAACACCAATATCATTGACAAGATCAGTAAATGTTGGTCTAAGTGTTGGTTTTTCTAGCCAGCATTTACGCATTATATTGTAAATTTCATTTGTAGCATATTCTGGTTTTTTCATTCTGTATCCTTTACATACTTTTGAGCAACATTCTTCAGGGCTCATTCCTGCATATGGTGTTTGAGCAAGAGAGAAAAATTCCCAAAGTACAATACCAAATGACCAAACGTCTGATTGAGTTGTAAATTTTCCATCTTTTAAAGAATCAATTGCCATCCATTTTACTGGCAATGGAGCATTACCTTTTTTTTTGTAAATGCCATCTCTATATAAATTTTTTGCTAGACCAAAATCACTTATTTTAACTATATTATTTTGAGCAAGAAGTATATTTCGTGCAGCCAAGTCGCCATGAAGTACCTATAAAAAAAATTAAAAAAAAATAATTTATTAATACATATATAATATATCAATTATGATTAAATCATAAAGTTATATAAGTACCTTTTTTTTGCTAAGATATTCCATCCCTTTGGCAACTTGTAATGACCATGAGTACAAATCTTGTGTACAAATTTTTTTGAAATTCTTATCTCTATTATAATAATCACGTTGATTATTTAATTGAAAATTTGATTGTGCTGAGTTGTTTTTCAGATCATCAACATCTTCCGATAATACTAGTGTGATAATTTTATCAGTTATAGGCTCAATTTGATTTATAAATTCCATCCTGTGTTTAATTAAATAATTATGTAAATCACCAAATCGACAATATTCAACAATAACAAGTAATCCATGTTTGGCAATATTTTTAGTGCAGGCACCAAGTAGATTTACAATATTATCATTTTTACCTATATAACTCATTATTTTTAGTTCATTTGCAAGTGCTCGTATGTTTTCCGTTTCAGTTGATTTTTCAATTTCTTTTACAGCAACTATTGTTGTTGAATTATCATTATAAATATCTTGTGCTTCGGCTTTCTTTACAATTCCAAAGTGACCACTTCCCAATTGTTTGCCAAGTTTCAATTTGTCACGTGGAAATTCCCATTTTTTATCATATCCTAATAGATTAACTTGTTCATTGACAGTCAATTCTGGATTCAAAGGTTGTAAATCACCTTCCATAAGTTGTTTACGTAAATTTTTTTCTTTTTGAAATTTAATATAAAAATAAATTAAGATAATAGTAGTAATTATTAGCGCTGATGTAACTCCAAACGCTACGATATTTCTTATTGTTGGATCATCTATTACTATTTGCTGGTATGTTTCCCAATGACCTAAATTATTATCAGCTCTACATGAATAATTTCCAAAACAACTTTCATTTAGATATCCAATATGTAAGTCTTGATAGTTATTATGAAACTCATATTTACAAATGTCATTTAGCTTCCCATAAACCCTATTTATTCGAACATTATTCATCGACCAAGTAATTGTTGGCTCAGGCACACCATCAACAGAGCATGTTAATAGCACAGTAGATTTTCCACCAATTTTATACTCAGTTACGGTTTTATGCATATTTGTATGATTGCATTTTGGTTTCCTCAATTCATTGACATTTAGCATATAATTATACACTGTATTTTCGATTTTACAATAATATTTTTTTTCATCGGATTTTTCAACTGAACTTATTGCCAATATTGATATGCATATATCATCATATTCTAACAATTTTATATTCACTCTTGAATTAAGTTCTGCTTCAATTTTTGATAATCCATATGAATCGTTAAATAACCATTCCGTTTTATCTACCGAATTCGTTAGAGACGCTTTACATATCAATTCCAACGCCTCACCAACTACTAATGTTCTGTTTGGACCACTAATTCCAAATTCAGGAGGGTTGTCTTGATAAAAATATAAAAGTTTATTATTTCATTTTTGTACATCATCATTATAATATTAAGACAATCATTACATAAATGCTATATATATTACCATCTGATAATAGAGGAACAACAATGGAATCATTTCCAACATCATTATAAACAGTAAACGTGATATTTCTCGCTGGTGTCCATGGCAAGCAAGCAAATATATTTACTATGAAATGTCGATATGACGTCTTTTTTAGGCAAAAACATCATCATATATTTATATGAAAAAAAAAAAAAAAATTAATTCAAATTTTTTTACATTTATTTTCATGTAAGATAAGAGGGAAAGTATGAATAATTAACGTACGTCAAAATTTTTTGATAAATTTTAATTTTACATGGGGTTAAAAATGTAGGCTAAAAATTTAATATCTATTTATTTATCTGTTTTAATTGAAACTGATAATTATTGTTTACTTACATCACCGAAAATATTTGTCATATTTCGAATTTCTCGATGCCGATTTGATTCTTCAAGTGTCGATCTTATATTTGAGCTTTGAAATGCTACAACAGTATTTTGAATTTCAGCTATTTCTTTTGGTTCATAATATTTGTGTATTCTCAATTTTCTGATTCTAGGTGTTGCTATCATAAAAATTAAAAATTAAATCAAGATCAAGGAAAATTCTTATGAGGCACGTCCAAATTTATCCAAAAAATATGAATACAAATTATGTTAACATATGTTATGTTTATTCTATTATTTTTAATTTTAATAATTTTAAGAGCTTATTTAATATATATTAAATAAGCTCTTAAAATTATTAAAATTAAAAATAATAGAATAAAAGCAAGTTAGTACCTTTAACGTAAACGTAAACCCAACGAATATTCATGTATTGACTATCGTTATAAACACCACATCCATAAAATCCAGTGGATTCAGGTGACATTCTTTTTTGGAACTTTGATGTGGGAACTGATCCATTCACTTCTGGATATGTCCTGTCTACATACGTTTCCAAGTTCGGAAATATCTGAAAGAAAAAAAATACATAAATATTATTATTAATTTAATCATTCAACAGCTGTTTTACATGCATAATCATCTTTTTTTACAGTTTTAAAAAAAAACCCCTGAATTTGTGAAAAATTCATTCTTTGTGTATTTGTGCATGTTAATTCAAGTGTCTTATTTTCTTCCAATTCGATATATGATAAATCTGGATACATACTTGGTTTCAAATCATTTGGCTCTGAAATTACATATGAAAAAAATCTTTTTTTATATATCTGCTTTATTTAATTTATCGATATTCAATATTACATATTTTTGACAAATTAAAAAATTCAAAACTCACCCGTCACTAACACATCAAAACCCTTTTCCTCGGTAATGACATCTAATGTTATTTTGCATTCGTAATAACCATTGTCTTTTAATTGTACATTTTTAATAATAAATCCTATTGAATTATTAAAAATAACATTGTCATTGTCATTAATTTTCTAAAAAATAATATTGAAAATTAAAATTAGATATATAATAATTTAATATTCTTATAAAATACATAATGATTTAATATGTATATGTATTGAATAAGTATATATATAATTTACTTTTTCATTTGCGTAAAGAGTCACTTGATAATTTGGTAATTTTGGTCGACATGGTATTGTCAATGTTTTGTTGACATCAATAGTAATTGCTTTGAAATCATTTATATCCATAAATAAATATTTCTCTGCTGTAAAATGTTATAAATAAATATTGTATTATTTATTATCTGCATTTAATTATATCATATGTAATACAAAATATCATATTGTTATACATATACTTTTGTTTTAACAAAAAATCATGCAAAGTAATACATAAAAAAAAAAAAATAATAAAATGTTTAATGTTCAATTATTAGTCGATAAATTGAATTTGAAATAAAAAATTTTCGTTAATTTTTTTTTTAACAAAAAAACAATATGTTGTATATACCTATTAATTTTAAATTTCCACTTTTATCTTACAAATAAATATAATAAATAAACTAAAAACTTACGTTTAACATAAACGTAGGTCCAAAATGCATCAGGAAATATGTTTTTTTCTAAATCAGCACATCCATACCAGCCAGTATCACCAAGTACCGCTTTTTTTTTTTCTAATTTCAATGTGAAAGTTCCATTTATTTCGTGCTGACTTATTTTTGCATTCATTAAATAATTATCCTACAAATAAAACAATGTCAAAAGAATGAATAAAATATATATAGGTATAATTATAGTTGAATATTTTTTACTCTGTATTTTTTACAATTGCAACTATGTAAGTCTTGAGTCCACGGATTTCTTTGATCTTCTTTGTAAATCATAATCGTGTCAGTTTCATTTAGCTCATATTCAATTGGCAATATACACTAGAAATAATATTAAAATAATAATAATAATAATAAATATTTTTTATTTTTTTTTATTTAATCTTACACATAGCCAAGGTGATATATATCGACGAATAATCATTTTTTGTGTATGATTGCATGTTATTTGAAATGCATCATGTTTCTTAACCGTAATATATGATTTTCTTGGATATTCCCCTATTGATATTTTAATAATTGGATTTTTTAAAAAACATATTAATTTAATAGTTTATTTGTAAAGCAAGAAAATGACGTTTATTGACATGCAAATAGAAAAATATTTTTACTAAAGTGATTCATATGAATCAGTATGACTATTATACTTTACCATAATTTATTGGTTCATATGAAAGTTTAATTTGAACGTTCATCCAGCGTACATCTTTATCGTCTCTTTTATTATGACCACAACCAAACAACCCAGTATTATAATATTGTGTTTCATTTATTTGGATCTTCATTGTGTAAATTCCATTTTCTTTTTTTTCAGGAATAATATTGACATTTGAAAATATAAACTATAACAGAAATTAAAAAAACAGTTATTTTTATATTCCCTTTTTTTTTTCATTTAAATTGAATTTGAAGAATATTTATATTTCTATATATTTTACTATTTCCTTGCCAACTGGTTTATAAAAAATTTTAATTTTTTGAGTACTTCTGCATTCTATGTCAAGTTTTTCACCCCTTTTTATAAACATTTTTTGTACATTTGGTTCCATTGTTGGTATAACAATGTGAGATTCTGAAATTTTGAATATAAAAAAATATTTGGTCTTTCGAAAAAAAAAATATAATAATCATATATAATATCAGTTTTGAGCGTAAAAAAATGAGAAAAAAAAAAACAAAAAATATTATATATTTAGAGAGAATTAGTTGATACCTGTATATATCACCAAAAAAACTAGCAAAGAAAAATACTTTGTCAACAATAACACCTGCATTTTTTAAATTTATTTATTTGATTTTTTGTTAAAAAAAAAAATATATATTTTACGAGATTTTTAAATACTACTATTGGATACAGAAATAGTTATTGTAACCAACAATCACTGCGTCTGTGAATACTATAATATGTTATATACACTTTGTAAAATATAATATTCAAATCAAGTACTAACGGCCAATACAAAATTCAAGTTCGAAAAATTGGTTTAAAAAAAAAAAAAAAAACAATTTCACACAATAATTGTGATGGTGAATAATAATTTTAATTAAAATAAAATGAAAAACACATTTTTTTTAATGTATACATAATTTTTTTATACAACCATCATTCTCGATTGAATGCGCATAACTTAGAAATAGTTGTAGCCAACAACACTGCGTGTCTAAATTCGTTATGATACATAATAAATTTTTTTTTTATCTATGATGATAATAATATTTATTTTGATAGATTCAAACCACCAGATACCAAAATTCAAAATTTGAGATACAGAGAGACAGAAAACTCTTATCTATTCAACACACTCATGTGATTAAATTAATTTTGTTTATCTTAATTATTCATGCAAAATAAGCGTGTCTATTTTTATCATTAAAATTATTTTTAAACAAAAAAAAAATAACAAGTTTAATGGTCAATATTTTAATAGAAATTGAAATTTAAAAAATTTAATTCACTTATTGATAAGACGAGCTAAATTTTATCCATCGAGGATCACATGAAAATATTTTACTACATAAAAAAAAAAAGATAACTATTATTCAAAATAATTAATATTTATAAATCTAACTTTTATATAACTTTTATAAATGGAATTAATTTACATCTTTATTTTTTGTTATGACACGACTCCGGCGCGTGGTTGTACATATTATTGTGTGTATTTTTATTAATACTATTTTCTTTATCATAATTATAATTTTTATTAATCCCTTATCTGCAGCGAAATTTCTACTACAATCCATTTGCCACATGAAAAATGGTTGTAGTCATATTACCAAAAATTTAATTGCATCAGGTAAATCATCTTATTCTTGTACTTATAAATAAAAATTTTAAAACACATATTTCGAGCTATGTCGAATGATGCAATAGAACTTGAAACATACCACGTGTATTTCGATTGACTTTTCAAATTTTACTATTGACAAAATTTTATTTTTATTAATATTAATTATTTTTTATACTATTTATTCATTTTAAATAAATATAATTTATCAAGTATTTTATATTTTTTATTCAATGTATATATTAAATTAATTAATTTTTATTTTTATTATTTTTATACAGCTAGAAAACTATCAGCTGGATGTTGGAAAATTATCAAGATCTATTCGATGCCATTGACAATTATTGTTGTAAATATTGCTATTATTTACTGTGCATATAAAATTAGAACAAATCATGAATTTCGGAAACGTATTAACATGATGATTGCAGCTAGGAAGGAAACTTTAAAGTATTCTATAATTCCATCAAAAATCATTATATCTAATGTATTAATTGATGATGGAGAAATGGAACTATTTACAAGAGAAGGCGATATAATGTGAGTTGAACAATTTTTGATTATTAAATTTATTCAATTTGATATTTTATTAAGTCAATAATATTAATCTATTTTATGAAAGTTAATTATCTATTTATATAATACATAATTATTTATTATTATTTTACAGTCTCATGAATGATAACACACGTACTTTGATATAAAGCAAAGAGCTGGATGCAAACATACAAGAACCATTTCCAAAAGAAGAACCAAAAATTAGTGAAATTAATGGATTACTTGATAATGGTAAATTAACATTAAAAACAGCTGAAGATGGTGATATAACGTAAGTTTGATATAATTAATCAATAATTTCGTGAATCAATTTTTTATTATAATTAATAATTAATGATTATTTATTAATTTTTACAATAAACTTTTAATAAAAAATTTACAGATTTAATTTTCATCACAGATTGAGCCTTGAAGTCAAAGAAACATCTACAACTTTACAAGATGAAATAGCTTCTATGGAAAAAGAACTATCTAATATACAACTAACGAAAATTAGTAACTCTGATATAATGATTCCAAATAAAAAATTTTCTGATAGAATAGCTGCTAAGGAAAAAAAACCATCTAAAATACAACAAACGAAATTGAATAAATTTAATATCTTAGATCCAGATAATGAATTATCATTAAAAATATCGAAAGATGAATATAAGTAAATTGATTATTAATCAATAATTTTGAAAGATATTTTTTCAACATTTAAATTATTCATTTAATATATACATAGATAATTAACATATTGATTATTATTATTATTATTAATATAATATTATTTCTATTTTACAGGTGGCCAAACACTACCGTCGATCGTTCTAACCCTGTTTATTGGGATATTTTTCCATTAACTGAAAATTTTAGTTTTTCGTTCCATAGTATAGTAAAAATACAAGCAGACGATAGTGATGAAGTGTAAGTTGAAAATTAAACAATATTTTTCAAACATAATGTAAATTTTGAATGTGACAGAAAATTGGATGGAAATTTACAAAATATAATTGCTCCTAGAAAACTATCTACAGAAGATATGTTATCTGAAGCTACATATGCAACATATGATAGTGGTACAGTAGTATTCAAAACACAAGATAGTGAAAAAATGTAAGTTTAGATTTTGAAATTTTACATGTCTTGCCAAAAAATAGCATCCACGATTTGTTTTTAGTTTTCTTAATATTTTCTGTTTAAAATTTTAGGAAATTCTTCTTTTCTTGATAACTAATTGTAATTCTTTTACATGCCAGTTAGATTTTTCTATAACACAATAATAAATTTAAAAATAGCAATCGAATTAAAAAAAAAAAACTTAACAAGGATATAGAGATTATATTGAGGTTTGCAAAAAAAAGTCTCTATTGAAAAAAATTGATTTTTCACAATTTAGTTTTTTTTTATAACTTTAGAGGAGAAAATTCAGTGATTTATTTGAAAATTTCGCAAAGATTATGCAAAGAAATACATCTATTTATACCTTATTTTTTGTCCTAGGTAACTTTGTTTGTTTATAATAAACTATCAAAGTTGCTATTTTTTTCGAGGTTAAACACGGTGAGATAGGGAGATTTTACTTTTTTTTGGGTTCAACTTAAACTTTCATAAAAAACTAAAAATTGGAGAATTCTCAAAAACTATCAGTTGTAGAGAAAAAAAAGACGAATTTTTTAGTTAAATAATAATTTTCTTACCTAAAATATTTTGTTCATAGAATAGAAAAATAAATTTTTGTCTTTGTCTAAATACATGAGTGGAAGTGAGAAACAATATTTTTTTCTTTTTTCTATCCTTTTCGCACTCATAGGAAATATTATGTTTTCATACGCCATCCGCCAGAGGTCTCGAGTTTACTAGAGTAACACGTTTAACTCAATCATTAATTCATTTATGATATTATATGGCATTAATTGTCTAATTATATTCACTTCGTTTCATTTTAAAATACGAAAATATAGTGAAATTATTATAAAAGAGTAAAGGAATTAGTATAGTTTCATATGCGGGAGTAATTTTGACCAGGAATATTACATTATTTATTTTGGATATTTTTTGCGCATACTGTGGAGGTTGGCAACTCTGAGGTACGCAAAAACCGGTTTGAAAGTGGCGATGCTGTATAGGGAAGAGGATGCTGCAGTTGCACTCGCATTGTCAATCCCGGCAGATACTGCTAGCTGCTCAACCATACAGGTGGTTCTCTGCTCTACAAGTTAAAACTAGTCGTAACAAGTTAAACGTCATTTCGACCACGTGCAAAAAAAAAAAAAAAGGTACAGTCTTAACAATTTATTAAACATTTTTCATTAAATTATTCATATTTATTGTATTCATATTATTAATAACATATTATTAATTGAATAACCCTTTGATTGTTTTTTTATAGATTAACCTGAAATATGGAGACTATTGCAATTGACAACCAATGGATTGAAAAATTTAAGTTAATTTCGAAAGAAGAGGTAAGTACTGAGTTATAATGTTGATGATGTTTTTTCATTGTCAATTTTATATTGCTGTAACTTTTGGTTATTAATTGAATCAAATAATTAATTATTGTTTATTTCATAGGTCGAATCACCTACTAAAATACATAAAAATGATGTTTGTCCACGTGTAACAGACACAGTAAATGAAAATAATAAAATATTGAGTGAAAGTCAAGAAAATTTTTTCGGACAGCGTCATTGGCGTATGATGCGCATGCAGCCATTATTTTCAAGTCAACCAAGACTTGAAAAGAGTAAGTAATAATAAAATCAATACAAATTAACAGTATAATTTTAGATAAAATAAAAAAAAGTAATAAAACAATTCCATAATAATAATTTTCATTTTTTTAGTATGCAACGATTGGAAAAATAACTTTGTTGATTCCGGCTTCACAACATATATTTTTCCTGAACCAACCAATGAATCATTTGATGATGAAGAAGATGATTTTAAATATCTGATTAATCTTTGTGGATGTACCTTGACGAGTCTCAATTTATATTATTATCCTGTTTCTTCCGTGATGCAATTGATTAAATCTAAGTGTCCAAATCTCAATGCACTTTTATTAAGATTTAAAGAAGTGGAAAGTAAAGATTTTGATGATGTTTTTTCGAACATGAATCATCTTGAAACATTAATAATTAATTGGCCACGTAAAAACTTAACTTTCCCAATGACTTTGATCAAGTCATTAGAACAAGTTTGTGAAACCTTAAAAACGTTTTTCGTTTTATGCGAAGGTGAAAAATCTTGGCTTTCTGACAGAACATTTACATTCGATTCTTTGGTAAGTACATAAATTTTACAACTATGACAATATAAAAAACAAATATTATTTATTTTTTTCGATTATCAATAATTAATAAAAAATTATTTATCTTTCAGGTATTAGCTCCAGAAACTGAAGCTTTAATGGATGTAATTGGTAATATGAAAAATCTCGAGTGTGCAAGAATCTCATTGGATTATGGTTTTACAGATGAATTACTCGTGAAACTTACCAATAATTGTAAAAATTTGATATCTTTAAAAGTCCGTAGTCCAAATATAACGGATAAAGGTTTAATTGCAGTTAATAATTTGAAACAATTAGAATATTTTTCCCTTGATTTAATGGGAGCAAATATAGAAAATAATTTCATCACTGATCGGTCAGTTCAATGTTTGTTCAACAACAATATAGAAGAGTTGTATCTACCGAATTGTATTAATATCACCAACAGCTCAGTGATCGAACTCGTTAAAAATTTACCGAATTTACGAACTCTCGATATTAGAAATACAAAAGCAACTATTGAAGTTGTCGAAGAAATTGCTCAGCTAACAGGAGACAGTGAACTAAGCTTAACCATATATGTGTCTTTTAAAATTCATGATTATAACTCCTTTATAGTAGGGTGGGAACATCCATTCTTTGTCGTACAAGTTAACCGAGCACTAAGGTTTAAGAGTTCATATAGAGAATACCATACCCAGTTTTAATTAGTGTTTGTGCTTATGTTTTTTATGAAACATAAACATATGGTAATATAAATATTTTTTGTTTAATTATAGTTTTGTAAAATTGTAAATACCATATTGTTTTTTGAAAACTTTAAAACTCAAGATGTAATTCAAGAATGCATATGACACGTGAAGAAATCGATATACCTGTATATTTTTTTTCTTTGAAATTTGTATTTATAATGACTATTATAAATTGTAAATTTTATAACGACTACTTGACGATTGAGTTTTATAAGAAAATAATATTTATTTCCAAAAAAAACAAACTCAACAACTAAAAACGAATAATGAGGTTTTCAAAAAATTAAGTATATTGATTACTCTTAGAATTTTGTAAATGCTTACCACATTGTTTTGTAAAATCTTTTAAACATACCAGTTAGTAATTAATTTTTTCACTAATTTAATTTTAATATTGTATTATTAATTTCCAAAAAAAATTCAAAAGTTTGATTGTACTAATTTTATAAATGTAATGAATAATGTTCTGATTTTAATAAATTTACTTTACAATTTTATTTTCATCTAATTGTCATTCCTTTCCTTATAATAATGAAAAACAGTCTATTAATAAATAACCTAATAATAAATAACAACCTATCTTTTAATAATTCGTTTTAGTTTTTACAGCAGAGATTTAGGACAACAAACCGAGCACTAATGTTTGAGAGTTAATATTAGTTTCAAAAAATTGTAAATATCGTATTGTTCTTAAAAATTTTTCAAACATACAGTTCAATTAATTCATTTACTAATTGAATCGTTATATTGTATTGTTCATTTACTGGAAACATTGAAATGCTCGATTTTAATAATTGAATACAAACAATGAATAATGTTGTGATTTTAATAAATCTATTTTATCAATTCAATTATATCTAGTTTGGCTTTTGACTCAATACTCTTGAAAAAACGTATTAAATCTACTTGTATTTGTCTTTTTTTTCTTGATTCATTTTTTTATGTATAGTGCTATTTCAAATAACTTATTTGTGATTCGCGAGGACCAAATATTTATAAACTGATAGAAAAAAAAATTATTTTATAAATAAATTAAATCAAAGAATATAACTCGAGATAGTGACAAAAAAATAAATAAATAAATAAACATAGACGCAGTAGCATGTAAATTGTAAATATGTGTGAAATAAAAAAAAAACGCATGGAGTCGAATATCTACCTGCACTGAGAGAAATTTTAACTGAAAATTACAAACGTATAAGAAAAAATTACAAAGCGAATAGTAAAAACTGCGTTCCTCCGATTATTTGTAAGAATTATTCGTATATTGATAAATAATTTTTACATAATAAAGTTATGTAAAAAATTTGGCCATTGACTATATTCAACACTAAGCCATAAAAATTACATAATTTTATTGTAATTTTTCTTTAAAAAAAAATGACTAAATTCACGATACTCACAAGTAAATTCTAGCAGACTGAGAATTTACGCACTACCGGTTTTAGAATTTACTATATTTTATTATAAATTTTATTTAAAAGTTGGACATTTTTTGTGCTAAGTTCAGCAGTTTGTGCTAGATTCACGGAGAATAGAAATCAATTCCCGGCAACATTTTTTCTTTTCTGTTTACACGCTCAAAACTCGAAAACTAATTGATAAATAGAAAAAATTCATTTCTGATAAATTGTTTAGAAATAAATTACCAACAATAAACCTCGCTTAACCCCATACCTAGCTTCAACAGATAAGGCTGTAAAAATGCTTGAAATTACATGACAATTCAATCATTTGTTCAATCAGTCGGCCATCTTTGTATTATTTCGCCCCACAACCAGAATTATTACAAAACGATATAGTAAAAAATATTTAAGTCTATGCTAACTTTTATATGTGTACATGATAAATTTTATTATATATATTAGATATTTATTAAATAATATTTATTAAATTGTTCAGTATTTTTTATTCGAACTTATAATATTTTTTATCGTTTCCACAAAACATGTATGTGCTTTATTTTAATTAACTCATAAGTCATTATCTAGGGGATTAATCGAAAAAAGTAATTCTTTATAAATTGTTTAGAATTGAATTCTCAATAATTAACTCCACTCAACCCCATGTCTATCTGCAATAGATAACGATGTACAGAGACTTGAAGTAACATAACAATTTTTTGACATTGTATGTGACATTTTACATAATTTTATTGTAGAATATCATCTCTCGCGGCCAATCCCAGAAATGAAACAAAAATTACAAAGCAGTATAGTAATTTCTATTCAACATGGGTTTTAATTTTTAGTTAAAATTTCTCTCAGTGTAGTAATATATGCAACACTCTAATTAAAATTTTTTTATTCTTAAATAATATTTTTTAATAATAATAAACAAACATAGCATTTTTCAAAATAGCATTGATAGCAAAAAAGTCTTGGTTTTCTATTCGATTTCTCGACGTTTCGTACAAACTTCAAATCATAGAAAACGATAAAAAACAGTCCAAAGCCTAATCGATACTAATTGGATTTCCAACAACTTTTAATTGTTGTTCACTATTATTTTAACTATCAATAGTAACATGTCACATTCTGACTTACAACTGTTTATTATCAACAATTATTAGATGATATAAAACCTAATAATGGCCTCTTGCCGCTGGAATATTAATAATAAATAAATAAATAAATGAATAATAAATAAATAAATAAATAAATAATAAATAAATAAATAAAGTACAATAATAACCAATAAAATAGAAAAGAAAACAATCATTTTTTCAAAATACTTTTTATATGGCCAAAGTCTTGTTTTTTCTATTCGATTTCTCGACTTTTCGTACAAACTTCAAATTAGTTTTAAATGTCATTTTTAAGGTTATGTGATGGATAGAAATTTGTAATCAATATTTATTTAAAAGCAATGTTAAATGAAAATAAAAATTCAAAATGTTGAAAAATACCTAAATGATATTACTCAAATCAAATTAATTTTTCAAAAGGATTGCAATCAAGTATTCCAGCAATTTCTCAAGAACAGACCTTGTAAACTAGCTGAATCACACGAACGCTGAGCTAATGCTAAAGAGAATTTTATCAACTATTATGTATATCATTATAATTAATATTTTTTAAAAAGTAAGGAAATAGTTTATGTAATAGTAATAATAGCATAACGTTATTGATTTATTTTTCTTCAAATCTAGATGAAAGTAATGGGTCATAATTATGAGAAAAGACGCACTACGTCTTACTGACGGTATACTATTCAATATGCTATCCAAAATCAACAAGCAATTAGACAAAAGTAAATTAACTGTTTGGGAAGCTGCATGTCTATTGAGAATTGCTTTAGATTATTGGACAAGTACGTCAATCACTATATATTTCAACAACCTGGTGGTAACTTTTTTAAACACCCTCAAAGATAATATTATTCTTATTTTTTTATAACAAAATAATAAGGAATATAATGAATTTATTTTTCAAGAATAAACTCAATAACAAAAAAAAGGTTTTAATAAAAAATAAGTCTTGATGAAAATTAATTTTTTAATATTTTTCTTTTATTACAATAGTTGCATGGTATATCGAAAAAATTTAAGTAAGTTAGTTCAAAATGTTAATATAAAATATGTAAAACGTGTGTTTTTTTATTTTCAACGAAATACCAATGAATATTTTTCATTTTATGACCCACTCAACTGTAATTAACTGAATCTGCTGACAACAGCAATTCCTCAAGAACACCTACAAAAATTTCAGGATATTTTTTTTTGTAAACTTGAAATGTTTTATTTACCATAACATCTCGTAAATTTCTTTTCATAAACTCGAAACATTTTCGATTCAGTTTTTTGAGATTATATCGATCGGAACAAACAAATACATTAGCAACATTATCAAAATTTATCGTTTTGCAAATTATTTTTTCACAAGTATTTTTAAGACAATTAACCTGATATTTTCCAGCAACAGCAAGTAGTTCCATCGGCATTTTGCTAATATTTGGTGATTCATCCGTATAAATATAATGTAGAAATTCTTCGAAAACATCTTCTTTAATATCTTCAATGACAATCTTCTTTTTTTCATTTTCTTTGAATTCTTTATGATTAAACATTGCAGAAAAAACAGGACTACGTACTGCAAGAATTCCTTTGATTGCACGAAATGATTTTTGACCAACTTGAATTATAACATCAGCTGATTTTTCATTTAACAAAAGTTCATGTAAATTTTTACTCAGTTGTTGTTTTGCATTAAATATTGAAATTTCATCAAAACTATTTGTTTGTTTTTTTGACATTATTATTGTACAACAAATTTTTAGATCATCATTTGGTAAATATTGAGTTGGATTTAACACGTTTGTTCTATTAGTACAACAAACCCATTCAATATTTTCTAGAAATTTACTGAAATTATATTCTTTAGTTTTTCCATCTTTATCATCAATGGCTATTTTACATTTTGTTTGTAGTTGTGAATTTTTATTGAATGATTGAAGCTGTAAATTAGCACTTATATATATATCACCATCGTCGTTAGGAATAAATTGTGAATAAATTTCCAAAATCCATTTATCGTCAAAATCACCATAATGAGATGAAAAACTTGGTGATTTAATCATTGTTTTGGCCCACTGACGAAAGTTTTTAATTGTCCATACATATTTAAATTCACAACATTCCATACCAGTAACATAGTCTTGTTTTGACATTATAAGTTTAACACAATCCTGGGTTATGGGTTCAGCAAGTTCTGACATGATTGTGTTAATTAATATTCGTTGTCAGACTAGAAAGTTTTGAGTATCAGACTAATCGTACTTGTGATTGTATTTGTAAAACTCAACTCGTATGAGGCCGACTGATGCACGATAGAAATGTTAAATGAGAGATTCCCACCGCTGAATAGAAAGCACAAGTAGGCACAATGAGTGCTGAGTGTTGACTGTAGGATAATCCCTTCAGGCCTTATACATAAGACTCTTTATCATCGATAAACCGTTCATAAGCTAATCGATTAATCGAAAAATCTATATAATCGATTGACAAACCTACTATATACGCGTTGATAACTATGATAATAATATACAACACTATAATTAAAAATTTTGTCATCATAAAATAATATTTTTTATAAAGAATAAAACACAATGCATCATTTTTGAAAATAACTTTAATGTTACTCAAGTCTTGATATATTTATTCGATTTCTCGAAGTTTCGTACGAACTTCAAATCATATAAAACAGCTGTCCAGAGCCTAAATGATAACAGCTGGATTTCTAAAAATTTTTACCTATTGTTAAGGTATAACTTACCAAAATTAAAACCAAAGAGAAGCTTATGAAATTAATAATTTAGATGAATGAAATAATGATGCATCTTTTTATCAATTCACCTTTTATATTATACGACTTTTTTTTTTTTAACAATTATTCTAAGTTGACATAATTTAGAGCCCAAACGGTACGTTCCAATTCCTTATGAACCGTTGATCTTGAGGTTAGAATGTGCGCAAGAAAAACCGAAAACATCAAAAATGGATTTGCCTGAACTTGAACCAATTAATTCTATATTTTTTCGACATCAATTACAATTTATAAACAGAATCAAAATTAAAGATAATATCACAATTTTTTTTATTCGTTTTGTCATGCATGTATTGTAACATTAATTATTATCAAGGTAGTTGATTTTATCATGAAGCTTTCATTAATCTATAATTTAAAACATAGTTAATATTCATCTTCTTAATTTTTTTACATGACAGTTGAATTTTTATGTAACGAAATAATCAATTTGAAAAACGTATTAAATTTTAAAAAAAAAAGAAACTCAAAATGGATTTAGTGATTATATGAAGGTTTGCAAAAAAAAGTCTATTGATAGAAATTCATTTTTTAATATTTCGTTTTTGGTATTGAAACAGAGGTAATAAAATATATTAAACCCAATCATTTATTTATTCATTATGTTCATGGAGGTGAATATAATCTTCACCTCCATGGTACATAATTTGACAGCGCACGTCAGGGTAAAAAAATAAAAAAATAAAAAATTCAATCATATAATTTAAAATTGTAAAAAAAATTAAACTGTAATGAATTTGAAATAATCGAGATAAACCACACGGGCTTTTACCGGAGTTTTGAAAATTTTCAATTTTCAATAGAACGAATTCGTTACTAAAAAATTTTTTTTTTTCTCATTTCATTCTTTGAATGATTTTTTTTTATTTTCTGTTTTTTATAATTTTGATTTTACGAATCAAAATTATTAGGGGTATCAAGTCTTACTTTGGACATGTTGCATTTTTCATATGCGTTTTTTGTGAGTATACTTTTTGTTTTATTTTTTTCTTATAATTATAATATTTATCAAGAAATATTTATTGAGAATTTAATAATTTTTTTAGGTGTATTTTCAGCACCCGTTATCATAGTTGAAGGAGGAATATATCAAAATGGCACGGAAGTTTCAGAACGTCTCAACGAAACATGGTATTTTTGTGTTTCGTACTACATCACGATCACTACCACAAATAGTATCAAATCGTTCACAGTCTTCTATCAATTGGATTATAATTATTACTGCCTTTAAAAATATAGCAAAAATGCATTGATATATAGTTTTAAAAATAATTATATAAAATAAACGAACTAAATTGTTATTAAAAATAAAGATAAACATTTTTTTTCACACTGAGAGAAATTTTAACTAAGAATTACGAAAGAAAAAGAAAGTATTACAAAATAAATAGTAAAAACTGCGTTCCCTCGTCATTTATAAGAATTATTCGTATATTGATAGATAATTTTTACAATAAAATTATGTAAAAAATCTGGCCATTGACTATATACACTACACTGAGAGAAATTTTAACTAAAAATTAAAACCCATGTTGAATAGAAATTACTATACTGCTTTGTAATTTTTGTTTTATTTCTGGGATTGGCCGCGAGAGATGATATTCTACAAAAAAATTATGTAAAATGTCACACAATGTCAAAAAATTGTTATGTTACTTCAAGTCTCTGTACATCGTTATCTATTGCAGATAGACATGGGGTTGAGTGGAGTTAATTATTGAGAATTCAATTCTAAACAATTTATAAAGAATTACTTTTTTCGATTAATCCCCTAGATAATTACTTATGAGTTAATTAAAATAAAGCACATACATGTTTTGTGGAAATGATAAAAAATATTATAAGTTCGAATAAAAAATACTGAACAATTTAATAAATATTCTAATATATATAATAAAATTTATCATGTACACATATGAAAGTTAGCATAGACTTAAATATTTTTTACTATATCGCTTTGTAATAATTCTGGTTGTGGGGCGAAATAATACAAAGATGGCCGACTGATTGAACAAATGATTGAATTGTCATGTAATTTCAAGCATTTCTACAGCCTTATCTGTTGAAGCTAGGTAAGGGGTTAAGCGAGGTTTATTGTTGGTAATTTATTTCTAAACAATTTATCAAGAATGAAATTTTTCTATTTATCAATTAGTTTTCGAGTTTTGAGCGTGTAAACAGAAAAGAAAAAATGTTGCCGGGAATTGATTGCCGTTCTCCGTGAATCTAGCACAAACTGCCGAACTTAGCACAAAAAATTTCCAACTTTTAAATAAAATTTATAATAAAATTTAGTAAATTCTAAAACCGGTAGTGGGTAAATTCTCAGTCTGCTAGAATTTACTTGTGAGTGTCGTGAATTTAGTCATTTTTTTAAACAGAAATTACAATAAAATTGTGTAAATTTTATGGCTTAGTACACTGAGACAAATTTTAACTAAAAATTACAAACGTATAAGAAAAAATTACAAAGCGAATAGTAAAAACTGCGTTCCTCCGATTATTTGTAAGAATTATTCGTATACTGATAAATAATTTTTACAATAAAGTTATGTAAAAAATTTGGCCATTGACTATATACAACACTAAGCCATAAAAATTACATAATTTTATTGTAATTTTTCTTTAAAAAAAATGACTAAATTCACGAAACTCACAAGTAAATTCTTGCAGATTGAGAATTTACGCACTACCGGTTTTAGAATTTACTATATTTTATTATAAATTTTATTTAAAAGTTGGACTTTGATGTTAAAGTTTCGGCAGTTTAACTGATTCGGAAAATTCCCGGCAACTTTTTTCTTTCTGTTACATGCTCACTCAGCGCAAATGATATGAAAAAATTATTCTTGATATTTGAAAATAAATAACTAATAATAAACCTAAACTTATACCTAACTTCAACAGGCAAGGCTGGTAAATAGCGTGATGTATGACAGTTCTCATTTGTTCAATCGGTCGCTCGGCCATCTTTGTGTTATTTCGCCACAACACAAAAGCATATAAAATATTTAAGATGCAATAACATTGTGTACATGATAAATTTTATTATATATTAAGAATATTTATTAAATTGTTCAGTATTTTATTCGAACCATAATATTTTTTATCGTTTCCACAAAACATGTATGTCTTTATTTTAATTAACTCATTACTCATTATCTAAGAGATTAATCAAAAAAAGTAATTCTTTATAAATTGTTTAGAATTGAATTTTCAATAATAAACTTCACTCAACCCCATGTCTATCTGCAATAGATAACGATGTATAGAGGCTTGAAGTAACCCAACAATTTTTTGACATTTTACACATTTTACATAATTTTATTGTAGAATTCCATCTCTCGCGGCCAGTCCCAGAAATAAAACAAAAATTACAAAGCAGTATAGTAATTTCTATTTAACCGTGATTTTAATTTTTAGTTAATATTTCTCTCAGTGGCATAAATGAGTTCTTAATTTGAGATAAATACTTTTGTTTTAATAATGAAAATTAATATCATGCGTCATTATTAACATTTCCTATCATGAAATACTGTATCTCTAATATGGAAATAAACATATTTTTATTTCTTCAAAATGTTTATGTTTTCAAAGGCGTGGTTTTTTTTTTGTTCGATTCCTCGACATTTCGTACAAACACCCTTACCAACTTTAAAACATAAAAAATTTATAAAACAATAGCTTTTGATCACGTCTGGTTATATAATTATAATTATATTTTACTTTTTTCTATTAAAAATTATTATTTCTTCAAGGTTAATCACCTTTGTGTTTGGTTGTTGTAAAGAAAAAAGAACTAAATATTCATCTGTGTTTCAATTAGAAAAAAAAAATTTCATATGATCTGATTTTTATCTCTTAGAAAAACTTGAACCAATTTATTTTATATTTTCTCAACATCAATTGAAATTTATAGACAGGATCAAAATTGACGGCAATATCATAATTTTTTTAAATTGAAAAAACGATTTCAAATTTATTTTGTTTTTTTTTTTTGTTTTGTCATAAATGTTTATTGTAACATCAATAATTATTAAGTTAATTTATTTATCTATAAAACCTCCATCAATTTATCATTTAAAACATAGTCAAATACTTAAAACATGAAAATACCTGAAAAGATTAATATGATTATATTAAGCAGGTTTGCAAAAAAAAAACATAGTTTTTGTTGAAGCAGTAAAGGAAAAAGAAACTAATTAAATTAAAAATTTCAAACTATATCAAACTCAATTAATTCATTTATCCATTATATGCTATATAAATTTTTCAGATATATATTCAATTTGTTTTATTTTGAAATACAACAATATCCCGGCAATTATTATAGAAGAGTTAAAAAAAAATAGTACAGTTTCATATACATGGTTGTATATGTTTCATATGCCAGAGAAGGTTCCACCAGGGATTTTGACATTATTCATTTTATATATATTTTTTGTGCATACTGTAGGTTGGCAACTCTGGAGTGCGCAAAAAAACAGGTATCTCTATAGTTTTTTTGAAAGTGGGGATGCCGTGTAGGGTATATCAGATGTTGCAGTTGCATCGGCCGCATCAATTCGTGCTAGTTGCTCAATCTTACAGGTAGTTCTCTGTTCAACAAGTTCAAACTGGTCAAACAAGTAAGACATCATTTCAACGACGTGCAAATAGAAAAAAAGGTAAAGTCCTAACAAATTATCCATTATTTTCTATTATAAATTGAAAGAAATGAAATGAAAAAATTAATAATATATTAAAAATTAAATTAAAGTAATTAATTTTTTTTTTATTTTATAGAATAACCTGAAACATGGAGACTGTTGCAACTGATGCTGAATGGGTTGAAACGTTCAAGATGATTTCAAAAGAAGAAGTAAGTACTGAATTATAATGTCGATAACGTTTTTTCATTGTGAGTTTTTAGTTGGTGTAATTGTTGGTTATTAATCTAATTAAATAATTAATTAATTAATGACATTTTACAGATTAACTCACCAACCAGAATAAATAAATATGATGATACATGTCATGGCGATAAGAAACATACGAAAAAGATAAGTAAAAGAAGCGACGAGATTCTAGAACAGCGTAAAATGCGCATGATGCGCATGCAGCCACTATTTGCAAGTCAACCAAGACTTGAAAAGAGTAAGTTATAAAATCAATACAAATTAAAATTTTAAATAAAAAAAAAAAATTAAACAATTCAATAATAATTACTTTTTTTTCTTTTAGTTTGCAAAGATTGGAGCAACGATTTTGTTGACTCAGGCTTTACATCATATGTTTTTTCTATTGCAACCACTGAATCATTTGAAGAAAAAGAAAATGATATAAAATATCTGATTAATCTTTGTGGATATAATTTGACAAATCTTCAGTTACATGATTATCGTTTTTCTCAAATGATGCCGTTGATTAAATCTCATTGTTTTAATTTGACGATACTTGTATTAAGATTAAAAAAAGTGGTTAGTAAAGATTTTGATAATGTTTTTTCAAACATGAAACATTTGGAAAATTTAATTATTCTTTGGCAATGTGAAAACTCAACTTTACCAATGACTTTGATCAAGTCAATAGATCAAGTTCGTGAAACCTTGAAAAAAATTAGTATTTTATGTATAATTGATGATGAATTTTATACTCATGACAAGTCAGTTCCTTGGATTTCTTCTGTAAGTATATAAATTTTAAAACTAATACAATATAAAAAAGAAAAAAAATAGTATTTATTTTTTTTGATTCTCAATAAATAATAACATAAATTTTTTTATTTTTCAGGTATTATCTCCAGAAACCGAAGCTTTAATAAGTGTCATTAGTAATATGAAAAATCTAGAGTCTGTAACGATTCTGTTGGATTACGGTTTTACAGATAAATTTTTCATAAATCTTATCAATAACTCCAAAAATTTAAAATTTGTAGATGTATGTGGTTCACATTTAACGGATAAAGGTTTAATTGCAATTAATAATTTGAATAATCTAAAAGATTTTAGTCTTGGTTTAAATGGAACAAAGGTCGAAAAAAAATTCATCACCGATCAGTCAATTCAATGTTTGCTTAACAAAGAATTATCACAATTGGACATATCTGATTGCATTGAAGTCACTAATAGATCAATCATTGAACTTGTTAAAAATTTACCAAATTTACAATCTCTCTATATTGAAAATACAAAAGCAACTATTGAACTTGTCGAAGAAATTGCCAAATTAAAAAAAGACTCTAAACTATTGTTAACGGTACATGTTTCTTTCAAAGTTAATGATGATAATGCTCACTTAAAATTGAATCCATCGCTACGTTTCACTAATTAATTAGAAAGTTAATATATTGTGTAATAATTATTGTATTTGTCTATATTTTATAATGAAACATAAATATTTGGTTCAACATCAGAGTTTTAAAAAATTGTAAACCACATTGTTTTTTAAAAACTTTAAAACTTACAGTTTCATTGATTTAATCACTAATTACCAATATTGTATCATTTGCTTACAGGAAACATTCAAAAGTTTACTTGTAATAATTTAATGAAAATAATAAATAATGTTCCAATTTCAATATATTTATACTTAATATATTCGATTTACTTTTATCCAACTGTTATTTCTAGCTTTATAATAATATAAAAAATATTTATTTCAATACTCTAAAAAAAAAGTTATTAAAACTACTTGTATTTACTCATTTTTTTTTTCTATCTCTTTAAGTATCAATTATGATTCGTGAGGAACAAATATTAATTATCACGAAGAGTTGAACGAAATAATATTAATAGAACGATAAATTTTTTTTTTTTCTTGAATTTTGTGGCAAGATGAAAAATATAACATACAATTGATTTGCCAACTTTCACATCAGATAATATTTTATAAAAATTTATTTTGCTATTATTTAATAGAAAAAAAATAATTTTTTAAATAAATTAAATAATACAATTCCATTTAATTTTCCATATAATTTTTCGATTTTATTAATATTGTCATTTATGTGGTGATGATTGATACTAATTCATCAACAATTAAAAAAACAATATGAAAATGTAGAAAAATATTTAAATAATATTACAAATTTCAATTAGATTAATTTCTTATAAAAGGATTGCAAGCAAGTATCGCAGCAACTTCTCAAGGACAATTATGCCTTGTAAACCAACTAAATCAAACGAATGCAAAATTAATGCTGGAAAGAATTTGATCAATATCACTACGAATGTTTATCACCATAATTAATATTTTTAAAATGGTAAATAAATACTTTATGTAATTATATAAAATATATATAAAATATTCTTATTTACTAATTTTTCTTTAAATTCAGATAGAAGTAATAATGGGTCATAAATAAATAACGTACTACGTCTTACTGACAGTGATATACTATTGAAAATGTTATCCAAGAGTGAACTAAAATAAACAAAAAAATTGGTCAAAAGTAATTCAACTGTTTAGAAAGTTGCATGGTAATTGGAAAATGCATCAGATCATTGGACATACGTCATTGTATACGTCAATCACTATATATGTATTTTAAAAATTTGATGCTAACTTTTTCAAACACTCTCAAAATGAATATTATTTTTATTTTTTTAGGAATATGTCTGCATTGATATTGAGATTATGCATGTGTTGCATAAAAAAAAAACATGATATTCATAAAAACAGAAATTTATCATGAAAGTGTTGCTTCATGTCTATAAATATATGCTACGTGTATATTTATATTAATGCAGAAAATATTGCATCACAAAATTTAACTCAAATTTAACATGTAATACGAGAATTCTCAGTAGATGATCAAAAGTTTTTCTTTTTTGGTTTGCATTTATACAAAAAAAAAAACAATGATAAAAAAAAACAGAAAAAAAGGAAAATAAGGTTTTTGAAATAATAAGTGAAATGAAAATTTATTTTATATTTTTTTTTTATTATAAATTAGTGGTTTTAAAAAAAATTGAATAAGTCATTTTAAAATGTTGATATAAAATATATAAAACTGTTGTTTTATTTTTTCAACAAAATTTTATGACTTACTCAACTGTAATTCATTGAACTTTGCTGACAATAGCAACTCCTGAAGAACACGTACGAAAACTTCAGGATATTTCTTTTGGTAAACTTGAAATGTTTTATTCATCAAAACAGCTGGTAAATTTTCTTTGATCAAGTCTAAACATTTTTTATTTGATTTCTCAAGATTATATTTATCGGAAAGAATAAGCATACTTGCAACATTTTCAAAATCTATCGTTTTGCATATTACATCTTCACAAATATTTTTAAGACAATTAACCTGATATTTTTCAGCAACAGCAAGTAGTTCCATTGGCATTTTGTCAATATTTGGTGATTCACCAGTATAAATATAATGTAAAAATTCTTCAAAAATATCTTCATCGATATCTTCAATGACAACTTCATCTTTTTCATTTTCTTTAAATTCTTCATGATTAAACATTGCAGCAAAAACAGGACTGCGTGCTCCAAGAATTCCTTTGATTGCACGAAATGATTTTTGACCTACTCTAATGGTAACATCAGCGGATTTTTCACTCAACAAAAGTTTTTTCCAGTCGACACTAAGTTGTTGAGTTGCACTGTTTCTTGGAATTACCATAGTTTTATTTGTTTGTTTTTTTGACATTGTTATTCTACAACGAATTTTATGTGAACCTTCTTGTGCTCGAAATGAAAAATATTGTCCACCCAAGAGGATTGATTTGGAAATATCCCATGTAATTTTTTCTGGAAATTTACGGAAATTATTTTCTTTAGATTTTTCATTTTTATCATTAACTGATATTTTACATTTTGTTCGTAATTGTGAAGTATTATTGAATGATTGAAGCTGTAGATCAACAAATATAAATGCAGTACCACGGTCATCAAAATCTGAGTATACTTCCAAAATCCATTTATCGTCAAAATCAGAATAATAAGATGAAAAACTTGGTGATATAATTTTTTCTCTGGCCCACGAACTTAAGTTTTTAATGTTCTTAATTGTCCATTCATATGTAAATTCACAAGTTTCTATAGAAGAAACATAATCTTGTTTTGACACAAAATTTAAGGAGTCCTGGGCAGATTCTGCAAGTACCGACATGATTTTGATAATTAATATTTGTTTTTAGACTAATAATTTTCTTTTATAGCACAATCGTATTTGCGTATTTGTACAACTTAACCAAACTTAACTCTGGATACTGTAGGCAGAATAATAGAGTGAAACTGGCAGAAAAAGATCATGAGAAACCTTAAGCACATGTGCAAATATTGAAGCACCTTCCCTTTGGGTTTTTTTTTGTTACTTCAATGCGCATGATATGGAGGGAGAACAGTGGCGTCGAACAAATAATTCTTAAAAAATAACAATCAAAACATAGCTGATCCAGTCCCTCATGTACTACGCTGTTGCAAACTGACTTTTTGCTGTCTGCGCAGTCAACTACAAATATACAAAAATAAATAGAGAAAAAATAAAAACACCCAATAGAAAGCACCCTTTGGACTGTTGTGTGTTTCAATATTCGCGCATGGGCATAAAGTTTTTCATGATTCCTTTCTGCCGGTTTCACTCTAGGCACAATAGGTTTTGGGTATTCCGGGAATCCTAGATCGGACAGCATCGGACGCTTCATCATCGATAAATCGTTACACGAACTATTAGATGCATCAAAAAAGCTACACAATCGATTGAGAAACCTATCATATGTATATGCGTTGATAACTATGATAGAAATATACAACACTATAATTAAAAACTTTTTATTCTTAAATAATATTTTTTAATAATAATAAACAAACATAGCATTTTTTCAAAATAGCATTTATAGCAAAAAGTCACGTCAAAGTCCTGTTAATCACGGAGAAACTCAAAGTAATCTCGAAGAAATTCGGAAAAATATTTTCACAAAAGTTGTCGTAAAAAAAATACAAATGCTACTTAACTAAACGTGGCTACATCTTGACTACATGCTTCTACACTATGACTACACTCAGAATGACACCAGCACTACACCAATGAATAGCCCCTCGATTTTATAAATTCAACTGTACAGTTAATGCCACAAAAAATAACAACATATTTTTATAAATTCACATCATTATAATATCATGTTGTTGATGATAATGCTGCTAATGAGGAATCATCATTTGATATTTTTTTTTCGTTTATACATTTTAATTCAACTTCAGCACGATATTGAATATATCGAAATATTTTTCCTCTCCGTTCATTCGTGTTAAATTTGATCCTTTGCCTTTTTTTTCATCTTTACTGGCATTTTTTATTATCATTAATAATTTAAATTATTTATTTCAATAACTTTTATAATGTAATAATGATTTGCATGAATTACTTATTGCCAATCTGCTATAAATTAGATAGATAACAGGTTAATATAAACTATAAATAAATTAGATGAATACATTTATTCGTGTTAATTTTAATCATTCAAATTTTTTTTTCTTTTCTTTCTCTTTAATAAATAACGAGATTAATTTAAAATAAAATATTTTAAATTGTTACAACTTATTTTGTAAAAAAATTCATAAAAATTTAAAACCAATTTATATAATTTAATGATAAAAAAAAAATAGCCCGTTAAACAAACAAAAAAAAAAATGATTATAAGACCATTGACAAAACGTTTAAATAAATTTTATGTATTGCGTGTTTTTTTGATTATTCAAAAGATTTAATTGTTATTAAATTCCCCGACAAATAATATATCAAACATTCCCTCATAATATCAGAATGACAAACAAAATATAATTGATACTTATTCACGTTTTAAAACTAACGAAATTTATTTAAAATAAAATATTATTCAAATTGTCGTCATTTGTCGTCATTGGTTGTCATTGACGTCTGATGAAGTCAAATAGTGTCTCAGCGAGTGATAGGCATTATTATGACGCTTTTTTTATTTTCCATATTAGTTGATTTGTTGAATATTGGTTGATTATTGTAAGAAACGTATTGTGCGTAAAAAATAATATCATCAATCATTCCAACAAGTAATTTCATTATCGTATATAATAGATAGTAAAAAGTAGGGCAAATATTTTTATAACTTGTAAACCAAATAAGATATTTAAAAAAAAAAATACAAGTAAATGGTTACATTAAAAAGCTTCGTTCGATCCATCATTAATTTAAGTGATTAAAATTTTTTTTTATTTTTTTTATTCATACGATATATAACCTTAACGAATTTTTTATTTTCAATAAACAGCTCGAAAAAATGAAATCTAATATGCTGTAATTTATTTGATTAATTTGTTCAAGTACATATGAAAGACATTATCATAGAAAATAAAGTTTGTAATATTGAATTAAAATTTTTTAATCAACAAAACTAATGATAAAAAAAAAAACAATGTTTATTATGTGTTCCATTTGAATAGCAAAGAAAATAACTTTCTAAAATAATATTGACATGTGATTAAAGAAGCTATTTAAGTTGCAAATCATTTAATTTTGTCAAATATATTTGACGTTCTATTTCAGCATCAGTAGAAATTCGAATATTCGTAGATTTAGATATTCCCGAAGATTTTCTGACTAAAGTAACACCAGTTTTAAATAAATAAATATTTTGAATGTTAGAATTTTTAAATGAATCATTCTCAATGCTGCTTATGTTATTCAAAGACAAATGTAAATCAATGCATTTGAGATTCTCAAAAGTACCTTTTTCAATTCTTGTTATTTTATTAGATTCCAAACTTAAATATTTAAGATTATTCATTGATTTAAATGTACCAGCTTGAATAGTCATTAATTGTGTATTTGTTATAATAAGTTTTTCAAGTTGTGGCATACATGCCATTGAATTTGCTTGTAAATTTTTAATCATACCATTTGTATAACGAACGTCAATCAACGAATGTGGTATTTTATATGAAAATGCATTTTGACAAATACCAATTGTATCATTTCCAACAATTTCCAAGGTTTTTAAATTTTTTAAACTCCCCAATACTTGACTGAGATATTGTAAAGTTTCTTCAACTTCAATTTTAAGATATCTTAAAGATGGTAATTTATCAAATAAATTAGCTTTCAGCACAATTGCTCCAACATTTAATTCCAAATTTTCTAGATTTTTTAAGCCCTCAAATGATTCTGGATAAATTGTAAATACATGGTCTGTTTGATGAAATATTAGTGTATTCAAATTTGTATTAATATTTGAATTTTTAAATGCATTTCTATCAATTGAATATATTTGTCCAGATAATTCAACTTTCTGACTTTCCAAAATAACATTAAGCTTGAGAGCAAGCTTAAAATTTATATAGTCATATCGAGTTTTCATAAGGTTCACCGATGTTAAAGTATTAAATTTTTTACAAATTGTAAATGGATCTTTATCAAAACAATCAGTTTGCATATTAAATTCATCAGCGATCCAAGCATTAATGTTTTTTAAAACTTGAATATTATTATGAACATACAATATATCAAGATCCATGTTTGAAAATGCCGAATTTTCAATTGATAATAATTTATTATTTGATATATCCAAATGTTTACATTTAAGACCATGAAATGTATATTTATTAATCGATATTAACTCATTGTAACTCAAATCAAGCATTGGTATTATTTTATTTTCAAATGATTTATCATCAATTAAATTAATTTTGTTATGATTCAGTAAGAGAACTTCTAAATGAATTAATACTTTGAAAATATTTCGATCTATATGTGTCAATTGATTTGATGATAGATCCAAAGATTTTATATTTTCCAATCCATAGAATGAGTGAGATGTTAATGCATCAAGCTTACCATTGGTTATAGCAAGATGTTCTAATTTTTTCAAGCACGATAATTTCATTGATCCGAACTTTGTAAAAGTACTATTTTTGTATCCAAGACTTTTAATACCAAAATTGATAGTATAACATAGACCATAACAAATGTTAACTGTATTATAATTCACAAGTACCAGCTCTTCTAAACTTTGAAGATTTGAAAATGATTGACATTGAAATTCTTGAGGTTCAATCATTGGTATCTCGAGAGCTATCAATGATTGTAAATTATAAAAAACAGGCGTTTTTAATTGAATTGGCTTTGTTTTAATTTCGAGAACTTTAAGACTCGGCAATCCTACAAAAGAATTATTGCTAATAGTAAATTTGTCTGCGGCAGAGCTCATCTGCAAAGTTAAAATTTTCAAATCTTTAAATGCATAATTGTCAATTGATGATGCCTCGTTGTCTTGTATTTCGAGTTTTGGTATTGAAAGAAAGCTAGAAATATCAGTGACTGAGTTAATGCTCTTATTTTTAGTTTTACAAATTTTATATATACCATATTCACTTAAATAACACTGAGATGATTCTTTTAAATGAATGGAATTTAATTTATATGTTACTCTAAAAATTAGGCTATCATTGAAGCTCGAGCTTGTTGCAATATCAAATGTTATAATGTCAAGTAAAGCCAACGTAATAGTATAATTAATTCCCCATTTAAATGAATTAAATCTTAGAATTTTATTTTTCATTAGATCAATGATATTTATACGTGAGGTATTAAAGGCACCATCAACAATACCAATTATTCCACTTTGTGTTAAATCAATAAAATGACATTTAATATTTCGAAATGATCCTTGTTCAATTATTTCCAATGAATTGTGGCTCAAATTGACTAATGATAATTTACTATTATCAATTTTCAATGCTTCATTATCGATTGTACTTATTGAATTGTTACTCAAATTTATTATTTCTAAACTTTGAACATTGAATACATTTGAAGGAATATGAGTGAGTTTATCATTCGATGTCAGTGAGACAGTTTCCAATTTTTTTAAACCATTAAATGCACCAGGTTCAAGAAGCATCAGTTCACTTCCCGTGATGATTATACTCCGAAGATTTCCAAAACATATAAATGAATTATGAGACAGTGTTTTAAACAAACCACCTGTATAATGAAGTTGTAATAGATTAATAGTCTTATTTTTTTTTGTCGAATAACAAATATTTGAATCATGATTATCTACAAGTTCCAGTTTATTTAAATTCAATTGTTGATATAATATTTTATCTATATGTCGTGCTGTTTCATTGTCCAGCTTTATTTTGAGATACGTTAAATTTCTAAGCCCATAAAAACTGTAAGGATTAAGTAAGACTGATGCTGAATTAATTTCTAAATTTTTTAGGTTTTTTAAATTTAAAAAACAGCTCGAATCAATATACAGTCGTCCATCAGCCAAATCTAGTTGAAGTGTTTCAATCGATGGAGATGATATGCCATCAAATGCATCAGATAGAATAGCATTGGCTTTTTTATTTATTATTTGAAGACTGTTTGAATACCATTTTATAATTGAATCTTTTACAAGAAAATTTTTCCAATTACTTGACTTTAAATATATATCGATTGCTGTACTGGGCGTTGTATTAATATGAATTTTTTCAGAAGCCACTAATGATGAATACTTTATTATTAACAAAAAAATTCCAATGTAATACATTGTGTATTTTTTTTTGATACACTGATTTAGATGTGTCGCTTTGCTCGTTTATATATGCAGACACAACTAATCTTTGACGTTAGCTATAGTCATTTTTGACATAGATAAATAAAAAAAATATTCCATGACGAAAAAAAAAGATTAAAATGTTTTTATATTTGATTTATTATCGAATGAAATAATTATTTTTTTTGTTCATCTTTATCTTTACATGCGGATATTTTAAATATCTTGGTAAATAGTTAAAAAAAATATATAGAAGCTAAATTAATTTCGTTTTACAAAATTTCAATATTATTATTTTATTAAAAGTATTTTTTTTTTCTATTGGAATAATTTTCAATATAATACCCTTTTTTTTATATATATATTTTTCATAAATTTTTAGTATAATAATATTATTATTATTAGTTTTTTTTTTTTTATTCAATCTATGTACAAAATGTATATGTAATTTATTGAATAAATTAAATTGAATATTATTTTTTTTATAATAATCTTTATATTTTTATGTTTATTTTATTTTATTTTTTGATTAAAATATACTAATTTACTTTTTCAAATTTGATATATAAAATTTACATATTGTATAAATAATGGATAGGCATAGGTATGAAAAATAATACAATATCACTGATTAAATATTCAAATTGAGACGAATATTTTTTATATTTTTTTTGTCAAGCTAAATGACACACGGAGGTCATAAATTAATTTTTTTAATGTCTTAACCTGTGCATGTTTTATATTATCTGTAACATCATGACTTTTTATGTCGAGATTATTATCTATAAAATCAAAAGTGAGATTTGAGAGTTGAGATTTGTAAAAAAATTTAAAAAAAAATAAAAAAATTTTACCACATGACAATAAATCAAATTTTATTCTACTGATGCGGCTGAAACTGTATATGAGAATCACGAGCTTATCACATGACCAATCATTTGAAAAAAAAATTTTCCAATAAAATGCTTGTTTATAAATTTTAATTAATTAGTTTAAATTTTGCAATAGAGTTTTGAATTTATTGGAAATAAATGAGCACCAGAAAATTCAACTTTTTGATGATGTAATTGAAGTGCAAATAATTGTATCGTTTGATATAATTTTGTATCTGTTTTTTTCCACAATAATTTCATGCGGATTAATTCTCCTGTATGAGTTGCCTATTAAATAAATCATACAAATAAATCAGGCTCTTTTAAATGTTATCATGAATTATGTATACCATAAAAAAATATCTTGATAATATGATGATAATTTTTGTTATTTAAATGAGAGCTAATTTTTGATAATTTTGATAATTAATTATTTAATTTAAAAAATTGGGCACAAAATATGGCTGGTTTAAATTTTACAAAACAAAATATTAAATATTATAATAGTAAAATAACAACAGCAAATAAATTGGCTCATTATAGTGTTGAAAATGTTATTAAAAAAATTAAAAAACGTATTAAACCACGTATAGAACTTGAAATGAAATTCGACAACTTGAAAAAGGAAATTTTATAAATTCAACTGTACAGCTAATGCCACAAAAAATAACAACATATCTTTATAAATTTACATCATTAAAAGATCATGTTGTTGATGATAATGCTGCTAATGAGGAATCATCAGTTGATATTTTTTTTCGTTTATACATTTCAATTCAACTTCAGCACGATATTGAATATATCGTAATTTTTTTCTCCTCATTTACTCGTGTAGATTTTGATCCTTTGCTTTTTTTTTTTACTGGCATTTTTTATTATCATTAATAATCTAAATTATTCATTGCAATAACTGTTCTAATGTAATTATGATTTGCATGAATTATTTATTATCATTGTGCAATAAGTTAGATGGATAACAGGTAAATATAAACTATAAATAAATTAGATAAATACATTCATTCGTGATAATTTTAGTCATTCAATTTTTTTTTTCTTTTCTTTCTCTTCAATAAGTAACGAAATTAATTCAAAATAAAATATTATTAAATTAGTACAACTTATTTTGTAGGAAAATTTGTTTTTTTATTTTATTACTATGATATATAGAAGACACTTTTTTCATTGTCTATATTAGTCTTTTTTTTATTTATTTATAAATTTTTTATGCTTTGAAGTTGGTATAAATATGTGTACGAAATGGTACGAAATGACGAGAAATCGAACAAAAAAAAACCAAGTTTTTGGAAACATTAAATTAAAAAAAAAAAATGATGCGTTTATTTTTATATGAAGAAATATTATTTAATAATAAAAAATGTTTAAAATTATGATATTATACATTATTATCATAATCATTATAAATTGTCAACGTACATATATATAATATATCGATCGATTGTGTAAATTTTTCGATGAATCGATTAATTTATTAAAAGGTGTATCGATGATGAACCATGTGCTCGAATGTGCTCCCATCAGCCACGAGGTTTTAATTGCCCATCAGTCTCAGTGCAGTGCAGTTGCCTCAGTTGACCTGAAGTGTTGACCCGTACATAGATACGCAAATACGACTGAGCCTAGAAGAAATTTATCAGTTTGGAAGCAATTATAACTAATAAACATAATCATGTCAGTAGTTGCTAAAACAGCTATTCAGGATTCCATCAAAATTTTAAGTTCAAACCGAGACTATATTACTGGTATGGAAACTTGTACATTTACATATAAATGGAAAATTGAAAACTTCAGTCACTTGTTTAATAGCAAGTCAATAATTGATTCATCAACTTTTTCATCTCATTATTCTGACTTTAATGATGAATGGATGTTGAGAATTATAGATTCAAATTGGAGTCCCAGAACAAGACCGTCATATGTTTCAGTAGAGGTAATAAGAATTAAATCATTCATTGGAGAATTCAAAACGATATGTACCATAATGTCAATTGATAAATTTGCAAAAAAATGTATTGTACTCATGGTTGATACGACATCGGCCTTGTTAAATGAATTTAAAGTCTTACCAGAAATGGCTAGACTTGAAATTTGGTGTACAGTAACAATGTCTAAAAAAATAACAAATAATTCTGATCCAATTTCAACATTCATTGCATCACAAGAACTCAGTCTAGACTGGAAAAAACTTTTGTTAAGTGGAAAATCAGCTGATGTTAACATTCAAGTAGGTCAAAAATCATTTCGTGCTATTAAAGGAATTCTCGGAGCACGCAGTCCTGTTTTTTCTGCAATGTTTGATTATGAAGCATTCAAAGAAAATGAAAAAAATGAAGTCGTCATTGAAGATATTGATGAAGATGTTTTCGAAGAATTTTTATATTTTATTTATACTAATGAATCACCCAATATTGACAAAATGCCAATGGAACTACTTGCTGTTGCTGAAAAATATCAGGTTGATCGCCTCAAAAATATTTGTGAAGATGTAATTAGCAAAACAATTAACTTTGATAATGTTGCAAGTATATTTGTTTTTTCTGATAGATATAATCTTAAAAAACTGCATGAAAAATGTTTAGGATTTATGGAACAAAATCTGTGAGCGGTTATGTCAAATAAAACATTTCAAGTTTACAAAAAAAAATATCCTGAAATTTTTGTAGGTGTTCTTGAGCACTTGCCGTTGCCATAAAATACTCATTGGTGTTTTGTTTAAAAAAAAAATTTTCAATTTTATATTTTGTATTAACATTTTGAAACAACTTACTTAAGTTTTATCTGAAACCTCTATCGCAATAAAAACAAAAAAATATTGTAATAAATAAATTTTTATCAATAGACTTATATTTTTCAAAAACCCTATCATTTCTTTTTTTAGCTGTTAAGTTTTTTTTGGAAAAATAAATATTTTTGAATTTAATAATTTGGTTATAAAAATCATTTGGTCATGTATTGATGATAATATTTAAAATTTATAATAATTATTTGCGTATTCACATGATAAAAAAACTCTGGTAACCATGCAGGTAACACCAGATGATTGAAAGCCTTAATACAGGCTTCTAATTTTAATTCTAATGAAAAAAATCAATTATTTATTTATAATAATTAATAAACCATATAACTAAAAAAAGAAAATATATCAGATAACTATATATTTTTTTTTCAAACTTACCAATAACGAAAATCATATTGAAGCTTTCATTTTAAGGCTGATTCCCAGTCGCATCATCGAACCAATATTTATGCCACGAAGGGCCCGTATATCAATAACGCTATTTTTTATTCCCGTGTCTGCCTAAAACAGCTACCCAAAATCACGTTAAACTTATAAAGTCAAACCAAGATTATGCAGATACAAACTTGTAAATTTGCATATAAATGGATAATTAATAACGTCGAATGTGACCAGAAAAAAATTAAATCAGCGAAATTTTCATCTCATTATTCTGACTTCAACGATGAATGGATTTTAGAGATGGATCCGGATGCAGTGCTATACTCCGATGGTCATTGGATATGTGAAAAATTTGTTTCAATACAGTTGCAATCTACAAAATTCAATGGTTTCAATGATACTTCACAATTTCAAACAGAATGTGAAATAATTGCGGTAGATGATGATATAAGTCCGTTTAATAATATTAGAGATCTTTCAAAAAAAGCATATTGGAATTATAGTCGTTTCGGAAAAACTTTGAAAGCTGCATTGGATAATAAATATTTTCGAAATGATAAATTAAGAATTGTTTGTAAAATAAAAATGTCTAGAAAACTTACAAATAATTCTAATGAAATTAATATGAGATTTAATGCAACACATCAATTGATTGTCAACGTATATACATATAATATATCGATCGATTGTATAAATTTTTCGATGAATCGATTAATTTATTAAAAGGTGTATCGATGATGAACCATGTGCTCGAATGTGCTCCCATCAGCCACGAGGTTTCCACGTTTGACGTTTTCATTGTATTGGTTGTCATTACATTACCCATCAGTCTGAGTTAGCCTAAGTCAGCCTGAGTTAACCTATACATGATACGTCAATACAATTGTGCCTGAAAGAAATTAACCAGTTTGGAAACCAATTATAATTATAATATACATATAATCATGTCAGTAGATGCTGGAATTACCCATCAGGATTCCATTAAAATTTTAATGTCAAAAAAAGACTATGTTGCTGGTATGGAAACTTGTGAATTCAAATATGAGTGGACGATTAAAAACTTCAGTCAGTGGAACATAAGAGAAAAAATTACATCACCAACTTTTTCATCTCATTATTCTGATTTTGACGATAAATGGATTTTGGAAATATATACAAGATTTGGACATGTTTCAATAGATTTACAACTTCAATCATTCAATGTATTACATAATACTTTACAATTATATTATACAAAATGTGAATTATCAATTAATAATAGAAAATCAGAAACTAGAGAATACAATTTTGGTAAAATTCTGGAAAAAATGTCATATTATCAATATATTCCAAGATCAGAGCTGTTGCGATCATCCAATGGATATTTACAAAATGATGAACTTAAAATTTGTTGTACAATGGAAATGGTAAAAAAATCAACAAATAAAACTGTTGTAATTTCAACTAATATTGCAACACAACAACTGAGTGTCGACTGGAAAAAACTTTTGTTAAGTGAAAAATCAGCTGATGTTACTATTCAAGTAGGTCAAAAATCATTTCGTGCAATCAAAGGCATTCTTGGATCACGTAGTCCTGTTTTTGCTGCAATGTTTGATCAAGAACAATTCAAAGAAAATGAAAAAAATGAAGTTGTCATTGAAGATATTGATGAAGATGTTTTTGAAGAATTTTTACATTATATTTATACTGGTGAATCACCAAATATTGACAAAATGCCCATGGAACTACTTGCTGTTGCTGAAAAATATCAGGTTGATTGTTTTAAAACTATTTGTAAGGAAGTAATATGCAAAACGATGAATTTTGATAATGTTGCAAGTATACTTGTTTTTTCTGATAGATATAATCTTAAAAAACTGAATGAAAAATGTTTAGAATTTATGAAAAAAAATTTACGAGCTGTTATGTCAAATAAAACATTTCAAGTTTACAAAAAAAAATATCCTGAAGTTTTTGTAGGTGTTCTTGAGCACTTGCTCTTGTCATAAAAAAAAATATTTATTGGTATTAAATTTCGATTTTATATTTTGTATTAAAATTTTGAAATAACTTACTCGAATTTTTTTTTAAAACCTCTGTTGTAATAAAAACAAAAAAATAATGAAAAAATACATTTTTATCAATATAGATAAATAAATAAAATAAATATTCCTAAATTTGATAATTTGGTTATAAAATTCATTTGGTCATGTATTCATGACATTAATTATAAATATTTTTTTTTTTATTATTAAACAAAATTACTGTAACACAAAATTTATGAATAGAGAAAAAATCAATGACTCAAGTTGTGAATTATTTATTTTGAAACGCAGAGTCATTTTATCATGACTTATCAATGCCACAACTTGAATATAAAATAACAGGATGTTAATTTTTATTATCAAAACAAAACTAATTATTATTATTTTATTATATTAATATTATAACAAAATTAAAAACTTATTTTTGAAGAATTTGATAAGAACTAAGTCTAGAAGATGAGCTAATAAAAATACCAGTGTTAATAACTTGAACGAAAAAAACAATAAAAGTTATTATTCAACTCACACTTTTTATAACAGAAGTTTTATCATCAGATCATGGGTACTGTATTTAAATTGTATATAATAATTATTATATATAACAATACCAAGAAGTATAACTTCGTAGTGTTATACCTATATACCACGAAATTATAACGCTTGTCTGCTGAACTTATTGTATCCAATACCCATGCAAGATAGATGAATTTGTTCAAAAATAATGTCTTGGTTTTCTGGGTCTTTAGCTGGTTCCAGTTTAAACACAACTTCAGTGAAATCTTTTAAATCTCTTAAAAATTGAATACTAAAAAATAAATAAAATAATAGACAATTATTTAAATAATGATGTGTTTATGTTATCTATGATAATTGGTATACTCTCGTTAATTTACTAAGTGGTCCAAATATAACTTTTGATACATTTTTTTTTTCTAAAGCCAAGAATGCAGCAATGCCGTCATTGGTTGAAAAACATTATCAAAGCATCAACCTCTGGCAATTTCATCAAGAAGACTATTTGTCGTCCAAGATCTTCTGGGCTCGAATATATCTCCATTGGTGGACAATATGCTTCTCCAGTAAAAAATGCTCCATTTTTATTATCCTTATCTTTTGATAGTCTTTTTATTCCTGTTGTTTCTGCAGTAATACTAATTCCAAATCTTTCAAAAATATCAGAAATAATTAGGAAATGAAAAAAAAAAACAAAATTATTTACCTGGTGATTCTCCACCAAGATTTCCTTGACAATGATCAGTATGAATTTAAACATCAGGAACAAAATTAAGTAAAACACCTTTTGCTGCTTCAACCATACGATTAGCAATTGCTGGTGATACTTTTATGCTACATGATATGCCTCTTATTCTTTGAATCAATCTACACTTTTCAAATTGGATTCTTTTAAGACCACGATTAACTGGACATTTGAAATGTACTTCACCACCACTATTTGGTGCAGCACCACGTTTTTTAATAGTCAAGTCAACATCACAATCACCAATTATAAATTTTTTCAATATTGGTAAACCAGAACTTTCAATTTTGTCAACTGATGGATCAGTTGTGTCACTTGTAACACCACGTAATTTCATATCAATTGGATGTTTACAAAATGGTGCTAACATCATAACAGATTCTAAAAAATATCCAATACCAATATTAAGATAATTAAGAAAGGATATTAAAATACTTTTTATTAATAATAGGTATATACTTTACCTTTTGCACCTGGTTCATCAGGGTTTAATTCAATGTTCTTTATTGTCACTGATTTTCCAGAAAATGTCGAAAGTAGTAAACGTCGTTTTACGAAATCAGAAACTCTATATGTTATCATTCCAACGATAATTTATTCCTATTGATTTAATTGATGTTGATTTGAATTGATTGTAAAATGTAAATATTTAGAGGTGTCAATAAGTTATAACTTAACATCAATAACTGACAATAACAAAAAACATGTGACTGCATGGTGCATGCGATCTGATGCGATCCATGTTGGTTCGTAAAAATCATTACATGCCATCTAGGATCTAGCAGATATTTAATATACCTATATCTGGATAAAAATGGCAGAAAGCGCGTAAGTTTAAATGAAACATATTGTATTAAGCAAACAATTGCCCTGTTATTTGTAATAAATGCAATAACTCTAAAAAAATGTTTTTCATCTTACTTTGCATACCATCGAAATTTAAAACTAAAAAAAATTATAGCAATTGAATAAAGTTTTTATATGAAAAAATATCAACAATTTTTTAATTACAAATTGCTGAGTTTATTTATATTAATATGAGATTAGACTATGTTATTTGATCCTCATTAAAATTTTCTTCAGCCATTGTCCGAACGTCATCTAGTTTAATTTTTAAAGTGATTTTTTCAAAATTATTAACCATATTTTCTGTAACTGGTTCAGTATTCTTTCTAAGATAATTTGTTTTTTATAGAAAAAATTGCTATGGAAATAATCTAGTCTACGAATCAATTTATTTGGCAACATCCTTTCTTCAGCTATTTTTGCCATAATTAATTGATAGAAAAGCTATTGGCAAATAGTTCTACACTGAGAGAATTTTCACGTTATTTTTAAGTTGAAAAATAACTACGGGGTATAGCCACTAAAAACTGGGCCGAAACGACAACACCGTAATTTGTACAAGATAGTTTGTTTTTTTTCGTGGGTTACAAAGAAAAGTTTACGCACGGATATTAAAATTCGGATTTTATAAATACGTACAAAATACAATAATGCTTATGGGGTACACCGTTTATAAAGGTACACGTGTGCTAACTTTTATTTTAGGAATTATTAATGCTCAAAACATAATTTTTTGGCAACCTTAATTCCTTAAATACATCTTTTCCTTAGACATTTTTATTGTTGAAAAATAAATTTACATGTATTTTATTTATAAAATAAATAAAAATCTTGAGGAAAAGCAGTAGCTAAAAAAAAGATGTAGCTTAGAAATGAAGGTTGCCGAAAGATTATGTTTTAAGCAACATTATATTCTTGAAACATAATTTTCTGGCAACCTTAATTACTTAGCTGCTGCTTTTCCTTGGGATTTTTATTTATTTCATAAATAAAATAAATATGTAAATTTATTTTTGAACAATAAAAATCCAAAGGAAAAGCTGTTGCTAAGGAATTAAGGTTGCCAGAAAATTATGTTTCAAGAAAATAATGTTGCTTAAAACATAATCTTTTGGCAACCTTAATTTTTTAACTACATCTTTTCCTTAGCTACTGCCTTTCCTTAAGATTTTTATTAATTCCTTATATAAAAAGGACAGTTGTCATCGATCTTCCTAAGATTTGATAATATCCACATACATTCTATTTAGAAACAAAAAAAAAAAAAAAAAGGGAATCATTTTATTCACAATTTTATTGACAATTGAGAATGTAATCATTCTATTTTGACAAAAAAGTAGAATATATATACATATATACATGTCTCTTTAAGTAAAAAAACTGATTATTTCAGTATAACTATTGATAAATATATGACTGTTATAATTTATTGATGGAACTGGTCATGTTGATATGATTAATGGCATAGGTGTTTATTTTTATAATTTCTTCTTTCACATCTTATAAATAATTCACGAAAATGAGTAATGTCACACTTTGTTTAGAAGTTGTGGTGAATTATGTAATGAAAAGAAATTGAAACAAATAAAATGAGGATTCGAAACTTTAAAGGTAATAATATGTTGGTGTTGTCTTGATATTAGTCATGATCTCACTAAAATTTCATTGGAAAATATTTATTAGTCTTACAAAATTTTCATGTATCTAAGCTAGGCAATTTTTTTGAAGAAGTTCTTTGATCAGGCTGGCCTTAATAAAGAGAAGTTAAGGTTTTCTTCATCAATTCTTGATCAGGCTGGCCTTATTAAGGATAAGTTAAGGTTTTCTCGATCAATTCTTGATCAGGCTGGCCTTATTAAGGATGAGTTAAGGGTTCCTTGATCCAATCTTGATCGAGTTATCCTTAATCAAGCATCTTGATCAAATATTGATCAAATTTCGATCAGGCTTCCAGTGTTAAGGGAACATTGATCAAGTCTCAATCAATACTTGAAGTCAAATCGGGCTAGCCTGACCAGATTTCCACTCGGGATCATATTTATAAAGAAGAATTTTTTTTAAAAAAATACTTAAGAACATAATAATTCGCTCTGTGTGAATGAATGATTAATTAATCAAAATATACATACCCTGAAAACGGAGTAGTAAAATGGAAAATGTTTGAAGTAAGCACAAAAATGTTATAAAGAAATGGATTTTTTTTCGACAAAGGTTGCCGGAAATTTCATTGTTTTATAAATTATATGTTATTCGTGAAAATATAATGTCGAAATTTTTTTGAAAATTAATAATCAACATAAATGAAAAATAATTGAAAAGAAGATTTTAGAATAGGCGCATGATTTTTCAGATCTTTAGTTTATGATTTGACAAATGGCTCAAGAAAACGAAATATTAGCCACTTTTGAATTTATTTTATCTACAAGTCGTGGTAAATATAAAACTGCATAAAATAAAGAGTTATAATCATTTCATGAAATTGTTTGGAGATTTTTATTGAGGGTGAGTTTGAAGTCTCAGATTCATAGTTTCACAAAAATTCTATTTAGAAATATATGTTTTATGTACATGACTTGAAGCAGGAAACGTCGTATTTCGTGTAAAAGTTATAGCAAATATAAAAAAGAGTCAAAATTGATTTTAAAATTTTTTAGGATAGAAGTACTGCACGGACAAAAATGAAAAGTAAAATTTATCATAAAAAAATTGTATAATTAATATTTTACGGAGGAAAAGAAGAATCTAAGGACAAAATCAAATGAAAATTACCTATTAATAAAATGAAAAAACGGAGACGTGTTTTTATATTTTTTTAATATGAATTTTACAATTTAAAAAAATAAAACACAAGCTTAACCATATTAATTTATAAAATTTACATTTTTTTTTCCTGTAGTTTTTTTCATGAGGTGTTTTTTGAATATAGGAATCATGATTTCGGGAAAATTCTATTTAGAAATATTTTATTATGAACATGAGTAATTTTGAAATGAATGTTTAATTAATTAATTGGGAATTGCATCACAGAAATAAAAGAATCGAAAATAAAGTGATCGAGACTTTGATGAATAAAGTATTATGGGTAAATTATGAGAAGGGTTTTTTAAAAGACATAAGAAAACATAATTATAGTTTGCTCTTTTTGTAACTGAATGATTAAGTTATCAAAAATACTCAGCCATGAAAAACTGAATAGTAAAATAAAAAATATTCGAACTAAACATCCACAAAAATGTCATAAAGAAATGAGTTTTGCTTCAACAGTGGCTGTACGAATTTGTTTAAACTCTATCTTTTTTAAAAATTGTCTTTTATTCGTGTGAACAGAGTGTTGTTTTTTTTTTTAAATTATTACTAAATAACAATGAAAATAATTGAAACATAAATGTGAATTACTATTTTTACAAAATAGCTCAATGAATAATGACATCAAGAGAAAGTATGATTGTGATAATATTTTTTAAAAAACTATCTTCTCATTCTTATAATAAAAACGGCGCGCGAAGCGCGCCCAGTGATCTCGTTTTATAAATAAAATACATGTAAATTTATTTGTCAACAATAAAAATGTCTAAGGCACCGTTTTTTCAGTGTACTTTTTTAACAACATCATAACTAAATTCATCAAGAATTTTCGAGTGATAATTTTGATCCAACATACTAAAAAATATATGCACCTGTAAACTTCCTGCAGAAACAATATTTCTAATTGCCCAATATTCATTTAATAAATTATCTGGTATAGCTTCACGTGTTTGATAATGTTTTGCAAATAATTTAATGGTTTTAGGATCATTTGAAAAATTTAACACAAATGCACTTGGTATACCAAATATATTTCACTTATGTCACGACTATACATTTTGTACAATGAATATATTGATACTGGGTTTTGCTCAACATTGCATGCAGTACATATCCCATTGTATGAAAAATTGAATCAACTAATTCATATGACAATAGACATGGATCATTCTCATTTCGTCTTGCTAAATTTAGAGACCATGCAATTATTGGATTTTTTAAAATACAAAATGAAAAAAAAAAAAAACAAATTAAATATTGACATTATTTTTAAATAGTAATTTTAATTGTAGATGAATTTATTACCTGGTAAGTACCGTCAGATATTTACCGACGTTGAAATTTCGTGCAATCACGAATAAAATCATGGACCTCTCAATCATCCTTTTTCAAATTTTTTATTAACATTAATACGAGATTAGACTGTGTTATTTGTTCCTTATCAAAATTTTCTTCAATCATTGTCTATACATTATCTAGTTCAACTTTTAATGTGATTTGTTTAAATTATTAACCATTTTTTTCTGTAACTGGTTCAGTATTCTTCCTGTTTAGTTCTTTTATAGCAAGTAGAAAAAATAGTCATCGCACCTATGCCACATGATTGAAGTGTTCTCACTGAAACACACGCACATGCTTTCTGAACATTTCCATTAGTTTATTTTTTTTTCTTTTGTTTTTTGACCAATGTTATTCATACTTTGAAAAAAAATATCCATAATTTTATTAAAATAATAAAATTTATCAATCAAAACATTACTTCAATCAGAAAAATATTATGAAAAAATCTCTTGTAAATTATGAATTTAACACTTTCTCTTATCTTGTCTTTATCATTAAGGATTATGAACATATATATGATGAAACCAGCCAAAGAGAACGGCAACAATTTTCATATAAACCATTAACAGTATTAGCCTAATTATATCTCTGTTCATGGTTTACATGAAAACTGTCGCCGACTCTTTAGCCGGTTTCATCATATAAAAGATCGATCGATTGTATAAAGCATTCGATTAATCAATACATTTATTGAAAGGTGTATCGATAATAAACCATGTGCTCGAATGTGCTGCCAGAGGCTATAAGGTTATAGATAAGGTTAGATAAGGTTTCATCCAGTTCTATCCAGCCATTCAATTCCATCGTTTATATTTGACGTTTTCATTGCCTATCAGTCTAAATCAGTCGGAATTAACCTGTACACAAATACACATTTTTTGTGCTAAAAAAAAATTATTAGTTTTACAACTAATTATATAAATAATATACATAATCATGGCAGTAGTTGCTAAAACAGCCACCCAAAATCACGTTAAACTTATAAAGTCAAACCAAGATTATGTTACTGGTATGGAAACTTGTAAATTTGCATATAAATGGATAATTAATAACGTCGAATGTGACCAGAAAAAAATTAAATCACCGAAATTTTCATCTCATTATTCTGACTTCAACGATGAATGGATTTTAGAGATGGATCCGGATGCAGTGCTATACTCCGATGGTCATTGGATATGTGAAAAATTTGTTTCAATACAGTTGCAATCTACAAAATTCAATAGTTTCAATGATACTTCACAATTTCAAACAGAATGTGAAATAATTGTAGATGATGATATAAGTCCGTTTAATAATATTAGGGACCTTTCAAAAAAAGCATATTGGAATTATAGTCGTTTCGGAAAAACTTTGAAAGCTGCATTGGATAATAAACATTTTCGAAATGATAAATTAAGGATTGTTTGTAAAATAAAAATGTCTAGAAAACTTACAAATAATTCTAATGAAATTAATATGAGATTTAATGCAACACATCAATTGATTGCAGACTTGGAAAAACTTTTGTTAAATAAAAAATTAGCTGATGTTACCATTCAAGTGGGTCAAAAATCATTTCGTGCGATTAAAAGCATTCTTGCAGTACGTAGTCCTGTTTTTGCTGCAATTTTTGATCATGAACAATTCAAAGGAAATGAAAAGAACGAAGTTGTCATTGAAGATATTGATGAAGATGTTTTTAAAGAATTTTTACATTATATTTATACTGGTGAAACACCAAATATTGACAAAATGCCGATTGAATTATTTGCCGTTGCTGAAAAATATCAGGTTGATTGTTTAAAAAATATTTGTAAAGAAATAATCGGTAAAACGATAAACTGTGAAAATGTCGCAAGTATATTCGTTTATTCTGATAGATATAATCTTAAAGAACTGCATGAAAAATGTTTAGAATTTATGAAAAAAAATTTACGAGCTGTTAGGAAAAATAAAACATTTCAAGTTTACAAAAAAAAATATCCTAAAGTTTTTGTAGGTGTTCTTGAGCACTTGTTGTTCTCATAAAATAAAAAATATATATTTTATTAACATATTAAAATGTCTTACATAATTCTTGTCTAAAATCTAGTGTAATAAAAAAAAATTATTGAAAAAAAAAACTTCTTTCAAGACTTATTTCTTAATAAACCTTTTCTTTTTTTTAGTTAATTGTGAAGTTTTTTTCCAAAGTAAAATTTGATACCTAATATATAAATATTTACTGGCATTGAGAATAACAATTATGAAAATATTGAAAAGTATTTATCGTCCAGATAGAATTCCAATAAAAAAAGATTCATTATAATTTGAGCCAAGAGGTATATGAACTTACATTCACCCTTGTATGTACATTTGGTCTAAGTATTGTATCTTGTATCAATGAAAACATCAATATCAGAAAATTTAATTGATCCAAAATATGTTTCACTAGCTGTTTTTTTTTATTATAGCATATTTTTTATTGATACATATGGATAATTTACCAAGTGACCATAATGCTGATTTAAAAAATTTAAAAGAACACAAAGAATTCATAAATGTTGTTGGACTTATTGATTAATCTGTGAAAGTATTTTTAAATTAAATATAATATAATTTTTATACAATTTACCTTTGGTTTTAAATGAAAAACGACAAGTATGTGAATAATATATCAACAAATAAAATTAATTTGAATTAAGAAAAATTAAATGAGTTTTTTTTTTTTTGAGTTTCTTTTTAATTGTTGTTAACTATTATTTTGAGTAATAATTTCATACTTTTACAAAGATGTCTCATTCTAATTAAACAACTGATTATTATTGACAATTATCAGATGATGTGAAATTCAATAATAAAAATTTTAGTAACGGATTCGTTCTATTGAAAATTGAAAATTTTCAAAACTCCGGCGAAAGCCCGTGTGGTTCCTCTTGATTATTCCAAATTCATTTTAGTTTTTTTTTTTATTAATAATTTTAAATTATATGATTAAATATTTTTTGTTTTTTTCGCGCTGTTTTTCACCTGTCAAATTATGTACATAAATCAAAATACAGATGAAAAAAATTTGAGGTTATACCACTTGTAATTAATAATTTTATTAGATTCGTTCAAAAAAGAAATCAATACAAATATAAAAAAAATAAATCATTCTACTTTTTTTAAACTGAACAAATCTTTTTTAGAACCATTTTGTTTATTACTTTTATTTATGAAAATTCGTTCATGGTAGTTTTTTTTTTTTCTTTTTAATAACATGATAATTTAAATAACTATTTTATCGATCAAGCAAATTATAACCACAGCAAAGAAAGTTTTACGCATGCGCTTTAAACTCTTTTTTGAAGAAAAAATGTTTAAAATAAAAATCGATAATTGTATATATTTTGGACAACTTTTGAACAAATTAACATAAAAAAGTTTTATTAAGCTCAAAAATTTGATATTAAATTCTGAGAGCCACTCTGTCTGATAAAAATCGCAAAAATCACTTCGTTTATTTTTCGACTGTAACATATAAGGCTGATAGTGATTGTTATAAACAATTGCTGATATCTAATTAACGAATGATCGAGTAAATTTTATCAAGAGAGGGTGGCTCTCGGTATCAAAAGACAATTAATTTGAGCTTATAAACAAAGCTTGTAAGTTAAAATTTTAAGAGTTATGCAAAACATAAAAACAGTTTTGTTTTTTTTTTATTAACAATCTTCCAACGACATTAAAACAATTTTCAACTCGATTATTATTATTATAAATCATTCTTAATATCCTGGCAAAAAATCATCCATGATTTGTTCTTAGTTTTCTTATTATTTGACACTTTGAAAATTACACGGTGATCGTTTTTGTTAATAATAAATTAACTAACAATTAAAATTACTTTTAGTAAGTCCCTGGTTTTAGTATTTTCATAGACGAATAATTCGGTCCTAATACGATCCTTCTACCTTTATTACTTTACAAGATATGATCATTTTAAAAAAAACGTGTATGAATTTAATACTATAGGCTTCGCCTACGTAAAAGTGTACAATGTTATCATAAATACATAACAGTTGAATTTATAACGAAAGAATGAATTTAATAATTATTTCTTTAAAAAAATTTAATACTTAACTAAAAAAAAAAATAAAAGAGTTTTCAAAAAAATAAGTAGATTGATAAAAGTTTATTTTTTAATATTTTTTTTCTTATTTATTATAATGAGAGGTTTAGAAAAATATTGTTATTGTTGAAAACCAAGACAATACCAAGACAATACCAAGACTGGTCTTGGTCTTGGGTGAAGCCCTAACCAACACCACAAGAAGTATCAAATTCGTTGAAATTTCTTATCAAATGGATTGTTGCTATATTTTCAAAAACATTTCATATCTAATATTTAAAACAAGATAAATATAATGAAATAATATAACGAACAGTATAATATTAAAAAAAAATATTACGGATCATTGAAGGTTCTTTTTTTTTGTTTTTATTGACACTGTAAGTCATCAGTTCTGACTTCTGAAAAACTGATATGATAATCAGGCATGGTTACTAGAGTTTTTTTATCATATGAATTTGTATATAATTATATATAAATCAATTATAATGGAAACTTTTCGAATGAATCGAACAATCAATCATTAACAAGAAATGCAATATAAAATTTGTAACATGTTTAAATCGTTTCATAATAAATAAAAGATTATAAATTATAAATTTAAATATTCGTTTATCGTATTTTTCTAATTTTTTTTTTTTTTTTTTTTACGACAGTCAATAAATTGACAAACTGCATAAATTTTATTTTACAAAAAAATATTTTTAAAAATCTAGAAATTTTATTTTTAACAGTAAATAACTAATATAATACGAATATATTGTAATGTTTATTGTATTGTTTATTTAATTTTTAAAAAAAATTATCATTCCAGAGAATACACACGAGTTTGCTTTTAGACAAATCGATTATTTTCAATTTTCATTACTCATTTAGATATTATGAGTATTATGACTATTTTAATAATTACGTATTAAACATATTTACTCCATATTTTAAAACTTTATGACTTTTATAATTATTATTAATAATAAAATAATGGTTCAACTTATTATTATTATTATTATTATTTAACTGAACGATTTTTATTTCTACATTCGCCTATAACGAAAATGAGAGTCAAATGGTATCATAGATATTGAGCAAATTATTAGTTCCAATTATAATAATAATAATAATAATATAAATTTTGTTTCGGAATTAATTATAAGTTTGCAATGCTGGATAAATATGTAATCAATACAAAAACATACGATTTTGTGTTTTTGACTATTTCAGTTTTGAAAATGGCGAGAGACATCTTGGTTTTCTTGGGAAAACTAATTTTTTTTTTTTATGCGCATTGTGTGCATTGCTTTGTATGTGTGTGTGTCTCTCTCTCTCTCTTTCAGAGCCAGATGCAGCCAGATGTCAATCTCAGTCAGCTGAGTGCATCCATACATTGATACATGACATGACGATGACATAAAACTTACGTCGTACCTGTTGCTAGAAACACATTGTTTTGTCATTTTCAACAAAATTATTACAACAATTAAGTTTATAAATCAATTATAATCTCGAATTATTCCAGTTATATAATTATCAATCTTTGAATTTCATAATTACATAATAAGTTTATACTTTCTCAGTGTATAAGGGTCCGCAAAAAACTTGATATGACCACGATGAGTCAATTGAGAAATAAAGAGGTTAGTTGAAAAAATTAATTTAAACTCGCGGATTATCTTCATTATATTAATGACATGAAAGGGTTTCAATATTATTATTTTTTTATTTTATTTAAATATTTATTTATTTTATTTATTTAATTAAATAAAATTTATTTATTTTATTTGATTCTATTATTTGTTTTTATTTTTTTTTTATAGGTTGAACCTCAGAATACTATCCGCTGCTGTACTCTTCATAATATTGTTAAATATTTCTCAATTTATGACGTTGTAAGTATATAAAATATATAATATTCTTTTAACTAAATTAAAAGCCGAGTTTACACTGAACAAGACTAACAACATTCTATGAAATTAATCTGTTTGATATTTAGATTACAACTATGTTATTACCATTAACGGTACGAGGTCGAATTGGTGGTCAATATGGCGTGTTTACATCGGAACCCCCAATACATGGTTTATGTTTGACAAACATGCCCTTCGAACTTGAAGTAATTATAATAATTCTGCTCTTTCTAATCCATTTAATGTGCTGTATTAGTGTCATCAAGGTTAGTTTAAAAAAAAGCAAAATTATGATATTATATTTTTTTTAATTAATTATTAATTAATTTAATTCTATTCTAGAATCTGGTCTTATTTTTTTGCATTTCTATGGCAGTCACTCGTTCCGAGCGTAACACTATCAAGTCGACAACCATGTCACAATTTTCATTGGGATGTTATTGCTCTTTTTCTCTGGGTATGTTGAAATAATCATGTTTTTAATTTTTTTTTTTGTTTTTTGTTTTACCATTAAACTCAGTTGCTTAATTCAAAAAAATTTTCTTTTTTTTCTAGCTATCCAAATCATCTTTGGAATTTTACTATTGAGGCTTCTTGTTCAAGAGTTACGAAGCAAGCCATCGTTAATAAAGAATAATGATTAAACACAACAAGAATAAAAAAAAAATATATATCTATTGTTAAAGTTATGAAAAGTATATATGTAGTATTTCATAATGACAGTAATATAATTATTATTGTAATCAACAGTTTTTCTAGCACTTAGCAATATTTTTTGCAAGAAATCAATTATTTTTTTTATCATTCAAGTCAACTAATTTTAGATAAATATAATTGGTTAATTTTTGCATTAAATATAGTTTGCTGTTGTTTATTTGATAGTTAAAAATATAATTATTCTGGAAAATACACACGAGGATGCTCTTGAAAAAATTGACTATTTTCAATTTCCATTATATTCATTAAGATATTATGGCTTTCCAGTAGCATTTTGTGTTAAATATTTCATCTTAAAAGTCATTTCAAAATTGTATTCTAATTATTATTAATAACAATATTTCAACTTATTATTATAATTTAGTTTAATATAACCATATGGTTTTTTATAATAAAAAATGTAATTTATAATTGATGTTGTAATTATAAATAAAAAACAATTTTTCAAACCACTTAACATTTTTAACCAAAAGAAATTATTTTTATCGACTTTTCATGTATTTCTTTTTCGTTTGTTCAGTCTTTTTTTTTATTCATTAATAATTTGTATAAAAAGAAAATATCATTTTGAATATTATCTATGAGAGATAAAATTGTAGGCACTGATTGAGAATTTAAAATAATGGATTAAGAATTAAGTTTTGACTGCTGGAGTCTATAGCATATTATTGTTCGATCAAAATTCTATGGCGTAGCCTTTTTATTACCAGAAACGACTAGATTATTCACAGATATTAGTGAAACATTAAGTTATTTCTGGTAATAAATTGACCATGGCATAAAACTTTAGTCAAAAAATTTGCTAGCGAACTCCACTCTTTCGTTTGTTTCCTTGATGGTAGAGTTTTACAAAAGGGGCGTTAGAAAAAAATTAAATAATTTATCTTTAATTTTTTTTTTTATAACCCACGGTGGAAAAATTTCTCCGATATTTTCTGGGTTCCTCCGGAATTGCTCAGGACTTCTCCGGATTTCTACGTGGTTGAGGCTTCCAAGAGTATTTATGGTGTAATCTTTCGATTATTTTCGTAATATCTTTGGATGTTTTCCGGCATTTCCTTTCAAAAAAACCAACGGATAAGAAAATGGAAAAATATCTCAATTGCGTAGAAATCCGGAGAGACTTTTTTTTACCAGGGAACACAACTTGTAGTTCTTTTTTATCTTATGAATATTAAGTATTTTTGTTTATTCGTTCTTTAGTTATCAACAGAAGAAAAGAACTTGGATAAAGTTACGGAGAAAAAACTTGAGCAAACTTTCCACTGACCCACTGACCTCTACTGGAGTTTTGCGCATGCGCTTAATGATCCTAGTAATCTTTTGCCAATTTCACTATAGTTCAAAAATCAGACACTACACGCACTGTGTTACGGTTACAGTGTGTGTACAAGTGTTTTAAATCGCACAAGGACTATTCACTGAACAGCCACGTGCAAAAAAAAAGATAATTTGAAATAAACAGAAATAATAAGTGAACAACAAAATGACAAAAGTTAATTTACGAAAGTACATGTTAAGTGGAGTGGATTTAACATATCTCGGCTTTCCAGTTGAATTGACTCATTATCCTGGTTGTGCTTTTATTGTATATCAAGAGCAACATCCAAGATATCATCAACCATATTCACGTGTTAACAACCAAAACAATAATAACAGCGGCAATAATAAATATATAAACAATTCTCTACAACACACTTTTAATGTAAATGCACGTGAATTTGTACCAAGTCAAGTGTCAAGTGATAAATTAAAAACTGCAGACAGTGATAGTGATAGTACATCAAGTTCATCATCCTCATTATCCGATTGGTCAGATGAAACATGTGAAAGTTTAGGTTCAAGTCCAACAACATGGAATAATATAAATCAAACACAAACTGTTGAACATTCTTGTGTTCGTTGTTTCGAGAATTTCTTAATAAACCGTGAAACAAATGAATATATTACAAAAGATAAATGCATATATCATTGGGGAAAATTACGTAATAATTATTATAATCCAAGTGATTCCAAGTGGAACTGCTGTAATGGTGAAGAAAATTCAAGCGGTTGTACTGAAGGAAATATGCATGTGTGGACTGGCATAACACAAGGTTGTAATGGACCACTTGATGGATATGTACGGACAAAACCATCACGTGTAATTTCATGGGATGATAATTATGGTGTTTATGCGCTTGATTGTGAAATGTGTTTTACTAAAAATGGTCTTGAAGTTGTTAAAGTGAGTGTTGTTGATATGAAAAAAAATATTGTGTATGATACACTAGTTAAACCAAATAGTGAAATTATTGATTATAATACAAGATTTAGTGGTATTACAAAAAGTATGTTAAAGAATACAAAAAAAACTTTAAAAGATGTGCAAAAAGATTTATTGACATTCATAAGTGCTGAAACAATACTCATTGGTCATGGTTTAGAAAATGATTTAAAAGCATTAAAAATATTACATTCGATGATTATTGATACGTGTGTTGTGTTTCCTCATTTTTTGGGTTATCCATTTAGAAGCAGTTTAAAAACACTTGCAAGAACAGTATTGAAAAAACAAATACAACTAAGTGAACATGATTCAATTGAAGATGCTAAAATTGTTGTTGATTTATTATTGGCAAGAGTTAAGCATGATAATACAAAATCATTACATATGTAAATATAAATATATATTATATTTAAAACATCATCGTTATTATTAAAATATATAATTTATTTATCTATTTGTATTTGAGTATTTAAAAAAAAAAACAATCAACTTATAGTGTTTAGTTTTGAAATGAAATTTGTGACATGAATCAATACTGTCGACTTTCGTAGAATGACTCATTTTTACATTGTTTTTTAACGTAACTATATTTTTAGAACTTTTAACAGATTTCAATAATGTATTTTATTTATATTTTTTTGTCACTTATTTTTTATTATTATTACAATTCAGATATCGAAATTTTGAATAGTTTCGAATGCTCCAAGAATAAAAATTATTTATTTTTTTTTTATTTTTCATGTAGATTATTTTAAGTATTGTGAATATTGAGAAAAACAAAAATCATGTTTCCAAGATCGAAAATTTATCGTACAATTTATTTATTTATAAAAATACTCAACAAGAATAATTATAAATACTCGAAAAAAAAAACGGAAAAAATTGTCGTAATGTGTACTGATTAAGCTGCCTAATTTGTAAATGAAATGATCAACATACATTTTGTTAATCTAAACTTATCCAATGAATGTATTTTTATTTGATAATATAATTTTTTAAATAAATAGTTATTAATAATATAATTATAAAAATAAATACTGTGTTTTCATTAATTTATTTATTTTTTTTTTCTTACACTTGACTCCGTGCCTTTTGATAAAAAAAAACTTTCAATGTTATTATTTTACTATTCAATATGTATAAATATATATTGTATTTTAAACATCATTATTATTATTAAAATACATTATTCATTTATCTATTTGTATATGAGTATTTGAAAAAAAAAAAAAACAATCAAATAAGTGTTTCAAAGTTTCAAAATGAAATATCTGTGATATATATCGATACTATCATTTTTCATCGAATGACTTATTTTTCCATAAATATTTTTTATACATTTTAAAACAACGTAATTATCATTCAAACTTTTAATCGATTTCAATAATGTATTTTTTTTTAATTTTTTATTATCATTATTATTACAATTTAGATGTCAAGATTTCGATTTGATAAATTAACAAAACATTTATAATTATAAATTCATATAACATTAAAATTTATTTACTACATCAATGTGTTCATTACCAAAATGTTTTTATTGATTAATTTATTTTTTTTCGATTGTTATTTCCTGTCTTTTTTCGACTACTATAGTTCAGCACCACTGTACTTGGTACTAACCAATTACCATTAGTTGTTGATCATTGTCAATAAAGGCCAGTGTCTTCTGCTATTTATTTGCGGCGCCCAGGAAAAAATTAGACGATCGCCAACGATCGTTGAAGATGTCATATTTGTCCACATCTTTGTCGATCGCCGTCGATCGCTGTCGATCAAAGTCGAACGCTGTCGATTGCTATCGATATACAACAATTTACAGAAAAATAGACAAATTATAATAATTATTAGCTTATGCTGGAGAATTTATCATAATTATAATATACTCAGGAATATTTTTTTTTTTTATTTAAATTAAGGCCGGAGAATCATGTTTGTCTATTTTTCTGTAAATTGTTGTACATCGATAGCGATCGACAAAGATGTGGACAAATATGACATCTTCAACGATCGCTGACGATCGTTGGCGATCGTCTAATTTTTTCCCGGGCGTGCTCAAACCGGCCATGAGGTTTTCACATTTTCATTGTTCATTAGACTGAGTTAACCTGTACTAAGTACACAAATACAATACAGAACTACTAAGGATTCAATTATAAAATTTTGAAGTCAAACCAAGACTATTGTACGGGTATAGAAACTTGTGAATTTCAATAATGAATGAATTTTGTATAATAGATCTAAATTGAAAATTGCCAAGTGGACTGATATCTGTTTCAATACAGCTACATCCTGCATCATTTAATAGATTCAATTGATAAATACTTCTGAATCTTTTTGTAAAAATAAAAAATCATATGCCAAGAAGAAAGAAAGACACACCAGGTCACGCTTCAGTTTAGAAATAATTTTTATCAGAGTTATAAAGACAAAATTTCAACTAAAATATATTCCAACGAGACAACAACATCCAACTTATTCTAGCAATGATTATCTTAATTAATAAATTAATTTAATTTTAATGATTCATCAAAATAGACCAATTGATATTTTTACTCCAGAATATATAATAGATGATGAGACAAGAATAATTAAGTAAAAAAAAACAAATATTTTTTTATAATTTGTGTATTTATTTATATATATTATTTATTTATTCGTATTTTGAAAAATAAATATTTTTTTTAAATTCATTATGTTCAACCATCCATGACAATATTTACAATTTATAATAATCATTATAAGTATACAAATTTAAATTGAAAAAACTTGTGATTATCTTAAAATTATCCACAAGTTCTTCGGTGTCACGTACATTCTCGAATTACATCTTGAGAACTGATAATATTTATCATATATGTAGATTTTTCATAAAAAAACATAGGCGAAAACAATATTTATTATTCAGTATGTTAATCTACAAATGAACCAAAGAACCTAACTGCTGGGTTAGTTAGTAAGCGGGAATGCTCATCATTAATTTTAAAAGATACAAACACCATTAAAATTTGTTGACGGTCTTTAGTTAATTCAGCAATGTCTTCAATGACTTCAATAGTTACTTTAGTATTTTTAATATCGAGAGACTTTAAATTTAGTAAATTTTCAACAATTCCAATGACTGAGCTGTTAGTGACGTGAATGCAATTTGATAGGTCCAAGTTTTCTATTGTGTTGCTAAACAAACGTTGTAATGAGTAATCAGTGATTAATTTATTTTCTATATATGTTCCAATCAAACCAAGAGAAAAATATTTTAATTGTTTAAAGTTATTAACTGCAATTAAACTTTCATCCGTTATGTTTGAACTACGGACTTTTAAAGATATCAAATTTTTACAATTATTGGTAAGCTTCACGAGTAATTCATCGGTAACACCATAATCCAACTTAATTGTTGCATATTCGAGATTTTTCATATTACCAATGACAGTCATTAAAGCTTCAGTTTCTGGAGACAATACCTGAAAGATAAATAATTTATTATTAATTATTGGGAATCAAAAAAAATAAATAATATTTTTTTTTTTTTTACATTTTAATAGTTGTAAAATTTATATACTTACAGAAGAATCATATGCAAGTACTCGAACAGAAGGCCAAAATTTTTCAATTTCACTTGAAATGGAAAAAGTTTTCAAGGTTTTACGAACTTGTTTTAAGGACTTGATCAAAGTCATTGGTAAAATTGGATTTTCACATTGCCAATGAATGATTAATGTTTCAAGATGACTCATATTAGAAAAAACATTATCAAAATCTTTACTTTCCATTTCTTTAAATCTTAATACGAGTCTCGTTAGATTTAAACAATTTGATTTTATCAATTGCATTATTTGAGAGGAAGGATAATTATATAAACTGAGACTCGTTAAGTTACATCCACAGAGATTAATCAAATATTTTAAATCATCTTCTTCATTTTTAAATGTTTCATCGATTGGTTTAGGGAAATTATATGTTGTAAAGCCGGAATCAACAAAATTGTTTCTCCAATCTTTGCATACTAAAAAAATAAAAATTATTATTATTTAATTATTTTGTAATGTTTTTTTTTTTTTTTTTAATTCAAAATTATACCGTTAATTTGTATTGATTTTATTACTTACTCTTTTCAAGTCTTGGTTGATTTGCAAATAGTGGCTGCATGCGCATCATGCGCATCTTGCGCTGTTCGAAAAATTTTTTTTCACTTTCACTCAATATTCTTTTATTTTTCTTATTATTGTCATCATCACTTATGTCTTTATAATTCTGGACTGTTGCTCTTACACGTGGATGAATATCAGCGCTATTAATTTTAGTTGGTGAGTCAATCTATATAATGAAATATTAATTAATTATTTGATTCAATTAATAACCAAAAATTACAGCAACTTTAAATTCATAATGAAAGAACATTATCAACATTATTTACTTGGTACTTACCTCTTCTTTCGAGATCGACATGAATGTTTCAACCCATTGAGTATTAATTGCAACAGTCTCCATATTTCAGGTTAATCTATGAAAAAAAAATCAATAGGTTATTCAATCAATAATATATTATATTTTTTATCTAAAATTTCATTCAGTTGATAACGGGCTCATTGAATTTATAAAACTTCAAACATGTGTGAATAATTTAATGGAAAATAAATAAAAATTTTGAGGACTATACCTTTTTTTTTTGCACGTGGTTGAAATGATGATCTTACTTTTTTTGACCAGTTTTACCTTGCTGAAGAGCACACGTGAGGTTGAGCAACTAGCATGAATTAACGCAGCAAATGCAACTGCAGTTCCATGTGCTCCCATGTGCTGGCATGTGCTCTCATGTGCTCCCATGCTTCTCCCCACTTTCAAAAAGACCTGTTTTTGCGCACCTTAGAGTTGCCAACCCACACTATGTACAAAAAAAAATATATAAAATAAATAATGTCAAAATCCCTGGTGGAACCTTCTCCCGCATATGAAACTATACTAAATTTCTTTATTTCTTTACCTTTTTAAAATAATTGCTACCATATTGTTGTATTTCAAAGTGAAACAAATTGAAATTAATTGGAAATAAATACCAAATAATATTAATATATTAGAAATATTATCATAAATAAATTAATGATTGATTTTTATATATTTTTTGGACATTTTGAAATAACTTGCTTAATTTTTTCTATCAACCTAATTGTAATAAAAAAAGTAAACGAAATATTGATTAATAAATTAAAATATGAATTTTTTTTTGTACGTGTTGAAATATTTTTTATCGTTTGCTGAATTTGAATCAACGTATGGTGCACATGCTGTTGCATCCATCAATATATATATATCATATGATACCTTTTTTTAGAATAAAAATAATATTTTTTTTTTTTCAGTAAACATCAATGGACAATAAAGCAAAAATATTGCCAGTAGACCAAGATGTTAAAAATTTCACATCAACCAATGACTACCAACAGCATGAATTACTTGAGATCATGAGCAATCAAGTTAATCCAGCATTTAAAATACTTCAATAATGAGCATCATTATTAGCAGGACCAAGTGGTAAATTATCACATGTTACTGTACATTGTGAAGATTGTCGTGAATCAACTGGTGGTAATATTATATTTGTCATATCAATTTTTAAACCATCAAATAATGTTACAAGATCACCAACTTTAGTTGATGATCATGTTTATTTTCAATAACAAGATCTAATGTTAATTCAAGATTTTCAAGTTTACCATTATGATGAGTTAATATTTGAAATAAATTTAAAAGTTTTTCACCAATTATTGTATCTTTTCTAAATGCACTATGATCTAATAAACGAAAATGTAATTCTGAGTATGGTGTTATTAATATTGTAAATTTTTCATTTCATTTTGGTTGATATCTTGCTTTACAATCTTCTGTTTGACGTGAATTTTTTTCAACAGTAAATTCAACTTATGGATTTGGTTTTAAAAATGATGAGCTTCAACTGAAATTTTTTTTTAAAATAATAATTGGATAATAAATTGATAAATCTTTCTTTTGCAAATCTTACTATCATTATACTTTTTTTGAATAAATAAAAAAAAGAACATGTAGATAAATATTCACCTGTGTTTTATTTAAAGAAAAAATAATTGAAATATTGTTGTTATTAATATTATTTTGGTTTATTATTACTTTCAAAAATTTGTACGTATCACAGTGTTATTTGAAAATACAATTCAAAATGTAATTCAATAATGCATATGCCACCTGTGCCAAATGTGCTCGAATGTGCTCCCATCATCAGCTGCCATCAGCCCCGAGGTTTTAATTGCCTCAGTTGCCTTAGTTGCCTCAGTTGTCAAATTAATAGTTTTTGTTTTTTTTCAAATTTGTATTTATAATGATTATTATGAATTGTACATATTAGCATAAATGCTATAGACAGTTGAGTTTTATAACAAAATAATGATGAATTTCAGAAATAATAGGTATTTATTTTAGAAAAAAAAAAACGAAATAACTAAAAACAAATAATGAGGTTTTAAAAAAATTAAATCTATCGATTAGTCTTAAAAAGTTGTAAATAGATAGTCATCACATTGTTTTTTGAAATCTTTAAAACATACTGTTTAAATAATTTTATTATTAATTTTTTTATAATATTGTATTATTTCTTTACAGAAAACATTCAAAAGTATGATTGTAATAATTTCATAAAAATAATAATTTAATATTTTCATTTCAATACATTTACTCAATATATTTATTTTAATTTAGTTGTTATTCCTTGCTCTATAATAGAAATAATTGGTATATTGACGAAAATTTGTTTTTTAATATATATTTTTTTTTGTTTTTACGACAGAGGTTTAGAAAAAAATTGAATAATTAAAAAAATATATTAGAATAAAAAAAAAACTAATTTAATTTTTCTGAATTTGAATTTCTTTTATTTGTTAATAGATTATTTACATACTTTTCGTTTTTCATTCAAAACCAAAGGTAAATTGTACAAAAATTAAATTCAATTTAGAAAAACTTTCACAGATTAATCAATAAGTCCAACACCATTTATGAATCCTTTTTGTTCTTTTAGATTTTTTAAATGACCATTATGATCACTTGGTAAATTATCCAAGAGTATTAATAAAAAATATGCCATAATAAAACTAACAGCAAGTGAGACAAATTGTGGATCAATGAAATTTTCTGATATTGCATTGATACAAAATACAAAACTTAGACCAGATGGACGTACAAGTATGCATCAGATCTATAAGTTGACTATATTTATAAACCGCTACTTATTGGCTTAAATGATGATGAATCTTTTCTTGTTCGAATTCTTTCTCAACGCGTATTTACTACATATAGTAAATTTTAACCCATTCTTTAATTATTAAATATTAATTAAACTATGCATTCCCAAATTAAGAGAATCATTTCCCAAAAGTTCTCAAATTATTCTTGAACGATTCTAGTTTCACCTCTAGAGGGAGATGTTTTATACAAATAGATAAAACTAAGGATGTTTAAAACTTATTATGTTTTATACATGCCCATCCCTGATACGGAGCCGACCCTTAGTCTTATTCGATGTAGTATGATACGTATGATTGTACGATGCTCTAAAAATCGTCAAATTACCCATCACTGGCGCCCATCTGTCTGAGTTGACTATGCTAAACACGCAATACGCAAAACGCAAATACGATTGTGCCTCAAAGAAATTAATCAGTTTGGAAACGAATTATAATTAATATACATAATCAATAATCATGTCAGTAGTTGCTAAAACAGTTACCCATGATTCCATTGAAATTTTGATGTCAAAACAAAACTATTTAACTGGTAAGGAAACTTGTAAATTTAAATATAAGTGGACAATTGAAAACTTCAGTCAGTTAGCCATAACAGAAGCAATTACATCACCAAGTTTTTCATCTCATCATTCTGATTTTGGCGATGAATGGATTTTGGAAATAAATCAAAATGAAGCAACCGCTTCAGATGACGATTCTGAATCTGATGATGACAGTTCTGATTCTGAATCTGACGATACTGAATCTGACGATCCTGACTCTGACGATGCTGAATCAGTCAACGGATACGTGTCGATGGAGCTACAACTTCAATCATTCCATGCATTAAAAAATCCTCTACAATTATTACAAGCAAAATGTAAATTATCAATTGAGGGAAGACAAACAATAACTAAAGAACACTGTTTCAATAATATCCATGAAAAAATTTCGTATGATAAATATATTTCAAGATCAAAGTTGTTGGATCTATCGAATAGATACTTAAAAAATGATAAACTGAAAATTTGTTGTACAATAACAATGTCTAAAAAAATAACAAAAAATTCTGCTGTAGTTTCAACATTAAATTCAACATCACAATGGAGTGAAGACTGGAAAAAACTTTTGTTGAATAAGCTATCAGCTGATGTTACCATTCAAGTGGGTCAAAAATCATTTCATGCAATCAAAGGAATTCTTGCAGTACGTAGTCCTGTTTTTGCTGCAATGTTTGATCATGAAGAATTCAAAGAAAATAAAAAAAACGAAGTTGTCATTGATGATATTGATGAAGATATTTTTGAAGAATTTTTACATTTTATTTATACTGATGCATCACCAAATGCTGACAAAATGCCAATGGAACTACTCGCTGTTGCTGAAAAATATCAGGTTGATCATCTTAAAAATATTTGTGAAGACGTAATTGGTAAAATGATAAACTTTGATAATGTTGCAAGTATACTTGTTTGTTCTGATACATATAATCTTAAAAAACTAAATCAAGCGTGTTCAAAATTTATGAAAAAAAATTTACAAGTTATATTGTTAAATGAGAATTTTAAAGTTTACAAAGAAAAACATCCTAAAGTTTTTGTAAGTTTTTTTGAAGAGTTGCTGTTGTCAGCAAAATCATTTAGATAAGTCATAAAACAAACATATTCATTGGTGTTTTGTTAAAAAAAAAAAGAAAAAACAAAACAAGTTATTCTATATTATATTATCATTTTGAAATGAGTTAGTTAATTTTTTTCTAAACCACTATTGTAATAAAAAAAAAATATTGAAAAAAATTTTTATCAATAGACTTATTTTTTTAAAACCCTTATTATCCTCTTTTTAATTATTGTTTTTTTTTTTTTTTTTTCAATAAACATTATTTTTAAATTCATTATTATTATATGTTATAAATTCAATTTTTATGTATCCATGATAATATTTAAATTCTCTAATCATAAATACAAATTTGAAAAAAAATAAAAAAACGTTTGATTACCTTCTAAGTATATATCAAAATGGGATGTCACATGCATTCCCGAATTACATCTTGAATTTGAGTTAAATTTTGTGATGCAATACTTGCTGCATCAATATTAATTCACGTAGTATATTTATGGACATGGAGCAACTCTTTCATGAAATATATATATTTTTTTTTTTTCACAAAAATCATGCTCTTTTGAAAGCAATATATTCGACCCTCATATCCATGGACAATTTCCTAAAAAAATAAAAAATAATATTATAATGTTTGATGTATTTTTCCAACGATCTGATTTATTTCTCACTTGACATGCAGCTCCATGTAACCTTTAATACACTTTTGACTTCAATTGTTTTTTGATTTCTCTCGGAGAACTTTATTTCTCAATGACTTATTGCTATTATCTAGATTTAAAAAAAAAATAAATAAATATATCAACATTTTATTACATAAATTATTTGTTTACCATCATAGGTACGCTGTATTTAAATTGTATATAATAACTAAAAAGAAGTATAACTTTGTAGTATTATACCTATATATACTACGAAACTATAACGCTCGTCTGCTGAAATTATTGTATCTAATACCCATGGAAGATAGATGAACTTGTTCAAAAATAATGTCTTGGTTTTCTGAGTCTTTAGCTGGCTCCAGTTTAAACACAACTCCCATGAAATCTTTTAAATCACTCAAAAATTGATACTAATATATAAATAAAATAATAAACAATTATTAGTTGATGAATTATTCGAATAATAATGTGTCTATAGACAAAATCACTGTAACACAAAATTTATAAATAGAGAAAAAATCAATGATTAAAGTTGTGCCATTTCTGCCAAATAAAACTTTTGATACATTTTTTTTCATAAAGCCATGAATAATGCCTTAAAAAAATTTATTATTTTGGTCCTTTCGGGCCGACCTTGAAAGATGCATTGAATAATGAATATTTCTGAAATCGTAGGTTTAAAATTAATTGTACAATTACAATTTCTAAAGAACTAACAAATAACTCTGATCAGAAAATTATTTATTATTTTTAATAAATTATTATTTGTTAGTAATAAAACTTTTGAATGTTTCTTGTTAATGATACAGTATTAGCAGTTAAATTAGTAATTAAATTAACTACCAAATAATTATATGTTTCATTTAAAAATATAGACAAAAACAATAATTATTATGAAGTATATTATTCTTCAAAAGAACTAAGGAACGATAATGTTCGGTTACTTAAAAATTCGGAAATATCATCATCAACTTTGAAAGAAACATATACTGCTAACAATGGTTTAGAGTCTTTTTTCAATTTGACAATTTCGTCGGCAACTTCAATCGTTGCTTTTGTATTTCTAATATGGAGAGATTTTAAATTTGGTAAATTTTTAACAAGTTCAATAACTGAGCTATTAGTGATTTGAATGCAATTCGATATGTTCAAGTATTCTATTGTCTTGTTAGACAAACATTTTGACTGATTAGTGATGAATTTATTTTCTTCATATGCTACAAATAAACCAAGATAAAAACTTTGCAATTGATTTAACTTATTAAGTTCATTTAAACCTTTATCCGTTATATTTGAACCACGTATATGTAAAAATTTTAAGTTTTTAGAATTATTAGTAAGGTTTATGAAAAATTCATCTGTAAAACCATAATCCAATTCAATTGTTGTAGACTCGAGATTTTTCATATTACTAATGACAGTCATTAAAGCTTTGGTTTCTGGAGATAATACCTGGGAGATAAAAAAATTTATATTATTATTTATTAAGATAATCAAAAAAACAAATAATATTTTTTATTTTATATTGTAATAGTTGTGAAATTTATATACTTACAGAAGAAATCGATTCAACTAGTACTGGTGTGTCTTCTAGATGAAGTTTTTCATGCTCACATGAAATGACCAAAGTTTTTAAGGTTTCACGAACGTGTTCTAATGACTGGATTAAAGTCATTGGTAAAGTTAAGTTTTCACATTGCCAATGAATGACTAATGTTTCAAGATGACTCATGTTATAAAAAAACAAGTCAAGGTACATCCACAAAGATTATAATCAGATATTTAAAATTATCTTCTTCACTTTCAAATGATTTATTGATTGGTTCAGGAAAATTATATATTGTAAAGTTTATTAACATTTTGAAATAGCTTACTTAATTTTTTTCTAAACCTCTTATTATGTAATAAAAAAAAAAAAAAGTTGAATACATAATAAATTCTTATTAATATACTCGCTTTCTTAAAAACCTCATCATACTTTTTTTTCGTTAATTTTGTTTCATCTGGATTTAAAGAGAAATATATAAATAACAACATTTTATAACAAATTATTTGTTTGCTTTTTTTAAAATATTAATTTTATTAATATATATACATACGTAGTTTTTTGTGGAGAATACTGTTGTACTTGTTAAAAAGTTTTTCAGTGTTTGCTGTTTGCAAATCAACGTTGCTTTTGCATATATCAATATAGCTATACTAGCACTGCTCCATCATGCTCCTGGTTGTTTTTTAAATGTGTATATTTTGTTTTATTTTGTGTTATTTACCAGTGTCAATAATGTTAATGAAATAAACAATAAAAGTTATTGTTTAACTGACCCTTTTTACATCAACATTTTCATCACCTAATTGACCTAATGCCAGAGATTCTCTTGGAATAACTAGAGCTTTTTTTTTTTATTTTGAATTATATTAATAAAATCAATTGTAGAAATATAAACACATTGAGTATTAATATGTATTTTCAAGTGGAAATACAAATTAATAAATATTAATTGGAAAGATTTATTGTATATTTTGGTTTATCTATGGCTGAAACCATTCAATAATACTTCACAATTACATACACAATTGTAAAATTAATTTTTTTATTTGGAAATGTTTTAAGTAAAAAAAAAATTGTATTATTGTCGTTAATTTTGATATTGTGTATATATTAATTTTGAATGATGGTTGTTTTTTTTATTTTTGGGTAGTTGGATTTTTTTTTTTGTTTTGCAACAACCAAACACGAAAGTATTAATTTTTAAAAGTAATTTTAAGAATAAATTTTTTATGTTTTAAAGTTGGTATGAATGTTTGTATGAAATGTCGAGAATTGGAACCAAAAAAACCAAAACTTTGAAAAGATAAAAATTTTGAAAAAATGATGTGCTCTTTTTTATATGAAGAAATATTATTTTATAATAGAAAATGTTGATAGTTATAATTTTATTAATTATTATTTTAATCATTAATAATTGGCAACGTATATATAATATATCGATCGATTGTATTAATTTTTCGATTAATCGATTAATTTATTAAAAGGTTTATCGATAGTAAATTAGTAAACCATTAACCATGTGCTTGAATGTGTTCCACAGTCCAATTCACGGGGCAAATGTTATACAATTTAGGGCTTTTTTTGCCGCTAATGGCGCTTGTAATATTTTTTTTATAATAGCAGCATCATCTATATAGATTTCACATATATACACAACTTCACAAGCGCCGTCAGTGGAGGAAAAAAGCCCTAAATTGTAATCAATTGCAAATTGCAATGCCCTGTGAATTGGACTGCTGATCAGTCACGAGGTTTTCCACGTTTTTATAGCTCATCAGTCCAAGTTAACCTGTACAAGTAAATACACATTGTGCTATAAAGAAATTTATTAGTTTCAAATCCAATTATAATTAATATACGTACGCGTAATGATGTCAGAATTTGCTGGCGCTCCTGGCGCTGGACCTTCTCCGGATTACATTGAATTTGTAAGCGGAAGAATCGCGAATCGTGATAATTGTCAATTTACGTATAATTGGACTGTTAAAAACTTTATCAGTCAATATTCCAAAGGAACAAATATTACATCACCAAGTTTTTCATCTCGTAATTATGATTTCGACGATGAATGGATTCTAATAATAAAACCGAATAAAATAATCGATCCAAATGATGATTCTGAATCTGATGATTCTAAATTAGCTGATAACAGTGAATATGTATCAGTGGAGCTACAACTTCAATCATTCGATGATACTTTACGGTTATCTACAACATGTCAAATAACAATTAATAGTCGATATGGAAAAACTAAAGAACAGGATTTTGATAAATTTCCAGATAAAATTACATGGAATCGTTTTATTTTAAAGTCAAGCTTGTTTAATTTATCTAATGATTATATACGAAATGATGAACTTCAAGTTTATTGTACAATTATAATTTCTAAAAAACTAAAAAAAAGTTTAAAAAGAAGATTTACTGGAACACAAGAACTGAGTGTCGACTGGAAAAAACTTTTGTTGAGTGAAAAATCAGCTGATGTTACCATTCAAGTGGGTCAAAAATCATTTCGTGCAATCAAAGGAATTCTTGCAATACGTAGTCCAGTTTTTTCTACAATGTTTGATCATGAAGAATTTAAAGATAATAACAAAAATGAGATTGTCATTGAAGATATTGATGAAGATGTTTTTGAAGAATTTTTACATTTTATTTATACTGGTGAATCATCAAATATTGTCAATATGCCAATGGAACTACTTGCTGTTGCTGAAAAATATCAGGTTGATCGTCTTAAGAAGATTTGTGAAAAAGTAATTTGCGAAACGATAAATTTTGATAATGTTGCAAATATACTTGTTTGTTCTGATACATATAATCTTAAAAGATTAAATGAAGCATGTTTAGAATTCATGAAAAAAAATGTACGAGCTGTTTTGTTGAGTGAGACATTTCAAGTTTACAAAAAGAAAAATCCTGAATTGTTTTTTAGTGTTCTTGAGGAGTTGCTATTGTCAGCAAAATCATTTAAATCTATTTATAACTTCTCAAATGAAAATATTAATTAAGGATTTTTATTGAAGAAAAAAAAAAAAAAAATTCAAATTCACATATTAACATTTTTCTATAAACTTACTTAATTTTTTGCTAAATGATTATATTGTAATAAAAGAAAATATTCATTAATGTTTTGTTCAAATAAAAAATAACAAAAAAAAAAACAATTCTATGTTTTATTAAAATTTTGAAATAACTCTTAATTTTTCTCCAAACCTTCTATTATAAAATAAAATATATATTGAAAAATAAATATTTATCCATATACTTTTTTTTAAAAAAACCTCATCACCTTTCTTTAGGTAATTTTTTTTCATCTGGATTTAAAGAGAAATATATAAATAACAACATTTTATAACAAATTATTTGTTTGCTTCTTTAAAAATATTAATTTTATTGATATACATACGTAGTTTTTAGTGGAGAATACTGTTGTACTTGTTGAAATGTTTTTTAATGTTTGCTGTTTTTAAATCAACGCATGGGGTACATGCTGTTGCATAATATATCAATATAGCTAAACGAGCACTGCTCCAACTTGCCACCTCCTTTTTATGTGTAATTTTATTTCATAATTAATTGTGTCAATTTAAAAAATATGGAATTTATATATTTTATCAACTGACCATCGCCTGATTGATTACATGGCTATAATTGTTCCTGGTAAGTTGATGTGATACTTGATTACAATTTGTTGGACAAATCAAATAACATTGTAATTCAAAAATTTGATAATAACTAAGTTTAGAAGATGTGCTTGTAAAAATATTTTATACACGAGTGTTAATAATGTAAACAAAATAAACAAGTAAATTAATCATTTAACTTACTCTTTGTATATCAACAGTTTAATTATCAAATACCAGAGCTCTTTCTAGCTCAACTACAGCTTTTTATTTCTATTTTATTTGGTATTATTGGACATTTCAAATTCTAATATTGTTTATCATTGAGTTGTTTAATCAGAATGTGACATGACACGGTAATATTCTGTATGGAAAAATAATAAAATTTACATACTTAGTTATATAAATATGTAAATGAAAAATAATGCTAAATATACTCATCAAAACCAATCCAAACAGCTGTTTTTTATGATTTGAAGATCGCACAAAACGTCGAGAAATCGAACAAAAAAATCAAGCTGACAACAGGAAAGTTATCTTCAGTAAAAATGTTGTGTATCTTTATTATCAAAAAATATTATTCTATAATAAATTTTTTTTTAATTATAGTGTTATATTTATATATAATAGGTATATTAATAATTGCTCAGATATTTCGATTAATCGATTAGTTTAGGTTACAGTTTATCGATGAACAGTGTCCCATGAGGGGATTCCCGGAATTTCCATAATCCAAAACCTATTTATTGCTATTTATATTATTGCTTTATTGTGCCCCACTGACCACTGCCTAGTGGTAATAAGTCCCACATTTTTATCGTGGATCAGCCTGAGTTAAACTGTACAACGACGCCAATAGGATTGTGCTAAAAAAAAATAAACGAGTCTAAAAAGGGGAATTAAACAAAACAATCATGTCGGTACTTGCTGGACCTACTCGAAATTCCATTAAACTAGTAAGATCACAACAAGTACAAGACTATGTTGATGGTTTGGAAGGTTGTGAGTTTACATATGAATGGACAATTAAAAACTTGAGTCAGTTGTATGGTGAAATTATTGAATCGCCAAGTTTTTCATCTCATTATTCTGATTTCAACGATGAGTGGATTTTAAAAATGATTCCAAATTATAGATTCGTTTGTGAAAAAATATATATTACGGTAGAGCTACAACTTCAATCATTTAAGAATACACAATTATTTACAAATTGTAAAATATCAAATGATGAAAATGAACTAACCAAAGAACATACTTTTACTAAATTTCAAGAGAAAATTAGATGGGATAATTACGTTTTTAGTTCAACCTTGCCAGGTGCAATTACTACAATTTTACCAGATGGTAAACTTAAAATTTGTTGTACAATAATAATTTGTAAAAAACTAACAAATAATTCTGCTGTAGTTTCAACATTGAATGCAGCACCACAACTAAGTGAAGACTTGAAAAAACTTTTGTTGAATGAAAAATCAGCTGATGTTACCATCAAAGTCGGTCAAAAATCATTTCGAGCAATCAAAGGCATTCTTGCAGTACGTAGTCCTGTTTTTGCTGCAATGTTTGATCATGAAGAATTCAAAGAAAATAAGAAGAACGAAGTTGTCATTGATGATATTGATGAAAATATTTTTGAAGAATTTTTACATTTTATTTATACTGATGCATCACCAAATGTTGACAAAATGCCAATGGAACTACTCGCTGTTGCTGAAAAGTATCAGGTTGATAGTCTTAAAAATATTTGTGAAGATGTAATTGGCAAAATGATAAACTTAGATAATGTTGCAAGTACACTTGTTTGTTCTGATACATATAATCTTAAAAAATTAAATACAAAATGTTTGAAATTCATGAAAAAAAATCTACGAGATGTTTTGTCAAATGAGTTATTTAGAGTTTACAAAAAAAAACATCCTGAAGTTTTTATGAGTGTTTTGGAAGAGTTGCTATTGTCAGCAAAATTATTTGATTAAGTCATAGGATGAACATATTGAACATATTCATTGGTGTTTTGTTTTAAAAAAAAAAAAAAAACTTAGTTTTATATTTTGTATTAAAATTTCGAAATAACTTACTCAATTTTTCTAATAAATAAAAATATTAAAAAAATAAATTTTTATCAATACACTTATTTTTTTAAAAACCTTCATATCCTTTTTTTCATGATTGAGTTTTTTCTTTGAAAAATAAATATTATTTTTAAATTCATCAAAATATTATATATAATATTCAATCATAAATATATAATTAAATATTTATATATTTATTATAAAAAAATTCATTAATACTGTATCTAATACCCATGCAAGCTAAATGAACTTGTTGAAGAATGTCTCCATTTGCTGGGACTCTTGCTGGATCCAGTTTAAAAACAACTCCTAGTGAAATCTTTTAAATCTCTTAAGGGATTACCATCACCAATCAAAAACGCAGGTAGAGCCGTGAAATAAAGCTTTTGATACATTTTTTTCTCTCAAAGCCATGAAGCATGCAGTCATTGGTTGAAAAACAGAATCAATGCATCCATATTTTTTAATTTCGTCAAGAAGACTATTTGCTACTTGTCCAATATCTTTTGGAGTACAAAAAAATGTATGTATCTCCATTGATGGACAATATGCTTCTCCAGTAAAAAATGCTCTAGTTCTATTTTCCTTTTTTTAAAAAAGTCTTTTTATTCCTGTTGTTTATGCAGTAATACTAATTCCAAATCCTTTAAAAATATTAAGAATAATTAGTAAATGATAAGAAAACAAAAAGACAAAGCTATTTACCTGGTGATTCTCCACCGAGATTTCCATGACAATGATTAGTATGAATATAAACATCAGAAATAAAATTAAGCAAAACACCTTTTGCTGCTTCAACCATACGATTTGCAATTGCTGGTGATACTTTCATGCTACATGATACACCTCTTATTCTTTGAATCAATCCACATTCATCAAATTGTATTGTTCTAAGACCACTATTACCTGGACATTTAAAATGTACTTCACTACCACCATTTGGTGAAGCACTAAATTTTTTCAATATTGGTAAACCAGAAACCCTTTTAATTTTGTCAACTTGATGGATCAGTTGTGTCATTTGTAACACCACGTAATTTCATATCAATTGGAAGTTTACAAAATAGTGCTAATATCATAACAGCTTCAAAATATTATCCAATACCATGTTGTAAACTACAATCATGTTCTTATTCACCTCCAATAAGTAAACCAGGTATATAAGTCAACACTGACCCAGTGTCATTGAGCTCAAATTGACTTCCATTTGTCAGTTTGTCTAGTAGTCTAATTAAGCTAACTTCATAGTCTATTTTGTAAATGAATAAATAAAAAATTCTATTAACATAACATATAACAGATATTAAGTAATTTTTATTAATAATAGATAATTTACCTTTTGCACCTGGTTCATCAGGGTTTAATTGAATGTTCTTAATTGTCACTGGTTTTCCAGACAATGTTGAAAAAAGTAGACGATACTTTATAAAATTAGAACCACTATATATTATCATTGCAACAACAATTGATTTTTTTCTGATTGAATTGATTGTAAAATCCAAATATTAGGAGACATCAATAAGTTAATAAATAAATAATAACAAACAAAAAAAACATGTGACAGCATTACCGCAATACTGCATGCGACCAACGTGGGTTAGTAAAAATCATTACATGCCATCTAACGGACAATTTATGTATATGTACGCATAAATGGCTGCAAATGGCTGATTGTACGTAATTTTAAATATAGAACATGTTGAGCCAACACAACTTCACATCATATTAGATATCTAATAACTTCAATAATAATCAGTTGTTTAATTATAGAAAGAAACATATCTCTATTAATAATTAAAATAATAGTTAACAACAATTAAAATCTGTTGAAAATCCAGATATGGAAATGTTTAGGCTCTGGGCTGTTTTTTATGATTTGAAGTTCGTACAAAACAGTACAAAACGTCGAGAAATCGAGCAAAAAAAATATTTGGAAACATAAAAGTTTTTTTGAAAAAATGCTGTTTGTTTGTTATTAAGCAATATTATTTTATAATAAATTTTTTTTTAATCATAGATAGTTATCAACGCATATATAATAGGTATATTAATCGTTTGTATAAATTTTTCGATTAATCGATTAGCCGTATATGTGACGGTTTATCGATGATGAAGCGTCCTATGAGGGCATCTCGGGATTCCCATACATATGTACATAATATGTATGTACATAATAACCAAAACTCACTTGATTGTGCCTACTGACGCTACTGACTACATAGTACATACTGGATTGCACTGGATTACTGCCTCAAAATCTCACTCTTATATTTTCACCGTGGATTAGCCTGAGTTAACTTGCCACAAAAAAAGTTTATTTAGCCTAAAAACAAATATTAATTAACACTTATAATGTCAAAACAAGACGTTATTTATGTAACTGGTATGGAATCTTGTGAATTTAGATATGAATGGACAGTTGAAGACTTTGCTAAGTGTATTGGAACAATTGAATCACCAATTTTTTCATCTCATTATTCTGATTTTAACGATGAATGGATTTTAACGATGGATACAGATTATAGATGTGGTCGTGAAAAAGTATATATTCCGGTAGAGCTGCATCTTCAATCATTTAATAATACTTCACCATTAAAAATAAATTGTAAAATATCAAATGATGATAAACATGAACTATCTAGAGCATATACTTTTACTAAATTTCAAGAAAAAATTAGATGGGATAATTATGTTTTCAGTTCAGACTTGCCAGGTGCAATTTGTACGCCTTGTCAAGATGGTAAACTTAAAATTTGTTGTACAATAACAATGTCAAAAAAACCAACAAATAATTCTAATGGAATTTCAACATTTAGTGGAACACCAAAACTGGGTGTCGATTTGAAAAAACTTTTGTTAAATGAAAAATCAACTGATGTTACTATTAAGGTGGGCCAAAAATCATTTCGAGCAATCAAAGGCATTCTTGCAGTACGTAGTCCAGTTTTTTCTGCAATGTTTGATCATGAAGAATTCAAAGAAAATAAAAAAAATGAAGTTGTCATTGAAGATGTTGATGAAGATGTTTTTGAAGAATTTTTGCATTATATTTATACTGATGGATCACCAAATGTTGACAAAATGCCAATGGAACTACTTGCTGTTGCTGAAAAATATGAGATTAATTGTCTTAAAAATATTTGTCAAGAAATAATATGTAAAACGATAAATTTTGATAATGTTGCAACTAAACTTGTTTTTTCTGATAGATATAATCTTGAAAAACTTAATAAGAAATGTTTAGAGTTTATGAAAATAAATATACAAGATGTTTTGTCAAATGAGACATTTAGAGTTAACAAAAAAAAACATCCTGAAGTTTTTATGAGTATTTTTGAGGAGTTGCTGTTGTCAGCAAAATCACTCAAGTAATTCATAAAATAAACATATTTATTGGTGTTTTGTTAAAAAAAAAAAAACTTGGTTTTATATATTGTATTAACATTTTGAAATAACTAACTGAATTTTTTTCCAAATCACTATTCTAATAAATAAAAATATTGAAAAAATAAATTTTCATCAATACACTTATTTTTTTAAAAACCTTATTATCATTTTTTCAATTTTGTTGAGTTTTTTTTTAAATATAAATATTATTTTTAAATTCATTATTATTTTTTCATTAAATTCCATTATTATGTATTCATGATAATATCTATATTTTATAATAATTATTATAAATACAAATGTAAAAAAAAAGACTTGTGATTATCTTCTAAAGTATATGTATCAAGGTTTTCAGGTGTCATATGCATTCACAAATTACATCTTAAATTTGTTTTAATTTTGTGGTGCAATGCTTGATGCTTATATAAATACACCCAGCAGCCCATGGATATAAAGCAACACTTTCTAATAAACTTATCCTTTTTTTTTTTCACAAAAATCATGTTCTTTTAGAACGCAACATGTTTAACCTCGATATCAGTAGACAATTTCCTAAAAAAATAGACAGTAATATTAGTTTTTAAGGTGTGTTAACAAAATTAGCATCAATTATTTGAAATATACATAGTGATTGATATATTTTTCCAATGATCTGATGTATTTCTCTCTTGACATGCAGCTTTCAGTATAACATTTAATTCACTTTTGACTTCAATTGTTTGTTGATTTTTCTCACCTCTTGGATACTATTTTCAATACTATATATCATTTTCAGAAAGTTATTATTTCTTAATGGCTCATTGCTTTTATCTAGATTTGAAAAAATGAATAGATAAATAGCATTTTAATACATGAATTATACATTTATTATTTTAATTTTTAAATTATATCAATGTACATATGTAGTTTTTAGTGAAAAATACTGCTGTACTTGTTAAAATGTTTTTCAGCGTATGCTGGTTTTAGTTCAACGTATGGTGCACTTGATGTTGTATATCAATAGCGGTACTAGTACTGTTTAAACTAGCACCTTCTTACAATGCCTATATTTTATTCGATTAATAATTATTCCATTTATTTTTTAGTATTCAATTTTTGAGAGATATAAAAGATTTCACTGGAGTTGGGCCAGAAGACCAAGACATCATTCTTGAACAAGTTCATCTATCTTCCATGGGTAATGGATACAATAATTTCAGCAGACGAGCGTTATAATTTCGTGGTACATAGGCATAACACTACGAAGTTATACTCCTTATTAGTTGTTATATATAACAATTATTATATACAATTCAAATACAGTACCTATGATCTCAAACTACTGCTCTAAAAAGGGTGAGTTGAATAATAACTTTTATTGTTCATTTCGTTCAAGTCATTAACACTGGTATTTTTATTAGCTCATCTTCTAGACTTAGTTCTTATCGAATTTTTACATTACCAGGAACAATTATACCTTGTAAAGCAACTGAATCAGAAGATAGTCATTTCACAAAACATTTAAATTCAATACATTCTATTATGTAGTTAACACAATTATTAATTGAATAAAATATACACATTTGAAAAAGGTGCAAGTTGGGATAGTACTAGTATTGCTATTGACATGCAAAATCATGTGTACCATACGTTGATTTAAAATAAAAAAACGCTCAAAAACATTTCAACAAGTGCAACAGTACTCTTCACTGAAAACTACATATATGTATATATAGATATAATTTAAAATAATAAATGAATAATTTATGTATAAAAATGTTATTTATCTATTCATTTTTTCAAATCCAGACAAAAGCAATGAGCTATTAAGAAATAATAATTTTCTAACAATGATGTAGTATTGAAAATGGTATCCAAGAGTTGAGAAAAATCAACAAGCAATTGAAGTCAAAAGTAAATTAAATGTTCTACGGAAGGCTGCATGTCAATTGACAAATGCATCAGATCGCTGGAAATATAGGTATTTATCACTATGTATATTTCAAATAATTAATGCTAATATTTTTAATACGTCTTAAAAACTAATTTTATTTTTGATCTTTTTAGAAAATTGTCCACTGTTATGAAGGTTAAACGTGTTGCTTTTAAAAGGGCATGATTTTTGTGAATTAAAAAAGAATAAAATTATTTGTATTTATATATGCAACAAGCATGAATTTTAATGAATTTAAAAATAATATTTATTAAAAAAAAAAAAAACTTAATAATAAAAGAAAGGATAAGAAGGTTTTTAAAAAAATAAGTGTATTGATAAAAATTTGACTTTTTTCAATATTTTTATTTATTAGAATAGTGGTTCAGAAAAAAATCATGTAAGTTATTTTAAAATGTTAATAAGATATATAAAATCAAAAAATTTTTTTTTAATCAAAACACTAATGAATATATTTATTTTATGATTTACTCAAATGATTTTGCTGACAATAGCAACTCCTCAAAAACACCTACAAAAACTTCAAGATATTTTTTTTTGTTAACTTGAAATGTTTCATTTGACATAACAGCTGGTAAATTTTTTTTCATGAATTTTAAACATTTTTTATTCAGTTTTTGAAGTTTATATCTATCAGAACAAAGAAGTATACTTGCAACATTATCCAAGTTTATTGTTTCGCCAATTACATCTTCACAAATATTTCTAAGACGATCAACTTGATATTTTTCGGCAACAGCAAGTAGTTCCATTGGCATTTTGTCAACATTTGGTGTATCATCAGTATAAATGTAATGCAAAAACTCTTCAAAAACATCTTCATCAACATCTTCAATGACAACTTCGTTTTTTTCGTTTTCTTTGAACTCTTCATGATCAAACATTGCAGAAAAAACAGGACTACGTACTGCAAGAATGCCTTTGATTGCTCGAAATGATTTTTGACCTACTTTAATGGTAACATCAGCTGATTTTTCATTTACTAAAAGGTTTTTCCAGTCTTCACTCAGTTGTGGTGTTGAAATTACATCAGAATTATTATTTAGTTTTTTAGACATTTTTATTATAAAACAAATTTTAAATACATGAGTTCGGTAATATATATCATCCAATAGATCTTTAAAGGTTGGTCCAACACTACTGATATTCAAATATATTTTTCTTGAAAGATCGCTAAAATCACGGTCTTCCGCTATTTTTCCTTGAACTACTATATCATATTTTGTTTGTAATTGTGAAGTATCATTGAATCCATTAAATGAGGTAGGTTGTAACTGCATTGCAACACATGTCTTTCCATCTATCAATGTACAAGTCGAATCGATTTCTAAAATCCATTCGTCGTTAAAGTCAGAATAATGTGATGAAAATTTTGGTGATTGAATTGTTTTCTGGTCTAATTTAACGTCATTGATTGTCCATTCATATGTAAATTCACAAGTTTCCATACCAGTAACATAGTCTTTGTTTGACCTTAAAATTTTGATGGAATCCTGGGTAGCTGTTTTAGCAACTACTGACATGATTATGTTTATTAGTTATAATTGCTTCCAAACTGATAAATTTCTTTTAGGCTCAATCGTTTTTGCGTATCTGTGTACAGGTCAACACTTCAGGCACTTCAGGTAAACTGAGGCAACTGAGACTGATGGGTAATTAAAACCTCGTGGCTGATGCCAGCTGATGGGAGCACATTCGAGCACGTGTTCCATCATCGATACACTTTTTAATAAATTGACCGATTGATCGAAACATTTACACAACCGATCGATATATTATATATACGTTGACAATTAATAATGATTATGATAATAATGTACAATATCATAATTATAAATATTTTATATTATAAAATAATATTTCTTATTCATATAAAAATATACGCATCATTTTTTTTTTAATTTTAATTTTTCCAAAGTCTTGGTTTTTTTGTTTCGATTTCTCGACATTTCGTACACATATTTATACCAACTTCAAAACATAAAAATTTATAAATAAATAAAAAAAAGAAATCACTAGCTTCTGATAATTTCTGGTTAATTAGTATTTTTTTTTTTTTTTTTCTAAAAACATTTTTTTTTAATTAATTATTTTTGTGTATTTAGTTGTTTCCAAAAAAAAAAAAAAAGACATGATACAGCAGCATGTAAATTGTAAAAACGTGTAAAATAACACAAAAAAAAACATGGAGTTGAATTTTTACCCGTGCTTTAACGAAAAAAAAAATATTTTACATGCTCAAATTTTTAAATTGAAAAAACAATTTTTCAATTTTTCTTTTTTGTTATTTGCCATACATGTTCAACGTAACATTTATTTTAACATGAACAGTCAAATTTTTCTATAAGAAAAGAGTGAATTTAAAAATAGTATTCAATTTTTGTCATGGTAGAAGTACTATTTAGAAGTAGTATTTCTACCATGAATTTTTATTACCAATTTCTTTTTTAACGAATTCCGGATAAAAGGTACGTATTATACGACGCTGAAAATAAGAACCTTATAATACGCGTATAATACAGAATATTATACGGCGTATAATACGGTTGGATAAAATGAGCCCAACAGCAGTCCAATTCACAGGGCATTACAATTTAGAGCTTTTTTCCTCCACTGGCGGCGTTTGTAGAGCTTTTGTATGTAAAATCTATATAAAAAAAATTTTACAAACGCTATCGCCGGCAAAAAAAAGCCCTAAATTGTAAAAAAATTTGCCCTGTGAATTGGACTGCAGTAGGAGCGTTCTTTCATCAATTTTTCAATCACGTATCATGATCGCGCATTTGCGCCAAAGCTAAAAAAGCACGTGAGTTTTTAAGGGTACGTTCCAAAAATCACTCGGAAGCCCGGAAGTTCAAGATTGTGATCATAGAAAATTTTTGATATTTTGTTGTGGTAGACATGATTTTTTTTCCATGAATTTTAATAGGTACAAATCAAAAAAATATTATTGTTTAATTATTAATAATAATTATAAAAATACTTTTCACAACTGTAATAAGTAACAAAAGCAAGTGGCATGTATGCAATATGGCAATACAATGCATATACAATCTACAGTAACCTCCAGTAACTTTTAAGTTTATTTTATTCCTATATTTTTTCGTCTACTGCGCCGCTTCCGGGCTTCCGAGTGATTTTTGGAACGTACCCTAAGTGTTGTAAATAGGTGCTTTCTTTTGGGTGTTTATTTTTTTTCACTTTAATGCGCATGATCATGCACATGCGTATGTCATGCAAAATTGAGGAGAGAGCGGTGGCGTCGAAACAAATAATTCTTAAAAAATAAGACTTAAAATATGGCTGATCCAGCTCTTTATGTCCTACGCTGTTGCAATCTGACTTTTTGCCGACTGCGCATTTAACTGCGCATGCGCGAAAATAAACAGAAAAAAAAAATAAACACACAAAAAAAGCACCTAGTGTGTGTAACGCACACATATATATTTTAAAAATTTTACTTGATTCCATGACTTCTGCGCAAATGCGTGGTCATGATGCGCCAACAAAAAATTGACGAAAGAACGCTTTTAGGTACTGGCTGCGTTCTTTGGCCAGCACCCGTATTCAGAGGATGTTCTCATTAGGGCGTTTTTTTTCCGATGGTAGCGTTTGTGAAGCCTTTCTATATGAAATCTATATAAAAAAAATTTTGTCCAGCGCCATCAGCGGAAAAAAAAAGCCCTAATGAGAACAATTTTGCCCCGTGAATACGGGTGCTGCAGTCCAAGGGTGCATTCCTTTAATAAAAAATTTTTTTTCGTTTTGCGATTTCGCCCTGTAATACCGGCCAAAATTTTATAGGAAAAAGCTGTTTCTTGTAGTGGCAGTACTGGCACATGACATTATTTTTTTTAGCTTCCAATTATTAGATGGATAACTGCAGTTCAATGTTTATATCAAACTGAAATAAAAAGAGAATTTACTTGTTGTAATTGCTTGTTATTGTCACATAGGTTGTACAGGATATTATCGTAAATGTTCAAAGTCTGGAATATGGAATAGAGAATTTTATCACTTTTGTCGTTGTTTCTGTTTCTCGTTTTTAGTCGGTATTACAGGGCGAAATGGCAAAACGAAAAAAAAGGAATGCACCCCAATTCACAGGGCAAATTTTTTACAATTTAGGGCTTTTTTTGCCGGTGATGGCGCTTGTAAAATTTTTTTTATATAGATTTCATTGGATTTCATATACAAGAGCTTCACAAGCACCGCCAGTGGAGGAAAAAAGCCCTAAATTGTAATGCCCTGTGAATTGGACTGCAGTTTTTTTTTATTTATATTATATAAATTTTTTATGTTTTAAAGTTGGCTTGAATATTTGTACAAAATGTCGAGAAATCGAACAAAAACCAAGACTCCGCAAACGTAAAAATTTCGAAAAAATAATGTTTTATTTTATATGAAAAAATTTTATTTTATAAGAAAAAAAATACCTATAATCATAGTGTTATAAATTGTTATCTTTATCATTAATAATTATCAACGTATATATTAAATATCGATCGATTGTATAGAGTATTCGATTAATCAATAAATTTATTGGAAGGTTTATCGATGCTAAACCATGTGCTCGAATGTGCTGCGCAGTGCTGCTAGTGGCCATAAGGTTTTATCCAGATTTCCAGTTTCATCAGTTGATGGTTTACATTGGTTTACATCAGTTTACATTTAGTCATTTAACGTTTTCACTTTTCATTGCCTGTCACTCTCAATCAGTCTCAATCTCCTCAATCTTCTCAATCAGTCTGGATTAACCTGTACGAATACACGCTTTCTGTGCTAAAAAAATAATTATTAGTTTTACAACCAATTATAAATAATATACATAATCATGTCAGTAGTTACTAAAAAAGCTACCCAAGATCACATTGAACTTATTAAGACAAACCAAGATTATGTTACTGGTATAGAAACTTGTAAATTTGCATATGAATGGACAATTGATAAGGTCGAATGTGACCGGACAATAATTAAATCACCGGAATTTTCATCTCATTATTCTGACTTCAACGATGAATGGATTTTGGAGATAAATCCGAATACAATGGTATACTCCGAAGGTGCAGGTCGTATGGTACGTGGAACATTTGTTACAATACAGTTGCAACCTACAAAATCCAATGGATTCAATGATACTTCACAATTACAAACAAAACGTAAAATAATTGTAGATGTTGATAAAAGTCCGTTTAATAATTTTAAGGACCTTTCAAAAAGAACATATTGGAATTATAGTCGTTTTGGAACAACCTTGAAAGCTGCATTGAATAATAATTATTTCCAAAATGAAAAATTAAAAATTGTTTGTAAAATAAAAATGTCTAGAAAATTTACAGATAAGTCTAATGAAAATATTATGAGATTGAATGCAACACAGCAATTGAGTGCAGACTTAAAAAACCTTTTGCTATATAAAAAATCAGCTGATGTTACCATTAGAGTGGGTCAAAAATCATTTCATGCAATTAAAAGCATTCTTGGAATACGTAGTCCTGTTTTTGCTGCAATGTTTAATCATGAGTACCTCAAAGAAAATAAAAACAACGAAGTTGTCATTGAAGATATTGATGAAGGTGTTTTTAAAGAATTTCTACATTATATTTATACTGGTGAATCACCGAATATTGACAAAATGCCAAGGGAACTACTTGCTGTTGCTGATAAATATCAGGTTGATTGTTTGAAAAATATTTGTGAAGCAATATTATGCAGAATGATAAATTGTGATAACTTTGCAAGTATACTTGTTTGTTCTGATAAATATAATCTTGAAAAATTAAATGAAATATGTTTAAATTTCTTGGAAAAAAATTTAGTAGCTATTATGTCAAATAAAACATTTCAAGCTTACAAAAAAAAACATCCTGAAGTTTTTGTAAATGTTCTTGAAGAGTTGCTGTTAACAAACAAGTTTAAAGCAATTCGTCAAACATCTAATTCTGAATGTACAGTTTTATAACAATTGTTATGAAATAAAAAACTTCATAGGTATTTTTTTTTTAAATAAAAAATCAGTTTTATATAATTTTTTAACACTTTGAAATTTATTTAATTATTTACTTATTTCAAGTTCCCAGCGGCAAGTTTTTATAATAAGGACCAGACATAACAATTTTTTTCTAAACCTGTTATAATAAATAAAAAAAAATATTAAAAAATAAAGTTTCATCAATAGATTTATTTTTTTGAAAACCCTTTTATCTGTTTTTTAGTTAAGTATTCATTTTTTTTTCAAGAAATAATAATTATTATGAAATTTATTATTTCGTTATAAAGTACAATAATAACAAATGAAATAGAAAAAAAAAATGTATAATTTTATCATGAATACATGACAGTTGAATTTATAACATCCAATAATTGTCAATAATAATCAGTTGTTTAAATAGAATAAAACATATTTCTATTATTAATCGAAATAATGATTAACACCAATTCAAATGAAACTCAAAAAAAAAAAAAAAAACTAATTTAATTTTTCTAAATTCAAATTAATTTTATTCGTTGATATATTATTTTCAATATTCAAAAACTTTCACAGATTAATCAATAAGTCCAACAATATTTATGAATTCTTTTTGTTTTTTTAAATTTTTTAAATCACCATTGGATCAATTAATATTTCTGATATTGCATCGATACAAAATACAAAACTTGGACCAGATGGACGCACTAGTATGCATCAGATCTAAGTTGACTATATTTATAAACCGCTACTTATTGGCTTGAATGATGATGAATCTTTTTTTGTTGGAATTCTATCTCGACGATAAATACTTTTTAATATTTTAATAATTGTTATTCTCAATGCCAATAAATATTTATATTTTGCGTATCAAATTTTACTTTGGAAACAAACTTTACAATTGAAAAAAAAAAAAAGGTTTTTTTAAAAATAAGTCATGATAAAAATTTTTTATTATTAGTAATCCTTTGATTATGGAAGTAATTAAAATTCCTTAATTCTTATCTAAGACTATATATTACAATAAATCAAAGGAATAATCAATAAATAGTTTTCTGAAACAGCTCAAGATCCAGAAAATGAAAACATTATTCTTGAACAAGTTCATTTACCTTGCATGTGTATTGGATACAATAATTTCAGCAGACGAGCCTTATAATTTCGTATAATATATACCTATAATACTACTTTTTTTTTTATAACCACAATACTCATAATGAAATATTCATTGCAATGATAAACTTAATTAATTTTTAGGTGTATCTTCAGCACCCGTTGTTAAAATTAAAGAAGGAATATATCAAACCAACGTGGTAGTCTCAAAATTTTTTAACGAAACAAATGGTATTCTTGTGATTGATACTGATCCACCATCACCATCAACACCAGCACCCCAAGAAGTATCGAATTCTTTGAAGTTTCTTATCAAATGGATTGTTGCTATTTTTTCAAGAACATTTAATATTCAATATTTAAAACACGATAAATATAATGAAATAAATATAAATATAATATCATGAACAGTAATATAAATTATTGATTCTAAAAAACTGATATCATCATAAGGCATGGTTACCAGATTTTTTTTATCATATGAATTTGTATACAAGTATTATAAATTTTAAATATTATCATCAATACATGACCAAATGAAATTTATAAGTAAATTATTAAATTAAAAAATATTTATTCTTCCAAAAACACTTAACGACTGAAAAAAAGATAATAAGGTTTTTTTAAAAAAAAGTATTGATAAAAATTTATTTTTCACTATTTTTTTATTTTTATTACAATAGAGGTTTTAGAAAAAAATTAAGATTTTTCAATCTTTTTTTTGTTTCAAACAAATTACCAATGAATATTTTATGACAACAGCAAGTGCTCAAGAACACCTACAAAAAGTTCAGGATATTTTTTTTTTTGAACTTGAAATTCTTCATTTGACATGACAGTTAGTAAATTTTTTTTCATAAATTCTAAACATTTTTTATTAAGTTTTTCAAGATTATGTCTATCAGAAAAAACAAATATACTTGCAACATTATCAAAGATTATCGTTTTGCATATTACTTCTTCACAAATATTTTTTAAACAATCAACCTGATATTTATCAGCAACAGCAAGTAGTTCTTTTGGCATTTTGTCAATATTCGGTGATTCACCAGTATAAATATAATGTAGAAATTCTTCAAAAACACCTTCATCAATATCTTCAATGATAACTTCGTTCTTTTCGTTTTCTTTCAACTGTTCATGATCAAACATTGCAGAAAAAACAGGACTACGTGCTCCAAGAATTCCTTTGATAACACGGAATGTTTTTTGACCCACGTGAATGGTAACATCAGCTGATTTTTCACTTAACAATAGTTTTTTCCAGTCTAAACTCAGTTGTGGTGTTGCATTAAGTGTTGCATTTAATGTTGAAACTGCAGCAGAATTATCTGTCAGTTTTTTAGACATTTTTATTGTACAACAAATTTTAAGTTCATCATTTTGTAAATATCCATTCAATGGATTATACAACTTTGATCTTGAAATAAATTTATGATATGTAATTTTTTCTAAAATTTTATTGAAACAGTGTTCTTTAGTTTTTGCTTTTCTGTTATTAATTGATATTTCACACTTTGTTTGTAATTGTAGAGGGTTATCGAATGCATGGAATGATTGTAGCTCCACCGCCACATATCGGCCTGGATCAAAATATTCATCAGATTCAGAACTATAAGAACTGTAACTATCAGATTCAGAATCGCCATCTGAATCGGTTTCGTCATTTGGAATTATTTGTAAAATCCATTTATCGTCAAAATCAGAATAATGAGATGAAAAACTTGGTGATATAATTGTTTTTCTTATGGTCAACTGACTAAAGTTATTTATTGTCCACTCATATTTAAATTTACAAGTTTCCTTACCCTTGAAATAGTCTTGTTTTAACATCAAATAATTCTGGGTAGTTCTAGCAACTACTGACATGATTATATATATATATATATCAATAATAATAGGTTTCCAAACTGATCAATACTTTACTAGGCACGAGCGTATTTGCGTTTTCATGTATAGGTTAACTCATATCGGACCATGTACATTGTACATACGTTGACACATAGGCTGATGGGCCTGACTATATACATATATGTCAGGCCCATGTAGTATTAAACATATATGGGGCCCGATGGGTAGTGAGTAGAGGTGGGTAATTCGACGATTTTTGGGGTATCATACAATCGTACGTATCATTACATCGAATGTATGGTTGTAATCAGTTAGCCGACAAAAAACCATATACATATTCAATAGGTGCTTTCTTTTGGGTGTTTATTTTTTTTCCTGTTTATTTTCGCGCATGCGCAACTGGATGCGCAGTCAGCAAAAAGTCAGTTTGCAACAGCGTAGGACATGAGGTGCTAGATCAGCCATGTTTTAATACTTATTTTTGAAAAATTATTTGTTCGACGCCACTGTTCTCTCAACAAGTTTGCATAACAGGCGCATGTGCATGGTCATGTGCATGAAAGTGAAAAAAAATTTTTTTTCCTGTTTATTTTCGCGCATGCGCAGTTGAATGCGCAGTCGGCAAAAAGTCAGATTGCAACAGCGTAGGACATAAAAAGCTGGATCAGCCATGTTTTAATTCTTATTTTTTAAGAATTATTCGTTTCGACGCCACTGCTCTCTCCTCAATTTTGCATGACATACGCATGTGCATGATCATGCGCATTAAAGTGAAAAAAAATAAACACCCAAAAGAAAGCACCTCTTATCTGTGAGGCAACATGGCGCATTCCGGACCATTTTACTACAGCGCTGCCAACTCTGAAAACAGCAATATGGTATGAAGTAGGGGAAAATATGGTAAAATGGACACTATTATGGTATAGAAGGAAATTTTAAATTTTTTATTGAAATAAATTAAATGAAACCATGCAATTAATTTTTTTTTTATTATTATTTATTTATTTAGTCATATTTACTTATTTTTATGAATATATTTATTTATTAATAATGACATTTTTCATATTAATTTTTTTTAATTTTTATCATATGAATTTTAGTACTCTTTAATGTAAAATATATTTTTAATTAAAAAACAATATAGGTATATTGTTTAATTTTTTAAAATTAAAATTTTTAGTTTGTATCAAACAAAACTCCCATTAACTCATCATCATCATCATCAATATATTTCTCATTAATTGACCGATCAACATATGAAAATTTTTCGCGCAATTAATAAAACTCGGTTTCTAGTATATGTGTGATTTTTTTCAAGACTTTTTCATCATTTTTTCTATCCGAAAAAAATGGTTGAAATCTCCATAAGAGCCCATGTTAAATATTATTTTCAATAATTAATTACAAAAAATTTAACCGACCAACATAAGAAAATAATTATACCGTTGTATTTAGAATGAAAAGATCTACTTATATACAAAATTTCAGAACATTCTCATTATATTTTTTAAAAAAAGAGTAATTTGTGTATAACCTCCTTAATATATACCTATAGAAATAAAAAAACATTTAATTAAAACTTAAGTGTATAGTAGATAGCCCATTTTAATTTTTATCAAATATGAGCCAGTACAAAAGATTACTAACCTCAGACTTGAAAAAATCTTTAACAAAAAAAAAGAAATTTACACGTTCCTTGAACAAAAAAGATAGTAAGGTGAGTCCAAAAAATAAAAAAATTGCAGTCAACACGTGTTTGTAAATAAAATATTGAATTATATATTGTTATTAAATATATAAATGTATTGATTATTTTTTTTAGGAAGACTATCAGCATCAATATGTAGATGCATACGCCGAAAATATGATTCTTGGCCGTGTTAATGATGATTGCTGGACTGAAATATTCATGTATTTGTCACCAATTGAAAGATCAAAAGTTGCATTGGGTATGATAATAATTATGACAACATATCAATCATTTGATTTAAAAAATTATTTAGTAATGACCATTAATTTATTTGTAATTTATTTATTTTTTAGTATGCAAAAAATGGAAACAAGTTCTTGCTTATTCTTGGATTGATGTCAAAAAACTTGAATTAACACAATAGAATTATGATGAGATGTGTCCAAGTTATATGGAAAAATATCCAATAAAGAATGAATCCTTATTAGGGCAAAAGCCTTTATTCCGTTTCTTGAAATCGCTGCTTGGTAATTGTGGTAGTCATTTATCAGAATTAGACGTAACAGTCTATGGTCATTGTAACATACTACCGGTTATTAGTAAATCTTGCCGAAACCTTGTAAAACTTAAGTTGAAATTAAATAATATGTTCATTGATATCAATGAGAATACATTTGCGGATCTATCCAAATTAAAAGTATTGAAAATTATAATTCAATATTATAATCCTATCCGTATGTCTATTATTTTAATCACTTTATTGAGAAACGTTGCTAGAACATTGACTGAACTGAGTCTGTCATATCGGGTTAATATCATCAGCGGCGTACACTTATCACTAACAAGAATCGCTCATGTAAGTTAAACTTTATATTCTATTACAAAAAAATAATGAAAAATATTCTTTTTGTTCTTTATATACAATACTTACGGATAATTTTTTTTTGCAGGTGATTCCTGAACTAAAGGCCTTGAAAACAATCGAATTTTTTGGTTTTAATATTGATAATGATGATTTATCCATGTATCTGAAAGATTCTCAAATATTGGTCTTTAATCACCATGAAGTTTTGTTTACAAACCATGACCCTCCTGGTACCTCCTCCCCCTTCCTTGGTAGGAACTTTGCTAATTCGTTAGAATCGTATGGACATGTAATCTACTTAGATTTGTTATACGACGTTACAAATGATTTTTTATATAATATTGCCAATTGCATGCAGCAATTACGATCATTTATGGTACCTTGTGAACGAGTAACCGATCCTGGTATAATAGCCATTTCAAAGATGAATAATTTAATATATCTTGATCTTAAGGGCCATAGTAATGTCACTGAATCTTCAATTATATTGCTCAAAAATTTCAAGACATTACGTTTACCATACAGTAATAAAATTACTGATTGTTCAGTCACAAAAATTCTTGAAAATTCACCAAACATAGAAGAGTTTCACATAAGAGGATCAGCTATAACTTCTAAGTTTATCAAAAAAGCAGCAGAAATATCAAGAAATCGACAAATAAAATTGAAATTACGAATTCAACCAACAATGCCAGCAGGTATCGAACAATATGAATCACCATATTTAGACATATTTATTCCAGATTGTAAATTTACATCAGAACATGAGACAATCGGTCGTTGGTGATAATTTGCAATTAATTTTGTATAAAGAGAAGGTGGTCTAAATGAAGACTTTGTTTTTCAATAAAAATTTTTTATTTCTTTGACTTGAGAAAAAGTTCCAGACACTACTTACATATAATTAAAAGAATATTTTTTGTTAGTTACAAAAAAAAAAAAAAAATTTATAATATGTCATTTCTATAACATCGATTGCATACTATATGCCTTTCTTTTCTATATATATTTTTTTGTAAAATCCATCGATAGCAGAGAACATCAAAGGTGATTTTTTAGTATTTTGTAGTGATGCCGCGATAGACGAGAGAACTCGAGACGAGACGAGAGAGAGGTGACGAGAGACGATAAATTTCGAGACGAGAGACGAATTTTCTCTCGTCGCGAGAGACGAGACGAGACGAGACACCAATGTCGATATGCGAGAGAAAAGTCGAGAGATAAATATTTTAGTTCATGTTTTTATTTTTTTTTGATTTTTATATATTTTCAATCTACTTATATGATAATACATTTCTTTTAGACGCTTTTATAATTCTTTTAAATCTATTATAATAAATTTTCGATTTTTTTTTCATCAATATGTTGATTATGATATTATTTTTTATATTGCTTCTTGTTTTATATATATAGTACAGTATAGATAACATATCTATTCTCCATACTATATTTGTTTTTCGCAGAAAAATTACCGGAATAATCGAATAATATCTAAGCATAAAAAATTTGTGTTAAAAATTAAAAAAAAAAAATTATAATAAAATCAAAGTAATGAATCTATTATTTATATTGTAAATAAAACTACCAAAAATAAATTGTTGACCGAGAGAAGTCGAGACGAGACGAGAGATAGCTGACGAGAGACGAGAATATTCGAGACGAGAGACAAATTTTCTCTCGTCACGAGAGACGAGACAAGACGAGAGACGATCTTTTAGTCGAGACGAGACGAGAGTCAGCCCTCTCTCGTCTCGTCTCGTCTCTCGGCATCACTAGTCACAAAATAGTATTTTGTGACAAACATATATCACAATAATAATTATGTTACTTTTGACATTATAAAAACTAAATTTTTTTGTGTTGTAAGAGATGATCGCTAAATGAGCATGATCTTAGTAATTCCACACTCATTTGTTTTTCTTTGGAATATCAACAAGTGCATACACTACTACTGCACAGAAAGAGATGAATTCGATAGCTAAAATAAAAAAAAAAAACATTTTTGAACTAAACGACTGAGTTTTAATAGTAAAAAAAAAAAAATTAAATTCAACATGACTATTTTAACATACCAAAAGCAACGAAGCAATACCATCTCAATGAATCTTGTGATAATTATACATATAGGTGCAACTGAAATAAGTTGAGTTTATAAATAATTCGTTTATCATAATGACAAGACTGCGTTTTTATAGAAACAGTGAGCAACAGGTCCAACATAAATTTTATACAAATATTTAGTACATAATCATTTAAAGACTTTTTAAAAATTATTACAATATTTTAATAAATAATGAAAATATGAATTTGTATATAAGTATTATGAATTTTAAATATTATCATCAATACATGACCAAATGAGTTTTATAACGAAATTATCAAATAAAAAAATATTTATTTTTCCAATAACACTTAACGACTGAAAAAAATATGATAAGGTTTTAAGAAAATAAGTCTATTGATAAAAATTTATTTTTCAATATATTGTTTTATATTTATTATATTTATTTATTGTATACAATAGAGGTTTTAGAAAAAAATTTCAAAATGTTAATACAAAATATAAAATAAAAATTTTTTTGTTTCAAACAAAATACCAATGAATATTTTTCATTTTATAACAACAGCAAGTGCTCAAGAACACCGACAAAAATTTCAGGATATTTTTTTTTTTGAACTTGAAATGTTTTATTTGACATAACGGCTCGTAAATTTCTTTTCATAAATTCTAAACATTTTTGATTAAGTTTTTCAAGATTATATCTATCGGAAAAAACAAGTATACTTGCAACATTATCAAGGACTATCGTTTTGCATATTACTTCTTCACAAATATTTTTTAAACTTTCAACTTGATATTTTTCAGCAACAGCAAGTAGTTCTCTTGGCATTTTGTCAATATTTGGTGTTTCACCTGTATAAATATAATGTAAAAATTCTTCAAAAACATCTTCTTCAATATCTTCAATGACAACTTCATTTTTTTCACTTTCTTTTAATTTTTCATGATCAAACATTGCAGCAAAAACAGGACTGCGTGCTCCAAGAATGCCTTTGATTGCACGAAATGGTTTTTGACCCACACGAATGGTAACATCAGCTGATTGTTCACTTAACAAAAGATTTTTCCAGTCTTCACTCAGTTGTTGTGTTGCATTAAGTGTTGCATTCGATGTTGAAATTACAACAGAATTTTTTGTCAGTTTTTTAGACATTTTTATTGTACAACAAATTTTAAGCTCATCATTTTGTAAAAATCCATTCAGAGGATTTAACAACTTTGATCTTGAAATAAATTTATTGTACGAAATTTTTTCTGAAATTTTATTGAAACAGTGTCTTTTAGTTTTCACTCCTCTGTTATTAATTGATATTTCACACTCTGCTTGTAATTGTAGAGGATTATTGAATGCATGGAATGATCGAAGTTGTAGCTCTACCGCCACATATCTGTCTGATTCAAAATTGTCATCAAATCCAGAACTGTCAGAACTGTAATTATCAGATTCAGAAACGTTATCTGAATCAGTTTTTTTATTTGGATTTATTTTCAAAATCCATTCATCATCAAAATCAGAATAATGAGATGAAAAACTTGGTGATGTCATCACTACAGCCAATTGGCTGAAGTTATTTATTGTCCATTCATATTTAAATTTACAAGTTTCCTTACCCTTGAAATAGTCTTGTTTTAACATCAAATGTTCAATGGATTCTTGGATAGTTCTAGTAACTACTGACATGATTATGTATATTAATTATAATTGGTTTCCAAACTGATTAATTTTTTTGAAGCACAATCGTATTTGCGTATTTATTTATAGGTTTACTCAAAGTCACTTAAACCAAGACCAGGAGTCCAGGACTAACTGGGACGACTAGGGCCAACTCGGCAACTCAGACTGCAGCAGACTGCAGATAAGCACGATGGGCACAGATGAGCACAGATGAGCAATGATGGGAGTGATGGGTAATTCTATGGTACAAGAACTACAGGTATAGCAGTAGTCCATCAATTTTTCGTCACGGTTTGCGCAGCTTTTTGAGCCAATGAAAAAGGTGCCTTTTCTCAATCGAACCAATCAAAAGCTTGCCTTTCACACTAGCCAAGCAAGGCTGCGCACTGCTATACCTGTAGTTTTTGTACCATGGGTAATTTGACGATTTTTGGGGTATTATACAATCGTACGTATGCTACTACATCGAATGTAAGATAGTTGCCCTCTTTTTTTTTTTTATAAAAATTTTTATAAATCTAATATAAGTATATCTCGAATAATATTCCCAATAATTCGTCAAATTTCTAATTTATATATCTATACAATCTAAAAAAAAAACTTTGTGAATAAATTTGTACAATGAGCCGTAAAAATTGGTATACATACATATATACAATATTTTGTATATGTTTTTTCCCCTCAAAGTTTAGCAAAAATGAGAAAAAAAATTCTCGATAGTGGATTCAGAATACAACTATTCATATGGTGTAGAAAAATAGAACAAATTGATTTCCACTAATTTAAATATTAAAAATTTATAAACCAATATAAAAAATAAAATTTTGTCTAAATATTGGTCAATAGAAATATTTTTTTTTTAAATATCAAAGGGAAAAAATAATAAATAATAATTTTACAATAAAGACTGCAGGTACATTTTTATTTTATAAAAAGAAAAAATACTAAAATGATTTAATAATAAAGTATGTAATATCAACAGCTGTACCAGAGCATGGAAAAATATATAAGAAAAAATAAAAAAAAACTTAAGTTAGACATAATTAGGTCGATGTGACAAAACATGTGGTAGCAATTGTCTCATAAATTTAAAATAAAATATGAGCACCAAACGAAAAAAGATTTAAAAGAATAAAAAATATATATAATTGAAATAAAAACACAAAACCATGATAGAGGAAATAAGGCATTGAGAATTATTAACTGAGACTGGAAAATGGACATGCACAATCATTTTTACCATACTTCAACACTGCAGCTGCGTTTAGAATTTCATTTTGTAAATAAATAAATAAATAATATTTTTATTGTTTTTACTCGATCTTAAGTGTTTTTTTGCGTTTTTTGGAAAACGTTTGCAAACGTTGCTGCCAGTTGTTGACAATATAACAATTAATGTGCAATGTGAAAATGTGACAATTAAAATTTAAGAAGCACGTGTGCACAGCGGCAGCTCTAGAGTATAGTATTTACATAATATACATATATACATCACTGCACTCCGCCATTCTGATTAGTTCTGATCTTTAGTTATGTTTGATGACTGGAGTTTAAAAATCTTTTGATCTTATTTTAATATAATATATATAATATTCATATATAGAAATAAAATAATTAAAAAATATTAAACTCAAACGTGGTTATCACATTTTAATTTTATTAAATATGAGTTACTACAAAAGACTACGTACATCGGACTTGAAAGAACTTTTGGCAAGAAAATATAAACTTAGAAGTGAAATTTCAACACGTTTTTTCAAAAAAAAGAATAATAAGGTTAGTTGAGAATGAATGCAGTTACCATGCTTGCAGATTGAACCCAGGGAAAAATCGTCAGATCAAATCAGATCAAATTAGATCTAATTTGATCTGAGCCAGATCTAATTTGATCGATTTTGATCTGGCTCAGATAAGATTTGATCTGACCAGATCTGGGTATAGATCAAACTTGATCTGGTTTCAGATCAAACCTTATCTGACCAGATCTGACTAGATCAAACTTGATCTGGACCCAGATCAAATCTTATCTGACCAGATCTGACTAGATCAAACTTGATCTGGGCCCTGATCAAATCTTATCTGACCAGATCAAACTTGATCTAACCAGATCTGACTAGATCAAACTTGATCTGACTAGATCAAACTTGATCTAGACCCAGATCAAATCTTATCTGACCAGATCTGACCAGATCTGACTAGATCTAACTAGATCAAACTTGATCTGCGCCCAGATCAAATCTTATCTGATCAGATCAAACTTGATCTGTTTAGATCTGAGTAGATCAAACGTGATCTGCACTTAGATCAAACTAGATCACGGGCGAATGAATGTTTAAGAACCCAGGGAAAAATCGTTAGATCAAATCAGATCAAATTAGATCTAATTTGATCTGAGCCAGATCTAATTTGATCGATTTTGATCTGGCTCAGATAAGATTTGATCTAGTCAGATCAAATTTGATCTGATCAGATCTGGGTTTAGATCATAATAAATTATATAGTTATCAAATTCCCTATCTGAATATATATACATGTGAACAGAGTGTCCGTTTTGGGTCACTCTTCCAAATATCCCAAGATATATTAAATTTATTGAATATTCTTTTTAGAAATACTATCAGCATTATGCTGATGACACTAAAAACACGACGATTGACCTTGTTAATGATGATTGCCTAGCTGAAATATTTATGCGTGTGTCAGCATGTGAAAGACCAAAAATTGCATTGGGTATGATAATTATAACATATTAATTATATGATTAAAAAAATTATTTAGTATAATGATAGTTAATATATTTGTTATTAATTTATTTTTTAGTATGCAAAAAATGGCGAAAAATCCTTAAAAAAACTTGGTCCGATGTCAGAAAACGTAAACTCACTTATTGGCAATGTGATAGGCGTCCAAGTTCAAAGAAAATAAAAAGAGTTAGAATAAGAGAGTTTCGAGGGCCAGGCTGGCGACACTCTCTATGTATTCTATTTTACAAGATCACTTTTCGATAAATGTGGTTTTTATTTAACAGAATTAGGCGTGACAACTTATAGTGATTGGAACATAGTACCAGCTATTAATGAATCTTGTTATAACGTTGTAAAACTTCGGTTGAGATTGATGTATTGTCACGATATACCATCCTGGAATGGATTTTCATATCTAACTAAACTGAAAGTATTAAAAGTTATATTTCAAACTGATGACCGTAGTACAAGACGTAACTTATCTACTGCTTTAACAAATTCATTGATAAACGTTGCTGGAACATTGACTGAACTGAGTCTGTCGAACTGGATCAGAGGTAGGGATCACTGCGGTGAAATTACAAGACCACTCACTCGGGTAAGTTAAATTTTATATCGATCACAAAAAAGAAATGAAAAATATTCTTTTTATTCTTAACATATACTTATGAATAATTTTTTTTGCAGGTGATTCATGAACTAAAGGCCTTGAAAACAATTGAAATTTTTGGTATAGCGATTGATCCTGATTTATCAATGTATCTAAGAAATTCTAAAATATTAGTTATTCATTTTAACCGTCCTGTATCTAAATATATTTTTAAGCACGATATTTTTGAGGGAAAGAATCGTACACTCACCGAATTGGATTTGACTTCTTGTCGAGTTTCAGATGATTATTTATATAATATTGTCAATTGCATGAGAAATGTCGAAGTATTGAAAGTACCGTGTGAACGGGTAACTGATGTTGGTATAATAGCTATATCGAAGATAAAACTTTTACAATATCTTTATCTTTCCGGCCATAGTCACGTTACAGACTCTTCAATTAGATTGCTTAAAAAATTAAAAATTTTATATTTACCAAACAGCAATAAAATTACTGATGATTCAGTTACGAAAGTTCTTGAAAATTCATCAAAAATGGAAGAGTTACAAATTGTAGAAACAGCTGTAACTGCTAATTTTATAAAAACAGCAGCAGAAATTTCTAAAAGTCGAAAACAAAAATTGACATTAAAAGTTTCATTTATACCTGATATTAAACAATATCACTCACCATATTTAGACATTATTCAGAATCCACCAAAGACAATTAGATAATCGACAAAAATTGATGATAATTGACAATTAATTTTGTATTTAATACTAGATTAATAAAAAAAATAGATTTAAAAAAAATAAAAGATGTGTATTACTGCATTTTTTATAGATTTATAACAATTATTTTTAATTAAAATTAATAATACTTTTGTAAAATTATCTATTACGTTAATGTAATCACCTTGCATTTACAACCACCAGGTTTTACATGCAATATGTGTAACGAAAGAAGATCGTTTTTTTCTTTCCTTTCTTTCTATTATATTTATTTAATATGTATTTTCTTATCTTCTTCCGAATTCCATATTTGGCAATTGTGTTGTTTATTGAAATTCAGAAAATCTTTTTAATGATTTATCTAATATTCTGTATAATTTGTCAGTTGAATAATTAGTACTGTTTGAATTTGCACCTTCTTTGAATGTGTACATTTTATTCAATGATTAATTGATGCGTTAGTTACATAATATTGAATTTAAATATTTTATAAACTTATTACTGATTCAATCGCTTCACGAGATATAATTGTTTCTGATAATTTAAAAATTTGATAAGGACTAAGTCTAGAATATAAGCTGATGAAAATGTTTTATATACCAGTGTTGATAGTGTATAAATGAAATGAACAATAAAAATTACTCGTTTGGTTAGCTCTTTGTATATCAACAGTTTCATAATCAGATTCCAGAGCTTCTGAATAAACTTTACATCTTATATTGAGTCAATAAATAATAATTGAATACTGTGTTTAATTAGATAATGTGACGTGACACTGTTATGCTGACAATAGTAATTTGTTAAAACAGTTAAATTAAATTCTATATATAGTTATGTATAAATCTAAATAAAAAATAATGCTATAGTGTACATGTATCTCATCCAGATGGTATTGATTAAGCTCAGAAGTGTAAACATCTCGAAACAACTTTTTTTTATGATTTGAAAAAATGCTGCGTTTGTTTATTATTAAGAAACATTGAATTTTCTCCATTTTTTCATTATTGTAGTTATATTAACGCGTATAGATATATCGATCGATTGTATCGATTTTTAGATCGATCGATTAATTCGTCTATAGGTTTATCGATGATAAACCATGTGCTCGAATCAGTCACGAGGTTTCCAGGTTTCATTGCTCATCAGTGTGAGTTAACCTGTAAAAGTCAATACAAGTCTCAAAGAAATTTATCAGTTTGGAAACTAAATATAATTAATATACATATAATCATGTCAGTGATTGTTACTCAAGAATCCGTTAAACTTATGATGACAAGTAAAGACTATGTTACTCGTAAGGAAACTTGTGAATTTACATATAAGTGTACAATTAAAAACTCTCGTCAGATGACAGCTGGAGATACAATTATAACACCAACTTTTTCAACTCATTATTCTAATTTTGACGATGAATGGGTTTTGAGAGTGAGTCCAGTTTGGTCGACAACTACACATGATCTGTCGCAAGTTACAATAAACTTAATACTTCAATCATTCAATTGTGATAATTTTTTTCAATTACATACCGATTGGAAAATATCAGTTGATGGAAATGAAAAAACTGAAAATAATTTTACTTCCGATCGATTTCAAGACAGAAGAACTTCAAGTCAAGACAAAATGTGTTATGTTTTAAAATCAACTGACTGGACATATCCATTGTTCAGATACATGCAAACTGATGAACTTAATATTTGTTGTACAATAACAATAATGGCTAAGAAACGAGATAATATTTTTAATAAAATGCCAAAAATTAATGTAAAACCACAACTGAACGAAGACTTGAAAAAACTTTTGTTACATGAAGAATCAGCTGATGTTTCCATTAAAGTAGGTCATAAATCATTTCGTGCAATCAAAGGCATTCTTGGAGCACGCAGTCCTGTTTTTACTGCAATGTTTAATCATGAAGAATTCAAAGAAAATAAAACAAATGAAATTGTCATTGAAGAAATTGATGAAGATGTTTTTGAAGAATTTTTACGTTATATTTATACTGATAAATCACCAAATGTTGACAAAATGCCAATGGAACTACTTGCTGTTGCTGAAAAATATCAGGTTGATCGCCTCAAAAATATTTGTGAAGAAGAAATTTGCAAAACGATAGATTTTGATAGTGTTGCAAGTATACTTATTTGTTCTGATACATATAGACTTAAAAAACTGAACAAAATGTGTTTGAAATTTATGAGACAAAATTTACAAGCTATTTTGTCAAATGAGATATTTAAAATTTACAAAGATAAATATCCTAAACTTTTTTATGGTGTTCTTGAGGGGTTGCTATTGTCATAAGATAAAAAAAATTCATTGGTGTTGTAAAAAATAAATTTTATCAAAAGACATTATCATTGTGTTATGAAATTCTATTGTCATGACTATATATTTATATTTTATAATAATTATTATAAATACAAATGTAAAAAAAAAACGTAATTATCTCCTAAAGTGTATGAATTGACTTTCTTTGAACGTGTATTTTTTACTTAATTATCAATCGTGGTAATTACATAATAGAATATAGAATATTCTATTTGAATATTTTTTAAAATATCCATCATCTGATTCAGTTGTTTCCTGGTAAGCTGGTGTAACATCGATGATAATCCCTCTATGACATAATTGTTCAAATATAATGTTGTAATTTAAAAATTTAATAAAAATTAAGTTTAGAAGATATGCTAATAATTTTATACACCTGGTTTCCTAATTGAATGCAAATAAAAAAAACAAGGAAAATAATTAATAATTACTCGACTTACACGAAGACGAATTGTATGCCTGTGTATATAAGAATTGCGAATTGGAATAAATGCTGTTTTCACAGACATACAATTTGCTTTTGTGTGCTTCAATATTCGCGCATGTGCATAAGGTACCTCATGATCTTCTGCTGGTTTCACTCTATTTTATAATAAATTTTTTTCAAGTATAAGGTGCTTTCTTTTGGGTGTTTATTTTTTTTTCACTTCAATGCACATGCGTATGTCATGCAAAATTGAGGAAAGAGCAGTGGCGTCGAAACAAATAATTCGTAAAAAATAAGAACTAAAACATGGCTGATACAGCTCCTTATGTCCTACGCTGTTGCAATCTGACTTTCTGCCGACTGCGCATTTAACTGCGCATGCGCGAAAATAAACAGGAAAAAAAATAACCACCCAAAAGAAAGCACCTATTGATAGTTATCACCGCATATATATAATAAGTATGTCAATCGGTTGTATAGATTTTTCGATTATTCGTTCACCACTTTTTTTTATGATTTGAAAAAATGCTGCGTTTGTTTAATATTATTAAAAAACATTAAATTTTTTCAATTTTTTCATTATTGTAGTTATATCAACGAGTACATAGATATGTCGATCGATTGTATAGATTTTTAGATCAATCGATTAATTTGTCCATACGTTTATCGATGATAAACCATGTGCTTGAATGTGCTCTGATCAGTCACAAGGTTTCCACGTTTTCATTGCTCATCAGTCTGCGTTAACCTGTACAAGTGAATTGAAGTGAATACACAAATACAATTAAGTCTCGAAGAAATTTATCAGTTTGGAAACTAAATATAATTAATATACATAATCATGTCAGTGATTGTTACTCAAGATTCCGTTAAACTTATGATGACAAGTAAAGACTATGTTACTCGTAAGGAAACTTGTGAATTTATATATGAGTGTACAATTAAAAACTCTCGTCAGATGACAGCTGGAGATACAATTATAACACCAACTTTTTCATCTCATTATTCTAATTTTGACGATGAATGGGTTTTGAGAGTGAGTCCAGTTTGGTCGACAACTACATATGATCGGTCACAAGTTACAATAAACTTAATACTTCAATCATACAATGATAATTTTTTTCAATTATTGTTTACCGATAAGGAAATATCAGTTAATGGACATAAAAAAACTAAAGATTATATTTTCGATCGATATCAAGGGAAAATGTGTTATGCTCCAGAATCAACTGACTCGACATATCCATTGTTCAAAAACATGCAAACTGATGAACTTAATATTTTTTGTACAATAACAATAATGGCTAAGAAACGAGATAATATTTTTAATGAAATGCCAAAACTTAATGTAAAACCACAACTGAACAAAGACTTGAAAAAACTTTTGTTACATGCAAAATCAGCTGATGTTACCATTAAAGTGGGTAAAAAATCATTTCGTGCAATCAAAGGCATTCTTGCAGTACGCAGTCCTGTTTTTACTGCAATGTTCAATCATGAAGAATTCAAAGAAAATAAAACAAATGAAATTGTCATTGAAGAAATTGATGAAGATGTTTTTGAAGAATTTTTACATTATATTTATACTGATGAAACACCAAATGTTGACAAAATGTCAATGGAACTACTTGCTGTTGCTGAAAGATACCAGATTGATCGCCTCAAAAATATTTGTGAAGAAGAAATTTGCAAAACGATAGATTTTGATAGTGTTGCAAGTATACTTATTTGTTCTGATACATATAGACTTAAAAAACTGAACAAAATGTGTTTGAAATTTATGAGAGAAAATTTACAAGCTATTTTGTCAAATGAGATACTTAAAATTTACAAAGATAAATATCCTCAATTTTTTAATAATGTTCTTCTGCAGTTGCTATTGTCATAAGATAAAAAAAAATTCATTGCTGTTATGTTAGAAAAAAAAAACAACCCATATTTTTATATATTTCATTATTAATTCAAAATAACTCACTTTAATTTTTTTCAAAACCTTTTATTATAATAGATAAAAAAAGAATATTGAAAAATAAATTTTATCAAAAGACTTATTTCTTTAAAAACCTTATTATTCTTTTTTTAGTTTTTAATTTTTAATAAATTTTATTTTCATGATTATATATTTATTTTTTATAATAATTATTATAAATACAAATGTAAAAAAAAAAACGTTATTTTTTCCTCAAGTGTATGAATTAACTTTCTTTGAAAAGTGTATTTTTTACTTAATTATTAATCGTGTTAATATTTTATATTCTATTGGAAAATTTTTTAAAATGTCCATCATCTGATTCAGTTGTTTTGCATATAATGTTGTAATTTAAAAATTTAATAAAAATTAAGTTCAGAAGATATGCTAATAAAAACATTTTATACACCTGGTTTCCTAATTGAATGTAAATAAAATAAACAAGAAAAATAATTATTCAACTTACACAAAGGCAAATTGTATGTCTGTGTGTATAAGAATTGCAAATGGGAATAAATGCTGTTTTCACCGACTTTGTGTGCTTCAATATTCGCGCATGTGCATAAGGTACCTCATGATCTTCTGCTAGTTTCACTCTATTTTATAATAAATTTTTTTCAAGTACTATAGATAGTTATCACCGCAAATATAATAAGTATGTCAATCGGTTGTATAGATTTTTCGATTATTCGTTCACCACTATTTTTTATGATTTGAAAAAATGCTGCGTTTGTTTGTTCTTCAGAAACATTAATTTTTTACGACTTTTCCATTATTGTAGTTATATCAACGCGTATAGATATATCGATCGATTGTATAGATTTTTAGATCAATCGATTGATTTGTCCATAGGTTATATCGATGATAAACCATGTGCTTGAATGTGCTCCGATCAGTCACGAGGTCGAGGTTTCCACGTTTTCATTGCTCATCAGTGCTCAGTCTGCGTTAACCTGTACAAGTGAATTAAAGTGAATACACAAATACGATTAAGTCTCGAAGAAATTTATCAATTTGAAAACTAAATATAATTAATATACATAATCATGTCAGTGATTGTTACTCAGGATTCCGTTAAACTTATGATGTCAAAACAAGACTATGTTACTGGTATAGAAACTTGTAAATTTACATATAAGTGGACACTTAAAAACTCTCGTCAGATGACAGAAAGAACAATTATATTACCAACTTTTTCATCTCATTATTCTAATTTTGACGATAAATGGATTTTGATAGTAAGTCCAACTTGGTCGACAACTACACATGATCTATCGGAAGTTTCAATAAAGCTAAAACTTCAATCATTCAATGCTTTCAATACTCCAAAATTAATTACAACTTGTCAAATATCAGTTGATGAAAATGAACAAACTAAAAAATATAATTTTTATGAACATCATGACAAACTTTGTTATGTTTTGAAATCATCTGACGTGTTATATCCATCAAATAGATACTTAGAAAATGATGAACTCAATATTTGTTGTACAATAACAATGTCAAAAGAACAAAAAAATGATTTCGATGAAATGCCAAAACTTGATGTTACACCACAACTGAGCGAAGACCTTAAAAAACTTTTGTTCAATGAAAAATCAGCTGATGTTACTATTAAAGTGGGTAAAAAATCATTTCGTGCAATCAAAGGCATTCTTGGAGCACGCAGTCCTGTTTTTGCTGCAATGTTTAACCATGAACAACTCAAAGAAAATGAAACCAATGAAGTTGTCATTGAAGGTATTGATGAAGGTATTTTTAAAGAATTTTTACATTATATTTATACTGATGAAACACCAAATGTTGACAAAATGCCAATGGAACTACTTGCTGTTGCTGAAAGATATCAGATTGATCGCCTTAAAAATATTTGTGAAGAAGTACTATGCGAAACGATAAATTTCGATAATGTTGCATGTATACTTGTTTGTTCTGATACATATAATCTTAAAAAATTAAATGAGAAATGTTTAAAATTTATGAAAGAAAATTTACAAGCTATTTTGTCAAATGAGGTATTTAAAATTTACAAAGATAAATATCCTCAATTTTTTTATAATGTTTTTGAGCAGTTGCTATCGTTTGAAAATAAAAAACATTTATTGGTTTTATGTTAGAAAAAAAAAAAAACTTTTAGTTTTATATATATTTCATCATCAATTTAAAATAAATTACTTAATTTTTTTCTAAACCGCTTATTATAATTAATAAATAAAAAATATTGAAAAATAAATTATATGAATATATTAATAGACTTATTTCTTAGAAACCTTATTATCCTTTTTTTAGTTGCTAAGTTTATTTTAAAGAATAAATATTATTTTTAAAATCATTTTTATTGTTTCATAAAATTCTATTGTCATGTAATATAATATCAATATTATATAAATGTCATATAATATGAAATATTTTATAAACTGACCATCATCTAATTCAGTTGCTTTAGAAGGCTCAATTATTTCTGGTAAGTTGGTGTAACACTTAATGACTATTTCCTATCATGACAAAAAAATTATGTTTCAATTTAAAAGTTTAATAATAACTATAAGTTTAGAAGATTGCAAAGATAGAATATAAAAAAAAATTTCATACACTTGCATTAATAATGTAAATGAAGTAAACAAGAAAAATAGTTGTCATTTATTTTACATTTTTAATATATCAACAGTTAATTGATTATCGATTGTCAGAGCTTCTCCCGGATTAACTATAGATCATTTTTTTTTCTTTTTTATTTATAATATAATATATATATTTATATTTTATATTTAAAAAACAAAAACAAAAATAACTGTACTTCACATCCTCTAATACTCGTCAATAATAGTCAGCTGTTTAATTAGAATGAGACATATATATCTTTATATTATTAAGGAGGTTATGCACAAATTACTCTTTTTTTAAAAAATATAATGAGAATGTTCTGAAATTTTGTACACAAGTAGATCTTTTCATTCTGAATACAACGGTATAATTATTTTCTTATGTTGATCGGTTAAATTTTTTGTAATTAATTATTGAAAATAATATTTAACATTGGCTCTTATGGAGATTTCAACCATTTTTTTTGGATAGAAAAAATGATGAAAAAGTCTTGAAAAAAATCACACATATACTAGAAACCGAGTTTTATTAATTGCGCGAAAAATTTTCATATGTTGATCGGTCAATTAATGAGTAATTAATTATAAACTTTACAAAAATTAGATGTGGCAACGTATGGCATGTTCAAACACACACACATACCCGCAATCCCATATATTGTATATGGGGCGCAGGCGCTTTTCACTTTATTTTTTTACAGTGTAGTCGGATTTCAGTTTTGTCTGTGACGTCAGAAGCGCCCCGCAACACCCGCAATGAATTTGTGCATAACCTCCTTAATTAAAATCTGTTGAAAATCCAGATGGTATAGTTTTTTAAACTCTGAGCTGTTTTCTATGATTTGAAGTTTAAACGAAACGTCGAGAAATCGAATAAAAAAACTTTGGCAACATGAAAGTTATTTTTAAAAAATGCTGTTTGTTTTTTTTCGATTCAGGAGAAATATTTTCACCAGGGATATAATACGTATATCAATCGTTTGTATAGAGTTTTTGATTAATCGATTAACCGTTTATGTACTGGTTTATCGATGATGAAGCGTCTTATAAGGGGATTCTCGGCACCCGTATTCAGCACCCGTATTCAGAGGATGTTCTCCAAATCAACAATAACACAATATTAAAAAATAAATTTTTATCAATATATAAAAAAAACCCAAACTATAAAAATATCAAGATCTAATAACATTTTAACAATATTCGTTTCCACAATAATTTTATTATTATTCATTTACCCAATTTTTGGAAACATACAAGTGCATGAGAATGAAAAATACCTCATTCATAAATAAAAATAATGATATCGATGTGACTGCAATAATTTAGTAACATGAAATCATCGAACTTTATAGGTGTGTTCGTTCACTTTTCACACCGAGCGTATGCACGGAGCGTATGCAAGGAAGCGCTAGCGTTTTGCGGTCATTTGAAGAAACTTTAGCAACTAAAATTTACTATTTATTCATTGCTATTCGTTTTTTCCAGTTCTTTCGCTCTCTTTCATTATTATTAATTGGTAATTTGTTCTTGCGTCTGAGAAAAAATTATTAAATTAACAAAATAAACACAATGACTGAAAATAACGAATGTTTTAGTAAATTTTAGTTACTAAAGTTTCTTCAAATGACCGCAAAACTCTAGCGCTTCCTTGCATACGCTCCGTGCATACGCTCGGTGTGAATAGTGAACGAACACACCTTATATGGAATAATATACGAAAGTGCAGCACCCGTATTCAGAGGATGTTCTCATTAGGGCTTTTTTTCCGATGGTGGCGTTTGTAAAGCTTTTCTATGTGAAATCTATATAAAAAAAATTTTGTCGAGCGCCATCAGCAGAAAAAAAAAGCCCTAATGAAAACAATTTTGCCCCGTGAATACGGGTGCGGGTTTCCCATGGATATGTACAATGTACATTGTACATACATAGAGTAAAACCAGCAGAAGTGAGCGCAAGATCATGGTGTTTTATGCACATGCACGAATATTGAAGCACACGAAGGCAAGTTGTAGGGATATTCTTTCATGGTGGATTTTCTGGCCTTCTCAACTAGTTAGATATGCTCAAACGCTCAAAAAAGATGCAAATAAAGGCGTGTTGCCACTAGCATAGTTTTTCGAACAAGTTCTATGCCATAGTCCATTTATTACCAGAAACAACAGACTTTTTCAGTGATAACTGGGAATAATCTACATGTTTCTGGTAATAAATGGACAGTGGCATAGAACTTGTTCGAAAAACTATGCTAGTGGCCGTACGCCTTAAAAGAAGGGTCGGAGGGAAGTGGAGGAGGAAATGCGCCAGAAAATCCGACATGAAAAAATATCCCTGCACTCCAATTCTGAGGGCAACTATAATGTTTACATTTTGCGGCCGATGAAGGCAAAATGAGCTCTCTTGTCATGAAATAAATTTAACATAGAATTGCCATAACAATATTTTCGAACGCTCTGATCGGCCGATGCAAAATGTAAACATTAAAATTGCCCGCAGAATTGGACTGCTGATATGTCTGTGTGAACAAGAATTGTAAGTGGGAATCAGGGTGGGAATAAAGCTGCACCCTTATTCACAGGCCATTACAATTTAGGGCTTTTTTCCTTCATCGGCGGCGCTTGCGAAGCTTTTGTGTGTGAGCTCTATATAAAAAAAATTTTATAAGCGCTGTCAGTGGCAGAAGAAAGCCCTAAATTGTATAAAATTTACCCTGTGAATACAGGTGCCGTATTCACAAGGCATTACAATTTAGGGCTTTTTTCATCCACCGGTGGCGCTTGTGGAGCTTTTATATGTAAAATCTATATAAAAAAAAAATTTTGTCAAACGCCATCAGCAGAAAAAAAAAGCCCTAATGAGAACGATTTTGCCCCGTGAATACGGGTGCTGTTCACACAGACATAATGCAGCATACAATTTGTCTTTGTGTGCTTCAATATTTGTGCATGTGCATAAAATACCTCGCGCATCGAAGTGAAAAAAAATAAACCACTGCTTTATCCTCATGTTTGCAAAATATGCGCATGATCATGCAGATTAAAAGGTGCTTTCTTTTGTGTATTTATTTTTTTTCAATTCAATGCGCATGTCATGCGAACTTGAAGAGAGAACAGTGGCGTCGAAGAAATAATTGATGAAAGCACCTAAAGTGAAAAAAAATAAATACACAAAAGAAAGCACCTAATGGCGTCGAACAAATAATTCTTGAAAAATAAGAATTAAAACATAGCTAATCCAGTCTCTCATGTACTCCGCTATTGCAAACTGACTTTTTGCTGACTACACATTCAACTACACATGCGCAAAAATAAATCGGAAAAAATAAACACCCAAAAGAAAGCACCCAATAATACCCATTTACCGATTGTGCCTATATATTGTCTACATACTGGATTAATGCCTAGGGCCTAGTAGGAATCTCACTCTTCTATTTTCATCAGGCATATAGAACTACATGTATTTTTTTCTGGGCTTATTTTTTCCTTAACTGGAAATTTTTTTCTATGAGCAGAGACCGATTTTTGCGTTTGAGTGAAAGGAGGGGAAATGTGTTTAAAATTTATTTAATATCGTATGATAAATAAAAAGTTATAGGAAAAATGGCTAATGTTGCTTACCTATTAATTTATAGAGATATAATGGCTTCGGCTAAATTAATTGTTCAAAAGTTAACAGGTTAACAACATCTTTTCCTTAGCCATCTTTCCTATAGCTTTTAATTCAATTAAATTTATTAATTACTTAAATATATTCATTACAATCATCGAACGGAAATTCAATTGAACAGGTAAAGAAAAAACGCGACAGATAACGTAGAAACTAAGCTGATTAATCATCTTAATCAATTTTAATACAATAAAAGCTCAAACTCACAACAAGTAACATTTCACTTGTAAACATGACTGACCTAATTCTGAGAAATCTGAGCATGCGCTACGCGTAAAATTACTAGGAAAATTACGTGAACTAAGAATATATAACTAGTTTTAGGGAAATTAGGACGTCCATGTTTACAAGTTCGACACAACCCAACTTGTTACGCATGCTCAGTGCGTATTACAAGCGAATGTTAAGGCGTGTGGCCACTAGCATAGTTTTTCGAACAAGTTCTATGCCATTGTATGCCATAGTCCATTTATTACCAGAAACAACTGACTTTTTCAGTGATAACTGGGAATAATCTAGATGTTTCTGGTAATAAATGGACTATGGCATAGAACTTGTTCGAAAAACTATGATCGCGGCCACACGCCTTTAGGCGGCCCATATCTATGCTTACTAGACTTAGTCTAGGGTCCCTTGTGGCTCATAAGCCCACATAAAAATATATACACGTGGTGTTATACAGTGCTATGTCTCTGATTTTCATCGTGGATTAGCCTAAGTTCATCTATAAAAACAAGCAAATACGACTTTGCATACGGAAAATGTTTATTTAATCTAAAAACAAATATTAATTAACACTTATAATGTCAAAACAAGACATTATTTATATTACTGGTAAGGAATCTTGTGAATTTAAATATGAATGGACAATAATTGAAGACTTCGTTGCGTGTAAAAAAACAATTGAGTCACCAACTTTTTCATCTCATTCTTCTGATTTCAACGATAAATGGGTTTTAAAAATGATTCCAAATTATAGTCCCGCTGATGAATATATACATATTTCAGTAGAGCTACAACTTCAATCATTTAATGATACTTCACAATTACAAACAGAATGTAAAATATCAAATAATAATAAATATGAATTAACTAAAGCATATACTTTTACTAAATTCCAAGAAAAAATTAGATGGAATAATTATGTTTTTAGTTCAAACTTGCCAGGTAATATTTGCGAACCTTTACGAGATGGTAAACATAAAATTTGTTGTATGATAAAAATGTCTAAAAAACTAAAAAAAAATTCTGATGTAATTTTACGAAATATTGCAACACCACAACTGAGCGAGGACTGGAAAAAACTTTTTTTTAATGAAAAATCAGCTGATGTTACCATTAAAGTGGGTCAAAAATCATTTCGTGCAATCAAAGGCATTCTTGCAGTACGTAGTCCTGTTTTTGCTGCAATGTTTGATCATGAAGAATTCAAAGAAAATGAAATTGTCATTGAAAATATTGATGAAGGTGTTTTTGAAGAATTTTTACATTTTATTTATACTGATAGATCACCAAATGTTGACAAAATGCCAATGGAACTACTTGTGGTTGCCGAAAAATATCAGATTGATCGTCTTAAAAATATTTGTGAATATGTAATTGGTAAAACGATAAACTTCGATAATGTTGCAAGTACACTTGTTTGTTCTCATACATATAATCTTAAAAAACTAAATAAAAAGAGTTTAAAATTTATGAAAAAAAATCTACGAGATGTTTTGTCAAATGAGACATTTAAAATTTACAAAAAAAAACATCCTGAACTTTTTATGTGTGTTTTAGAAGATTTGCTATTGTCAGCAATATCATTTCAGTAAGTAATATAATAAACATATTCATCGGTGTCTTGTTTAAAAAAAAAAAAAAAAAAACTTAGTTTTCAATTGTAACAATTGTATTGTAATTTTGAAATAACTTACTTAATTTTTTTCTAAACCACTGTTCTAATAAATGAAAATGTTGAAAAAATAAAATTTTTATCAATACACCTATTTTTTAAAAAACCTTATTATCCTTTTTTTTAATTATTAAGTTTTCTTTTTTGAATAAATATTATTTCTAAATTCATTATTATTTTGTTATTAAATTCTATTATCATGTTTTCATGGTAATATTTAAATTCTATAATAACTATTATAAATACAAATTGAAGAAAAAAAAACTTGTGATTATCTTCTAAAGTATATATCAAGATCTTCAGGTGTCACATGCATTCTCGAATTACATTTCAAATTTGTTTTAATTGCATGTTTCATCAATATATAAATACACCTAGTAGCCCATGGATATAAAGCAACACTTTCTGATAAATTTAGCCTTTTTTTTCACAAAAATCATGTTCTTTTAAAAGCAACAAGTTTAACCTCCATATCAGTGGACAATCCCGTTAAAAAATGGACCGTATAGTATAAGTTTTTAAGGTGTGTTAAAAAAATTAGCATCAGTTATTCGCAACATACATAGTGATAGATATATTTTTTCAACGATCCGATCCTTGGCATGCAGCTTTCAGTATAACATTTAATTCACTTTTAACTTCACTTGTTTGTTAGTTTTTCTCACCTCTTGGATACTATTTTCAATGTTATATCATTTTCGGAAAGTTATTATTTTTTAATGGCTCATTGCTTTCATCTGGATTTAAAAAAATGAATAGATAAATAATTTTTTAATACATAAATTATACATTTATTATTTTAAATTATATCGATATACATATGTTGTTTTTAGTGAAGAATACTGTTGCACTTGTTGAAATGTTTTTCAGCGTTTGCTAATTCTAAATCAACGTATGGTGCACCTGATGTTGCATATCAATTGCAATACTAATATTATCTGAACTTGCACATTTACATATTAATTTTATTTCTATTTAAATCAATGAATAAAAAAAAATATCATGTTGAGATTCTTAATTTTATGTGTTATATTTAAAAATTATTTTCGAGCAGGATGGTTGTTTGATGATGATTATAACTTGTCAGTTAGGCTGTCTATATATATATTCACAAATATTTTGATAGGCGAATAAAAACATTGTATTCTTCATTTGTTTCACAGCCTCTTTTTGTTGCAATTCCAATGAGGGTGTTATTAGAAACCAGTACAGCATCATTGTCATTCTAAACGGATGATAAAAAACAAAAAAATTATAATGTATTTTTTCATTGAAAAATTAAAAATAAATAAATAAAATTGCTATTACCTTGCAAATGTCATATTTATGTTTGAGTGTACAAAAATATTTTTGACAATTTAATTCACCAACTACTTTGAGGCATTCATGTTCTGGCACAATTGATGTTTCAAATGTTTCTGGTAATTTAGATTCTTTTCCAGTTAAACCCCAACTAGCGACGTATTTTTCCGACTCATCCAGGTCATTTGTTACTGGCAGTTTGAGGATTTTATAATAATCATGGTCAATGTGATCATTCAACTGAAAGGATAAGAAAAATATGTATTTTTAATAATAAAGATGACAAAATTAATTTAATAAAATAATATATTCTTACCCATAACATGGCAATATTATCGTATGGATTTTTTTCAACGCATTTAACACTTGATACGTTATTTGGTTTATCAAATATTTCTCTATTGTTCCTGCGTACACCGAAAACTTGTAGATCAACAGCATCAAAGGCACCAGTTGATTGACATTTAACACAGTGAGCTGGAACAATAACTAGTCTACTAGCAACAATAGAACCTTGACAAATATGTGTACGCTTATGACGTACTGATACCAAAAATTGTTTATTCAAAGGTTTTGTGATCAATGACGACTCCAGAGCTCCGATTGAAGGTCTTAAAAACACCAGATAATTAAAAGGATTAATACGAGCTTCTAATCCCAATTCTAATAAAAAAAAAAAAAAACAATTATTTATAAATTATAATAAATTGTATTATTATTTAAAAAAAATCTATTAGGTGGCTATATTTTTCTATCAAACTTACCAATAACAAAGATTATAAAAAATCCTATTAAAATTTTCATTTTAAATGTGTTTTTATTGAATGATGATATTTTATAAATTAAAAAAAAATGACCAAGTATCTAGTTTATATACTAAAATGTCTAGATATTTTGAATGAAAAGTATTTTTTTGTAATGTTATTTATTGGGTAATTAATTTAAAAGTTTTCATCATGTTTTCTATATTTTATATTTACTTGGTGTGAATTTATTTGACGTGAGTAGTTGTGACAATGTTTGATCTTGTTTGATCAGTTTGTTGTATTTTATTTTCATTGAACATGTTAATAAATTATGTTGAGTATTTTAATTTTTTTTGTGATAAGAATTTCGTATGATCTTGAATAAAAATATTTTGACCATAACATTTGGAATATCCGGGTGGATAAATTATTGAAAAACAAAATACCAGCTATGAAATAATTATTCTATAATGAACGTTTTTATGTAACTTTCCAAAAATTTTTTTGATATGGTGGCTTTTCGACTAAACCGGACAAATCAATCATTAACAAGAAATGCAAGATAAAATTTGTAACATATATGCATAAATCAATTTATGATAAATAAAGAATAATTATAATTTTCAATATTCGTTTTATCGTATTTCCCTTATTTTTTATTCTTTCGACAGTTAATATGTAAACTTTATAAATTTTATTTTTCTATCACAAAATTTAAAAAATAAAAAAGATTTATCATTTTACTACAATATTATTTTGTTTATCTTTTTAAGATAATAAATATCTGGTTCCCACCAATCACTATTAGTAAACACTTGAAGTAAAAAAAAAAAAAGATAATTACAAGTAAATTTAATAATTTTGTTTCAAGACTATTGAGTTAAAAGCTAGTCAAAATATTTTTTTATTATCTTGAGGCAAGAAATAACAACTGAATAAAAATAAATTGATACCGTAAATTTATTGAAATCAGAACATTATTTATTATTTTCAATAAATTATTAGTAATAAAACTTTTGAATGTTTCCTGTAAATAAATGATAAAGTATTAGCAGTTAAATTAGTAGTTAAATTAAGTAAACCGTATATGTTTTAAAGATTTTAAAAAACAATAAGGTGTACAATTTTTTAAACCTAATTTAAAATCAAATATTTATATCTTTCATTTAAAAATATAGACAAAAACAATAATCATTATAAAGTGTATTATTCTTCAAAAGAACTGAGGAACATTAATGCTGGGTTATCCAAAAATTCGGAAATATCATTATTAACTTTGAAAGAAACATATACCGCTAACAATGGTTTAGAGTCTTTTTTCAATTTGACAATTTCGTCGGCAACTTCAATAGCTGCTTTTGTATTTTTAATATGGAGAGATTTTAAATTTGGTCAATTTTTAACAAGTTCAATCACTGAGCTATTAGTGATTTAAATGCAATTCGATATGTTCAAGTATACTATTGTCCTGTTGGTGTTTCACGTAGATAAATTTCATTTTTACTTATTCTGGTAGGTGAGTCAATCTATTTGAAAAAACATTATCAACGCGGTACTTACCTCTTCTTTCGCAACTAACATGAATGTTTCAACCCATTGAATATCAATTGCAACAGTCTCCATATTTCGGGTTAATCTATAAAAAAAAAAAAAAAATTATTGGGTTATTTAATTGACAACATATTATTGATTATTCATTATTTCATACAATTAATAATAGGTTCATTGAATTTGAGAAAAACCTCAAATGAATATGAATAATTTGATGGAATATAATTGATGATTTTTTAGCACTGTACCTTTTTTTTTATTAAGCACGTGGTTGAAATGATGTCTATAGAAGTTATAACTTTACTAAGTTCACCAACTTTTCTCTACCCGTTTGAACCTGTTTAAAAACCACCTGTAAGATTAAGCAACCAATGCAACTGCAGTTTCCCATGCCTCACATGGGGTGCATTCCTTTAATAAAAAATTTTTTTTCGTTTTGCAATTTCGCCCTGTAATACCGACTAAAAACTAGAAACAGAAACAACGACAAAAGTGATAAATTTCTCTATGCAATATTCCAGGCTTTACAGTTTACGATAATGTGTGGTACGAGCTATGTGATAACAAACAATCACAACGAGTCAATTTTTTATTTATTTCAGTTTGATATAAGCATTGAACAGTTATCCATCTAATAATTGGAAGCCAAAAAAAATAATGTCATGTGCCAGTACTGCCACTACAAGAAACAGCTTTTTCCTATAAAATTTTGGCCGGTATTACAGGGAGAAATTGCAAAACGAAAAAAAATTTTTTATTGAAGGAATGCACCCATTGCATCACCACTCTCAAAAAGATTTAGAGATACCTGTTTTTGCGCACCTCAGAGTTGCCAACCCACAGTATACACAAAAAAAATATATAAAATGAATAATTTCAAAATCCCTGGTGAAACCTTCTCCCGCATATGAAACAATATGAAACTATACTATATTTCTTTACCCTTTTAAAATAATTGCCATCATATTGTTCTATTCTAAATTGAAACGAATTGACCTAGGGGCCGGTTTTTTCGTCCACCATTACAGTTAAGGTCGAAAGTAAATCCCATCGACGACCGAAATTTGGGCCCGAGAGGGTGCGCATCTGTGCGAATCTACATATGGTTATAAAAAATATTATCAGTACCCCTCTGCCCAAAATATCCACTATATACTCAAGAAGACTAGAAATATTGGGGAGCGTTCGATAGCTGGCCGAGGGCCTCGGCCTGGGTCAACAGAAAGACAACTTGATAAATCGAAAACTTGCTATGAGAAAATTCCATTTAAATATTCGAAATTGTAATATAGCAGTGCTGACACTACGAACATATGGAATAAACCATGATGAGAAATTGGCCAATTCTTTGGCCTCGGCCAGCTATTGAACTGCTATCGAACGCTCTCCAGCACCCGTATGACCCGTATTCAGAGGATGTTCTCATTAGGGCGTTTTTTTCCGATGGTGGCGTTTGTGGAGCTATGTGAAATCTATATAAAAAAAATTTTGTCAAGCGCCATCAGCGGAAAAAAAAGCCCTAATGAGAACAATTTTGCCCCGTGAATACGGGTGCAGGAAGACTTACTCCCTATGGGCTCAAACTCACAACAAGCAACATTTCGCTTGTAAACATGGCCGACATAATTCTGAGGGATCTGAGCATGCGCTACACGCCAAATTACTATAAAAATCACGTCATCTAGGAATATATAACTAGTTTTATGAGAATTAGGACGGCCATGTTTACAAGTTTGACACAGTCTAACTTGTTGCGCATGCTCAGTCCATTTTACAAGCAAAATGTTGCTTGTCGTGAGGGCTCAAACTCACGACAAGCAACATTTCGCTTGTAAACATGGCCGCTGTTCCTACGGACCTACTGGGCATGCGCGAATCCGTGATTTCAGTATGAGCTGTGCTATTGTCACGGTTCAAAAAATAAATAAATATAACCTTATCTCAATATTGATGTTTTGATTGAATTTTGGAGTATTTTTTAAATTCTTTTTTAATTGAACACTTTGGCTCAAGGTTTTGTTTATATATTTTTTTTTGTGTAATGTGGTGTCATGCCCAAATGTTTTTATAATTATTTGGTTTTTATTCATGTAGCACTACTGACAGCTGACTATTTACACTGCATATAAACACAGTGCCTCCTTGTGACTTATATCACGGATTTGCGCATGCTCAGATCGCTCAGAATTATGTCGGCCATGTTTACAAGCGAAATGTTGCTTGTCGTGAGTTTGAGCCCTGAGTTTGAGACATGGAGGTGAATAAGGAGTGTAAGCTTTGATTTTTTACTGTGTTAAAGCATAGGCTGTCACTGAAGCCTAAATTTCGGAGTAAGTCAGTTCGAAAAACTACCAGCTGCAGCGCTGACATCGACCATTGACCAAAAAGAGAGATAGAACAAAATATTCTTATTCACTCTAGCCTGTACAATTATGTTTACCTTTTTTCACCATTCAGGTGCAGTTTAATTATTAATATGATATGACTTTATTAATTAAATTTTCCACTGAATTCTAATTTTTTATTTTTCGATAAAGTTAAAGGACATCTTACAGCTACTCAAATTGTTAGAGAGATGTCATTTCTTGAGAATCTTTTTATAATTTCTTGAATTGAAACGAAGTATTAATTTTAATGTGGTTTTAATTACACCCTTTTAGCGATTAAATAAAAAAATAAATCAATAAAATGTCATACATAATTTTCAGGATAGAATTAATTTTGTTTGTTCAGAATAAAATATGATCTCTTATAGTGTACAGTTATTCTTACTTTTATTTGATAATACGTTATAAAATTAATTTTCAGACACATAAATCAGACAAAAGAAAGAGACTTAACACACAAGTTCTAAAAAAACAATTAATCTATTAATTAGTTAAATTCAATCCATTTATTGTAAAATATTTGTAATTAAAGTAGATTAAATCTGACATTAACAGTATTTGCACTACAAACAACACAAAAAGTAAACAAACAGTAAGTAAAATAATACACGTGACACTGTCGTTCGAGTTCGATTCCAGCGCCCTCATTTACTCCGAAATGTCGGCTTCAGTAAAAAAGCAAAGCTTACACTCCTTATTCACCTCCATGGTTTGAGACCTATCTCACCTGTATATAAAAACCGTAGCGCTATGCGATCGCCGTGAGCAGTAGAATCTTCATCGCTAGAAATCTTGCATCGAAAAACATGTTCCTTATTGTGAGCAGCGCAGTGCATAGGCTGATTTCCACCAAAGATCTTGCAGCAAGATCTTTCATCACTAGATAATTACTAGAATTTTAGTGGAAATCAGCCTTAAAAAGCCTTGCAAGACTATCGCAGCCAATGGGACATGTTCCATTTTTTCGTGCAAGATCTTGCTGCAAGAACTTGCATGAGATTTCTATAGCGTGGAGATACCGCTTTAGTATATCGCAATTTTAAACTTCCGGGCTTCTAAGTGACTTTTGGAACGGACCCTTAGTTGAATTGCCCTCCAAAAGTATCTAAAAGCCAACTAGATAGCAAGAGTTTATGATAGGGGAAAGCTGTCTCTTCCACATTTCTTTTCATGAGAGCCCACCAGAGTAAAGGCTTGTGGCCACTAGCATAGTTTTTCGACCAAGTTCTATGCCATAGTCCATTTATTACCAGAAACATCTAGATTATTCCCAGTTATCACTGAAAAAGTCAGTTGTTTCTGGTAATAAATGGACTATGGCATAGAACTTGTTCGAAAAACTATGCTAGTGGCCACACGCCTTAAGTAAGTGCGAGCTACACGCTCGATCCCCCCATCTTGCCAGTTAGCTTTTACAGCTTTTTTCACGTTGTGCCTATAGCAGCCTACAGTGGAAATCAACTCTCATTTGCATCGTGGTCCGTGCCCCGTGGATTAGCTTAAGTTAAATTATACAAACAAGCAGATACGATTTTGCCAAAAAAAAAGTTTATTTCGTCTAAAAACAAATATTAGTTAACACCCATAATGTCAAAACAAGACGTTATTTATGTTCGTGGTATAGAATCTTGTGAATTTAGGTATGAATGGACAATTGAAAACTTCATTGACTGTAACGAACTAATTGAATCACCAATTTTTTCATCTCATTATTCTGATTTTAACGATAAATGGATTTTAATAATATATCCATACTATAGATTCATTGATGATAAACCATATATTATGGTAGAGCTACAACTTCAATCATTTAATAATACTTCACAATTACGAGCAAAATGTACAATATCAAATGATGATATGAATGAAGTAACTAAGTCACATACTTTTAGTGAATTTCAAGAAAAAATCAGATGGAATAATTATAGAGTTTTGAATTCAACCAGTCCAGGTGCAATTTATAGGCGTGTACAAGATGGTAAACTTAAAATTTGTTGTACCATAACGATGTCTAAAGAATTAACGAATGATTGCGCTGTAGTTTCAACATTTATTGAACCACCACAACTAAGTCAAGACTTCAAAAAACTTTTGTTGAATGAAAAATCAGCTGATGTTACCATTGAAGTAGGTCGAAAATCATTTCGTGCAATCAAAGGCGTTCTTGGAGCACGCAGTCCTGTTTTTTCTGCAATGTTTGATCATCAAGATCTCAAAGAAAATAAAAAAAACATAGTTGTCATTACAGATATTGATGAAGATGTTTTTGAAGAATTTCTACATTTTATTTATACAGGTGAATCACCAAATATTGACAAAATGCCAATGGAACTACACTGAGAAAAAAAATGTCTGCATTTAAGAGAAAAGTTGCTTAAATATAGCAAAATTTTGCTTGAAAGTTTTAGGCTTTGATTTAAAAAAAAAATGTATTAAATTGAGCATAATATTTTTTAATTAAAGCAATTTATTTGCTTTAATTTAAGACAGTTTTCTTTTTATTTAAGAGAAAAGAGAATTAATTTAAGAGAAACTTTGCTAAAAAGGAAGCAAAAATATCCTTTAAATCAAGCGAATAAGCGGTCTAGTTAAAACAAAAGTTGCTAAAATTAAATGACATTTGATTTTATTTAATGGGTAAATCGTTTAATTTAAGGATAATATTGATTGAATTAATAGAAAATTGTTTTTATACAAATGATAAATGAATTAATTTAAAAAAATTATGAATCAATTCAAGACAAAAAGCGATCTAGTTAAGACACAAGTTGCTAAAATTGAGCGACATTTCATTTAATTTAATGGGTAAGTCGTTTAACTTGAGGAAATTATCGATTAATTTGAAAAAATTATGAATCAATTTAAAGCAGAAAAGCGTTCTAATCAAGACGAAAGTTGCTAAAATTGAGCGACATTTCTTTTAATTTAATGGTTAAGTCGTTTAATTTGAGGATAATATTGATTAAGTTAATAGAAAATTGTTTTTATACAAAAGAAAAATGGATTAATTCAAAAAAATTATGAATCAATTTAAAACAAAAAGCGATCTAGTTAAGACACAAGTTGCTAAAATTAAGCAACAATTGATTCAATCCAATGGGTAAGTCGTTTAACTTGAGGAAATTATCGATTAATTTAAAAAAATTCTGAATCAATTTAAAGCAGAAAAGCGATCTAATCAAGACAGACGTTGCTAAAATTGAGCGACATTTCATTCAATTTAATGGTTAAGTCATTTAATTTAAGGAAGTTATAGATTAAATTAATAGAAAATTGTTTTTATTTTTGATTAAAAGAAATGAAAATAAAAAAAAAAATTATTTTTTTATTTTTCCTTTTTTTTCAGGACTTATTTTATTTTACACTTGAAGATTTAATTGTTTTTTTTTTTTTTTTTTGTCCTAACCGAGCCTCGAACCTCTGCCTAATCTAAACCTATCTAAACCTATACTTTTGGTGCGTTACCCCCTGAACCATCGCGCGTTAACGTATCAGAGACAAAATTATGAAGCCCTTGAATCAAAAGTTTCATCACATCCCGATAGGCTGGTTGGTTTTATTTTTTTTAGCAACTTTTTCTCTCAGTGTACTTGCTGTTGCTGAAAAATATCAGGTTGATCGTCTTAAAAATATTTGTGAAGGTGTAATTAGCAAAACGATAAACTTAGATAATGTTGCAAGTAGACTTGTTTTTTCTGATACATATAATCTTAAAAAACTAAATAAAACAAGTTTAAGATTTATGAAAAAAAATTTACAAGCTGTTATGTCAAATAAGACATTTCAAGTTTACAAAAAAAAAAATCCTGAAGTTTTTATGAGTGTTTTAGAGGAGTTGCTAATGTCAGCAAAAACCTTTAAGTCATAAAATAAATATATTCATTGATGTTTTGTTTGGAAAAAAAAATTTTTGACTTTATATATCGTATTAACATTTTAAAATAACTTAAATTTGTTTATAAACCACTATTCTAATAAATAAAAATATTGAAAACATTAATTTTTTCGCAATACACTTATTTAAAAACGTCTTATCCTTCTTTTAATTATTGAGTTTTTTTTTTGAAAAATAAATATTATTTCTAAATTTAGTTAAACTCTGTATTATCATGTATTTATAATAATATTTAAATTCTATAATAATCATTATAAATACAAATTTGAAAAAATAAAAAAAAAACTTCTGATTATATTCTAAATATGTATCAAGATTTTAAGATGTCACATGCATTCTCAAATTACATCTTAAATTTGTTTTAATTTTGTAATGCAATGCTTGTTGCTTATGAAAATGCACCTAGTATAGCCCATGGATATAAAGCGACACTTTCTGATAAATTTATCCTTTTTTTTTCACAAAAATCATGTTCTTTTGAAACGCAACATGTTTAACCTCCATATCAGTAGACAATTTTCTTAAAAAAATAAAAAATAATATTAATTTTTAAGGTGTGTTAAAAAAATTAGCATCATATATTTGAAATATACATATAATGATTGATATATTTTTCTAACGATCTGATGTATTTCTCACTTGACATGCAGCTTTCAGTATAACATTTAATTCACTTTTGACTTCCTTTGTTTGTTGATTTTTCTCACCTCTTGGATACTATTTTCAATACTATACCTATATCATTTTCAGAAAATTATTATTTCTTAATGGCTCATTGCTTTTATCTAGATTTGAAAAAATGAAAAGATGAATAACATTTTAATACATAAATTATTCATTTATTATTTTAAATTATATCGATATACATATAAGTAGTTTTTAGTGAAGAATACTGTTGCACTTGTTGAAATGTTTTTCAGCGTTTGCTGATTTTAAATCAACGCACGTATGGTGCACATGATGTTGCATATATCAATAGCAATACTATATAGATTACTATCAGATTACTATCTGAACTAGCACATTTTCATATCAATTTTATTTCTATAAATAAATTTATAAAAAATAATATCATGTTGAGATTCTTAATTTTATGTGTTATTTAAAAATTATTTTCGAGCAGGATGGTTGTTTGATGATGATTATAACTTGTCGCTTGGGCTGTCTATATATATATATTCACAAATATCTTGATACGCCATCCACGATATATATATTTTCGGGGGGGGGAGGTTCTTGGTAGTGGGTGTCTGTGTTCCATCTGGATAGGCACACACATCTACCATAGCCAAGAAATATGAGACAACACGACAAATAAAAGAAAGAGAACAACAGCTAACGATAGAAAATTTAATAATTAAAAATTGAATATCTATTAAAATCCACAGAGAAAAATGATGAGGGCTTAACAAATCCATATTCAAAAATTCTACAAAGTAATTAAAAAAAAAACAGCAATATTTTACAAAAATTTTTTTAACTACAAGCGTAAATTTGGGTTTTATCCCTATCCTTGTGTGCTAAAGTTGGGGTGTGTGAACAAATTTATTTCTAGTAAAATCGCCCTGGTAGAAATTTACCGGTAAAATCGACATAACATATAAATAACGTGTGTAACCTAAAATTTTTTCCTATGCTTATTCATGTTATCTCGATATTTCTACCAGTGCGCTATTTAAAATTTTTTAAATCAATAATTTATACAGGATGTACGGTTAATGGCGCACGTGGGGAACATTACGTTATTGTTGACAATATTTTAAGAAAAATAGTTTTTACAGCTACGCTGTATAATTACCAGACAACTTTGTGAAAAATAATAATAATAAAAAAAGAATCTTCATTTTAAAATTTCTTGATCGTAGATTTTTCTAAACGGACGGAGTAGTATAGTTTTATAGTATAGTATTATTCAATGCAATGGTTAAAACCGAATGGTCAACTCAATGTTTCGGTCACTGTTTTATGTACAGAGCTACAGATGCGTGTTGATGACGTCAATGCAAAAGCGATAGACAATAGATTACATTTTTCATCGAAAACTACCAGAAAGGAAATCGGTAAACTCAGTTCCACCAAATGTGACCAGGTATACTTTTTAATGTATTTAAACAGTTAGAAAACAATGGCCCAGGGGGTAACCATGAGGTGTCACGGAACTGAATTCACCTAGGTCCAGAGATTGACGTCTACGAATTTATTTATTTCGAACTCATAAATATGAAAAAATCTTATTATTATCAAATTTTATAAATTAATTATTTTCGGTCAACTAATACAATAATTTTTCATCGAATAGAAATTTTTTTTTTTAAAAAACTCGATAACCTGTCTAGGTGAAAACTGTAAGTTAAATATTTTTATTAACAAATGCATGGCGCCGTTAAAATCAATATTTTTTAATAATTATTTTTTTATTTTAAAGAGCAGAACGTAAGCTAATTTGGACTGATTAAAACGGAATTTGTACCCCAATAATTAAAGCAGATATGCAATTGTTAATATTATCATTTTGGAGTAAATAATTTTTTTTTGTTGTTATTCTTGAGGTACAAATTCCGGGCTTGGTGGTACAAATTAGTACAAATTATTCTGCGCCTGTAGTAATTTTTTTCCCCCCTAAGTCATCTAAAAAAAATTCGATTTTTAACCCTTTCTCCACCTTTTAATTTTGAGGTACAAATTAAATCAATGGCGGTACAAATTAGTACAAATTAAGACGCTTCTAATGAGTATCCTAGATAATTTTTCTAGGACTTATGCAGGCCAGGTTCACGCACCCCTAAAGTTGCCAACTTTGACATCAATTATCTACAAGAAACCACACATGAAAATTGTGAAATATTTCATGGAAATAGATAATTATTCAGGCTTTCATTGAAGCCCAAAAAATCAAAAATTCATCGAGGGAAAATTATCTTTACTTTCGACCTTAAATTAATCTTTTAAACTATTTACTTATTAAAAAACCCCCTAAAAAATATCCACAAAAATAAAAAACTACTCATAATTTACTTTGTTTTTTAAAAAAAAAATTTAATATTTGATGGAAAATTATTGTATTAGTTGACCGAAAATAATTAATTTATAAAATTTGATAATAATAAGATTTTTTCATACTTATGAGTTCGAAATAAATAAATTCGTAGACGTCAATCTCTGGACCTAGGTGATTTCAGTTCCGTGACACCTCATGGTTACCCCCTGGGCCATTGTTTTGTAACTGTTTAAATACATTAAAAAGTATACCTGGTCACATTTGGTGGAACTCAGTTTACAGATTTCCTTTCTGGTAGTTTTCGATGAAAAATGTAATCTATTGTCTATCGCTTTTGCATTGACGTCATCAACACGCATCTGTAGCTCTGTATATAAAACAGTGACCAAAACATTGAGTTGACCATTCGGTTTTAACCATTGCATTGAATAGTACTACTACTACTCCGTCCGTTTAGAAAAATCTACGATCAAGAAATTTTAAAATGAAGATTCTTTTTTTATTATTATTATTTTTCACAAAGTTGTCGGGTAATTATATAAATTATTGATTTAAAAAATTTTAAATAGCGCCCTGGTAGAAATATCGAGATAACATAAATAAGCATAGGAAAAAATTTTCGGTTACACACGTTATTTATATGTTAAGTCGATTTTACCGGTAAATTTCTACCAGGGCGATTTTACTAGAAATAAATCTGTTAATTATAATTTTTTTTTATTTAAGGTGTTTATTTAGGTGGTGGCCGTGGAGGAGGAGGTGGAGGAGGAGGTGGAGGCCGTGGAGGAGGAGGTCGTTCCAGTGGTGGGTTTCGTGGTAGTGGACCTCCCTCAATATTCGTCTTATTTGGAGGTGGACAATACTCAGAAAGTGGATCAACAAATAATGGGGAAGGAGCTATCTTAGGTGATAATTTATTATTTGAAAAAAAAAAGAAAAAAGAAATCAATTAATGCATCTACGAAAATAATTACTAGATGATGTCCAATTGATAATGTTAATATTAAGCATCATGCGGGGTTACAACTCATATACAGCTTATTTGTACTTGTGCGTTGTCTAGATTATCAGCAAAATATATAGTTTTATTAAAAAAATTAAAATTCGAAATTCAAGACTATTATTTAGTATTTAAAAAAATATTGTTTATCTATGTATATATATATATAAACTATAGTTCGTCATTTAATTTACTTAAATATATGTATGACTTTTATGTTTCAGTTATTCTCTTTGTCCCAGTTCTGATTGGCATAATAATGTGTATCATAATATCATGTTATGAAGAAGATGATAAGGATACTGTTGTTGTGACAAATAATAGCGAAGTTGTAAATGTTAATCAGCCTCAACCTACTACTAGTGTTTTTCATGTAGGACCATCAGTTGTGGTTTGCGATCCACCACCACCATATATCACTTGCACCGATGACGTTATTGTCATTGACTCATAAGGTATTTTATTTATATTTTTTACAACTCTTTTATTTTTCTTGTATGTTATTACGCAAATATTATGAATGTGTTCAATGAAATTTGTATTGATTTATTATAATACGATTTTATACGATACTAAAAATATCAATCATACCAAAAAATAACATTATATTGAATATAATTTTCTTTTTCAGATGTCATTATTGTGTCAATTTCTGTTCTATTGTCACATCAAGTTTAGATGAATATTTGAATGCAATATAGATACAGTATTATAATCTACGTTTAATTGGTTTTGGTGCAATTGATACTTTTTTTGGTTTACAAAGATCAAGAACACATGGCCGATCATCATTTAATGAGTGTAAACATGTTGAAGTTGATAGTACTAATAATGCAATTGAAATAAAGGTATTTCCATAAACATGTTTCGGATAATAAATGTTAGCTTTTTTGATTTGTTATTGTTTTTCAACCTAGTTTTTTTTTTTTTTATATATCTTACGTTTTAAATATTTTTAAAAAAAAAACGTATGCTTAATCGAAAAATAAATAAATTAATAAACAAATGGAATTAATTTAAAATTATTAGGATATTTATTTAAAAATAATTTTTTTTTATGTCATCATGATTTAATCCTATAAAAAAAAGAACAAGGTACTAATAGCTAACTTCATGTGACGCCGCTTTATTCGTGATTCTATTGGCTGACGCTGTCGACACATTCATTTTCATTAGCTCACACACACATACACGTTATACGTTCGACACATTCAATAAATCGATATATTTAAAATAGTGGCTAAATTAATTTAATATGCAATTTAATGGTAATGAATACTATTGAGTAAACTGTAAACAAAATAATAGACAAATACCTTGCCTCATTGTCACAGATGCAATAATGTCAAATATATTTTATTTATTTAGTGTGATTTAGAGTGAATTTAGAGTTAAATTATTTTATATAGTTGGCAAGAAGACTAGAGTCTTCTTGATAGTTGGGTAAGTTTTACATAATTACAGTTTGATGTCCATTGGACCAGCTTGGACCACAAAATCTTTAATCTACTCTAATCACATTTTATGTTTATTATCAATTGAGTTATCACTGATAACTTATCAGTTGAACAAATTATATAATAATTTAAAATATTAATAGCATGGAGTATACTGCAGTTATTTTGAACTAACCTTATTATTATTTATATTACTTATGTGATTATACCCACCAGCTGTTGATAATTAAAAAATTATCATTTCCATTCTATGATGACAATTTGATTCTTCAAATTTAACAAGTACTTTTGATAAATTATTAAAATATTCAAGTTTATCAGTATAGTATACCATACAGTGTTCTTTACGTTTACGTTTTACCTCTGGAAAAAAAAATTTAATCATTCAATTAAAATTTAATTTGTTACGACATTTTGTCAACAATTTTTTCTTTTATCACCCGGTAGAAATTTACCGGTAAAATCAACTTAATATCAAGATAACGTGTTTAACCTAAAAATTTTCCTCTATGCTTATACAATGTTATCTCGATATTAAGTCGGGCCCGACGTACCATACTAGGATATTGATCAGAAAAAAACATTTATTGGTTATTGTTAACGTACAACGCTAGCAAAATTTTTGAGGGCGGGGCCTAAATCCAGCTCCTATCCTTTAACACAGGAAAGATTCATGCTTGACAACCCCAAAAAAATAAAAAAAAATATTTTCAATTAGTTTTTTTTGTATGAAATCAATCATTATTTATATATATTTTAATCAGTATAATTATTTTATAGCATAAAAAATCATTTTTCCATAAAAAAAAGTTTTATAATCGTATTTAAAAAAAAAACACTGAACTGTGTTCATTATGTTGTCAGACTGATGGTGATAAACAGTGAAAAACCTAATGGAATTCCATTTTTTTGTGGATAGTTTTTATAATTACAGAAAATCTAATACGGGTTGCCATAATAATATTGGTATCAAAAAAAACTTGATATTTTTTTTCATAATTCAGTAGTTTTTGGGAAATCTGTAACTCCATTTGACCACATTTGTTTATGTTCGAAATTATTTTGTTACATTTGCTCCCATAAGAGCCACGTATAACCTCTCTAAAACAGGCCGACTTTAATAATTAATATAAAAAAAACGAATACCAGAACCTATAATTCTAAGGGCACATTAAGATGCATTAATATTTCATTTATCTAATCTCAAAATTTCATAACATCCTCATTCCATCAAGTTTACTAGCGTTGTACGTTAAGAAAAACTTTTTATTATACCTACGATTGTTAATTTTTTACTTTTGAGTTGAGTCTTACGATTGAATAATAAAACAATAAAAAAAATTCAGATAAATAGTGAAAGAAGTTTTTACTTTTAGTTTTTCTTATCCAGGGAAAAATTGTTTGATCTGAGCCAGACCTAATTTGATCTGAACCCAGATCAAATCTTATCTGACTAGATCAAACTAGGTCTACGCCCAAATCACATCTTATCTGACCAGATCAAACTTGATCTGACTAGGTCTAGTTTAATAAAACTTGATACACTTAGATCAATATTTTTTTTTATTTTTCAGATAAAAACAGACACTATTGCCATTAGTCAATTAATTAAATCAATAAAACTTATTGACAAAACAAAATTCATTGAAATGTTATTAGCTCCTTTTGTTGGAAAACAAGTTATTATGGTTTGTCCTCATCGTTGTGGCAAGACATCTTTTTTACATACAATAGCTGAAGTATGCAAAGGAGGCGTACAACAAAAAAATTTATTTAAAGATTACTCTATTGGTCAAGGGGACTACGACTGGCAATATTATCCAGTCATATTTTTAACTTTATCAGAATTATCAATTGAATCGGTTAAAAAAATTTAAAGACTCTTTTCGTGCAATTCTAAATAATATTGCCATGAACCATCATTTACAATTAAGTGGAGTAAACGTCATACAGGAGTTTCAATTTTTAATAGAAGATTTAAGCAAAAAAACAAACAGAAATGTTGTTGTATTGATTGATGAATATGATACGCCTATTTGGAGATCAAAGCTTGAAAACATAAATTCAAAAGAAGAAATAAAAGAGTTAGTTGGATATATTCTTGAAGCATGTAATTTGCAAGAAAAGTTCTATCATCATTTAAAAAACAATTCAATAAACAATAAACCAAAATAAAAACTACAAGCAATGGTCTCGCGCTCAACTCAAATCGTATGAGAGACGGATATTTATATTCATGGACGAACTGACTACTCTCATACGAATTGTCCTCCATGAACGGATCTCACTCCGTCGCTCAAGTTGATCCGTTCACGGACCTCGATTCGTGTGAGTGAGCCGACTCACATCATTCGAGAGAATAGCATATATTTAATACTACTATATTGCGCATCGCCTATGCTTTCCCATAAGTGGGCTGTTCGGATTCATTACGGTGCAGACAATCTCTCTGTCGCAGTCATACTCCTCGACAAAAATTGTTTGCGCATGTCCGAATATTCTGTTCGGTTCACACGTATACACAATGAATTTGTGTGCTTTGCCGAATGTTTCCGAGCCCCGACTCGAATAATAATTCATGCGCAAAAGATTTTTGTCGAGCAGTATGACTGCGACAGAGAGATTGTCTGCACCGTAATGAATCCGAACGAAATCATACCCTATGCGCAATATAGTAGTATTAAATATATGGAGAATAGCCCTCCTGGGCCAACAGAAAGACAACTAGATAAATCGAAAACTCGCTATGAGAAAAACCCATTCAAATATTTGAATTTATAATGTAGCAGTGCTGACACTACGAACATATAAAATAAACCATGATCGAACGCTGCTTGAAAAATTGATGAAAGAGCGCTCCTGTTTTTTCGTCAATTTAATGTTGGCGCATCGTGATCGCGCATTTGCGCAGAAGCTGTTAAAGCCCGTGAGTTTTCAAGTGTTTGCAAGCGTGTTTAATGCACACATATATACTAGATGCGTTCTTTCGTCAACTTTTTGTTGGCGCATCATGACCACGCATTTGCGCAGAAGTCATGGAATCAAGTAAAATTTTTAAAATATATATGTGTGCGTTACACACATCAGCACCCGTATTCAGAGGATGTTCTCATTAGGGCTTTTTTTTCCGATGGCGGCGCTTGTGAACTTTTTATATAGATTTTACATAGAAAAGCTTCACAAGCGCCACCATCGGAAAAAAAACGCCCTAATGAGAACATCCTCTGAATACGGGTGCAGGTGCTTTCTTTTGTGTATTTATTTTTTTACTTCAATGCGCATGATCATGCACATGCGCCTGTCATGCAAACTTGTTGAGAGAACAGTAGCGTCGAACAAATAATTTTTCAAAAATAAGAATTAAAACATGGCTGATCCAGCCCCTCATGTCTTACGCTGTTGCAAACTGACTTTTTGCTGACTGCGCATTTCATTGCGCATGCGCGAAAATAAACAGGAGAAAAAATAAACACCCAAAAGAAAGCACCTACTTACAAAACTAGAAACGCACGTGCTTCTTTAGCTTTTGCGCAAATGCACGGTCATGATGCGTGATTAAAAAATTGATAGGTGCTTTCTTTTGTGTATTTAATTTTATTCACTTTAATGCGCATGATCATGCACATGCGCACGTCATGCAAACTTGAAAAGAGAACAATGGCGTCGAACAAATAATTAAAAAAAAATAAGAATTGAAACATGGCTGATCCAGCCCTTCATGTCCTACGCTGTTGCAAACTGAATTTTTGCTGACTGCGCATTCAACTGCGTTTGTGCGAAAATAAACAGGGGAAAAAAAATTAAATACACATAAGAAAGCACATTAACATATCTCTAGCGACACTCCGTGCATTGCAGTGCATTGGCTAAGCATAGGAGTTCACCTTCCAGTTTTATTATATTTCAGTGTATATTACGTGGGTTTTATCCGTTTTATCCATGGATAATTGTAAACAACTCAAAAACTTACAATATATGCCCGTCCCACTCTAATACAAAAGCTTCACAAGCGCTGCCAGTAGAAGAAAAAAGTCCTAAATTTACGGAAGCATTGTTTTTAATTGAATCCCTTTAAAATTCCTGATTCCATTATGAAAATCTAATTTAAAAAATACAAAAGAAAAAGAGAATATGAAATTGAAGATATAAAATAAGTAAGTAAAACATAAAAAAAATAGAACATACTGTTATTTTTGTTGACACGAATGAAACATGTTTTAACTCCTTGTGGTATATAAAATTTATCATTTCCAAGTGGTACAAGGGCTGAGGTCCCATCAGGTTTGTTGTATGTCATCCCAATCGTATCAGGAACAAAAGACTTCAAAGAAATCATGCTTACAGTGCTATTTTTGTCCAAAGGCACTTGAAGTGCTTCACCATCATGATGCACTGTGATTTCAGCAAGCTGCGTTTGTAATAATAAATAAATAGTAACGTTTCAATATTTATATTTATGTATATTCAATAAAGCAAATTCCGAAAAAAAATTATAAAAAAAAAGGCTATGCGTTTGTTTTAATGAAAATAACTGTAATACTTACTGAATGTGTTAATGAATCCATTGTTTATTCTTTTTACCACAATTCAAATGCACATTGTTTATCAAAAATAGATATATTTAATTTAAAAAACAACTAATTTTACAGCAATGTATGAGACGTGGGTTTGTTATCATTTATATTTCATAAGTATTGTATGTAACAGCTGACGGAACTGTTGCCTCAAAATATTATAATTATTTTTCTGCTCGGTTCATTCCTGCTTGTTCCTATGCGAGCAAGCAAGCAAAGCAAGCAAGTAAGCAGGAAGCCGTGAATGTCCCTTCCCGGCCGATAAACTCAATTTATAATAGTATAAGGGCGTATGTATGATGAAAAATATATGATATACGCCTTTATTATACGCGAGAATATTAGTTCTATTAGTTCCTGCTTGCTTTCTCTGCTTGCTAGCGCGACGAGCAGGCAAGTAAGGCAAGCAAGCGTGAATGTCCCCACCCGGCTTCCGTATAAATTACCTAAATCTCCACAGAGTTGGAGTGCCGCTTTTGACTGTTGGCTTTCACAGCTTTTAGGCCTTTACTGCCGTTGCGCCTATAGTGAAAATTGCATTCTTACACTTCCATCGTGGATTAGCCTGAGTTAAGTTGGATAAATACGATTTTGCCAAAAACAGTTTAATTAGTCTAAAAAGAAATATTAATTAACACTTATAATGTCAATACAAGACGTTATTTATGTTACTGGTATAGAATCTTGTGAATTAAGATATGAATGGACAATTGAAAACTTCATTGAGTGTAACGGACCGATTGAATCACCAGTTTTTTCATCTCATTACTCTGATTTCAATGATGAATGGATTTTGAAAATATGTCCAAATCATAGATCCGTTTATGACAAATTATCTATTTCGATAGATCTACAACTTCAATCATTTAATAATACTTCACAATTGAAGGCGAAATGTAAAATATCAAATAATAATAAAAATGAAGTATCTAAATTACATACTTTTAGTAAATTTCAAGAAAAAATTAGATGGGATAATTATACTTTGCCAGGTGCAATTTATACGCATTTACAAGATGGTAAACTTACACTTTATTGTACAATAACAATGTCTAAAAAAATATATAATTCCGCTGTAGTTCCTACATTGAATGCAGCACCACAACTACGCGAAGACTTGAAAAAACTTTTGTTAAGTGAAAAATCAGCTGATGTTACCATTAAAGTAGGTCAAAAATCATTTCGAGCAATCAAAGGCATTCTTGGAGCACGCAGTCCTGTTTTTTCTGCAATGTTTGATCATGAAGAGTTCAAAGAAAATAAAAAAAATGAAGTTGTCATTGATGATGTTGATGAAGATGTTTTTGAAGAATTTTTACATTTTATTTATACTGATGAAACACCAAATGTTGACAAAATGCCAATGGAACTACTTGCTGTTGCCGAAAAATATCAGGTTGATTGCCTTAAAAATATTTGTGAAGATGTAATTGGCAAAACGATAAACTCAGATAATGTTGCAAGTACACTTGTTTGTTCTGATGCATATAATCTTAAAAAACTAAATAAAAAAAGTTTAACATTTATGAAAAAAAATCTACGAAATGTTTTGTCAAATGAGACATTTAGAGTTTACAAAAAAAAAAATCCTGAAGTTTTTATGAGTGTTTTAGAGGAGTTGCTATTGTCAGCTACATCCTTTAAGTTATAAAATAAATATATTCATTGGTGTTTTGTTTAAAAAACAAAATTTGATTTTATATATCGTATTAACATTTTAGAATAACTTGATTAAATTTTTTCTAAACCACTATTCTAATAAATAAAAATATTGAAAAAATCTAATTTCATCGCAATATACACGTATTTTTCTAAAAACCTTTTTATCCTTTTTTTAATTATTGAGTTTATTTTTTTTAAATAAATATTATTTCTTAATTCATTATTATTTTATTATAAAATTCTATTATCATGTAATCATGATAATATTTAAATTCTATTATTATAAGTAGTAAATACAAAGTTAGAAAAAAAAAACTTGTCATTATCTTCTGAAATATATATCAAGATCTTTAGGTGTCTCATGCATTCTTGAATTAATTCTTAATTTTAATTTTGTGGTGCAATGCTTGTTCTATCGATATATAAATACCATGTTTCATTGAGCCAACACAATTAAATGATAATATTTCGAATAATTATTTTTTAATCCAAAATGTTTCTAATTATAATGTTCTAAATTATTATCATCTATAATTAATAATTATCAACGTATATGTAGAATCAGTCGAATGTTTAAATTTTTCGATTAATCGATTAATATATTAAAAGGCTTATCGATGATGAACCATGTGCTTGAATGCACTCAAGCCAGCACAATTAGATAATAAATTTCGAACAATTGTCCTGTTATTTATGATAATTTCAATAATTCTAGAAAAATGTTTTGTACTTAATCGAAAATTAAAGCCAAAAAAAATTAAATAAAGTTTTTATATGAAAAATATCAACAGTTCTTTCTCTATCAACAGTTCTTTAATTACAAAATGCTGGATTCGTTTATATTGAGAAATATTATTGTATAACAAAAATGTTTATAATTATAATGTTCTAAATTATCATCATGATAAATTAATATCTAATCATTTTGACGTATATATATATAATATATCGATCAACTATTAGATTTTTCGATAAATCGGATAATTTATTGAAAAGTTTATCGAATGTGCATCAGCTATGCCCATTGGCCACATATATGTAATACTGTGTAATACTACAGTAGTATTACATATATGATTGGCCATTGCCCATGAGGTTTTGACGTTTTCATTGCCCATCGAGATCCAATCTGAGTTAACTAAATAATGTGCTCCGATCTCCTCCGATCAGTCAATGCCTATCAGTCTGAGTTAACCTGTACATGTAAATACTAAAATACGATTGAGTCTCAAAGAAATTTATCAGTTTAAAAACCAATTATAAATAATATACATAATCATGTCAGTAGTTCTTAAAACAGCTACCCAGGATTCTATCAAAATTTTAAGGTCAAACCGAGACTATGTTACTGGTATGGAAACTTGTGAATTTACATATGAATGGACAATTGATGACATCGAATATGACCAGGAAAAAATACAATCACCAAAATTTTCATCTCATTATTCTGACTTTAACGATGAATGGGTTTTAGAAATCGATCCGACTTGTAAATTGAAAAGTGGAAAGACATGTGTTTCAATACAGTTACAACCTACATCATTCAATGGATTCAATGATAGTTCACAATTACTAACAAAATATAAAATAATACAAATTGTTGAAGGAATAATAAATAAAGAAGTTGATTGTAGTAGTGATCTTTCAAAAAAAGTATGGTGGGATATTGGTCATTTCGGACCAACCTTGAAAGATGCATTGAATGATGAATATTTCCGAAATTATGGGTACAAAATTGGTTGTACAATTACGATTTCTAAAAAACTAACAAATAATTCTGATGTCACTTCAAAATTTACTGTAACACAACCATTGAGTGCAGACTTGAGAAAACTTTTGTTATATAAAAAATCAGCTGATGTTACCATTAAAGTGGGTGAAAAATCATTTCGTGCAATCAAAGGCATTCTTGCTGTACGAAGTCCTGTTTTTTTTGCAATGTTTGATCATGAAGAATTCAAAGAAAATGAAAAAAATGAAGTTGCCATTGAAGATATTGATGAAGGTGTTTTTGAAGAATTTTTACATTTTATTTATACTGATGAATCACCAAATGTTGACAAGATACCAATGGAACTACTTGCCGTTGCCGACAAATATCAGGTTGATCGTCTTAAAAATATTTGTGAAGATGTAATTGGAAAAACGATAAACTTCGATAATGTTGCAAGTATACTTATTTGTTCTGATAGATATAATCTTAAAAAACTAAATAAAAAATGTTTAGAATTTATGAAAAAAAATTTACAAGCTGTTATGTCAAATAAAACATTTCAAGTTTACAAAAAAAAATATCCAGAAGTGTTTGTAGGTATTCTTGAAGAGTTGCTATTGTCAGCAAAATCATTTGAGTAAGTCATTAAATAAACATATTCATTTGGTGTTTTGTTTGTAAAAAAAAAAATTTGATTTTATATATCGTATTAACATTTTAGAATAACTCACTTAAATTTTTTTCTAAACCACTATTCTAATAAATAAAAATATTTAAAAAATTTATTTTCATCGCAATACACTTATTTTTTTTTTTTTGAAAAATAAATATTATTTTTAAATTCATTATTATTTTGTTATAGAATTCTATTATCATGTTTTTATGATAATATTTAAATTCTATAATAACTATTATAAATACAAATTGAAAAAAAAAAAAAAAAATCTCAAGGTGTCACATGCATTCTGGAATTCCATCTCAAATTTGTTTTAATTTTTAGTGCAATGCTTCTTGCATCGATATTTAAATACACCTAGTAGCCCATGGACATAAAACAAGCAAAAATAGGAAATAATATTACTTTTTAAGGTGTGTTAAAAAAATTAGCATCAATTATTTGAAATATTTGATAAGAACTAAGTCTAGAAGATGAGCTAATAAAAAAACCAGTGTTAATAACTTTAACGAAATAAACAATTCAACTCACACTTTTTATAACAGAAGTTTTATCTTCAGATCATGGGTACTGTATTTAAATTGTATATAATAATTATTATATATAACAACTACCAAGAAGTATAACTTCGTAGTGTTATACCTATATACCACGAAATTATAACGCTCGTCTGCTGAAATTATTGTATCCAATATCCATGCAAGATAGATGTTTAAGAAAAATGGCTTGGTTTTCTGGGTCTTTAGCTGCTTTCCAGTTTAAACACAACTCCAGTGAAATCTTTTAAATCTTTTAAAAATTGAATACTAAAAAATAAATAAAATAATAAACAATTATTAGTTGATGAATTATTTAAATAATGATGTGTTTATGTTAACTTGATAATTGGTACTCACGTTGATTTACTAAGTAGTCCAATTGAAACTTTTGATACATTTTTTTCTCCCTAAGCCATGAGTAATGCAATCATTGGTTGAAAAACAGAATCAATGCATCCACCTTTGTTAATTTCGTCAAGAAGACTATTTGCAGCTTGTCGTCCAATATCTTCTGTAGTACAAGAAAATGTATTTATCTCCATTGATGGACAATATGCTTTTCCAGTAAAAAACTGCTCTAGTTTTATTTTCCTTATTTTTTGATAGTCTTTTTATTCCTGTTGTTTATGCAGTAATACTAATTCCAAATCCTTTAAAAATATTAAAAATAATTAGTAAATGATAAGAAAAAAACAAGACAAAGCTTGCCTGCAATTTACCTGGTGATTCTCCACCAAGATTTCCTTGACAATGATCAGTATGAGTATAAACATCAGGAATAAAATTAAGTAAAACACCTTTTGCTGCTTCAACCATACGATTAGCAATTGCTGGTCGCTTCTTATTCTTTGAATCAATCCACATTCATCAAATCATCAAATTGTATTGTTCTAAGACCACTATTAACTGGACATTTAAAATGTACTTTACCACCACCATTTGGTGCAGCGCCACGTTTGTTAATAGTCAAGTCAACATCACAATGACCAAATATAAATTTTTTCAATATTATTGGTGAACAGAACTTTTAATTTTGTAAACTTGATGGATCAGTTGGGTCATTTGTAACACCACGTAATTTTATATCCATTGGAAGTTTACAAAATGGTGCTAATATCATAACAGCTTCTAAAAAATATCCAATACCTCGTTGTAAACTACAATCATGTTCTAATTCACCTCCAATAAGTAAACCAGGTATATAAGTCAACACTGATCCAGTGTCATTCAGCTCAAATTGACTACCATTTGTCAGTTTGTCTAGTAGTCTAATTAAGCTAACTTGATAGTCTATTTTGTAAAGGAATAAATGAAAAATTTAATTAACATAATATATAACAGATATTAAAATAATTTTTATTAATAATAGATAATTTACCTTTTGCACCTGGTTCATCAGGGTTTAATTGAATGTTCTTAATTGTCACTGGTTTTCCAAACAATGTTGAAAGAAGTAGACGATACTTTATAAAATTAGAACCACTATATATTATCATTGCAACAACAATTGATTTCTTCTGATTGAATTGATTGTAAAATCTAAATACCAGGAGACATCAATAAGTTAATAAATAATAACAAAAACAAAAAACATGTGACAGCAATACAGCATGCGACCATTGACCAACGTGGGTTAGTAAAAATCATTACATGCCATCTAACGGACAATTTATGTATATCTAGGCATAAATGGCTGAACGTGCGTAAATTTGAATGGAAGTATGGAACATGTTCTATTGAGCCTGATTGAGTCAACACAATTGAATAATAATATTTCAAACAATTGCCCTGTTATTTTTAATTCGATCAAATTATATAAAATAATTAAATCTTTTTAGTTGAGTCCTTTCTTATGTTCATTTATTTATATGATATATTTTATACAATCTTTATACTCTTACATTATTTTTATTTAGTAATATCAATGAATATAATGACGTTTTTGATAAACGTAGTAACTACACTATCTTTTCTTTATCTAAATATTAATTTATTAATATATATTGTATTAATAAATACATTTATACTTTGTATGATTCGTATTTCCATTAACGAATATAATAATACTTCTTTATTAAATATGAATACATAGAACTTCATAAAAATCTGTAATATGACTTTGATCTAGAAACGACCCAACTTAAATAACATAATTGCCAAAAATAAAAAAACGAATAAAATGCCTGAAATGCAGTCAAGTGTACTTTTTATAATAGGAGAATTTTCTTAACTCTAAAAAAAAATGTTTTCTTTCAATTTTGCATACAAAATGCTTCGTTTATATTTAAAAATATTATTTTATATTTAAAAATTTTTATAATTGTAATTTTCTCAATTATTATTATAATAAATTGCTAAATAATAATTATATCCATTATATCAACTCAAGTTTCAACACATATGTAATATAACAATCGATTGAATTAATTTTTCGATGAATCGATTAATTTACTAAAAGGTTTATCGATATTACTATGCTCGAATGTGCTGCCGCCTGCCAGCAGCTACAGGCGGTTTTACTGTTTACATACGTAATACGTTTGTGTGGTAGACTGGTGGTAGTGGTTTGACCGTTTGACGTTTTCATTGTCTGTCAGTTCGACGTTCGTTGCCTATCAGTAAATAAGCAAATACAATTGTGCTAAAAAAAAAATTAATTAGTTAAAAAACCAATTATAAATAATATACATAATCATGTCAGTAATTGCTCAAACAGCTGACCAAGATCCCGTTAAACTTATTAAGTCAAACCAAGATTATGTTGATGGCGAAGAAACTTGTGAGTTTACATATGAATGGACAATTAATAACGTTGAATGTGACGAGAAAGAAATTAAATCACCAAAATTTTCATCTCACTATTCTGACTTTGACGATGAATGGATTTTGGAATTAGATCCAACTTATAGATTTGCACGTGGTATGAGATGTTTTTCAATAGAGTTACAACCTACATCATTGAATGAATCCAATGATACCTCAAAGGTAACAACAAAATATCAAATGACGTTAATTGTTGATAAAGAAAAAATGGAACAAAAAAATTTTTGGGATCTTTCAAAAAAAGTATATTGGCGTATTGATTACTTAGGACTAACTTCGGAAGATGTGATGGATAATGATTATTTCCGAAATCATGAATTTAAAATTTGTTGTATAATTAAAATGTCAAAAAAAATAACAAATAAAACTGTTGTGATTCCAAAAAATATTGCAACACAAAAACTGAGTGTCGACTGGAAAAAACTTTTGTTAAGTGAAAAATCAGCTGATGTTACCATTAAAGTGGGTCAAAAATCATTCCGTGTTATCAAAGGAATTCTTGGAGCACGTAGTCCTGTTTTTGCTGCAATGTTTGATCATGAAGAATTCAAAGAAAATAAAACAAATGAAGTTGTCATTGAAGATATTGATGAAGGTGTTTTTGAAGAATTTTTACAATATATTTATACTGGTGAATCACCAAATATTGACAAAATGCCAATGGAACTACTTGCTGTTGCTGAAAAATATCAGGTTGATTGTCTTAAAAATATTTGTGAAGCAATATTATGCGAAACAATAAATTTTGATAATATTGCAAGTATACTTGTTTGTTGTGATAAATATAATCTTCAAAAACCAAATAAAAAATGTTTTGAATTTATGAAAAAAAATAAACATGCTGTTTTGTTAAATAAGGAATTTCAAGTTTGTCAAAAAAAACATCCTGATGTTTTTGTAGGTATTCTTAGTCAGTTGCTATTGTCATCATAAAATAAAAAATATTCATTGATGTTTTGTTTGAAAAAAAAAATTTTTGATTTTATATTCTGTATTAACATTTTTAAATAACTTATTAAAATTTTTTCTAAAACCTCTATTGTAATAAAAACAAAAAAATATAATGAAAAAATAACTTGTTATTAGTAGGCTTATTTTTTTAAAACCTTATCATCTTTTTTTTTAGCTCCTAAGTTTTTTTAGAAAATAAATATTTTTTAATTTGATAATTTGGTTATAAAATTCATTTGGTCATGTATCCATGATAATATTTAAAATTGATGATAATTATTATACATCTATATACAACTTGAGAAACATGAAAAATAACATCAATTTTTAAAGTGTTAAAAAAATTAGCATCAATTATTTGAAATTTATAGTGTTTAATGTATATTTTTCCAACTATCCGATGCATTTTTCAATTGACCTGCAGTTTCCTGCACAACATTTAATTCACTTTAACTTCAATTTTTAATAGTATCTCATCATCAGTGACTTATTGCTTTCATCTGGATTAAAAAAAATCATTTCATTACAAAAGTTATTTGTTTATTATTTTAAAAATATTAATTATATTGATATACTGTTGTACTTGTTGAAATGTTTTTTAGTGTTTGCTGATTTTAAATCAACGTATGGTGCATGCATGTATATAGCTAAACTAGCTCTGCTCCAACTTGCACCTTCTTTTAATGTGTATATTTTATTCCATAATTAATTGTGTCAGTTTAAAAAATATTGAATTTAAATATTTTATCAACTGACCATCGTCTAATTCAGTTGCTATACATGGTATAATTGTTCCTGGTAATAGCTGATGTGATACTTGATTACAATTCGTTTGACAAATTCGATAATATTGTAATTTAAAAATTTAATAATAACTAAGATGTGATAATAAAAATATTTTATACACCAGTGTTCATAATGTATATCAAGTAAGCAAGGAAAATAATTATTTAACTTACTCTTTTTATGTCAACAGTTTAATCATCAAATGTCAGAGCTTCTCTTGAATTAACTACAGCTTTTTCTTTTCTATTTTATTTGTTAGCACTGAATTTCACATCATCTAATATATTGTTGATCTAAGCTGTTGTGAATTATTTATTTTAAAACGCAGAGCATTTTATTATGACTCATCAATGCCAATATAATTTAAATATAAAATGACAAGATGTTAATTTTTATTATCAAAACAAAAGTTATTATGTAAAATTAAAAACTTATTTAAAAAAAAAAAGTTTACCATCATTTTCGGTTATAATCCAATTTGTTTATAATAATAATTATTATTGAAATTAAATTAATGCATTTTGTCGTGATGTAGATGTAGATGGTACACGTGGACCAGTACAATACACAAGCATACCATTTGTTCCGTTGAGACGTTCTGTAACAACCACGTCATTTTGATATATTTCTTCTTCAACCATAATAATAGGTGCTAATAATACATATGAAAAAATTAGTAAATTATCAATAATAATTTCATTATGAATATTGTAATTATAAAAAAAAAAAAACAACAAGTATATACTCACAGAATATGTACATTAAGAATACAATGAATGCAAAGTAAAACTTGATACCCATGCTTACTCACTCGATTTTAAAAACCAAAGTTTAACGTAAATGGAACATGTTTTATTGAGCCAATACAATTAGATAAAAATGATATTGTAAACAATTGCTTTATTAATTGTAATAATTTTATTAACTCTAAAAGAAATGTTTTCTTTCAATTTTACGATACGATCAAAATTTAAAACTAAAAAAAACTATAGAAATTAAATATAATTTATATGAAAAATATTAACAGTTTTTTAATTACAAAATGCTGGGTTTGTTTATATTGAGAAATATTATTTTATAATCAAAAATGTTTATAATTATAATCTTTTAAATTGATTTTATAAAAATAACTTAAAAATTAATAATTATCAACATATATGTAACAATCGATTGTATGAACTTTTCGACTATCGAGTAATTTATTGAAAGGTTTATCGATGATGAACCATGTGCTCGAATGTGCTCCTATATCCTCAGCCACGAGGTTTCCATGTTAAATGTTAAATGTTTTCATTGCCCATTAGTCTGAGTTAACCTGTATAGGCTGTACAGATAAATACGCAAATGCGATTGTGCTAAAAAAAAATTAATTAGTTTTAAAACCAATTATAAATAATATACATAATCATGTCAGTAGTTGCTCAAAGAAAAAAGTTTACCCAAGATCCCGTTAAACTTTTGAAGTCGAATCGAGATTATGTTACTGGTATGGAAACTTGTGAATTTACGTATGAATGGACAATTAATGGAGTCGAATATGACCCGAAAGAAATTAAATCACCAAAATTTTCGTCTCATTATTCGGACTTTAACGACGAATGGGTTTTGAAAATAGATCCAAATAATTCTAAATTAATACGTCGAATGACATGTGTTCCAATGCAATTACAACCTACATCATTCAGTGGATTCAATGATACTTCACAATTACAAACAAAATATGGTGTAAAGTTCTTTGTTAATGAAAAAGAATGGGACCGAACGCAAACTAAAGATGATTATACAGCAATTTTTACTGATAAACTTTCAAAAAAAGTATATTTGCGTATTGATTTCTTCGGATCACTAACTTTGAAAGGTTTATTGAATGATAAACTTTTGCAAAAGCTTCAATTTAAAATTTGTTGTATAATAAAAATGTCTAAGAAACTAACAAATAATTCTGATGTCACTTCAAAATTTACTGCAACACAACAATTGAGTGCAGACTTGGAAAAACTTTTGTTAAATGATAAATCAACTGATTTTACCATTAAAGTGGGTCAAAAATCATTTCGTGCAATCAAAGGCATTCTTGAAGCACGCAGTCCTGTTTTTGCTGCAATGTTTAATCATGAAGAATTCAAAGAAAATAAAACAAATGAAGTTGTCATTGAAGATATTGATGAAGGTATTTTTGAAGAATTTTTACATTTTATTTATACTGATGAATCACCAAATGTTGACAAAATGCCAATGGAACTACTTGATGTTGCTGAAAAATATCAGGTTAATTGTCTTAAAAATATTTGTGAAGCAATATTATGCGAAACAATAAATTTTAATAATATTGCAAGTATACTTGTTTGTTCTGATAAATATAATCTTAAAATATTAAATGAAAAATGTTTAAAATTCATGAAAAAAAATTTACCAGCTATTTTGTCAAATGAGACATTCAAAATTTATAAAAATAAATATCCTGAAGCTTTTGTAGATGTTCTTGAAGAGTTGTTAGCAGCAACTTCTCAAAAACCGGTATCTTTTTGTAAAATTTTTTGACAATTGACATTTTAAAAAAAATATAATAATTTTAAACAATTCTATATGTTTATTAACATTTTGAAAGATCATACTCAATTTTTTTCTAAAATTCCTCTTATATAATAATAAAAAAAAAAAAAATATTGAATAATAAATTGGTATTAATATACTCACTTTTTTAAAAACCTCATCACCCTTTTTTTAGGTAATTCTGTTTTATTTGGATTTAAAGAGAAATATAAAAAGAAAATTTAAGAAGAAATATAAAAATAAAAACATTTTGTAGCATAAATTATTTGTTTGCTTTTTAAAAATATTAATTTTATTCATATACATACGCAGTTTTTTGTGGAGAATACTGTTGTACTTGTTGGAATGTTTTTTAGTGCTTTCTGATTTTAAATCAGCGTATAGTGTACATGCTGTTGAATATACCAATATAGCTATACTAGCACTGCTCCATCTTACACCTTCTTTAAATGTGTATATTTTATTTTATTTTGTTTTATTAACCAGTGTTAATAATGTAAATGAAATGAACAATAAAAGTTAATATTTAACTGACACTTTTTACATCAACAGTTTCATCACCTGATGCCAGAGGTTTTCTTGGAATAACCATAGCTTTTTTTTTCTATTTTAATTAATATTAATAAAATCACTTGTGGAAATATAAATATGTCAGTAGGTAAAATTAAATTTTTATGGTCAAATAGCCATATGGTTATTTGATGATGATTTAAGCTTGTCAGTTGGGCTGTCTAATATATTCACAAATATCTTGATAAGCGAATAAAAACATTGTATTCTTCATTTGTTTCACAGCCTCTTTTTGTTGCAATTCCAATGAGGGTGTTATTAGAAACCAGTACAGCATCATTGTCATTCTAAACGGATGATAAAAAACAAAAAAATTATAATGTATTTTTTCATTGAAAAATTAAAAATAAATAAATAAAATTGCTATTACCTTGCAAATGTCATATTTATGTTTGAGTGTACAAAAATATTTTTGACAATTTAATTCACCAACTACTTTGAGGCATTCATGTTCTGGCACAATTGATGTTTCAAGTGTTTCTGGTAATTTAGATTCTTTTCCAGTTAAACCCCAACCAGCGACGTATTTTTCCGACTCATCCAGGTCATTTGTTACTGGCAATTTGAGGATTTTATAATAATCATGGTCAATATGATGATTTAACTAAAACGATAAAAAGAACATGTAATTTTAATAATAGAGATGACAAAATTAATTTATTAAAATAATATATTCTTACCCACAACATGGCAATATTATCGTATGGATTTTTTTCAACGCATTTAACACTTGATACGTTATTTGGTTTATCAAATATTTCTCTATTGTTCCTGCGTACACCGAAAACTTGAAGATCAACAGTATCAAAGGCACCAGTTGATTGACATTTAACACAATGAGCTGGAACAATAACTAGCCTACTAGCAACAATAGAACCTTGACAAATATGTGTACGTTTATGACGTACTGATACCAAAAATTTTTTAGCCAAAATTTTTGGGGGCAGTGAGAACTTTGAAATAGGAGAGGAAGGTTCTCTTGCAAATACCAGATGATGTTTATAGGAATAAGGTGTACCTGCTCCTAATCCCAATTCTAATGAAAAAAACATTAGTTATTTATTTATAATAACCTGGATTATTAAAAAAAAAATAATTATCAGATGACTATATTTTTTATTCAAACTTACCAACAACAACAAAGATTATAAAAAATCCTATTGAAATTTTCATTTTAAATATGTTTATACTCAATAATGATATACTTTATAAATTAAAAAAAAATGACCAAGTATCTAGTTTATATAGTAAAATGTCTAGATATTTTGAATGAACGATATTTTTTTTGTAATGTTATTTATTGGGTAATTAATTTAAAAGTTTTCATCATATTTTATATTTATTTTTTATGAATTTATTTGACGTAAATAGTTTTGATAATGCAAATGATTTTTCTTGTTTGATCAGTTTGTTTTATTTTATTTTCATTGAATATGTTAATAAATTATGTTGAGTATTTTATTTTTTTGTGATAAGAATTTCGTATGATCTTGAATAAAAATGTTTTGATCGTAACAATTAAATATCCGGGTAAATAAACTCTTGAAAAATAAAATGCCAGGCATGAAATAATTTGTTTACAATGAACTTATTTATATAAGCTTCCAGAAATGTTTTAGAATTTGACTGAATCAGACAAATAAATCATTAACAAAAAATTTTAATCGTCAATATAAATTTTATTTTATCTAATAGATCAGAGTGAAACTTTTATATTTTAATTTATTTTGTAAGATAAATATAAAATTTAAGACGCAAGATAAAATTTGTATAAATCAATTTATAATAAATAACAAATAATTATGAATTTAAATATTTGTCTTTTATTTGTAAAATCGTATTTTATTTGTAAAATCAATGAAATTTAAGTTTTTATTTTTACAAAAATTAAAAAAGTAAATACATTTATTGTTGATACTTGATACAGTGTAACTCTCTCATTATATTTGCAAACATAACAACATTATATTTTGTTACTTTTACTTAATAAATAAAATATTTACAAGTAAAAATAATTAAAAACTAGTTAAAAAAATTAACAGTAGATTTGTTTTATTTTTTAATGCTGTTTTGTTATTTAGAAAATGTTAATTTAAATAATATATTAACACAACCATTAAATAGTAACTGAATGACCTCATTAAGAAATTATGTTAATATTATTTGATTTGTAAATTATAATTATCTAAAAAAAAAAAATGATATGTCTCAACGAAAAAATAAATGTTTAAAATTAACATTTAATCCATTTTTGTAAAACAATAATTATTTGTTTATTGCTTTACCAACAACATCATTAACTGATGAATATCCATTTGACACAATCAAATCATTTAGCTCATTTTTAATTTTATTAACAATTGGTGGTCCATGATAAATATAAGATGTATAAATTTGTACTAATGATGCACCAGCAGCAATTTTATCATATGCATCTTTGCCTGTAAATATACCACCAACACCAATTATTGGAATTTTACCTTGAGTTCTTTGATACATGTCACTTATTAAATGTGTTGACATATCAGTCAATGGTGCACCACTGAGTCCACCAGTTTCATTTTTTTGTACATCAATTAAATTATTACGTGTTACTGTTGTATTTGATAATATTAAACCATCAACTTTTGATTTTTTTTTCTGTATAACATCAGCAATATCTTGTTTTTCATCATTTGTTAAATCTGGTGCTAATTTAAGTAAAAGTGGTGGTTTTATTGTCATTGAATCTCTCACATTATTTAATGCACTCAGTAATTCTTCAAGATTTTTTTTATTTTGTAAATTTCTAAGACCAGCTGTATTTGGACTTGATATATTTATTACAAAATAATCAGCAATATCACTAAATTTTTTAATTCCATCAGCATAATCTTTTATTGGATCATCAGATGTTTTATTTTTACCCAAATTAACACCAACAATTCCTTGAAATTCTTTATTTTTTTTAAGATCTATTAAACGTTGATAAACAGCTTCATGTCCATCACTATTAAAACCATATCTATTTATAACTGCATTGTCTTGAACTAAACGAAATACTCGAGGTTTTGGATTACCTGGTTGTGGTTCTGGAGTAACAGATCCTAAAAAAATTAAATTTTATTAGTGAATTTTATTAATAAATTAAAAAATATACCTATATTTAATAAATAATTTATACCAATTTCAACAAATCCAAATCCCATTTTACTAAGGCCATCAACAGCTTCAGCTTGTTTATCAAAACCAGCTGCCATACCAAGTGGATTATTAAATTTTAATCCAAAAATATTTGTATTTAATGTCATGGAATCAGTAGTTTTTTGAGTTGGTGAAAAACCTAATTTTATTGACTTGCACTGATAAAGCTGCTTTATACCTGCAAACAATGACAATCCACTCGCTGTCACAGCTATCAAGGACTTGATCTTATCTGCACTTGTTAATTTTCTAGCCATATTTTATTTGCCTGAAATTTTATTTAATAAACATCATTCATCAAAATTATAATTAAATAAATTTATCTTGTCATTTTACCTTGACACACCGGTTAATCAAAATTGTTGTTTTTAGGTTACGTTGAACAACTTTTTATGTGAGTTTGTTTATAAATAATAAAATTAAAATATAAAAAATCACTTTATAAATAAACAATAAACAATATTAATTACGTGTTTAAACAATGTATTGATTTATTAATTTAACAATCCTTACATTAGCCGGAATTTTGTGTTTTTATTTTTCTTTTTGTTTATCAATGTTAAACACACAAAAACATGTTTGTGTAACCTAGCCTGAAAATTATAGAAATTAAATAATAATCCAAATGATATTTAACACTTATGATCAGTCTTTTTCATGTTACAATATGATCAATAATAATAATAAAAATAATATAACATTAAATTTTTATTTATAAACTTTTTTTAACACTAGATTTATTAATATTTTGATTTTCAATAATTAATGGTCTGGCGCTGTATAAACTTCCAATTGTTGATTGTCTTTTAATCATTTCAAGTGATTCAATTCCTTTTTTATAAAAATTAGCAATTGCTTCTTCATCTTCAATTGATCGATTTAAACGAAATTCATGTCTGATTTTTCTCAATGCATATTCTCTAAAAACAAACAAACAACATTATTTTTAATTATAACAAAAACAAAAAAAATTGATTTAATTTATAAAGAAAATTACCTGTAATTATAGGCATTCCAATTTTTAGCTTCTCTAATTAAATTACGATAAAGTTGTAGCATTTTAATTTGTCCACTTGCCATGATTATAAATTCAATTAACAATTTTTTCTTGTTTAAAATAAAATAAAATTGCTAATTAAATTGTGAGTAGGTATATTTATTTTGTTATTTTTTTTTTTTTGCAATCAGATGGTTCGCTCCTGTCTCCCTCTGGTTATTTATATCTGAAAACTGTCGCTCTCTTTTCTTTAGTCGGTTTCACCATTGTTCACTGTTGTTCACCATATCCATATGCAGTGATGGGTAAATGGTCGATTTTTGAGGTTTCATACACTTACAGTAAGATACTGTAAGATACTGTAAGAAACTGTAAGATACCTCTGACGCCATTTTGAACATTCTTATTGACTGTCGACTCGACAATTAGTTCCATGCTCGATATATATTGGTACATGTAATTTATTTGTTATATAAATATATATAATATCAAGGAAAACCAGTTTTTAAGGAATTATCAAAGAAGACTTGATATTTTATAATAGTTAATTTAGTTAATAGCTTTTAATCGGACATTTTCTATTTATATTAAATAAATAATATACATGTCATTTTATTTTTAAAAAATAAAATGTCCAAAAATATACATATAAATTTATTTTAAATAATACAAATAATCCAAGCAGCAGTAGCTAAGAAAAGAATGTATCTAAGGAATTAAGGTTGCCAAAAATTATGTTTCAAAGAAATAATGTTGCTTAAAATATATCTATAAATTCCACTTTTGCTATTATTTTGCTTACTGCTTTTCCTTGACCTTTTTAATGGTTTTTATAAATAAAATACATGTAAATTTATTTTTCAAATAATACAAATGTCATAAAAGCAGTAGCTAAGAAAAGGATGTAGCTGGAGGAATTAAGGTTGCCAAAAAATTATGTTTCAAGGAAATAATGTTGCTTTAAATATTTATATTTCCTTTCGGTAACCTTAATTCTTAGTTACATTTTTCCTTAGCTACTGCTTTTCCTTGGACCTTTTTGATTTTTTTCATAAATAAAATACATGTAAATTTATTTTTTAATGATACAAATGTCCGAGGAAAAGTAGTAGCTAAGAAAAAGATGTAGCTAAGAAATGAATGTTGCCAAATAATTATGTTTAAGGAATTAATGTTGCTTTTAATTTAAATAATTACTTTAAATAAATAAAAACTTAAATTTAATAGTTAAAAGAAAGATGGACCTAAGGAATTACAGTTGCCAAAGAAATTCTTTTTTAAATAACATTAATTCTTTTTAGCTACATCTTTCCTTAGCTACTGATTGTTTTTAATTTTTATTTATTTAATAAAATAATTACATATTTATCGGATAAAAAAAATTGTAGCACGAAGGTTCCACTTTTTATTTGTAGGAGGCGCTGGGAACGCAATGTAAGATACCTCGATGTATGAAACCGATGATGTAAGATACGGTATCTTACATGGTATCTTACACATGTAAGATACCAAGGTATCTTACCTACCCAACACTGTCCATATGTAGTTTTTTTTATTCATTCAAATTTCAAAGCATGAAGGTCGATTATAGAGGATAGACCTCCAGAGTCCAGTCCTCCATGTATAGAACAATTAACTTTTTTATTATTTAAAAAATAGTAAATAATTATTTAATTAGTTAATGTTTTTAAAGCAACCGAAAAAAAGATTCCTTGTTGACCGATACCATCCAAATGCCCTCCCTGGCCCTCCCGGCTCCCATCCTTGATCTGCCTTGGGCCCTTGGCCCTTGATCCTGCGAACCACTGCGAACATCCCGGGTTGGCAAGTTGGCAACTCTGGTCGGCCGTCGGGCTCGGGACAGCGGGAGTGACTGTCATAGTGTCAACTGTGTCATACCTGTCATAACTCATAACTGTAAACTGGTCATAACTCCAGGTCTCCACATAACATAGGTATATTTAAGTCATTGCAATTTTGCAAGTGGTGCATTGTTAATATTAGCATTATTAATCACGGCCATTTTGTCAAAAACTCTTTTCTCTCATCCGTAGGCTACAATTTACCTTTGACATTGTAAATTGTATAGTTCAACTGTTCAATCCAGTTTTAACCAAGGGCAACAAAGTTAACATTTGTGATCAAGAAGGTGAGATGACTCCACAAATACCAACACCAAGTTCAGCACAACCACAATTTGGCGCACCAACTGGTGGTCAACCCGGTCTACAACAAGCAACACAAGGACAAACAAGTGGACAACCAGCTGATCAAGAACATCGTAAATTAGTTCGACAACAACTTGTACTATTATTGCATGCACATAAATGTCAAATACGTGAACGTTCAGCAACAAATGGTGAATCATGGCGTTGTACATTACCACATTGTAAAACAATGAAAAATGTATTGACACATATGACAACATGTGAAGACGGTAAAGAATGCTCAATGCCACATTGTAGTTCATCTAGACAAATAATAACACATTGGAAACAATGTCTAAACACTGATTGTCCTGTATGTTTACCATTAAAAACAGCATTAACTCACCTTAATGCAAAAACAGCTGGTGGTTTGAGACAAGCACTCATGCCATCATTTGAAAAATTATACAGACTTGTACCAGAATCATTACCATTTCGTCAACCAGTTGATCCACAAGCACTTGGCATTCCAGATTATTTTGATATTGTTAAAAAACCCATGGATTTATCAACAATTAAAAAAAAACTCGATGCTGGAAAATACAGAGCTCCATCGGAATATTTTCATGATGTATGGTTGATGTTTGATAATGCATGGCTTTATAATAACAAGACATCACGTGTTTATAAACATTGTACAAAATTGTCAGAAGTATTTACCGAAATCATTGGACCGGTTATGGAGTCATATAGTTATCGTCATGGTAAGAAATATACATTTAATCCACGTGTATTGTGCAGCATAAAATATTTATTTGTAGAATAATAATTGTGTTGAAGTGAATTAAATTTATTTAAAAATTATATTTTATTTACAGAAAAAACAGAGCAGTCATGAAGAATTTGATACCAACTGGAACAAAAGATTGCTGATCAAACAAGAGCCAATCAATTACAGAGAATAATATAATTGAAAAATTGCACATGCGTTTTTTTAAATAAATTTTTCAAAAATATTATTTAAAAAAATTATGATTATTCAAAAATACAAACTAAATATATATTGTGGTTATTTTTTTATCAATTTTTTTATACGATATTTTAAGTAAAGTTATGAAAATGATTAATTTTTTTCAAATATAAATAAAAAAGTAATGTTTTGTTTAAATTAGAAGAATATATTTTATGTAATTTCAAATAACAAATAAAGTTTTTAAAACTAAAAAAAAAAAAATTATATTAAATGTTGAAATTTAATTTAAATTGAAAATTATAAATCATGCATTTTTAAACAGCAATAATAATTTTGATTATACAATTATGAAAAATGAAAATATTTGAATAATAAATTTTTTATTTTTAATATCAAAATAACAAATATTAATTTCAATGAATCTATTTCGGAGAATATCATTGAAAAATTGTACTCTTTTTAAATTTGTCTGAATTATTTTTTTTTCTAAATCACGATAGATTAAAATTCAACGAATAAAAATATCGGTCATTAAATATATCGGTGACTATCGCACATTCCTAGTCGACACTTCGACAGTGGTCGATTTCAACTTCAAACTAATTTTAGAAATAGAAAGAGAAAGAAATATAAATAAAAAAACGTCATTATTCGCTGTTTGAAAATTCACCTTGAAGATGATCCCCGCCCACGTTTTGTGTATTAGTGTGTGCTGTGTGTGTGTCAATTGTCATAAAAAATATACACAAGCGTCATTTGTTAAACTACTTGACTTGTCTCTCTTCAACAATTTGTTATTTATTTTTGTTATTATTTATATATTGTTTTTAAAAATGAACCAATGGATAAGTTTAATTTTATTAATGGGCTTATTTTTTACACTAAGTAAGTATTTAAATAAAAAATTATTTCATGTACTTAATAAAAATAATAACCTAATGAATTTTTAAATGTTGAATAATTTTTTTTAATTTTAGGCAACGCCCTCGAGTGTTATGTTTGTGATAATCAAGAAGATAATAAGCACAAGTGTCTACAAAGTATCAAAACATGTGAACAAGATGAAGATGTTTGTATGACTGAAGTTAAATGGGGAAGTATGTATTATTTATAATTAATTAAAGCTGCTTATTTTCCATTACAAAAAAATGTTCATTGTCAAATAATGACTCATAATTTTAATTAATTTTAAAAAGGTGCTCCATACTGGACTGTTGGTGCTAAAAAACAATATTATATATCAAAAAAATGTGCAACTGAATCACATTGTCGAAGAATACGTGAAAAAAATATGCCTGATTGTACATATCTTTGGTATGTCGATTGGAAATGTTCAGAATGTTGTCGAGGTGATCGTTGCAATTATTTTATATTCGTAAGTTAATTTTCTTGTTTAATTTATATTTTTTAATGTTTTAAGATAAATTATTTATTTGTCATTGTTTTATTTACAGTCATCAGCAAGTAAATTCAGCATATCAATGACAAGTTTATTAACAGTGACGTTATTTGTACATATTGTCAAATTATTTTGACTCAAATGGACCAGGGATTAAATTATTTCCCTTTGAATTTATCACTGATAACAGTGGTATTATTAAATAAAAAATATTCCAAGTCACATTTATCAACAATCAACATGACCAAACAGGTCAGCAAACTTAACAATTGCCTTGAAATATTTTAATTATTTTTTATTTCAATTTTACAAACAAATCCGTCCAAATTATTAGACATTAATTTTAATTACTATTATTAGCTTTTAATCAAATCCGTCCACGATTTTTATACAAAATAATATTAAAATATAATAATTTATTTTTCATTTTTAATGATTAATAAAAGTAGATTTATTTTATGTAATTATTATGTATTGATTCATTAAAATATTTAATGATTTAAATACTCAAAAAAATATATTTTATTTGTAATATTAACATCTTTTTTTTTCTTTACTAAAAACAACCTTTTTTTTTTTTTTTATCCTCACCTGTAATTTGACCCAATCATAATTTGCCAAGTAGCCAACTTTATAAAACTAAAGTTGAATTAACAATGAATCTACCCCCAAATAATTTAATTGAACAATAAATAATTATTAATAAAAATTAAATAAATATTTAAAAAAATAAACAAGTAAATATTTTTTACTCAGAATAAAATTATAATAATTTTAAAAAATCAAAAACAAAATACTATTATTATTCAACATATAAATAGATTAAAAATATAATAAAATTTTCTATTTTTTATATTTTAGTTTAATTAAAAACACAAGTAAATAAATTATTTTTATTTAAAAAAATATTAAAATTAATTGAAAATCCACTAAAATCATTAGATACAAATTTAAGTTATTTTTTCGTTCAGTTGGCAATAATAATGGTTGGCATATGTTGACAGCTATGGCTATTTATGGTCAATACCATGGAGTTTTATACACCTCCATGGTCAATACACAATTTGCAAAGCACGTGTTAAACATACAAATTATTTATCAAACAAAAATAACTGATGAAAGGATTAATTAATAATTTTACAAGTGCTAAATAAGGTCAGTATTAAATTATCATAATATTAATAATATCAATGTGTGAAATAAAAAAATAAAATTAATATCAAACGGCTATTAAATCTATCAAAATTATAATTTGAATTTTTTTAATCATGTAGTTTTTATTGTAACACACATATATGTATAATAAAATTATATTCATAAGTGTGTATGTGTTATAACGCGCGTGTTTTTTAATTCAAAGAATTTGTGTCTCTATGAGACTCCTGAAACAATTATAGGATCAATTCAATTGAATCAACTGACAAGTTGATCAACTGCTCAGTTACTCAACAATATTGAATCAATCCAACTCTTTTATATTTCATTTGGATTAAAAACTCGAGACGATAAACACACACTCTAAATTAATTGTTCCTATTTTTTTATTCGATTTTTTAAAATTAACTTGATGGTATTTAAAGAAAATAGAAAAAAAAAATATATAAAAATAAAAATGAATTCTAATTTTAATTTTATTTAAGCTTGAATGTTTGAGTTAGAAATAAAATTAATTTTGTTTTTTCAAATTCTGATGTAATACATTGAGTGATTGCAGAACATTGTAAGGAATAATAAAAGTGATAATGGTAAAGGTGTTGGAAACTTTTACGAGGAAGAAATGGATTGATTTATCAGTTGAATCAGGATTGACAAGATGTCTGTCAACTCTTGATTTAACAGCATTGGGAATTGGCTCAACACTTGGTGTTGGTGTCTATGTACTTGCTGGATCTGTTGCTAAAGTTGCTGCTGGACCAGCTGTTATAATATCATTTGCAATTGCAGCAATTGCTTCAATATTTGCCGGTAAGTTTTAATTAAAAAACATCAACAAACAAGACTCAATTTTTCATTTATTATTTTTCTTTTTTTCCTTTTCTAAATTCACAACAAATACATGACTGTGTTTTGTAAACAAATATAAATATTTAAATACGAAAGCAGAAAGAAAAAACAAATTCATTTTTTAAATTCTATCAATGTAAAATAATTGTTTTATTTTGAATTTGAATTTTATATTTGTCATTGAATGTATTGACACAGTAAAATGATTTTTATTATTTTAATAAAATAAATTAATATGACATAATAAAACAACAATCCTTCAGAGCTAATTACAATTACTGGTTTGTCTTACTAGTTAATAATAATTTATTTATTTTATGTTTAGGACTTTGTTATGCTGAATTTGGTGCCAGAGTTCCCAAAGCTGGTTCAGCATATGTCTACAGTTATGTTACAGTTGGTGAATTTATAGCATTTTTAATTGGCTGGACATTGATATTGGAGTATGTCATTGGAGCAGCAAGTGTTGTCAAGGGTCTCAGTGAATATGTTGATGCATTATTAAATCATGAAATGCAAAATTTTTTCAAATCTATTGTACAATTTGAGGGTGATCATTTCTCGAAATATCCAGATTTATTTGCTTTTACAATAACAATGATATTTTCACTTGCAATTGCTTTTGGTGCAAAAGAGTCATCAGTTGTTAATAATATATTTACCCTTATTAACCTTGGGGTCGTGTTATTTGTCATTGGTGCTGGATGTATTCATGGTAAGCAAATAAATAAATATATCATATTAAAGTCATATCAATTAATTTTAATTAGCATCATGATAATAATAATAATAATATATATTTTAATTTTATTTATTAATAGCAAATTTTAAAAATTGGCAATTACCATCATCATGTTATGGGACAAATGATAATTCTGATGATTGTAAAAATAGAGGTAAAGGTGGTTTTGCACCATTTGGTATTGCTGGTATAATATGTGGTGCTGCAAGATGTTTTTATGGATATATTGGATTTGATGTTGTTGCAACAGCTGGTGAAGAAGCTAGAAATCCTAAAAAATCAATTCCCATTGCTATTGTAACATCATTGACTATTGTTTTTTTGGCATATTTTGGTGTATCCAGTGTTTTAACACTTACTATTCCATATTATCAACAAAATGACAAAGCTCCATTACCATTTATGTTTGATAGTATTGGCTGGGGTTGGGCAAAAATGCTTGTATCACTTGGAGCAATATGTGCACTTTGTGCTAGGTAAATAAATCATTAATTCTTTGTATATTTGTAACAGCTGTATCATTGTAATATGAAAAAACAATTTGATAAAATTTAAATTAAATTGTTTTGACTGTTTGTCAAAGTATTTATATCAATAGAATCAATTTAATTTAATCAAATTAAGAAAGCTAACAAGTAGCTACTAAAATTATTTTTTCATCTTACAATTATACTGATATTCATTTTATAATATTGTTTAATTGGTGTAAAATAATTTAAGCTTACTTGGAGCATTATTTCCACTTCCACGTGTTATTCATGCAATGGCATCAGATGGTCTCATCTTTAAATTTATGGGTAAACTTCATCCAAGATTTCAAACTCCACTTATTGGAACTTTAACAGCAGGTTTTCTAACTGGTAATATCTTGTTTTAATTAATAATTTTAATAATACACTTGATTAATATATTTGATCTGTTTTTTTTATTAGGAATTTTATCAGCAATTTTTGAGCTTGATCAACTTGTTGATATGATGAGCCTTGGCACGCTATTGGCGTATTCAATTGTTGCAGCTTGTGTTCTAATTTTGAGATACGAAGAAAGTGAGGCTTTTGAAAAAAGAGTTGATAGAGATCCTAGAACAGCGATATTTATTGTCAAGCAACTTATTAATATTAACAGAATAACTATGTCTACTAAATTAACTGGTCAAATATCTGCCTGTCTCATTTCTATTTATGGTTTGTTATTCAAATTAATTAAAGCTAAATTGTCACGAGTTTTATATTTATTTAATTAATTTATATTATACTTTTTTTATTTTATGTTATAGTATTGCTGTGTATTCCAGCAACGTTTGTCATTGCAAGATACTCTGAAGATATTATTAATGGTTCTCCTTGGGCAATTACATCACTAACACTTTTATTACCATGTCTCATATTAACATTGATATTTATTTACTGTCAACCTGTGTCGGAAAAACAACTTGCATTTACGGTAATTTTATTAATCATAACATTTTTTAATATCTTTTATATATAACTTTTATTTTTTTAGGTTCCATTTGTTCCATTTCTTCCAGCAACAAGTATTTTTATTAATATGATTCTCATGATGATGTTGAAAAGTAAAATATGGATCAGTTTCAGTATATGGCTGGCAGTTGGTAAGAATTATAAACAACTTATTCAACAAATAATTTAATTGTATTTTAATTTTATTAACTTTTTTTTTAAACAGGTCTTTCGATATATTTTTCATATGGCGTTTGGCACAGTACAAGTCGTAAAAAAAATAATTCATTAAATGATAATAATTCATGTAACTATAAGTAATGTATTTTATATATAAATATATATATTTTTTTTTGTTCAAACTCATTATTAATTAATAAAAACAAATTTGATAATAAATTGATGGAAATATTTTTTATTTTTTTTACACTTTTTCGATTTAGATTGACAAAATAAGGGACTAAAAAAATATGGATATATTTGTTTTTTCAATTAGCAATTTAATTGGCAAATTTTTAAATCGATTTGACTTTTTATTGCTCAATTTTTTAATTGCCTAATTGCCTATTATTGCTCAATTTTATAATACACTTTATATAATCGAAAAAAATCAACTCAATGATGTTTTAATTTAAAATTAATTATAAAATTAAATGCTTATTATAAATTGCAAATATCTTTTCATTTAATGTCATACTTGAAAGTAAAATAATTTTTTTTTTAACCACCAAAAAGAGGCTTGGAATATTATATTTTTTGTTTCTTTCAAATTCTATTGATCGATACTTTTTTTTTTTTTAATTATTGTTATTGATTGATTTTTATTTTTCTAGGAAATTTATAAATTTTTTATCAAAAAAAAAAAAAACCCAGGTGACGAAGAGAGTATGATGAAATTCTCTAAAGTTATTTATACTTTTATCAAAAAGAGAAAAAAAAATTGAAAATGATAAAATATTCTAAAGTCACTAGTTTATTTATTTTCTATAAATATAAAATATAACTAATTAAAAAATTAGAATAAGCTAAAATATGACATATTTTTTCTCAATATAACTGTCTTTGATTTCAATAAAAAATAGATTTTATGAATTAATTAAATAAAAACTAGTTTTAAATTAGATATAATATACAAATCAACTTTTTAAAATTTTATGTACATATATTTTTTTAAAGCCATTTTTATTCAATAAAATAATATTGTTTATTGCTAAATTATTTTATTTTAAATAATTTAAATAATTTATTTATTATTTAATCGACAAGGCTGTGTATAAATTTTGTTTTTCGTTGTATTGATATTAATTCTTCCAAACGATAGATAATAGATTTTTTTTTTTTTATTTATCTTTCTTATCTGGAATTTGTGAGTCAACGTGATAATAATAATCACATTAAGGTGAAATGAAAGTTTTGGTTTTGACATGGTAGATTTTCATTTTTAAAAATTTATTCGGCTACTTTACAGTCACCTGTTGGCTTTCATTCGTGAGAAGCCTCGTGTTAGATATAAGAAAATTAAAAAACGAAATATTTTTTTTCTGATAAAAGTGTATATAAATAAATAATATAAAAAATGGTGAAGTTGGGGAATATATTGCAAGTGTTTACACGAAAAAAAATGATTGATTCAACAAATGAATCTTCATTGACAAGATGCTTATCGACATTGGATCTAACTTTCTTGGGGATTGGTTCTACACTTGGTGTTGGTATCTATGTACTTGCTGGATCAATTGCACACCACGATTCAGGACCAGCAATTATAATTTCTTTTGCAATTGCAGCAATTGCTTCAATATTTGCTGGTGAGCTTATTGAAAATTATATTTACTCATTTATTTATTATAATAATTACATCATATCATTAAAAATAAATAGGCTAACTATCAGAGAAAATTTATATTGAAATTAAAAAGGGATTTTTATTTATACATTTATTAACGTTTTTTTTTTTTTTTTGTTATTTAAATAATTAAAAAAAAAATAATGTTGAACCGGTGTATTGAAGTCAAAAGGGCGTTGCTATCTAGATAATTAAAATTTATTTTGAGGAGATATTAACTGGGTGACTTGACAATTGGTAAAAATAAATTCGATTCTGTGTTAACAATTCGATTTTTTTATAAGATTTTTTTTCGCTCGGAGTCAATGAAAATGTCGACTTATTTATGTCATAAATTTCGATTATTGTTAATTAATTGTTGTTGTCAGTCAAGGTCAATTTTAAAAATTTATCACACAAATTAGTCAATGTAATGTGAGTCGTTTAAAGACACAGAAAGCCATATCCGCATCGCTTTATTTAATAGACTTAAACTGAATTATTTTATTTAAAAATACAAGTGATTTGTTGGTAAATAAATTTTTCTATACTTTTTTTTTTTTCTATCGAAATAAATTTTTAAAATCATAAAAACACTCAATAGCTCCAAGACATTTATAGAATGGTTTTTTAATAATAAACGTTTTATAAAAATATTTATAAAAAAGTAAGTTTCAAGTTTATTTTTGTTGACAGATTTTCTAGTTTATTTGAAAGTAAAACAATAAATAAATTTTAAAAAATAACTTTAATTGTTCTGTTTTTAATATTTGTTGTTGACAATAGAAAATATATTTAGCTCAAATAACAATTGATAAAAATGATAATCTTGAGTGAACTTTTACTGGTTAATTTATTACATTTACTCAATTAAAATTAACAAAGTTTTCTTTTCAATTTTTTTATTGCAACAATGGTGGAATTATTTCCTAATTTTCATCTGCGCTAAAATCTAGATAATTAGTGTTAAAGTTGGCAGTTTAGATTTCAATGTTTTCTATAGATTTGTGCCCTTTAGAAATATGTACGAAAAATCGGAGTATTACATATATGATTGGAAATCTCGATGTTGCAACACAGTATATGCTTTCTCTCTCGATTTTTTTTTCTCTTTTCCATGTATTGCACACACTCTCGCCAACAAACTCATTCAAAAAAAACTTAAATGATTATATACATTCATTAATAAATATAATTATTAGTAATAGTTTATATTTATCAAAAATAAGTGAATTTTATGTACAATTTATTTGTCGGTAAATCCTGTCTATTTTCATTGGCAGATTGTCTAGTCTATTTGAAAGTAAAACCCATTGCAACAAATTCAATTATCTCAAAGCTATATATCAACTATAATGACCAAATAATTAAAAAAAAAGATAACAAAAATTATCCTTGATAAGAATTAATAAAAATGAGAATCTCGAATAAACTTTTACTGGTTAATTAATTAATCAGGACCAAATTTAGTAATGTAATTTATGTTTTTTCATTATTATTTTTTTTTTAATAGAAATATTGTTTTTTTTTCATTTCCAGGATTATGCTACGCAGAGTTTGGTGCCAGAGTTCCAAGAGCTGGTTCTGCTTATGCATATTGTTACGTGACAATGGGTGAATTTATTGCTTTTTTAATTGGTTGGATATTAATATTGGAATATGTCATTGGAGCAGCAAGTGTTGTCAAGGGTCTAAGTACTAATTTTGATGCTTTTATTAATTATAAAATGAAAGCTTTCTTTGAATCATTGCAAAAATTAGATCCTGAATATACTGGAGGCTATCCAGATTTATTTGCTTTTACAGTAACAATAATTTTTTCACTTGCAATTGCTTTTGGTGCCAAAGAATCTTCACTTCTTAATAATTTCTTAACTATTGTTAATCTTGGAGTTGTCTTATTTGTCATTATTGTTGGATCAATTTATGGTAAGTTCAACAAACAATATAATTTTATTTATTTAATAAAACAATATAAATTAAATTGATCTTTTTTTTATACAGTAAAAATATCAAATTGGCAAATTGACACTGGATGTACTGAAGTAATAAAACATAATGTAACTTGTGAATATGGAAGAGGAGGTTTTGCACCATATGGAGTTGTTGGAATAATTGCTGGTGCTACAAAATGTTTTTATTGTTTCATTGGATTTGATTGTATTGCAACTGCTAGTGAAGAAGCTAGAAATCCAAAAAAATCTATTCCAATTTCAATTGTTGCATCATTGACAATTGTTTTCTTGGCATACTGTGCTGTATCAAGTGTTATGACATTGGTTGTTGATTACAGAGTGCTGAATGACGACTCTCCATTACCAGCTATGTTTGAAAGTGTTCAATTATATTGGGCCAAGAATATTATATTTGCTGGATCTATGTGTGCAATTGGTGCAAGGTAAATATATTTTTATATAATCTTTATTTTTAAAATACAATCTCAAGAGAGTCTAGACACTGGACACTTCTGTTGTCAGGTGAATCATAAATTAGAAACATAATTTGTCGTTATTTAGCAAATTAAAATCATCATAAATTCATAGAAAATATTTCATTTTTATTTTTAGTTTACTTGGTTCATTATTTCCACTTCCACGTGTTATTTATGCAATGGCTTCAGATGGTCTCATCTTCAAGTTTATGGGTAAACTTCATCCAAAATTTCAAACCCCTGTTATTGGAACTTTGATTGCTGGTTTAATAACTGGTAAATAATTATTATTAACAATATTTACATACAAATATTTGTTTAATTAAATTTTAAACATTGTAATTAATATTTTAATTTATTTTTGAAGGAATTTTATCTGGAATATTAAACCTAAATCAACTTTCTTCACTGATGAGTCTTGGAGTCTTATCAGCGTACTCAACTGTTGCATCTTGTGTTTTAATTTTACGATACAAAGAATGTGAGACATTTGAAAAACGAGATGACAGAGAACCTAGAACTGTTATTTATATTGTCAAGCAATTGCTTAATCTCAATAATACAACAAGATCAACAAAATTAACCAGTCAAATTGCTTCAAGTCTTGTTTTTCTTTACAGTAAGTTTTTCGATAACAACAAAATTATTTATTAATCGATTAATGAATTTTATTTAATTACAGTTTTATCGTGTATACCCACAACATTATTTATTATAAATTCTTCTCAACACATTCTTAATGGTTCTTTTTCGACAATTGGAGTACTTGTTGCTTTTATATCAATTCTTGTTTTGATATTAATATGTATATATCGTCAACCTGTATCAGACAAAAAGCTATTATTTTCAGTAAGTTTTTCTAAATCAATTATTATATAAATATTGTATTGTTTAGCTTTAATTATTAACATTGTTTAAAATTATTTATTTCGAAGGTTCCATTGGTACCATTTCTACCAGCTTTCAGTATTTTCATAAATGTGAGTCTCATGATGACACTAGAAGCTAAAGTGTGGTACTTGTTTACTGCATGGTTATCTATAGGTAACTATATTTTACAAAAAAAATATTTATATTTATCATTGTGACTAATGTTTGTTAACTTGAAATATTATTTTTCAGGTCTAGTTATATATTTTTTGTATGGAATTAAAAATAGCAGATGTGGAAGTCAATTGACAAATTTGATAAGCGAAAAAAATCAAAATAACAAAAGAAATGTGCAACAGGAAATAAATAATGGCATGGCATATAATAATCCATCATTTGTTGAGTAAAAAAAAATTATTTTGTCAAAGAATAATTTAAATAACAAAAAGATAAATAAAATATAAACAGTTGTGAATTTTCAGAACAATATCATTAATATTTTTTGTAGAAATTTTTGAATATGTATTACCTGCATATTGAGATTAAAAGCCAAATCGTTTTCTGTTCTAATAAAATTTTTTAAAAATAATTGATGAGTTTATTTTTATTATTAACGTGAAACCAAGTTTTTAGCAAATTGTTAAAATTAAATGAATATTTTTATGATTAATCATGAAAAAGGCTTTTGCTTATGATAGATAATTATTTGTTTCAGCTTTACGTTTTGAAATTGATTCGTTATTTTTATGGCTTCAATCAAAATATTTGTAGTATCATCCAATTGACTTTTATCAATTATTTTTTAATTATTTTTTTCCTCAAGTCAGCCTGTAAATAATTGGAGTAAAGATTAATACACAAGTGGTGAAAAAAATCAAGGTTCTCTGAATAATTAAATTTTGATTTCATATCACATGTCAAAGTGAAATAAAAGCTTTGTTTTTAACACTCAGTAGATTTTCATTTTTAATTATTTATTTGGTTTATAGTTACAGTTTAACAGTTTAACTTATTGGCTTTCTTTTGTAAGAAGCCTTGTGTTAGATATAAAAAAAAACTAAAAGTTGATATTTTTGATAAAAAAGATTGAATAAATAATATAAAAAAATAATGAAGTTGGGAAATATGTTGCAAGTGTTTACACGAAATAGAATTATTTATTCAACAAAATAAATACATTTTCATTGTCAAGATACATGTCGACATTGGATTTGACTTTTTTGAGTGTATTGAAGTCAAAAAGGAGCAATCATGGTAGAAATATACCTCTATATTATTTAGTATATTTTACCATGGGCGCAATCAATTGATTTGATGAACTTTAAATGAATTATTTTATTTAAAAATACCCTTATTTGTTGGTAAAAAAAATCTTACCATAAATGATCGAAATAAATTTTTAAAATTCTAAAAAACGTTCAATAGCCCCAAGAAATTTACGAAATGATTTTGTAATATCAAACGTTTTATAAAAGTATTTATAAATAAATAAAAGTTTAAAAGTTGACAGACTTTCTAGTTTATTTGGAAGTGAAATAACAAATAAATTTAAAAAAAATGACTTTGATTGTTCTGTTTTTAATATTTGTTGTTGACTTTAGAAAATATATTTAGCATAAACAACAATTGATACAATTGATAATCTTGAATGAACTTTTACTGGTTTGCATTATATTTAGTCAATTAAAATAAATACATCAGAGTTGAATGATAGCTTAGAAGGGAATAGATATTTTAATAGAAAAAAAAAAACAAATGAGGAGTAACATTAAAAACTTTTATTATTATTATTATTACTATTACTTCACACATGGGAACCTTACGAATATAAAATTTTTTTTTAAAACACTAATGAATGATTTTATAAACGACGTTACATTTTTTTTTCGAGCTTATTACTTAATAAGACTTGTTCAAACAAAAATCCAAATGTAAAATAAAAATTAGATACAACTTTTAGTTGATGAAATATTAATTTTAAAAGACACAAAAAAATTACTATTCTCAAGACAGAATACAGCAGTAATTAAATAAAATGAATACGATAATAGAAAAAATTGAAGTTAGTATCAATATAAAAATATAATCATCTGAATAAAGCATAAGTTTGTAAAGCTTTAAATTGAATCAAATACTTTTTACTCGACTAAATTCATTGATGACATTGAATCAATTTTAACCAATGCTTCTTCTAATGCTTCACGCATACGAACAAGTTCATCACGCTTTTTTTTTTCTTGTTTTGATAACTCCGTCAAGGAACACTAGAAATAAATAAATATTTATTAAAAATAAACAAAAGATTTGAATGATAATAACAAAAAAAAAAACAATTGTAATGCTTACTTTATCATTGCTAATAAGAAGTTTTACCAACAAATCATGCTTGACAAACTTCTTCATATCTTCTATTATAAAATACATAATAGTTTTGGGAACAATATCATTAATATTTTTTATAACGATTTTTAGATATGAATCAATCATGATGCGAAATTTTTCAGCTTCTTGCATTTCAGGCACTATTTCCATTAATGCTGGAGAATTATTAGCTGGAGAAGCTCCATTTGCTCTCGATACTCCCTGAACAAATCAAAAGTCAATTTATTATATAATTGAATAATTGAGAAAAAAATTAATTGTAAGCAATTAATTTTACCTGGATAAGAGGTGGTTTATTTTGATTAACAACAGTTTCTTCAGCCCTAATAGAAAATCAAAAAAATAGTTTATAAAAATTCATTAAAATTTAGAAATATATAAATATTTATAATTAAAACAAAAAGGAAAATTAATTTTATATAGGTATAAAATTACTTATTGAAATAAATGAAATCTGGATTTTCATTGTTGAAATAACTGAGTTGAATCTGAATTGAAGTATCAAGATTTTCTTTATGATTTTTTTCACATTCTTCAACATGTGAAATTAAAATACTTTCAGTCTCTGCTCGCAACTTCGGATATGCAGACATCTGAAAATATAAAAATTAATTAATTTTTTGTAATTTATTTAATTGATTGTTAAAAAATAAAATTAATAACTTACATGTTCAGCACAAGAAAGTAAAATATTGGTAAGTTCTTTGATAACAGCACTGACACAATTGGTACTTGGTTCTTTTAATTTCCTAATTTTTGCCTTTGCAACATTTTCAAATGCCTTATCTGGCAAAAAAATACCTTTTTTTACACCTTAAATAAACAATAATTTATCAAAATTATTATCAACAATTTTTAAATATGTTTTAATAAATATGATCTAGAGTGTAACAAAGTACCTCGAACATTTTGGATGGTTTCCATTATTTCTTTTCTCAAATCTCCGTCAGCAAGTGTTGCATTGGCAATACTAAGTGAAAAAGTTCTATGCATCAATTGATTGATTCTGGACCCACCATTCGCGGTGTTGTTGACTTTATTAGATCCATAAAATGCAATTTCGTTATTGAACAAGTCAAGAATATCTCTATGCATTCTGTAACATATAATAAATTAATAAAATCAGTCAGTTGTTAAACTGTCAATTAATTATACTGATAAGGATCAAATAAAATACTGACCCAGATAAAGATTCTATTTTTGATGCTGTTTCGTTAAGGTGGTAATCCTTTTCTCCTAAATATTCTTTAGTTCTTGACAATTCAGCTTCCAACTCATTTTTTAATGCCGGTAGTGTGTCCCGTATGTGATTTGTCAATTGTTTATTGAGTATCCGTTGTAGACAATGAATCCCGAGTCTATCAGCCAAAAATGTGTATGCTCGATGACTGGAAAAAAAAAAACAGAAAAAAATAAAACATTAATTGACGAAAACAATTGATAAAAAAAAGTATTTATGGGTACATAATTCTAAGGTTAATAGATTACGTGTTGAAAAATTTTTTCTCCGACTCAATTGCATCAGCAATACTTTTTCTATTCTCAATGTCATTCTGATTACGATTAATGACACCGATGTATCCGCTACGCAATGGATACAATTTGTTTTCTAAAACAGCTCTGACATCGTTATCTTCACCCATCATGTCTAGCTTTGTGATGACTCCAATTGTTCTTAAACCTAAAAGTATGTTATTATTTTTTGATGATTAAAGGATCGATAAAAAATATATTAAATGACATTTTAAATAATAATGTTTACCAAAAGGGTCAACTTCTTTTGCAAGCTCAAGAGCATCACTAGTTGCAAGATCAATATTAGCAGGAGTTACTGCCAATATAAGAGCATTTTCCTTAGTTATATACTCAAGGACCATTTTTCTTATTTGAACAGCAATATCAAGAGGTTGTCCCTGAACTGGTACTTTTGTCAATCCAGGCAAATCAACCAATGTCAAATTCAAAACTAAAATACAATGTTATAATTTATACTTTTAATTATTATAAAAAATATTAGTATTAAATGTCTTACCAGTTGGTGAATAAATTTTCAAAACTATTGGTTTAGGACTTATTCCTTTATCTCCAACTGTTGATCTGTCTGTTTCGTCCTCAATCTCTTTACAAACTTCATTGAATCTAAATTTTTTAGTTTTAGTGTGTTCAAACTCGGCATATTCTGTTCAAAAAAAAATTGAAATTAAATAGTCAATCACAAAAAGAGGAAAAACGAAATATTTATTTACCTTCAACACTGTATTTATTGGTGATTAATTGTAAAATAAGTGGCCTGCGTGTTACAATGCCAGTACCTTTTGGAAGAAAATCTCTGGAAAAAATATATTTATCGATTTAATAATTATTCAAGTTTTAAAAAAAAACTGAAAAATAAATAACACAAACATACTTTCCAACAAAATTTTCCAACACTGAACTTTTTCCAGCACAAGCCACCACAATTGGCCAAATCAAATTTAACTGAAACCGCATGTTTAGTAAATATATCTTGTATTTGATTCATGAAAATCAACTTTTCCATATCGTTTGCCATTTTGTTTTTTTTTGTTATAATTACAATTGGAGAAAAAATTAAAATAATGCGATAAAAAAATTAAAATATTAAAAGTAATTCTGTCAATTGTTAATTATTTTCTATCAATAAATGATTTTTATTTTTTTACTTTGATAAATCAACAAGTTTAAGCAAGTTACTTACAAGATGTTGCACGCAGAGGACTGAAACCAAATGAACTGGGGGTACAAAGCGGTGCTGAGTGCTCTGAGTGCTGTGTGCTTTTGTCTTTGTGCCCCTTTCTCGTTTCGGTGACGTCAGGAGCATGGATCTTTCCAGATTTCCAACCGTTTTTCTCCTTCTCCCCCAATGTGATGGCCACATCAATTCTAGGAACAAAAACAAAACAAAATATTCGTCATCCAGCCACATGCCTATTTTATTTACTGTCCAAAAAAATACTACTATAATTTTTTTGTGTGAGTCACTTTTTGATACATATATAAATTTATTGTGAAAATTTAATATATATTTTAATTTATAATTTTTAATTTGTGCCAAATAATGAAGAGAAATTAAAGTGTATTTATATTTAATATTTTAAATAAATAATCTACAATTCTACAATCTAATCAGCTGTTGTGTCAAACCACAAAAATAAATTTGATACATCCTGCCTTTTATTTATCTTTAACATCAGGCAAAATAATTATTCACGTTGATGTAAAATATGTTCAAGTATGATATTAACCTGTCAATAAACTGAAAAAGTATTAAAAAAAAAAAAAAAATCAACAATAAATAAATGAAAGCAAAAAAAAATAATAGAAAAACAATGTCAAATGGTAAATTAAGAAAAGGTCCAATACCAGATCGTTGGTTAAATTGTCCAAGAAGAGCAGGACGTCTTATAAATAAAAAATTTCTAGCCTTTAAAACACCATTATCAAAATATTTTAATGATCAAGTACCTGAAGAATGTCGTTTTAGTGTTGATTTTTTATTTAACATTGCAAAAGGAAATAAATGGAAGCTTGGTTTATGGATTGACCTGACAAACACATCACGTTTTTATGACAGAAAAGATATTGAATCACATGGCTGTAAGTACGTGAAGTTACAATGTCGTGGACATGGTGAAACACCAGATGCAAAAACAACACTTGAATTTGTAAGTGTATGTAAACAATTTATATCACATCATCCATTGGAAATAATTGGTGTACATTGTACACATGGTTTTAATAGAACTGGTTTTTTACTAATAAGTTATTTGATTGAAGCTGAAGAAAATAGTCTTGGTGCTGCAATGACAAAATTTGCAATAGCAAGACCACCTGGTATTTATAAAAAAGATTATATTGAAGAATTATATAAACGTTATGAAGAAAGTGAAACACCACCACCACCACCAACAAAACCAGATTGGTGCTTTCAGTATTGAATGTGATAATATTATAATGATGATGATGATTACAATGGAATAAATAACAACAATGATGATTATGATGATGACAATAATGGAGTACCAACTAAACGACGTACAACTGAATTTAAACATAGAAATCTAGTGTTTATTATTGGTGTTCTTGATGTATCATCACAACTGCTGCTGTTGATGAACAAATTAAAATATTTAAAAATATATTAGTTTGCCTAGCTGCCATCCCATTAAATTATCAAAGCTCAAATTGAAACAGATAATCATCAGCTACACGACAACGTATTGGAAAAATAATCATTGAAAATAAACAGATTCTTAAATCACTGAGAGAATAACTCATTTAATAATTGAACTGGCATTTTTGTTCAATCATTCCTAGACAATAAAATATAATACATTCAAGTACTATTATTAAAAAAAAAAACAAAAAAAAAAAGAATGAACATAAAGGTCATAAAAATTTTCATGTAACTGAGAAAAATTTTTTTTACCTTAGTTACTCGTTCATTCTTATTAAAAATATTTTCATCTTAAAAGTTATAATAATTTTCTACAGTTAAATAAACCTATTCAGTTTTTTTTTTTTTTTTTTTTTTTTTGCGACAGTTAATTTGCAAAGTTTGTATATTTTACATAGTAAACATGCATTCAATAAAAAAATTGAATATAAAATATTTTTAAAAAAAATATAATTTTTATTTTTAACAATAAATAATTAATATAATATGAATATATTTTGTGTTAATTTTTTTTCCTGAATATAAAATTATAATTTAGTTTTTTTTATTGTTGAAGGAGTTTTACACAAGTGACGTTGAACAACAATTAATCCTTTAATTTTTAATCCTTGATATTTCTTTTTTAAAGCACCCTCAGTGTCGATTGCCCGGTTTATTTGTAATAATTTCAACTCTAAAAGAATGTTTTTCTTTCGATTTTGCATACGATCGAAATTTAAAACTGAATTAAATAGTTATTATGTAATAAATTACTATTATAATAAATTAATAACTAATAATTATTGACGTATGTATAATATCAAAAGCATTCTTGGAGCACGCAGTTCTGTTTTTGCTGCAATGTTTAATCATGAAGAATTGAAAGAAAATGAAAAAGATGAAGTTGTCATTGAAGATATTGATGAGGATGTTTTTGAAGAATTTTTACATTATATTTATACTGGTGAATCACCAAATATTGACAAAATCCCAATGGAACTACTTGCTGTTGCTGAAAAATATCAAGTTGATTGTTTAAAAACCATTTGTGAAGATGTAACTGGCAAAACGATAAACTTTGATAATGTTGGAAGTATACTTATTTGTTCTGATAGATATAATCTTAAAACTGCATGAAAAATGTTTAGAATTTATGAAAAAAAATCTACGAGCTGTTATGTCAAACAAAACATTTCAAGTTCAAAAAAAAAAATATCCTGAAATTTTTGTAGGTGTTCTTGAGCAATTGTTGTTGTCATGAAATAAAAAATATTCATTGGTGTTGTTTTGTTTAAAAAAAAAAAAATTTTGATTTTATACATTGTATATTGTATTAACATTTTGAAATAACTTACTTAATTTTTATCTACAACCTATTGTAATAAAAAAAATATTGAAAAATACATTTTTATCATTAGTCTGATTTTTTAAAAAACCTTCTCCTTTTTTTAGTTGCGAAATTTTTTCCAAATTAAATTTAATAATCAAAATATAAATATTTATTAGCATTGAAAATCACAACTATTGAAATATTAAAAAGTATTTATCGTCCAGATAGAATTCCAACGAAAAAAGATTTATCATCATTTAAGCCAAGAAGAGGCCTGACTATTTTTATAAATAGTCAACTTGGATCTTGTCCATACTTGTATGTACATCTGGTCTAAGTACTGTATCTTGTATCAATGCAAAAATCAATATCAGAAAATTTAATTGATCCAAAATACGTGTCACTTGTTGTTTGTTTATTATTATGGCATATTTTTTATTGATACACATGGATAATTTACCAAGTGACCATAATGGTGATTTAAAAAATTTAAAAGAACAAAAAGAATTCATAAATGTTGTTGGCTTTATTGATTAATCTGTGAAAGTTTTTTTAAATTTTTGAATTGAGTTTTTTCTTTGAGTTTCATGTATTTTTTTTATTACTCAATTTTTTTCTAAATCTATTGTAAAAATAAAAACAAGATATTAAAAAATAAATTTTTATCAATATACTATTTTTTATTATTATCAAACAAAGAATAACAACTAAATAAAAATAAATTGATTGAGTAAGTATATTGAAATGAAAACATATATTAAATTATTACAACCATACTTTTCTAAATCAACAAAATTAAAAAAATGTCTATATTGCTGTTTATAAACACAGACAATATTATTTTTTATTTTTTTAAAGATTTAGATATTTAATATCACATAAATATAGATAAATATATTTTTTTTATTTTGATTTATAAAAAAATATTTATGTAATACGAAGTAATTTTTAGTACAAAAATAACATTATTATATCTATTAAATATTAATTACAAAAATACTTGAAAGATAATAATAGTAAAAAAAAAAAAATAAAAAAATTATTAAGGTAAATTGTTGTAAAATTATTTAAATGTTTTTTTAATTTCAACAATTTCTTCAGATGAAAATTGAAAGAAAGTCAATATATTATTGAATTGTCTTGGATCTTTTTTAATATATTGTTCAAGATGTGCTTTGAAATTAAAATTTTTTATGAGCCTTTGTTTAAATTGTTCTTGATAACTACGATCAAATCCAAGAAATAAAAATAATATTCCAATAGGCACTTCAAAATCAGTTTCATGTTTTTTTAACACACGACATAAAAGTGTAATAAAAACAATATCAGTTGTGAAATTTTTTTTAAATTGTGTTATTTGAACATGATCATTATCAAAATGCCAATTTAAAAATCTATCAAAGTCATCAAAGTGCTTGAAGAGTAATAATCGAGCACAAATATTTTTTGATTGTAATAATGCTTTATATGATTTTCTTTCTTCTTCACTTTGAAGTATATTTTTCAGATAAAGATCAACAACTTCATATTGACGTCTGTCTAAATTGCAATATTTTTCAAAGCCTTTACAAATTTCTGGACGTAGTTTAATCATTCCAGCAGTATCATCAATAACAGATGTAACAAGAGTAACCGCTTCTAATTTAAACATCATTGGTTTTTCCAATGACCAACAAATTTCAACAATACTTTCTTTAAAACGATTTGGATTTATTTTCCAAATTTCAGATATCATCCACAGATCAGTATAAACAATTTTTTTATAAAAATGAAAATCATCAACAATTGTTTCTACAATGGTTTTAATTAACCAATCATATGTTTCTTTATCAAAATAATCCAAATCCAATAGTAAATATTTCCAAGGCCATTCTTTAATCAATAGTTGAATTATTTTTTTTTTATATGCAATGAAGAATATATTTTTGTCGTTTTCTTAAATGTGGCACAAGAATAAATAAATTACAAGTGTGCTGTTTAAAATTTGAATTGGATTTCGAGGAATCATACCTCCAGATTCCTTGTTGCAATAGTTCTTGAGCAAATGGTAAAATTATCAAATTTTTATCATCTTGACTGAGTTTGTTTATGAAATATTTAACAGCTGCATTGTTGCCTTTATAAACACAGTTTTGAAATGCATCCAATTTATTGATTTGATTTAGTAATATTGGTAATTTTAAGTTAGTTTTATCAACGAATTGCATCCAATATTGCACAATTTTATGCTTATTATTTTCACGAGAACCAAGACTAATAGAAAGTGACCGTTGAATATTGAATTTTGCTTGTTCTGAACATTTGTTCCATGTACTATGGATGACATCCTCAAGGCAATATGTACATGCTTCAAGAAACAAGAATGGTAAACTAACTTTTTTTTTACTATTGTAAATATTTAAAAAAGTTTTTACTTCATCTACTCTTCCAATACAATCAAATTCAATGTATTTACAATAAACGTCAAGTCCAGGAAATGACTTAGCTTTGAAAACACCATTCCATCTTATATTTATACGTCCAAGATAATCCAATAAATTTTCTCCAACTGGTTTCATAACGTACAGTAAATCCTTTTTTATTGCATCAGGTAATTTCATTGAATCAACTTGTTTAAATATATCGATAAGCCATTCTCTTATTTTTATCTTGATTTTATTATCAACGACAGTCTTCAATTCGATGTAATTCCTTGTGACAAAATTACTTATTCTAGTAATCATTGGACCACTTAGCCATATATTTGCAGCTACTCGAATTGATGCCATTTGTTGTAAATTTGTGTCTAGTTTAAATTTTATATCCATGATGATTTTTTTGTTTGTTAATTTAAAACAATTTATAAAAAGAAATTATTATTATAACCTCAAGAAATCACTGGGTTTTTCACACGTGTGTCACTTCAATATATGTATATTGTTTTGCAATTAGCAATGATCATGAAGACTAGCCTAGAGTTCTCCAGAGTTCTCAATCATGAATCAGATATGCATCAGCCATAATAAGTGGCGTTGAACATTTATATTTTATACAATACGATAAGTCGATAAACAACGATAAATCACGATAATTGCGAATTGCGATATATATATAAAACTGGAAAAAATTGGAAATACACTTTAATAAAATTCAAAAATATGTAATACTAAAAAACTAATTCACAAAAAATTATTTCAAACTTACGCAAAATAATTAATTAATTTTCGTTTATTAAATTCTTCAACTTTTTTTTCAACATTAATATTAATTATTTATTCAATTATTTGTCATTTGGTTTTTTGTGGATATGAATGCACTCAGATTCAATCCAACATATAGATTTTGAATAATTCAAGCAATTTCAAGTTTGCCAGTTGGTTCTCCAGCCAGCAACAAGTAAATGAACAATTAACTTCATCTAAAAAATATGTAATTATTTACATTATTTATCAATTTTTGAATCTAAAAACATTTACTAATTACAACTACTTACCACAATAATTATTCAAAGTCTTTATTTAATATACTATCAAAATGCTTCATTGTCTGCATTGCCAAATTATTTTTGTTATACATAGTACAATTTGTACAAAGGTAACGAAAAAAACAAACTTTAATTTTAATTTGTTAGTACACATTAAAATACATATTATATGATAATTGACAATCTAATGGTTAAAAATCTATTATTTAACAAAAGAATTGCCTGATATGTTGAGTCAGAACAGCTCCACCGCAGTTACAGATACAAATGCTTTTATATTTGTAGATATACAAAGTGTAATTGTAGCATAGTAAACTTTAACTCAATATATCAAGTCCCATTGCAAGATCAATAAATGCTTATAAACACAAACATTTTATTAATAAAAATTTAACAAAATTTTTTTTTATTTAATATAACATGAACACAAATATTTATGGCATACATAGTATTTCTTAGTAAAAAAAAAAAACATTATTATATCTATTAATTAGAGAAATATCTGAGTCAATAATAGTAAAAAAAATAAAATACAAAAATTATTAAGGTAAATTATTGTTGTGTTTTTTTTTTGTATTTTATTGTTTCTTTAATTTCAACAATTTCTTCAGATGAAAATTGAAAATAAGACAATATTTGATTGATATGTTTTGGATCTTCTTCAATATATTTTTCAAGATACGCTTTGAAATCAAAATTTCTGATGAGCTTTTGTTTCAATTGTTCTTGATAACTACGATCAAGATCAAGAACTAAGAATAATGATCCAATAGGCTTTTCAAAACGAGTTCCATATATTCCTAACATACGACACAAAATTGCAATAATAACAATGTCATCTGTAAAATATTTTTTAAATTGTGTTATTTGAACATGATCATTATCAAAACGCCAATTTAAAACTTTATTAAAGTCTTTAAACTGCTTGAAGATTAATAATGTATAACAAACTTCTTTTGATTGTAATAATTCTTTATATAATTTCCTTTCTTCATCATTTTGAAGTACATTTTTCAGATAAAGATTAACAACATCATATTTTTGGTCGTCAATTAATGAGTCGCGATGCTTTTCGAAGCCTTTACAAAGTTTTGGACGTAGTTTATTTACTCCATCAGTATCTTCAATAACAGATGTAACAAGAACAACGGCTTGTAGTTTAAAAAACTTTCGTAATTTCATTGACCAACAAAATTCAGCAACACTTTCTTCAAGATGATTTGGATTTTTTTTCCAAATTTCAGATATCATCCACAGATCAGTAAAAACAATTTTTGTATAAAAATTGCAATCATTAACAATTGCTTCTATAATTATTTTTAAAAACCGATCATGTGTTTCTTTATCAAAATAATCCAAATCCAATAGCAAATATTTCCAGGGCCATTCTTTAGTCAATAGTGAAATTAATATTTCTTTATTTGAAATGAAAAATTTATTTTTGTTGTCTTCTGTCATATGCGCCAAGAGAGAATTAAATAAATTACAAGTGTGTTGGTTTGGATTTATAGAATGACCCCTATATCTCATGTCTCGATCTTTTAATAGATCTCCAGCAAGTGGTACAATTATCTTATTTTTATCATCTTGACTGAGTTTGTTGATGAAATATTTAACACCTACATTGTTGGCTTTTTTAACACTGTATCTAAGTGCATCTATTTCGGTGATTTTATATGGTACTATTGACTGATTCCCTGGATCAATGAATTGCATCCAGTATCGCTGAATAAATTTCCGATCTTCTTCATGAATGTCATAGAATCTGTATTCAAGATTGAGTTTAATTACGCTTTTCTCATAGTCTGAATATTTGTTCCATATACTGTGGATAACATCCTCAAGGCAATATGTACATGCTTCAAGAAACAAGAATGGTATCATACCTGGTATACTAACATTTTTTTTACTAATATTGTAAATATTTAAAAATGTTTTTACTTCATCTACTCTTCCAAAACAATCAAATTCAATGTATTTACAAAAAACGTCAAGTCCAGGAAATGACTGATCTTCAAATAAACCATTCCATTTTGTAGATGTACGTCCAAGATAATCCAATAAATTTTCTCCAACTGGTTTCATAACGTACAGTAAATCATTTTTTATTGCATCGGGTAAATTCATTGAATCAACTTGGTCACATATATCGATAAGCCATTTTCTCATTTTCCTCTGGAATATACTGTAAGGAAGAAACTTCAATTCGATTTTATTCTTTGTGACAAAATTACATATTCTAGTAATCATTGGACGACCTAGCCATATATTTGCAGCTACTTGAATTGATGCTATTTGTTGTAAATTTGTATCTAGTTTAAATTTTATATCCATGATGGATTTCTTGTTTATGTTAATTTAAAACAATATACAAAAAGAAAGTATCATTATAACCTTAAACAATCACTGGGTTTCACATGTGTTGATGTGTGTCAGTGTGTCACTTAAATAAATATTATTTTGCGATTGATATTTATAAAAAAAAAGAGAGAGAAAGAGAATGACATAAAATCAAACAGAGATGGGCATCACGCCATCATCCATAAAGTGGCGTTGGACTTGGACTGCGTTGGACTGGTTGGACATTTATACAATCACGATGTTGACATATGTATATTTATACCTATATGAAAATTGGAAATACACCTTGATAAAATTTCAACAATACACAAAATATTTCCTCAAAAATAAAATTCACAAAAAATTAATTGAAACATGCATAAAAACATTAACTGATTTTCGTATGTTAAATTCTTTAATTTATTTTTTCAACATTGATGTTAATTATTTGGTCATTGGTTGTTAATTTAATCATTTAAAAAAGTAAAAACCTGGTCCTTTTTTCATGTCTATTGTTTTTCTGGATATAAACGCACTCAGATTCAAACAAACATATTGATTTGGAATATTTCAAGCAACTTTTAAGTTTGCCAGTTGGCTCTCCAGCCAGCAACAGGTAAATGATTAACTTCATGTTTCCAATCTGAAAAAAATATGTGATTTTAAACTAATAATTTTACATTATCAATTTTTAAATCTAAAAACATTTACTAATTACAACCACTTACTACTTTTTTGTAACAATTCATACAACGATTCAAAGTCTTTATTTATTATACTATCAAAATGCTTCATTGTCTGCAATGCCAAATTATTTTTGTTACCAGTTGCCCAGTATTTTTTGTCACTCATCTGATTATATGTTATCGTACGAGGGCCAAGTTTGTTGACAATTAACTTATAAATCATTTTTTCATTTCCCAATTGTGCACTTATTATTAATCCGTAATAATACGAAATAAAAAATGCCTTTAAAATATCCAAATATTGAGCATCTTTCTTCAAAGCAATATAAATTTTTTTATCTTCAATAACTGGATAAATTAAATATTTTTCATCACGAAAACGATAGACAATCTCTTCAAAATATTCACTTTCCAAATAATTGCTTTTTTCATTTTTAAAAATACTTGCTAAAGATGCTCCAATTGAAATTTCAAATCCACACATTTGTTTTGCTAGAAAAAATTCAAATAAAAATGTAAATTTATATGCAAATAAAATTATTTCAAACTAGAAAAAATAAATTTATAAATTTACTTAATTGTCCGCCAAAAAATAGAGATTCTTTTTTGCTAAGTATGATTCATTAATGTAACGATCATGTGACAATGCAAGACGATCTTCATTGAATGAATTCAATCTCAACGCTCTAATAGCTGAATAATTTGCATAGTTATGGAAATAACAAACAAGATGTATATAAAAACATAAAATACCTAAAAGAAAAGACAACAAATATTATAATTATATTGATAATATATTGTACCTCTAGATGTTATTAAATAGTAATTTTATGCTTACGTTGAAGGAACCACAGAAAGTAGAAAAATACCAAAAGTTGAAGCAACCAAGTTGACAAGTGTCTTCCATCTTTTGCTGAGACGTTGCAAATATTACTATTAAGAGCCTATAAACAAAAATATATAATTTTATGAATAAATAATTGTTTTATTTAACAAATAAAGTACCTGATGTTGAGTAAGAGCAGCTCGTGTGGCTCCACCAGCTACAGATACAACTGCTTTCATACTTGTTGATAGACAAAGTATAATTGTTGTGTAAGATGTAGCATAATAAAGTAACATTAATTCAAGTCCCATTGCAAGATCATTTAATACATCAGCAAATAGTCTCCATTTCTTGCATTGTCAATCAAGTTGAGTACTGCAAAAATATAAATTTAAAATTGTAAATTATAAATGACAAGATGTTGATTTAAAATAATTTACTTGGTTTACCCAGTTTGCCAAGAAAACACAATACGTCCAATCATTCCAGTACCATCTTTTAATATCCATGCTATTGTTGCTGCTAATGGAGTTTTATTTGTGTTACCAACACCAACACATTCCAGTATTGAATAAGTCGTTAAATTTCCAAGTATTGTACTTGCAAATGCCTGTATTTAAATTAATTTTACTATGATTCATTTGAAGGACAATTGAGTGTTATAAATTTACCTGTACTGTGTCCCATATTTGATAGGCAACATAGTCAGGATGAACACTGTGTGGAAATCCTTCAGGTAAAAATATGTCTTTAAGTGTTGATTTGATATTGTGAATGTAAGCCAGAGTATTCCATATTGATGTGTGTGATGATTCAGATACTATTTTTTTGTCTGGGAAAAATTTAAAACACAGTGTTATTAGTTAAACAACAATATCATTATTAATAAAAAATATGTTACCTGATTTAAATATAACATTTTCTTGTTTACTGTCAGAATATATTTCTTGAAAAAATGATTGTTGATCAAACTTTTTTGTAGTGCTCGCATTTCGTTATTAATTTAATTAACAACGAGACATTTATTGAAGAACAGTTTAGAGCTACAGGTGCTTAGATATTTAGATCAAAGATATTTTATTGTTATTGTTTTTGTTATTTCAAAACAATAACATCATGTGAATCATATGGTTTGGCAGTTGGCACAACACGTGGTAACTGGAAGCCTGTCTGGTTTACAAATTACAACATTGCTTTAAGGCGCCTTTACAAATCGTATGATATAAACGATACTTTACACTGCTTAATACATAAACGTCGAAAAACACAATAAATTGCAATAAATCAATAAAGTAAGTGTTTAATTGGAGATGATAATTAGAAAAAAGTGATGCTAAATATATTAAATATATTATATACTAATGTCTTTGATTTGGTATTTTTTAATTGATGAAATTTACCTGTTAAAATTATCTTTTTCTACGCATGACACTGCGCACTATATAATGAGTAAAGTTGATAAAGGATTATTATTATGCATTATTATTATCTAAGTTCTAATAGTTCTAAACTTCTAAAGTTCTAATTTGATATCATAAAGTTGTTTTTTTTTTTCTATAAATATAAACAAGTGACACTACTTTTTTATAATTTTAAACGATGATAATCCTGAATGAATCGAATCTCATGATTAAATAATATTTTAACATTGGAATAATTAAAAAATATTTCAAATGTTTGTTAAAAAAATCATTTTTTTATAAATATATAATATACAATTTATGAAATAGTTTTAGTACGATTTGATATTTGTACCGAAGGTAAAGGTAAAGGTAAAAAAAAAAAAAAAATAAACTGTTGTTTGCTTTAAATTTCAATAATTTATTCAGATGGAAATTAGAAAAAAATTCAATTCGAAATATATAATGTATTGGATGTTTTCGAAAATATATTTAAAATGTGCTTCCGAATGAAATTTTTTTATGAGATCTAGAATGTAATAATAATATTATCAATATATATAATCAAGAATATTCTTGACATGATTTGCTTTCCCTTCACAACAACTTTATATTTTTGTTCATGAATATAGATATAAGAATAACATTTATTTAAATGTTTTTTTAATTTCAATAATTTCTTCAGATGAAAATTGAAAGAAAGTCAATATATAATTTAAATGATTTGGATTTTTATTGATATATCTTGTAAGACATACTTCGAAACGATGACTTTTTACGAGGTTTTGTTTCAATTGTTCTTGAAAACTATGATCGAATTCAAAAATTAAAAATAATTTTTGAATAAACCATTCAAAACAAGTTTCATGTATATTTAACACACGACATAAAAGATTACTAAAACCAATACCAGCTGTAAAATCTTTTTTAAATTGTGTTATTTGAACATGATCATTATCAAAACACAAATTTAAAAATCTATTAAAGTTTTCAAACTGCTCGGAGAGTAATAATCGATCACGAATTATACCGTTTGATAGTAATAATGGCATTATACCGTTTGATAGTAATAATGGCATTACTAATAATGCTTTAAATAATTTTCTTTCTTCATCATTTTGAAGTATATTTTTCATATAAAGATCAACAACTTCATATTGACGTCTGTCAATAAATTTGTTGCAATATTTTTCAAAGCCTTTACAAATTTCTGGACGTAGTTTAATCATTCCATCAGTATCATCAATAACAGATGTGACAAGAGTAACCGCTTCTAATTTAAACATCATTGGTTTTTCCAATGACCAACAAATTTCAGCAATACTTTCTTTAAAACGATTTGGATTTTTTTTCCAAATTTCAGTTATCATCCACAGATCAGTATAGACAGTTTTTTTATAAAAATGAAAATCATCAATAATTGTTTCTACAATAATTTCAATCATCCAATAATATGTTTTTTTATCAAAATAATCTAAATTTAATAGCAAATATTTCCAGGGCCATTCTATAATCAATAGCGAAATTATTCTTTCTCTACCTAAAATGGAAAATATATTTTTTCCGTCTTCTATCATTTGTGACAAACAATAAAACAAAATACGAATGTGTTGTTTTTCATATCTAGAAATTCTGTTTCCTATGAATTGATGTTGGAATAGTTTTTGAGCAAATGGTACAATTATCCTACTTTTAATATCTTGTTCAAGTTTGTTCATAAAATATTCAAAACCCACATTGTTGGCTATTTTATAACAGTTTCCAAGTGGATCTATTACAGAGATTTCAGATGGTAATTTTGACTGATAGTTATCAAGAAATTGCAGCCAGTATTCCTGAACTATATGCATATCGCTTTTACCAATTATAAGTTGGCTCCTAAAAATTACAAATCGAATATTAGATTTTATTTTTGCTGAACATTTGTTCCATATACTGTAGATAACATTCTCAAGGCAATATGTACATGCTTCAAAAAACAAAAATAGCAAACCAACATTTTCATTAGCATTATTGTAAATATTTAAAAATGTTTTTACTTCATCTACTTTACCAAAACAATCAAATTCAATGTATTTACAATAAATGGTTAATAATCCAGAGAATGACTGTTCTCTTATCTTATAAATTTCCATCTTATATTTATACATTTAAGTAATCAATAAATTTTCTCCAATCGGTTTTGTAACATACAGTAAATCTTTTTTCATTGCATCAGGTAATTTCATTGAATCAACTTGTTCAAATATATTTGTAATAAGCCATTCTCTCATTTGCTTCTTGAATCCATTAAAAAAGATATACTCCGATTCGATATCATTTTTTGAGACAAAATTACTTATTTTAGTAATCATTGGACGACTTTGCCATATATTTGCAGCTACTCGAATTAATGCCATTTGTTGTAAATTTAATTCCAGTTTAAATTTTATACCCATGATAATTTTTTTTGTTTCTATTAATTTAAAACAATTTATAAATAATGAAATTAGTATTTAACCTTCAACAATCACTCAGTTTCACACATGTGTCACTGAAATATTATTTTGCACTGTTTTGCACCTGTTTGCACCGATATATTTATAAAAGAGAGAGTGAGAGCGAAAGAGAATATGAGATAAAATGAACGAGAATTTCGACACTACCCCCGATCATAGGGATGATTTTTTTTAGTAAAAGTGAGAAACAAGATTATCTTCCTGTTTTTTTTTTTGTTACCTCTTGTAGATGCCTCTGTGAAACATACTATTCTATGAGAAAATCTTGTTTTTTGATTTACGTATTTACTATAATTTCGCAAACAATGATAACCCTGAATATAAATTAAATCTCGTAATTAAATAATATTTTAACATTGAAATAATTAAAAAAATATTTTAAAAAATCATGTTATTATAAACATATATATACTACAGTTTTTACAATAGTTTCAGTACAGTTTTTATGTACCAATACATAATGAAACTTTCCAATCTAAAAAAAAAAAAATGCAATTTAACATTATTTATATCTAACATTACAATTTTAGATTTATGTACCAAGAAATTTATTTTATACTGGTAAAAATATACTTTAATAAAAAACTCGTAAATTTATTTAGTTGTCTACCAAAACATATAGAGATCTTGATTAACTTCGTCAACACAAGCTAAAAGTATAACTTGAATTATAAAATTTTGTGCTAAAATAAAAAACTAAAATTAAATCCAAGACTCATAATACAAAAAAAGTTTATAAACACACAGATATTTTATTGATAAAAATTTAACAATAATATTTTTTATTTTTGCAATAAGTTACATATTTAATATCACATGAATATATGTGTATATATTTTTTAAATTTTATTTATCAGGTATTTCTTAGTAATAAATAACATTATTATATCTATTAATTACAAAATCAATGAAAAAATAATAATAGTAGAAAAAAATACAAAAGTTATTGTTGTGAAATTATTTAAATGTTTATTTTAAATTTCAATGCAATTTCTTTAGATGAAAATTGAAAAAAAATAAATACCCAATTGAAATGTTTGAATCTTTTTCAATATATATATTTTCCAAGATGTATATTCTTTGAAATAAATATTTTTTTGATCTTTTGTTTAATTTATATTGTGTGATTGTAATAATTCTTCATATGGTTCTCTTTCTTCATCATTTTGAAGGATATTTTTCATATAAAGATCAACAACTTCATATTTTTGTCTGTCAATAAATTTTTTGCAATATATTTTAAAGCTTTTACAAATTTCTGGACGTAGTTTATCTACTCCATCAGTATCATCAATAACAGATGTAACAAGAATAGCAGCTTGTAGTTTAAACATTATTGATTTTTTTATTGACCAACAAATTTCAACAATACTTGTTTCAAGATTATCTGGACATTTTTTCCAAATTTCAGGTATCATCCACAGATCAGTATAAACAATCGTTTTATAAAAATTATAATCATCAATTATTTTTTTAACAATTTGTTCAATTGACCAACAATAAAGGTTTTTACTTGAATAATTAAAATCCAATAGCAAATATTTCCAAGGCCATTCATAAACCAATCGTAAAATTATTTTTTTTCTATTACAACTGTAAAATTTATTTTTGCCGTCTTCTGTCATTTTTGCCATAAGAGAAAATAAATTATAAGTGTCTTGTTTTGGAATTTCACTTGGCTTTATATAAACCAAATTATCTCTCGAGTCTACATCTTCAAATACATCTTTAGCAAGTGACACAAGTATCCTATTTTTTGCATCTTGACTAAGTTTGTTCATAAAATAGTTAATACCAACACTGTTCTCTTCTTGAGCACAATATTCTAATGCATTTTTTTCAATGATTCGATTTGGTAATTTTAACTGTTTTTTATCAACGAATTGCATCCAGTATTGCTGAATTTTATAAATATTATTTCCTTTGAATCCAAGACTGGCAAAAATGGTTTGTTCAACTTTTAATTTCATTTGATCTGAACATTTGTTCCATGTACTGTGAATAACATCCTCAAGACAATATGTACATGCTTCGAAAAACAAGAATAGCAAACTAATATTTTCACTAGCATTGTAAATATTTAAAAATGTTTTTACTTCATCTACTCTTCCAATACAATCAAATTCAATGTATTTACAATAAACGCCAAGTCCAGGAAATGACTGTTTTCCAAATACACTATTCCATCTTGATGATGTACGTCCAAGATAATCCAATAAATTTTCTCCAACTGGTTTTATAATGTGCGAAAAATTATTTCTTATTGCATAAGGGAATTTCATTGAATTAAATTGTTCAAATATACCGATAAGCCATTTTCTCATTTCTATCTTGAATTTATCATCACCAGGAGATTTATAGTCGATGTTATTCTTTGAGAAAAAATCACATATTTCAGCAATCATTGGATGACTTAGCCATATATTTGCAGCTACTTGAATCGATGCCATTTGTTGTAAATTTAATTCCAGTTTAAATTTTATACCCATGATGATTTTTTTTGTTTGTTAATTTATAACAATTTATAAAGATAACAATTAGTATTTTAACCTCAAACAATCACTGAGTTTTACACGTGTTTATCACTTCAATATTATACTTTGCAATCATAGATAAACAGAGAGCAAGAGAATATGAGAGACAATCAAAAACAGAGATGAGCATATATCAGCTACACGTGGCGGTGTGTGTCATAGCATTTTGAATTGGGGGGAAAAATTTCCTTGTCAAAATTATCTTTTTTTACGCATGACACTGCGCAGTAATAACTTTTACATATTTTTTTTAATGAGCATGGTAAAAAAAAATATTAGTAGTGATTAGTAGAAAAAAATGTAAATCTTACATTTTATTACGGATTCCCTAATTTAAAAAAAATGTAATGTTAAGTTTACAAATTATTTTTCTGCATGTGTAAAAAAAAATATTCATTGGTGTTTTATTATTAAAAAAAATTACTTTTAGTTTTATATATATATTCAATTTAAAATGACTTACTTAATTTTTTTCTAAACCTCTTATTTATAATAATTATTAATAAATAAAATTATTAATAAATAAAATAAATAAAATAAAATAAATAAATAAATTATTAATAAATAAAAAAAAAATAATGAAAAATAAATTTTATCAATAGACTTATTTCTTCAGAAACCTTTTTTTTAGTTGCTAAGTTTATTTTAAAGAATAAATATTATTTTTAGAATTATTATAATATTATTACTTTTTACTTGAAGCAATTTGAAGCACAGCTTATTTAGTTCATATATTTAATACTACTATATTGCGCATCGCCTATGCTTTCCCATAAGTGGGCTGTTCGGATTCATTACGGTGCAGACAATCTCTCTGTCGCAGTCATACTCCTCGACAAAAATTTTTTGCGCATGTCCGAATATTCTGTTCGGTTCACACGTATACAATGAATTTGTGTGCGTCGCCGAATGTTTCCAGGCGGCGACTCGAATAATAATTCGGACATGCGCAAAAGATTTTTGTGTCAGCGACAATATCTACACCATAATAATCCAAACAAATATACCTATGCGCAATATAGTAGTAAATATATAGCATGATTTAGTTAGCAAAAAAAAAACTTGAAAAAAAATAAAACACTAGAAAATCTAGTGAGGAGCAGAAACCATTGGATAGTTACGCATGCGCTACATGATCCACGTGGTCTGCTTTTGCCAGCTTCACTTCATTCTTAAAAGTCACACGTGACAGTGCACAAGCGTTTACAAACGTATAAATAAGATCGCAGAATAATAAAGCAAACGTAATAAGTAAAAAAGTTATAAGTAAAAGAAACATTAAAAATGCCGCGAATAATTATGAAAAGTGGTGTTTGTAAAAATACAGAAAGTGAAATTTTTAGGACAACCAGGATAAAATGTAAAAAAAACCAGGGAAGTCGTATTGCATCATTGATTTATAAAAGATCAAATAGTGTTAAATCAAATGATGCGATACTAATATTCCATTTAAGAAAATATATATTAAATGGAATAGACTTAGTAAACTTTGGTTATCCTGTTGAATCGACGTATTATCCTGGTTGTGCTATTATTGTGAGTAAAGAACAACATCGTCCACACTCACGTGTTAACAATCAAAATAATAATAACTATGAAAAGAACTCACAAAAACGTAGTCTTAACGTAAATGCGCGTGAATTTATTCCAAAACAATTATCAAAATTATCATATGCTGATCAATTAAAAAAAAACAGTGGTAGTGGTAGTACATCAAGTTCAGTTGTGAATTCTGATATTGATCAAGAATCTTCATCAGATAGTGATAAATTTTTGGGGTCTATTCAATCGTCATCATCATCTTTATCACATTGGTTGGGTGACTCATGTGAAAATTTACGTTCAAGTCCAATAACATGGAATAATATTGATCAAACACAAACTGTTGATCATTATTGTGTTCGTTGTTTCAAAAACTTTTTAATAAACCGTGAAACAAATGTGTATATTACAAAAGATAAATGCATATATCATTGGGGAAAATTACGTAATTATCATAACTCAAGTGATTCTAAATGGAACTGTTGTGATGGTGATGAAAATTCAAGTGGTTGTACTGAAGGAAATATGCATGTGTGGACTGGCATAACTCAAGGTTTTAATGGACCATTTGATGGATATTTACGGACAAAACCATCACGTGTAATTTCATGGGACGATAATTATGGTGTTTATGCGCTTGATTGTGAAATGTGTTTTACTAAAAATGGTCTTGAAGTTGTTAAAGTGAGTGTTGTTGATATTAAAAAAAATATTGTGTATGATACACTGGTTAAACCAGATAGTGAAATTATTGATTATAATACAAGGTTTAGTGGTATTACAGAAAGTATGTTAAAAAATACAAAAAAAACTTTAAAAGATGTGCAAAAAGATTTATTGTCATTTATAAGTGCTGAAACAATACTCATTGGTCATGGTTTAGAAAATGATTTAAAAGCATTAAAAATATTACATTCGATGGTTATTGATACGTGTGTTGTGTTTCCTCATTTTTTGGGTTATCCATTTAGAAGCAGTTTAAAAACAATTGCAAAAAAAGTATTGAAAAAACAAATACAACTAAGTAAACATGATTCGATTGAAGATGCTAAAATTGTTGTTGATTTATTATTGGCAAGAGTTGAACATGATAAAACAATATCATTACATATGTAAATATAAATATATATTATATTTAAAACATCATCGTTATTATTAAAATATATAATTTATTTATCTATTTGTATTTGAGTATGTATATTTAAAAAAAAATTTATTTATTTTAAATAATTTAAAGTGTTTAGTTTTGAAATGAAATCTGTGACATAAATCAATACTGTCGTCTTTCATAGAATGACTCATTTTTACATTGTTTTTTAACGTAACTATATTTTTAGAACTTTTAATAGATTTCAATAATGTATTTTATTTTTATTTTTTTCGTGACTTATTTTTTATTATTATTACAATTTAGATGTCAAGATTTTGACTAGTCTCGAATACTCCAATAATAAAGATAATTTATCTTTTTTTTATTTTTTATGTAAATTATGTCAATTGCTAATATTGAGAAACACAAAAATCATGTTTTCAAGATCGAAAATTTATCGTACAATTTATTTATTTATATATAAGTACTCAACAAGAATAATAAATACTCGAGAAAAAAAACGAAAAAAATTGTCGTAATGTGTACTGATTGACTGCCTAATTTGTAAATGAAATTATAATCAATATACATTTTGTTAATGTAAACTTACAAATGAATGTACTTTTTTGATAATATAATTTTTTAAATAAATAGGTATTAATAATATAATTATAAAAATAAATACTGTGTTTTCATTCATTTATTTTTTTTTTTTCGATATATATTTTTTCTCACACTTGACTTCCTTCCCTTTCGATATAAAAAAACTTTCAATATTATTATTTCAATTTTTTAGACATAAGTTCTTTTATTCTTGAATATTGGCCTTAAAAAAATAGATGATCATCAAAAAATTATTATCTGAAATTTCTGAAATATAAGAATAAATCATTATAAATTATAACGATTTAAAAATACTTGGACTCGTTTTTATGTTGGTAAATAATAATTATCAGTCAATAAATATTTTCAAAAACAATTAGATTATATAATTAGATTTGGATAATAATAAAGTCAATGTAAGTTTATTAATATTAATATTGTTTAATATGTAATTTTATGAACAATAATAACCCCGAGTAACTTGAATTTCATAATTAAATAATATTTTAACATTGAAATAATTAAAAAAATATTTTAAAAAATCATGTTATTATAAAAACATATACCTACTTACTACAGTTTTTACAATAGTTTCAGTACAATTTTTATGTACCAATACATAATAAAACTTTCCAATCTAAAAAAAAAAAATGCAATTTAACATTATTTATATATTACATTACAATTTTACATTTATGTACCAAGAAATTTATTTTATACTGGTAAAAATATACTTTAATAAAAAACTCGTAAATTTATTTAATTGTCAACCAAAACATATAGAGATCTTCTTGATTAACTTCGTCAACACAAGCTAAAAGTATAATTTGAATTATAAAATTTTGTGCTTAAATAAAAAACTAAAATTAAATTCAAGACTCATCATAAAAAAAAAGTTTATAAACACACAGATATTTTATTGATAAAAATTCAACAATAATATTTTTTATTTTTGCAATAAGTTACATATTTAATATCACATGAATATGTGTATATATTTTTGAAATTTTATTTAATTTATTTATCTGGTATTCTCAGTAATAAATAACATTATTATGTCTATTAATTACAGAATCAAAAAACAGTTATTTAATCTAATAACTAATAAGCAGTTATTTTAAACTTATTAAGTACTTATAAAAAACTTTTGGATAATTAATTGTTTGCATTATGTTTACTCAATTAAAATAAACACATCAGAGTTAAATGTTACCTAGGAAGTAAAATGATGATATAATGGAAAAAAAAACCAATAAAGAGTAACATTGAAAGCTTTTTTTATTATTATTACTTCACATATGCAAAAACAAATTTTTTAAATTTTAATAATGTACTCACGAATAATGTTTTTTTTTATAAAACACTAATCGTTTTATAATCTAAGTAAGTTACATTTTTTTATTTTTTTTTATTTCAAGCTTATTACTCATCAGCTAATTACTCATCAGAATTCGTTCAAACGAAACCCAAATAGATAATAAAAAAAAAGTTGAACTTTCAAGATAGTTGATGAAATATTAATTAAAAGTCACACCAAAATTTTTTTTTTCAAGATAAATTACAGTAGTCGTTGAATACATTAGTAGAAAAAATTAAAGTTAGTTTGAATATAAAAATATAATGGTTTGAATAAAGAAAAAATTTTTGAAGTTATAAATTGAATCAAATATCTTTTACTCTTCTGAAGTAAGTGATGACATTGAGTCAATTTTTGCCAGAGCCTCTTCTAAAGCTTCACGCATACGAAAGAGTTCATCACGTTTATCCTTTTCTTGTTTTGATAATTCCGTCAAGGAAGACTGAAAATGAATAGATGTTGATTGAATAATGAATATCAACAAAATATTAGATTGAAAAGAAAAAAAAATATTTTTAGTGCTTACTTTGTTATTGCTGATTAGTAATTTTACTAATAAATTCTGCTTGATAAACTTCTTCATATTGTCTATTATAAAATACATAATAGTTTTTGGAACAACATCAGTAATATTTTTTGTGACAATTTTTAAATATGAATCAATCATGAGCTGAAACTTTTCAGCTTCTTGAATTTCTGGATTTCTGGAATTTCTGGCATTTCCATTCCCCTGATTAAAATTCAATATATTATAAAATTAGATTAAGAAACAAAATTCATTGTAAGCAATTAGTTTTACCTTTAAATAAAGTTGAGAAGTCACAGCTTTTTCTGCCCTAATAAAAAAATTTAGATAATTGATAACATTTTATTCCAGTTAGTAACAGGAAAAAATAAAAAAATGAATAATTACTCCTTGAAATCAACGAAATCTTCATTTTCAGTGTTTAAGTAGCAAAGTTCTACTTGAATTGAAATTTCGAGTTGTTCTTTACATTTTTTTTCACATTCTTCGACATGTGAAATTAAAATTTTTTCAGTTTCTTCTCGCAATTTTGGATATGCAAACATCTGAAAGTATAAACGTTAATTAATTTAAAAAAAATTTTTTTATTGATTGTTAAAAAATAAAATTATGACTCACGTGCTTAGTGCAATCAAGCAAGATATTAGTGAGTTTTTCAACCACAAGGCTGACGCATATAATACATGGTTCCTTTAATCGACTAATTTGTGCTTTTGCAACATTTTCAAATGCCTTATCTGGCAAAAAAAGTCCTTTCCTTGCACCTTAAATAAATGATTGATCAAAAATTATTATTAAAATTTGAAAAGCACAATGATTTGTTTAAATATAATGAAATTTTTTATAATAAACGTATGATAAAAAAATTTATCAATAGACCTCGAATATTTTGAATTGTTCCAACAATTTCATTACGTAGTTCTTCATCAGCTAGTGTTACACAAGCAATATCAAGTGGAAGATCTTCATGCATCAATCGATTAATTTTTGAACCACCATTTGGTGTTTTGCTTACTTGATCCGACTCATAAAAACCAATTTCGTTATTGAACATGTCAAGAACAAGTCGATGCATTCTAGAACATATAATTGAATAATAGGATTAGTCAGTTGTACAACAATTAATCATACTGATAATAATTGAAATGAAATACTGACTCAGATAAAGCTTGTAATTGTGTCTCTGCATCATTCAGAGTGTATTCTTTTATTCCTAAATAAATATCAATATTAGATAATTCAGCTCCCAAATCATTTCGTAATACTGGTAATTTCTCAAATATGTGACTTGTCAATTGTTCATTGAGTATTCGTTGTAGGCAATGAATACCAAGTCTGTCAGAGAAAAATTTATATGCTGGATGACTGTAAAAGTAAAATTGAACGTAAATTGAAAAATTAATTAATAAAACAATGTATTTATGGGTGAATAATTTTAAAGTTGATAGATTACCTGTTAAAGAATTTTTTCTCAGATTCAATTGCATCAACAATACTTTTCTTCTTCTCGATATCACTCTGATTACGATTGATGACACCAACGTATCCTCGACTCAATGGATACAATTTGTTTTCTAACACAGCTCTGGCATCATTGCCTTCACCCATCATGTCCAGCTTAGTAATCACTCCAATAGTTCTGATACCTAACAGATTTTATTTTTTTATTATTAAAGTACCAATAAAAAATCTATCTAATGAAATTTTAATTAAATTATGTTTACCAGTAGGATCAACCTCCTTTGCAAGTTCAAGTGCATCACTTGTTGCAAGATCAATATTACCAGGTGTTACTGCCAATATAAGAGCATTTTCTTTAGTTATATACTCAAGAACCATTTCTCTTATTTGTTCAGCAATATCAAGTGGTTGCCCTTGAACTGGTACTTTTGTTAATCCAGGCAAATCAACCAGGGTCAAGTTTAAAACTGAAATACAGTATTATAATTTATAGTTATGGTCTTTAATTATTTTTAAAAATATTAGTATCAAATGTCTTACCAGTTGGTGAATAAATCTTCAAAGTTATTGGTTCATGATTTATTCCTTTATCGCCAACTGTTGACTTGTCTGTTTCGTCCTCAATCTCCTTACAAACTTCATCGATACGAAATTTTTTACTTTCAGTGTGTTTGAATTCTGCGAATTCTATTTTAAACAAAAAAAATTAAAATTCAAAAGTTAATCTCAAAGAACAAATTATTTATTTACCTTCATCACTTGTTGTGTTGGTGATCAATTGTAAAATCAGTGGCCTGCGTGTGACAATTCCACTGCCTCTTGGAAGAAAATCTCTGGAGGAAAAATTTTGATTGATTCATTAGTTATTTAAATTTTTTTTAAAAAAAATAATAAAATACCTTCCAACAAAACTTTCCAAGACTGAACTTTTTCCAGCACTTTGACCACCAATAACCACAATTTGTGGTAAATCAAATTTAACAGAAACCGCATGTTTAGTAAATATATCTTGTATTTGATTCATGAATGGAATCAACTTTTCCATACTCTCGTTATTTGCCATTGTTACTTTTTTTTTTTGCTAATTAATATGTACTGAACAATTCTTAGAAATAAAATTAAAACAATTCTATTGACTGTTTATAATTTTGTATCAATAATAATCTTAATTTTTTACTAATAAATCAACAAGTTCAAGCAACTTGCTTGCAAGATGTTGCACAGCAGAGAGGCTAAAACCAAATGAACGGTGCTAAATATTTACAATAAATGAACTGTGTGCTTTGTGTCGACACTTGACTGTCGCGTTCTTTTGTTTCGGACATGAATCCAGATTTTCAACCGTTTTTCTCTCTCTCCCTTTACAATACGTAGTTCCATGTGTGTATTTTTTCTTTATACATTAAGAATTACTACAAAACAAATAAAAAAAAATGTTTTTTTTTTACACGAATTACTTTACAAACACTTGTATTATTCAAAACCAATAAAATCTTTTAGTCTATTGAAATAAAAATATTGAAGCTAATTATTTCAATAATTAGATTATTAAGATAATAACAATATTAATAATAATAATAATAAAAGAAAAAAATTAATATACATAATTCGAAAAAACAAAATTGCATATAAAAAACTAAATAAAAATTATTATTTTATATAATATAATAATAATTATTATTATACTTTGGATTTAAAAAAAAAAAAAAAAAAACGAATGAATATTTTGAGTTTTTGGATATAAATTCTTTAATTTTTTATATTTAAAAACAAAGTCATTAAAAATTTACGAACAAATATTGTTAAGTTTTTTCACGAATTTTGGTGGGAGTTGAGTGGCTTTTGATTGATCTAAATGTCCATCAGATTTTACATCTAAATTAAAAAATTTCATGGGCTACGTTTTTTTTTTTATATAAATTGTCCAGCATTGGATCATTAATAATGTGTATATATAGATATTTTTTTTTTAAATAAAAATAATTGATCAATTTCTTGATCTATAATTTTTCTCGTTTCAACGTATGATTATTTTATATGAATTTACAATTTTTTTGCTTATAAATAAATTTTACTCTAAACGCTCTAAACAAAAATTCCTGTGTTCATTTTTATTAACTAATTTTCTAGTTTATTTGAAAGTAAAACCCATTATAATAAAGTTTAATCGTAATCATTAATTAACAATCAACATCTATAGTAATTAATAATTATATATTCTCGAATTAACTCGAAGCTAAATGTCAACTATAATCAACAAATAAATAAGAAAAAAGATAGCAATAATTGTTCTATTTGAAATATTTGTTGTTGACTTTAGAAAATATATTTAACTCACATAAAAATTGATAAAAATGATAATCTTGAATAAATTTTTACTGGTTAATTAATTATTTATTCAAATTAAAATAAATACATCAGAGTTAAATGTTATCTTAAAAGCAAATTGATGATTTAATAGAAAAAAAAAAAAGAAACGAATGAGGAGTAATATTGGAAACTTGGTTTTATTATTACTTAACATATGCAAAAATTTGTAATAAAACATTAATGGTTTTAAAATCGACGTGAATTAAATTTGTTTTTCTTTTCAAGTTTGCTATTTAATAAAATTTGTTCAAACAAAATCCAAATGTATAATGTAAAAGTATGTTGATGACATATTAATTTTAAAAGACACACAAAAATTACTATTCTCAAGACAGAATACAATAGTAATAAATTAAATATGATTACGATAGTAAAAAAAATTAAAATTAAATTGAACATAAAAATGTAATATGTAGTTTAAATAAGGCATAACTTTTTAAAGCTATGGATTGGATCAAATATTTTTTACTTGACTCAAGTAAATGATGACATTGAGGTAATTGTATCCAATGATTTTTGCAATGCTTCACGCATACGAAGAAGTTCATCATGCTTATCCTTCTGTTCTTTCAATGATTTCGTCAAGGGAGACTAAAAATAAATAATTGTTGATTAAAAATAAACAAAATATTCAAATAATAAAAAAATAATTTTGATGCTTACTTGATCATTGTCCTCGTAAAGTTCTACCAACAACTTATGATTAACATACTCTTTCATATTTTTCATTATAAAGAACATAATAGTTTTTGGAACAATATCAATAATATTTTTTGTAACTTTTATTAAATATGAATCAATCATGATGTGAATTTTTTCAACTTCTTGCATTTCACAAAGTATTGGCATTACATGAGTAATGCTGGAACAGGGAACTCCATTTTCTTGTGGTACCTCCTGAACAAATGGAAAGTCAATAAATTATAAAATTAGATTAGGAAAAAAATTATTTGTAAGCAAGTTCATTGTAGTATTACCTCTGATTTTATTTGAAAAGCCACAGGTTCTTGTGCCCTAATAAAAAAAGTTATTTTTAAATAATTGATGAGTTTATTCAAATTGGTAACAGGAAAAATAAAAAAGTTAATAATTTCAACGAAATTACCTCATGAAATTAACGAAATCTGGATTTTCAGTGTTCAAATAACTGAGTTGTATTTGAAATAAAACATCAAGATTTTCATTGCATTTTTTTTCACATTCTTGGACATGTGAAATTAATAATCTGTCAATTTCTTCTCGTAAACCTGGATATTCGAACATCTGAAAGTATAAAAATTGATTAATTTTTTGTAAATTATTATTGTGATTATTACAAAATAAAATAAACTCACATGCTTGGTACAATACTTCAAGATACCGATGAGTTCTTTAACAACAAGGCTGACACATTCGTTACTTGCTTCTTTCAACAGACTAATTTGTGCTTTAGCAACATTTTCAAATATCTTATCTGGCACGAAGATACCTTCTCTTGCACCTTGAATAAAGAATTCATGATAAACATTATAATCATTCTAAACACATAATAAACTTTTCTAATTCAATATAATGAAAGTATAATTAAAAAATTTTATAAGGCACCTTGAATGCTGGAAATTGTTTCAATAATTTTATTACGTAAATTATCAGCAGTGAGTGCTACACTGTGAATACCAAGTGAAAGACTTTCACGCATCATCTTATAAATATCGAACCCATCACGTGGTCTTTTACTGGCTCCATTAGATTCATGAAAACAAATTTCTTTATTGAACGTGACGAGAACAAATCTATGCATTCTGGAACACAATAAAATAATAAAGTCAGATAGTTGTGAAACAATCAATTATACTGTTAAAGATCAAATAAAATACTAACTCAAATAATGATTCTATTTTTGATGCTGACTTGATGACTTGACAATCCTTTTTTCCTAAATATTGTATAATATTTGATAATTCAGTATCCAACTTGTTTCGTAATGCTGGTAATTTATCACGAATGTGATTTGTCAATTGTTCATTGAGCATTTGATGTAGACAATGAACCCCAAGTCTATCAGGCAAAAATTTATATGCTGGATGACTGTAAAAGAAAAGTTGAACAGACATTAAAGAAAATAATTAATAAAAATGTATTTATTAATGAATAATTTTAAGGTTGATAAATTACCTGTTGAAAAATTCTTTCTCAAACTCAATTGCATCAGCAATACTTTTTTTTTCCTCACTATCATACTGATTACAATCGATGACGCCAACGTATCCTCTACTCAATGGATACAATCTATTTTCCAAAACAGCTTTGGCGTACCTAACATCACCCATCATGTCTAGCTTGGTAATGACTCCAATTGTCCTGGTACCTAAAAGTATATCATTATTTTTGGGTGATTAAAATATCAATAAGAAATATATCAAATGAAATTTTAATTTAATAATTTTTACCAGCTGGATCAACTTCTTTTGCAAGTTTAAGTGCATCACACTCAGCAAGATCAATATTAGAAGGTGTTACTGTTAATATCAAAGCATTTTCTTTGCTTATATAACTAAGAACCAATTTTTTTATTTGATCAGCAATATCATCTGGTTGTCCTTCAACTGCTACTGTTGTCAATTCAGGCAAATTAACCAATGTTAAATTTAAAACTGAAAAAAGTATTACAATTTATAGTTTTGATCTTTAATTATTTAATAAAATATTAGTATTAAATGTCTTACCAGTTGGTGAATAAATCTTCAAAGTTATTGGTTTAGGATTTATTCCATTGTCGCCAACTGTTTTATTCTCAATCTCTTTACAAATTTCATTGATTCTAAATTTTGCACTTTCGGTGTGTTCAAATTCAGCATACTCTATTGTCAATAAAAAAAAAAATTAAAATTGAATAGTCAATCTCAAAAAAAGGAAAAAAAAATTTAGTTACCTTCATCACTGTATTTGTTGGTTATTAATTGTAAAATCAGTGGCCTGCGTGTTACAATTCCATTGCCTCTTGGAAGAAAAACTCTGGAAAAAAAGTATTTTTTGATTAATTAATTTTTCAAGTTAAACAAAAAAAAAATGACATACTTTCCAACAAAATTTTCCAAGACTGTATCTTTACCAGCACTTTGACCACCAATAACCACAATTTGTGGTAAGTCAAATTTAAGAGAATCAGCATTTTTTGTTAATATATCTTGAATTTGATTCATAAATGGAATCAACTTTTCCATATTGTCGTTATTTGCCATTGTTACTTTTTTTTTTGGATGTCAATATGCACTGAACAATTCTCATAAAAAAAATTAAAATATTAAAATTAATCTTGTAACTGTTAATTATTTTTTGTCAATAAATAATCTTTGTTTTTCACTTTAATAAATTATGATAAATTAACACAAATTAACAAGTCCAAGCAAGTTACTTATTAGATGTTGCACAGCAGAGAGACCGAAACCAAATGAACTGTGGTGGTGAGTGCCGAGTGCCTTGAGTGCTGTGTGCTTTGTCTTTTGTGTCCCGTTTTTTGTTTCGGGTGACGTCAGGAGCATGGATCTTTCCAGATTCTCAACCGTTTTTCTCCTTCTCCCCCAATGTGATGGCCACATCAATTCTAGGAACAGAAACAAAATACATCCAGAAATAAATACAATACAAAATACATGTATTCGTCATCCAGTCACATGCCTATTTTATTTACTGTAAAAAAAAAATTTTTTTTTCCTTTTCACACGAATTATATTTTAGAAATAATTGCATTAATCCTTTAGCCTATTGAACAAAAAAAAATTCGACGATAATAATTTTAATATTTACATACACAAAATAATAATAATAATAATAAAAGAGAAAAATAAATACATAATTCGAAAAAACAGAATTATACATATAAAAAAGTAAATAATAATAATAAGTATTTTAGTTCCCTGATACTAACATAATAAAAATAATTTTATCCGTTTGGTTTTTATGATAGCAATCAGTCAACAATCAACATAGATATTTTCAAAAACAATCCGATTACTATAAATATTTTTATTTCGAAATTTTATATATTATTTATATTAGTAATAGCGATTTTATGTCTCAAGAAAAATATATGTATACATATAATATTTCCTTCAGCAAGAAACAAAAAAAAATTAATATTTTCATACGTATTGCTCAGAACATTTGAAGCTCTATCTTATCAATTTGTTAGTTTATTCTTTTATATATATATATATTTTTACATTAAAAATTAATATATTTTTATATTTTTTCTTACATATATATTTTATAATATATATTAATATAAATTTATATATTTTTTACATTAAAAAAAAAGATTATTGAAAAATTACAATCCGTCTATCTCATTTTTCACGAATTTTAGTGGAAGTTAAATGACTTTTAATTAATTTAAATGTCCATCGGATTTTACATTTGAATTGGAAAATTTCATAGGCTTGAAGTTTTTATCGACAGCGTGTTTTTCTTTATATAAAACATAGCTCAGCATTGGATCATTCATCATCTGCATAGATAGCATAGATAGATTTTTTTTTAAATAAAGATGATCTATTAAAAATGGTTTGAAAATTGTATTTCAACTTATTTTATTATGTTATTTTTAAATTTCAATTTTATTTGAATAATTTTTAAATGACAAAGATGAACATAATTTTATTAAAAGTACAGAATTATTTTAAAAAGAAATTGAATTATTAATAATTATCTTGAAATTTCACGTGAAAATCTTTGTCGAGGTATAGAGACAGACTGTTGAATTTATTATAAATAATTTACCTATAAAATTTAGTCCATTGAATGCTCTATGTGAAATAGATTATTATTGATACGTAAAAGTATGAGATTGGACAAGCTATTAAAAGTATTATTTTCAAGACTTGTCAGTTTATTTGATGACAAATCCAACCCAATCAGAGATTCCAATTCATCGAATATTCCTTGTAGAAGAGATGTTAAATGATTGTAATTGAGAAATAACTTTTATATTGGACAAGCTGATAAAAGTGTTGGGCTCAAGGTGATCCAGTTTATTTGAGCCTAGATCCAGACATTAGAAATATTAATCGATTGATCCAGTTTTTGATTTTTATTGAAAATATCAATTGGAAGATCTGTCAAACTATAGATCCAAAGACATTAGAAATATTAATCGATTGAATATTCCTTGTGGAAGAGATGACAAACTATTACTTGTAATACTTAAATGTTCCAGTTTAGACAAGCTATTAAAAGTCTCAAGCTCCAGACTGGTCAGATCATTTGAATCGAGATACAAATTAGTTAGAGATATTAATCCATCGAATATTTCTTGTGGTAGAGATGTTAAACCATTTCTATTGATGTATAAAAATTTAAGATTGGACAAACTTGTAAATGTTTGGTCAGTTTGTTTGAATCTAATTTTAAATGAGTCAGATATATCAATCCAGTAAATATATCTTGTAGAAGAGATGTTAAACCTTTGTTAGACAAATCAATATCTGAGGTTGCAGAATCATCACAAATATTTTCCATGTAAAATATTGAAGATGTATTACAAAAGTATTTTTCGTATGTTAGTCCTGAAACATACATACAATTATAACATTTAAAAATTAAAGAAATAGGAAAAAAAAATATATGCTTATTAATCAAAGTTGAAATAAAAATATAACTTACTTTGATTTGTTAATTGGTTATTCATGTCATTTTTCGGTACGATGCTGTCTTCAGCTTCTGAATTATTTGTTTGGGAATTGGGTTGGCAAAAATTTCGATGCTCCCTGAAATAATTATATACTATTATATCAATTTTAATTTCAAGTTAATAACAAATTTTATGATTAATTAAATTTGTTAAAATTTAATATTTTGTTAAATTAAATAAAAATTATATTTTTGTTTATTCATTTATTATTATTTTAAATATCTGTACAACTATATTGTTTAATTTGAAAAAACGAAAAAATTCGAGCGTGACAAAGATTTGAACTCAGGATTTTTCACGTGAAATTTTATGATGCTGTGATGCTAATGGTTTTTTTTTCTAAATAACGGTAAAGAAAAATGTCAGTGTTTAACTTGCTGAAACTAGGAAAAATTGAAAAGCTTTGTGGCCTAGAGGATTAAGGGATTAAGGCAATTACCCAGAAAAGAAAACGACTCGGGTTCCATGGTAAATATCACAGCATCCCAAAATTTTTTTTTTCTATGTGTGATGCAAGTCTTGTTGTTGATCTTGATACTCATATCAGTCATAATATATAGATTATTATCTCTTCGACAATGTATTAAAATAAAAACAAAAAACTTGCTTATTGATTGATATTGAAATAAAAAATGTATTAACTTACTTTGGGTTACGCTGATTGGTCAGGTCATATTTCGATACATATATATCTGTTATACCAGCTTTTCGATTTGGATTGGCAGATTTATTTCAACGCACATAATTATGAATAGCTATGGCTAAAAAAATTAAAAACTTTATGACGATAAAAAAAAAAATACTTCAATTTGAGTGTTTTTGGTTGAATTATAGATAATTCTTATTATTCAATAAATTATATACAATTGGTACATATTGATTCTAGTAATGACACTTTAAAATTGCAGTTTTTTAATTTTGTTATTATTCATAAATGATGAGTTTTTTTTTTATAGAATTTTACATTTTAATTATTTTATTATTATTATAGATTCTCGTGGATCAATAAAAAATATATTTTAAATGTTTAAAATATTTTAATATCAAAAAAATTATTAAGACGGTTTCTTTTTCTGTTATCAAGAATAACAAAAATTAAAAAAATTAAGTTCTATATATTTTTTGCAAAATATGATAATAATAATATTATTTTATCTTCCATTATGACTTATTTCAATACATCAATTAATTATTTTTATTATTTATTTCATAATATTTGTTAATATACTGTCATAGATGAAAAGCATGGTTCGTTTTTGAAAATATTATATGTAGTAGATTCATTGTAGGTTCGCTGTTTAATATTTTTTAAAATTAATTTTTTATCATCGTCTGTTAGACTAAATTTATTATCTTCAATATTAAGCAAATGAAGCTGCGTTAAATTAGTAAAAACTTCAGGCTTTGATTCATTGAGATTGTTTGATTGTAAATTTAAACATTCCAGTTTTTGATTTTTCTTGAAAATATCAGTTGGAAGATCAGTCAAATTATTATTATGAATATCTAAAATTTTAAGATTGACCAAGTCATTGAAAATATTAGATTCCACTTCATCGAATATTCCTTGTGCAAGAGATGTTAAACTATTATTACTAATAGATAAAATTTGAAGATTGTTCAATCTAGTAAATGTATTAATCTCTAGACTGATCAGTTTATTTGTATCTAAATGCAACTGACTTAGAGATTTCAATTCACTGAATATATATTGTGGAAGAGATGTTAAATTATTATTACCAATATCTAAATCTTCAAGATGGATCAACTTATTGAAAATATTAGACGGAAGACTTGTCAGTTTATTGGATCGCAAATGTAAAACTGTTAAAGATTTCAATTCATTAAATACTTCATGTTCAAGGGATGTTAGATTATTATTTTTGATGTATAAATGAGTGAGTTTGGACAAACTATTAAAAATATCAGAATCAAGACTTGTCAGTTCATTTGATGATAAATCCAACAAATCTAAAGACTCTAATCCAATGAATATTCCTTGTGGAAGAAATGTTAAATTATTATCACTGATATCTAAATCAGTAAGATAAGATAAGTTATAAAAAGTATTATTTTCAATACTTGACAGTTTGTTTGAATATAATTGCAAAGAAATTAGAGATATTAATTGATTGAATATTCCTTGTGGAAGAGATGTTAAATTGTTATTACTGATATCTAGAGTTTCAAGATTGAACAAGCCATGAAAAGTTTTATTTTTAAGACTTGACAGTTTGTTTGAATCTAATCCTAAATTAGTTAGAGATATTAATTTATTAAATATTCCTTGTGGAAGAGTCGTTAAGTTATTATTTGTGATGTATAAATGGGTGAGTTCGGTCAAGCTACTAAAAATATCAGGGTCAAGACTTGTCAGTTTATTTGATGATAAATCCAACAAATCTAGAGACTCTAATCTATCAAATATCCCTGGTAGAAGATATGTTAAACAATTATTATTGATACTTAAAGTTTTAAGATTGAACAAGCTATTAAAAGTATCAAGCTTTAGACTTGTTAGTTTATTTGAATGTAAATGCAACCTAGTTAGAGATTTTAATCCATCAAATATACCTTGCGGAAGAGATGATAAATTATTTTCACTGATAAATAAATTAACAAGATGAGATAATTTATTAAAGGTATTATTTTCAAGACTTATCAGTTTGTTTGAATCTAATTCCAAAATATTTAAAGATCTCAATCCTTTAAAAATATCTTGAGGAAGATGTGTTAAGTTATTCTTTTTGATTGCTAGATACTTTAGTTTGCGCGAACTATTGAAAGTGTTAGGCTTCAGGCTAGTTAGTTTGTTTGATTGTACGTCCAAATAAGTCAGTGATATCAATTCTTTAAAAATATTATGTGGAAGATGTGTTAAACTATTGTTACTGATGAATAAATATTCCAGTTTGGACAAACTATTAAAAGTTTCAGGCTTCAGACTGGTCAGTTTGTTTGCATCTAAATCCAAAATACGTAGAGATATCAATCCATTAAATACTCCTTTTGGGAGAGATGTTAAACCTCTGTTCGACATATAAATAACATGGGTTGAAGAATCGTCACAAACATTTTTCATGTAAAATACAGAAGATGTATTACAAAAGTATGTTTTGTGTGTTGGTGCTGAAACATACATACAATTATAACAATTAAAAATAAAAAAGAAAATAATTTAATTTTAATTTTGCTTATGAATGAAAGGTAAAATAAAAAATATAACTTACTTTGACTTGTTGATTGGTTATTCATGTGATTTATCGGTACAATGCTGTCTTCAGCTTCTAAATTATTTATTTGGGTTGGCAACAATTTCGATGCTCCCTGAAATAATCATGTATTTATAAATTAAAATAAATTTATTTAAATTTTTTTTCAAATTTCAATTTCAAGTTAATAATAAAATTTAATAAAATTTAATATATTTTGTATCTATAACTTATAAAATAACTATGTATTGTTTTATTTGAGCGTGACAATTATTGTTTTGTACTCGTCACAATATTTGAAATATGTAATTATATCTCATTATAAATTTTGTTATAAATTTAACAACATAATTTAGCAATACACTACATATTATATTTGTATCTGTAATATTAATTTTAAAACTTGAATAATTTAAAATTAAACATAATATTTCAAATTGTTATATCTACAATTTGATAGAAAATTTAAAAATCTATATATACTGTTTAAGAATTGTTATATTCTATGTATAAAAGTTGTCAACTTTAATTCATTATCTATAAAAAGCGAAAAAATTTAGGCAAGATGACAAAAAAATTTTAAGTGACTCAAATATTTACAAACAACCTTAACCCACATACTACTGTTTTTTTTCAAAAATAACGGTAAAAAAGGACATCAGTGTTAAACTTGTCGAAGCTAGGAAAAATTGAAAAGCCATGTAGCCTAGAGAATTGAGGGGATTAAGGCAGTTACCAAGAAAGAGAAAACGGGTTTCATGGTTGATATCTCATTATCATAATTCTACGTGAAAATTCTTGTCAATATAGGTATTGTTAGACGATTCACCGGAGTTTATTATTTTACAAGTACATTCTAAAGAAAAATTTATTCATCTCATTATTATATCTTTATATTTTTTTTTAAATATAAACTATATACACAGTCAGCTTAATAAGAAAATTTTTGAATAATTTTAACTCACCCCACTGGGACAATTAATCAAGACAGCTGCAGTAATTATGACAATCGTTATATAGCTGAACTTCTTCATTCTTGTAGTAATCGATCAGTAATAATTATCAATATCTATTTATAAGTCACCCTGAACAAACGTAAATGCATATATGTAGTATTAGATATATGCGTGAAATATGACAAACCTCAATAGTGGTCACTTGGTCAGTATGAAAAAAAAAATCCAAATCATGAAAATCACGCATGCGTTTTGCAATGTATAATGGTGTCCAACAAAAAAAAAAAAACATGATATTTTCTACCTTACCAAGCAACAAACACGCCAATTTCCCGCCAATATATTTTTTTTTGATAAATTTATTTTTTTTTTACCTGAACTATAAATTCTTTATCCTATGATAAATTTAAATTTGATTTTTTTTTAAATCTTGAAAGCAATATTTGTTATTCAATTCTTCTTAATCACATATCCAAGTATTTACACAAAAATTAATGATAATTATAAATAGTTAAGAAAAATTTTTTATAATATTAGTTTTGTATGTTGCTGCTGAAACATAAATTTAATTAAAATAATTATAAGTTTAACTCATAAATAAAATATAATATAAATTGATTAATCATATTGATAAATCAAAAAATTAACTAATTGAATTTTACAATTAAAAAATATCATACTTAATGAGTATAATAGTAGTCATAAAAAAAAATTTTAATAATGCATGAATTTTATTTGAATAATTTTTAAATGACAAAGATGAACATAATTTTATTGAAAGTACAAAAATGTTTAAAGAAAGTAATTGATTTGTTAATAATTAATAATTATTAGTCTAAAGAGCAAGATTCATTTTTAATAATATTATATGAAGTAGATTCATTGTAGGTTTGCTGTTTCATATTTTTAAAAATTAATTTTTTATCATCGTCTGTTAGACTAAATTTATTATCTTCAACATTGAGCAAATAAAGCTCCCTTAAATTAACGAAAACTTCAGGCTTTAATTCATTGAGATTGTTTGATTGTAAACATAAAGATTCCAGTAATTCATTTTCATTGAAAATATCAATTGGAAGATCTGTCAACCTATTATCATGAATATCTAAATATCGAAGATTGATTAAATTATTAAAAATATTAGACTGAAGATTTGTCAGTCTGTTGGATCCCAAATCAAGAGTATGTAGTTGTAGCAATTCAAAAAAAAAATCATTTTCAAAACTTGACAGTTTATTTGACGATAAAGACAAGAAATTGAGAGACTCTAATTCATTGAATATTCCTTTTGGCAGAGATGTTAAACTATTATTTTTGATACTTAAAGTTTCAAGATTTACCAACCTATTGAAAGTATTAAGCTCCAGACTGGTGAGTTTGTTTGAATATAATTTTAAAGTAGTTAAAAACTCTAATCCATTGAATACTCCTTGTGCAAGAGATGTTAAATTATTATTACTGATATCTAAAGTTTCAAGGTAGAACGATGTATGAAAAGTATTATTTTCAAGACTTGACAGTTTGTTTGAATCTAATTTTAAATAATTTAGAGATATCAAATCATGAAATATTCCTTGTGGAAGAGATGTTAAATAATTATAACTGATATCTAAAGTATAAAGATTGGACAACCCAAGAAACGTATTAAGCTCCAGACTGGTTAGTTTGTTTGAATATAATTCTATAGTATTTAAAGACATCAGTCCTTTGAATATATCTTGTGGAAGAAATGTTAAATTATTATGACTGATATCTAGATTAGTAAGATTAGGCAAGTTATAAAAAGTGTTATTTTCCAGACTCGACAGTTTGTTAGAATTTAATTTTAAATGAGTTAAAGATATTAATTCATTGAATATTCCTTGTGGAAGAGATGTTAAGTTATTATTTGCAATAAATAAATGGACGAGTTTGGTCAAGCTATTAAAAATATCAGGTTCAAGACTTGTCAGTTTATTTGATGATAATGACAAGAAATTAAGAGACTCTAATCCATTAAATATTCCTTGTGGAAGAAATGTTAAATTATTACCACTGATATCTAAAGTGTAAAGATTGGACAAGTTATGAAAAGTATTATTTTTAAGACTTGACAGTTTGTTAGATTTTAAGTTTAAATGAGTTAAAGATATCAATCCTTTGAATATATCTTGTGGAAGTGATGTTAAATTATTATAACCGATTGCTAAATTTTCCAGTTTGGACAAGCTATTAAAAGTTTCAGGCTCCAGACTGGTCAGTTTGTTTGAATTTACTTCCAAATCAGTTAAAGATACCAATCCTTCGAATATTTCTTGTGGAAGAGATGTTAAACTATTATCACTGAGATATAAATTTCTCAGTTTGGGCAAGTTATTAAAAGTGTTGAGCTCCAGACTGGTCAGTTTGTTTGAATCTAATTCTAAATGACTTAGAGATATCAATTCTTTAAATATATTTTGTGGAAGATGTGTTAATTCATTGTTCCTGATTGATAAGTATTCCAGTTTGGACAAGCCTTTAAATGTGTTGAGCTCCAGACTAGTTAATTTGTTTGATCCTAATTCCAAAATGATGAGAGATATCAATCCTTTAAAAATATCTTGTGGAAGATGTGTTAAATAATTGTTCCTGATTGCTAAATATCCCAGTTTGGACAAGCTATTAAAAGTTTCAGGCTCCAGAGTGGTCAGTTTGTTTGAATCTAATTTCAGAATACCTGGAGATATCAATCCATTAAATATTCCTTGTGGAAGACATGTTAAATCTATGTCAGCCAAATCAATTACCCAGATGGAAGAATCGTTACAAACATTTTTCAGGTAAAATACAGAAGATGTATTACAAAAATATGTTTTGTATGTTGTTGCTGAAATATACGCATTCAATTATACAAATTAAAAATGAAAAAGTGAATTTTGTTTATTAATTAAAGGTGAAATAAAAAATATAACTTACTTCGAGTTATTGATTGGTTATTCATGTCATTTTCCGGTACAATGCTGTCTTCAGCTTCTAAATTATTTGTTTGGTTTGGCAACAATTTCGATGCTTTCTGAAATTATCATGTACTTATCTTTTAAAAATAAATTTATTGAAAATTTTTTTGAATTTTAATTTCAATAGTTTATAATAAAATTTATTATTTTGTTAAATTAAATGAAAATTATATTTTATTTATTCATTCGTTCATATTATCTTAAATATCTAGAAATTATAAATTAATATTTTTTCATTTTAAAAAAACAAAAATATTCTAGCGCGACAAGGATTTGAACCTAGGATTTTCACGTGGAATTTCACGATGCTATGATACTAATGGTTTTTTTTAAATAACGGTAAAGAAGAACGTCGGTTAACTTGTCGAAGATAGAAAAAATTGTAAAGCCATGTAGCCTAGAGAATTGAGGGAATAAAGGCAATTACCAAGAAAAAGAGAAAACGACTCGGGTTTCATGGTAAATATCACAGCATCTAAAAATTCTACGTGAAAATCCTTGTCAAGGTATTGCTAGACGATTCACCAGAGTTTATTATATACAAGTACATTCTATTTAACTTTAATACATGCACCTGATAGAATGCTTGAAGAATTATATATTATATATTCATTATATACCCTTATATTCATTATATACTCTATAATTAAATAATTATAACTTACCCCAATTGGACAAATAATTAAGACTGCTGCAGTAATTATGACAATCGTTATATAGGTAAACTTCTTCATCCTTGTAGTGATCGATCAGTAATAACAATCAATACTTAAATCACTCTGAACAAACGTAACTGACATATAAAAATTCTCAATAGCACTCAATAGTGGTCAGTTGGTCGCTTGGTCTGCAGTATAAAAAAAAATCCAAAATCATAAAAATCACGCATGCGTTGTGCAATGTTTAATGGTGCCCAACAAAAAACAAGATATTTTCTACCTTACCAATTAACGAAAACACCAGTATTCTGATTTTTTTTTTTTTTTTTATTTACCAGCTTTATAATAATATATTTTTTGAAATACATTTATTATCATTTTACCCGAAATATAAACTCTTCACTCCATGATAATTTCAAGTCTGTTTTTTTTTTTAAATCTTGAAAACAATATTTGTTTTTTAATTTTTCTGAATCAAATATTCAAGTATTAACTTGAGACAATTTTATCTAATGCTTTTTTGAATGCTTCACGTTTACGAATAAATTCATCACGTTTATCCTTTTCTTGTTTTGATAGATCCATCAAAGAAGACTGAAATTGAATAAACCAATAATACAAAAGAAGCAAAATTTTCGAATGAAAAAAAAAAAAATTTTAATGTTTATTATCGTATTGCTGGAGTAGTTTAACGATTGAATCGCTTACGATAAAATTCTTCATATTTTTTATTACAAAACACATGATATTTTTAGGAACAATATCTTTGATACTTTTTGTAACAATTTTTAAATATAAATCAATCATGATGCGAAATTTTTCAGTGTCACTTCAGTGGTAGCATCACGTCATTTGAAAATTGTTTTTTATTTTAATTTATAATTATAATTGAAAATTATATTGCTATTATCATTAGGAAAACCTGTATACTTTTTTTAATTTTTAAATATGTTGTATTATTAAATATAAAAGCCATAATATCTTGATGAATAATGAAAACTGAAATAATCGAATTGTTTAAAAGCATCCTTGTGTGTATTTTCTAAAATAATTTTTTTTTTTGACCTACTATACATAAACACCAGCAAACTATATTTAATGCAAAAATTCACCAGTAACATTTATCTTAAATTAGTTGGCTTAGATGATGAAAAAATAAATTGATTTCTTGTAGAAAAAATGTCAAGTTGCTAGAAAAATTGTTTTTTATATATTTTCATTTATAATTACAATAATAATTATATTACTGTTGTCATTATAAAAAATACTATATACTTTTGATAATTTTTAATATAAATATATTTTTACTTTATCTTTGTTGCATTTAAATGTTTTTTGTTGTAAATAATGCTCGCTAAATAAGCATGATCTTCGGGAATCATTCCTGCAGACACTCATTCCTTCTTGCATTTTATGACTTGAATTGTCGCTAGAAGTACCAAAACTGTAGTCACGACTTGATAACTATTGTTTTTTATGTTAATTTATAATTACAATAATGATTATATTACTATTGTCATTATAAAATACTATATACTTTTGATAATTTTTAATATAAATATATTTTTTGTTGTAAATAATGCTCGCTAAATAAGCATGATCCTTGGTAACTCCAGGCACTTATGGCTTCTTGTTTTTGATTGCTCCTTGTGCCATTGCAAATATTACATTTATAGAGATGAATGCTATCACTAAAAAAAAAAAAAATATTTTTGAACTTGACCGGTGCAAATTATAAGTAAAAAAAAAATAAAATTCAACAGGATTAGTTCAACATACGGAGAGAAAAGACGCAACACCATCTCAATAAATATTGTGACATAACATGTGACTTGATACGGTCTTCACCAACACTAATTGACCAAAAAAGAATTATGAACATCTCGACCAAACGGGCAAGAAAATATAGTAGTATGTATCCACCCCATCTCTACATTGTAGAATTGAAGAAAACAAAATTATTAGCTAAAGAATATAATATGTCTAATAATTAATAAAAAAAAAAAAAACAAATTATCATAATTTTGCTTTTTATCAACTAACCTTAAGCACACTAATAAAACCTAATAAATGCACAAGAAAGAGCAGGGTTATCGGAATAGCCTCAACTGCAGCGGGCACATTTGTGAAGGTCAGTAATTCTTCGTGAGTGATCTTGGTGGAGTGAAATTTTTTATTCGGGAATATCAACACACCATATTGACCACCAATTACTTGTACCGTTAATGGTAACAACAAAGTTGAAATCTAAACATCAAAAAGATTCATTTTTTAGTATGGTGTTGTTGTTATTGACTGTTAGCTTATAAGTTTAAATTTTGTCAAAAGAATATTATACATATATATTTTATATATATACTTACAACGCCATGCAGTGAGACACATTTAGCAAGTCTATAGAGATTGAAGCAGCAACAAGTAGTCCGATGTGGTATTGGTTCTATCTACAGAAAAATAAATAAAATCATGAACAGCTGATTGATGAATGCAAGATTTTCATATATTTTTATCATTTTATATGTAAATAATTAACACCTTTCAATTCTTAAATTATGGATATAGCTGAAGTTAATATAATGAAAGTATTTTAATTTTAAATTGATTTTTTCAACTCACCTGTTTATTTGTCAATGGTATCATTCTGGTATAATTAGTATACTAATTATAGTAATATCTATTATAATATTATAATATATAATATAAGATATAATATAGATATATTATAATATTATATCTATTATAATTATATAGTAATATACTATTATTACTATAGTAATATCAAACTTTTTCCACTTTTTATCGCACGGAAAATATTAGCTTTTTCTGTAATTATAAACTTCAAAGACTGATAAATGATAATAATTATTATACAACTGAAATAATTAGAGATTATAAATTAGTTAATAATAATTTAATTAAAAATGACAAAACCACGTGTTTATAGTAACAAGCCACTCAGCTGATTGAGATTGACGTTTGCTTGAAAGAGAGAAAGACACACACCAAATGCACAATGCACTACGTTGCGCATTAAAAAAAAAATAGTTTTCTCTCAGATGAACCAAGATGTCTGACTATTTTCACAACTGCAATGGTCAAAAGCTCGCATGTTTTAGTAGTCATTACGGTCATTAAATAATTAGCAATGAAAACTATAATTTAAATACAAAAACAAAATTTATATTATTATTATTATTATTATTATTGCGACCAACAATATTACGTATATAACAAATCTCACATATTGTTTACATACACTTAGCTGACTGTCAGATTGACATGTGACTACGAGAGTCCGAGAGACATACGAACCAACACACTATGCGCATTAAAAAAAAAATGAGTTTTCCTGAGAGAAAACCAAGATGTCTGACCATTTTCAAAACTGCAATGGTCAAAAAAAAAAGTATACAGATAAGCTGTTGCATTCATCACATAATTATCTAGTAATGAAAACTCTTATACAAATTGCGAAACGAAATTTATATCTTACTATTATTCGACTCTTTTTGTAGGCGAATGTAGGAATAAAAATCGTTCAATTAAATAATAATAATAATAAGTTGAAGTATTGAATCGAAAAAAATCGGTTTTTTCAAATTTTTTATGAAAAATGTGATTCATACATCAAAATTTTCTCGGAAAGGCGATAGATTTTTCGAGTACGCATGTTTTAAGCATAATATGAAGTCTCTAATACCATTTCATTACGAGTTATTGTTTGCCTAAAAAATGAAAACGGCACAAGCTATAACTCAAAATAGAGTAGTCGCAGAGGTTTCATATTAGGCTTACAATAATCGTTTTTCAATTCTATAACTTTTTTAAATAAATTTTTCCCGGACGAATAGTATTTTTCGTGAAAAAAAAAAAAAAAATGGCCGAATAGATAATGTTTTTTTTTATTGGGGGCGATAGAATTTCCAAAGCTGCTTATTTTAGGCCAAATCCAAAGTCTTTACGATAATTAGTTTAAAAGTTATAAACGTTTTTTTTTTTTGGGGATAAATCCAATACTGCGGCTGACCCTGGTAGAAATAATCTCTCCGGATTTTCTCCAGATTCCTCCGGATTTTCTCCGGATTTCTCCAGATTTTTCCGGATCTCTCCGGATTTCTCCGGATTTTCTACGTGATTGAGACTTCCGGAGATATTTACGGAGTAATCTCCAGACTATTTCTATAATATCTCCGGATTTTTTCCGGAAATTTGACTCAAAAAAACAAACACAAAAAAATGGAAAAATTTTTAATAAGAAAAAGTAGAAATAAGAGTTTACTTACGAAAAATAAAAAAGAAATTTTTTCTGAAAAAATCCGGAGAAAATCCGGAGAAAACCCGAAAAAACTCCGGAATAATATCTCCAGAAGTCTCAATTGCGTAGAAAATCCGGAGAAATCCGTAGAAATCCGGAGAAAATCCGGAGAAAATCCGGAGAGATTATTTCTACCAGGGGAGCCTTTCGGCTCCTAGTCTCCGTAAAAAAATTACAATTGTACATTTAATAATATTTGAGTAAGGATTAATATTGTCATAATGGACAATTGCTGAAATAATTACAATTATACAAATAAATATAATTATACACAACCGAGCATTTGATAATTTCTTTTATATGTAAATATAAATAATAAAATATATTACTTTACTTTTTTACAGGCCCTTGGATACACCAGAAGATTTTTTAATACCAAAGAAAACATCAGTGTTGACTGATGTTGAAAACATTAGCCATGATGAATTAGCTGGTTAAGATCAACGAATTATAACTTTTTCTGATGTTATACGTATATTGTCGTGTCGTATGACATGGCTTGGACCAAGAGTTCAATTGGTCAAGGTAAAAAATACGACAGCTTATATGGCTGTGGAGCCATGTTTGGTTTGCAGTCAAAGAAAATTATTGATTATGGCTCCAAGTGCAGAAGCTGCAAACGTTGTGATGGGCCACAAAATAAAAAAAACCATGACTGTCGTCATAATTACGATGGCAGTGCCAAAAAGATGGAGGCAAAACTTGGCCAACAACTAATGACCAATAGCCCTGTGTTGAAAAAATTAAATCTTGAAGTTGGTGCTTTCATTGGTGACAATGATAGCTCAACAGCAGCAGCAGTGAGAACATCTTGCTCTTATCAACCAATAAAATTAGCAGACAAAAATCACACATCCAAAGAGGTTACTAGTGCGTTGTATGCTATTGCTGGTGATAACGAAAGTGACCCTGGTAAAGAACTGAATACATTAGTGATAAAATATTTACATAAAAATTTTACTTATGCCATTTCACAAAATCAAGGTGATAGTGTGGCAATGGCAAAAGCAAATTTTTTTTTTTTTATTATTATTTTTATTATTTACATAGTAAAAAATATTTTAAAAAATATTATATGATATCAAAAATCCGAAAACATCCACCGGTACTATAGTAGCATAGTAAAACGTAATATTTCTTTCTCTCAGTGTAAAATTATTCTTTTCACACGTTTCTCCGCGTGTTTTTTTTGCGGAGAAATATTCCCGAACGTTTCTTCACCCAAGTCGATTCGGAAAAAAATTTTGATCCCTTTTTTCGCTCATTTCTACGCATGGGTCAATTTGGGAGAAAATCGGAGTAATCACGAGGAAATATTTTCACCAGGAACGTTAAAAATTAGGCTTGGAAAGCCGTTGAAAAATTCTGTCTCAATTTCTTGTCACCAATTAGTTTATAATATTGTGTTAAAATTAATCGTAAGTGAGCTTGGTTGAAAACTTATTTATTTATATTCATCATTTTCAAAAACAATCAATTGAAATTGCGTTGATAATTTGATGCATACTTTATAATGCTTGAAATATTGAATTAAACAGTTTCAAAATCTATTTTTCATTAATTAATCAAACAGAGAACTTTTGAAAATACGTTTATTTGGTTTCCCAATTTTTTTTTCTATTAAAATATTGAAATATTTTGATTTTTTTTTTTTTGATTTAAAAAAATTCATAAAAATGTCAGATGAAGATGACGAAGATAGAGGTGCAGACTTTATCCCCGAAAAATATATCAAGATTCCATCTTCAAAAAGAAAAAGTTCAATGGCCAATCGTCCATCACTATCATCTGCACCACTATCATCAAATACAAATGCACCTCTTAATTCTCCATGTAAAAGATGGTATTATTATTGTTATTATTATTCATAGTATTATTTTGAAATTTTTTTTTTTTATTCAATGACAGTGTGACTGATGTTGATGACACTCTATTTACTGATGATGATGACGAGGATAGTTTTGACTCGAATGATACACTGAAAAAACGTTCCCGCTGCAGGCACGGTACGTTCCTGCTGCCGTAGCAGTAAAGTAGACTGCAAAGCGCTGTGCTGTACTGCTGCTGCAGCCGAACATTTTACTGTCGATGAGTTCAGGCGTATTAGCAGTACAAAGAATAGCTGTATGACACGTATAAACTCATTCGATAAATTAAATGATGTATATATGTATGTTATTAATATTAATTATTAATAAATATAATTATATATTACTATTATTATTGAATATGAATTGATTTTAAAATCTTGTATATTATAAAAAAATATGAATAAAGAATATGAAAAAAATATATTTTATTTGAATATAGAATTTAAAAAAAAAAAAATTACATTTTTAATTTACCGTGTAATAATAATAAATTAACTTATTGAATAAACGAAGAAATTGCATTAACTATAATGATAGCATAAAAATAATATTACACGGTAAATTAAAAATGTAAAAAATTTAATTTTTAACGTGAAACAAAAATTTCAAACTTAACATTAAAAGAAATGTTTAATTGAACGTTTAAAAAATTCTAAATTTTAATCCTAACCTATAAGTGATGTCAAAGTCGTAAACCGTATATGACCGCGCATACAGATGTGCGCATTCAGTTGCCACAGCAGTGCTTTGTACTGCTGAATCAGCAGTACAGTTTACCGAGAATATACGGGTGCTTACTGTGAATTTACATGTCGCTCTCTACCATTACCGGTACAATAGACCGTGCCTGCAGCGGGAACGTTTTTTCAGTGTACAGCTATATTTCTTCGTCAAAGAACAACATTGAGACCAATCAGTCTCTCGGAGAGTAAAATTAAGTCATTTACCTGATTTGATGGCTAGATGTCCATCACCATCATCATCATCATCATTAAATACCAAGTCATCAAATAACAAGTATTATTGTTATTATTATTTTGTTTTTATTTGCAAGTTATTTTTACTTTTATAAGTTTTAATAAATCTTTTTTTTTTTTTGACCAAGTCATTCAAATTTCACATCGACAATATTGTGAATTCTCAAACTACTCTGGTGAAAAAAATCTCTTCCCTGATTTTCTCCGGATTTCTTCAGATTTCTACGTATTTGAGACATCCGGAGATATTTACGGAGTAATCTCCAGACTATTTTTATAATATCTTCGAATTTTTTTCAGAATTTTCGCTTAAAAAAACCAACAAAAAAAAAAAAAAATTGAAAAATCAATAAAAAAACCAGCAATAAGAGTTTACATACGAGAAATAAGAGGAATTTTTTTTCAAAAAAATTCGGAGAAAATCCAATAAAATCCCGAGAAAATCCAAAAAACCCCGGAAAAATATCTCTGGAACTCTCAATCACGTAAGAAATCCGGGGAAACCCGGAGACGATCCGGAGAAAATCCGAGGAGATTATTTCTATCAGGGTACTCAAACGGATGATAGTAATGATGGAAAAAAGACCTTCACTCCATACAAAATAACACTAATCAAATCATCACTTGAAAAATATAAACACATGTATGCAAAGCTTGTGGAAAAAGAAACCATGGAACACAATACAGTCAAAAAAAGATTGAAAATATACCTTCGGCTAAAAGAAAAAAAAAATTAACTCAATCAAGGAAAACTGACAAAATTGAAAAGTCAAAATCAGAAGAAGCTCAAGTAATTAGACAACTCAATTATCAAAAATATAAACGTGTTGGAATACTGAAAGCTGTCAAGAAAAATATTCAACAATTAAATTAATTAAAATAGTATTAAATAAAATTATAAAAAAACCAAGAGGTTAAAAATGCAATAATTGATGATGTTAAAGTGTTGTCCCAATCGTTCATTGAATTTTTATATTTTGTTTCAATCATGAAAATAATGAAGCAATTAATTATATTGAAAATTTGACAACCTTCGGTGAAAATGATTATCTTTGATTCTCTCCGATTTTCTTCGATTTTTGTAAATCGGAGTAATTCGGAGATAATAGGAAAAAAAAATTTTTTGTTTTACTCCGATTTTTCTTCGAAATTTTTATTCAACAATACGCGGAGAAAATCGGAGTAAAACGTAGAAATTCGTAGAAAATCGGAGAAATATCTGAGAAAGATGTAAAAATATCGAAGAGAAACGGAAAATTGTCCAAGAAAATCGGAGAAAAATCATTTTCACCAGGGAAATCAAAAAACAATTTCATTTAATTGAATATTTAAACAAATTTACTTATTATTTTGAGAAACAAAAACCAAAAAAAAAAAGATTTTGTTGAATAATTATTCAAAGAATATGAAATCATTAGAAATGATATTGGTATGTCATTTTATTGTTAGGATTTACGGACAAATTTGATATCAATGGATATAATTAGTTTTGAAACAAATTTCATGAATAATATTATAGCCAATTCCCGAGTTAGAATTAGTAAACTTTTGAAAATAGTTGGTCAAATATACGTATAATAGAAGAAAAAGAAAAAAAATGTTGGACAACTTATTTTACAAAAATATTAAACCAAAAGATAAGGAAAATAAAATAATGGACATCTTTGGTGATTCAAATTTAAACTTTACTGAATTAAAAATTACAAATACAAATGGTGGAAGTTTATGGAGTTTTTCACAAATAATACATTAAAATAAATATATTACACATATATAAAATATTTGGGGAAACGCTATGATTAAAAACTAAAATATATAAAACCGTTTTATTTTTTTTCTATAACAAAGTTGTCTTAACCCTGGTAGAAATATTTCTCCAACTTTCTTCCAACTTTTCTCCGCCATTTCTCCACCTCTTCACGAAAATGACCCATGGTTGGAGAAATGGCAGACAAATTTCTCCAACCTTTCTCCAACCAAAAATTTACTCCAACTTTTTTCCAACTTCTTTCCAACTTTTTTCTAACCATGGGTCATTTTCGTAAAAAGGTGGAGAAAGTTGGAAAAAAGGCGGAGAAAGTTGGAAAAATATTTCTACCAGGGAATTTAAGTAAAAATAAAACAAAAAAAATCAAATACCAATTTTATAAATAAATGCCTCATATAAAAATCATTTAATTAAAAAAATATTGTAAAGGGTAACAATCCTAATCCTTATCTTCCTTAATCCTAAAATAAATAAATTCAAGTGCAGTTCCCGAGGAGTCGCGAGTTTTCGGGGGCCAGAGGATTTTATGTGTTATAAATGGCAACGCCGCAACCCTGGTAGAAATTAGTGAGCGCCGCCCGACTTAACCTGTATAAGCATATATGCTTATACATGTAAAGTCGGGACAATAAGTCGGGCCAACGGAATTTTTCTACCAGGAATATCGCATCTAATTCAATGATAGCTGTCCGAAAATTAAAAAGAGAGAGTAGTAAAAGAAGAAAACAATATTAAGTCAAAACGCACTATAAAAAAGTTCGAGGGGAGATTCATCAAGCCAGCACGCGTCCACGATAGCTGGGGAGGAGAACTAACGCACAAAGAGGAGAGCAATTAAAATGATATGAGATTTAAAATGTAACACATATATGCTTAATGAATATAATATATGAGTTAAACAAAGTAACAAAACAATACATTGTAACGACCGGATGTTGCGAAGGCCAACAACAAAATAATAATTAGTCACAACTAAGGCGTCGACCTGTCATGATTAAAAGCTTACCATACAAAATGATTAAATTGAAATTTTTCTTTTAAAAAAAATTAAAACAAAAAGAAATCTAAAAAAATGAATAACTACAGCAAATTAGATTTTGATTCCATTAAGGAAATCTGCAAAGGCTTAACCCTTGCTGAGAGAATTGATTTTATATGTGCGAATAAAAATTTATATGAAGTTGGAAATAAATTATTGCGTGAAAGTCAAATAATTGTGAGAGACATGGATATAAATGAAGAACAGTGTAAGAAATTGATGATAGCTAATAAGGAGTGGTTAAAAAAAATTAAGTTATCAATATTATTGAATCAAGAAAAAATAATACCAACATTGCTCACGTGTAAAAACCTAACAGAGATAATCGCCGTCTCATGTGGACTGGACTCAGATCAGTTATTACAAATTGCTCATACGTTAAAGAAAGTAAGAAAATTGGATATCAGTAGTAATGACGGAATAATCAGTGAAGTATTAATGATCGTGACAACAATGCCTGCGTTAAGCAAATTATTCATGTACGGCATAAATAGCGTGGATGATAAAATACTTTTGGAGTGCGTTCACATGGAGGAGATCGATGTCGGAAAAACAAATGTTACCACATTGGGATTATTAAAATTTGTTGCTTGGGCAAGAAATCTTAAAGTTATGAAGATCGAAGACTTATCTTTATCATGGGAGGCAATGAACGGGATGGTACAACTCCTGGAGGGACAACAAAATGTGGTGACCATTGTGACAGACTCCAACTCCAAGACAAGGTTAGTCACACAGGACGACTTGCTTTACGTCACCGTGGAGAACGTTGATGAAGAGGACATATTCACATATACCAGATAAATTATTGAATATTTTTTTTATCTATACTTTTTTTTTCTTTCACATTTCTTTTTTTTATATAAAAAAAAAAAAAAATGCTACTTTTTATAATGAGAATATTAAATAATCTTTTAGAATGTAGCTTCTTTTTTTTTTGGGGACTTTTGGGAAAAAATCTAATATAATAAAAAAAAAAAAAAGACGTAAAATTTTACAACAAAAAAATAAGAAAAAAAAAAAATTTAAAACGAAATAATAATAAATTTTATCAGACTTTAATTACTATTGTTAATTTCAATTTTAAAGGGGAACAATTCAACATGAATAATATTATTCAAATACTAATAAACAAAAAAAAACATAAAAGTTTCTAAAATTAATAAAAAAAAAACAAAACAAATAAAGAACATAATAATAAAATTTTGCTTAGAAAATTGTAAGGGATTTTTAACGCGCACGTCGGAGGCAAATTAATTCCGTGTGGGCGGGTGATTTACCAACAATGAATTCAATTTTCAGTCAACCTAAAAATAATAATATCTATAATATATTTTTATTTTGTCATTTTAAGGAGCTAGACTCTTGCGACGACTTTCGTTATATTCAAATCGTAAAATAATTAAATTCATTTCTAAATAAAATATAAAATCTAATATAATAAAAAAATTTCCATTTGAATTTCGACAGATATAAAAATAAAATCGATCTAATATTTTCATAATTAATAAAAATAAATTCATGCCAGTGAAGTTAAAATATAAGTTAATCCTTGTGATAAATTTTTTTTTTCCTTTATAAATTCAACCTCCCTAACTCCTAAATAATTGACTGTGAAATTTCTCCGGGGTGTTGTTTTTCTGTGCTTCGAGTTTTTTTACCGTTTGGATATTTTGAGACTACTACCATCAACAGGCAACCATCCAAATTGACACGCTCTCAACAACATTGGTTTCGGATTATTCTAACATCAAGGTACATCTACAATCATATACATTCCATCTTAACCCATTACCCTGTAGGGAATAACGAAATAAAAGGATTTTTAGTAGTTCAAGCCCTCATCACGGAAAAAGTCATCGCAGGAAGGCTGAGTTTTTGTGAGAAGACTTGTCTCGATGGGTACTATAGGCAAACCTTTGAACTGACACGTATAAATGGTCAAGTTTAGAGGTGGTATTCGGTTAAAAGGGGTGAAAAAATATGTTAACTTATGTCATCGCAGGAAGGCTGCCATTACGCGTAAAATATTCTTTAACATCGATACAATATGAAATGAATATTGGCTGACAAGTAAATAGTCAAAAAAAAAAGTTATCATAGAAAAACTGACCAGACCCGTAAAAATTCAATCAGTATGACATAAGTTAAGTTATGTCATTGCAGGAAGTCTGCCGGTGGGTATAATTAGTTGGAAATCATGTGTAATATATGAAAATAATGATGGCTGACAATTATCTGGTCATATGTCCAAAAAATAAAATAATCGAATTTCCCGGCACTTTTCCGGGCAACAATTGGACATATGACCAGATAAAAATTAGTTTTCCCGAGGAAACCAAGTTGTCTGACCATTATCAAAACTGCAGTAGTCAAAAACACATGTATGTTTTTGTGTTCATTAGATATTAGATAATTATTTAGCATCAAAAACTAATATAATTAAATTCTAAAGCAAAATTTATAATATTATCATTACTATACATTAATATTTTTGTGACCAATAGTTTATTGCATAAAACCTAGTATTATTTTGTTTTCATTTTCGTTATAGCCGAATGTAGGAATGAAAATCGTTTAATTAAATAATAATTATAATAAATTGAAGTATTATTATTAACAACATTTATAAAAGTCCCTAAATTTTTTAATGTTTATTCAAAGATCGAATATTTTATACATAATTATTGAAAGATATTTTAATAGTAATCACTAATACCTTCACGAATAATATAATGGAAATTGAAAAAGTCCTTGTGTGTGGATTCTTTGAAATAATTATTTTTCTTACTATTCTATATAACAAAATTATTTGAGTTGAATAAAAAAAGTATCAAACACTATATCTATATATATAATTTGCATTCTCAATTTGTTACAATACAAATACAACGACAATCTCTGAAACAATTTTATATTTATATCAGTATAAAGTGAATTTTTTTTTTTTAGCATTATAAAAAATAAATCAGCAATTGAACTAGTATATTTCGTTACAAGTGCCCAGGCAGAGAGTGTGCTCACAACGGATTTGGAGGGGCAAGCACGAGCCTTGGCGAGTTAACACTTTGTTGCAAAGAATAAAAACCACATTTCAATTACGTACATTCAAAAAAACTGTATATGATCAAAAACTTTTCATCAAATTTTCAAAATTTAGTATTTGACATTAGAATCATTAATCGGATTTTTTTTTTTAAACCGGAAACAAGAAAAATAAGAGAAAATGGAAACTGGAATCATCCCGGATGAAAACGAAGAGTTAGACGTAATTTTCAAATTATATATATTATGCCAAGATCAAGTGAATAGCCGCGATAATTTCTCAAGTTTTTAGATTATGTAATTGTCGATCCTATTTTTTTTTTCTCTTATATAAAAAGAAGAACTGTAATGCCGGTTCTTCGTTGTGATTGGTTGTTTCTCGGGTCCCTAATTGAATATTCTTTCTCTCTCTTTTTTTAAATTTATGATTCTGTTTTTTCGTCCTTTTTTCACAAATTATTATCCTATGTCTATTGAACTATCTTAACGATGGTCCTGTTTTAGTTAGGGAGTCCATCGTACTTAGTACGTTAGAGTCCAGTTTCAGTAGCCGATCGTTTTAGTGGAACGACAGGGGGTGGCCTACGGTCAAAGTAGGTGGATGACGTAAGTGAACTTCAATGTACGTCGAATAAACGTATTTCAAATCGTTATGCGATGAGGTAAGTAAAAGCACGATGGGCTCCCTAACTATTTCTGATCCTTTTTTTTTTTCAAAGGTTGAAGAGGCAGATGGCAGATGATCACCGTGAAAAAAAACTACATAATGTGTTAATAAATTTGACCCTATTAGATGATTAAATTTAAAAAGAATAACATCATTAATGTAGTCGTTCTAGTAATTTCTGGCTGTAAAAATTATTATATGACGTATTTACCAGACAACGACATCAATCATTTTATTTACGACAGTATATCTTAGATCGTTCAAATGAATATATCTACTCCTTTTTTCATTATTTATTAGATTTACATTTAGGAAAATAATTTATAAATTAAATAATAAATCATAAATTAAATTATGTGAATAATAAAAAAAATTGTTTTTTTTATAGGAACAAATGCATTTCGAAAAAAATAGAAGCGACTATGTTAGTATTGGTACTGATGAAATACTCATTTTTACAAATGACCCTGAAGTTGAATATGTTGTAAATAATAATTTTGATGATTCCAAGATAAAACGTTTGCATAAAACACTAAAATTGACTTGTATGCGCGTGTTGAGTATGCGTTCACGACTCGAAAAAAGTAAGAAATAACAACACCTTAATTTTTAATGATAAAAACGAAATACTATATTATATATATCATAAATACTATAATGATGATATTTTATTAATTTTTCAGTATGCACAGATGAGCAGAATCATTTCATTGCGTCACACTATAAATCATATAGATTTAATAAGGGTAAACATTAGACAATGAATTACATGAAAAAGAAAATGATTTCAAATACCTAATTAATCTTTGCGGATCTCACTTGAAGGCTCTATATGTAGAAGCATATCCTTTTTCTCGAATAATGCCATTCATTAATACTAATTGTCCTAATCTTAATGAACTTATATTACAATTTAAAAAAATTGAAGATCAAGATTTTAAAAATGTTTTTTCTAATTTGTCTCATCTTGAAGTACTGATGATTAATTGGCAATGTATAAATTCAAATGTACCATTGACTTTGGTCAAGTCATTAGAACAAGTTGGTAGAACCTTGAAAGAGTTATGTCTTTCACGTAATGAAAATCAAAATTATCTCTGCTTACCAGATTCATTGGCTTACGTAAGTATAATTTTTTTATTTATTTTATTACAGTTAAAAATTTGATTGAATTTTTAATTAACAAATTGATTTTTTTACAGGTACTACCTCAATTAATAACTTTGAAAAAGTTAAATATAATTAATTTTGAAACAAGCCAGTCATTACTCCAGTCGATAAGTGAAATAAAAAATTTGTTACATCTAAGATTCATGTGTTCTTGGGTGAACAATCATCCAGTGTTTGATGAACAAATCAATATGTATCCAATTGGGAATTTGCAAAATCTCGAGACGTTATATATTAATTATAATTGTGGCGTTACAGATGAATTTTTAGTTAATCTTTATAATGATGCTAAAAAATTAAAACATTTAGATATTTTTGGTAAAAATATAACAGATAATGGTATGATTGCACTTAATAATTTAACAGAATTAGAATCGCTTAAATTTAATTTAAATGAATTAGAAAATAATGAGTTTATAACAGATCAATCAATACAGTGTTTAGTAAATGAAAAATTGGAATACTTGCATTTATCCAATTGCATTAAAATCACTAATAGATTAGTGCTTACTAAGTTTACTAAATTTAAATATTTTATATGTTAGGAATACAAACGTAACTTTTGAAGTTGCCGGAGAAACGTTAGAATTAACAGAACATCATAAAAAACCAATATTTGTTTATGTATATCGTTTGAAGATCGTGATAATATGTTTAAATCATCAGCTCTATCAGATGTTTTTTTTAAGTCTAATTTTAATACTTGCAAATACATCGATATAGTGATTTAGATATTTATTTTAATTTTAAAAAGTATAAGTCACTGACCCATACTGATTTATTAACATTTATGTGTGTTTATATTTATATAATCATTTCTCTGTGAAAAATAAACAAGCTACTTTTAAAAAAAATTTATCGATTTTATATTTTTATTGTAACAATGATACCAATAATCCCTACCTGAAAGTTTTTTAATAATAAAGTATTTAAATGTTTAAATGTTCTTATTCATAATAAAGAAAATAATTAATCACTATGTTGATTAATTATTATTACATTGAATATATGCAGTTTTTATGCAAAAACAACATATTTGAACTAAACGGCTGAGTTTTAATAGTAAAAACGAAAAAAAAAAAAAAAATTCAATGCCTGATAATTATACAACCGGAAAAAGTTGAGTTTAATACTTTTATTTGAAATGACAAAATTTTTTTTTTTACCACGTGGTACACCTTGTTTTATTGCTCTTAATAACATTCGGTGAATATTATTTTGTTGATATTCTTGATTCTTTACTGTTGCTTCTTCTCTCCGTGCACGTAATCTTGTATTTTTTTTTCCATATAGCTTGTTGATTTATTGCATCTTTCCATAACTCACGTAGTAATTCATCACGTGTTCTTTTTGGCTTAATCATATTAACATTATTATGTAAATGGTAAATTACTATTTAATTTTTCACCATCACGATTAACTTGATCTTTTCCTGGTGTAACATCATATGTTATTTAATATTACTTGACACCATGATCTATGTGATTGTAAATGACTATAATCTTCAGATTCAGTAGGTGACGTTTTTGGTGAATTTCCAACTTTTAAAAATCTATAAATATAAATGAAATTTATTATTCTTAATAATACAATATATAAAGGTTTAATTATTTAAATATTTTTTTTTAAACTCACATATCCATCGTTGGACTTTTTGGTCCAGTTGTTATTGTCAATTGTTGCTCTGGTGATACACTCAATGATCTTGGTCTATTTGAATCAGGTGTTGTGTCACCAGTTGTAATAATTGGACCCCGACTAACTGGACTTTGACATTCACTTTTAGCTTCTTTAACACTTGTACCAATATCAAAATCATCACGTGAACTTTTTCTTTTCATTAAATGATCAAAACTATTTTGTCAATGATCTTTAGCTCTCATAAATATTGTTCTACCAACACCAACACGTAAATATTCATTTTAAAATTCACTACGATTTTCAGCAGTATCATGTACATGTCGTGTTTGTTTTGATTTACAGTGTATACGTAATAATATCATTGAAAATTAATTTTGTTCACGTAAACTAAATTCTCGTCCAGAACCACCAGCAGCTTCAGCACCTTTATATTTTGTAACGACAATTTCTTGTTCATCCTGTGGCAGCATTTCCATTCTTCAAATTATTATATTTTGTGTTTTTTCATCGTTTTGACCGTCAATTTCTTGGACTAATTTTGTATACCAAATCATTGGACAATGCTCGCAAGAAAAAACTGAATGTTCTTTCTTCAAGCTGTGACAAGTTGCAATGAATGCTTGAGTTATTGATGAAAATAAAAAATAATAAAATGTAGAAAAAATAAAATAACTATAGCAAAATTAATACTGCATGTCAAAAAAAATTAAGTTGTTTATTAAATAAATTATTAGGGTAAAAAAATAAGATGAAATTGTATGTATTGTATCTAGATTACTTACCAATTGAATATATTCTTGTTTGATAATTCTTTGATAAAATTATTTTTTATTGGTGCCATTTTTGAAAACTCATTTAAAAAAAATTAGAAATAACACAAATAAGTGATAATAATTTATTGATTTTCAATTAATTTATAAATGCTGTAATATTTATTTAGTTTTTAAAAATTTTAATTGTGCAATTTTATTTAGTTTATTAGTAAATTAGTAACAACATATTTATTACACATGTGTAATTATATCATTTAAATATTGTTTTTAAATTTAATTGTTTATTTTTTATTAATTATATAACTTTTTTGAGCAAAAACAACATTTGCTGCTTGACTTAAGTTAATTTTCTGCATCTGATGGAATTGATTCTTCCAATATCTGAAAAGAATAAGTTATTTTAATATGTAGTTAGTTTAATTTATTTTTTATTATATTTATTATTATTCAAACTCACAAGGCATTCCTTTGGGCTAAGTTTCTGCCTTCTCGTTTACGTTTTTTTTTATTTAAAAAAGGGTTGTATATTTTTTTGTTTTCTTGTTGTGGTTTTTTTGTATTTTCATTGACAGCTGTTGATTTTTTATCATTTTCATTGATAAATGTTTGTTGCTGAAAACAAAATAATTTTACTATTAATTTTAATTATTAATATTATTCAAGTTTGAAGGTTATGATTATTTATTGTTAAATATTGTAAAATCAAATATAAAATAATTATAATCAAAAATTAACAAATAATAATGAATAATTGATTATTTAAATAAATGAAGATTAATTTATAAATAAATTATTGTATCCAACATATAATCATTTATCAATTAAATCTGATATGATCATTGATATTTTTACAAATACACTAATGTTGATGATTAGAAATCTCATACCAAAACTCATGTAAAAACAAAACTTGAATTTGATATTATATCCAACATATTGCATTTAGATATCAATTTAGTAAATGTTTGAGTATTGCTTGCGTGCATTATGACTTCGTGAATTATTATGTTATGTTTATAATGTTGTTTATTAACATTTCTTGTTGCATTAATGTCAATTTAATCAAAGATGAAAAATGCAATATTAACACACGAAAAAATTATTAATGAAATCTGTATAAAATGTTGTATAAAAACTTTCAAGTCTTAAGATATTGCATTGAATATCTGATGAATATTAATTAAAATACCATAAATATATTGTTGTTTGACATTTTGGTTTGGATAAATTCAGAATTCTTGAAATTTTAATGATTAGAGTGCATAAAATACAATACGAGAATTTTTTATTTCATTGAAAAATACAATTTTATAAATTATATAACTGATGCGCAATTTGGCTTGTTGCAGTAAAATATCGTGTATGTATATTTTTTTTCTTTTGCATGTATTATTATTCAAACGCAAAATTTATTCTTTATTGAATATTATGCAAATTTTTTTTTTTATTGCTAATATTTATTTATTTATTGTTTATTTCATTTTATTTTTTATCATTTATTATAAATGTTTGCAAACCTTGCGAACGAATTTCTTCGTATGTAATGTTACTATGTTTTCATATTTGTTATGTTTTTATTAATAAAAATGTTGTTAAAATATTGTCAAAAGTTGCTAATCGATTCATACTTTTAAAATTGTTTTGCATTGAATAAATTTCTAAAAATTCAAATTTTAATATGTAACTGAAATTTCAGAATCATTTTTACTTTTTATGATTGTAATAAATGTTGTTGTATAAAGTGACCTCTCTATAATTTCTGAAAGAATTAAATATTAATTGTAAATTAATATTTTAATTTTGTACAGAACGTAAAAATTCTTTTATGAATTATTATAAAAAAATAATAATTGCTTATGAATATTGAGCTAAAATTAACTTATAATTGTATATATTCGAAAATTTCTTTTTGGTTGTTGTAATTTTATTCGAAAAATAAAGCAAAAAAAACATTATATGAATAACTATGGTAAATTTTAAATTTTGAAATCAAAAAACTTATAATATATTGAATATTTTAATGAAAGATAGATCAATGAGTATCCATTCTAAAATTTGAAAAAAATTTTTTCCCGATATACAGTTACGTATTTTTTTTGAATAAAAAATATTGATATGGATTTCAGTAGTATTTTTTTTGTAGAAAACAATGGGCATAGTAAAAATCCGATGACTTCGATGGTTTTTTTAGATATTAATAGTTGAAAATTAATGAAATCTCTTTTTTTTGAATTACAACCTGTCATCAAAGAAATATTTCGATATTTTTAATTTTCAACTAATCCATAATATTCCTCGTAAAAATCACTATAAGAATCAATTAATAAATTAATTTTTTGTTATCTATTAATATCAATATCTGTCTTTTCTCAGTTTTAAATCACCTTGCATTGCAACTTTTAATTCATCACTTGTTAATAGACGTCCATAGCTTTTTAATTCAATTGTTTATTTCCAATTAACAATTGATTTTTGTATATCTTTAAACTCAGTTTAGACTTTCAGAATCAGCCTTTAATTTTTCATCATATGTTGTAATATCACGAACAACTTCAGATACTTTTGTTAATTGACATAAATCTTCAGTTCTTTCACGTGATATTTTTAAAAAACCAATAATATTGTCATAAAGTCAAAATAGTACATAATTAAATTGTCAACAACCATGACAGTTATATATAAAAACAAAAAAATAATATAATTAATTTATAACAATATCATTCAATTTGATCTGAGTATAATAACCTGTAAAACAAAGTCTTTTAAATTACGAAATATAATTAATTTTTAACAAAAAACTTGAGCATTTGATAATTAACTCATTGATACACAATTGTTTATAGGCATTTCTATTGACATGAGGAATAATATGTATTTTTTAATTAACAATTTTTATCGAAAAAAAAAAAAACAAAACAAAACCACAGAAATTTAAGAATAAAACAGGTAAATTCCAAGTGAAAGTTTTTCAGAGCAAAAAAAAAAAAAATAAAAACGTATAATAAAAAAAAAAAACTTGTATAGTTTTATGAGGGACTTAATTTATATTTTTTTGAAGCTTATTACTTCATAGAATTCGCTTACACAATATCTGAATATATATACTTAAAAATAGATATACAACTTTTAGTTGATGTAATATTAATTTGAAAAGACACACAAAAATTATTATTCTCAAAATAGAATACAGCAATAATTGAATAAAATGAATACGTTGATAAAAAAAATTAACGTTCGTTTGGATATAAAAATGTAAATGATTTGAATAAAGCATAACTTTTTGAAGCTTTATGAATTAAATCAGATGATTTTTATTCGACTAAGGTAATTGATGACATAATTGAGTCAATTTCATTCAATGCTTCTTCTAATGCCTTACGCATTCGAAGAAATTCATCACGCCTGTCCTTTTCTTGTTGCGACAATTCCGTCAAAGAAGACTGAAAATAAATGAATAGTGATTAAATAGTAATTATTAATTTCTGATTAGGCATAATATTTAATTAGAGATAAAAAAAAAATAATTGTAATGCTTACTTTCTTATTGTTGGTAAGTAATTTTACCAATAAATTCTGCTTGATGAACTTTTTCATATTTTCTATTATAAAATACATGATGGCTTTTGGAACAATATGTTAATATTTTTTGTAATGATTTTTAAATATGAATCAATCATGTAGCGAAATTTTTCATTAACAAAAGTTGAAATATTAAAACCATCAAAAGTCCTAATGGAAAATTAAAAAAAAATCTATACAAGTCTTCAAATTTGAAAAAATATATATGTATATATTATATAATTGTACAGATGGGTGCAGATAGGAAAAAGAAAAATTAATTTTAATGAAATTACTTGTTGAAATTAACGAACTCTGCATTTTCAGTATTCAGATAACCAAGTTGTATTTGAATTGAAATATCAAGGTACTCCTTACATTTTTTTTCACATTCTAAAACATGTAAAATTAAAATTCTCCTAGTTTCTTCTAGTAATTTTGGATATGCGGACATCTTAAAATATAAAAATTGATTAATTTTTTTGTAAGTTAGTTTATTAATTGTTAGAAAATAAAATTAATAACTAACATGTTCAGTGCAATAAAATAAAGTATTAGTAAGTTCCTTAATAACAAGACTGACACATCTCATACTTGGTTCTTCGTATTTACTAATTTGTGCTTTAAGAACAATTTCAAATGCCTTATCTGGGGCAAACTGACCTTTTCTTGCTCCTTAAATAATTCGTCAAAATTATTATCGAAATTTTTAAACGCATAATGAATGTATGATTAAAAATTTAATAACCCACCTCGAACATTTTGAATTGTTCCAATAACTTGTTTTCGTAGATCTTCTAGTGTTTCATGGCTAAAAATAAGCGGAAGACTTGTATGCATTAATTTATTAATTTTGGAACCCCCATTTGGTATTTCGCTCACTTCATCCGACTCATAAAAACCGATTTCGCTATGAAACGAGTCGAGAACAAGTCGATGCATTCTAGAACATATAATTAAATAATATAGGATTAGTCAGTTGTCAAAAACTGATTATACTGAAAATGATTAAGACGAAATACTAACTCAAATAAATTTATTTCTGATGCTGTATCGTCAAGTTGGTAATACTTTTCTAATAAATATTTTACAATATCTAACGATTCAGCTGTCAACTCGTTTCGTAATGCTGGTAATGTATAAGATATGTGATTTGTGAATTGTTCAATGAGTATTCGTTGTAGACAATGAATCCCAAGTCTGTCAGACAAAAATTTATATGCTGGATGACTGTAAAAAAGGAAAAAATAAAACATTTATTAAAAAAACAATTGATAACAAAATCTATTTATTGGAAAATAATTCTAAGCTTAATAGATTACGTGTTGAAAAATTTTTTCTCCGACTCAATTGCATCAGCAATACTTTTTTTTTTGTCGATATCACTTTGATTACGATTAATGACACCAACGTAGCCTCGACTCAATGGATACAATTTGTTTTCTAAAACAGCTCTGGCATCATTGCCTTCACCCATGATGTCTATAGCTTTGTAATGACTCCAATTGTTCTGGTACCTAAAAGTATATTATTATTTTTTGATTATTTGAATATCAATAAGAAATATATGAAATGAAACTTTAATATAACAATTTTTACCAGTAGGATCAACTTTTCTTGCAAGTTTAAGTGCCTCACACTCGGCAAGATCAATATTACCCGGTGTTACTGCTAATATAAGAGCATTTTCTTTAGTTATATACCCAAGAACCATTTCTCTTATTTGATCAGCAATATCAACTGGTTGTTTTTCAACTGGTACTTTTTTTAATCCAGGCAAATCAACCAATGTCAAATTTACAACTGAGATACAAAATTGTAATTTAAAGTTTTGGTCTTTAATTATTTTCGAAAATATTAGTATCAAATGTCTTACCAGATGGTGAATAAATCTTCAGAGTTATTGGTTCATGATTTATTCCTTTGCCTCCATATGTTGATTTGTATGTTTTGTCCTTAATCTCCTCACAAACTTCGTTAATACCAAATTTTTTACTTTCAGTGTGTTTGAATTCTGCGAATTCTATTTTAAACAAAAAAAAATTAAAATTCAAAAGTAAATCTCAAAAAACAAATTATTTATCTACCTTCATCACTTTTTGTGTTGGTGATTAATTGTAAAATAAGTGGCCTGCGTGTTATAATGTCAGTGCTTTTTGGAAGAAAATCTCTGGAGAAAAAATATTTTTTGATTAATTATCTTTTCAAGTTTAAAAATAATAATAATAATAATAATAATAATACGACACAAACATACCTTCCAACAAAACTCTCCAACACTGAATTCTTTCCAGCACTTTGACCTCCAATAACCACAAGTTGTGGTAAATTAAATTTAACTGCATGTTTTGTAAATATATCTTGTATTCGATTCATAAATGGAATCAATTTTTCCATACTCTTGTTATTCGCCATTGTTTCTTTTTTTTTTTTTGTCTGTCAACCTGATGAATCTGAGGAAAAAAATTATAAGTAGATTGGAGACTATATAAATATGAGCAAAAAAAACAAATAAAACGAGCCAATAATTAATTTGATAATTTTATCATCATTAAAATAAATTAAAATTTCAATTAGCATGGTATCAAAATTATCCGATAATTTGAAAAATTAAAACAACAAAATAATTCTATGAACTGACTTTTTTTTTCAATGATCAATGATCATTTTCATTAAAAAAAAGAAATTAATAAACGAGCTCTTCACTGAGTTACGAGTTTAACTCTGCTTGTGAACCTGATACCTCACATCGTTTGAATTTCTTTTTTAGTTTGCAATATAATGTAAAAAAATTCGTTACCTAGGCTGTTTTCATTATCTTCAATGAGTTTTATTTATACAAAATTGAAGCTGATATAGAAAAATATCTTCAAAACATCAAACGTCATTCAAAATTTAGTGAATTTTTACCTGTCTCACCTGGATTAAATTGACCAACCTTTTTAAGAGCATAGGTGATTCCTTGTTCTTAGGTGTGTCTTCAGAGCATTAGTTGGTCATTCAGTTTCAATCAAATATCAGGTGCAAGCCACGGGCTATTATTATTATTATTATTTATTTTAAGGGTTTGAATATCAGCTTTAAAAAACAGCAGAAAAAAAAACCACGTCTCCATTCTTAATTTTCCCTCCAATAAAAATTTTGCGATTACTTTTAAATTTTTCTCGTAAACTCTTCAATCTATACATAAAAAAAACTTCCAAAGAACAAATGATCACTAAAGTTTTTTCCTATATAATGATTCCTTTTTTTCCTCTATATATTTTCCCGATGCGATCTACATACGGAGAGAAATCCGCAGCATGGTGTCACGATGATTATTTTTCATCTATAATATTGCCCATAAAATAGCTAATAAATAGGTAAAAGTTACAGACGAATATTAGTTTTTTTAAAGTGCTCTAGAGGGTGCTTCGGTAAATAGGATATGGCGGACCTGAATCCACTGTTGACGTCACTCTACTTATTCTATTGACAGAGGTCAGTGAACAACAATATTTACATTATTTATTATTGTTTTTATTTAGTGAAAAAAGATTTAAATTAATTTTGAAAATGTTAAGAAAAAATACATTACACGTCCGAAAGCACCGTGAAATAAAACGAATTCGAGAAAGAGTCAGGTTAATGTTTGAAAACAGTGATAATAGTGAACGTGAAAGCATAGTAAGTGAACAAAGTCCAATAAGAAGTAATGATTGTTTATTTGAAAGTAATAATAACGAGAACGACATTTACAACTCACAAGTTAATATAACAGATAACGAACACCCACTAATAAATGATATAATAAACAGTGATGAAAGTGATCAAGAATCAGCTATTAACAATCAATTATCTGATGGCCAAGATGAGAGTGATATATCAGATGACATATTAATTGACACAGAAAATGATGCAATTGACGCAATTAAAGGCATGAAAAAAACGGTGTTCAATACAGGTACCAAGACTTTTGTTTTTTTTTATTTCTTATGATTGTATCAAAAATTTCATAATCCTGTTTCACTCATTATTTTTATTTCACAGACACCCCAATAAATATTGCTGAAACGGAAAATAATATTTTTGATGATGAGGCTGTATCTGATGATGATAACGATGATGAGGATGATGAAACTTTCAATAATAAAATTAAAAAATTAAAAAAGAAAAGGATTAGAAAGAGTAAAAGAGATCGCTCTTATTCAGGTATGTTATCTGTTCTTACAGTAAAAATTTAATGTATATAATGTATATTTATAATCATACTTTTTATATAATTATTTATTATCCTCCAGGGAGTGATACTCAAAGCAAAAGAAGAGAAATTGAGAGGCCTGTATCATCATCGAGCAGTCAACCAAACATCAATGAAAATATTGAAGATGAAGAAACGTTTGAGTTGGATCTGCCAATAACGAATGACCATCAAGTATCAACACAAGACGTTTTACCCATTAATAATGACATTTTAAACCGTACATTATCAAAAATACTGCCAAGTAAACCTCAAAAAACGAAAAAAAAAAATATTGCAGGTAAGTTATTTCCTTCATGAAATAAATAGACATATTTTAAAATATATTCAAGCTGATAAGATATTTTTTAAAGTTCTTTTAGAAGATTCAGATGAAACTCAACCAACCATTTTCAATTCTATATTCAAGGACGATAATAATAACAAAAATATGAAAAATGAATTGATTGATACATCAAAGTGCCATCAAAAACCACAAAAAATAAAAAAAGAAATAAAAAATGATGGTAGAATTTTAACTATGAGTAACAATGATTTGCTGATTGAGATTGTTTATCAAATTAAAAATTTGAGCAAAATATTACAATCTCATGTTAATTCTTGCAACTGTCATAGTGAAAAATTACAGACTACAATGACAATAGAAACACTTGGAAAAACATACCAATTAAATTTTCCACTAAATGAAACAGAAGAGTTTAATCAATTAAATAATCTGATAGACACTAATCCATCATTTAAAAATGATATTGTAAGTGATAACGATTTTAATGATGATTTAAATATTTTTACGTTTGTATATATTATTAATGACTGAGAAAACTCCATTCAATTTCGCTGACTGTTGTTGCCATGCTCAAAGCATTTTTTTCAAAAGAACTGACGATGAAATTTGTGGCACAGAGAGAAACTCAAGATAAAATGATTATGAAAGGAACCTCATTTTATAGCTGTTTGAAAGGTATTACTGTTAAAATTTTTAGTTCAAAAATGATGTTTTTGAGTTACGTGTACTGTTTAATCGTTTTGTATTTTATTTCACAGAAACTATCATTGATGACCGTTTATCTATTAAACAACAAACTTCAGAAGTGGAAATATTAAATGCACTAGGAACTCACCTCACAAACTCTAAGAATTGGTTCAAAAAAGGCAGCAAAAAATCCAATGAAACTTTGTAAATTTTTATTATTGCAAAAATAAAAAAAAAATTATCATCATTATTGTAATTATTATTATTAAACCTATGCGTGAACTCGTGAATACCTAATATTTAGCTATTTACATGCCCATATAAGAACTAACTGTTAGCTAAGAAATGGCTATTTATGAGTCTAATAGAAATAGCCATCCAATTGGAAGATACCGCTTACATTTATCCCTCATAATCGCCTAAATATTAGTCTAAGAATTAGCTAACTGTGAGTTTAAATCTAATAAAAATTGGTAATTATTAGCTATGTGTGGGACAGGATTTCTACCAGGGTAAACGATCTCGATTTACCGAACTATGAGTTAGGCCATAGCCAGCTAAAAAAAATCTGCTTTAGACTATAAGTTAAAGAAACTTACATTCAAGGTGTCGCACAACAGAGTGAACTGTTTCTACTACCTACCTTTACTCAAACACCATCTAACAGCCTTCTCCTACCATCTCAACGAATACAGCGAATAAAAAAAAAAAAAAAAAAAATCGTCACTCGTACGAACGAAAATTTTTATGGTAAATGATTGTTATGTCTGAAAATATATATAATATATAACTTATATAATATTTTGTTTCTTTGCTTACGAAACAAAAAAATTATTAATTTTTTTCACACGTATTATATTTTAACGACTTGCATGATAATAAATTCTTCAGTTTATCAAAAAAAAGTGGATTGAATGTCAAGATCGTATTATGTCAATTGCACTAAGCTATATGCTGACTACGATGAAATATAGTTCTTGAAAGCATTTAAGCATTAGTTAACAATATTGTTTTGCAAAACTCGAAAAAAAAAAAAAAAATGATAGAAACAAAGATCATCAGTCAATAAGCATTTACCAGAAAATAAAGAAAAAAGAAAATAAAATAAAACCGTTAACGAAACAATAATTAATTTAATGATTTTTTTTTATTTAAAATGATTAAAAAAAAAATTATAAATGAGCTTCTTGCTGAGTTAAGAGTTTATTTTCGCTTGCGTAGACCCTGCAATACCCCACACGTTTATATTTTTTTTTCGGCCTCCAGACTTTAAACGTAGAGTTGAAATTTAGTGAATTTTCACCTGTCTCATCTGGGTTATGTTAACCAGAAGAGTATAGGTGATTTCTCGTTCTCATAAGGTGAGCTTTAGTTGGTCATTTCGTTTCAATCAAATATTAAATGGTTTTGTTACCAAGCCACGGGTTATTATTGTTATTTATTTTAAAGGTTCGAATTTCAACTCCAAACGACAGCATGCAAAAAGAGAGACCACGTCCCCATTTCAATTTTGCCTCCGATAAAAATTTTGCAATTACTTTTCAATGAAACCGCGGATTTCTCGTTAATCTTTCAATCTACATAAAAAAAAACTTCCGAATCATCACTAAAGTTTTTCTCTATATTATTTTCTTCTGATCTACAGTTCGCTCGCGACAATATTAGTGGTTTAATGGTTTTTATATGCGTTTACACGCCTCAAAATTTTCTCTCGATTTTTCGTTATCACCACTTGATTGTACTTGATTAACTCTATAAAATTTTTTTTTTCAACAACTGATCTCAATTTACCGAACTGAGTTAGGACATTATCAGCTAAAAAAAACAACATTTATGAGCATTTGATTATATTTGGTCGTTTCTCGTGGTTTTTATGAGGTTTTTCTAACTGGAAGAAGTTGGATATAAATAAACTTTCGGTTTTTAAATTTTTACTCAAGTGTTTAAGCAGAAATTTTTTTGTTTATTAATATGAACATTCAAAGTCTACAAGATCATTGAAAAATTATATGTAAAAAAAGTACTTGAACAAAATTAATCTACTTTGGTTAACAAAAAATTTAATTAGATGTATTTAACAAAGTATGAGTTGTTAAAATGAGTAAAAAAAAAATTATTAATCAATAAACATGTTAAACCAAGTTCTTAGCAACTCGTTGAAATTAAATAAATGATTTCAATATGAAGAACGATTTTTGCTTATAGTAGATAATTATTTATTCAAACTCCATTTTTTGAGATTGATGATGAAACTTCTCTCACAATTTTCAATGCATCTTTGGTAGCGTGGTACATACGTACTAAATCATCACGTTTATTTTTTTCATCCTTACAAAGTTCCATTAATGTGAACTAATAAAATAAAAAATAAATTGTATATTCCTTTTTTTTTGGAATAAAAACTATTATAAAAAAGGTTTAAAAAATAAATTTGTACTCACAATGTCTTCTTCAGCCAGGAGTTGAGACAAAAGTTCCAGCTTGATAAAATTCTTGATCTTCTTGATGATTAAACACATTACTGTTTTTGGAACAAGATCTTGAACAGTTTTGGTGACAATCGTCATGTACGAGTTGACCAATATTTCAAATATTTCAACTTCGCGATCGATGATTCCATTATTTTTGATATCTTCAATTAAAATATTTGTAATATCAAATACTTTTTGATTATCATCATCATTCATATTATCCTCTCTCTCTTTGTCACCCTTTAAATTATTCGAGTAAAGATTAATACAAAAGTCGTGAAAAAAATAAAGACTAAATTTAATTGAATTTCGATTTTATATTTAAATTGAGGAAATACGACAAAAAAAAAGTCTCACCTTTTGATAATAAGCTAATTGTGATTTCACTCTGTATTAAAAAAAAAAGTTGATAGATATAAATGTAAATGGAGTTGAAAAATTTCTTTTTATGTTTTATCAATTTACCCTTTGAGTCCAACGAAATCAATATGTTTCGTATTTATATACGATAATTCATACTCCAAAAGAGCAGAAAGCTGCTCTTGACATTTTTCTTCACACTCTCTGACATGTAGCATTAATTTTTCATCAACCATCTCACGTAATTTTGGATATTTATCCATCTATGCAAAAAAAAAAAAAAATATTGTAGATCAATTCTTGTAATTAACCACTTGCAAAGACAAAAAAAAAAAAAGTTCGAATATATATTTAAAAATTAACTGACCAGTTGTGTACAGTCATCAAGTAGTTCCTGCAGTTCTGACACAACCTGGCTGATACAATTCATTGCTGGCTCTTTTAAATGGGCAATTTGTTCTTTGGCAACAGCCTCAAAAGCCATATCTGGAGTAAACATACCTGATCTAACACCTAATAAAAATAGTTACACATTTAGCATATAGATATATAAAATAAGAAAATACAAATGAATGTTTTAATAATTTAATAAATAAATACTCACCACGAATGTTTAAAATAGCAAGTTTAATTTGTTGACACAAATCATCGTCACTTAGCTTTATTTTTTCGATTTCTTGAGGAAAATGTTCGTGCATTAAGTAGTGGATTTTGGATCCATTATTCAAACTTTTCCCAATATTATCGGACTCATAACAGCCAATTGCGTTGATGAAAACTGCTTCGAGTTGATTCATCAACCTGGAAAAACAATTAGAAATAGTTGCATCAAAATTAAATTAGTAAAATTTAAAAGTTGACAAGTGGAAATAATAGCTTACAAAATCATTGTTTTTGTCTTAACAGCTGATTCATCGAGATTCATATCTTCACGTTTCATATCTTTTTCAAAAGCCTTCATTTGGTCCAGTAATTTTTTTCTTAGTGCTGGTAATGTTTCACGAATGTGACTTGAAAGCTGTTGATTTAAAATTTTTTGAAGATAAGGTGTACCAAGTTTTTCAGCCATATGTTTATAGTCTCCATGGCTAATTTAAAATAATAGATAATCGAAATAAATAAATGAATAAAAAAATTTAAAAAATTTTGAGAAACAAATTAATGCTTGATTAACTTTGTAGCATATGAAATCAAAAAATTTTACCATTGAAAAAACTGTTTTTCTTCATCGATGGCAGCAACAATTTCTTTGTTGTCATTGATCGCCTTTTGGCTTCTGTTAACCACACCAACATAGCCTCGTCTCAATGGCAATAATCTATTTTCAAGAATATCACGAGCATTGGTACCTTCATCCATCAAATCCAACTTTGTAATGACACCAATTGTCCTTGTGCCTGGAGAATATATTAAATTAATAAACAGTTGAGTAATTAGTGTAATTTAAAGATAAAAATATAATAATTTCATAATCACCTTTTGGATCGACTTCTTTTGCCAGCTTCAAGGCATCGCTATTAGCGAGATCTGTGTTGGCAGGTGTGACAGCCAAAATTAAACATGATTCTTTGGATATGAATTCTAGTATCATGTTACGGATACGTGCTTCAATGTCAAGTGGTTGGTTTCCAATTGCGACCTTGGTTAAACCAGGAAGGTCAACCAATGTTAAATTTAACACTACATAAAATAGAAAATTTTAATACACTGACATATATATATTTACGATAATTGTTTGATCGACAATATGTATATTTTTTTAATTGAATTTTCATACCTTTTGGTGAGAAAACTCGAAGATTAATAGGAATATTCGATATCCCTTTTCCACCAATTACTCTATCAGTTTCTTCTTCTATTTCTCTTCGAACTTCGTCAAAATCAGTGAACTTTTCATTGGGACAATGCAAAAATTCAGCATATTCTTTAAAAGTATAAAATTCATCAAAATAAAAATTTAAAAAATGACACAGAATAAAATAATTTTTATTTTGATGAAAATTATGTTTTATTTATTTATTTTTTTAATTCAATTTTTTACCTTCTTTTCGACTGCCATTATTAACAAGTTGTAGAACTAGAGGACGTCTAGTAACGATTCCAGATCCTCTTGGTAAAAAATCCCTTGAATAACAAAAAGAAACATTTGTAAAATAAATGATGGTGAAAAAAAACGACTGTAATAAATACCGTCCAACAAAGTTCTCAAGTACTGATGACTTGCCAGCACTTTGACCTCCAACAACAGCAATTTGTGGCAAGTCCATGTCCATAGCCACCCCTGAACGAGTTGCCACATCTTGAAGACGATTGACAAGTGTGATTAAATTTTCCATACCCTCGTTACCAGCCATTTTTTTTTCTATTGAAGACCTTGAAATCGATTGATTAAGCTTTTAACAATATTTATTAATTTTCATCATTCGATTACTTACTCTCGATTACTCCAATATAATTTTTTTAAATAACTCATCTCAATTTACCGAACTATGAGTTAGGGCATTGTCAGCTAAAAAAATTAACTTTAAACTACAAGTTGAAGAAACTTACTCGTCGCACAACAGAGTGACTCAAACCAATATTACCAAATGAACGTTGCTAGTTGCTACATTAAAATGATCTGTGTGCTTTGTTTGTATCGTATTTTTTTGTTTTAGTCCACGTCTTCCCAAGTCTTTCAACCGTTTTTCTTCTTCCTCCTGCTTCCTCCACAATGTGAACGATTCCAGCTACCCAGATAACACAATATATAATAATCAGTTACTGGTACGCTATATCATATTATATGTGTTTTTTGGTACTGTACTCCTAAATGTTATCTGGGAATAAAAAAAAAAACAAAATCGTTATCTGTAGATATGAATATTCACATATATTGTATTTCATTTACTATGAAAAAAAATATATATATATTTAAGATAATAATTGCAAATGAAAAAATTATTAATTGAAAAAAAAAAGGACTGCTTGTGTCAAAACAATATTATTGTGATTTGAAAAAAAATGAATCAAGTTCAATACTTGTTATAAAAGTGTTTGAATAAATATTATAAAAAATGGTTAAGTTGGGGAATATGTTGCAAGTGTTTACACGAAAAAAAAATGATTGATTCAACAAATGAATCTTCATTGACAAGATGTATGTTGACTTTGGATCTGACTTCAAGGGGGAATGGTTCAACACTTGGTGTTGGTATCTATGTATACTTGCTGGATCAATTTCACACCACGAGTCAGGACCTGCAATTATAATTTATTTTGCAATTGCTTCAATATTTTCTGGTGAATTTATTGAAAATTATATTTATTTATTAATTTATTATAAAGTTACAGCATATCATTAAAAATAAATCAACAAACTATTACAGTAAATTTGTATTGAAATTAAAATAAGACGTTTATTTTTTTTTATTTTATAACTTTATTATCTTTTATTTTTAATGATAAAAAAAAAATAATGCTAAAACGGTGCGTTGCAGTGAAATAATGTTTCCGTTTAGATAAGCAAAAATAATTTCGAGGAAAATTTCGACTTGTTTGTGTGATAAATTTTGATAATCGTTAAACGATCGTTGTTGTTATTTGTTGGTCAGGATTAATTATGAAAATTTATCGCATAAATGAATCAATATAATGTAAGTCATTCGAAGAAACAAAAAAATATGAACGCAATCGATTTTTTAAATAAACTCAAATCGAACTTCTTGTATTTAAATATATAGGTACAACTTATTTAGCAGCGAATAAATTTTACTTTAAATATAATAAAAATAAATTTTTATAAGCATAAAAATTATTTATTATCTCGATGAAGTTTATGAAATGATTTTTGAATATTTGACTTTCTTCTATAATAGCAATGATAACAACGCAAATAGTCGAGATCATTTATAGAAAATTTACAAAATTCTAAGTCTATTTTTGTTGACAGATTTTCTAGTTATTTATTTGGAAGTATAACAACATTTTAAATTATTGATGATTCGGTAAACTTGAAGCTATATATAAACTATAATAAACAGATAAAAAGAAAAAGATAACGATATAATTGTTGCGTTTCAAATATTCATTGTTGACTTCAAAGAATATATTTATCTCAAATAACAATTGATAAAAATGAGCATCTTGAATAAACTTTTATTGGTTAATTAACTATTTGCATTATAATTTTAAAATAAATACATGAGAGTTAAATGATAGCTTGAAACCAAATTAATGATTGAATAGAAGAAAAAAATAAAAAAAATAAAGAGTAATATTGAATTTTTTTTTTATTATTATCACTTCACACATGCAAAAATAAATTTTTTTAATTTCAAAAATGTACTAAACAGATATACATTTTTTTAAAAACACTAATGGTTTTATAATCGACGTAAGTTATATTTTTTTTTCAAGGTTATTAATTATTATACTATTGATACAATTTGTTTTTGCAGTAATCGAACGAAATGAATACAACAGTAGAAAATTTTAAAGTTAGTTTGAATATAAAAATATAATAGTTTGAATAAAGCATAACTATTGAAAGCTATGGATTGAATCAAATATTTTTTACTCGATTGAAGTAAATGATGACATTTCATGAAATGAGTCAATTTCATTCAATGCTTCTTCTAATGCTTCACGCGTACGAAGAAATTCATCACGCTTATCTTTTTCGTGTTTTGATAACTCCATCAAGGAAGACTGAAAATAAATAAATATATAGTGATTCAACCAAAGAAGCAAAATGTTTGATTATAAAAAAACAAAAAGCAAATTTAATGCTTACTTTGTCGTTGCTGATAAGTAGTTCTACCAGCAAATCATGTTTGATAAATTTTTTTATATTTTCTATTACAAAATACATAATGACTTTTGGAACAATATCATTAATATTTTTTGTAACAATTTTCCAATATGAATTAATCATGAAGCGAAATTTTTCATCTTCTTGAACTTCAGGCATTGTTTGCGTTAACTTTGAAAAATTGAAAGCTGTAGGAAAAGTTCCATTTCCTATCGATACTGCCTGAACAGATCAAAAGTCAATATAATATTATATAATTGAATAATTGAGAAAAAAAATTAATTCTAAGCTTCTTAGTTTTACCTGATATTGATGTGGTTTATTTTCATTTGATTAACCGCAGTTTCTTCGGCCCTAAAAAAAAAATTGAAAAAATAACCGGTAAAAGTTTATTCAAATTACCAAAAGTATAAAAGAAAAATTAATTTTAATGGAATTACTTCTTGAAATTAATAAGTTCTTCATTTGCAGTGTTCAAATAACTAAGGTGTATTTGAATTGAAATATCAAGGTGTTCTTTACATTTTTTTTCACAATCTTTAACACGTGACATCAAAATACGCTTAGTCTCTGCTCGTAATTTTGGATATGCAGACATCTGAAAATATAAAAATTCATTAGTTTAAAATGAGTATTTTAGTTCTTTACTAAATAAAATTTATAGCTCACATGATCAATGCAATAAAGTAAGATATTGGTGAGTTCCTTAATAACAAGACTGACATATTTGATACATGGTTCTTGTAATTTACGAATTTGTGCTTTTGCAACATTCTCAAATGCCTTATCTGGCAAAAAAAGACCTTTTCTTGCACCTTCAATAAATAATTCGTCAAAATTATTATCAATATTTTTAAACGCATAATGAATGGTTAAAAAATTTGATAACCCACCTCGAACATTTTGAATTGTTCCAATAATTTCTTTTCGTAATTCTTCATCGGCCAGTATTACACGGGAAATAGAATGTGGAAGACTCTTATGCATCAATTGTTTGATTTTGCAACCACCATTTGGTATGGTGCTCACTTCATCCGACTCATAAAAACCAATTTGGTTATTAAACACGTTGAGAACAGCTCTATGCATTCTGGCACATGAAATAATAAGATTAGTCAGTTGTAAAACAATAGATTATACTAATAATAATGAACATAAATTACTAACTCAGATAAAGATTTTATTTTTAATGAGGTGTCGTCAAGTTGATAATCTTTTTCTCCTAAATGTTTTATAATATTTGACAATTCAGCTAGCAACTCGTTTCGTAATCCTGGTAATTTATCACGTATGTGATTTGTCAATTGTTCATTGAGGATTCGTTGTAGACAATGAATCCCGAGTTTATCAGAGAAAAATTTATATGCTGCATGACTGTAAAAAAAAAAAAAAATGAAACATTTATTAAAAAAAACAATTGATGAAAATAGTATATTTCGTTACAAGTGCCCACTCAGAGAGTGTGCTCTCAACGAATTTGGAGGGGCAAGCACGAGCCTTGGCGAGTGTTTCCCCTCCAAATCTATTTATTGGAAAATAATTCTAAGGTTGATAGATTACGTGTTGAAAAATTTTTTCTCCGACTCAATTGCATCAGCAATACTTTTTTTTTTGTCAATATCACTCTGATTACGATTGATGACACCAACGTATCCTCTACTCAATGGATACAATTTGTTTTCTAAAACAGCTCTGGCATCACTACCTTCACTCATCATGTCCAGCTTTGTAATGACTCCAATTGTTCTTGTACCTAAAAGTATATCATTATCTTTTAATCATTAAAATATTAATAAAAAATATATTAAATAAAATTTCAATTTAATAATTTTTACCAGAAGGATCGACTTCCTTTGCAAGTTCAAGTGCATCACTAGTTGCAAGATCAATATTACCAGGTGTTACTGCTAATATAAGAGCATTTTCTTTGGTTATATATTCAAGAACCATTTTTCTTATTTGAACAGCAATATCATCTGGTTGTCCTTCAACTGGTACTTTCGTTAATCCAGGCAAATCAACCAATGTCAAGTTCAAAACTAAAATGAAATGTTATAATTTATATTTTTTAAAAATATTAGTATCAAATCTCTTACCAGTTGGTGAATAAATCTTCAAAGTTATTGGTTTGGGATTTATTCCTTTGTCGCCATCTGTTGATTTGTCTGTTTCGTCCTCAATTTCTTTACAAACTTCATCAATTTGAAATTTTTTGTTTTCGGTGTGTTCAAATTCAGCATATTCTATTTTCAAAAAAAAATTATAAAAATTGAATAATCAATCTCAAAAAAAGAAAAAAAAAAATTATTTACCTTCATCACTAATTGTGTTGGTGATTAATTGTAAAATCAGTGGCCTGCGTGTTATAATTCCACTTCCTCTTGGAAGAAAATCTCTGAAGGAAAAATGTTTATTGATTCATTAATTATTCAAGTTTTTTCTTAAAAAAAGAATAACGACACAAACATACCTTCCAACAAAACTTTCCAACACTGAACTTTTTCCAGCACTTTGACTACCAATAACCACAATTTGTGGTAAATCAAATTTAACAGAAACTGCATGTTTTGTAAATATATCTTGTATTTGATTCATAAATGGAATCAACTTTCCCATGCTCTCGTTATTTGCCATTATCGCTTTTTTTTTGTATATGCACTGAACAATTCTGAGAAAAAAAATTAAAATAATGCGATAGTTGATAATAAAAATAATAAAATAGTTCTATCAACTAATTGTTATTATTTCATAAAAAAAATAATGAATCCATCTTTACTTTTCACTGAATAAACAAATTTTTATTTTAAAAATATTTTAGTTAACAAATCAACAAGTTAAAGCAACTCACATTCAAGGCTTCGCCCAACAGTGACTCAAACGAAATAGATGTTGCCAGTTTTGCTACAATAAATGAACTGTGTGCTTTTTATCAATTGTCACGTTCTCGGTTTCAGTCACGTCTTTTCAGACCTTTCACTCCTTTTACTCTTTTCTTCACAATGCGAACGATTCCAGCAACCCAGATAACATAATATATAACAATCAGTTACGGGTATGCTGTATCATATGTGTTTATTGGCACTGCACTACTAAATGTTATCTGAGAATAAAAAAAAACATAATTGCTATCTGCAGATATGAAAATTTATATGTATATTATATTTCATTTACTATGAAAAAAAAAATATCTGTTTTTTTTACACGTATTACTTTAAAAGTACTTGCATTATTTAAAATCCATAAATTCTTTTGGTTAATTGAGAAAAATAAAATGTTAAATATAATAATTGCGTTGGATCTGAATTCAATGGGGAGTGGTACAAGACTTGGTGATGGTATCTATGTACTTGCTGGATCAATTGCAATGGAAAGTCCGGAGAAATTATTTTTACCAGGATTTTGTATGCAAAATATTAATTACTAACCGTGGCAAAAATTTTTCTCCGTTTTTCTCCGATAATCTTCCGATTTTTCCTGATATTTTTTAGTTTTTCAATTTAAAATTCGCTTGTAGGATAAATTAGCAGTATTTTGTATTTTTAAATCTGATTTTTATGAATAAATAATCAGCGGGAATATATAATATTATAAATAAAATTTTTAATATAATAATCAATTTAATATTATTAATATAATTTTATCAATTTTTATTCCTCGATATTTTTTATTTAAATATAAGAACTCATATTTATTAAACGATTAATTGTGTTTTGATAAATAATGTAAAAAATTATTTTTATTATTATTAGTTCATTTACTTAGATCTTTATTCATAAAATTTATTTTATATATATGCATTATATAATATATATTCTATATATACATAATATATATGCAAACATGCACAAGCGTCGCTCTCTGTATTTATAGGCACTGTTCAACTGTATTCATTGAGCAAGCGATGTGCTCAGGCTGCTCAACGAATACAGCTGAACAGCGCTTTTGGATTAGCGGAGCGACTAGACTGGGATTGGAGTTCCTTAAATATCATTGAGCAGCGCGCTCTGTAACGCGTGCTCCATGAATCCAATGGAACCAGTGCCTATAATCCAAAGGCGCAGTTTTTGCAGTGTAATTTCTATTGATGCTGACCATGCTGACCACGTGTGTACTACACGTGTTTTTAAAAAAAAATACTTTCGTTTTTAATTTTTCCGGCGAAATCCCGTGTTCATCTCGATTATTCCAAATTCATTACAGTTTAATTTTTTTTACAATTTTAAATTATATGGTTGAATTTTTTTTTTTTTTGCCCTGACGTGCGCTGTCAAATTATGTACACAAATCAAAATACAGATAAAACAAATTTGAGGTTATACTTCATGTAGGTATTGATATCAATGATTCTATTAGATTTTTTTCAAGAAATAAATCAATACAAATATATTAAAAAAATAAATCTTTCAATTTACTTTTTTTTTAACTAAACAAATTTTTTTTTCAAATCATTTTGTTTAATACTTTTATTTATAAAAATTTTTTCGTGGCAACGTGATAATTTAAATAACTATTTTATCGATCAAGCAAATTATAACCACAGCAAAGAAACTTTTACGCATGCGCGCATTCCTTTTTTGTCAAAAAAACAGTGTTAAAATTTAAATTATTTTTTTTTTTTATACTTTCAATAACTTTTGAACAAATAAACATAAAAAAAATTTGTAAAGCTTAAAAATTTCCTGATTAAATTTCTGAGAGCCACACTCTCTTCTGAAAAATCGTTAAAAGCAATTCTTCATGTATTTTTTTTTTTTAGAACATACCAGACACTACTTATTATTATAAACAATTGTTGATAACTAATTAACGCGAGTTCGGAGCGTTTTTTATCAAGACAGTGTGGCTCTTGGTATTTAAAAGGCCAACAATTTGAGACCAAATGGAAGTATATAAGTTAATTTTTTATAAAGTCATTTTAAATTTAATTTTTAAGAATACAAATGTCCAAAAAAAAGCAGTAGCTAAGGAAAAGATGTAGCTAAAAAATTACAGTTGCCAAGACAATTATATTTTAAGCAACATTATTTCCTTGAAACATAATTCTTTGGCAACATTAATTTCTTAGCTACATCTTTTTCTTAGCTACTGCTTTTCCTTGGACATTTTTATTTATTTCAGAAATAAAATACATGTAAATTTAATTTTTAAGAATACAAATGTCCAAAAAAAAGCAGTAGCTAAAGAAAAGATGTAGCTAAAAAATTACAGTTGCCAAGAAAATTATATTTCAAGCAACACTATTTCCTCAAAACATAATTCTTTAATCTTTGGCAACATTAATTTCTTAGCTACATCTTTTCCTTAGCTACTGCTTTTCCTTGGACATTTTTATTTTTGTTAAATAAATTTACATGTACTTTATTTATTAAATGAATAAAAATGTTCAAGGAAAAGCAGTATGGTTAGCTACCTTATTTCCTACATGATAATGATAATAATTATAATAGTAATATACCTGAGTCAACAATACAATATACAGATGTTAAAACAATCGGTAATTATATTCTAATACAATATTCAAGACTTTTTTTTTATTCTTTATTTATTTATTTATTTATTTTTATTTTTTATTTATTTATTTATTTTATTTTTTTATTTATTAAACTTGTTGTTTTTAATCCAAACTGATCCAAACATGAACATGATTGTTAAAGTTGCATATTTGAAATTACTCGTCGCTAGCCTGCCGGTAAAACAGCAGGCTTAGTATTTTCGATATACAGTAATTGGATGAGAACCGTTTTCTCATAAATGTCGTCTAAAATCTCGACTATAACCTCAAGCTGTCATTTTAATGTTAATTCGAGTAAAACAAAAAATTATGCTTAATCTATTGAAAAATATTCATGATTAGAATGATTAGAAACAAAGTACAAACATAAATAGTCTATCTATCAACACTTTAGTTTCTTTGGGAAAATGCAATCGATATTCTAAATTTTTTACTTTAAGGGAATTTAACAGAATATCCGACGTCGGCCCGACCGAAATTCCGACTTTCCTCCGACTTTATTAAGTCGGGCGCGACACATATTTTTCTACCTGGGTATAGGAATGGTAAATATTTAAAAATATCTGGGAAAATATATGATAAAAGAAAAAGAAAAAAAATGTTGGACAACTTATTTTACGAAAGCATTAAACCAAAAGATAAGGAAAATAAAATAATGGACATATTTGATGATTCAAATTTAAACTGTACTGCATGAAAATACAAGTGGTAGAAGCTTATGGGGTTTTTCAAGAAATTATCCAACATCAACCTCATGAACTTTCCATTAACATCAATTTATAATCCACCCTGGTAGAAATAATTTCTGCGGATTTTCTCCGGATTCCTCAAGACTTTCTCCGGATTTTCTACGTAATTGAGACTTCCGGAGATATTGTTCCGGAGATTTTTCGGATTTTCTCCGGATGTTGTTGGATTTTCTCCGGATTTTTTTCGGAAAAAATTCCTTTTTTATTTTTTGTAGATGTAAACTCTTCTTTTTGTTTTTTTTTATTGATTTTTCCATTTTTTTTTTTTTTTTCTGGACTTTTTAAGCAAAAATTCCCGGAAAAATCCGGAGATATTATGAGAATAAATCGGAGGTTACTCCGTAAGGATCTCCGAAAGTCTCAATCGCGTAGAAATCCGGAGAAAATAGGGAGAGATTTTTTCCACCAGGGATAATAAAGAAAAAGAACGTTATTTGTTAAGAAGTAAGTCTTTGCTCGCTAAATCGGGTCATTGAACACGTCAGTCTGTTATTAAAAAATAATTAAAAATGTTGAAAACAAAAAAAGCAAGTTTATGATCACTTTGTCGAAATTAAAAAACAAGAATTTGAAAATATTGTTGGCGACAACAGCTTTAACAACAATAAAAAGAAAATAATATAAAACATGATGATGGCATAACCAGAAATTGGAACAAATGTAAGCAGTTGTTAAAGAACGAAAAAAATAATTGTAAGACTTCAAGTTAATAAATATATAAGAAAAAACAAGGCAGTATCAAAAGAAGTAAATTACTTGGAACATGGTACATATGATGGAAAAAAAAAATGAATTTAAAAAAAAAAACAGATTTCTGGCAGGCAGTTTAAAATATCAAAATATATGCGAGGCTATCCATCAGCACCATCATCATTATTAAAAAAAAAAGGACAAGAAAATAATAAAATTTAATTGATTATTGTTGATGAATTTAAAACAACAATATTGTGTAACAAATGCAACAACTTGTGTGTAACAAGTAAATCTCCGCATCGATATCAGTATTGTAATAATTGCAAAATTACATTTAATAGAGATATCAATGCAGGATGTAATATATTACATTGAGGAATATTCAGAACCGATGTAACATATGAGTATTTAGTTCCAAAACCATGGAATTTTACTTGCTCAGCACAAGTTGTTATTGCTGTTGTAAAAAATTTAAATAAAAAAAAAAAAATTATTATAATTTTGTTTATTTATCAGTATTTTTCAGTTAATTTACAAATTGGATAATATAAATTATCAGGGTAATCCTTTGGTAATCCTTGATAAGACAATCATCACATGATCGTTCTGCACGCCTTTATCCTTCACTTATGTGATAGGGGCTTGAAAAAAATTAGTACACTATATCTATATATGGGGCATTCTGAGTCAATTCAGCTGGTCATCTGCCTGACCCTCTCGGATTGAGTTGAAAATTTTTTTATACATTATTTTTGGCTTTTTATGCAGCCTGAATTTTTTCGGAAATTTTATGACGTATTTTAGCCGGTAAGTAGAGTGTTTTAATGTTAATTCTCTTCTTTCATAAAAAAAGCCCCAAGTATTTAAATACATGAAATTTTCCGCAAAATAGTACTCAATCCACGTGTGTTCGATTAAAATTAGAGTGGGCCGAGACGTTTTATGCTTTTCAATTTTTTTTTCAAAATTTTTGAAAAAAAAAAAAAAGAATAAATTACAAATACAAAAAAATAAAACAAAAATTAAAAACATATCTTGGTAAATTTTATTTTCGGCATATTTTCAAAAAACTTAAAATTGGAAATTTCAATTTTTAACGAAATGTTCGTGAAATTTTCACTTTTGAAGTTTTAAAATATGCCGAAAATGAAATTTTATAGGAATATGTTTAATTTTGTTTATTTTTTGTATTAAAATTAATTTTCAAAATATTTTTCTTTGCATAAAACGTCTCGGCCCTGGCCATCGGGCTGCACGTCAGACGAAGTACACTGTTATGAAAAACTAACTGTTAGAAACCTTTTATGAAAAGAATAACATTATTTTACTCTGCCCCACTGCTCACTCGCCATCCAGCGGAAAGCATAAAAGCAAAAATAAAATTTTTCAACTCAGCCGAGTCGAACAGGCTGTTTCAGCTAGTATTCATAAATACCCATATATGTATATTAAATCTGAAAACAGGTTCTTTTTCTTCCTTGCGGGAATCTGAATCATCAACAGATTTATCGCCTAAAATGGTCAAATAAAGCATTGGAATTTTCCTTGTAAAACTAATTTCTCATGATAACTACGGATTTCTAGGTAATTGAGACTTCCGGAATTAGAGTGTTTAGTAAAAAATGATCAAACAATACCTGATTTCAAGTTGCAATTATTGGTTTTATCATCAAAATCCACGGATGGTGGTGACGCTTGTTTTGGGAAGAACAATAAATGTATAAATTTTTTTATATAAATATTTTATATACCCTAGTGAAAATGATTTCTTCGATTTTCTTCGATATTTCTTCGATTTTGTCCGATATTCTTCTATTTCCTTCCGATATTTTTCTGTTCTTCCCCGATATTTCTCCGATTTTCTACGATTTATTCCGCATATTGTTGAATAAAAATTTCGAAGAAAAACCGAAGTAAAACAAAAAATCATTTTTTCCGATTATCTCCGACTTGTTCCGAATTTTGTCCGCATTTTCTCCGGTTTTCTCCGATTTTTTCTGAATTACTCCGATTTTTAAAAATCGAAGAAAATCTGAGAAATCATTTTCACCAGGGTAACCATCGTACAAAACCTATGAATAAAAGTACCTAATTGTTCAAGGAGATGTACACTTTTTGCCCTGTAGCTTCACTACCTTCCTAGCGGATAGGCTTTAGACTATATTTGTCCTTTCACTGTTTGACCTCAGCTTCAGCGCTCATCAATTGACTTTTCAAGCTTGTAGTATCATATTGGTGATCGATAATTTTATCCTGATAGTAGCTTGTAATCAACGGTGGTAACCCCTCATCGGAGTTGACACAAATAGATGATAACAGTCTTAAAACGTACTTAATGCTGTTTTTTCTCTCGAAACTGTTGCCGGGTTCTTTGTCTGGTTGTTATAATAACTTCATCAAGATAAATTATATCTCTGCAAAGATGGGCATGTATAAAACATCATGTTTTAAAAACATAGTTTTAAACATTTTTAGTTTTATCCATTTGTATCAGTGTTGGGTAGGTAAGATACCATGTAAGATACTGTATCTTACATCATTGGTTTCATACATCGAGGTATCTTACACTGCGTTCCCAGCGCCTACTATGATTTTTTAGTGGAACTTTCATGCCACAATTTTTTTTTTATTCGATAAATACATGTCATTTATTTATTAAATAAATAAAAATCCCAAGAACAAGCAGTAGCTAAGAAAAAGATGGAGCTAAGGAATTACAGTTGCTGCAGTGGGTATAAGGAATTTTTTTTTGAGCAACTGTAATTCCTGAGCCACGCATCTTTTCCTTAGCTACTGCTAAGGAAATAATGTTGCTTAAAATATAATTCTTTGGCAACCTTAATTCCTTAGCTACATCTTTTCCTTAGCTACTGCTTTTCCTTGGACATTTTTATTTATTTTATGAATAAAATACATGTAAATTTATTTTTTAAAAATACAAATGTCCAAGGAAAAGCAGTAGCTAAGGAAAAGATGTAGCTAAGGAATTACAGTTGCCAAAAAAATTTTGTTTCAAGCAACATTACTTTCTTAAAACATAATTGTTTGGCAACATTAGTTTCCGAGCTACATCTTTTCTTAGCCACTGCTTCTTCTTGATATCTTATATATTTATTTAACAAATAAAATACATGTACCAACATATATCGAGCAATGACAGCTAATTGTCGAGTTGACAGTCGGTAAGAATGTTCAAAAATGGTGTCTCAGGTATCTTACAGTTTCTTACAGTATCTTACTGTAAGTGTAAGAAACCTCAAAAATCGACCATTTACCCATCACTGATTTGTATAAAACATCTTCCTCTAGCGGTAAAACTTGAAACTATTCTAAAATGAAACAAATTGAATATAACTTGAAAATAAATACTATATAACATAATGAATAAATAAATGATTGGGTTTAATATATTTTATTACCTCTGTTTCAATACAAAAAACGAAATATTAAAAAATGAATTTCTATCAATAGACTTTTTTTTGCAAACCTTCATATAATCACTAAATCCATTTTGAGTTTCTTTTTTTTTTAAATTTAATACGTTTTTCAAATTGATTATTTCGTTACATAAAAATTCAACTGTCATGTAAAAAAATTAAGAAGATGAATATTAACTATGTTTCAAATTATAGATTAATGAAAGCTTCATGATAAAATAAACTACCTTGATAATAATTAATGTTACAATACATGCATGACAAAACGAATAAAAAAAATTGTGATATTATCTTTAATTTTGATTCTGTTTATAAATTGTAATTGATGTCGAAAAAATATAGAATTAATTGGTTCAAGTTCAGGCAAATCCATTTTTGATGTTTTCGGTTTTTCTTGCGCACATTCTAACCTCAAGACAACCTCAAGATCAACGGTTCATAAGGAATTGGAACGTACCGTTTGGGCTCTAAATTATGTCAACTTAGAATAATTGTTAATTTCATAAGCTTCTCTTTGGTTTTAATTTTGGTAAGTTATACCTTAACAATAGGTAAAAATTTTTAGAAATCCAGCTGTTATCATTTAGGCTCTGGACAGCTGTTTTATATGATTTGAAGTTCGTACGAAACTTCGAGAAATCGAATAAATATATCAAGACTTGAGTAACATTAAAGTTATTTTCAAAAATGATGCATTGTGTTTTATTCTTTATAAAAAATATTATTTTATGATGACAAAATTTTTAATTATAGTGTTGTATATTATTATCATAGTTATCAACGCATATATATAGTAGGTTTGTCAATCGATTATATAGATTTTTCGATTAATCGATTAGCTTATGAACGGTTTATCGATGATAAAGAGTCTTATGTATAAGGCCTGAAGGCCTGATTATCCTACAGTCACCACTCAGTACGCTCAGTACTCATTGTGCCTACTTGTGCTTTCTATTCAGCGGGTTTATGTACATAGTGGGAATCTCTCATTTAACATTTCTATCGTGCATCAGTAGGCCTCATATGAGTTGAGTTTTACAAATACACAAGTACGATTAGTCTGATACTCAAAACTTATTAGTCTGACAACGAATATTAATTAACACAATCATGTCAGAACTTGCTGAACCCATAACCCAAAATTGTGTTAAACTTATAATGTCAAAACAAGACTATGTTACTGGTATGGAATGTTGTGAATTTAAATATGTATGGACAATTAAAAACTTCCGTCAGTGGGCCAAAACAATGATTAAATCACCAAGTTTTTCATCTCATTATGGTGATTTTGACGATAAATGGATTTTGGAAATTTATTCACAATTTATTCCTAACGACGATGGTGATATATATATAAGTGCTAATTTACAGCTTCAATCATTCAATAAAAATTCACAACTACAAACAAAATGTAAAATAGCCATTGATGATAAAGATGGAAAAACTAAAGAATATAATTTCAGTAAATTTCTAGAAAATATTGAATGGGTTTGTTGTACTAATAGAACAAACGTGTTAAATCCAACTCAATATTTACCAAATGATGATCTGAAAATTTGTTGTACAATAATAATGTCAAAAAAACAAACAAATAGTTTTGATGAAATTTCAATATTTAATGCAAAACAACAACTGAGTAAAAATTTACATGAACTTTTGTTAAATGAAAAATCAGCTGATGTTATAATTCAAGTTGGTCAAAAATCATTTCGTGCAATCAAAGGAATTCTTGCAGTACGTAGTCCTGTTTTTTCTGCAATGTTTAATCATAAAGAATTCAAAGAAAATGAAAAAAAGAAGATTGTCATTGAAGATATTAAAGAAGATGTTTTCGAAGAATTTCTACATTATATTTATACGGATGAATCACCAAATATTAGCAAAATGCCGATGGAACTACTTGCTGTTGCTGGAAAATATCAGGTTAATTGTCTTAAAAATACTTGTGAAAAAATAATTTGCAAAAAAAACGATAAATTTTGATAATGTTGCTAATGTATTTGTTTGTTCCGATCGATATAATCTCAAAAAACTGAATCGAAAATGTTTCGAGTTTATGAAAAGAAATTTACGAGATGTTATGGTAAATAAAACATTTCAAGTTTACAAAAAAAAATATCCTGAAATTTTTGTAGGTGTTCTTGAGGAATTGCTGTTGTCAGCAGATTCAGTTAATTACAGTTGAGTGGGTCATAAAATGAAAAATATTCATTGGTATTTCGTTGAAAATAAAAAAACACACGTTTTACATATTTTATATTAACATTTTGAACTAACTTACTTAAATTTTTTCGATATACCATGCAACTATTGTAATAAAAGAAAAATATTAAAAAATTAATTTTCATCAAGACTTATTTTTTATTAAAACCTTTTTTTTGTTATTGAGTTTATTCTTGAAAAATAAATTCATTATATTCCTTATTATTTTGTTATAAAAAAATAAGAATAATATTATCTTTGAGGGTGTTTAAAAAAGTTACCACCAGGTTGTTGAAATATATAGTGATTGACGTACTTGTCCAATAATCTAAAGCAATTCTCAATAGACATGCAGCTTCCCAAACAGTTAATTTACTTTTGTCTAATTGCTTGTTGATTTTGGATAGCATATTGAATAGTATACCGTCAGTAAGACGTAGTGCGTCTTTTCTCATAATTATGACCCATTACTTTCATCTAGATTTGAAGAAAAATAAATCAATAACGTTATGCTATTATTACTATTACATAAACTATTTCCTTACTTTTTAAAAAATATTAATTATATTGATATACATAGTTAATAAAATTCTTTTTAGCATTAGCTCAGCATTCGTTTGATTCAGCTGGTTTACAAGGTATAATAATGATTTTTGTTCCTGAGAAGTTGCTGGAATACTTGATTGCAATCCTTTTGAAAAATTAATTTGATTTAAATATGTAATATCATTTAGATATTTTTTTACATTTCGTATTTTTATTTAACATTTATTTTTGAATAACTACGAATTACGATTACGAATTTCTATCCATCATATTACCACAAAAATGACATTTAAAACTTTTGAAGTTTGTACGAAAAGTCGAGAAATCGAATAGAAAAAACGAGACTTTGGCCATATAAAAGTTATTTTGAAAAATGATTGTTTTCTTTTCTATTTTATTTGTTATTATTGTACTTTATTTATTTATTTATTATTTATTTATTTATTTATTTATTTATTTATTATTAATATCCCAGCGGCAAGAGGCCATTATTGGGATTTATATCATCTAATAATTGTTAATAATAAACAGTTGTTTAATCAGAATGTGACATGTTACTATTGATAGTTAAAGTAATAGTTAACAACAATTAAAAGTTGTTGGAAATCCAATTGGTATCGATTAGGCTTTGAACTATATTCTATCGTTTTCTATGATTTGAAGTTTGTACGAAACGTCGAGAAATCGAATAGAAAACCAAGACTTTTTTGCTATCAATGCTATTTTGAAAAAATTCTATGTTTGTTTATTATTATTAAAAAATATTATTTAAGAATAAAAAGTTTTTAATTAGAGTGTTGCATATATTACTATATTGTAGTTATCAACGCATATACATATAATAGGTTTCTCAATCGATTGTGTAGATTTTTCGATGCATCTAATAGTTCGTGTAACGGTTTATCGATGATGAAGCGTCTGATGCTGTATGATCTAGGATTCCCGGAATACCCAAAACCTATCGTGCCTAGAGTAAAACCGGCAGAAAGGAATCATGAAAAACTTTATGCCCATGCGCGAATATTGAAACACACAACAGTCCAAAGGGTGCTTTCTATTGGGTGTTTTTATTTTTTCCCTATTTATTTTTGTATATTTGTAGTTGACTGCGCAGTCAGCAAAAAGTCAGTTTGCAACAGCAAACATGTCCCTCGTAGTACATGAGGAACTGGATCAGCTATGTTTTGATTATTATTTTTTAAGAATTATTCGTTCGACGCCACTGTTCTCCCTCCATATCATGCGCATTGAAGTACCAAAAAAAAACCCAAAAGGAAGGTGCTTTTGAGTGGGAAGGAAGTTGTACACACAGATATACAATTTGCCTTTGTGTGCTGCAATATTCGCACACGTGCTTAAGGCTTCTCATGATCTTTTTCTGCCAGTTTCACTCTATTATTCTGCCTACAGTATCCAGAGTCTAGTTTGGTTAAGTTGTACAAATACGCAAGTACGATTGTGCTATAAAAGAAATTTATTAGTCTAAAAACAAATATTAATTATCAAAATCATGTCGGTATTTGCGGAATCTGCCCAGGACTCCTTAAATTTTGTGTCAAAACAAGATTATGTTTCTTCTATAGAAACTTGTGAATTTACATATGAATGGACAATTAAGAACATTAAAAACTTAAGTTCGTGGGCCAGAGAAAAAATTATATCACCAAGTTTTTCATCTTATTATTCTGATTTTGACGATAAATGGATTTTAGAAGTATACTCAGATTTTGATGAACGTGGTACTGCATACATATTTGTTGATCTACAGCTTCAATCATTCAATAATACTTCACAATTACGAACAAAATGTAAAATATCAGTTAATGATAAAAATGAAAAATCTAAAGAAAATAATTTCCGTAAATTTCCAGAAAAAATTACATGGGATATTTCCAAATCAATCCTCTTGGGTGGACAATATTTTTCATTTCAAGCACAAGAAGGTTCACATAAAATTCGTTGTAGAATAACAATGTCAAAAGAACAAACGAATAAAACTATGGTAATTCCAAGAAATAGTGCAACTCAACAACTAAGTGTCGACTGGAAAAAACTTTTGTTGAGTGAAAAATCAGCTGATGTTACCATTAGAGTAGGTCAAAAATCATTTCGTGCAATCAAAGGAATTCTTGGAGCACGCAGTCCTGTTTTTGCAGCAATGTTTAATCATGAACAATTAAAAGAAAATAAAAAAAATGAAGTTGTCATTGAAGAAATTGAAGAAGATATTTTTGAAGAATTTTTACATTATATTTATACTGGTGAATCATCAAATATTGACAAAATGCCAATGGAACTACTTGCTGTTGCTGAAAAATATCAGGTTAATTGTCTTAAAAATATTTGTGAAGAAGTAATATGCAAAACGATAGATTTTGAGAATGTTGCAAGTATGCTTATTTTTTCCGATAAATATAATCTTGAGAAATTAAATAAAAAATGTTTAGACTTGATCAAAGAAAATGTACCAGCTGTTTTGATGAATAAAACGTGTCAAGTTTACCAAAAAAAATATCCTGAAGTTTTCGTACGTGTTCTTCAGGAGTTGCTGTTGTCAGCAAAATTCAATGAATTACAGTTGAGTAAGTCATAAAATAAAAAAATTTTGTTGAAAAAATAAAACAACAGTTTTATATATTTTATATCAACATTTTAAAATGCTTTACTTAATTTTTTTTAAAACCACTATGTTATAATAAAAAAAAAATATAAAATAAATTTTCATTTCACTTATTATTTCAAAAACCTTATTATCCTTCTTTTTTGTTTTTTTTTTATTATTATTTTTTTTTTTATATAAATGCAAACCAAAAAAGAAAAATTTTTAGTAACGAATTCGTTCTATTGAAAATTGAAAATTTTCAAAACTTCGGCGAAAGCCCGTGTGGTTTATCTCGATTATTCCAAATTTATTACAGTTTAATTTTTTTTCACAATTTTAAATTATATGATTGAATTTTTTTTTTTTTTTTGCCCTGACGTGCGCTGTCAAATTATGTACACAAATCAAAATACAGATAAAACAAATTTGAGGTTATACTTCATGTAGGTATTGATATCAATGATTCTATTAGATTTGTTCAAGAAATAAATCAATACAAATATTAAAAAAATAAATTGTTCGATTTACTTTTTTTTTAACTAAACAAATTTTTTTCAAGTGATTAAATAAATATACTTGATGAATCGGAAGAATTTCTACAAACGCAATTGAATAGTATTGAAATATTGATGATTTAATAAAATCAATAGAAAAAAAATTATTCATTGAAAAAGAACATCAAAAATGATTGTCAACATGGCTATTAATAATTTAGATTAAGGTGAATTATGAATACAATTTATTGATTAAATTAATATTAACTCAAGTATAAAACAAGAGAAAAGAGTTTACAAGAATGAATCCGTAAAATTCAACAGCTAAGCAATGGTATTCAAATATTAAATATAATAATGAAAAATAAAAAAAATATATAATTGTAAAAAACAAATAATTAATTTGAAGCTATTTATTAATAATTCTGATAATAAATGTTTAAATATTAATGACAGATAATATAATTGAATTTGAAAATAGTTTCGTTTAGAAAAAAAAGAAAAGTAAAGTTTTTTTTTTTTTTTTTTTTTTTCAAATAAAATTTAATATTATTATTTTTTTAACGATGATATACTATATTTTAATTTTCTTAGTGTAATTTATTATTGATATTTTCAAAAAAATTTACAAATATTAAAACACACATAAATATATTTGACAAGTATATGTACACTTACGACTGACAGATTTCTTTAAAGTTCATGAATGAAATAAAGTAGTGTCACGTTCGTCAATACAGAATGAAAAATAACTTTCTCTCGAGTAATTTATTTTTCAAAAATTACAAAACTGATGAATGATTTTTTTCGAGGATACAATAATTATTACAACATGGACAAGTGAAGTCATTGCAATGCTTCACCAAGTGTCCAACTGTAATTCCACTAATTTACTCGGATGATATTTAAAAAGTTGTATCGAAAAAAGTAACAGTTATTTTTAATTAGTAATTGGTTATTAATTAGTCATTCATCTTTTCCATGTAAACAATTACCATGGTACAACAGCAATAATTATTATGATAGTGAAATGATACGTAAGGAGCGTGAGCTTTGACCATTGATGACTAGTGCTCGCTATTATAGTCCATCTAACGAAAAATGATGGATTCTCTGAAAAAACTATGGAACAGGTTCAGGGTTGTTAGTAAATAATTGTGAATTTTCATTTTTTTAATTTTTTTTAATTAGGTATATTATTATTACTGATATTACTATACTATTATTATTATTTTAGAATTATTGTTATTATTATAACTGATACTTTTAATAGTGATTATCCGCAATAATTCTAAAAAAAGAAAAAATTATACATATTTAATTTAATTCAATATTTTTCTAAAATATAGTGAAATTATATGAATAACTTAACAACTACATGTAAATACTAAACGACTATTTTTTTTTAGTTCATATCATTTCATACCCGCTTTCCGGGACGAAGAACTAACCATTTGGATTTAGTTTTTAACTTTGAAGCTTCTGTAGAATTATTATAGAATAAATACAAAACAATATTATTTATACGATTTTGAGTTATTTCATCAGCACCAACAAGCGTGTTAATTGTAATGTTAGAGTGGTAGAGACAAAGAGCTTCAAGATTTGGACAATTTTTTAAGCATTGAATCATGCCAGCATCAGTGATGTTTTTAGAATATTCACACCGAAGTTTCTTTAGTCCTTTCAATTTACTGATAAAATTATCTGTAACACCATCAATATTACCGACATTTAATTCTTCTAAATTTTCCAAGCTGATTATAGACATGAGAGCTGCTTCAGTAATAAAAACGCATGATGCTATATCTAATTTTTTTAGATTTTTACATGAATTAGCAATAGCAATAATACTGCTATCTTGGAAATCACGCATATTTAACACATTTAACTCTTCAAGATATTGCAATTTTGACAACTCATCATAAATTACTGAAGGATCAAATGGTTCAATATTATCAACATCAATATCATCTGGGGGACTATCATCTGATATAGTCAGATGTTTAAGTTTTTTCCAGGTGTTTGAAATTGTAAGTATTGCATTATCAAGTTCATCCATTGCAATTCCATCCGCGAAAGAATAATTTAAAGTGTCAAGATTTTTTAGTTCTGTCAATTTTTGAAGAGCTGTTTCTATTATTCCTTCACTCCTTATATCTAAAGACCTTAAATTCTTGCAATATTTTACCAATTTGATTGCTGTGTTATTATTAATTCTCCAACGAGTACCGAGATGTTCCAAGTTTAGAAGATTATCCCAATTTTTAATTGAAATATCTGGTGCATTACAATCTGGATGCAACATAATATTGCAATATCTTATACTCTTGGATGAATTCAAAATATTATTGAGTATGTTTGGAGTCTTTATGTCCCAGTGGTTAATATTAATATCAATGTGTTCTAAATTTACAAATTGATTGAAAATATTATCAGGATCGTACAAGCAGTATTTGCTCACAAAACAATTGGAAAAAGTGAGTCCTACAATTGTTGTTGTTTCAGATATTCCTTGAATTATAAGATCCAGGAGGCAGCCACTTAATGATAAATGTTGAAGTTTTTTGAATTTCCTTATATTCTGAAAAATTATAAAAATTAATTTAGACAAATTTGATTTATTTCAATGAATTCATTTGATTTATAGTATTAATTATCAATAGTTACTTACGAAAAGCACTGGTGTCAGAAAAATGTCTTTTTCATAATTTAAAAGAATGTGATTCATTCCTTCTGGAAGATGATTGATTATGTAAGATTGAAACTTTATATTCTTACAATTTCCCATATTCATTATGCGTATATCAATTCTTGTTAGTTTATCTAAGTTTTTGAACGCATGAATGTAGTGATTGTTGTTGATTTCCAATCCCCCATTGACAATTAAACTAAGACTTGTTAAATTTTTGCAGCGCTCACCTATGATAGGCATAACACTAGAGTTGCAATTTCTCCAAAGAGCCAGAACTCTCAAATAAATACCAAAATTTGATAATGCTTCTTCAACATATGATGGTGCCAACAACTTTCCATCAAAAACACCACCGCCAAATGAGTAATTTTTAATGTCGTACCAAGCTAGTTCACATGCTTCTTTCCATTTGGAACAAACTGTAAAAAAAAAAAATCAAATTAAAGAAAATAAAAACATTAAAATTATAATTCAAATAAGTAAAACTTAATTTTTATTTTTATTACCTTTTTTTATGGCTATTCTTTCAGGCACTGGTAGCAGCATGAATATTTTTGCCAATGAATCATGATTCAAAGTGTTGATGAGATCTATTTTTTCGTCATGATGATCATGTTGTTTTTGAACATGACAGATCCTTTTTTGACTCATGATGATAAATTCTAAAAGTGAAAAAAAAAAAAAATATCTTGAAACAATAACGATAAGTTTGATTTTTAAGACTTTCCCAGTCCTCCCCCACTGAATAGCCAAATAGTGTTAAGCGTTGTATATCAAAACGTTGTATATCAAAACGTTTCAAATTAACTAGTGAATATATACCGAATAATAAAATGTCCTGTTATCATTCACAAGTTGATTATTTTGTAAAACGTTTTAAAACAAGCTCGAGCTCGTACAAAATAAAAAATAGGACGTATTGAATTGTTTTAAAAATAATTAACTTGCTGTGTGAAAAAAATGTTGATTATACTTACAAGTATTTAATTAATTAATTATTAATCCTATATTTCATTAGCAATGACCAAAAAACCAAACAATATTTATTATTTTTTCTACAAGAAGTCGCGTACGTTTATTGAGAGCATTCAGCACGTTGACTGATAGTTTTGAATAGAGTGAAACCGTCAAAAGAAGTTCACGAGGTATGTTATGCGCATGCGCGAATATTGACGCACACAGAGACAAATTGTATGTCTGTGTGTACAAGAATTGTGAGTGGGGGAATGAAGCTGTTCACACAGATATACAATTTGCCTTTGTGTGCTTCCATATTCGCGCATGTGCCTGGGGTTACCACCTGAAGCTTATACTTGATTTTATATTTTCATTGTGGTAATACGATTTCTCAGTTTTATATAAACATTATTGTAATATAACACAAATTATGAAAACACTCTGAACTAACATCAAAAATAGTATGCATATAAAATAATATCTCGAATAGCTAAGATACTTTGAAATACTTGGGTTTCGAGTGATTTTCGAAGTCTTCTGCTAGCTTATACGGCTTATACCCACTCTAGTATTAAACATTCTTAGTTTCATACTTTCAGCCGTTTGTATAAAACATCTCTCTCTAGCGGGGAAACTTGGAACTATCATCAAAAGTAACCAAAATGAATAACAATCTCGAAAGAGCTCAGGAATTGATGTAAAATACTTAGGAAAAGAAGTAGCTAAGAAAAAATGTAGCTAAGAAATAGATGTAGCTGAGGAATTGATGTTCCTCACCACATAATTTTTTGGCAAACATAATTTTTTCGCAGCATTAATTCCTTAGCTACTGTTTTTCCTTGGAAATTTTTATTTTTTGTATGTATTTTACTTGTAAAAGGCCCATCTCTGGATGTATGTCTATCTATGATGTACCCGGCCAAAGAGCGGAGCGACAGTTTTTATGTAAACCATGAACAGTATTAGGGATGTGACTTGTGAGTCTGGATTTTTTACCGGTTCTTAACCGGATTTTTTACTGGTAAAAAACAGTCCTTTTTCAACTGTTTTTAACGACCAGAAGGCAGAGCCACAAACCTGCGCCGACACGCTTACTGCGCACTTTATGTTTGCACATTTTTTCACAGGGCAAACTTTATACAATTTAGGGCTTTTTTCATCCACCGGTGGCGCTTGTGAGCTTTTATATGTAAAATCTATATAAAAAAAATTTTATAAGCGCCATCAACGGCAAAAAAAAGCCCTAAATTGTATTAAGTTTGCCCTGTGAATACGAGTGCTGCTATTTACTAACTTATTAATTTATTCTGCGATTAATTAGTAACAATTAATAAGATTTACAACAATTATTTTAATTTAGTATGGCAAATATCGTTAAGGGATTAATGAAGAAAAATAGTAGCTAAGGAAAAGATCTTATTTTAAAAATGAATTACATGTATTTTATTTGTTGAATCAATAAATGACTAAAAACAAGCAGTAGCTAAAAAAAAGATGTAGCTAAAAAAAAATATATGGTAAAAATTTGAGCTACTGAGAGATCACGTGGGTTTTATGCGCTTTATCCTGTTTTAAATGTTTCATCCATAGACAATTGTAAACAACTCAAAAACTTACAATATGCCCATCCCTGATATGAACCATATGGATTAGACCTTAGTCTTGCCAGACTAGATAGCCATCTTCCCCATCTTCCAACTAAAATAAATATATCACTAGTTTCATGAGAATTAGGACGGCCATGTTTACAAGTTGGACATAACCCAACTTGTTGCGCATGTGAAATGTTGTTTGTCGTGAGTTTTCTTGGTTTGAGCCCTCACAACAAGCAACATTTCGCTTATGTAAAACGGACTGAGCATGCGCAACAAGTTGGGTTGTGCCGAACTTGTAAACATGGCCATTCTAATTCTTATAAAACTAGTAATATATTCCTAGTTGACGTGATTTTCCTAGTAATTTTACGTGTAGCGCATGATCAGATCCCTCAGAATTATATCGGCCATGCATGTCTACAATGCTTGTTATGAGTTTGAGCCCTTACCCACTAAACTTTTATAAACTTGAAATTTTACTCAAAAAAGCAAAAAAAGAAAATGAATTGTAAATTTTATTATTATCTCACAGATCAACTGCCAATAGATTTTATATGTATTTTTTTTATGATATATGATAATAAAATATCCGTTTCATATATCAATTTATGTTCAAATATTGTTATATTTTTATTTTTTAAATAAATAAAGTCTTGACCTTCTTTTTTATAAATAAAATATTAACATTCATTTTATAAATATGTATATATTCTTAAATAATATAATAATAAAATTTTTATGTTTTGAATAAAGTCTTTATAATCGAAGTAAATTCCATTGTTTTTTTTTTTCACTTTAAACTTATTACTTAATAGAATTTGTTTAAACAAAATCCGAATATGTAATGAAAAATAGTGACAACTTCTATAGTTAATGTAACATTAATTTAAAAACACAAAAAAATCATTATTCTCAAGAATAATATGAATACGATGGTAGAAATAGTTAAAGTTAGGTTGAATATAAAAATATAATAGTTTGAATAAGGCATAACTTTTTTAAGCTATGTATTGAACCAAATAGTTTTCACTCGACTGAAGTAAATGATGACATTGAGTCGATTTTATCCAATGCTTCCTCTAATGCATTACGCATACGAAGGAGTTCATCACGTTTATTCTTTTCTTGTTTCGATAATTCTGTCAAGGAAGACTGCAAATAATTAAATATTTATTAAAAATAAACAAAGGATTGAAAACGAAAAACATAATTTCAATGCTTACTTTATTATTACTGATGAGTAGTTTTGTTTGATAAACTTTTTCATATTTTCTATTACAAAATACATAATGATTTTTGGGACAACACCATTAATATTTTTTGTGACATTTTGTAAATATGAATCAATCATGATGCGAAATTTTTCAGCTTCTTGCATTTGAGGACTTTTTGGCATTACAGTTTTCAAAATAGGTGTCAAACCATAAACTCCATTTGATGTCGATTCTCCCTGAACAGATCCCTCCCTGGACAGAAAAACTTCTTCTGCCCTATAAAAAAAAAAATTTTAAATATCAATCATAATACCAAATTTTCGAGCCTCTTGCAATCAAGGTTTGACTTTGATAGATTACAAGCAGCATCAGTTTCTTCTGCCCTAATAAAAAATTTAAAAAATAATCGATAAAAGTTTAATTAAATTTCAAAAATATATATACTTGAAACAAGAAAAAATAATTTTAATAGAATTACTTCTTGAAATCGACAAAATCTGGATTTTCAGTGTTCAAATAACCAAGTTCGACTTGAATCGAAATGTCAAGATGTTCTTTGCATTTTTTTTCACATTCTTTGACATGTGAAATTAAAATACTTTCAGTCTCCGCTCGTAATTTTGGGTATGCAGACATCTAAAAGTAGAAAAATTAATTAATATTTTTGTAAATTATTTTATTGGTTGTTGAAAAATAACATTAATAACTCACATGTTTAGTGCAATCGAGATATTGGTGAGCTCTTTAACAACAAGACTGACACACTTGATACTCGGTTCTTTCAAACGACTAATTTGTGCTTTTGCAACATTTTCAAATGCTTTATCTGGCGAGAAAATACCTTTTCTCGCACCTGCAATAAATAGTTCATAATAATTATTATAAACATTTTTAAATATAATGAACGTTTGATTACAAGTTCAACAACGCACCTCGAACATTTTGAATTGTTCTAACAATATCATTTCGTAGATCTTCATCGGCCAGTGTTACGCGGGCAATAATGTATGAAAAAGTTTCATGCATCAATTGTTTAATTGATGTTTTGCCTACTTGATCCGACTCATAAAAACCGATTTCGTTATTGAACATGTCAAGAGTAAGTCTATGCATTCTAGAACACATAATTGAATAATAGAATTAGTTGTACAACAATAGATCATACTGATAATAATCGAAATAAATTACTGACTCAGATAAAGCTTGTAATTTTGATTCTGCATCGTTAAGCTTGTATTCTTTCTCTCCTAAATATATATTAATATCAGACAATTTAGCTTCCATTTCGTTTCGTAATGCTGGTAATTTATCACGTATGTGATTTGTTAATTGTTCATTAAGTATTTGTTGTAGACAAGCAGTCCCAAGTCTATCAGAAAAAAATTGATATGCTCGATGTCTGTAAAAAGAAACAAAACATTAAACCATGAATTAAAAAAAATAATTGATGAAAAATTGTAATTATTGGTAAATAATTTCAAGGTTGATAGATTACTCGTTGAAAAATTTTTTCTCAGACTCAATTGCATCAGCAATACTTTTATTTTTGTCAATATCACTCTGATTACGATTGATGATACCAACGTAGCCTCTACTCAATGGATACAATTTGTTTTCTAACGCAGCTCTGGCATCGTTACCTTCACCCATCATGTCCAGCTTGGTAATCACTCCAATAGTTCTGATACCTAAAAGATTTTATTTTTTTATTATTAAAGTATCAATAAAAAATCTATCTAATGAAATTTTAATTAAATTATGTTTATACCAGTAGGATCAACTTCTTTTGCAAGTTCATCACTAGTTGCAAGATCAATATTACCAGGTGTTACTACTAATATCAGAACATTTTCTTTAGTTATATATAATAATACTTGAGAACCATTTTTCTCATTTGATCAGCAATATCAATTAGTTGTCCTTGAACTGGTACTTTTGTTGATTCAAGCAAATCAATTTAATCAACCAATGTCAAATTTGAAACTGAAACACAACATTATGATTTTTACTTTTGTTTTTTAATTATTTCTAAGAATATTAGTATCAAATCTTTTACCAGTTGGTGAATGAACCGTTTTTCTCCTTCCCCCGCATTGTGAACGATTCTAGCAATAACAGAAAAAAAAAATCGTTCTGTGATATATACAGGTATATTGCATTTTATTTACTAGTTTTTTTGTCCATGTATTACTTTAAAAGTACCTGCATTATTTAAAACCAATAAATTTTTGAAAAATTATTGAAAAAGAGAAGGTGCATATAAAAAAATTGATAATCGACAAAATAAAACATATGATTATTTCACAAGCATTTGAACGTAGATTATTTTATTATTATTGATGGCCAATGTCAATTCAGTCAAGCTGAAATAAAAGGAACAGAATAAATTGTAAAGAGTTTTTAAGTAAAAAAAAAAAACAATTAACAAATATTTATTCAAAACAATATATTTATTTATTTATTCATTTTTCATAAACCCAACAGGAAAATCTATTGCCACTTTATTCTATAATTAAGAGGTCATGCAATAATTAGTTTTATAAAAATTTATAAAATTTTTATGCAACTTTAGTTTGTAAAAATTTATAATTTATTACGTAGGAGAAGCTCATAAGTATTGAATTCATAAACGTTTTTTTTAAATGATCATATCTTGTAAAAGTAATAAAGTTAGAAGAATCGTGTCTAACGTACAAATGCTTAGTAAACTTGATGAATGAAAGCAAATGCTTTGAAATTTTGAGATTAGATAAGTGAAATAATAAATTAATCTTAATATGCTCCTTAGAATTATAGGTAATAATATTCGTTTTTTTTATATTAATTATTAAAGTAGGCCTGTTTAGGTTATACATGGCTCTATGAACAGCAAGTGTGACTAAATAATTTGAAACATAAAACAAATGTGGTCAAATGAAATGACAGATTTCCAAAACTACTGAATTATAAAAAATATCAAGTTTTTTTGATGTATCAATATTATTAGCAAATAATATTAGATTTTTTGTAATTAGGTAAAAACTATCCACAAAAAAAATGGAATTTCATCAGGTTTTTCACTGTTTATCACCATCAATTGACAACATATTAAACACAATTCAGTAAGTTTTTAAAAAAATATGATTATAAATTATGGAAAAATGATTCTTATGCTATAAAAAAATTATACTGATCAAAAATATATATAAATAATGATTGATTTCATAAATAAAAACTAATTGAAAATATTTTTTTTATTTATTTGCATCGTTAAAAATATTTGTTGTACAGCATAGAGTTGATTTAGTTGTGTACCTTGCTATGTTGTAAATGTTAAGACCAAATTATTTATTGAAAATACTAAAACCTGGCACTTACTAATACTCTCAATTGTTAGTTAATTCCCAGTTATTAACAAAAAGATCATTTTTTATTTTCAAAGTCAAATAATAAGAAAACTAAGAACAAATCATGGATACAATTTTTTACCAGATATCAAGAATTTTGCAGTTATAATCTAGTTGAAAGATCAATGTATTAAAGGTGTTAATAAATCAAAACATAATTTCTTTTTTATATTTTGCATAATACTTAAAATTTTCTCTTTGATCAGCTTTGTTTATTGCTGAAATTAATTGTTTTGACAGAGCCAATCTCTTCTGATAAAATTTGTCTGATCATTTGTTAATTAGTTGTTTTTAATTGTTTCTAACAATCAGTATCATCTTCTATGTTACAGTTGAAAATGAACGAAGGGTGATTTTACCGATTTTTTATCACATTCGGCTCTCAGGAATTAAAATCGAATTTTTTGAGATATAAAACTTTTATTTAATTTGTTCTTTTATCCAAAACTTTAAAATACCTGATTTTTATTTTTAAAATTTTTTGAAAAAGATTTAAAGAGCATGTGCGTAAAAATTTTCTATGATTATTTACAATTTGCTTGAACGATAAATTATTTTATTATTATTACCAATGTCAATTCAGAAAAAGAAAAAAAACAGAATAAATTGTAAATTTTTTAATAAATAAAAGTAACAAAAACAAAATTATTCTAAAAATATTTATTTATTTAAAAAAAGTAAATTGAACGATTTATTTTTATATTTTGTATTAATTAGTTTTATAAAAATTTATAAAATTTTTATGCAACTTTAGTTTGTAAAAATTTATAATTTATTATTAAAATATTTTTCGAATTATTACATAAATTCGAGTATTTATTTAATTTTAAAAACAAAATGAAATAGATTAAAATATATACTTTATTTTTATTGTTTCAAGTATTATTTTAATTTTGTTTTTTTATTATGCATAATTTAGTTATTATTTATAACTTATTAATATAGGTGCATACTTTAGAAATTAGAAAAAAAATTATATTAAAAGATTGACAAATCGAAATATTTTTTAATAATTCATATTTTTCTACTTTATTTGTTTAGTGCATAGAAACATATGATAAGTTTGTATTGATATGAATTGTTGGTTCATCGACATTGTCACTTTTTGATGATGACAATGCTGGATGGTTTGGTACATGATTCATAATCAAGTAATCATTATTTTTACCATCATCTGGCCTCTTCTCTATTTCATCATATGCATATATGTTGTGTGCCCATGGTGTGTTTAAATCGTTATTATCTTTTTTGTCAAAATTATCAAATAAATCACCAATATCAGTAACGAGATCAGTAAATGTTGGTCTAAGCGTTGGATTTTCTAGCCAGCATTTCAACATTATATTGTAAATTTTATTTGTAGCATATTCTGGTTTTTTCATTCTATATCCTTTAAGTACTTTTAACCAACAATCATCAGCATCCATTTCTGCATATGGTGTTTCAGCAAGGGAAAAAAATTCCCAAAGTACAATACCAAATGACCAGACATCTGATTGAGTTGTAAATATTCTACCTGCTAGAGAATCAATTGCCATCCATTTTACTGGCAGTGGAGCATTATCTACTTTTTTGTAAATACCATTACATATATTTTTAGCTAGACCAAAATCACTAATTTTAACAATATTATTCTCAGCAAGAAGTATATTTCGTGCAGCCAAATCACCATGAAGTACCTATAGAACAAATAATTTATTAACGTATATTGCATGTAATTTAATCATGAAATTATATAAATATATTACCTTTTTATTACTAAGATATTCCATTCCTTGGGCAACTTGTAATGACCAAGAGAACAAATCTTGTGTACAAATCGTTTGTAAAGTTTGATCTTTATTACAATCATCAAGGCAATCTTCAGGACACCGTGCTGACTTGTTGAGAGCAATATTATTTGACATTTTTATTGAGTCTTTATCACTTATCACTGATAAACCAGAACTACGACTACCAGAAACGGACAATGTTGAATAATTAATTCTGTATAGTAATTTAAAAAAAAAAAAATTGTGAATTGTGTAATTCGAAATTATTTTTAACCCTGATACATTATACATATATTAATGACTTACTCATTGTTCTTATTGTTGTTGTTGTTTTTTTTTACGTTTGTCAATGCAGTTGAAATTCCGAAACCAATATCAATTTTACCAGTCAATGGATTAATTTGATTTATAAATTTTAATCTATGTTTAAACAAATAATCATGTAAATCACCAAAATGACAATATTCAACAATTACAAGTAATTCATGTTTAGCAATATTTTTAGTGCAAGCACCAAGTAGATTAACAATATTTTTATGTTTTCCAATATAAATCATAATATTTAGTTCATTTGCAAGTGCCTGGAAGTTTGTCATTTCAGTTGATTTTTGAACTTTTTTTACAGCAACTGTTTTTATTGATGCATTGTCATCATCATAAATACCTTGGGCTTCCGCTTTAATTACAACTCCAAATTGACCACATCCCAATTGTTTGCCAAGTTTCAATTTGTCACGTGGAAATTCCCAAGATTTATCATATGACTTTAAATTACCTTCTATAAGTTGTGTACGTAATTTTTTTTCTTTTTTAAGTTTAATAATAAAATAAATCGAAATAATAGTAGTAATTATTAGCGCTGATGTAATTCCAAATGCTACGATATATCTTATTGTTGGATCATCCATTACTATTTGCTGGTATGTTTCCCAATGACCCAACTTATTATCAGCTTTACATGAATAATTTCCAAAACAACCTTCATCTAAATATCCAATATGTAACTCTTGATAGTTATTATGAAATTCATATTTACAAATTTCATTTAGCGTCCCAGAAACCCTATTTATTTGGACATCATTCATCGACCAAGTAATTATTGGCTCAGGCACACCATCAGTATAGCATGTTAGCACAGTTGATTTTCCACTAGTTTCATATTTAGCTTCGGTTTCATTCATATTTGTATGATTGCAATTTGGTTTTCTCAATTCATTGACATTTAGCATATAATTATAAATTGTTTCTTTAGTTTTACAATGATATATATCTTCATCTGATTTTTCAACTGAACTTATTGTCAATATTGATATGCATATATCGTCATATTCTAACACTTTTATATTCATTCTTGGATTGTGTTCTGCACTTATTTCTGACTCATATTTATATGAATAATTATTTATCCATTTTATTCTATTTAACGAATTCGTTAGATACCCAATACATATCAATTCCAACGTCTCACCAACTACCACATTTTTTTTTGGACCACTAATTCCAAATTCAAAAGGTTTATCTTGATAAAAATATAAAAATATTTGTACGCCATAATTATATTGAGAAAAAATCATTACATAAATATTAAATATTAAATGTATGTATATTACCATCTGAAAATAGAGGAACAACAATGGAATCATTTCCAGCATCATTGAAAAAAGTGAATGTGATATTTCTTGCTGGTGTCCATGATAACGAAACGAGTATAGTTACTATAAACTCTCCATTCGAAATCTTTTTTTGGAAAAAACATCAACATATTTTTATGAAAAAAAAATCAATTGATTAAAATTTTTTTATATGTATTTTTGTGTAATTTAAGAAAGAAAGTTTAATTCAACATTTTAATGTGGGTTATAAAAATTTAATATTCATTTATTTATCTGCAGATGTTTTTAACTAAAACTGATTTTTATGTTACTTACAGAACTGAAAATTCTTGTCATATTTTGAATTTCTAAATGTCGATTTGATTCTTCAAGTGTTGATCTTATATTTGAGCTTGGAAATGCTACAGCAGTATTTTCAATTTCAGCTATTTCTTTTGGTTCATAATAATATTTATTTATTCTCAATTTTTTTATTCTAGGTTTTGCTATTAAAAAATAAATAAAAAAATATTCAAGATTATAAATGAATAAAAAAAATAAAAAATAATAAAAGCAAGTTAGTACCTTTAACGTAAACGTAAATCCAACGAATATTCATGTTATTAAGCTCTAAGTCCATGTGATTAAACTTAAAATTAGCACATCCATAAAAGCCAGTGTCTTGAGGTGATCTTTTTACTTGCAACTTTGATGTGTGAATTCCATCTGCTTTTTCATGTGTCTTTTCTTCAAGGAGTTTTGTGTTCCTCTTCGTCTGAAATAAAATAAATAAATAAATATGTTATACGCATGTATATAATCATCTTTTTTCTTTACAAATGGTAAATGCATCCACGGATTTACGAAGAAATACGGTCTTTGTGTACTTGTGCATGTTAAATTAAGTATCTGATATTCTTCCAATTCAATATATGATAAATCTGGATACATAGTTGGTCTCAAATTATTTGGCTCTGAAATTACATATGAAAAAAAAATCTTTTTTATACAAGTATTTGCTTAATTTAATTTATCGATATTCAATATTACATACTTTTGACAAATAAAAAAAATTCAAAACTCACCCGTCACTAACACATCAAAACCCTTTTCTTCGGTAATGCCATCTAATATTATTCTGCATTCGTAATACCCATTGTCTTTTAATTGAACATTTTTAATAATAAATCCTATTGAATTATTAAAAATAACGTTGCCATTGTCATTAATTTTCTAAAAAATAATATTGAAAATTAAAATTAGATTCAATAATTTAATATTCTTATAAAATATATAATAATTTAATATATGTATTGAATAATGTATATAATTTACTTTTTCATTTGCGTAAAGAGTCACTTGATAATTTGGTGATTTTGGTCGACATGGTATTGTCAATGTTTTGTTGACATCAACAGTTATCGCTTTGAAATCATTTATATCCACAAATAAATATTTCTCTGCTGCAAATTGTTATAGGTATTATATTATTTATAATCAATTTATAATTATATCATAATACAAAATTCAGACTTTTTTCCTTATAGATAAATAAATTAATTAATTAAAAACTTACGTTTAACGTAAATGTAGGTCCAATCTACCATTCTAATTTCAAAATTACTGCAACCATACCAGCCAATATCACCAAGTACCGCTTTTTTTTTTTCTAAATTTAATATGAAAATTCCATCTTTTTCGTCCTGACTTATTTTTGCATTCATAAAATCATCCTACAAATGAAATAATATTAAAATAATAAATAAAATAAAATATATATAGTTATAAATATAGTTAAATTTTTTACTCTGTATCTTTCACAAGAAATAGAGCAATTAAATATGCCTCGAGTTTTTAATCGTTCTTCATCACTCATTATCATGTCAGTTTTATTTGCCTCATTTTCAATTGGCAACGTACACTAGAAATAAAATTAAAATAAATTATCTAGTAATAATAATAATAAAAATAATAATGACCAATGTTTTTTATTCATTTTTTTACTTCTTACACATAGCCAAGGTGATAAATATCGATAAAATATTATTTTTGGTCCATGACTGCATGTTATTTGAAATGGATCATTTTTCTTGACTTCAATATATGATGTTTTTGGGATATCCTTTTCTGATATTTTTATAATAATTGGATATTTCCAAAATCATATTAAAATAATATTAGTTCATTTGCAAAGCAAGAAAATGGCATTCATTGACATGTAAATAAAAAATATTTTTACTAAAGTGATTTTATATATGAATCAGTAGTGAGTTTTATTATTCTACTCTTTTGAATCAGTATAACTATTATATTTTACCATAATTCAATTTACCTTCATATTTATTCCAAGATTCTTCTTGAACCTGAATCCAGCGTACGTCTTTTTTATTATGACCACACCCATATGATCCAATGTCACCAGGCAGTGTTTTATTTATTTGGATTCTCATTGTGTAAATTCCATTTTTTTTTTTTTCAGAAAAAAGATTGATTCTTGATAAATCAAACTATAACAGAAATTTTAAAATAATTATTAGTATTATTTATTCCTTTTTTTTTCATTTAAATTGAATTTAAAGAACATTGGCATTTTTATATCTTACGAAGTTCTTGTCATCACGTTTAACAAAAAATTTAATTTGACGTGTACTACTGCATTCTATGGAAAGTTTCTCACCAAATTTTATAAAAATTGATGATACATTAGGTTTCATTATTGGTATAACAATGTGAGATTCTGAAATTTTGGATGTAAAAAAACGTTTTGTTTTTGAAAAAAAAAATATGATATTTTAGTAAATATACATAATATCATTTTTGAGCAAAAGAAAATTATTTAAAAGGAAAACAATATATATATATATATATATTTAGAGAGATCTAGTTGATACCTGTATACATCACCAAGAAAACGAGCAAAAACAAATACTTTGTCAATAATAACACATGCATTTTTTAAATTTATTTTTTTGATTTTTTGTTGAAAAAAAAATAAATATTTTTTATGAGATTTTTAAGTATTTTTATTATAAGTCTGTATTGGATACAGAAAAGATTGAAACTGACATCACTGGGTGTGATTTCATGACTATCATACTAATTCACTTTAATGTTATTGTTGAGGAAAAAAAAAATATAATTGTTATTTTGACTCATTCAAACCAACGGATATACATCATGTCAAAAATTAAAAGTTTGAGATAAAACAAAGACTAAATAAACGTCTCTTTATTTATAATTAAAATTATTTTTACACAGGAAATAAATGAAAAATTGCAAAATCAATAATATGATGTAAATTAAAATGTCAACAATGCTTACTTATTAATCAGACGACCTAAATTTTATCCATCAATTATTACATGAAAATATTTTATTATCTTTATAAGAAAAAAAAAAACTATTATTTAAAATAATTAATATTATATTTATAAATTTTCTTATTTTTTAAAGTTTTATAAATGAAATTAATTTACCTGTTTCTTTTTCATTACTACTATACTTTTATTTACTTTTTTACGGAGGCTATAGGAGCCGAAAGGCTCAGCCGCAGTATTGGATTTTTCCCAAAAAAAAAAAAACGTTTATAACTTTTAAACTAATTGTCGTAAAGCCTTCGGATTGGTTTTTTACGGAGTTGTATTATTATTTTAATTAATTTTTTTACAAGTCACAATCATTGATACTAGATCAAGTTGATCAGAGTTTAGTACTAAATGCAGTGGCCAGGTATACATGCGAAGGTACATATATATAACGTTGGAAAACAAAGACCCCAGGGTCGAAGGGGTAGTTAAAATAGGAGAGACTACGAATATAGCAAAAAAGCATAATCCATGAGCCTGATTTTAGATATATCCTATTTCGAAGGCTCAAAACTTAGAACTATGGCTTTATGAATCACCGAACCAAGAATGGTACAATTATCTATGTCATCCCGTTGTATTTGATGCCACCCAAACATCATAATCAGATAATCTTCGTACATTATATCTAATTTCAGTGCTCCATAATTGCCAAAGAAATCATCAGTCACACTGCACTTAGATCCAAAAAAATCGATAAGCCACGGATTAAATACATTTTGTTGTTTAAGTTTGTAAGTACCCTGAAATTGAGAGATATATAATAGAATTATAAAGAAATATTTCGCAATAAATATAAAATATTATTATTTAAATAAAATATAAATATATGTTTAATTACTTTTGGTATTGGACAATTGGATACATTAAATTCCAAAAGATCGATAAAAGCTTTATTTAAATTTGTTTTTTCATCATCAGATTGAGAGTCCAGTATATCACAAATATTAATTGGTACAGGAATATAAGTTTCTCTTGTACCACACTGCACTCCATATTCTATCTAAATAACAATATTATTATTATTAAAAATTTGCAAATATTTTCCCTAAATTTAAAGCTAAATTATAATACATACTGTCAAATTATCCTCTTTTTTTATGGATTTTTTAAGTGTAACACTGTGAAGTGGTGGAGCTTTAAAGATGTGTTGAGGGTCATCAAAGTGCCCGGTGTGACCACTAAATACAATTGACTCACCACACACAAATTTTATATTCTAAAAATATAAAAACAGATAATAGAAATAAATTATTATAATCACAATGATATTAATGAACAATATTTACTTTTTTTACTTCTTTACTTAGTTCACCATTTGAAATAGATATAGTGATAAAAGCTGATAGAACAAAGAATATATTCATGCTCAACATTTTGATAAACTTTAACAATATATATAAAGTAAGGTTTGATAAAAAATGTATTTTATTTTATACTCAATGTCACAAAAAAAAAATTATAAATGATAAAAAAAAAAAAAGTAATTAACTACGGTAGTTTTTATTATCGCTTTTAATAATCCTATCAACTCTGTTGGATATTTGTTATTGTCATCGGTGTATATAATTTTCAGGCACCCAGTTGCTGACAACTCTAGCTAAAAAACGTCTTTCAACGTTATCAGTGATGTGAGTTGATTATTTCGTATTTAGATAATACAGTAATGAAGTAATTTCTGGTAATTTCTCAACTCACATATGTGGTATAAATATTTGTTAATATTCAATAGCCAAAGATGAGAATCTTTTCATCTTTTTGAGGTAAAAAATTAACTGTATATAACTAAGGAAAAGTAATCACTAATCACTATAAAATAACTAAATAACAAGGTACAAATAGGCCTCATTTCTGATTATTTTTCATTATGACTGCAGAGTTTAAAATATTTAGATATTGATAATCGGAAATAAAATTGAAAAAGTTGTAAGTCAAATTTCAAGACATTTCCTAAACTAAAAGCGTAAGAAAATAATTTGTTATCAACATTTCTTGAATATTGAATTTTTATTAAACATAAATTGATTTTTTTTTTTTTTTAATCCACTGTCAGCATCATAATATACGTCTTAATAAATGAAAGTGCTAATGATGATTGCCTGGCTAAAACATTCATGTATGTTCCAATTTATGAAAGAACAATATTTTTGATAAAAAATATTATTTCCTCACGGGGATATAAATTACAATATTTAGCAATTTATTACTACGACAAAAATATTGAAATGAATAAAAAATTTTATCAATGTTTCTACGAGAATGTTGATCTAGACTATTATGATTAATTAAAATAATAAATGTCATTTTTTATAAATACATGAAATATCAATCAGTAAATTAATTTATTTTAATATAAATTAACATTATATTTTTCAACATTGTTTGTCAATAAAATTATCTATTATAAATAAAGCCAGGAAGTTTGCCCGATTTTTGAGAGCGAGTTAATAACGATGGTAACCTAGGGAAAACATTTTAAAAAATAGAATTGAATTAGATTGTATTTTGTTTTTTCTGGAGTTAACATGGCATTGTGTGACGGCTGATCATTGTGTGTGTGATGAGTTTTTAAAAAGATATATTTTTTTTTTTATTAAAATATTAAATAATTTTGATTTGGAATAACTAAGCATTACTTAAATTAATTCTAAAATAAGTTCTATCTTTGGGTAAATTAATTCTAAAAAAGTGCTAAAATAATTTAGCTATATAATACTGAAATTAATGCTGAAAATAATACTTACAATAAAATACAATTTTTAGTATTAATTTAAGCAATTATTTTAACACTTTTAAAATTAATTTAAGCAATTATTTTAACATTAATAGTATTAATTTAAGCAATTATTTAGCACTTTTTTAGTATTAATTTAAGCAATTATTTTAGCACTTTTTTGTAGTTTAATTTAAGCAGTTATTTTAGAACTTATTTTTAGAATTAATTTAAGTAATGCTAGAACATATATTCCAAATCAAAAATTATTTAATATTTCAATAAAAAAAATATATCTTTTTTAAAACTCATCACACACACAATGATCAACCGTCACACAATACCATGTCTCAGAAAAAACAAAATACAATCTAATTCAATTCTATTTTTTAAAATGTTTTCCCTAGGTTACCATCGTTATTAACTCACTCTCAAAAATCGGGCAAACTTCCTGGCTTTGATTATAAATAATTTTTTGTTGGTAAATAAAATTAATTTTTTAATAAAATTTTAATTTGTAAAAGTTTAAAATGTATTATTATTGTTATTAGAACAAATAATTTATTAACGTATAAACTCAATTATAATTATTACAGATAATAAAATAAATTACCTTTTTCTGGCTAAGATATTCCATTCCTTCGGCAACTTGTAATGACCATGAAAACAAATCTTTTGTATAAATTGGTTTTAAATCCATTGCTGAATTATCGTTATAAGAGCAATATCAGTTGACAATTCTATTGAGTTTTTATCATTAATCACTGATAAGTCAGAACTACGACTACGAGAAAATGACAATGCTGAATAATTATTTCTGTATATAATAAATTTAAAAAATTCAATTAAAAGAATTAAATATATTTTTATTGATATTATCTCTTAAAAATGACTTACTGATTGTTGTTGTTGTTTTCTACATTAATTACCGATGTAGTTGAAATTTTAGAATTAATTTTTCCTCATTTTTAAACAATACAATCTATGTATCTTTTTTTTTTGTAATTGAAATTAGTTTTAAACAGGAAAAAAATAAGTTAAATATTAATTTCATAATTAATTTTTTTTTTTAATTTTTTCTTTCGAAATGATGATAACTATAATGTCAATTAAGTCGAGCTGAAATAAAAGGAACAGAATAAATTGTTGTAAATAATTTTAAATTAATATAATTAATTAAGTATTTTGATGAATGATTTAGTTATTGGTATAGTTGCTTACTTTAACAGGTGGAAAAAAAAATTTTAAATTTAAAATTGTAATTCATATTTTTCTACAAAATTATTTAACATAAGAATCATTATTTTTATTTGTTCATTTCATGGAAACATATGATGAGCTTGTATTGATATATTAATTTTTCGTTCATCTACATGATCATTTTTTGTGTTTTATTTTGTTTTCCATAAAATTGTAATTATTATTTTAGAAAATAAATAAATATACTTATGTGTAATATTTTTTTATTTTTTCATAAAAATGTTGATAAAAATAATTGTTGACCCCGAAATTTATCAATAATTATCATACTTATATGAAAAAAAAAAAAACATCCTTATTGGCGCATTAAAAATATAACAACTTTAAAATCGGGCTATTGAAAGTGATGATAAAAACTATCGTACTTGTTTACCTATTTTTTATTTTTTATCATATATAATTTGTTTTTGTGACATTGTTGCATTGGGTATATAAGAAGGTACATTTTTTATGTATTATCAAAGCTTATCAACATGTTGAACATTTATAAATTCTTTGTTTTATTTTCTATCACTATATTTATTGCAAATGGTAAATTAAGTGAAGAAATAAAAAAAAGTAAATTTTAAAAATAGAAAAGAAAATATAAATGAATTATTATAATTACAATGATATGAATGAATGCAATGTTTTATGTATGAGCGACATTGAAAATAGATTTTTTTTTTTTCAATATTTAATATTTACTTTTTTTATTTCTTCACTTAATTTGTCATTTAATGACTCATTTGTAATAAATATAGTGATGGAAAATAAAATAAAGAATATATAAATGTTGAATATCTAAAAGTATATCATTATCTTTTAATCATTAAAATATTAATAAAAAATATAATAAAATTTCAATTTAATAATTTTTACCAGAAGGATCGACTTCCTTTGCAAGTTCAAGTGCATCACTAGTTGCAAGATCAGTATTACCAGATGTTACTGCATTTTCAAAGAGCGTTTTCTTTGGTTATATATTCAAGAACCATTTTTCTTATTTGAACAGCAATATCAGCTGGTTGTCCTTCAACTGGTACTTTCGTTAATCCAGGCAAATCAACCAATGTCAAGTTTAAAACTGAAATACAATGTGTTATTATTTTTGAAAATAATAGTATTAAATCTCTCACCAGTTGGAGAATAAATCTTCATCAATCAGTCCAACTTTCAATTATTATAAATCTCAAAAAAAGAAAAAATTATTTCGTTCACCTTCTTTACTGTATTTGTTGGTGATTAATTGCAAAATAAGTGGCCTGCTTGTTATAACGCTACTGCCTCTTGGAATAAAATCTCTGGTGTGAAAAAATATTCTTTGATTAATTAATTATTCAAGTTTAAAAAAAAAAGACGAACATACTTTCCAACCAAATTTTCCAAGACTGAAATTTTTCCAGCACCTTGACCACCAATAACCACAATTCGTGGTAAATTAAATTTAGCAGAAACTGCATGTTTTGTAAATATATATCTTGAATTTGATTCATAAATGGAATCAACTTCTCCATACTCTCGCTATTTGCCATTGTTATTTTTTTTTTGTTTGTCAATATATGCACTGAACAACTCTAAGAAAAAAAATTGAAATAATGCGATAGTTGATAATTAAAATAATGAAAATAATTTTATTAACTAATCATTATTTTTTTTTTCAAAGAAATTAATAAATTTATCTTTACTTTTGAGTCAATAAACAAGTGTTTATTTTAAGAATATTTTAGTTAGTAAATCAACAAGTTAAAGCAAAGCAACTTACATTTTAGGCGTCGCCCAACAGAGTGACTCAAACCAAACGAACGTTGCTGGTTTCGCTACAATAACTAAACTGGTGCTTTGTGTTGCGTTATTTTATTTTAGTCTACATCTTTTCAGATATTTTAACAGTTCTTCTCATTCGTCACCAATGTGAACGATACCAGCAACCTAGATAACACAATACTGGTACATATATGATAGCAAGTGACTGATATCCTAATCGCTATGTGGTTTTGGTACTGTACTACTCAATGTAATCGGGTAATTAAAAAAAAAACAAAATAGTTATCTGTAGATGTACGAATATTTATTTATATTGGATTTCATTTACTATGAAAGCAAAAAATATTAGTTTTTTTTACACATATTACTTTGAAAGTACTTGCAGTATTTGAAACTCATAATTTTTTTGAGTATGTTGAAAAAAAAAATTGCATGCATATGGAAAAATTTATAATTGAAAAAAAAAAAATGTGTTTGAACATTATTATTATTTTCTTCGTTATCATTTGCATTCAAAGCCTGTAAGATGATTAAAAATATTTTAGAAAATAATCAGTACATCAAGTTTATCAGAAGCTTTTATGTCTCATACGAAATCTATATACATATGATAGTATGTTTCTATGGAACAAAAAGATAGTTTATTGAAATAAAAAAAAGTAAAAGGTAATAACTGTAAATAAAAATCATCCGATGATTATTTAAAGTGTTTGAATTTTTTATTCACACTTAAAGTTTACAAGATAATTAAAAAATTAAATCTTAAAAATTATTATTTATTTCAGTACATATTTATAAAAATGAATGAATAATAATAAAATCAAGACAAGTTATTTAATATTAATATTTTCAAGAAAAAAAAAAAGAAGTAAATGAGTCAGTACATGAACTCTTGGTTTATTTTAACTAAAAACATGCATTTGATTAGTTAAAAAGTATAAGTACCCGTGCAAAATCAATCTACCTTGGTAACAAAATAATAAGCTCAGATGTAATAAGATGCTCAACAAAATATTAATTGTGGGACTGAGTAAGAAAAACTATTAATCAATAAAAATGTGATATCAGCTTAGAAATAAATTAATATTTTTGTATTTAATAACGAAAAGAACTGTTGCTGTTTAAGTATTTGAGATTGATGATGATACTTCTCTCAGAATTTTTAATGCATCTTTGGTAGCGTTGTACATACGTAATAAATCATCACGTTTATTTTTTTCACCTTCACAAAGCTCCATCAATGTGAACTATCAAAATAAAAAATGAATTGTACATATTTTTTTCTTTAAATAAAAATTATTATATAAATGGTTTAAAAATTTAATTTTTACTTACAATGTCTTCTTTAGCAAGCAGCTGAGACAAGAGATCCACATCGATGAATTTTTTGATCTTTTCGATGATCAAGCACATCACTGTTTTAGGAACAAGATCTTTAATAGTTTTGGTGACAATCGTCATGTATGAGTCAACCAAAATTTTAAATGTCTCAACTTCACGATCTATAATACCATTATTTTTAATGTCTTCAATGAGAATGTCTGTAATATCGAATTTACTATCATCATCATCATAAATATCATCATCAGCATCATCATTATCATTATCATCTCCATCTCCATCATCATCATCATCATTATCATCATCATTGTCATTATCATCAGCCTGTAAATAATTCGAGTAAAGATCAATACATGGGATGTGAAAAAATATCAAAAATCTCTGTAACTAATTAAATTTAAATTTTATATTCAATACGACAAATCAAATATCTCACCTCTTGATGATGAGTTAATTGTGATTTCACTCTGTAACAAAGAAAAAATTGACAAGTTATAATTATAAATCGAGTTAAAAAACTTCTTTTGAGGTTTGTATTTGCTCACCCTTTCAGTCCAACGAAATCAATATGCTTTGTGTTGATATATGATAACTCGAACTCTAAAAGAGAAGTAAGCTGCTTTCGACATTTTTCTTTGCACCTTCTGACATGTAGCATTAATTTTTCATCAACCATCTCACGTAATCTTGGATATTTATCCAACTATGAAAACATTAATGCAAAAAAAATAAAAATTTTAGATCAATTGTTAAAATTAACCACTTGCAAAGACAAGAAAAAAGTCAAGAATATATATTTGAAAATTAACTGACCAGTTCTGTACAGTCATCAAGTAGTTCATGTAGTTTTGACACAACCTGGCTAACACAGTTCATGGCTGGTTCTTTTAAAAGAATAATTTGTTCTTTGGCAACAGCCTCAAAAGCCCGGTCTGGTGTGAACATACCTGATCTAACACCTGATGAAAATAGTTACACATTTAGCATATATATGTATAAAATAAGAAAATACAAATAAATATTTTAATAATTTCATAAATAAATACTCACCACGAATATTTAAAATAGCAATTTTAATTTGTTGACATAAATCATCGTCACTCAGCTTTATTTTGTCGATTTCTTCAGAAAAATGTTCATGCATTAAGTAGTGGATTTTGGACCCATCATTTAAACTTTTCCCAATATTATCAGATTCATAACAGCCAATTGAGTTGCTGAAAACTGCTTTAAGTTGATTAATCAACCTGAAAAAAAATTCAAAAAAGTTGTATCAAAATTAAATTAGTAAACTTCAAAAGTTGACAAGTTGAAATAATAGCTTACAAAATCATAGTTTCTGTCTTAACAGCTGATTCATCAAGATTTTTGTTTTCAGGTTTCATATCATTTTCGAAAATATCCATTTGATCGAGTAATTTTTTTCTTAGTGCTGGTAATGTTTCACGAATGTGACTTGAAAGTTGTTGGTTCAAAATCTTTTGGAGATACGGTGTACCAAGTTTGTCAGCCATATGTTTATAGTCTTCGTGACTGAATTAAAAATCACAGATTATCAAAATTAACAAATGATTGAAAAAGTTTAAATAGTTTTAAGAAATAAATTATTGCTCTATTAACTTTGTAGCATATAAAATTGAAAATCATTACCATTGAAAAAATTGTTTTTCTGCATCGATGGCAGCCACTATTTCTTTGTTGTCATCGATCGCTTTTTGGCTTCTATTAACTACACCAACATAGCCTCGTCTCAGTGGCAATAATCTATTTTCAAGAATATCACGAGCATTGGTACCTTCATCCATTAAATCCAACTTAGTGATGACACCAATTGTCCTTGTGCCTGGAGAATAAATAAAATAAATAAACAATTGATTAATTAGTGTAAATTAAAGATGAAAAATAATTTTATAATCACCTTTTGGATCGACTTCTTTTGCCAGCTTCAAGGCATCGCTATTGGCGAGATCTGTATTGGCAGGTGTTACAGCCAAAATTAAACACGATTCTTTGGATATGAATTTCAGAATCATCCTCCGAATCTTGGACTCAATGTCTTTTGGTTGATTACCAATAGGGACTTTCGTCAGACCAGGTAAATCAACCAATGTTAAATTTAACACTACATAAATAAGATATTGACATATATATGAATAATGATTGTTTGATCGACAATATATATGAAGTTTTTCAATTATATTTTTATACCCTTTGGTGAGAATACACGAAGATTTATAGGAACACTGGATATCCCTTTTCCTTTGATGAACCTGTCCGTTTCTACTTCTATTTCTTTTCGTATTTCATCAAAATCAGTGAATTTTTTATTGGGACAATGCAAAAATTCTCCATATTCTTTGAAAATATAAAAATAAGTAAATTGAAAATTTAAATAATGACAAAGTAATAAATAATTTTTAAAAAGTTAAATTTTATTTTGATGGAAATGCAGTGGTTTTTTTTAATTCAAGTTTTTACCTTCGTTTCGACCAGCAATATTAACAAGTTGTAGGACTAGGGGACGTTTAGTGACGATTCCAGATCCTCTTGGTAAAAAATCCCTTGAATAAAAAGAAAAAACAATACATAATATTACTATGTAAAATAAATGATGGTGAAAAAAAAAACGTTTGTAATAAATACCGTCCAACGAAATTTTCAAGTACTGATGACTTGCCAGCACTTTGGCCTCCAACAACAGCAATTTGTGGCAAGTCCATGTCGATAGCCACCCCTGAACGGGTCGCCACATCTTGAAGACGATTGACAAGAGATATCAAATTTTCCATACCAGCGTTACCAGCATTACCAGCATTACCAGCGTTGCCAGCCATTTTTTTTTTTTTTTTGGATTGAAGACTTTGAAATTATACGATTAAGTTTTCAACAGGATTTATCTATTTGAATAAACAAATTAAATTATTAGTTTATTATATTTTTTTACTGACTTTTCAGAATTTGTTTCAATATTAATTTTTATATTACAAGTTGAAGCTTTGAACGTTGGTAATTGTTTTATTTTTTTTTTATATAATAATAATTATTTAATAATTGAAAAAATTTATTGAATAAAAAAAAATAAAATATTAGAACAAAAGAAATCCTTTATAAATTTAAATTAGCTAATATTTTATTATTAATATCGAAATGTTATTTTATAAATTTCTTCTAATATAAATTTTTTTTTTTCCTATTTGTGCACTAGGGAACTTATTTGACAAATGCGTCATTTGTTTTGTTTGTTGTGCGGCGCTTATCAAAAGAAAAAATTGGGGAAAATAAAAAAAAACATTAAAAAAATGAGATGAAACCTTAGACCGCTTAGAACAGTTAAGTGTGCGTGTATATATACACACCAAGTCTCTTTGTGTTTAGCAACACTTTTTTTTGTTTAAAAAATCACTATTGTTGTAATTATTTTTCAATATAAATTAATAAATATATAATTTACATAATTTAATAAACAATTCAAAAAAAAAAAATAAATGTAATCAAACAAACAACAAAAAAAAAAATTAAAAAAATTCGTTAAAGTTTATCCTGTTTTCTTATTTTTTATTGTTGATTTTTTAATTAAACTTAAATTACACCATTATCAGAATGATTATAATTATTTCCTTTATTAAATAATTAACAAAAATAATAATTAAAGTCTTTACCAAACAGTAAAAAATTTTATTCAAAGTTAAGACGTAATAATTTAGACTGACCTCCGTTGACAAAATCCCCCAACACAATGAACGCAATGAACCGATGAACAAGAATCCCGAGATTTACCGAGAATCCGGAGAATCCACGATAATCGTGATTCGTGAGCGATCGTGAGATTGCGAGGGTGCACCATACATCGGCTGCTCTATATCGATATCCATCGTCGATATTTTTGCTCTCGATATATTATATCAGGATTTCGGGACCAAATTTTGTAACGTAATTTATGTTTGTTCATTATTATTTTTGTTAAATAAATAACAGCTAATGAACATGAATCATCAATGAAAATTGATAATGAACTGAAATATATATATTTTTTTTTTTATTTCTAGGATTACGCTACGCAGAGTTTGGGGCCAAGGGCTGGTGCTTATGCATATGTATTGTTACGTGCAATGGGTGAATTTATTCTCATCTTTAAATTTTATGGTAAACTCCACCCAAAATTTCAAACTCCTGTTATTGGAACATTAATTACTGGTTTAATAACAACTTAAATATTCATTTAATTGAATTTTCAACATTGTAATTATAATATTTTAATTGATTTTTGAAGGAGTTTTATCTGAAATATTAAACATAAATCAACTCTTTTCTCTGATGAGTCTTGGAGTCTTGTCAACATATTCAACTATTGCATCTTGAGTTTTAACTTTATGATACAAAGAATTTGAGACATTTGAAAAACGAGATGACAGAGAACCTAGAACTGTTATATATTGTCAAGCAATTTTTTAATCTCAATAATACAAAAAGATCAATAAAACTAACCAGTCAAATTGCTTCAACTCTTGTTTTTCTTTACAGTAAGTTTTTCGATAACAACGAAATTATTTTTAGCAATAAATAATTGTCAAATGAAAATGTAATGAATTTTATATTTAATTACAGTTTTATCATGTATACTCACAACATTATTTATTATAAATTATTCTCAACACATTCTTAATGGATCTTTTTTAACAATTCATATTTTGATATTAATATGTGTATATCGTCAACCTGTATCAGACAAAAAGCTATTGTTTTCTGTAAGTTTTTTAAATTAATTATTAATTATTATATAAATACTATATTGTTCAGCTTTAATTATTAACATTGTTTGAAATTATGTAGTTCGAAGGTTCCGTTAGTACCATTTTTACCAGCTTTTAGTATTTTTAATTTTTATAAATGCATATCATGCATTTGATTAATTAAAAAATTATAAGTACTTGTGCAAAATACATCTGCTTTGGTTAAAAAAAATTGGCTCAGATGTATTCAACAAAATATTAATTGTTGGACTGCGTAAAAAACAATTATTAATCAATAAAAATGTTAAAACAAGTTTTTAGCAAATTATAGAAATTAAATAAATTTTTCCTATTTAAATATGAAGAGAGACTTGCTTATGGTAGATAATTATTTGTTCGAGCTCCAGTTTCTGATATTGATGATGAAACCTCTCTCAAAATTTTTAATGCATCTTTGGAAGCGTTGTACATACGTATTAAATCATCACGTTTCTTCTTCTCACCTTCAGAAAGTTCCATTAATGTAAACTAACAAAATAAAAAATAAATTGTACATATCTTTTTTTAAATAAAAATTATATTAAAAATGCTTTAAAATTTGTATGGCAACTTACAATGTTTTCTTCAGCAAGGAGCTGAGACAAAAGTTCTACCTTGATAAAATTTTTGATCTTTTTGATGATCAAGCACATCACTGTTTTGGGAACAAGATCTTGTACAGTTTTTGTGACAATCTTCATGTATGAGTCAACTAAAATTTTGAATATGTCAACTTCACGTTCAATGTTTCCATTATTTTTGATATCTTCAATTAAAATATTTGTAATATCAAATTTGCTTTTATTATAATCATCATCATTAATATTATCGTCTTCCTCCTCGTAACCCTGTAAATCATTTGAGTAAAGATTAATTCAAAAGTTCTAAAAAAAATAAAGACTAAATTGAATTGAATTTTGATTTTATATTTGACTAAAAAAAATACGACAGATAAAATTCCTTGCCTTTCCATGATAAATTAATTGTGATTTCACTCTGTACCAAAGAAAAATGTTGATAAATTATAAATATAAATCGAGTTGAAAAATATTTTTTATGTTTATAATAAGTTATTGCTAATATCTCACCCTTTGAGTCCAACAAAATCTGTGTGTTTTGTGTTGATATATGATAGCTCGTATTCCAAAAGAGCAGTGAGCTGCTCTCGACATTTTACCTCACACTGTCTGACATGTAGCATCAATTTTTCATCAACGATCTCTCGTAATCTTGGATACTTATCCATCTATGAAAACATTGATGCAAAAAAAAAAACTTTAGATCAATTGTTATAATTAATCACTCTTAAAAACAAGAAAAAAGCCAAGAATATATATTTTAAAAAATAACTGACTGGTTGCGTGCAGTCATAGAGCAATTCGTGTAGTTGTGAAACAACTTGGCTAATACAATTAACGGCTGGCTCTTTTAGAAGAACAATTTGTTGTTTGGCAACAGCCTCAAAAGCCATGTCTGGAGTAAATATGCCAGATCTTACACCTGATAAAAATAGTTACACATTTAGCATATATATGTATAAAATAAGAAAATACAAATGAATATTTTAATAATTTCATAAATAAATACTCACCACGAATATTTAAAATAGCAAGTTTAATTTGTTGACACAAATCATCGTCACTTGATTTATTTTTTTCGATTTCTTGGAGAAAATGTTCGTGCATCAAGTGGTGGATCTTGGATCCACCATTCAAACTTTTTCCAATATCATCGGACTCATAACAGCCAATTGAGTTGCTGAAGATCACTTGAAGTTGATTGAGTAACCTTGAAAAGTAATCATAAGGTAGTTGTGTCAAATCAGAAAGTTGACAAGTAGAATAAATAACTTACAAAATCATTGTCTTAGTCTTGACAGCTGATTCATCAACTTTAATGTCGTTTTCAATAATATTCATTTGGTCCAATAATTTTTTTCTTAATGCTGGTAACGTTTCACGAATGTGGCTCGAAAGCTCTTGATTTAACATCTTTTGTAGATAAGGTGTACCAAGTTTGTCAGCCATGTGTTGATACTCTTCGTGGCTAAATTAAAATAATAAACAATCACAGTTAATAGTTTAAATAATTTTGAAAAATAAATTATTGCTGTCTTAACTTTGTAGCATATAAAATTAAAAATCATTACCATTGAAAAAATTGTTTTTCTGAATCAATAGCAGTACCAATTTCTTTATTATCTTCAATCGCCTTTTGGCTTCTGTTAACCACACCAACGTAGCCTCGTCTTAATGGCAATAATCGATTTTCAAGAATATCACGAGCATTGGTACCTTCATCCATCAAATCCAACTTGGTGATGACACCAATTGTCCTTGTGCCTGGAGAATAAATCAAATTAATAAACAATTAATTAATTAGTGTAAATTAAAGATGAAGATTAATTTTATAATCACCCTTTGGATCGACTTCTTTTGCTAGCTTCAAGGCATCACTGTTTGCTAAATCCGTATCGGCAGGCGTTACAGCCAAAATTAAGCAGGATTCTTTGGATATGAATTTCAGAATCATCTTCCGAATTCTGGATTCAACGTCTTTTGCTTGATTACCAATGTTACCAATACCGACTTTCATTAGACCAGGAAGGTCAACCAATGTCAAAGTCAACACTATACATAAAATAAAATTTTTTGATAAATTGACATATACACCTAATGAATAAACAAATTAATAAATCAATATATATAAATATATATAATTTTTTTTTTTTTTCAATTATATATTTTTATACCTTTAGGTGAGAAAATTCGAAGATTTATAGGAATATTGGATATTCTTTTTCTACCAATTACTCTGTCAGTTTCTGTTTCTATTTCTCTTCGCACTTCGTCAAAATCAGTGAATTTTTTATTGTAACGATTTCAGATCCTTTTGGTAAAAAATCCCTCGAATAAAAAAAAACAATACATATGTAAAATAAAAGATGGTAAAAAAAAAACAACTGTAATAAATACCATCCAACAAAGTTTTCAAGTACTGAGGATTTTCCAGCACTTTGACCTCCGACAACAGCAATTTGTGGCAAATCTATATCCAACGCGACCCCTGAACGAGTTGATACATCTTGAAGACGATTAACAAGCGATATCAAATTCTCCATACCAGGATTACCAGCTATTTTTTGTTCTACTGAAGACCTTGAAATCAATTGATCAAGCTTTTAACAATATTTATTTATTTTTACTATTCGGTTACTTACTCTTGATTACCCCAATAAAATTTTTTTAAATAACTCATCTTAATTTTCCGAATTATGAGCTAGGGTAGTGCCAGCTAAAAAAATCAGCTTTAATCTATACAAGTTAAGGCAACTTACGCGTCGCACAACAGAGTGACTCAAACCAATAAATTACCAAATGAACGTTGCTCGTTGCTACAATATAGAAAATAAAATTATCTATTGACTGTGTGCCACGTTCTTTTGATTCAGTCTACGTCTCTCCAGATCTTTTAACCGTTTTTCTCCTGCCCCCACAATGTGAACGATTCCAGCAATAAAAAAAAAATCGTTATTGGTAGATGAGATATATATTTACGTATATTGTATTTCATTTCGTATGAAACATAAACGTATCACTTTAAAAGTACTTGCATTATTCAAAATCAATAAATTCTTTTAGTTTATTAAAAAAAAAATATTAAAGATAATTATTGCATATGAAAAAATTAATAATTGAAAATCAAATAAGGAAATGCTTATTTTACAAGTGTTTGAACATAGATTATTTCATTTGTTACTATTTAAAAATTACATCTAAAAAAGTCAATGATTATAATTATGTATTGATTTTCCTGATATTAACATATTGAAATAATTTTATTTGTTTCGTTTTTATGTTGATAAATAAAAAATCATCAGTCAATAGATATTTTCAAAAATATTTAGTGCATAGGTTTATCAAAAGCTTTGATGTCTCATACTATATCTACATATTATCGTTCATTTATTATGCAACAAATAATTAGTATATTGAAAAAAAAAATAAAAGGTAGTAAGTAATAACTGTAAAAAAAAAAAACTCTTGATTTAAATAAAAAACCCAATGAATATTTTACGTGTTTAAACATAAGTTCATCACGCTTATCAGTCAAAACATATTTTAGAAAATAATCAGTATATCAAGTTTATCAAAAGCTTATGTTTCATACTGAATCTACATATGACAGTATGTTTCTTATTTTATGGAACAAAAAATTAGTTTATTGAAAAAACAAAAAATAAAAAGTAATAAGTGAATAAAAAAAACGGTAAATAAAAACCACCCAATGATTATTTAAAGTGTTTGATTTTTTTATTCACACTTACAGATTACAAAATAATTAACGAATTGAATCTTAAAAATTATTATGTATTTTAGTACTTATTTATAAAAATGATTGAATAATAATAAAATCAAAACAAGTTAACCACTATTAATATTTTCAAAAAAAGAAAAAAAGAAGTAAATGAGTCAGCACTTAAACTCTTAGTTTATTTTAACTAAAATCATGCATTTGATTGGATAAAAATTATAAGTACTTGTGCAAAATCAATCTACCTTAGTTACAAAATGATTAGCTCAGATGTATTCAACAAAATATAAATTGCTAGACTGAGTAAAAAAAATTATTAATCAATAAAAAATGTGACATCATGTTAAAATTAAATTAATATTTTTGTACTTAATAACGAAGAGGACTGTTGCTGTTCAAGATTTTGAGATTGATGACGATACTTCTCTCAAAATTTTTAATGCATCTTTGGTAGCGTTGTACATACGTAATAAATCATCACGTTTATTTTTTTCACCCTCACAAAGTTCCATCAATGTGAACTGATAAAATAAAAAATGAATTGTACATATCTTTTTCTTTAAATAAAAATTATTATATAAATGGTTTAAAAATTTAATTTTTACTTACAATGTCTTCTTTAGCAAACAGCTGAGATAAAAGATCCATATCGATAAATTTTTTGATCTTTTCGATGATCAAACACATCACTGTTTTAGGAACAAGATCTTTAACAGTTTTGGTGACAATCATCATGTATGAGTCAACCAAAATTTTAAATGTATCAACCTCACGATCTATAATACCATTATTTTTGATGTCTTCAATGAGAATATTTGTAATATCGAATTGGCTTGCATCATCATCATCACCATCATAATAACTATTGTCTTCGTGTTCATCAGCCTGTAAATAATTCGAGTAAAGATCAATACACGAGTTGTGATAAATATATCAAAACTTTTTGTAACTAATTAAATTTTAATTTTATATTCAATACGACAAATAAAATGTCTCACCTTTTGATGATGATTCAATTGTGATTTCACTCTGTAGCAAAGAAAAAAAGTTGATAAGTTATAAATATGAATCGCGTTAAGAAACTTTTGTTTAGGTTTGTATTTGCTCACCCTTTGAGTCCAACGAAATCAATATGTTTTGTGTTGATATATGATAGCTCATACTCTAAAAGAGCAGTTAGCTGTTGTCTGCATTTTTCTTTGCACTCTCTGACATATAGCATAATTTTTTCATCAACCATCTCACGTAATCTTGGATATTTATCCAGCTATGAAAACATCAATGCAAAAAAAAAAAATATATATATATTAGATCAATTGTTAAAATTAACCACTAGCTAAGACGGAAAAAAAATTAAGAATATATATTTGAAAGTTGACTGACCAGTTGTATACAGTCATCAAGCAGTTCGTGTAGTTTTGACACAACCTGGCTAATACAGTTCATGGCTGGTTCTTTTAAAAGAACAATCTGTTGTTTGGCAACAGCCTCAAAAGCCCTGTCGGGTGTGAACATGCCTGATCTAACACCTGTTGAAAAATAATTACATATTTAGTATGTACATATATAAAATTATAAAATACAAATAAATATTTTGATAATTTAATGAATAAATACTCACCACGAATATTTAAAATAGCGAGTTTAATTGATTTGCATAAATCATCGTCACTTAGCTTTATTTTGTCGATTTCTTGAGAAAAATGTTCGTGCATCAAGTGGTGGATTTTGAATCCACCGTTTAAGCTTTTTCCAATATCATCAGATTCATAGCAACCGATTGAGTTGCTGAAAACTGCTTTAAGTTGATTAATCAACCTGGAAAATAGTTGTATGAAAATTAAATTAGTAAACTTTAAAAGTTGACAAGTTGAAATAATAGCTTACGAAATCATCGTTTCTGTCTTAACAGCTGACTCATCAAGATTCATGTTTTCAGGTTTCATATCTTTTTCGAAAATATCCATTTGGTCGAGTAATTTTTTTCTTAATGCTGGTAATGTTTCACGAATGTGACTTGAAAGCTGTTGATTTAAAACCTTTTGGAGATAAGGTGTACCAAGTTTGTCAGCCATATGTTTATAGTCTTCGTGGCTGAATTAAAAAGAATCAATAATCGAAATTAATAAATAATTAAAGAAATTTAAATAATTTTGAGAAGTCAATTTTTGCTTTATTAATCTTGTATATAAAATTAAAAATCATTACCATTTAAAAAATTGTTTTTCTGCATCAATGGCAGCAACAATTTCTTTGTTGTCATCGATCGCCTTTTGGCTTCTGTTAACGACACCAACGTAGCCTCGTCTCAATGGCAATAATCTATTTTCAAGAATATCTCGAGCATTTGTTCCTTCGTCCATCAGATCCAACTTTGTGATTACACCAATTGTCCTAGTGCCTGGAGAATAAAATCAAATTAATAAATAATTAATTAATTAGTGTAAATTAAAGATGAATAATAATTTTATAATCACCTTTTGGATCAACTTCTTTAGCGAGCTTCAAGGCATCGCTATTTGCAAGATCTGTGTTGGCAGGTGTTACAGCCAAAATTAAACATGATTCTTTGGATATGAATTCTAGTATCATTTTACGGATACGTGCTTCAATATCGATCGGTTGGTTTCCAATTGCGACTTTCGTCAGACCAGGTAAATCAACCAATGTTAAATTTAACACTGCATAAAATAAAAAATTTCAATTTATTGACATATTAATCATGATTGTTTGATCCGCAATATGCATATTTTTTTTATTTAAATTTTCATACCTTTTGGTGAGAAAACTCGAAGATTTATAGGAATATTAGATATCCCTTTTCCACCAATTATCCTATCAGTTTCTTCTTCAATTTCTCTTCGTATGTCATCAAAGTCAGTGAATTTTTTATTTGGACAGTGCAAAAATTCTCCATATTCTTTGAAGATATAAAAATAAGTAAATTAAAAATTTAAAAATTACAACGTAAGTATAAAATAGTTTAAAAAAACTTAATTTTTTTTAATGAAAATTATGTTTTTTTTTAAATTCAAGTTTTTACCTTCATTTCGACTGCCATTATTAACAAGTTGTAAAACTAGAGGACGTCTAGTAACGATTCCAGAACCTCTTGGTAAAAAATCACTTGAATAAAAAAAAAAAAAAAGACAATGCATAATATTATTATGTAATACGTAGAGTAAATGATGGTGAAAAAAAAACGACTGTAATAAATACCGTCCAACAAAGTTTTCAAGTACTGATGATTTGCCAGCACTTTGACCTCCAACAACAGCAATTTGTGGCAAGTCCATGTCCATAGCCACCCCTGAACGAGTTGCTACATCTTGCAGGCGATTAACCAGAGATATCAAGTTCTCCATGCCGGAGTTACCAGCGTTACCAGCCATTTTTTTATTGATTGAAGACCTTGAATTAATCAAGTTGTTAACAGTATTAATTACTTTTTTAACAGAAATTTAAATTATTAGTTTGTTATATTTTATTACTGACTTTTTAGATTTTTTATCAATTTCATGTTCCAATACTTGAAAGTATTTATTTTTTTTATTTTTTTTTTTATTATTGTGCATGATAACAATTAAAAAAAATTTATTAACTGAAGAAAGGCGAAATACGAGAGTGAAATACAAAAGAAATTCGTAATAAACTTATTTTAAATTATTTTATTATTTATATTGAATGTACAATTGAATAAATTTCTTCGTAATTTTTTTCTCACTTCTGTGCACTGGAGAACTTTTTTTATACACCTTTTACAAACAAAATGAAATTCTTCATTTGTTTGTTACGCGGCGCACATCAAAAAAAAAAAAAAAAAACAAAAAAAAAAACAAATGAAACCTTAGAACAGTGTGCGTGTATTTCACACGAGATTCAGTCTCTTGTTTTTCAACGACACTTTTTCTGGTTTACAAAATAACTATTGTTATATTTATTAATATAAATTAATAAATATATAATCTACATAATTTAATAAACAGGTCAAAAAAATAAATGTAATCAAACAAACAAATTAAACAAAAAAAATAAAAAAAAAAAAAGTGAAAAAATTCGTTATAATGTAGATATGTCGTTTTTATTTTTTATCAAATTATCATTTTATTATCGATTTTTTAATTGAGTTTGAATTAAACTATTTCCAAAATGATAATAATTATTTTCTTTAAAAAATAATGAACAATAGTAAATATCAAAGTCTTAAGTCTTAACCAAATGAGAAAAAATTTATTGGAAGCTAGGACGTAATAATTAAGACTGACCTTCTTTGACGAAATCCCACCACAGAATGAACGAGCAGAACGAGTCAACGAGAATTTGTAATCTGTATCCGAGTGGATCCGAGTCAATCCGCGGTTTTCGGGATGATCGTGAGCAATCGTGAGTGATCGTGAGATGCGAGGGGGTGCGCGATACACACTGCTAGCTCGATATTAATACGATATCTATCGTCGATATTTTTGCTCTCGATATATCGATATCAGGATCAATTTTCTAACGTAATTGATGTTTGTTCATCACTATTTTTGTTGAATAAATAACAGCTAATCAACATGAATCATCAACGAAAGTTGATAATAAACTGAAAAATATATTTTTTTTAATGCTACGCAGAGTTTGGTGCCAGAGTTCCAAGAGCTGGTTCTGATTATATCCTGCTTATACATATTTCTACGTGACAATGGGTGAATTTATTAGATTTATTGCTTTTTTAATTGGTTGAATATTAGTATTGGAGTATGTCATTGGAGCAGCAAGTGTTGTCAAGGGTCCGAGTACTAATTTTGATGGTTTAACTAATTATAAAATGAAAGCTTTCTTTGAATCATTGCAAAATTGGATCCTGAATATACTAGAGGCTATCCAGATTTATTTGCTTTTACAGTAACAATAATTTTTTCACTTGCAATTGCTTTTGGTGCCAAAAAATCTTCACTTCTTATTAATTTCTTAACTATTGTTAATCTTTGAGTTGTCTTATTTGTCATTATTTTTGGATCAATTTATGGTAAGTTCAACAAACAAAATACTTTTATTTATTTAATAAAATAATATAAATTAAATTGATCTTTTTTTTTAACGCAGTATCAAATTATTAATTGGCAAATGCGTTTACTGCATGGTTATCTATTGGTAACTATATTTTACAAAAAAAATATTTATATTTATCGTTTTGATGGATGTTTGAAATAATATTTTTCAGGTCTTGTTTTTTTTTTAATGGAATTTCAGGTGATCCAGATGTGAAAATCAATTGACTAATTTGATAAGCGAAAAAAATCAAAATAACAAAAGAAATGTGCAACGGGAAATTAATAATAGCACGTTTTATAATAATCCACCGTTTGTTGAGTGAAAAAAAAAAATTATTTTGTCAAAGAATAATTTAAACAACAAAAAGATAAATAAAATATAATCAATCGTAAATTCTTGGAATAATATCATTAATATTTTTTGTAGCAATTTTTGAATATGATTCAACCATAAAGCAAAATTTTTTAGCTTGATAAAATTAGATTGATAAAAACATCAATTGTAAGCAACTGGTTTTACCTGCAAATTGACATTAAAAGCCAAATCGTCTTCTGCTCTGATAAAAATTCTTAAAAATAATTGACAAAAGTTTATTTCTATTATTAAATAAGTGTCTCACACCACGTATCCAAATATACCACGATAATTTCACAAGAGTTGTAAGCCTTGAGTTTGATACAGGGCTATCAAAGGATGTGGGATGATAGTTTGTAAATTGAAATAGTAGGAATATATCACTTGAAATAAATCCAAACACTGCAGTGGCTTAAACTCTAATAATATATTCACTTTATTATTTCACTAAATTATAATTAATTGTTTTTATTGTATATCGAGTTGACTCTGAAGGTGATGTCAAAGAAAGACACTACAATTTTCTATTATATAAATATAAAGAAGGCCCGTTGTACGCGAATCAAAAATAGTTAGAGATGTAACGTAAACAAGTGTTGAAGAGCAACTGATTTTTCAGTTTGGTGAAAATTGTCAAGTTCAAGAAATGGGTGTGTATTTAGTTTAAAAATTAGTTATAATTGGTCAAAAATTAGTTTAAGAGAGGGTTCGTTAATATTTAGTAGAAGTTGGTGGGAGTTTTGAGGGAAACTTAGAACTTGTGTGGGCTATAAAATAGTATTAGATTACAGAGTAATAAAAGTTAAAAAATTTACGATTGTGACAGAAATATTATTTCATGCGTTCTATTTATTTTAGTTAAATTTATAGTTTTGTTTGTTACGTGATTTTACTGGAATTTTCATGCATTTGTTGACCATGTGTGGGAATATTTTAATATTGCGTTTGAAAAAGACTATTAAAAAAGTACATAAATTAGAGAATTGTAATGTAAAAAAAATATAAACTCAAAATTTTTTGTCACATGTTGTTCTACATTTTATAGCCTCATAAAGTAACCAAGAAAACCTTAGAAATAAATAAAAATAAAAATTTAATGCAGTTCATTTAAAAAATAAAAAAACCAAAATCTGGTCAGCCATATGACCGACAGACATCTGATTTTCGACCCGGAACAACAAATACATATATTAATCAAAAAATACGTGAAACCAAGTTTTTAGCAAACTGTTAAAATTAAATAAATATTTTTATATTCAATTATGAAAAAGACTTTTATTTATGCTTATAGGCTTATAATTATTTGTTCAAGCATGAATATTAAGCAATTGACTTTTATCATTTTCCTCTTTTTCTTTCTTCAAGTAAGCTTGAGTAAAAATTAATACACAAATTGTAAAAAAAGCCATGGTTCTCTAATAATTAAATTTTGATTTTATATCACATGTCATTAAGGTGAAATAAAAATTTTGGTTTTAACACGTGGTAGATTTTCGTTTTCAAAAATTTAATCGGATCATATTTACAGTCACCTATTGGCTATTTTAAATAAATATTATAAAAAATGGTTAAGTTGAGGGATATGAAAAAAATGATTGATTCAACAAATGAATCTTCAAGAATGAATTGACAAGATGCTTGTCGACATTGGATCTGACACTCTTGGGAATCGGTTCAACTCTTGGTGTTGGTATCTATGTACTTGCTGGATCAATTAAATTCAAATAAACCATAACTTTTCAAAGCTATGAATTGAATTTTTTACTTGACCCAAGTAATTAAAGACAATGCCTCACGCAGTGCATGATATTCGAGCATAAGCCGATGCAATTTTTTTCAATTTCATACGATTTATTTTACTAGATGCAGTGTATGGAATCTCATTTAAAAATTCAACACCTCCTCGCAACTTCATTTGTTCCGGTAATCTATCCTCGACTAATTTTCTAACATCCTCTTTAGATATCTATAGAAACAAATAAATATATTTTCATCATTTTTCATTGCCCATTATTTGATATATTAACACTCACAATTGTATCTGGTATTTTTGTAACGAAAGCAAAGGGTCTTTCATTATCTTCAAAATCAGCCACAGCAACAACAGCAGCTATTTAAAAAAAAAAATCCATATCAAATTAATTTTATTAAAATTGAATATAAATGTAAATATACCTTCAATAACTCCAGGAATTGTTTTTATCAATTGTTCAACAAAAGCTGGTGATACATGATGACCTCTGCATTTTATAAGTTCTTTTAATCTATCAATAATAAATATAGATCCACTTTCATCGTAATAACACAAATCACCAGTATACATCCATCCTTCAAAATAAGATTTAAATAAAAAACATGAAACACTTTTATTTTAAATAAATAAAAATTATTTTTCTTTTATATTATTATCTTACCATCAGTGTCGAATGCCTCTTCAGTTTTTTCTGGATTATTGTAATACTCAATCATCATGTGAGGTGATTTAAAACATGCCTCACCTTTTTCATTTGGTCCTAATATTTTTCGATTCACTGGATCAACAATTTTCATCTGTATATTTTTAGCTATCGTACCAACTGAATTTAATTTTTCATCATTCGTTTGATAAACTACTATTCCACAAAATTCTGTCATTCCTATAATAAATATTTAAATTATAATATTTTTAGACAATAACTTGAGTTTTTAATAACTATTAAATACTTTCTTTGTTATTTAAATTTTAATTACCATATATTTGTGTGATTTGAGCAGATGGCAGTAATTGTTGGAGTATTTTTTGTGATTCTTCTTTTAAGACAGAACCACCAATCCATGTATATTCAATTGATGACATATCATGCTCTGATATTTCTCCTGAAGTAATGAGACGATTTGTTGGACTTATACCCAGGAACATCCAATTGATCTTAAAAAAAAAAGAAGTTAAATTAATAATAGTTATGTATTTTATCATTAATGATATAAATTATAGAATGTTTTTGATTTTTAAATTATACAAACTTGATATTTTTCAACAAGTTGACACATCTGTTTAGGACTGTAATTATTTGCAACAATACGTTTATCAATACGTGCAATTGATAAAAATGAAAATGTAATTCCAGTGGTCCAGCACAATGTTGAATAACACAGAGCAATACATTTATTATGAGTCATTTCCTCTGTCATTCTGGTATTACCAAATAGAGATTTGTGTGAATGTAAAACACCTTAAATATATAAAATGTTAGTTTATGAATTTTTTTTTTCATTATAAAAAAATAAATACCTTTTGGTAATCCAGTTGTACCAGAAGTATAGACGATAAATGCTGGTTGATCGCTATTTTCAAATTTGTTACATTTAAAGTTTTCAACTTGTTTGATGTCTTGTTTTTGAATTATTTCATTGAATGAAAGTGAAGCAGATGTACAACCAAAAACAATTATCTTGATATCAATATTTTCTTCTTTCGAAACTTCAAGAGCTATATTAGCTGTTTCTTCATTTGTAAACAAAACTTTTGGCTTTGTTAAATTAATAAAATATCTTGCAATGTCTGAATCAATTTAATAGAAATGTTTTATTAATATTTCATAAATTTTTAATATTAAATGACAAATAATTCATACCTTTCGTTAATCCATGATCCCACCATGGATTAAATAAAACACCAGTGTATAAAGATGCTAAACAAGGAATAATCGAATCCAAATGATTATTTGTACATATTGCAACAATATCACCTGGTTTTAAATTTTCATTTTTCATCCACAAAGCACATCTTATACTTCTGTCCACCATGTCTCCATACGTATCCTCTTTTCCACTTTCAACATCAACCTAATATTAATTTATCATCAAAAAAAAAAAGCTATTATTATCTATATTTAAAAATAATAAATGAATGCATTATTAAAAATATTTTTACACATCAAATTACCTGACCAATAACGTTTGAATTTTCTTTCATTTTTTCCAACAACATTTCACCAAAATTATTATCGTTTGAATTTAAAAATGAATTTTCCTCACCCTTTATTATTCCATTTTCAATTTTAAAACTTGGAGTTTTCTGAAATTTTTAATTTCAATTATTATCATTTTTTGTTATTTTTTATTGATTAAATTTTATTTTACTGTTACAAACTTTTTTGATACGCGTTCTTTGATTCATCTTGGTTGCACTTGTTATTATCAATAAACACTGTAAAGATAATATAGCTTGATATTGCCGAGACTTGAGTTTCAGGCTACGCCGAGCTCGAGCACCATGAATTTTTCCAGATATTTCAACAGTTCAGTTCTTACACCAGAATATGATGACAATTCTGCGAATAACAAAAAAAATCAATTATCGTTGTAATATAATCGGAAACTTTTATGGCAACTAATAAGTAATTTTTATGTCTCAAAAAAATATATTTACATATTGTATTTCATTTACAATGAAGCAAAAAAAAATATTGTTTTTTTTACACGTTTGAATAGTACTTGCATTATTTAAAATCGATAAATTCTTTTAGTTTATTAAAAAAAAATATTAAAGATAATCATAATTATTGCATATGAAAAAATTAATATAATTGAAAAAAAAAAAATGCTTATTTCACAAGCGTTTAAACATTGATAATTTTATTTGTTGTTATTTATAATTAAAGCCTGTAAGATAATTAAAAAATAACATCTAAATAAGTAAATGATTATAATTATTCATAGAGTTTTCTGATACAAAAATTTAAATTAGTTTATTATATTTTTTATTCTCTTTTTAAGATTTTTTTAAATAGTAATTTTACGTTCCAAATTAAAGCTTTGAAAGAATTTATTTGGTCTATTTTTTTTTTTTTTTTATTATGCATAAGTTTTTTTATTAGTCAATTAAATAATTAAAAAAAAAAAAGCTCATTATTAATAACAATTTGAAAAATTTATTGAATAAAATAGAGTAAGTTTTTTTTTTTTTTACTTTTGGAAACGAGAAAATATGCCGCATAGCTTTTCTTATTGTCATTATATCATATGCGGCATTTATCAAAAGGAAAAACGTGCAAAACGTGAAAAAAAAAAAAAAAAAATCATAGAACAGTGTGCGTGTATACATACACAGTACACACAAGTCTCTTTGTGTTTAACAACACTTGTTTTGGTTTAAAAAACCACTATTGTTATAATTATTTATTAATAAAAATTAATAAATAATATAATTTACATAATTTTATACATGAGCTAAAATAATAAATGTAATTATTAAACAATTTTTAAACAAAAAAATAAAAAAAAAAAAAAGTAAAAAAATTCGTTAAAATTTATATTGTTTTTATCAATCATTTTTGTATTATTAATTTTCTAATTAAGCTTAATTAACAATATTTTCAAAATGATTATAATTTTTTTTTTCAAAAAATAAAAAATAAAATAATTAACAAAAATAAATATCAAAGACATTACTAAACAGAAAGAAATTTATTTAAAGTTGAAGCGTAATAATTAAAACTGACCTTAGTTAACAAAATCCCACAACAATGAACGTCGTTTATTCAACGAGAATCCACAAGACCACAATTTGCCGGACGATCATCTCGAGATTACGAGGGTGCGCGATACATTGACAGCTCGATATTATATCGATATCCATCGTCCATATATCGATATCAGAACCCAATTTTGTAACATAACTTTTTTTTTTTTTTACAAGTATTATTTTGAAAGTACTTGTCAATAATTATTAATTAATAATTAATATGTTCTTTTAGTTTATTAAAAATAAAATAATAAAGATAATAAATGCATATGAAAAAATTAATAATTGAATTAAAAAAAGAAACAAATGTTTATTTTACAAGTGTTTGAATAAAATTATATCTAGAAAATTAAATTATTGTTATTATATATAATTAAAATGAAAAAAAAAAAACAACATAATTTTATTGTGATTAATAAATTTCAAGTTTTATTTCTTTATTTTTATTATGAGAAATAAATCCTCAGTTTTGTTTGAATTGATTTTACAATTCATAATCAAAGTATTATACTAGCCATTGAACAATGGGAAAAAATTTGAAATTATTATCTATATTTAAGTTTAATTTTCATACAAAATTTTGTTTAACTAAATCCTTATTTTGTTTGAATTTATTTTACAATTTATAATCAAAGTATTATACTAGCCATTTTAAAATGGAAAAAAAATTGAAATTATTATCTATATTTTAGTTTAATTTTTATACAAAATTTTGTTTAAATAAATCCTTAATTTTGTTTGAATTTATTTTACAATTTATAATCAAAGTATTATACTAGCCATTTTACAATGGAAAAAAAATTGAAATTATTATCTATATTTTAATTTAATTTTCATACAAAATTTTGTATTATTTGTTTATCTTTTTGTATTCTTATGATGAAAATTTACTAAATGCTTAATTTTCTTGAATTAATTTTACAAATATTATTTTCTTGATATTTCAAGAGTGTAATTGATTTTACAATTTTTTTTTTTACAATACAAATAGAAGACAATGTTTGAGTAATTAAAAATACACAAATAAATTTAAAAATGAATCGTCGATTAAAAAAAAGTCACATTACAATTGAGAAAAAAAGTTAGTTAAATTAGTCATATTTCTATCATTAACAGTTGATTATTTGTCTTTCGAAATGTATTTTTTTTCTATCAAGAAAATTCAAAATCATCGGTCATAAAATCAATTTACAACCGAAATTAATCGTTGAGCTAATACGATTACATGTTAAAAAGTATAAAATTAAAATTAATTTAAAACTAAGTCATTATGTTAAAAAAAAAAAAAAAAAAACAATGAAAAAAAAAAAAAAAAAAACTGAATTATAAAAAAAAAGAAAGATTACAATTTTTTATCTATCTCACTGACATCTTGAAGAGTCACATATGGAACCTGTTCCACAGCAATAACTTCATGATATAGTTTAATACACTCATTCAATTCTTTTGTATTATAACTTAAGTACTTTTCAAGTTCTATAATAAATTCTGACATTGTTTTATATTCTGGTACGTAATGAGGCCAAGGCAAATGATCGTTTACAATATATTGTCTACCCGTATAAAGCTCTAGATTCTTCATCAGTTCTTTAAGAGTTTCAATTTCACTACGTTTACATTTCAGGTTCTCTTCTGGTATTGTGCCTTTTTTAATAGGTACAAGTTTAACATCATCAACACAAACTTTACATTTACATATGTAATTTAAATTTTTCAATAATTCTTGACGTGTTTCTTTGTCATAATCATCAAAGGATATACCATAATTATCAAAAACTTGCTCTCCTTTTTTAATCGAGCAAATTGATCGAATACTTATTGAATTATGATGAAGACTATGAGCAATCATTTTCCTACACGAGTGGTGAAATAAATTGGAATAGCCATTAATTGCATTTGATACTTTTATAGATCTACGATTAATTAATGGCATTGACATATTTAAACCATTGAAATTTGCTATTCTTGTATTTATTTCAATAAATTGAACAAGAAACAAAAAATTTTTATCATTTACAAGAGTTTGCAAATTCATTTTATCTTTGTTCTTGAATATTTTAATTTCTACACCATAAAAATATGCCATTATAACACAAGATGCAACTGATTGAGATTCATGAGTCATTAAATGTGGTGAATATTTTGATGCTGTTATGTAAATACTGTCATAACTCAATTTTGTCAATGCATCAATAACTAATTTTTCAAAAATTGGTGAAGGTGTTACAAATTTATCATAAGTTGAAATTTTATATCTCATAGCATCTACTGAATTATTAATTTCTTTCATGGCAATTATTGTTATCCTCAATGCAACTAAAAATTTATCTTGTATTCCATATGAAAGTAATTTTGGAATAATTTTACATTCCATATCATGGTATTCATTGTAAGCATATTCACGACATGTAACTGAACAATAAACAGCTTGAACACATTTTTCACATGGTACACTTGACCAAGTTTGTATTTTACAATATGAACAAAGATTATATCTCAATCCTCGATTGACTGTTATTGCATAAGCTTTTCGAACACAAAGTATTTCACCAGGTTCAATGTTTCTTGTTGCAATAACATGTGTACCTAATTCTTTGGTAAATTCAACTTTGAGAGCATCAGTAAATTCTGGAAAAATATCATGTACTGCAGCGACCACAGGTGGTAGTGGTCGAGAAACCCACTTGTACATGTTAACTGAATCGTCAATAAAATCATTATTTACATGTAATTTATCTGAAAGAATTTGATATTCTTCTGTAGTTAGATGACCAAGATGTGTAGAGGAACATTTCAAATACCATTTAGCTAATCCTTGATGACAACCAGCCATTTGAATATTCAAGTCATTTTTAAATTCATTATCAGGTAACAAATTATTTAATGCTCGTTCTGAATCAACAAGACAATCACGCAATAATTGATGAGAATAATATATTTTACTTCGTTTAAAATAAAGTTCACCAAGCATTGATGATCCTGGTTCAGCATATGCAATACCTTTTGAATATAAATCTTTTGATATTTCAAATTTATTATCTTGTTCATAAATCATTCCTTGATTCAAGTAAATTTCTGCAACATCATTGTTTTTTGATTGAATAGGTGGATTTTGAATTTCTAAATTTGATTTTTCTTTTGTTTTCTTATTGAATAGCTCAGAAAATATCAATTTTATTCGAGCTTCGTTATCAAAAATAATTTTTGTTGATGATTTAAACTCAGTGCACAAAATTTCAATAATTTCTTTGTCTAATTGTTTTTTCCATTCCACTAATGATGGAATTGCCAGTTCTAATTCATCTATTGTTTAAAAAATAAAAACAATTTTGTATCATTAATCTGTATTTAATTAATTTATAAAATAGTATTTAAGTATAAAATATTTTTTTTCTTACCCATTGTGTAAATTGAGTCGTTGAAAAATGAAAACGTGGCACAATAATATACAAAACTTTTAATTTATTTATCGAGTTTTAATTTATTTCACGTACTTGATTATTTATTATTTTAGACTCAATAGTTATTTAACATTTAAGAATAAACACGATGCTTTGATAAAACATTAAAATTAATTTTATACGATGAGAACTTGTCTTCAATTAATCACGTCTTACTTTGGCAAACGTTCTCCAACGTATGAATAAATTTTTCACCTTGTGTTACACCTCAACAAAATGTCTCTGCATGTTTTAAAATACGACAATATTATTTTATTTTATTTATTTTTCATTTCCATGCTAATTTGTGAAAATGTAGATAAAATTGAATTGTTAAAACTTTTTTCTATTATCATTGAATTCATCAAATAATAAATCAAAATAAATAAAATTTAATATTTATTTTTAAATTAAATTACCATGTAAAATTTTAAAACTTGTTTCAAAGACAAATTGAAAAATAAACTGTTGATTATCAGTTCTATTGTTATTTTTGTTTGATGGATTTTATTCAGTCTTTATTTGTTTTTTTTTTTCTTCTTTTTAAACGCATTATTGTCATTATTTCTTGATGACATTTTAGAACTGGATTAATCTAAAATTGGAACCCAAATTAGCTGATTGTTTTTTATTTTTTAAATATTTTAAAAATCATTTTTAGTTTACTTACTTGAGATTTTTCAATGTGGCATTTTTCTTTGATGAATCACTCAACTGGTCTACCAGTTGTATGATGATTTACCATCACTTTATGCACCAGCTATTCAGCAATAAATAATATCCAAGAATTGAGATTAAATAATTATTCATCTTGTGAAAATCTTGTTTTGATTTATTTATCAACACACGTATTATTTCCATGATGCTGTTAATGTTGTTTATGTTCATATATAGGTATATCTTCAATCTAAAACAAATATTAATTATAATAATTAGATTAATTTACAAAAGCATAAAAAGTAGGCAAAAATTATGCCAGCTTACCTGAGACTTTATGAGCTCATTATTTTGATAAATTTTAGATAAACTTTTAGTAAAAATTATGATAGCAATTAATTGTTTAAACAAAAAAAAATAAAAACACCAAATTTATTGAGCAAATTCGTTACACTTTACTTTGTATTATATGAATAAAAGAAATTGTTATTAATTTGTCACGACTGTTACTCAAAATAGATCCAAACAAAAATGTAAAAAAAAAAAGGGTTATGGACGCTATGGTGAAACAATAACAACAACATTGTCGTCATCATCATGGTCGAGCGGTAGTGACCTCTTTAAGTATATTTTTTTTAATAACCAACTAAAAAATTCAGCGGGAAAGTTTGAACTTGCACAGCTTTAAATTTTCTCAATTGAAATAAATGAGGTAATTAAAACAATAATGACTAATCAGCATTCTAAATAAAATTAATGAAATAGGAAAAATTGTTTATGGAAATTTAATTTATATATTTTAAATCAATAAAAACATAGTAATTGAAAAACTTAAATTTTAATTCAGTTGTTTACCAGTTTAATATATATTTAATCTTATAAGTATTATAAATAATTTTTAAATATTATTTTTTTCTTTTATTTTGTACTTTAACTGAATAAAATTATCAATACTCAAAATAATATTAATTGTAAAAATATAATTCAAAGTGTGTCAAACAAATTTTAATTTCTGTTTTTTTTTAATCATATAACAGCTAATTTTAATAATCATAATAATTGCATTGTATTATTTCATTATTAACAGTATTATTTTTTTTAAATAATATTTTTATTATTCATTTTTTGAATTGTAATGAATATGATTTTAAAAATAACAATTTGATAATAATAAAAATAAATTGATAAATAAAATTATAAATTCTTAATTCTTTTTTGTTGTGAAGATTAATTTTTTTCAAAAGCAATTATTTTAACAGTTAACTGTATTATTTACGATAATTCACTATTTTCAATTCAGGACTATGTGCATAGGTATTATTGAAATCAATGATACTAAAATTATGATGATGCATCAAATAATAACAACAATGAAATTTATTATTATTATTAATACGATATCTAGATATATAAATACAGATGGAAAATAAATCATTTTTACTACTACAAAATAAATGACACGATATAAATATATTTTTTCAATTATTATTTACAATTTAAAACAAAAAAAAAAATCAACATAATTTTATTAGTAATATATAAATTGTAAAAAAATATAAGCTGATGTATTCAAATTTATAACACGAATTTAAATTATTATCGTCACAATAGCCATTATTATTACACGCTAATTATTACTTAAAAAAGTCTCGTGTGACAGGAAAAAGCGCGTGTTCAGAAAGGAGGAGAGGGTAGGCGTTGGCAACTGACCAAGTGGTGAAGAGTTTGGTACACTTGACACCACCGAAAATTTATCAAAATATTTATAAGTATTGGTGAAACGTCTGGGAGTCCCAACGCTAGACCAATACATGTTAAATTACAAATGATTTCATACATTTATGTTAACGACATGTCTGCAGACAGACATTAATATAGAAAAGATTAATATCATTACTATAACTCAGCTTTGATAAGTTAATTGTTCTCGAGCCGAGGAGAACTATTGACAAGAATATTTATTTATATTTATTCATCCATTGGTCTGCCAGAGTTTCACTGGCATTGAATTGTCGTAATTTGTCTAGAGTCGTCGTCATCATCAATTCACCAGTTTATTGTAGCTCAATTTTGCACCATATTAGACCATCCGCTGAGTGTACACTACAGCATGGACATCCAGCAGATGAGTTGAGCTTATTGAGTCATTGATTATTTTGTAAAAACAATAAAATGTCATAGTGTAAGTCTAAATATTGCAAGTGTGAGTGTGTGTCTCGACGGAAAAAAAAATTAATCTTTTCTATATGAACTTTGATAAAAACAAGGAAAAAGTGCTTTCGACGGGAATTGAAATTTGAACCTGTGATGATCGGTCGTTAAGGGACATTCCAAGCAAGTGAACAAAAATAACTTTGATACCAACATTTAATTTGATATTCAATATTCATAATATATTTTATTTCAAGGTCTTGAAACGACGTTTTTTTATACAAAAGTTTACTATTTTACATACTGATAAAATTTGTGTATATACAATATCCGTAATGAAATAAAAGAAAAATAAAAAAAAAATGATAACGGTATGTATTTTAATGATAGTCGAAGAAATAAAATGACAATTTGACACGTCGCTTTTTTAAAATAAATCGTTCTCTTGTGATATATCTATCAGAATATTAAAACATATGTTAACAGTAGTTTTTATTTCCCAACGTCAATTATTAAATAACGAAAATTAATTTAAAAAAATATTGTTTTGTTATTATGAGGTTCAAAATGGACTCAAAAATAAGTTTGTTATTCGTAACACTGCTGATAACAACTTTTTTTTCAAAAACTATTGCAAAAGAAGAAGCAGTTTGTGGCCATTCTGAAGATTATTCATATACATATTGTAGAACTGACGACGAGCTCACGTCAGTTACAAGCACGAAATCCATTGTAAACAATTTGTTTGATGATCTCACAATAACTGATACAAATATTTTCGAAATATCTGATCATGCATTCAATAATAATTTACAACTTGGAGAGTTAACACTTAATTTTGGTTCTGATTCATTATTGTTCAATCCAGATGCATTTGTAGGATTGGGTAATTTAACTGTTTTAAATATCAATAATGGAAGAGTTACACTGGAAAATGATGTTTTTGAAAAATTAAAATCATTAAAATCATTAAAATTAGAAGCTGATGAAAGTTCTGTACGATTGTATGAATTTTTACCTAATCTTGGGAATTTAACAGAACTAGAACTCTTACGTGTTGGTGAAGTAAAAATTTGTCCTGATGGAGACAGTGTCAATAAAAGCTTAACAATACAAATTGAAAAACTTGTTTATACAAATGGTCGAGCACTAAAAAAATTAAAAAACAATTCATTTTATTGTTTAAAAAATCTCAACTTTTTTAGTATAACTAAAACTAATTTGGGTGCAATAGAAAAAGAAGTATTTGATGGTCTTGAAAAACTTGAAAATTTAATATTAACAATGAATAAAAAATTGAAAAGAATACCTGCACTTGCATTTGATAATTTTGTTAATTCAATTGAACTTAATTTGCATGGTAATTCAATCAAGATTATTGAAGTTGGTGCATTTCATTCGAAAAAGACTAATTTCGTATCAATAGATTTGAGCTTAAATAAATTGAGCATTATCAAAACCAATGTATTTTATGGAGTACAATGTGAAATTCTTGATTTATCCTCAAATAATATTTCAATAATTGAAAACTTTGCATTCAATCAGTCCAAAATTTTGGGATTATTTGTGTTTGACAATCCTTTACTTCAACTTGATGGTCCTTCCTCGGAGCTGAGTATTTTCACGACAATTTATATGTTTGATTCTATGATATTTGTTAAAGATAAAGTGCCATTCAATTGTACATTATCGAAAGACGAAAATTACGAGATTTGTTTCCATGAAGAAAGCTTGAAATTAGTCAGAGGAAAAGATCATGATGAAACGGCAAAAGATAAATCATCAAGACCAACACTCGAAATATCAAGAAACATAACATCAATTGAAGAATATGCATTTTATAATTTATCAATATCACAGTTGATCATAAAATCGAAGGAAGGAACTCAAATTGATATTAAACCTTTGGCATTATATTTACCAAAACTTGAAATACTTGAATTTCATGGATTATCAATTGTATTAGAAAAAAATATATTTAAAAAACTTACATCATTAATATATTTATCATTAAAAGTTGTTGAAAAAAAATATTTATTATGTCAATTATTGCCAGAATTAATAAAGATAAAATATTTAACAATTGTTGATCATGATAAAATTAATATCTGTGATGAAACGTGTTCTAATAATAAATTCAAGTTAATAGATCTTGAATACACTGGTGGGAATATAACACAAATACAAGCTAATGCATTCACATGTTTAGAATTGGACCATTTGACCATAACCGATACAAATTTGAAATCAATTGAAGCATATGCATTTCATGGTTTAAATTTAAAGACTTTATCAATCACTGGAATAAATTCAATGAATATACCCTCGTTGATTTTTATCAATTTGAAGCAGCTGTATGTACTTAATATAAATGATTGTTACATGAGACGTTTGGATAATAAAATTCAAAATATAATAAACACATTGAAATTGAATGAAAATATGGTATTAATAAATTTTAATGAAAACAAATTAATTTATTCAGACAATGGTTCAATCCGATATGTACCATGGCGAGACATTGTCGTATCATCAAATGAAATTGTACTTACAAGTAGTGCATATGATTACACAAATAAAAGATATCATATATTTTTATACAACACAACTCAATCTGAAGTAAATAATACTTATAAACATTTATCAAGTCATCATCAACAACTTGATATATGTTCATATAATTCATCAGTTTGTATCGATTCTAAAACTTCACCAGTTCTCAAGATTTGTATGAATAAAAATGGTGTATTGAATTCTGTTACAAATACAAATATTTCAATTGAACAATTTGAACTTGACATTGGATGTATTGAAACGATTGAATCTTTTGCATTCAGCGATTCAAAAATAGAAAATGATTTAAAGATAAAATCAGACTTTGAAAAATTGAAAGTTAAAAGAAACGCTTTTTTTAATATGAAAAGTTTAAAAAATCTTCAATTTTCGGGTAGCGTTGTTCAATTAAATGATTTTATGTTTAAAGGTCTTTCGTCATTAAAAATTTTGGTATTATCGATTGATGAAACAAATGTACCACTTTGCAATGTATTGGCGGATCTACCATCATTAATCAAGTTACAAATTATCGATCACGATAATGTAAGTATTTGTAATGAACATCGATGTAAAAATGATGGCATTTTTCGTATTAAAAAACTTTTTTATAATGGTGGTGCGATTAATAAAATTCGAAAAGAATCATTCAAATGTGTGACATTATTAAATTTTCTGTTTATAACTAATACAGACTTAACAACAATTGAAGCAGATGCTTTCTGTGGTTTAATTAATCTTAAAACACTCTCATTGGCTTATAATAAGATAACGTTTATTCATAAAAATGTTTTTAGTCATTTGAGAAAACTAAAAGAACTGTATTTGCAATTTAATAATATTCAAGAAATTGAATGTACAACATTTCAATTGATGCGTGCAAATTTATCAAGCATAAATTTAGATTTTAACAAGTTTAATATCATAAAAAAAAATACTTTTACTGGTCTTAAATGTGATAGTTTGGATTTATCAAGTAATGATATTCGTAAGATTGAAGATGATGCCTTCTATAATGCGCAAATTAAAGATCTATATTATTTTGATAATCCAAAGATAGATGTTATTCTTGAAAAAATCCATATCACTAATTTTACTACTATACACCAAGTTCCAGGAACAATTATCGTAGCAAAACAACAATCTAAGACAAATTGTAAATTGTTATGTCCAAATTGCGATATCATATGCGAAACTACAGCTTCAAAAGTTGCAAAAAATATCGAAAATCAGGAAAAGATTAACATTCACTCATTTGATAACGAAAAAAAAAGTTTCAAAGAACATTCTGTTAAACATGATAAACCTGTAAAAAAATGCACAAAATTTTGCGAAAATTGTCCTGAGAGATGTTGACCACAGGCTTGGAATTATTTCAAAAAATTTAATCAACAAAAATTGCACATAGCACAAATTATATTTTTCTGCACAATATTCACAAATAAAATTAGTGCACATTATATTTTAAAAGCACAATGTTACAGTAGGACTAAAAAAAATGTTGTTATTTCAAATTTTAATTAGTAAATATTTATAATTTGTAAAAAAATAATGCATCAACTCCGAGTACGTGGACTGGTTTATAATTGTAATAATTCTTTTGACGATCTTATTAATTATCAGTGATCTAAATGGATGTGCTAATCGAAATGAAACAACCCTATAATTGTCATAAACCTATTTATACTAAACATTTTGTAAAGCATACGAAAGTAAAATATTGTGCAAAGACTAAAGTGTCCTAAGATATGTCGACTAAATGATGTAAAAGATACCGTTTAAAAAGTCTTAAAATGATTCAAATGTCCGATTTTAATTTGTACACGGAGAGAAATTCTGAGTAAAATTCACAGTCCAGGTTAGGTAAAAAGTACCAAAGTCCTCCAGTAAATTATAGCAGTATATAGTTTTGTGACTGGCCACGTGTGTAAAAATTTTACGAAAGTGTATTGGTAAAAATTAAAAAATATTATTCGGATGACAGATATGATAGATTAGTGATGGAACTAATCATTAAATTGTTATGTAATTTCAGACCTCTCTACAGCTCATCCTGTTGAAGATAGATATGGGGTAAGCAAGGTTTATTAGTGCGAAATTAATTCTCAACAAATTAGCAAAAATGACTTTTTTTATTTTTGTCTCAGTTTTCAAGTTATGAGCATGTAAAAAAAAAAAACTTCTTTGCTGTTGAGAATTTATTTTTTTATTTTCAAACTATAATATCATTATTTTCATGTTATCTGTACATGTATAATGATTTTTTACATTTATTTATTGTTTATATTCACAGTTAATTGAAAATTATCAAATTAATGTGTTTTAAGTAAATTTAAAAAAATATATACTTCGTAAATCTAGAAAAAGTACAAAATTTTTCCATAAATATTACTACAAACTTCAGTAAAATTTGCAATCGGCAGTCAGTAAATTTTAGGTCTACTCAATTATGACACAAGATGTACTAAGAACTCGTGACGAAGTTTGATAAAAATTAGGGATAAATACTAGTAAATTTTACCACGTGATACAGCATATTATCAATGGTTGAATTTCTACTAAAGTCTTTAGTGAAAACTCAAGATGTAGAGGGTGAAAATTAGTTATATATTTAGGAATAGGCCCAAGAAATGTCGTCACCAATAAATTTTACTATACTACGCTTCAGTAATATTTATTCAAAATTTCTCTCTGTATACATATCACAATAAAAATTGCTGCAGATAAATTAATACTTGGAACACATATATCTATAGATATTTTTTCAATGAGTTATTATATATTGAATAAAAATAAAAATAATAGTAATAAAAATAATAATAATAATATATTGAAGAAATAAAAAAATCTATAGTTCTTGGAAATAAAAGAGTGTTAAAAAAAAGGAGTGATAAACGTCAGCAACGACCGCGGTGGCAAGTGCTGAAGAGTGTGGTACACGAGACACCACCGAAAATTCATAGGAATGTTTATAAGTATTCGTCCAATAGATGCGTTTAATTATAAATTTATGTTAATGACAGAGACATTATAATGTAATATATTATAATATAGAAAAGATAATATCATAAGTTTACTAATGAAGTTTTAATGAGTTCGATTTCGATTCAACGAGATTCGAATTATTGACAAAAATATTTATTTGTGTTTTACATTTATTGATCTGCCCGAGTTTCATTGGCGTCATTTGCTCGTAGACATAAATTTACCAATTTATTGTTATAGACTATGCTTCAAGTAAACAATACAATGGCATTTTCATGGAGCAGATGAGTTGAATTTATTGAGTTTATAAATCATTAATATTACATAGAATTTTTGTTAGTGTGTGTTTGAAAATAAAAGACGCTAATAAACATAAATGTGTATGAAGTGTTTAATGCTTCAATGTTAGATATTTGATTTCAAGGTCTTGAAACGATTTTTTTTTTAATATACAAAACAGTTTTATTATTTTACATACAGATAAAATTCTTGAACACAATATCCGGAAAGAAATAAAATAAAAATAAAATAAAAATAAAATTGATAACGGCATATTTTAATGATAGTAGGAAGTGACATATTGACACGTCGCTTTTGTGGAATAAGTCGTTCTCTTGTGAAATATCTATCAGTGTATTGTAACATATGTTAACAATTATTTTTTGTTCCAACGTCAATTATTCAATAAAAAAAATAAATTAAAAAAGCGAAAACGTTTTATTGTGATTTAAAATGGAATCGAAGATAAGTTTGTTATTTCTAACACTGCTGATAACAACTTTTTTTTCATTAACTATTTCGAAAACTATTGCAAAAAAAGAAGCAGTTTGTAGCCATCTTAAAGATAATTTATACACATACTGTAGAACTGAGGATGTGCTCACGTCAGTTACAGGCAGAACATCTATTTTGAACAATTTGTTCGATAGTCTCACAATAACTGATACAAATATTTTCGAAATATCTGATTATGCATTCAATAATAGTTTACAACTTGGAGAGTTAACACTTAATTTTGGTTCTGATTCATTGTTGTTCAATCCAGATGCATTTGTAGGATTGGGTAATTTAACTGTTTTAAATATCAATAATGGAAGAGTTACACTGGAGAATGATGTCTTCGAAAAATTAATATTATTAAAATCATTAAAATTAGAAGCTGATGAAAGTTCTGTACGATTGTATGAATTTTTACCTAATCTTGGGAATTTAACAGAACTAGAACTCTTACGTGTTGGTGAAGTAAAAATTTGTCCTGATGGAGACAGTGTCAATAAAAGCTTAACAATACAAATTGAAAAACTTGTTTATACAAATGGTCGAGCACTAAAAAAATTAAAAAACAATTCATTTTATTGTTTAAAAAATCTCAACTTTTTTAGTATAACTAAAACTAATTTGGGTGCAATAGAAGAAGAAGTATTTGATGGTCTTGAAAAACTTGAAAATTTAATATTAACAATGAATAAAAAATTGAAAAGAATAACTGCACTAACATTTGATAATTTTGTTAATTCAATTGAACTTAATTTGCATGGTAATTCAATTGAGATTATTGAAGTTGGCGCATTTAATTCGAAAAAGACTAATTTCATATCAATAGATTTGAGCTTAAATAAATTAAGCATTATCAAAACCAATGTATTTTATGGAGTACAATGTGAAATTCTTGATTTATCCTCAAATAATATTTCAATAATTGAAAACTTTGCATTTAATCAGTCCAAAATTTTGGGATTATTTGTGTTTGACAATCCTTTACTTCAACTTGATGGTCATTTCTCGGAGCTGAGTATATTTTCAACAATTTATATTACTGATTCTTTGATATTTATCAAAAATAAATTTCCATTCAAATGTACATTATCGGAAGACCAAAATTACAAGATTTGTTTAAAAGAAGAAAGCTTAAAATTAGTCAGAGGAACAGGTCATAATGAAATTAAACAAAATGATTTATCTATATCAACACTTGAAATATCAGGGAACATAACATCAATTGAAGAATATGCATTTTATAATTTATCAATATCACAGTTATTTATAAAATCACAGGAAGGAACACAAATTGATATTAAACCATTGGCATTATATCTACCAAAGCTTCAAATGCTTGAATTTCATGGCTCGTCAATTTTATTGAAAAAAAATATATTCAAAAAACTGACATCATTGATATATTTATCATTAAAAGTTGTTGAAAAAAATTATTTGTTATGTCAATTATTGCCAGAATTAATAAAGATAAAATATTTAACAATTGTTGATCATGATAAAATTAATATCTGTGATGAAACGTGTTCTAATAATAAATTCAAGTTGATAAGTCTCGAATATACTGGTGGTAATATAACACAAGTACAAGCTAATGCATTAACATGTATAGAATTGGACCATTTTACCATGACAGATACAAATTTGAAATCGATTGAAGCAAATGCATTTAATGGTTTAAATTTAAAAACTCTATCAATAACCGGAGTTAATTTAATGAATATACCCTCATTGATTTTTAATAATTTGAAGCAGCTGTATATACTTCATATTAATGATTATTATATAAGACGTTTGGATAATAGGATTGAAGATATAATAAACACATTGAAATTGAATGAAAATATGGTATTAATAAATTTAAATGAAAACAAATTAATTTATTCAGACAACGGTACAATCCGTCATGCACCGTGGCGTGATATTGTCGTATCAACAAATGAAATTATACTCACGAGTAAGGTGTACGATTACACAAAGAAAAGAGATAATATATTCTTATATAACACCACTCAATCTGAAGTAGATAATACTTATAAACATTTATCAAGTCATCATCAACAACTTGATATATGTTCATATAATTCATCAGTTTGTATCGATTCAAAAACCTCACCAATTCTTAAGATTTGTATGAATGAAAATGGTGGTTTAATTTCCGTTACAAATACAGATTCATCTACTTCGATTGAAAAATTCGAACTTGACATTGGTTGTATTGAAAGAATTGAACAATATGCTTTTATTGCTTCAACAATAAAAAATGAGTTAACAATAAAACCATATGTTGAAAAAGTCAGCATTTTAAACGATGCATTTTTTAATATGCAAGATTTAAAGAATCTCCGAATTGATAGTCAAGTTCGATTAAATAGTTCTATTTTCAATGATCTTATATCATTAAAAGTTTTGATATTATCGATTGATGAAACAAATGTACCACTTTGTGATGTATTGGTGGATCTACCATCATTAATCAAGTTACAAATTATCGATCATGATAATGTGGGTATTTGTAATGAACATCGATGTAAAAATGATGGCATTTTTCGTATTAAAAAACTTTATTATAATGGTGGTGCCATTAATAAAATTCGAAAAGAATCATTCAAATGTGTGAGATCATTAAATTTTCTGTTTATAATTAATACAAACTTAACAACAATTGAAGCAGATGCTTTCTATGGATTAATTAATCTTGAAATACTTTCATTGGCTTATAATAAGATAACGTTTATCCATAAAAATATTTTCAATCATTTGAGTAAATTGAAAAAATTGTATTTGCAATTTAATTATATTCAAGAAATTGAATCTACAACATTTCAATTGATGGGCGCAAATTTATTGAGCATAAATTTAGATTTTAACAGGCTTAGTATCATAAAAAAAAATACTTTTACTGGTCTTAAATGTGATAGTTTGGATTTATCAAGTAATGACATTCGTAAGATTGAAGATGATGCATTTTATAATGCACAAATGAAAAATTTATATTATTATAATAATCCAAAGATAGATGTTAATCTTGATAAAATCCATATCACTTATTTTACTACTATACACCAAGTTCCAGGAACAATTTCTAAACAACAATATAAGACAAATTGTAAATTGCTATGTGAAAATTGTGATATTGTATGCGAAACTACTGCTTCAAATATTGCTACAAGTATTCAAAATAAAGAAAAAAGTAGCCGCTATACATTTGATAGTTATACACCTCGACGTACTAAGCATTTTTCCAAGCACACTAAAACTGTTGAAAAATGCACAAAATATTGTGAAAAGTGTCCCGAGATATGTTGACCTCATGATGTCGAAGATTCCGTTTAAAAAATCTGAAAATAATTTATAACAATCTGATTTTAATTTATACATATGTCACAACTTATTTTTCTTTGCACAAAATGCACAATAAAAATTACTAATACTACAATAAATTAATACTTAAAACACATTTATATGTTTTCATTTCAACAAGTAATTGTTTATAATTAATAACCAAATCTACAATCATTAAATTTTATTTTATACTATTATCTCTTAAAAATGTTTTTTGTGGTCAAAAGAAAAGAGTGAAATGGCATATCCACCGAGCAGATGATTAGTTTAGAAATCATTGAAATTACATAAAATTTATGAGAGTGTAGGTGTGACTGTGTCTGAAGGAAAAAAAAATTTTTCAATTCTTCAAGTTGGATATTTTATTTCAAGGTCTTGAAACGATTTTTTTTTTAATATACATAACAGTTTTATTATTTTACATACTGATAAAATTCTTGAACACAATATCCGGGAAGAAATAAAATAAAAATAAAATTGATAACGGCATATTTTAATGATAGTAGAAAATCAAGTGACAATTTGACACGTCGCTTTTTTAAAATAAGTCGTTCTCTTGTGAAATATCTATCAGTATATTAAAACATATGTTGACAGTAATTTTTTTTTTTTCCAACGTTAATTATTTAATAACAAAAATAAATTAAAAAAAAAAAAAAACGTTTTGTGATTATGAGATTTAAAATGGACTCGAAAATAAGTTTGTTATTCGTAACAGTGCTGATAACAACTTTTTTTTCGAAAACTATTGCAACAGAAGAAGCAGTTTGTGACCATTCTCAAGATAATTCATACACATATTGCAGAACTGAGGAGGTGCTCACGTCAGTTAGAAGGACAACGTCTACTGTAAACGATTTGTTTGATAGTCTCACAATAACTGATACAAATATTTTCGAAATATCTGATTATGCATTTGACCATAATTTACAACTTGAAGATTTAACACTTAATTTTGGTTCTGAATTATTTATTAATGGCAATGGATTTGAAGGTTTAAATAATTTAACAATAATGAAAATTAATAATGGAAGAGTACTTTTAAAAAATGAAGTTTTCACACCATTAACATCATTGAAATCATTAAAATTAAATGCTGATGAAAATGAGATCGGTTTGAATGAATTTTTATCAAATCAGAAGAATTTAATAGAATTAGAATTATTACGTGCTTCGGATATTACTGTTTGCAGTAAAACTAATGGTAACATGAGTACACTAGCAGTCGAAGAACTATATTATACATCTGGTAGAGTTACAAATTTAGAAACAGACACATTTTCGTGTTTAAAAAGCCTTAATTTTTTAAGCATACGTCAAACTAGAATAAATTCAATAAAGGAAGGAGCATTTAATGGTCTGGAAAAACTTGAAAATTTAATATTGACAATGAATGAAAAATTAAAAAAATTACCTGCACGTACATTTGATAATTTTAACAATCCAATTGAACTTGATTTACATGGTAATTCGATCGAGGTCATTGATGTCAATGCATTTAATTCAAAAAAAATGAATTTCATATCAATTGATTTAAGCTTAAATAAATTGAGCATTATCAAAACCAATGTATTTTATGGAGTACAATGTGAAATTCTCGATCTATCCTCAAATAATATTTCAATAATTGAAAAATTTGCATTCAATCAGTCCAAAATTTTGGGGCTATTTATTTTCAATAATTCGTTACTTCAAGTTGATGGTTTTTCCTTGGATTTAAGTACATATACGATAATTTATAGCAGTGATTCTAATAGTTTTATTAAAAATCAATCACCAGGCAATTGTACGTCATCGATATATCAAAATTATCAAGTTTGCTTCAATGGAGACAGTTTGAATTTTGTTAGAGAAATAGAACATCATGAAATTGAACAAAATGATTTATCTATATCAACACTTGAAATATCAGGTAATATAACATCAATTGAAGAATATGCATTTTATGATTTATCAATGAAAGAATTAGTGATAAAATCAAAAGAAACCAATCAAATTTATATCAAACCATTGGCTTTATATTTACCAAAACTTGACATACTTAAATTTCATGGATCATCAATTTTATTGAAAAAATATATATTTAAAAAACTTACATCATTGATATATTTATCATTAAAAGTTGACGAAAAAAATTATTTATTATGTCAATTATTGCCAGAATTAATAAATATAAAGTATTTAACAATTGTTGATCATGATAAAATTAATATCTGTCATAAAAAGTGTTCTCATAATAAATTCAAATTGATAAATCTTGAATATGACGGTGGTAAAATCACAGAAATACAAGCTAATGCATTTACATGTTTAAAACTGGAAAATTTTGAAATAACAAATACAAATTTAAAAACAATTAATGCACTTGCTTTTAATGGTTTAAAAAATTTAAAAACTTTATCAATAACGAATAATTCATATTTAATAAATATACCTGCTTTGATTATTACTAATCCAAAACAGGCATATGTAGTCGATATAAATGATTTTTACATAAAACGTTTGGATAATAAAATTGGAACGGTATTGAGATCTTTGAGTTCAGATAAAAATATGGTATTATTAAATTTAAATGAAAACAAGTTAATATATTCAGTCAATGGTTCCATTCGTCATGCATCATGGAAAGATATTATTGTATCATCAAATGGAATTACACTTAGAAATAATGCTGATAATTATACAAACAAAAGAAATCATGTATTTTTATACAGCACAACCGAATCTCAAGTTAATAATGCATTTAAAATTTTGGCTAATCAAATGAAAAAATGTTTTTATGAATCACTATTTTGTATCAATTCAACAACTTCACCAGTTCTCGAGACTTGTATAAATGAAAAGGGTCTTTTATTTTCCGTTAACAATACGGATCCATCTGTATCAATTGAAAAATTTGAAATTAACATTGGTTGTATCGACACAATTGGAAGTTTTGCTTTTATCGATTCGAAAATAAAAAATGAGTTAACAATAAAACCATACGTTGAGAAAGTCAGTATTTTAAAACATGCATTTTCTGATATGCAAGATTTAAAGATTCTCCAAATTGATAGTCAAGTTCGTTTAAATCTTCATATTTTCGAACATCTTTTATCATTGAAAGTTTTGATATTATCGATTGATGAAACAAATACAACACTTTGCAAGGTATTGAATGCATCTCTTCCATTATTAATCAAGTTACAAATTATCAATCATAACAGTACAAGTATTTGTGATGAAAGTCGATGTGATGATGATTACCATTTTAAAATTGAAAGACTTTGGTATAATGGTGGTGCAATTAATCAAATCCAAACAAAAGCATTTAAATGTGTGACATTATTGAAGGTTCTATATATAACCAATACAAATTTAACAGCAATTAAATCTGAGGCATTTTATGGTTTAATTAAACTTGAAGTACTTTCATTGGCTGAGAACAAAATAACTTTTGTTCCTAAAAATATTTTTCAGCATCTAAGAAAATTAGAAGTCCTCTATTTGCAATTTAATGATATTCAAGAAATTGAAAGTACAACATTTCAATTGATGAATGTACATTTATCGAAATTAAATTTGGAATTTAATAAATTAAATATCATAAAAAAAAATATTTTCAATGGTCTTAAATGTGATACATTATATTTATCAAATAATGAAATTCTAATGATTGAAAATGACGCATTTAATAATACATATATAAAAGATTTATATTATCTGAATAATCCAAAGATTGATGTTATTCTTGATAAAACCAAACTTAGTAATTCTACTAAGATTTATCAGAATCCAGAAACAATTTCTGTATTTCCTCGACAACCCAAGATAATTTGTGAATCGCTTTGTAAACACTGCAATATCACCTGCGAATCTGCAGTTTCAAAATTTGCTATAAATATTAAAAATGATCAAAATATTATCAGTCATTCATTTGATATTAGAGAAGATAGTGTTACCAAACATATTGTAAAACATACTAAACTTGTTGAAAAATGCGAAAAAGGTTGTACAAACTGTGACCAAAAATGTCGATTTTATAATGTTACAGTTTCCGTTAACGAAAACTAGACAAACAGTTTAATAATTCTATTTTGTTTTTGCACCTGTCACGAATTTCTTCCATTATTTTATTTCAAATTATGTAATAAATTCAATGGAAAATAAAAAATTCAAATGCACTACGTTTAAATGAAAAAATAATTATATTCATTTTTGCACAAATATAAATAAATAAAAAATTCAAACGCACTACGTTTAAATTAAAAAATAACTATATTCATTTTTGCACAAATATTAATATGTAAAACACTTATTGAGCACAATTATATAGTAAGAATAAAAAAAGGTTTTTTATTTCAATTAGTAATTATTTTAAATAACGAAAAATTGCATCAACTGCAAGTTATATTCACTTGATTAAAATTATCAATTGTATTATCATTACTAATTGAAATATTATATTCACATTAATCGCACCAATTTTATTTTCTTATACATATGTATATATCCTTATGTCACATAAGTTATGTGTATATGTATGTCAATAAAATAATGTATTAAATAAAATGAAAAAAAATAAATAAATTATTTAACATGTATTTTACACTTGTCTTTTATTTTTTCTTATATTTCTTATATTTTATTTTTATTTTATATGTATTATAGGTGCATGAATATCTTATCGAATTTCTACTTCTCTCTCTCTCTCTCTCTCTTGTCGTCTATATAAAAAAATAACTTAATGACACCTATTTTTGGGAGTGAAGGTGTCCTCCAAGGCCATGGTTGGATAGAACAAACAGAATATTTATTTATACATCTATATATATGTGTCAATGTGTGTGTCAAACTAAACACAAAATTATCGATCAAAGTTCATTAATTGATAAACAAAAGATTATCAGCTCATTAGTTTGAAACAAAAATATATAATTATATTTAGACAACGTCCAATCAGCCAGAGTTTCACTATGGCATTAAATTTTATGCTTAGTAGCGTGGTCGCCACCGATTTATTCTGGATCAATTTTAGACCATTCTGAATCATTTATCAAGTTAATCAAGCGAATGAGTTGAGCATATTCGCAGTCATTGGTTATTTTGTACATTATTGAAATTGTTCAACGTAATGTTTGCGATATAGTGTGGATATAAAATTGATAATATTTGTGTCAGTCATTTAAATATTAACTAATATTTCGAGTTACAATACTTTTATTATTTATGTTGGATAAAAAGATAAATCTTTATTAAATTTCGATTTATATAAAATAAATTTAACGTAACAGGAACAACTTTGACCAATCATTATTTTTTTTTGTTATTGCTTTCAACATATAGTTTTAAATTTTTCAAGCTATTTATGTAGTTCATTTCAAGGTCTTAGAACTACGTTTTTTAAACAACATTTTATTATTTTACATACTGATAAAATTCTTATACACAATAACAGGAATTAAATAAAATAAATAAAATATAAAATAAAAAGCAAAAAGCAAAAGTGATAACGACATATTTTAATGATAGTCAAACAAATAAAATGACAAATTGACACGTCGCTTTTGGAAAATAAGTCATTATCTTGTGAACTATCCATTAATGTATTAAAACATATGTTAAAATTTTTTTTTTTTTTTGGGAAACGTCAATTATTAATTATCAAAAATAAATTTGAAATTGTCATTGTGTTATTGTGAAACTAATTTGCAAGCTTTATAATGAAAATGAAGACAAGTGTATCGTTTGTGATATTGCTGATAACAACTTTTTTGTCAAAGATAAAAAGTATTGAAGCTAAAGAACCTGGCGAAGTTTGTAGCCCACTTGAAAACAACCAATACACATATTGTAGAACTGAAGAGGTGCTAAAGTCAGTTACAAGTCAAAAAAATATTATGAACAATGTACTTGACACTCTGACAATAAATGATACAAATATTTACGAAGTATCTGACAATGCATTTAACAATAATTTACGACTTGAAGATTTAACACTATATTTTGCTTCTGAATTGAAACTTAATAAAAATGCATTTGCTGGTTTGGATTATTTAACATCTTTGCAAATTAATAATGGACGAGTATTATTAAATAATGAAGTTTTTAAAAAATTGACATCATTAAAATTATTAAAATTTGAAGTAAATGAAAGGGACATACGTTTAAATGAATTTTTATTTAATCTTAAAAATTTAATAGAATTAGAATTATTAAAAGCTTGGGAAATAACTATTTGTCGAGATATTGATGGTAACGAAAATGTACTAACAATTGAAGAACTTTATTACACACTTGGTAGAGTAGTAAATATAAAAACTAATTCATTCAATTGTTTGAATAATCTTAATCTTTTGAGTATAAGTGAAACTCCTTTAAGAATCATTGAAAAAGGAGCATTCAATGTTTCTGAAAAACTTGAACATCTAATATTGACGATGAATAAAAATTTTAAAATAATATCTGCCGGTATTTTTGATAATTTTATTAATCCAATTAAACTCGATTTGCATAATAATTCAATAGAGATCATTGAAGCCAAAGCATTTGTTTCTAAAAGAACTAATTTTCGATTGATAGATCTGAGCTCAAATAAATTGAGCATTATCAAAACCGATGTATTTTTTGGAGTTCAATGTGAAGTTCTCGATTTATCCTTTAATAATATTAGAACAATCGAAGTATTTGCATTTAGTCAGTCAAAAATTTTGGGATTATTTGTGTTTGGTAATTCTTTACTTCAACTTGATGGTCATTTCTCGGAGCTCAGTATTTTTACGACAATTTATATGTTTGATTCTATGATATTTGTTAAAGATAAAGTACCATTCAATTGTACATTATCAGAAGACCAAAATTACAAGATTTGCTTGCAAAAAGGAAGCTTGAAATTAGTCAGAGGAATAGATCATAATGAAATTAAACAAAATGATTTATCTATATCATCACTTGAAATATCAGGGAATATAAAATCAATCGAAGAATATGCATTTTATAATTTATCAATGAGAGAATTGGTGATAAAATCAGAAGAAAGTAATCAAATTGATGTTGAACCATTGGCATTATATTTACCAAAACTTGAAATACTTGAATTTCATGGATCATCAATATTATTGAGAAAAAATATATTTAAAAAACTTTTATCATTGATATATTTGACATTAAAAGTTGACGAAAAAAATTATTTGTTATGTGAACTATTGCCAGATTTATTAAATATAAAATATTTAACAATTGTTGATCATGATAAAATTAATATCTGTGATAAAAAGTGTTCTAATAATAAATTAAAATTGATAAATCTTGGATATGACGGTGGTCATATCACAGAAATACAAGCCAATGCATTCCAATGTTTAGAATTGGAAAATTTTGAAATAACAAATACAAATTTAAAAACAATTGAAGTAAATGCATTTGATGGTTTAGAAAATTTAATGACTTTATCAATAACGGGAAATAAATATTTAACTCATATACCTTCATATATTTTTGACAGTTTGAAGCAATTGTATGTACTTGTCATAAATGATTTTTACGTAATGCGTGTGGATAGTAAAATTCAAGAAGTATTACAGACATTGAATTTAGATGATAATATGGTATTGATAAATTTAGATGCAAACAAATTACTTTATTCAGTCAATGGTTCTATCCGTCAAGCATCCTGGAAAGAGATTATGATATCATCAGGTGAAATTATACTTACAAGTGGTGCTGATGGTTACACAAAGAAAAGAAGTCATATTTTTTTATATAACACAACTTATTCTGAAGTTCAAAATGCATATGAAATTATAAAAAATCATAACCACCAACTCGACAGCTGTTCATATAGATCATCAGTTTGTATTGATTCTAACACTTTACCTGTTCTTCAATCGTGTATAAATGAAAATGGTGTATTAACATCTGTTACAAACACAAATCAATTTACTTCAATCGAAAATTTTGAGCTTGACATTGGCTGTATTGATAAAATTGGAAGTTATGCCTTCATGAATTCAACCATAACAAATACATTATCAATAAAATCATATGTTAAGAAATTAAAGATTTCAAGACATCCATTTTCCAATATGCAAAACATAAAGAGTCTTCGTTTTATAGATAGCGCACTTCAATTGGATTTTTTTATTTTCAATGACCTTTTGAAATTGGAAAATTTGATATTATCGTTTGATGAAACACGTGCACCACTTTGTGAAGTACTAACAGCTGATTCACCACTAAATAAGTTACATATTATTAATCATAATAATATAAGTATTTGTATTGAACCCCGATGTAAATATGAGTACCATTTTCAAATTAAAAAACTTTATTATAATGGTGGTGCGATCAATATAATTCAAAGTAAATCATTTAAATGTGTGACATTATTAGAATATCTATTTATAACCAATGCGAATATAACAACAATTGAATCTGAGGCATTTTATGGTTTAATAAGGCTTGAAATACTTTCATTGGCTCAAAATAAAATAACTTTTATTTCTAAAAATATTTTTCAGCATTTAAGAAAATTAAAAGTACTTTATTTGCAGTTTAATTATATTCAAGAAATTGAAAGTACAACATTTCAATTGATGAATGTAAGTTTATTGCAATTAAATTTAGATTTTAACAAATTTGATACAATTAAAAAAAATACTTTTAATGGTCTTAAATGCAATAGTTTATATTTATCAAGTAATGACATTCGTAAAATTGAAGATGACGCATTTAATAATTCATTTATAAAAGAGTTATATTATTTTGATAATCCAGAGCTAAATGTTAATCTTGAGGCAATTCGTCTCACTAACTTTACTACTATACAGCAAAATGCAGGAACGATTACTGATGTAAAACCACAACCTAAGAAAACTTGTAAATTACTATGTGAAAATTGCTATATCATATGTGAAACTCCAGCCTCAAAAATTGCTACAAATATTAAAAATGAAGAAAAAATTACCAATCATTTATTTGATAATCAAAATTTTAATATTACTAAACATTTTCTTCAGCATACTAAATCCCTTGAAAAATGCGAAAAATATTGTGAAAATTGTCCTGTAATTTGTCGATTCCATAATATCGTAGATCCCATTCTTAAAAATTGAAAGACAGCTTATTAATCTTATTTTATTTATTGCACATGCCATTAGTTATATGTATTTCCGCACAAATTACACAATAAAAATTTAGTATTCAAATCACAATGTTGCATATGACGAATAAAAAATATCTTGTCATTTTAAGTAGTAATTATTGTTTATGAAAAATAATACATCAACTCCAAGTACAAGTACTGGTTTATAATTATAAAAATTATTCTGACAATCTTAACTATTTATCACTGATAACTAATAATTATGAATCATCAATAAAAAATTATTAAAACTCATTACCAATGATGATTCATAATTATTAGTTATCAGTGATGAATAGTATGAATAGTATGAATAGTATGACTCATTACTAATAAAAATGGATACAATCCTATAATTGTATTTGTTTATAACATGTATATTTTTATGTTAATTCATGTATGTCAACATTAAATAAATGAATAAATTTATATTGGTTGAAATATATTTGATACTTGTATTTTTTTTCTTATATTTTAGTATAAAATAAGTCATTCAGTTTTGATTCAAAAATAAAAACTACAAATAAATAACCTTTTTTATAATATTTATTATACGAGCACATTGGCGCGCTACGCGCGCCTATATCCATAGTTTCTACAGTGTTTATTGTTTATTATTGTTATAAAAAAATGCATCAATAGAAATTCAGAAGAAAATAAAATGAGACTATAAAATGAGACAAAATAAAACGTATAGAAAAAAAATAAAAGAGGTTTGGAGCTTAGTTTTTTTACAATTAATAATTAAAGTATGAAAAAATTGATTTTTATGAGGAATTATTGAAAAATCACTAGAGACCTCTTGCGGATGACTTTGAGAAACACAATATTTCTATGAGTGCGAAAAAGACAAACAACAGAGGAAAAATGTTGTCTCTTCCACGTAGCAAAAAGTTTTATAAACATTTCTATAAAAGGTTTTTATAAAAATTTTTATACAAATTCTTATATAGATTTGGCGCTTTTTTTATAGAATAAATTCTATAAAATTTGTGGTTTATTTTTATAGAATGAATTTATTAATTTTTTATAGGATTTGGTTTATAGGATTATTTTTATAAAAAAAAAATGATTTGTATATATCATAATCATAATAATACGCTGTTCTATAAAAATATTCTTCTATAGAATTTTGAATGATTTTTATAAAATATCCGAAACGGAATGTTTTATAAAATTTTTCCTATAGAATAGTTTTTATAGAAATATTATATAAACTCTATAGAATAGTCCTGTATAGATTTTATTATATATGTATAACATTATATATAATTAATTAATTAATTCTAGTCAAGTTTAATAATGAGATAGACCCTGATGATTCAGAAGTGATACTGTAACTGTTTATCAATGGATTAAGTGTCATCATGTTTCATTGGCTTGGTTTATATCTTTGTTTAAAAAATGAATATTATTGTACAATAAATAAAAAGACTCGTTACAGCAATAAATTAATGAAATAAATCAATTATATACAATGTTATACATATATAATAAAATCTATACAGGACTATTCTATAGAGTTTTTATAATATTCCTATAAAAACTATTCTACACTCAGAGAAGGATAAGTTAACAGTTAACATACCAATATGTTTACATTAAACATACAAAAGTTTAATGTTAAGATATATATATTAATAATAAACATAGATATCTTAACTGTTAACATACGTATGTTTATAGTTAACATACGTATCTTTACGCGGCCAAATATTTTGATGCGCCAGTCTACTTCTTGTCATCTTTTTTTTTTGACATTATATTGTGATACTATTTTAATTGTAATATAATATAATATGTACTCGTGTTGTCATAAATTTATTTAAATTTAGTTTTTTTGTAAATTCATTCTTAATTTTACATTCAATTTTCATATTTACATACGTAAATGTCTTCAACTATCAGCCTAACCTTCAAATTGCTTCAAATTGTGTCAATTACAGATATCTTAATAGTTAACATACGCATATTAACTATTAAGATACGTATGTTTAATGTTAATATATATATCTTTGATGTAAACTTATCAGCCACCACCCATTTTAACATGGCATATGTTAACATTAAACAGGATATGTTAACTGTTAACATATCCTTCTCTGTGTGTATAGGAAAAATTTTATAAAACATTCCGTTTCGGATATTTTATAAAAATCATTCAAAATTCTATAGAAGAATATTTTTATAGAACAGAGTATTATTATGATTATGATATATACAAATCATTTTTTTTATAAAAATAATCGTATAAACCAAATCCTATAAAAAATTAATAAATTCATTCTATAAAAATCAACCACAAATTTTATAGAATTTATTCTATAAAAAAAGCGCCAAATCTATATAAGAATTTGTATAAAAATTTTTATAAAAACGTTTTATAGAAATGTTAATAAAACTTTTTGCTACGTGTCGTTTTAAAAAATCGACGAAACCCCTTTATTGTTTTAAAGAATCCAAAATAAATTTATACACAGCTGTTTTCGCACCATTACATAATGCATAAGCTGCTGGGATCGTTTCACTCTTTAAAAATGATCACCAATTTTAGTTAGTGTGAAGCTAACTGTGGACTCAACTATTTAGTTCGATATTAAGAATATTATTTACCTCGTCTGACAATTTAAGACAAACTATATAAAGCTGCTTTGCGTCAAAAAAATGATTATTTTCGTAGCGAGGAATCGCTTTGAAATTCTCATCAATTTGTATACAAACAGTACGTTTTAGAAATTCAAGTGATTCATCGCCAGCAAACAGGACAACTTCTTGTTTGTCATCCGTAATAGCGCTGATAATATTCCTGGCAAGGAACACTACTATTTTGCATTTCAAACATTTCTTTCATTTCTTTTAAATTTTTGGGTATATGACCCCATTTTTTCAGTTTTTCCCTTGATGCCATTTTTTTTAGAGATTGTCGAGTGCAGTTACATGCTGTTTCAGAAAATCTAGACATAAAATAAAAAAAATTGGTCACAGTTTCATGACGCGCAGCTTTTTCCGAGCACCTGAGGGACGTTCCGAAAATCACTCGGAAACCCGGACCGGCGCAGTAGATGAAAAAATATAGTGATAAAATAAACTTAAAAGTAACTAGAGGTTACTGTAGATATTGTAAGCAACAAAAACAGCCATATTGCATATGCCATTTACTTTTGTTACTTATTACAGTTGTGAAAAGTATTTTTATAATTATTATTAATAATTAAACAATAATAATATATTGTTTTGCGGCTATAAAAATACATGAACAAAAAATCATGTCTACCACAATAAAATATCAAAAATTTTCTATGATCACAATCTTGACCTTCCGGGTTTCCGAATGATTTTTGGAACGTCCCCATATGTTTTCTTTTGTGTATTTTTTTTTGACACGCATGTGCATGTCATACAAACATGAGGAGAAAACAGTGGCGTCGAACAAATAATTCTTAAAAAATAAGAATTAAAACATGGCTGATCCAGCTCCTCATGTCCTACACTGTTGCAAACTGCCTTTTTGCTGACTGCGCTTTCAACTGAAAGCACCTGTTATCTTACCGTATTTGCAGAACATGCGCATGTGTATGATCACCATTAAATTCACCAATTAAAATACAGGATTGGTGAATTTTAGAAATTGGTGATTTTGGAGAAAAAGATAAGATAAATTCATATGAGAGTATGTGAGAAAAAAACAATGACCAATCAAATGTCCGGAAGACCGATGATGTTTGTCGTTTTTATGATACGATCCCAAAAACAAGAAAAAAAATAATGTAATTGATATTTAAAAATAAAATTGGGAATTTGTGTGCATTTTTAATTTGCAAAAATTGCTACGGACCTGGAGACTTTTTTAATAATTTATATTACGATAAATCTATATTTTAATCGCGAATTTAAAACCATTTATTATTATTATTTTTTTTTTTTTATATAATTCTCATTTGAGGAACAAAAAAAAAAAAAAATTATAAAATAAATATAATTATATTTTCCGACAAATTTTTTGAATATTTCATCTATCTAAATGTTGGCCAACACGACGAAATTTACAATTGACATAATTATTTGAATAAAATGAGACAGTTTTTTTTCACGATGTCATATTGTCGATTAGAGATATTGGTATTTTAATGGACTTTTTTCTGACAAAAATCGCATTCTCCATAAGAGCCCATGTTAAAAGTTGTCAACTTTTAAAATTAATAAAAAAATAACGAGCTTCCAAACAATTACCAAAAAATTACATAAAATGTATTAGTATTTCAAGAATCTACTGTATAAATTTCAAAGCATTCTCATATTCGGAAAAAAATCGACGAAATCCCTTAACACAAGGGCTAACTAACCTTAAAACGGTTACATCAGATTTTGAAAAAGCGGAAATTAGGGCTATTACGGAATTGTTTCCAAATATCCGTATCATCGGATGTTCTTTTCACTAATCACCTGTAAGTACCAGAGTGCATTCGTTTATTCACGGTTTTTTTTTCCGCTTTAGGGCTCAAACTCACGACAAGCAACATTTCGCTTGTAAACATGGCTGATATAATTCTCAGTGATCTGAGCATGCGCAACAGATAAAATTACTAGGAAAATCACGTCAACTAAGATCACTAGTTAGATTAAAAAGAATAATATTTTGGTTGTTAATAAACAATAGATAAATTATCAAAATAAATTTTATAATATTTAAAAACCAATGATAAATTTAATATACATGATTTAAAAAAAAAAAATAAATAATATCTGTTTTTATTCACGCAATCTTGTATAATAGAGAAAGAAAAAAAAAAAGACAACTTTAAATTATTTATTTTTTATAATTAGTATTTAATAATTAGTAATAATTATAATTATTAATTACAAATTGAAAAACCATAAATTATAGACTGAAAAAAAAACAAACCCTTAAATTTAAACAGAAAACTTTTTAAGTATTCCAAAAATCTCATGAATTATTTGGATTTAAAAACCTTAAATTCTACCACATAAAAGTTATTAATTTTTTTTTACCTTAAACCTTAACTAATAATATGGTTTTAATTGTTTATTTTTTATGCTGATTATATCAAAAATGAACATCGATATAAGAAATGTATGAAATAAAATGTTGCTTTCTTTTTTTTGGATGAAAAATAATTACTCGCCAAAATCATGAACAGTATGTAGTCGATTGTACAACGTTCTGAGTAATATATACAAACCTGATATTTCTTTACAAGGAACTATGTTGTATTGATGAAGCTTATCATTCAAGCAATTGATAGTATCCTTCATTGTCAATAATTCTTTAGTATCTCCATGATAGACGCGTTCTTGCCAATCTGCGCAGGTTGGCACTATACAGTTCAATTCTTCCTTGGATCTTGTCGGCAATATTATGTTCTTTGAAAAAAAAAGATAAAAAAATATTTTCAAATATCACTAGCTTCAAGGCTTGAAGTTTTCAACAATAAATAAAATACCTGGTAAGATGGAAGATTGTTTACAGTCGGCCAATTTTCAACACATGCTTTACATTTACATGATATAAGATCAGTTTTTCCTAATGGTAGAAATCGATTCGATTTTGGAATCATATGATATAAACCAAGTGCACCCAAAAGTACCTGAAATTAAATAATAATTAAACATTTCAAAAACACAAGTATAATTATTTAAAGACTTTAATAAGTACCGGTTCTCCTTGCTTGATTGGTTTGACAGCAAAATACCCAACATTTGAACCGACATGAGTCCAATCGACATTAGGATCACAGCTTGGTTTTAATATCTTCCAAACCGGTGATATGACATGTGACAACAAAGCAGTCAAACCAGGTTTTGTCAACTGATAAATTTTGTTTAAAATATAATAATTATTATAAACATGAAAATAATAAACAATTATTAATGAATTAATTATATACATACCAATTGACTATTGCGTAAAACAGTTAGCAAATAACGCAATATTAATTCTCCCAAAATTGATGATTTTTCATTTTTAATCAAATCTTTAATTGTCATTTTATGACCTAATATATCTGTTTTTTCACCAAACAGTTGAACCATCAATACTCCGAAAAATAGTACCTCAAAATTACTCTCATTCGATGTTGGTTTTAAATAATCTAAAAGATAAAAGTTATCAATCGTGTTAAGATCAAGAATACCATTGGTGAATATCGGTCCTTGATTTTTCATCGAGTCAATATCGTCAACTTTTTTTTTTAACTCCACTAAACTACCAGCCAAGTTTAGTGTCTTTAAAAAAAGTTTTACTGTCAGAGTATAATCTGTAGTTAATAAGGCATGTTGTGAAAGTTCACCCAATACTAAACATTCAATATTATGATAACTATCCCATGCTTTTTTTTTACATATGTCAGAGCAATATATGGCGTTTGGACAATTATCACATGGTACACTAGCCCAAGTTGAACGACAACAATGCCAACAATTAGTAAAACGTAGATCATTACTAATAGTTGCTGCAAATGGCTCAGAAATGTAAATAAATTCACCAGATTTGATGTCTCTTGTTGCAACAATATGTTGATCATTTTTATTTGTTTTTTTCAATTCAATAGCATCAGATGCACCAACTATTATTGCATTATCATTTATTTCTGGTATAAATTCAATAATTTCACGTGGTTTTTTAAGTTCATTAATCATCTTTGAATACTCTTTGATGATGTCGTATTTTTGATTATATTTTTTCAAGTCAGGAAGCCATTGCATTGCATTAGCCATTGAAATACTTTTCTCAATATGTGAGCCTGGTTTCAATGCTTCGAAACACAATGCTTGACGAACATATAATTTTGTTTTTAATTTATCTGGATAGTCTGCTTTCAATGATCGTTCAATGTCAAGGAGACAATCTTCATAGAGACTTGCCCTGAACAATACAGCTGAACGATTTGCATAAGCCAATGACAATTCTTTGGATCCAACTGGTGCAAAAGCAATACTCTTGGTGTATGCTTCAATTGATTTGCGTAAATAATTTTTATTTTTTGCAGTAGTGTATTCTTTGTTACCAATTTCTCTCCAGAGCATTGATTGACCAACCGTTTTTATAAGTTTACCACGATTTTCTTTAATGTATGGAGATATGAAATTCCATACCACTTCAAATTTATCTTTAAATGCTGTTTTTTGAGCAAATTGTTTTTCGGCAATTTTTCTAGCTTCACGAGGAGGAGAATTATAAAACATAACTGTAACAAATAATTTTTATAAAAGCAAAATTAAATGACCATTGTTCTATATAATTGTACAAAATAAAGTTATTTTTGATTGTTATTGTGTCAATAATATTTAAACAATATTGATATCATTTATTGACTGAAAAAATAAATGATAAAATGATCAACATCGATGAAAAAACTTACTTGATCTTTGATGTTTTTTCCTGGAAAATATAAAATAGAAATTTGCAATAAAATTTTATTTATTGATGTTTAAACTGTGTCACTGAAATCACTTGTTAATTTTTAATTGTCGGTCAACTTAATTAAATCTAAATTAAAAATAGATGAAAAAAATAAAAATGAGTCAGTAAGTTTGATAACCTGACGATGCACAAAACAAAACAAAGAAAAAAACAAAAAGCTATTTGTTCAATAGTTATTGCAGTATTCACTTGTATTAATGTAAATATTTATCAAATAATAAATTATTCACTTTAATTTTTTATTTTAATTGTTTTGATAATTTTTGTGTTATTATGCACTGTTAGACGCTATCGTGTAGAGATCTTGGGCGAGTGCCATTATATTGTTGATATTGTTTTGCTTATTGCAAATTCGCTACTTGTTGGTCACTTGTTGGGTGGTGCGCACGCAAACACGAAAAAAAAAAAAACAGCGTATGCGTATAGCACGCAAATGTCCCTCTACTCCAGGATGCATTAGGCTTCCGTAGAACTGCGTAGAACTAGGAGTCGTCATATTGATTAATGCTGATATTAAACAGCCCAGATAAGCAAAGACTGGTATGTATCAGTAAGTTAATGGTACGCAGTACGCACTACGCTCTATGTGGTACTGTACTACTAATGTGTTACCTGGGAGTACACATCACAAATCCAGCATCCTGAGTGGAAAAATTTTCAGGATGCCCTATTTGACCTGAGAACTTGATAAGAAACGGATCAGGATTCCTTATTCAGGAAACCTGACTCATTTCTGGCTCGAATCTGGTCAGGATATCTGAAGATTTCCTTAAGTCAGGTGACCTTATTCAATCCTGTTCAGAAAAGGAACAGGAAACCTTAACGTATTCTGAATAAAGTTCCCTGATCAGATTCTGACTAGAATACTATCAGGATAAATATATTTAATAAATTAACTTTTTTCCATTCAGTTTTCCTGTTCAGAAAAGGAACAGAAAGCCTGAGAATATCCTGAATAAGGCTTCCTGATCAGGTTCTGACCAGAATAGTGTCAGGATAAATATATCGAATAAATTGACTTTTTTTACTCAATTTTCTTGTTCAGAAAAGGAACAGAAAACCTTAACGTATTCTGTATAGGGAACCCTGATAAGATTCTGATCAGAATACTATCAGGATAAATATATCATATATAAATTGACTTTTTCACTCAATTTTCCTGTTCAGGAAAAAAATTATAATATAATAAAAATTATATTATAAAATTATTGTATAAATATAATTTGTATAATTTTATATATTTATATGTATTTCGTGTTTGGCTTTTTTTATATACCTACTTCGTTTTACATTTAAAAAAAAAATATTACTCAATAATAAAATTTAATAGTATGCTAAAATAGTAAATATAGATTAAATGCAAAATATTTTTTTTTTCAAACTAGAGTTGTGGGCGGCCGCAAGCGGCCGCTTCCGTTGATCAGAAAAAAATTAATGAAATTTTTTATACAAAAAAAAAAAAAGGATTTAAAACAATTTTTATTAGCAGTATTAGACTATGTAACTCGAGCATAGCAAAAAAATTTACTCCAAGATGATTATATACAGATGCATGGTGCCTTCGATAATGAAAATGTTTTTGATTGTTTTCCTATTTATTTGAAAAAAGGGCAAGGGCTAATTTGTACCACTTAAATCGGAATTTGTACCTGAATAACAATAACAAAGTATTGTAAATTTAAATTCTGTAGTCAACTGTTTTTTTTTTTTTGAATATTCTTAAAATACGAATCTATTGCTTTCATCGATTCAAATAAGCTCAATTATTTTTGAGAATAAAAAAAAAAATATCCATCTTTATTCATTATCTGAGGTGCCATGCAATTCTTAATAAACAGCTTTCATGAACAAACAATTTTGTTGTTCATATCTAATTAGCCTGGAGTTGACGGAATCAGAATAAACTATTATATGGATTCTTTTGGAGTTTATTTGGAGAATATTGGAGTGAAGTTAATTTTCTTTAGAAGTTAACAGTATATCTAATTATAATATTAATTAACTAAGATTTAGGGGCTCTGGCAATTTGAATTTTTTGAATCTTCAACTTTTTAAAGTTTTTGTTTTAAAAATTGATAGATATTTCTTTGAAGAATTATGATATGCAAAAAATCCCATTGGTGTATTGCGAATCCCTACTCCCGAATCCTCCTCCTATATTTTATGGTCTCTATCATATTCCTAGTTTTTGAAGATTAAATTATAAAATAATAAATTTATGTTCAAGAACTTTTTTTATTTTAAATAAATATTTTGAAGTAATTTGGAGTAATTATAAAAATAATCAGCGCATAGCACCTATTAAAAAGTTATAATATTTTTTAATAATAAATTGAAGAACTTTCAATGCGATTTTTTTGCATAAGGTAACGGTAGGGGTAATTGACCGCAAAATAGTTATTGACCGTTTTGGGCTGAAAAGGTGTATATTTAATTTTTGCTACCTTGACAGATGTAAAAACTATTTTATAACGAGAAATTAATTCATGCTACACCTTATTAACACGATTGAAAAATATTTTATTATTTATAAGTATTTTAAAATTAATTTTTAAAAGTGAGTGCCACTGATTGAACAACATCGGCCATTTTCTTAATGGTGGAGCTAGGTGATGATCTCGTTTTGTTAAGACAATATTAATTATGTGGGTGTAAAAAATAACTTCAAAATTATCTTAATATTAATTAAACATATCAAGTTTTATTTAAAAAAAAAAAAATAAAAAATAACTTTTTATTTAATGTGTGAAATGGGTAGGTCAAGAAACTACTTCACGAATTATAAGAGACGTTACAATTGCTTGGCGAGCTAGGATATTTTTTTTATTTCAAATATAAAAAAAAAAATCTCAAGCAAAAAAAAAATAGCTAAAAGGGTTAAAAAAATTATTATAAATTAAATTGAATTGTAGAGCAATGCGGGGGCTGAGCGGCATGGGGATTACAGAGGGGCGCGAAAAAAATAGAGTAGTGGTATAAAGTTTTTATCTTTTTTCTCTCTATAGTTTCCCTCTTCTAATATAAACTCCAAGCTGACTGCCAAACTCCCCACCACTCTTTTCTTTTCGCGCCGCTCTGTAATCCCCATACCGCTCAGCCCCCGCATTGCTCTATAATTTAAATTCTATAATATAATTTTTAATAATTTTTTTAACCCTTTTAGCTATTTTTTTTTTGCTTGAGATTTTTTTTTCTATTTAAAATACATTAAAAAAAATATCCTAGCTCGCCAAGCAATTGTAACGTCTCTTATAATTCGTGATTTTTTTAATTTTCAAAAATTAATATCTCGGCAGGGCTACAATTAATTTGTTTGAGAGTTTAAAATTAAGTTAATATATTAAAATTAAAAGTATTTAAACAAAAAATTATGTAATTATGAGGAGTCTGAATAATCGATTTTTTACCTGGCTTACCTGTGGATGAGTGACCAAAAAACTGCTTGAGGGTATGTGCAATTGTGTTCTAGGTCTCAAGGACTACCATTTGACACATTTTTTTCGTATACGGTTGAGTCTAGTTTTTTAGCCATCAGCTAACCGTCTATAAACAATACAGAAAGTGAAAATTTAAAGTGTAATTTTAAAATGTTTAATTTTTGATATTTTGTTTCAAAAAAATTTTAAATTTTATTTATGATTAACGACTTGAGTACTTAATTAATTAATAAATCTAATGTAATTTAAAAATGACACTTTTGTGTTTTTTCCTATATACTTGTACAGTCGGTCAGCAACTACATCACGAACGGTCAATAACTTCAACACTCAATTTTCTGACGGTCAGTAAATACTTCATTCATGGATAAATATATATAATTTTTTTTTAATATTAAATAAATAAAAAAAGCTATTTATTAAATTTTATCTTGTTCATTATGACCTAAACTACTTATATCAATCACTGTTTTTAATTTTTTCGTTAATGGGAATTAATTACGCGTGTTTCAGTCAGATTTTTTCCTTAGATAGGTCAATTACCCCTACCGTTACCTTAGCTAAGGAAAAGATGTAGCTAAGGAATTAATGTTGCCAAAGAATTATGTTTTAAGGAAATAATTTTTTGGCAACTGTAATTCCTTAGCTACATCTAGTTAGTACAAAATTATTTCCTTAAAACATAATTCTTTGGCAACATTAATTCCTTAGCTACATCTTTTCCTTAGCTACTGCTTTTCTTTGGGATTTTTATTTATTAAATAAATAAAATACATGTCATTTCTATTTTTTAAAAATAAAATACATGTCATTTCTATTTTTTAAAAATAAAATACATGTCATTTCTATTTTTTAAAAATAAAATACATGTTTTTTTATTTTTAAAAAATAAAAATGTCCAAGGAAAAGCAGTAGCTAAAGAAAAGATGTAGGTAAGGAATTAATGTTGCCAAAAAATTATGTTTTAAGGAAATATATTTGCTTGAAAAATAATTTTTTGGCAACTGTAATTCCTCAGCTATATCTACAAAAATTATTTTTTATTATCCGTACTTGAGAAAGATAACTTTGCGCACTAAATTTGGTGCGCAATGGCATTGTTTCTCTCATTTTTGAAATAATGCGAGAAATGAAAAAATTCTCGCATTATTTCATTGCTATACATTTGGTATAGGAATAATGCGGGAAACAGAATGATTCCCGCATTATTTCAATACTAAAAATATAAAAGTTGGCTTGCTCTGTGATCGACTTACACACGCCCTATCGTGAAATCGGGTAAGTCTGTTCATTTGTATGTGTGCGTGTTTGGTGTTTACATCAAGTATCTGTATCTTAAGGGATTACCTCGGCCAGTCACTTTAAATGAGAATGTTTTGAAATTTTTACAGTAGATTCTTGAAATACTGATACATTTTATGTAATTTTTTGGTAATTGTTTGGAAGCTCGTTATTTTTTTATTAATTTTCAAAGTTGACAACTTTTAACATGGGCTCTTATGGAGAATACGATTTTTGTCAAAAAAAAGTCCATTAAAATACCGATATCTTTAATCGGAATAATGACATCGTGAAAAAAAACCTATTGGGTTATAAAATGGGACAAAACAAAACGTATGGAAAAAAAATTAAAGAGGTTTGGAGCTTAGTTTTTTTATAATTAATAATTAAAGTATGAAAAAATTCATCTAATCGAGCAGTATATATGACGTCTACTATATTCTAATGTACGCTTGGCAACACCGGACTGTGATCCGCCATGTTGTGGCGCGTAGGTTTAAAAACGCCAGTAATAAATCTAGGTACATTGTTTATTTATATTTGACAAAAATGTTTTATTATTTATAAAAAAAAATTAATTAAAGGAATTATTTATTTTCTAAATTATTCACGGTCTCAAATAAAAAAAAAAGTAAAAAAATGAGTAAAACAACAATTACTGATTTTAAGCAGGAAATTTTTTTTTTCCCAATGAATATGAATAATCTGTTATTATGTAGAATTATTAATAATAAATATAAGAAAAAAATAAAATTAGTAAGCTGTAAAAAATAAAAACGGGTAAATTCATTAAATAAATGAGCACATATTTTCATCATAGAATAATAATTTTTGAAGTGAAACTTCTTTACGGAGGGTAGCAAAAAAATTTGAGGCCCTGCTAGCGTTACGCGCTCGCGTATACTCTGGCGTATATTCTGGCGTTTATTCTGGCGTTTACTCTGGCGTTTATTCTCGCGTTTACTCTCCCGTATACTTTCTACTATACTCTCTGCTATACCGGCAAGCATTATACATGCACTATATATAGCGTATAAACTCGGAGCGTCAGCTGCTATGTGTGTATGCGTGTGCGACTTTTTGTTTGTTTATTTATTTAAATATTATTAAACAGTTCAACTGAGTTTAATACTTAAATAATTGATTTTTAAAAAAAATTCATTTGAACGTATCAAGCAATAGTTATCTCGCGGGTTTAAAGAATCATTATTATAATAACAATAAAATGATTATAAATATATATAAATGATAATTATAACAACAATAATTTTGATAATATTACCAATAGTATTGATATTAATAATAATATCTATAATAATAATATTTTGAATATAAATACTAATAATTATCAATATTTATATATGAATGTTATTGTCAATGTTATTATTTATATTATTAATATCACTGATATAAATCGATCATATTATTGTTATTATTACTAATATTATATTGAATTTTTGAAATTATTATTTTATTTATACTATGGTTATATATGAATAATATTATTATAAATAATAATAACTCCAATAATATTATGTTAACAATAATATCAATATAATATTAGTAATAATATCGATGGTATCAATTATATTGTCGCATTAAAGAATGAAGTGCCAAAAACGTCAATTTTAAAGGAAAAAGGGCGTAAGTGCAAATTTATAAATTTTCGGGTTATTCATCTAATTTTAATACTTAAAAAAAAAGGGAAAATGGGCGTAACAACCTTTGATAAAGGATAAAGGGCGTATGTCAGGATTTACGCCTTCTTTCCCGTTATTAAAATAATATTTGATAAAAGATGAAAGGCATATATTCAATTTTATTTGAAATTTATTTAATGGCAGGATTTTTTAAATTATTGATTGTATACTGATAATTATACATAATTTATTATCAATACGAAAAACATAAAAATAATTACAAATCTTCATCTTTTATTAAAAATGATTTTGAGAATGGAAAAAAGGCGTAAGTCCCTGAACATACGCACTTTTTTTTCTTTAAGCCTTAAAATTAGATGCAAAGCCCGAAAAATTTATAAATTCGCACTCACGCCCTTTTCTTTAGAAAAAAATTCCTAAAAATGGCACTTACGCCCTTCTTCCATTAATGTGACGATATAAATAATAAAATTTATAATAATAATATTCGAAATATAAATACTAATAATTATTATTAACTAATAATATTTATATTCGAATATTATTGTCAGGATTAATATTATTTTTATTATTATTAATATTCAGCGTGACATAAAACTACTCTGAAAGAAGTTTCACTTCCCCCGCGCGTACTCGCAACACGCTAATTTTTTATTCTTTTTATTTATATTTTTATAAAAGATTTATATAAGAAAAACTTTGTTTTTTAAGTTAATAATAGTTTAATATTTTTAAATTCACTAATAAAATATAAATTGTTATTTGATAACTTTTTTTATAAAAATATATATATAGGGGAGAGTGGTCTAAAATGAACAGGGTGTCCAAAATGGGCACTTTTTTTTTTAATGAATTTTTTTTTTTTTTTTTTTTTAATTAACAAAAAACACTGTTTAAATTATATGTGAATAATAGCTAAAACTTTTTTTCAAGTCGAAAGTTCCTAAATATTTTTTTTTTTTTTTACATATTTTTTTTTTTTTTTTTTCACATATTTTTTTTTTTTTACTCCAATTATTTTTTGAGAACTATAACTTAATAACATATTATAAATAAAATATAAATAACAACAACACCAATTTAAACAATTTAAACAATAATAAATAATAATAATAATAATAATAATTAATAACAACAAATTAACAATGGATGGATGCATAAGATTTTTAAAAAACAAATTGGTTTATTTATTTATTTTTTTTTTGGTGGTCTGACGTCGTCAACAGATCGAGAAGTCATTCGATTAATCGTTTAATCGATATAAATCGATTGATAATTTAAATTTTTTATAGTTGGAAATGTTCATTGTTATAATTATTTATTAGTATTAAAACAAAATTGGTTATTTATTGTTATTATTATTGTTATTATTAAATTTGATTTTGGTTCTTTTTTTATTTTTTTATCATTTAAAAATCTTGATATATTAAAATATGGGTCTTTATAAAAGAAAAACGACTCGACAAGATTGGCATCCAGAAAATATGATTCAGGCAATTAATCAAGTAATTTATCATCAAAAATCTATTCAAGAAACTGCCAGAAGGTATGGGATTAGCAGAACAACATTATCTAGAAGAATACAACAATATCGATTCAACCCGGATATAATTTTGGCTAGCCAAAAAGGTTTGAGAAGAATCATCATCAACTTCGTGAACACCAACTTTTAGTTTTTACTTTTTTTATATAATTTTTTCTTTCTTTTTCTCACTCTTAATTTTATCAAGGTCTAGGAAGCTACCAGCCTTTTTTTACACCAACACAAGAAAAAGAGCTCAAGAACCACCTTATTGAAGTTCAAGGCCAGCTACGTGGACTGGGTTCAAAGCAAACAAGAGTCCTGGCGTGTTTAGCAGCTCAAGAAAATAATATTGAGACCCCTTGGACTGATTCAATTGCTGGTAAAGAGTGGCTCAGAGGTTTTCGAGCTAGACATCCTGACCTAGCTCTTAGAAAACCAGAGTCAGTCTCAATTTATCGGGCACGAGGTTTCAACAAAGTTGTTGTTAATAAATTTTATGATTTATTAGAACAACAACAAAATATGAATATTATAATTGGTGTTGGAGACAGTGTTCAGTATCCACCTGACAGAATATTTAATATTGATGAGACCTGTCAATCTGTTGATCCTAAAACCCAGGTTAAAATATTGTGTTTAAAAGGTCAACGACGTACAGGTCAATTAACAACTAGTGATAGGAATAAAGCCATTACTGTCACTGTGTGTGTCTCTGCATCAGGCCACTTAGTCCCCCCATTATTTATTTTTGGTCGCAAAAAAATGCATAATAAATTAATTGCAAATACAATGGAGGGATCATGGGGTACAGTGACTGATAAAGGCTGGATGACAGCAGCTTCATTTCTCCAGTGGTTTAAATGGTTTATTGAGTATACTGTACCAACAATACAACGTCCAGTACTGTTAATACTCGATGGTCATGCCAGCCACACCAAGAATATTGAGGTGTCCAGACTGGCTGCAGCATCACACGTCACCATCCTGTGTCTGCCACCACATACTACTCACAGACTCCAACCACTGGATGTGAGCATCATGAAGCCACTGTCTGATGCATATGGTGAGATATCCACCAATATGACACGATCAGGAAAGAGACTTATTGAAGAAGATATTGCTGGTATGATGAGTATGGCTATGGAAGCAGCGGCAACACCAAAAAATATTCGAGCTGGATTTCGTGCCACTGGCATATGTCCATTTAATAGAAATGTTTTTACACGAGCTGATTTTGCACCTGCTTATCTTTCTGAGCGAGCAAATCCAGCAACACAAGATCAAGATCAAGACCACTATCAAGACCACTATCAAGACCAAAATCAAGAACAAGATCAAGAAGAAGAACAAGTATCAGCTGAAAATCAGCTGGAAAAATCTATGAGTAATTTGTCAATGGACAAAGCAACTAGTTCATCAACATCATCAAAATGTCATCAACAAATTAATGTACCATCAACATCATCAACAACAACAAGAAGTGGTCAACCAAGTGGTCAACTATGTGTACCAACAACATCTAATTTAGAGTCATCAAGACGTCCAATGTTTTGGTCAGGACGTCCAACATATCATCTTGATGATTCTGATGAAGAAAGTGATCGTGATAAAGATAAAAATGAAAAAGCCAATAGTTGTCAAAAAAAACCAGCACTAAAACGGATGAGTCTTTCATTGCGAATTTATAAATTTTCGGGCTTTGCATCTAATTTTAAGGCTTAAAGAAAAAAAAAAGTGCGTATGTTCAGGGACTTACGCCTTTTTTCCATTCTCAAAATCATTTTTAATAAAAGATGAAGATTTGTAATTATTTTTATGTTTTTCGTATTGATAATAAATTATGTATAATTATCAGTATACAATCAATAATTTAAAAAATCCTGCCATTAAATAAATTTCAAATAAAATTGAAAATATGCCTTTCATCTTTTATCAAAAATTATTTTGATAACGGGAAAAAAGGCGTAAATCCTTGGACATACGCCCTTTATCCTTTATCAAAGGTTGTTACGCCCATTTTCCCTTTTTTTTTAAGTATTAAAATTAGATGAATAACCCGAAAATTTATAAATTTGCACTTACGCCCTTTTTCCTTTAAAATTGACGTTTTTGGCACTTCATTCTTTAATGCGACAATATAATTGATACCATCGATATTATTACTAATATTATATTGATATTATTGTTAACATAATATTATTGGAGTTATTATTATTTATAATAATATTATTCATATATAACCATAGTATAAATAAAATAATAATTTCAAAAATATCATCGATAATAATAATATCAATATAATATTAGTAATAATAACAATAATATGATCGATTTATATCAGTGATATTAATAATATAAATAATAACATTGACAATAACATTCATATATAAATATTGATAATTATTAGTATTTGTATTCAAAATATTATTATTATAGATATTATTATTAATATCAATACTATTGGTAATATTATCAAAATTATTGTTGTTATAATTATCATTTATATATATTTATAATCATTTTATTGTTATTATAATAATGATTCTTTAAACCCGCGAGATAACTATTGCTTGATACGTTCAAATGAATTTTTTTTAAAAATCAATTATTTAAGTATTAAACTCAGTTGAACTGTTTAATAATATTTAAATAAATAAACAAACAAAAAGTCGCACACGCATACACACATAGCAGCTGACGCTCCGAGTTTATACGCTATATATAGTGCATGTATAATGCTTGCCGGTATAGCAGAGAGTATAGTAGAAAGTATACGGGAGAGTAAACGCGAGAATAAACGCCAGAGTAAACGCCAGAATATACGCCAGAGTATACGCGAGCGCGTAACGCTAGCAGGGCCTCAAATTTTTTTGCTACCCTCCGTAAAGAAGTTTCACTTCAAAAATTGTACATCTTGTTAAGAACAACTCGTGCTGGCTCAGTTGGTACTTTTTTTTCACGCCAATACAAATCTGTACCTTGTTTTCGCAGACCGTTGGCATCTGTTGCTTTTGGGTGAATTTTAGCTTGACCAGGTGTAATATATTTTGCAAATGAAAAGTCACCACTTTTCATTGCTACTTGAAGAATGTCACAATCAGTTTGGAAGCAACTTGTCTCTAAGTCAAAAAAAACTAAACAAGTATTATTATGAGTAATTTTTTTTTTGACTTGTTCATTATTCAATTGAATGTCATTTAAATGATTTTTATCAGCTTGTGCATTATCATCATCAAGTTGATGTTCATATGACAATATTTCGTCACCAGAATTATCTTCAAATAGTGATACATGACTTTGATATGTAACTCCTTCAATATTTTCTTTTCTATGACGTATAACTGTGTACGATTTTTACGACGTATCAAACGTTTCAATTTAAATGCATGTGTGTTTGCAATTTGTCTTCTTTTAGCAGTCTTTGCATCAACTTCTGTGATCAGCAAATCCAAATGTTGTGTATGTGGTGTATTAATATGTCCCAATACATTTTTCAAGTAACCTTCACCTTTGTTTTTCTGTGCTACTGCAGAGGCAAATCGAAAATCACTTGATTCACTTTGGCTATAACAAACTCTTTTTGGACATCTTTGAGCCATTGTTGCATTTAATGACTCATTTGCATTAGATGATAAACCTGCTGCATAACTGTTGGCATTGTCAGCTAATTTATTAAATAATTTTTTTAGCACATTGAATAATACTGGATTGGTGAATCCACCAGGTACAGAAGAATGAGTATAATTAAGTGGATCTTTTTTATAGCCACAGAATTCACCACAATTATCGTGAATATTAAAAAGATGGTCAGGTATATTCCTCACTGCATCAGCCATTTTGGAACTGTTACCTTTATGTTGAGCCATGGCATATGTAAAGCTACGGTGTAAATATTTGATTGATTCAGCAGTTAACTCTCTATTCTTGTGATCTTTTTTTGGTATATTGTACAAAGCATTTGTTACACCTTTAGCAGTATGGTTTTTGTCTGACAACTTAATAACATCGTGATTACACACTTGTCTAATGGATGCAATGCTGGAACTGTCGTTATCACCAACAAATACACCAACTTGTAGATTCAACTTTTTGAGGTTTTCACTTTTTCCAATCAGTTGTACACTGCCTGCGGCTCGTCTCTACGCGACCGTCGACTTGACATCACCGTCCTGTCGTCTCGGCATCATCTGCGCATGCACCTCGCGTTATTTCATGATTGTGCGAGAAACTGTCACATTGCCTCCTCGTAAAACAATGTACTATTTTAAGCAAATATATTTTTTTACTATCCGTACTCGAGAAACACTAGTTTCTGACACTGAATTTAGTTCAGAAAGTACTTGTTTGGAACATAGTTGAAATAATGCAGGAAACTTTTTCATTTCCTGCATTATTTAAACACGAAATAATGCGGGAAACTTACCCCCTCCAAAAAAAAATAACGCATACAACGACACACCAAATATCGTTGTATGCGTAAACATTAAACTGTGGAGCTGTCATCGAGCATGCGCCGTATGATTTTTGTGTATATGTATGTGTATGTATCTTTATACATCTACGCATTAAATCAGTCCAGCAGCTGATTGTCTACATTTTTTTTTATTTATCAGTGTTAAAAATTTGTTATAAAAAAAAGTAATAGTTAAACAATTAATACAATATTTTCAAAATTAATTAAAAAATAAATTGATTGAAATAAAAAAAAAAAAATGAAAGTTGTCAGACTTGAAAATAACAGTGATTTTTGTTTGACATTTTATTTTTTTTCATGTGTGAGGTTAATCTTATTTTACAATAACAAAAATGATTGTAAACATGACTAATGAATAGTTAGATGTATAATATTAGACTGGTTATCAAAATTGAAATTATTTAAAGTTGATTTGTCTTTTTTATGTGATAACTATTAAAATTAATGAATAAAATTATTTATTTTTTAATTAATTTTTGTATAAATTTTTAATTTAAAAAAAATAAAAAATTAGATTCTATTGTTATTGCTTCACATTTAAAATTTTCTTGTTTTTTCAGTTGGGGGGCAAGCCCCCACCCCCTTTCGGTCCCACATATTTTTTATTAGCGTAACTCGAGTACTAATAGTAAAAAATAGTATGTTTCACTCGGGCCAATGTTGTTGTTTCTGGCTTGATTATGCATTATCGCTCGACACACGCTTGAGACGTTGGCTCGATGGTAAAATTTCGATATCGCGTTAATGATATACTATTTCAAAACATAATTCTTTGCAACATTAATTCCTTAGCTACTGCTTATCGTTGGACATTTCTATTTTTTGAAAATAAAATAACATGTATTTTATCTATTTAATAAATGAAAATCCCAAGGAAAAGCAGTAGCTAAGGAATTAATGTTGCCAAAGAATTATGTTTTAAAAAAATATATTTGCTCAAAATATAATTCTTTGGCAACCTCAATTCCTTAGTTACTTCTTTTACTTAGCTACCGCTTTTCTATGGGATTTTTATTTATTGAATAGATAAAATACATTTTATTTTATTTTTAAAAAATAGAAATGTCCAAAGAAAAGCAGTAGCTAAGGAATTAATGTTGCCAAAGAATTATGTTTTAAGGAAATATATTTGCTTAAGAAAATAATTTTTTGGCAACTGTACATATGGTAACTTTAGCTTGCCTATACTTGCCTTTTGAGCAGTTAATTGACATAAAAAAAGGTAAATAATTATTCTCTTTTAGCTCATTAAAATTTCTATATATTTATTCTTTTTTTTGTTTGAATAATTGGTCTGTGAAAAATAGAAGAAAGCTGTTGGTTTAATTAAAATAACTTGGAATAGAACAATAAATTTCACAGCAATTAGTAACGATAAATTGGATCCATCTGAATATGCAAAATGGGAAAATTATATAAAAGTTGAAAGGTACACTTTTATCTTGTAATTTAGATATTTTATTTTGAATATTGTTTAAGGTTGAAAGTACATCCCATCGTCGAACAAAGTTTGGGCCCGAGAGGGTGCGCATCTACATATGCTTATAAAAAATATTTTCAGTGCCCCTCTGTCCAAAATATATTCACTATACTGACAGGTTCTTGGTAGTATGTGTATCTGTATTCCATCGGGATAGGCCCACACATACTACCATAGCCAAGAAACATGAGACAGCACGACGAATAAAAGAGAGAATATCTTTTAAAATCCACGGAGAAAAATAGTCCGTGAGTAGGTTGCAAAAAACCTGAACAGAACCGTATATTACAAAAATACGTTCAATGGTAGTCCTCGAGACCCAGAACACGTTGCACCTATTGGTTTCCGTTTTAATGACCTGCCGTCCACAGGTAAGCCAGGTAAAAAATCGATAATTTGCACAGCTCGAAATTACTCAATTTTTTATTTAATACTTTTAATTTTATTAATTTAAGTTAATTTTGTAATCCCTACTAAATTAATTGGCACCAGACCGAGATATTAATTTTTGAAAATTGAAAAGTATACGAATTATTATTATTATATGAGGCACGTTGAAAATAATAATAATAATTCAAATGTAACTCAATGTATTTTAAAAATTGCTATCTCGATGCCAGTATAATTAAACCCGGCAAACAAACAGCAGAAACCAGCAAATTATGACAAACGCTGTCGAGGACTACCATTGAACGTATTTTTGTAATATACGGTTCTGTTCAGGTTTTTTGCAACCTACTCACCGTCTAAAAGGATCTATATGGGCTTAAAATATTCGTATTGAAAAGTACTATGAAATGATGAAAAAAAATAGCAATATTAAACAACAATTTTTTCAACTACAAGCGTAAATGTGTGTTCCATCCCTATCCGAGTGTGTTAAAGTTGTCAACTTTGACATCAATTATCTAAAAAAAACCACGCATTAAAATTTTGAAAAAATTCATCAAAATAGATAAATACTCAGGCTTTCATTGAAGCCCAAAAAATCAAAAATTAAACAACGGAAAATTATCGGTACTTTCGACCTTAAAATAATGACACAAAATTTAGATTTAATATTACTGGTTACTATTTATTTAATATTTACTTCATCAGAAACTCTTTAATTATTATACAATATATGGCTCATTCCACGTGTTATTTAAATTCAAAAAATAGATTTGTCCCGAAATTTTTTTTTCATTGTTTTTCAGCAAAAAATAAGTAATAGGTACTTACGCGTTTTTTTTTTCAAAAAATTACGGAGGCTAGGAGCCGAGAGGCTCAGCCGCACACTGTAAAAATTTTTAGTTAAAATTAAGACAAAAATTTCTGCAAAATAGAAATTTTTGTCTAGGAAAAAAAAACATTTGAAGGAAATAAAAAGCGGTTTGATTGAAGAAAAAAATATGTCTTCTAGAAAACAAAAAAAATCCTCGACTATATATTTTTTAGGTTCAATTCGAGTATTAGAAACATCAAATACAGTAAAAATAAATTTATTTCAAACGACTAATATCCTTCATTTGAAACAATTGCAGGAATTGAATTAATTAATGGAATTAGCCATATATTGTATAATAATTAAAGACTTTCTGATGAAGTAAATATTAAATATATAACCTCTTTAATCAACGAAAATTGTCCAACTTTATTATCACTGGGACTTGGATATCATGATTATAAATAGTATATTGTGCAACAAGGACGCAATGTGAGTGATTGACTCGGAGACGAGGCATCATCTGTGTGTGTGCTGAGTGCGTGAGAGGATCACTTACATTGCGTCCGCGTGACACATACTATTTTTTGGCCGAGCGGGCGGGAAACACCCGTTTGTCGCCCGCAATTTGTAGGGCGACAAAGACATACTTTGCGCCACAAATTTAGGGTGACAAACGGGCAATTCCCGCCCGCTAGGCCAAAAAATAAATTTTAGTACACACAGAGAAGGATATGTTAACAGTTAACATATCCTGTTTAATGTTAACATATGCCATGTTAAAATGGGTGGTGGCTGATAAGTTTACATCAAAGATATATATATTAACATTAAACATACGTATCTTAAAAGTTAATATGCGTATGTTAACTATTAAGATATCTGAAATTGACACAATTTGAAGGTTAGGCTGATAGTTGAAGACATTTACGTATGTAAATATAAAAATTGAATGTAAAATTAAGAATGAATTTACAAAAAAACTAAATTTAAATAAATTTATGACAACACGAGTACATATTATATTAAATTATTAAATAGTACTACAAAATATAAATAAAAAAAAAGATGATAAGAAGTAGACTGGCGCATCAAAATATTTGTCGTAAAGATATACGTATGTTAACTATAAACATACGTATGTTAACAGTTAAGATATCTATGTTTATTGTTAATATATATATCTTAACATTAAACTTTCGTATGTTTAATGTAAACATATTGGTATGTTAACTGTTAACTTATCCTTCTCTGAGTGTAATAATAGAATGAACAAAGTGTTAATCAATATTAATACTTTCGAGAAATTGAAAAAAGTATTCAATTTTATTATTAATGAATAATCATTAAGTAGAATTCTTGTCTTTGAATATTTTTAATTATAAATGTCAAAACAATATGATTAAGATTTGAAAAACATGAATGTTTCAGTATACATAAACTATTTGTTTATTCTAACGAGAATCGTGGATTTGATGAGTTAAAAACTATAAGTGCTTGTACAAAATACATCTACCTTGGTTAAAAAATAATTAGCTCAGATGTATCCAATAAAATATGAATTGTTAAGCCGAGTAAGAAAAAATTTATAATCAATAATGAAACAAACTTTTTAGTTTATTTTTAATATTAAATGTTTCTCTAGTTTCTTCAGTTTCTCCAGTAACTGTGTGTCCAGTTTCTTCAGTAACTGTGTCTCTAGTTTTTGAGATTGATGATGAAACTTCTTTCAAAATTTTTAATGCATCTTTAGTAGCGTTGTACATACGTATTGAATCATCACGTTTATTCTTCTCACCTTCACAAAGTTCCATTAATGTAAACTAACAAAATAAAAAATGAACTGTACATATTGTTTTTTTTTAAATAAAAATTATCTTAAAAGTGGTTCAAGCATTGAATTTCAACTTACAATGTTTTCTTCAGTAAGGAGCTGAGGCAAAAGTTCCAGCATGATGAAATTTTTAATTTTTTTGATGATCAAACACATTACTGTTTTAGCAACAAGATCTTGAACAGTTTTTGTGACAATTGTCATGTATGAGCCAATCAAAATATTTGTAGTGTTATTTGATTGAGTTTTACGATTATATCCTTCTTCCTCGTCTGACTGTAAATAATTTGAGTAACGATTAATACAAAAGTTGTGAAAAAACTTAAAAGAAAACTTAAATTTGATATATTTGTATAAAAAAAAAACAAAAAATAAAAATGGTGTGTCTCACCATGTTATTATCAGCCATTAGTGATCTAGCTCTGCATCAAAAAAAAAAAAGTTGATAAATTATAAATATAAGTCGAGTTATAATATTTTTTTTTATGTTTGTATTAACTTACCCTTCGAGTCCAACGAAATCAATATGTTTTGTATTAATATATGATAGCTCATACTCCAAAAGAGCAGAAAGCTGCTCTTGACATTTTTCTTCACACTCTCTGACATATAGCATTAATTTTTCATCAACTATCTCACGTAATCGTGGATATTTATCCATCTATGAAAACATCAATGCAAAAAATATAAATACTTTAGATCAATCGTTATAATTAACCACTTACAAAGACAAAAAAAAAGTTAAGAATATATATTTGAATATTAACTGACCAGTTGTGTACAGTCACTAAGCAGTTCCTGTAGTTTTGACACAACCTGGCTGATACAATTCTTTGCTGGTTCTTTTAAAAGAGCAATTTGTTCTTTGGCAACAGCCTCGAAAGCCATATCTGGTGTAAACATACCAGATCTAACACCTAATAAGAACATTTACACATTTATTATACATATGTAATTAAAAAATACGAATGAATATTTTAATAATTTAATAAATAAATACTCACCACGAATGTTGTTAATAGCAAGAGTAATTCGCACATGCAAATCATCATCACTTAATTTATTTTTTTCGATTTCTTGGGGAAAACGTTTGTGAATCAACCAGTAGATTTTGTATCCACCATTAAAACTTTTCCCAATATCATCAGACTCATAACAGCCGATCGAATTGCTAAATACTGCTTTCACTTGATCAAATAAGCTTGAAAAATATGTGAAAGTAGTTGTATCAAAATTAAATTAGTAAAATTCAAAAGTTGGCAAGTAGAATTAATAACTTACAAAATCATTGTTTTCGTCTTCATAGCTGATTCATTAAGATTCATATCTTCAAGTTTCATATTTTTTTCAAAAATCTTCATTTGATCCAGTAATTTCTTTCTTAGTGCTGGTAAAGTTTCATGAATGTGGCTTGAAAGCTGTTGGTTCAAAATCTTTTGAAGATACGGTGTACCAAGCTTGTCCGCCAAATGTTTATACTCTTCGTGGCTAAATTAAAAATAAATGATTAGACTAATTTACAGAATTTTGAGAAATAAATTATTGTTTTATTATAGTAAATGGTTATAACTTTGTAGCATATTAAATTAAGAATCGTTACCATTTAAAAAATTGTTTTTCTGCATCAATGGCGGCAACAATTTCTTTGTTGTCATCAATCGCCTTTTGGCTTCTATTAACTACACCAACATAGCCTCGTCTCAATGGCAATAATCTATTTTCAAGAATATCACGAGCATTGGTACCTTCATCCATCAAATCCAACTTGGTGATGACACCAATTGTCCTTGTGCCTGGAGAATAAAATTAAATTAGTAAACAATTGATTATTTAATATAAATTAAAGATGAAAAATAAATTTATAATCACCTTTTGGATCGACCTCTTTAGCCAGTTTTAAGGCATCACTGTTTGCTAAATCAGTATTGGCAGGAGTTACAGCCAAAATTAAGCAGGATTCTTTGGATATAAATTCTATAATCATGTTCCGAATTTGGGACTCAATGTCTTTTGGTTGATTACCAATAGGGACTTTCGTCAGGCCAGGGAGGTCAACCAATGTTAAATTTAACACTACATAAAATGAAAATCATGATTTTTTCATTGGCAGGATAATTGTTTTTTTTTAAAATTATATTTTCATACCTTTGGGCGAGAAAATGCTAAGATTTATAGGAACATTAGATATTCCTTCTCCTCCAATTACCCTATCAGTTTCTTGTTCAATTTCTTTTCGAATTTCATCAAAATCACTAAATTTCTTATTTGAGCAGTGAAGAAATTTTCCATATTCTTTAAAAATATAAAAATAAATGAATTAGAAATTTTAAAAATAACAAACTATAATGAAATAATTAAATTTGAATTTTATTTTGATCAAAATTATTTTTTTTTTAAATTCAAGTTTCTACCTTCTTTGCGACTACCATTATTAACGAGCTGCAGAATTAAAGGTCGTCTAGTAACAATTCCAGATCCTCTTGGTAAAAAATCCCTTGAATAAAAAAGAAAAAAACAATGCATATGTAAAACAAATGATTGTGAACAAAAAATAAGTGTAATAAATACCGTCCAACGAAGTTTTCCAGTACTGAGGATTTGCCAGCACTTTGGCCTCCAACAACAGCAATTTGTGGCAGGTCCATTTTCATCGCCACCCCTGAACGAGTTGCCACATCTTGAAGACGATTGACAAGTGTAATTAAATTTTCCATACCCGCGTTACCAGCCATTTTTTTTTCTATTATAGACCTTAAAATCAATTGATCAAGTTTTTAACAATATTTATTTGTTACTTTTCAACGAAAATTCAAGTTATGCGCCTATATGAGTATCTCGAAACGCTGAAGCCCGCACACCCTGGTAGTTATAATTCGCAAGAATTTTAGGCGACTCATGAAGGATTGCATATAGCATTTACATGTAAATAAGTAAATTTAAAGTGTGTGCATAAAAAACAACCTAATCACTGAGTAAAAAAAGTGACCAAACATAATTTGAAGCACATTTAGTTGACTTAAAAATGAGTTTACAGTGAAGTCTCTATTTGATATATAAACGATACACTCGTTAAGCACAATTGGTTTAGGGAAAGTTGAACTCATTACGTGTTCGTAAAATTATCTAAAAATGATTCAAAGCAATTTTAACAACCATTGATATCTATTTAAAATAAAGTATCTATCTCAAAAATTAAAAATAGGAAAAAATGAGTCAATTTTGTATATAAAAACTAAGAATTTTTATTTTGATGTTATTAATTTTATGTTCTAAAGGAAGCTTGGACAGTATTTATTGGTTTTATTTATAAAAGTATATATATTATTATGCATGATAAGTTATGATAACAATCAAAAAAATTTATTGAATAAAGAAAGGTAAAATATATAAGAACAAAAGAAATCCGTTATAAATTTATTTCAAATTTTATTATCATCATATTATCATTTCTTTATTTAAATTTCTTATTTTTTTCTTTACTTCTGAGCACTTGGTAATTTATTTTACAAATTCGTCATTTATTTGATGTGCGGAAATTATTGAAAGGAAAAACAAAATACAAAAAAAAAAAAAAACTGAAACCCCAGTCTCTTTTTGTTTAACAACACTTTTTTTGTTTAAAAAATAAACATTATTATAATTATAACTATAAATATATTCATCAAAATAAATCATTAAATACATAATCTAAATAACTCATAAATAAATCAAAAAAATTAATATAATTCAAACAAAAATCAAACAGTTTAAACAAAAAGATAAAAAAAAATAAATAAATAAAATTCGTTAAATTTAATATTTTTTTCTCATTTTTCATCAATCAATTGAACTTAAATTACACGATTACTAAAATAGTTGTAATTTATTTCTTTAAAAAATGATTAACAAAAATAAGTAACAAAATCTTTACCAACAAAAAAAAATTATTTAAAGTTCGGACGTAACAATTGAAACTTACATTCGTTGACAAAATCCCACAACACAATGAACGAGAAGTACGGTTTACGAATGAACGTGAGTGATCGCAACTCACGACGACGATTCGTGAAATTGTTCAGGGTGTACATCGGCAGCTCGATATTATCAGTACATATGTTTATCAATTGCTTTTATGTCTTATGAAATATAAATATATATATATTCATACTATCTACATATTATGTTTCTTTTATTGTGGAATAAAAAAATTTTTTTTTTCACACGTTTTATTTTAAAAGTACCCGCATTGTAGTTTATTGAAAAAAAAATAAAAGGTAATATTTGTAAATAAAAAAAACTATTTACTCATAAAAAAAATTAAATGGTTATTTTAAGTGTTTGAGTATAAATTATTTTATATATTAATATTTACATTCAAAGCCTACAAGATAATTAAAAAATGATTATCAATTTCAGCTGTACATGTATATTTATAAAAATAAATTTTAGCACCAAGTTGATTATTTGAAATTAAACTATAAAATAACAAAAAAACAGGAAGATATGTGAATAAAAATTTAATAATATATAATAATTTTTAGGATTATAAAAATTAATTAACTCGGTATTGAACGTTATTTTTAAAGAATCCTCTTGTTTTGTTATTCTCTATACAGGATAACGGGTGAGGAGAGAATGTGTATTAATGTAGATGTACCTAATTGATATAAGAATATCACAAAACTACTTGTTGTAGAGCGTGTCAATCTGGATGGTCACCTTGTCGTAGTTTTGAAAAATCCAATTAGTAAATTAACTCGAAGCACAGAAAAACAACACCCCGGAGAAATTTCGAAGTATATTTTTAGAAATTAGGAAAGTTAAATTTTTAGAGGAAATAATAATTGATACAAGGATTTTTAATATTAAATTTACTGATTGTTTTATCCAAATCTATTATGATTTTAATTTTAACTTATATGAAAATTTTTTACGGAGGTGGGATAGACGCGAAGAGTCCCACCTACACACAGAGAAGGATATGTTAACAGTTAACATATCCTGTTTAATGTTAACATATGCCATGTTAAAATGGGTGGTGGCTGATAAGTTTACATCAAAGATATATATATTAACATTAAACATACGTATCTTAATAGTTAATATGCGTATGTTAACTATTAAGATATCTGTAATTGACACAATTTGAAGGTTAGGCTGATAGTTGAAGACATTTACGTATGTAAATATGAAAATTGAATGTAAAATTAAGAATGAATTTACAAAAAAACTAAATTTAAATAAATTTATGACAACACGAGTACATATTATATTATATTACAATTAGAATAGTATCACAATATAATGTCAAAAAAAAAAGATGACAAGAAGTAGACTGGCGCATCAAAATATTTGGCCGCGTAAAGATACGTATGTTAACTATAAACATACGTATGTTAACAGTTAAGATATCTATGTTTATTGTTAATATATATATCTTAACATTAAACTTTTGTATGTTTAATGTAAACATATTGGTATGTTAACTGTTAACTTATCCTTCTCTGAGTGTATAGCATTGTTTTCACTATATGTTTTATGAATACCGCTCATGGCTTCTATAATAATTAAGCTAGATTATTCGTATTAGGCTCAAATTGAAGATCTCGACGAGCTCTAGAGCCTCTGATAAAATTAAAATTCTTCGGATAATTATTGAGTTTACAAATGACGGAGGAAAAATGTAACAAAATCTTCGCACCGAAATACTAAGAAAACTAAGAAAAAATCATGGATGCAAAAATTTCACAGATAACGGTAAATAATGAAATAAAGATAATTAAAAAAAGTTTATATTTTTTAAAATCAAATTCGTTTGTTTATTCAAGAAAAACTGAAACGACATTTTTTTGAAACAGACATAACTTTTTTAAAAATCAACTAAGAGGTTTTATGCTAGTTTTAATGGATTCTTCGTCAAAAAATCTACAACCAGAGCCATACTTGAAATTTTTTCAACAATTATTTTTTTTATAATTAGCGATTGTTTATAAAAAATATCAGAGTGAGTAGTTTATAAAATAAAAAGAACCACAAAGAAATCATTCAATGAGCTTAATTGGCTCAACAGCTTGTAGAAAATTTTCTAACAAATTTTTTGACTATAATATGAGATTTTTTAGTTGATTATTTAAACAATTAATGAAGATTTAAACAATCATTATTTTTTTTTTCATCATTTTTTTGCCATACGCATGCGCACTTGTGACTGTAGAGCATAATACCCACTCATTTTTACCATTAGAGTTTTTTTTTTTTAAGATGGCAGATGGTAGCACTCAACAATTCTAGGAATCAATTTAGTTTATTTATTTTGTATTTATCCTGTTTTTTGAAAGTTTGAGGTTAAAGTTTTATAAATAAATTTAATATAATGAATAATTGTAATATATAACAAATTATTATATTACAATTCATTATTAAATAATAAATAAAACCCAGGTAGGAGTTCTCGGGCTTGAACAACTGTGCCAGGCTTGTGCGAGGGTCGTGTATCGAGCCTGGGGAGCACAGGCTTGACACAAGCTTGTGCCCATTGTTTTCTCCGGCCTTACACGAGCCTCGTTAACACAGGCTTGACACAAGACTGTCCCCGTTGTCTTTAACCGGCCTCACACAGGCCTCAATAATTCAAGCCGGTGTGCCTTTTTGTTTTCCCTGGCCTCACACGAGCCTTGTTAACACAGGCTTGACACAAGACTGTCCCTGTTGTTTTCAACCGGCCTCACACAGGCCTCAATAATTCAAGCGGTGTCAAGCCTGTTTTTTGTTTTCCCGACCTCACACGAGCCTTGTTAACACAGGCTTGACACAAGACTGTCCCCGTTGTTTTCAACCGGCCTCACACAGGCTTCAATAGTCCAAGCCGGTGTCAAGCCTGTTTTTTTTGTTTTCCCCGGCCTCACACGAGCCTTGTGTCAAGCCCGTTTTACCAAGCCTCACACGGGACTTGACTTGTGCATATATTCAATTAAAAAAAAAAAATTAATTAATTAGATCTATAAATTGTGAATAGACATTTTAAATAAAAATTATTAGGTTTTGACTATCGTGCCAGGCTTTTACAAGGACTGTGTATTGACTCTCGAATAAATTCATCCATATAAAAAATTTTGACTGACTCTTTCATGAATCCCCCGTGGTCGACTTGATAGAGCATTGGAGTTCCACGTGAGAGACCTAGGATCGATCCCCCGTTACGCCGTTTATTTTCGTTCATATAATCATCGTTAATTCAAATTGTATCGCGTAAAAAATAATAATGTCAAATTAATAAATTAATAATAATTGTTTATTTATATTTTTTTATAATTTTTTTTGCAAGCCGGTGTCAAGCCTGGGAACACAAGACTGTGTCAAGCCTGGGAACACAAGACTGTGTCAAGCCTGGGAACACAAGCCTGTGCCAAGCCTGATACACTAGTCCGACACCAGTAAATACATCGTGAACATTCCAGACTTGACACAGGCTTGTGTCACAGGCCTGACACAGGCCCGAGAGCCGGGTAATCAGGCTTGTCCCAGGCTTGTGCCCGTCGTCACTTCCTACCTGGGAAATTATAATTTCAGAGTTAACGCGTCCTCCCGCCGGAGTTTTGAAAATTTTCAATTTTCAAAGAGAATGCAGCCGTTACTAAATTTCTTTTTTTTTTATTTGTCAAAAAAACTGGGCTCAACTTAAATTGCGCACTGAATTAGCAAAGTCTTTTTTTTTTTTCATATGCAAGTGATGAAAAGAAAGTTGACTTCTTTAATCGAAGCAAAATCAAACAAATTTTTAACAATATATAAGAGATTCAGAATCAGTTTGAAATATCACCGACCCTTATGGTAAAACGATAAAAAAAAAATTACAAATCAATAATTGGTTCCGGAGTCTACAAAAACCAAAATTTTTGACTGATTTTTTCAGCAACAGGTCGGTTAATATAAGGACTTGTTTGTTAAATAAATTTTGAAAATATCTACAATTAAAAAAAAACATCTATCGATAAACGTAAAAGTAAATAATTGAGTTCTGCGTGCAATCAATTAGATCTTTATTTTAAATTAATATCAACTAATATTTGTACATAAATAAAATAAATAATTTAAAATCTCAAAAGTTTAGTTAAAACCTTCATTATATATAGGTATTATTATACAAAAATAATAATTTACCACGCTTATGGGTGATCACAAAAGGTCATTGCGACTGAAAAATATCCCGAGTGGAAAAAAAATAATAAAAAATATTTTTATGTTATACATTTTCATAAAGAATCTGACAAAATTGATGCTTCCTCTCGTCACGGGAGAAAAATGTCTGTCGTTGATTTTATAAAACCGCATTTGTAACTTTATTTAAAACCTGGAGTTGTGAGCAACAGGGTGCTAATGACAATCGATTATCACAAACCCTAAGAGTCACCTTTGCCCATCACCGCTATAACACCTCCATATCTTTTTGAGTGAGAACACAACTATTAACAACAACAAAAAAAAACTATATTTATTTCATATATTATTCGCCTGTTATAATTTTTTATATCGTCTTGACATCTGGTTGTTCAATCAAAAGAACTGGTGATCAATTTTTTATTTCCCATCTTTTTTTTATTTATTAGTGTTCCGTAGGACACTTATATGTTTTCGCTTTACTGTGACTTTTTGTTATTTTGAGATAAAACGAGAAGTCCTGAATCGAATTGGCTTGTGAGATGCTCATTTTCTGTATTTTTTTTGGCCAAAAGCAATGGTCATATTTATTTCCAATTTTGGGGCCTTATTGGATTTAATATGCCCATTTTTGGACATGGCCCAATTCCAAATATTGACGGATCAATTCCGGTAATGTTTTAATCGACGACGCTTCATCTGTTGACTCTACGATATTTTTTTTTAATTTTTCGGTCGTTTATTTTTTTTTTATTCAACGATATGTAGTGTCACAAATTGGTTTTTCGCGATATTTTTTGAACCGCTCAACCGAATTAGTCGATGTTAAAACAAATTTAGGGTTTTTTTTTTTCCAAAAACAGACATGATATTTTTTTTTACTTTTTGGGCCTTATTAGATTTAATATGCCCATTTTTGGACATGGCGCAATTCCAAATATTGACCGATCAATTCCGGCAATGTTTTAATCGACAACGCTTCGTCTGTAGACTCTACGATATTTTTTTCAAATTTTTCGGTCGTTTATTTTTTTTTTTATTTAACGATATGTAGTGTCACAAACTGTTTTTTTACAATATTTTTGTAAATAGCAAGAAAAAAAAGAAAAAATCCTACGGAACACTTAGGGTGCACCTTGGGGAACTTGACTATCTTTTTTTTTAATAAAACCTTTGTTATGCCTATTATCTTTGTCAGTTTTGAAATATTCACAATTTTATTGAATACAATTGAACATAGCCAAGATTTTAAAACTAATGTGTGGGGGCTTTAGCAAGAAAATATCCTAAGAGATTTTTATTTTTTTTTATTGAATATATCCAGTTTAAGAAAGAGCGTATGAAATCGTCTTGTTTTGTGTTTATTTGAATGTTGAAAACAAAAAAATGTACAGTCGGTGTTCAGAAAACTTTAAGAAGATTAAATTTTTTTTTAAGGACAGAATAGAATTCAAACGTCTTATGGTCTATGTCATATCCTGAAGGTGGTCCATCATCACAAACAGAGTCGAACGAGTTTTAAGGATAAAAGAAAAACAAAGAAATGGTATTATATGGACGCAGTGCTAAAAACTTTTATTTGATTTTATTTTGATATTAAATAAAATTTAGATTTTATATTTTAATGATTTTATAAATCTTAAAGATATTAATTATATGAAAGTTGTCGCAAGAGTGAAGGTCCTTAAAATTAAAAATTATAATTCTCATAAAAATTAAATTAATTAGGAAGGGATGATCTTCAGAGGAAACATTATTTGATCAATGAAAATTGATGGTTCTCATGGTAGTCAGCATAAATAATTTTGCTGAAACAATTCCTAACAACATTTGCTAAATTCAACGGATGTTTAATATCAAGTTCCTTTACTAAAATGCAACTACGTCGTTAAGACATAAATATTAAAATGAAAAATAAAAAATATTGAATTATAAAAATTGTTTAAAAATGTCAATGATGCAAAAATGAAAAATAATTATGAAAAAATAAAAAAGAAAAAATTTATTTACCAGATGTGATCAGACACGCATCCAAATGTATATAAACGGTCGGAAAATAATGGCCCAGGGGGTAACCATGATATGCCACGAATCTGAATTTACCTAGGTCCATTTTCAAACCAGCATTTGATGTTTTGCTCACTTCATCAGACTCATAAAAACCGATTTCGCTATAAACCAAGTCGAGAACAAGTCGATGCATTCTAGAACTATATATAATTAAATTATATAGGATTAGACAGTTGTTAAAAACTGATTATACTGAAAATGATTAATAAGATAAAATACTAACTCAAGTAAATTTATTTTTGACGCTGTATCGTCACGTTGGTAATACTTTTCAAATAAATATTTTCAAATATCCAACGATTCAGCTGCCAACTTGGGTGCGTTCCGTAGAGGACCGCGGTCTACCAAAAATAGGCGTGGTTTATCATGGTGAATTTAATTTCGTTGTAGTGTCAGCACTGCTATGTATTAGAAAACGTAAACAAACATAAGCAAACGTAAACACCGAAAAATATGATTAACGAATTATAAAGAAAAAAATAATTTGGCATCAAAAAAAAAATTGTCAATTAAAATAGTCGGTGTATATTGTTGTTATCTCAATTATTTAGCCTGTAAATTGTATTTCTTTTCAAAGTTAATGCTTCAAAACATATCATAACTCAAATGTAAGGTTAGGACAGCACTTATATTTTTGTTATCTTTCAAGATCTTAAACTGGCTGATGTTGCTGTTCATTTTCAACAAAAACAACAATTACTACCGACATCAGTCAATAGATAATGTGTTTGAAGTGGAATTTTTCTTTTCATTTTGTTAACTGTTATTAACAAATTTATTGTTTTAATAATTTTATTCAGTACAAAATTCAGTAAGCACCACATCCACAACATTAACAATACATACATAGAAAGGTGTAAAAAAAAGTATACATGAGACTGGTTATTTTTTAGGGATTCCTAGGGAGATTTTTAATTTTTATGGATCCACTCTGATTATGGCCAAAAAGGACCGCGGTCCCCCTACGGAACGCACCCCTTGTTTCGTAATGTTGGTAATGTATATAACAGTAAAACACATGTGATTTGTAAATTGTTCCTTGAGTGTTCGTTCTAGACAATGAAACCAAAGTCGATCAGAGAAAAATTTATATGCTGGATAAAATATAAATTATAAAAAACAATTGATTATTTTTATAAAAATCTATTTATTGTTAAATAATTTTAAAATTGATAGATTATCTGTTGAAATAATTTTACTCCGACTCAATTGCATCCACAATACTTTTTTTTTTCTCAATATTACTCTAATTACGATTTATGACACCAACATATCCTCTACACAATATAGATACAATTTGTTTTCTAAAAAAGCTCTGGCATCGCATTACCTTTATCCATCATGTTTAACTTTGTGATAACTCTAATCGTTCCGGTATCTGAATTGATGTTATTATTTTTTTATTTTTCAAGTTCTTCCCTGGAAGTTGCAATACAATCAAATCCAATGAAACAATAAAAACATTTTGTAGTTCTAGCAATTGAGCAGTTCTAACATATGTTGCGAAACCTTCTTTTTCATATTCACAAGTTACATTATGTTTTTTATTACTTCAGTACAGTCAGTGTCAATTTGCAAATTTGATACTTTTACCGTATCCATAAATGTGTACTGATTATATATTTAAAAATACCTAGCTTTTTAAAAAATGATATTGACCATTGATCGATGAAAAGAAAGTCGGCATATGAAATTATTTTATTATGTTAAAAAGTAAAAATAAACATTGTTTTTTAATTATAAAAATTAATTATTAAAAAGTAAAATGATTCATTTCAATGAGACAATAAAGAACCTCTACTATCATAAGTGATTCAACGAATTATATTTTGTTATGAATAACTTACTTAACAATTAACTTGTTGATAGTTGACAATAATAATTAATAAAGAGATCGAGGGTTTATTTAAACATGGTTCGCTGCAGCACAGTACACACACAAAAATATCTTCATACTCAGTCAGTCAGTAGGATCAGTAGAAGTAATCTTTTTTACCGACAACATAACAGTCAGCGTTCTCTCTAGCTGATATAGGGTGAGTACCAAAATTTACGGTGTGCTGATATAGCTTATCAGTGCTTATCAGATAAGAACTATGTTCAGTATATAATAGTCATTTTTTATTTTTATTGTCAACTTTAAAAATTCTGTTTAATTTACAAAACTACTTTGTTTGATTCGATGTAAAATGACCCATATAGACTAGGTCGATAAAAAAATTAAAATGATGGTTCAGTTTTAACAGTAGATGGAGACACCATTTATTCTATCGAGCAATATATTTCTATGTTGACGCTTTGTCCCTAGTGTTCATTAAATAATAAAAAAAAAACAATATATTTCTATTTTCCGATAAAGAAAAAGAAAAAGCGATTTTCTTAATCAAAATTAAAACACATATTTATATTAATTTATCTTCTGTTTAAAATTTAAACAAGACACTTAATCCTTTCATTTGATGAAAAAAAAAATTCATAATATTATTTTTTGTTTTATTAAAAAGCTAAAGCTTGTAAGGGATCTTCGATTTATAATCCATGAATAAATAAATAAATAATTAATGTAATATAAAATTTGCCATGTGTACAGTGTCTTATGAAAAAGGCTTCACTGCATAAAAATATAGTATTAATATTTTGCATTTTAACAATAATGTATTCGCAAATAAGAGTTCTTGTGAGTGTCTTGATTATGTTTGGCTTCTTGTATGATATTTTTATGTGTATATTATATTAATTTATATTTTTAACTGACGTTGCTTATGTACACATGCATCATATTATTTATTCATATCATGAAAACATTCAAGCTGTTAGAAAACCTGTGTACGTGATCATCAGGACGTGGAAAATCTCATATATCATTGTCTAAGTTCAAACAAAAGTATATAAATATTCATAAACAATTATTAATTATTCAAAGAAAATTCTATTTTATAATTTTAAAATTTAATTAATGAATTTTCACAAAAATTTTTTTAAATAGTAATCAAATAGATGATTCTCAAAAAATGTAACTATTATTTTTTTTTAAAGGGTATAAAGTATTTTTAGAAAACACAAGATGTCAAATAAAATTACTAAGTTAAAAAAAATTTACAAATCAAATAAAAGTTCATCAAATAAATAAAAGAATAAATAATTTTTCTTCTAACTTTTCGTTCGTTTTATTTAAATTTTTGTGATTTAATTCTTCATAATTATTACTCTATTATTAATCATATTTAAAAAGTCTTTAAAAAAGCATTAAAAAAATGTCTTGGTCATGGTTATTATGGTCAATTATTGGCTATCAGCAATATTTACAAATAAACAAAGAAGAAAAGAAATATAAGTATCAGAATATATTGATATATAAAAATAAAATATTCAATTTATGGATTGTGTTTTATAAATTTGTTTATCAAGTATTGTAAAGATAGCTGTGTATAAGTATAATAAAATATAATAATTGGGTGTACGACATGATATTCAGCTTACTAAAGCAAAGTGAGATCTGTCTAATGTGAATTGGATGATGGGGGATGATACCGAGATATTATATCGTGACTTGTGACTCTTGTGACTTGTGATATAGCAACGGGTAACTCGGGTGACTGTCAATTAGGAATTTCAAATGCGGAAGTTTAACTGCGTGCAAAAGTTATCGTTTATAGTTATAACATTGTGGCTGGTATGCTGAATCAGCATCACCATTTTTCAAATATCTCTCGTTGAGTGAGCTTTCCTCCGTCACTTTCTCATTTCTAAAAAAAATAAAATAAAAAGAGAAAAATCATGAAAAAAAAATATTTAAGTATTTAAGAAATAAGAAAATATATATTTTACAATTTTAAATTTGGTGTACAGTAGCCTTACTAATAAGAGGACACAATCACCAAAAAAATAACAAAGGATCCATCAGCTAACACACTACAAAAAATGGCAATTACAATTAATTTAAATTTATAAAATAAATGTATTTCTTGACTCTGCGTTATTTTTTCTTCAAGTGATAAAAATACTCTTTTTTTTTTGTGTTTATTATTGTTAAAAGTCTTAAAGATTACCAAGCTACAACTCTGTAATAGCACTGAGTATATATGATTTGATTATTAATATAAATACAATAAATTATAAATAGATAATAGATTAATATAATAAATAAAAATAGAGATTTTATCATTATAAATCATAGATCTTAAAAAAAATACTTGTTATTTACAGTATATCTTTATTATATCACTATTATCAGTAACATCATCAGTCACAATCTGTTTGGTATTATGGTGTTACTTTAGTTGAAACTATTAATAGGTATATACATGAAATAATATGATATGTTCTAGTTTATGCTTGCAAGTTGTCACCTGACAATCTATATATTTATTTAACAAATATATATATAAATATAGACTACTGCAAAAACATACACATAGCATAGTGTGGATGATTGGTTACATTAGTGATATGCGCGTTTCAGTATTTCATTTGAAATATATATATAACATAAAAGTATATGTATAAATATATTTACAGACTACAATGGGGTGAAACACTAACAATCGACAATCGCCTGGTTATATATAGATAGAAAGTTTAGTAAATTCGAGGAAATCTATTACGCTTTTGGATCATCTATAGTTTATATCTGTATCTGTTTTTGAATAACCGTAGTTTATAAAAGATGTCTTTTGCTATTGATATTCATGTATCAAAATATATTCTGTTCAGTTTTCAATATTGATGTTTCAACTTTTTAATTTTTGTATATTTGTAGAAAATAGTAATAACAATAGAGGTTTGTGATAATATTGATTGTGTACATTTAAAAAGTATTATTGTTGTATCATTATATTATTTTTAATTTAAACTCAAATATATATTATGAACATATGATTCTACGAAGGTTCAGACACTGGACATTTTAGTGGTCAGTTAAGTCAGTAAGATTGCAAATAATTTTAAATAATTGAGCAATCTTAAAATAATCTATAAAATCCAACTGATATACAACTAGCTTATTAAATAAATATATAAAACAATTAATACTTAAATTAATAAAATAGAATAAATTAATTAATGATTAATTATATTAATTTATTAAATAATAAAATAAGATTAATTTTTGTTTTTTCTTTATATTAATTTTTATATAAAAAAATTTATACAAAAAAAAAGTAATAATTTTTAATAATTTTGATAAATTATTTTAAATAATTAATTAAATATTTTGATGAATATTAATTAATTTATTTCATTAACAATGAGATTTTATTTTTTTATTAATACTATATTCAAGTACAAGTACATCAGCTGTTACTGAAATCATCAAAATAGTTTCATAAAAAACATTTAATAATTATAAATTATAATCATACATGAAAGAAAAAAAAATATATATTATTATTTCAAAATATATAAAAAAAAATTTAATCAGACGATTAAAAAATTTTAAAAAATCATGAAGTTTTTTTAAAAGTACTAATTAAAAATTCAAAATGAAATTTGTACGTTGTTTGAATAATTTGTTACGACATTTTTGATGAAAAATTTTAATGTAAAATTTATTTTAAAAAAAAATATATATATTATTTTTGGTGATATAGTCAATTAAATACTAATAAGCTACTTAAATTTGTAAAATGAATTTCTGTAGAAATATGTTTATATTTTACTTGACACGATGCATACCACAAAACAGCTGGTTTTACACTTATTTTATATTTTTTCTATTTTATTTTTTTCTAATTTTATTTATTGGCTTTTTTTCTCAGACTTGAAACAAGAAGCTGGCAGTAGTCCCATCATTATGTAGCCTGCGTATATATCTTATATCTACACAAATACGTATTATAAAAAAGTATATAGAGTGTTGAACGCAAGAGAGATGAATCAAGTGAAAATCCTCCTTGTCAACGCGTTCAAGAAATAAATATAAAAAAAAAAAAAAATTCTTGAAATAAAATCGACATGCGATGCTTGTTGCGAGGGTTGTTGAACATTTTTTTTTTTTTATGACAAATTGATGTCTATTGGACAGTATATAATTGACCCTCACACTTTTCCAAAAATTTTGTAAAATTTTGAGAAAAAATTATATTACAAAATCTTCAGTATAAAATATATAAATAAAATGAAAAATAAATTTTAAATTAAATATTTTTTAATTATTTATTTATTTATTTTAAATAAAATTTTTATAGTTTTAATGATGATGGGTATTCATACTGTAGAATGTAGATAATAAAAAATGTATTGTTATATAAATGTAGATATAACGATATTGAACACACGATGTACTTTTTATGAAGTGGCATACAGTCACGTGTCCTATGTGTATGTATAATATCACAGTCAATGCGTTTATATACCAGTGATATCATTTTCCGTTAAGGGTCGCTGTATGCACACGTGTCAAAACTATGTAAACTCCCCGCAGTGTCACATATAGTAACTATACACAACATAAAATAATCATAAATATATATATAAATGACGATTGAACCCCCCGCAATGAAAGTAGTACCCATCAAACGAATTGTCGCCTGATCATAATCGCATTTTGGACTTTGTCATTCATCCCAAAATCACGTACAACGAGATTTGCCTCTTGTCAAAATCATTATCATTCTATTTTTATTATTATATTTATTTTAACAAAGTTGCCGTTTTTTTTTTTTTTTTTTTGTTTCATTTTTTTCATATACCCTGGAAAAATGGGAAATTGAAAGTCAATTTTCAGTAAATTATATTGACATAAATTATTTTTTGAAATAAAATGTTAAAATATATTTTAAAATTATTATTTTTATCTTAATTTGAAATTGAATATATAATATGGATATACAAATTTTAAAGAAGTAAAAATAAAATTTTATAAATAATTATTTATTTAAAATTAATTTGAGATAATGTGAAGTTATTGATTATGGATTGCTTTGATTATTTTTAATATTTTTATTTGAAAAGAAAAAATAATCGTGATATGAGTTGGCAGTGACAAAAAGTAGATAAATTATAGTCAACAAATATCGAGTCACCTAATGGTCAAGTAGGCAAGAGCTCTGCCTACGCTGCTTGAGGTCTCGGGTTCAAATCCAGATTATCCTCCAAGTTTTTTCATCGAGTTCAATGTTTAGATGGCTATTCATTTGTAACATTTATTTTAATCAACTTGAACTCACTTCATTTTACGTTAAGTTTAGGACACAAATGCCCCCTGACATAAAACGAGTTAGGCAATAACTCCCCTTACTTGTTTTACGCTAGGAAGTATTTGACCCAAACGTCAAATAATTTTTTTATAAAAAAAAAAAAAACTATCTTTTTTAGATACATAACGTATATTTAAATCACTTTTTCAATCACACATTTAAATTTGGACAAACATATAATTTTAAGGGAGTTCAAACAACACTCGATTATCTTTAACTTTTTTTTAAATTTTTGAAATAGGTTTATGAAATAGTTATCTATCTTATGCCAAAATTTCAGAAGTCTATCCCTGCTAGTAAAATAGTTATTAATGTTTAAAGTCAACAACTTTTAATGTGCACGCTAACAAAGCTTACAAATATTGCATAAATTTTATTTCATAATGCATTGTGTCAAATTGAAACTATAAAATGTTCAAATATATTCAAGTGACATTATTTTTACGTCAACTCAAAGTTGAATTGAAAAAAAAAATATTTATTCTATTTTTAAAATTGTGTTCAATCAAAATCCCAAAATGTAGCAAATATTTTACAATTTTAAATTTAAATATAAATCGAATTTGGTGAATTTAAACTTTCATACAGCAAATACATTAGAAAATATTCCGAACAATAGAAAAAAAAGAAAATGTTGATTATAAGAAAAGCAAACATATATAAACTTTTACCTACAGCATTGACAACAGCAGGAGCAGTTACAAAATATATATAATAAAACATGAAAAACAGTAGGAATAAAAATAAGTGCCGGTAAAGATCAATTGAAATGTAAAATAAAGATGACTTAGAAGTAACAACAAGTTAGTCAAGAAAGTGTGCCATCAAGTTTAACTCAAGGGCTGACAGTAGGTGATGTCAAAAGACACATGGGGCACAAGGTGAAAGTTAAATTACAATAGACAACTCCAGGATATTTTTTTTTTTTAGTCGAAATATATACCCCATGTCATTGTTATTTTACTTTACAATACATATATACATATAGACATGTACTATTGTCTAATGAATAACGATATTTTGTTTGTATTATGATTAACTGACATTTAAACTATTGTTAAAAGTGAAAATATTTACTTTACTTTACAAATGACAAACTTCTCTCCTACTATGCATCTTTCAAAATACATTATTGCAATTTTTTACATACATCAAAGTCAGTCACTTATTTTTACTTAAAACTATTTTTAAATTTCTTAGAAATGCTAAAATTTAGTGTTATAAATTATGCAATAGACAAGTGATGTTATAAGTCAAATGATATTCAATTATAATTAAAAAATAATTCTATTTTAAATACTCTTGAAATACAAATATTTCATGTTCAATTACTTGTTAAATAATAAATAGTAAATTGATTAAAAAAACTTGTTGAATTAATTATTAAAATAATTTTTTTTAGTGGTTTTAATCTAATCTTAATTTATTCATCAATTAATTTAACAATCATTTTGAGCTACATGGAATTATTCAAATTATTTGGAATATAAAAATTTATATTTCAAAATCAGATGGATTTTTTTCAAAATTTTGGTGTATAAATTTTTCAAAACCAAATGAAATTACTTGAAAATATACGAATTTTAAAATGCCAATTTACTGTAATCTGGAAAGAAAAACCCTGTCAAAAAACCGGAAAGCAGTTCACCAATAAAATGACTTGAAGTATCGTTTGCTGAAACTTTAAAAAAAAAAATATACATACATGAAATCAGCTTAAACATTTTTAAATTAAGGTACATTCATAGCTACGTTCCAACATCCAGAATTTCTTAAAATTTATACAGTAGATAGTTGAAATATTGATGCATCGTTTTGTAAAGTCAGTTTTGTTGTTATAAACCTTTTTTTTTTTTTAAAGTTGACTACTTTTAAAGGGGCTATACATGGGCTCTTATAAGATACTTTTGGTTTTTTGGGGTTGGTATGACAAAATCTACAATGTATAAAAAGCAAATGATTTTATTTAGAACACATTTTATTTGACAACAGTTAATTTTAATTATAGTTGAATTATTGATTTCCAATTTTGATTACATAATGATTTGTTGATTGTTATAAAATACCAGTGTATTAACTTACAACTTTTTTAATTCATAAATATTTTTTACTGTTAGCTCTCGCTATCTTGTGCAGCAGCTTCATTACAAGACTCTTTGGCGACTGCTTCTATTGCCTTGCCAACAATTCTCTCATGTTTTTTAAATAATGACCTTGTGAATTTAGGAACATCAAGAATACTTAAAAATTTGTGTACTTGTGTATGTCCCAAACCAGTATGAATGGCACCTGAAATAGAAATAAATTATGATTAAAATATTTTTTTTATAAATTTAAAAAATAAAAAAATAAATAAATTGGTAAACTAACCTAATGCACATTTGCTGTTAATGTCAAAAATTGGGTTTTTCAAACCTCCCTGATATCGACTTGTTGGTACTCGACTTATGTGAAGACAATATTCACATCTTATAAATAAAAAAGAGCCCAGTCCTCTGCGAGATTCTTCCTCAATATTATCCAGAGATAATTTATAATTACAAAATTCACAATACATCTTCTCCAACATAAACTTAAAATCAACATGTCTTATTCCTTCTACAACATGTTTTGTTGGCTCGACTTCCAAGCTTTTTCTTGATTTATTTTTTTTGCCAATATTTGATTGTTTAACACGTAAATTATAAATTTTTTCAGACACACGCTTGTTTTTCCACATAAATATTTTATTTTTATCATTATCTTTTTTAATATTATTTGTTTGCTCCATGGCTTTTGTTGACATCTGTCATCTACTGAGTACTGACACATATGCATGCATGTACTGCCACAGCAGCTATATCATACACTAACACAACCGCACTCTCAGTACTACCAACTGTTTTTATTTTTTTTTTGCGGTGTTTCACGATTTACACATTTTTTTTAACTATTAAAATATTAAATAAATGTTTAAAAAAATAAAAAGTTGATAAAATATATTTCAGGGATTAATAATATAAGGTTAATATACAATAATTACATTAAAAAACTATAGTTTTTTAAAAAATAAAAAAAAAATGAAAATTTATTTTTTTTAGTTTGGCAATGGTTCTCGGACCAATTTATTAAACATAGGCTTTATCCCCTCTTTATACCCCAAAATTTGACCGAGGTAATCCCTTAAAACTTCAACGAAAAAAAATCACAAAAAAGTTTTTCAAAATCATCCTTTTAACCATTCGTCTTTCAAATTAGATAAAGTTATTTAAAATTTAAATAGTTTACTTCATCGAAATCACAAAAAAGTCATCCAAAATTAGGTAAAATAATTTGATATCAAATTAAATTTTAAAAATCACTAAACCACTTCAAATACTCGTAACAAAACCCCTCGAATATTTTCAATAAATATATTTTTTTTTTATATAACCCGCATGTGTTTACATCCGTTGTAATAACTTTTGTCGGCTATTTTTTATATCTTCAAAAATTATGTATACAACGTGGTGACGAGATGACTATACAGTAAAAATAAATTATCTATAATTTTGACAAAATATAAAAATAACGCGGTAGCAATTTTATTTTTATTTATACACAATATCAAATGATATTTATTATATGTATTGTCATTTAAAAAATATACAGTCTACAGTGATGATAATCCAATTGTATGGATGATTATTATTTTTTTGACAATATATATTTATTACAAAATAAGAAAATTTTCAACGGGCACATTGTTAGGGTTTGGTTTTATCCAATATCATGCTTTTTGTATTGTATCTCTTTATTATTGCTCTCATTAAAATCAAAACATAATCTACTTTAAATGCTCTATTTATATATATTTTTATGTGAAATTTTAATGTGAATTTGCCCCTATGTTAAAAAAGAAAAAAGTATTCTTTTTTGCGTTACGATTGTCCTTTAATTTTTGAGTCAATTGTATATATATATTTTTAAAAATATTTTTTATTGAATAATATTTATTTCCACTGGTTTTTCATGTCAGTAAATTGAAGGCAAATATTGTTTTTTAGCATTTTTAAGAATTTTTTTTCAAAGAAAAGAAGAACGTTTGTCGGTGAATAAATTATATTTATCCATTCACACGAAAAAAAGATTTATTTTTTTAAAATTAATTCTTAAAGTTGCCCTATTTTATGGAGGTTAAACATGAGCTCTTAAGGAAGGTCATGTTTAGAAATGCCTTAAAACAAGTATAGTAAACAAAAAGACAAAAATATTTATCTGAAAAAAAGTACTTGTAATTTCAAGTTATATTTCAAGAATTTGAGGGAAATTATTTTTTGTTTTTGTCTATAAATACCTAAGTATATAAAAGAGTAATTAAAAATACCTTTAAATTATTTACCACAAACAAAATTTTTGTAATTTTAAATCAAGTGTTCATCATATCAATTGAATATATTCAAAGAAAAAAAAAAGAAAACAAATGGGTCAATTTATTTGTCAGCATGAATGCATCCTGTTTTTTATTACAAGATTTAGAAAAATGTTTTAAATGACTATATCTGTCTAAACCCAACAACAGTATTGTTCAAGATTTTTTTATGACTATTTTTTAGAGAGTTAAAATAGATTTCTCAAAAAATGTGTCTCCAAAGTTCTCACAGTCCTATCGACCTCATATAGGTTTTATTATACTTTATTTGTTCCACGGAGCTAGAAAATTCTTTTTGCACGCAAATAATGTCGTGACTAATCGTTCGTGGCCTGCTACCGGAATTTTCCGTTTTTTTTTTATATTCTTCTTTTATTTTTTTGTCATGGGTTTGGAATTGAGACGACCGAGTAACCCAGATATACCACTAGCCCTCTTCACCCTCACAGCATCACTTCCACATTTATCCATTGACTTAGATACCTATTTAGGTAGCACATAGGCAAATCTATCTCACCCACATAAATGCACTCACCTTTTTTTTTTTTCTTTTTTTTTTAGCTTTTAACTTTGATGATTTAAAAATTCTCAAGACACCCTGGTGATTGGACATGCCTCAATAGCCATATATTCAATGGATTCTGTGGATTTTTTTTTCTTTTTTAGACGATTTTTCAATTGTTTCATTTACGAGTCAGTAGCCATAAGATTCAACGGGGGGTGATTTTTTTTATTTTATTTTTTTACCTTCAGTCTTTTGGTTGATGCTCAAACCATTTGCTTTACTAAGTAGTCGTGTGGTGAGAATATGCGTGTGTGAGATTGACTATAGATCTAGAGTGACCTGACTTTTAACCGGATGAGGTTTTCCAAAAACCTATCGCGAACATACATAAATTGTGTTTTTGGTTTCCTTTTTTTTTTTATTTTTATTCCTCTCAATGTGGACGAATTATACCCAAAGAACCAAAGTGAAATTTTTGGTAAAGAAAGTGTGTCTCTTCACATCCTTGGAAGAAGACCTCAGGAACACCACCCATAGAGGCTTGCCACAACAATTTTCAATGTTCACGATCTAGGTTACCAAGATCAACTCCCCAGGTTTTTACCTATTTCTTTTGATATATATATAAATCAATGACAAAAAACATTTAAAATTGCCAGTCTATTGTTCAACACATGCTAAATATTTTTAGAAAGTTGCTACTGTTTGGTCTGTTGTTCCTCTGATGCAACTATACAATACCTCATCCACATGAGTTGATTTTTTTTTTTATTTTCGTTTATTCTTACTCTTTTTATTATTTTTTTTTTTTTACTATTCTTCTTTTATTAGATTTCTGATGAAAAATAAAATAAAAAAACAAGAAAAACACTCGACTATTATTTTTTTATCCACGCATATAACTATATTAGTCTACTGTCCTACAAAATCGTAAAGTATAAAGTATAATTTCTGGAACCGAGCGGAATCATTTGTTAAGTACGTGTCTGAATCAAGATGAGAGTAATATTGACACAAGATACGTATAAAGCCAAGTTTCAATAAAGCACTTTTGCTTTAATTTTGATTTATATTTCATACTATAAACAAATGACGATTAATAACAGGAGTGCCTAATTGATCCTCATGTAGCACATTATATTTTTTTGCCAGTTATGACATGTAGAGAAAAAGAAAAAAAAAAAAAAAAGACTTTATGCACGAAATGTAGTCTGACAGTGTACTATTTTACAAATTGATTCAAGTGCGTAATGTCTCTCCATCTATATCTCGATGGCAAAGAAGAAAAACAAAAAAACAAATGTTAAAAACACAAGTGATGGAGATAGATCCTTTTTTTTACTATCACAAAATAATTCCCTGAAATAAAAAAAGAGCATTAGTGGCGGAGTTACGGTTTGATGACTCTATATATAGCCATGATATCTACATACTGCAGCATTGATAATTTAAATTTTCTGGCCTTAATTGACTGGAAAAAAAGAAGAATGAATAAAAAAGAAAAGACATCAGTTGCACCTCTAATGCTGGATACTAGATCATACTCTGACAAATTGTACAAATTTTCTTATTTCATATGGTGCAACATGTTTAGCAAAAAATATATACTGCTGCACTTATGAAGAAAAAAAAAAAAAATTTCATCATTTTTACTTTGAATGAATGCTTTAATTTAAATGATTATATGCAAAATTTAATATTAATTTTGAAGTACACACAAGACTGTCACAAGCCACACGTTGATAAATAATATATATAAGTATAAATGCTGGTTATGCAAACATGCCGACTGTCGAGTAAACTCTGCATGCATGCTGTGCTCAATTCAGTTAGTTTTATTTAGTATATGACACAGTTGTTATTATATTGTTGTACGTGTACAATGAATATGATCTATATATGAAAAAGGGGAATATATTTTTTAGTACAAGTTTCCAATTGAGAAACAACCCCCGCAGCGGGTGATCCTCATTACAAATCACCAAATTATATGTCTACATATATATATCATCACGTTCATTGAACATGTAATTGTGATCTCCAGCTGATTTTGCTCTATAACACTTTTCGAAATTTTTTTTCACTGAATATATTGCTTCAAAAAATTTTTGAATGTTATTTTTGTTTTTTTGTATTTATTAAAAATAATATCCCGGGTAAAAAAAATAAGTCTTTTTTGGGAACTCATAAAGATCTCTCCTAAATCTCGTTTGTGAGACTGATAGAGATTTTTCACAGACAAATTAAGGAAAATTTGAAGGAAATTATAGACGATAAAAAATTTTCCAGTGACAGAACAGATAAAAAGAAACATAAAGTCGGATTTAAGGTCGAAGTTGGACTTAAGGTCAGAGTTAGAGCTGGTCCAAGTAGATATTGTGGAATATTAAAATTTGAGTGTTTATAAGTATACTTATTTAATTGTGTTATTATTGAATTAAAAGAATTTATTTACACATATTTAGGTCAGTCTTAGAATCTATATTCAAATAAAAACGTAAAGTCGGAGTTGGTGCAAGTAGATATTTATTGAAAAAAAAGTTCAAAAAATTATTCGTTGTTAACTTGTTCAATTTATCTCTAATTCATCTCTAATTTTTCTTCAATTCTTCTTAAATTTGTCTCTGTATAAAATCTCTATCCACCTCACAAACGAGATTTAGAAGACTTAATTTTTTTACCCGGAATATTTTTTTTATTTTAAATATTTATTATTATACATAATACATTATGATCAAAATTGAAAAACATGGGGATTTCAAAAAGCTCTGATAATAATTTTTTTGACTTCATTTATGACGGTAATATTTTTACATAAATAATAAATTTTTGAAATATAATTTTTGACAGATTGCGGTTGTTAATACAAGCATTGATTCTACGTAAAAAAAAATAAAATGAAATAAAAATTTATATAACAAAAAATATATATTACAGCTACCGGATGAAGGTTTTATCGAATTTTTAGAATTCAAGAGATAACTTTTACTAAAAAATAATTTATTGAAAAACATTAAGTTGTTCAACGAAGTCTCATTTTGCTCCTTGTACCCAATTTTTTCTTTTTTACTTTTCTTTTTCTCACATTTCATTTAGTCTCCCTGTCAACGAAACTCGAGACTCTTCGTTCGATAAATTTACTGTCTTTTCTTTTTTTTAGTTACACAATAAATATATATATATTTTTTTTTCCCTTTTCAGTAAAAAATTTGAAGACTCTAAAAAAATTCGACAAAAAAAATTTGTTATTTTGTTAACAAAAAAAAAAGGGTTAAAAGAAAAAAAATTGTTTACCTTTTCAAAACCTTGACAGTCATTTTCATGTTCAATCAGTGTAGAAATTATGCCCATCGAGTTGACCTTGAGTTTGCAGCCTGTCTACATGTAAGCAACAAGCCGACAAAGATTTTCCTCTCAATGTTTTCTCTACAATGAATAGAAAATAAAAAAAAAAAAAATAGAAAACATGTAACCTTTTACGCCTTGATCTATGCTACCACTTTTTTTTCTTTTTTTTTTTCTTTCAACAAACCCTAGTGTTTTTCAAAATATTTTTAAAAATTCATTCTCATTCTTTTAAAAATTCCTCTCAACAAAAAACTTGTAAAAGATTTTTTTTTTTTTATATTTTTATTACAAGTGTTTTCTGTAAACATTTAAATGCAACTTTGGTTAAAAAATAAAAAAATTCTATTGTCATTCTTGGGTGTCTAAATAATAATAATAATATTAAAAATATATATTCACATTGTTACAATGCTCAAGGCAAAAGTAAAATGAAGAGACAAGTTTGTATATTCTCTTTTATTTTTTATTTTATATATTTTTTTTTTGTATATTTATATATATATATAACCATATTGTACAGGCCCCTGAAGGCTCTAATTAAAATAATAAACGTATTTGCACGAAAGCCATGTTTCATTGTACCTTTATTGTACCTCCCACCCTTTTGTTAAGCCTCACTGTACTCATTGAGGTGCTGCAGAATTCAGCATCACCTCCTGTGGACCACAACATTTTAGTCCCCATCATGGTTTTGTATATGTATTTCTTTGACTGTATGTATATAAAACATAAAATATATATAAATGTTTCCATATTATTATATCGGTGTGATGCGCACAATAAATGAAGCGAGTTATAGTACCAAGTTGTCCTATAAATGTATATACATATATACAGTGAGCAAAAGCAAGGCATGCCAAATGTATAGATGCAAGGGAAATAAAAAAAAAATAAATAAATAAAAGTATGTATATAGTATAACGCTTGAGGGGTTGGCTTTGGCGTCTCGTTACGTTACAGTGGTTGGCCCCATCAGGGGGTGTCAGCGAGTTACCCAAAAAGCCTGGAAAAAGCTGGGCAAACGACTCGACCGCCGTGTTTTTCGTCGATTGAATCAATTAAAGTTGAAAAAAACTACCCGACAAACTCAAACCTGTGGGCGATTATATGTTTTTCTGCTCGACTGGAAAACCAATTTTTTTTTTCTATTTTTTTTTTATAAAAAAAAATAATTCTATTATATTTATTTTTTTTTATTAATAAAATAAAAAAAATTATATATATGAAAGTGTATAGGTTTGTGATAATATTGATTGTGTATACTTTTTAAAAGTTATTGTTGGATCATTATATTATTTTTAATTTGAACTCAAATATATTATGAACATATGATCCCACGAAGGTTCAGACTTTGGACCTTTTAGAGGTCAGTTGATTCAATAAGATTGCAAATGATTTTAAATAAATCAGCAATTTTAAAATCCAACTGATATATATACAACTAGCTTATTAAATAAATATCAATATAATTATAATAATTCAATTAATCAAATAATATAAATTAATTAATGCATAATTATATTAATTTATTAAATAATAAAATAACATTAATTTTTGTTTTTTATATCAATTTTTATGTAAAAAAATTTATACAAAAAAAAGTAATCATTTTTAATAATTTTGATAAACTATTTTAAATAATTAAATAAATATTTTGATGAATATTAATTAATTTATTGTATTAACAATGAGATTTTATTTTTTTATTAATACTATATTCAAGTACAAGTACATCAGCTGTTACTGAAATCATAAAAATAGTTTTATGAAAAACATTTAATAATTATAATCATAAATGAAAGAAAAAAAAATTATATTATTATTTCAAAATATATAAAGAAAAATTTAATTAAAAGATTAAAAAATTTTAAAAAATCATGAAGTTTATTTAAAAGAACAAATTAAAAATTAAAAACGAAATTTGTATACGTTGTTTAAATAATTTGTAATGTTTCGACATTTTTGATAGAAAAGTTTAACCTAAAAATTATATTGTTTTTGGTGATACAGTCAATTAAATACTAATAAGCTGTTATAACTTGACTATTTTTGACAAGATGCATAACAGGAAAAATATTTATTGTTGTGCAATAATAATTATTATTTTTATTAAATTAAAACTTATGTTTTATGTATACGTATTGATAGTACACATGTAAGCCGGACAAGATATTGTTTAACAAGAGTAAATTGTTGACCAAGTAGTAGTCATGGTGTCAGAAAACATGTTTAATCTTTTAATTACTGCAAACGGAAAGGCTCACCTTGCCTTGTAAAGACTACGATCTTGCTAAAGCCCCATCATCCTCTATCCTCATTGAGCGAGTTTGTATATTTTTTTCTTTTTTCGTCTTGTTGCTTGCTTTACACATCTCAAATGTTGTTTTATCAGCATTATTATTATATTTATGCTGTAAGACACAGTAACAGTACACTTTTAAGCTCACCATCCGGCTTTTTTTAACATATATGTATAAATAATATCAAAATGCAGCCTCAAGGTAATTACCCTTATTGTAATTTTTTTTTATTGACGCAAAAATAATACAAATCTTGATTCACAAAAGAATACGATGCAATATTTTTGTATCACAAAGAGATTGATTTATTTTATGCAAGTATAAATTGATTCATATTTAATGCAAATAATTATTTCATTTTAAAGTTTAAAAGCTCAATGATGAAAATAATAGAAACTTTACCACTAAAACTGTATATTTTATACAAAAAAAATATCAATTTATCAGTAATAAAAATATCAATAAAAATTCTTAGAAAATCACAAATAGTCAAAGAAATTTTCGATTCAAATATAGCTTATATATTTTGTATAAATAAATTTTTCTCTGTGTATATAATTATTTCATTGACGTAAATTTTTAAGAATGAATCTAGATGTCGTTATAACCTCCTCAACCGTTGTCATACTTGTCAATAGGTCCAGGTGAAACTTCCATCACATACCAAAAACTTGACCCATATTATGTTTATATACATAATGCCAACACCCTAAATCCACATTCAATTGTAGCATTATTGGTATTATTCAACTTGAATTGTCTATAAAGAAATATGTTGAAAAGTACGACAATTTGTTGACTGCAGAAAGCTTGTCTTTTTTTTTTCTTTCTTATTTGTCGCATAAAATATTTTGTATTGATATTGTATAAAATAGGCGTGTGCTACATATGTATAAATGTGATTATGTGTATAGCTCGACGGGGTAGTATGTACAACATGCATGCGGGACTGAAGACGCACCCTTATGGACGCACCCTGCGGTCTCTGGTTTTTTTTTATACATACACCTCTCTCTTCCTCTCTCAATGTTCTTTATACTTTTTTATTTTTTTTTTATATGCCTTTGCATAACACGCGTTCACCCACGTTTAAATTCCGCGTATATACATAAAAATATATACACGACTATGCGAAGAAGACGCATTGACTCAATTTGTTCGTATATATATTTAAGTATTTACAAATGTGTCGGAAACAAGCTGGCCCATTGCTACTATCCTCGTACATGTGTAAACATATACTGCATTGATGATGAGTCTAGAGTGTGCCTTAAAAAATATATACATACAAGACACGTGTTTGTATAATACACAAATATACTTGTTATTCTTCCTTGTGACGATTGTTATGTGTATGTGTATGCTTCATTTAGTGCTTGTTAGTTGGCACAGTGTGATGATGACGACGACGATGACCATGATTGCCATACAATTTTTTTTTTTTTTTATCCTCTTAATGAACCGAACAACTAGGAGATCTGTTGTAATTCTAACATTTTGCACATCCAATGTGTTGTTGCTTTATTTTTATTTGTAATTTGTGTGTTTTTTTTTATTATTTGTAGTTTTTTATTTTATTTTTTTTTTACTTAATCGTGTGCCATTAAAATTTAACAAATTAAAAAAAAATCTCATAAATTGTCAAATGTATTTGTGTACACATGATGAAACACCCTCAGCCACACTTATTTTGACCCCCTGTTGTTAACTTCAAGGGTTACATAAATATATATATACAAAATGTTTTTTTTTTTTTATTTTTTAAACAATAAAAATAATAAATATACATGAATTTATCTAAATGTCATTATGAGCATGTTACTCTTCATCATTATCATTAAATATTTTTAATTTTATTTTGTTATTTTATGACATTCACATGTTACATACGTTTTTTAATATTTTCTTTTTATGTATCATGAAAAAATTTCTTGTAAAAACTAATTAAAGTATTTTGTAAATTAAAAAATACATGATGTGAAACATATTTGATAATTTTTTAATTTTGTGTTGTATTTATTTATAGCTAATTTTTGATTTTTTATAATTATAATTATTTTGTGTATATATAAATATATATTGAAAGGTGAAATTTATATTTTTTGACTGTGGATTTATGTGTATTCAATAACGATGTTATTCAAAATGACTTTGACAGGTGTCGTTTTTGAGATTGAGTCAAACTTTCATGATGATCATGGGGGGAGAAAATATGTATAGCCATATGCAGTGAATTATAATAAAAAAAAAAAATTGTGTTGAATATATATATGCTATAGAGATATTCTATTTGTATCAAAATAAAATACAAGGCACAAGGTGTCTCCTGTCTGTTGGGATTTCAGGGATTATTGAGATTTTGAGGATCAAGCTAGTCAACAGAAATAAGAATATATAGATCTATGTGTGTGTACAGTGAATAAAGTATATGCATACTCAAAAAGTCGTTCAGCTAAAATGTTATAGATCTGTTCCGGTCGCGACAATCTTTTAATATTTTTTTTTAATTCTTGAAATGCCAACTTGATTTAGGCATGATGCTCGCAAAGGGGATCAGACATAAACAGATTTTTCAAGATTGAGAGATTATTGTATGACGAGTATAACCGCCGGAAGCTAATTTAAAATATAGTTATGTGAAAATAAAATAATAATATTTTATTTTACGATTTAAAAGTGCGCCTTGTAGTCAGGTGACTCAAAGATTGCAAATAATTTTAAATAATTCAGCAATCTTAAAATAATCTATAAAATCCAACTGATACAACTAGCTTATTAAATAAATATAAAATAATTTGTATAATAATTAATAAAAAATTTATACAAAACAAAAAGTAATAATTTTTAATAATTTTGTTAAACGTGGAATTTTTTTCTTTTCTTATGTTACTTTTTATTTTTATACTAAAATTAATCATCAGTGAAATAAAGAAGATAAGCAGCTTCTGGGTTTTTTTCATAATACATTTATTCGTCAGTAGATGGTTTTATCACTTGTTGAAATTTAATAATTTTTTCTTGATGTCGAGTTGAGCATAGTGCGACTAGTACTGTTATTGAAACTGCAAGACTGAAGACATCAAGCAATACAACGGTTAACATGATTAATACAATCTTAATTCTTTGCCTTATTGGGGTGAGTAAATTTTACTCAACAATTAAATTATTATCATTTAATTGATATATATATTATTACGTGTATATATATAATACAATATTTTGTAAATTAAAATTATAAATATATAATATGAAAAAACAGAAGTTATTTTCATGTTCTCAACCCAAGTGGAAAAAATATATTCAATTTATATTTAATGGAAATATAAATTAAATTTAAAGGATATACAATTTTGGACATACTAAAAGTAAATTTAGAAAAAATTTAGAACAAATATAAATTAAATTTAGAATATGTTCAAGTTTGGACATACTAAAATTAAACTTTTTCTAAATTTTTTCTTAATTTTTTTTTTATTTTTTGTAAATTTTTTTTAAAATTAATTTTCGTATGTTCAAAACTGTATATATTTTAAATTTAGTTTATATTTTTTCTAAATTTTTTCTAAATTTAATTTTAGTATGTCCAAAACTGTATATATTTTAAATTTAATTCATATTTTTTCTAAATTTTTTCTAAATATAAAATAAATATATTTCATATTTCCAATAAATATATTTTTTCCACTTGGGAATAAGATTATGATGAAAATAATTATTTTAATAATTTAGTTATCTCAATGTAGTCACCGGAATTGATATATATTTATTGTGGTTATTGACAATATTCGAGTTAATGTTTCATCGTGTTTTTATGTATTTAACCTGCATTAACAGGTATACTGTGAAAATTTATTATCGAAATTAATGAATACATTAAATTCAATATGATTTTTAAATAAATATATTCATTTATTAAATAAATATATATATTTTTAAAAATTGAAGTAATTAAGAGAAAATTAACAATGGTGTTTATAAGTCAATTAATTTATGAATCATAATAAATTAGTAGATATTAATGAATATTAATTGGAGTCTAAGCAAAGTTACAAATTTAAAAATTTTGGTAAATATATGGTTTAAATAAAATGTGTAATTAATAAAAAATCAATTGTCCATTATGAGGCAAGTTTTATTATAATGTTATCAATAATAAAATTCAGTCAGTTTAGTACGTGATAAATAAATTCATTTGTTGGATAGTCTCAATTCAGAAAGATAACCTTAGATAACCGTAATTCTATACACTAAATGATAGTATGAAAACATCAGCAAGAAATTATTTTTTTATCTTTTCATTTTATTCGAAAATTTACAAAGAAAAACTTCGCCATTAAAAAAATTTATGAAAAAATAAGGCTATTAAGTTTGGAATAGAAAAATTATATCTGCAGCCAGGCAGCCTTGATTGCAATGTACTATTCCATTTTTTATATATAAAAGAAGAAAAAATAATTATTGATAAAATTATTATAGAAAACAAAATTAAAATATTTCATAATAAAGAAATTGGAAAAAGATTTAACGCATCAATTTTCAAAATATAATTGATAATAATTCCAGGGCGTATGGGCAAACCAATCAGAAAATGATGGTTCAAAATGGATCATTGACATGATCAGAGACCAGTCATCAAATAATAGTAGGTTACGAATTTTATTTAAATTTTAATTAATTATCAAAGGATTTTTTAAACCGTCTATGTTATAATTGTTATGATTGATGGTATTTCAGAACAAACAAATATTGTTATACCTACAAGTTCTCTTCATGTACATAATAGCACAGATGTTGATGCCAAAGTTGACTTATTTAAACATAACAGCAATATGGTAAATACTGCTTACGACCAGCCTGCAACAACTGAAAGTAAGTTACATATTTTATTTCGACTTTGAATAATGAAAAAAATGATATAATTGTTATAATTAAATATTTTTCAGCACCAACGTACAGAACATACTTCTGTGATTCGAGTTTTGTCTACTACGATCAAAAAATTTGTGATAATCCTTCACAATTTGTAATTGCTTTGCGCCACAAAGGATGGACATCTTTGCCAATTAATATTTTCAAGGAATTGAAAAAAATTAGGTTATTGCGATTAAATTTAAACAAACTGACAAGTCTTGAGTCCAATATTTTCAATCACTTATTTGATCTGACAATTTTAGATATCAGTCATACTACTTTAACATCTCTTCCATTAAAAATTTTTAATGGATTACAATCTTTATATAGTTTAAATTTAGAATCAAACAGACTAGCAAGTCTTGAGTCTGATATTTTTAATAACTTATCTAATCTACAATATTTAGATATTAGTAATAATAATTTAACATATCTTCCAGCAGAAATATTTCATAAAATAAATTATTTAGAGATTTTGTTTTTAAACGGAAACAAACTGACAAGTCTTGAGTCCAATACTTTTGGTAACTTGCCTAAGCTCTTTTATTTGAATATAAGTAATAATTCTTTGACATTTCTTCCAAAAGAAATTTTCAATGAATTAAAATATTTAAGGGATTTGTTATTACAATCAAACAGACTAACAAGTCTTGAGTCTGATATTTTCGACTCATTGTCTAATGTTAAACATTTAGATATGTGTGATAATAATTTAACATCTCTCCCAAAAAATATTTTTAATGGAATAAAATCTTTGTATGTTTTGAATTTACAATCAAACAGGCTGACAGGTCTTGAGTCTGATACTTTCATCAACTTGTTTCATCTCAAATCATTAGATATCAGCAACAATAGCTTAACAAATCTTTCAATTACTATTTTCAATGAAAACAAAGATCTTGAATCCTTGTGTTTACAATCAAATGAGCTCAGAAAATTTCATCCTAAAATTTTCACGAATTTAAAACGGCTAACCCTGCTCAACATTGCAAATAATAAATTTCATCTTTCAGAAACTGATAAGAAATCAATTTTGCAAAATTTAAAACAAGAAACATACGATGAAGCTACTCACTACGATATTATAAGAAACGAAAATTGCATTTTCAATTTTTTTTAATGAGACACCTTATCTTTCATCTCTGATAATAAACATTAATTTAATACATTCATACAATTGTAATATAATATAAATTTATTATTTAAAATTAATTAATTAATTTAAGTAACAATGAGATTTTATTGTTTTATAAATTCTATATTCGAGTACAACTTACTAGTACATCAGCTGTTACTAAAATCATCAAAATATTGAAAAATTTATAAATGAAAAACATTTAATAATTACAATCATAAATAAAAGAATAAAAAAATAATTAATCAATTTAATTGAGAAATTCTTATTTAAAAAAAAAATTGATTTTGATTACATTTGAATTGAAAATAGTTCTGTGTCTCTCAACCCATATGATCTTGTGATATAAATATTTTTTTCAACACCTAATTTTCTAATTCAATAAGCTGACATAAAACTCGAATATAATAATTTTTGATTTTTATATATACTCATTTTATACGCCCATTTATTAAGGATGTCTCCCGTTGTGTCATTTCGAGTAATATAAAGATCGTCTGCAGAATTATATACAGTGTGTGATTTGAATCCTCTCTTGACTCTCATCTTGACCGTCGAAATGGTGACGACAATGGAGTCTCGAGCTATATAGCTTTCTTGATAATCGTACCACCTAAAGAATGCATCACAAGACAATTTTGACCTTTAGCATAGTGCAAAGAGCGCGTGTCTGCATCCCGTGGTGCATCATGCGTGAATCCCTACTGATGTGATGTATGAGCACCAAAAAAAAAAAAAGGAAAAAAAAAAAATAAAGAAAAATGTAGCAAGATAAAAAAAAGAGCAAGCCCATCGTTTGATGGTACACACGTTTGAGCCTTTAAAAACAGCGTGATGTCTCTAAAAAAAGCAAACTGGTTCGCTTGACATTATTAGTCAGCGGTCCATCCTTCATCAAACGATTGGTCTTCTTTTCAGGTTGTTACGGATTCCCAATAGGGCCACAATTTGGTATAGAAATAAACCATAGAATCTATAGTATCCAGCATTAGAGGTGCAACTGATGTCTTTTCTTTTTTATTCATTCTTCTTTTTTTACAGTCAATTAAGGCCAGAAAATTTAAATTATCAATGCTGCAGTATGTAGATATCATGGCTATATATAGAGTCATCAAACCGTAACTCCACCACTAATGCTCTTTTTTTATTTCAGGGAATTATTTGGTGATAGTAAAAAAAAGGATCTATCTCCATCACTTGTGTTTTTAACATTTGTTTTTTTGTTTTTCTTCTTTGCCATTGAGATATAGATGGAGAGACATTACGCACTTGAATCAATTTGTAAAATAGTACACTGTCAGACTACTTTTCGTGCATAAAGTCTTTTTTTTTCTTTTTCTCTACATGTTATAACTGGCAAAAAAATATAATGTGCTACATGAGGATCAATCAGGCAATCCTGTTATCAATCGTCATTTGTTTATGGTATGAAATGTAAATCAAAATTGAAGCAAAAGTGGTTTATTGAAACTTGGCTATACATCTATTGTGTCAATATCACTCTTATTTTGATTCAAACACGTACTTAACAAACGTTTCCACTTGGTTCCAGAAATTATACCTTTATACTTTACGATTTGTGATATGTGCCAATTTCATTTATAAATACGATGCACGAATTTTTGATATGAAACTGGTTATGATTGTGAATATAATAAACGTACATAAGCTAGTATAGACCTCTTGTTTAAATTAATCAATGCCAACAGCATCAAAGGTTTAAATTCAAAGTGTTTGTTTATCCAAACAGTAGCAGAAACTTGCGAGGTTGGTGGTCCTTCTTAGAATCTTCATCATCACAAATATGCTTCAACTCCATCACTTGAATTTTCTTTTTTTTTTTTATCTGTAATTTTCTTAATTTATTTTTTCATCATCAAACATTTATTTCTTTCAAGCAAAATAAAATTTAATTTTTTTTTATATATTTCTATTTTTATTATTAAATTTTATTTAATATAAAAATAAGATTATATTTTTTTTTGATAGTTTATTATAATACAATTTTTTTCATCTACATAATATGATCATTTCCGCAAGTCACGTGGATCATGTGGTCTTGACACTGTATCATCAAGCCAAGAATAAAATTTATACAAATATATATTACAATAAACTTTGGACATATCTATAGCCTCCGAATGATCATGCCCCATCCGGAGTTCCAAAAAATATATTGTTATAAAAATTTATATTATATACATATAGTACCAGTTGTTGTTGTATACAACACCATCAGCACCTAGTCCAATTCGACAACACAATGTCCTGCTAAATGAGCTTCCTGTTGTATGCCCTCTTGTTGATTCTTCTCTCGATGTAAATTTTTTTTAAAATTCTTTTTAAATTCATGTGTATATGAAGACATCAAACGACCAAGGACTTTATACGTTTTTCATTGGTATAGTGGTCTCGGTGTTCTTCTATCATTTATATATATAGGTAGCAGATATATAGCATCAAGACATGAAAAGAAATTGACCGACACATTGCGAGCGTGTATATATATACAATAACATATATATAGAGCGGTCTTCTTTTTTTTTTTTCTTTTCTTTCTATTTTATTCTCTAAAAAATACACAATAAGGTGACAAAGATGATGATTCGCAAAAGGCACCTCGTGTGCCATTGACAATACCACCTCTCTTTATATATATTTATTTAGTTCAAGAAAGGAATGAACAGACTCGAGGTGATTCTTTATCCAATCATCTTGCCATTCACGCCCTCCTTTTTTTTTCAAACCAAACAATCACAAATCTAAACTGCCAACACAGCATTTGAATACCTATATCATAATGTATATTTATATATGCAATTGCCGAAGAAACACCTTGGACTCATATTGTATACACACAGTATTTTAAATGTGTTTTTTATTTTTATTTCATTCATGTATATATTTAATATTATGATTTTTTTTTTATTCAGAATTAATTTAAACCGACAAATATTTAGAATTATATATTAGGTCGATGATATCAAATTATAGTTAATCTCGTTTGGGTGGAATTTACATAAGTTGGCAGTTTACAGTTATATGCATATGTATGTGTGATGACATCATCAGAAATTTTAATAAAAATATATGTGAATAAATATACCTTGTTGAAAATATTTCTCAGAATTTTTCCGCATTTATTCCGTGGGTCTTTCAGCTCAATTAAAATTCAAAAAACACTTAGAACTTATTAAAATAATTTAGACCTTTTTGGATTTATTTTCAAGAACAAATGTTGTTGCATGAAGTCAGAAAAATCAATACCTTTTTGGTATTTAGTTTAAGAAATTATTACGTCATTATATAAAAGAATAATTTTTCTTTTTAACACCAATTTAGTTGTGATTTAAATGTATCATAGTTCAAGAATTTTTTTGTCTTTTAACAAGAAATTTTCTATTTCAGATGAGACTTTATTTTTCTTCTTTAAAATCTAAAAATTTCCTAGTAAAAAAATTCTATTTTCAACAAGTGTTTTCATCAAATATAGAGCTTTTTTTAGCAGTCGATTGAAAACTTTTTCAAACAATAAATGCTAGCATCATCAAGTGAGCCATTTTTGAGTTTTTTTGTTTTTTTTTCATGGGTCTTTCTTTGAATCCTACGACTTTCGTTTGAATCATTTTTTGATTAGAGTCATATTTTTCCATTATCAGATTAAAATGGGACACTCGGTATATGACAATTTAAAAAATAACAGTATACAGAAATAAAAAATCATTTTGACCAGAATATTTATCAACAAAGCATCATATTATTTATATAAATATTGAAGCTTGTGTACTTGTATAAAAAGAATAATAATAAAAATAAAAGAACAAATTTAAATTGATAAATAAAAGCGTTAAAAATATAATAAATGAAAAGAAAATTGGTTAAGCTTGATGATGCTGATGCTGGAGCATTAAAGTATAACTCTATATTGATGGACAAAAGATGAATGAATTTATACGCTGAAATGATGAATAAACAGGATGATTATATAAATGTATAAGGACACAAAAATTATAATTAATATAATATGAAATGATGCTATAATTGAGATACACATAAGTCTGTACATAAGTCAAGATCATTTGCTATATAAAAAGAAAATATTTTCATGTAATTTTAAGATGAGAGATTATGACGTGATTCAATTCGTTCAACGACAATATGCCAATTGACAATTTCCGGACACTTGTAAAGTTTATTTAACATTTATATATTTTAATAACAAAATCACATATCACTTGCGTTTAGATAAATATTTTTAATACTATTATTTTATTGTATTTTATTTATAAGAATGAATAAAAAAAAAAAACATTTCTTTCTATTTTTTTTTTTTTATTATAGAGCCTCGTTTCGATTCATTTCATTGGTTCTCAAGAATTTAATTTTTTTAATTAAATTATTCATTGTAATAACATTTAAAAATGAATAATAATAATATTTTATATTTTTTTTGTTTAATTAATTAATTTATTAGTCTTGTTACTACCCGTTGCTAAGTGACAATTTCTGTATTATTTCTTTATGTATAACATTAATAAATTGAAATAGAAATGAGAGTTTACATAGGAAAAATAAATAGGTAATTTTTTCCCAAGAAAATCCAGAGAGAGACCAAAAAATCTGTGGAAGTCTCAGTTGCGTAAAAATCCGGGGAAAATCTTGAAAAAACCGTACAAAATCCGGAAATCATCTGGAGAAATCCTAAGAAAATCTGGAAAGATTTTTTCCACCAGGGACATGTGGACATTTTTGTAAATATTATTCAAACAATACTAATAAATATATTAATTAAAAATAAAATAAACAAAAGGATTAATCGATGAATAATTACTCATAATAAACATAAATAAAATACAGCAAAATCCATTGGTCTCATGATAGTAACGAAACAATATAAATAAAATTCAAATCCTGTCATAAAAAAAACAGTCGTCATCAGTAATTGTGAAAGAGAAATATATCTATAGATAAAATATGTGTAAAAATGTTACATTATATTTATAAAAAAAATAAATAAAAAGAGGTGTCCGGTGTTTAAGGCAGATATATCCTGGCGTAGACTAAGTGCGTAGTTCACATGGTCTATGCTAGATTATATTTGCCCCAAACACCGGAGAAAATACCGCATCATTCTAGTATCACTTCAATCACAAAAAGCTACGATATTTCCATGTGTGAACCTATGGGGTTCGAACTGGGACATCAGAAAGTACATATATTTTGGTTATGGGCCCTTGCCGACTTAACCATCAGCTCACTCGATGAACCATGAAAAATAATTAAACTTTAAAAAAATTCAACTCAAATTTAAATTATTCATTATGTTATTGAATTTACTCTTGTATATAAATATAAAATAAATAAATGACATTTATTTTATATTTATATAAATAAGAAATTGATACTTTGAAATGATACATTTACATATATAATTGCTTGTTTATTTTTCAAATTGACCTTTTTTTTTTATATATATACATAGATAAAATATCAAATTCATAATATTTTTCTACATGACCCTGTACACTAGGGACTGCAATGAGAATCCAAGTTTTAGTTTTTACAGTCGTCTAATTTGAAGCTCTTTGAGTACATATAGTTTTTTATTTTTATTTTTTTATATATAGTTATGTTTTCGTGGGCAGCATCAGCCATGTTTCGTAACTGGATCTACACAGTGTGTTGTGTGTGTGTGTGTGTGTGGGATGTAAAAATGTATTACATACAGAGTTTTCGACTGTTGGCAGAAAATCTATGAATTCAACAATAACAATATACACTATTTTTCTTTTTCACAAGGAAACTTTAGGTGTTTGAGTACTTGAAATGACATTATTGTGCAATAGGTGTTAGTTATAGTTCAACTATTGAGTTACCAACTTATTGCTGAACCAACCAATCCACTGATAACACTGTTTTATATATTTGATGCTCTACTGATGATTATTGATGGGGTGTCTCACCTTTCATCGTTTTTACGGGGTCATCAGAATAATTGGCATTTGGTTACATCGATAAAATATATATAAAAAGATATATTTCTTCATACACAGGTCTTATATTTGTTGTTGTTTTCTTTATTTATTTTTTTTTTTTTGCAGTGTATAAAAAAAATATCTCTGCAAAGATGATTGCTTGTTTACTAAAATTTTACATGTATCCTTTTTTGTAAACAACTACACAAAGAGAAATCTGCAGCAAATATTACTGTAGTAATAATCATGGCCGAAGTTATGCTAAATATTACTGTAGTTTATAGTAATTTTTTCCGCTAGATAAAACATATATTTAGTGTAATCTAGTGTGTCCTAATGAAAAGTCAAAGTAAAGCGAGAAATTATATTTATTATTCTGATTATCTCTGATTTTAAACCAGACTAAGTCAGAGAAAATTAAAGAAAATTGGAGGATTTTTTCCAGTGATGTTGGCCTCTCCACGCAACTACTAAACTTTACTGTTTACTACAGTAAAATTTGCTGAAGTATATACAGCATTTTTTTATGCGGATTTCTCTCCGTGTATATTATGAATATATTTGTTTTTGTTAATAAAAAAAATATATATACATTAAACAGATTGGTGATGTCAAAGTTGACCAATGGAAATCAATTTTTTTTCGATATTAATATTTAAAAATTTTCTATACAAAATCAAATGATATTTGTCGTCAAAAATGGTCAGAATAATATTGTGTATGCCACACGTGAACGAAAACGACTGCCCACATTTTCAAGGGATTAGCCGCTTATGTCGACAAGTTAACCTTCTTAACTTTTTGAGATAGAGAAAAACCAAGTCGTATTAGAGCTGACTTCTTCGAAAAAAATAAATGAAATTTATAAAATCAAAAATTTGAATATGTACGTATGTCGCTACATAGCAAAATTTAGTCTTTTTTTTACATTCGACAGACGGATCATACACGCTTGACTTATTCTTCAAACTAAAAAAAAATTTTTTTTATATATATATATTTATTCTTTCTTTAACCCCTTTGCCCGAAAAAAATTCTATTATACATATAGCAAGATATCCCACACTGAAAGCAACATTCTAAAAGATTATCCAGACATTTGATCTTTATGTTTATTTCTGGTTCAATGAATACGCTTTATTCTGCATGACATGGTACATACCTCTTTGTATATTTTTGTGGTGGTGGGAAAATTCTAGTGACTTTTTGGCTTATTTATTCATATATATGTATATATTAACATCTTCATTCTAATTTCTACTGGACTTTTATTATTATTTTTTTTTTTTTTCATAATGCATATATGGATTAAAAAAGTCTTAAATCAAACCTTAAATTCTTCAAAATTACTAATTAGTCATTTCGAAGTAAAATAATAACAAAAATAAAATATAACACCTAACTACCTAAGGGGAGGAGTGAGTTAAGCTCAGACTTTTACCTGAAAAATATTTAACAAAAGATAAAAAGCTTATATGAAAATAGTTAAAGCAACATTGCCCACCCTTGGAGAAAAATCTAATTTTTTTAAATCCGAGTTTGTCTGCATGAAGTTATTAATGAAAGTTTTATTAATTTTTTCTACTTTTGTTTTTATGGTCATCTGTTAAAATTTATCTCCTATCCCGAGCTAAAAAATCTCAGTCTTAAAAATGTCGAAGTCTTAAAACAGTCTTTATTTGTCCAACTAGAAAGACTTCGGAAGACTTCCAAATAGAGACTTCAGGCTTACGAATAGTCTTCCATTTAAAGACTTCGTAAGCCATGGAACGATCGTAGGTCTCCGGTGTGAAAGTCGGATAGGCTAACCACTCAGCCATTTGTTCAATTGATAATGATAGAGATTATTTACATTATAAACTTTTGACTTCTAATTTTTGTTATTTAAATCAATTTTATATTATAAATACTCGAATAAATATTTAAAGTAGAATTTAATACTAGATCTGTTAAAATTAGAAGAACTTGATTTTTTTTTCTTAAAAAAAAAATATAAATTTTAAAAAATTACGTAATAAAATGAATTAGGTGATAAGAGCAATAATTATAATAGGTGTAATAATAATAAGGTGATAAGAGCAATAACTGAAGTTAATACGAACTCGCGAGATAGAGTTGTTTTTAGATATAAATTGATAGGAAACTTGATAAATTTATATCGGGTAGTTTGAAATTTTTCTAAGTTCCTTAATTTTTGTTAAAATAAATTTCCAAGTCTTTAATTTCAAGACCACAGGCTTTCAAAGTCGTTTTTCTTCAAAATTTATTTTAATTTAAGGGTGGGCCCGAAAAATAAACCCCGCAGTGACATGAAAAAATTTTAGAAGACCTGAAGGCTTTCAAAGTCTTGCAAATCAAGCGTTAACGCTAAATAATACAGTCGTCGATAGAATTAAAAAATACATATTTTTCTCCAAATAAACTTTTTTTCATGATAATTAGTTTACGGGATAAAAAATAAAAACGAAATTTTTATTTTTGAAAAAAATACTTCTTTTTAATCATATCTCGAGACAACTTCTTTAAAAAGTAATAAATCGACTTGAAATTTTGACTGTAGCTTCATTATAAGCTACTGATTGCAACAGTATAATCAAAAAACTCATTTATTTATATCGTTTGATTTTTATTATATGATTATTGAATGTCGAGGAAAAATTCAATTTGTCTAACTTTGAATGAAAAAAGAGTCGGAGAAATTTAAGAACTGAGTAAACTGTCAGTGGCAATATTGTTGAGCAGTACATCAAGAAGTTGTTAAATTAATAACTTAGTAAATAATTAATAAAAATATCTGAAAATTTGTAAAAACTTCTTGATATACTGCTCAACAATATTGCCACTGACAAGTTATTCAATTTTTAAATTTCCTCGACTCTTTTTTCATTCAAAGTTAGACAAATTGAATTTTTCCTCGACATTCAATAATCATATAATAAAAATTAAACGATATGAATAAATGAGTTTTTTGACTATACTGTTGCAAGAATGATTTGAATAACATTAAAGATATTAATTGAACAAAAGTTGTCGCAAGAGTGAAGTTCCTTAAAACTAAAAATTAAATTTCCCATAAAAATTAAACTAAATAAGAAGGGATGATCCACAGTTGGAACATCTCCTCACCAATAGTAATTCATATGTGTCTCACGATAGCCAGCATAAATAATTTGCTGAGACAATTAGCAAACAATATTTGCTAAATTCAACGGATGTATAATATCGAGTTGCTATGCTAAAATGCAACTACGTCTTTGAAAAATAAATATTAAAATGAAAAATAATATTGACTTTTTTTTGTGGCACTACTGGTAGAAAAATCAAGTTCTTTAGTAGTATGTCTGTAGTGCACTATCCATGGATACACACCAGCAAGCAAAGTGTACAACGTGCATGCAATTTAGAAAAAGTTTAATTTTAGTATGTCCAAACTTGAACATATTCTAAATTTAATTTATATTTGTTCTAAATCTTTTCTAAATTTTTTCTAAATTTACTTTTAGTATGTCCAAAACTGTATATCCATTAAATTTAATTTATATTTCCATTAAATATAAATTAAATATATTTTTTCCACTTGGGCACGCAAAAAACAAAAAAAGTTATAAATGATTCAAAGTGAATTATCGTTTAAATCGCACTCAATAAGAATTAAAATTTTTATCATTATTTTTTTCTTCACAACATCGATACACATACACTTACTCTCTAACTCGTTAGCCTGTAGGTAATAACAAAACAGAGGGAGTAGATAAAAAAATAACTGACTCGGCACGTAACAAAATTGCGGTGTTGTTGGAAATATGATATTATTTATATTCAGTAATTTTAGTTCATTCAAGAGAGTATTAGTGAAACAAAATAAATTATGCGAGAGATTTTAAATGAAGTTTGCAGACGTAGATTTCCATTATCAATTATTTCTTTAAGAGAAAAGATATACGTATAAGGTGATCACATGACAATACTATGCAAAGATTGACATCAGACTACAGATTAATTCGCAGTAATCGACTTAAAACTATTTATTTATCTTAATGTTATCATTCCACTTCCTATTTCATATACACGAATTCTCAGAAAAATTATTCAGTTCGTGCCACAACAAATACTCTAATTTCTTTTATTTATTTATTTCACTTCACGATAACTTAGTGATTAAACGAAAATAATTAAATAAAATAATATTATATTTTCAACATCATCTTTGTTACTTAGTTATATTATAACATAGTTTATTTTACAAAAACAAGTGTCAACCTATTGGTTGCATGGGTATCATATCACGAATTTTTAATTATTTAATAACTCCTTCAATATTAAATATAAATCAAAACTACAATATTCCTTTCCTATTTTTTATCGATATTTCCCTATCCAATGAGCCTAGTCTTGAATTTTTCCGATGTATAGTAAAATACATATGATAACACGTAAAAGCCAGGTTCAAGATTTTACTAAAAAATAAATATTTTGTTAAGGGAGTTCAAAAAGTGTTAAAAAAAAACAACATATCTCGAATTTTCACGGTGCTTTTGTCTTAACACCTAAATAAAAAACTACCTTCATAAAACTTCAAAATCCTCAAAAAAGAAGTGAAGGGTGCCGCATAAAATTTTATAAATTTTTACTATAGCATTAAACCCCCTTAAGGGAGTACCTCCATCGATTAGTTTTCTTACAAAGTTCTTAATTTTTGGATATATAAATCTTGAAACTCCCCTGCATTTAATGATCTTAATTTTGTAATTATGAACAATCTAGTTTTAGAGATAATTGAGTCTGAACACGTGAACTTTTTACGTGGTTTAACATTGCAGGTATAGTATTTTTTTTGTATTTTTTTATATTATTAGTTCTAACAAAAAAACGGTTCTTACAAATTTGATAAAAAATTAATAGGTCAAAATTGATATAAGTTAAAAAACTTTGAAAAAAAAAATTGAACGCTTGAACTTCCCCGATTCAGGGATATTGTTAATTAACGTTTGCAAAATTTATTAATACTTGGCAAGAACGTGAGGCCGAGTGCATCTGAGCGCAACTCTCTATTTATTTTATATATCACACATATACATGTATAATATAATATAATAAACTATAATTTTATTGAAATAAAATTTCCAATTATTTTTAAACAAATTAATTATTTTAACAAATGAAATGAATAAATAAATGCATATTCCAATATTGATAACCTCAATTTACAATTAAATAAACTTCGCTTTTTCCTAGACTTTTTATTTTGATTATCGCAGAGGTGCTCCCTTAAGAATGCCCGATTCTGCATTTTTTTCTTTTTCGCGTCAATTTCTTCTTCTCATGTAATTCACCACTTACATATCCATGTATAAACGCACATGCGTACTAGCAGCTGTATATACGGGATAGTTCAGCGCATATTTGCTGCCTTAAAGGTTGAATGTAAGTCCCATAGTCGGACGACTTCTTTGTGCTAATAGGGCACGCTCTGACCCATGCTTTTATAAAATAAATAGGTGCCCTCTATGCTCAAAATCTGTGTCTTTTACTATCGCATCTGTAGTAGTATGCGTGTACCCGGCCTATACCAACACACACAAATACGACTGCAGCAATAAAGTGAAGTAAATTTCGGAGTTAATTAGTCATTCGCGATTGAATATCTTCTGAAAACAAAGGTCGAAACTGATGATTTTTCTTTTTAAATTTTCGTAATTGAAAAAAATACAAATCTGAATCGAATTTAGTAATTTCGAGTAGAGGGGTTAACTAATTAGTAGATACAGATCAAAACGTGGGTTTTTCCGTTTACGGCCGTGTTAAATCGGTCAACTTTATTTCAAGGTCGAAAAATCTGAAAAAATTTTACCAAATAGAGAATTGTTCTAGCTAGCGATTAAAAAAAAAAAAGCAAAATCGAGTAGAGGGAACTCGTATTTACATTCAAACTAAATTAATTTCCTATAATTTTATTCTTTTAAAAATTGAAAACTTAAGATCTTCCCCACAATAGTTTTTTTACATATTTCGATTAATTAAACAAAAGAAGTCAGATAAAAAAAAAAATTCTTAATTTTTATATACAAAAGTAACTCATTTTTTCCCTTTTTAAGGGAGAACGGTACGTATCATATCAACCAAAAGTTTTGTCCCTGAGCTCTATTTTTTGCCTGTACCAAAACCAGTCTCTGACGTGAAAACTTTTGATTTTTTTTACCCACACAATTAAAAAAAAATTCACACCTACACAACAAGAGCGATTTGGCAACGTTTGGTCTAAGTAAACACGCGTTTTAGAGACGCAGTCGATAATATACCGTCAAATTTATAACACGAATCCAATGCGTAGTTGCCATATTTTTGTTGACAAAAAAAAAAAAAATAAAAAAATTAGCGTTTTTTTTTTTTTAATTGCTATTTTTTATGAACAATTAGATAGTATAACTGACAAAACTAAAACTATCAATCTGCTCTAAATAACTTCATTTACTTATATTCACAAAAAAACACTATACAAAATAATTCCGGTCTATACTTTTTTTTGCAATAACTACTGTTTTGGAGGGTCATTTTTTCATTACTCCATAAGAGCCCATATTAAATTTTTGTTTTTTAAAAACATTATAACTCGCTATAATTAACTCTGTAAGCGACTTAGAAGTTTGTTTTAATAGATTCATCATAATTTTAACTATCTAAAAACACAATAAAAAAAGAAGTTTATAATTTCCTTCAATGGGGGCCGTTCTCTCTTAATAAACAAAATATGTGAAATAAAAAATATGAATAAAAAAAATTAGGTCGTTCTTTCAAAATTACAAAATCAAATTTACAAACTATCGTAAGATATAACCGCCTAATTTTTTTTTTATTCATATTTTTTATTTCGCATATTTTGTTTATTAAAAAGAGAAAAAATGAGTTACTTTTGTATATAAAAATTAAGAGTTTTTGTTTAATTGATGTTATATATAAATATTTTTAAAAGCTTTTATGATGATAAAAGTTTTATGATTAAAAATCTAATATCTAGATATTAGATTTTTAATCATAAAACTTTTCATCATCAGCGGTTGTTCTCTCCCTTTATCTGTCGTGCTGTCTCATGTTTCTTGGCTACGGTAGTATGTGTATGTCCATCTCGATAATAAGTAGACGCATACTACCAAGAACCTGCTAGTATAGTGACTATATTGACAACAGGGGGGTACTGAAAATTTTTATTTTTTGCACATTTTCTCTGTACATCACATTAGCTTTGGCTAAATATTAATATTAATATTTTGCTCAGTATTAATATTTTTGTGAATTCACAGGATTTCGTCGTCATGTACTGTCACTAAAGTCAGCAATGAATAACCCCCCGCGGAAGACAAAGAAAATTATAAATTTTGAATATCTTGCTGTCATATTTTATGTCCACATGCTAATTCTATCTATTGAGAAGCTTTTTTGATTGTATAGATTAAATAAATACTAACACATGTTGTCAAAAAACTTTACAATGTTTGACAATTTCTTATCATTATCTTAATCTTAACAAGAGCCGAACAATTCAAACATTTTCATAAATCTTTATAAATATGTTAACTGCTTTCTCTTTATCTCAGTCACTCTTCTGAATTCTTTGTCATTAATGAAATTAACAAATTTTTTGTTTTTTTTTGTTTTAGAATTGTTTAGCTTATGTCTTGACAGATAGCTCAAGCGACATGAATTAAATATTAGCCATTTTTTAAATTAATTTTATCTACAAGTCGTGGCAAATATAAAATTGCATAAAAATGAAAATAGAGTTAAAACGAGGGGCATTGGTGTAGTCATGCTGTCATTCATATATGTAATATTTGTACTTTTTTTACTACATCTTTTATGACAATATTCTTCCGAATTTCTGCGTGATTACTCCGAATTTTTCTCATGTATAGATCGATGCGGAAAAATGAGGAGAGAATCTTTTTCTTTCTTTCTCCGGAGAATATTACCTTGGAAAATGAGAAAATAAATATTTAACTTAATACATAATTTAGTTAACTTAAAAAATACATAGTTGAATATATAAAAAATTTATATATAATTGTTCTTATACATTATGTATATATAAAATATAAATAATAATTTTTGTAAACGTCAAATTAATGAAATAATAAATATCATCAGTTATACCATTAATAACAATAATAGTAATGATAATAATTTAATGAAGATGATGATGGTTGGTTTGATATGTGACAGTGGCCCGAGTTGTCTGATTGCCTTGTTAACCCTTTGACAACAGTCAACAAATTCAATTAATATTAAAAGCAATCGTAATAAAATTTTTATCACATATTATAAATTAATTAATTGTATTACAATTGACTATTTTAATATTTGTGTGATCATGCATACCAAAAATATTTATTATTATTTAAAACCATGAAATCATCAAACTAATTTTAATGCTTGTAAAAAACTTCGGAGTAAATCCCGATTCAAAGAACAAAATTTTATAAATAATTTAAAAATATGCCCAGCTCTTAATTTAAAAATTATTCCACCGATTTTTTTTCTTTACCTTTATTATCTTTACCCCTATCAATAAAAGTAATTATAATTTACGTAATTATTTTTCATCAATAAAAAAATAATTCCTTTATAATTATTTGAATAAAATAGATAAATAGAAAAAAAAATAAAATAAATATAACAATATTATAACAATGATAATAAATATTTGTGACAATAAGAAATAAGGGGGTTGAGATTGAGAGGAAGGGGATGATGATGATGGTCTGCTTTTATTATATATTTTATGTATATAAAATATACCATTGGATTTGTTTGCCGACATAAATTTGAATACGTGTTGCGGCTGCGCTCCCTACCACTGAAAAAATAGTAGATACATACGCATACACATATATATATAAATACATATATATATATATACTTTTATGTTGATATAATGGGGGGCTAAATGAAGCCAAGCCAAGCCAAGGTGTTTCCCTTCTCCCTTACTATTTGCACTGTTTGATGTCAAACATTGGGTACAAACAATAAAGTGGGGATAAAGCTTGGTGTACATGTTGCAGGTACTGTGTTATTCTATTGGTTGACGATTTATGCAGGCGCGTCTTGTATAGCAATGGGTGGAGTTTACATACCGGTTCAAAAGCCGATGAACAGTGGGGAAAAGCTCAGATACGTGTGATCGTTCGAAGGGTCCACATCATTCTTGTGAGTCCACTCTTGTTCATTCTCGCAAACCAGTGGATAAAAAAAAAAAAAAACTTAACATTGTTTACGAGTGTTTAACAATATTTATAAATAAAAGTGAATATTTTTTGAGTGATTATATAAATAAATTGGAAAATAAACTCAAATTTTATAATAATCAATTAAAAAAAAAATAAACTGTGTGTTATTGTGAAAATAAACTGATTTTTTTTTTTTTGAAATTAAAATAAAGTGTGTGTTAGTGTAAAAATAAACTAAAATAATAAAAAATATAGAAGTTTAATTATAAAAAGTGTTTAAAAATGGTTAATATGGAATTATCACGTGAACAACAAACAATGACTGCATCATCATCACCACCACCAGCACCACAAGCACGTCTTAAGAGCAATTTTAGTATTCGGAGTATTCTACCAGAAGCGACGGGTGAAATATCAAGTAATCAATCATCAACATCATCACCAGATGCATCACCAATACCATCACCACTTTGTGATAGTGGTGATGATTCAAGTGATCTTGATGTTACTGGCGACGGTAGTGAAACACCACCACTTGATTGTTCACGTAATGCAGCAACATCAAGTCCAACAAATGAAAATTCAACTGAACAAAATGAAGAAAAGAAAAAAAATGAAAAACCACCATACAGTTATAATGCTCTTATTATGATGGCTATTCGTCAAAGTCCAGAAAAACGTTTAACACTAAATGGAATATACGAATATATTATGCGTAATTTTCCTTATTACGAAAATAATAAACAAGGATGGCAAAATTCAATTCGTCATAATCTTTCATTGAACAAATGTTTTGTTAAAGTTCCACGTCATTATGATGATCCTGGTAAAGGTAATTACTGGATGCTTGATCCAAGCTCTGAAGATGTTTTTATTGGTGGTACAACTGGTAAACTCCGTCGTCGTACAACAGCAGCATCAAGATCACGTCTTGCTGCATTCAAACGTGGTGCTGTATTAGGAGGTTATTATACAACACCATATAATTTAACACCAGGTTGGCCTGGTTCAATTTATCCATCATTGCCTTATCATTTACATCGTGCTGCTGGTTATCCAACACCAGGTAATAGTTTTGGTCCACCAGCTGGTTATCCAGCAAATCTTTTGCCTGGTTCACCTAATGTTTCAACTGCATCAACATTACCATGTAGACCTCATGCAGTTAATCCAAATTTACCACCAACAAGTGTACCAAATCACGGTGGTTTTTCTATGGATAGATTACTTCAAAGACCAACTGCTTATCCAAGTGGTTTACCAACTCCATCATTGCCTTTATCAGCTCAATATGATTTTTATGCAACATTGAGAAATATTGCTGTACAACAGCAACAACAACAGCAACAAAATCAACATCATCCATTTGCTTATCATCATTTACCACAACAACAACCAATTCAACATATGACAAGTAGACCGTCATCAACAACAGCATCACCAGGTAGTAGTCCTGAGCCTACATCATCTCCTGTACCACCCATGTACATTTCAAATATTAATAATTTAAAAAAAATACATCCTAATTTATCGTGAGTACACAATTTAAGCAAAAAAAATATCAAATGAATAGTGTGCTGTGAATTAAATTGCAAATTAAATGAGTTGTGTAATAAAAATTTGTGATAATGTGATTTTAAATTATAATTATTTTTTTTTTTTTTTCTTTTACCTATATTTTATTATATCATTGGTTCAACGCTCTTTTTATAAACTGGATAAATAAACATTTGGATTTTAAAAAAGAAAAAATATAAAAAAAAAAAAAATTACGCTGATGCAAAAATTATGTTTTTAAATAAAATATTTAGAAAAAAAAAGAAAAATTCAACAATAATATTATTGGTGTCGTATATTGGGAATTAAAAAAATTTATATATTTATTTGCTTCAATTTTTATTGAGCACAATTATAAGGGGGGTGAGGGACAACCAATTATATTTTTGTTGAATTTTTTTCAAGTTAATTAAATCAATTATTTCTTTTTAATCCAACAAAAAAAACCAATATAAAAAAAAAATGCGTTATTTGTACTTTTTAAAATATTTGTTTTAGATATAAATATATTATTTAAATAATAATCATTAATTTACATTTCCAAAGAGACAAAATAAATTAATAATTTGGCTATGTAATTTTTTGATTAAAGTTTTGGGTCAAACCCACTTTGCTTCATGTCACGGTAGCTGTTTGTTTAGCTTCATATATATTTTTAAAAATGTATTTTTTTTTTTCAAATAATCAGAGACTAACTACCGTGGCTCGTAATAAAAAAAAAATCTATATCTTTATAGTTTTTAATAATTTAAATATGAATATTAATTTTAATTAAGACAATAATAAACAATTAATAAATAATTAAAATTTATCTGAAAATAAACAAATTGTTTTGTTCAATTATAAATATATATTCATATTTCTTTTCAGTTTTTCCAATTTATATTTAATATAACAAATTGCAATTTTATTAAATTTTTAGTAATACCAAATTATTCATCATTGAATGCAAAAATATACATTTCATGATCATTTAATTTGTCAATTTTCATTGTTAATTTGTTTTTAAATATGTATATATTTATGTATAGTCGAAACAAAGAAAAAAAAAAGAAAAACAAAAATTATATGTATTGTACAGTGTATAAAATTATTGACAATCGAAGGAGTTTAAAAAATATGTAAATAATATAAAATAAACGTTCCAAAATTTTTAATATAAATTTTACTGTTTTTGACTTGTGTTTATTCAAAAAAAAACCTTTTTATTCCTTAATCATTTCCTAATTATATTTTTTTTCATGTGTTGTACTTCTTGTTCATCAAGAATTTTTAAATTGTATTCATCGACACATATTTTTCTATATTGGTAATTTCTAAATTATCATAAATATTTATTTCAGCAAATTCAAAATTGTTTATTAATGTTACGACTATTCTTTAATAACAGCAAAATTTATTTAGTCAATTTTATATTTAAACAAGTTGCACAGTTGAGACAGTTGCTGAAGTAACTGTGCGCCTTCGCTTCGGGGGAAATTTCAATTTCAAATATAATAAATTTCATTTATTTCAATATATATATTTTAAATTTTAATATTGTTATTTGTCACGACTAGAAGATTTTTTCAGGGAGCTAGTTAGGAAAGGTTGAGTCCTAAACTCTTAAAAAACAAGAAAAGTAAATTTTCCTGATAAGAAAAAGAGATGAACAGCTAAAAAAAAAAACACAAGCTCTAAAAATAAAGACAACAATCATCAAGGACTTTTATTGTTAACTGATCATTAGATCACTAAAATAATTGGTATTATTTCAAATTAAACTATATCATTTTCCATATATAAACAGTTATATATTTGTTTGAACATAAAAACTTTTGAGTATAAAATGAAGTAATATGCGTGAATATATCCACGAGCGATTTAAGCATTTAGTTAAACAACTTGAAAGATTGACAGAAGGGGAAAAAGTCGAGCAAGAGTTGTGTATTAGTTGAAGATAGAATAAAAGATAAGTGATGATGATGGTAAATATAGCAAGTAACACATTAAGTACAGGAGGGGAATTCTAAAAAATAAGTGCGCGATGGCGCGAGATATATTGGTATGATACATTGAGACAATAAAACGTAAATAAGATAATGGGACCACGCTCGCGTATGTCGTCGTCGTCGTTCAACAAAATACTTGTGGTTATCAAGAGTATTTTTTACAAGTGTATACACATGTATAAAGTACTTGGACAAATTAACTTGAATTAATAAATAAACAATTTAATAAATATTAATAAAATTTTATCATTCAAATAATTTCTTAATATATTTAAATAATTTTTGCTTTTTATTTTAATTAAAATTTATTCTAAATATTTTTTTTCTTCTTTTCTAATTGACGTACGTGTTTTGGATGATTTTTTTTGTTTGTTACTAACTGGATAAATTTGAATTATTTTTTTTTATTAATTTTATTTACGGTTGCATCGATGTCACGAATACAATATGTTTAAAATAAAGATGAATACGGGTAGTCAACGGTGTTAACACGGTGGTCGGCATTGTGTTACATATATACACAAAATACAAAGAGGGGAATTGCCAATTGCACCAAGTGGCCGAGTATTATTATTTTTTTATTTTTTCATACATATGTATGTTTTATCATCATTATTTTATTTGAATATAATTTTTTATTTTAAAATAAGTGTACAATAAAAATAAATACATAAAAATATTATTTTTTATTATTTATTAAAGTTTTGAATGATTTTACAAAATTAAATTTAATAAATCAATGTATCATGTATCATTTTATTATTTTTGTATATAAAAATTTTAAATTATTGATACATTGAAATACTTTGATAAGAGCTGTTGTGGATGAAAAAAAAATATATATTTTATTACACATGTGTCAGATTTGAATGATACCGCGTGTTTGTAATTTCTCCAAGAAACAATTACGTTATTTGCTTTCGTTGTTATGTCTCGACTGCACATCAGGGGACTCTAATTGAAACCATTCAACGTCTCACATATACATTTATATATACTCTATTTTAACTATTATATAAATATATAAATTTTATTTATTTAAATTGTCTTTTTATATGGAATATAAATATTTAATTATGCATAAATATTTTGCTCTATTTATAAAATCATACGACGCTGAAAAAAAAAAAAAAAACAATTTAAATTTTTTTTTAAATTAATTTGAAATGTTAGCTTTTGTTAAATAAATTCATCAAATTTAAAAATATAAAATAAAAAAAAAAAACCTTTTGAAAAATATTTAAAATAAAAATTTTTTCATTTGTACAAATGTAATATTTATAAAATAATTGTCATCATATACACTTGTAATAAATATAAATAAATATACATCTTGATGATGATGATGAGTGTTTTTGTGTAGGTTGCTTCGGCTAGTGATATATTTCCGGTCACCACCATTTTTTCTCTTTATCTCGTAATTTCTTCATGTGGACCAATTTTGTATTTCTTTGATGTTTATTATTTCAGTGTCTCTTATTGTTTGATACACAACATCGTCATGATATATATACAGTGTATGCGTGTTATAATATCACTACTTCAGACATCTCAAATCAACATCCACATGGATCTTCATTCATTCATCCATTCATTCATTTATTTATATTCATTTTGTTCAACACTTTTGTGTGTTGTTCAACTGCATACGGGCTTGTGTGTATATATATATTTTATTGGCTCACTACAAAATAAAATACTCTTGTGTCGGATCCTGGGAATTGTAACTGGTTTAATCATTTTGTATTGTCTGATTATAATAAACACTCAAACTATAATTTCTTCTTTTGTCATCTTGATCTATTTTATCAAAATTGAATATTTTTTTTTTCTATTGATCATTATATTCATCATAAACATGAAAAATCTGGTGAATTATTAAATAAATTAATTAATGAAGTTTAAAAAAAAAAATACATAAACTATATGGTAATAACAAATAAACAATTACATTTTTTTTTTGTAAAATAAAACTTGTCTGGATTGTATTACTTTGTAATTAAAATTTGGATATAAATATTTTCACTGGGGAATATTTATAAATAGAATAAAATTGACCGGAAATAATCAATTATATAAATACATAAGTTGAATAATATATATATGTTGTATAAAATAGTTTAATATATACAATATAGAGCAATATGATTGTTAGCTTAATCGGTTTGTCGTGCAACTTGGAGATAATATATAAATGCGTGTGTGCAAGTCCCGCCGGTGAGTGAATGAGTGTGTATATACAACAATAATATTTTATATAATATAAAACACAAGAGAGGTGCATTTGTAGAATTGTATGTGTTTTATAATAATTTCGTATATTCAAACACGTTGATTCGCGGGATCATCATCATCATCATCATATTTATGCGTGTAGGTTGTGATAATAAAAACGAAACAAGATAATATTAATAAATATATATAAACCAGTTGAAACTTGTTCATATAAAATAAAAAATATATATATATTTTTTTTTAAATATATATTTAACATAATTTTAGTTTATATAAATATTTATTCATATAATTTTGATGGAATTACGATGATTAATCTCAATATAGCTAAACTAGTTATACAAAATGCGTAAAGAAAAAAAAATATAAATATTGAAAATGAAATAACCTAAATTTTAAAATATTTTCAAATATTAAAACAATATTTACTAAAAATTTATTAAACATATAAATATTAACAATTATTTTGTTTACTAAAAAAATAAATTTTTTAAATAAAAAAAATATATTTTTTTAAATTTTACTAAAAAAAAAATACTAACAGTTGCTATTTTAAAAAAATTTTTTTATTTAATAAACATTACAGGTATAATTAAATGGTAATTAATAGTCTTGATTTTTTAACTGTCAAATTTTGGCATTTAAATTGAATATTGATAGAAATAAAATTAGATCCTTAAATGCCATCGGCGCAGTAGATCGATACTCTGGCAGTTGGTTCCCTTCACTATACGTATAGTAGGAATCGCTGGTTCTCCACAGATCGGGCATCAAGTATTATTTAAGCCTAATAGAAAAAAAAATGACTAAAAATTCAATTATCGGCAATTCTGATATTAAAATAGACAATAAAAAGAATAATAGAAATGTACTAATTTATTAACAATGAATATTAGTTTTTAAGTTAAAGAATAAACAAGTATAAATAAAAAAGTTTTTTTTCTTCTCCTCATGTACTGATAACGATTAGAAAAAGTTTCAAGAATCAGTTAATAATAGACTTTGCTTGGTTTTATAAATTAAAAAACAAAAAAAAATAAAAATGATTTAACCCAACAAGTATTTATTTTTAAACCACTAGTGTTATCAGTAGTGACAATGTGTAAGTGTTTAAGAATAGAAAATTGAGCTTGGTCTTGTTGGTGTGTCTAACAAAATTATGACGATTAGCTCAGTCTCACCTGAGCAGCCAACAACATGAAGTGGTTTTTATTCTTCGTCGTTCTCAATTTGGGTCATAAATACGCATATGGTATGTTTATTTATTTTAACAAAATCATATTATATCTATTCAGTTTTCAATAATATAAAATTATTTTTATTGTGCGATAAATATTGAATTAAAATATCGAGTAAGTTTAAAACTGCACCAAGTTAACCAGTAAAAATATAAATTATTATTTGAATAGACTAATATTTTAATTTTTATCAATAATAAATTTTGTTTCATTTTATTTCCAAAGTAAATCATTGGAATGAAATTTATTTTTTGAGAAAAAAAAAAGAAAATTATAACATTATTATTATTATTAACGAATTTATAAATAACAAATATAATTAAAAAAAAAAAGAAAGACTAATTAACTAAAGAAAAAATATAATCTAAAAATAATTATTCGATATTTTAGTTTAACTACGTATTAATTTAGTCAACTCGTTAGAGATATAAAAAAATTAAGCTTTTTTTTTTTTTATATTTGAATGAACCGATAACAAAAATAATTTTTTTTTTTTTTTAATAATAAATAAGTAATAATGATATATTTCTGTTATTTATAATGCACATCTTTAATGAAATTTACCTAATAAAATATTCTAATAGTATTGTCATCATCAAGAGACGTAGTAGGGCCTCGCCTCAATTATAGGGTACACTAAATAATGAATATACTAAATATGCCACAAAAAACAATGGCCTCAAAAGGTTGCTCTAGGATGCCACGGCACTGAATTTTTAAATAATAAAAAAGATGTAAGAATAAGCCAGAAACAAAATCGTTTTAAAAAGTAAATTATCAAGTCACAGTGTCCACTTTCCTTTGTGCATACTACATACTTTGGACCAGGCTCCGCACCTATCCCTTCACTCGAATTTTTTTCTTCAGGCACATATACTTATGCGTTTGTGTATGTAAAAACATGTGTTGCGGTTATCCTACCATTGATGGTACAACAGGATTTTTTTTTTTTTTGCAATGCATACATATATTTTTGTAATACAATGTTTCGATTTTTGTATTCAAGAAAATTAGTATTTTTATTATTATTTATTATTTATCATGATTTTCACAATTAATTCAAAATAGAAGAATTGCAAATATAATGTTTAATTTTCATAAACTGTTATTCCTATTATAAAAAGGACACTTGACCGCTTTTTATTCGTGATTTGATTGGTCAAAAATTTTTAGCATTTGTTTATAACTAATATTTTATTATTTTCTCTCTTATAATAACACGTTGCTACGTGTTGTATGGTTGCTACGTTTGCTTATTTTCGGCAATTAATTTATTTGAGTTGTGTCGTTCCTAGATCAAAAGTCATAATACAGCTTTTTACTAATTGCTATAGGTATATTCATATTTAATAAAAATAGTATTGTTATATGAATACAACTAATTTATATTATATTAAATTAATATTCAAATAAAAAATTAGTTTTTTTATTATAAGTAACAATTACTACGTTTTATCATAATGTCATCATATTTATCAATATTACTTAATTGAAATAATATATAGATTTGAATATTGTATAAAATATAAGTATTTATATAAATAAATAAACATAAATAGAAAAATTAGCCTCGGTTGCTACGTGTGATTGCAATTATATTTTTATAAAAAGATAAGAATAAGCCAAAACACTTTTAAAAGCTGTAATATGACTTCAATATACTTTGATTGAGCAACGATGCCACTAAAATGGACTAATGATTGTTTATAATTTGATCAAATGATATTTTTTGTTCATCACGATAATTATAATATTGATTATAAACTTGAAATAAATATAGTAATTCATGGAAATAAAAAATAAGAAATGTATTCACGTAATTAATAAAAATTACAATTTTGATAAAAGAAATAGTATTAATAATCATATACATAATATTATATACAAGAGACGCCGTAATTTTTTTATACTGTCATTAAATAAATAAGTGAAATAATAAACAAAATATAAATTTACGATTTATGTACCGACAAAAAACGCATAAACGCATAAAACGCATCAAGAAAAAATGTTAAAATTTTGGAGCAAAAAGCTGAATAATTTATTAAACAAAAAGAAAACACGATAGCAATTTCAATACATGTTAATAATAGTATTACAAAAACCTCCTTATTTATTTATTTTTTTTTATATCTGCAAGTTATTCAGCTATATTATACTCCAATAATTCCACAATTTTACATACATTTCATATCTTTATATAAATTAATTTAATATAATTTAACATAGAAATTAATGTATGCATTGCAGGTGAGGAAATCACAATGTTTGTCAATGTCAATGACACGGTTGATTTGAAAGTTGAAAAAGAAGCAAAACAAGGTATTCTATACAGTTGTAAAGCACAATTATATTCTGATACCGGAGTTTTCATTAAAGATTACACTTTAATGGAAATAAAAATTTGGGAATTGAATAAAAACGATCAAAGTGTGATGAAGTATTTTGAATTTTTGGATTATAAAGGATCATGCTCATTCACAATTTCACCTTTTCCAAGCGAATTTTATGGACATTGGATTATTAATACGACTACTGATATTGGTGAAGATGAAGAAGTCATGTACAATTATAAATATCAAGAATTTTACTTAACAATTCCACCCAAAGTAATTGCATATTTATGTACTTATAAAAAATGATTTATATTTCAAATATATACATGTATATGTTTTTTTTACTATTTATTTACAGGAAAATACAAGTGTTATGTTACAAAAAAATATGAGCTCTCCAAAAGATGATCATTTGGAGCCTACAAGTGATAGAGGTACATTTTTTCTCAGTATCAGCAATCAAAAAGATTATCAGTCTGAGGATATAAATGACACAGGTATATTATTTCTCAATTTATTTATTTTAATAAGATGAAAGATATGATTTCTTAAACTTCACTAAAAATATTATTAAAAATATATTTCTAAATTATTCTATTAGTTAAATATAATGTATAAATTTTTGTTTTTTATGTGTATCAGAAAACCATAGTACTCACAACATTGAGTGTCGCAATACTAATCCAATTTCACTGAGACCAAAAAAAGTATTAGGACAAATAAAAAAATGCATAGCATTCCATCACCATGATATTGTCAAGACAGAAAACGCCACTGAAACTGATTCTAATTATCGGGATAAAACAGTTTATGAAATTTATCCAGATACATCTCATGAATTTGTATTTACTGGGAATAACAACAGTTGTCAGTTTAAAATAATAGAAATGAGATATCGATACTTCGAAACTCGAAATTACAGATTACAGCATCCATTGTATGAAAGATAGGAAATTAGAACGTATTATGAAGATCAATTAACAAACCAAATATCACAACGAAGAGATACATTTAAAATTCATTTGATAAGTAAAAATGTAGGTCATGATTTTATTTATTAATTAAGTTCAAACTTTTATTGAACGCAAAATATATATGTAAAAAAATATGCCAAGACGAATTCAAGAGTACAATTTTTGAAAGTTAAATCTGTATTCAATATATTAATAATAACAATTAATTTTGACAGTTTCCTCGACCTCAAGAAAAAAAAAAACGTGTACAACCGATGATACGAGGATCAACGTACATCAAGTTGGAAAGATCAGATACCACAACAAACAGTACAGTTTTAAAATTTAAATATCAACCTGATGGACAAACAGAAAAGGTAAATTTATTTAGTAAAAAAAAAAAAAATTACAATTACATATTTGTATCTATTTTACAACATGAATATCAGTTACATAGTTATATAATACAGTAATAATAAGGGAGTTCGAACAACACTTGATTGTCTTATCGTTTATTTTAAATTTTTAGAATATGTTTATGAAATAGTGTCCTATATCATGTCAAAAACTAACCTTTGTTGATTCTGGATTCTCGTTCGAACTCCCTTAAATGTGATTCTTTTTGTTTAAAAAAATCAGGCAACTAGACGATGTGGGTTATATGAATCTTAATAATGAAGAAATGAATTTTTTACAATTGGTTTTAGATAAGATTACCAGAACGCAATAATAGTATCCTTCCAGAAGATAGTTTTTATCACCGTATTGATACACAGAATTATGGGTATTCTTATGCTGCCAAAGATTGTGGAAATTATGACTTCGTTTTCGAAAGAACAAATAAAACTTATCAAATATATGAACATATGTATATTTATGCAACGAATAAAGTAATTCAACATCCAAAAAAATCATTTGACTCTCCGTTGAGAGAAGCATGGCGTAGAGGCTGTAATAATATACTAGCTATTGAAGGATCAATGTTTCCATTCTGGTTAACAGATAACATTCCTGGAAATACATATATGATAAAGAATTACAGGTTGTTGTTCAAATGCCAAATGGTACTTTAATAAAAACCCATTACATACAGAATTCATCACTATCCACAGAATTGGGCACTAATTCTTTGAGTCATAGTGCTATGCTGGAACGAAAAAATTTATATAAAAACTTGTCTATTATTGACAATGGTTTTTGGAAAATTAATTACCAGAATAAGTTTTCGAAGGATCCTTTATATTCTCGATTTACAGCATTTTATTCCGTCTCAACTTGGGGTAAAGTTTGGATGATTCAATTATTTTAAATTTATTGTACATATTTTTTTACTTGTGTATACCCTCGTGAAATTTTTCTCCGATTTTCTCTGCATACTGCTGAAGTATAATTTCGAAGAAAAATCGAAAAAAATCGGAGAAATTATTTTTGCCAGCCCAGGTAGAAATTAGAGTCAATTTGAGGTCACTTTTTGACTTCACACGTTAATTTGATACGAGGACTCAAAAAATTGACTCTTATTTCTACCTGGGAGGGTAGTCATAAATTAAATAATTATTTATTATTTGCACAGACTCAACTCATGTCAAAGTTGTTGTGGATATGACAACAGAAAATTCTAATATCTCAATATATAATATTCAGAAAAATCCAAAAAGATGTTTGCTTTTGTCAACTGATGGAACTGTTGTCCAAGAAACTGAACCAACAGTTCATAACGTCAGCAGGTAATATACATTTTACCATTTAAAAATACAAAATAACTAAACATTATAGTTGAAATATTCACAGAAATACAATTTGTTTACGTCAAATCAAAGAGATAGATAATCTTAATGAGTGTGAATTTAAAATAAATCAATTATCAGTTAGTGGTTACGGCATGAAAACGTTTTCAATTGATTATGGAAATTTTACAATCAATCGGACAATAATTTTGCAAAATAATTTTGAAGGAATGAAAAAATATAATGAAATATCAGATATGCAGAAAAAAAACAGCCATTTCGTGTTACGTGATGATGAATTTTTGGTATATATAAATTGATATTGATTACACAACAAGCATTGTATATTACAATTAATCTATTTGTATTTTTTTATTTTTTCATGAATTACAGGTGAATTGTTCCCAGAATAGACCACTTTTATTTTGTAGAATTCAAACACCAACTGAAGAAGTAACACACATAACTGACGAGAATGCATTGGAAGCAGGTAATTGTTGGTTGCTCGTTGAAAATGCAAGTATATTTTATCACAATGGAACATGGAAATGTCAACTTGCATTTAACGAAAGCAACATTGGGAGCACAATTATTGAATACTTTTTTTCTGTGCAAGTCAGAAGTAAGAGAAGTTAAGACCGCGTAACGATGATTTTCTCCTGAAGGTCAACACAAGTGACGTAACTCCAAAAAAAGACCAAACGTCAATTGAAATAAGAAATAAACAAGGACTGGAATACGTTGAGGGCCAACAAAAGTAGTTCTGTTTTACTGCTAAAGCCCATATGTTTTCTACATAAAAAAATACTATTATTATTACTTTAATTTTTTCCTATACAACAAACATATAGACTTTACCGGTAAAACAGGACTAATTTTGTTTGCCTTTAAAGAGCTCGTTCATATGAAGAAAAATAGACATACAAAAATAGACTGCAGCAATCAGTATGTAATTTAAAATTTATGAGGGACTAACATAAAAACTTTCAATTTTTAATAATTATTTTTTTTTTGAATTATTATTTTTTTTTATCGATATTTATATACAGACAGATGACGACATTTTTTATTCATTGTTTGCTCCATTTATGACAAGTTTTTATGACAAGTGTATAAATTTATTTGAAAAAAGAAACTGTAAAAATAATTTGTTGATTAATTACATAAATTTAAAAATTACTAATTATTTCCACATTCTCATTTTCACTGTTTCTCCACATTTCTCCACGTTACTTTTTTTCGGAAAACATTCGGAGTAATTTTTCCACGCTAAAAAAAAATTCTCGTCATTTCTCCGTATGGGTTAATCACCGAGAAATTCGAAAAATTATTTTCACCAAGGCTGTCAAAAAATAACACTGATGATTTGTTTTTATTTTTCTTAATAATTTGAGTTAAAAATTTCGGTAAAATCTATTTTCAATAACAATTAATTCATAAGAATATTCCAAATTTTTCTTTACTTGATCCTTGGTTCCAGAATATTTGAAAACCTTCAATTTAGGCCTAATATGAGCTTTCTCTCTTTATCATTTTGGAAGAAGTAACATTTCTTGAAAAAACTTATTATATGTAAAAAAATTTAGATGTTTAAATAATGTTCAATTTTTAAATTTTTTTTTCTCTGTATATAATAATAATAATGTAACCACAGAGCAACCATGATGAGACCATGATCGTATTGAATATATATATTACTGTGGCCATATAAACGAATTTTTGGTATGTTGCACCCTCGGCCTATTGTGACCCCGGAAGAAGACTCATGTACACTCCCTTCAATTCTTTGTAGTTGATCCCTTCTCCCCTGATGTCAGCCATCATCATCAAAAAGGTCCTGATTCAGAAACCATTTATACATTAACATCACACACACACATACGTTCAGCAAAAGCTGTGTCGTTCGTTTTATTTATATTTATTTTTTTTTTCTCAGCAAAGTTTGTACATCTCTATATCGTGTCACGCAGTAGTACCAGAATTTATATATATATAATTTTTTTTTCCCCACTCAGACATGGTGGATGATTTTATATACATGTATATACCAACAATGTCTGAAAATCTATTGATGCAACACACTTATATGCATTCAATCTATTATAGTATAGAGCATGTGTATGTATAATATACAATCGCGTGATTTCATGCGTTACAACGTTTATACCACACATCGTCGCATGTTACGCCTATCACAGTTGTTGTTATTATTATTTGATGATGATGCTGATGACGATAGTTAGTGTGTGACTGCTATGACAATTATTTACACATGTATGTTTACATATAGATACATGGCAATAAGATGCATATGCAATTATAAATTGATTTTTTTTTAAATCGCGAGTGACACATACTTATTAATTTGTGTGACGTGATCGGGTTTCTTCCGGTGATGATGATGCATGATTGATGGTAATTCTCAGTTTAATATGCTTGTATTATATAATACATGTTGGTGTGCAAATAATAAATTGCTCAATGTATCCCTGATGAAAATATTTCTTCGCGATTTCTTCTTAACTACTCGGGGTTTCTCCGCAATTACTCTCTCTCCTTAATTTACCCATTTGGAGAAATGAATAGAAAAATGTATGAAAAATTTGTTCCGGATTTTCTCTGAAATCGCTGAGGAGGGAAAATTTTTTCGGTGGTTTCTCCGAATCGATTTTGATGAAAAAATGTTCAGAAATATTTCTCCGCAAAAAAGTGTACACTAAATTTTGGAGTGACTTCATCTTCGGTTGGATATTTTATTTTGTTGCAAGTGAATATTTTCCACGTGGGTTACTTTACTTTTCTTGATAATTTTTTCTTTGAGAAGAATCAAAGAAAGATTTAGTTAAATATTATTTTTTTTTTTTTTGTTTAGGAATTTAGCTTAAGATTTAGGAACAATAGATCATTTGCCATGGTAATTTATTGTCCATTTTTCTCAACTTTTCGATGTTGAGTTTTCAGTTTTGAGTGTTGGAATTTCATCTTTTCTGTGGATATAGCATCTGGAAAGAATTTCCAAACTATATTTGTATACATTGTATATGCATGCTTTATCATTTATGTTTAATATTTTTTGTTTCTTTTGATTTTTTTTTTCTCTGGTATAATCTTAATCCTGTTAAACGTATTGTTTGAGGATCATAAAAATTATTGCCAAATAAATAAAAAATAAAATATTTGTATTTAATGTGAATATATTTAAGTTAAAACTGTATTGTCATATTTTTAAATGAAATACAAATTTGAAAAACGGTAGATTCAGTGCCAAACGCAGTGACCATATACATGTTTTTTTTTTTTTTTGGTTTACATATACAGTTATTATTTCAATCAAACTGGAGAACAATATTAAAAATGTTTTTAAAATTAATTTAAAAAGCTTATTTCTCATATGAAGAAATATATACTATAGCATTTGTTCTGAATGGATTCTTTTGTTAAATATCGACGGTTCATTTTGCATCGTATTGAAACATGCTTTATATTTTTAAGTGTATTTTTATTTGAGTACTCTAAGTATTATATTTATTTGTTATAATAAGCAAGTACGATGAATATAAAATACAAAAAAGAAATGGCCCATAATTGTGAATATTATGCTACCATGTATACAATGCATTTAAAAGAAATCAGTGCGTGTAATTAAAAATCGGCATAATAATCAAATGGCTATTATTGTAAGGGTGATTAATAAATGAACAAAAAAATTATATATATGCGAAACAATGACCATCAAGCTTCGTGTGAAATTTGTTTTTTTTTTTTTTTTTCTATTCTGATTATTTTGATTTAAATTTTAAATTTTAAATGAAAATAAAAATTTATCACGTTAATTAATTTTAAATTTTTTCTATCTTCAGATATAAGTGAAGATAATAATTTTTGTTAAATTTGACAACTTTTAGCATGTTGCATTTTTACACATTACAATTAAAATTTTTTTTTACTCTCAATCTTTTCCAACAAGTAATAGAAATTTTTTGAAAAAAAAAAAAAAATAATCCTCAGCCATGCCGTTTAAAAGATAAATTCAATCAAAATATTAAATTTTGAATGGTTGAATTTTTAACTATTAAATGAATTAACAAAAAAATAATAACACAGGCACTTTGTTTGACCAAAAAATTCGCACAACCCTGGAGTTTATGATAAAATCAGTCTATAAATATTTCATTAATATTATTATTTATTTTTAAAAATATCGATCAATATTTTGAAAAGTTTATGTCCATAAATATTTAATTTTATTTATTACACATGCCTTATTTATTTTCTTCAAGACAATATTTTTTGTTAAATTTGTAAAATTTTAGCATGTTGCATGTGGATAAAAGCTTTAAGCCAAAAACATTTTTTCAATTGAAAGTTTTGTTGGGCTTTTTTTTTTTCTTAATCTTCTCTAAGAAACAATGCAAATTTTAAGAAAAAAAAAATCATAATCCTTGCCACCACGCCCTTTCAATGATAAATTCAATCAACATATGAAATTTTTCTTAAATTTTAACAATAACAAACATGCATGTTACAATGTCAATGCAACGTGCGCGTGTGTTTTTTCTTCGAACAAACATGCAGGCAAAATACAAAGCCTCAGATAAAAGAAACCGACAGGTTAAAAACTGCCCCATGTGGTTAAAAAATTAATATAATCCCAAAACTAATAGAAAATATTTAAAGGTAAATTATTACCCTTTAATTCAAATAAATGTAAATTTGATTTTCAAAATTTTTGTAAAATTCAATTGACTTTAAAATAATGTCAACTTGAATTCTGGGTTAATAATTCATGCAATAATAATTGTCACATTAATTTGTATATAACTGTGTAGCCAAGGCACGAGCCATGAAAAAAAAATACAACAATAATTATAATTCCAGCAATCATCATACAGTGAGTGTACACATAATATAAAAAACAACAAATTATTAAGTTTTCTTGAGTCAATCAAGTATAATTTTAAGTGAGATAAACTTGACTGATGAATGACCACATATATGACGTTGAAAGAAATGAATGGACATATGAGTGAATGAATGAACAAATGAATGAATGGATGACGCGACGATGCTGTTGTTTTTCTATATAATAATAAAAGAGTCACAAATATGAGTAATATACACTTGCGCGTATATTTATATTAGCTTGGCTAAATAACCATTATAATTATTTGAGTGTGCGTGTCAATATGTGTATGTATTTAAAATATGTGCAAGAAATACTACATGCATCATTGTTACATTAATAAATATATATATAAAATAAAAAAATAATAAGAAATAAGATGAGGACAGATGCGGTCGCGAGTCAAGTCATAGAGTCAAGCGATTGACCCGTGCGCGCGGCACCAATCAACTAAAGGAAATAAAAAATAATGAAAATAAAGAAAAGGTTCAAGCCTGCTGGACCCAGGATACGAGGTCGTTCAGTTGACCCCGCGGCGCACGCCGGATGCCACTATTTTTTTTTTTTTTTTGAATTGACCATGACCATATCAATTGTAACTATTGCATGTGCGTACCAAAAAAACAGGATCAAGCCAAATAACAAAAAAAAATTAAAATCTATTATGTATGATTGAAAGACGTCCAATATTTTTATATATAAATCCCCCTCACCCTTTTTTTTTTGTATCTTCTCAAGGACCACATACTATCAACTGTATAAAAACTGAACCTTTTTTTTTCTTTTATATAAATAATTTATATTTTCATATGAACTTTATAAGTGTTGACATATTTATCACGTAAATTATCCACACATATTTACAATAACAATAAAAAAAAAATGAGTAATTATAAAAATAATAATTTGGTTTAATAAAATTTACAAAGCCACTAAATAAAATCGATAAAAGTTAATTGTTTGTCGTCGTGGGAAACTGGAGTTTATTTTTACGTGTCAATGATTATTGACGAGGCAAAAAAAAAAAAAAAGAAATTAAATAAAAAAGTCATACTGAAATTAAACTTGATTAGTATCCACTTGAATTTTTTATAAAAAACATCAATTATATTATTGAAGTGTCTAGAAACTAAATAGTGTTAAAATTTCAACCTTTTTAAAATTGTCAATTGTTAAATAAACAATTGCCAAAAATGTTGAACTAAATTTTTTACACAAAAAAAATGTTCAACTAAAAATATGAGTAAAAAAAAAAATCATTAACTTTATTATTTCCATTTTTCTTTATTTAATTTTGGATTTAACACGAAAAAAAAAAATATTTAAATTTCAAAATGAATTGATTAGTGATTACCGTAAAATTAGTAAACATTTTTTATAAAATTTGATATTATTTAATTGTTAAATTTCAACATTCAACTATGTAAAATAAACATAAAAAAAAAAAAATTATATAAATCTATATTTAACACTTGAAAAATGTTAAATTTTACAATTTGTTTTTTTTTTTTTCACTGTGTGTAATATAAAATTGAAGAATCGTCATGGGAATCTTTGGTTATCAGTCATCCAGTGTTATATATATATAAATAAATGGAATATATATAAATACACATCAACTCTTCCACTTGAATAACAACCGAATCAGCTGGATTGACGTCGTTTGCAACCCTCCAAGTGTCACGTGACCTGTAAACAGTTTAGCATTTATATTTTTACATTGTGAATAGATACTTGTGACATAGATGGTTTGGAAAAACAAAAAAACATTGAACATAAAAAAAAAAATAGGGATGAATCGGTTTGAAAGATGCTTGGTCATATTAAAAAAAACCATATATGTAATATTTTTACATATACAGTTGGCGTCTCGATGTTTACATCGATCTGGGCTTCAACATATATAAACTTTTTGAATGCACATTAACATTGTCATGACGACTATATATATGTAGTCATTTATGGTAATGCAAGTAAGACAGAAATGATTTTGCTGATAGCCGTGAATTCATTTTAATCCAAAGCGGGACCGGCTGCGTGCTCATCGATTAGTCACGGTACCCGCTTATAAAATATCTTTATATATACATATATATACACAAACAACGTTTACGTATATATGTTAAGGGTGACTATGGTTTTATAAATATTTTTTTCTTTTAATTTTATTTTCATGTATATATATATTTTTTTTGTTATTTATTTATTTTGTTAAATTATGACTTTAAGCATCATTTTCTAATCTTGGATTTTTTTTTTTTTTTTTTTTCGTTGAATTTTATTAATGAGAAAATAATATTTATAGTTGATTTATAAATATATTTTTAATGGAAAATTTTAGTTTTACAGTAATTTTGATAGATTATGGTGTATTTAAAATTAAACGAAATTTATTTGGTCGGTATTTAGAATTTTGACGAGTTAATAAGAAATATAGAAACAAATTTTCAACTAAATTCTTGTATACAAGGGTAATATTCACTATAGAAAATATAAAATAAATAACGGATTGATCAAAGATTTATATATAATAAATATCTTGTTAATAATATATAATAATAAATGAAAAAAAGTAAAAAAAAACAATGAACATTCCATACAATATTTGGAATTTAAATACTGACAAAATTAGATTTGGAAAATCGATAACATTGAGTCATTACAATACGATGATTAATTAATTTAATTTGAATTAATTTTGAATGTATTCAAGTTATATGATAAGAGTAAACTTAAAAAATAAATAATTGTTAAATATTGCAATATATTTATTTATTTATCGTGAATATATTATTGTCATAATTTTGAAATTATTATGATGATTAATTTTAATTAAAAACATTTAATTTTATTTACCAGAAATAATATTTTATTTCAGCATGATTGAGCCAAAAAATTCATTTTCATATTTATTTAGCTCGTAATTTTAAATACTAAAATTTCTTGAAGATACCGTGATGTAAATTAAAAATGTTATTAGAGTATATATAAAAAAGTCATTATATTTATTTATTTTTATAAAGGCATATATTACTGTATGTATATCAATAAAATTATAAAATAAATTATGATGAGAGTGTGATGTAAAAAGAGGGGTAAACAATATAATAAATAAGTGGCTTGTTAATAAAATGATAACACGAGTGAGACAAAACAGGGTAATTCACGGTGGAGTAATTCGTGACTGTACGTGACCCACGCTTTTACTTACTTGCTGTCTTGTTTAATCCAGTGATTATTGTACCTTAGTTTTGTAAGCTTTAACATATATACTACTCACAACTATATAAAATAATTTAAACAGTCCAATTTTCTCAAATGAAATTTCAATTATCTATGTTTATTTATTTTATATCTCAATAAATAACATAAAAACATGATTGTTATTATTGTTAACATGTTGATAATTCGTGTATTTTGATAAACATAAAACATTTTTAAAGATGTTTAAATTTTTGTAAAAGTTAATATAAAAATTACATTTTTCATTTCATATATAAAATAATAATATTTCTTAATTGATTATAATCAACGCAGCGTTGTTATTAAATCGTTGTCACTATGTATAAAAAAATAAATATATAATAAAAATAAAAAAAAAAAAAAAAAAGAAAGCTGACAATTTCTTATGTTTTTTAAATTTTTTCATAACAACGTCTTCCTGTCGCGTGGCTTGTTCATGTTATCTCATTTTCTTGTCGTCTCGACCCTGTGTCTCGAGTTAACCTTCTACATTGGGATTAAAAAGCGGATATATTAATTTGCCTCAAGCACATATACATAATGTCTTAAAAAAATAAAAAATGATCCTTACCTAATAGTGTATACTGTAAAAAAATAACAACAACTATATGTCAATTTTTTTATTTTATTTTTTTTTCCAAACTAATTTAGAACAGTTGTATAAAGAATTAATTTTTTTTTAAATTTAAAAATGTTATAAAACTTTGCGCGGGTTTAATTCTTTAAATTCTGAGTACGATTTATTTATTTATTTTTTTTCATATTGATCGGATTAATTTTAAATTATTTATATCAAAAAAGAATTTTTAATTATTTCATATGATTTTCTCTTTCGGAAATATTTATTTTTTGAATGACTAAATATGAGAAAGTTTATATAAAAAATCATCCAGATTTTAATTTAATAACTGCGCTAAAAATTTAGCAACAATAATTTAAAAATTAATTAATAATTTATCAATTTTATTACAATATTTTTACAGTATCTTGGATCGTTTAGTTTGGGCCCTCTTTTTTTTCAAACATCCGCAGGAACTTTCTCGACAACCTCCTTAAATAATCAACTTTCAAAATTGATAATAAATAAATTTTTAAAAATTCTAATACACACTGCGGAAGCCGCCTCTATCAAAAAAAAAAAATAAACCTCTATATTAGTAAATCTCATGTCGGATCGGAAGTTAAATTTAGAAGAAAAAAAAACAATTTTATGCAGGTTTTATTTATAAAATGATGTATATAAAAGTCATCCCTTATATCGGCGTCTTTTGGTGTTAAATTAAATTAACTGACCCTGTCTATTTTTTGACAAATTTAACTGACGGAAGACAGCATCAAATTTGTCATATATTATTATAAATAAATTGCTTTTGATTTATTTATTTTTTTATAACAAACTTTAATTCTCAAAGATTTAGAAAATTCCTTGATCTAACACCGCATTAAATATAGTTAATTTATTATATCATACACACATTCATGGTATTTCCAGTCAATATAATTTTAACTTTTTCATATTCAATACATTGTACGCATGTAGCTGTGTACAAATTCAAAATCATCAGGCTTAATATATTTTTCCTTTCCAATAAGTAATAAATAAATATATGTATACCTATATATTTATTAAGAAAAGAAAAAAAATAAAATAAATAATAATAAAAATATATATGAATGAAAATAAAAGATTGGGGGCCACTTGTTGCCAGAGTTCATGAAGCAGCCAAGAAATTTCCAGCTGACTGAAAAACACGCTGTGACTCGTTCGCGTTCATAATCTGCTTCAGCAACTTTGAATGTAATGCCTTTGCAAATCAACTTGACTGGCTGATAAAAAATAATATATATATAAAAAAAAATCTCTGAGCATTCTCTTTGCAGTTCATCGATAAACTCATGTGAACGAGTCAAATATTTGATTCCCAATCTAATATTCGATTTATGTTTTTTTTTTTTTCATATATATTTAAACAAAAATTAATTTCCAAAGTTGGAAGATTTTTTTTTTAAATAATTCATTTTCATTGATACATTTTAAATGTTAATTTTCTATTGAATTTTTTTCAGTGTTAGTTTGAAAATTTAATAAAAAAAAAAAAGTTAAATTAATATTTTTATATTTTTATTTTGTGTTTAATCAAAATAAAGGTAAAAATTTTAATTTAACATACATTTAAATGTCTTATTTATATTTGAAATTTATTTAAATTCAAATAAAAATATTAATCAATTTCAATTTAAATATTTTTTTACCGATTTGAAACATTATAATAAATCATCTATTAAAATTTTCAATTTGTTTGGAATTTGTTGTTTTGATTGTATTTCAAATTAAAAATCATTTAAATATTTATTATAAAGTGTAATTTTTTACCTGAAATTCCAATTGGCAGTTGACGTTTTGTATAAAATAAAAATAAAAACGTGTCTTCACTTTGAAATCATTGAAATTATTTATAAAATCGATTTGATGCATAAAAATATTTTAACCACTGCAGTGGATGCAATGTAAATAAATTTCCCCCCGATCAAGATGACGATGATGATAATTAAAAGATAAATATAAATCAGTTTACTCATTGAGTCTATAATGTAGGTAATATGATGGACCAAGAACCCGCGTTTATACAGCTGACAATGACTGTATGCATTGTCAATTGGCGTGAGGAAAGACATCAAGATCATATGTCAAAGGGTCATTACAAAGTGCTACTTATTAGCTCGATTTAATTGAATTTTAGTTTATTAATGAAGATCTGGGCTGACTAATTTAATAATAAAAAAAAAATTTTCAGTTAATAATTATTGATGTATTTACAGTCACACGATATACAGCTACTAGATTTATATATATAATTTTCAAAGTAACCGAGTCATTTAAAATGCATGAATAACCATGGGATCTAACGCCACCACTACCGTCAGATGACTCAGTAAATAATATACAATAAAATTCCTTTATAATATTTTTATAAGTTGTAATAATCTGTGATGGGGAAAAAGAGAAATAAAAAAATAATCTCATGAAAAATTCATGTATCATTAAAACTTCTTGAACCAACGAATTTTCAAGAACATAAACGTATATTTATCAGTGTGAGAATTTGGTCTGTTTTTTTTCTTATTTTTGTTATTCGAACAATAGTTTTTTTTTTTTTAAATCTATACGGTTGATTGGGTATCAATAACCCCGCAGAATAATTTTTGGCTGCTTATACAAGTATCGATATCTTGGCCCCCAGTAGCACCTTCGATGGCCACTCGATATTCAATACAGTTGAATGACAACAATGACAAAAAAAAAAAAAATTTACAATATATTCGTTTTGTACTTTAGCTATAATATGGATAAATAATATGATATTGTAATTCATATCGATACGAAATCATTGTGTTCTAAATTTATTCTTTTTAGATTTCCTTGTATTTTTTTTCAAGTCGTATATATATTATAGTAAAAAAAAAAGTGGAACTGTTCTGGAAATATTTATGACTTACTCTACCTAAAATAAAAATAAAATAATTTTATGCATAAACAAAAGCTAATTAAACAAATGGTAGAAAAAAGCTACATCTTATTTTGAGTTGTACAGTTAAAAAGTTTATTTGAAAATGCGACTAAACGGCTCATTAATGTACACTAATAAAATCATAGAAATTTTGTAAAAAATCCTTGTTAAATGTTCATCTAAAAAATTCAAATTTCGAAAGATTAAAAATTATTTAAAACGATTATATTTGAGATCTACTTTTGAGCTGCAGTAAATAAAGTATACCAACTACTTGTTGAAAATTTTACTTAAAAATAAATATACTATAAATTTTTGAAAAGGGTATATCTAATATTATTATTCCAAATGACTGAATCACAATAATCATAATAATAAAAATAATATTAAATATATAAAAGTATATAAAGAAATAAAACCAAGATGATGATGCGATGGGCACGCGGCAATATTATAAAAACTGCATGCAACTTAAGTGAGATCCGTTTCCGGTATTAATCTTACTTCACTGGATCAGTATTGCTGAAAATAATCCGATTTAAAAAAAAAAAAGCAAAGAATTTTTACAAATAACTTTGATGGAAAATTTGAAGAGTCGAAGAAAGACCAGATTCAGGGTAATTACAGTAAATATTTACCCAGCCGTTGCAATCCTTTATATTATATTTATACTTTTATAAATTCAACATTTAAATATACAATACTAACAACAACAACCGACGATTATTATTTTTATTTTTTGGTTTCGTCGTTTGTCTCTTTTACCAAAAAAAAAAAAACTATTTTCAAGTTGAAAAATATATAAACGCAAAGATCGAAAATATTCCGAGCGGGTTATAATGTTCACATAGCCACACACACAAGTATTCATTTGAAAATCGGATTTTAAAATACAATGTTATAATAAATACAAGCATAACAATAGAAAATTTAATAGGCTCGCTGTGAGCATCAATGGCTTTCTGCAACTTAAATAATTTATCTTGTATTTTAGTCAGTATTCTGTAAATATTTTTAAAACTAGTTTCTATTATAATATACTTTAATAATTATAAAAAAATAATATTGCAAAAGAATATTTTTAAAATTAAATATATATAAGAAAAAAATAAAAAAAAAAAACATTTACTTTATTCATATACGAAGGAGCTGTTGTTTTGGGATTATATTAAAGCAAAAAAAAATAAATAAATATAAATAAAAATATGATGGAAGATGTGGCGGTAAAAAAGGTCTTTTAAGAACGCACATAATCGATTGTTTCTTTTAGCCATTGATGAATAAATAGTGGAATAATATTGTGGTTCTCTTTGATGATCAACCGAATGGCTACAAGGAATTATAATCCTTATATATATATACATATAACCTTGTAGACATTTGAAAAAAAAAAAAATGGTTTTTTTTTATTATTCTTTTTAATATGCTATGGATGACAGATTATTTGCGTGAAACCTTCAATGTTGAGTCATTGATGAAACTACTAATGGACGAGAAGCTTCAGGATTTTATTTATGTAATCGATATCTTATATACCATGTTGGATAAACAATTTATTTTTATGATATCGTTTTTTGGTATAACGTCAGATGGGTTTTTATAATTTTGGATGGATATTTATTTTAATTAATAGGTAATTAATTATGGTCGAATAATTAATTTAAAATATTCATTCAATAATACACTATTAATGTGAAGATGGCAAATACCATTTTAAGATTTTTATTTTCCTTTTTTGTCTATGAACATATACGACTGTTTTTTATTATCTATATATAGTTATACTTCAATACTTGTGTCTTTTTCACCTTATGTTTTTTATTGTTGCTTGAACAATGTATGAAAAAAACAAACAAGGAAAACATTTTGACAATAAAATATTTGAATATATGCTTTTTTATCTATGAAGTAGTACTTTTTTGGCACTTGTCCTTTTTTACCTTAATTGATTAAAATAAAAAAGCACAAGTGCCGAAAGAAAAAAATTAAGTCTTTTTGAGATCTCATAGAGGTCTCTTCTAAATCGCGTTTGTGAGATGGATAAAGATTTTTCAGAGACAAATTAAAGAAGAATTGAAGAAAAATTAAAGACGAATTAGAGATAAATTAAACAAGTTAACAACGAATAACTTTTTGAACTTTTTTTTCAATAAATATCTACTTGCACTGCAGCTGACTCAAACCCTAACTCCGACTTTACGTTTTTTTTTTTAATATGAATTCCAAATTCCCTGAAGTGACCTAAATATACATATGTAAATAAACTGTTTGAATTGATAATAACACAATTAAATAAGTAAACAGCTGAATTCTAAAATTTAACAATATCTACTGTAGATATCATATAATAAGTGATAATTGAAATTGTTAATTTATTTTGTCTGATGAAAAAGGTCTATTACTACTTAAAAAAAAAATCTTTATATATAAACTCATGGAAATTTAAAATTTATTCACACATTAAATTTTATAGTAATTAACTGCTCATATATTATTACAAATATTGGTTATAAAAAAAAAAAGTTTCATTATTATTATTATTGCAAAAAAGTTATTGCAATTTGTAAAGAAACGTTACAAATATTAATGAAAAGAAATTAATTTATTATTATGACGTTATAATATCACGTTGACCAAAAACAGTGCAGGAGGAAAAAAAACTATTGAAATTTGTAAAGTAATTTGAAAAATATCAATAAAAAATAAAACTTAATTTTAATAATATCTCAGCAATGACTAAAAACGAGAGAAAACAAAAAATTATTGGAATCGCATCCATAAAAAATATTACGAGTATTAATAAAAAATAATAAATTATAATAATAATAATTCTTAGTAATTCCACTTCGGTAAAATGTAGAAGAAATCGAAGTCCATCGGAGTAAAACTAAGAGTCATTCGGAAAAAATGGAAAAATATCGGAGAAAATCAGAAAACTAACGGAGTTGTATCGGAGAAAAGCAGACACCCACCTACTATGTCGTCAATTGGAAAAAATCTATGAAAAATTTATAGATTTAGATTCGATCCATCATTGGTGGCACCTGCAGTTCCTTATTAATAAGTGTAAATTGATGTAAAACAATTTTTTTGTCTCATCAAAATATTTAAAGTAAATTTGAATTTGGATTTTCGATATCCAAGACTGCTTTTAATTTGTATATATATAGAAAATATGTACATGAAACTTATAAATATATTAATAAATAATAGTTATACCAGGTAGAAATTAGAGTCAATTTGAGGTCACTTTTCGACTTCACATGTTAATTTGATATGAAAAGTCAAAAAATTGACTCTTATTTCTACCTGGGTTTATTTTTGAAAATTTCGAAAAAGTTTTTTTTTTCTAATTTTAATAAAAAAAAAAAAAAAAATCGTCACTCGGTTGTTGCTATGATAACAAACAATAGAGCAGTGAAACATGTGAGTAGTAAACCGTGAAGTAAATTATTCCCTTGGCTAAAAACTAACATTGGTTGAGTTGACTTTATTTGTAATAACAATTTAATAATCAACGATAGACAATAATTATCAGTAATAGCAGTAACACAAGTGTCTTTTCAATATAGTTCTGTCATTTAAATTGAGTATATAACAAGCAACAATGCGTGTAGACATGTAAATTTATTCGATCGCAATATGCAAGTAACTAAATTGTTAAAAAAAATTTATAAACAAATAATAACCTAAATAAAGTATATGTACATGTATAGAGAAAATGCATCTCCAAATCCATTGTCCATGCATTTGGAGTAATTTAGTAAATTACTTTAAATTAGGTAAATAATTAAAATATATATATGTTTTCTTCGATATTAAAAATTTATAAAATTTATCTATTCAATTAATAATAATATTCTAAATTCTTTAGTATATATACAAATATGTTTTTGTGAGGAAAATTTGGTAATTATTATTGCACTGCAGCCAATGATTTTACATATATGTATAGGAAGATACACATACCTGTGCACATGTATATTAACCAAAAAGATTCGAACCCCCCGCAGTTGTGGTAAAGGGTTTACGCTCCGTCAACTCTCGGCATACACGGCGTGGCGTCCAGCTGGTATCAGACATACAATCACACGGAGGATTAAGAGGTATTGGATAGAAGATGAAATGAAGAAAAAAAAAAAAATATTGTTTAAAAAAAATATATCTTATATAAAAGAGGTCGTCGCTAAAGATTTTAAGCGTGAGAAGGTGATAAATATAATATTTATAAAAATTTTATTTATATACAATATTGTATTGGACGCAGTGGGATCAAAGATTGTCTTTATAATATCGTGACAACTTGTCGTGTGGGGATTATTCTTATAAATATTTGACAAGATGAAAATACGTCATCAAATTCTTCCACATTTTTGTCATATTTGTTTCGGTTTTAAATTAATATATACATCTAGCTTATATTGAATTTTTTATTTATATTTTATATAAATAAATATAAATTTATATTTATGAAAAAAAAAAATTTAATAACTGTGCAACGGAAATATATTTATTATATTTATCAATTCAAAAAATCTTAGAACTATAAAAAAAAAAAAAAAGATAAATTAATTTTTTTTAAATAAATAGTATGACATATAAATTAAATGATTACTATTATGTGTTAAGTGAATTGAAAGAGTAAAAAAGAAAAAAAAATGAAAAAAAAAAAAAAATCCATCAATAGTAATATCGATTGACATGCGATTGTCGATATGAATTGTGCTCTTGGTTTTTGAAACACGCGTGAAATGCGTCCAGTCATCCAAGTGTCTCATCATAAAGGATCACTACATATATACATAAATAAATCCACACATGTGGGTACATACATGTATATATATTGATTATCATATTATACTGTTGAGCTTTCTGTTTGTTTTATTCTTGGTGTTGTATATAATCGCTTTTGTAACAGAAGGACCCAACCATCATATTTTGAAAGTTTCGCTACTCACAAAAGAGCTTGAATTTTTGTTTCGTTTTTACGACATTTCACACGAATTTCAAGGGTTTACAAGAAATAAAATAATAATAGAAGGGCATGTGTTGTAGATATTAAAATAAAAAAGGTATCCAGGAACGAAAAATACATAACAAAGTCAAGGAATACATTTTCTTTAGGAATTTAAATTTACAAAATAAATATGGGCCTGAATTCAAAATTTTTAAGAATGATAAACAATTGTTGAGCATTTTTTAAATTCATTCTAGAAGCTATGCCTCTTTCAAATTGTTTTTTTTTCATGTTGACAGTGTTTGAAATAAAGGCATTGTATGTATAACATCTTGATACTCTGAACTCTGTTAGCTAGTGAGGCAACAATGGCTTGTGCATTCTGTTAAAAATGCAGACCAACAAAATAACATTGCCCAAAAATAAAATGTATATATAAACCTGTAAAGATTAATCTATTGTCTCTTAGCTAACTGATACAAATCACAAATCACAATCGATTTGTAATCTTGATAATAAATAAAAAAATACAACGAGACAGCAAAGAATATTTTTCTTGGTTTTATTAATATAGTCATACTTCCTCACTTCATTTCAAATTCCGTCGTGACATGACACAACACAAGCTATGTAACCTGACAATGTCCTTCTTTATTGCTGACTAATTTACAAATAAAAAATTCTTCAACTTGTCACTCATCAAATTGATATATAAACAAAAAAAAATTCTTATCATTTTCGATCCCCATATAGAAATTTATAAATTTCTCATAAAATTAATAATCCACAAATTCTTTTTCCATCCGAAAAATAAATATATATACATTTTTTTGGTTTAAAAAAAAAATCAGATCTCATTTTGTTGACACGAGAATTTTACAATAATATATAGTCAAACAGGAAGCCGGAAAAGAATGACAAAGAATTCTTGTTTATTCACTTGATGTCTCAATAAAGAATTTATTTAAAAAGCAAATTGAAGAATAAATTCTTTTTCATCTCCTGCAAAAATAAGAGTGCATATATATAAATAAATGAATGGAACTCACGCGGTGAAATATATCATTTTGAAAAGTTTTGAATCGTCAAGCATCTAACTATATTGTTAGAATAATAATACACCAAATATAATAGTATAATCCCATAGATATACATGAGTTTTGTTTATGTTAACCATCACAATAATTTAAATATAAAGTAAAAATAAGCTATTTTCTATTTTTAATATTAAAAATTCAAAAAATTCAATATTCAATATTTAAATAAAAGTATTGAATGGTCATATGAATATATGTATATACAGTAAAAACATATGCAATATACTCAAATTTCCAAGTAAAACTTGTTAAAAAAATCAATAAAAAAAAAAAATAAAAAAACCGAAACGGAAACTAGGAATAATTAATGGTCGTAAATGTTGGGCAATACCAAGAAAGGGCTCCTGTTTCTAAAACTTTCCAACATAATGTGTGCGTATAGTTGGTTAATTTTCTTCGAAGGGTCACCGCATGAAGCGCAGGTCTTTTTTATTTTTTTATTTTTTTCTCTAGATGGTGGTAAGAGGGCGGATCAAGATACGATATAGTTGGTTGGATATAGAAGGAGGGTGCATGAAGATCACGAAGCATGTATGTGTATATTCGCCGAGAAAATAAAAAAGAAAACCAAAAAATAAAAAAGAGCTAGAGCCTGAGGTTGCGCCAAATGAAGTCACAACTTGAGCAGCGGGTGGCCGACAGATTTCATTTGTTTTCTCGCGCCGACACTGAGTAGAAAAAAATAAAAAAAGAAAATATGTGCGTCAATGTGCGTTGTCCATTGTCAGATGATACTGATGTTAAAAAAAATAAAATAAAATAAAATAAGAAGAAAAAATAACATCAAGGCGTGGGAGTAAAAAATTCAGCGGCATCTTTCATCTCTATTATATACACGAGTATGCACACATTCACATATTATTGTCATACAATTGCATATGCACTTAACACATACACACACATATGGATATATGAATTGGTCTATTTTGCTTTATCTTTTATTTTCTCACCGTAAAGCCAAAGAGGCCCATCATGACCTATCATTGTTCACTCGACACTCCCGCGGTGACACGGTGTTTGTGCTACTGGATTATGCCGCCGTGGTTGTGCGCGAAAAAAAAATATAGAGTCTTTGCGCCTTGTTGTTATAGTGATAATGTATAATAGAGAAATAAGAAAAAAAAAGAAAAAAATGATGATGAAAAGGCGTACAGAATAATAGTCAATGTGTAAAAGTAAAATATATAAAAAAGAAAAAAAGTCTTGAATATGATGTGATGGTGAATTGGACCATGTGAATGAACCGATCCTTTAAATTTCTAGGTGTCAAACGAGCCGACACCTGATCACTCAATGTCTCGGCTTTCTCAGGTTGCCTTGTCTCGCCAACAAATATTCTTCTTACAATCATGTGCACTATATATATATAACAAACGAACACTGTGCATGAATTATCACCTCAATTGAATCCCTTTTTTTTTTCGAGAAAAATAAAATTGAAAAATAAAATAAATGATAATGCTCTTTTACAAATATGTAGATTGAAAAGTAGATATAAATTAGTTGATATAAATTTTATTTAAAATATCATTTAAATAATTATTTTTTTTTTCTTTTATTTAAGATTATAATTATTAAATGTTTTTGATGAAACTATTTTGATGATTTCAGTAACAGCTGATGTACATGTACTTGAATATAGTATTAATAAAAAAATAAAATCTTATTGTTAATGAAATAAATTAATTAATATTCATCAAAATATTTAATTAATTATTTAAAATAATTTATCAAAATTATTAAAAATTATTACTTTTTTTTTGTATAAATTTTTTTACATAAAAATTAATATAAAAAAAAAAAAAATAATCTTATTTTATTATTTAATAAATTAATATAATTAATCAATAATTAATTTAATTATTAATTGTTTTATAGATTAATTTAAGATTGCTGAATTATTTAAAATTATTTGCAATCTTTGAGTCAACTGACCACCAAAATGTCAAGTATCTAATCTCTAAAAGAAAAAGTTATTTTTTTTTTTTTAGTTAATATTTAATAATAGTAGATATTTAAATTTGAAAAAAAAAAATATAATATATCTTTCACACTGGGTGGTAACTATGTGTCTTTGGTTCAGGTTGTTGTTGTTGTTTTTTTCTTTTATCTTTCATTGATTTTGAATAAATTATATTCATAGATATCCCAAGCAATCCCAAGTTGACTTTGAGAGTGTGACACACACTTTCATCCCCAGGGATTGATGATGAGTTACAGGGCTTATTGGTCAAGAAGTATGTTTCTTTTGGAGAGAGATGTTTGTTGTTGAAGCTCTGCAGTCGTTGACCAATGATCCCAACTGACTGCAGTCGAAGCATGAATTTAGTCTAGTAGATGAGACGCCTCTCGATCAGATTAAAAAAATATTATTATTATTTACTTTTTATTTTATATAAAATAATAAAACAATAAATATATATTTTAAATAAAATTAAAGTACTTGATTTAGACAATCTATCACAGTGTCAATCAAAATGATCGCAAGTCTGATCAATAATTGATATGGTAATAAAATAAAAAAAGATGAAGAAACGATAACCTCCAGTATACAGAGGCCACTTTGTGGCGGTCCATTGTACAATTCAATTTGTTAAAAAGTGTACATCAAAAATATATATTAAGAGATTTAACGATAACAGAAGGATTGAAATACAATGGACCCCCGAGCTGTGAAACAAAGCTTTCAGACCAACATTTGTATTATATATTTTATGTACATAACATGTTTGGCATTCCACTTAGATGTATAGACTAAAATAAAAATCTATTCTTCATAAAGTATTTATTCTTTTGACCATTAATTTTATTTTTTTTTAAATTCATGTAGCCATTCAATATCATAAACCAATAAAAATATAATTTTAAATTAAATGTATTAAACTCAACAATACAAAAACAATCCAATATAATTTTAAATTAAAATTAGAAAAAAATTAAAAAGAATCAAAAAAAAAAGCCGATAGTTGGCTGATGAGCATTGTTGAGTATATACTGGTATAGTGGTTTTGTTCAAAATAAAAAAAAAAGAATAAAATAGGTAAAAAAAAATATATATAAATAAATAAAGGAAATGTCGAAAAAAATTGTAGAATTATATATGGTTTAAGGTATACACAGACCGCCTGAGTTTAGCTGTGGCTTGGGTAACCTGATCGACTTATCAATAACCATGTAATTATAGTACCAAAGAGTTGGTAGGGCTCAAAACAAGCCATAATAAGACGAAGGCGTCTTTCCCACGAGGTAACATTATATCCCTGTCGTTTACGTCGGCGTCCGGCATCTTTTAATACACAATTCAAGAACAACTACTATAAATTTACCAGTTTTAAAAATTTCTCTTTTTTTTTTTTTATAGAAAAAAAAACAAAAAATATTTACTCGATTAACTAATTCGAAATGAGACGGAAATATTATTATCCCAACAAATTTTTCATTCATTAACAATAATGTATTGTAGTGCACTTTTCAAGACGATATATAAATACACCCTCTATTTTTTTTTTTTTACATTTATATATTTATTTTTTAAATAATAAAACACCCAACTTCCTTGGTATCAAAAAAGGGTATTATTATTTATTTTTTTTTCTTGTGTTGATGAAGAGATTTTAAAAATCAAAAGAGAATCATCAAAACTATTTTTTTTTTTTTTGTTTTTATTATATTTGTTTTGGCCTTTTAGTATTGTTAGCAAATTAATTTATTACGACCCAATTATCAGCGTGTTACCTGCTTTCTTTGTCTATCCTTTTTTTTTTTTTTATTATATTTTTCATCCTGATCTTTCTATATGTCGTTTCATGATCCTTCTTTATATCCAATGCAAACTACCTGGTGTGTTATGAAATTTTAATTTATTGTTAGTATGACCTTGATGGTTTTTTTCTTATAAACGCATCTGGAATTAATGGAAAATTTAATGATTTATTTAGGGGATGTGAATGTATCAATATACGAAATAGGGTATTTTTGTTGTCGAAAAAATTCTATCAATGGCATTTTGTTGATAATTTCTTTTTTAGGTTTTTTAAATTTTTTTTTTGTAATTAGATAAATCCATGCAAGCTGTGATTTAATGTCAATCAAAGTTACATTTAATTGTAAATTTTAATTGAAATAAATTTATATTAAGCTTGCATATTTGTACCTTTTTAAAAAACGTGTTAAAAATTATTGATAGCTTCAACACTAATCAACTCGTAAACAGTAAATCATATTATCTTAAAATTTCAAAATTTATTATTTCATAAACACAATGATTTATTAAAAATAATTTAACGTTTTAACATGTCAATTGTTCCAAACTATGTATTAAAATTGATGTTAATAAAAATCATATATCTCGAGGTGTGATTTTATATATGAAAAGATCTTTTTTTTTTCTGTAAATTTTTAAAGCTCATAAATAAAATTATATACGCTATAAAAATAAGAAAAAAATAAGCTACAATTAAATTTTTTTTATTTATGTTTTATATGTTACATTTATTATGATAATTATATAAAAAGTTAGACATCGCAGTTACACAGTTCGATAGCTCGTCATTGATAATATGAATAACAAGTGACAAGCCATATGAACCGTGTGGTATGGACATCGAGACTTTTGGACATGAGAGAGACTCAATCTACCCGCTTCTCATTTTGATATAATACCTCATATATCCAAGGATGAGGATAAGCATATGGTCGGCTACATCAAAGATTCACTAATGTTCATTCATTTAGGTCTCGATCATTCTGTCACTATCTCATCCATTTCTCTCAAATTCATGCATATACTTTTTCCTTGTATCTCTAGACAAATATTTATCCTTTTGTGCTGATGATCCTTCACCAATACCATCATCACTATCATCATCATCATTGCAAACTCCAACAGGTATAATATTTTTGCCGCACATAAACATATCAAGTTCAAAATTCATCATGCTTTTATTGGTAGATTTTTTTTAACTTTTATTTGCACTTGATGATTGAGATTTTAAATATAAAAAAAATTTAAATTTTGGCACTGGTTATAAATAAAAATAAAATAAAAATTGAAAAATAAATAAATTAGTGTTTACCTGGATGACTCAGCATTGCATTTATATATTTATGAATTATAATTCAGGTGAAATTCTTCACTCAATAAATCTGTTTGCAATTAAGATACTGGCTACACGCGATTTTACATTATTATTATTATTAATATTATTATTGTGGATAAGAATAAATGGTGTCATAAGAAACAAGAAGGCAGAAGACCGCCTGATGGGAGGGTGCATCACTGTGTGTTACAAGATTTATATGAAAACACTATTATTTGGCTTTGCATCGAGTAATTGGAAACCGCAAACACACACGTTTTTTTTTTTTTTAAATTCTATCTGATGTGTTATCATTTTATAATGAAAAAAAAGGATCAGATGAGTTATAGTGGATAGTAAATGTATTTACACATATGCCTATAATATGAGCATGCTGTGTGGCTGAATAATATCGTTTAATACACCATGAAAAATATGATATGCTGATAAGTTGTAATTATTCAGGTGTAATAATATAAGCTGGTTCTCACTTAATCAAAAAATTCAAAAGATAATGTATTTTAGATTCCTAAGAGGACTAACACAGTGGGCTAAAATTTCATTTCGATTTATTGATGTTCCACATGAATTTCAACACGAAGAAAAATAATTATTAAACTTTAATTTTTTGGGAAAAAAAGTTGGCAAAATTTACTGCAATATTTTGTAAAATTTATCATAAAAGTCAGTCATGTTGCAACGTATCGTTTTATGATAAAAAAAAAAATGTAAAAAATAGTAAAATTTGCAAATAAATATTGTAAATTAAAGAACTGCAAATTAATGTTATTTTTTTTTCATCTTAGTAATCACTAGACACAATCATTATCATTATTTTTTGAGGAGCTTTCCATTTGTTTTTTTAAGGAGCAGCTTCGACTGACTTTCCTGGACTCAATTTTGCAGTGATATTTTATGTTACTTGTCCTTTTTGAAATTTCTTTAAAGCTGTACGTAAACCATCACAAATTTATCGAAAATAAATATACAACATAAAAAATATCAACGTATGTTTGGAAATATTTGGAGCATGGTGTCTTCTCACTAATGAGTGTATCTTGTTATTTTATAAAAGATTAAATAAAAATTGGTAATTTTTAAATGATTGATCGGATAAATTTTGAATGTGTCAGATGTTTTATTTTTGGGACACACATGAAGATTATACAGTTTTTATTTTGGGGATATACCATCACTGTATTGTCAAACAAACCAGGTGGCTATTTTCCCATATTTAATTTCTTACTATCATTAATTTTTGTCGATTTAAAAAAATATTTTTCTACAATAAAAAACTAATTTATCTTATTAATTATTTATAAAAATTATAGGCTATTATTTGGTCAACTGTTTTGACCTTTTTTTCAATACATACTTTTATTTTTTTTTTGTTAGTTTTACTGTGATCTTGTCCACAAATAATTACAAAATTAAATATATATGTTTATAAATACTGTATGTAAACTTAACTATGTAGACATTTATTAAGTGTATAAGACACAGCACGCGACAAAAATATTGTATAACGTCGTTTTCAATGATAATTCGATCGGCATATATAGCTCGAAGGGAGTTTGTACGTGCTTCAGGCACGTTCTCATTTAGTATATGTATTTTCATAACGCTGACGTTCCACTTCAAAAAAAAATAAAAATAATAAATCTCTTTATAAAAATATATATACATATAGAGACACTACAATAAATGCTTGAAAAAAAAATACTCAACACTGTATATATATACACATAGACATTGTCGTTTACGAAGCCAACCAGCTAATATTGGGATTTACATAATTAGATTTCAATTATTTTTCTAGCTCCTATTTGGCTTGAATAATTCAACCGCGACACGTGAACAGGAAAAACATTTATACAATAAAACTTATGAGACACAAATAATCCATTTTCCCTCGTTTGTTTTTTATTTTTTTATTTCTGTACAGTGTGTGTGTCTGTGTGTGCAATATAAATGAGTTTGCAGTGACATTGTTGTATCAGATTGATACAAATATATGCATTTGGAAATAGAAAAATATTGAGTTAGAAAAAAAAATAAAGGGATGAAAAAAAGTATACATTTATTTATATATTATAGTTATTTTTATGTTCTGTCTTATGCGGCCATAGTCCAGTGGTCAAACTGTATAGTCTTTTGTATTATTTTTAAAATTTATTCAATGTTATTCTCTTTTTTTCTTTTTTTTTTATATTGCACTAGGCTGGCACTCCATAGGTCCATTCTCAATTTTTTTTTTATAACAACAATCAGACTGTCTACAATTTTTATATTAATATTTAAAAAAGTCTCAATCAACATAATGGAAATATTTCTTGGTCATTCCTCCACTGTTTTCCGAAAACGACCCATGCTTGGAGAAATGACGGAGAAATTTATGTATAACTCTGGTGGAAATATTTCTCCGTTATTATACTAGAACCTGTTTCTACCTAAAAGTTTCAAGTATTCAGATTGTCTAATTGTGTGTATATTAATTAACAATGTGATACCATAAAGACAAAGAAAGAAATATATTTTTTAACGTTGTAATTAAGTCTAACTATTGAAAAAAAAATTTTAAATTGACCCCACCTGGTTTTCCCAAATAAAATTTCAGTATTTAATAGAGATATATTTTACATTGAAGTCAAGTTTAAAATTTTTTTTCAATATTTAAATATTCAACGTAAAATATATTTCTTTCTTGTCTTTCGGTATCACAATTGTAATTGGTCAGGATTTGAATCGTTTTATAGTGGAAAACTTGAATGATTTTTTTTTTCTTTTTTCGATTAAAAGTGTTTAACAATTTAATTTAAAGTTTTCATTTATTTATTCGATTTGATATTTAATAAAAAATTTAAATCAAATTGCTAAATATTTTTAACTAAAAAAAAAAAAAAAAAAACTAATGATGATTAATCAATATTGTTTGCGTTGAACTTCAAATTAAATATTGTTAACAATTTTTAGTATAAGTTTAGTATATTATTCATTTTAAACATACGAGATCAATGGGAATTTAAATATGGCTATAAACAATATTTAATTTCGTTATTGAAGGTGAATTTTTACTATAAATATCAAATATTAATAAATATTTCTAACAATAGCCATTTATTAATGCACAATTTTTTACATTCATTAACTTTAATTTAATTAATTGGCACAGAAAAGAAAAATTGTCAGCTAGCAACAGGTAAACAACAGAAATAAATTAATCAATTAAACATAAACAAATGAAATGTTATTGCGAGAACCAATCAAATGAATCAAAGCGAGGCTTCGTTTCTCGTTTTTTTGATAGGATTTAATTTACTAAGAAAGTTTTCTTGAACACAATTTTAATTTTCTATTACGACAGCAGCTTAGAAAATATTATTGTAAAAATGCCTTGAAAATTTATGTTGGAAATTACAGCAGGAAATGCAGATTCATACAAAAAATTTGTTTGATATACAATCCGGTAACAAACCACCTTAAAATAAATAAATAAATAAAAAGGGTGAATTTTTTCAAAGGAAATTAGTAATTGAAGTAAATACTTATTATGTTCTTGTCTTGAATATGTAACTGTTGTCGTAATATTATATATAGCTGATATGATGAAACCACGTGCCTAAGTATGTGTTTTTATGAACAATTAACCTGAGATCCTTTAAAATCTCCAGGGTCCTCAGTCTCGCGTGTCCACGCCCTAAATCCGGAAACGGAAGCTACCTCTTTTCGAAGCACATGCCACATTGAAGAACGTAAATTGTACCCTTTATAGTAATAACCCATCAACGAGACAACAGCATGAAATACGATCCATTGCGCTTCAAAACTTTGGATGCTTCATTTTATTTTTATAAAAAAAAAAAATAATACTTTCTATTTAACCTCAAATAACCAAGTGTAATAACAAAGCGTATCAACAAATTGGAATTACTAATAGGATAAAATGCACAATCGATAAGAGTTAATCTATTATATATAACTGGTGACAATATATTGTTATCATTATATTATATACCCCAGTAGTATATTTAATCATCAATACGGATTATTTTGTTGTCAAATGTGATATATATTTTACGACATGATAAAGCCATATAAATAAAAATGTATATTTCTGCATATATACTGCACTCTTTGTCATCTTATTCAAGGTAATCCCTAATGCAAGCCAACAAAGACAGCTGGTAATACTTGCTTTTGAATAAATTGTGACAAAATTTTGTCAGATGACTGGATCTATATATGCGTGCACAATTCCATTATTTTTCGCAATTTTTTTCTGAATTTATGATGCGTGAGTTGAAAAAAATATATATAATATAACTATTAATATGAAATTATAAATTTCAAGTCAATATATACCGTCAGGCGGTTTATATTTGCTTGCTTTTATGTATGATCTTTAAAAGGATCGCTAGATTTATCTCGTAAATCTTTACATACAGTCGCAAATCCGATAAGCCAAAACGCTTGATCGGTTGCAAACTATTTTTAAATATCCTATATATTTTTAGTTGACCAAACATGGGAATTAAGATGATGGAAAAAAGAAAATATAAAAATTTAATTTCTCGTTGGAGACATCTGGTTGGGTTTGAATTTGATGCAAAATAAGATTAAATATTCAGATATATATTTATTGTTGCTACAACTTCATGTGGCATAGCATTTTCAAAATGAAAAAAAAATATTTCAAACATGGCATAATTTCTAGAGTTGATGTGCGAGAAAAGCTCAACTATTTTTGTATACTTCTAAACTCTTTTTTGTTATTTTTTATACTGTTTTTATTATTGTCTAAGTTTTGAAAATTATAAAGCTACAAATCAGTAAGCACTGAGCATTATTTGATTATCAACAGGACGTTGGCTTATTTTTTTATTTCCCATAAATACTTGAAATTTGTGAGATACATTGATAAATGAAAAAAAAACTAAAATCCTTCTGTTATTATCAAAAGTGGAACCATTCTCAAAATATCTGATATACAAGAGCTATATATATATATAAGACGATGAGCTTAAATCTATATCTTCATATAAATCGTAAAGTTTAACGTATAGATCTAGGATTTAATGGTGACAACGTGAGCCAGATGCAGTGTTAAATTGTAGAAAAATTTAACAAAAAATTATTTAAAAATAAACATAGCAATGCGATGATGAGCCAGAGTAAATGGTTAATCTGTCTGACATATATTTGAATTGTCACAATTCAACGACATTGATGTATTGATTGAATCTACCATTTTATTTTTTTGTATCGTCAACAAGCATTACAATATAAACTGTAGTTAAACATAAGCTGTAGATATATCTATATACCACCTAAATCTACATGCAACCAAAAGGAAAAAAAAAAAAATACAACTGCACATATATAATTTGAGACTTTAAAATTGGTTTATTTGCTTTATAATCGTCATCTATTCTCAAAATATATATATACAATATTTCCGGATGTGGATCTATGGGATGTTGGACAGGACTTTGGCTACTGAACTTGACAATTCGCTGATTCATAAAGGTTCACATTGATGGAAAATTGAGATAACAATCATTTCAACCCTTATATATAAACCAGCTTCACTATATATATTTTTATACTTGAAAAAAGATGGAAAAAAAAAAATAAACAAATCTTCCAATTTTATAAATAGATATGTCGTGAATGCATGCTTGTTGGCAGATGAGTGTCACGGAGATTAGTTTCTCTTGACAAAATATATATAAAAAAAAAAAAAATCTATATAAAAAGAAAGAGAAAAATAAAATAAAAAAAAGTAAGAGAAAGATTCCGGCTTAGTAGCCTGAGACAGTTCTCTATTGCTTTGGAACGTTATACTGCATGACGACCATCAGGTTGTTCAGCGAGGCAGCGAAAAGAGTTTTGGAATTTGACCAACAGGTCCAATCCTAAATCCACTTAGCTACAGTCTATGTTATCCTTTATATCTTGTATATATTGCTTCAATCAATTCAACCATAAAGTCGAAATATATTCCCACGTACTGCTTCCTGTTTAAGCTTTTTAAATTACATAATGTATTAAGTTTTTTGGTATTTAATAAAAATATATATCCTCAAACACTTTATATTTAAAATCATGATGATGTTGAAGTCCATTAACTTAATACAAACTAAAAAAATATCATTTGTTTTTTAAAAGTACACTGAGAGAAATTTTAACTAAAAATTAAAATCATGGTTGAATAGAAATTACTATAGTACTTTGTAATTTTTGTTTTAATTCTGGGACTGGCCGCGAGAGTCGGAATTCTACAATAAAATTATGTAAAATGTGTAAAATGTCAAAAAATTGTTGGGTTGCTTCAAGCCTCTATACATCGTTATCTATTGCAGATGGACATGGGGTTGAGTGAAGTTTATTATTGAAAATTCAATTCTAAACAATTTATAAAGAATTACTTTTTTTGATTAATCTCTTAGATAATGAGTTATGAGTTAATTAAAATAAAGACATACATGTTTTGTGAAAACAATAAAAATTATTATATGGTTGAATAAAAAATACTGCACAATTTAATAAATATTCTTATATATATAATAAAAATTATCATGTAGACATATAAAAGTTAGCATAGACTTAAATATTTTTACTATATAGCTTTGTAAAATTCTGTTTGTGGGACGAAATAACACAAAGATGGCCGACCGATTGAACAAATGATTGAACTGTCATGTAATTTCAAGCATTTCTAGCCTTATCTGTTGAAGCTAGGTATGGGGTTAAGCGAGGTTTATTGTTGGTTATTTATTTTAAACAATTTATCATGAATAACTTTTTATTTAACAATTAGTTTTCGAGTTTTGAGCGTGTAAACAGAAAAGAAAAATGTTGCCGGGAATTGATTGCTATTCTCCGTGAATCTAGCACAAACTGCCCAACTTAACACAAAAATGTCCAACTTTTAAATAAAATTTGTAATATTTATTAAATTCTAAAACCGGTAGTGGGTAAATTCTCAGTCTGCTAGATTTTACTTGTGAGTGTCGTGAATTTAGTCATTTTTTTAAACAGAAATTACAATAAAATTGTGTAAATTTTATGGCTTAGTAGTGTATATAGTCAATGGCCAGATTTTTTACATAATTTTATTGTAAAAATTATCTATCAATATACGAATAATTCTTATAAATGACGGGGGAACGCAGTTTTTACTATTTATTTTGTAATTTTTTCTTTTACGTTTGTAATTCTTAGTTAATATTTCTCTCAGTGTACGTAAAAACATTTATTTTTCTATTAAAATTTCATGTAATTTAAAAAAATGGATAATTATTTTTATGTAAAAATAATTTATCAAGAATTTAATAATTGCATAGCTTAATTTTAAAACTTTTTAAATATTTGTAATATTAATTTTGACAGAAATTTTATTTTTTTCATTAAAAATAAGCAAACTTTGTTTTCCAAAATAAACTGTTGTTTATTTTTAAAAAAAATTGACTTTAACAATATTTATTTGTTACACAAATTTTCAAATAAACTACAATTGTTTAAAAAAAAAAAAAAAAAAAGAAATACCATCCTTGTATAAATAAATAATTATAATTCATATGTAAAGTTGGGGTGAATATATTGTTTTAGAAAATAATTTTCATGTCAATCAAAAATTGAGACAATAATACCTGTTATCACAAAAAATACAAAAAAATAAAAAAATTAAGTAAAATATTATGTAGCTTATGATATCGTGACTTTTTTAATATACCAAATCGTAAAACAAATGCAGTAAGAGGTAGTTTGACTGGCAGTGAGGGGTAGTTTAAATCATTGATGAATTCATGATGTGGTCGTGGGTATGTTACAGCTGCGATTGGAGTATATTTGTTCACCCTCACTTGCTCACAACTCTGAGGTCAAGTACTTGAATGTCTGACCGATGGCGTATCGCGTGTCTCAGACTGATCAACCATGCAAAAAAAAAAAAAAAAAACAGAAAGAAAAGGAAAAAAATAAAATAGAAAAAAGCACGAATTACAAATTGTCGTAACGGTTATATATATATCAATACATGTATATCCGATTGTGTTTTATTAACATAATATGTGTATAGGAAGAATATTTTATATATCTATATATATGATGAGACATCAAAGGACAATGGTCAGGGGCTATAACGTATACGTATGTATATATAGAATGGTTAAATTAATACTTGTCACATGTAGGTGTACATGATGTCCCCCTATCAGCTGACATATATACATCTAATTATATGTATAAATTTATGAATATTAAATAAAGATGATGCGACATAAAGAAAAAAAAATACAAAACAACATGACATTTATTGAGAATATATACAAATGTTTGCTCATATTGAAAATGTCAGTAAATAAATAAGTTATTTAGTAAAAAAAAATATTTATTCACGTTATATTTTACTTTGTTATTTAATATCAATTCTTTTTTCGTTCAAAATATATATGTGTACATAAAAAAAAAAATACAAATTATTTGTCAATATGTGTCTTTACTGAGTTTTTTATTTTTTTGATTTATCAATATAATGTTTTACATGAATTTAAAAATAGTATGTTTATATATCTGTTAAACAAACGATTTAAAAAATAACAAAAAGTCAAGAGTTATAATTTTTTTTTATAAATTTAAATTATAAAAATTAATGGACCTAAATTTGTGGAGCTTGGTCCATTTATTATTATCAATTAAAAAAATTTTTAAATGATAAAGGGTTAGATCCCTCGAGTCGAGTCTTTCTTACATTAATTTTAAGAATTATTCAATTTTAAATTAGTTTTTTTATTTTTTCATGTAAAAATTATTTTAAAAAAATTGCAATGGAGTGTTAAGTTCTCCTGTTACTATCACCACGATAAATGTGACAAAATAGCATGAAAAAAATTCTTGAATAATATTTTATACTCAACTAATCAATGAAAAAAATAAATAATTTAATTTTTTAATATTGTTATATGTTCTCATACTTGAGAACAATGAATAAAGAGGGGAAAATATGAGATAAAAACAACATAGGGGGCAAAAGAGATGAAGAAAGAGTTGTAAAAAAAAAGAAATAAATATATAAATAAATTTAGGTTGGGATGAATTCTCGAGTTTAATCGGCTGATTCAATAAATCCGTGCTTGATGGTTGATGGCTGGTTAAAGTCAGACTTGATCTGTGCGCTTCGTGAGGCCGATCCTTATGATTAATTCAAATAAATTAATGTGAACCTCATGACACTCAGTGAATCGCTGGGTTAACAGATCATCAGTGTAGACATCAGTCTATTACTCAACACACGCATAAAATAAATAACATGCCAATTCAATATTATTATTTCTTTTTTCTTTTTATTATACATTTGAAATTTTTTTTTATTTGCAATATTATATACATGCATTGTTGATTAATTTACTTGAATAATTTTTTCAACATTAATCCAATAGGTTTTTATAATATTGCAAGCATTGAATGGGAATAATGATGTAAATGTAATGATCACATTTGAGTGGGTTGAACGCAGTTATGCCACTTGATGGCTTATTGACCACTGTTGACTTGTGTTGACACCGCAGACCTTCGTTAGATGGATAAATATACAATTGAGTCGCAGGTCAACTCATCAAGTGGCATATTTTAACGGTGAACGATTTCGCCCACGTCAGGTTGATTTATTTATTTTATTTTTCATTTCAAAATAAATTTCTCGGTATGTATCTTACTGATTACAATGACGATTACCAGAGACTATACATTAAATGAATGATATTCAATACTAAATAACTCTACAGCATTCACAATTATTACCAAGCTTTAAAGTTTAGCTTTTTTTTTGTGAATAGATGTATATATTAATAGAGATATATATTAATATATTATATACACTGTTGAACATATATGTACTTTATATATGGTTATTTCTTTTTTTTCACTATTTTTTTTAGAAGAAGTTTAACTTGACAAACATGTCAATAAATAGAATGAAAAAAAAAAAAATTTAAAACCAGTCCAAGACAGTCTAAGATTTTATTAAACAATGATTGATGTACTCAAAATACTCGTTTTTCAATTGTTTCATTTATTGAAAACTTTAAATCGACTTGAAAACAATAATTTCAATTGTTCTTTAGTTTAGTTTTTTTTTTTTTTCTGGTTAACATATTTTACACGTAAATCAAGTGTGATTATATATATATTAATTTAAAAGTTCAAGTATTTTGTATACTGCTGAAAAAAAAATTATAAAATTTAACATAAATCTGATGTTAAAAAAAGTATATACTTATTATTTTTGTGTTATAATTCAATGATAGGCTCATGTGTTAAATAAACACAAAGAAAATGTAAAAAAATAAAAATGTTAAAAAAATTTTTGACATAAATTATATATCAAATTGAAACTATAAAATGTTAAAATATATTCGAGTGACATTATTTTTATGTTGACTCAAAATTAAATTTAAAAAGCAATGTTAATTTAACATTTTAAATTTTCAAAAAATATATTTTAACATTAAAATTTTGTAAAATATATAGTTTTATGTCAAACTAGAAAGGGTCAAACTAATACCTCAATTTTGACACTTACATTTTTATATTTTTCATGATAAATTTTAAACTGTTATATAAAAAACCATAATAATAATTATTAAATAAACATAACAGCAAAATATATAGAAAATATATTTACGAATAAAACGCAAGTATGTCAATTATATATGATATTTGTAGCTATTAAATTAATTAAAGTATATACAGTAAATACGCGCGTGACCCCATCAACTTATTGTATTATCCCAATTGACAGAATCACCCGCAATGTGGCCCCAATGAGATCAACATTCAACTCTTTCTCTTCTCATTGATAAATAAATATATTAATAATTTTCATGTGAGCACGATACCAAATATGTATTTATAATAAATTAAAAATAAAAAAAGTAAAAAAGAAATAAATAATGAACGTGAGTACATATTATATACATATATTTACTAAAAGTAGACATTGAGCCTTTGCTGATGGGAGAACTTGTTAGTCGACATGTGATTCGTGCAAGTAATATCCGTTGGGGATTGGTGGCTGATTCGTCGTCGTTTATTGGCGGGGGCGTTACATAACATATCAATATCCACTCGTGGTATTACAATATGATCAACCTACTTCAACTAAATACACTTCAAAATATTATATAAACAATAATTTATACTATTTTTTTTTTTTTATTTATTTTCTCTTTTTTTTAACTATTATTTGTATATTTTAGAAAAAAAAGAGAAACATAGTATGAAATAGAATGTATATTTGTAAATAGTTGCCGGTGTCTTTTATATTTGACATTTGTTTGAAAACTTTGTGGTTTTTTTATTCGTAGAAAGTATAGAATAGCGATTGTATGATTTATTATGTTTACATGGATAATCCTTTTAATGAGGGAATTATCCTTTAGAGATTTCCTAGGGTTGAAGTTTTTAAAAAGTACCGACTCTGCATGAGAAAAAAAAAAAATAAATAAAACTAAATTTTTTTGTTTTGATGAAATTTTTACAGCATACAGGAGAAGACAACACACCACAGGGATTGATGAGCACAACACACCTGATGTTAAACGTGACGTGTACTTGAATAGAAGTTAAAGAGGCGGAGCTTTTTGTACTTTTTTTTTTTTCTTCTTTTTTGTATTATACATTGTATATATTAGCGACTGCTCAGAAAATACTAATTAATGGTTTTATGGAGATTCAAGATTGTCATATAGTCGGTTTGGTCAAATGAAATACATATTTATAATAAAAATAATTTATAAATTAAATTTGTGTTTATTTGTAGTGTTAATTATTTATTGTTATTCTTAAATGAAAATTATCCAAATTTATCTCACAAATTAGTCCGTGTTCTAATTAATTCTATGCAAAAAAAATTAATTGAAAATGTCTATTCAAATTTCAAACAAGTGGAATCGAATTATCAATTTGTAATTTTTTATATCTATTTTGCCATCACGTTCTAGCAAACGTGTCCAATGCAAATTCATAATTAGATCCTACACTTAATAATTGATTTTTTCGTATAGGATCAGTTAAAATACCAACTTGTTTTTGTGATTAATTTTGATTATTAATTTTAAAAAATAACAACAAAAAAATCAACAATTACCAACTAATAATTAATTAATAAACAAAATAATATTAAAATTATTTTTATTTTAATTGTTGGTTATTTATTGTTAATCGTAAAGATCAATTCTTGAAATTTATCATAAAAATAAGTATGTACTTCAATTAACCACATGCAAAAAAAAATTAGTACAAAATCTCAATCTGTAAACTTGGGGTCCAAATGAAAGAGTCGACTGGCGTTATAACTTAAATAATGATGATTGATATATTTATTTGATCAAAAGTTGCAGGTTCAATTGACTTACACAATAAACTCAAATATTTTGAGTAATATTCATCGTCTACTCAAGTAATTGTTCACTCATTGAACATATATATTTTACAGTCATTTTGACTAAAACAGTTTGTATCAGGTTTATCAGCTTCAAAGTCAATTAATTTTTTTGCTAACATTTTATTTTCAACCCTAGAAGTTAAAAACTACTCAATTCTTCTAAACGTGCCAATTTCAATCTTTATTTTTCTAACTAAATATACAAAGCCAACCGACTTTGCTATATGTTGACACGCCCAGCAGTGTTTCAACTTAATATCAGGTAGACCAACAGAGCCGACAAAACATACGTTTAAATAAACTATATATAATAAAATAATTTTTAGTCACTTAAGCCACCTTATTAAATTTAGCATGTTGTAGATATACATATGCCTAAATTCATTGTTATGACTTTTTATATTTTTATTCTTTTATTCGTATACATAAAATCGTCTAATTTTTTGGCGCATTTTATTTTTCATCATAAACAACGCTCACAAAAGTTGTTGAAAAAAATAAATTTGTCAAGTTTATTTTTATTTTTTCTTCTTCTTTCTTTCCACGTAGGAACGAATAAAAAATAAAAAAATACATTTTAAATGCCTAAAATACAATAAATCATTTTGCGGTTTTGCTAGTCATAATTGTTTGGAAACTGAAATGTAAATTTCAAAGCTTAGACTTCCGCAAACGTATTGCAAAACAATAATACCTCAAAAGTCACTAATTCAAAATACCGTGTCCATCGTCATATTAACCACCCATTTTTTTTTTTTTTTTTTTTGACTTTATACTTTACCTGTTTTTTTTTTTGAAAAAAAAACTTCAAAGAAAAAAGAATAATCAGCGTAAACCACAAACTGTCAAGTATCCTCTTCTTTCCAGTGTGTTTTAAATTAGTATATGTATATTGTTGAATATTTTATTTATCCTTTTCCAAGCAATATTCTCAGCAACAATGAAACACATGGTGAAGATCTTTGCTTCAAAGTTGCCGAAAAAAAAAAAAACTGGTGTCACCATTGTGTTTACACATTAAAACTTGAAAACTTAATACTTTTTACGCTCATAATTAATTGAAGGGTATGTTTAAATTTTTTTCGCAGTATGTTTTTATTTATTCTTCTTTACTATTTTATGTCATGATGAGAATGAAATAGATTTTTCATAGAAATAAATGACACTGCAAGAAATAAAAAAAAAAAAATATGTTCAACATGAAACAGACTTGTTGGCAGACAGAAAAAATTTCTACAAAATACGAAACCTTAAAGGTTAATGGTTGTATAATATGGCAAATTTAAACGTGTAGTGGTTTTCAATGAATATAAACTTGAATTATTATTTGACAAAATTAAAGTGACATTCCCCTTTGGCCAAAAAGGACAGGACATAACTGAAAAAAAAAAAAAATTGACATCTGCTGCTGTTATTATTATTTATTTTTTTTATATTATTAAACAGCATTATTGAATCTTTATAAATGTCATCTTTAAGTGACATGATATACAAACTTCGTGATGCAACCACTCGAAAAAAGATGTGTGCTATTACTCACTTAAAAAATGAATATATATTTTGAATTTATACTGTTGTATATAATCATACCCGCATTCGTATCAACATACAATTGGATGATCCAATTGACAGGTAATGAGCCACAAATTATATATATTTTTTCCCCATCAACCTTTTGAAATATCAATTCATATTATTGATAAATAAAAATTTTTTTAAACGCCTTTCATTCAATCATTGATGAGAAGGAAAAATTAAATTTATTGAAGCAGAGAAATCGTATTTTTAGAATGAGAGAATTTGAAAAAATATTTTTCTATATGAAGGTGACAACGAATTGGGTAAAAATTTACAATATACCTGTATAATTTATTAAATTAAATATAATACAAGTGGTGGCATGAAATTACTCAAGATAATTTGATTACAGATTAATCAATGATTTTACAAGCAGGCCAAGAGTTAGGATATACAGTGTTTGCTTGTTCGTGTATAGACGTTTTACAATAAGATTTAGTTAAATATAAATTTAATATAACAACTCTTGAAAAGTCGAATCCCATGAAATGAAATACTCATGTCCACTCGTTCTAGTTATATTTAAAGCTTCTTAGATTTAAACGAAACGCCAATCCAAGCGTTAATACTACGAGTTTCAAGGTGCAAACGTGGAAGTAATTGCTCTTGAATTTCACAGACTACAACACTATGTGGGAAAATTGTTCAAGTTAAGAAATTACTATGTACTTTATATAAGGTTTATTTTTTTCGTTTTTATTCTTTTTTACAAGAACGTTTTACATGGTACATGACAACAAATGGAATGAAAAGAAAAACTGAAAAACCTTAAGACAGACCAAGATTTTATTAATCAATGATCAACATACTCAAGATATTCATTTTGAAATTTCTTTTCTTAAATTTCAAACCAACTTGGTTTAAAAGTTCAAAGTTATAGAGTTAAAAAAAATTATAAAATATTTAACATAAATCTAATGTTAAAAAAAAGTATGTACTTATTATTTTTGTGTTATAATTCAATGATAGGCTCATGTGTTAAATAAACACAAAAAAAATGTAAAAAAATAAAAATGTTAAAAAAATTTTTGACATAAATTATATATATCAAATTGAAACTATAAAATGTTAAAATATATTCGAGTGACATTATTTTTATGTTGACTCAAAATGAAATTTAAAAAGCAATGTTAATTTAACATTTTAAATTTTCAAAAAATATATTTTAACATTAAAATTTTGTAAAATATATAGTTTTATGTCAAACTAGAAAGGGTCAAACTAATATCTCAATTTTGACACTTACATTTTTATATTTTTCATAATAAATTTTGAAATGTTGTATAAAAAACCATAATAATAATTATTAAATAAACATAAAAGTTGTTAACAAAATACAGAAAATATATTTACGTCAATTTACCACAACCATAAAGTGTCAAACCAAAACCCTAAAGTGTACCAATTTAAAAAAAAAACTATATATAGTTTTTAATCTATAAAAGGAATAAAAATAAAATTGAAAATCTTGGAATAATCCATTTTAATGTTTCCAAATTGAAATTCCATTAGTAATAAAAATAAAATTTTGATGTTATTGATGATAAAAATAAGAAAAAAAAATATCTACAGTAGTTCTTTTTATTATTAAAAAAAAAATAATAATAATCATAAAAGCCTAAGTATAAAAACCGCAGTGGTAAAAAATTGTGGTCTTGGATTTAATCAGACCAAGGCTTTTGAAAAATTATTGGATCATATGGGTTGATGTTATTGGGCTGACTGGATCTTCTTAGTAGCTGTACACAAGACAAGTAGACCAGCGTGTTATAGAACTTTTCAAAGACACAAAGCTATTATTTCTCTCGCAAGTTTTTGTCATGTTAAAGCTAACGAAAGAGAAAGAGAGATATAAAAAACAAGAAAAGAAAAAGGTGTTGATCCATTGTACCGGTGCGATAAATGCGTGTGTATACGAGAATAAAAAGATCTTCAACATTAGAGCCGTCAAGAGCTCCAGATGATGAAACTCTATCATCAAAATGACATGTGGATACTGAAAAAAATAAACGTAACAGAAGAAAACTTGTCACAAACCCTTTCTTCATTTTTCTTTTAAATATATATATATTTTTTTATTTTTTAAATCCGATTTTTGGATTCAAAGATAAATAAATTCAGTAAAGAAATAAAATGACGTTATTCGTGAAATCTTATTATGACGATTTGACAGATTCTTTTAATATTTACAACAAACATCATCAAAGCTGGTGATAAAATTTGAAAATAAATGTATTCTAAATTCGGGACTGAAATTTTTTACATAGTGTATATATTTACTATACTTATAAGTGGAAAAAATATATTGAAAATAAATTAAGATTAAATTCACAATATATATGGCTAGTTCCACGTGTTATTTAAATTTAAAAAATAGATTCGTCCAAAATATTTTTTTTATTATTTTTTAGCGAAAAATAAACAATACGTTTTTTTAGTTTTGATTTTTGAGGACTTTTTAAGAAATATACCAGATTTTGCATGCTTTTTACTCAAAAACTATTGACTGAATCAAAAAAATTATAAAGACAAAAAAGTTTAACTTTTATTTATAGTTTACAAATAAAAACTTTACAAAATTGTTTAAACAATTTTTCTACCATTATTTATTAAATAAACAATTGAAATCGATTTTTCTCAAACTTGGCCCCATTTTATTTTATTTTTTTTTATCAATAAATAATCCTCAAAATACAAGAAATTTTTGAGCAAATTATGAGTTTAGTATTTTCATAACTTTTTGAGATACGAATAACTAAAGAGTGAAAAACACGGTCCTGCGTGCCGCTCGACAGCGGACCATTAGAGACAGCGCGCGGACCGTGTTTTTCACTCTTTATTTAACTTAATTATTTTATTTCAATTTTAAAATTATTACCTCCATATGAGCTCTTTATAAATATATTTAAATTATATATCAAAAGTTAATATAATTGAAATCTAACCAATTTTATTAAATATAATTAAATTAAAATTACATTAACTTTTAATACAATTTAAATATATTTATTATAATTCACATGTTTTTTAAGAATAAAAGTTATATATATGGCTAGTTCCACGTGTTAGTTATTAAGTTAACAAACTTGTACATAACGGGAAAACAAAATTTTATGTATTTAAATGTAAAATATATATAAACTTAAAGCAATTGTGGACATATGTACGGAACCCAAGTTTACTTTAAATATTTCGATGAAACAAAAAAATTATTTTACATCAATATTTACACTGATAAATAGGGAACTGCAAATGCTATCAATGATCAAATGCGAATCCATACGTTTTCTATATATTTTTTTCACTTGGGGACATAGTATGTGAGTCTCTGCTTTTCTCCGATACTACTCCGTTATTTTTCCGATTTTCTCCGATATTTTTACATTTTTCTCTGATGACTCTCAGATTTACTCAGATGGACTTCGATTTCTTTCACATTTCACCGAAGTAGAATTGCCAAGAAAAATTGGAGAAACTCGGAGAGATGTGGACAAATTATTTTTGCTGAAAAGGGTGTTACGATCTAATTATTATAGGGATTACACGTTTGCAGCGTTTCTATAAGATGCATAAATGTATAGTGGATACTATGTAAAAGAATTCTATATTTATACTACTGCCCTGGAGTATTTATGTATTTTAAAATTCATTAGAAAAGTTTGCCTGGATCGTATATAACAATACGATTTACCATCGTATAACAATATTTCCTCATCAATGAGTCGTCATCGTCGACAATTTAAATTGTATGCAAATTTTCCAGTGTGCAAAATATTTTTTGTATACATTTTCTGTAGATTCTGTATTTATAGTTTAGTACGTGTATTAAAAAATATATATATATATATATATATATATATATATTTTAGTACACGTAAAAAACATTTATAAATGTATACATATAAAATATAAACTGAAGTTTGAAGAGAATTCTTTTCAAACTTCAGTTTATATTTTTATATACATTTATATATTTTTTTATATTTTCAAATACAATTAGTATTTCATAATAATCATAATGTATACACGTGTGTTGATAAAACATGAAACCCTAATTTTTATTATTTTGTCTATTGCAAAAATTTATATAAATAGCTGATTAATCAGTGATTGAAGAAGGATTATTGTGTCGACTAAATAAGACCGGTTTTTCACATTGTCCAAGATAATTGACTTGTTTACTGTGGCATTGTCAGGATCACCACAAATGTTTCATATTCCAAAAGAAACTGCAACAGCTGTCATATTTTCATTTCGTACATACATGTATGCTTGTGTGTGGAATAAATATCCCCAAGGGCTCAATTCCCTTCTTTGCCTTTTTACATACAAATATACAAATATATACATGTGTTGGTTTTAATATAAAACAGTGTATATATTTTTTTATATATACGATGCAGCAATATGTATACATATGAACCAGTTCAAATTCACAACGATATCATAACACTGTACGCCTATTTGTTACACGATAAATATGTAACTGGAACACAATGTTGCCGAGGTCGAGTTGCCCCATCATACTCATCAACATCAGGATCAACCCGCCGCAGGGAAAACCGAGTCAGAAGAACTACTATTTTGCCTGATGTTTTTAGGGTAACAGAGGCACCCCGAAAATATATATAAAAAAAAAAAAAAAAAACACTAAATCACATCTTGACAATTCAAAAAGTTTATATATGTTCATGTATGATATTTCGCGAGGCAGATGGTACATCAATGTGAATTTTATACTGATCATTCATGTATTTTTGACGAATCAAATATCAATGTATTGATAAAAATATTGTAAACTTTATAAGTGTCCATACAACATCTTTGCTTTAGTAATTGATGTATACAATTATGTAAATTGTTTGTTTTTTTCTGTGATTCATCAAGGCTCAATATGAACTCTAAGCATTTACGAGAAATAAAAAAATAACTGGCCGCAATAGCTTGAAGATATTAGCATTGTTTTTTTAAATTAACTATATATACAAAAGCTCCACAGTTTTTAAATTATGTAGACTTGACTCTTGAGCTTTTCTTACATTAATTCTAGAAATTATTTTCATATCAAATTGATTTTTTTTTCAACGTTGAAAATACCCCAAATAAATGTAATGGCACATGGAGTTTGAAGATAAGCTCTTGTTATATAGTAATGCAGTAATATATATTTGTATTTCCCATCTGTGATGATGACACGATACGAACATAATATCCACAAATATAAAAATTCAAAGTATATATAAAAAAAAAATAAAAACAAAATTGTCAATCGCATACATGTCACAACAAAATTCATTTCAATTGAAATACTGTCACGACGTTAACATAGAATTCTATCAAAAATATATATTATTATTTATTATTTTATTATTTTGAGGTTCGTGTAAGGACAAGATGGTTATTGCCACAACAAATATATATTTTTATATACGCTGCTAATATACAAAGTGGGAGTAGTTATATGTCCACCTGTCTTGATTACCCTGGACTAGAGGAAAGCATCTGCCCATCAATACATCCCTCATATTGCTCCAATTATTATTATTTTTGTAAATATATATTTTATTTTCCTATACACACTCACAGTCATCATGTCTTTTTTTTTTTTTTTTATAATGTTTATTTATTAAATTAAAAAAAAAAAAAATATACCATCAATCAACAAAAATTTGAGTTTATCCCTTTATAATTTTTTTTTCCTCTGCGTGTTCGTTATATTCCAATTGCATTTTGTTATATTTTTCTCATGATCGTAAATTTTGCAAAAGATTCGTCATGCTGACCCGTTGTGATAACTAATATAACGTCTCAATTCGCGCTCAGCACGGGGTCACCATGCCATATGCACACATACACATGTTTAAAATACCTGAGTTCAATAAGTCATACGTGGTAAATATATATATACAAAATAATGTTGAATTTTTATAATGAAAAATAAAAAAAAAAAGAGTAATAAAAATAAAAATAAATGAATATAAATAAATAAGAAATAAAATGAAAAAAAATGTAATAAAATATTGGTATACATACATGTGTATGTGTGTATTATGGTTATAATCATAAAAAAGAATATAAGGTAAGCGGCACCTTTGTATCATTTAATATTTAAAAACAAGCCATAAATATGTCGCATCGCGTGCTGCCCCGTTTTAAAACGCGCGACTGTGCCGCGCGCACAGATTAGCGGGAGACCACGCATATTCAAAAGCAAGACGAATGCTATGTTGAAATGTTAAGGTGTTAATGATATCGCTCAATGGAAAGAGAATAATAATTAATATATACACACAAAATAATACCAAAATACTTATATAAATAAAATTTTATATATTCACAATTTAAATTTAAACATTTACATTTATGAGTCATTTTCAAATTATGACTTATTTTTTGACATATTTATTAAATTATAAAAATTAGAAATTAAAAATTCATGAAGCATTAGACGATGGGTTAGATACTTAATATTTTAGCGGTCAGTTGACTCAAAGATTGCAAATAATTTTAAATAATTCAGCAATCTTAAAATAATCTATAAAATCCAACTGATACAACTAGCTTATGAAATAAATATAAAACAATTAATAATTAAATTAATCAAATAATATATTGATGAATATTAATTAATTTATTTCATTAACAATGAAATTTCATTTTTTATTAATACTATATTCAAGTACAAGTACATCAGCTGTTACTGAAATCATCAAAATAGTTTCATGGAAAACATCTAATAATTATTATAATCACGAATAAAAGAAAGAAAAATTATATTTCAAATTGGTGTATTTAAAGCAACTCTCTTTTTCAATTCAGTTATTTGTAAAAGAAAATTTTCCTCCATAAGCGATAGTAAATAGTTTAATCACAATATCGATACGATATTATATGAATTAATATCAAAAAAATGATAATGACAAGTTAACTTGCGTATACATTAATATTAAAACTAGCCCACATTTATAGTGCTGTTTAAGATTTAAATATTAATGAAACATGCAAACACGTCTCCAAGGGCGTACTTTTTTTTTAAGTAATAATATTTATTATTATTATTATTATTATTATTATCAGTATACTTATGTATATGTAGTTAAATTTTATATGCACGTATTATAACGTCACGGTTTTTATATATGAATTTATTTAATATACACAAGTATTTTTTTTTTATCACCTTCCTGTTTTCACCTCATAAACAACGTAAACTCTTGACATGAGCGAACCAGTTAGACCGGATAGAGTGGAAGTAATGCACGTCTTATTTGTCTGTATATATATTTATTTTTATTTTTCACAAATGGTTTTTATATACATATAGCCACGCCCTTATCGACGCTACGATACTTTAACCATTTATAGATATCTTCATGTATAAAATAAATATACTTACACTGTATTAAACGGGTTGCCCCTAACTGATTTTAATCTTATCGGTAGTGACAATCATCGGTGAATGAATGCTTTGCTTGGATTGGTTCCAGCTGGATTTGAAGGTAGGTCTTTTAACTGTACACAAGCATTAGCTGTTTAACAAAATGTACGGACATATAAAAGTGTTCATACAGATAAATATTTATTGTAGAAAAAATAAGAAAAAGGGTGAAAAATTTTGGTTTTAAAACTCTACACACTCTGAGTGGTTAGTTTTAAACACTTTTCAGTTGTTTTTGAGTCTAAAATGAACAATTTACCCTATTTTAGTGTTAAAATATATTTTTGACAAATAAAAATGATGAATTAACATTTTTCTAGTAATTAAATTTCAAGTTAACATAATAATAATACCTACAAATTAAAGTTCGTAAATATGTTTTTTAAATTTTGTTGTTATGTTTATTTAATTATTATTTTTATGGTTTTTTATACAACTGCAGTTTAAAAATTAAAATATATCAGAAATTGGTACACTTTAGGGTTTTAGTTTGACACTTTTTGGTTGTGGTAAATTGACGTAAATATATTTTCTATATTCTGTTAACAATTTTTATGTTTATTTAATAATTATTATTATGGTTTTTTATACAACAGTTTAAAATTTATTATGAAAAATATAAAAATGTAAGTGTCAAAATTGAGATATTAGTTTGACCCTTTCTAGTTTGACATAAAACTATATATTTTACAAAATTTTAATGTTAAAATATATTTTTTGAAAATTTAAAATGTTAAATTAACATTGCTTTTTAAATTTAATTTTGAGTCAACATAAAAATAATGTCACTCGAGTATATTTTAACATTTTATAGTTTCTATTTGATATATATAATTTATGTCAAAAATTTTTTTAACATTTTTATTTTTTTTACATTTTCTTAGTGTTTATTTAACACATGAGCCTAGTATTGAATTATAACACAAAAATAATAAGTGCATACTTTTTTTTAACATCAGATTTATGTTAAATTTTATAATTTTTTTTCAACAGTGTATATGTAAATACTTGAACTTTTAAATTAGTATATATCACACCTGATTTACGTGTAATATGTACTCACCAAAAAAAGATAAAAAAAAAAAAAAAAGAACTAAAGAAAAATTTAAATTATTTTTTTTTTCAAGTTGATTTGAAGATGAAAAAAAAGCAAAAAAAAAATTAAATGTATCTTGAGAATGATGATAATAATAGGCGTTAGATAGAGACGTTAATTTGTAAAAATAGTCGGGGGGTTACTTGGTCGTAGTTTAGGGTTGTTTTGCTCACCATTGTGAATGGTGGAATTATTTAGTGTTGAATGTCATGCATAGACTGTACCCACCGTGAAACCGCCCCACCTAAACACTGCTTTAATTTATGATTTACGACATCTTTTTATATCCCCACTCTGCTTAAATTTTATATACATAAAATATATTTATATGTATAAGTGGCAATATACATATGTAATACTTTTGAATCCTATACATACATATAACTGATGTTACAAATTGTGCTCCCCTTATTTTTTATTTATTTATTTATTATTATATTTTTTAAGCCTATTATTTTCTTGGTTTTTCTAATGTGCAATTTATGTATGTAAAATATGTCTTTTTGAAAATACATACACATTTATATTTATAGATTATTATATGTAGATATAAAACTGCATTTATTTTTTTTTTTTATTTAAATTTTAATTTATTGTATTCATATTGCAGTCAACATGTATCTTTTTATATTTTTTTAAATATACAATTTTAACGGCTTGTTATTAAAACCGAATTAAATATTGTCAATTGTTTTTTTATTTTTTCTGTCATATATTGACGATGCCATACAACTTGAACTAAATTTACACTAATTTTACATGCCTTTGCAAATAGCCTTCCACCTTTATGTATATAAAATTAAAAAGGAAAAAAGAATAAAAATATTAAGACTCCATTTGTAGAAGAGTACGAACAAGCTTATACATCATTTTGACTTACGAGGGGCATTATCGTTTATACAAGAAGAGGCATATAAAGTACGATATATATATTTCATATAAAATATTCACAATCCAACTGAGATATGAACAACGTGCGAAAATTTCGCACCCGTGTAATATACTTAGAGAGTCAATATATACTGTTGAAACATAAATTAATCCATTCAAATTATTTATTATTAACATAATTATTACTGAATATTTATTGTTGTCATTTTGATAACGTTCAAATGTTTTTTTTTTTTCACTTCATTAAATTTTGTATTATTGATTTAAAAATAATAAAAAATCATTAACAATATTTTTTGGAGTATTTTACAAAGGATTTTATAAAATATTCTGTATATTTAATAATGTTTTTTTTTTGTGGGCAAACATGTCTTGAATATTTTTGATGTCGTAGCATTTTTATCGTGATGATAAATTGTTAAAATTATAGTTGAATAATCACATACACTGAAAAAAACTACATTCAGCGTTGCCAACATCTTAATTATGATGACTTGTTTTTATAATATTATAATATGTTTATTTAAATGTTTCTATGATGGGTAATTTAAATATAGAAAATATATGTATATATTAATAGATGTTTAACTGGGAAACATAGATAAATGTTAGCTGGAAATGTATACCGTCGCAGTCGCGCACAAGGAGATTATATTCAAAATACTAATTTTCGGTTAAAAAATAAATAAAAATAAAATATAAATAAATATATCAAAAGAATAAAAAAAAAAATAAGATTAAAATCAATGTGTCGGTATAAAGCTACGGGGTATAAAAAGAAGAGTATTATTTATATTAAAAAAAAAAATAATAAAGAAAATGATATATATAAATGAAAAATAAATAAATATAAATATAAAAAACGCGGACAAAACTTAAAAGGAGCATCGGCGCATTGATTGAGATCTTCTTTGAGATTGAAAGAATAAAACATGGATATTTGGGTTGCTATTGTATTTTATATGATATTATACCTGCAATTTCGTCACTTATCATTTTGTCCGATCGCTATTCGTTGTGCATTATTCTGACATCATCAGGACGTTTCACTTTATATTCATTTACCGGTTCATATCTTGACTGATGATTGTATAAAAGACACTGTGTATTTTTATAGCTTTTTTATTATGTTTTATTAGTTTTTTTTTTTCATTGTTTTTTATATATATTTTTAATTTTTAAAGGATAAAAAGGGTATACTATTTATAAGGGTAATTTAACTATGTTTTCTTGAACGAATATATGTATAATATATATTCGCATATATAGATAAAGAGTTTATAACATTATTATTATATGAATAAATCAATTTTATAAATTAATAATATTGTAAAAAACATATATATTTCATATGAAATATACCTATAATATATATTTTAATTATTTACGTAATTTGAAGTATGTTGATCGACTCATATTATTATTGTCTTGCGTCGTTATGATCCATGAATCCATGAATTAAAAGTTGATATAATTTAAATTTAATTATATTTAATAAAATTAATTAAATTTAAATTATATCAACTTTTAACTCTATTGTAGTTTTTTTTAAGTTTTTCATGCATGTATTATATTTCTAATTATGAATATAATATCGGAATAAAATTATAAAAAACATTTTTCTCTAACCAAAATGCAATTATAAGTCTTTATATATAATTAGATGTATAATAAATATGTATACATATAGGTATAAACTTAAAGCACTTGTATAGACATAAAAACCAAAATATACTTTAAATATTTTAATGAGACAAAAAAATTATTTTACATCAATATTTACACTGATAAATAAGGAACTGCAAATGCCATCAATGATCGAATACGAATCCATACGTTTTCTATATATTTTTTTCACTTGGGGACATAGTATATGTGAGTCTCTGCTTTTCTCCGATACTACTCCGTTATTTTTCCGATTTTCTCCGATATTTTTACATTTTTCTCTGATGACTCTCAGATTTACTCCGATGGACCCCGATTTCTTCCACATTTCACCGAAGTGGAGTTACCAAGAATTTATTATCTATGATTTTTTATTATAACTGCAGTGGAAATGTGGAAATAGTAACAAAAACTATTAATTTATTTCCATGTGCAGTAAATAAATTATAAATTTTCATTAGTTTATATGTAAAGATTTTTTTTTTTTTAAGTAGTAATAAACCTTTTTCATCAGACAAGTGAAATTAACAATTTTAATTAACACTTATTATGATATCTATACATAAAAAAAATTGTAGTATTATATTTATCCTTCAGATTATAGTATGTAAAACTTAAAATGAATATTTTAACTATTTTCTATATTCTAAAATTGGACGAATAAATATCGCGGCATTAAGGGTAAAAAAGCACAAGTGTGGAAGTGCCAAAAAAAATTCTACTTCAAATAGATAAAAACCATATTTTCAAATGTTTTATTGTCAAATTTTTTTTTTTCATCCGTTTTCTTATACATTGTTTAAACAACAATAAAATAAAACAAGTGAAAAGGACACAAGTACACTGAGAAAATTTTTTGATGAAAAAAAGAAGAATATTTCTTGACGGTAGGAATAAACTTCTTGGCAAAATACTTTTTGAAAAAAGAAATAAAATATTTAATAAAAATAATAATTGTTTTATTAAAAAGAAACAAAAATCTTGAATTAAACAAAAATTTGTTTATATCCATCAGGATCAGACAACTTGTAACAACGATAGATGGTATGTGTCAAGAAAACTTCTAAACGTCAACCATTATACTCCTTGACACTAACACTATGATGATTGTTATAATAGATAACTTTGTTTCAAACGTTAGAGAGACAGCAACAAGAAATAAATTCGCTACGTATTCTTACTAGGCTGTTTGATAAATAGTATGAGGTTATTTTATTACAGACTAACTTTTTGTTTCAAACGATTGATGACTTTTGGTAAGAAATAAACTCCTAAAATATGCCTCAATATGGCTTTGAAATAAAGAAATGGATTCTTCTTATATAAGGTATATCGTTTGAAACAAATCAACTTTATTTAATTCAAATAATGAAAAGTTTCTAATAAAATTGTAAATTAATTTTGAAAAACAATAAAATTATTTTTTTTCCGTATTTAAATATGAAAATGTAGCATGAAAAAAAAAAAATATATATATTGTGTTAATAAGCTTTTTAAATAGATGAAAAAACGTAATTTTATTTCTGGACGTAGTCGTGGTGCAGCGGTCAATAATATCCGCTTCCCAATGGGGATCGTGAGTTCGAAGCTGGACTTCGTCGGCCAAAGTGAAAGAATTAACTTCAAACAACAAATAAAAAAAAAATGAATAATAAAAAATAAATATTAAATAATAAACAAAAATAAATTTATTTTTAAATAATTTTTTTTTAAATTAATTTAAGAAATTATTAAACTTTATTATTTGAATTAAACTAAAGTTGATTTGTTTCAAACGATATACCTTATATAAGAAGAATCCATTTCTTTATTTCAAAGCCATATTGAGGCATATTTTTAGGAGTTTATTTCTGCCAAAAGTCAATAATCGTTTGAAACAAAAGTTAGTCTGTAATAAAAAACCTCATACTGTTTGTATCAAACAGCTAGTAGCAAAAATTTAGCAGTTTATTTCTTGTTGCTGTCCCTCTAACGTTTGAAACAAGAAGCTTATCTATTATAACAATCATCATAGTGTTAGTGTCAAGGAGTACCAATGGTTGACGTTTAGAAGTTTTTTTCTTGACACATACCATCTATCGTTTGTTACAAAACGTTGTCTGATCCTGATGGATATAAACAAATTTTGTTTAATTCAAGATTTTTTGTTTCTTTTAACAAAACAATTATTATTTTTATTAAATATTTTATTTCTTTTTTCAAAAAGTATTTTGCCAAGAAGTTTATTTCTAAATATCAGAAATAATTTTTCACAGTGTACCCCCATAGATAATAAAAAACAGACGTAACGCTTTCTTACTTTCAGCTCATAACAACAGTTTTTTGTACTCTTACATCTTTCTAAAAAAATAAAAAATAGATTCCAAAAATGGCACATATGGTTTTTCAGTGCGACGATATATAATATTATTACGATCACTGTTTGATGGTCAAATAAATGATCAACATCAGATGAAATTCTTTGCAAGACCTTACTTATATTCGTGGTCCATTAGATCACCACGGGGTTGCCTCTTGTTACACGTCAGTAATATGATCACTCTACATTCTTAGACTTGAATCAAAAAAAAACAACAAAAAATATAAATTTTCTTTATAATATATATAAGAAACTATATCAATATACACAAAAAAAAAATCTATCCACGATATTACATGTATTTATTTAACATCACAAAAATAATCATAAAAAAAAAATTTCTATTTAAAATTATCTCGTCTTAATTTTATAAATATAAGATTAAAAAAAAAATATATATATAATAATACAGAAAAAAATTGAATAAAATGATAAATAAAAATGATAAAAAAAATTTTTTGAGTTTGCAAACAAAAACAGATGCAAAGGGGACATTAAGTATACTTTTCGTATCGAAATCTCTAAAACTTGATAATAAATAAATTCAAGTGTAGTCGTCATCGTTTATTATCTTGATTATTTTGTCGACATTGACAGTGGCTAAAGCCGATAAAGCACACATTGCTTTTGATTTTTTCCTTAGCTACAAAAATGTATATATATATTTATAAAAAAAAAAAAAAAAAATAAGGGGACACAATGTATAATGTATAACGTATTAACTCACAAACAGTATATAAGCTATATTGAGCTACATAATCGAGGTATAGGTACAAGAACTTTCCCCCATATCAACGACACGATGATCGACCGTCACATGGCGTTTTTAGATCGACCACGAACTCAGCCGCTTCCGGGATTTACATAAACAAATGAGGGAAAATAAAATTTAAAAAAAAACACATATATAATGATGAAAAATTGTCGTTGAAAGAAACATAAACAAATATATCTGATGACGAGTATCATCAGGTGTTGCGTATATATATATAAAAATTAAGATATTTAAAAAACAAATAATACATAAAAACCCTCATGTTATTTTATAACTTTAAACAGGATATTAATTTACTCGGTCATGACAAAATCAAATATATCCAAGAGTGAAAACAAATCGTAAAAATTCAACTGTCGGAATTTTTTTTGTTATTCCAATTTAAAAAACTCATAAACTAATTTCAAAAAAAAAAAAAAAATAAATGTTATAGCACGAGTGTGTGTTGTGTATTTTTAAATCCCAGTTTTAAAATTAAAATTTATTTGATAGTTGTGTGAATAATGTTGGTGTAAAAAAAAAAAAATACAAAACGAAAATAAATAAAGAAGAAAGTCAATGAGTGTAAAAAATAAAAAAATATATAATAAAAGTAACGAGTCAACGCAAGTTTAACGTCACGATTTAAACGTCATGCCTCGATTAGTTTTCATCGTCAACTGATTGTCGTATTATTCAATGAATTGTTCACATTGTTGTTTGTTATTGTTAACTATTGTTGTGTTTTAGTTTATGAGGCAGGTTTGATTTTATGGAAAAAATATATTATAGGTTTATTTTGAATTACTTTCAGTTGCCTGATCATATTAAACATTTGTTGTTTCTGACGAGGTAGCGTGTTATATTTGCTCATCTAACACAAGCATTTATTTCTTTATATATATATGTGCACATCTATTTATGATGCACATGCTGACTGGTTGGTTTTATGAAGGGACACACTGGGGTCTCTCTCGTTATTCTCTGGTTATAACCATCCACTGTATATGAACATATAAAAATTAAACTTGAATTTATTTCGTTAACACGGTTGACTCTATTGTGTACATACCCAAACCCTCAATGAGACTTATTTCAAGACTTATTATTATTTTTATAATTTTTTTTCTTAAAAAAAAAAAAGAAATATTCTCATAAAGTATAACTTTGTTGATCCTTTTTTATATTTATTTATTTTTTTTTTTTTATCTTCTGATGAAGGCAAAAAGGTTACAGAAAATATCATATTTTTTATTTTTTTATTCATTTATATATTTATGTATTTATCATATATATAAAAAATTATTTGATGAGCCACTTGTTGTTGTGATTTTATCCTCGTATTTACGACTTATAATATATTTATTTTTTCATATTTTTCTTGCACATTGAATGAAAAGTGACAAATATTTTTTAAAAAAATTAATGTGAAAAAAAAAAAAAGTATAATATGTCCTTGGGTAAACACAAAATATATTTATGAAATCCAATTATAAAAAAAAAAAGAAAAAAAGTGTTGTGTGTTGAGTGTAAAGAAATAATATTAAAAAATGAAAAAAAAAAAAAAAAAAGTTGAACCTATTGAATATCTCGTCACGGTTTTGTGGACAAGTGAAAAGTTAATTTGATGGATCTCTGTATGGCTATATAATAGAAAACTAGTGTGTCGCATATACTTTGCTCTGAGTTAAATACAAACACAGATATATGTATATACAGACACGTCATCCTGACATAAATAAAAAAAAACAAAAATATTAAATATAATAATAAATAATATGAATAAAAGAATGAGAACAAATTGAGGCTAGGTGTTTGTTTTTAACACTTGGTCCAGAGTTAAGTGGAACGAATCCAAAGCACGTAGCTTTCAACTTAATCGCTGAAAGTGGCGAGAACACAAGTCAAAAAACAAAAAGAATAAAAATATTAAAAAAAGAAAGAACGTGTTTGTTTTAGCACGATGCCACATAAGCATAAATTTTGTCTGACATTCATTGTCATTGAAAGTCGAGTAGGCGGTCAGTCAAAAGCTTCACCCTCGCGATTTTAGCACAAAAGATTATAGCTAAATAAAAATAAAATAAAAGAAACTAAAATTAATATTCAATATATAAGGAAAAATGATGGCACAACAGTTGCCCATTCATGAAAATTTTTTTTGAGACTTGAATATACAAAATAAATAGATAGTTTTGAAATAAAAATGATTGTTTAGAAAATTACTGCAAGGATGGCATTGTATACATTATATTTTTCAACATTGTAATTATTTAATCTTTGATTTTAAGAAATTTAATACTAAAGTGGAATTTCAAATGTTTTAAAATTGATAGACATAATCGAAGGGAATTTTAGAAATTGCATTTTCAGCTGCACTTTGATTTTTCTATTTGTCAAAAAAACTGGGCTCAACTTAAATTGCGTACTGAATTAGCAAAGTCTTTTTTTTTTTTTCATATGCAAGTGATGAAAAGAAAGTTGATTTCTTTAATCGAAACAAAATCAAACAAATTTCTAACAATATATAAGAGATTCAGAATCAGTTTGAAATATCACCGACCCTTATGGTAAAACGATAAAAAAAAAAATTACAAATCAATAATTGGTTCCGGAGTCTACAAAAACCAACATTTTTGACTGATTTTTTCAGCAACAGATCAGTTAATATAAGGACTTGTTTGTTAAATAAACTTTGAAAATATCTACAATTAAAAAAAAAATATCTATCGATAAACTTAAAAGTAAATAATTGAGTTCTGCGTGCAATCAATTAGATCTTCATTTTAAATTAATATCAACTAATATTTGTTCCTAAAAAAAATAAATAATTTGAAATCTCAAAAGTTTAGTTAAAACCTTCATTATATATAAATAAAAAAAAAATAATAATTTACCACGCTTATGGGTGGTCACAAAAGGTCATCGTGACTGAAAAATATTGAGAGTAAAAAAAATAATAAAAAATATTTTTATGTTATACATTTTCATAAAGAATCTGACAAAATTAATGCTTCCTCTCGTCACGGGAGAAAAATGTCTGTCGTTGATTCTATAAAACCGCATTTGTAACTTTATTTAAAACCTGGAGTTGTGAGCAACAGGGTGCTAATGACAATCGATTATCACAAACCCTAAGAGTCACCTTTGCCCATCACCGCTATAACACCTCCATATCTTTTTGAGTGAGAACACAACTATTAACAACAACAAAAAAAAAATATATTTATTTCATATATTATTCACCTGTTATAATTTTTTATATCGTCTTGACATCTGGTTGTTCAATCAAAAGAACTGGTGATCAATTTTTTATTTCCCATCTTTTTTTTATTTATTTTTTAATAAAACCTTTGTTATGCCTATTATCTTTGTCAGTTTTGAAATATTCACAATTTTATTGAATACAATTGAACATAGCCAAGATTTTAAAACTAATGTGTGGGGGCTTTAGCAAGTAAATATCCTAAGAGATTTTTATTTTTTTTTATTGAATATATCCAGTTTAAGAGAGAGCGTATGAAATCGTCTTGTTTTGTGTTTATTTGAATGTTGAAAACAAAAAAATGTACAGTCGGTGTTCAGAAAACTTTAAGAAGATTAAATTTTTTTTTTAAGGACAGAATAGAATTCAAACGTCTTATGGTCTATGTCATATCCTGAAGGTGGTCCATCATCACAAACAGAGTCGAACGAGTTTTAAGGATAAAAGAAAAACAAAGAAATGGTATTATATGGACGCAGTGCTAAAAACTTGCCGCATTGGCTTGGTTGGTTGGATACTGAATTGTATATATATATTTTTTTTATGTCGGTACCTACTGCTGATGATCCTGTTATACATCCTGACTGGAATAGATAATATTTTTGTACTTGAAGAGGATTTTAAACACGGATAATATCGGCAAACGAACAACTGTCAAACAAAAAAAAAAAAAAAAATCTCAAAGTTTTTCCACGAAATTTCTACAAGTATTTAAGCGGTTTACTTTTACTTTAATCCTTGCTTTTTATATTTTTTTTTTTTTTACTATGATTTTGATTATTATTGTTAATAATAAATAGTACTTATCTTTTTATAATTTTTTTTTTTTTAAAATATATATTTATTGGTACATGGCTATTTTAAACTTTTTTTTTTTACTTTTCAATTGAGAAAAAAAATAATATACATTTGATTGCTGATCAATCAAAGTATATGACATTTTGCATTGAACGAAAAAAAAGAAAAAAAAATTCAACTGATACAAATAATGGATTATTGTAGGTGGAACAACTGCTGGGACGTTGCAAGAAAGTCACACCTCCATTTCGCGGGTGTTCATTGACTTCCGTCAACCCGCCTACGGTGCCGCTGCCAAAACATCCTTCATGCTTGTGTCATTTGGAACAATAAATCTGAATGATTGATGAATTTTTTACAGATTGTTCAGCAAATAAATATAAAAACTATAGCAACAAATACGTCTCATAAACTTGATGTTAAATTCATCACTGTTTTTTTTTCCTTTTTTTAAAAAAAACAACTATAAACTGTATAAATAAACAAATGGGATTCGATTTTTCTTCTCTTCAACAATTCACATAAATTCCAAGTATATATTTACAAAAAATTTCAAAATAAACCAAGGTCCTTTGTTGTGAATATTAAAATGAAATTGACGTTGGATTATTTTCAAATTTTTTTTCTAATAATTAAATAATGCCCAGTGCTTACAAAGTTGAAGCTTTATATAATTTTTAAATTTCTCACAAAAACAAACACAAAAACAGTAATTTTACTACTTGAAAAAAAATAACAAAAAGTCAAGAATTACATTTATTTTATAAATTTGTATTATAAAAATAAATGGGCCTACAGTTTAGTGGAGTTTGGCCTTTTTTTTATTATCAATTAAAATTGTTTTAAAATGATAGAGTGACAAATCCATGAAGCTGAGCTTCCCTTACATTATTTCTAAGAATTACAACCTTTTTAAAATTGATTTGTTTTCATGTTGAAAACACTCAAAATCAAAACCAACGTCGCATAAAGTTTGAAATAAATTTATTTCATATTTATATTTTGATATTCTTGGTATAGTTAGACCCTTCTGTTGGTAAACCAAATGTATGCTTAATAATTTGTATAAAAGTTGAACTTGAACATATCTATGAGCTGTCATCAAAAACCCATGGGATTGCCCGTGATCATGTCCAACCTCCATGGAAGCAATGGATTGGCAATCTTTGAATTCATATCTCGTTAAAGCATGGACGTGAAAATGATGCATGCACTCTTCTAGTGATGGCTGCTTGGCAGTGATTGAGAGTGATGTATGGATTTTCTACGAGTCTTGAAAGTCTCTTTATATCTTTTCTTGTATATATTGACTTGTTTTATTTGCGCACATACAAGTCCCACTAAAAAAAATATCTATTCATGTAAAACATATTCATTTTTTTTTTCTAAGAAATTAATATTCAACTTTGTGATAAATTTATTTATAAATAAATATAAAACTCCAATACTCAGTTATACAACGTGCAAATTTTATAATATATATTCTCGTTTTTGTTATCGTTGTATTTTTATTATCCAACGAGACTCACACCCCAATAAAAAATTTACCAGAGGGCGGATATATCAAGCTGTAAATTAATGTTTCTATTTAGTTCAAAATCAAAAATCGTTATTCAACATTCATTGACACCCTGTACCCATTTTCATTTGAATATAATATATAAAAATATGAAAAATAAAAACCTTTATAAATTGAAATTTTTTAACAAAGTCTGGGGGGCTTTTGGGTCGCCATAACTTGTTCCCAACAATACATAAAGACCATTTTTTATTAAAAAAAAAATATTATATGTATATGAAAAAAAAGGGGAAAATTATTTGGTAACTCAGGTATATCATCGAATAAATATATAAAAAGAAGAAAATAAAAAAAAAAAAAAAAAATATTAAAGAAAAGAAAAATGAGAATTGATCATCAATCGAGCTACCTGCTTTCCCGGCTGGAACCCCATGAAGCAAATTATCTTGATGCAATAGTTCAACCCCGTGCAAACTAAATATACTATTTTTTTTTTCCAAAATTGGGGTTAAATACAGCTCAAATTCACACAGAAAAATAGAAAAAAAGTATAAAAAGTTTTTTTATTTTTTGGGTAAAAAGAAAAAAATTGTAAATTGTTCTCAATATGCAAGAGAATAAATGAAATAAAATGAGCATATAAATAATAATATAATAAAGAAAAAAAAAAAAAACAGGTATAAAAAAATAATTGAGCAGTGGTTAAAGAATAAAAAAACACGACGTTCGGAAGTGCCCCCGCGGTGGATTTTCATAGGGTGAAGCTTTTAACCGGTTACCCGCTTGATTACGCGTAATGATCAATTTGATTTAGAGCTTAGCTGTACGAACCCGTATCACGTTGCTATGCCAGGTATCGATATGCATACATACATATATACATATATTGAAGGTATCAACAACTGATTTATCGTCATATATATATATGAACCTCAATATATACGACCTTGCGGATACGAGTGTGCAGAGCCCGCGCATGCACCAATGCGGCGTGGGCCGATGTAGATTTTTAATATTTTAATCCTTGGCAGCGTGAAGCGCGGCTCGTTTTAATTATATGATATACAAGATTGTTATTTATTTATTTACTCAATTTTATTCCTCAATTTTCATTTAATACATGTATTAATTTATTTAAATTATTATATCGTTTTTTAAATTATATTAAATTGGTTATATGTAGAGGTTAAGCTTAAGAAAAATTCTGGAATCGTTATTTAATGAAAATTTTAAATTTACGAGACTATGATGAGATGGAGTGTTTAGATTTAGACAACTGGGTCGATCAAAAATGAAATTGGTTAATAATAAAAAAATTAATAATAATAATAAAAAACAAGGTCGTAATAAAGTTATGATAATTTATATTTATTTATTTGTAATTTTTAACGAACTCTTCAAAACAAATGTTGATTATTATACTTGACACGTGAATGGCCGAAAAATATAAAAAATAAATGTAATTTTTCGCCTACAAAAATAAATTTACAAAGAATATTTAAAGCCTCATTGGTGGACATGATGTCTCCAACTTCTCTGATTGTTTCGACTATACACATGAACCATGGTGGAGAAATTTCTCTTCCTTTTTTCCGCCAAATACTAATAAAATCAGAATTTGTACTTCAATAATAATAACAAAGCATTGTCAATTAAAATTTTGGAGTAAAATTGTTTCGTTTGAATTATTATTGAAGTACAATCTCTGCTTTTATCGGTACCTGCATGGGATATTAACAAAATGACTCGATATTTTTTATTTCGGTTACAAGCATGCTCACATATTTTCACCGATACTTCTTAATTATTATAATAATGTTGTTAATACTATTATTAATACTATTCTTTTTCGAGGCGCCATGCAATTATTCATGACAAATTTTGCTACCTCGAAAAATGAATATTGTTGAATAATTATTTTTCCATTTTTGACGAAAAAAACGTGCGCTAAATTATACCAATAACAGCAGAATTTGTACTTTAATGATAATTACTCCAAAAAACTGTTTAACGAACATTTTTTTTTCAAGACACATGCGGGCCAGGTTCATGTAGCCCCGGTGGAAATAATTCTCCGACTTTCCTCATACTTTCTCCGCCTTTCTTCCGACTTTTTTTTCTCCGTATTATTTTACAAGTCGTGATTGAAAAATAATTTTTCATTAGTAGTTTTAAAACTAACTAAAAATTTTTATTTTTTACAAACGTTTTTTTTTAAATACATTAATTTTACTGTAGAAGTAAAAAAACTCGCAGGAAAGCAAAAGAAAAGAAGTTGACGGACACTCAGAGGCACCCTTAGAAAAAAAGGAACAATGAGTTCTCTGATGATGACAAACGTCTGGTAATTTGATACTTGCTCCATATGCTAGCTGTATGTGTATATAACATTGCACCATGTAGTGAACCCTCTGATCAAAATGTTACCAACACTTATTTTTACTATACAACTATGTACAGCGTGCTCACGTGTATTGTGTTACTTGTATATTTATTTTTTTTTCTAATAAACAAAAACCAAGTATAATGACTATTTTAGTTTACACTCACACTGCAGTATAACAATCTCTTTTAAAATCAGTGTTCATATTTATGGTGTGAAAAAATAAGGCCAATGTATAAACCATAAAATTTGATGAAGAGGTCAAAACTTGAAAGTAGACAGTCCATGAAAAGCAGATGTTTTTGAAGCATGTAATTATCGATTTCATTTAAATTTCGAGATCAGAGAAGAGACTTTATATATGTAAACCATGATGGTCAATTGGTCAGTAACTATATATAAATTTATCTAGAATTTCAACAAAAAAAAAAACCAACATCCCATGCTTGAATACAGCTTTTTTTCTCATTTCTGTAATCCCCAAACTATTTTATATTTATAAATAACACTCGACACATTCATTGGTAGATTATTAGTTTTCCTTAATTAGGTATTTCAGTTAATGTGGCACGTGGAGAAGGATTTTCTTCTGTGAGAGGGATTTTAACTGAGTCGAGCAGATGCTGAAAAAAAATAAATGATTGAAAGAGTTGGTCAGCAATAAGACACGTGAACAAACAGCCTGTTTCAAAATGGATATTGTTGCTTCAATAATAGAAGGGTTCAAACACCAAAAACATGAAAATAAAAGTGTCAAAAAAAAAGTATCTTCAACTAATTCATGAGACTTGGTGTTTGTATGATTTTGACATGGAAAAAACTTATCACATTTATAGAAGCTCAATTTTACGGATACAACTCTTTATCATTATAAAAAGTTTTGAATTGATAATAAAAGAAGAGCCAAACTCCAAAAATTTAGACCTATTTATATTTTTATAATTTAAATTCATAAAGAAAATGTATACCTTGACTCTGTTATATTTTTTTTCAACTAATAAACATATTGTTTTTTTGTGTTTGTTATTGTTAAAAGTGTTAAAAATTATAAAGCTACAATTTCGTAAGTACTGGATATTATTTAATTCTTAATAAAAACATTTATAAAAAATATTTAAAAAAAAACATAAGTACTTTTTCTAAAATTAATAAAAAAATCAATGCTTATAACAATATGGATGCATGGTCTTTTAATATTAACATCTACAACAAAAAACGTTGAGTTATTTTTTTTCATTCTTCGTAAATACTTGGAATTCATATGAAACATTGATAAATCAAAAAAAAAAAAACTCATATATGAATATAACAACGTTTATTTAACTAAACTGTTTCATATGATAATAAATCATTTGATTAAAATCAGACTCATATAATTTTTGAGTAAATAAATTGAATGGAAATTAATTTTTATTGTTTGACCTATCATGATGTAAATAGGCTTTTTTAAAATTAATAAGCATACTTCATAGTTATTACTCGATAACTTCACTGGTAATTTTTAAAAAGAAAATCATCAATAAAATGTATTAAGCCTTGTAGTTACATCATAACAATAAGCAAACAAAATAAGAGATATACTTGTCGATATCGTTATAGAAGCATTCGAAAAAAAAAAAATTCAATGACTTTAAAAAACTGTTACAAAAACATATATTGACCATTTATTTATATATATATTTATTATAGACAAATATCTGTCATTTTTTCACAGTGATATTTCATCTGAATTATCATACAGGGATATCACAGTTAAATCACAGATGTTATACAAGATAATGAAAAAAAAATTGAAAGAAGCTATCAGAGTTAACAACGTTGTCTCTATCGCGAGATGATGAGAATGCACATAACCCATCAAAATTAACATTTGTCATGATTAGTCATTTTATTCACCATGACTGTGCAATATAATATTATTTTTTTCAAAGCCTTGGCAACGTATATAAAAAATATATCGACAATATTTTTAAATAAAATATATAATATTACGAATTGATACAGACTCTCAATCATCATATATATATTGACGTAGCCTTGCTTACATCATCTTTGCAAGTTCAATGAACATTTATAAATAAAAAAAAAACATTTATAAAAATGTATTGTATTAAAAAAACAAAATTTCTTGATGGTTTATCTCGATCAAGCAGACCAACACAGCGTAAAATAAAGATATTTGACAGAATAGCCGCGGGCTTTTTTCATGCACACGCTCGACTACCGTTCAACACTATTAAAATAAACAGTCTATTATTTAAAAAGGTACATTTAATACGTTGTATCACTTGGTTGGATAAAAAAAAAAAAAATCTACGCCAAAGGATAATCCAAAACAACAACAGAAAGCAGGAGCCAGCTAGCTTTTATTCATTGTTTGACCACAGTGCCTTCAGGCTCTGTGCCAACTACACAAACATCCTGAACTATGTTACATTCAAACTCATCATCCAAATATTGTAATTATAATTGTTCAAGTGTCTATGTAATACAATTATTTCAAAATAAAAAAATTCTTTATTGATTAATTTTCATACAATTAAATTTTTTATATAAAAATAATTGATTAAATATTCCATAAAAAAATATGAGATTTATATTAATTTATAATTTAATATAAATATTTTACACTATACATTTTTCTAAGCATTCATAATAATTTAATTAAGTCATTGTTATTATTTTGATTACAATTAATTTATAAATATATTTTAAAAAATTATATATGAAATAATGAAAAACTTGGATAGTTATTTTGTATAATAAAAAAAAATTATTTCAATTTAATTTTTAGTAATTATTTAATAATATTAAACTATACCTATATTATTCTGTCAGATGAAAAAAAATTTTATAAATAAAATGAGCTTATTGTTATTTAATTCGATGGTCATTTTTGTATTCGAAAAAATAACATATGTTAAATTCAAAAAAAAGAAATGAATTTTTTTTTCTATATATGGGTATATTTTTTTATCTATCTTTAAAAAGTAAAAAATATTTTTCTCGTCTTCAATATCACTTCGTGTTACAGTTTTTCATTGTGTAAAATCGCTCGATCGCAAAATCCTAGAAGGCGCCCAGTCCCATTGTGACCATATACACATACCAGTATATTTAGACTCTGTGTTTGCAACAATCTTGCAACAATAACACGAGAGCCCTTCATTATGGAATTACATAACTGTAAATTGAGCAAATACAACAAGGGACCACTGGCTTGTTCACATAATAAATACAAAAAAATGTATCCTATGATCAAGAGCATGGGTTCTTTTAGTTTGTATCTTTCTTTTATAAACCTTGTGTTTTGTTTTGTTGTTTTTTTTTTTTTTTTTTTCGTTTTCAATTGAATTTACAAACTGGGGGGACAAAAAACGGTAGCGTGGATATCAAATTACGAACTAGAGTAACTTTTATCTCATCGTGACATCTACATTAATGTACATTTACATCAGGATATGTTCATGTACATATGTGTAACAACATACGAAAAGGAAGAGTTTTTTTTTTTAAATTTAATATTTCATCAAAAGATTTTAAAAATAAATACCATATGGGAAGTGAATCAAAATATATGATATTTAATTTTTAATAAAGTCATACAAATGAAAAAGTATTATAGAGGTTATTTAAAGTTTAATTCAACTGTTTTTTTATTTCATTTTCTTTTTATTACTTTTGATGCAGAGATTAATGAAACAAAAAGTATAAAGTTACCACTTGTTATCATTCTTCAAAGTTTCATGGTATAGATATCATATCTTCATGTTGTTGACAATTAACTAGCCATGTTTATCAACTAGCTTCATTCAGTTCGACTCAATAATGAAAAAACAAATAAATATTGTTTAATTGTATAAGAAATTAAATAGATTTTTTAATAAAACGTCCAAAAGATTTGCAGGGAGATGCGAACCACGGAATTTACGTTTCTTTATAGGTTTAAATTTTTTTTTAACCCCCCGGCTACCCCTTTGAACGTTATCAAAAAATCGAAAGTTATTTCTACATTAGATGGATTTTTTTGGCGGATTTTCACCTCCACTAGATGTCCTTTTTTTTTTTACCCTTTCTAATTTTCTAAACTGCTCTACAGGCAGAAATCGGTTTTTGCGATAGCCAGTTCGAGCATAACTAGTTAAGAAGGAGTAAAAAAAAAAGGGCAAACGGTAGAGGTTAAAATCCACTAGGAAAATCTACAGCTAATTCTCCGGTCATCTTAACACTTCTTCCAAACACGCTTAATCTAATCCATGACAAAAAATGATTATAAATTATCATCAAATAAAAGACGTCGGTCTTTCATTTCTGTAGGCAAATTTTTCTCGTATAGTAAACAAATGTAGAACCCTAGAAATTGAAAGCTGTACGAGGAAAATGGAACAACGCTTTTTAAAAATTCAAAAACAGGGCATGTGTATATCTAAAAAATTATTACAATTGATACTATAAAAATTCTAAAAAATAAAAATTTTCTTCTGGGGATGATATGTTATTCAATGATTACCAACTACCAACTTAAAAAAAGTCGGAGAAAAAGCGGAGAAATTTTTTCGCCGTGGGACAATCACGTCAAAAGTCGGAGAAATATTTCCACTGGGGTGGTGCTAAAAACAATACATACATAAATTTAATTTACTTTAATAACTAATTTATGATTCTAATAAAATTAATTTAAAAAATAATAAACTCACAGCTAATATTACAAGCAACCCATTGCAATTGTATTTCAAAAGTTTAAAAAATGTGAATTCCTATTATAATAAGTACACTTGACCGCTTTTTATTCGTGATGTGATTGGTCAAGAATTTTTAGCATTTGTTAACAAATTGTAAATTTATATCTAGTATTTAATTTTTATGTAGTATTATTGTGTCGTTCATAGATCAAAGTCATATTAAAGCTTTTTATTAAGTTCTGTATAATTATATATTTAATAAAAAAGTATCATTATATTTATGAATACAAATAATATATATTAATAAATTAATATTTAAATTAAAAAAAGTTAGGGTGGTTACTACGTTATGGTTACTACCATGGCATAGACTTACTATAGAAAAAGTCAGTGTGTAGTTGCTACGTGTGATTGCTTATTATATTTTTTCATCAAATACAATAATACAATTGACTTAATAAAAAGGTGTGATATGACTTTAATACTTTGAATTTTGATCGAGCAACGACGCAACTGAAATGATTTAATGATTGTTTATAATTTGATCAAATGATATTTTTGTTCATCACGATAATTAATATTGATTATTAACTTGAAATAAATATAGTTATTCATGAAAATACAAAATAAAAAAAGTGATTGATTGAGAAGTGAAAATTATAATAATTATATATGATGAATAAAATAGTTATAATAAACATACACAATAATATATACTCTTGTTTTATAATGATGAAAGACGAAAGAAAAAAATGTTCTTCTGGCACACGTCAATTTTCGATAGTTGATTTTTCTTTTTTAATTTACACTTTGGTTGAAAGAATCTATTTTATGGCAGATTTATGCGTCACTTACATAATACAAAAATATTTCATATACAAATAAGTTTTATCATATCAGTCATCAATCTACCTTGATAAAAATCAAAATAATGCAATATTATATATGCTTTTCACGTAGAAAAATAAAAACTTTATTTGAATGTAAATCAAGTGTCTGGAAGTAATAAGGAGAGTTTGTATATATGCGTATATAAACCAACCGGGAGGTCCTACTCAGGTGTCCATCAATTTGAAAAAAGCAAATCCGACGTTAACACATTGCGTACAATTTCACGATGAGTAGCTGCAAGCAATACACACATTACAATACATAAAAGTAACAAAAATAATAATACAGTAAATTTTTTTTTTTGCTTTAAAAAATTCAAACCATATTTGTTAGCTAAGTGGAGCATTCTCACCTACTCTGATATTTCCATTCACCATAGATTATCCTCAACCACATAAACTATATATCTATATAATTTTATTGTATACCTGAATATATGAATTGGAAAAAGAGGATTACAATCCACTTGAGAAGTAAACGGAAAGGAAAAAAAAAAAAAAAAAAGGTGTCGGAATACATATAACTAGGACTAATTCCCATCAGGATGTTTGTATGCATCCTATTGCGTGTAGTTAACAGATACAATATACATATTATATATTTCCATTGGGCAAGCTATTGGAGATGAAATGAGACCACATTAATATGTGTCTTTAGAGGTCTAATAATAAAAATCCATTGGAGTCGTGACCACTAACAGTGGGAGTGTCAACTCGAATTACTTTTAAAAAAATTTTTAAATATTTTTTTTTTTCTCCTGCATTATCTGCCAATCATTTAAACACCAAATTCAATATACAAAAAAAAAAATAAATAAATAAAAGCATTAAAATATCAATTTTTAAAAAACGCGACTCTTGCAAATGTATGTCTTCATAAAATATTGAATAAAATAATAATAAATATATTTTTTTAGCAATAAATCATTTAATATAAACTTCTGAATGAATATGATAACAATATAATGATCATATATGATAATTAAATTCAAGTCAATATAAACAATCATTTATACAATACTGAAATCATAAACTTAATGTATACAATATCATTTTTACAATTTTTAATAATAGCTAACAAACAAGCTAACAATAAAGACACGCATCAAAATTGTTGTTTGTCACAATAACCCGTGTGTGTAATGCAACAATATATCCATCAATGTCCTGTATATGATTCAAACACTTTTATCCCTCCCCCAGTGATCACATCCTGTATGTGAGACATTCACCATGTATTTATAAAATATTTTCATGGGGGTATATACATATATATAAAATATAAACCGATATTTTATATATACATAAGAATTGCTGCATCAGAATCCATGCATCAGCCAAAGTCGATTAGAATCACGATCCTGTCAAGCCAAATCCAACCAAAGGATATACACGATGCCCATCATCATTCTCAAAAAATTTTTCACTATCGCAATATGTATATATATTCTCTTCTCTCAAGATTGTTTTATAGAAAATAAAATAAAAAAAACGATCACAAAACAGAGAGAAAAAAAAAATGATATATTCACTCGTAACTCATCAATCATTAATTTTTAAGATAAACATGATGACTAATTTATTATTATAATACCGATCAGTTATATACCTGCCTGAATTCATTTAAAAAAGTCAAAACAAGAAGAATATAATATTATGAACGACGCAAAAAAAAAAAGAAAATAAAAATAAATAAATATAATATTAAAAAATAAAATAGAGAATAAAGAAAAAAAGAGTAAACACGACAATCAAACATAAAATAAAGTTAATCTAATAGATACATCTTGCATTAGTTGTCAGCAAACGATTTGTAATGTGTGGGGCAGCTGGCACAATGTGTATATATGTATGTGTATATGTAAATGGTTTGTGTACCCTAGGGACCGACTCTCACCTGCATCAAGAGTCAGTCAGTCGATGATCAAAGCATATATATACATGTGAGTGTATGAGTAAAGTTATATATATAATATCTAAAAAAACGATGAAATATATAAAATAAAAAATATTTCTATATATCACCATCATCATATGTAGGATGACCACAGACGTGTTCCCTCAAGGCATAATAATATATATAAAGCCTATAAAATATATTATTGTCGATGATGAAAATCTGGGAGCTTGGTTGTATATATCAACAATGGAATCGCATAAACTGCCCGTCACCCTGTTGTGTGTAAACTCGTGGGGCGCAATGTATGACAATTGGTGACAACATTTCGACAATAGCAATGGTACGAGCCAAAATCATATCGAAAAGAATTATAAAACGTGATGCTGGCCACATTTGACTTTAAATTGATTTATTCTCAAGTGTCGATATATACATATTTTTATGGTTTTTTATTTTAATCTAAAACTAAAATATTTCATGGAAAATATTACTATATAGAAATGATTTTTTGTTGACAGCATATATCAATGGATTAAAATGACAACTATGTATATGTCTTACAAACAAAAGGGCCTGACTCAAAAATATCCAAATAAAAATAAGAACGGCATTTATTATTAAATTATTAAATTCTTAAAATTAAAATAAGAAAAGCTCAATTTCACGGATTTTAATTCTTTATCATTACAAAAAGTTTTGAATTGATAATAACAAAAGAGTCAAACTCCAAGAATTTAGACCTATTTATTTTTATAATTTAAATTCATAAAAAAAATGTATACCTTGACTCTTTTTCAACTGATAAACATATTGTTTTTTTGTGTTTATTATTGTTAAAAGTGTTAAAAATTATGAAGCTACAATTTCGTAAGTACTGGATATTATTTAATTCTTATTAAAAACATTTATAAAAAATATTTAAAAAAAAACACAAGTACTTTTTCTAAAATTAATAAGAAAATCAATGCTTATAACAATATGGCATATCTTCATGGATAAATGGTCTTTTAATATTAACATCTACAACAAAAAACGTTGAGTTATTTTTTTTCATTCCTCGTAAATACTTGGAATTCATATGAAACATTGATAAATCAAAAAAAAAAAAAAAACTCATATATGAATATAACAACGTTTATTTAACTAAACTGTTTCATATAATAATAAATCATTTGATTAAAATCAGACTCATATAATTTTTGAGTAAATAAATTGAATGGAAATATATTTTTATTGTTTGATCTATCATGATGTAAATTTTAAAATGATGATTGCACCAATGAGTGGTCATGTCATTAATCAAATAATCGCTTCTAGCATCAAACAATTTTTCCTGCCCCTCTCTGTGACACCATTATATGATTTTCTGTCTTTTTCAAACATATATTCAATATCTTTATACTCGAAAATAAAGCCATATAAACCGTACAGGCCACAACTAATGGTAATAATGTTGACGATGCCTGATGTTATGTGTATACATACTCTTTGGGGTGATGTACCACAAACGCCCTTTACCATTCAATTTTTCATGTCTATATGTCTGTATAAATTCACATATATACATTTATAAATGTATCATATATGTGTGTACTGTATTACCAATACACCAACAACTTACAAAAAACCATGATCTATTCTTTCAAACACGATGATCTTTGGAGATCACAAGGGATATTGGACGTGCCGACGACGGCGCTTCCCATTTGTCAACCCGCACAGATTCTTTCACCTCTGAATTATTTCTTCGTGAATAGATTTTTTTTTTTTTTATTTATTTTATTCATTCTTTATATTATTATTTTATTTTTTTTTCTTCTGTATTCTAAAAATATTTATTCACCTTCACGTGATTTTTTTTTTTCATATATATAACAATAATACATTGTATATATTTTAAAGTCAACCAATTTTTGTATGTCACTTGACAAAAAAAAAAAGAACAATATAAAAAAATAAATAAAATAATCAAAATATTATTAGAAAACAAAAAAACAAATATTAAAAAAAAAATAGAAATATGGAAAAAAAAATAATTAAATGAAGCAAATAATTAGATCAACTCAATCATGAGGATGATGCAGCTTGAATTGATGCTCATTTCTCAGTTTGCATTAAGGGATGAAATATACACATGTGAAAATCGAAACAAGCCATGTGAATCGCTAAATCATTTTTTGGTTTTCAAAAATATTATATAGGTATATGTTCGTGCAATGACGGTAACAACGTGCGGGATAGATACAATATACTTATCCGATCGAGCGTGATCGGGATGAGTGGTGAATTGGTTGCATCTTTTTTTTCTTTTCCCATATTTTTTTCCCCCCTCAATCAATTGTATCTCTGTGTATATATATAGATATATATAAAGACGTTCGTCCAATGGTTATTTTATTTTATTTTTTGTGTGGTAAACACGTTGTGTGTTGACTAAAGTAATGATGGTTTCATCGTTCTATTCCATTGATTTGTGGCTCCATTAGTTCTGGGCTTGTAGGTTTCATCAGTTTTTCACACCTGGTCGTGTGTACAGCTCAATTGTATTATTGATATTTTCAACGTTGTAGTCATGCTGTATATTCACTGATAAATATTGTCATTTTCATTCAGTCAAAAAATATATATATTTTTTTTTCTATATAAAAATTAACAAATAGATGGTTTTACTTTATAGAAATAGATATTTCACCATTAGTTTTTTTCAGCTAACCAAGGTTAACCACTAAAAAAGAAAAAATCTGAGTTTTTTTATTTAGGAAAACATCAAAGGGTTGTTTACAAATTAAGTATACAGCTGTTTTTAAAAATATATAAATATTATTACATTTTGAATAGAGCTTTTTTCAATTCTGATTGCAATATAAATTTATGTTATAATTAAATAAATATACCCATTGTAGTTTATGGTGGATAGATTCATTAAGAATCTAAGGTGAGTTTGTCTGAAATTAGTTTTACAATGGTGCGTAATTATGAAATAAATAAAAAATCATAAATTGATATATAGTTATTATGGATCTTACCCGGGTAAAAAAATTAAGTCTTTTTGGAATTTCATAAAGATCTCTCTTAAATCTCGTTCGTGAGACGGATAGAAATTTTCAGAGACAAATTAAAGTAGAATTGAAGAAAAATTAGAGACGATAAAAAAATTTCCCGCAGTGACAGAACAGATAAAAAAAAACGTATAGAGTCAGACTTAAGGTCGGAGTCGGAGTCAGAGTTGGACTTAAGGTTAAAATTAGAGCTTTTGCAAGTAGATATTGTTGGATTTTAAAATTCCAGTGTTTACTTATTCAATTGTGTTATTGAATTAAAAGAATTTATTCACGCATATTTAGGTCAGTCTTAGAATCCATATTTTAAAAAAAACGTAGAGTCGGTTTTAAGGTCGGAGTCGGACTTAAGGTCAGAGTTAAAGCCAGTGCAAGTGGATACTGTTCAATTTCAAGTGTTTAGCTATTTAATTGTGTTATTATTAAATTAAAGAAATTCATTTACTCATATTTAGGTTGATCTTGGAATCCATATTTCAAAAAAAACGCACAGTCGGATTTGAGATTGAGGTCGAACTTAGGTCAGAGTTAAAGTATAGATAAGTGGATACTGTTCAATTTCAAGTGTTTAGCTATTTAATTGTGTTATTATTAAATTAAAGAAATTCATTTACTCATATTTAGGTTGATCTTGGAATCCATATTTCAAAAAAAACGCACAGTCGGATTTGAGATTGAGGTCGAACTTAGAGTCAGAGCTGGTACGAGTATAGATACTGTCGAATTTTAAAATTTAGGTGTTTATCTATTTAATTGTGTTATTATTTAATTAAAAGAATTTACTTACACATATTTAGGTCAATCTCAGAATCTTTTTAGTTTTTTTTTAAAAAAAAACGTAGAGTCGGATTTAAGGTCGGAGTCGGACTTTAGGTCGGAGTTAGAACTAGTGCAAGTAGATATATTGTTGAATTTTAAAATTTGAATGTTTACTTACTCAATTGTGTTATTATTGAATTAAAAGAATTTATATTTAGGTCAATCTTAGAATCCATATTTAAAAAAAAACGTAGAGTCGGAGTCAGTGCAAGTAGATATTTATTGAAAAAAAAGTTCAAAAAGTTATTCGTTGTTATAACTTGTTCAATTTTTCTCTAATTCGTCCTTAATTTTTCTTCAATTCTTTTTTAATTTGTCTCTGAAAAATCTTTATATCCGTCTCACAGATTTTAGATCTAGAGATCTCAAGGATCTCAACAATCTGAATCTTTATATCCTACACGAGATTTAGATTTTAAGACCTAATTTTTTTTACCCTTAATTTTTATACATTGACAGATACACATTATTAACAAATTTTTTTTACAATGAGTCAGTTAAAATATAGACTTGTCTGTATAATAAATTTCAAATATTAAACGTTAAAAATAATAATAAAAAACCGACAGTTCACTTTTTGAAATTTATCGATCAAACAAGTTTCCATTTTAACCGACTTGTACGGAAAATAAATCACTCAAAGATCTGGAACCATAAAATCGAAATATGAGCTTTTAATTTTTGGATTTTAGAATCGTAAAAATTTATAAATATATATACCCCCGATTAGAAAAAATAATATGCTCACATGAAGGCAAACAAAATACTTCAATTATACGAATTTAATTAAAAATTAAAAAACTAATTTATTATATAAATAAATAAAAAATATGAACAATATTAAAATTTTAAAGTTGATTGCTAATAAACTTACTAAAAAATATTTTATTTTAATCTTTGTTTCAGATATTCCAAGAACTGTCAAGAAAATATCTACTGCATCTAATTTGAAAATTCAAGTTTCTATATAAGTAAGCTAAATAAGCAAGTAAAAAAAGCAAAGGTGGAGATCAGGATGAAAACACGACAGCAACGGCTCCAGATAGTCCTCGAGTCTACTTTTTGAATGTTGCAGAGATGAGAAGGGATGAGAATAAGAGATATATAGAATAGAAATAGGAGAATCATATATGTTGGAAACAAGAGAAGAAAAAGAGACAGAGTTTAATACTTGTGTCGGTGTAGATGAAAGAAAATTTAAAAAAGATAGGCCACCCTATAGAAGCGTAAAGCCGAATAAGTCGCCTCGTTATACAAACGAAATAGTCCTGCGGAAATGGACAAAGAGTCAAAACTTTTTGGATAAACATGACGATAAGCCGAGTGCTAACGAGCCGATGATGTCGCAAGCTACCGGTAAACTTTAACTCTCAAGATTCTACGAAACTCAAATCAAGCGTGGTACATTCAACATGTGATCGCTTATATATACATAGAATATATATATTATGAGATAAGAGACCGTAAACTATTTTCTTTTTTTCTTTCTTTTTCTTTGCTAAACAATAATATATATGTATGGCGACAATACTATAGCTGGTTCAATTATACACTGCACTTGATGTAAATCTCGTTCTTTGGTCCACTCCATGGCTGACTAAATGACAGGTTTTTTTTACAATTTTCGTATTGATAATTTAATTACATATATGCATATATGTATTCATGAATATAAAATTTAGTTTGAATTATTTTTTTGGAGTTTGGACTTCATCAATTGATTTTAAATAAAGTTTAACGAATCTGTCTTCGTCTCTGAGAAGTATATCAGTTTTTAACATTCTTTTTCAACCCGCAGTATAAGAAACATTTTAGCGTAGATAAATGTTAGAATATAGATTTTATTTTTATTTAAATTAATTTATTTTAGTTTGCTCTTCCTATTAAAGGGTCGTTAAAGGAAGGAGTAAAAAAATTTCCAATAGTGTTGTGAATGAAACAAATAAGAAAAAAATAATGTTTTATAAAGAGCCTGCAAAAGTTCAAAATCCTCACAGACCCTGTGAGAGAAACGACATAATGCAGAAGAATTTTTATTCACTTTAAGTCAGTCCTTCCTTACAGGGCCTTTGAGGGTTTTGATTTTTTGCAGTTCAATAATTATGACCCATAAATTTTATAAGAGTAAAATCAACTATTTAAATTCATTCGAATTAAATAAAGCTTCCAGATCTGATCAAAAAAATAAAAAAATGAAAATCCTTAAAGAGCCTGTGCGAACCAACATTATAATGTATGTAACATATATGTCATGAAAAAAATCGATCAACAAAAATTTCAAAATTTTTAACTTTTTTTTTAGCAAATTAATTACTTTGAGCCTATCTATTCTTCCTCGTAAGGTATATAAGAGTTTTTGGCATCTTTGGCGGTTTAATCAATTAAATCAAATAAATGAAATCGTTATTGCTACCGATACGGAGAAATTTACGGGAAGTACGGGGACATTTACGAGTTTTACACACAATAAAATCAATCCATCGCATTTCACCGTAAGTTCTCGTAATCTGTATAAATGTTCCGCTAAATTCCCCCAAATACGGTGCCAATAGCGTTACCGTATAAAATAAATACAAAAAAAATAATTGCTAAAAAAAATAACAAAAGTTCACAAAAGTTTAAAATTCTCAAGGATCCTGTGAGGACCAACACTATGTAAGCTATCAATCTAGAAAAAAATTAAATATATTTCAAAATTTTCACAGCAAATATAATTGAATTGCAAAAAATAAAAAGCCTCAAAATCAAAAACCCTGTAAGGAAGGACGGACTTGAAGTAATTGAATATAATACTTACTTACTTACTTCAAGTCTGTCCTTCCTTACAGGGTTTTTGAGGCTTTTTATTTTTTGCAATTCAATTATAAGGCGAATGATCAGTCTTTTCAAATAAAATGTTTTAAAAAAAATTAACTTTCGTAGAATAAAGTATTTACGTCGTCAAAGAAATTAATAATAAAATCAATAAATAACTGAATAAACGACCAATGAAAAGAGAAATTATTTATTTATTTCCTTCCTATCCAGCATTATATAGTCGTTGCATATCCATATCTTTTGTTTTTTATTGTTTTTGTCACTATCGATTCTAAAAAAGTTTCACTTCAGTATAATCAATTCAGTTTGATCAAAACAATAATTTTAAAGTGAGTATTGGTGAACAAAAAAAAACAAACAAACAAACAAACAAAAAAGACTTTATATTTTCAGCGTTTACAGTTAGAGGCTTTTTTTAGACCCTGTCACCTAGTGATAGCTAAACACTGTCCTTATACGAGTTTTGCGTAAAAGAAAAAAAAACAATTAAACGTTGTCTGTCTCACTTTTAAGCATGTATTAAACAAAGACACAAACAGTTTCTTCGTTATTATTAAAAATTGAAAATTAATACATTTTTGTACTATTAATTCTTAATTTTTTCGATCCACCCTATCCTTTTTTTTTTTATAAATTATTAACCTTACAGTTTTAAATTATTAGTGTATAATCGATGTCAAATAAGTGGCAATATTATTCAATTACAATTCCAAATAGAGCTTATTCTTTTTTGAATGTTCTACCAGCAAAACTGTAATGATTTTTATTTTTTTTTTGATTCATGCAAGTGTTTATTAAACGTTCATTATCAGAGTTGAGAGCACCATTGCAACCGTATCCACCAAGATGATGAATACGAACGTAGTCTTCATCATTAATAACACCATCATTATTACAATCCTAAAATTTTAAATGTATGAATTATATAAAAGTGTTTATATAATTTATTTTATTTTTAAAAATCAATATTTTTTTTAAATTAATTATATTGTTAAATTACCTGAGCAAATCGTTGAGTATATGATTTAACAACATTAAAAGCACAATCTTGATCATTAAGACAATGAACAGATGCTGAAACAAATATTATCAATATATAAATTTTAATTAGAATATCAAGTTTAAGATGTTGTTATCATTATATACCATTGGGGTCACTTGGTTTTTCATTATTTATTGTTAATTTTCCAGCATCTTCCCAATATGCTTTCGTAATACAAAGGGGTCCACAACGATTATCCAAACAAGGTCTGTGTTGGTTACTGCATCCTGGTGTGGTTTGATAGAGACAAGTTAGACAATCATACGAAATAGGTTGTATAGTACTATCAGTCGAAGATCTAAGTGATGGCAAAGCTAGAAATTGCATTTTAATAACATTTTATTAACGAAATAGTTTTGGCTTATATTATATTTTTAAAATTTTTTAATAATTGTATTGTTTGAAAAAAAACACTCACAGTTGACGGATAGTAAAAGAAAAACTGTTATAATCACAAATTTAGCAAACATTTTTAAGAAATGTTGAATTTAGTTCACGATTTTTTGATGTAACTTTTGAGACTTTTGATGATGTTTTGTCTTATAATTTACAAACAAGTGGTTTATATACATTTGTTTGTTATGTATACATGTATAGTTTTAAATAAACAAGTTTTATTGATATTTAAACAGAACATTTTTGGGTTTTTACACAACAAACTTGTTGATTTGGTTTTTCCACATGACGACTGTGTGATGAACAAAGTCTCAAAAAGTTAATGTAGGTCAGCTTTTTATATTCATGTTAAAATTATACAAATAAAATAGCCACTAATGATAATGGCAGATTAAAATTACATATAAAAATGAAAAAAAAAATTTACATTATAAATTTAACTCGTCTTTTTTTATAGAGCTATATCTAGAAATTATATGGAATGTTTATGGCGAAGTTATCAATATTGTTTAAAACTAGCACACAGTTAATGTAAAATAATTATTATCTAACTTGGATTGATTAATCAGAAAAGTTAAATTGATATGTATAATATTAACTCTTCTGTTATACAGCGAATTATTTTTTAAATAATTTTTTTTTTTTTTTTTCATAATGTATTTAGTGTTAATGTGCTCATTAGATAAGTCATTATAAAACGAAAAATAAAGCTTTTATAAACTTGAATTTTGAAGAATTCGATAGTCAAGAAATTTCAAGGTCATAAGTTTAAATTAATCGGTTGATATTTATTATAAATTTAAGTCAGCTGTTATTAATATCATTTTCAAAAAAAAAAAAAAATTTATATATCAATTAAATTTGAAAAAAAACAATTTTATATTATTTTTTAATTTTGCTCCATTGCATTTTATTTTTTTTTATTAACCAAATGAAATTTAAGATTTTCTCTCCAAAAAAATTATGGGAAAAGTTTTTTATTGTCAATATACAATTCAATAAATCATCATTATCGTAATCTTGTATAATAAACACTGTCTCCCCTGTAAAAATATTTTATAGAAATTTAATAAAATGGCTTTGTAAATCGATAAACAAACAAGAAATATAAAAATTTTTTTTTCCATTTGTATACATATAACTTACAAATAAATAAATAAAATTTCATCAGATTTTATTTTTTATTTCTTTTTTTTTTGTATAAATACATTTCGAAATTGTCACCAATATTCTGAGAATTTTTACTGATCGTATTTTTACAAATATATTTATTAATAAATGGGTTTATTGATATTTCAAAAAAAAATTTATTACACACAGTGAACATGTGGACAAACAAAATAAACAAGTTAGAAAGCTAAAAATAATTTTTTTTTTCAATATTATTTGAGCTTTCTTATCTAAAATTTATATATATCCGTATATATGAGGAAATAATTAACGATTACATAAATTGATTTTTTCAATCAATAAAATTACAAAAATTGCACGATAATTGATATAAAATTTTGATCTAAAAATAATACACAAATTTGTAACATAAATTTTTTAATTTTTCAAAATTAAAATGAAAAAAATTATCAAATATTTTTTTGAGGGATAAAAAAGCAATATATATAAATATTTTTTTTTTTATTTTCTGTTAATATTTATAGTATATATAGAGTCACGACTGCCTAGTCGTGAAAAAATGAAAATATTAGTACCATCAGTAGCCTCGTCATTGTCGTAGTCGGCATCCCTTGTAGCCTGATCAGGGGCGGAGCGTCGTGGTGCTCTCGTTTGAATATACATATGCTTGATACAGAAGATATACCTTATATATATATATATCCAGGCAAGTATAAAGTAAATTGTCAATGGTCCTATTGTAGCAGTTCTTTTGGTGTCCAACCTCAACGTTATATTATTACAACGAAAGAGGCAACATCCCATCAATATATATAAATGGCCGTGTGCATATAACCAAGCTATTGAATATATTTAATATAAAAAATAATATAACAAATGCACACGTACGTTAACTGACATGAGCAACAATCAAATACCCGTGGTAATATTATGATAAAAAGCATCATCTTCACTTTTTTTTTTTTTTTTCTATATCTTTTTATTTATTCAATTGAGCTGTGTAGCCAACCCATTCCTTATTTTTCAATCCAGGGAGGAGTTATGGATATAAAATTTCCATTATTTGTCGTTTTTTTAATTCACTCGCGCTAGTGTCAGTGTTAAATAGCTGTACATTTTTTTACACGCTACCTGTAACTTTACTCATAGATGAAAAAAATTAGTAATAATAAAAACCTCAATAGAATTGGACTGCCAATGGAATTTTTCTTAAAGTTTAAATTTAGTGTAGAGTTGCATCTGTATATTCACGTTTAAAAAATGAAAAAAGGCATAACTACTATGCAATCTGTATAGTAGATTTATAACTATGCTTTCTTCGTTGAGGATCATCACTGTAAGCATGGTAACAAAAACTATTAATTTATTTCCATGTGTAAATAAATTATAAATTTCCATGAGTTTATATGTAAAGATTTTTTTTTTTTTAAGTAGTAATAAACCTTTTTCATCAGACAAATTAAATTAACAATTTTAATTAACACTTGTTATGATATCTATACATAAAAAAAATTGCAGTATTATATTTATCCCTTAGATTATAATATGTCAAATTTGAAATATATATATATTCTAAATATTTTCTATATTCTAAAATTGGACGACTAAATATCGTGGCATTAAATAGGTAAAGAAACACCAGTGCCAAAAAAAAATTCTACTTCAAAGGTAAAAAAACGTAGTTTCAAATGTTTTATTGTCATAATTTTTTGTTTATTTTTTTATACATTGTTTAAATAACAATAAAAAAATACAAGTAAAAAGGACACAGGTATATATATATATACCTTCATAAATAATAAAAAACAGTCGTATTATGTTCTTGAACAAAAACAAAAAAGAAATCCCAAAATAGCATTTGCCATCTTCACAGCAATAGTGTATTATTAAATGAATATTTCAAATTAATTATTCGACCATAATTAATTAATTATATACCTAAATTAAAATAACTATCCTTCCAAAATTATAAAAATCCATCTGACATTTTACAAATGATTTTAAATCTCTGGGAATTTTGCAAAAAGTTGAAAAATTTTTGTACGTCTGCAGCTTTTTTATATATTTTTCCAAAAGAATAAAAAATAAAATTCTGAAAATGGTGCTTCTTCACATCAATATACATCAATATATCTAAATTTTCTATATAATTTTTCTTCTGTTGCTGGTTCAGAATTATACAAATTATTTGATTGAATTGTATACCGGATTCATGCAATTTTATTTGACATTTATATATACGTATCTATCCAGAATTCGGTATAAATAAATTGAATGCTAGAAATTTTGCGTTCGCGTCGACAAGTCAGAATTATTCACGCTATCGAAAATACACACAATGCGGACAATAGTGTATTATGGTCTTTCATCGTGGTCCGAAAAAAGTTATTCTCATGATCGTGCATTAGTGTTTTACGATGTGGACATTATCGAGATCGTCACGCATGTCACTCAGTCTCTTGTGGACCACTGAAAGCACATCAGTACCTTCATCGTCTTACTCTGTCTCTTTCTTCTGTCGCCTCTTTTTTATTTTTTTATTTTTTTTCTGGCTTTTTTTTTATTTAGTTTTTTCGTTCCCTTTTTTTTTTTTTTCCTCCTTGTTGGCTAAAGTATATACATAAATACCGATTTGAGAAAATGCAGACTTTTTTTTTGGTCGCCCACAGTGCAAAAGGACATTGTAAAAAAGTACTGTAACCAGCAGGGAAGCTGGTGGAATATTTACCTTTGACGATGAGAGGAAAATCTATACTTATATATCCAACAAACAAAATAATCTTTTCAAATTTTCTTCGTTGGAGGCTAACAGCGTGACATTGAATTAAGACTATACTTTTATTAATAAAATGCATCTTCAAATGATGGCTCTTTTTATTATTATAAATATTTTTGAATAAAGCTATGTATTATATTATTTAAACGAAAAAAAAAAAAATGAATAAAAGCCATGTATGCGGTTATAATGTAAAAATTATCACTTTGTTATATAGCATTTATATATTTTATTTTATATATATATTTTGTATATATTTTTTTCATTCAAAAGAAAATTGGAAGATCGACAAACAAAAGACGCTTTGATCATGTGGTTCCCGCCTCTTTATTTTTATTTTATTTTTATTTTTTTAACGTTTTTTTGGAACCCCAAAACCATTGGTCGAGACATGTTTTTCAATATTTAGCCATCATGACTTTTCGACGGATCTTTTTGGACGAAATCTCCGCATCGAATTGGAAACTAGATAATTCAATTAGATGTTGGCAGCTGTTCCCTGCATCAAGTAAAACTTATATAGCTTCATCCTATTTCCCACTGCACCAATAAATAAGTTTTTTCGTTTTTTTATATTTTTATTTCTCTTTCTTTTGATTTTTTGTTTCTCATTTAAACACACTCACACACATATATAAAGTGATTATAATATATAAACTGTTTGAGTTGTTGGTGGCGTTGGTGGTCCACCCATCAGTTGAAACTGTCGTCATGCTTGCTTTTTTAGCTTCTTTTTCGGCATATTTCTTTATTCTTTAAATTCTTTTTTTATTCTCTTGAGTAAAAAAAAGAAAAAAAAAAATTTTTGGAATTATATTGGCACTGAATATGTTTATACAGGTCCTACTAAAAAATAAAATAATAAGTAAAGGGAATGCGCAAGAATATTGGACTCTGGAGAGTTGTTTTCATGATGCAGTCTCATCTGAAAACCATCAAACTTTGTATTGGTATACAATGGATACATACGCAGCCGCAGAAAAGGCAATAGAGATACCGACGACACGCCCAATTCACAACAAAAGTATATTAATATATATACCTAAAAACGCAATCGCAATGGCTGACCAGGATCATCAATTGATAAATACAATCGTTAGAAAAACAACATCATTATTGTATGTATTTCTTATTCAAAAACATTCCAGGTAAAAATTGAACATCATTTTTGAAACTCTTACAATTTTACTCAGCTAAAAAAAAATAATTTAAAAATTTAAAGAAAAATATATCTATAATATTATTGTAAGCAAAGAAAAACTATTAATTTAATATATATATAGAAACATATGTTTCTATTTTTTTATCACTGTTAAATAAAAGAAAGTTGAATTTCAAGCATGTTTCGAGTACATCATGAATAAAGTTCCAAGTTTTTTTATGTAAAGTTTAATTTTGTGCGTGGAAAACTGAAATACACGTACCGTTTCATGAATTTACAGCACAAAAATTGGAATTTTAACGTGAATTTACATCAAAAAATACCGTGTAAGAAATTTAACGTATTATGCATAATACTTGAATTTTAGTGTACTGTTTAAAAAAAAACACTAAATTTCATGTACATTTCTATAGTACGAACTATTTTAAAGTGTACACTATGCACTATAAAATCCTTTATGTATATTGGACATTAAATTTCAAGTTTTTGTACCCGGGTAAATTAAATCTTTTTGAGATTCCTCCTAAATCTCGTTTGTGCGAGATGGATAGAGATTTTACAGAGACAAATTAAAGAAGAATTAAAGAAAGTGTACACAACATTTTTTTCAATAAATAATAAATAATATTTTATTTTCTTCATTTATACTTATATTATATATTTCTATTTATATTTTACCTAATTTTTTTAAAAACGTAGAGTCGGACTTGAGGTTAGAGTCAGACTTAAGATCGGAGTTAGAGCTAGTACAAGTAGATATTGTTGAATTTCAAAATTTGAGTGTTTACTTTTTTAATTGTGTTATCATTCATTAATTTAAAAAGTTCAATTATACAAACGTAAAGTCGGAATTAGAGTCGTAGTCGATGCAAGTATAGATATTTATTGAAAAAAAAGTTCAAAAAATTATTCATTCAATTTATCTCTGATTCGTATTTAATTTTTCTTCAATTCTTCTTTTAAAATCTAAATCTAAATTAAAATCTAAATTTTACCTTTTTTCGGAGTAATGGAAGCGATATAACAAAAATTAAATGTAAATTTAACACCGTGAATAGGTAATAACTACAGCTTCAATCTTATATAACATTTTTTTCGGGTGAATTTTACTAATTTCCTCTAAGTGTCCCTCATTTCTCGACGAAAAAGGTAAATTCTACTTTTTTTTTGTAGATTTTACCAATTATTTTTCTTCGTGTAGAAAAATAATTATTGAATTCTCTAAATAATACCAGTTTTTCTATACATGTATGTGTCCTTGTTAAAAAATTTGTCTACTCGTAAAAATTTCAATTCAATTTCAATATCCATAAACTAAAAATTTTTCTTCAAATTCACAAATATTTTATTTATTTCATAGAAAAAAAATGCTAAATTGAAATCCCGTAATTTTTTTCCAGTCACAGAAACGTTTTTCCTCGGTTTATAAATATTAAATTTTTTTATCCAAGAAATATAAAAAAAAAAAAAACTATATACAATAAGGACAAAATAAAAAAAGTATCAATTTCCAAAGCATGTCATATGTGATTTGTAAAACGGAGAAAAACATCATGTAGTAATCATTGTAACGTATTGTTAAATTTTGCAAGGTAAAAAAAAAAAGAAGTTAAAAAAAGAAAAAAAAAAACATGAAATAATGGAAATAGAAAAGATCGTTCAGTATGTGCCATTATTGTATTATTCACGCAATAAATAGATTATTGAGAGTAACTACCCCCAGTGTGAGTGACGAATCACTTAAAAGCCGAAAGGAAATTTAGCACGACTATATGTATATTTATGTAAGGACTTGAAGGCCCACCGTGTCTGCCAAAATGAACATTTTCCTCTTTTATTTTCCCGCCCAGGGTTTCGTCACGCTAAATCACTTGAAATTAGCGGCATCTGGTCCGCGAGTAAGAGATTCCACTTATTCTGTCGTCTCATATATTGCCTTTATTTTCATCATCATATTCTGATAATAATAATAATATAAAAAATAATATTAGAGTGGTATATGGGCAATGGCCATTGATATGGGATCTTTTGGATCTGTAACGGCGGCATTTTAAAGAAAACACAAGTCAAAGAATATACAGGGCGGAGCAAAATACAGAGCAAAAAAAAAAAAAAAATAAGGAAAATGTTATTTTCCTGAAAATAAAATAAAAAAAAAAAAACGAACGCACAAGGGGTGGCTATATATATGAGTGCTGCGGCGTCGATTGAAATGTCAGAGTTTACAAATATTTGTCAGCTCCTCCTGGAAATACATGGACATTTTGTGTGACAAACTCAACAAAAATTGATTCTCCCGTTTGTGTGTGAACAAATTTTTATTTATTTATATATATATTTTCATTTCTTTATTGGGGATAAAATTGAATGATAAATATAATAATAATAAGTTATAGAAATGGGGGGAATAATAAAATAGTATAAACAGTATTGATTTATTTTTTTGATATTCAATATTCTTGACTTTTGTGATTATATAAGCATACCAGAATACCAGCTGTTACAACTTGGAAACACTTTGGCAATCCTTTTTTTTTTCTATGGTTATAAGAAATAACGAGAAAGGCATTTTACAAATAAGCGTTTTTTTTTGTCTGCAAGGTAAATCAACACGTCTATTAAATGAAAAGTTAGAAACTATACGACCTCCCAATATTGGAGGCATCAACATCCTGAGAACCATTAGGATGCTGATAATTGGTTTATAACCTATCCTATGTTTTATTGATATTATACCTGAGAAAATATTTTCTATACAGATATAAACCTGTTGCGTCAATAAAAATTAACATTAATTGCCTTTTTTCTTTTTAAATATTATTGTCTTGAAGAAAATAAATAAACAAAGTATGTATAATAAATAAAATTAAATATTTATATGGACAAATACTTTTTAAAATTTTATTTGATATTTTTAAAACAAAATAATAAATATTGATGAAACATTTGTAGGCTGATTTTATCATTATATATGTAACTCCTGGAGTCGCACGAATTTTTTGGTCAAACAAGGTGCCTGTGTTATTTTTTTTTTGTTTATTTAATAGTTAAGATTCACTTATTCTTTCAAAATTTAATATTTTAATTTATACCTTTTAAACGGCATGGCTGAGAATTATCATTTTTTTTTTTTCGAAAAATTTGTATTATTGGTTGAAAATAAGATTGAGAATAAAAAAAAAAAAAAAAACCCAATAAAAATTGGAATTGTAACGAGTAAAAATGTGCAATGCAACATGATAAAAATTGTCAAATTTAATAAAAATTATCTTCACTTATATTTAAGGGTAAGAGAAATTTAAAGTAATTTAAAAAAAAGACTAATTCATAAACAGCCTTTAATTCTAAAACACACTGAATTAAAGCTGTATAAAATTTTATAAATTTTTTTTTAAAAACAATTAATAATTGTTATTACAATACAAAACTTGATGGTCATTGTTTCGCATATATATATTTTTTTTTGTTCATTTATTAATCACCCTTACAATAATAGCCATTTGATTATTATGCCGATTTTTAGTTACACACTGATTTCTTTTAAATGCATTGTATACATGGTAGCATAATATTCACAATTATAGACCATTTCTTTTTTGTATTTTCTATCCAATGATACTATACAAAAGCCTTTTACTAATAATAATCATAATGCTTGTCGTGCAATGCGTTACAAAAAACTAAACTAAAATTGAGTTTTAGTGAGTATATTTTCACTATAGAGAAATCTATTCACATTTAAAAAGTTTGTTGTCTATTTTGGGTCGACATAATGAGTTTAGTAAACAGAGATAAATGGATGTACTTGAAGGTATTCTAGAAACATATACATTGGAAAAAAAAAAAAAGAAAATCTAATGTTTGGAAAATTCAATAGAATAGCGTATTGTTCTGAGTAAACAAATATTGTAAACTAATCGGAGGCCATTGCTGATTTACGAGGATGTGACTATGGTCAATTTGTTTAAAAGTACAAGGACAAATTTGGTAATGTGCTTTGACAGGTTCGAGGCCAAAGCAATATTGTGTTTAGCAATGTCGTACACACAACATGAAAACAGCAGTATTATATATATATGCATACATAGAAAATGACTGCGTGGAGTGGCGCAGTGATGCTCTCTCGCTGCAGGGTGAAACATGCAACCTGCTGGCACGAGGACACGTTAAACCAAAACATGAAAAGAATGACGAATATTTTAAAGCTTTCAAAGTTTTAAAAAATATATATCTAAAACCTTTATGGCACACTTCTTCAGCCTTCCATCAACCAAGATGTTGATCTTATTATTTTCCCTTTTTTTTTAAACTAAAGTTATATATATCCTTTCAAATATATTTAACAAAAAATTTCTTCAAAAAATCCTTGTATAATAAAATTGAAAATATTTTGGGAAATTCTTTACGACTTTTTTTTTTTTTTATGAATTCTTCAGGGTCAGGGTCTGATTTCTTTTTTTTTATTCTTTTATTTTTATATTTTTCAAACAAGATTGAGACAGTGGGTCACCCAGGTTTTCATTTCTCATAAAAAAATAAAATAAAAAATATAATAAAGGTAGTATAACTTTTTTTTAAAAAGAGCAGGGTTATTCAAACAATTTTTTTTTTTTTTTACGATGTCTACTGGCACCAAAGAAATACCTTGTGGTTTAACAACGGATCTTCATAGTGTCTGTAACACTTTACATCAACTTGCAACAACTATGAATATAGTATATACAATGTTGTGACCAAGAGACTTTTTAATAAAATTTTATATATGAATTGAATACCACGCGTGCCGAACACAATGCCCAGGATATTGTGAAAATATTGATTACAATTCAGCAACAATGGCAGTGAACAATAATACTCGAGACATATTCTGTGCTGTCTTTGCTGTATGCCACTTGAAAAAAAAAAATTTTTAATATAAAAAAGCTGCCACTTTTAGATGACGACGAGGCCACTCTTTATTGGTTATTTCACTGGTGCACATACTGCATATTGTCACGTGACAATATGTTCAATCTCAAGTCACCTATGATGGACAAAGCATTATGTATCAACTTTATTTTTTGTTTTACATTTTTTTATTAAGCCCTCTTTTGTCTGTATACATTCATCTAGTCATATTTATATTAAAAAAAAACAACTAGCTTGTTTAAAAAACTAAAAAATAAATTGCTCACGTTGCTCACTCATTGACATGTTCCAAAAAATATTTGAGATGTAAATATTTTTAGAATTTTTTTTATTGTAGTTATATACTCCAAATGTTCTTTGCATTTTTCTATGAATATACACTTTTTTAATGTTGATAATTTTAGGTATTTAAAAATCTTGCAAAAATTCAAACAATGACCTAAGTCAATTCGTTAAAAATAAATTTTTAAAGACACTTTTTAAAATTTTACCGAGTGTTTTTTCACAGGTTAAAAAATTAATTTACTTATTTCATAATTTCTTTGTCATAATAATTTCAACAAATACTCACAAGATAATTGTTGTCGAAAAATACATGGTTTCAATAAGGACATGTTTTTTTTTTTTGTTGTGACTTTGGAATGTAAATAAAAATTGAAATTTTATTGCTTACAATAAAGCTCAAATTTATTTACACATTCTTCCTCTTTCCTTATCTATTTTATAGCCGGAATTTTTTTTTTTAATGATAAAATAACATTTACAGAATTTAAAAGTATAACTCATATACTTATATACATTTCAGTTGTCGCTCAGTTCTTCAAAAGTAAACACAACTATTTAAAAAACATATTCTGTATTTAAAATTTATATCAAAGCACTTATATTTTTATTAAATATATAATTAATATTTTATTTTAAATATTGAATTCATTCAAACAATAAATTTGAACAATTTAAATACTTAATGAATTTTAAAATGTTAAAAATTTGGTGTGAGATGACAATGATAAGTGTGATACTATTTGGGCTCATTATTGCAAATATTTTAGCTGATTCAACGAATCAAAATGGAATTGGTAAGTTTGTGCTAGTCAAAAAAAAATATAAACACATTTTAAGCTTTTTTACACTCATTTGCTTCTGGGGTGGCTGAGATTTTGTGCATATACCAAAAACTTCAATATTTATTTCGACATATTTGCATATTTTCTACTGAATAAAATGTTATAATGATGTAAAGCAAATAAAGTTATAAACCACGTATTTATAAATGTTCAAGAACATATTTTTTTTTGTTTTATTACTTTACAATGTAAAAAAAAATTAAAATTTTATTGTTTTTACATACATATATACATTGTATAACAATAAAGCTGATTTTTATTTAGAAGTTTCTCGTAATTTATTATCTATTTTATAGTCCAGAAAAAAAATTGTTATCTTTCTTTTTTGACAATAAAAAAAAAATTTACAAAATCTAAAAAAAAATTTATATTTATATACAATAGTCATCGAGTCTTTTAAGATATTTGAATCCATTAATAATTTGTTTATTAATATTGAAGTCAATAAACCAATAAATTCAAACACTTTAAATATTGTAATTATATTCCTAAAATGTCAAAAACTTAGTGTGAGATCACAACAATCAGTGTGATATTATTTGGGCTCATTATGATACTGGTAAGTTTGGGTTTTCAAATAAAAATATAGTCATAGTCACAAGCTTTTATACACTTATTTGTTTTCGTGTAACTGTGTTTTTATCTATCGCAAAAACTTCAGGTATCAAAGATATTCAAAAAAATGTCGTAAAATTGTAATATCAATTTCAGCTTTTTCACAGTAGAGATTACATAAGTATTTTTCGAAAAATAAAATATTAAAAAATGAAGCAAATATAAATTTTTATGCATAAAGTAATTTTGATCAATGTATTTATAAATGTTTAAGGGCATGTTTTTTTTTTGTTTTTTGCGTTGTTACTTACTTACTTTGGAATGTAAATAACAATTGAGCTAATTTTTATTTCGACGTTTTCTGTATTTTATAATCCAGGAAAAAATGATTATTTTATTGTTTAATAATAGAAAAAAAAACATTTTCACCTTAATAGTTGCAGATCTTGATAAGTTTTTAATTATTTCTTTAAATTTATGTATGATGGTGATCAGACATCAGAAATGTTCCAACATTCTTCAATCGAACATTCGATTGGCATATCTCTGAAAGCACTCATAGTTGTAACAGAAGATTTTACAAATAATAATAGCTCAAACGAAAATGAGTTCCTCAATAATTTTTGCCAATGGAAGAGACAAAATCATGCTATTCCTGATTATACACATGATGTAGGAATACTTTTGACAAGGTTGATTTTATTTTTTGTTGATATATTTATAAATTTTCATAAATAATCACTGTTTTATAAAAAAATGAGTGTTAATCAATAATAATTTATTATTTATTTTAGAATAAATATATACGAAGATGATGTAAAAGGATATGCTTTGGAAGGATCAATGTGTTCTCCAACAAAAGGATGCGCTGTTGTTGTTGATGACGGTGATAATACAACATCAAGAATTAATCATGTGATTGCTGAATTGTAAGTAAAGAAATGTTTAAAAAATATTTTTTTAATATTCTAAAAATTAAAGTTTTTATATATGAATTTTAAAATGTATAATATACTTTCATTTTATAAAGATAATTTTATAGATTAAGCACAGATAACAAATTGAAAAATGAATTAAATCAAGGAGTGTCTGATTATTTTCGGAATGTCATCAACACATTTTTTGCGTAAGATTCATGATAAGTTATAGTATTATTAATTTTAATTATATTAGAATATAAAATTTGATATTTCTATAGATTTATATTTTCCCAATCGACATATATGATCATCGATACAGTTCTAAAAATAATTATAATATTAAACATGTCTATTTTTCAATTTGTAAGTAATTTATATTTTTTACTTTTATTATCAGTGATGAAACAAATAGTTGTTTAAATCACCGGTTTGAAGGACGGTTTGATATTAGTCAAGAACTATTTTTTTATAAAAATGAAATATGTCAAAAAATTTTTGGGCTTGATTTTTTAAATAGTGATCCGGTTAAAGGTGAGTTCAATGTCAATAAATTTATTATGAAAATAATTTTTTCTTGTACAAGAAATTAAGATATACGTATACATCTTAATTTTTAGATTTATATATCTTTTATTATTTTGCATTCTCATACAGAATGCTCATTCCGGATAAATTGTAGGATAAAATCACGTTTGATTCAAACGATTGTGGTCGTACAAGATGGCATTCAATGTGACATTGGGTCACATTGTTACTATAAAAAGTGTAGAGCAAACTGGAGTCCATGGATTACACTAGAAGAATGTGACAGAAACTGTGGTGGTGGTAATCAAAAATTAATTCGTAATAATACAAGTTTCAATAATCAGTTTGGGAATGTTTTACGTTATGAAACTTGTAATAATCATAAATGTTCTAACACTTCTGAGGACTTTAAGCCAATTACACGGTAATTTATGTTTAATGCATTCAATATTCATTTTGCCAATATATCAATTCTAATTATTATTCTGATTTTTTTTAGAGATCAACAGTGTGCTCGAGTCAATGTTGAAAACCGTAAATTAATGACATCATACTATTCAGAAAGTAATTTTTAATTTTTTTATTTCTCATTGTAATCAAAACCTATGATGTGTGATTATTAATTTAATCATTGATTAAATATAATAATCAAATTTTTCAATTTGAATTCCAAAGAACACCCATGCAGATTGTATTGTTTGATTGATGCTGAACTTAAGCATTCAAAAGACTATTACGGAGCAGTTATTGATGGTACACCTTGTAGTAATGATGGTTTTCATTTCTGCATGAATGAAAAATGTGAACACTCTCTATTAACTAAATATTACGATCGTAAGTTTATTCATTTATTTATTTTGAATTGGTCAATGATGATTCATTAGTTAAATTATCAGTTAAATATATTTACTGTTTTTAATCATTTATATCTCAATATAATTATTGCAGGATATAACTTCACTGTGAATTCTAGTGATCCATCAATTACTAAAAAACTGTCTTCAGCGTCGAACAATTCGATATCCACAGAATTCTATTCCATTCCTTATTATGTAAGAATTGCTGTTTTTGTTGATCCATCAATAGCTGACTATCATAAAGAAAACGTGACAACATATATTAAAATGCTAATGGCAGAAGTAAAAATATAAACTTTATATATGTGAAATGAAATTTGAATTATTTTATTTCCTCTGTTAATTTTTTAGGCTTCAAATATATGGAAACATTCTTCTTTAGGTTTTTCAATAAATATTGTCTTGGTAGATATTCGTATAATGAAAATAAAGTTTGAAAATCAGCACATGTTTCCGGCATTGAATAATATTCTTATCATGTCTAATTTTAAAATATGGCTGAAAGATCAGCCTGTTAATTATGATGTAGCCATACTTTTTATGAGGTAGTGTTATTTTTTTTAATAAAAAATTTTTGAATAAAATCAAGTCTTTATTATTTTAGTATAGTAGAATGCAGTTTATGAAAAAAAGAAAAACTTATTTAATATTTTTCTAGCTATAACAACGAAGAAAACGTTGGCCATACCGGGAATTTCGGCACTTTTCCTAATTATATTGTCGTGTTAGATATTCTTGCTATCACAATATCGACAATAGCTCATGAAATTGGTCATGCGTAAGTATTAATTTTATTCCTTCAATTTTAGAAATTATCTATGATCATATATAACCGTTGATTTTCTTTTTCAAATTGATTCATTATTATTTTTGAATAGTTTGGGTGCACATCATGACTTCGATAATGATAATTGCAATTTGGACATAGAAATAAATAAAATACACTTTGTAATGAACTATGGTACAAGTCCTCCTTTTATCTGGTCAACCTGTTCACAAAACGAACTAGCTTATTTTCTAAGGTACCTATTTTTTTTTCATTATACATGTAGGTATACTTGATTGTACTGAATCAACTATTTTTTGTTTCATTAATATTATTTTATTTGATATAGTACACATTCATCATCTTTGCTAAAAAAACCCGAAAAATTCATTGATCTTAGTAAAGTACCACATTTGGGTCAAGTTTATTCAGCAGATAAGCAATGTGAAATGGAGAAGGGTCCTGGTTTTACTTTACATCGTACATTGAAAGATTCAATTAATCGTACGTATACATCAAACTGATATTTAAAATCATTTAGCTTGGTGATTTTCTTGTTCTTTTAAAATTAATATATATACATTATATGTATATCATACATTTTAATAAAAACAGAATGCAAAGAGTTTAGTTGCTCAAATGGCTCATCCGTTCAAAAATCAATCTTGAGAATGTTTGATTTTACTCCATGTGGTATAGGAAAAATGTGTTATGACAATGATTGTATTGAAGAGACTCAATTAACGCCTATTCATGGAGGTTGGGGTCAATGGATACCAACTGGTAATTGTTCCAGAAGTTGTGGTATTGGTATAATAAAAGCAAGACGAAAATGTAATAATCCATTACCAGAATATGGTGGAGATTATTGTGTTGGAAAAAAAGTACGTTTTGAAATTTGTAGTGTTATGCCATGTCCCGAAATTGCAGTTGATTTTAGGTATAATTTTTCAATTAGTTTCTATAGATCATTGATGAACATATATAATATAGTTGATGATTGACTTTTAAATTTATATATATTATTTTTATATTTTACAGACAAGAACAATGTTCTAAATTAAATGATAACATCAAAAACTTTACTGCAGTTTATGATCCAAAAGGTATTTGTCATTATGATTTCAAAAAAGACTGAATAACGTTCAACAAGATCTGTGCTTTTCGTAACTATATATATAGTTATAATTATATATAATTATTTCATCTCTTGGATTAGATGGAATCTCAGTTATAGATAAAATAGAAACTTTTTTTTCTAATTTTTCGTTTTTTTTTTTATTCTTTTCTGATTGATCTTTTCATGTTCTACTTACGTAATACTATACATATATTTATAAACAATGAATTTTTTGAGTTTGATTTTATAAATTTACATTTGTTTTTCAATTTTTTTTTTTTAATATTACAGACACTGAAAACCTTTGCAAGTTAACTTGTCAAGCAGTTGCAGAATCAAACAATTCAATTATTCTTGAAAATGTTATTGATGGAACTCCTTGTGGAAAGGATTCTCATGATGTTGATTATATGTGCAACAGTGGAGAATGTAAAAAAATTGAATGTATTGAAAATGACAACGTGTTTGATGCAAATTCTATATTAGACATTTGTAATGTCTCTCGTGGTTTTTATGATAATCAAGAATCACTTTCTGTAGAATTTAGAAGTCAAAAATTAAGCCAGTTATTATATGAACTTCCAGAACACTGGACTCTTGTTAGTAAACACGTAGTATATATTTATATTTTCTTCATATAACTTCATTTGTATTCAATCAGTATAATATTTCCTGCTCAAATAATAATTCATATTAATAATATTTTCCAGAATAATAGTTGCATAATTATACATCGAATAAAAAAAAACTGGGAAATGATTGTGGATTATTGCGAAAAAGAAAAATCAAATGTACTGCAACTGACTGAAAAAAATTCGGATGAAATGTTTCTTGTAGAAGATTTATATAACAACGTTGAAGCGAACTGTGATGAAACATGGGAAGAGATCAGAGATGATATCCTTTTATATCTAGATAACATGAAGATATGTAGATTAAATTACAATGGAGTAACAGGAATCACAATGAAAAGTAGATTTGATTCAAAAAAAGTAAGTATAATTATAATATATATGGGGCATTCTTAGTCAAATCATGGGGTCATCTGCCTGACCCCTTACGATTTTGAAAATATGAGCTATTTTTGGTTGATTTTAGGCTGAAATTAAGCCTCTAATTTTTTTAGATTTTTTCATTAATTTTTCTAGACTCCATCATCTTGAATATTATAATATTCACTGAAAAAACGTTCCCGCTGCAGGCACGGTCTATTAGACCGGTAATGGTAGACCGCTACAGTAGCAGGATGTCCATGTAAATCCACAGTAAGCACCCGTATATTCTCTGTAAACTGTACTGCTGTGAGAGCAGTACAAAGCACTGCTGTGGCAACTGAATGCGCGCATCTGTATGCGCGGTCATATACGGTTCACGACTTTGACATCACTTTTTATTAAATGTTCAATTAAAAATTTCTTTCAATGTTAAATTAAAAAATTTTTTTTTATGTTAAAAATTAAATTTTTTACATTTTTAATTTACTGTGTAATATTATTTTTATGTTATCATCATAGTTAATGCAATTTCTTCGTTTATTCAATAAGTAAACTTATTATTATTACACGGTAAATTAAAAATGTAAATTTTTTTTTTTTCAATTCTATATTCAAATAAAATCAATTTTTTTCAAATTCTTTATACATATTTTTTTACAATATACAAGATTTTAAAATCAATTCATATTCTATAATAATATTAATATATAATTATATTTATTAATAATTAATATTAATAATATACATATATACATCATTTAATTTATCGAATGAGTCTTTACGTGTCATACAGCTATTCTTTGTACTGCTAATACGCCTGAACTCATCGACAGTAAAATGTTCGGCTGCAGCAGCAGTGCTGTACTGCTGTGAGAGCAGTACAGAAATTCCAAGTTGGGTGTACTGCTCTCACAGCAGTACAGCGCTTCGCAGTCTACTTTACTGCTACGGCAGCAGGAACGTTTTTTCAGTATACTATTTTTGCAATTTCTCAAAAAGGACCATTTTTTTTTTTCTGAATGTTTTTTCACAGAATCAGGTACACAATACTCGCATTTTAAGCACCGCAAAAATCTGGGTCCAGAAATATGAATATTTTTTATTTATTTTTGAAAATTTTTTTTTTCAGCAAAAAAATTTTTTGTTTCCAGAAAAAAAATTTTTTTTTTCCAAAATGAATATAAGTTTATAATATATAAGTTTTTGATTTCAAAAGAATAAAATAAAACTAGATTTTTCTTTGGTAAATTTTCTGTTTCGGCACTTTTAGAAACTTTTTTTGCTGAAAATAAAAATTTCAAAAATAAAAAAAAAATATTTATATTTCTGGACCCAGATTTTTGCTGTGCTTAAAATGCGTGTATTGTGTACCTGATTCTGTGAAAAAAAATTCAGAAAAAAAAAAAAGGGTCCTTTTTGAGAAATTGCAAAAATAGTGATATTCAAGATGATGGAGTCTAGAAAAATTAATGAAAAAATCTAAAAAAATTAGAGGCTTAATTTCAGCCTAAAATCAACCAAAAATAGCTCATATTATTAAAATCGTAGGGGGTCAGGCAGATGACCCCGTGATTTGACTAAGAATGCCCCATATACATCGATATATTATATTTTTTCTACGTATATTTTTCGTCTTAGATTTATTGATTGAATATTGTATTTTCATATCATTTTTTTATTTCAGCTTAATACACCTAACTTTAATAAAATAAATGATCTGGAAAATTCTTGCAAAAATACAACGGATTCCGTTGTTGCTCAACGTATTGTTGATGACAAGTCTTGGATTATTGATAATACGATAAAACTTGTGGAATCAGCGGAACTTTTTAGAAAAGATTTAGTCAACGATATTACTTCGACCACCAAGTATTGTCAAAGAAACAATGTACAAATACTTAGAGATTCTCTAAAAAAATTTAAAACTGAATGTAGTGACGATGAAAACTACCTTTCTTTATATACTTACACACTCTAACCTATTATTACAGATAGAGATGATTATCTTTTAAAAGTTTTAACCCAAGATAACATAATATATAAATACATGTATATCTATTCGCCGTCAATCTATCCAAGCTGTTGGAAATAAACCTAAATTTTAAACATGTTTCGTGTACATCATGCATTAAATTTCCTTTTTTCTGATGCAAAATTATATTTTTTGTGCTGTAAACTGAAATTCATGCACAATCCTGTAAATTTACATTAAAAATCAACTACCATATAGTGTAAATTTGAAGTATTTTGCGTTTTACTTGAACTTTACTGTACAATTGAAAAAAAAACATGAAATTTCATGCACATTTCAAGTACGTTACGCACAAAAATTTTAGTACTGAACGTTAAATTTCAAGTTTGGGTACTGTAATTTTAAATCATGCATGCACAGCTATCCTGTAATTTTCAAGTATACTCGGATTTTATTGCACAGTACTAGAAAACCATTTCTAAATACTGTACAATAATTTTAATCTATACGATACTAGGATTTAAATGCACAGTACTTGAAATAAATTTCAACTACTGTACTGTAATACACGGAGAGAAATCCGCACCAAATATTACTGTAGTGGTATCGTAAAAATCATAGCTGACGTCATTAAAGCGACTAATTCCCACTTATTATAATGATTATTATTATATTTCATCTAAATTTTTTACTGTAGTCTACCGGAATTTTCGGAAGTCTCGAGTTAATGGTATACTTTATGCCAGAAATTACTGTAGTGAACAGCAGGTTTTCCCGCCAGATGACACGAATATTTATTGGAAATCAAGCGTGTTCCAAACCTCTTCTAAAAAAGTTTATTGTTTTTATTTTATTCATGAATTTAAATTAAAATACGGTGAAACACATGAAAATTATAAAATGGTTTATTTTTTACGGAGGCTAGGAGCCGAAAGGCTCAGCCGCAGTATTGGATTTATCCCCCAAAAAAAAAAAACGTTCATAATTTCTAAACTAATTGTCGTAAAGACTTCGGATTTGGCTCAAAAGACGCGGATTTGGAAATTCTATCGCCCCTAATAAAAAAAAACATTATCTATTCGGCCATTTTTTTTTTTCCCAAAAAACGAAAAAAAAAAAAATTGTGTTTTTTTTTTTTTTTTTGCACGAAAAATACTATTCGTACGATAAAAATTCATTTGAAAAAGTTATAGAATTTTGAAAAACGATTATTTTAAGCCTAATATGAAACCTCTGCGACTACTCTATTTTGAGTTATAGCTTGTGCCGTTTTCATTTTTTAGGCAAACGATAACTCATGATGAAATGGTGTTAGAGACTTCATATTAGGCTTAAAACATGCGTATTCGAAAATTCTATCGCCTCTCCGAAAAAATTTTGATCTATGAATCATATTTTTCATAAAAATTAAAAAAAAACCGTTTTTTTTTTTTTTTAAATTTAGTTTTTTAAAAAAAAAAAAAAAGTGACTGAACAGATAATGCTCTTTCTCATGAAGGGCGATGGAGTTTCAGAAGACGCGTTGTTTGAGCCTAATACGAAGTCTCTACTACAATTTTATCAAAAGTTATTGCATTCCTAGTTTTCGAGTAATTTCTGAAAAACGCTCTAACTTTCGACAAAATCGTCCTAGATACTTTGTATAAGACTTAAAAAGCATGTGTGGTAAAATCCTACAACTTTTAGTCGAAACTTTTTTCAAAAAAAATTATAGTTTTCATAAAATAGTAAAAAATAGAATTTTTGAAATATTTTTGTCTCTTTTGTTTCAAAAATAGAAAAAAATTGACTATTGGAATCAGGGTAAACTGCTTAAGGGGCGATAGAGTTTTTAAAACCACGTTTTTTGAGCTTAATATGAAGTCATTCCGTTGATTCTAACAGAAGTTATAGCTTGCCTTAACTTGAACGAAAAAAAAAAAAAAAATCGATTTTCAGAAAAATAAAAAAAAATGTACTATTATTGTATTGTTACTTTTAAAAACCATTTAAGAGATAAAATTTAACACGGCCCTAGCCGGAGTATTGAAAATTTTTAATTTTCAACGGTAACGCGGGCCACATGCCCCAACAAACGTTACCAGATCTTTTTTAAAATTAATAAACACATTACATTTTTATTCTGATGTTTAAATAATAAGGTTTTATTTAATTTTTTGTGACGTTTTTTTGTTTTGTTTTGATTAAAATTACTGTAGTGTAGTAGGAAATTCTAGTCGATCCTAGTGGCCTCCCCACGCAACTTCTCAATTTCCAGTAGACTACAGTAAAATTTGTTTGATACTCTACAGCATTATTTGCTGCGGATAGAACTCCGTGTATTAATACAGTATACTCAAAAATCATTTCTAGTCTTGTGCTGTATTTGTCAAGTAAAATTCTAGCATTTTACATGAAAATTATTGTACAATAATAGAAATTTCATTTGTTAAGTTTCTTTAGTCTTCCAACAAAAATATTAACAAATAGAGTATCAAACAAATTTTACTGTAGTCTACTGGAAATTGAGAAGTCTCGTGGGGAGGCCACCAGGATCGGCTAGAATTTCCTACTACACTACAGTAATTTTAATCAAAACAAAACCAAAAAACATTACAAAAAATCAAATAAAACCTTATTGTTTAAACATCAAAATAAAAATGTAACGTGTTTATTAATTTTAAAAAAATAAACCATTTTATAATTTTCATGTGTTTCACCGCATTTTTATTTAGATTCATGAATACAATAAAAACAATCAACTTTTGTAGAAGAGGTTAGGAACACACTTGATTTCCAATAAATATTCGTGTCATCTGGCGGGAAAACCTGCTGTACACTACAGTAATTTCTGGTCTAAAATATACCATTAAGGGATTTCGTCGATTTTTTTCCCAATATGAGAATGCTTTGAAATTTTTACAGTAGATTATTGAAATACTAATACATTTTATGTAATTTTTTGATAATTGTTTGGAAGCTCGTTATTTTTTTATTAATTTTCAAAGCTGACAACTTTTAACATGGGCTCTTATAGAGAATGCGATTTTTGTCAAAAAAAAAGTCCATTAGAATACCAATATCTCTAATCGACAATATGACATCGTGAAAAAAAACGATCGGGTTATAAAATGAAACAAAACAAAACGTATGGAAAAAAATAAAAGAGGTTTGGAGCTTAGTTTTTTTACAATTAATAATTAAAGTATGAAAAAATTGATTTTTATGAGGAATTATTGAAAAATCACTAGAGACCTCTTGCGGATGACTTTTAGAAACACAATATTTCTATGAGTGCGAAAAAGACAATAAACAGAGGAAACAGATGTTGTCTCACTCTTCGTTTTAAAAAATCGACGAAACCCCTTAAACTCAAGGCTTCCGAAAATTCCGGTAGACTACAGTAAAAAACAAGGTCCCTAGATGAGTTACTGGATTTAGACAGATCATCCGAAGCTAGAATTTTGGACGCCATATTGGGGATCAGTAGTTGTGTGCATGCGTATATGTACACAAGGTAGGTACGTATGTATGCGTGGACAGTCACACACATTCACACATGTTTATCAATGTTTATATTTGACATTGTCTGACGTTCAATTGAATTTAATTTGTTAATTATAGATACTTGATATTTAATAAGAAATTCTATTTGTGTGATAATATTGGTACTTCTATATTCAAATAGGCAAAGATAAATTAATATACTATCATAATTATATTTTATTTAAAGAAAAAAAAAAAAAAAAATTCGTACAGGTTATTTTATTCAATAATATTTTATAAACTCGATATTCTTATTATTATTTTATTTCATATTGATATATTGATCATTAATGATGATTACAGATTCAAAAAAAAATTTTAATCATTCATTTTGTTCAATTTTGTAACTGCAATTCATATAACTTGACGCCGTAGCAGTTTGAATTTGCGCGGCTCCGCCATATTGGGGATATCGACGATTTTACTTCGGATGACCTGTATATTGGGAATCATTCTAGAGACCTTGGTAAAAAAATTTAGATTGATTTAGATGAAATATAATAATAATCATTATAATAAGTGGGAATTAGTCGCCTTAATGACGTCGGCTATGATTTTTACGATACCACTACAGTATAATATATGCTGCGGATTTCTCTCCGTGTAGTTTTGTTTATCACTCACCCCTACAAATAAAATTATCAGCTTTGATATTGATAGAGTATAATAATATTTCAAAGAAAGTCTTACAAAACAATATATTTTTGATAAAATGGTCAAAAATTAATTAGGCCGTGCGTGATATAGCCGTTAACTTATCACAGTTTATGATTGTGTTTTTGTCTATTGACGTGGATTTTCTTATCGATATCTATTTTTAAGACATATGTCTTAATATGATATCATTAATAAATTATCGATTAAATAAAATTTACAAAATTCAAAAGAAACTTATATACTTATATAAATTACAGTAGTCATCAAGTTCTTTAGCAGTGAACACAATACGTATAGAAAATATATTTAACAAACATATTCTGATGTATTTGAAATTATATATATCGAATCACTTTTTTTCTCATTGAATATAAAATTAATATTTTATTTTTAATATTGAATTCATTCAAACAATAATTATTAAATATTATTATTATTAATATTCAAACAATATTTAAATATAAACATTTTAAATATACTATATGATTCGTTTTAAAATGTTGAAAATTTGGTGTGAGATCACAATGATCAGCGTCATATTATTTGGGCTCATTATCCCAAATATTGTAGCTGATCCAACGAGTCAAAATAAAACTGGTGAGTTTGGGCTTTCTAATAAAAAAAATAAACATATTTAAGCTTTTTTTACACTTATTTGCTTTTGAGGTGGCTGATATTTTATGTATACCAAAAAATTTTAGGTATACAATAAATAATAAAAGAAAAAAAAAGTCATTTAATTGTACGCGGGAGTGTAATATTGTTGAAATATTCCAAATTTAAAAATTTATTTGAATAAAAATTGAATGCAATTAATATGTTCGTGTATGTATATCGATATAAGTCGATACTAGAAAGAAAATCGATTTATGCTTATATGTGTATATGTATGTATCGACTTTCGTGTGAATTACTTTTTACTTTTATGTTTCCCTGTAATAATCTTGCGGATACAGTGACGTTTAGTTAGTTTCTTTAGAGTAAATGTGTATGAAGTTTTTTTTAATTTTAAGAAGTTATAGAAATGAACAAGATGCAACTTTAATTTATATTTTTTTTTTAATATAAAAAAGTATTGAGGCGAAAAAAACCTCCGTAATATCTGTACATGATTTTAGAATTTATATATATGTAATTTTATTGAATTGCCTTTTCAATGATAATAGAAATTAAAAGTATTACTAAAAAAAAAAATATATGAAAACTTTAACACCTATCTACGATAAATAAATACGTGTCGAATTGGAGTCATTGAAAAGAATCTTGGTAATTGTATCAGAGAACTATAAAATAAAAGAGTGGCGCTTGTAGCCTTGCAGATAGCATACATACATACTATATACACGTATTATACATGTGAAATGTATATATGACATACTACATGTATATAGTATATAACATGCATGAGCGCGCTACTCCTTTACTTTTTTCCGTTTTCAAAATAATTTTTGATAAAAGATGATAGGTGTATTTCCAATTTTATTTTCAATTTATTTAACGGTGTTTTGAAATTATTGATTATTTATTCATAATTATCAATAAATGATCAGTTTCAGAACACTGCCTTTGAATAAATTGAAAATAAAATTGGAAATACGCCCTTCATCTTTTATCAAAAATTATTTTGAAAACGGAAAAAAGGCGTAAATCCTTGGACATACGCCTTTTATCCTTTATTGAAGGTTGTTACGCCCTTTTTTCTTTTTTTTTTTAAGCCTTATAGAATTAGATGATAAACCCAAAAATTAATAAATTTGCACTTACGCCTTTTTTCCGTTATTAAAAAAAAAAATTCCCAAAAATAGCACTTACGCCTTCCTTCCATTAACGCGACGATATCTGTGGACAATTAAAAAAGCATAGTCTACCGTATTTTATCCGGACGTACTCTATACATCTGCTGTACTTTATCCGTATGTACGCCGTACTCCATCCGTTCATATGCCGTACCTTGTCCATACGTATGCGGTACTTAAAAGAAATATATTTAAAAACCAAAAAAACTATTTTCCTTAAAAAAAATGAATGTTTAATTTTAAGGTTGCTTACAAGGGACATAGTCGTACTATTATTTACGCTTGGAGGACTCGTATACCGCTACGTTTATTTTGTGGCCCCTCTTTTAGACGGTGGGCCAACGCCAAAAGACTTGCACAGAACCGTATCGGCTTAATACCTATTATATGGTAGTTCTATACACCCATAACACGTTGCACCTACTCCCTACCGTTCTTATGGTCACCTGTCCACAGGTAAGCCAGGTAAAAATGACGGATTATAAACAACGTTAAAAATAGTAGGCGAGCTAGATTATTTTTTTTAAATGTATTTTAAATATAAGGAAAAAATCCCTACTATTTTAAGAATTGTTAAAGGGGTTAAAAAAATTATTGAAAATTAAATTGAATTGTAGAGTAATGCAGTATATGTATGGGTGGGGATGAGATAGTGGCGCTTTACTCTACAATTCAATTTAATTTTTAATAATTTTTTTAACTCTTTTAGTCCGTGAGTAGGTTGCAAAAAACCTGAACAGAACCGTATATTACAAAAATACGTTCAATGGTAGTCCTCGAGACCCAGAACACGTTGCACCTATTGGTTTCCGTTTTAATGACCTGCCGTCCACAGGTAAGCCAGGTAAAAAATCGATAATTTGCACAGCTCGAAATTACTTAATTTTTTATTTAATACTTTTAATTTTATTAATTTAAGTTAATTTTGAAATCCCTACTAAATTAATTGGCACCCGACCGAGATATTAATTTTTGAAAATTGAAAAGTATACGAATTATTATTATTATTTTCAACGTGCCTCATATAATGTCATATAATGTCTCATATAATCCCGCTTAGCAAGTGAGAAGTAAACAAGGAGAAGAGAGCAGTGTTGCCGGATCGCAATTCTCTCATTTTCTCTCGTTGCGAGAAAGACGAAAATTTCAAAATTTAACATTAAATATCTATATCTTTAAAAATCAACGTCAGAAAAAATTCAAATTTTTTTATCGTATTCGTCTTGTTGAGCACTACAATTTGATAGTAATTTGAAAATTTTTTAGTGAAAAACGAACTTGTTAAATATAAAAATTTACGGTATATCAACTTATAGTCCTATCCTCGCGTATAAAAGTTGTCAACTTTGACATTAATTATCTCAAAAAAACAACGTCAGAAAAAATTTTTTAAAAATTGAGAGTATAGATATTTATTTCATTTGAAAAATGAGTCAAAAAAAAAAAAAATTGAGTGACGATTTAATTATTTATAAGCAACCTTAAAACCAAGAAAACTGTTTACCAAAATATTGAATACTAAATTTTTTCTGTAATGTATTATGCTGCCATACTTTATCCGTACGTTTGCCGTATTTACTTCGTACGCCATACTTTGTTTAAACTTATTCCGTACTATTATAAAATATGAATTTGATATTTATTTATTTTTTTTTTTTCTCATTTAAAATAACAATTTTCATAAAAATTGCCGCATAATATCTGTAGATAATTAAAAAATTCATAGTCTGCTGTATTTTATCCGAACGTATATACTCCATACATTATTGTCCGTACATACGCCGTACCTTATCCGTACGTATGCCGTACTTAAAAAGAATATATTTAAAAACCAATAAAGCTATTTTCCGGAACAATAGAAATTTGATTTTCTCCCAATGTATTATGCTGCCGTACTTAATCCGGAAGTTTGTGGTACTTCATCAGTACGCATGACGTACTTCATCCATACTTAAAAAAAATAAACGTTTAATTTCAAAACCAAGAATTCTGTTTATCGAAATATTAGATATAAGAAAAATATTAGATGTAAAATAACGATTTACAAAAAAATTCCGCATAATATCTGTAGACAATTAAGAAAAGCATAGCCTGCTGTATTTGATCTGGACGTATGAATCATAAGTTATGAAAAAAATAAATTATTCAAAAATTCTACCGCGTCTCTTGTTTTTACAACGACTATGAATAAATAAATGAAAATTGTGATCCATAAGCTAGGGCTGGCACGATACGATACCGAGACGATATTTAGCCAAGTATCGTCTCGGTATCGTCTTGGAATCGTTAAACGTAATATCGTCTCGTCTCGGTATCGGGAAAGTATCGACAAAAAAGGTCTGGTCTCGGTATCGTCTCGGTATCGGTGGTATACATAGGGTAAAAATTCAATGTATTAAAAAAAAAATTATATATCCAAAAACATTGCTTTTTAAAAGATTAATTGAAAATAAAATATATAAGGAAATAAATATAAATAAATATAAATAAAATATAAAAAATAAAGATTTTAATTTATATATATAATTATTATTCCGTAAAAAATAAATAAGTTATATTTATTTTTTTTTAATTTCAATATGATTCGAATGAGTTTCAATTTTATCTATAACATTCACCAGGTAGAACGAAGAGTCAATTTTTTGACTTCTCATATCAAATTAAAGTGTAAAGTCAAAAAGTGAGCTCAAATTGACCTCAGTTTCGACGTTGAACAGATGCTCATTGCTCGATTTCTACATGGTTCATAAAGATATATATATACAATTGATAACGTATATATGTATAACAATTGAGACGTTTTCTGTATTTTATTATCTATTTTATAGTCCAGGAAAAAATGATTATTTTATTTTTTAAATAATAAAAAAAAACCAAAAAATTAAAAAAACTTTTCATTTTAATAGTTGCAGACAGAACACCTCCAATCGATAACCAAACACTTAATTTGCATCAAATAAATATTGCTGTATTTGTTGACCGTGCCACTGTTGATTATTATAAGCAAAACTTAACAAAACACGTCATGTCACAAATAAATAAGGTATAATCAATTCATCATTATTAAATTAAATAAAACTCGATTAGTTTTTTAATTATATTTCTTTAAATTTATCTATGCGATCTTGATGATCAGGCATCAGAAATGTTCCAACATTTTTCAATTGAACATTCGATTCGTATATCTCTGAAAGCACTCATAGTTGTAACAGAAGATTTTACAAATAATAACAGCTCAAACAAAAATGAATTTCTCAATAATTTTTGCCAATGGAAGAGACTAAATCATGCCATTCCTGATTATACACATCATCTAGGAATACTTTTGACAAGGTTGATATTTTTTTTCTTTTGTTGATATATATTTATAAATTTTCATAAATAATCACTGTTTTATAAAAAAATGAGTGTTAATCAATAATAATTTATTATTTTTGTTAGAATAAATATATATGAAAATGATATAAAAGGATATGCTCTGGAAGGATCAATGTGTTCTCCAACAAAAGGATGCACTGTTGTTGTTGATGACGGTGATAATACAACATCAAAAATTAATCATGTGATTGGTGACTTGTGAGTAAAGAAATGTTTATAAAATATTTTTTAAATATTCTGAAAATTAAATTTTTCACATGCAAAAAAACGTAAAATATATACTCGATACTTTTATTTTATAACGATAATTTTATGTATACAGATTAAACACAGATAAAAAATCAAAGGGTGATTTAAATCAAGGAATATCTGATTATTTTCGGAATGTCATCAACACATTTTTTATGTAAGGCTCATGATAAGTTATAGAATCATTAAGTTGTATTGCAAATTACAATAAAATTTGATATTTCTATAAATATATTTTCATAATCGACATATGATACAGTTATAAAAATAATAAATATTAAACGCATGTCTATTTTTCAATTTGTAAGTAATTTATATTTTTTATTTTTATTATTAGTAATGAAACAGATAATTGTTTTGATCAACGGATTGAAGGACGCTTTGACATTAGTCAAGAACTATTTTTCTATAAAAATGAAATATGTCTACAGATTTTTGGGCTTGAATTTGCAGATAGTTATTCGTATGGAGGTGAGTTCAATGTTAAAAAAATTAATTTGAAAATACTTTTTTTTATAGTACATATATCTTAATTTTTAAATTTATTTTTTATTTTTTTTTTTTTATTCTTAAACAGAATGCTCATTCCAGATAAATTGTATGGGAGAACTAGAATCGATGTCGGTAAAAATGATTGTGGTCGTACAAGATGGCATTAAATGTGGTATTGGGTCATATTGTTACTATAAAACATGTAGAGTAAACTGGAGTCCATGGATGACATTAGAAGAATGTGATGGAAACTGTGGTGGTGGTAATCAAAAATTAATTCGTAATAATACAAGTTTCAATAATCAGTTTGGAAATATTTTACGTTATGAAACTTGTAATAATCATAAATGTTCATATAGTTCTGAAGACTTTACGCCAATTTCACGGTAATTTATGCTTAATATATTTATATTGTATATTTATTTTACCAATATTAATATAGTAATTATTATTTTAATTTTTTTTTAGGGATCAACAGTGTGCTCGAGTCAATGTTGAAAACCGTACATTAATGACATCATACTATTCGGCAGGTATAATTTTTTTTATTTCTTGTAATCGAAACCTATATCTATGTGTGATTAAATATAATAATTTAATTTTTCAATTTCATTTCCATAGAACATCCATGCAGATTGTATTGTTTGATTGATAATGAACTTGAACATTCAAAAGATTATTATGGAGCAGTAATTGATGGTACACCTTGTGATAATGACAATTTCCATGTTTGCATGAATGAAAAATGTGAACACTCTCTATTGACCAAATATTACGATCGTAAGTTTATATATTTCATTATTTTGAATTGGTCAATGATTTATATTTATCAGATAAATATATTCACTGTTTTCAACAATTTATATCTCAATATAATAATTGCAGGATATAACTTCATTGTAAATTCGAGTGATGCATCACTGTCTTCAAACAATTTCAATTTGATCTCCGTAGAATTCTATTCCATTCCTTATTATGTAAGAATTGCTGTTTTCGTTGATCCATCGATGGTTGATTATTATAAAGAAAACCTGACAACACATATTAAAATGCTAATAGCAGGGGTAAAAATATAAACTTCATATATATGTGTTTATTTAATTTAAATATTTATTAATAATGATAAATTTGAATTATTTTATTTTTTCTGTAAATTTTTTAGAGTTCAAAAATATTGAAACATTCTTCTTTAGGTTTTTCAATAAATATTGTCTTGATAGATATTCGTATAATGGAAAGGGATCTTATGAGTGAGAATAGCTCTGGGTTTCTCAATTTTCGTCTTCTCGTATCTTCCTTTACAATATGGCTTGAAGATCACCCTGATGTATCATATAAATATAGTTATGATGTAGCTATACTTTTGACAAGGTAAAGTGTTATGTTTTAAAATAAATAAAATTATTAAATTGATCAACTCTTTGTTATTATATATAGTAATTATATTATTAATGAATATAAGAAAAACTTAAATTTTTTTAGACATGAGGATCCAGCCTTCTTTGGTGTAGTGCAGACGATCGGCAATTTTCCTAATCAGATTGTCGTTCGGGATTATGGTGCTTACACAGTACCTGCAATTGCTCATGAAATCGGTCATGCGTGAGTAGTGGTTTCATTCCTTCGATTTTAAAAAATTATCTATGATTTTCATCTTCAAATTGATTTATTATTATCTTTGAATATAGTTTGGGTGCCGATCATGACTTTGAGGATCTTAATTGCAGTATGGACATATTAATGAATAAAATACACTTTTTGATGAACTATTATACAAGACCTCCTTTTATATGGTCAATCTGTTCACAAATCACAATAGCTTATTTTTTGAGGTACCAATTTTTTTTTTTATATACTTGATTATACTGAATTGCCTTTGATTTTATTATCCATTAAATCATAAACATTAATTTTTACAATATTTTTATATTTAATATTAGTACACAATCATCATCACTGCTGGAAAAACCCGAAAAATTCATTGATCTCAGTAAAGTACTCCTTTTGGGTCAAGTTTATTCAGCAGATAAGCAATGTGAAATGGAGATGGGTCCAGGTTTTACTTTACATCGTACATTAAATGATTCAATTGATCGTACGTATATATTTAAAATCATTTAACTTGGTAATTTCTTGTTATTTCAAAATTAATATACATTATATGTATATCATACATTTTAATGATTAAAACAGAATGCAAAGAGTTTAGTTGCTCAAATGGCTCTTCCGTTAAAAAATCAAGATGGGGAATGTTTGATTTTACTACATGTGGTATTGGAAAAATGTGTTATGACAATGATTGTATTGAAGAGACTCAATTAACGCCTATTCATGGAGGTTGGGGTCAATGGATACCAACTGGCAATTGTTCCAGAAGTTGTGGTATTGGTATAATAAAAGCAAGTCGAAAATGTAATAACCCAGTACCAGAATATGGTGGAGATTATTGTGTTGGAAAAAAAGTACGTTTTGAAATTTGTAGTGTTATGCCATGTCCCGAAATTGCAGTTGATTTTAGGTATAATTTTTCAATTAATTTCTTTAGATCATTATTATAATATTGACTTTTAAATTTATATATATTATTTTTATATTTTACAGACAACAACAATGTTCTAAATTAAATGATAACATCAGAAACTTTACTGCAGTTTATGATCTGAAAGGTATTTGTCACACGGAAAAAAATTTTTAGCTGCAGTCACGAGGCGTTGGATAGTTAAAAAAGGATAGTTGATTTAATAATCAAGCCCGATATATTAAAAAGACAATCGGTTAGTTATTCCAGCCGACTGGATAGCTAGCGTGGCTAACCAACTCGTCAGATTCGACATAATCTCAATGTCAACAGCTGTTGTGTTCATAACCTCTCTTTTTTGACAGATCCACCAAATTATTATTAACAATGACTAAAATAATCCATATAGTTATTAAAAATTTAGCATAAGATTTTGTATTCAAGTTGGCGTTTATTTGGTGCATCAAATTTAGTATAAAATTAATTAGATAATAATTTTAAAAATTAGTAAATGTACATTAATACATTGTTTGTACTTCGTATGTCTATATACTTATAGTTATGCATATACGCAATCCTAAATAGCTACTACAGCGATACCAGCTTGTCAGGCTTTGGATAGCTAATGTAACGAGTAGGCACGCTGTTTTCACAAGAATAGTAACCTGTCAAATGTGGATTGCCAAAATAACAATCCTCTGCTAACTATCCAAAGGTTAGTTAGCCGTGGATAGGAGAGACAGCTATCCAGCTCGTTGCTGCAGCTAAAAATTTTTTTCCGTGCATTATGATTTTAACAAAGACTGAATAACCCGAGTAGAAATTCAAGTAAGGTCCTGATCAGGATATCCTGATTACAAATCCATTCCGGATCCAGAATTCGGATCCGAAATGGATCAGGATGGTAATGTTTTTTGGTAAGGTTCGGATCCGGATTGGATCAGGGTACCTGATGTCGTCTTCAGGATAACGTAAGGATACATTATCCAAAACGGATCCGGAATCTGGATCCCATCCTGATCAGGATACATGATCCAAAATGGACCAGGAAACATATTTTCATTTTTAAAACAATTATTTTTTTTGTACGTATTCAGTCCGGAAAATATAAAAATTACTCTATCAGTTTGAGATCAAGACATATACGTTCAACAAGATCTGTGCTTTTTGTAACTATAGTTATAATTATTTATAATTATTTCATCTCTTGGATTAGAACGAATCTCAATTATAGATAAAATTGCAGCTTTTTTTTCAATTTTTCATTTTTTTTTGTTTTTTTCTGATTGATTTTTTCGTGTCCAAATTATATTTATAGACATAATGGAGTTTATGTTACAAGGGCAGTGGGAATAATGTGTGAATTTCTAAAGCGTAAGAGGGGTAGTGCGTTTTTTGGAAATTCACACATTATTACCACTGTCCCTAGTATAACATAATAGTATATTATGTATCGAGTGCGAACAGTAGGTGATTCACGCACGAGCATGGAGAGATGAACGAAGTACAGGAGAGGGGATAGCGAGTGGATTCTCAGCGAAGGGGAATCGGAAGACGAGCCGTCAGGCGAGTCTGAGATTCCCCTGAGCTGAGAAATCTCCCCTCTCCCTGTACTGAGTGAAATCTCTTCATGAGTGTGGAATCACCTGCTTCACAGAATTGCATACTATTTTTCTTTACAAAAATTAAGAAAAATACCACGCAATAAACGACTATCACAATATATGTGGGGCCCCAAAGCGGGTCCAGGGGTGCAACCCCTGGCTAGGTCCAGGGCGAGAAGCCCTGGCGGGTTCGAAGGGCAGAGCCCTGGCGGGTTCGAAGGGCGGAGCCCTCGTGGGGGGGTCTGGGGGGCAAAGCCCCCCCAGAATTAAAAATAAAAAAAAAATTAATATGATTATAATAAAAAGTATTTAAAAAAAAATAAAAACAACAATTTTAATACTGTTGAAAAAAAAAACTGCATTAATACCATCAATCCAATACAAACAGGGCTAAAAAAAAATTTCAAACAATAATTCAAATTCATTATATCAAACTAAATTATGTTTATTTATAAAAATAAATGAATTTCTATTACATAATAATAAACTCAAGGCACAGAGTAATTTTTCAATAATTACTTTTTCTTCTAAACAACTCGTATAAATCTATTAAAATTATTTATCTTTGTTTTTTTTTTTTTTTTGGCAATAACATTGCGTTTTGACAAGTCAAAACATATTTTTTTAAATCATAATATTTTAATGATGAAAAAAAAAATTATAATTAATAATGCAAAACAAAAAACAAAACTGGAAATTATCTAAATTTTAACCATTATGCTGGTTTTTTAAAAATAAATAAAATAATTCATTTGATTTCTCTGGTAAAAAAGGGCATCAGCTTGTTGACAAATGTCATCTGGTATGTCATTTTCATTGAATGTTTGATTGTCATCTTGATCACTTTCACTCTTTGATTCACTGGATTCAAGTATAATTTTTGGGTATTGGACATTCACGATAAATATCAACACTTTTTTTATTTTTATTAATTAAGTATTAAATAATTTATATATAAGACATTTAGCAACACAACAAAGCAAAACAAAATAAAAAATAACTTGTAAACACACAGACACGTGAATAGCTTACAAACACATATACTATTCATAATATTATTAATTTTGTCCGCCCGGTGTCGCTACTTTTGGGGCCCTGTATTATTGATATTTTGAGCTTCACGCATTATTTTGGAAATTCACACATTATTTTGGAAATTCACACATTGTTTCAGTCCCAAATAATGTGTGTACTTCTTGATCGACACACTAATTCCTACTATACCAGAACCGCCATCTTTATGAACTGAAAACGATGCAGATTGGGGGTATTTTTCTTAATAGTGTAACGAAAAATATAGTTCGTTACATGTGCCCAATCAGAGAGCCCGCTCACAACTCATTTGGAGGGGAAACACTCGCCAAGGCTCATGCTTGTCCCTCGAAATATACTATTTTGAGTTTGATTTTATAAATTTACATTTGTTTTTTAATTTCTTTTTTTAATATTGCAGACACTGAAAACCTTTGCAAGTTAACTTGTCAAGAAGTTGCAGAATCGAATAATTCAATTATTCTTGGAAATGTTATTGATGGAACTCCTTGTGAAAAGGATTCTCATGATGTTGATTATATGTGCAACAGTGGAAAATGTAAAAAAATTGGATGTACTGAAAATGACAACGTGTTTGATGCAAATTCTATATTAGACATTTGTAATGTCTCTCGTGGTTTTTATGATAATCAAGAATCACTTTCTGTAGAATTTAGAAGTCAAAAATTAAGCCAGTTATTATATGAACTTCCAGAAAACTGGACTCTTGTTAGTAAACAAGTAGTATATTTATATTTTCTCCATATAACTTCATTTGTATTCAATTAAAATAATATTTCCTGCTTAAATATAATAATTCATATTAATAATATTTTTCAGAATAATAGTTGCATAATTATACATCGAATGAAAAAAAATTGGGAAATGGTTGTGGATTATTGCGAAAGAGAAAAATCAAATGTACTGCAGCTGACTGAAAAAAATTCGGATGATATGTCTCTTGTTGAAGATTTATATAACAGCCTTAAAGTGAACTGTTATGAAACATGGGAAGAGATCGGAGATGATATCCTTTTATATCTGGATAACATGAAGATATGTAGATTAAATTACAATGGAACAACAGGAGTTACAATGAAAAGTAGATTTGATTCAAAAAAAGTAAGTATAATTATAATATATACATTCGTTTATTATTTTTTCTGCGTATATTTTTCGTCTTACACTCAGAGAAGAATATGTTAACAGTTAACATACCAATATGTTTACATTAAACATACAAAAGTTTAATGTTAAGATATATATATTAACAATAAACATAGATATCTCAACTGTTAACATACGTATGTTTATATAGTTAACATACGTATCTTTACGCGGCCAAATATTTTGATGCGCCAGTCTACTTCTTGTAATCTTTTTTTTTTGACATTATATTGTGATACTATTCTAATTGTAATATAATATAATATGTACTCGTGTTGTCATAAATTTATTTAAATTTAGTTTTTTTGTAAATTCATTCTTAATTTTATAAATACTTTATTTTACATACGTAAATGTCCTCAACTATGTCCTAACCTTCAAATTGTGTCAATTACAGATATCTTAATAGTTAACATACGCATATTAACTATTAAGATACGTATGTTTAATGTTAATATATATATCTTTGATGTAAACTTATCAGCCACCACCCATTTAAACATGGCATATGTTAACATTAATCAGGATATGTTAACTGTTAACATATCCTTCTCTGAGTGTAGATTTATTGATTGATTATTGTATTTTCATATCATTTTTCTTATTTCAGCTTGATACAAATGACTTTAATAAAATTAATGATCTCGAAAATTCTTGCAAAAATACAACGAGTTCTGTTGTTGCTCAACGTATCGTTGATGAAAAGGCTTGGATTATTGATAATACGATAAAACTTGTGGAATCAGTGGAACTTTTTAGAAATGATTTAGTCAACGATATTACTTCGACTACTAACTATTGTCAAAAAGAAAATGTACAAATACTTAGAGATTCTCTAAAAAATTTTAAAAGTGAATGTAGCGACGTGGAATACTACCTTTCTTCATATTTACACACTTTTACCTATTATTACAGATAAAGATGCTTATCATCCAAAGTTTTAACCCAAGATAACATAATATATATAATAGTATATTGTGCAACAAGGGCAATGTGAGTGATTCTCGCCCGCACGAAGCACACACACAAGGAGGCTATTCTCGAATGAATGTGAGTCGACTCACTCACGCGGATCGAGGTCCGTCAACGATCTACTTGAGTGACGAACTGAGATCCGTTCACGGAGGACAGTTCATATGAGAGTAGCCAGTCCGTCCACGAATATAAATATCCGTCTCTCATATACAATTTGAGTTGAGCGCGAGAAAATTGCTTGTATTTTCTATGTTGATTTATTGTTTATTGAATTTTTTTTTGAAATGATCATAGAATAAAATAAATAAAAATACAACAATTGAAACAATAAACCAAAATAAAAAATAAAAGCAATTGTCCTCCGTGAACGGATCTCAGTTCGTCGCTCAAGTAGATCCGTTGACGGACCTCGATCCGTGTGAGTGAGTCGCCTCACATTGCCTCACATTCATTCGAGAATAGCCTCCCAGATGATGCAAAGTTGACGGGGAACGTAGACGAGGAAGGCCGAAGGCCGACGCCGAGTCAAGTGCGCCGGAGACGAGGCATCATCTGTGTGTGAGCTGAGTGCGAGAGAGGATCACTTACATGGTGTCCGCGTGATACATTTTATTTTTTGGCCGAGCGGGCGGGAAACATCCGTTTGTCGCCCGCAATTTGTAGGGCGAAAAAGACATACTTTGCGCCACAAATTTAAGGCGACAAACGCCCCCCCCCCCCCGCTAAGCCAAAAATATATCTATTTACCGTCAATCTATACACTGTTGAAAATAAACCTAAATTTCAAACATGTTTCGTGTACATCATGCATTAAATTTCCATTTTTTTGATGTAAAATTATATTTGTTGTGCTGTAAACTGAAATTTATGCACACACTGAAAAAAAGTTCCCGCTGCAGGCACGGTACGTTCCCGCTGCCGTAGCAGTAAAGTAGACTGCGAAGCGCTGTACTGCTGTGAGAGCAGTACAACCAACTTGGAATTTCTGTACTGCTCTCACAGCAGTACAGCACTGCTGCTGCAGCCGAACATTTTACTGTCGATGAGTTCAGGCGTATTAGCAGTACAAAGAATAGCTGTATGACACGTAAAGACTCATTCGATAAATTAAATGATGTATATATGTATATTATTAATATTAATTATTAATAAATATAATTATATATTACTATTATTATTGAATATGAACTGATTTTAAAATCTTGTATATTATAAAAAAATATGAATAAAGAATATGAAAAAAATATATTTTATTTGAATATAGAATTAAAAAAATTACATTTTTAATTTACCGTGTAATAATAATAAATAACTTATTGAATAAAGAAAAATTGCATTAACTATAATGATAGCATAAAAATAATATTACATTAAATTAAAATGTAAAAATTTAATTTTTAACGTGAAAAATTTTCAAATTTAACATTAAAAAGAATTTAATGAACATTTAAAAATTCTAAATTTTAATCCTAACCTATAAGTGATGTCAAAGTCATAAACGTATATATGCATATGCAGATATTTGCATTCAGTTTATACAGCAGTGCTTTGTACTGCTCTCACAGCATACAGTTTACCGAGAATATACGAGTGCTTACTGTGGATTTACATGGACATCCTGCTACTGTAGCTGTCTACCATTACCGGTACAATAGACCGTGCCTGCAGCGGGAACTTTTTTTCAGTGCAATCCTGTAAAGTACGTTACAGTAAAAAAAAATAGAATTTTCATGTAAATTTACATTAAAAATCAACTACCATAGTGTAAATTTGAAGTATTATGCGTATTACTTGAACTTTACTGTACATTTAAAAAAAAACATGAAATTTCATGCACATTTCAAGTACGTTATGCACACGGAGAAAAATTTTCAGCAGATTTTGCTATGGCGCCATATCATTGAGGGTCTATCTTCTGACTATTCAATATTTACTATTATGTTAACAAAAATTTAAATTTTGTCTTGAAAAATTAAAATGTACCATAGCTTAATTTATATAATGTTTTTTTGCTATGTTCAGATTAAAAATTACAATGCATAAAGAAATTTTTGATATTTTGTTTAAAAGTTAATAATCCAGCCTAAAATTACATTGTACCATAGCAAAATATATATATTTTTTTTGCTTTGTTATATTTAATAATACGTTGTTGCTGTGGACAAAATTAAATGATCCTCTGAAAATTTACAATGTGCCATAGTAAAATTTAATTCTCTTAGAAATCCTATAGGTGTCACTGATAAATACAAAACAACATGGTTAAAATTACAAATGGGATAGCAAAAGCAATGACAGACTCAGAAATGTCAACCACCTCACTTTTAGCCGACCGCGCAGGCGTGTCTTTGCTTATGTTTAATGAAAAACAAACAAATGTTGACTTTTGTAAATGTTGTTGTGGCGCAGCGGATAACGCGTAGGCTTTCTGTTCGGAAGGTTTGGGGTTCAAACCCTGGTTCGGGTTAATAAAATAAAATGAAATAAAAAAAAAACAAATAAATAAATTATATAGATATTGACAATAAAAAAAAAAAATTTTTATAATATTTTCAATAAATGGAATAAATTTTGCGTTTGACCGTAACAAAATTACTAGAACAAAAAAAATAGCCACGCCCACACGATATTTTGCTATGGCCCATATGAAAATATCATGAAACCGAAAGATGGCGCAGCTCAGCTATGGGCCATTGTAAAATTTGCTATGTTTTTTTCGTAAAAAAAAATAAAAAATTCTCTCCGTGCACTAAAATTCTAGTACTGAACGTTAAATTTCAAGTTTGGGTATACTGTAATTTCAAATCATGCCATGTCCTGTAATTTTAAAGTAAGACGCTAGGATTTTAATGCACACTACTTGAAAATCATTCCTAGTCTTTTGCTGTAATTTTCAAGTAAAATTCTAGCATTTTACATGAAAATTATTTTACAGTAGTAGAAATTTCATTTGTTAAGTTTCTTTAATCTTTCAACAAAAAAAACTTTAGTTTACAAGTCCAGCTAATTTTTTTTTATTTACTGAATTTTTTTTGCTGTAACAACGATTTAAATTATTCATTTCAATGTCATGTATCTCGAACGAAATCATTTGATGATTATTTACTCGTGACAAATCCTTCAATTTTGACTTGAATAAGTGCAACTATTATATTGTTATAAAAAAAAAATTAAATTTCATAAATAAATTGTATTTTGACCTAAACAAACTTATAGCAATTTATAAATTACTTGTAAATTTTATTAAAACCATATATTATTTCGAAATCATGACTCATTATAATCTTAGAAATCACAAAATTTTCTACTTCGTTTTCAAATCATACGGTGGCACTCGAAGGCCCGGTATCCCTGATGAATAACCGCTACAACAATATAAACTCTTTAAAAAAATTTGTTTTCAATCTCAAGTATATAACATATGTGCTACAAATAGTATACAATGTCGCGTGTCAAAGGTATCATAATGTCACATGCAGTATCGTTTAATCCACCCTCTGATCGCAATTAGCCCGACTAAATACCACCACACTTTACGTAACTATAATTATTACAGCTTGTTGATGAAAAACATATACCTCAGTGACAAGCATTACATGCACATGTAAAAAAAAGTCAAAGTTTTAAAAACAAAACATTAATAAAATTAAATAATAATATATGTGTATAAAAAAAGGGAGAGATGAACGTGACTGTTTTCTAAGGGCATGCTCATCTGGTGTTTAAACGAATGTGGTTAAGTATATGTGTATACATATATATATTGTATAATCATTGCGATCGACACGTGAAGAGCACTGGTATGAGATTACATGGATAATACACGTGCCGAGAACTAATCGACATAGGGCAGGTGTTACTATTTTCTATATCTATGTTTTTTATATATTTATAATATATTTATATTTACATTTTTAAATTTTTTTTTCGATTCATCATAACACGTGCATCAATTATATATATATATCAATCTATCAAACAATAAATAGTTTTAAATATTTTTAAAATGATAAAAAATGCTGGCACAGTTTTTATATATAAAAACTATATATATCCTCACATTTTAACAAATCAGTCGTTCGTTGTGTCAGCAAAATCGAATACAATATCCAACTTGAGAAGCTTTTGCAACGGGGGATTATTGCCGGTCACGAAGCAAATTCACTCTTTATCATCGCGATCTCTCTAGAGTGTTAAAAATATTTAAATGTCACTCCAAGTAGACATGCCCCATCAAATGCCAAAAACTACTACTGAATGTTAGAGTTCAACAAAAAAAATTATAAAACATGTTTTAAAAAATAATAAAAGCAAGATGCTTTGGGTCATCAGAGCTATCAATGTACCACTGTCAAGAATAAAAAATAAATAATTGCATTATAAATAGACATGTTTGTAAGTCTATTAAAAGACGACGTGGTGGATCTAAAGTACAATCAAGAACAAAGGTATATTACTGGTCTTACTTTTCAAGATCAAATAACTTTGATATCTGGTGCTGCTGGAGATGGTCTTATTAAAGTATGGGATTTAAAAAAAAATTATAGTGTTCATATAAAAAAGATCCATTACCAAAATATATTATGAATTATTCTGGTGAAAGTACTAAAAATGGTTTCACATCGTTGATTGTTTGTCCAGCTGGAACAACACTATATGCAAGTTGCATGGATAATATTATTTATGCATAGAATACTTCATCATACAATGAAAAACCATTTGCCGAATATTATGGTCATGAAAATTCAACGTTTTATGTTGAAACATGTTTAAGTTCTGATGGTCGTTATTTAGCAAGTGGTTCTAGTGATGAAGTATAAATTTAGAAAACAAATAAACCAGAATCACCTCTTGTACGTCTTCCCAGTCATGACAAGGAAGTAACTTGTGGTACATGGTGCAGTGTTGGTGGGGTTGGTGGACCAAAAATTATCACCTGTTCTGACAATAGTACACATAGAATATGGAAAATCGGACTTGAACTCGAGAAAGACAATGATCAAATTGAAATAAGTTTCCCATCTATCATGAAAACTATCAACGTGTTTTCTTTTTTTTTATATTCAAGATGAACATATTTTAACTTTTGTTATCATTATTTTATCAACAAAAAATAAACATTGTAAAAATAACACGAAAAGAAAATATTGTATTTTTTATAATTTTTTGATAACTCAGTAAATTTATTGTTGAATAAAAATATTCTTTGTGAAAATATAAAACACATTGACTTGCGCAGTTAATATATATTTTGATTTTTGAGGAAATTTACCACGTGTACCACGTGTACCACATTCTCGTGCGTTAATCTGTGATGCAAACATACATGTTCATTCACAGCAAGTAATAATTAATATAAATAAAGTGATTATTTTATTGTTGTTAGCGAAAAATCAATGATTATTTAATAATGAACATTACTGATTCATTAACACGTCGAACATCTGGATTTGGTAATTGAATAGTTTAATTTGTTTTTTATCTTTCATTATATAGAGGTTATAACCATTTTATTATTATGATTATATATTATTAAATTTCCATTATTAATTAATAATAATTATTATTATCGGTGATATTAGAATTAACAATACAGTTGTAATAATATTAATAACGTTTATTTTAAATTTTTAGAAACAATAAAAGATTATGATATTGCACTTTATCGACTTAAATGTCATCGTGATAATATTTATCATGGAATAACTCCAAATACTGAAGCTGCTGATTTTAATCCTAAAATTCCTAAACCACCAGTATTTGCTTGTAAATTTTCAACAACTGAAAAATATGGACACATACTTGCTCTTGCCAATGAAGATGGTAAAATTGCTTTGCAAGACACATCAACAAAAGGCTTACCAAATCAAGCCCTTGATGGACATCAGGTAAATGTCATTGACATATATTTTTTTACTCTTCATTTTTGACATAATGTCAAACGTATTAAATTGTTTTTTTTTTCTTATTATTATGATTTATAGGCACATTGTAATGCAATATTTGACGTAGCATGGATGCCAGGGGAGCTTAAACTTGTCACAGCATCAGGTGATCAAACAGCTAGACTTTGGGATGTGTCAAATTCAGATTTTAAAGAAATTGGCGTATTTAGTTCTCACGAGAGAAGTGTCAAAACAGCTGTATTTAGACCAGAGGATAAAGCAGTTTTTGCAACTGGTGCTCGTGGTGGTGCAATAATGCTATGGGACATAAGAGTTGTTGCTCCAAATGGTAAAAGAAAACCATATAATTGCATTGCAAATGGACATGTTTGTAAGTCTATTGATAGACAACGTGATGGATCTGAAGTACAATCAAGAGCACAAAGTATTACTGATCTTATTTTTCAAGATGATATGACTTTGATATCTGGTGCTGCTGGAGATGGTTTTATTAAAGTATGGGATTTAAGAAAAAATTATAGTGTTCATGAAAAAGATCCATTACCAAAGTATACTATGAATTATTCTGGTGGAAGTACTAGAAATGGTTTTACATCGTTAATTGTTTGTCCAGCTGGAGCAACACTATATGCAAGTTGCATGGATAATATTATTTATGCATATAATATTTCATCATACAATGAAAAACCATTTGCCGCATATTATGGTCATGAAAATTCAACGTTTTATGTTAAAACATGCCTGAGTTCTGATGGTCGTTATTTGGCAAGTGGTTCTAGTGATGAAAACGCATACATTTGGAAAACAAATAAACCTGGATCACCTCTTGTACGTCTTGTCGGTCATACCAAGGAAGTAACTTGTGTTGCATGGTGCAGTGTTGGTGAAATAAAAATTGTCACCTGTTCTGATGATAGTACACATAGAATTTGGAAAATTGGACCTGAACACGAGAAAAACGATGAATAGTTATTATTATATTATAGTTTAAATCAAAAAATAAATAAGTCAACAAATGTAAATAAAATAAAATAAAAACAAAGAATTGATTTAAACTCGTCCTGGATATAATATTATGCTAAAAAAAAAAATTGAATGAGAAATGCTGGAGAGTGAGTAAGGGTTTATCTCAAGAGTATTGCGTTTTTTTATAAAGTCAGCAAGCCACCAACGACAACGGCCAGCCCTCTCCCCGCCCAATGTTGAAAACAAAACGCCTTCATTGAGTGAAAAATTCAGTTCAATCAAATTCGCATTAAATGAGTTATGTCGTGTGGTATAGTAATACTGATGGTGTACCTTCTGTCTAATCACGAATCACTTGGCAAGCATACACACATAATCGATTGCTCGACCCCGTGCAAGAACACTTTTTTGTTTGTGGTCACTCTTCAGTTTGTTGAGCATATACACAACAAAAGAGAGAATTTTTTCGCAATATCGATATTAAGACCTCTTTTACTCTATTGTTATCGTGCATCAGGACCACTCGGCTAGACTTTTTTTTTTTTTTTTTCCTTTTCTTCGGGTTTGGAAAACCCTGGGATCCCCATTGTTTCTACCCTATGACTTTATGACCCTTCTGGGGACTTTGAATTAAATTTTTTTTTTTTTTTTTTCTTTTTTTTTTTTATTACGTGTATTTATTTTTATTTTTTTTCTCTGTATTCCTGACACTATATTAATCCTAGTTTTTATTTAAATTCTTCTTTAAATAGTGCTTATGGAGCTTCTTATTTATTTTATTTTTATTTTTTTAAATACCAACTGGTTTATGATGACATTTAAAAATTAAATCTATGGTTATTCAACTGTATGTATATAGTTAAATAAACATATTAAAATTTTATTGTAAATTTTATTTACAGTGGTGGCGTAAAAAAAAAAACTCAAAAAAATATTTAAAATCAATTTTTTTTAGTTAGTAAATAAAATAAAATAAAATAAAAACAAGAGGCTATTTATTGTGGAAATAATGGTATCATGATAGCTGAAAGTTGACTGCCGAATGTTTGATAGTCCTGGAACTCGTAGCATCCATCAGTTTTTCCTCTCGATGCAGCATTAGTAGTCGGTCTTTATTTCTTTTCTGACTTACATTTATTTATATATGTAAAATTAAAAGTAATAATTTGCTTGATCATTAGTTTTATAAATAAAATAATACTATATCAATTCATTGACGTTCACGATTACGAGAAAATAAAAAATATCTCGAATCAAAAATAAAAATAGCAGCTGAAGAAAATAGATGAGGTGATTCATTTTATTAACAACAGAATCCTTAGCAGAATGTTTCCAAATAACACAACTGAATAGAAACCATTAGAATGGAATAAACGACGTCAGCAATTATTAAACACCCTTATGAACAACAAAGTCAAAAAATCATTGAATCTGGATGTCACATGGAGTGCTCAAAGCCAAATGGTATCTGATAGTCTAATCGGTGATAGAGTTAAACAAGCTTGTAACTGATATCGTTGAAAAACTCTTAAACGTAACTGATATTGACATTTTTGTTTACACTAGACATGTCTCGTTGCAACTTGGTTTGAAAATGAAAATAGATGGTTTTGAAGATTGGAAAGACAAGTATCGCTTCTATAATTCTCACTAATAATAAATCAAAATTATTCAAATGAATGGACGGACCAAAAAAAATCCGAAAAACTTTTTCGGATTTTTTTTGGAGAATTATTTTCACAAAGAAATTAGAGAAATATTTTGTAGTTATCACCTCAACAATCTATCGAAACTTATCATTAAACAACGTCTATTAATAAAATCATAGTAATAAATTTATCAACAGTACTTTTCCAAAATTATTTTTTTAAACTAATTGAGAATTTTTTTAACAATGAATTTATTTTCATTTATTTTTATTAACTTTATAAATACAAATATACAAAATTTATTTTTCAATTTTACAAATGTTTTTTTAATTAATTCTATTTACAAAAAGTTAATTCAGTATCAAAAATTAATAATTTAAAATTCATTACAAATCTATTCAATGTTATATATTTACTGACTACAGTTTAATCTAATTATTTTAAATATATTTTTGATGTTTTATTAGAAAACCACAAGTCTAATAACTTATATCAGTAATAAGCCATTACGAAATTCTTCTTTTCTTTTTTTTATTTTCTTGAAGCAATTTATCAAAATCATCTTCTTCATCAGATGAAAATGTAATTGTTTCTTTATTAAAAATTGTTCTTCGTGTTACAGGTGGAATTATTTCTGATTCATCATCAGAAGATCCATCAATACAAAATGAATATAAACATTTTGGATTATTTAAATTTTTTCTCATATTATTTAATGTTAAATCATTATTTTTTGATACATCATTAAATAAATTTTTTATATCTACCAAAACATCATCAGAATTATATTTTTTTATTTCAACATTTTTAGCTTTAAAATTTCGACGTTTTCGTTTCATATGTTTGTTTTTTGAATCTTCATATTTTTTAGATTTATTTGATGTTTTATGAATGATTTTTTTATCAACAATTTTTGAATGATTGGGTAATAACGGCTTTATTGGAAGCTTTGGTTTTTTATTATGTTGTGAATTAATTAATCGTTCATCAGATTCAATTGTTGTTTTAGTTATTAAAGAATTAAATATATTATCAGGAATTTTATTTAAACAAACAACAAGCTGTTTTTTTGAGCAAAGATCTTTTAAATTTTTTAATTTGTCATCATCCTTTGATTGACTATTTGATTTTGCAGTAAATATTTTAACCTGAGAATTATGAATTTGTAATTTTTTATTTTTTAATTTCGCTTCTTTTTGATAATTTAATAGTAATTTTTTTTTATCATCTACATAGCTAGATTCTAATCTTTTAATAAAATCATTTTTCTCTGTTGAACAATTTTCATTGATACTTGCTAATCTAGAGCTTCGTCTTTGTTTAGTTATTTTTATTGTTTTTCTAAAACGTTTTCTTTTTTTAATACCAGTTGATGGTGTTTGATTGACAAGTGTTTCATTAGCAGTTATAGCTAATGATCTGGGTCGTCTTTCAGCACTTGATGAACAAATATCAACTGGCGAACTTCGTCCAGTATACAATTTACGACGTTGATATGATTTCATAGCTTTATTTGAAGTTTCATTATTATTTTTAAACTGTAAATCTTCAGTACTGTCATCATCTTGACTAGTAGATTTTTTTGTTGCATTTAATATTTTATCTAAATGCATGACAGCATCTGATATTTTCAAAGGAACATAATTAATTTCCTTTGTTTTATTTGTAGATTTATCAAGACTTTTATTAATGTCATTTTGATCATCAACAATTTCTTCATTACCATTACAAAGTATTGATGATTCAATAGACAATTTTACTTCATTATTTGTATTATTATTTTCACTATTAGATTTTAGTTTTTTTGGTGTTTTGGAATCTTCAATAATAGCAATTGCTTCTGCTTTTTTAGTGATATTTTTATTTGAAAGTATATAAGCAGCTGTATCAACTGAACTATCAACTGGACTTGTACCACGAGTTTTGTTATTATTATCATGTTTTAATGATGATTTATCAAATTTCAAATTATCACCACAATCATCATCATCATCATCATCTTCACTTATTGAAGATGCACTATCTGGTTGTTCAATGACATCCAATTTATGTGGAGGTTCACCAGTATCAATCCAATATTGAACTGATGCCGGATCTTTTTTCATTGAAGCCCGAACTTTATTATAATATTTATTGTCATCTTGATTATTTTCATTTTGATGGTCATCATCCTTGTTATCTTTTTCCGATTTTGACATACCAAGATCGATTTCGTCTTGATCAGAAGACTGAAAATTATTTCACCAACATTTTATTTTAAATAAATTTGTTTTGAGTGTTATTTATACATTTTTTAGATTACTTACATTTTTATATTTATTAAAAAAATTATCCCATGCTAGAACTCGTGCTTCAGATATTTCTTTTGATTGAAAAGGCAGTTCGCTTTGGCATAAATGATTTTTCAAGCTAAAAAATGCATAATTAATATTTATTTTCAACAGCAACGGTGTTTATCATTCACAAATCTAATAATAATATTTATCTACTCCAATTTAACTCAAAACAATGCTGAGCAAAAGGTGAGTAAAACTTACTTGTCATTTTTATGCTGGAACAAGTTATTATCACTTGATATCTGTAAATAATTTATACAAAATAAATTAGCTGTTTACCTACAAATCCATGTGTCAAAATTGATATTTACTTACATTTTTGTATTTATCAATCAGCTTACTCCAAACTCCATTAATATTTGATTGTCTTGAAGAATATTTAAAACAATTATAAAGAATGTTTAATTATTGTTTACAGTGCAATATTTTTACAGGTTAATAAATACCTTGACACTTTCAGACTGTTATTTTTTATTCCATTCGATTTTAATGTTGTTTTCATATTCGTATTTATTTTTTTATATTACAACTCATAATTCAAAAATCAACAGAAAATAAAAACATTAACAATATAATATAAATAATGTTGAAACTAATTAGAATAATTTTTAACAAAACGTAAACAAAACAAAAATATATTTTATGAAAATGGCGTCTTTTTTTTTTAGTAGAAATTTTTTTTACCGATCAAAAAAGTTTCGCCATCTATCATGAAAACTATAAACGTATTTCCTTTTTTTATTATATTCAAGATTGTTCAAGATGATCATTTTAACTTATTGTTATCATTAATTTATCAACAATAAATAAACATAGTAAAAATAACACGAAAAACAAAATATTGCATTGTTTATAATTTTTTAATAACTCAGCAAATTTATTGTTGAAAAAAAATATTCTTTATGAAAATATATAAAACACATTGACTTGCGCAGTTAATATATATTTTGCGGGAAATGTACCACATTGAGCTGCATGGCTGCATTGAGCACATTCTCGCGCGTTAATCTGTGATGTAAACACATATTTATTCACAGCAAATAATAATTAATATAAATACAGTGTTTATTTAATTGTTGTTAATAAAAAATCAGTGATTATTTAATAATGAACATTATTGATTCATTAACACGTCGAACATCTGGATTTGGTAATTAAATAGTTTAATTTGTTTTTTATCTTTCATTATATAGAGGTTAACCATTTATTATTATCATTATATATTATTAAATTTCCATTATTAATTAATAATAATTATTATTATCGGTAATATTAGCATTAACAATACAGTTGTAATAATATTAATAATGTTTATTTTAAATTTTTAGAATCAATAAGAGATTATGATATTGCACTTTATCGACTGAAAAGTCCTCGTGATAATATTTATCATGGAATAACTCCAAATACTGAAGCTCCTGATTTTAATCCTGAACCACCAGTATTTGCTTGTAAATTTTCAACAACTAAAAATTATGGACACATACTTGCTCTTGCCAATGAAGATGGTAAAATTGCTTTGCAAGACACATCAAAAAAAGGCTTACCAAATCAAGCCCTTGATGGATATCAGGTAAATGTCATTGACATATTTTTTTTTACTCTTCATTTTTCACATTATGTTAAACGTATTAAATTGTTTTTTTTTTTTTTATTATTATTATGATTTATAGGCACATTGTAATGCAATATTTGACGTAGCATGGATGCCAGGCAAGCTTCAACTTGTCACAGCATCAGGTGATCAAACAGCTAGACTTTGGGATGTGTCAAATTCAGATTTTACAGAAATTGGCGTATTTGGTTCTCACGATAGAAGTGTCAAAACAGTTGTATTTAGACCAGAGGATACAGCAGTTTTTGCAACTGGTGCTCGTGATGGTGCAATAATGGTCTGGGACATAAGAGCTACTGTTCCTCCCAATAGTGAAAGAAAACCAGATTTATGCATTATAAATGGACATGTTTCTAAGTCTAATAAAAGACGACGTGGTGTATCTGATGCACAATCAAGAACACAAAGTATTACTGGTCTTACTTTTCAAGATCAAATGACTTTGATATCTGGTGCTGCTGGAGATGGTCTTATTAAAGTATGGGATTTAAGAAAAAACTATAGTGTTCATAAAAAAGATCCATTACCAAAGTATACTATGGATTATTCTGGTGGAAGTACTAAAAATGGTTTTACATCGTTAATTGTTTGCCCAGTTGGAACAACACTATATGCAAGTTGCATGGATAATATTATTTATGCATATAATATTTCATCATACAATAAAAAACCCTTTGCCCAATATTATGGTCATGAAAATTCAACGTTTTATGTTAAAACATGCCTGAGTTCTGATGGTCGTTATTTGGCAAGTGGTTCTAGTGATGAAAACGCATACATTTGGAAAACAAATAAACCTGGATTACCTCTTGTACGTCTTACCGGTCATACCAAGGAAGTAACTTGTGTTGCATGGTGCAGTGTTGGTGAAATAAAAATTGTCACCTGTTCTGACGATAGTACACATAGAATTTGGAAAATTGGACCAGAACACAAAACAGACAATGATCAAGTTGAAAATGCTGGTCGAGCTGAAGAAGTAACTGGCATACCACTGCCAAGACAATCATCTATAGAAACAACACCAACAATTTCACGACGTCGTCGAATAACTGATGAACATACTCCTGGATCTGATAGAACTCCTGGAGATTATAATTCTGATTATAATTCTGAAATAGAAAGTTTAGATACAGAAAGAAAGAGAACTCATCATCAAATGATCACAGGTTCTTGGACTGATGGTAAATATAAATCAACACTTTCACCAATTCAAGAAAACTGGGAACCACCAGCTAAAAGAAAGTTTCATACTGTAAATAGAAGAGCTAGAAGACTATTTAGTCCTTCAACTTCAAGAGAACAAAGCAATCAACAAAGTCCTGATGCAGCTGATAATAATAAAAGACAAACACCATTTTCACCAACACATAACTTACCAAATTACGTTGAAGATGGAACAGCACCTCATCTTATTCAAGTATCACCTCAAAAATCAAAAAAAAATAACTGGCTGACTATTATTCAAAAAGAAAGATTTGAATCAAAAAAATTAACAGATAGTGAAACGTGTGTTGCTGCTGGTAGTCGAATGACAACTCCAGCAAAAAGAAATAGTCGTTCAAAATCAGCTGAACCAAGAAAAACTGAAAAAACATCTTCGTTGTATCGTTTTTTCCATCCATCCAGTCGTGATAGCGATAAAAATTTATTTTCTAAAAATATTGAAGTTCCTTCACAATCGGTGGAAAACGGAAATACTGTTAGATGAATATCCGAAAAGTATTATTACTATTATTATTATTATTATTACCATAATTTTAATTTAATAACTGATAAATTAAATTACTATGAAAGCCACTTCATTTTTTGTTCTTACATGGATCAGCCAGAAAGAAAAAAAAAGAAGTTCTTTTGTTATTGCTACGAAAGCAAATCCAGTATCTCTCGAGTGTTCTTTTTTATTTAATTAAAAAAATTAAATTAATTGTTCTTTCGTATAATTATTTATTCAGACCATTGAAATGACGTTGTAATGTTGATATTTGTATTGGTTACATTAAGATATTTACTCTATAGTATTTTTCTACTTGTGAATCTTTTTTTTCATAGTATTTTCGTAGAAATTTTACTCTAAAAAAATGTATGTTAGTTAATTGCCTGCTTCTACAAATATACCTCTATTCCATTAGGATATTTTTTCTTATCAACATTTTTTTTTATAAAAGTTGTAATTTAAGCATAAAATGTATATAGTATTTGTGATGAAATATATGTTTTTCAACAACACAAAAACGGAATTTAATTATTTATAAAATTGTTATATTCTTGATAATATTTCTATATTTTTTATATAGTTTAAGTTAGTTTTAAAAAAATAATCATTGAAATTTATTTGAAAGAAAAATTGCTCATAATGAGATTTATTTTTACTTAATTTTAATAAAATTATCTTCAGTAGCAACAGTGATGACACCACATCAAGAGCAACTGTGACTTTATTAGCCTTACCAACAATTTTAATTTCATCATTGTCTTTCAGCTGCTTCAATCCAACATTTACTTGATGGATGATTAAAAAAAAAAACAAATCAGATAGGTTTTACTGAATAAAACATTCAAAACAATTTAACTAAAAAACTTTTATTAAAAAAAATATAATAATTATGACAGAAAAAAAACGATTAATTACACATATTAAAAATCTAAAGTAGCATTTTGATTTTCTTTTTCAACTTTTCTTGCTGCCTGCAAACTTCTGAGAAATTCTTCAAATAAATGTAATGATTTATTAAGAGATGTTTTTTTATAATCTTTAATTTTCTTGACAGCAATTGTTTCACCTTCCAATACAACTTGTTTATCTTTTTCATCATATGCATTAACTTCATCAATCAACATGTGAATTGTTGGTGTTGTAAGTGGATCAAATTTATCAATTGTTTTTGGATTTATTGGAATTGAAACTTTTCCAGTTTTAGGATGTATACAAAATGGTGATTTTAAAAGATGGTTTATTCCTTTTGATACATTAATATCAAGTCTTGGATATGAATATTGTAGCATAACTTCTTCAACTAATTGACGATATTTCCATTTTTTATTTGTCTGTGGTTGTTTACTGACATACTCAACAAATTCATTCCAATGATCAGTATTTTTAGTACATTGATCAAATATTAATTTCAGTTCATTCCTTGATGTATCATCAGGTAATAATCCTAAAAATTTGTCAATTCTTTCAGCAGTTCCAAACATGTCTTGTTCTTCAACAAATATTTCAATAAATCGTGGTGATATTATATTAAGAGCACGCTGAACAGAGTGATGAATTTTATCAGTTAAATTAACTTTTTTCTTCATAAATTGTCCACCAGATATAAGTTGAAGATATTCAGCAACAGCAACACGTGATGCTGGGTCAAGTAAACGTGCTGATGAATCACATATCCAAGCATGAATACCTCTTCTTCCAGAAAATACCCAAAGAATATGATTAAAATCAAAATCCTCTGTAATAACAAAAAATAATTAACCCAATAATTTTAACAAATTGATAATTTATTTGTTAAATAATATTTACCTCTCAAAGCAGTGTCCAGTATCTTGCAAGCAACAGCCATGTATTTCCAGCATTTGTTACAAATGTCAGCACCAGAACAACATGTACGAATTTCATCATAATCAGTTAAATCAATATCAAATACAAGTTCACGTTCAATAGCTTTACAATTTCTATTATTTTGATTTGGTGTTGTATTAAATATTGCACCAATATCAATTTTAAATGGTAATAATCTTTTTATTTCAGTCTCAAGTTGTTTTGGATTTTTGAATGATTGGTAACGTACATAAACATCATCATCAAGAGTAAAAGAAAATTCTCTTCTACTGAATAAATTATCTGATAAATAAAATTATTATTATTATTTTTATATATAAATTGTAATAATTAAAAAATATTGTTGATAAAATTATTGTAGGTTACCGCTTCCATAACTGAGCCAACGATAATATTCAGTAAACGGAAATAATCTTGAATAATATATTGGCAACAAATCCTTCAAGTTTTCCATTTTTTAATTTTAACAATGTTAATTCGATTGTTTAACTTTAATAAAATTTATTCAACATGGATTTTGGCGGTTTTGTTTGGCTTTGTTGTTGTTGATTTTGTTTTAAAATTTTGGTAACTTTTCATCAGTCTGCAACAGTGTTGGGTACAGTTGGGCAAATGGTCGATTTAGGTTTAGTACTTTCATACCGGTATTATACCTGTTTGGCAGTATAAAAACATGAAACTCAGGAACGCCCCTTATGGCATCAAAACTTACTAGTGCTTACTAGCATAAACTCTCAGCGGCTTGATTCAAGTTGATATAAATAAATATATCGCAAAAACAACAACAACAACAACAACAATGTATTTGGATTTATTTAATAAATTAATGGGTGCTTTCTTTCATGAACTCGGTGTTCATAACACTGATGTGATCTCCATCAGCGCACGCGTAGGCGCTGATGCGCAGAATTATTTATTTTTTTAAAAATAGCTGTGCATTAGGTGCTTTCTTTTGGGTGTTTATTTTTTTTTTCTCTTTATTTTCGCGCATGCGCAGTTAAATGCGCAGTCAGAAAAAAGTCAGTTTGCAACAGCGTAGGGCATGAGGGGCTGGATCAGCCATGTTCTACGCTGTTGCAATATGACTTTTTGCCGACTGCGCATGCGCGAAAATAAACAGGAAAAAAAATAGCTGCTTTCTTTTGGGTGTTTATATTTTTTTTCCTGTTTATTTTCACGCATGCGCAATTGAATGCGCAGTCGGCAAAAAGTCAGATTGCAACAGCGTAGGACATAAGGAGCTGGATCAGCCATGTTTTAATCTTATTTTTTAAGAATTATTTGTTTTAACGCCACTGCTCTTTCCTCAATGTATTTCTAGTCTTCTTGGTAATATAGTAATGTAGCCGAAGAAATTAACAGGTATATAAAATCCACATCCTTTTCTTATAACATTTGCTAACAGTAATCAATCAAGACCTAGGGTGCGTTCCGTAGGGGGACCGCGGTCCTTTTTGGCCATAATCAGAGTGGATCCATAAAAATTAAAAATCTTCCTAGGAATCCCTAAAAAAGAACCAGTCTCATGTATACTCTTTTTTACACCTTTCTATGTATGTATTGTTATTGTTGTGGATGTGGTTGAGTTATGATATGTTTTGATGTGTTTTGAAGCATTAACTTTGAAAAAAAATACAATTTACAGGCTAAATAATTCAGATAACAACAATATACACCCACTATTTTAATTGACAATTTGTTTTGATGCCAAATTATTTTTTTCTTTGTAATATGTTAATTATATTTTTCGGTGTTTACGTTTGTTTATGTTTGTTTACGTTTTGTAATACATAGCAGTGCTGACACTACAACGAAATTCAATTCACTATGGTAAACCACGCCTATTTTTGGTAGACCGCGGTCCTCTACGGAACGCACCCCTATAGATATAAATGACGATATAAAATAATTTTTAAAGTTTCATGAATATTTTAAAAAAATGTTTTTATTATAAAAATTAATAATAAATCAATATAACAATATGGTACATAATATTAAAAAGTCAGTCTCATAGTAAAGTCTCGTGTTAGCCCTAATCAGAACTTATGACATTAATTCCAGCAAATTATATCCAGACTTTTTAAAACGCTTTGCAGCTATTAATAATCGAATTTGTTTTAGATAGTTTTCAATTGCTGAATCAATAAAAATTGAAAAAACAAAAGATTTCATATCTTCAAAATGATTACATAGTTGCCAGGTGGCATAAAATGATTCTTTTTTATTAAATTGATGTTTGAGTAATTTGCCAAAGTTTTTTAATTCATAATAGTTAGAGAAAAAAAATATAAATGGTGATACCATTTCATGAATAGATTTTAATATGTGTTTTTTTATATTTTCTTCACATACAAAGCAAGTACGTGTAAAAAGAACAGCTTTATTTCGTATTTTGTTGAATATTTTTGCAATATTGATATGAATATTCATACGAGGTTTGAATGCCTGACTAACTGGGAATTCAAGATTTTCCGGTTGATGAGGTATATTTTTAGCATGCAAATTATCTACGAAGCTGCTAATACTTATGAGATCATCCTGTCCATCATCATTTTGGCGATTTGAAAAACGAGGTTTACTGGTAAAATTTCTTATAGCAAAAAGTTGATATCTATGAATAAAACTTTTGGCTGATGGTCGAATGTCACGGCACACTATTCGTTTTACTTGTGCGAATAAATTTTCCAACGCGTCTTGATTTAAAAGCCGGGCGTTGAAATGCTTAATATTTTTTTTTTTCAAACATTTTTTGACATTTTTAAATCCTTCAATAGTAACAGGAAAATGTTTAAGACATGGTGGCAGTTCATGTTCATTTGGTTTCTTTTTTACAAAACGCATATTATATTTGAGATTTTCTTTAAAATAATTCCATGTGTTATTTGAGCTGTTGGTTAATACCTTGCGAGACTGAAGGCTATCAAAAAGTTCATTAAAAAAAATTAAAACGTTGCCAGTATGCTTTGCTTCACGAGGCATTTTCATTATGACGTTATTCGAGTCATCTCTCATTACAGCTTCGTAAGAACCCAAGGAATAAATTTTTAGGCCTACAGAATTGCTGAATACTTGAGTGCAATATTTTACTTTCATTTTTGGAATGAGACTTGGTCTTACGTGGTACTCGGTAAGTTTGGTCAGTTCACGTCGGCCTTCCGGATTCATTTTATCCATATCAAATGCTTGTTCTAAGTGATCCCATGAAGCTTCACCAAATTCATCATTGTCCTCTAATTTGTATTTTAAATTTTGATTTAATAAATTATTTCGAATACTGATCATGAGTTGCGGAATATCGTACATGTGATAAATATCACGACCATCAATAGTAATTATGAGTTCATCATCTAACTCTCCTTCAGTGTTTCTAAATCTCTTTGTTTCAATACTAAGTTCACTCATAGCCTTTATATTTGTAGGGCCTTCATTACAAACAGATCCAATTATTTCTAGGCCTACTTTTGTTGCATTTTCTACAATGGCTCTATATGTACTCTTAATGTCGTTTGAAGTTGTGGTTGATAGACAGAATGAATAGTATACTGGAAATTCCCAATCTCCCATTACACTTTTCAGTATAAAAACCATAACATGATTAGCGGCTTTTTGATATCTTTTATGGCCATCATCAACCAAGCCATAAATGGTCCCACTTGATTGATCGTACTCCAGATCAGGAGTTATAAAAGTCTCATCAAAATTCAGATAACACAATAAACTCTTCCAACCTTTTGAAAAAGCAAATTCAGCTATCACTTTGTAGAGTGATAGATTATGGCCTGCTTCTAAGCAAATGTCAACGTCAAGTTTACGCAATGTTTTTTCACTGGGAACACAAAACATTCTACTCAAGAGACGATACGCAACCGCACTGTGTTTTTTTATAGCGTAAAAAGAGAGTTTTTCATCGAAAGTCCATTGTCTTGAGTATTTATTCTTTGACGCATTTTTGATTTTTGAAAATATGAAGGTTTTAATCTTCTCTGGAAGCTGATTAATCTGGGCCCATGAAAATTCTCTTGATAAATGCTCAATCTGCTCTAATTCCTCGACTGCACTTTCACATCGTTTATTAGCCTTCATGACGGCTCGTGATAATTCACGACATAATAAGTACCATTTTCGTTCAGCACGAGTCAATTGAGATAATCGAGAAACACCAAAATTTCTAAGAACTGAAATCATAAAAATAATTGAACTTTAATATTGAAATTTATCTCTAAAATCTGTTTTTAAATTAAAATAAAGAATTTAATCATTTTTGAGTTATTAAAAATTACTTACGCTTAAATTTTCGACTAATTTTCTTCAAATTACGCTTGCTTCTTCTAGAATAAGCCTTTACACTGATCGTACCTGGTGGTAGTATACCTGCGACGTCATTTCTCCATGATTGTGAATTGACAGCATACTCATTTACGTCTGGCTGTGATATTTGTATATTATTTATTATTTTTGACTCAGATGTGTTTGCAGAGTCAATTATTATTTCTTGTATAACCCCTGTTTCAATAAATGGTGGTGTAGCATTATTTTCGGGAGTGGTAATTCTGGGTGACTCGTCAATATGGTGTACACAATCATTTTTAAGTATCGTTGCACTTGCTTCTTGCACTGTGGATAATTTCATAAGAAGTCTTGACCTTCCATAATTTCTGATGGGATTTTCACGGATTTTTTGTTCTAAATTATGCTCCGAAATATATTGATTTATAAGATCATCAGATATACCTAAAAAAAAAAGGTTTTCTTAATACGTACATGATTTTTTACATCAAATATCAATTTTTAAGCTAAGCTTTTTCTCAACATTTCCATGAGGAAATAATAACTAAAATATTGTATATTCAATAGCAATTGTCCATCATGTTTGGTTTTTAGAAATTTATTTTTTTTTGACAAGTCTTAAAGCTTATATATATTTTAATTTTTATTAAATTAAAATTTTAAATAAACCTTACAAAATTTGAATATATATATCTATGTCTTTATTTTAAAAATTTAAAAGAAAATAATGTAAAAATTTTTAACAATGAATTTTTATAATATGCTTATTTATAATCATCGTTTCCGAAATTACTATTATAACCATTGGTTGCAACCATATTTTATATGTATATATGTTTAGATAATGATAGGCAATGCTCGAATGAACAATAGTAAATAAATAATAAATTTTTTTTTTTTAAATACATATACCTAGGAGAAAGCGGGGCAAAATAGAACACTCTAAAAAAAATATGAATTGAAAAAACGAAAATAATTTTTGAAAAATTAGAAAAAAATTAGTACATATAAATTTATTTATCGTTGATTCTGAATAGTCTTATAGATTTTTTTTTTTAAATGAAATAATTAAAATAATCTATCTTGGAAATTTTTTAAAAATTTTTTTCTGACTAGTTGAAGAGTTTTAAAAGATGAATTCGCTCGAAAAATTTGAAGTTTTCTCTCGTGGATCTTGAAAAATAAGCAACTTTAAAATATAAAAATTTCGCTAAAAGCGCGGTACACAGGCATGAACACAAGCATGGTCATAACTCATAGTGTCGATGTAAACGATGTAAACTTTGCTTGCTAGTGTATATCGCACACATACATACTACTAAAGAACTTGATTTTTTCATCAGTAGCGCCACAAAAAATTTGAAGACACGTGAATGAAAAATAACGTTACTGATACACGGGCCCTTCAAGGCCCAAATATTAGTTCGGTAATGCGACTAGGAACCAACATTAATAAGATTTTATATTAATCTCAAAATTTATTATGTTTTTATTTCTATTTATTTATATTCATTAAGGTTGATTCCGAATATCTGAATTTCTGATAGACTTTCGATTTTTTCGGCTTATTTTCTAAATGAAATAATTATCTATATAATTTTGAATTTTTCTTGTTTGCTTTTTCGAGATATTTACTGTCAAAGTTGACAACTTTAACACACAAGGTATACGCGTTATCATTTTACGAATAATTGTGTTGATTCAAACTGTACATTTACTATCAGATTGTAGCCCTGACAAGACGAAATTTTGATAATTATTTCAATTTTTCTTCTTTTCTTTTAATAAATATTTAACTTTAAACTTCGAAATTTTGCTAGATGCGCGGCACACAGACATGAACACGCATGGTTTTTTACGACGTAAATTAAGTGTGTTGCACACACATACTACTAAAGAATTTTCATCAGTGGCGCCACAAAAATTTCAGGATACGAATAAAAATACGTTATAATATACCCATAAATATTTCTATTTATTTATATTCATTAATGATTTTTTTCAAATTAATTTATTATTTTTCTTGTCTACAATAGAAAAAAATACATATAAAATAATTTTTTTTTCAATTTCTAAAAATTTTCTAGAATTCTTTTTTAATTGCGTCAATTTTTTTCGAGTTTTTTAAATTGGAGGGAAACGAAAAAATCAAAAAACAAAAAATTAATATAAGTCAAAATAGTCTTTTTGGGTTTCCCATTTTTCCCCACGTTTCTCTGTATATTTTGTCATAGAAATGTTGAAGAAAAGCAATCGTGGTAACTCTACTTCTTATCCTCGGCAAGTCATACTAGATGCCTCGCAGAAAATAATCATAACTAAAATATAAATTATATATGACCGAATTTATGTATTAAAATTTTGAAATAAGATAAATAAAATAATTTTTTTTGTCGATATAAAATTAAAATTTGTATTTTTTAATTTATTATTAACTCATTTTTTTTTTTTTTTGTAAGTACCTATATTTTATGTCAGCAAAAAATAAATTTCTAAAAACCAAACTGATGGATGATTTCTACAATATTCTTTGAGCTGTTCGAAGAAACAGTTTCCCGTTACTTTTTTTCTATCACTTTTTTCCACGAAAAAAAACTAGAAATTTGCAACCGTATATATTTCGATAATAATAAACATTACTCTGGAATATATTATAAAAAATATACCAACAAAAATAAAAAAATTATTTCAATTAATAAATAACGTTAATTTTTACAAACAAAATTAAAAAAAAAATAATTTTTATTTTTAACGTAATTTAAAATTAGAATATTTAATAATATTACATAATAAGTAGAGTACTTACAGTATTGTTGATTTAATTCAAGTGTTGGAATTGTGTGAGACCGCGTGCGACCACTTACATATTTTTTCTCTATGTGTTTTTCACATATCGTTGTATTTTTAAGCAAACTCATAGGAGCTTTGGCAAGGAGTTTATCGTTTCCTATCACTTTTAACCATTTTATAAATCTTTCAGTATCTTTGTCTGGATTTGGTAGATTAAATCTTCTTTCTCCTCCCAGACATTCCGGAACACAACATTTATGAATGCGTTTTGTAATTTTTTCAGTCATTATGAGCTATTAATTTTTTATAAATTATTTGTGTATATTGATGAAGTACTGGAAGCTGTTCACACGGCAAGCAACCATCAAGAAAACTGAAAAATAATTTTCGAAATTCTAGAAATCTAAATTGCGACCTTGAAGTGTTCTGGAAATTTAGCTCTGAGGGGATGTATTTGTATACATAGGTATACAGGTAAATACAAATACATCCTATACATCCCCTGAGAGCTAAAATTCCATAACACTTCAAGGTCGTAATTTAGATTTGTCAAATTTCAAAAATGTTCAGTTTGTATTTTTATTTTATAACTGACATTTTTATTTTATAATTTGTATTTTGTTGTAACGTGTCAATGAATAATATTATTGTCAATCACTCGTAAATCATTACGTTTTTAGATTTAAAAAAAAAATTTTTTTGACATTAACACACATTAACATTTTCAAGTAAATTGCCTGCAATACCGACCCTCTCTCGTTTATGGTTCCCCGCAACGAATGTCGAATTCGTCGACACATCAAGCTTCGTTGCCTAAAGCCCTAAAGTAACGTTTAAAAAAATCATCATCCACGTGTGCATGTGTGTATTTTGATTGATCACGTTTTGATAAATAACTATAATAAATAATAGACAAAACTAGCTAATTAATAATGGCAAAAGGACGAAGAAATAAGGGTCGTAAAAATCCTGCAAAGAAACGTACTGATGATCAAAAGGTAAATAAACAATTTATTAATGACGCATAACCTCGAAAAATATCCAGAGTATTGTACCAGGATAAAAATAAAATCAATCAATAATTAACATGTAGTAATTTTTAATTTAATAAGGATAAAAATGGATGGGATAGCAGAGGTCAAAGCTACGTTGAAATTGTTCGTGAAAATAAAGATTTTGAATTATATTATAAAACTCAAGGTATTGTATCAGAATCAGACTGGGATTCATTTATAAAAACAATGCAAGAAGATTTACCAGCAGCATTTCGTATAACTGGATCAAAATCAGAGACAAAAGCACTTCTTAATATAATTAAAACTAATTTTTTTGAAAAAGAAACAGACAAAAAAGTTGAAACATTAGGTGATGATGATAATAAAGACAAAGATGAAACATCATTAGAGCCTGAAAAAGTAAAACCAAAATGTTTACCATTTTATCCAGATAATTTAGCTTGGCAATTACAATTAACACGTAAAGATATTCGTCGTTCAGAAGAAAATTTTCGTCTCCATAATTTTTTAATAACTGAAACAAATGCTGGAAGTATCAGTAGACAAGAAGTTGTAAGTATGATTCCACCATTGGTACTTGATGTTAAACCATCACATAAAGTATTAGATATGTGTGCTGCACCTGGATCAAAAACAGCTCAACTTATTGAACTTATTCATGCAGATGAAAGTATACCTCATCCTGAAGGTTTTGTTATTGCTAATGATGTAGATAATAATCGTTGTTACATGTTGGTACATCAAGCTAAACGTCTTAATAGTCCAAATATACTTATTACAAATCATGATTCATCAATTATGCCAAATTTTAAAGTAACAAATGCTGATGGTACAAAAGGTATTCTTAAATTTGATAGAATACTTGCTGATGTTCCTTGTACTGGTGATGGTACAATGAGAAAAAATCCAGATATTTGGTGTAAATGGAATCCAGCAATGGGTAATAATCTTCATGGTATACAATTTAGAATTGCTAAAAGAGGATTAGAAATGTTAGCTATTGGTGGAAAAATGGTTTATTCAACTTGTTCATTAAATCCAATTGAAAATGAAGCTGTACTTCATAGAATTCTTCAAGAAGCTGGTGATTCTGTAAGAATACTTGATGGTAGAAAATATGTACCAGGTTTAAAATGTAATCCTGGTGTAACACACTGGTTACCTGGTACCAAAGATATGGTATTTTATAAAAGTTGGGATGAAGTACCACAACAATGGCATACACAAATTCGTCCAAATATGTTTCCACCAAAACCTGAAGATGCTGATAAATATAATCTTGATAAATGCATTAGAATATTACCAAATCATCAAGATACTGGTGGTTTTTTTGTTGCTATATTAGAAAAAATAAAATTATTACCTTGGGAAAGTTCAAATGATAATAAAAATACTGTTAATTCTAAGGAAGTTAAAGAAACAGAAAAACAAGATGAATCAAAAGAAGAAAAAGTTGATGAAAATATTGATGAAAATAATGAAAAACGTAAACTTGATGAACAAGAAAAAGAAGAAGATACTAAAAATATTTGTCCTAAAAAACCAAGACTTGAAGATAGCAATACATTATCACAAGGTAAAAAAAAACGTGTATTAGGCTTTCGTGAAGATCCATTTGTATTTTTTAAAGATGAAAATGAAGATGTATTTCCATCAATAAAAAAATTCTACGATATTTCTGATAAATTAGATCCAAAATGTTTACTTGTTAGATGTCGTGAAGGAAAAAAAAAAAATATATACTTTGCATCACCAGCTATAAGAGATATATTATTATTAAATGAAAGTAATGTTAAAATGATTAACAGTGGTGTTAAAACATTTGTACGTTGTGATAATAAAAATATGCATTGTGCATTTAGACTTGCACAAGAGGGTCTTCATAGTGTAATACCATTTATTGGTGAATCAAGAAAAATTAAAATTGACAAAGAAGATTTAATATCATTACTTGAAAATGATAATCCACGTGAGCCACCAGAAATAACAAAATTAAGTGAAGAATTACAAAAAAGAACAGTTGGTATACCATCTGGTAGTTGTATTCTTATGTATGAAGATAAAAACAATGATGATTCTGAACCTTTTAAAATGCAATTGGTTGGATGGAGAGGAACAATGTCATTAAGGGCATATATTCCTTCACATGATTTAGTTCATTATCTACGACTTCTTGGTGCTGATTGTTCAAAATATGGTATGTTTATTTCATTCAACAAGTTTTTTTTTTATTCCTTTTTTGTAACTAATCAATTATTATTTATTTATTTACAGAGAAAAATAAATTTGAAGTCAGTAGAAATGCTATCAAAGAACAAGAAGGAAATAATGAAGCTGAAAAAAATGATAAAGAAGATGAAGAAAAAAATATTGATGCTGAAATTATTACAGAAAAAAAGACAGAAAAATTAGATAATATGGAATGTGAAAAAATGGATGAAACTGTTTAAATTTTATATATTTTTTTTTTTATCATATTGAGCACGATTTTTCTCTTCATTTTATTATAATTTATCTACAAATTTATATTTTGTAATTAATGACGGAATAAAAATTCAATTAAATTTTTAATTTAATTGATGGATAATTATAATTTTTAATTTTTATTTCCCTGAAATTTTTAATGACAAAAAAAAAAACAATTTTTCATATAATTTATCATTTTTTTTTTTTATCATCTTAATTCTAATTTGAAATACTTAATTTTTTTTTTTATGGCCGGTTTATGAATTATTATTTTTTTGTTTTTTAATTTTAATGGCAATTGATATTTTTAATCCTAAAAAGACGGCATTATTGTTTTTTTCTTGTAAAAAAAAAAAAGATTAAATTATTTATGAATTTTTATTTTTCTAAAAAAATTTCCTTACACAATCTAGAGGATTTTCTACTTATTATTTCTAGAGGACGGGTTTTGCTATTTAAAGTTTTACTATAAACAATATATTTAATAAATAATATAAAAAAAAAAACTTTCTATTAAACAATTAAATAAAAATGTAAAAATATCAAAAACTAAAAAAAAAAATGTTAGTGCTAGAAATATTTTTCAGTTGGTGATGTTAATTTACCACCAATATTTTGTGATTTTGATGGTGATTTTGTTAATTTAATACGTGAATTATTTGTGCATGGTTCATCACCCATTAAATGTTCTCTCCATTTGTTTTGATTAAAATTTTTATGACAAAGTGGACAACATTCATATCCATCAATTGGTTTCATGCAGATTTTATCTTTCATATGTTCTTTTAAAATTTTTTCAATAACTGGTTGTTTGCAATTATCACATTTAACATAATTATTTCTACGATCACATTCATTAAGAATATGAGAATTATAATAAGATATTTCAACAACTTGTTTACAAGATTCACATCTTGTTAACATTGGACAAGTTCGCCAGTAATGAATATTTAAACCTTCCTCTGAATATGATTGATCTTTTGATAAACAAAATATACAATGTTTATCACCTTTATGATCAATACTATTATCTGATGGTGATGTTACACTTGTTGAGCTTTCAGTTGATATAATTGGACTTTTTGATCTTGAAGGTGATGAAAATTTAACTGATGGACCATTATTGTCGACTGATTTTGATCTTGTTGGTGTTGATTTTCTTACTGCTTCCAGTTCTTTTTTTCTCTAGAAAATAAAATGAATTATTTTAAAGCAGTTTAAACGCATGTCATCACCAGTGATGTTTATGTCTGGAATTTAAAAAAAAAATCTTATTAGTCGTGATGCTAATTTTTTAACTCAATTCTACTTAGACAAACATCATAAAAATATAGCAAGGAATTGGGCATAATTCATTACAGTCATTTTCAGATCCAAGGTACTCTGATTAATGTCATGCCTTGAATCATTCATATTGGTCAATGATTGGAATATTTTATTGTCATTAAAAATATCAAAAAACTTGAAAATAATTTTATTAATTACCTGAAGATCAATTAAATCAAATTCATGAAACAATTGACGATACAACAAATTTCTTCTTGTAATATCATCATCAGGAGGAAGCTGTTTTCTTACTAATCTTGGATTAACTTTATAAACAAGTACCAATATTCTTTCAGATACTTTTCTAACAGCTTCAGCTGGATGATGAAGACCTGATGATCCCAATTCTGACAATGTTCTACAAGTCAATCCACTGCAACAATTACAATGTCTTATTTAACAACAAAAACTATTTAATATTCTTTTTATTATATCGAAAAAATTCTCTGAAGAATTTCTCAAAAATAATTAACAAATAATTAATTTTTTAAGCTGAATAATTGTATATTGCAAACCTAGATTTTTCAGTTGAAATACCATGATTAAGAATAAGCTGTTCAACCATTTCCAAACGACTTAAAGCAAGTCTTTGATGTGTACTACTACTAACTGGTCGAGTTAAATGAACTGGAATAATATGAAGATCTCTAACACATTTACAATCAGCCATACTCAATATTGTATGAACAGCCATATTATGAATTCTCGGTGTTGTATCACCAGATTTTGTTAATAATTCAGGAAGTAAACGATCAACACTACGTGCTATTTCAGCAGATGATACTTTATCATTTGCAAATTCAGAAAAAAACATTCTAATTAATTGGGCTGATAAACTATAAACACTAAATACTTTATCTCTCAATGCACGATGAAGTAATAATATCGCTGCTCTTGCTGTTTTATTTGCAGTATTTTTAGTAACTTGTACATCAAAATTTGTTAATTCTTTTTTTAATAACATAAGACCCTCTTCTTTATCAGTAAATTGTTTTGAATAAAATTTTTCAACCATATCCATACCAAATACTGATATTGGTAATGCTGCTTGTTTTTTTTCACGATCATTTAATTTTGAATTTATTTTAATACAATCAACACCACCACCATCAATATGGCATTCTCTTGTAAATTCATTTGTATGTGAATGACGTAGTGCTGGTATTGTACGTTCTTCATATGCTTCATAACTTGAACGTAGTGATGGTCCAGCTGATTTTGTTTTTCTTCTTAATGATCCAGTATTACGATTATTTTGTCTTTCTAATATACCATTTGGTGGACTTTCTGTTATTTCTGGAGTGTGAGATTTTTGATGAAGTGGAGATATTATTTGTTGATGATTAATTGTAGCAATTGGTGAACATGTACTATCACGATTAATCATTACTTTTGATGTTGATAATATATCTTCATTTGCTGGTGTATTTATTACAATATTATCTATGTCTGTTGTTTCTTCATTTTCATCAACAGATGATATATTATTTTTATCAAGTGGGCCATTTATTTCTAATAAATCATCAACACCCAAACTATCATATACTTCTTTTCTATACTGTTGAGCTTGTGATTTTTTTGCTTTAGCACGATCATAATCTTCAAGTGCAATTGCATATTTTTTTTCTAATTCATATTTACCAAGTCGTTCACCAGCTTTACGTAATATTTCCATAGCTATTTTTAATTTTGATGCATACTCAAATCTTTCAGCTATAAAATATAAAATAATGGTGTTAATTAACTGTATAAATTTTTTTTTTAATAGATGATTTACCTTCAGCTGCTTGTAATTTTTTAGCCTCCATTTGCCTTATAATTTTAGCAACCTCACGATCAACATACATTTCGAATGCAAGATCATCGTATGGTGATGTGTAGTGAGGATTATATGAACCCTCAGCTTGACTAGATGTGTCTTGAATAAATGGCTCACCCATAATATTCACAGCAATTAAAGCAACCTGAACAAAACAATATCTATTAAAATATCTACAAGTTTTAAATAACTTTTATTTATTTATTTATCTTTTACTTGTTCATGATTATTATGAGCATTTTCATGTGGTTTATGCAAACGAAGTTTCAATGAATAAACCTCTGTTTCTGGTAGTGCAACACTTTTAAGTTCTCTACTTTTATAAAGTGTTGATTCATTATCAGATAATGTTATATATCCCAAGTAAGAAAATGATGTATTAACAGATGCATTGTCCTCCTTCGTTGTCCAAATTTCCAGCTTTTCAGCTAACAAAAAGTAAAAAAAAAAATACTTATAATGAGTTTGTTAACAAAGTTTTTAGTTGCGTGATAAATTTGTGAGCAATTTAATTCAAGGTATAATTATTATTTATGAAAATTACAGTTATCAAGCTGTCAATCAAAATTTAAAATAATAAAATAAACTAAATGTTTTCTGTAATGTAATAAATTTTTCTTACGAATGAGATACTGATGAGCAAGAACTTGTATTCTGTTAAGTTTTGCTGGTCCATGTAAACGAAGAATAAGTTCCTGAGGATATCCACATTTTTTAGCACTTTGCCAACCACGTACAGTTGGTCCATGAATATTCAATTCAAGTGACGAGTGTCGTTCTTCTTCACCTTTCAAAAAACAATTATAATATTCAAAAATTAATTAAAAAAACAGGTTATAACATAAATGTCAAAATACGAAAAATAAAAAAATATAATATAAAACTAAAAATAAAATATTTAAAATTGGCAATGACTTACTTGTCGCGTATACAACATTGAATCCAATTTTTCTTGGCATTTCTTGACGTTTTGTCTGAACTTGAGAGTTAAAAAATTAAATTTTATATAAAAAAAAAAAATTATTTGATATAAAAAATGAGTATATATTTATAAAAGGCACAATCATTTTATAATTATTAAGCTCATGATATTAATTATATTCAAAATGAGATTGTTAAAGTCAATCATCATTGGGAACACTTGCAAGAGAAAAAGACACTAATATATTTCTCAGACACGAGGTGGTACAATTTTTTCCTTTTATTTTTTTTTTCTTCTGTTTGATTGCATCGGAGCTTGCGCTTCAACTGCTTTTCTCGGTTGGCTCGGTACCTTTGCTTGCAAATTTATATCATCCAATCGCACATCACTCGATAGACTCAGCTCTACTCTCTCATATTCCCCTGTGATAATTTCTTTTTTTATATCAGACTATTCTTTTTTAATTGATTTTTTTTTCCATCAATTCACCCTATTTTATGATGATATAAAATATTATTTGGTCTATTTTTTTTTCCATAAACATGTTGAGCTAATTGGGGTGAATAACAAATAGCTTTTAATGCTTTTGTTTTTTTTTTTTCTTTCATTTTTTAGGGATCGTCATGATGGCAAAGACTAGGAGTGGAATTGTCCTGAAATGGGTGAGGCAATTTTCTTTGAATCTGTGTCAAAATATAAACTGCATGTTTTTGGATCAATATAGAATGTGGAAGCTGTGTAGGGGAGTACGTCAAAAGGGTGCGGTATATTGTTGGGAGGGTTGCAAGTTAATATTAGCTTGTAGAGTAATTATTGGACTTTTTCTAAAAAAAAACACGTGGTTAAACACGTGGAATATTTCAAGTATTTTAAATATTTAATTTAAGTAAATTAAACTTATAAAAATTAACATTTCTTTCAAGTATTTTTTAGTTTTATAAACTTTTTATAAGTAATTTTGATTTTTTAATATAAATTTTTTTTTTACAAATACTTGATAGTATATACAATTGGTGGAATGTTTGACTCGATATTTTGTCGTTTGAATAAACCTTGAAGTATTGATTTATAAGCTATTATTGATTGAAAAAAAATAATGTTTTCTTAGGCTGTTGCAAATAAATATAATAGGCCTTTTGCAAATTGTATTATTTCTGAGCCACCTAGTTTTGATTCACCATAAACACGATCGACAAATGATATTGGTACTTCGCCAATTGTATAATTGAACTGTCTAGCTCGTACAATCATTTCCATTTGAAATACATAGCCTTTTGATACACAAGCATCAATTAACTTTTGTAAAACATCTTTTTTGTAGAGCCTAAAAAAATACATTTATTAATTTATATTTTATGTCTTTTTTAAAAGAGTTTGAATGACATTAAAAAGTACATATTATTTGTATGAAATTCATGTATTAACTTTATGCAATAATAAATGTTAAAGTCAAAGATAGTTTGATGAACTGTTTATGAACATATTGAGTTGATTATCTCAATTAAATTGATTGAAAATTTTTAATTAACCCGGTTATATATTATGTCCAATTTTCTATCATCGAAATTTCACACAAACATATTGATATTATGCTAAAATACTTAATTTTTAATTCGTTTAAACTCCCTTTAAATTAAAAAAATTATTTCTATGATTCGTGGGTTTATTATAATTACCTAAAACTTCCAGTGAGATCACTGACACCTGGTCTAAGTAATATTTGAGTTAAAAAATTAGCACCACGACTGATAAGCTTCCTTTTAAAATCCCAGCCATAAACACCACCTCCACCACTGTATCTTGTTCCTGATACAATATCAAAATCACATTTTTTTTGTTCCTTTATCATCTCTGGAATTGCTTGAGGCTAAAATATATTTGAAAAACAAAAAATTATTATTAAAATATATCATTGCTTTAATCATTAGTAAAAAAATTAAATAAAAACCAACATGATGTGATAAATCAGCATCCATAATAATAATAAAATTTCCAGTTGCATGTTTTATTCCATGAATGTATGCTGTACCAAGACCAAGTTTTTTTTCTCTGGGTTTTAATAATATTTTGTCATCTCCATAAAGTTTTTGGAGTTTTTTGGCAATATCTTGGGTTCCATCTGGTGAACCATCATCAATTATTATTATTTCAAATGGTACATCACTGTAATTTTAATAAATAATAAATAAATTAGTAATAAACAGTTCTGTCATACATTCAACTAAAAATAAATGAGTAAATAAACAAAAGGTTAGACACAATTAACTTACGATTCTTCGAGATATTTAACAATAAGCCAAACAATTATTGGTAAATTTTCTACCTCATTATAAGTTGGCAAAAGTATTGAATATTTATCGTCAATTGTTTTACTTTTTTCAACCATTTTACAACTTGTTACAACTTTTATTTTTTAGAGATGTTTTAGTGTTTTTTTTTTTGACATTTATCTCGTTGTTTTCGTCGTGGCACCAAGAATAGTTGGCGTGTGCGTGTGTGTATGTGTGTAACTTTAACTGTGTGTACTCCAGAAGATGGCGTAGTTATCAGTTGTTGTTGTTTTTATTTACTTTTTATTTTTACTTCGTGAAGTAACCAGCTAACCAGTTTCTCGTAATTTTCCGGAAATTTTTCAGAAATAGTTTCCGGTAATAAAAACTAGAAAATTTCCGGAAATTTTCTGGAAACAATTACTGGATTTATAAGAAACATTTCCAGAAATGTTTATATAAAATTTTCTAGAAAATTTCCGGAAATTGTTTCACATTTTATCAACAATTTTAATAAAAAACTTGTTAGAAAATTTCTGGAAATCATTTTCAGAAATGTTTATTAGAAATTTTCTAGAAAATTTCTGGAAAATTTCCGGAAATAGTTTCTCTTTTTTTCAACAATTTTATTAAACAGTTTCTCATTTTGGCAATATAACGATATCCGTGGCGACAAAATTTTATGACAGATCCTGAATGCTTTTTTCGTTTTACTCCGATTTTTCTTCGAAATTTTTATTTAACAATATGCGAAGAAAATCGGAGTAAGGCGGAGTAAATCGTAGAAATTAGTAGAAAATCGGAGCAATACGGAGAAAATCCGAGCAATGCGGAGAAAATCGGAGAAATATCGGAGAAAAACGGAAAAATATCAGAGAAATCATTTTCACGAGGGTACTTTATTCATTTTTTCTCATTGTTGAAATCATCATTGAAATCACCACGCCACCACCACATTGTGGAAGTAATGGTGATAATAAAGATTCCGAATCGAGTAAATATTGTTGCCTTTTTTTTTTTTTTGTGTTTTTTCAATTCATATTAAACAAATTTTTAAATTGTTATAAATATTTATTATTATTATTATTTTTTAACGACTGATCAAACATTGTTTTTCGACCATCTTGAAAAAGTATTTAAAAAAAAAAATATCAAAAGAAGTAAGAGAATTATTGGTTGAGTATAATTTGGATAAATATTAAGCCTGTACATACTCTTGGTAAATTAAACGATGAACAATTAGAGGAAATAAAAGAGGAAGAAGAAAAAAAAAATTTGAAATTCAAATCAACTACAAGAAACTTGTTAATAATACTTGCTGAAATAGTGAAAGTATATTTGTTATAATATATTTAATAACTGCATATACCAATTAAAATAATCATTTTATTAATATTTTTATATTTTTTCAAACAGATTCACGATAAATCTTCCAGAAAACCATTAGATAAAGATCGTTTACCTGCAGTTAGTTAATGACTTGACATTTTTATTTTTTACATTTGACCATTTTATTTTTATAAATCAATTTATATTTATCTAGATGGCTTGTCCTGGATCAACCCTTGAAGCTCTTATTGAGAAAAAATGCTATGTTGATAAAACCAAAAAAGTAATGGAGTTATTAAATAACCCTGGACATTATGTTTATACAAGACCAAGGAGATTCGGGAATAGTCTCTATTCCTTGATACTGCAGTTGACTATGTATGCAATAATGATCAAGAATTATTTAAAGAACATGATATTGGTAAAAAAGAAAATGGCTATAAGTGGAAAAAGTATCCAGTTATAAAATTAGATTTTTCTCTGATATTTAAAGACAGCAATCTGAAATTATGTAAAAAACGCTTTATATTGAACACTTAGATAAGATTGCTAAAGAAATGAATATACCTTTAAGACATGGTGTAGAATCTGAAAGCACTTTTAAAAACTTAGTCGTAGCACGCCCTGGTGAAAATATTTCTCCGAATTACTCCGAATTTCTCCCTAATTTACCCATGCGGAGAAATAAGTGGAAACATTTTCTCCTCGTCGTTGATTTCGGAAGAATTTCAAGAAAAAAATTGTTATATCTGAAGATTTAAATTGTGGTAGTTTCGATAGAAATATGCTTATGATAATGCAACGACACTTGAAAAAACTGAACATGAAGTTGTTAATTCAGAAAAAGGTATTTTTACTGATGAAGAACTTGAAAAACTCATGGATTGTGTTCATTGTTGAAATGAAAGTTCTTGATGATTACAAAAAATATAAACAAGAAACTTTTGAAGAACGAAAAATACGATCAATGAAGTATTAGCAAATGATCGCGATGCATTAAACCACAGATAAAAGATAACGAATATTATGAGAATAATAAGCTTGAAAAAAAATTACAAGTAGTAGGAATGGTTCTTTCCCATAAAAAAATAGCTGCCATTAAATATGGGCACAAAATAAGCTATATCAATAACAAATGACTATTTGATGATTTTCGTGAGGAATTTTTTGAAACAAATAATAAAAAAAACGAAGAAATTAGTATACAGCGATGTTTCTCAACATTATTATTTTAAAGTGAAGGATTTATAAAATAATATTAATATAAGTACGTATTTAATTTCAAATATAAATTTTTTATAATTAATTTCAGTTGTTTTTATAAAAAACATTATATCCCTGGTGAAAATGTTTCTCCGCGATATCTCCTAAATTTCTCTGCAATTACTCCGAATTTCTCCCAAATTGACCCATTCGGAGAAATAAGGGGAGAAAGGTATCAAAATTTTTTACGAATTTTCTCTGAATCGACTTATAGGTGGAGAAACGTTCGGAAATATTTCTCCGCAATAAAAATACGTAGAGAAACGTATGAAAAAAAAAACTGTACCGCGGAGAAATTATCTCCGCGTATCTTTTACGCGGAGAAATTTTTTACGAATTTTCTCCAAATCGACTTGGATGGAGAAACGCTCGGAAATATTTTTCCGCGATAACAATACGCAGAGAAACCCGTAAAAAAAAATTTTACCGCAGAGAAATTCTTCCGAAATCAACGACGAGAGGAAATTTTTACACTTATTTCCCCACATTCATCAATTTGATGAAACGATCACGGGAGTTTTTTAGACAAAGTACCTCAGGTATATCAACGTTTTTGAAAAAAAGTGTCTTCGAATTTTCATTTTTTTCAAAAAAAATAAACATCATTATGCGCTTTGCGTTATGTAACAATTAATGATTAGTCATTTTTTTTTTGGAAAAATTGAACTAATGGTGGAGAATGTTGGAAAAAGGGTGGAGAGATTTGTCCGCCATTTTTCAAACCGTGTGAAGAAATAATTTTGCTGAGAAATTTTTTCTGAAATTAACGACGAGGAGAAATTTTTCCGTCGTTTCTCCGAATCAACTTCGGTAAGAGAACGTTCGGAAATATTTCTCCGCGAAAAAAAACACACGCGGAGGAACATGGGAAAAAAATAATTTTACAGCGAAGAAATTCTTCCGAAATAAACGACGAGGAGAAAATTGGCTTGAATGAATCATCTGGCTATTTCAATTAACGTTGAGAAATAGCACGGACACCGTTCTACACTAACGCTGTCATCGACGAAAAAACGTACCATTATCGGTCACATTCGGTGCCATTCGGTGTCACATCGGTGATTCGGTGACAGTTTAATGTTTATTTACCGTTCTTTAAAAATCAGACTCAACTAAAATCTAAGAATGTTTGTATAATTTTTAAAAAAAATGTAGCAAAATAAATAAACAAATTGTGTTAAATAATTATTTAAAAAATGGGAAAAACAAGTAAAGTTGTAGTTTGTGGTATGAAAGGTGTTGGAAAAACAGCATTATTGGAACAACTTATTTATGGAAATGTCACATTGAAAAGTGTAAGTTTTAATGGTTATGTTGTATTATTATTATATTTTGTTTGTTAAATATTATAATAAAAATATTGATAAATTTATTAATCAGGAAATTCATTCAACAATTGAAGATATTTATGTTGCAAATATTGAGACTGATCGTGGTACTAAAGAAAAAATAAGATTTTATGATACAGCTGGTCTTGAAGCATTACAAACAAATACAAATAATCAACAATTACAACGTCATTATCTTGGTTTTGCTGATGGCTATATACTTGTTTATGATAATGCAAAACCTGAATCACTTGATGTTTTGTTACCACTCAAAAAAGATATCGATAAAAATAAAGATAAAAAAGAAATAATACTCATTGTTATTGGTAATAAAACGTTAATTGATAATGACAGTCTTGAAAATACAATTAGTAAAGCAACGAATTGGTGTACAAGAGAAAAAATTAAACATTTTGAAGTTAATTTAATGGTACGTGAAAGTTTATATGATGCATTTATTTATTTATCATCGAAATTAAATCCAGTACAAAATAAAAGTACATTTCCACAATTAAGTATGGGAAGAAAAAATATTAAAACTGATGCAACATGACTTTAAATTAATATTTGATACAATTTTGCATTTTTTAAATTAATATTATCACTATTATCAGCTTTTTTAAAACATAATAATCAATATTTATAAAAAAAATAACTGCTGCTTTTTTGCATTTAAATTTTTGGAAAAAAAAATTGTTGAATCGTTGAAATTACATGTAAATATTGTTGATGTATATTTAAAAAAAAAAATTTATTAACATTTATTTTAGTGCTTTTAATAGCATATATTACGAATTAAAAAAATATTTATATTTATGGTAAAAAGTACTTAATTAAAAATAAATAATAAAAAATGTTTTTAACAACGAATTTAGTCATTATTAAATTTTTTTTATAATAAAATTACTTTGAGTTCAATAATTACTTGCATTTTAATCTACTAGATTTTATTTATTGTATAAAAAAATATATAAATCTTCCACTAAATACTTTTTTTTAAATCTTCAATGTACTTAAACGAAAAAAAAAAAATATTTTATTTTACTTTCTAAGTGCTGAAATGTTTAATTGTATATTCAAAGCTGGGTAAAATTACTCCTCTTTGGGACCACAATAGCATAAAATTAAAAATAATATTTATATAAATTAAAGAATGGGTATTAATGATGTTTTAAAAAATAATCAATAAAAAAAATTTGTATGAAAAACGAAAATGTTTTATTTATTATTATATTTATATATATATATATGCATATATTTATAATATATATATATTTATATATAAATTAAATTGTACAACGATTCACAGCTTCGGCTTATTATAATATTTATCATTATTTCATAAAATAAATAATTAATTTAGCCATTTTGTTGAGAATAATAAATTTGAATTTTTTTTTTTAAACTTTAAATTTCTTTCTTTTTGTTTTTTTTTACCAAATAATCGCTCTTTTTAATTGTCTCAAAGCAATTAATGATCCAAATACATAGTCCCATAGCTTGCTACTTATGCCGAAGCCTGAAAATTAATAAATAAAAAATTAATAACAATAGGAAAAAGAACGACATCATGACTAGACATGATCTTGAGACTAAATATTTGAGATCAACTATTTACAAACAAAATATCCTCGTGAATATTAGCCAACAAAAAAAACATCTCACTTCATTTATTAATATTAAAAATATTATGTGCTTTGAATTAAAATTAATTATTATAAATTTTAAACACACAGTCAGATATAAACATAATGATTTGATGAAAATTTTAAATGTATCTAAAATTATGACAACAGTATACACGATAAATAAATAATACTGCAATATTTAACATTTCATTTACTTATTTGTTAAATTTACTTTTATCATACATTTTTGATGAATTCAAAATTAATTTATTTAACAATAAATAAATTAATCATCGTATTGTAATGACTCAATATTAATTTTTTCAAATTTAACTCTGTTAATATTTACATTTGAAATATTGCATGAAATGTTTATCTTTTTTATTTATTATTTTATATTATTGATAAGATAATCATTATATAATTTTGATAAATCTGTTATTCATTTGTTTACTTTCTAGTGGATGTTATTGTTGTTGGTTATTTTATGCCAGCTTTTTTTTGTAAATATTTTTGTTCAGATATGAAGAAAATTAGTTTAATAAAAATAATTATTACCTTGATCGTGATGTGAAAAATGGTGATAGTTGTGATATCTTTTCAAATTGTACAAATAAGTTTTGTCCTCTGGTGTTCCGTGATGTAAGTAATAGTGTATCAAGTCATAACACAAATATCCTGTAATATAAATAAATAAATTTAGTATACGAAATTCAATAATAACAAAATAAAATAAATTTATTATCAGTTATTAAAACGATAGTACCTGTCATGGTTCCTGATGCAACAATATCAATAAATGCTGCTGGAAAAATAACTTTGTATAAATTATAAAACACAAATGCTAAAAGCACTGCAGCAACTGGTGGAAACAGTAATCGACGACTGTCAAAAGGCGCCTTTAAAAAAACAAAAAACATAATTAATAAAAAATTTATTACAAAACAAATTTAAATATATATAAAAAAAATTATTATTTATTTACCTTGTGGTGTAGGCCGTGAATAAGAAAATGTAATGAAATAAGTATTTTTGATTGTGATGGTGGTTTCAAGTGAAACAACTTTCGATGAAGTGTATACTCAAGAAAAGTCCATAATAAAACACCCCAAAAAAATGCCAATATAATCAATGGTAACGAACTTGCTGCAAGTACAAATTTAAATAATTATAATATCAATAAAATTATAAACATTAAATACTCAATTGCTGTTGAATCATATGTAAATAATTTATAATTGACATTCCTAATGATTCTAGTTTTTATTCAAAGTCAATTAATTAGAACTCTTGGTCAAATTAACAACTTAAAAATTTTTTTTTTGGAACAAATCAAACAATTTAACACTTGTTAAAGTGACATTGATAATTTTAATCTATCATCTTGATTTAATTTTAACAAATAAAAACTAACAGTCAATGAAATAAAAAAAGTTAACAAGTTGATTTGTAATAATCACGATAATATCTCAGTTACCATTAAAAATTAAAAAAAAAAATTCTAAAAATTACATAACTTTATTGTAAATTTAACAGTGCATCATTCAATAATGCCGATTAAAATTCATCATCAAAAGTACTAAAAAAATTGACTCATTTATTTGATCATTTATTTTATCTAATCAAAAAAGCCAAATGATAATTAATTTAAAAGTTCAAACAGTCATTGTCATTATAGTTAATAAAAGAAAAAAAAAACAATTAAACATTACCAATTGGACTAGTGACATTGTACATAAGGCCATAAATCATAAAGTACATTGATATTGGAATCCAAACAATAGGCACAAGATACCAAGGTGTTACAGTTAATATTTCCAATAAATCTGATTTAAATAATCTTATTGGACGATTAACTGGTAAGTTAACCCACTCCCAATATTTATTAGCTAATGAACCAACTTGTCCAAGAAGTGGTTCATTCCAATCAATTAAATTCTGTAAAAAATTAAATAATTTTACATCAGTATATTATCAGTATATATAATTACAATAAATTATTTACCTCAACGTCATCATATGCCCTTTTATTATTTAATTCAAATTCATTAAATAAATGATAAGCTGCTTTTGAATGTGGTACATCATCGAGTATTTTATCCAATGTTAAACCACGATAAGCTTTAAATGCATTACTACCACCTGGATGATTTTTTAAAAATTTGCTTATCTCATATGTATTACCACGATATTTAACATAAAATTCATTATTATTATTTTGTTCATAATTTGATAACACTTCATTTGTTGGCTTTTCTTCAACTTCAACTTGTGTCCTTGGAATCATTTTTATATTGATTTGTATATATATATTTGTATAGTTATTAATTCAATCAACTTTTTTTATTTTATAACAATAAATTTTATATTTTAGTTTATAAAATATCATCATTAAGTAACAATTATTTGTTATATTTTATTTGTCATCGGCTATCTGAAATTATTACAAGTTTAAGTTTTTTTAGATCAATGACATTGTAAATTTTTATTTTATTATAATTTATTTATCTTGTTGTAGGATTTTTTTTTGTTTTTATTCTATTTATGAATAGACTACTTTGATGCTTGATTGAACTTTAAAAAATTTTTTTTTAACTACAAATAGATACATGAGAATTACTAGACTATCTGACGCAAGAGATTCTATGAATAATTTCAGCTAAATAAAAACCAACACGCAGTCAAGATCATGCTCTTTTTTTTTTCCTTGTTTAAATTTGTAATTTTGTGATTGTTTTTTCCTACAATGTATGAAACTAAATTTAGATATTTTTAATTAAAAAAAATATATCAACAATGTGCCAAATTCAACAAGTAACAACAAGTGGTTTTTAGAGATTAATTTTTTCATTAATATTAAAACATGTTAAATTAATATTAACCTCTTATCACGACATAAAATATAATAAATAATAAAAATATTATTTAATAAAACAAATCAACAGTAAATAATATATCAAATTTATATTTCAGTTTTCAAACAAATCCTTGATTTATTATTCATTTTATTCTGAACATTTTTTCATTCATGTTTGTAAACATCAAAAAATAACAAAAACAAAATAACCCCGAATTAAGAAAATTCGATATTCATTTTTTTTTCAAGGCGTCCAAACGGTAAATACTTTCATAAAATTGTGATTATAACCTTTGTTTTATTAATTATTTACATATATCAATAGAAATAAAAAATTTATTCAATGAAAATTATCTAAGCATGACCGTAATTAAAATAATATAATTTATCCAATAAATATAAATGTATTATTAACTATCAAAAATATTTTTATTGATTAATAAATTATTTTCTTCAATGTTAAAAAATATTTACCTCTCTAATTTGATATTAAAAATACAATTATTAATAATTTAAATATAAATGATAGTTATTAAATAATAATAATATATATATTTTTAAAAATGACTTGTAATGTTTCTTCCGTGTTTTTAATAATGACGATATTTATGATCAAGGACACACAAATACAACTCAACTATTCTTAAAACGCACATGGCCTATATATCCACCAACGTAAAACTTGACGTACTGATGTAATTTTTAACACCAATTTATTAAGTGACACAATGTCTATGACAATAATTATTTATTTTTAATAATATATATATTTTTCAAAAAAATATTTACCATATATCCCAATGTATATTTTTTATTTTTTCATTTATAAATTAATTCTTGAATAAATAAATATCAATTAACAAAAAAATAAATTAAAAATTATAATACTATTAATGGAATTTTCAAGTATATGATAGTCTTTAACAGTCTTCTTCAATATCTAAGCAGTCTTATTATTCTTTAAATAAATAGAAAACCACAATAACAAATAAAATTAATGGAAAAATAATTTATCGACACTTCATAACTCTTCAAAGATTTCAACGGAACTGACTTGGCGTGTTCAGTGATTCCTTGACTAGACTGGCAACCCACGTAAACATAAAATTACGTCGACATTTATTTATCACCATTATTTTATTTTTAAAACGAAAAAAAAAAAAAAAAAAAAAAAAAAAAAAATTATATTTAACACTCACTATACTGTCAATTCTTATTTTTATTATTTTTTTTTTTTTACAATTGTTTGATCGACAAGTGTCAACATTTCTTTCCCTCTCTTTCTCTATTTTTTTTTTTAAAAAATTGATAATACCTAGAAGTGTAATCAGTGAGATCATACTCTGGGTTTTTTTTTTTTTTTTATGATAATCATGATAAGGAAAGTTAGCACGTCAAAAATGACATTAATATTTCTATTCTTTTTTTTTTGTAAATTCTTATCTTTTTGACCTAAAATTGACAATGACAAATTTCTATTTTTATACAATTATAATTAATATTCATTTTTTTTTTTAACAATGTCATTAAATTTTATAATGACATGAAATGTTATTATTTCTTTTTATTGTTAATTATTTTTGGAACTTTTTAGAGGTGAAATAACATAAAATGTATTGACGTCATTTTTCGTTGGAATTACACGCCCTGAAAATCAATACACCGTACATAGTTTTCAACATAAAATGATGATTCTACTAAATATTATTTTATGATAGATTTTCATCAAAAAAAAAAAAAAAGAAATTATAAATAGATGACACGTTTATTTTATGTTAAAGATTAAAGATAATATCTTAAATATTAAAAAATATTTTGAACGTCAATAAAATATATTAACTTTTCTTTTTTGATTCGATTTTTGTTCACATAAAAAGTTGATAAAAATTTATCACGAATTAGTCATTTATATTAAAATAATATTCTATATCACTTGGGAGAAAAAATAAATTAAAAAATCATTAAAACAATATAGCTGTTGGTTATATTGTTTAAAAAAAAAAAATTTATTTTTAGTATTAAATATTAATTTATTAATAATTATAAAAGAAATAAAAAAAATAATTTAACAGTGTGCTACATAAATCATACTTTTTTTTTCATATTTAATTTGTCAATAAATTTTTTATCACCTCTTTTATTGATTAATCAATTAGCAAAGTTTACTTAAAAAATCAATTGACATTATTCAAGTTGGAATTTACTTGAAAGCATTAGAAATTCATCAATTCAAATTTATAAAATATAAATAGAAATCATCAGGTGGAGTTATCAGTTGTTGCTATCAAAACAGACTTTTTTTTTTTTCTATTTTTCTACGTATTTATATATTTTTGTTAATATTCAACGTTTATCACATTTATTGATAACTAATCACAATGACCAATGAATATTTTTAACCTTATCATCCTGATGTGAATTTTCATAAAATCTTGTACAAACAACGACACATAAAACGCATATTAAATAATGCATTTATTCTTTAATGACATAATGATTTTTTTCACTTCGTTAATTAAAAAAGAATCAAAGAACTTTTTAAATATAATTTTGAATAAATTATATTATTTTCATGATATAATAATCGAAATTAAAAAAAAAAAATAACATCAACCAAACAAAAATAAACAGTACAAATTTAAAAAAAAAAAAACGAGAATTTATTTGTTTTTCATTTAACTTTGTTAATTTTGATTATTGAATTTTTTATTTTTATAATTTACGAATCTTATAGAAGCACTTCAATATAAATTTTTATTTGCATAAATAATATTTATATAAGCACACAATAATCGATGACACTTAATTAAATTAAACGAAAGGAAAAAAAGAAATAATGATATTTGTATAATTAAATAAAAGAATACACATGAGAAATCAATATTAAAATTTAAAAAATTTTATTAAAAATAGATAAGTAAATTTAAAAAAATCACTTTTATATTAAATTGTTTAAATAATAAAAATATTCAATACCTTTAAAACATTATAAATTAAATTTATATTAACTCCAAATGACAATAAACTTTTTTTTTTTTTATTTATATTTCTTTTATTTCTATCATAGTAATAGTTTCGTTGTCGAAATTTTGTACGAGGTTAAGTTACTTCAACTGACATGGAGCTTAACTCTTGCCCCACATATATATGTTGTTTTTTTTACTCTCACTATAAAAATATAATTTCGATTTCTATCAAAATAAACACACGACCAATATGTTTGTTGATTTTTTAAAAAAAAACTTTTTCTTCAAAATTGAATAACAATTTTCACAATAATTAAAATTTTTATTAATTTTTAATTATTAACAATACTTAATTAAATAATTTATATTTATTGATTTTTTAAATAACTATATAATATATATTTTTTTTTTAAATTTATTCATATGTTGCACTTTTATATTAATCAAACTTCAATCGTCATATTTATTATTGTGCTTTTGTAGAGCCACGATGTTGTGGTCATCGTCGCTATTGACAACCTCATCATCCTCGTTGAGGTACTCTTTTAACCTGTCGTGATACTAGTCATGCTGAATAAAAAAAAAGAGAAAAAAATAATAAAAAAATAGTAGAAATAATAATACGAGAAAGAATAAAAATGTCAATAAAAGTCAAGGACGTTTTAAATAATGAATGTAATATATCGTTTTTCAGCATCACAAAAACAAAATAAAATAAAAAAAAAAAAAATTGTACTAATATTATGTTGCATGTTATGATATGATATCGAATAACATGCAGACTGAATTGTCGAATCATGTCCCCAGTATCAACGATTTTTTTTTTTATTACAATCAATTGTTAAATAATTTTTTTTACACAAATGACAAAAATTTTAATGAAGTAATTTCATTATGATAATTTCATTGATAATTATATTTCATATAATGCATGATTATTATTTATCTTGGTATATTATTATGATGATCAGAATATGTATTAATTGGTAATGCGATATTTCTGATCATGAATCAAGTCAACTGATAAACCGCAATGTGTTTTTTGTATATTTATACTGTAACAGCATGAATTTATACACTTACATAAAATAATGTACATTTTTTATGTTTATTTACACACTGATGTTTTATTATTTTATTTATTTTCGTGGAAACCTGATGGTTATCAGAGTGCAGGTAGATTCATATCTAAAATTTATGTGAAAAAAATAAAAAATAAAGTTACATTTCAAATTTAAGCTTGTTAAAATATAATAAAATATTATAAAAGTTAATTTACCAGTATTTAAAAATATTTCTAAATATTAATTTTATTTTTTTGTTAGATTTTTATGTATCATAGGTATATATAAAACAGAATAAAACTATTTATTATTCATCAAAAATTTCAAACGTGATTCTAAAATTTCGTAACATATTTTAAAATGTTTTTTAGGACATAAATTTTTTTATATTTTTTACAAAATTAATAGATAATTTACATTTTAAAAAGCGGCTTACACTTTTTATGTTGATGGATGTCAACAAGTACAAACAAGCTTTGAATTAATAATCCTTCTAAAGTCATTTTAATAATAATCTGCAAAAAAATTGACTTTTTTATCAGTAAAAATAAATAAGTGTATAGTGACAAAATAATGTAACATAAATTATTGACAAATAGTATCAGATGAAATTTATTTTATTACCTCATTTATAAAATATTTGTTTTTAATTAAAAAAATATAAAATACTCTTGCATTGAGTTAATATAAATAACAAAAATTAATCATCAATTTCACTATCATATTTAAATCATCTTCTGGTAATTGAAAATTCTCAAATGAAATTCTGAAAGTAAGATTTATTAAATTATACATTTCACATTGACCACACAATACTTTTTATTTATATACATACAACAATTGATATTTTCATCATGATCTTCAATGACATTATCCCGAGCGAATTCTGACAGGTGATCACCCTCAAAACATCGTCGAATGTCCAGCTAATGTTGTTGGATTTTTTTTATTGGCATTACCCCAAATACTTGCAATATTATTAGCACATAAAAATATTGGCTTTTGTTACAAGTTCGGTAAATGCTTGTTGGTGGTGTAATCTGTTTCTGTATATTTTGTATTTGTCGAGCATCTTGTTTAATTTTTAAAAGTGATGTATAATTACTTTAAATAATTGAAAAATTTTTTGTTTACCAAGTTTACGAGACTTGTCACAAAATAAACAAACTCAAAAATTAATATTTAATAATCAACAACCATAATGTCTTTTTTTTATTTTTTTTTTTGTTATTAAGTGTATTAATTAAGTACTGGAAATTTTTAATCAATTAATCATATTAGAAAAGTCACTTAGTTTCATTGAAGAAGAAGTAGATAAATTGGATGAAATATCCAAAAGATAACTTTTGTTTAGAGAATTAAAATTACTCTAACAGGAAGCATGATGTCCATCAAATTATTTGGTTGAGATGGTACATCAATATGCACACTGGATTTGCTTCTGGTATTCATTCTGGTATTTATGAGTAGAACTAATCTTTCTGTAACATTTTTATTTTTGTGGTATTTTTACTGGAAATAATGCTCCCCAGTTTTTTTCTACAGCGGTAGAAATCAATTTGTCCTTTGCATAAAGTTCTGCATCCTTCAAGACCTTAATAAAGTCTCCATTTTCCAATAATCCCATCTTTTCAAAGACTTTGTCTCTAAGATTTTCTCTTATACCTTCTGATTGGAATGCAGCAAAATGATACGATATTAATAATGACATTGGTGTCAACATTTCGGGTTGAGTTTGATGTATAACCAAATCATTGAGATAGTTGATCCAAATGATAAGGTGGTGAAGTGTTTCACCTTTCTTTGTTGGCATCACTGATGCAAAGCACATGGAGAGAACTACTTTAGGAACAGGTAATTCCCCAAAGTAAGATGGAATCTCCATCATGGCTCTTCCAAAACCTTGATGGAATAAGTTTACTGTAATCTGAGGAAAACAAGCAGCAACTCTTGGAAGAGTCACAGTGTATAGATTACGTCTAGCCCTATCATCAGAAGTATAAATTTTGTACTTCTGAACCAGGTGAGTCAAAATATCAGAAAATTTTTTTGTTAATTGGTTTTTGATCTTGTTGACATCAGATCCCTTCGTTAACAAAATTGTAATCAGAAAAGTTATATCTTGTGTAAATGTCATGTTATCTTTGAATTCAGGACCGCCCTCGAGTCTTGCAGTCACACGATCATCTGATTCATAATCGGTATAACGTTTGTACAAGACTGAAAGCATACAAGATGGCTCATAGCGAACATATTCAGCATTATCAAAAGTGGTCACATGAATTTCTCTTTCCTTCTTTTGCTTTGTTTTCGCGTTTATGTCAAATGGTCCAAACCAAAGATATTCAAGATCACTTCTATATTTATCAAAAGTGCTTTTTCTTTTTTCATCAGATCCGTCATCATGAGTCAGCCAAAGCTTCTCAAAACGTTGCATAAGCTTTTCTTTTTCCTCTTTAAGAACATCGTGCGTGGCATCAGACATCCTTGCCGTCTCGTCTGTATGCTGCTAGATAGAAGAAGTGTTAGTTCTCTAACGCTAAGAGTTTCTTCAGCAAATCTTGAAATATCAGAATTAAATTCTGTTCCAACAGCAATATCTCTTATTGACTTTTTCACAACCTGTGTTTCTTTGACTGACAAAACAAATATCCTCCTTCTATAAACCTCAAGCTGAATTTGATTTTCCGGGTTTCTATCAACTAAAACAGAAATGCTTTGGTTTTTAGCCTTTAGGGCACTCTTCAAGGCTAACAGCTCTTCTTTCTGACTGCTAAATAAGGATGTCAATTCAGCTGTTTCTCTAGAAGAAAAATTTTAATAACAAAAAATCATTAAATAATTATAAATATTAATGACCACTGTTTGCAACAGTTTTTTCTTCGTTATTTTTATTTTGATAAACCCATTTAATTGATTAATTTAGATATTAAATTAAGTATTATAATTCTGACTTTGGAAAATTTCAAAGACAAAAACATTTTTATTTGTATTCTATTTATTAAATATTTTATAACTAACCAAATAAATGTGGTAACACAAAGTTGTTCACAAATAAAAAAAAATAACGACCAAATTTATTTTTTGACTTAAAATGTATTTCAAAGAAATTAGACACAATAAAGTTGTTTTTATTATACACAACAATTGAATGTTATATAATAACAATTAAAGCTTTTGGTTGACAAATTAGATCTGATTAGATCTTTGAGTTGAGTTAAGACTTTAGATAGACTTTAATAGGCTTGATGCCTGATGGGCGATGGCTTCGAGTGCTGTGAACATAGTTGGGTAGGTCTGATACCAGTGGATCATACTTACGTACAGGGATGGGCATATTGTGAGTTTTTGAGTTGTTTACAATTATCCATGGATAAAACGTTCAAAACGTTTTAACCATATAATTTTTTTTTAGCTACATATTTTTCTTAGCTACTGCTTGTCCTTTGTCGCTTATTTATTTAACAAATAAAATACATGTTATTCATTTTTAAAAAATAGAATTACATGTACTTCATTCATTAAATAAATAAAAATCCCAAAGACAAGCAGTAGCTAAGGAATTACAGTTGCCAAAAAACTTATGTTTTAAGAAACATTATTTCCTTGAAACATAATTTTTTGGCAACAATAATTCTTTAGCTACATTTTTTCCTTAGCTATTGCTTATCCTAAATATTTCACATCAATCCTGAGCTCTTTTTCGGGATTGTAATTCATTTTGGTTACTTTCGATGATAGTTCCAACTTCCAAGTTTCACCACTAGAGGGAGATGTTTTATCCATTTGTATAGAGTGGGTATAATCAGAGTGGTGCCAATAGCAGGTTCAGTTCCGCCATATCCTGCTTTTTGTATGTAGTTGGTATAGCAGAGTGACGTCACTTCTGGGCAGCTTTTCGCCTTTGGCACCACTCTGCTTATACCCACTCTACATTTGTATAAAACATCTCCATCTAGTGGTGAAACTTGAAACTATCATCAAGAGGAACCAGGGGTACGTTCCAAAACCTCCGTTCGGTTCGGTATATCAAGATGGCGGACTTTTGTACCTATCTTAATTGCTGGGTAGAATCGCCGCCATCTTGATATACCGAACCGAACGGAGGTTTTGGAACGTACCCCAGAATGAATTACAGGGGACGTTCCAAAAATCACTCGGAAACCCGGACCGGCGCAGTAGATGAAAAAATATAGAGATAAAATAAACTTAAAAGTAACTAGAGGTTACTGTAGATATTGTAAGCAACAAAAACAGCCATATTGCATATGCTATTTACTTTTGTTACTTATTACAATTGTGAAAAGTATTTTCTATAATTATTATTAATAATTAAACAATAATAATTTATTGTTTTGTGCCTATAAAAATACATGAACAAAAAATCATGTCTACCACAACAAAATATCAAAAATTTTCTATGATCACAATCTTGACCTTCCGAGTTTCCGAGTGATTTTTGGAACGTCCCCACAATCCCGAAAAAGATCTCAGGAATTGATGTGACATATTTAGCACAAGCAGTAGCTAAGAAAAGGATGTAGCTAAGGAATTGATGTTGCCTAAAACATAATTTTTCTGGCCACATGAACTCCTTAACTCCATCTTTTTCTTAGCTATTGCTTGTCCTGAGTCATTTATTTATTCAATAAATAAAATACATGTTATTTAAAAAATAAAAATGTCTAAGGAAAAGATGTAGCTAAGGAAAGGATGTGGCTAAGGAATTAATGTTGCTCAAAACATAATTTTTCTGTTTTGTAGGTGAAATCTATATAAAAAAAATTTAACAAGCGCCATCAGTGGCAAAAAGAAGCCCTAAAAATTTGCCCTGTGAATACGGGTGCAGCAGTCCAATTAACAGGGCAAATTTTTTACAATTTAGGGCTTTTTTTTGCCGGTGATGGCACTTGTAAAATTTTTTTTATATAGATTTCATATACAAATGCTCCACAAGCGCCGCCAGTGGAGAAAAAAAGCCCTAAATTGTAATGCCCTGTAATGCCTGTGGTCTCGTCACGCCTCTTGACCGGGTCACGTCTCTTATAATCTAGTTAAAAAAAAAAATTTAATACTCCGCTAAAAAAAGCATGACCGGAGAAATTTGTCGCGGAGTAATCTTGGATTCTTTCTGTTTTAACTAGATCAGATGTGATCTGGCATATTCCAGATCAAGCCAGATAAGGATTATTGGACAATTTCAAATCTGACTTGATCTGGATGAAAATTTATTCATTTAATAAAAATAATTTCAAATTAGTTAATGGCTCGATTGAAGAATTTGGTTTTTCTTCATATAGTTTTAATGAAATACAATTAAGAATTCTATACTTCTAGTCTTCTACGATAAATAATTGACATCACTCGGATTTGAAACTCAATGCTTCTGGTGTGAAATTCCAGCACCCGTATTTAGAGGATGTTCTCATTAGGGCTTTTTTTCCGATGGTGGCGCTTGTGAAGCTTTTCTATGTAAAATCTATATAAAAAGTTCACAAGCGCCGCCATCGGAAAAAAAGCCCTAATGAGAACATCCTCTGAATACGGGTGCTGAGCCTTACCTAACCAACCACGGCAGTGCTTATAGAACGCAAGAAAAATTTGTCTTCTTGAACATTCATTCGCCCGTGATCTCCCAGTTTAAAAAATCTCATAGGAACCACGAAAAAGCGTCAAATACACATCAAATGCTCATAGAATAATAATAATATCTATGAGCATTTAATGTGTATTTGACCCTTTTTCGCGGTTTCTATGAGATTTTTTTAACTGGGCTAGTTTGATCTGGTCAGATAAGATTTGATCTGGGTCCAGATCAAGTTTGATCTACTCAGATCTGATCAGATAAGATTTGATCTGAAACCAGGGGGACGTTCCAAAAATCACTCGGAAACCCGGACCGGCGCAGTAGATGAAAAAATATAGAGATAAAATAAACTTAAAAGTAACTAGAGGTTACTGTAGATATTGTAAGCAACAAAAACAGCCATATTGCATATGCCATTTACTTTTGTTACTTATTACAGTTGTGAAAAGTATTTTTTATAATTATTATTAATAATTAAACAATAATAATTTATTGTTTTGTGCCTATAAAAATACATGAACAAAAAATTATGTCTACCACAACAAAATATCAAAAATTTTCTATGATCACAATCTTGACCTTCCGAGTTTCCGAGTGATTTTTGGAACGTCCCCCAGATCAAGTTTGATCTCTGCCCAGATCTGATCAGATCAAATCTTATCTGAGCCAGATCAAATTAGATCTGGCTCAGATCAAATTAGATCCAATTTGATCTGATTTGACCTGACGATTTTCTTCTGGTTAGTTTCTATCTTTCTAAAAATAGAAGACTCGAAAACATTCGGAATAATCATGGAAGTATACTGCAAGGAGAGAAAACACAGGTACACAGCTTTATTTACGTGATCATAGAAAACTTCTGATATTTTGTTGTGGTAAACATAATTTTCTTTCTTCGCAAACAATTTAAAATTGTTATGACAGTTGAGAAGTGATTACAAGTGACAAGCAATGAAAAGCAGCAACGAAAGCAAGTGGCATATATATCCATATGCAATATGGTTGTTGAGTGCTGCACCCGTATTCACAGGGCATTACAATTTAGGGCTTGTTTCATCCACCGGTGGCGCTTGTGGAGCTTTTATATGTAAAATCTATATAAAAAAAATTTTATAAGCGCCATCAGTGGCAAAAAGAAGCCCTAAATTGTATAAAATTTGCCCTGAGAATACGGGTGCTGTTGTTGTTGTTTTACAATCGACAGGATCGACAGTATAACTTCTAGTAACTTTTAAGTTTATTTTAATTTCTATGATTATTTGTCTACTGCGCTGCTTCCGGGCTTTCGAGTGAGTTTCTGAATGGACCTCTCTGACTAGCATGGGCCTCTTTGGGTAAGTTCCAAAAATCACTCGGAAACCCGGAAACTGCGCAGTAGACAGAAAAATTTAGGAATAAAATAAACTTAAAAGTTACTGGAGGTTACTTGTTGATTGCAAACAACAAAATTAGCCATATTGCATAGATGGCACTTGCTTTTGATATTTATTACAGTTGTGAAAAGTATTTTTATAATTATTAATAATAATTAAACAATAATATTTTTCTGACTTGCACCTATTAAAATTCATGGAAAAAAAATCATGTCTACCACAACAAAATATCAAAAATTTTCTATGATCACAATCTTGAACTTCCGGGCTTCCGAGTGATTTTTGGAACGTACCCTTTGTCAAAAAGTAATAAGAGCTTTCTCTTGTGTATTTATTTTTTAACCTATTCATTTTCGCGCATGCGCAGTTGAATGCGCGATCAGAAAAAAGTCAGTTTGCAACAGCGTAAGACGGCATCAGCTATGTTTCAATTCTTTTTTTTAAAGAATTTATTATTTGTTCGACGCCACTGTTCTCTCCTCAAGTTTGCATGACATGCGCATTGAAGTTAAAAACATAAATACACAAAAAAAAGCACCTAACATTTTGTTTGTTTTCGTTCTGCACAGTTTATTTATTCTGCTTCGATCAAATGCGTCCCAGAAAGTATATTTGCTCTCTTTAGGTGCGTTCTTTGACTCGCGGGAGCCTGTCACCTTCATCATCATCCCCACCTCTAATGATCCCTCTCTACTTTTTTTCCCTTTCTTCTTCTAACTTGCGTGAAATGGGAAGCGCAAAATCGAAATTTTCGAATAAAGTTTAGAGGGAAGAAAAGTGGAGTGGGGCAGCGTTCTTTCGTCAAATTTTTTTTAGCGCATCATGACCACGCATTTGCGCAAAGGTGAAAAAGCACGTGAGTTTTCAAGTGTTTGTAAGTGTGTGTAACGCACGCATATATACTTTAAAAATTTTACTTGATTCCTCTACTTCTGCGCAACTGCGCGGTTAGAATGCGTTATAAAAAACTGGCCAAAGAACGCAGCCTGGGATAATTAGAGGTGGGGATACGATACAAAAGTGTGCTTTTTTCAATTATTTTTACATTATTACAACAATACATATATCTTACATTACAAATATACAATATGCCATAGCACTATATCACTTTTTAAGGACATGTGGGCTAACTCAAGAATAAAATTTGAAGTCGGCGACACTATCCTATCGACCATGGCGGCGTACATGGAATCATTGAAATCAAAAGTCATTTACGAGCGTAGAAAGTTATTTAAAAATTACAATAGAAAAACTTGATATGATTAATAATATACATATATAGGCAACAATGTATTTAATATTATCAAAGAATAAAATGACATTCTGAAGTTAATTTTTTTTTTTTCCAAATACTTAAATCGTCGACGTTAAATCGTCTTAAATCAGGGAAACCGGATCCAGCTCATCTTAGCCAAACTTGGCTGAATCCGGCCAAGCCGGATTCAATTTCCACTCGGACAATTGAATGATAAAAGATCTTTTTATTTATGTCGACCGAAGATTTGTGAAAAGTCTTTTTTTCAATTTTAAAATTATTTAATTATGTCGCCAAACGATCTTTTTTTTTCTAATTTTACGGAGGTGGGATAGGCGCGAAGCGCCTCACCATAGTATTGCTTTCTGTACTTTTTTTAAGAATCCCGCTCATAGTTTCTATAATAATTAAGATAGACTGTTCATATTAGGCTTAAATGAAAGATTTTGGTAGAGCCACAGCCTCTGATAAAAATAAAATTATTAAAATGAATAATGACACTATAAATGGCAAAAGAAAATTTGAGAAAAATATTCAAAGGGAATTAAATATTAAGAAAACTAAGCCAAAATCATGGATGCGAAAATTTGACAGAATAAAGTACAAAACGAAATAATATATAATTCTCCCAAGAAGACTAGAGGTTTATTAAATGTCTTTCATAAATATTGTTGAACAATTTTCTTTTTTATTCCCGGGAAAAACGGTTTGTATACAACCATATACAATCATATACAACCATATATGATTGTATATAAATTCATACAGTTGTATATCGCCATTTTCTGTATACAAATTTATAAAGTTGTATACAGTTGTATACAACCATATATGGAATTTATAGATCAAATTCAAGAATGGTTGTATACAAACATAGATAGTTGTATACAAACAAAGATAGTTGTATACAAGTTTATATGCCGTGACTTTCAAAAATTTATTAATATCATAAAAAAAAAAAAATTTATAATTATTTAAACAATTCCAAGTCCCATTGTTATACCAATATTTATGCCACAAAGGCTTCACCTAAATATTAATAACGCTTATTTTATTCCCCGTATCCTGAAATTTTTGTGGCGCCACTGATGAAAAACCGTCTTTAGTAATAGCTCGTGCGCGGCAACACACTAGCAAACAAAGTTTACGTCAAAATCGCCAAAATTTCCATGCTTGTGTTCATGTCTGTGTGCCGCGCATCTAGCAAAATTCTCTGAAGTTTAAAAAGTTGAATATTTATTAAAAGAAAAAAGAATAAAAAATTGAAATCAATCAAAAATTTTGTCTTGTCCAGGCTATAATTAATCTGATAGCAAATGTACAGTTTTGAATCAACACAAAAAAGTTATTCGTAAAAACATGAGGTAACGCGTATACCTTAGTGTTTAAAGTTGTCAACTTTGACAGTAAATATCTCGAAAAAGCAAAACAAGAAAAATTCAAAAAACACAATATAGATAATTATTTCATTTAGAAAATAAGCCTAAAAATCGAAAAGTCTATCAGAAATTAAGATATTTGAATCACCTTAAACAATTTAATCTTTTGTTTATATATTTAATGATTTATTTGACCGAAAAAATTACACCATAAATACTTGACTTTACCGGGACTTGAACACGGTATCTTCTAGTTGAAACTCCAGAGCCTTACTTACCTAACCACGGCAGCTACAATCGAAAATTAGGAAAATTTGTTCTACTTAAATATTCATTATAATCATAGCAATCCAAGGATCAACTAACACTCGGCCGATATATGAATTTCATTTGTTTCGTATACCCCGGAATGTATTGTCATAATTTATGAAAAAAATTTTTTATCCCTGAAATTTTCGTTTCGTAAAAAAAATAAGTAGCTGTTATATATAATTAAACAAACACCCTTCCAATATTAAATACATAATAGCGGTTCTTAATATATTTTCATATATACATGGAAAGAATGAAAAAAAATCCGTCTTAGTGACCCGAATAAAAATCGATGAATGGCAAGTCATAGGTTGGTCAGTCTTCAAATGCTACTGAGTTGTAAAATTGTATATAATTTTAAAAATGTCCATATATGTTTGTATGTAACCATATATAATTGTATACAAGATAAATGAAGTAAGCTACCAAGTTGTATAGTTGTATATGATTTTATAAATTTATATATAAACATATATAAATATATGCAGTTGTATATGTCCATATATGTTTGTATATAACCATATATGATTGTATACAAGATTAATAAACTAAGCTACCAAGTTGTATGGTTGTATATGATTGTATATAGTTGTACATAGTTGTATATGATTGTATATGGTTGTATATAGTTGTATATGGTTGTATATGATTGTATATGGTTGTATATAGTTGTATATGGTTGTATATAGTTGTATATGGTTGTATATAGTTGTATATGGTTGTATATGGTTGTATATAGTTGTATATTGTTGTATACAAACAGTATTCATATACAAGTTTATATAGTTGTATAAACTTATATACAAGTTTATATGATTGTGTAAACTTATATACAAGTTTATATGATTGTATAAACTTATATACAAGTTTATATGATTGTAGAAACTTATATACAACTGTATAAGGTTGTATACAAAGTCACTAAAATAATCAACTTTCCATATACATCTATATACGATTGTATATGTTTGTATATGATTGTATATGATTGTATATGGTTGTATATGGTTGTATATGGTTGTATATGGTTGTATATGGTTGTATACAAATCGTTTTTCCCGGGTTCTCAAAGAGAGAGCTTATTTAAACCAATAAATGCAGGATTCGTACTTCAATAATGGTTGAAAAAAAATTGTTTACTTTAAAATTTCAATTAACAATACTTCACAAAAGACGTTATTTCAAAAATTGTTATTTTTGCATTCTGGTACAGCACATTTCACTATTTTACTGCCCGTGTAGGAATCGCCAAGCATGGAAACATGGCCATACACTGGCCGATAAACGGCAGCCCATGATTGGTAGCCAAGCAAGGGCCATTAATGGAATATACTTGGCAAACGATCGGGCCATTATTGTGTTGCCAAGATTGGCAGTCTTGTCTTGGCCAACGTCTGGCCATTAATTGGCTGGCCATTTAATGGTTACCATTCATCGGCCAATTCATGGTAAATGCATTGCTGGCCATTTAATGGCTGCCGTTCATTGGCCGATCCTTGGCAAATTCATGGCTGGCCATTTAATGGCTGCCGTTCATTGGCCGATCCTTGGCAAATTCATGGCTGGCCATTTAATGGGTACCATTCATCGGCCACCATGGCAAATATTATTGGCCATTTAATGCTACCGTTCATCGGCCAATTCATGGTACCATGGCTGGCCATTTAATGGCTACTGTTCATCGGCCAATTCATGGCAAATTCATGGCTGGCCATTAATGGCTACCGTTCATCGGCCAATTAATGGCAAATTCATGGCTGGCCATTTAATGGCTACTGTTCATCGGCCAATTCATGGCAAATTCATGGCTGGCCATTAATGGCTACCGTTCATCGGCAAATTCATGGGTGGCCATTTAATGGCTACTGTTCATCGGCCAATTCATGGCAAATTCATGGCTGGCCATTTAATGGCTGCCGTTCATCGGCCAATTCATGGCAAATTCATGGCTGGCCATTTAATGGCTGACGTTCATCGGCCAATTCATGGCAAATTCATGGCTGGCCATTAATGGCTACCGTTCATCGGCCAATTAATGGCAAATTCATGGCTGGCCATTTAATGGCTACTGTTCATCGGCCAATTCATGGCAAATTCATGGCTGGCCATTAATGGCTACCGTTCATCGGCCAATTCATGGCAAATTCATGGCTGGCCATTAATGGCTGCCGTTCATCGGCCAATTCATGGCTGGCCATTAATGGCTACCAACCATCAGCTAATTTTTGACAAACAAAAAAACAAGACAATAGAAAAAAAAAAATTTAACAATGGAGCATTAAAATTAAATGAATAAATAAATATATTTGTATTTGAATAATCATCTTCAAAAAAGTCTACCAAGTCTACGAGTGAACTTAATTACTACAAGTGAACAAAAAACTTCCGAAATATATATATCGCGCTCGTGGCTCAGTTAGTTAAAGCATAGGTTTAGTGTAGGTTTAGGTTTTCGGTCGAGAGTTCGCGCCCGGCGAGAGGCAGGAAAAAAAAAACATTTATTATAAAAAAAAACAGAGTTGGACTCGATAATCTATATATATGCAATTGAAAAAAAAAATATTTTTTTTATTTTTATTTATAAAAAAATTGATTTCGCAAGTAATGGGCCAATCTTGGCAAATGTTAATGGGCCAATCTTGGCAAATTTTAATGGGCCAATCTTGGCAAATGTTAATGGGACAATCTTGGCAAATTTTAATGGGCCAATCTTGGCAAATGTTAATGGGCCAATAATGGCAGCCAATATTAGAATGGTGTAACGCGCCAGGCCCGGCGTATGAGTGGCCCATTAATGGCAGCCCATTAATGGCAAAATTTCGCCATGCATCGGCCGTTGCATGGCCGTGTTGTAGTCTCCTACACGGGTGGATACCTGTTACACACATTAAAAATAAATGAAATAATTTTTAATTAATATAGAAAACAATATATAACATATGAACACGATAGAATAACAACTATTCAATAATTTTAATTGAATCATTACAATTAGATTTTAACAACAAATACAACTCTACTACATGTCAGATTAAATTATATTTACTAAATTGGTCATATACTGTAATCTATCACTTTTTTAATTGAAGCCACTTGGTTTATATTAGTTTGCACTTTTTTTTGCCTTTTTTTTCACGCTGTCGCTTTATTTATGACAAAACTCATCAACAATAACAAATAACAATAACAAGAGTCCATGATGGACGTCATATTTGAGACAGAGATCTCTGAATGTTTCCGTAAAATTTCCATCACTTTCGAGAGAAAAATTATCTATGGCTAGGGTGTTAATTTACGGCATTTACGGGTGTTTTATTTTTTTAGCGTTTTGAGCAACAAAGGCGGAGCTCACCAGAGCCAATCACCGTATGCACGGGTGATTTTAAATATTTAATTTTATTTTTAATATAATGAGGATATATACTAATAATTAAAGGTTATTGTTTATATTCCATTACTCAATAAGTATACTCAAGAAAGTTTTTGTTGCGAAAGAATTTCATTATTTATTAATTATTTTAAACAAATAAAAAGCTATTGACGAATGGCTAAGGAATGGATGTAGCTTACTTATTAAATTATTTAAATTAAATTAATTTCAATTATTTAAATAAATAAAAAGCTACTGACAAATGGCTAAGAAGAAGATGCGACTAACCAATCAATTTCGAAAGTAGCCAAAAAAATTAACTGGCCAGTCATCTGTTTTTCTTAGCCATTTTTCCTATAGCTTTTTATTTATTCAAATCGATAAAAAACTATAAGAAAAATGGCTCAGGGAAGAATGAAGCTTACTTGTTAATTTTTAAACAATTAATTTAGCCAAAGAAATTAACAGGTAAGCAAGATCTTTTCCTTAGCCATTTGTTAACCCTGGTGAAAAACATCTGGCAGATTCTACAAAAAATGACAAAGTCTGTCAGATTCTGTCAAATTCTATCAGCCGAATATTCGGCTTCCAACAGTCTGCCAGATTGGTACAAAAAGAAACTTCGGGAAACTCACCATTTTCCTGATAGTCATCCAGACTGGAAAATAATAGAGGACCGGTTATATACCGCCACCCACCGTTACCTTTCATTGTTTCCGAATTTCCTGATCTTTCTGCTTGGAAATTGGTGTTACCGCGCGAACATTATGAACAGGCAGTCTTAGAGTGTCATAACCCACACCGGACATATAAGAATCGATAAGACTTATCGTCGGGTGTCCACCCAGTACTATTGGCCAAATATGTTTCGGGTAGTATCCGCGATAGTATCACAATGTGAGATTTGCCAGAAGACCAAATCTGACGCAGCTAAACCGCGTGGGCTAATGGGCAAACGACTCATTCAAGAACCCTGGTCAGTAATCGCGGCTGATATCATGGGACCGTTGCCACGCTCTCGGACCGGTAAAGCCTACCTCTTGGTGATCCAAGACCAGATGACTAAATACATGTAGTTAGTCTCCTTACGTGTTGCCACGGGAAGATATATTCGAGAACAACTCGAGGATTTAGTAATTTTTCGTCATGGAGTCCCCCGCGTATTAATTACGGATAATGGCACCGAGTTCGTAAATAAAGAATCGTTAGCAACGTGGGCAGGGATAACCTTACAGACCACACCACCCTATCATCCACAGGCCGATCCGGTGGAAAGGGTTAACCGAAGCCTTAAAACTATGCTGAGAGCCTACTTGGATGGAAATCACCAAGATTGGGGATACTCACCTACGGAATTTCGCTTTGCGTACAATACGGCCTATCATGATGCGCTAATGACGAATCCTGCATTTGCCAATTCAGGTAGAGAACTCCGTCCACCCAATTCACTTCGGGGGGAATTCGAGGGTGAAACCACTTTAGTCCCTATACCCATAGAGAAGTGGAACGAGCGAATGAGGCGCCTGAACACACTTCGTCAGGCTTGAACCTTTGCTCGGGGAGAGGCGACAGAAAGGCAGGCCAACCAGTATAACGCGCGACACCGCAACGTAAAATTTTCGGAAGGTCAATTAGTGCTAAGGAAGACTCACACGCTTTCTAGTGCAATTAAGCGTTACTCAGCCCACTTGGAAAAACCATATGAGGGCCCTTATGTTATAACACGCAAACTCTCACCCAATCGCTATGAATTGACCGATTTTACTGGTAAATCCTTAGGCCAAGTCGCGATTTTCGATCTGAAACCATGGGTATCACGAGCCAAGTTGGACCCTCCTGTAACTATTTAATCACCACTAACTCTGGGATTCCTTTTTATTGGTAGATGAAGCAGTTGAAATCAATTCGTAAACCAGTCAAGAAGGCCGGCAAGTGGGAGACGCAAACCAATCTCGGGGAAGAATCTACAAGCCTTGTCAGACTCCATGAAAGGACGTAGACTTTTGGACAGCGATAGCGGGAGTGAACCTGAAGAAGCTTCAGGCTCTGCTGAAGAAGTACAGGGGCGATCCCCAACACCAATTGTACTAGTGGAATCCCTGGAACCATATCGTCGGGAGCTAGAGTTAATCCGGATTTGATTTCAGCGATTTCCGAGATCTGCAAGAAATACATCGTGGAAACACAAGAGCAACAGCTGGTAGCGAAAGAACTTGGTGAAAACTTTGAATTCATCAACTTGGCAGGCATGGAAGCACCAGCATTGAACCACGCAGTCGGAGTGTCAGAGGAAGCAGATCTGGTTGTTGAGGAAAATAAGGAAACGACGCCACTGATTGGTCCAGCTTTATCAAGTCCCGCTGGAGACACACTCGACTGCACACCAGGGACGGATTCGGACTTGTGTTCAGACTTGTTCCGTTTTGATAATCAAAGTTCAGATCCATTGGGGAGATTAACCTCTATCAACTCCGACTACAAACCTACCATCGTGTCAGTGCAGAATACCTCGTTGGATTTACAACCATACCAGACCAGCTCATCAGACGTACCAGGTTTGATACTGGGCAAAACGGGTAGTACACCCAAGAAGTCCAAAGAGAAAACCCCATCAGTTGTCAATCCCGCTGGAAAAATTAACCTTTGGTTTTGGTATTCCTCCAATTGATTCACCAGCTGTTGAATTGCCACCACCGCAGTTGGAAGATACTAGACCTGTTGTTCTACCAGGGAAAATTGATCATGCACCAAACCAGTTGACACTTGGCCAAGCTTCGCCAGTCACGACACTATCACAAGAAGCTCCACCCACCTTAATATCTGTAGTTACTTTAATGAACAAGACCACCGACTTGCTACCAACTTCAGCAGGTGCTATTAAAAAGATACTTAAACACGCCTCTCATTCTTCAAACGAGTCAAGCTCGAAAGGCAGTGCCAAGTGGAGTAAAAAGCCACATTGCTATAAGTGTCGTGCATACACTTACGCTACCTTCCAATGCACAAGGCTAGACAGTGAAGGCAGAGCACCAAAGAAAGAACAACTACCGATACCATCCCGGACCGGTTAAAGTAAGAAAAATTCGGCACCACGATCAGCTGAGGTGATTACAGCTAGTCCACATGCGGTAACCTGGGAATCTGGCTACTCTAGAAATCAGTGGGGTTACATTGTCCCAGCAGTTCCATCTGAAGTGAGTGGAACTCACCCTTACTGGGATCAGTGTGCCCCAAAGATTCATACTCAGGAGGATTACATTGGCTGGGCTCAACCCACGTATGCAGACGATCCATTCTGCCAAGGATCCAGGTTCTACTATCATCCACCATGCATGGTGCCAACTTGCCAATTCCGGGGAAAGTAGAACAAAGTTTGGTAAATCGGGGAAAAACCCCTTTGGTATTATATTGATGTTGTGTGAGTTGGTTAGCATAGCTTAAGTCATGCTACGTTCATTTGACTGTTCGGGGTTAACCCCTATTTTGAAAAGATTGAAAAGAGAGACTTGTAAAACTAGCTCAAAGTTTTGTATTCGGGGACAATCCCCATTTTTATATTACATGAGAAAGGAGAAAAGACTTAAAGCTGGTCGGTTGAACCACAGCTATATAAATAAGGAACCAATGTACCTCACTAATTCATTATAATTAAAAGAAGAATAATTTTGTACCTTGAATTTTTGTCCGTATTGTTGTTTCTCCCTATTCAGTTTGTTTCAGGAAAAACTACGCTAAGGATACAACTGAGGATCATGGAAGTGTCAAGGATAGCCAAGCTGAGTTTCGTTCACCGTCGTTGAGTCTTTGGGGGGGGCTGTAACGAGATTTTCTCGTTGGCCTTATAAACCCAGATAATATATTTTCTTTCGACTCTTCGCCGTTGCATTATATTTTTTTTTATATATTTTATTTGTTTATTATTATTATTTTTTTTTAGAGAACCACATCGGATACTCTCGGCACAAATGTATTAGTCTGTGATACTTCATTTTTTTTATAGCTTATTTATCGTTATTTTACGTTAGATCCCTGGTAAAAATATTTCTCCGTGATTTCTCCTAAATGTCTCCATGATTACTTTGAATTCCTCCCAAATTGAACCATGCGGAGAAATAAGTGGCGAAAGATATCAAAATTTTTTTCTGAATTTTCTCTGAATTTTACCGCAGAGAAATTCTTCCGAAATCAACGATGAGGAGAAATTTTTCCACTCATTTCCTCAAATTGGTCAATTTGATTGAACGATCACGGGAGTTTTATAGATCAAATAACTCAGGTATATCAACTTTTTTTAAAAAAAAAATCTTCGAATTTTTATTTTTTTCAAAACAAATGAATATCATCATGCGTTGCGTTATGTAACAATTAATAATTCGTCGTTTTTTTTTGGAAAAATTAAAAATTGAAAAAGTTGGAAAAAAGTTGAACAAATGGTGGAAAAAAGTTGGAGAAATTTGTTCGCCATTTCTTCAACTGTGTGAAAAAATTTTTTCTAAAATCAATGATGAGAAGAAATTTTTCTTTCGTTTCTCCGAATCAACTTGGGCGAAGGAACGTTTGGAAATATTTTTCCGCGAAAAAAAACACCCGTGAAGAAACGTGTGGAAAAAACAATTTTACCGCTAACAAACTCTTCCGAAATGAACGATGAGGAGAAAATTTTTCCACTCATTTCGGTTATCTGCATTCGGGTCACTTTGGGAGAAATTCGGAAAAATTCGGAGAAATATATTGACCAGGGATGTTATTCAAAGTTTCTCACATGTGCTCTTGTCAGAGTTAATGTATACATAAGCCAATTTGTTAAGCCAACCAAATTAATTAGTAATCTTTATTAATTCCTTAGCGATATTTGCAATACTAAATTGAAATAATTGTTGTAAATCTTATAAATTTTTATTATTTAATCCCAAAATAAATTAATAAATTAATTGTAAATAGCAGGGTAGCGTTTGATAGCTGGCCGATCAGGGCCTCGGCCTGAGCCAACAGAAAGACAACTTGATAAATCGAAAACTCACTATGAAAAAAACCTATTTAAATATTTTGAATTACAATGGACTCTACGAATATATGAAATAAACCATGATGAAAAATTGGCCGGTTTTTTCGCCTCGGCCAGCTATCGAACGCTCTTCAGTAGAAAGTAGGTGCTTTCTTTTGTGTATTTATTCTTTTTCCTGTTTATTTGCACGCATGCGCAATTGAATGCGCAGTCAGCAAAAAGTCAGTTTGCAACAGCGTAGGACATGAGGGGGAGGATCAGCCATGTTTTAATTCTTATTTTTTAAGAATTATTCGTTCGACGCCACTGTTCTCCCATCAAGATTGCATGACAAGTGCATGTGCATGATCATGCGCATTAAAGTGAAAAAAAAATAAATACATACACTAGTAGGTGCTTTCTTTTGTGTATTTATTTTTTTTTCTGTTTATTTTTGCGCTTGCGCAGTTAAATGCGCAGTCAGCAAAAAGTCAGTTTGCAACAGCGTAGGACAGGAGCGGCTGAATCAGCCATGTTTCCATTCTTATTTTTTTTAAATTATTTGTTCGACGCCACTGTTCTCTCCTCAAGTTTGCATAACATGCGCATTAAAGAGAAAAAAAATAAAAAAACACAAAAGCAAGCACCTAATAGGTGCTTTCTTTTGTGTATTTATTTTTTTTCACTTGAATGCGCATGATCATGCACATGCGCATATTATGCAAACATGAGGAAAGAGCAGTGGCGTCGAACAAATAATTCTCAAAAAATGAAAATTAAAACATGGCTGATCCAGCCTCTCATGTCCTACGCTGTTGCCAACTGACTTTTTGCCGACTGCGCATTCAATTGCGCATGCGCGAAAATAAACAGGAAAAAAAATAAATACACAAAAGAAAGCACCTAATGAAAAAAAAAATGTACGATCATAAGGTGCGCAGTATAAGTCGACGCAGGTTTGTGGCTCCGTCTTTTGGTGGTTAAAAACAGTTAAAAAAATATCGTCGTCTCTTTCGCTTTTCGTCACTCTTCGTTCAAAAACAACGCACGCGTCTGGCACTCTGAGTGCAATTCGGAAGATCACTTACATTAAGGCTTGTGGCCACTAGCATAGTTTTTCGACCAAGTTCTATGCCATAGCGCTATGGAAGGAAAAGTTCACATATGACGGCTATAGGGCGGCGTTTTAGTCGTTTCTTGAAATTGTTTCAGCTGTACCAACTTGCTTACAAACACATAAAAGATAAATAAAAATATAACCTTTTTTATTTGTTGACAATTTGATATTTTGACAGTCAATCATTATATATATATGTACTATACATGTGTAAATATAAACAAAGAAATTTATTAACAACGCTAACCATCGTTGTTGTATTTTTTTAATGTTGGCTGTATCAAAAAAAACTAGTGTGAAGTTAGCGGTTCTATGCTGAAAATGCTGCAGTCCAATTCACAGGGCAAATTTTTTACAATTTAGGGCTTTTTTTTGCCGGTGATGGCGCTTGTCAAATTTTTTTTATATAGATTTCACATACAAAAGCTCTACAAGCGCCGCCAGTAGAGGAAAAAAGCCCTAAATTGTAATGCCCTGCACCCGTATTCACGGGGCAAAATTGTTCTCATTAGGGCTTTTTTTTTCCGCTGATGGCGCTTGACAAAATTTTTTTTATATAGATTTCATATAGAAAAGCTCCACAAACGCCACCATCGGAAAAAAAACGCCCTAATGAGAACATCCTCTGAATACGGGTACTGTGAATTGGACTGCTGAAAAATGCTGCATGCAGCATTTTTTCAACATAGTTCTCGGCCATGGTAGAAAGATAGCCGTTATTAGGCTTTTTCTCTGACGGCACCAGAAGCTTTTCTATGTAAAATCTATATAAAAAGTTCACAAGCGCCGCCATCGGAAAAAAAAAGCCCTAATGAGAACATCCTCTGAATACGGGTGCAGGTATGGCAGTAGTCCATGCTTTTTTCGTCGCGTTCTGCGCAGCCTTATTTTTTCAACCAATCAACAACGCGCCATCGAGCTGTTTTGCTTTTCTTTCTAACACGCAATCTCTATTATTGGGAAACGCACAATTCACCACGACGTCTGGTGGTAAATTTCTGGAAACTACCTCTTCCAGTCATTCGTATGTGGTATACATAGTATATATGCTAAATTATTAAACAAATAATATTTTTACAAATAGTTTGAAATGTCTGGTACAAAATTTTCACCAAAACTGATTAAAAAAAAAAAAAAACAAGACTTTACGTTTCTGGGTGCAACAGTTATTCCAGGAGAAATAGAGATCTGAGTTTCTATGCATTTTCGAGGTTAGACAAACAACAACCTGTCAAAGTAAAATCACATTTTGATAATATATCAAGTGGCAAACACATGATACCTTTATCACTTGAATCAATTTTACACCAATACTCGTAATATGTTCCGCATATATAATACGATTTTCTTCAAGGAAATTTCGTGAGGAATTCGTTTTTCGTGCCCATGAAAGTATATGCTCAATAGTTAATAACATTTTTTTAATAAACAATAAAATTCTATGCTAATGGGATATACTTGACTGGAAGTCATTAGTTTCTTTTTTTGCCAACTGCTTACAGCGATTGGCCACGCCCACAGTGCGTTTCCCAATAAGAGCCCCTCTCTCTAACATACTGTTTTGACAACTATTTTTTATATTGTTGTAAATACTAATAAATATATGTGGAGCATGTTTATAAAAAATCAGAAAAATAAAAAAACCAAGACAGTTTAACAAATAAATTATAATATTTTCATTATTGTTGTTTTTTTTATGCCACAAACAATGGAGGTTGTGTTGTATTTATTATACTTGGATTTATTTATTTAATATAAATAAATTTACTTATTTTGATGTATGTGAATCATTATAAAATATACCAAATCTAGTTGAATAAATATGATAACTTTTGAAAAATTTTAAAAAAACTTGAAAATTTTCTTAACAAATTTGTATCGCGCGCGCATAAAGTCTTCCATTTTTGTGGCGAGAAGGCGACCTTTTGATTGGTCGATTTACAGCGGCCAAACCAGGCTGCGCACTGCCATACCTGTATTATTTCTACCCACTGAAGTATAATAAAACTGGAAGCCGAACTTCGTGTCGCCGAGAGAGAAACTCAATGGTTGGCCTGTTGTCCTTGTCGGTACAGTCACGTCAACTATAATTGGTTGAGACTACTGAAATATAATGTAACTTTTATACCGTGTAGTACTAGTTTGTTTTGACGTTGACTGTACAAGATTTAATGTGCGCATGCGTGAGTGAGAGGGAAAGCCAACCAATATATTGCTATCTCTGGCGACACTCCGTGCATTGGCTAAGCATAGGAGTTCACCTTCCAGTTTTATTATATTTCAGTGTTTCTACCATGGTTCTCGGCGGCCATTTTCTAGTAAATTTCTAGTTAGATATAGTGACACAAGTGCTATGGCATAGAACTTGGTCGAAAACGAAAAACTATGCCTTCACACTATCACACTTCATCATATATGTTCTGTTGACTGTCAAATGAATGAAGTTATGATTTATTCAAATACATTTTATTATTGACATTATAACAATAACTTTGTTTTTTAATTATTGAAAGATATTACAAATTGTTATAGTGAATTATGGGACAACAAAGTTGTTATTTGTGTTTTAGAAATTCAAGAAAAAACAAAGATTTAACATTCCATAAGTAAGTAAATATTTGCAAATATTGTATTAGTATTCTTCTATTTTTTAATATCCAGTGGAAAAAAAAATCCCGCTAATATCCCGTTATTGACTCAATTATCCCTCAAATATCCCGCAAATTATTTGTATCGTTACTATTGATGATTGTTGAAACGCACTCTTTGTATATTCCGTTTATGTATTTTTAAAGAAAAATATTTTGTGACTGTATATTGGCGGGTTGTTGGTGTGATACATAATAATCCGCCAAAATTTTGTGGCGGGATTTACAACCCGTTTGTATGTTGTTGCGGGATATTGACGGATACATAACCCCCTAATGGGTCAATTACGGGATATTGGCGGGATTTTTTTTTTCACCAGGGATGTACACCTGACGGCTGACAGACCTGCAATATGCCAGTAAACCGTCATAATTATAATATTATATATAACTACAATATCTACAATATTGAGCTGTCATCGAATCTTCAAGTGTATCATGGCTACATATTGTCAACATATCATTCAACATTACCCGCCCAAGGAAAAATCGTCAGATCAAATTAGATCTAATTTCATCTGAGCTGGATCTAATTTGATCTGGCTCAGATAAGATTTGATCTTATCAAGACCAGATCTGACTAGATCAAACTTAATCTTATCAAGACTAGATCTGACTAGATCAAACTTAATCTGCGCTCAGATCAAATCTTATCTGACCAGATCTGACTACATCAAACTTGATCCGGACTCAGATCAAATCTTATCTAACCAGATCAAACTTGATCTGTTTAGATCTGACTAGATCTAATTTGATAAAACTTGATCTGCACTCGGATCAAACTAGATCAAGGGTGAATGAATGTTTAAGAAGACAAATTTTTTTTACGTCTCGTAATTCACGCAGGTAAAGCTCTGAATTTCACACCAGAAGTACTGAGTTCAAGTCCGAGTAATGTCGATTATTTATCGTAAAAATATATAATTCTTAATTGGATTTCATTAAAACTATAAGAAAAACCAAATTGTTTAATCGAGCATAGACTAATTTGAAATTATTGTCATTAAATTAATAAATTTTTATCCAGATCAAGTCAGATCAAGTCAGATCAAACCAGATTAAGTCAGATCTGAAATTGTCCAATAATCTTTATGCTGGAGAATTCATCATACTTATAATTATTGAAATATATTCGTAACTTAAATAAAAAAAATATATATATATTCCTGAGTATATTATATAATTATGATAAATTCTCCACTATAAATTAATAATTATTATAATCTGTATATTTTTCTGTAGATGTTGTATATCGATAGTGATCGACAAAGATGTGGAAAAATATGACATCTTCAACGATCGTCTACTTTATTCCCGGGTAGTTTCATTCTTGTTTTTTTTTTCTAAAGATTTCCAAAAGATTCTGGTTTATGCCAAAAGTGGAAAGAAGCTTGTGGACTCGACGCCGAAGATGATGTGTCCGGCTTTCATATATGTTCAAACCATTTCCATGAGGATATTAAAAAAAAGTTTATTATCTATGGAAAAAAACCAATGATAAAGTTATCGGCTGGATCAGTACCGTCAATTTCCGTGCCGTTCCCGCCTCAATTGACTTGTGTTATTGAACCCAGGTGTCTATCACCAGATGGACAGTCTGTGATGGACAGCAGTCAGAATTCACTTGATACATTAAACAAGGCTTATAGTACAAGTGCAAACCTTGAAGATAATCAGCTACTAAGTGATGCATCTATTAACTGCCAAGAAGTAGCCTTGTCAACAGAAATACCTAATGAAGACACTAATACACGCTGTAAGTTGTAATTGCTATATATGTTATTATTGTATTTTAACAATTCTATAATTTAAGTATATTAGAATAAATACTGACAAATAATATTATTTTATCCAGGTAATACACCTGTTACCCATAATACATCATTGTATAATGGTAGTGATGATACTACGACAGATGTTAATCAACAAAATTATACTGACAATCAAGGTAAGAGTTGTTGACAATTTTTTTTGTTTACTAACTCAAATTTTTTTTTATCTTTTTAATTATGGTTACAGATTTTCTTGATAATAATAGTTTATGCAAAAAACGTCGACGTTTTGAACCATTGTATACGAAGGAAATAGAATTATCAGATTTTAGTACTCCAAAAAGAGCACGTCGAGTCATTCAGATGGTAAAAAAAGAAAACGAAAAACTGTCTCATAAAAACAAATCACTTTTGAGACAAAATAAATATTACAAAAATAAAATTAAAACTTACGAAGACCTGATCAGTCATTTGAAAAAACAACATTTAATGTCAAAACAAATGGAATTATCAATGGTAAAGTATGATTCTTCATCTGATCAGGATCAATAGGAGATTAAAGACAACTACTGACTTCCTGCTTTTACACTAAAAATTTAGATTTATTACGTCACACTTAATAAGCTAGTGATATAAAAATATTAGCTTTTACAACAATTTTCATTTACTTTAAATTTATTTTTATATCAATTTTATAATTGTAGATATAAAAATCTGTGGTTATTACTCGTAAAAAAAAGAGCGAAAGAGACGACGATATCGTCTGCGCTCTTAACTAGTTCAGCGAAACGGTTTATTGAAAACATAAGACGTTAGCAATATAGTAGTATTACATATATGCTATGGCACCACTCAGTTAATATAAATAAATGACCGGCGCTCATTGCCATTGCATATTTGGCGCTTGAAAGCAGTATCTAAAACAAATTGGCTCAAGTCAAGAACTTGGCTAGTAGTGGATCATCTATCCTTCAAAGAGTTCGAATGCAAATTTGAAAGCAACCATGGAATTTTTGTGACGTGTGTCTTGACATGGAGACATTTGTCCAAAAATTACTAGCTGACATTGCCGATTGTAACTGTAGGTCAGTAGCAGTTTAAAGTCTGAAGCCGGATTGTTCTTATGCAGAGTCTTTCTGAAAGCAGGCGTTGTGGTCTCGTCATGCCTCTCGACTGGTTCACGTCTCTTATAATCTAGTTAAAAAAAAATTTAATACTCCGTTAAAAAAAGCGTAACCTGAGAAATTTGTCAGAGATTTTAATAATTGGCAATTTTTTTTTGTTTACCAGTTTTATGATACTTTTCACAAAATAAAAAAACTCAAAAATTAATAATAAACAGCTGTAATATTTTGTTTTATTTATTTTTTTTTTGTTATCAAGTGTATCAATTAATTACTCCAACAGGAAACATGATATCCATCAATTTATTTTTTTGAGATGGTACTTTTAATTGTGATATTTCTTGCATTCAGAATTTAATGCAATTTTTGTAGTTTATCTGCGTTAAATAGTTTAATATTTTCGTCCATAAACTGAAGACAAATTAGAAGTTGAATTTTATCCATTATTCAAAGATTGTTATCTTACAAATATATATATATTTTTAAATGTATATTTAAATAATTATTATTAGTGAAATAATTGTAAATTACCTTGAAGGAAATCGATAGCCAAATTAGTGCCTGCAGATATGTAAAACATATGATGGTTTATTATTATTAAAAAAAAGTATTGATAATTAGAGAAATAAAAAAAAAAAAAAAAAATGAAATGATATTTATGTTGAACCTTTCCATTAATTATATTTTATAATAAACTATTGAGAAATATTATTTTCAAGTTTTTAAGCATATTTGAGACTTGATTTAAGTCAGCATTGCTTATAAAAATTAACAAACAAAAAACAATGAGCACATTTATATTTGCTTCATTGCTATTTCTTTTACTTTCTGTACTTATATATATTCAATAATTTTTTTACTTATATTTGAAAATAGTATGCCTATTATATATATATATAATTATTTATGATAATAATTAAGATATGTATAATTGTCTTTGAAAGTTGAACACTGTAAAGCTTTTTAACTATGGAGTTTGATTTCTCTCGTCTGCATTGATCGGCATGAAGATCATATGTTAGACATTCATATGCCTCTATGTATTAATTCACAATAAAAATATTGCAATATTGCATGCATAATATAAATTTGTCGACTGCCAAGATTAAATTCAAACAATTTTTATTTAATTATTTATAAATTTGAAAATTGGATTCACTTTTGGTATTTATGAGCAGAATTAATTTTTCAACGTAAACTTTCATTTTCAGCTTTTTTTTTTATATGTTTACAGAAATCAAAACACAAATAATGTTTAAAATTGTATAGAACAGACTGTTTATTAAACACACTACATTTACTGATAGCTTAAAATATTACCAGAACATTTATTTGGTAGCCTTGTAGATTATAAAGTATTTAATAAACAGAATACAAACAAAAATGTTATTAATAAAATTTTAATTGAAAAATGAGTTAACCAAAAGTAATAGAACGAAAACAATCCAAGGTACATAATAGTTTAATTTTCTGGTATTTCTACTGGAAATAACGCTCCCCAGTTCTTTTCTACTGCGGTAGAAATCAATTTGTCCTTTGCATAAAGTTCTGCATCCTTCAAGACTTTAATAAAGTCTCCGTTTTCCGATAATCCCATTTTTTCAAAGATTTCGTCTCTATAGTCTTCTGAGACAACTTTTGATTGAAATGCAGTAATATGATACGATATTAATAATGATATTGGCGTAAGCTTCTTGGGTTGAGTTTGATGTATAACCAAATCATTGCGATAATTAATCCAAATGATAAGGTGGTGAAGTGTTTCACCCTTTTTTGTTGGCATCACTGATGCAAAGCACCTGGAGAGGACTACTTTAGGAACAGGTAATTCACCAAAGTAAGATGGAATCTCCATAATGGCTTTTCCAATACCTTGATAGAATAAGTTTACTGTAACCTGAGGAAAACAAGCAGCAACTCTTGGAAGAGTCACTGTGTCTGGACTATTTCTAAGTTCAACCCTATTATCAGAAGTAGAAACGTTGTACTTGTAAACCAGGTAAGTCAAAACCTTAGATAATGCTTTTGTTGATTTGTTGATGATCTTCTTGACATTAGATCCCCTCGTCAACAAAATTATAATCAGCCAATTCATTTCATCTGCAAATTCCATGTTATTCTTGAATTCCCGACCATCTTCGAATCTTGCAATCACACAATCATCAGCTGATTTATAATTAGTATAACGTTTCAACAAGACTGATATCATATGAGACGGTTCAAAGCGAACATTTTCAGGATTACTTCTATACTTATTGAACGTACAGTTAACGGTATCAACCAACCTGTTCTCATAAGACTTCGAATAATCATCAACAAGTTTTTTGAATTCTTCTGGATCCATAAACTTCACATTGCAAATGTCACTAGACGGTTTTGATAGTTGAACGTGAGAACATTCAAAATCTGCTATAATCTTATCAATAGAGGACTTGGTGGCTTTAGCAAGGTCTTCATCATGATCAGTCTCCAAAATCCCTTCAAGAAGTTGCACCTGATTTTCTCTTTCTTCCTCCTCAGCTTTTCCATTAAGCACATCGTACATGGGATTAGACATCCTTGCTATCTCGTCTGTATGCTTCTGCTAGAAGTGTTAGTTCTCCAACGCTGGGAGTTTCTTCAGCAGATCTTGAAATATATATTTTTGAAGCACTCTTTAAGCCTTCTCACTGACTGCAAAAAAAAAAAACAACTTAGTAAAAAATTATAAAGATCTAACATTTTTATTTGTATTCTGTTTAATAAGTATTTTGTAACTTACGTAATTAGACACAATAAAGTTTTTTTTATTATACACAACAATTGAATGTTGTATAATAACAATAAAAGCTTTTGGTTAACAGATTTGAGTTTCTTAGAGAGGCTTGATTGGCACTTGATGGCTTCGAGTGCTGTGAACACATGTGAACATAGTTGGGTAGGTGTGACATCAGTGGGTCATACTTAAGTATAATACGCCATATTATACAGTACGATACGTCTGAAATTTCATCTGCATACATCTAAAATGCCTCGATAATTGGGTGCATTCCTTTAAGGGAGAACGGCCCCCATTGAAGGAAATTATAAACTTCTTTTTTTATTGTGTTTTTAGATAGTTAAAATTATGATGAATCTATTAAAACAAATTTCTACGTTTCTTACAGACTTAGTTTAAGAGTTATAATGTTTATAAAAAAAATTTAACATGGGCTTTATGGGTAATGAAAAATGACCCTCCAAAACAGTAGTTATTGCAAAAAAAGTATAGACAATTATTTTGTATAGTGTTTTTGTGAATATAGAAGTAAATGAAATTATTTAGAATAGATTTACAGTTTTAGTTTTGTCAGTTACTATCTTATTGTTTAAAATACAATGAAAAAAAAAATCTTCAATTTTGTCATTATCATTTTTTTTTCTTGTCAACAAAAATTAGCAACTTAAAATTGGATTCGTGTTATAAATTTGATGGTATATTATCGACCGTCTCTAAAACGCGTCTACTTAGATCAAACGTTGCCAAATAACTCTTGTTGTGTAGGTGTGAATTTTTTTTTAATTGTGTGGGTAAAAAAAATCAAAAGTTTTCACGTCAGCGACTGGTTTTGGTACAGGCAAAAAATAGAGCTCAGGGACAAAACTTTTGGTTGATATGATACGTACCGTTCTCCCTTAATAAAAATTTTTTTTTTCGCTCTGCAATTTCGCCCTGTAATACCGACCAAAATTTCATAGGAAAAAGCTAGCTGTTTCTTGTAGTAGCAGTACTAGCACATGACATTATTTTTTTTGGCTTTCAATTATTGGTAAAATTACCTAAATAATGACTGTTCAATATTTATGTCAAACTGAAATAAAAAGAGAATTTATTTGTTGTAATTGCTTGTTATTGTCACATAGGTTGTACAGGATATTATCGTAAATGTTCAAAGTCTGGAGAATTACATAGAGAATTCTATAACTTTTGTCGTTGTTTCTGTTTCTAGTATTTAATCGGTATTACAGGGCGAAATTGCAGAGCGAAAAAAAATTTTTTATTAAAGGAATGCACCCATTTACTTTCTAAACTATTTTACTGTGTCTATCATGTAGAATTTTGTCTTGATATTCGTTTTAAAGAAGAGAAATTGGAATTCAAAAATCACTCAGAATAGCCCGGTCTAGTAACTTTTAAGTTTATTTTAATTCCTATGATTTTTTGTCTACTGTGCCGCTTCCGGCTGGTACCGAGTTCGCTCTAAAGCCGGAGAAAAGCAAAAAAAAAAAAAAATTCGAGTTTGCTCCAAACGCTTTTTTTCTAATATTCCCCTACTTTCGTTTTAAAATAAAAATCTAGTGACTAAGTAAAAAATTTATGAGCACGATATTGACAGCTTTTTTTTGTGATAGCCCGACTTTGGTCTTGAGTTTGAAAATGGGAATAGTGCGGTGGAAAAGTGAAGGGGGAACGGTAGGAGAAACGATTGGAGCGAACTCTGATTTTTTATTTTTTTCGAACGGGAGCGAACTTGGATAAACGGGTCCGCTCGAAAGAATTAACCTGCTTATTTCTCGGAAGATGGAGCAAACTCGGCAATTGCCGTCGAAAAGCAATAATTTTTTTGGTTTCTTTTTGCGCAGTTTGCTTTCTTTGTCTAACACACAGGTTTTGTATATTGAACACGGAGAAAATTTATCGCTAAGTGTTACTGTGGTGCCACATTACCAAAGAACTATCTTTTGACAATTGAAATATGTACTATCGATTTAACGAAAAAAAATTTTAGTCTTGAAAAATTAAAATGTACCATAGCGATTTTGTCATGTTTTTTTTTGCTATTTCCCGATGAAAAAATTACAACGCATAAAGAAATTTTTACATGAGGTGCAAGTCTTGGTCTGGGTTAGTTTTTTATGTTAAGGAGGTTATGCACAAATTACTCTTTTTTTAAAAAATATAATGAGAATGTTCTGAAATTTTGTACATAAGTAGATCTTTTCATTCTGAATACAACGGTATAATTATTTTCTTATGTTGATCGGTTAAATTTTTGCAATTAATTGGAAAATAATATTTAACATTGGTCTTATAGATTTCAATTTTTCGGATAGAAAAAATGATAAAATCTTGAAAAAATTACACATATACTCGAAACCGATTTTCTGGTGCGCGAAAAATTTTTTTATGTTATCGGTCAATTAATGAGTAATTAGTTATCTTTACAAAAATTAGATGTGAAGTATGGAAACACACACACTGTCATTTTTTTGCTATTTCCCGATGAAAAAATTACAACGCATAAAGAAATTTTTACATGAGGTGCAAGTCTTGGTCTGGGTTGGTTTTTTATGTTAAAGTATCATTATTCCCCTCCTGGTAACATGTCTATTCTGGCCTTTCTACAATTCGTCGTTCTTTTTATATTTTATCTAGTTTTGATTAGTTTTGCCAAGTTGAAAATAAGGGACTTAGTTCTTTTTCTAAATTTTTTTTGTAATCTTTTTTATTTCAAGTTTAATTCTTATATTTTTAGGGAATTTTAATTCCCTATTGTTTTCGCTTTTCATCTGGACCCCCCCCCCCAACCATGGTAGACCCCCCCCCCTGAAAATTTTCTAAGTCCCTTAATCTAAATACGATAAATATGGGAAACATCATTAAATATAAAAGAAAATATAGAAAAATCACTGAATATAAAGAAAAAACCGATAAATATGGGAAAATATCAGTGAATATGGAGGAAAAATTACTGAATATAAAGAAAAAACCGATAAATATGGAAAAGTATCAGTAAATATTACCCCCCTCCCCTCCAACCATAGTTGATCCCTCGAAAGTCTCTTAATTAACCCTGGTAGAAATAATTTCTCCGGATTTTCTACGTAATTGAGACTTCCGGAGATATTTACGGAGTAATCTCCAGACTATTTCTATAATATCTCCGGATTTTTTCCGGAATTTTGACTTAAAAAAACAAACACAAAAAAATGAAAAAATTAATAAGAAAAAGTAGAAACAAGAGTTTACATACGATAAATAAAAAAGAAATTTTTTCTGAAAAAATCCGGAGAAAACCCGAAAAAACTCCGGAATAATATCTCCGGAAGTCTCAATTGCGTAGAAAATCCGGAGAAATCCGAAGACGATCCGGAGAAATCTGGAGAAAGTCAAGAGAAATTTCGGAGAAATCCGGAGAAAATCCGAAGAGATTATTTCTACCAGGGAATCTAAACATGATGAAATGAGAAAATATCGGGGAAACATCAGTAAACATAAAGGAAAATATATGAAGAAAAATATAGCAAAATATCATGGAAAAATTACTTATATTAATGATTATTAAATTATTCCATTTAGAAAATGAGCCTAAAAAAAAATTCGTGTAGTAATTCAATTATCCAGAATCAACTTTATTATAAATATTTAACGGTATTATTAAAAGAGAATCATAAGAAATTGTGTTGTGCGCACATTAAACATCATCCCTTCTACTGTGAAAGACTAGTTTCTCTGATGTTTCTTATTGGTCGGTTCAGAACGGTACCGGTCCCGTATTTGGTATATTTCTACCCATAGGATTGTACAGTACGCATACTAACTTACTATCTAATAATGCATATAAGTACGTCTGACTATGTCGAGAATTCTAAAGAAGAGATCTCCTAAACATCTGAACGGCTGTTATTTTTGGAACGTGCGCGAAATGCTTTGAGAGACGAAATGCTCTTGCCGACAGTCTTCTTATGGGAAAGCATTCATGGTTCTATTCAGGCTATTCAGAGAAAATATTTTGTTAGTATCAATTATTCTATCCTTCAAGGGTAGAATGGAATAACGGTAAAGTTTTGTAAGTGTTGATTTATGAGACACTAGACAGTCCATAGACTGATCCGATACAGGAGGAACAATATATCAATCTTCATTAAGCAAACCAATGAAAAAAATTCTTGGGGAGTGGCTAATGCTTAATGATTGGCTGGTGGTCGGTCTTTATCGGTATAAACAATGAAAGAATTTTAAGAATTTTGAGGCAAAAGTTTTAATGTGAAATACATCTCCTGGTGCTTATCGCCTCCAAAATTTTCTTTTATTTATGTGATAATTATTAATGTAAAAAATATTTAATGATTGGCAATTGATTTATACTGCATCTGATTAACATAAGTATAAATAATCCCATGTAAAAAAAAAATTTGTCGGCGATGAATTGCGACTCAAGGTGATTTTCAGTCGACAGTTTTTTTCAATTTTAAAATTATTTAATTATGTCGCCAAACGATCTTTTTTTTTTCTAATTTTTTTTTTAAATTATATTTTTGATGAAAAAATATTTTTAGCAAAAATTATATACTACTTATATCAAATAATAGAAAAACTTTTACTTTTATAAAAGTCAAAACCACTGATTTTTTTTTTTTTTATTCACTAATAATAATTATTCAAAAAGAAAATATATAAGTATGTATTGTGTAATCAATCATAACAATCAAACTGTAAAACCATCAGAGCCTGTCGAAATAATTACGGTCGGCAAATATTCCTTACGAGACGCTCTAGATGTAATTCCTAAATATGACGGGAAAACAAACTATTTGCGGATTTATTGGTAGTTGTCGGTCAGCCTTGAAACTTTTAGATCAACAATGGACACAAGTTTTTATGCTTTCCATTAAAAATAAAATTACAGATTCTAAAATTAGTAATGATCGCTAACACAGAATTTACATCTCTTGATGAATTAGAAGTATTGCTCCGTACAGTTACGTACACGGGAAAAACTTTCGAGTCAATTTGGAATGAATTATCCACCGTATTAATGAATGATATAATGAGAATGTTGATGAGTATGCAAGTAGAGTATTAAAATTGTATAATGATTTGATTGATTGTAATGAGGGTAATAATGATTGTTTTGGAACAATGGTCAATGAGTAAATCTATTATTGAAGAAAAAACTATTCGTCAATTTATTAAAGGATTATTGCCTGAAGTATGTTTGAGAGTTGAATGTAAAAATATAGATACTATACAGATTTTTTGAAAGTGTGGAATGTTACTCAAAAAATATACAATGAATATGTTGACAGTCTAAAGCTTAGAAAATTAGAAGAAGCTAAAGCTGTGCAAGCAAATAAAATCGAGAACCCGTCGGAAGTAGTTGCGGTATCAAATAATAATTTTTCTCGTAATTTTTCAAATCAAAGATATAATAACAATGTTTCAAGAAATAATAATAATAATTTTAATAACAATTTTAAAAATTATGAACTAAACGAACCCATCGTTACAATTCAAAATATTAATTTAAACATAAATGCACGGAGAAAAAATTCAAATGAAAATCCACCCGAGGTCACTGGTTCAAATCCAATCGGGATCAATAACAATAACACTAATAGGCCATACTTTAATTCTCATAAAAATTCAACAGATGGTTATTTACAAAAATCTTACAATAATAATACTATGATTTTTCTAATTTTAATAATTCTTATGCGCCAATAAATGATCCGGTTAATAATGAGAATTTAGATAATAATGTTGATAATTATAGTGGCTTTATGTCATACGATATTAGTCAAGATGAAAAAGTTTATAATAAAACAAACAATAATTTAATTTGTGGTTTTTGCCAAAAACCGAGACATGATATGAGTAATTGTTTTGCATTACAAAACGCGCATAGACGACACTTTGAACGTCAAGCTCAAAAAAACGGGGATGGGCCAGTGGACGGTGGACCAAGAGGGAGGAACACAAATGTGGCCAATAATGCAATCAGACCAACAAATACAGTCAAATCAATTTTAAAATCAAAAATAAATGAAATATTAACGAAATATTAAATGAAATGAAGTAATATTATTCTATTACTGAAATCGAAGATAGAGAAAAAAAAATTGAAAATATAAATAATATAATTAATCCAAAATCATCAACGTCGAAAGATACTGATGATAATTATTATGAACCTATCGTGAGACCTGAAAAATTAAACTTTGATTCTAAACTTGATAATAAAGAAAATAAAAATTGAAATGAAAAATAATATTAGAAAAGTAAAAATATTTAAAAATGTCAATGTTGCTAAAAATAAAAAATAATTATGTGAAACGAAAACAAAAAATTTATGTGCTATGCAACCCAGGTAGAAATTTGACTTTGAGTTGCGACATTTAATATCGCAGAATGTTGGGCGCGAACGAATTTTTGCGATACTCGCAGCCCTATGCAGCTGCATGGTTGATGCGAGGTTGCCGTGGTCCTTATGATAACAATAATAATTTATTCATGTGCATTTTAGACTTTGACATTGAACCTTCAAAATCAGCGTAGTTTATACATCGTCGCGTTAATGGAAGAAAGGCGTAAGTGCCATTTTTGGGAATTTTTTTTTAACAACGGAAAAAAAGCGTAAGTGCAAATTTTCAATTTATTCAAAGGTAGTGTTTCTAAATTATTGATTATTTATTCATAATTATCAATAAATAAATGATCAGTTTAAGAACACTGCCTTTGAATAAATTGAAAATAAAATTGGAAATACGCCCTTCATCTTTTATCAAAAACTATTTTGATAACGGAAAAAAGGCGTAAATCCTTAGACATACGCCTTTTATCCTTCATCGAAGGTTGTAACGCCCTTTTTTCTTTTTTTTTTTTAAGCCTTAAAATTAGATAAAAAAGCCAAAAAATAATAAATTTGCACTTACGCCCTTCTTTCTTTAAAATTGACATTTTTGGCACTTACGCCCTTTATCCTCTGATGCGACGACATAGAAAAAAATTTAATGGCCACTGTTTACGTGAGAAGATTATGAAAATTCATTGTTATAAAAAATAAATAAATAATCTTACAAGTAAGTCAATTTTTTTGTTTTAGAATTAATATTTTTTTAGTGGTTGTTTCATTTGTATAATATAAATAAATAAATAAATATTCTATAGATTATAACCTCAATCTTATTTTAGAAATTGGAAGAGACTCAACGACTATGATAAATTGGTAATTACCAATTAATGACATTATTATAATTTATATTTATCAAAAAACTAAAAGGATGAGATTAAAAAGATTGTCAAAATTGGTACAATAATTTGGATCTGAGTGCTGAAGAAGTTCAAAAGAGCAAAAATTTAAGTTTACGTCACCGTCCAAAATACAACCCACGCTATAAAACCCCACCAGGCTTTTGGAATCCAACATTTTTACAATCATTATCATCCTCTGATGAAAATTAATATTTTTCAATTAAATAAAAAAATAAAATAAATTATTATTGTTATTATTATTATTATTATAAAATCAACCCGCTAATCTCTGCACCTAGCCAAACCTGACTTGTCTATGTCGCATGCGATCTCGCTGCGACTCAAAATATCATTACATGATGTGCTCACCACGAGCTCTTTGCGTTCTTTTTTGTGATATTGCTGCGATATTGCATGTCGCGCACCAACACCACTGCGATATTGTTGCGAGGTCAAATTTCTACCTGGAAATATTTTATTATTCCATGAATTTAACAAAAATTAACTATTTATTAATTATTTTTAAATAATTATTTACTATTACGTAACAATTAATTTTGAAATTTTACTTGTCTCACGGTAGTCAGCATTTATACTTTGTTTAGACAATTAATTATAATGTTTGTTAAATTCAACGGATGTAAAATATCGAGTTTCTTTTATAAAATTCAACCACGTCTTTGAAAAAAAAAGATTTTAAATTAAAAATAATATTAAAAAAGATAAAAAATGTTAAAAAAAATGTCAATGATGCTAAAAATGAAAAATAATTATGCGCTCCTCGATATTTATTCCCATCAACTGAATTCACCAAATATTAATTAATTATTAATTAATTTAAATATATAAATATGAATACGTAACACTTTTTAAAAGTAAAAATTGAAATTCCCCTTAAAATTATATCAATTAAGAAGGGATAATCCACGTCTATTGACCAATATGTGTCTCACGATAGTCAGCATAATTAATTTTGCTGAGACAATTAATTGTTAACAATATTTGCTAAATTCAACGGATATTAAATATCGAGTCACTTTACTAAAATTCCAACTAAAAAATGTAGTAAAATTATAGTAAAAAAAAAAAAGACACGATTTTTATGTCTGAAACCATAGTGCAAGCGAGTATGATACATAAAGTTAAAAACTTGTCTTTTTATTTAAATGTTCTTTAAACGTGACTTTTGTCTATTGAGCAAGGCACAAATAGCATTAATCAATCAATTTCTTTTAAAATAGTCATTTAATGCCATATATGGTTATATTTTATTTTCCTCTTCCGTCTTACAGCCGCTGTACTCCTGTTGAGCTCACCAGAACTACTTTGTCGGCAAAACTTTCAAGTAACACCTGTTGTGAGACAGCTGTATTCATAAGTTGAGCGCAGGTAAATTCAGTTTTGCGACACCCCATGGCTACCCCCCTTGGCGATTGTTTTCGAATTTACCGTTTTACCATTTGTTTGTCAATTTTTTTTTTTTTAATATATTGAGTCTTTGAACAAAAAGACTTCGGGGAACCAAATAATATTGGCATAGGTCGGAAACTCATGTAAAATTAAGAAGGAGCCTTGAGGAAAATATTATAATTTTGGAAACTTTCTAAAAGTAAAATAAGTAAGTAAAATTTCTATTCTTACAATATCTAAAATAAATGCAATAACACAATTTAATTTAGTAGTTTGATTTCAATACGCCCTATTTTTTCAAGCAACCCTCTTTCATGTTTCCAAGAGAAGTTATTCTTAGCAAGGGATCATTTTTGAACGAAATCATGGTGTTAAGTTGTAGTCACGGTATAGACAAGTGTAGTCACCGAAAATTTTTGATCACGATTTTTTGTTGTCATTATCTTGGTACTTTATCAACAGGTACAAAAGTCAAAGATAACATCATATGTATATTAGACCTGTCCAAAAAAAAAAAAATTTCTTTTTATGCCCTCCTGAGGTCTAAATTTGTTCTTTATGATGACATGAAAGAAAAAATAAAAGAATTTTTTTTTCAAGAGTTTTGTTTTTGTTAGAGCTAGCTTCATACTGTTAATTCATTTGACTGATAAATAAAATCATTTGGCATATTGCAAAATTGCTTATTGCTTATTGCAAAATTTTTATTTGTATTGAAATTTGTATTAAAATTTCTAGTATTTTTTAAAATAGAAAATTAAATCGAGAATGGAGACGAAAAATGTTTGTGAAGTAATTGGTAAAAAAATGATATATGAGGGTTTCGTTTACTTACGATCTAGAGAAGCAAAAGGAAGATTTTATTGGGATTGTAAAAAGTTGCGTGGGGGCGAATGTAAGGCAAAGGCTGTAACAGTATTCAACCTGAGATATACAATAACCCTCTGAATCGATCATACAAAATACATATACGCATTAGAGAGTTAATATTAGTCTCATTTTTTAGCTCATGAAAATACCTTTCAATTGTCACTATACATTTTTTTGTACTGTTAATAGTTTTGTTTCAAGAAAACCTCAAAAATCATGACTTTATAGGTATATGCAATTTAACTTGTAAACGTATTTTATTATTATTATTAGTAGGATAAGTATTATTATTCGAAAATATAAAATTGTTGAGCTTGATAGAGAAAAAAATTTTTATGATAAATAAAATATGTTTAGCAGTTAAATATATTGCAATCATGATTTTCAAGCTTTTTTTGAGACGGAAAAACAAAAAACAGTACAAAAAAAATGTACAGTGACAACTTGAAGGTATTTTCATAAGCTACAAAATGAGACTAATATCAACTTTCTAGGATTAAAACTGACTGAGTTATGCAAAGTCAAAGATATACAGCCATACGCGCGCGTGTTAATCAAATAGGAAATACAAAAACCCGATGAGCAGGCTCAAAAAAAATCCTAAAAAAATTTTTTTTTTTGTGTCATTATAAAGAACAAATTTAGACCTCAGGAGGGTACAATAAAAAAAATTCTTTTTTTTTGGACAGGTCTAATGTATATGTATTTTGTATGATCGATTCAGAGGGTTATTGTATATCTCAGGTTGAATACTGTTACAGCCTTTGCCTTACATTCGCCCCCGCGCAACTTTTTACAATCCCAATAAAATCTTCCTTTTGCTTCTCTAGATCGTAAGTAAACGAAACCCTCATATATCATTTTTTTACCAATAATTACTTCACAAACATTTTTCGTCTCCATTCTCGATTTAATTTTCTATTTTAAAAAATACTAGAAATTTCATACAAATTTAAATACAAATAAAAATTTTGCAATAAGCAATAAGCAATTTTGCAATATGCGAAATGATTTTATTTATCTGTCAAATGAATTAACAGTATGAAGATAGCTCTAACAAAAACAAAACAAAAAATTAAAAATAAAAAATAAACAAAATAAAAAATTTTAAAAAATACTAGAAATTTTAATATTCGGGAAAAAAGTATGCGGGAAAAAGTCTATCGGGAAAATTGTCTTTCGGGAGTAATTATTCAGGAAAAAAGATTCGGGATTTTAAAATTCGGGAAGAAGGTCAATCGGGAAAAAAGTCATTCGGGAAAAAGATCGGTAATCATGCAAATCGCTAACAGGTTTTCTTCTCAGGCAGAAATTTGACCTCGCAATAATATCGCAGCGGTGTTGGTGTGCGATATGCAATATCGCAGTAGTATCGCAAAAAAGAACGCAAAGAGCTCGTGGCGAGCACATCATGTAATGATATTTTGAGTCGCAGCGATATCGCATGCGACATAGACAAGTCAGGTTTGGCTAAGTGAGATTAGGGGTTGATTTTATAATAATAATAATAGTAATAATAATAATAACAATAATAATTTATTTTATTTTTTTATTTAATTGAAAAATACATTGTATATATTAATTTTCATCAGAAGATGATAATGATTGTAAAAATGTTGGATTCCAAAAGCTTGGTGGGGTTTTATAGCGTGGGTTGTATTTTGGACGGTGACGTGAACTTAAGGTGTTACCCGCGCATATCTAGAGATCTCTTTCGGATGGCGTTTAGAAACATAATATTTCTATGAGTGCGAAAGAAATAAAAAAGAAGGAGAAAATCTTGTTTCTCATTTCCACTCAAGTATTTAGACAAAGACAAAAATTTATTTTTATTTATTGTAAAATAAAAAGGTCTCAAAGCCCTATTGATTTTTATATCAAAAATTTCCTTTTTTTCTCTTTTATAAATCTCTAGTTTTTGGTAAATCTGTAATTGTTTTTCTCAAAATAGCTAACCAGGTAATGGAAAACTAAACTTGGCTCTCCGTAAGACCCTATGTTTAACCTCTAAAAAAGTAGTCGACTTTAAGAATTAATTAAAAAATAAGTAGTTAAAACAAAATTAACAAAAAATTCAAAATTGCGTATTGTTATTTCAAGAATTTACTACAAAAATTTCAGCAATAGTTCATTGTTTTCTACCAGCACTGGTAACGCCTTAAACTTTTGCTCTTTTGAACTTCTTCAGCACTGAGATCCAAATTATTGTACCAATTTTCACAATATTTTCAATCTCATCCTTTCGTTTTTTGATAAACGAGACTGAGCGCCTGCTTGCGCGGTCGCTTTTATTTAACCTGAATGTCGGTGTCATATGTTTGGGAATACATAGTTACGTTTTTTCGTATGTTTTTTAATATAATAATTAGATATGTATTTATATACTTTCAGTCCGTTATTGTATCAATGGCCTTTTTCATTTATCTGTACATATATATATATATATAAAAATAAATAAACAAAAAGAAATATAATGGATATTCCGATATTCAGTGCAAATATTTTATATCAATTTCATTAATATTAATTCTTAATGAGTAACAGTTTTTTATCTTTCACTTAAATCATTAATATCTATATAGTTCTATTTCAATAGATAATTTGATTAACATGTGATGTTAAAGGAAAATCAGAAAATGACGTGTAGATCGCGCCCTTCGGGCACTCAACCCTTGACTTTCTATATTAATCATTTTTTAAAACAAACTATTATGTGAATGCCAAGATTTTTTTGTTGCAAATTGTATTATCGGTGCTGATGGTGTTATTTAATGCGATTATCAAATTAGTCAATGCAATTTGACCGTTATTTTAGCTCGATTTTACTCAATGTATGTGTGTAAATATGATCCCATCTAATTAGCACATGAAGTTAGCTATTAGTACCTTGTTCTTTTTTATATAGGATATAAATTATAATAATGTCATTACCAACTTATCATAGTCCTTGAGTCTCTTCCTATTCCTAAAATGAGATTGGGGTTATAATCTTTATAGAATATTTATTTATTTATTTATATTATACAAATGAAACGACCACTAAAAAAATATTAATTCTAAAACAAAAAAATTGACTTACTTGTAATATTATTTATTTATTTTTTATAACAATAAATTTTCATAATCTTCTCACGTAAACAATGGCCATTAAATTTTTTTCTATGTATAAACTATGCTGGTTTTGAACGTTCAATGTCAAAGTCTAAAATGCACATGAATAAATTATTATTGTTATCATAAGGACCACGGCAACCTCGCAGCTGCATAGGGCTGCGAGTATCGCAAAAATTCGTTCGCGCCCAACATTCTGCGATATTAAATGTCGCAACTCAAAGTCAAATTTCTACCTGGGTTTTCTTTTTAATTTTTATATCATTTTCTTCTACAATATTCTCAAATAACTTTATCAGCGATAATCGAAATTAATTTTTCTCTATTATCTATGATATTTCTATTTTTATGTAAAAAAAAAGTATAATCATCAGACAGCTGCTCGTTTCGGTCGTTTATTTTTTTTTTTATTCAACGATATGTAGTGTCACAAACTGTTTTTTTACAATATTTTTTGAACCGCTGAACCGAATTAGTCGATATAAACAAATTTAGGTTTTTTTTTTTTCCAAAAACAGACATGATATCTTTTTTACTTTTTGGGCCTTATTAGATTTAATATGCCCATTTTTGGACATGGCCCAATATCAAATATCGACCGATCAATTCCGGCAATGCTTCAATCGACACCCGGGATAAAAAATCAAGCATAAAAATGAGTATAGAAACGCTTTATTTTTTTTTTAATAAAAGAAAACACAAAGACAGTCATTTATATTTTACGATAAAATGGAAAAACAAATCGAACAAGAAAAAAAATAAAAAATCCTACGGAGCACTTAGGGTGCACCTTCGAGGGCTTGACTATATTTTTTTTAATATTATTTTTCATTTTTCATTTTAACTTTTATTTTTCTCAAGCCACAGTTGCATTTTTATATCAGCAACTCGATATTTAACATCCGTTGAGTTTAACAATTATTATAAATAATGTCTAAGCAAAATATTAAATACTGACTAGCATGAGAACCATTAATTATGATTGGTTAAAGATGTTTCCACCGACGACCATCTCCACTTTTAATTTAAATTTCATGGGAATTATAATTTTAAAATTTTTATATTTTTCACTCTTGCGAAAACCTTTGTGCTATTTAGATCATAAATTAATTAAAATCATTTTTAAATAAATTCAAAATTCAATTAAAGTAAGAATAAATAAAAATCAATTTAATATTTTAAAATAAATAAAAATAAATTCATACCAGATTACCAGTGAAATTAAAATATAAACAAATCCTAGTGATAAATTATTATTTCCTTTATAAACCTAACCTTCCGGGTGTTGTTTTTTCTGTGCGAATTTTTACCGATTGAATATTCTAAACTACTATCATCAACAAGGCGACCATCCAGATTGACATCTCAACATTTATTGGTTTTGGGATATTCTTACAACAGGTACATCTACTACTATAATATACACATTCCCTTCTAGCCCGTTACCCTGTAGGAAATAACAAAATATAAGAGGATTTTCAAAAATAATTATAATTATTAAATTTCCGTTAAACATTCTTTCTTTTTTTTTTTGTTATTTCATAGTTTAATTCAAAATAATCAACTTGGTACGTAACAATATGTAACTTATTTATTTTTCCCATATGGATAGACAAACTTAAATTCCACATTTAAGTTTTAATTACGTCAAATATATATTAACTCTTGAAGTTATTTATTAAATTCACTTTTTTTCATCATTTACTTTGTCCGTCGGCAAGCAAAACTTAGCGAAAAATGTTATCACATGGAGGTGAGATCGCTGATCTCTGCTATTTATGAAGAGATATAGACCTACACGCTTAGGCAATGCGCGGAAGAAAATTGATTCTGAAAATTTTAAAGTCTTAATTACTGAATTAATAAGATGTGCTAGTGAACTCATTGAAATTATTCCTACCCTCTAGGTAATCCCGAGTGAAAATTTCGCTCCGATTCGGATCCAGGTCGGATCCGGTTTACCTGATTACATATCCGAATCGGATCAGGTTGGCCGGATCCGATTCGGACTGAAAATGTAACGCCGGCTAGGCTCCGGATCAGATCCGGTTACAATAAGGACACCATGGCTAAATCGGATACCAAATTATGTATCCGAAATTACATTTAAATCGGATCCGATTTTATACATAAACTATATAGATTTATAAATCCGAATGTATACTTAAACTGGATCCGAATTTATATTTACACCGGATCCGAATTTTGTTTTAAAAAAATGTTGATTTAAAAAAAAAAATATATGCTTTTTTTAATTATTTTTTTTAACAATCATTAATTAAATATAATTCTACCTTAAACAATTCAACCTAGACTAAACTAGAATCGATGAAATTAATTTTTTTTTTTTTTTTGCAAAAACTTCTAAGTTGGATCCGTTTCAAATCAGGGAAACCGGATCCGGTCAGCCTTAGCCAAACCTAACTGAACTCGGAGATAACTTTGAATAAAAAAATAAAGTCCGATTAAAGTCCGGCAATCTGGATCCGATTCAGATCAAGAAAGAGTAAGGAAAGCCGGATCCGGCTAGCCTTAGCCATAACGGATCCGAAAAGGGTCAGGAAACCCGGATCCGGAATACCTTAGCCATACTGGATCCGATTCGGATCAGGATCCGGCCAAGCCGGATTCAATTTCCACTCGGGGTGGTGAAAATTTATTTAGAAATCTCCAGTGTCCCCTCTTAATTCCTAAAATAATTAAATGGCTGGCCTTTCAAGAAAAATATTTAAATTTTATAATAAATATTCTATAGGTTACCAAGAAAACTAAGTAAAAGCCGAAAAACTCGTTAGGGGTATAAAAAAGTAGTAGTCTGCAAATATAAAAAAAAGAATCAGTCGAGTGCAGTTACGTAATATATCGTTTGATCCAACAAAGATAGACTGCGAAAAATTCCAACTTGTCTGGTTATTGATTCAAATTATTGAAATCATATATATATTATATTAAAAATATATAAATTAATTTTTAGGAAACGTGTTGAGAGCCAAAAAAAATCGTTGTTGCTTATTTCATTTAGGACAAAGCGTATGCCGACATATCCAACAAAAAGGTCTACAAAGAAAGTATTATGATCTAGAAGACCCGAGCATTTGAGAAGCAAGCTGACTGTTAGTCGCTTCATCGTTTGTACCACCAACTGATATTGTTATGGTCTTCAGATCTTTAACAATAATTTAATTTCAAAAAAAAAGTTAACAAAAAAAAGATTTCGTTTTAGCCCTATTATGAGAAAAAATAAAACAACTGAGCCCCCCTCAAAATGCCTTACCCGGGATTATAATAATAAGTACTATTTTTTTATAGTTCTTAAGGATACAAGAATACGTTTTCGTTGTTTTTTGAAAATTTCGATTATTTTAATTGTTATTAATAAATGAATTTTTTGCTAGTGTTAATTGAAAAAAATGATATCTATTGATCTGCTAGAAGGAAATAAATAATTTTTATACAGAATATTGAAAATAAACCGATCTTTTTAAAAAAAATAAAATAATAAATTTAAATCAAAAATTAGCAAAAGTTATTAACAATTTTTATAAACAAATGGAAATTCTACTACTTTCCCCCTCTTTTTTTACATTTTTTCATTTTACCTTTTTTATTCTCCATTTCATTACGCAACTTTTCACGTTAAAAAAACTCATTAACATTAATATTTAAAAAAGTTATCAATATTTTTCTAGAGAGAGAAATTTTCAAAAAACAACGAAAACGTATTCTTGTATCCTTAAGAACTATAAAAAAATAGTACTTATTATTATAATCCCGGGTGATGCATTTTGAGGGGGGCTTAGTTGTTTTATTTTTGCTCTTATTTGGAGCCACTATTACTCAGTGCTACAAGGTACTGCTCGAATTATTTCGTATCGTTTTTTTTTTTGTTAATATTGTTACGTTTCATATTTATACTTAGATTAATGTATACTTAGATTAATTAATAATTAAATAATATTCGGTAAATTCAATTGACGTAAACTAATATCGAGGATCACATAAATTTTTTCTTTTTATTTATTTTCATAATTATTTGTCATTTTTAGCATCTGAAATTTTTAAACAATTTTTATAATTTAATATTTTTTATTTTTTTCATTTTAATATTCATCTTTCAAAGACGTAGTTGCAATTTTTGTGAAGCAACTCGATATTTAACATTGAATTTAGCAAAGGAATTGTTTCCGCGAAATTATTTATGCTGACTACCATGAGAACCATCAATGTTCATTGGTCAAAAGATGTTTCCACTGTGGATTATCCCTTCCTAATTAATTTAAATTTTATGGGAATTACAATTTTTATTTTTAAAGAGCTTTACTTTTGCGACAACTTTTGTTCTATTTATATTTTAAAATAGTTAAAATCATTTTTAAATAAAATCTAAAATTTAATTAAATAAAAATATATTAAAATCGATTCTTTTTCTATAATAAAAATAAAATCAAAACAGTGAATTTAAATTTAAAAGTTCTTGTGATTAATTATTATTTTCTTTAAAAATTTAACTTTCCATTCCTAAAAATTCCTAAAAATATACTTTGAAATTTCGCCGGGGTGTTATTTTTCTGTGCTTCAAGTTTAATCTACCGATTGGATATTTAAAAACTATTACCATCAACAAGACGACCATCCAGATTGACACGCTCTACAACAACATTGGTTTTGTGATATTCTTACATCAAGGTACTATATAGTACACATTCCCTCCTAACTCTGTAGGGAATAATAAGAGGATTCTATAAAAATAACGTTAAATACCGAGTTGATTAATTTTGATTATTTTAAAATTATTACATTATTAAATTTTATTTCACATATTCTTCTTTTTTTTTTTTTTGTTATTTCATATAGTTTAATTTTGAATAATCAACTTCTTATACATAAGCAAATGAAATTATTCAGAATACATTGATAAATTTGTTTGATGAGTTATTTATTTATTAGTTAAAGTCGGCAGTTAAAAAAAAAAACGCTGATTTTATCATATTTTTTCCAACCAAAGTATAGCAACCACACATTGGATCCGTGTTATATATTTGATGGTATAGGGATCTGACCTATGGGCGGAGTTTGATTGCTCACGCACACATTTATTGTGTAAAGGCTCATCTGTGAGGCAACATGGCGCATTCCAGACCATTTTACTATAGTATGCTATCGTCAACAATCTATACCATATAAAATTTTTCAATGTAGTTTCAATGGTTTGGAAATAGTTCACTTTGCGCCACCAGATGCCATGGTGAATAGATCAGATCCCTATATTACTGACTGCGTCCCTGCAACAAACCCTAGTGTGAGTAAAAAAAATGAAAAGTTTTCGCAGGCAGGCACTGTTTTACTACATTCACAGGGCATTTTTAGGCTTTTTCATCCACCGGTGGCGCTTGTGGAGCTTTTATATGTAAAATCTATATAAAAAAAATTTTATAAGCGCCATCAGTGGCAAAAAGAAGCCCTAAATTGTATAAAATTTGCCCTGAGAATACGGGTGCTGGTTTGGTATACAGTCATAAATGGTCATAAAATATAGTTCAGGGATAAAACTTTTGGTTGATATGATACGTTCTGATATGCCCCATTCTCCCGTAAAAAATAAAGAAAAACTACAAAATATTATCTTGAATTTTACTATTTGCTGCCTAATTAATTGGAGGATATTTCCTTCTATATTAAATTTTTGATGGTTTTGATATTTTAAAATTATTATTATATTATTATTTATAATTTAAAATTTGATATTTTTATGGTTTTTTTATTAAACATCCAATGATCCGATAAATTTTTACAAAGATCGCAACTTGATTTCAACGTATTCTACGTAAAACTTTCTCAGCTTTTCAAAAAACATAGTTTTAAAATTTGGAAAAATGACTCACTTGCCCAAAATTGCTTTTTTTATAATTAAAGTTGAATTTTCAAAAACTTTTAGAAGTCTATTTAATGTGAAAAATTTTTTTTCGAAAAAATAAACTTTTTCTACGTAAAACACATAGTTGACAATTACTCTTTTAGTGTACGCATAATGCCGCAAAAAATTTATGAAAAAAAAAAAAAAAACGTATAATTGTCCTCAAAATAACAGCTAAAATAATCGATGAAAAAATCTGGAAAAATTAAGGAGTATGTATTTTGATGTCTCCTATAAAATAGTGAAGTTTAGAATTGATCGGAAACATGCAGGTCGGAAACTGGTACTTGAATTGGAGTTTTTGCTTATATATATGATAATTAAAATTATCACATATATGTATAAAATACAACATACTTCAATAAATTTTACTATTTAGCTTTGTGAAAATTCTGGTGGTGGGAATAAGCTTTCCCCCACTCTTCCTTAAAAACATTTGATGCCGTGTCCCCTTCTCTAAAACTAACTTTGGTAAATTTTACTCTAGCGTTTCTACAGCCTTACCTGTTGATGCTAGATATGGGGTTAAGCGAGGTTTACTATTGGTAATTTGTTTCTAAACAATGTATCAAGAATGACTTTTTTCTATTTGTCAATTAGTTTTCGAGTTTTGAGCGTGTAAACAAAAAAAAAAATGTTGCCGGGAATGGATTGTTATTCTCCGTGAATCTAGCACAAACTACCGAACTTAGCCGTGAAAAATGTCAAACTTTTAAATAAAATTTATAATAAAATATAATGAATTTTAGTACCGGTAGATGGTAAATGGTATAAATGAAGTAAAATTTATTCATTTTTTGAAAGAAAAATTACAATAAAATTATAAATATATTTAATGGTTAAAATTATAAGTATATAGTCAATGTCCAAATTTTTACATAATTGTAAAAATTATTTATCAATATACGATTAAGTCTTACAAATACACCAGGAACTGTTAGAGAACAGTTTTTACTATTTGTTTTGTAATTTGTTCTTGTACGTTTGTAATTCTTAGTTAAAAATTTTCGCAGTGCATATACTACCGAAAACCTGCTAGTATAGTGAATATATTTTGCATATAGGGGGCACTGAAAATATTTTTTATATAACCATACGTAGATGCATTTCATCTCAGGCCCTCACATTGTTACTTTCAACCTTAACATGCAATTATTTGTTGATTAGTTATTGGTCATTATTATTTTTACTCAATTTTTTTAATTAAGCTGAAGTAAAGTAAAAATTAAAAATGTATTCATAAGTTTTGTTTTAGCTGTAGACATTGGTAGTCAATGACTACACTAGTCATTCGTGAGTGCAGCTATTGTGAGTTGTGACTTGTGACTACATTTTGACTACAGTAGTCATGGTGTCACTAAATCAGGACATGAACGGCACCTTAAATCTGGAAAAATCACGGAATTTTGTGACAGGTTCCGTCCAGCTCTTTTACTCTTGACCACATGAGTAAACTATATTATGAAATTACAGTTTTTGTAAAAAAAAACAATACAGACTTATAATATTGACATCATTTAACAAGTCTATTTTTTGTTACAGAACATGAATTTAACAATAATAAAAAGTTTATAAATACAAGTTAAATATAAGTAAATATAAAAATATAACAAATAAATATAAGCTTGTATACTATTCATTTTAAATATATTGACTGGATTTTAAAGGTATAATTTATTATTCAAAAAAAAGGTATATGTTTTATCAGAAAAATAAAAAAAAAAGATTACCGGTACCTTTGAGACCAAATTTTCGTCAAATATTTCTATTGAAATGTGAAACTAACTATGCATATATCTTGAAGGCTATATACACAAAGCATATATAAATCTTGTGAAAACATGTGTTTCTTAAAATATAAGAAAGCTAGGCAGTAAAGTTTTAAAGTTTAGTCTGATGGTCAGTGAAAAATTTGTGATTTTTGTATATTTGGTACTTTCTTTTTTATAGAAATGTTCTTCTGAGAAGGTAACTACTACTTTGTAAAAAAAAAACAATAAAAGGTTCAACATAAAAAACTATTGTTAAAGACTAACGGTAAATATTTTTTTTAGACTTAAATTTATTTTGTTTAAATTTCAAATGATTTTTCTATTTTAGAGGTTATTACTATTGGGTGATATACTAATATCTATCAATATATTGTTTCCTTATATAATTATCGGAAAAATGATAGTCACCGATAATAATTTTTTTTTTTTATATCAAATATTTTCCACAATAATATATGTACTCATTGATCCAGAATAAAATATACTGTAAGTTTTAAAAACATTATAAAATATTCATTTTCAAAATTAAGTCAGGTGGTATTTATATAACTAATTTTTAGAATTCGTATTTATAATTGTATATATCCAACAGCTAGTCAGCTAATTATTCTTTGAAGCGAAGGATCATTGAATCGATCATTTCCAAAAATATTTTGCATGAAGACGTGTCATCGTGCTCATTTCGTTTTAAAGGCTTTATTTAACGTTTATACATCTACACTGTAGATGCATTTATGTGTGCACTAGTGTGCACACTACACATACATATACTAAGATTGGCACCTGTTCTAACGCAAATAAAGTATATGAGTTTTAGACCATTTTAGACATGGAGGCTCGTGTTTATTTTTCAGGAAACATAAGCAGATGGGTGCCGCCTTCGATAACATTTACTACTATTACTTGATATTTTTTCTATTTTTTTTATTGCAAAATAAAATATAATCAAAAAATAATAGAATAAATCTAATATGTCGATGACTTTTGAAATTGAAATGTTTGATTTTTACTAAAGTAAAAAACGACGATGTAAAGCGTAGTCATTGGTGGCTGTTTTTCGCCTAAGGAGGGGTTGTGACCAATAAGGATGTTGCCTCAAGGCACATAAATATCGTCCTTCCATTTGCAACTTGTCTTTTATAGCTTATACACCTTACGACTTCGTGTGTGAAATCTTACAACTAGAGATTTCAGGACACGTCTTTTGCTTCTTGAACCAAGTTTGAATTATCAATAAACATTTTAATTTTATTTAAATAATATGAAATTATAATTTTTTAATTATTTTTTATATTATTGTTTAATTTTATTATTTTTTGTCTTAATGTAAGTATGGCAGTTTTTTAATACTTATGAATATTACAAGAATTACAATTCCTATTAGTCATTGCCACGTGCTTTTTTATTGGAAAATATTTCATCATTATATTTTATAATGCAAGGATGATAGTTTGTTAATATTAATAAATCTTTTAAAAATTATAATTCAATATAATATCATCAAAAATCAATTTTTTTCAATTTTTTAAATATTTTTTCGATCTTTAATTTTTTGCAGATGATACTACAAGGTGATAGAGTTTCATTTTATGAACTTTACAATTAACAAATTATGTGTTTGGATTACATCAAAGATACATGCCACAAATTAATGACCTCGTGGTTACTTGATATTTTTTCTATTTTTTTTATTGCAAAATAAAATATAATCAAAAAATAATAGAATAAATCTAATATGGCGATGACTTTTGAAATTGAAATGTTTGATTTTTACTAAAGTAAAAAACGACGATGTAAAGCGTAGTTATTGGTGGCTGTTTTTCGCCTAAGGAGGGGTTGTGACCAATAAGGATGTTGCCTCAAGGCACATAAATATCGTCCTTCCATTTGCAACTTGTCTTTTATAGCTTATACACCTTACGACTTCGTGTGTGAAATCTTACAACTAGAGATTTCAGGACACGTCTTTTGCTTCTTGAACCAAGTTTGAATTATCAATAAACATTTTAATTTTATTTAAATAATATGAAATTATAATTTTTTAATTATTTTTTATATTATTGTTTAATTTTATTATTTTTTGTCTTAATGTAAGTATGGCAGTTTTTTAATACTTATGAATATTACAAGAATTACAATTCCTATTAGTCATTGCCACGTGCTTTTTTATTGGAAAATATTTCATCATTATATTTTATAATGCAAGGATGATAGTTTGTTAATATTAATAAATCTTTCAAAAATTATAATTCAATATAATATCATCAAAAATCAATTTTTTTCAATTTTTTAAATATTTTTTCGATCTTTAATTTTTTGCAGATGATACTACAAGGTGATAAAGTTTCATTTTATGAACTTTACAATTAACAAATTATGAGTTTGGATTACATCAAAGATACATGCCACAAATTAATGACCTCGTGGCTTTTGTCACATTATATTCCAGACATCAAAACATGTGGTTTTGACGTTGCGAAATTGGAGAAGCATCCATCAATGTTAAAGGTAAGAAACTATTAAACATAAGAAGTGATAAACAAGTGATAATAGGTCCAAGATGATATTACTTATCAATTTAATTGCTATATAGCAATTTAGTTATACTATACACGACATTGATGTCATTTTCTCTTTTAAATTTTTTCAATTAGTTTTGCATACTTTTAAACTGTAAGACTTTTGATCAAATAAATCAAAATAATTTAAATACTTAACTCAGCAACATATAGTATGAATATAATTTTTTTATAATTCAGTGTGAACATTTTGCTAAATCGAGTAAAAAGTATTAGTGAAGTGTCAATTGATTTTGTAAAATTTTTAATAAATCAGTGAACAAAAAAATAAGGTTGAACTTAGAATTTTCGGATGACAGAATAGTCTAAGTTACAACGAGGTCAAAAATTTTTTGTAAAGTATTTATAAAAATTGTATATGAGAATTCTACTTTTTCAATATTCTCGACTGTTATTTTAATTGGATATTATATCTATCAATTTCATACGAGTATTAAAATATACATTAGGAGTTGTTAGAATTGATTTTTTGATGTACAATTGTAACAGTTGATTAGAAGAAATAAGAAAATGAGTGTGCTTATTTACATTTGTATAAATATTTTTATCTTACAAAAAAATGTGGTCACGCGGTAGCCGGTCAGCTGGAAGTATTATAGTCCGTGGGCTGATGGAAAAAAAAACCAGTCAGAATCGCATGGGACAAATTTCTCGTAAAACGGTAGTCTGAGGTCCAGAACACGTGGCACCGATGTCTTCCAAACATTTTTTTTTGTCTCCTGTCCATAGGTAAGCCAGGTATCAAGGTTGTACTTTAAAATCCCGATTCAATTAATTGTCACCTAACCGAGATATTAATTTTTGAAAATTAAAAAAAAAAAAATTATAAGGCGTGTTAAAAATATTAGGCGAGCTAGGTTTTTTTTTTAAATGTACTTCAAATATAAAAAAAAAAATCCCATGTTCAAAAAAAATTGGTATTAAGGGGTTAAAAAAAATTATTAAAAATATTAAATTATAAAATTTAAATAATTGTTGAGTAATGCGGGGGCTAGCGGTATTGGTATTACAGAGGGGCGCGAAAATAATAGAGTGGGAGCTCATCTTTAATGTTCGGCAGTCAGCTGGGCGATACGGAAAGAGTTTATATTAGGAAAAGGAAACTATAGAGAAAAAAAAGATAAAAAATACAGTCGCACATATATATGCCTCTATTAATACATTCGCATATGTATATAAGAGTTTTGATAGAAAATATTAAAATTAATATAATAATAACAATATTAACATTAATATTCAATAAAAATAAACATATGTATATTAATACATTGTTTATAATTTAAAGTTATTGATTTTAATTTTTTCAAGATTAAAGAGAATACCTTCGAAATGTTATGTATATTTTTTTACAACAATAAATACATACTGTTCATTAGAAAAATATTATTACTGTTTATTTCAAATTTTTTACATATTGAAATGTGATATTTTTTATAATATTGATAGGCAAGTGTACATTTCAACTTATGAAAAAACTATTTATTAAATTTTTTTTTTTCAATTAAAAATTGACTTCAATACTGTATTGAATTTTAAGTAAACTTTCACGTCCAATATCATAAACACAATTACAAACTTAATAATTATAAAAAAGTGTAGTAAGAAATCATTAGTCAGCATCACTGTCATTTAAATCATCCTCTGATAAATAAGAATGCTCATCTGAAAATCAAAACATAAATCAAGAATTGTATAATTAAAAAAATTGATAATACCAAAAAATTATCTAAATAATATGCATACCATTATCATAATCTAATTCTGGTTGAATAATAACATCTTTTGTTAACTGCGGTAATTGTTCACCCTCGAACCACACAAACTCATATTTTTCAGTGCCCATTGTCCAACCATTACCATCAGGTTCCAATGTAGTTGGATTTTTCAGATAAGCATTGTTCCAAATACTTGCTATGTAATTGGCACGTAAGTATTGTTGATACAGCTCGTTTCTACAAGGTGGTAAATTTGATGCATCTATATTTTTTACTATTTTTTTAAATTTTTCTTTTGTATCACTTGGTTTATAATTTTTCATAAATTCAATATACCGTGCATCATTTACTTTTTGAGCATCAGAAATACCATATAAGTCACAAATAAATTCTTCAATAATAGCAAAGTTTTCTTGGTTTGGAGTGTCTCCAAATGATGAAAAAGCTTTCTGATATTTTTCAGATTTTATCATAGCTTCAAAAGGTTTTATTTTACCTCTTCCAAAAAATGCTGGGTTATAATCACATCCAGTGAAAGCATGTAACCCTGGCAATGCTGTACACACTGACGGAGTCAAAACATTTTTCATCTTAGTAACATTGATATATCTCGATGTATTGCCTGTACCAATTTGCATCCAAATATTTGAATTAGTTTTTTGTCGACTCATGTTGGTCAGCATGATCACTAAAGTGTCAGTGTCATTACACTTTAATAATATATTACAAGGTGTACGGATTTTCATTACATGGTGAACCATTTTCGTATTTGCTTCCTCATGGAGAGGACATTCCAATTCTTCTTCTTGATTAAAAATTACTTCATTATCTCTACAGAAATAAGAATAACATTTTTCATGGTTAACATAAATTGATTTATTGCCAATTATTTGCCTCATTTCTTGTGAAGACCAATAACTTATTAAAAATTCAACCAATGCATCTTTAAATTGACTATTTTGTAATTCTTTTTTAAAATCAGTTGTTCTTGTTTGATCTGGTCCAGATATAATGTATGGAGCTTCAAACCCATCGTTTAATTCACGTTCAATATTTTTTATTGATGGAGAAAAATATTTGTCAAAAATAACGTCAATTCTCAATGCTTTATTTCTCACTACCATTTGTAAAATTATTTTGGCCAAGTTTCCAAATGATTTAGGTGCATCAACAATTTGATGCAACAAATCAAAACCATCAATGATTACTGTTGAAAAATCTGGTAAACGAATAGTTTCTTCGTGTTTTTTCATATGAATTTTAAGCTCTTCTTCCAAACATTCTGTTAAGGTAGACTTTTGACACTTATTTATTTTACCATCAAGATGACATAAAGACATAGGCACTGGAGTAATAGGAAAACAAATTACTTCTTTGATATCAACATCCAATTCTAACGAAATATCCAACAAACGTCCAAAAAGATTACGTTGCATTCTGATTTCTTGAACTTTATTAGCAACTTTTATTTTTTTTTTAATATTTTCAGATGAAAAATTAAAAATTTGGTTTTTTTTAATTGGTTGTTCTAATCGATCAGGGTTTATAGCACACTCATTTATAAATTTTTCACGTAATTTCCTTCCACTTTCTTCGACAGATAATAAAAATTGTGTTGTTCTATTTTTTGCTGCTTTACCACTTGATATATTGAATAATAAATCTGTTTGGATATTTAAATCAAATGGATCCATGTTTTTTTCAAGTGTAGTCTTAAACTGATTCATTGTGTTAATATTTTTTTTTATTTTACTTAATTCTAAATCTGATAATACGTTTTGTTTTTTTATTAATCCAATCGAATCATTCACATGTGATATTATAGAAGAAATTAAAATTTTACTTTTGGCCCAACTTTGTCGACAATCAATTGAATTGTTGAAATGACTTATTTCAGTAAGTCGTTTTCCAGCATCAGCATTTATGGTTTGTTTTAATGTTATATCATTTGGTTGTCTTGAATATGGTTTATGTGTTCTTTTGACATTAAATGAACCTTTTTCAAATTCTTCTTTTAATCCAGGATGAGTATTATCAACATTACACAAATCACTTGTATACTGTACCAACCAACGAGCATAATTGAGATTGTTCATACAAAAAAACAAGTTATTTATCTTTGGTAAAATGTATTTATATAATTCAAAGTCTGATGTACGAATACTTTTAGATAAAATCAAAGAATAATCAATTAATTTAATATATGTCATGTAAAATTGAGGTGTTTTGCCATATACACCTGCTTCTGTGTCTTCTATATATTTCGAATATTCTTTAATTATCGAGCCAATTGATCCATTTGGATTTATTAAATCAAAGTTATGTTCATCAATAACATTTGTCAACTCGTTTATCATATGTATGTTAACGTCAATTGCTTTTCGTTTTAAAAATGATTTAAAATGTAAAATTTGTAAAGCCAATGAAGTAATTGGATACAATCGCTTACATATTTTATAATCCTTTCCACTGATAAATCTACCAACAGAACTACTTGCAATTATTCCACTTTCAACCATTATTGATGTTATACCACAATCTTCATGAAATTTTCCTATTGCATGTTTAAAAGCCATGTCAAGATCAAATCCCCCCATATGACAAAAAATGTTTTGAAATTTTTCTTTATCACTTGATAATATTTGTCTTGCAACTTGCCAAATAGATAAATCATATGTCACTTGGATATATTTTTGACGTAATTCTTCAGCAATTTTTACACACTGTTCCAAGGTATGATGTACAATTTCTTTTGATGTTGGTGATTCATTTATTGGAGTAATATCCCAAACTTTTTGTAACATTGTATCATCACTGTTAAACCAACTATTAAATTCCATCCACATTGGTAAATTTTCAACTCTCATAGCATGGCTAATGACCCACAATAAATTGAAATTAGAATGAAAATTAATTGTTTTTGTACAATCAGTTACTTCGTCTGGAATCAATGCTAATTTTTCACTCATTCTTGGTATTTTTAGGTATTCAGCAATGTCAAAACTAATTCTTTCAGATGATTTTCTTTTTTTATTTACTGTTGAAATAACATTTGTATTTATTGATGTATCATATTCTTCAAGTGTACAACTGTTTTCTGTAGTAGCTGGTATTGATGTATCATCTTCTTCGAGTGTACAACTATATTCTGTAGTAGCTTGTATTAATGTATCATCTTCTTCAAGTGTATAACTATTTTCTGTATCATCAAATGTACAATTATTTTCTGTAGTAGCTGGTATTTCATTATTATATAGATTTTCTAATTGCATAGATTGAAAAATAACACCTTGAGTATCATGTAATGTATCTTCACCACTAGCTGTTTCAACAAATTTATCAGAATTATTGAATGCAACTTCAGTGCTTGAGGAAGGTACCAAAGGTATACCAGCTGGACATAACTGCAATCTCTTTATTTCTGCAGGTGTTAACTGTGTCTCTATTTCTTTTAGAATTTTATGAGAACAACAGTGACCATATTGGTTTAAAATATCAACCACAGCTCTACCATTAGCTTTACTCAAAATTTTAAGGCCTAAAGTTATGTGCTTAGAGGGTTTAATCCTTCCATTTGAAGTTGTAAAAATCAAGTCTTCAGCAATAGCATCAATTTTCGTCATTTTACTTAAATTTGTTTGTCTTTTATTTACTGAACATGTAACTGTCGTAATAAAACTTTCAAGATTTTCTGGTATGGAACACTCACCATTCAAAATATGATCAACTGTTACACCTTCAGCTGGTATTTTTTGTGTTTGCATGTTAAAAATTTCTTTTCTAATGATAACAGCTGCTTTTTGAATTATATCCTTGTCTTCGAGTATTTGAAAAATTTCATCTTCAATTATATTATCTGATATAGGCACTATTATTTTTACTTTAAATTTAATTATTATCTCAATTTCAGCACCAAGTTTTTGGATAATTTTATTTTCCAAATATCTCGCATGATAACTATATGTATTTTCGTTAATTGATAATTCAGATAAATAATCTTCAAAAGATCTTAGTACAGAAGACAAAAGCATTGGTTTTTTTTTTTCAATTACTTCACACTCAATTAATTTTATAGTTTCTGTAAAAGCTTTTTTATAATTATTTTTATATTCCATAGTCGGAGTAATCACAGGATCTTCCATAGATGCTTTTACTGCTTTGTCATATTTATACTTACATGTATGATGGTATAAAAAATTATCATTCTGCCTAGAATGTATCAATTTACGTAAAATACTTTCATTCTTAGTCTGTTCAGCATTTTTTTTTATTTTCATAAATGACTCAAAACTACATTGAACAAGTTTCTCTCTTTTTCTATTTAAATATTTATTTTTCTTGTTGCAAAATAAACATGTGAGTAGATCAGATTCAGATAGTTCATCATCAACACTTGTAATATCACTAGAAACATCATTATTGTTAAGACAATTATCTTGTGCTTCTGATGATGTAGATGCACAAGGTTCATCAGGTACATCATTCAAATAATGTTTGTGCAATGCAATAAAAGTTTTTGAACAAGAAGGATGATAACCATCTTTTTCATTGGGTTCAATTGGAAAAATAACATTATTATATTTCAAATTATGAAATTTTCTAGCTCTTAAAATTTTATTCCATCGGTTTAATTTATCGAAATTAAAAAATTTAATTTTTTCATCTGCGTCTTGTAAACAAATCACACACTGAGCTTCAATGTGCTCCATAATTCAGATAATTTCTTTTATATTATTTTATGTTTTGTTATTTTGCATATGATATTTTTGTAATCTGTAATAAAAAAAAAGTAATAATTTTAAATTAATGTAATATAATGACTATTAAAAGAATGAATATTATCTTTGTATTTACATGAACTAGATAACTAAAAACATTATTTGAGACACGTATTTCACTAAAAAATAGCTTTTTTTTGTCAAAAGAAAAAATAAACATAGTATTAAATAAAAACTCAATAATAAAAGATAATAATTTACCTTTAGATTGATTCAAAGCTCAATGAGTATCAACATGAGGATATAAATTTTATCTTGACTCCCAACCTGCAAAAAAAAATTATTCAAAATGAATTAACATCAGCATATAATAAAATAATTCCCAGATAACAATTTGTTGTATCATACCGGTAAACACAAAGGAGTACTGGTAATGTAAAACTAGTTACCGGTATTTTATTATCAGGGAAAATATTAATATTTTTTAAATAAGTTGAATGAAGAAAATAATTAAGAAAGATATTATTTAATTTTTATGTACTCATTTGTTTTTGGGTTGAATATATATATATTTTGTATCATTGTTTAGAGACATATAAAATTAAAAATGTAAAATTATGACTACTTTTTATTGGAAAAAAAATTTAAAATATAAAATTTATTACAAAATATATACATTCATACCTAAGTTAAACTATACATAATGTTAATGATTTATTATGAAAGTTAAATAATTTATTTTACTTACATTAAACAATATATTTTTTTCAAATTTCAACAAACATGTAGTGACAATCAGTAGGCACTGTGGAGGTTAAACACGGTAACCATTGACTTGTTTATCTTTTTATATTGTTTCCATTTTTTTAACTTAAGCACGTTTATTATGCACTATCACTGTCACTTACAACATCTACTTTTAATAAATAAAAAAAAATAATGTATAAACAATTTATAATTTTATCAGAAGCTACACAAATAACTTGTTTTATTAATTATTAGCAAGAAAAATTTAAGAAAGTGAAGCTACGCCGTATATTTTTTATCTTTTTTTTCTCTATAGTTTTCCTTTTCTAATATAAACTCCCTTCCATCGCCCAGCTGACTGCAGCTGACTGCCGATGAAGTATGAACTCCCCACCACTCTATGGAGAAACCGGCCTAAGAGTACGGCGACAGTTTTCATGTAAACCATGAACTAGGCAGAACTAGGGTTGTTAATTTACCGGTGTTTTATTTTTTGAGCATTTTTAACCGGATTTTATACCGGTAATAAATCATTTTTAACTAAAAAAGGCAGAGCTTACCAGAGCCAATCACCGTTCGCACGGGTGATTTCAAATAGCTTACTTCATCTTTAATGTAGATATATTAATAAATTAATAATTAATTAGTTCATTTATTATTGAATTTATTAATTTATTATTATTTAATATAGAATAAATGGTTATTCCTTGTTTTATATTGATTAATGAGTATATCAATTAAATTATTATTGCAAAAAAATTTTATTATTCATTAATTTATTTATATTAATTTTTTTCCTTGATATTTTTTTTTATTACAATAAATTGCATTTATTCTATTTTTGTTAAATAAATAAAAATACTGAAAAATACCAAAGAAAAGCAGTCGCTAAGAAAAAGATAAAGCTAATAGGAATTAATGTTGCTTACCACATAATTGCTTTGGTCACATTAATTCCTTAGCTTTATCATTTTCTTAGTGACTGATATTTCTTGGTATTTTAATTTATCACCAAATAAAATTAACGCAATAAATATTCGTTAATTTATTTAAAAATAAAATCAACGAATATAAGATGCGCACTATGAATTGGCGCATGTTTGTGGCTCTGTCTTTTGGTGGTTAAAAACAGTTGAAATTTTTTTTTTTTTTACCGGTAAAACATTCAGACTCACACCCCTACGATGAACAGTATTATCCAGTATTATCTCTAAAACTGTCGCCATACCCGCCGTACTCTTTGGCCGGTTTCTCCATATTATTTTCGCGCCCCTCTGTAATCCCCATACCGCTCAGCCTCCGCATTATACTACAATTCAAATTTTATAATTTAATTTTTAATAATTTTTTTTTAACACCTTTACCTTTTTTTGGAATAGGGATTTTTTTTAATATTTAAAATTAACATAATATAATAAAATCATAAGTGTTTGACAAAAAAATATGTAGTTTTAAAAAATGTTGAAAAGTATATGTGTATGCACATAGATATTGATGAATACAAATTAATGTTTAAAATAAAAAAATTATAATGATATTATACGGTTATCATTATTATTAATATTATAATTGATATTGCTATCAAACATTATTATTGATATTTTTATTAATATTCGCATTATTATTAATATTCTTATTAATATTACATGGAAAGAAAAGCTGTAGAACACCCAGAGCAACCACCAGCCCAAATTTTGCATACCGAACTGGGAAGTCAATTACCGGAAAGAGAAAGTTTAAGAAAAATCAGTCACTATAGAGATGCACACGAGACGAGACGAGACGAGATTTGATCGAGTCTCGTCTCGGTCTCGAAAAATGACCAAAACAACAGTCTCGTCTCGGTCTCGTCTCGAGTAAAAAAAATCGGAGTCTCGTCTAGTCTCGGCTGTATATAAATATAAAGTGAACAAAAGTAAACTTTTTTTTTTATTCTTGTAATATATGCATATAAAATATTTTTTTTTTCTTTTTTATTCTTTTATAACGTATGAGTACTTTATTAGTTTTTTTTTCAATTATTAATTAACAATGAATATTGCATTTATTTTAACTCAAAAATTACGTATCGATTGTACTAAACAACAAACAAACAAAAATATATAAAATGAATATAAATTAATAATGAATAAATCAAGTTTGAATTAAAAAAAAAATGCTTATTTATATAATTTGATTTAACATATATAATGAAGATGTTCTTTATTCATTTCGTACGTCTAAATCAAAATATAATTTACCATTATTTTTTTAAATTAAGCTGGATTTCAATTTAATTTTTATTCATTTTATATATTTTTTTGTTTGTTTATAGTTATTATATAGATGCAATATGTATAAGAACTTCATACTAAAAAAATTTAAGAAACAACCAATCAGCGACTACCTGAAACTCCTTACAATATTCAAAACAATTAATAGGAAAAGTTACTTTATTTCATTTGCTAAGGAAATCAAACTAAAGTTTTTGTTTAAAATGAACCCAAACATGCATTAAAATTAATTAACTTTATATTTTATAATTACTCGAAAGCACAAAATTGGATCAGATCAACACCCTAGAATCTAGTTTAAAAAATTAAGAAACTAAAATTAGTCCGTGACACGGTGACAAGGCTCTCCCTTATATAAAAAAGGCCACACGTCCAAAAATCACTCAGTTCATCGTCACATCCAAACCAGCTATTCAGAACTAAATACTAATAGAGTCACGGATCCACAGTTATGATTGATTAGTAGCTAACAACTGCTCTCTGATTAAAAAAAATTAATTTAATTGACTTAGCCAAACAATATATTTATTATTTTTGATAATACTATGAAAAAAATTAAGGCGAGACCCTACCGGGTTTTTTGATATTATTATTAATATTATTTTTGATATTATTGTTAATATTATCAATGCTATTATTATTAATAAAACAAGTTGTAGTAATTTATCATGCTTAATTGTTTAAATATTCTGTTATACAGATTGATTCATCTGATCGAGAAAATTTACTGTATGAGGAAAATCTTCCCACATCTCAGAGCTCTTCAATTCGAACGTTTCTCAATTCACCAAAACTACCCGAGAATCTAATTTTTGGTATTATCAATCAAAAAAACTCAGTTGATATCTAAAATGTCAGCAAAAAATCAACCTAAAAGCCATCTTTCTGTGAGTAATTTGGAATTTTAAAATGTATTTCACTTGTATTATGTGATTATTAAGTAACTAACCTATATTTTTTTTCGACAGATTCAAATTCAATTGCAGTTACTTCAAAAAACTCAATAACTGATGATAATTCAAAGGATTGTGAGCCCCATACTTCAATCACAGTCATCACTGAAGAAAAAAAACTACTGATCAATCGTGTTTGACAATTCAAAAAGTAACGAATAAAAATGTTAGTCGAAATCTAAATTAATTAAATACTTGTGAATAGCATTGTATGTCGTACACTGAGAGAATTTTTTCGCGGTTTTCACGGTGGGATCTCTGTAAATTTTTGGGGTGGCAATGTTGAAATGGAATCAATTAACGAAATGTAAATTAACGACAATGTGAAAACCACTGTGAACATCCCAGTAAAAACAACAGGATATTCACGTTGTGGCCGGCAAGTTCTGGTGGATTACCGTACAGATTCCCGAATCAAATTTTCCAAAAAATATGTACCCGAATCGACATTCCCGAATGTACTTTTTCCGAATAACAGTTCACCCGAACAAAATTTTTCCCGAATAATTTAAATTTTATTCATTAAAAATGGTTGTCTGTTCAAGGAAGAATTGAAGGGATATAGTGTCTGGATATAAAGACTACAAAAATGAAGACAAACATGTATAATTCCTACGTGTTATCGCGCATAATATTACTTTATAAGTGTAGATTATTAATAAATATCTATTTTTGTGAGATTTAAAAAAAAAAATTTTTTCTTTCGGTATTTGGGTCTTGGACACTCAGGAAATTTGATTCGGGAAACTGTACGTAAACCTTCTGGTGACTTGGGTGACCCTGTCCGCGAAAATTCTCTCAGTGATTATTTTAGTGACAGTCAATGTTTATTGCTCCATATTAATGGTGAATTCCATTTTGCCATTGTTGAATTAAAGGAACTGTTGTTTTAGTCAGCCTATTTCGCTTCTTCTTGGTCGAGGTAAATTGCATTTCCTTTCAAAGTTCAGTATCTATTTTACAAAACTGTTAAATGCATTGGTTTTGTTTATTAATTTGTGCATAAACAAATAGAAGCATAGATAATTTATGAAACTATAATTTTTATACAAAAATAATAACGTAGTTTAAAAAAGAAATAAACTTTGGAATGGAGTGTGATTTACTTCGATCAGGCAATAGCGAAAGAGGCTAACTAGACCGACTGTTCCTTTAAATTTGCGATAGCAAAATGGAACTGACAGTTGTTATGGGGCTTTAAATATCGACTGTTACTAAAATAGCTTCGAGATATGAATATCTATTATTATTATTATTGTTTGTATTTATTACTATGTAAAAAAAAGACATGAAAGCCAAAAATGGCTTTCTGTACATTGACAGAACGTGTGTCCAATTTTATGTGGCAAAATGTGTTTAAATCTATTTACAAATTTTTTTGATAAAAAAAAAAAAGTTGATGACTGAAGAGCGTCATTCTGGTTTAAAAATCATTTTTCCTCCAGGTAAAAATCAACCGCTGCATATTCCTAAGGGCTCAACGGGTTGATTTGATGGATGACTGTAGTTGAATGGCTTTTGCCCGATAAGAAATATGTCGTGGGTTTGTTTCTTATCGTGGTCCTTTTCATAAATTCAACGTTCTCACTAATAATCACCATCAGAAGACAATGGGGCTTCCCGTGTTTTGGGTGCTTGTTTGTGATAAACCATTTTTTCACAAAAAAAGTGGGCATACGTTTTGACTAAACGGCAATGTATAATATTTTTAGTATCTCAGAATTTTCAGATTCAGATTCTGAAATTTTTAAAATAACAAATTGTACACTGAAGAAATTTGTTAGCTGGAGCAGCTATCCGAAAGACTGGTCATGTAAAAATCGTTATTGTTGAAATCTGGCTAGCCAATTTCCCTACAATACGGTTTTCCGCCTTTAAGATAGTTGATGCAGCTGAATTTTTTCAGTATATTTTATTTTATATAATACTATTTTTCACGAAAAAATATATGTCTTGGGTATATCCTGAAAATTTTTTAGGAAAAAGTAGCACGCTTTCATAGTGGTCTTACTAAGTAATGTTTGAAGAAGCCTCATGCGATCAATTATTGAATATTTTCCAAAAAATACATAACAGTAAGTTAGGCTTCAATAAAATGGTATGCCGTTGTTATTTTTTCCTGGAATTTTTAAGATATATCCAGGATATATATTTTTTCGTGACATACATTACGATTCTACATGCATATTCACAAGTATTCACATGTATAAACAAACATATTTTTTTTCGTTTTAAATAAAAATTGTAATAATTATCTATATTTGATTATAATAATTAAGAAACAAGTTACACCTAACAAATCATATATTACTGAGAGAAATCTCAGATTTTGATGAGACGTTCGCTTCTTCAGACAAGAAGGCCTTTTTTGATTGAAGTAATTTCGTCACAATAATTTATTTTTTTGCGCATAGTACTCAACAGTTGATAATCGGAAAAACAATTATATTTTGGAATGGGAAATAGATGGTTCAATGACGCCTATATTTTACGACCACTCCGAAATAATTTAGAACAAAACTGTCGCTTCTTCACCGAAAAAGTGTAATTCTTATCTGAGAAAATCCACTGCCTTCGATAAGAATTTTTCTTCTATTTTATAACAATTTTTTTATTTTGACAAGTAGTACAGAGTCAGGAGCTATGCGATTCAAAGAGAGATGTACTAATTTCATATTGAAAAAACGTGCTATCACAAAACCATTCATGGGAATTATTATTTTATAATTTAAGAAGCTTCACTCTTGCGACAACTTTTGTTTGGACAATATCTAAAATATTTAATATTTACTTATTAAATTTAAATTTTATAAATTAATTATTAAATCAAATTAAATAAATAATAAAATCAATTGAACTTTTACGTTTCTAATAAATAAAATTTTGAAAGTGAATTTAAATTTAATAATCTTTGTGCTAAAATTTTTATTTTTTCCTTTATAAATTTACTGTTCCTAATACTATAAAATAATTAACTGTGACATTTCTCCGAAGTGTTGTTTTCTGTGCTTCGAGTCTATTTTACCGTTTGGATTATTCAAGACTACCAACATCAAAACTCAAAAGGCGACCATCCAGATTGACACGCTCTCAACAATATTGGTTTCAGATTATTCTTACATCAAAGGTACATCTACTATAACACACATTCCCTCCTAACCCGTTATCCTGTAGGGAATAACAAAACAAGAGGATTTTATAAAATTAAGTTAAATATCAGGCTCATCAATCTATATTATTTTCAAGTTATTACCATATTATTTTTCTAGTTAAACATTCTTCTTTTTTTCTTGTTATTTCATAGTAAATATAAATTAATTAGCCTGGTACGTAACAAAATTGGTGTCAGAAGTGGGATATTGTAATGTGTAACATAGATTTTTAACCTCAGTGCAGAATAAATTTTTTTTTAGTTAGAAAATATTTTGGGTACACTATACACTATTACATAAATTTTTTTTACATATAAAGAAAATAAAAATATTCATATATATATATATTAGACCTGTCCAAAAAAACAGAATTTTTTTTATTGTACCCTCCTGAAGTCTATAAATTTGTTCTTTATGATGACACAAAAAAAAAAATTAAAAAAATTAAGGATTTTTTTTGAGCCTGCTCATCGGGTTTTTGTATTTCCTATTTGATTAACACGCGCGCGTATGGCTGTTTATCTTTGACTTTGCATAACTCAGTCAGTTTGAATCCTAGAAAGTTGATATTAGTCTCATTTTGTAGCTTATGAAAATACCTTCAAATTGTCACTGTACATTTTTTTTGTACAGTTTTTTGTTTTTTCGTCTCAAAAAAAGCTTGAAAATCATGATTTGCAATTTAACTGCTAAACATATTTTATTTAACATGAAAATTTTCTTCTCTATCAAGCTCAACAATTTTATACTTTCGAATAATAATACTTATCCTACTAATAATAATAATAAAATACGTTTACAAGTCAAATTGCATATATACCTATAAAGTCATGATTTTTGAGGTTTTCTTGAAACAAAACTATTAACAGATCCTAAAATCAATCTAATTGCTAACAAAGAATTTTCATCTTTTGATGAGCTAGAAGTATTGCTCCGTACAGTTACATACACGGGAAAAAGTTTCGAGTCACTTTGGAAAGAACTATTCACCGTAGTGATGAATGATAATGAGAATGTTGATGAGTATGGAAGTAGAGTATTAAAATTGTATAATGATTTGATTGATTGTAATGAGGGTAACAATGATGGTTTTGGAACAATGAGTAAATCTATTATTGAAGAAAGAACCATACGTCAATTTATTAAAGGATTATTGCCTGAGGTATGTTTGAGAGTTGAATGTAAAAATATGGATACTACAGAATTTTGAAAGTGTAGAATAATACCCAAAAAATTTATAATGAATATATTGACAGTTTAAAGCTTAGAAAATTAGAAGAAGTTAAAACCGAGCAAGCAAATAAAATCGAGAACCCGTCGGAAGTAATCACTGAATCAAATAATAATTTTTCTTATAATTTTTCAAATCAAAAATATAATAATAATTTTTCAAGAAATAATAATAATAATTTTAATAACAATTTTAGAAATTATGAACAAAACGAATCCATCGTTTCAAGTCAGAATATTTATTTAAATACGCAAAAAAATTCAAATGTAAATTCACCCGAGATCTTTAGTTCGAATCCAGTTGAGAACACTAATAATAATATAAAGAATTCATACTATAATTCTTATATGAAAATTCAACAAATGGTTATTTACAAAAATCTTACAATAATAATTATGACTTTTATAATTTTAATAATTCTTATGCGCCAACAAATGATCCAATTAATAATAAAAATTTAAATAATAATGTTTATAATAATAATGGCTTTATGTCATATGATATTAGTCAAGATGAAAAAGATTATAATACGAATAATAATTTAGTTTGTGGTTTTTGCCAAAAACCGAGACATGATATGAATAATTTTTTTGCATTACAAAATGCTCAAAGAAAATGTCTTGAACGTCAAGCTCGAAAAAACGGGGATGGGCCGGCGGACCTAGAGGGAGGAACACAAAAATGGCCAATACTTCAATCAGATCAACTAATACAGTCAAATTAATTCCAAAATCAGATATAAATGAAATATTAAATTCAATTACTGAAATTGAAAATAAGAATAATACATTTGAAAATAAAAATGATATAAACCTAAATAATAACTCCCTTGACGTTAGTGGGCTGCGGAAAATCTTTTACCGCGATCAATTTTTTTGGATTTGGTTTTTCACCATGTTCAGTGATTACGTGGCCTAAATACAATATCTCTTTTTGCAAAAAATTACGTTTGTCAGGTTGAAATTTCAAATTAGCAGCTCTAAACCTCTCGGCTACTTTCTTTAAGTTATCCGCGTGCTCTTCTAGGGTTTGTGAGTCAATTACGAGGTCGTCCATAGACATAAATACACTGGTTCTCTGTAACCCTCTTACAACTTTATTAGCAACTCTCTGAAAAATGCAAGGTCCATTTTTGAATCCATAACTAACACGTGTATATTGATAATGGTTTTAAGAAGTAAAAAAAGCAGTTCTGTGCTTATCATCTGAGTGGATTGGAATTTGATGAAGGCCGCTCGCTAAATCAGAAGTCGAAAAATATTTAGCGTTGCCCAATTGATCCAGAATATCCTGAATGTTAGGCAAAGAATAAGCATCCCCGATAGTTTTTTTATTCAATCCTCGATAATCATTAACTAACCGAATTTTTTTTTCACCATTATAATAGTAGAAATGGGCTGTCAAATCAACGTCAGGCCCGACTCAATATCACGGAAAAAAATTTTTACTCAATTTTACTATATGGTGCCACATTACCATAGAACTATCTTTTGACTATTAAAAAAATTTAATATTATTTAAATTAAATTTATTTTAACGAAAAAAAAAAAACAATTGTAGTCTTGAAAAATTTAAATGTACCATATAGCGATTATGTCATGTTTTTTTTGCTATTTCCCGATGAAAAAATTACAACGCATAAAGAAATATTTACAGAAACCAAATTCAAAACTTAAAATGATCCAGCCTAAAAATTACGTTACACAAGCAAAGAATATTTTTTTTTTTTTTGCTTTGTATATTTCTAAAATTTTACTTTGTTGTTGTGGACAAAATTAAAATAATCTAATAAAATCCGCAAACAATCGAAAAAGCTTTTTTCAAGAGCTAAATGAATTCCGAAAAATGTTCAAAGAAAATCTATAAATTATTTCCACTAATAGTCTTACTTCTCTAAAGCTCAAAAAAACTTGGAGAAACATTCAGAGAAAATTTCAGAGCTATTATAACACACGGTTGACTTTTGGAGAAGTTCCCGAGCAATCGGAGAAGTTTCTCCGAAGACCAAAAAACTCGAAGAAAAATTGAGAGATAACTCTGAAATTATTTTCTCGAACGGGTCAATTTCGTAGAAATTGGCAGAGATCCGTAGGAATTCGTAATAATTCGTTAAAATTCGCTAAAAATTGGTAGAAATTCGTCGAAAATTCGAAGAAATATTTCCACCAGGGGTACCGTAGTAAATATTTGATTTCCTTGGAAATCCTGTAGGTGTCACTAACAAATCCAAAGTGTGGCAGCCCGCGAGTAGAGTGGGTATAAGCAGAGTGAAACCATAGATGATTTTTACCTCGGAAGTGAGGGAAACCGCTTATTATACCCACTCCATATGGCGAGCGCAAAATGTTGGACTAATAAAATCTAGAAAATTTCAAGATAAGTTTTCTATCAATATTGTTTTTAAAAATGAGAAACAATTTTCGGAAATTTTCTAGAAAATATGTAATAAACATTTCTGGAAATGATTTCCAGAAATTTTCTATAAAATTTCAAGATAAGTTTTCTACCAAAATTGTTTTTAAAAATGAGAAACAATTTCCGGAATTTTTAAGAATATATCTAGTAAATATTTCCAGAAACTATTTCTGGAGATTTTCTAGAAAATTTCAAGAAAAGTTTTCTATTAAAATTGTTGTTAAAAATGAGAAACAATTTCCGGAAATTTTCCAGAAAATTTCGGGTAAATATTTCTAGAAACGATTTCCGGAAATTTTCTAGAAAACATTTCCAGAAACAATTTTCGATAAATTTCCGGAAATTTACCAGAAATGCAAACTGGAAATTTGTGGTAATAATTATAATTATTAATTAATTAACAAATAATAAATTGAAACTCATTTACCAACAAATACCTAAAAATGTGGATCGTAGTATCGTACGCAGATATTATTAATTAGTCATTTTTATTTAGAAAAATTGAAAAAAATCTTATGCACTTGATCATTAAATATTTTTCATAAAATACATAACAGTTAGTATTTTTCGTATTTTCTGGAATTTTTAAGATATATCCAGGATATATATTTTTTCGTGAGACATATATTACACAAAAAAAGGTTTTTAACATTTCTGGCTCTGGCAACTTTAATAATCATCTTTATATAAAAAGGACAAACATCATCGGTCTTCCGGACATTTGATTGGTCGTTTTTCTTTTATTTTATTTTTTTCGTTAGCAACAAAAACAAAAATTGAGTGAAACGTAGTTGTTTTGTCGCTAACGAAATAAATCGAAATAAACAAGAGTGATCTTCGAGGATTAAATGTCAATAAAATAAATCGATTCTTATTTTATAAAAAATCAGTTGAAAAAATATATAGGGTTTTAAAATGATATCGAAATAGATTAGCTGTATGTAGAAGAAAATCAATAGAATACACCTCAATTGTGTAATCATTTTCCAAAACTATAACATAAAATACATCGGCTATAAGCAAAAGGAAATCTGAAGGAATGCATCTGACCTTAACTTACAGCTTTTTTTTCAATTTTATTCATTACAAGTTAGATTTAGACAAATTAAAAAAGGATTTATCATCTGCGTTCAGAGGAAAATCTGAGGACGTACACCTATCCTCGACATACCCCAAAATTGATTAGATAATATATATGTATTTTCATAGTGAAAATAGTCTTGTAAAGAATTTTTTTTTTATTTTTAGTAAAATAAAGGATAACTAAGTAACGCTATTAAAACTATATCGTGAAAATCGATAATAACACGTAAATTACAATAAATATTAGGTTGAAAAATATGGAGACAGGCGTGCGTAGCGCGCCAATGTGCTCGTTTGAGAAAAAATCAGAAATATACAAATTAAAAAGATTGAAAATACGTTGCTTTTGGTTCTAACACGAAGTGTCACTGACAATTACTTTAGAAATGAAAGCGTTTTTTAACTTTCGGTAGACAAATTCAATACATAGGTGACGCGCGCGAGTGGAAATTTCAGTCCGATTCGGATCCAGGTCGGATCCGGTTTACCTGATTACATATCCGAATCGGATCAGGCTGGCTGGATCCGATTTGGACTGAAAAATTAACGCCGGCTGAGCCGGATCGGATCCGGCGAACCGGATCCACGGTTACACAATGGAGTCACCGTGGCCAAATCGGATGCAAATTATGTGTCTGAAATTTTTAAATCGGATTCGATTTTTGCATAAAAGCGGATCCGATTTTACATCTAAAATCGGATCCGATTTCAATCTTAAACTGGATCCGGGTATATTTAAACCGGATCCGAATTTTTGTTTAAAAATTTTGATTTAAAAAAAAAATATGTTGCTTTTTCAATTATTTCTTTTTAATAATCATTATTAACAATATTTTTATCTTAGAAAATTCAACCTAAATGCTAAAATTCCGGATTTTAGGGATTGATCTTTGAGCTATTCTGTTCAAAGAGTCGGAACTCTATCCTATTGACCAAGGCGGTTTTAAATCGGTGAAATCAAAAAGAGTCCTTTACAAATTAGTAGAAAGTTATTTCAAAATTACGTAGAAAAACTTGATACACAGTAAAAAAAATTTAATAGTCGTTTGTAATTTGTAGACTTCAGTCGTTTGTCAAATTTTTGTTTGTTAATTTAACAAAAAAAAATTTGTAAAATCATTTGACAAATTTTATTTGTTAATTTTACAAACAAAAAATTTGTAAAATATTTTTACAAACTCCGTTTGTTAATTTTACAAACTCCGTTTGATAATTTTACAAACAAAACATTTGTAAAATGTTTTTACAAACTCCGTTTGTTAATTTTACCAACAAAAAATTTGTAAAATGTTTTTACAAACTCCGTTTGTTAATTTTACAAATTTCGTTTGTTAATTTTACAAATTTTTTTTTGTAAAATCAATTTGTAACATAAAAATGAAGAAGATTTAATGTAAAAATAAGAAGAATATCACGAAAAATCTTGCATACGGTCGGATTGATTCGGACGATGTGTGTTTTATAAGCGATAATGAACTTAACACGTGAAGTATTTTTTCTTCAAAAAACAAATAAATAATTATTAAATTATAATTATAATAAATCAATAATTCGTGTTTTAATGACTTCATCAAGTAAGTTAATTTAAGAGTGTTATAGAAATTCCCTTCAAGGTTATTTATAAATGTTATTTTATATTTTTAATTAATTCTTAATTAATAACATAATAACAACAACTTGTTGACAATATTTTTCGAAACTACTTACTTGATAATTAATTAATTGTTAAATATCAGGTAATATTTAAGAATATGAATGGATTAGAAAATTTCCTGATCAATGTCAATTCTCGAATGTGCTTTTATTATTGTTCAGTATAAAAAATGAAAAAAATGGGTACAGCTTTCAGAGCATTTTAATATACTGATATCATCCACAAAGTTATTACTGACTATCTAATTTTTTATTTTATCAAGCAATTGAAAGAACTACTCATTAATCACTAATATGGAGATGAAATATTTGAATCATACAATGATTTTGGGATATTTAACAAAAATGTAGAAAATTATGACAATAGTCTGACCGAACTTATTTTTATTATTTACGTGTAATTATTCGTACTTTAAAAGAATATAATTAATAAACATATATTAAATAGGCAATAATTATATTTGATAAATAAATAAAGTAAAAAATGAAGTGTTTTTTGTGTAAATCAACAAAAAGTGAAAGTATTTCTCTACACAAGTACGTATACATATAATTGTAACCTGCAAATATCATATAATTAATACAGTATTAAGTATATGGTAAATATTCATTTATACATGCATGTCAAAAATAATTTAATAGTGTTTATTTTTTTGTTTGATTTTGTGTTCATTTTTTATCGACATTGTATTTTAAGTTATTGTATTTAGTTAAATGTAAATAGGGAAATGTTTGATATAGTTTATCACACTAATTTTTGAAATTAATTTTTTCTTCTTCATTTACAGATTTCCAAAAAAATCTAACTTACGTGAAAAATGGGAAATCGCTTGTGGATGCGAGGAAATAAATGTAAATAATCTCTTTATATGTTCACAACATTTTACACCAATGCAAAAAAGAGTCTCAAGAGGTACTGGAAAAGCAGTAACATATATCGACCAAAAAGCAATTCCTTCAATCGGAGTACCACATCCACCTGAAGAGATTTTTTTAAATGAATCTGTTTTACAAAACAATTTTGTTAACAACGAGTCGTCAGCTGGTTGTTCAAAAACAAATTCTTTAACTACCGATATAAGTGAAGAACAAATTGTAATTGATTGTAAGTAAATTAATTTAATACTTGATAGATTGATGTCTAGAAATAGTTCAACATTAATATTTAATGTTTTTTTAATTCAGGTAATACAGAAGATAATGTCGAAGTATTTATTGATAATCAAGAGTCATTTCCATCCAATTCTTCTCAAGATACGAGTAATAAATATGAAGAAAGTTTAACAGAGATTGACCAAGAGATTATTCAAGCTGGTAGAGAAAATGATGTACCACAACATCACGATAAGATTTTGCTTGATACTCTTAATAATAATACTGATATTAACATTATTAGTAAGTTATTATATTCTTAAAATATTTTTATATTCTAAAATAGAATATTTTTTTTATTTTTTTTAATGTCACTTTGTTTTTTATGATTCATCAATTTTTTGTTATACTTAATGTATTCAGACTCATATAATTTTTTTTTATATAAAAATAGGAAATGAACACAAATACTCAGCCGCGGTAAAACGTCAACGTAAGGAACCTCTTTTCCCATCTCAAATTGAATATGAAGACTTTATAGATGATCCAAAGAAAGCCAAACGTTTAATAAAGATGATAATTGAGACAGATCGCAAATATCGAGAAGAAAATCAAAAACTAAAAAAGCAGATTAAGTATTACAAAAAAAAATATGGAAGTGTTCGACATATGGTAAATGATTAAAAAAAGAAGAATTTGTGTACACTAGGAAATGAAGAGTCAATCACCTTAACGTATCACGTTGGTACATGAAAATAAAAAAAAATGACTACTTGTCCACACACTTTGCATCATCATTTGTTGAACAGTCTGTTCTTCATATTGCTGGTTACGTATCGTACAAACCTATAACGACAGCTGTTGATTGTGTTATTTGTAAAAGCCATTTAATTGGTGGTAAAATGCTACTTTTAAGTCAATTAAAAAACTATATCGTAAAGCAAAAGATATATCACAAAAAAATGAGTGCATTTGATCAAAATTTACCAAACTCATCCAGTTTTTTGATCAACAATATATAAAAAAATATTTCATAATTCATCATTATTATTTTTATAATTATTAATTAAGTATCATTATTTATTATTGTTATATTTGTCCTAGACATAATTATGAAACATTGATAAATAATAATATACATATACGTATATATTTAATTATTTAAGATCAATGCGTTGTTATAAATGTTATTGTATGATTCAAATAAAATATTTTCAGCTTAAAAATATGTCTATTTAATTTATTCCTTAATAAGAATGATAATAATAGTTGAAATAATTTGATTATTAAAGTATATTAATAAATAATGAAATAAATAAATGAATAAGGAAACATCAATAGTAATATCATATGCATCATATATTTATTATAAATGATATATTATATCACATTCATTGTGTGGCAATTAATATAAGAATAAATCAAATATTAATATAAAAATACTGTCCAGCAAGTAAATGGACTATCTTCTATCTTTATTACATTTAATTGGACGAAGAATCATACTTTATCATCATTAATAATTCTTATTGTCTAGGAATCAAATCCTTGCTTGTTAGCTGTTTTATCGTCTCTCGTAAACTTTGTATTTTTTCTTTGTAGTATTTGTTTTGTTTTGAAAGTAAACGAAATTTCTTTGCAGACTCCTCTGCTTGAGTTTTTATCAGCTTTAATGTTCGATTGCCTCTTCTGGGAGTGCCAAAATCTGTCAATTCAACTTCCTTGATATATAAAGGTTCAAAGCGTCTACGTTTTTTTGGAGGAACAGGATTTTCATCGGGATCTAAAAATTAAATTAAAAAGTGAAAAATAATGTGAATACACATAATTTTGTTTCAATAACACTTACTATCATGGTTTGTATATTCTTCTTGACTTTCATCACTTTCAGAATCTGGTGTAGTGTCTAAAACAAAAAGTATAATTTATTATTGTTGATAATACTTCTTGGTGCTTAATAATGCACTTGAATTTTTCAAGGCATACAAACTATGTATTTGATTCTAGTTATTATTGAGGAACTTACAAGATATATCAACATCACAACTTGTTGTTGACACTGGCACTAATTTTTCTTGGCTAGATTGACTAAAGTTACCATTTGAATCTACTAGTGGTTCCTTATTTGTCATGTCGATATTATCAGTATTTATTGATGCATCAAGTGAGCACTGAACATTGTCAGATACAGTTAACACTGGCGATGCACATTTTTGCTGATTTATACAAGATAATTGTGGTGGAAATGGAACAGAAATTGAGGGTACTGATCCACTGGCTAGCTTTGTAATTGGCTTCTGTTTATTACCAAGAACCTTCAGTTTAATATCTTCATGAAAATGAGTAGAACAAATACGAAAGCTAAACACATCAGTTAGGGCATTGATCCCACACGCTTGTTTCCATCTTAAACATAAGCCAGAATCTTTTGGAAATCTGAAAGACAAAATTTTTAAATATCAATTTAACAACGTCAAACAAAAATATATTGACAATACGTAATAATCATATACTCAGCTTATTTTTTTTTTACTCTACTTTGCACTCAAGTTTTTGAATTATTAACAAAAAACAAAAACAATGACTTTTTTTTTTAAGTTAAATTATTTGATTGATTTTTTAAATTTGAAAAAATAAGTAATAGCAAATAAACAATATTACTTACTTATGAAATGATAATTCTTTATGTTTAGTTGCAGTCTTACTACACAAATAACAAATGAGCTTTACCATGATTTATAATAATTAATCGAAATATCTGTTTATTATTTATAAACTTTTTCAATGTAAACAAAAATAATTTTGGACAGCTGAAAATAACCTTTAGATTTTAACAGGGTTGACAACATGTGTAGGCCTCCATGCAACAAGCTGCAAATTGTATATGTGAGAAAGTTAAAATAGTGTAAGTGAATTGCATCAGCATCAGCTGTTTTATTCGTATGCATGTGCGACTTCTAACATTTATTTTTTATTGTAATGTTATCGAATGATTCAACTGTGTATGATGTTTGAAAATAATTTATTTAACTATTTTAAGCAATAATTCTTTCGTGGATTTGAATAATTATTATTGTGTCAACAATTGTTGTATTGATGGTTCTGTTTGACTGTTTTAATAATATTAGCAAATATTAGTGACAACAAATGCAAAATTTATTGTAAGTATTAAAAAGAATATTGATTACTTATAATAGTATTAATTTAAGTGATGATGTACTTTATATTGATTTATAATAGAAATAACATCAATATGTTCATACATTTGACACTGTGCCTATCGAATCAAAATATCAATAATCGATATATCGCACTATCGATACATAGTAAACAAATAATTAAAAATCGAATAAATTTATATTTTCAAATTACTTGTTGATTTAATTAAATTACTCATATATATTTTTTGAAATTATCAATGATATTTAATTTATTATCTATTCTATATTATTACTTGTTATTTTTAACTGAAAAAAAAATAGTTGATTTTCCTCTTCATGGAATATTTGCTTATACAATAGTTATTTGTTCTGTTAATATTAATTTATTTTCTTTTTATTTATATATATAAATATATATAAATTAATTAATCTACAAACATATGTATATGTTTAAAAAATATCATGAATGACAATTATTAATTTGTTACTTTTAATGGCTAGATTTAGAGATGTTTTAATTCAATATACGCACAGGTAGATAACTGGTATATTTAAATTTAATAAATATAGAATTTTTACGTTTTTTTTTTTAGTATCAATTATGTTGAAAAAATCAACCACCGACTATTGCCGCAAAAACCGAGATGTCAACCAAAATCCAAAAGAGAAAAAGGTAATATTTTTAAATTAATCTGTTCTATTTTTCATTATAGCTAATTAAAATGGAAAACACTAACATTGAATTTAACTTTTTCGTAGGCTCAGCACCGGTAAAAAGACCAATCACGGATAAAAGTAGTGAGACTTATTTGCCAACAAATAAAAAATCTGAAACAGCTACCAGCGTCAATCGGTTGGACATTAAATCGAGTCGAGGTGAATTTCTTACAATATATCTTCCAGAAGAACCTTATCATCATGTTACGGATACTGAATCACCACAATTACCAGAATTAAAAGCTGTATCAGTTGTATCAGAAGCTGAACGTAAACAAGGATATCATGCCAGAGAACGTGAACAACAATTACAAGATAATCCAGATGCTATATTATCATTAGCCCCTAAGCAACCACCAGTATCAGCTGCGGAACGTGCTCGAAAATATCGTGCCAGAAAACGTGAACAACAATTACAAGATAATCCAGATGCTATATTATCATTAGCCCCTAAGCAACCACCAGTATCAGATGCGGAACGTGCTCAAAAATATCGTGCCAGAAAACGTGAACGATTACAAAATAATCCAGATGCTATAGTATCGTTAAAACCTAAGCAACCACCATTATCAGAAGCTGAACGTAAACGACGATATCGTGCTAGAAAACGTGAAGAACAATTACAAAATAATCCAGATGCTATATTATCGTTAAAACCTAAGCAGCCACCATTATTAGAAGCTGAACGTAAACGACGATATCGTGCCAAAAAACGTGAACAACAATTAAGGTACATTTTCAGCTAGATTTTGTGGGCGTGTCCTAAATAAAATCCTATGCTTTTTACATTGGAGATTTTGTCCTACCAACCCCAAAAAACCAAAAGTTTGAAATTTTCATGATCATTTTTTTTGTGTTAACAATTTATTTTTTCCATTATTAATTAATCTTATGCAATATATTCCAATAAAAACCAATTATATATTGATAAAAACAATTATTCTATAATATTTATTCATTTCAATATTGCACACAAAAATTTTTTTTTGTTAGTATGCATCACTGATTTGTATCAGTATGAAGTTTTTTATTTATATCCAATTAATATTAATATTTATTATCAATCTCAATTTTATATGGTTAATAAAAACATTTTTAATAATATTTTCATTAATGTTTGCATTTATGATGCTCCATTATTTTGTAATCAAATTTCTTTTATGCAAGTTTAAATTTTCCCGCTTTTTCAATATTATGGCTCTTCATTAGAAAATCAGTAAAAAAACAACTTTTTACCACATATTTTTAATTAAAATAACGAAATCAGTTCTCTAACCCCATATAAACCAGGTATTAAAAAATTCCTTATTATTTTTACTATTATCTATCAGTTTTTCAATAAAATCTTATATTTAGAAATGTAATTTAGTTATGATCAAAAAAATTTCAAACATCCCCTCCCATAAGAGCCCATGTTTAACCTCTCTAAAAGTAGCCAAGTTTAATTAATTATTATAAAAAAAATAAGTCTGTAACATAATATATTATTTCACGAAATGATTTATCAATATTTCAATTACATACTGTATAAATTTCAAGAAATTCTTATATTCGGAAGGTAGCTGAGAATGTACCTTAAAAGATAATCCAGATGCTATAGTTTCATTAAAATCTAAGCAACCACCATTATCAGCAGCTGAACGTAAACGACGATATCGTGCCAAAAAACGTGAACAACAATTAAAAGATAATCCAGATGCTATAGTTTCATTAAAACCTAAGCAACCACCATTATCAGAAGCTGAACGTAAACGACGATATCGTGCCAAAAAACGTGAACAACAATTAAAAGATAATCCAGATACTATATTATCGTTAAAACCTAAGCAACCACCATTATCAGATGCTGAACGTGCTCGACAATATCGTGCCCGAAAAAAAAGTTTGTTGACGAAGCAACTTGATAAGATTGAAGATAATTTTATTATTTCTCAAGAAAAACACTCCGATGAGAATGGCAGGTGCAGTGATGAGCCCACCGAAAAAAAGTTCTTAGATACAAACACAGCTTATGTTAATGATTCTGTATTGCTAAATAGTGATTATAATGAATCTCATAAAGCATACAAAGAATTTAAAAAAGAAATGACAAATAATGAATATAGGCATGTATGCTCTATATGCGGACGATTGTGGTTTTCAGATGATGTAAAAGCTGCCTCTTTAGAGAATAAAAATCTTTTAAATACGATTTTACCAGGAACTTCAGTTGATAACAGATCCCAGTTGCTCGGAAATCATCAACTATCAATCCCAATTAAAAATGAACTAGTTGTGTCAAGTGACCGCATCTGTGGCTGGTGTGTGGAAGCACATATATGCTGAAGTATAAATATGATAAAAAACGAGCGCAATCATTGTTATACATTGCATCGTGAAGAGTTACTTATCTTCAAGGATTATTCCTTAATACCAAAAATGATGATTTGACATTTTACTATGAACGAAGATCATCTGATTTAATGAGGCATCTGCGTGATGGATTTGCATGGATGTTGATAAACAATTGACCAACGACTGAATGAGTTTATCGATATCCGTATAGGCCCAACTTGATTTTGATGAAGTTATTAAACTTAAGAGCATATTTTGTTTTAAAAAAAATTTAAGTATAATTATATTAATACTGTTATCATGTTGGCATCTTGTATGTTCTGTGAATTGTTCAACTGATCTTAAAAAACTGTGTTATACGCCATGAAAAGATTGAAAAAGTTGTGAAATTATTTATTTTAAGTAAAAGAAGACTCATAAAAACTTATTGTCTTGAAATTTGCTTTAAGTAGTTAAGATAAAAATTTTGTATTTTGTGGAAAAAAGATTATTTGAATTTAGAGAAAAAAAAAAAATTTTTATACATTATGTTTAAAATTACGCCCAACCATGTAAAATATAAAACTTCTCGTTCTCTCCCGCTCTTTACCACATAAATCTGCCCTTTTTTCCATCGCTTATACACTGCGAAAATAACGAATTAGATTGTTTTATCTAAATTATAATTTGAATAAAAAAAAAAACAATCATAATATGTAGAATCAAACACATTTTTGCGGGTTGAAATAATTCAATTATAAAATACAAAATTAAAACCATATTTTTGTCAATCAATTTTTATTTTGTAAATATTTTTTTTTTATTGTCAAAAAAAAAAGATAACTATTTTTTTACTGGACTATAAAATAGATTATAAAATACGAGAAATTTCTAAATAAAAATCAGCTTTATTGTTATGTGTGTGGAAACAATAAAGTTTTTATTTTTATTCAAAGTAATAAAACAAAAAAAACGTCCTTGATCATTTATAAATACATCAATCAGAATTACATTATGCACAAATCTTTACTGGCTGTACATTATGATGTTTCATTTTTAAAAAAATATGCAACTATACTGTGAAAATGTTGAAATTGTGATTACATTTTTATGACATTTTGTTTTAATATCTATGATACCTAAAGTTTTTGATAGATTTTTGATAGACTCAGTTACACCAAAAGCAAATGTGTGTGGGAGAAAGCTCGTAATAATTTCAAAAGAAAATAAAAACTTGAAAAAAACAACTAGTGATCTTAGTGAGTATCGAACCTGCGATCATTGTATTCCGGGCAACTGCCTGGATTCCATTATTTTTTCTTATTTTTTATCCTCATCTTTACTTATTTGATTTTTGATTTTTTATTTTTTATTATCCATCTTTTAATGCAGTTAATATACGCAATCAAATTGTTCAATTTGATTTATAAATATGAACTTTTTAAATAATATAATATTTCAGACGCTGAAAAACTTTGCGAGTTGACTTGTCAAGAAAGTGGAAACACAAACAATTCAACTGCTAGTATACTATTAGACCAATGAGATAACTTTAACACATAAAACAATTGTCATATTATAAAAGAAATATAAAAATTTAAATTTTCAATTATTATCAACAAAAACTTCAAACTTAATTTTTAATTTTCTTAAATACTATTTAATATTTAGAATATTATCAGTAAAACATATTTTCAAATTATTCAGCCTCACAGTACTCATATCCTGAAATAAAAAATAAGGAAAAAATATATAATTTATTTAATCTAAAGCCGGAAAAAATATATAGACAGATAAAAAAAAGAAATTACCTCGTTGAGGTCTTTGATCCCAAATGAAATCCATAAATGATCCAACTCGAGTGTTTACTCCGGGACTTGCACCTCCACAATCAGTACCACTACTTATTATTCCAACAAGAACAAGTCTCTTTGTTGAAGGATTTTTCCACAAAACTGGGCCTCCACTGTCCATCTAAAAATATTCAATTAAAATAATTTTAACAATATGAAAGCATTATTTTTATGAAAATCTTATGTTGAAGTTTATGACATTATAAAAAAATAAATCCATTTATTTAACTAACCTGACAAGAATCTCTGTTTCTTGCATAAGTACACATTTGTGTATTTTGAACTTGTGGGAAACTATTACTACAGTCTTTATTTGTTACCACACTGACTTCTGTACTTTGTAATACACTTGATGGAGCACTTGCAAATCCAGTTGTTCCCCAGCCTAGTTGATAAAAATACAATAAAATGAATAAATAAATAATAACGTAAAGAAGCAGCAATCATTTTCAGTTGGAAAAGGATCATAACTTACCTAACAAGCTTACGAGGGCACCAGCAAATGAATCTCGATAATGTTGGAATGGTAAACATACTGGTCCAACAAATTGATTAAATTCTATCACTCCATCTATCGTAATTATTGCAATATCATTTATTTCTCTGCGAGGATCATAATTCGGATGTGTTACCAATTGTCTAATTTTATAAACTCTTGTAGCACTTGATTCATTTGCTGAAATAAAAATATCACAAAAACTAAGTTGAATATTGTTTACAAGTGAGTAAAGAAAATAAAAATATATATAATTAATAGTACCAGTGTCTGTATTGTGTTCACCAACTACTACAAGAAAACCTGATGTACTTTGACCGTAAAGACAGTGAGCAGCAGTAACCACTTGAAGATTATTTATAATTGTAGCTCCACAAATTATTTCACCTCTTTGACGATGAACAAGACCAGCAACCATTGGATACTCATTAACTCCAGTCTCTTTTCCACCCACAATTCTTGACTGAATTAATAAAATTAAATTAAAAAAAATATTGCAAACATATGAATTAATTAATAGTACATTTTATTACTTACAGGATTTTGCCAGCCACATTGACATTCATTTCCAGCATCAGCAACAATATCACATAAAAATTGACCACCTCTAGATGACCTTGCTGAATTTATTGTTATAATAATTTGATTGTTTTCATCAGAAGCAACATTCAAACCACCACTGCCACAATATCTACGAGCTGGATCATCATCAGATTTAACAGAAAGTGCATCCAAATCACACTTATTACTCTGTCGGATCAATTTCAGTGGCATTTTTATAATGAAAATATATAAATAAACTTTTAAAATTAATTATTTTACCTGTGGTATATTGATGGTGCAATTCATTTTTAAGGTACTTTCACCTTGAAAAACCCATCGACAATTTGAACCCGGTGCATAGTTACTGTTTGGATAATTAGGACTGTTTATACTAAATTTTTGACCTGTTCTGACTGATTGACGGTAATCACAGTTGTTATACTGGGCATCACCAATGCCAATAAAACCCAGAAACAAAGTAAGTGGTGCTAGTATTCCTGAAAAACAAATGAATATAAAACTTAAATTTTATCACATTAAATTAAGATTATTATTACAAAAAAAAAAAAACACTAAACAACTAATTATAAATTTTTTTTTTAACTAAACTTCATTTATTTTTTCAATAATTTATGTACAAACAAATTCAATTATTTATCGTTGCCTGATGTTCTTATCACTCGAGAAATTTAATAAACAAATATTCAAAATTATCTTGAGTTTTATTTGTTAATTAAATTAATAAAATAATTAATATGATAAATGAATTACGAATAAATTCGAACCAAAGTAAATATAAAAGTTAATATTATTTTTTTTTTTTTTTATGAAATTTCAATTAAATTAAATTATTAAATTCACTAAATTAGTACATAAATATGTTCTAAAATTTATCGTGATTTTTCATTAAACTTAACCGGAAAGAAAAATTCCTGATAACATTATGTAAAAAAAATATTTTAAAAAACGTACTTAACATATTGCTATTGCTAAGTATTACTTGATACTAAAAAATAAATTACTTCGCACGAAACAATTTCCCGGAATATAATGCAACTTTTACACTTGATTTATTTGTTTTTTATTTTTTTATCGCGACACCTGCATAAACTGATTATTTGCATGTGAACAAATATAATTTCATTGGACATAAACTTGTATTCTTTATTTTGTTCAACAAATAAATGCTTTCATACGAAAGATTAAATAAATAAAGAAAAAAAAATTAAATGTTATTAATCATATTTATTGTTTTTGTTTTTTTACATGGATAGTATAATAAAACATGTTACAAAATATAAAAAACATCAAAAAAAGTCATTTCAAACATGTTGAAAATTCGTGTTTAATGAAATCGTTGTCTCAGGAAGGAATGTAAAATCATTCAGATTCACAGTACTTCCATCCTGTTGAAAAAAAAAAAAACAAATTAAATCATGTTCAATTATCTTTGATGAAAAAAAAATTTCATAATTGAATTAATAAATTACCTTGAGGATTGTTAGACTTGATGAAATCTATGAATGATTCTACATGAGTATTAATACCTGGTTTTGATCCACCACAATCAGCACCGTTGCTAATTATTCCAACAAGTACAATTTTCTTTGTCATTGGATTTTCCCACAATACTGGCCCACCACTGTCCATCTAAAATTTAATCATTATTTATTAATAAACATAGATATAATAATATTTTTGTTTTTATAAAAAATGTTACAAATGTATATATTATATATTACTTGACAAGAATCTCTGTTTTGAGCATAAGTACATAATTGTGTATCATCGACATTTTTATTTGGATATTTTGAGTTGCAATCTTCATTTGTCACAACATTGACATTTGTATAGAGTAAAACATTTGATGCTGCACCAGCTAATGATTGTGTTCCCCATCCTTGAAAAAATGTTTATTTTAAGAAATCATAATAGCTATGAATAGTAAATTGAAAATAAATAAATATACCTAAAAGTGTAACACTATTTCTAGCAAATAAATATCTGTTATGTTGAAAAGGTAAACATGCTGGTCCAACATGTTGATTAAATGTAATCAAACCATTAATTGTAATGATTGCAATATCATTTGAATATGTATTTTTATTATATTTCGGATGAACAATATAATTTTTAATTGTAAATAATTTCGTTTCACCTGTCAATGTTGCTGAATAAAAAAAAATTTACCAATAGTAACAGTTCATTGTATGTATGTAAATCAACATAAAAATATAATAGTCATCTTACGATTTTTCGTGTCATGAAGACCAATAACAACAGCGTAATAGGAAATGTCTCGTCCACTTATACAATGTGCAGCAGTTATGACTTGATAATTATTAATAATTGTTGCACCACAATCAATTTCATCTCTACTATGTGATCCTGGTGATCTTTGAGCCAAACCAGCCATCATTGGATATTCATTTAATCCAGTTTCATTACCACCAACAATTCTTCTCTAAAAATTAAACAAAAATTTATTATTATTTTATATATGAGCAGTTTAACAATGATTAATTTGATTACTCGATTACGCCAACCACATTGACACTCTTCCTCGATAGTATATACTGAGCACATAAAACTTCCACCATTAGAATATTGCACAGAATCCATTGTAACATTAATCCAATTATTGTCACTTGATACAAAATTGATTCTTCCAGAACCACAATATGGTTGAGGTCCCAAATCGTCAGTTGTTACTTTGAAAACATCACCAAGGCAGCTATAACTCTGTGATAATTTTTTTAAAAATATGCATTACATATTTTTTGATAAATATATTTATTAATTTCTAGTTTTGAATTAATATTTTTTTATTTACATGGTTAATTTTAAATTATCTCAAAATTTAAATAATCTCAAAATTATCAAAAATTGACTGATAATATTTTACCAATTTTTTGGATCATTATTGAACTTCTAATAGTTAAATTAAATCAATAATAGCAATTGATTAATAATTGATACCAATATAATTAATTAATTAAAAATCATACAATAAATTAGTGCAAGAAAAGCTCAACGAATTAGATTTAACCGTTTATCGTTTTAAAAAAGTTTTATTCACATGTGCCAAATTTGTCGACTTCAGGCCTATTTATTTTTATAATCTTAATTTGTAAAAAAAAAACGTATTTCTTTACTCTTTGTTACTTTTCGTGATGGACGTGTTAAAAATGATAAAGCTACAAATCTGTAAACACTGGGCATCATTTGATTGTGTGTAAAAATATTTATTAAAAATATAAAAAAGTGTCGATAACTCGGTGGTGATGATCTTTTGATAATTAAAAAAAAAAAAAAAAAATTAATAACAAAATAGCATGTATGTCCTTTCATTTAGAACATCATCCATATTGAAAAAAAAAATTTTTCGTTCTAATGTTATAGTAAAACAATGATATGTATTTGTTCAAATATTTAAAATATATTCTAGAAATTTTTTTAGAATTTATTTTTACTTGGCGGGTCGTTTGATTTCCCTGAGGAATACCAATTGTACAGTTCATTCTAATTGGATATTGACTGTGAAAACTCCATCGACATTTGTAGCCTCCAGGATATCTTCCATATGGATAATTTGGAGTGGCAAAAGGATAATAATTTCCAGGCTGAATATCGATATAATAATTGCAGTTTCCATACCCATTAGTTCCTTCACTAGCATCAAAAAGACCCACAAAGAGGATCACAGATACAAAGATCCCTTAAAAAAATATTTACAATCATTTGATTAAATTAAAAAAAAATATCTTATATACCTTAATTTTTTTCAACTTAATTTTACATTAACTAATTTCATATTATAGATTAAAAATTTATTTATTGTCCATAAAATACTTACACAGCATCATGAGACTTTGTGGATTTTGTGAGTCTTAAAATTTTTTTTTTATTTTATTTTTTTTCGTAATAGTGTTTTATGATAGACTTCACTTATAAACTGGATATTAAAAAAAATTAAAAATGGGCTTTTATATGTTTTTTTTTGCTTCACTGTTGACATTTCTTGCCTATCTTAAAAAACAGTTTATTTATTTTTTGCTTATTTATCAAAAATGATTTATATGCCTAGCAAATTTTTAGTTATATCAAAATTCAATTCAATGTTATATTTGTTTTTCGGTACTTGTTTATAACATTATACTTTTCATTTGAAATTTTATGACAAATTTAACAGAGTAAAGAAGAAAAAAATTTATTATTATCAATATTTTAATTTTATATATATTTTTTTTAACAATAAATTTATTTCATTGAGTATTTATTTTCTATGTAGTAAATAATTTTTTACAAATGTAAAATTTATTACTGTGTAATAAATAATGATCACCTGAAGCAGATCATAATTTTTATATTAAAAATAAATAAATAAATAAATTCTAATGAAATTATAAAAGATGTTTTGAATTTAGATTTTTTTTGTTTTTTTTTTTTTCGATAATGAATAGCAAAAGGAAAAAAATTCCACGTGTGTTTACATTTTGATTTATAGAAATCTTTGATGTCACAAAATGATCAAATAAACCGTTATCAGCAACATACATATAATAATTTACAAAAAGAAAAAAAAAATCCTTGACTTGTATTTATTTATTTTTTCAAATCATAAAATTTATGATAAAAAAAATTGTTCGAAGTTTAAAAAAATAAAACATTGTTTTTTTATTTTTTTTATTGTTTCTTTGTTTTTGTAACATTGAATATTTTTTCAAGATATATTATATTTATATAGCAAAGATGTTTCGTTATGATGATTTTTTGATAACACTTTTTCAAGGCTATACATATTTATTTAATTGACTGTAGCAAGGTTTCTTTTTTTGGGTATTATATTTTTGTCATTTTATTTTAATCAAAAAGTAATTTGTATATCTTTCTGTTTTGTGATAATGAATAAACATATGTGCAATCATTATTTCATGAGAATTTCTTTTAGCGGCAGCTTATGTTTTGTTGACATGCTCATGATTGAAGTCACCGATATTTAGTTCTTCGGGGTGGAAGTAAGAACAAATGATGTACAACATGTATAAGATTTGAATTTTGTATGCTTTTACAGCTGCATAAGAAATGCCTAAAAGCTCACTACTTATTCATTCATCTCTGAAGGTCATTTTTCTATTCACTCGCACGCGCTTGTAACATGCACTTATTTTTTTTTAGTTTCAACTTGTCATATCTTTCATTTAAACTATTACCGAATATTTTCGAGCCCTATTTAAAAACTCATATAATCAGCGTGTAATTCATTCTCGTTTTGTTATATTGAGCATTTTTATTATATACGTATACGTATAAATTGAAATACGCTTGGCAAAACTGCTTCATAACACCCCCATGATGATAATAATATTTTAAATCCAATTAAACGATATCAAAGGTTTTTTTTTATGTTTATTCATTGATGAAAATTGCGCTACATCGTTAAATAATATTTTTATGATTCAAAATGAACGAGTATACCTACGTGTAGATGTGTTTTATTTGAATAAACAAAAATGTTAATAATGAGAAAGAAAAAAAAGCAAGGGCGAAGTTGAAACCAATATAATACAAAAAACAAATTATCTCTCTTTTCCTCCCTCTTGTATATATTTTAACCCTTATAAACCTCAAACGTGTGTAAATCAACGATCCAAAGTGCTACCAATTTACAATTTCTCAACAAAAATAATAAAAAAAATGAAAACTCATTTTTCAATAACAAAAAATAGCATATCTATAAGCAAAATAAATTATCTAAATTTAATTTATCAGTCATTATAATTTAGCAGAAAAATTTTCTTTTTGTTTAATTCATTTTTTTAATCTATACAAGACTGAACGCCCGCTTGCTCGGTCGTGTTTATTATATTGAATTTAATTATTTATGAATTATAGTTTTTGAAATAATTATGTTGAATGAGTAAAAAAATACATCGAGTTGTTATTGAAAGGAAAAAAACGAAAGATGCAAAAATAAATCAATTTAAATATCAATAATTTAAAAAAGCTTCAGTTTTAACTTTTCAGTAATATTTAATTTTATTTATTTATTTTTTAAATAGTATTTGAGTTTTAATAAATGATTAAAAAATTGTTTTTAAAAGATGATACATTTTCTTTTTTAAAGCTATCTTTGATATTACACAGATAACAAAAAAAAAAAAAATAAAAAAATAACCGATTAGGTGTTTAGTTCAAAGTCTAAATCGAGAGCCCCAAGAGCTACCGATAAGTCAGGATACGTCAGAGCATAGAACACGTCAAAGCATTATGATAAACGAATAATACTTATTATTCATAAACACCTATAATCGGTTATTTTTTATTTTTTGTTATCTGTATAATATTATACAGATAACAATAGCTTTAAAAATGACTATAATAATCATCTTTTAAAAACAATTTTTTGTGTTTTATATATTATTCAAAGAATAAATAAATAAAATAATAAATAATAAAACAATAAATCTATAAAATAATTCAATATTAAATATTAAATTTTAATTTTCCAACATCATTTTATATGTTTTGCATTTCTTTCGAATTATTTTTCCGCATATTTTTATACATTTTTAAGCTAAGTCTTGAGTGGACCCGATTTTTGAACAATCTATTTACTTTGAGGAATTTTTTTTATTATACCTTTCGGAAGAAGAAGCATCTGATGCAAGAATTTTTTGAGAAATCGATATATAAATTACAAAATTACTTTTATTATGTTTATATAACATTCAAATTTTCAACTGTTGATCTTTGTTGACTTACAGTTATACTAATCAGCAATTGACTTTTTTTTCCTTTTTAGTATTACATAACATAAATACTAATATAATGTAAATCTATTAATTTTAATTCAGTTTATGGGTTTTAAAAAATAAATTAAAATTACAAATTTGATTGATTATAATTATTCATAATAAATTAAGAAAAAACAAAAAAATTCATTTACATAATTTCTAAAAAGTTTAAATAAAAATTCGAAGTTGCAGCTTTTTGAAAATATTTTCGTTAACAAATTCGGGTGTTTTCTAAATCTCAAGCTTTACTTGTCTATATATTTTTGTGTTATTTGTATACAAACATATATACACATACATCTACACATACATATATGTATATATGTAAATTAACTTTTAATTTTCAAGTATAATAAATGTGTGTCGTGACAAATAGCCGGGGGGCAATGAACATAAGTCATCAGTCATCACCAATAATGTCGATTCTAACTTCTAATACGTTGCCTAAAATCTATTTTCATGAAAACGACCGATGTGGTTTTTTTTCGACTATCAGGACTAGTCAGTAAGTTGTGTGGTTCGTACTTCGCGGCAGTTCTTGACACGAGTAGTTGAATATTCAGTATTGTGTCCTCATCGACGAGGGCTACTCAAGTGATTTTAGCAACTCAAAATTTGACAACGAAAACTACAATAAAAAGCTGTTTCATCATTTGGGTAAATATATATTTAATGACATTTATTAATTCATCAAAATAAATAGAATTATTTTTATAATTATTAATCAAAAATATATTGATCAAAAATTTATTTACAATCGAGTTATACACGCAAAGAACTAGTTATCGCATGATTGCATAAATATCGACATTATGATTTTTTTTATTTACGTGCTTTGACAAAAAAAATATTTAACAATATAATTTTGACATTAATATTTTTATTTTATCTTAATTATTATTTTCATTATGCAATAGACATATGAAAGTAAACGTGGCAACATTTCTTTGACAGTTGATAATAATTAAAATTCAATTGATCGATATCAGGAGTGTTTCTTTTTTTTTTTTTTTTTTATTGTATAAGAAGAGAATCTAAATTCGTAGTTTTTAATGATGAAGAAATATTTTTATATAATTCGAAATTTGCCTGTCTATAAATCAGAATTTCGTTTGAAAAAAAAAACATTACATTTCAATTTTAATACGTGGCTCAAGTGGATAAGCATATGCCTGAATATATCAAGTTTTATTTAAAGAAAAGAAAAAAATAAATCATAATTTCATCGGTATAATCGAATATTAATAGTTATATTTAATTATTATTATAATGCCATCAGACATTTTGATACAGGCTTATTGGTTATTAAATATTAGTCATTATGAATCATCGGGTCAAAAATATGGACACACTGGATTCGTGTCACCTGTTGAGTCATTGGTTTTTTTTTTTTTTTATCTATTTTTAAAAAAGAATAAAAGATTATACGAAAAAAAAAAAAGATAACAAGCCGGAATATTTTTTTTTTCTACTTTATTTTATAGAAATGATATTTTTCGTTTTATTATTTATTAACTGTAGTATCATAAATAGAATATTCGTCATGCTGATAAAATAAAAAACAAAACCATTTTATATTCAAGACGTATTATTTTAGAAATTTTTCTTTTCAATTATTATATATTATTAATAATAACAATAATTGTTATTATTATAGTACCAAAATATCATTTAAATTTTAAAAAACATGTTTCCATATTTTTAACAATGTATTTTGTTATTTTTTTTTTTATAGATAAATAATTACTAATTGGAAGTTGACAGTCTTTGATTTTTCATCTCTATATATGCCATTTTTAATTGAATTTTAGAATTTCAATTAAAGTTGTGCAATGGGTGGAATAATGCAAAAATTTAACGTTTTGTTATGGAAAAATTTCCAAGTTCGGAAAAAACATTGGGGAATGTCGATTTTTGTTCAAGTCATAATACCTATATTATTATATGCCTTGGTAAACAGTTTAGCGCTCGTGAACACAAAGGGCATAAATAAAAATATCTCAGAAAATATCCCACAAAATGGACCTGCACCTAACGGTTCAAAATCTGATCTCATTGAAAACTATCCTGATTTCACAAATTATTGGATCGATTGGGCCATCGGATATACACCACAATCCGATGATACCGATAAATTGATGGAATTGGTTAAAAAGTGTGTAGGAAGAAATACCACTGGCTATCAAAATGAAACTGAAATGATTGATGTAATTGCTAGCAATACTAGACGTATTATTGGAATTGTGTTCAAGTTTGATAGTACAAGCAACACATCTAGAAACGGCTTGGAATATATATTGAGAGCTACGCCCCACCGCAATAATTACATGTATCAAAAAGTTCAAATCTGCCTAGATATATCTTATATTAAAATGATCACCAATGTGAGTATCACAAGTGAATCATTGGTGATAAACACTACGAAAATAGCTGAGGATTTAGTTGATCTATTTAACTCTCTGCTATCTTCGTATTGCTCTATAACTTTCCTTGTGTTCATATTCACATTTTCAGTTGAAATGGTATATATCGCAAAAGAAAAAACTGCTGGAATAAATGTAAGTACAAATATTTTATTCCACTGTATTTGAAAATTCAAAAGAAAATGGATACATTTATAAAAATACTTGATTACAATTTCAGGCCTTGATGTCATTGAACGGAATTAAAGACTGGATGAGTTTATTAAGCTGGCTTGTTACTGGTGTTATTTGGAATTTTTTATTATTAATACCAATTGTATTGATGCTTAAATTTTCCTGGGTTCCAGAATCGAATGCATTTATGGAAAAAGGGAATCCAGTCTTAATATTTATGGCATTTTCATTACACATTGTACATCTTTTGTGTTTTGGATATCATGTTGCATCTTATTTTAACAAACGTAAGTTCTATTATAAAAATTATTTTATTTAATTTTTTTTTTTTCACGCCTAATATTTTATATGTGATACAGCTTGGAAGGGAGTAGTGACATCAATTTTATTCCTGTATATAATGAGTTTTGCTAAACCAGTAATGGTAATGATGGGTTATGAAAAAGCAGTACAATTCGTAGGGATACTCTGTCCGAACTTGTTTGTTTATGGGATTATTTATGCAATAGAAAGATATGAAAGACAAGGTAAGCAAAAAGTATTATTAATAAAAAACTTTAAAATATAATTATCACTTAAAGAAATACACTTCATTAACGTTATCATTTTCAGGAATGACAATAGGATTTGGAAATATGTTTTCCACTAGAACAAATACAGATTCATTCGTGGCATCGATTGGAATGATTATGCTTTTTTCAATATTGGGAGCAATACTTCATTTCTTCATGGCACTATACATTCACGCAATTAAACCTGGTAAATATGGTGTTAAACGTCATCCTTTTGCATGGTTCTTGAAAAAGAAAAATGAACCAGGAGATGATCAAATCCAATTAGACTCTGATGATTTTGAACAAAAAAAAGAATTCGAAAAAATACCTGCTGGGAGTCTTAAAGCAGGAGTGCAAATCAGAAAGCTCAAAAAAATATATAGCACAGGTTTTATTAATAAAAGCGAATTTCACGCATTGAAAGAAGTATCAATTGACTTTTATCGTGGTGAAATAACAGCATTACTGGGTCACAATGGAGCTGGTAAAACAACAATGATGTCAATATTATCAGGATTAACTGGCTCATCCGGTGGTGTTGTCATAATAAATGGACAAAATGTTCTAAATAATCATGACGTAATAAGTAATAATGTTGGTCTTTGTCCTCAAGTTAATATAACAGTTCCAGATCTGAATGTTTATCAACAAGTTTTATTTTTTGCTAAATTACGAGCTAAAAATAAAACTTCACCACAAATTAAAGAAGATGTTGAAACTCTACTTTCAAAAGTTAATTTACAAGATAAAAAAAATTGCATACCAGATAACTTGTCTGGGGGACAAAAAAGAAGATTATGTTTGGCACTGGCTGTGATTGGTGATGCAAATGTTTTGATTTTTGATGAGCCAACATCCGGAATGGACACTGAGGGTAAACGAGATATTTGGGATATGATTTTAGCAATGAAAGGTAATAAGACAATATTAATCAGTACACATGATATGGAAGAGGCAGATATTCTTGGTGATAGAATTGCCATAATGCATTCAGGTAAACTCAACAGTTATGGAACTTCTATGTTTTTGAAAAAGTTACATGGAGATGGCCAAGTAGAAGTTACACTTTCACTTGAATCAGGTTGTGATACTGCCAAAATACTTGAGATAATTGGTGAGGATGTTAAAACTTTGAATCAAAGAAATGATTCAATTGTATTAGCAATTCCCAATTCAGAATCATTACCTGAGACATTGGATAAATTAGAATTATCTAAAAAAAAATTGGGCATTACTGGTATAAGTGCATCAATAATTACTTTAGAACAAGTTTTTGTTAAAGTTACTGAAGAAGTTGATCATAATATCGATGGTACAACTAATGAAATTGGTAACGACTCAATACTATTTAATGAAAATACAGGATTCAACTATTTTATGCAGACCTTGTGGGGATATTTGGTCAAGAAGTATGCGTATGTCATGAAAAGTCCATGGACTTTCTTTATTTCACTTATCTTCCCTGGTTTAATAGTTGCATTAATATTGTTATGTTCCCTGATGATACCATCTGAACAACCTATTAAGACAGTAGATTGGACAATGAATAATGAGTCAGTTTTTTTGTACAATGAATGGAAAGCCTCCGAAGGAATGTATATCACTAATAGAAAGGATACTAACTTTGTTTATGGAGATGAAAAGTTTATTATTGCTGAATATAATCTATTTAATAAAACATTGAATGTGAAACAATTGTTTTATTCAGACAATGAAAATGATGAAATTTCTAAAACTATAAATTTCATTGACAATACTTTGCTGAAGATATGCAGCAATAATTCAAATTTGAAAATTCAAGTATCTAAAAAAGATATTCATATAAGTACTTCAAGTAGTAAAAAAGAAAATCATCTAGAAAGTATATTACCTTATATAATGAACATATCGATGTTTATGATAATTATTTATATCAGCCAACCATTTCGTGAAAGGAAAACTGGTATTAAACAGCTTCAAGATATGACTGGTGCTTCTAAAATCGCATACTGGGGATCTATGTTTCTCGTTGATTTTGTTCATTACACGATTTCTATTATTTTATCATTAGCATTATTATTACTGGCTGATAATTTATTAGACAAGCAAATTTTTAATACAGAAAACGTTATTATGTATTTGTTAATTATGTTGTTATTCGGTCTGTCTGGTTTATTTGAAGTTTACGTTTTCAGTTTATTTAATTTATCAGAAATTGTATTGAAAATAATTGTGATAATCTTACCACTTCTAATTCTATGTATTTATCGTATAATTTTTATAATTATAGCAAACATCACTAGCAATGATTCAATTCAAAGTATAATGATAAGGGTTCTAATGTTTATTCCACAAATTAATTTCTACACTACGTGTCAGTCGTACGTGGAATTATACTTATTATCGAATATTAAACCTATCACGTTAAGTAAAGCCTTTATTATGTCAAAATACCACTTAATCTTTTTTGTAATATCATTCGTGTTTTTTATTGGCATTATCATCATTGTCGAACAAAAAATAATAGCAAAAGTTTTGGGAAAAATCAAGAAGAATTGTTCAATTACAAATACAACAGATGAAACAGATGAATTAGTGAAAAAAGAAAGAGACATTGTTAGTAAAGAAATTGAAAAACGCCTGACTAAAACAGTTGAGCATAATAATGAAAATGTTTTTTTGGCTCAAGAATTGAGAAAAAATTATGGAAATTTACAAGTTGTAAAAGATATTAGTTTTCGAGTAAAATCAGGAGAATGTTTTGGTCTTCTTGGAGTAAATGGTGCTGGAAAAAGTACAACTTTTAAAATGTTGACTGGTGAAGAGAGTGCTTGTCATGGTAAGATGTACTTGAAAGACATTGGCATGCATGAGAATCGTGGCGAGTATTTATCCAAAATGGGATATTGTCCACAACACGATGCTCTAATTGAAACATTAAATGCTTGGGATCATTTGTATCTTTTTGCCAGACTCAGAGGAATACCAGAATCACAAATAAAATCATCAGTTGAAGGATGGATAAAAAGATTGAACTTAAGTGCTTGTGCTTCAAGACCAAGTCAAACATACAGTGGTGGAAACAAAAGAAGGCTTAATATTGCATTGGCATTAATCGGTCAACCATCATTGGTCTTGATGGATGAACCAACAACTGGAGTTGATCCAGCAGCAAGAAGATCATTATGGAATACTTTAAAGTATTGTCAGGAATCTGGTCAATCAATAATTTTCACTTCTCACAGCATGGAAGAATGTGAAGCTCTTTGCAATCGGTTGGTCATCATGGTTAATGGAAAGCTAGTTTGTGTTGGTGCAGTTCAAGAACTAAAACAACGTTTTGGTGCTGGATACAATATTCACGTGAAAATGTCACCTGCTTCATCTGTTGAGGACGTACAACATATCAAGGAAACAATTGAGTCAACTATTAGATGTCAAAAAATGGATGAAAATTCTGGTTTTCTTGGATATCATGTCACTGACCCTGGTGCGACCTGGACAGTGATGTATCGCATGATGAATACATTGAAAAATAGTTATAGTTGTATTGAAGATTTTGCAGTACTTTCATCAACACTGGAGCAGCTTTTCATCCAGTTTGCCAGAGCCGATTGCACCGATTCAACTAGTCATGAAATTCCATAAAATGAAAAAATAACTAAAGGAATTTTTTTTTTCAATCATATTGTTTTTTTTTTTTTTTTCAAATCTACATAAGTACAAGAAATGAGTAAATATATGCAAGTATTCGTTAAAAAAAAACTTGATTAACAATTTTAAAAATGCTCAATTATACTGTTTATTTTTTACGTTTATTTTTCAATCTTTATTTATTCTTTGTTTACTTGATATACAAAAAATATAAACTCAAGGCTTCAATTATATCACGAATTACTAGATTATCTTTTATGTAAAATTTTAAACATTTAAATTGTGTTAATTTGACATAAGTTTCTCAATCCAAATAAATAAGTAAATATGAAATCAGTTTTGCATACGTAAAATTTTATACTGGCTACCATTTAGTAATTAATTATTATTGATTTATTCTTATTGATAATTTTATGAATAATATTTTAGTTTTTTTTTTTATGGCAACAGCTGCATTCACTGATTATTTGCATAACAAAATAAATAATGTAACAACCATCTAACGATATGAAATAAGTAAATATATGAATAAAAAGAATTTTAAAAGTCAAAGTCAAGGTCATTTTTCTATATTTATATATATATATATATTCACTCGTACGCACTTGTAACATGCACTTATTTTTTTTTTTTTTTATAGTTTTAACTTGTCATATCTTTCATTTAAACTATTACCGAATATTTTCGAGCCCTATTTAAAAACTCATGTAATCAGCGTGTAATTCATTCTCATTTTGTTATATTGATCATTTTTATTATATACGTATATGTATAAGTTGAAATACGCTTGGCAAAACTGCTTCATAACACCCCCATGATGATAATAATATATTTTAAATCCAATTAATCGATATCAAAGGTTTTTTTTTATGTTTATTCATTGATGAAAATTGCGCTACATCGTTAATTAATATTTTTATGATTCAAAATGAACGAGTATACCTACATGTAGATGTGTTTTATTTGAATAAACGAAAATGTCAGTAATGAGAAAGAAAAAAAAGCAAGGGCGAAGTTCAAACCAATATATTGCAAAAAAACAAATTATCTCTCTTTTCCTCCCTCTTGTATATATTTTAACCCTTATTAACCTCAAACGTGTGTAAATCAACGATCCAAAGTGCTACCAATTTACAATTTCTCAACAAAAATAATAAGAAAAATGAAAACTCATTTTTCAATAACAAAAAATAGCATATCTATAAGCAAAATAAATTATCTAAATTTAATTTATCAGTCATTATAATTTAGCAATAAAATTTTCTTTTTGTTTAATTCATTTTTTTAATCTATACAAGACTGAACGCCCGCTTGCTTGGTCGTGTTTATTATATTGAATTTAATTATTTATGAGTTATAGTTTTTGAAATAATTATGTTGAATGAGTAAAAAAATACATCGAGTTGTTATTGCCCAGGTAGGAATCGACGATTGGGACAAGCTTGTGTCAAGCTTGGATTCCAGGCTTCGAAGCTTGTGTCAAGCTTGGATTCCAAGCGTGTGTTAAGCTTGGTAAGAGCCTGGAATGATAACCATGTATTTGCTTGTGTCAAGCTTCGAATCCAAGCTTGACACAAGCTTTGAATCCAAGCTTGAGACAGTCTTGCAAAAAAAATTATAAATAAATATAAATAACTATTATTATTAATTTATTATTTTTGACATTATTATTATTTACACGATCCAAGTTGAATTAACGATAAATAATTTGAGCGAAAATAAACGGCGTACTGGGGGATCGATCCTAGGTCTCTCACGTGGAATTCCGATGCTCAATTACGTCGACCACCGGGGTATTCATAACAGACTCACAAAAAATTTTGATATGAATTAAAGATATATTCGAGACTTAATACACAGTCCTTGTAACAGATTGGCACGATACTCAAAACCTAATAATTGCTATTTGAAATTTCTATTTACACTCTATATGTAGATTTAAATATTATAATTTTTTTTTTTTTTAATTGAATATATGCACAAGTCAAGTCTCGTGTCAAGCTTGATAAAACGAGCTTGACACAAGGCTCGTGTGAAGCCGGGTAAAACAAAAAAGTACAGGCTTGACACAATTATAATGCCTGATGAATCGAAATAAATGTCATGTTTACGCTTGGTATACCAAGCTTGTGTCAAACTTAAAATCCAATGTTGACACAAACTTGTAATCCAAGCTTGTGTCAAACTTAAAATCCAATCTTGACACAAGACTGATTTCCAAGGCTTTGTGTGAGCCTAGAGTCAGACCATCGTAACAGGCTCGACACAAACTTCGGACACAAGGTTTGGAAATCAAGCTTGTGCCAAGCCTGTTACAATCGTTACGGCTGGGCGATTCCTACCTGGGTGAAAGGAAAAAAAACGAAGGATGCAAAAATAGATCAATTTAAATATCAATAATTTAAAAAAGCTTCAGTTTTAACTTTTAAGTAATATTTAATTTTACGAAATCGTTATTGGCACTCATACGGGGAAATTTACGGGAAATACGGGGACATTTACGGGTTTCACACACAATGTAATCAGTCCTACACATACAACGGTGGCTATGTTTACCGTAAATTTTCTCGTAACCTGTATAAATGTATCCCCGTAAATTCCCCCGTATTGAGTGCCAATATCCCAGGTAGGAGTTCTCGGGCTTGTGCCAGGCTTGTGCGAGGGTCGTGTATCAAGCCTTGGGAGCACAGGCTTGCACAAGCTTGTGCCCATTGATTTCCCCGGCCTCACACGAGCCTTGTTAACACAGGCTTGACACAAGACTGTCCCCGTTGTTTTTAACCGGCCTCACACAGGCCTCAATAATCCAAGCCTGTGTCAAGCCTGTGTTTTTTGTTTTCCCCGGCCTCACACGAGCCTCGTTAACACAGGCTTGACACAAGACTGTCCCTGTTGTTTTTCCTCGTCTCAAACAGGCCTCAATAGTCCAAGCTCCCGAGTGGAAATTGAATCCGGCTTGGCCGGATCCTGATCCGAATCGGATCCAGTATGGCTAAGGTAATCCGGATCCGGGTTTCCTGACCCTTTTCGGATCCGTTATGGCTAAGGCTAACCGGATCCGGCTTTCCTTACTCTTTCCTGATCCGAATCGGATCCAGATTGCCGGACTTTAATCGGACCTTATTTTTTTTTTCAAAGTTATCTCCGGGTTCAGCCAGGTTTGGCTAAGGCTAACCGGATCCGGCTTTCCTCACTCTTTCCTGATCCGAATCGGATCCAGATTGCCGGACTTTAATCGGACTTTATTTTTTTTTTCAAAGTTATCTCCGGGTTTAGTCAGGTTTGGCTAAGGCTAACCGGATCCAGTTTTCCTTACTCTATCCTGATCCGGATCGGATCCAGATTGCCGGACTTTAATCGGACCTTATTTTTTTTTTCAAAGTTATCTCCGGGTTTAGTCAGGTTTGGCTAAGGCTAACCGGATCCGGTTTTCCTTACTCTATCCTGATCCGAATTGGATCCAGATTGCCGGACTTTAATCGGACTTGATTTTTCTTTTCAAAGTTATCTCCGGGTTCGGTCAGGTTTGGCTAAGGCTAACCGGATCTGGTTTTCCTTACTCTATCCTGATCCGAATCGGATCTGGAATGCCGGACTTCAATCGGACCTTATTTTTTTTTTCAAAGTTATCTCCGGGTTCAGTCAGGTTTGGCTGAGGCCAACCGGATCCGGCTTTCCTTACTCTTTCCTGATCCGAATTGGATCCAGATTGCCGGATTTCAATCGGACCTTATTTTTTTTTTCAAAGTTATCTCCGGGTTCAGTCAGGTTTGGCTGAGGCCAACCGGATCCGGCTTTCCTTACTCTATCCTGATCCGAATCGGATCCGGAATGCCAGACTTTAATTGAAGTTTGTTTTTTTTGTCAAAGTGAACTTCCGGATTCGGTCAGGCTTGGCTAAGGTAAGCCGGATCCGGTTTCCCTGATTTGAAACGGATCCAACTTAGAAGTATTTGAAAAAAAAAAAAAAAAAAATTAATTTCAGAATGTCATTTTATTTTTTGATAATAATAAATACATTGTTGCATATATATAGTATTAATCATATCAAGTTTTTCTATTGTAATTTTGAAATAACTTTCTACACTTGTAAAGGACTTTTGATTTTATGGATTCCACGTACGCCGCCGTGGTCAATAGGATATAGTTGCCGACTTTGAACAGAATAGCCCCGAGATCGATCCCCGCAAAATCCGGAATTTTAGTTTAGTTTAGGTTGAATTTTCTAAGTTAAAAATATTGTTAATAATGATTGTTAAAAAAAATAATTGAAAAAAGCAAATATATTTTTTTTTTTAAATCAAAATTTTTTTAAAACAAAATTCGGATCCGGTTTAAATATAAAATCGGATCCGATTTGGATGTAAAATCGGATCCGATTTGAATGTAAAATCGGATCCAATTTGGATGTAAAATCGGATCCGTTTTAGATGTAAAATCGGATCCGTTTTGGATGTAAAATCGGATCCGATTTAAATGTAATTTCGGATACATAATTTGGTATCCGATTTAGCCACGGTGTCCTTATTGTAACCGGATCCGGTTCACCGGATCCGATTCGGAGCCTAGCCGGCGTTACATTTTCAGTCCGAATCGGATCCGGCCAGCCTGATCCGATTCGGATATGTAATCAGGTAAACCGGATCCGACCTGGATCTGAATCGGACTGAAATTTCCACTCGGGTAGCTGGTGTCAAGCCTGTTTTTTTTTGTTTTCCCCGGCCTCACACGAGCCTTGTGTCAAGCCCGTTTTACCAAGCCTCACACGGGACTTGACTTGTGCATATATTCAATAAAAAAAAAAAATTAATTAATTAGATCTATAAATTGAGGGTCCGGATACAGTAACACGCTCCGCGCTCGAAGACAAGAAAAAGCGACGTTGTTTAAGTTGAAAATTAAAATTGAAAAATAAAAAAAATAAAAAATACAGTCATCTATAAAATTGAAAAATACACATTTTTGTTTAAATAATTTTTTTTTTATAATAATTAGTTAATGAGATAAAAAATAAAAACAAAATTTTTTTTTTTAAAAAAAATACTTTTTTTTAAACATATAACTCGTGACAACTTCTTTAAAAATTAATAAATTGACTTGAAAATTTGACTGTAGCTTTATTATAGACTAGCGATGGCAACAGTAACATTAAAAAATTTATTTATTTATATTTTTTAATTTTTTTTATTTATTGTGTTTTACCAATGAAAAATTCAATTTGTCAAACTTTGAATGAAAAAAGAGTCGGAGAAATTTAAAAATTGAGTAACTTGTCAGCGGCAATATTGTTAAGCAGTATATCAAGAAGTTTTATACAAATTTTTAGATATTTTTATGAATTATTTACTGAGTTATTAATTTAACAACAAATAGCGCGTATATCGTTTGTATTTAATGGATATACGAACGCGCGAGCATATAGGCGTTCGCGAGAGAAGGAGCGGACAATCACGCATGTAAAGCTTTAACGGTGCTTCTGAATTTGTTATTAAATTAATAACTCAGTAAATAATTCATAAAAATATCTAAAAATTTGTATAAAACTTCTTGATATACTGCTTAACAATATTGCCGCTGACAAGTTACTCAATTTTTAAATTTCTCCGACTCTTTTTTCATTCAAAGTTTGACAAATTGAATTTTTCATCGGTAAAACACAATAAATAAAAAAAAATTAAAAAATATAAATAAATAAATTTTTTAATGTTACTGTTGCCATCGCTAGTCTATAATAAAGCTACAGTCAAATTTTCAAGTCAATTTATTAATTTTTAAAGAAGTTGTCACGAGTTATATGTTTAAAAAAAAGTATTTTTTTTAAAAAAAAAAATTTTGTTTTTATTTTTTATCTCATTAACTAATTATTATAAAAAAAAATTATTTAAACAAAAATGTGTATTTTTCAACTTTATAGATGACTGTATTTTTTATTTTTTTTATTTTTCAATTTTAATTTTCAACTTAAACAACGTCGCTTTTTCTTGTCTTCGAGCGCGGAGCGTGTTACTGTATCCGGACCCTCAATTGTAAATAGACATTTTAAATAAAAATTATTAGGTTTTGACTATCATGCCAGGCTTTTACAAGTACTGTGTATTGACTCTCGAATAAATTCATTCATATAAAAAATTTTGACAGACTCATTCATGAATCCCCCGTGGTCGACTTGATAGAGCATTGGAGTCCCACGTGAAAGACCTAGGATCGATCCCCCGTTACGCCGTTTATTTTCGTTCCTATAATCATCGTTAATTCAAATTGTATCGCATAAAAAATAATAATGTCAAATTAATAAATTAAGGAGGTTATGCACAAATTCATTGCGGGTGTTGCGGGGCGCTTCTGACGTCGCAGACAAAACTGAAATCTGGCTACACTGTAAAAAAATAAAGTGAAAAGCGCCTGCGCCCCGTATACAATATATGGGATTGCGGGTATGTGTGTGTGTTTGAACATGCCATACGTTGCCACATCTAATTTTTGTAAAGTTTATAATTAATTTCTCATTAATTGACCGATCAACATATGAAAATTTTTCGCGCAATCAATAAAACTCGGTTTCTAGTATATGTGTAATTTTTTTCAAGACTTTTTCATCATTTTTTCTATCCGAAAAAAATGGTTGAAATCTCCATAAGAGCCAATGTTAAATATTATTTTCAATAATTAATTACAAAAAATTTAACCGATCAACATAAGAAAATAATTATACCGTTGTATTCAGAATGAAAAAATCTACTCGTGTAAGAAATTTCAGAACATTCTCATTATATTTTTTAAAAAAAGAGTAATTTCTGCATAACCTCCTTAATAATAATTGTTTATTTATATTTTTTTATAATTTTTTTTGCAAGCCGGTGTCAAGCCTGGGAACACAAGACTGTGTCAAGCCCGATACACTAGTCCGACACCAGCAAATACATCGTGAACATTCCAGACTTGACACAGGCTTGTGTCTCAGGCCCGACACAGGCCCGAGAGCCAGGTAATCAGGCTTGTCCCAGGCTTGTGCCCGTCGTCACTTCCTACCTGGGTAGCGTTACCGTTAATTTTATTTATTTTTTTTTTAAATAGTTTTTTAGTTTTAATAAAGGATTAAAAAATTGCTTTTAAAAGATGATACATTTTCTTTTTTAAAGCTATCTTTGATATTACACAGATAACAAAAAATAAAAAAATAAAAAAATTACCGATTAGATGTTTAGTTCAAAGTCTAAATAGAGAGCCCCAAGAGCTACCGATAAGTCAGAATACGTCAGAGCATAGAACACGTCAAAGCATTATGATAAACGAATAATACTTATTATTCATAAACACATATAATCGGTTATTTTTCATTTTTTGTATAATATTATACAGATAACAAAAGCTTTAAAAATGACTATAATAAACATCTTTTAAAAACAATTTTTTGTGTTTTATATATTATTGATGCAAGAATTTTTTGAGAAACCGATATATAGATTACAAAATTACTTTTATTATGTTTATATAACAGTCAAATTTTTAATTGTTGATCTTTGTTGACTTACAGTTATATACTAATCAGCAATTGACTTTTTTTTCCTTTTTAGTATTACATAACATAAATACTAATATAATGTAAATCTATTAATTTTAATTCAGTTTATGGGTTTTAAAAAATAAATTAAAATTACAAATTTGATTAATTATAATTATTCATAATAAATTAGGAAAAAACAAAAAAAATCATTTACATAATTTTTAAAACGTTTAAATAAAAATTCGAAGTTGCAGCTTTTTCAAAATATTTTCGTTAACAAATTCGGGTGTTTTCTAAATCTCAAGCTTTACTTGACTATATATTTTTGTGTTATTTGTATACAAACATATATACACATACATCTACACATACATATATGTATATATGTAAATTAACTTTTAATTTTCAAGTATAATAAATGTGTGTCGTGACAAATAGCCGGGGGGCAATGAACATAAGTCATCAGTCATCACCAATAAAGTCGATTCTAACTTCTAATACGTTGCCTAAAATCTATTTTCATGAAAACGACCGATGTGGTTTTTTTTTCGACTATCAGGACTAGTCAGTAAGTTGTGTGGTTCGTACTTCGCGGCAGTTCTTGACACGAGTAGTTGAATATTCAGTATTGTGTCCTCATCGACGAGGGCTACTCAAGTGATTTTAGCAACTCAAAATTTGACAACGAAAACTACAATAAAAAGCTGTTTCATCATTTGGGTAAATATATATTTAATGACATTTATTAATTCATCAAAATAAATAGAATTATTTTTATAATTATTAATCAAAAATATATTGATCAAAAATTTATTTACAATCGAGTTATACACGCAAAGAACTAGTTATCGCATGATTGCATAAATATCGACATTATGATTTTTTTTATTTACGTGCTTTGACAAAAAAAATATTTAACAATATAATTTTGACATTAATATTTTTATTTTATCTTAATTATTATTTTCATTATGCAATAGACATATGAAAGTAAACGTGGCAACATTGCTTTGACAGTTGATAATAATTAAAATTCAATTGATCGATATCAGGAGTGTTTCTTTTTTTTTTTTTTTTTATTGTATAAGAAGAGAATCTAAATTCGTAGTTTTAAATGATGAAGAAATATTTTTATATAATTCGAAATTTGCCTGTCTATAAATCAGAATTTTGTTTGAAAAAAAAAAACATTACATTTCAATTTTAATACGTGGCTCACGTGAATAAGCATATGCCTGAATATATCAAGTTTTATTTAAAGAAAAGAAAAAAATAAATCATAATTTCATCGGTATAATGGAATATTAATATAGTTATATTTAATTATTATTATAATGCCATCAGACATTTTGATACAGGCTTATTGGTTATTAAATATTAGACTCATTATGAATCATCGGGTCAAAAATATGGACACACTGGACTCGTGTCACCTGTTGAGACATTGGTTTTTTTTTTTTTTATCTATTTTTAAAAAAGAATAAAAGATTATACGAAAAAAAAAAAAGATAACAAGCCGGAATATTTTTTTTTTCTACTTTATATTATTGAAATTATATTTTTTTTTGTTTTATTATTTATTAATTAGTATCATAAATAGAATATTCGTCATGCTGATAAAATAAAAAACAAAATTATTTTATATTAAACACGTATTATTTTAGAAATTTTTCTTTTCAATTATTATATATTATTAATAATAACAATAATTGTTATTATTATAGTATCAAAATATCATTTAAATTTTAAAAAACATGTTTCCATATTTTTAACAATGTATTTTGTTATTTTTTTTTTATAGATAAATAATTGATAATTGGAAGTTTGCAGTCTTTGATTCTTGATCCTAGTAATGCCATTTTGATTATAAAATTTTAATTAAAGTTATGCAATGGGTGGAATAATGCAAAAATTTAACATTTTGTTATGGAAAAATTTCCAAGTCCGGAAAAAACATTGGGGAATGTCGATTTTTGTTCAAGTCATAATACCTATATTATTATATGCCTTGGTAAACAGTTTAGTGCTCAAGAATGCAAAAGGCGAAAATAAAAATATTCCGGAAATGCAAAAAAAATTTGCATCTAAAGGTGTAGATATCATTCAAACCACATCTATTTTCATTGATTATTCGATCAATCCTACCATCGGATATACACCACAATCCGATGATACCGATAAATTGATGAAATTGGTTAAAGAGTGTGTAGGAACAAATACCACTGGCTATCAAAATGAAACTGAAATGACTGATGTAATTGCTAACAATACTGGACCTATTATTGGAATTGTGTTCAAGGTCGATAGTACAAGCAACACATTTAGAAACGGCTTGGAATATACATTGAGAGCTATGCCCAACAAAGATGATAAGTATCAAAAAGTTCAAATCTGCCTGGATATATCTTATATTGAAATGATTACCAATGTGAGTGTCACACATGAATCATTAGGAATAAAAACTACACAAATGAAAACAGAAGTATATAAAGAATCACTCTTGCCATTTGATGTTGCGCTAAGTTCATTCTGCATTATAACTTTATTGGTGTTTGTCATCACATATTCAGTTGAAATGGTATATATAGCAAAGGAAAAAGCTGTTGGAATAAATGTAAGTACAAATATTTCTTTTTTTAATTGAATTTGAAAATTAAAAAAAAAACAATTGTTTATGAAAGTATATAAATAAATGTTATTTAATTGGAATTTTAGGCTTTGATGTCATTAAACGGAATTAAAAATTGGATGAATTTATTAAGTTGGCTTGTTACTGGTGTTATTTGGAATTTTTTGTTATTAATACCAATTGTATTGATGCTTAAATTTTCCTGGGTCCCAGAATCAAATGCATTTATGGAAAAAGGAAATCCAATCTTGATATTTATGGCATTTTCATTACACATTGTACATCTTTTGTGTTTTGGATATCATATTGCATCTTATTTTAACAAATGTAAGTTCTATTATACAATTCATTTTATTCAAATTTTTTTTTCTTTATGCCTATTATTTTGTATGTGATACAGCTTGGAAAGGAGTAGTGACGTCAATTTCATTCCTTTGTTCAATAAGAATTATCAAATCAGCAATGGAAGCAATAAAATATCAAGAAACCGCAAAATATCTAGAGATAATCAGTCCGAGTTCTTTTCTGACTGGAATTTTTAACGCAATAGAAAGATATGAAAGACAAGGTAAGTTGTTTTTATAAATAACAAAATTGGATATTGCAAATATTTTAGTTACAAATATACTTTATTTATTTTGTAAATTTTAGGCATGACAATTGGATTTATGAATATGTTTTCAACCGAATTAGTAACACAGCCATTTGAAACATCAATTGGAATGATTATGCTTTTTTCAATATTGGGAGCAATACTTCATTTTTTCATGGCACTATACATTCACGCAATTAAACCTGGTGAATATGGTGTTAAACGTCATCCTTTAGCATGGTTTTTGAAAAAGAAAAATATAACAGAAGATGAACAAATCCAATTAGACTCTGATTATTTTGAACAAAAAAAAGAATTCGAAAAAATACCTGCTGGGTGTCTTAAAGCAGGAGTGCAAATCAGAAAGCTCAAAAAAATATATAGCACAGGTTTTATTGAAAAAGACGAATTTCACGCATTAAAAGAAGTATCAATTGACTTTTATCGAGGTGAAATAACAGCATTACTGGGTCACAATGGAGCTGGTAAAACAACAATGATGTCAATATTATCAGGGTTAACTGGCTCATCAGGTGGTGTTGTCATAATAAATGGAAAAAATGTTTTAAATAATCATGATGTAATAAGTAATAATGTTGGTCTTTGTCCTCAAGCTAATATAACAGTTCCAGATCTTAATGTTTATCAACAAGTTTTATTTTTTGCTAAATTACGAGCTAAAAATAAAACTTCAGCACAAATTAAAGAAGATGTTGAAAATTTACTTTTAAAAGTTAATTTACAAGATAAAAAAAATTGCGCACTAGATCAATTGTCTGGGGGACAAAAAAGAAGATTATGTTTGACACTGGCTGTGATTGGTGATGCAAATGTGTTGATTTTTGATGAGCCAACATCCGGAATAGACACTGAGGGTAAACGAGATATTTGGGATATGATTTTAGCAATGAAAAGTAATAAGACAATATTAATCAGTACACATGATATGGAAGAGGCAGATATTCTTGGTGATAGAATTGCCATAATGCATTCGGGTAAAATCAACAGCTATGGAACTTCTATGTTTTTGAAAAAGTTACATGGAGATGGTCAAGTAAAAGTTACACTTTCACTTAAATCTAGCTGTGATACTGCCAAGATACTCGAGATAATTGGTGAGGATGTGAAAACTTTAAATCAAAGAAATGATTCAATTGTATTAGCAATTCCCAATTCAGAATCATTACCCGAGACATTGGATAAATTAGAATTTTCTAAAAAAAAATTGGGCATCACTGGCATAAGTGCATCAATAATTACTTTAGAACAAATTTTTGTCAAAGTCACCGAGGAAGTTGATCATAATGTCAATGGTACGACTAATGAAATTGGTCATGACCCAATACTCTTTAATGAAAATAAAGGTTTTGACTACTTGATGCAAACCTTGTGGGGATATGTGATCAAGAAGCAAGCATATGCCATGAGAAGTCCATGGAGTTTCCTGCTTCGACTTATTCTTCCTTGCCTTATAGTTGTATTAATATTTTTGTGTTCACTATCTGAAAAACCTATCGAAACAGTAGATTTGACATTGAATGAGGACTCAGTTTCATTGTACAAGAAATGGAAAGCCTCTGAAGAAATGATTATCACTAATAGAAACTATACAAATTTTGCTTTTGGCAACGAAAGATTTATCACTGCAGAATATAATAACGTATCGAATAAAACATTGAATGTGAAACAATTGTTTTATTCAGACAATCAAAAAGATGAAATTTCTAAAACTATAAATTTTATTGACAATACTTTGCTAAAGATATACAGCAATAATTCAGATTCAAAAATTCAAGCATCTAAAAAAGATATTTATCTGTCAAGTGATTCAATATACCAAAAGGATGGAAATATAAATATGAGATTATTCATGATTATTCCAGTTATGGTAATAATGTTGTGGTTGATACCTTTTTATATTAGTCAACCACTTTGTGAAAGAAAGACCGGTATTAAACAGCTTCAAGACACGACAGGAGCCTCAAAAATAGTATACTGGAGTTCTATGTTTGTTGTTGATTTTGTTCATTACACGATTTCCATTATTATAGCATTAACATCATTGTTATTCATTGATAATTCATATGATATGCAAATTATTGATACAGAAACAATTACTATATGTTTGATAATTATGCTGTTATTCGGTCTAGCTGGTTTGTTTGAAATTTACGTCTTTAGTTTATTTAATTTTTCAGAAATCGCAGCAAAAATTATTTTGATATTCTTTCCTTTTGTCGTTATAATTCTTGGCATTATATATTATACTATTATAGAACTTCTTCCGGGTCTATGGTACCGGAATAATATGATAGAGACAATATTGTTATGGATTTTAATGTTTATTCCACAAATTAATCTCTTACAGGTGTCCATTTTGTACTTCAACATTATAGTAACAAAAAGTAATTATTTAAACTTTAGAATAATAAAAGGTCTAACATTACCATATTGTTTAATCATCTTTGTAATATCATTCGTATTATTCATTGGAATTATCTACACTGTCGAACAAAAAATAATAGCAAAAGTTTTGGGAAAAATCAAGAAGAATAATTCAATTACGAACATAACTGAAACAGATGAGTTAGTGCAAAAAGAAAGAGACATTGTTAGTGGAGAGGTTGAAAAACGCCTTACTAAAACAATTAAGCATAAAAATGAAAATGTTTTTTTGGCACATGAATTGAGAAAAAGTTATGGAAATTTACAAGTTGTAAAAGATATTAGTTTTCGAGTAAAATCAGGAGAATGTTTTGGTCTTCTTGGAGTAAATGGTGCTGGAAAAAGTACAACTTTTAAAATGTTGACTGGTGAAGAGAGTGCTTGTCATGGTAAGATGTACTTGAAAGACATTGGCATGCATGACAATCGTGGTGACTATTTATCCAAAATGGGATATTGTCCACAACATGATGCTCTAATTGAAACATTAAATGCTTGGGATCATTTGTACCTCTTTGCCAGACTCAGAGGTGTACCAGAATCACAAATAAAATCATCAGTTGAAGGCTGGATAAAAAGATTGAATTTGACTGCTTGTGCTTCAAGACCAAGCCGAACATACAGTGGTGGAAACAAAAGAAGGCTTAATATTGCATTGGCATTAATCGGTCAACCATCATTGGTTTTGATGGATGAGCCAACAACTGGTGTTGATCCAGCAGCAAGAAGATCATTATGGAATACTTTAAAGTATTGTCAGAAATCTGGTCAATCAATAATTCTCACTTCTCACAGCATGGAAGAATGTGAAGCTCTTTGCAATCGGTTGGTTATCATGGTTAATGGAAAGCTAGTTTGCGTTGGTGCAGTTCAAGAACTAAAACAACGTTTTGGTGCTGGTTACAATATTCACGTGAAAATGTCACCTGCTTCATCTGTTGAGGACGTACAACATATCAAGGAAACAATTGAGTCAACTATTAGATGTCAAAAAATGGATGAAAATTCTGGTTTTCTTGGATATCATGTCACTGACCCTGGTGCGACCTGGACAGTGATGTATCGCATGATGAATACATTGAAAAATAATTATAATTGTATTGAAGATTTTGCAGTACTTTCATCAACACTAGAGCAGCTTTTCATCCAATTTGCCAGAGCTGAGCATACTGATTTAACTAGTCATGAAATTCCATAAAATGAAAAAATAACTAAAGGAATTTTTTTTTTTCAATCATATTGTTTTTTTTTCAAATCTACATAAGTACAAGAAATAAGTAAATATATGCAAGTAATCGTTAAAAAAAAAACTTGAGTAACAATTTTAAAAATGCTCAATTTCACTGTTTATTTTTCAATCTTTATTTATTCTTTGTTTACTTGATATACAAAAAATATTAACTCAAGGCTGCAATTATATCACGAATTACTCGATTATCTTTTATGTAAAATTTTAAACATTTAAATTGTGTAATTTTGACATAAGTTTCTCAATCCAAATAAATAAGTAAATATGAAATCAATTTTTGCATACGTAAAATTTTATATCGGCTACCATTTAGTAATTAATTATTATTGATTTATTCTTATTGATAATTTTATGAATGATATTCTAGTTTTTTTTTATTAGTTTTTTTTTATGGCAACAGTTGCATTCACTGATTATTTGCATGTAAACAAACATAATTTCATTGGACATAAACTTGTATTCGTTATTTTGTTAAACGGATGAATGCTTTTATACGAAAGATTAAGTGAATACAGAAAAAAACAAATATTATTTATCATATTTATTTATTTTTTTTTTTTTGACAAAAAGAGTATAATAAAAAGAAATATAAACGTGTTGAATATTTATGTTCCGCGATATTGTTGTCACGAAAAGAAATGTAAATTCATTCAGATTCACAATACTTATATCCTGTCGAAAAGAAAAAAAAAAACAAATTAAATTATGTTCAATTTGATAAAAAAAATTTAATAATTGAATTAATAAATTACCTTGAGGATTGTTAGACTTGATGAAATCTATGAATGATCCTACACGAGTATTTATACCTGGTTTCGATCCTCCACAATCAGCACCGTTGCTAATTATTCCAACAAGTACAACTTTCTTTGTCATTGGATTTTCCCACAATACTGGCCCACCACTGTCCATCTAAAATAAAATAATTATTTATTAATAAACATAGACATAATAATATTTTTGTTTTCATATAAATATCACAAATGTATTTATACAATATATTACCTGACAAGAATCTCTGTTTTGAGCATAAGTACATAATTGTGTGTCATCGATATTTTTATTTGGATATTTTGTGTTGCAATATTTTTTTGTCATAACATTGACATTTGTATAGAGTAAAACATTTGATGCTGCACCAGCTAATGATTGTGTTCCCCATCCTTGAAAAAATGTTTATTTAAAAAAATCATAATAGCTATGAATAGTAAATTGAAGAGAAATAAATATACCTAAAAGTGTAACACTATTTCCAGCAAATGAATCTCTGTTATGTTGAAAAGGTAAACATGCTGGTCCAACATGTTGATTAAATGTAATCAAACCATTAATTGTAATGATTGCAATATCATTTGAATATGTATTTTCATTATATTTTGGATGAACAATATAATTTTTAATTGTAAATAATTTCGTTTCACCTGTCAATGTAGCTGAATAAAACAAAATTTACCAATAGTAATAGTTCATTGTATGTATGTAGATCAACATGAAAATATAATAGTCATCTTACGATTTTTTGTGTCATGAAGACCAATAACAACAGCGTAATAGGAAATGTCTTGTCCACTTATACAATGTGCAGCAGTTATGACTTGATAATTATTAATAATTGTTGCACCACAATCAATTTCATCTCTACTATGTGATCCTGGTGATCTTTGAGCCAAACCAGCCATCATTGGATATTCATTTAATCCAGTTTCATTACCACCAACAATTCTTCCCTAAAAATTAATCAAAAATTAATTATTATTTTATATATTAGCAGTTTAATAATTATTAATTACTTATGGAATTAAATTTACTTGATTACGCCAACCACATTGACACTCTTCCTCGATCGTATATACTGAGCACATAAAACTTCCACCATTAGAATATTGCACAGAATCCATCGTAACATTAATCCAATTATTATCACTTGATACAACATTTATTCCTCCGAAACCACAATATGGTTGAGGTCCCAAATCGTCAGTTGTTACTTTGAGAACATCACCAAGGCACCTATAACTCTGTAATATTTTTTTTATTAAAAATATAAAAAAGAGTCTATAACTATGTGGTGATGGACTTTTAATAAATAAAAAAAAAATGCTAATAACAAAATGGCATGTATGTTTTTTCATTTAAAACATTAAATATTGAAAAAAAAACTTTTGCTTTCATGATAGTAAAACAATGATACGTATTTGTTCAAATATTTAAAATATATTTTAGAAATTTTTTTTGATTTACCTGAGGAATATCAATTGTACAGTTCATTCCAATTGGATATTGACTGTGAAAACTCCATCGACATTTGTAGCCTCCAGGATATCTTCCATATGGATAATTTGGAGTGGCAAAAGGATAATAATTTCCAGGCTGAACATCGGTATCATAATTGCAGTTCCCATACCCATAAGTTCCTTCGCTAGCATCAAAAAGACCCACAAAAAGGATCATAGATACAAAGATCCCTTAAAAAATTATTTACAATCATTTGATTAAATTAAAAAAAATATATTTTAAATACTTTTTAAATTTTTTAAATTAATTAATTTTATATTATAGATTAAAAATTTATTTATTGTCCATAAAATACTCACACAGCATCTTGGAACTTTGTGGATTTCGTATGTTTTAAAATTTTTTTTTATTCTATTTTTCTTTGCAGTATTCTATGGTTGACTTCACTTATGAACTGAATATTAAAAAAATTAAAAACGGGCTTTTATATGTTTTTTTTTTTCTCCACTGTTGACATTTCTTGCCTATCTTAAAAAACAGTTTATTTATTTTTTGCTTATTTATCAAAAATAATCTATGTGCCTGACAAATTTTTAGTTACATCAAAAATAGTAATAAATTAAAAAAAAATTAAAATAAAGTTAAAATTGTATGATAAAACATATATAAAAAAAAAAAAAAATTTATTATTATCAATATTTAATTTTATATATTTTTTTTTTAACAATAAATTTATTTCATTGGGTATTTATTTTCTATGTAGTAAATAATTTTTTACAAATGTAAAATTTATTACTGTGTAATGAATAATGATCACCTGAAGCAGATCATAATTTTTATATTAAAAATAAATAAATAAATAAATTCTAATGAAATTATAAAAAATGTTTTGAATTGAGATCTTTTTTTTTTAATTTTTTTCTTTGATATAATGAATAGCAAAAGAAAAAAATTCCACGTGTGTTTACATTTTGATTTATAGAAATCTTTGATGTCACAAAATGATCAAATAAACCGTTATCAGTAACCTACTTAATAATTAACAAAAAAAAAATCCTTGACTTATTTATTTATTTTTTCAAATCATAAAATTTATGATAAAAAAGATTGTTCCAAGTTTAAAAAAATAAAACATTAATTTTTTATTTTATTATTATTGTTTCCTTGTTTTTGTAACATTGGATATTTTTTCAAGATATATATTACAGTAAAGATGTTTCGTTATGATGATTTTTTGATAACACTTTTTCAAGGCTACATGTTTTTTTAATTGACTGATTTTTTGGTATTCTAATTTGTCATTTTATTTTAATGACAAAGTAATTTGTATCCTTTTGTTTCTTGATTATGAATAAACACTGTCATCATTTAACATTTTATCGGAAATTTTTTTAGAGGAAACTTTATTTACAAATGGGTATAGTTGCAAACGACATGCTTTGTTGACAGGTAAAGTCACCGATCTATACATGTATAGTTCGAGTGAGTGGAAGTAAGAACAGATGATGTACAACATGTATGATTTAAATTTTATATATTTTTATTGTAATGCCTAAAAACCCACCACTTTTACCTACTTATGGAGGAGGTTTTTCAATTCACCCACGTGAGCACTCTACTCGTGTAACATGCACTCACTTTCTTTTATATATATGTATATATACTTTTCAAATTTATCATCTAATATTTCATACTATTCTTCAGCGTGTAATTCATTCTCATTTTATTATATCTATCATTTTTGTTATATAAATGTGTATATTGAAATTAGCTTGGTACAACTGCTTCGTAACACCCCCATGACTGTTGATGATAATAATCCTAAATTCAATTGATCTATATCAAAGATCTTTTTTTTTTATGTATATTCAATGAATATTGATGAAAATCTCGGTACATTATTAATTAAGAAATATTTTTATAATTCAAAGTAAGTGAGAATAGATTTGTTTTATTTGAATAAACAAAAAATTATTATTCAATTATAATACGTGGCTTGAGGAGATATTGAATAGATGCTTGAAAAATCAATTTTTTCATTCAACAAAAAAATATCAATATTACATGTAAGTATTATTAATATATTTCATCAGAATTTGAGAAGATGTTTTCAATAGTTGTCAAGTAATATAGTTATGACTCATTATATACTAATTACTTATTAAGAATCATCGAGTCATTGGTTTGTTTTATTTTTTCTTTATAAATAAAAAGGATAAGAGCTTTAGATATTTTTTTCTATTTTATTTTGATAAACTAATATTATTTTGTTTTTTTTTTTTCCATTTGACAACATCATTAATTATGCTGTATATATATTGTCAATTTCTTTGCTTTTAATTTACCAATAAAATCCTTTTTTTGTTTAATTAATTTTTCTAATTTTTGCAGCTCTTGATGATTATTGAATGTAATTTTTCCAACATCATGTTTTTGACGTTTTTTGTTTTTCAACTGTTTCTAATTATTTATGGGCATCTTTTTGTACATTCATCAGATATAGGACTTAAGTGTACCTATTTTTTTGAACCATCCATTCATTATTTCAACGGATTTTTTTTATTTATGCTTTTTGAAAGAATACATAAAAATATTTTCATTATGCTTATATTGAAAAAAAATATATAAATAATCAGTTTAATTTTTAATTGTTAATTTTCGTAATTTTAAAGTTACTAATTAGTCGTTGGCTTATTTTTTTCGACATTAGTAAAAAAAACGTAGTACATATAGATATACTGAAAATATTCAACTATTTTAAATCCTTCTTCAACAATCTGTATAAACTATAAACAAAAAAAATTGAGACTACAAACATGATTATTTTAGTTATTTATAATAAGTTGAAAAAAAAAATGAAAAATAATTTATATAATTTATAGAACCATGGAAAAATAAGTGAGATAAATATGAAAAAATCGAAATCACAGCTATTAAAAAATATGTTTTTAAATAAATTTTGTTATTATTATTTATCTTGAATCTAAAGCATGATTTGTATATGTATATATTTTTGTGTTATTTGTATACAATATACATATACACACATAAATTAGTTTTTAATTTTCAACTATAATGAATGTGTGTCGTGACGAATGGCCGGGGGGCAAAGAATATATGATAAGTCGCAACCAATAATATCGATTCTAACTTCTAATACGCTGCTTAAAATCTATTTTCATGAAATGACCGATATGGTTTTTTTTTCGACTATCAGTAAGCACTAAGCTGTGTGGTTCGTAGTTCGTGGCAGTTCATGAGTATTGTTGGTATTGTGTCGATTGTGTCCTCATCAACGAAGGCTGATCAAGTGGTTTTTGCAACTCAAAATCAGACAACGAAAACTACAAAAAAAAGTTGTTCCATCATTTGGGTAAATATATATTTAATGACATTTATTAATTTATCAATAAATAGAATTATTTTTATAATTATTGATCAAAAATTTATTAATTTTTTTCGAGTCACACAAGCAACAAGTCATTGCATGTAGCATAAACATCAAAGTTATGATTGTTTTTATTTTTGTATTTTGGCAAAACAAAATATTTAACAAATAGTTTGACAAAATACATTATTGACATTTGTGTTTTTATATTAACATAGTTATCATTTTGATTAAATAATAAACATGTATATTAAAATAAACGTGGCAATGTTGCTTCTCGTGACTTTACTTTGACGGTTGCTAGTAATTTTAAATTCAATTGTTCAATATCGTGGGGTGTTTTATTTTCAATTGTATTTTATTTCAATTTTAATTATAATTAGCTATTATTAGTTTCATCTAAATTTTCAACGTGGGCTTACGTGGTTATTCACGTTAGTCATTATGAATCATCGGGTCATTAATATTTCATGTCACCTGTTGAGTCATTGGTTTTTTTAAAATCTATTCTTAAAAATGATAAAACAAGAAAAAAAAAAAAGATAAAAAACCTTGGATATTTTTTCTATTTTATTTTATTAACCGGATAATATTTATTATTTTATTGTTGAAATCAAAAATGAAATTTCTTCATATTCAACAGGTCTGGTTAAAATATTACATATAATAAAGAAAAATGATTTTGTTTAATGATTATTTATCAACATAATATATATTTGTTTGTTTATAGTATTTCAAAGTATTATTTGAATGTTGAAAAAATATTTTTCCATAATTTTAAAAATATATAGTGAAACTAATTATTTTTTTTTTACAGTGTACAGACTTTAATTTTTCATCCCCATATATGCCATTTTGATTATAAAATTTTAATTAAAGTTGTGCAATGGGTGATATAATGCGAAAATTTAACACGTTGTTATGGAAAAATTTCCAAGTTCGTAAAAAAAAGTGGTTACTATCGATTCTGTGTCAAATATACCTTATAGGAATGTTCGCTTCCTATTGCTGGTCCATTACCACTTTCAATACAAATGCTCATTCAAGTGAGAGATCAGTGAGATTCACACCAAAATTAAATGATACAACCACACTGATGGAGCAGGTCAAAATATGTTTACAAGCAACAGATCCAGAATCAAATATTAGTATTTCTGGTTATGAAACTCAAGAGGAAATGCTTAATGTAATGGCGAATAATACAAATTTCGAATCAACTATTGGTATCGTTTTTAAAAATAGTAGCTTGCCAAATAATTTAGAGTATGAAATAAAGAATGGCACTAATGTTTATTTTAATCAATCAGTTGAATCTTGTTTGAATAAAAGTAAAAACACAAATACTACAGAAAATAAATTGAACACAACAGACCGTCAAAACAAAACAAGCGTCGATTTAAAACTACTTGGATATGTTTATATTACCTTAGTTGTTTTATTATGCATATGTTTAGTTGAATTAAGCTATATTTCAAATGAAAAAATCAGTGGAATAAACGTGAGTACCAATATTTTTTAATTTTTAAAATTAAAAATAATCATTTTTTCATCATATATTTTTAATCTTCAATTAATTTTTATTATCTGATTAACTTTAGGTCTTAATGTCATTAAATGGAGTTGATAATTGGCTGAATTTGTTGAGTTGGCTTGTCAGTAGTGTCATTTGGAACTCAATATCATTCGTATTTGTTGTAATTATTTTGAGTGTATCCTGGGTCACTGCTGCACCAGCATTTATAGAAAATGGAAATCAAGTTATCTTGTTTATGGCATTGTTATTGAATTTTACTCATACTCTGTGTTTTGTATATCATTTTGGATCATATTTTAACACTCGTAAGTCTAATTATAAAGTATTTTTACTTAAATTTTTTTGATTTTACTCCATTAAACTTGATAATATTTTACAGCTTGGAAATCAAACTTGTCAGCAACGGGATTCCTCGGTTTAATAGCTCTTGGTACCATCATACCCAAGTTGGTCAATGGACAAACTAATCGTTTATTTGAGTATTTAAAGATAATCAGTCCACCTATTTGCCTTGATGGGATTTTTGACGAAATCAGTATATATGAAAAAAAAGGTATCCAGTAAAAAAAAAATAACAACATTAAATAAAGCTTAACTCTATTGTTGAATGAATAAATCTACGTTTCTTCTTGAAAATATAAATATAAATTTGATTTTGTGGTTTTCAGGTGATGGAATTGGATTTACAAATATATTCTTAGCTGGATCAGAGACAGAGCCATTTGAAACATCAATTGGAATGATTATGCTTTTTTCAATATTGGGAGCAATACTTCATTTTATCATGGCACTATACATTCACGCAATTAAACCTGGTAAATATGGTGTTAAACGTCATCCTTTCGCATGGTTCTTGAAAAAGAAGAATAAACCAGGAGATGATCAAATCCAATTAGACTCTAATGATTTTGAACAAAAAAAAGAATTCGAAAAAATACCTGCTGGGAGTCTTAAAGCTGGAGTGCAAATCAGAAAGCTCAAAAAAATATATAGCACAGGTTTTATTGAAAAAAACGAATTTCACGCATTAAAAGAAGTATCAATTGACTTTTATCATGGTGAAATAACAGCATTACTGGGTCACAATGGAGCTGGTAAAACAACAATGATGTCCATATTATCAGGATTAACTGACTCATCAGGTGGTGTTGTCGTAATAAATGGACAAAATGTTTCAAATAATCATGACGTAATAAGTAATAATGTTGGTCTTTGTCCTCAAGTTAATATAACAGTTCCAGATCTTAATGTTTATCAACAAGTTTTATTTTTTGCTAAATTACGAGCTAAAAATAAAACTTCAGCACAAATTAAAGAAGATGTTGAAAATTTACTTTTAAAAGTTAATTTACAAGATAAAAAAAATTGCGCACTAGATCAATTGTCTGGGGGACAAAAAAGAAGATTATGTTTGGCACTGGCGGTGATTGGTGATGCAAATGTGTTGATTTTTGATGAGCCAACATCCGGAATAGACACTGAGGGTAAACGAGAAGTTTGGGATATAATTTTTGCAATGAGAAATCGCAAGACAATATTAATCAGTACACATGATATGGAAGAGGCAGATATTCTTGGTGATAGAATTGCCATAATGCATTCAGGTAAACTCAACAGCTATGGAACTTCTATGTTCTTGAAGAAGTTGCATGGAGATGGTCAAGTAGAAGTTACACTTTCACTTGAATCTGACTGTGATACTGCTAAGATACTCGAGATAATAGGTGAAGATGTTAAAACTTTGAATCGAAGAAATGATTCCATTGTATTAGCAATCCCCAATTCAGAATTATTACCCGAGACATTAGATAAATTAGAATTTTCTAAAAAAAAATTGGGCATCACTGGTATCAGTGTATCAATTATGACTTTAGAACAAGTTTTTGTTAAAATCACTGAAGAAGTTGATCATAATATCGACAATACATTAGATGAAGTGAGCAACGACTTGGTATTGTTTGATAGAAATACAGGTTTTGCCCATTTCATGCAAACTTTGCGAGGATATTTGATAAAAAAGTATGTTTGTGCCATGCATGATTCATGCAGTTTTATTTTTCGTCTAGTTCTTCCTTGTCTACTAATGACATTATTATTATTGTTTCCACGAAGCAGAGAATTTGATAAACCAAAACGACTTGTAGTTTTAGGTTCATGTGTCATTACTTCATTAATGCCTGTGTTAATAGCTTTTTTTGTAACTCAGCCACTTAGTGAAATAAGAACAGGGATTAGACATCTTCAAAACTTATCTGGAGCTTCAAAAGTTTCATATTGGGGTTCTATGTTTATTTTTGATTTTACTCATTATATGATAACAATAATTTTACTTTTATTATCATTAATACTTGTTGATCATATCTTAGATACACAGATTTATAATGTAGCAAATATTATTATGTATTTTTTGCTATCATTACTATTTGGTTCAGCTGGTTTGTTTTCAGTCTACGTTTTCAGTTTGTTCAATTTTTCAGAACTTACATCAAAATACTGGTTGATAGTTTCACCTTTTATTATTATTGCGTTTTGTTCTAGTATTTATTTAGCGGGCATACAATTAATGGTCATGAACGTTTTTTTGCTTATTCCACAAGTGAATTTCTGGTATGCAGTCATTTATTATTTTTGGATTGATAATAAAAATGGGACTGATTGGAACTTTGAAGTAACTAACGGCCAACTATTACCATTACCATATTGTTTAATCATCCTTGTAATATCATTCGTATTATTCATTGGAATTATCTTCATTGTCGAACAAAAAATAATAGCAAAAGTTTTGGGAAAAATCAAGAAGAATAATTCAATTACGAACATAGCTGAAACAGATGAATTAGTGCAAAAAGAAAGAGACATTGTTAGTGGAGAGGTTGAAAAACGCCTTACTAAAACAATTGAGCATAATAATGAAAATGTTTTTTTGGCTCATGAATTGAAAAAAAATTATGGAAATTTACAAGTTGTAAAAGATATTAGTTTCCGAGTAAAATCAGGAGAATGTTTTGGTCTTCTTGGAGTAAATGGTGCTGGAAAAAGTACAACTTTTAAAATGTTGACTGGTGAAGAGAGTGCTTGTCATGGTAAGATGTACTTGAAAGACATTGGCATGCATGACAATCGTGGCGAGTATTTATCCAAAATGGGATATTGTCCACAACACGATGCTCTAATTGAAACATTAAATGCTTGGGATCATTTGTACCTCTTTGCCAGACTCAGAGGTATACCAGAATCACAAATAAAATCATCAGTTGAAGGCTGGATAAAAAGATTAAATTTGACTGCTTGTGCTTCAAGACCAAGTCAAACATACAGTGGTGGAAACAAAAGAAGGCTTAATATTGCATTGGCATTAATCGGTCAACCATCATTGGTTTTGATGGATGAACCAACAACTGGAGTTGATCCAGCAGCAAGAAGATCATTATGGAATACTTTAAAGTATTGCCAGGAATCTGGTCAATCAATAATTTTCACTTCTCACAGCATGGAAGAATGTGAAGCACTTTGCAATCGGTTGGTCATCATGGTTAATGGAAAGCTAGTTTGTGTTGGTGCAGTTCAAGAACTAAAACAACGTTTTGGTGCTGGTTACAATATTCACGTGAAAATTTCACCTGCTTCATCTGTTGAGGACGTACAACATATCAAGGAAACAATTGAGTCAACTATCAGATGTCAAAAAATGGATGAAAATTCTGGTTTTCTTGGATATCATGTCACTGACCCTGGTGCGACCTGGACAGTGATGTATCGCATGATGAATACATTGAAAAATAATTATAATTGTATTGAAGATTTTGCAGTACTTTCATCAACACTGGAGCAGCTTTTCATCCAATTTGCCAGAGCTGAGCATACTGATTTAACTAGTCATGAAATTCCTTGAAATGAAAAAATAACTGAAGGAATTTTTTTTTTCAATCATATATTGTTTTTTTTTTTCAAATTTACATACAAAAAATTAATAAATATATGCAAGTAATCAAAAAAAAAAATTGATTAACAGTTATCAAAATACTCTATTTCACTGTTTATTTTTTACGTTTAGTTTCCAATATTTATTTATCCTTTGTTTAATTGATATACGAAAAATATAAATTCAAGGCTTCGATTATAAATGACGAATTACTTTATTATCTTTTATGTAAAAAATTTGAACATTCAAATTTTGTAATTTTGACATAAGTTTCTCAATCCTAATAAATAAATGAAAATAAATATGAAATCAATTCTTGAATACACAAAATTTTATATTGTCTACTATTCAGTAATTAATTATTATTGATTTATTTTGATTGATAATTTTATGAATAATATTCTAGTTTTTTTTTATTAGTTTTTTTTATTTATGGCAACAGCTGCATTCACTGATTATTTGCAAGTAAACAAACATAATTTCATCGGACATAAACTTGTATTCATTATTTTGTTAAACGGATGAATGCTTTTATACCAAAGATTAATTAAGAAAGTAAATACAGAAAAAAACAAATATTATTCATCTTATTTATTTAATTTTTTTTTTGTTACAAAAGAAGTATAATAAAAAAAAATATAAACGTGTTGAATATTCATGTTCAGCGACATTGTCGTCACGAGATGAGATGTAAAGCATTCAGATTCACAATACTTATATCCTGTCGAAAAGAAAAAAAATAACAAATTAAATTATGTTCAATTATCTTTGATAAAAAAATTTAATAATTGAATTAACAAATTACCTTGAGGACCGTTAGACTTGATGAAATCTATGAATGATTCTACATGAGTATTAATACCTGGTTTCGATCCTCCAAAATCAGCACCGTTGCTAATTATTCCAACAGGTACAATTTTCTTTGTCATTGGATTTTCTCACAGTACTGGCCCACCACTGTCCATCTAAAATAAATTTATTATGTATTAATAAACATAGAGATAATAATATTTTTTTTGTTTGATAAAAAATGTAACAAATGTATATAAATATTACCTGACAAGAATCTCTATTTTGAACATAAGTACATAATTGTGTATCATCGATATGGTTATGTATGTGTTATGGTAATTCATTAGCTTGCATTTGTGTTATATTGTCACCAGCATATTTAAGACTTATAAATTTGAATTTATTATTGGAACATTTTTCATCCCAGATATTAATTTTATCTTGATCAACAATTGTTAAATATTTTATCTTTATTAATTCTAGCAATAATTGACATAATAAATAATTTTTTTCAACAACTTTTAATGATAAATATATCAAGGATGTAAGTTGATTGAAATTGTAAAATTGATGATCCATGAAATTCAAGTATTCCAAGCTTTGGTAAATATAATGCCAAAGGTTTAATATCAATTTGAGTTCTTTCATTCGATTTTTTAAATAACTGTGATATTGATAAATTATAAAATGCATATTCTTCAATTGATGTTATGTTTCTTGATATTTCGAGTGTTGGTCTTGATGATTTATCTTTTGCCATTTCATCATGATCTTTTTCTCTGACTAATTTCAAGCTTCCATCATGGAAACAAATCTCGTAATTCTCGTCTTTCGATAATGTGCAATTGAATGGTACTTGATCTTTAATAAATAAATATATAGGATGGATAATAATACTAAATGGATAATATTATTCATTTGAAAAAATTTTTGTTGAATTTTTTTTTTCTCTTTTTTATCTCTCGAGCTTTAAGTTTCTTTACCGTATGGACATTGGCAACTTAGGGATTGATAAGCCGATGTATTATGGACATTATGGTAGCTGGCAAGTGGCAGTGGTTGCCTTGACAACAAATAACAATGAACAATATTAATAAAAGCAACTGTCAATCTGACATCCAGAAGCTTTAAAAACAATTGTCTTTTAGATTAAAAGTAAAAAAAAAAATAGTATTTATCATCATGTTGTTTATTTAATATTTTATAAATAATATATAAAAAGAAAAAATAAAGTTAATGTCATTTTTGTTTTACTATGTCATATTTTTATGGAACTCCAATAACTAGTTCTGACAGTCAGTCCAAAAAAAAGGTATGAATTTGGTGAAATTAATTGTCAAAATAATTATTCAAACAATATAAAACATATATTTTATTTTTAGCACAGAAGAAAAGTGACGACAAACGATTTGGAATTGGAGCAAGTTCATGATTGTCGACAACGACGTAAACACCCATCAAAAACAAGATCAACAAAATCAAAGTTATTCGTTACGACTAATGAGACAAATGATGAAACTATTTCATCACCAAAATCAAAGTACAAAAAACACAAGGAAGTTGACAAATTACTGACTGATAATGAAAAATTAATATCAAAATTAGAAACAACACCTGAATCAGGTAATTATTATTGTTCATTTGTTACATAATATATCATAATAATACTTTCAAAAAATGAATAATATTAATTTGTTTTTTCTTTTAGGATTTATTGAAGAACTGAGTGAAAAAGAAAATAAATTAATTAAATATAGAAATCGTTGTAGTAAATTAGAAAAATCATATCAAGAAAATGAATCAGAAAAAGTAAAATTAGAAAAACAACTTGCAAAACGTGAAAATGATTTTATTGAATTAAATTTTCATTATGAAGAACTAGTTAAATTAGTTAAATCATTTGAGCAAGAAAAATCAACTCATTTAATTGAGTTGAAAAAATTAAAAACTGAAAATTTACAGCTAAATGAGGATGTATCATTATTGAAAGTTTTGATATACAAATTAAATGTAGAAATTGAAAGATATCAGGACAAGCTGAGACAGATTAATCAGCAGATTGATGTTGATGATAAAAATGTTAATCAAGCCACTGAAAATAAAAAGGTTTTTGAATCATGGGGAAATGTCAACAGCCATGTGTTGGCTCCACTTCTTGATGCTTATCATGAAAATATTGAAGAAAAAGAAAATTTGATTAAACAATATCGTCATGAAATTGATCACTTTGGTGGAAGATGTAAAGATATTGTTGCTGAAAATAATGAATATCGTAAAAAAGTTGATGAATATAAATCTGAGGTAATTTTTTTTTTTTTTTTAAAATTAAAAACACAGTTGGAATAAACAGGAATTTTAAATTTTTTAAATCAACATTTATCCAAAAGCTTTTGATATTTTTTAATTGTTAATCTTCAACGTTTGAGCTGAATGTTGTATTAACATGAGAAAAAAATATATAAACCTATTTTGACCTTGGAAAGATAATGAATTTAATATTTTCTTTTCCAACTGTGTGTTTATATTTGTAAAAAACGTGTTTACATGATTGAAAATTATTGTATTGTTTATTTTTTTTTTAGCTGGAAAAAATGTCTACAGAAATGACAATGATACTGGAAGATGCAAATTTAGTTAAAGAAGAAAATAGTTTATTGTCACGTCAACAAGCAATCCATCAACAAAAACTTCATGAAATTCATTCAGTTTATGAAAAAAAAGTTGAATTAATGTCACAAGATAACAATAAATTACACACTAATTATATGAATTGTAAAACTGAGCTCAGTAATATTCAAGGAAAATATGAAATATTAAATGAAGGCTATGAAAAGCTCAAAAAAAATTCTGATAAAACAATGCCAGTATCTGTTCATAATCAAGCAATTGAAGAATGCAAATCACTTTTTGAAGAATTAAAAAATCAATATGATACTGAAAAAAAAAAACTTGTTAGTCAATTAAAAAAATATGAAGAAATTAATCCAGATTATGAACGACAATTGTTAACATTAACAACAGAAAAAGATCAATTAAAGCAACAAATTAAAAATTTAGAAAAAAATTTAAAACACACACAAAATAAATTAAAATATTTTCAAAATTTAATTTCTTCAATTCAAGTATCAAGAGATTCATTTAAACGACAATTATCAAAAACAACAGCATACTGTGAAGAATTAGTTATTGAACAAGAAAAATTAATAACTGAAAAAAATAAATTAATGACACTATTAGAAAAACGAGAAAAAGAAAATGTAAATATTCAAAATCTTGGTGATAATATTGTTCAAAGAATGGGTACACTTAAGACCCAACTTAAAAATGTACAAAAAGGTGCAAAAGAACAATTAGAAACAGTTGAAAAACATATGAAATGTCAAGAAAATGATGTTGGAAAAATAAAACTAGATCATCATCATGAATTACAAAGATTAAAAAAATTGCTTAAACAAAAAGAGGATGTGATTGGTAAATTACAACGTGAAAAATTAACAACCCAAGATAATTTAGAATTAATATGGAAAACAGCAAAAAATGATGATACAAATGTTAATGATGTTTTTAAAAATATTAGAATTAATAATGTTTAAATAATTTATTGTTAATTAAATTTTAATGATTCATCAGTGTTAATCTAGTCATTAAATTGAATAATAGATACTTTTTTAAATTTATTATCATCATTTTTCAAATATTACAATAAGAATTTTGTTTATTTTAAATATTTTGATTTGAGTTGAGTCATTTGTTTATTTATATTTACTGACAACTCTTTTTATATTTTTGTGTATTTTTTTATTTGTTTGGTTATCATCACCTGTTTCATTTAGTGGTGACATCAACATAAACACAAGTGTAGATGAAGGCTGTTTGTCATTTTTTTTATTTCTAAATTTTTTATCATTGATACCAAAGGCCCATCTATTATAATCCAATGATCTCACACACTTGTAATTTACATACTTAACAACAACTCACCTTTAACATTATATCACAAAAAAAAAAAAAAAAACAAAATACTTTATTTAAATATTGTTAATACAAGTGTGAAAATTATTCTGAATAATTTAAAAAAAAACAAGAATAACAATAACAAGTTCTTTAAATTTATTATTTATTTTTTTACCCAAATTTTTGAAAATTCTTTAAAATTTATTTCATTTACAGTCAGTATTAATATTTTTTTTTAAAATAATTTATTCATAGTGAATGTCAACTCGTCCAAAACGTGTCTTGAATACTCGATGTTTTTGAATAAATTTATACAAGTGTGTATATTGTAGCAAAAAAAAAAAAAATTAAATTATGTTGGGGTCTAAGTAAAAATTATTCAAGTGGGTCATTATGTGTTCCAAGGTTCGAAATCACTATCTTAAATATTTCGCAATAATACATTTTATATATAAATGTTTATTTTTTATTATTTCTAATCTCAATGCTAAATTTTCATATCAAAAAGTCATTAATTTTCAATCATTTAAATAATATCTCGCTAATTAATAGAAGAAGAAAAAAAAATTTACAACATCTTCAATGATTATCAGTTATCTTTATTTCTATTTATAAATTTTGTTTATTTTAAAATAAACTTTACATTTCCCGCTTTGATAATTTTGATTACCCATATTTTTTTTTTCTCCCCCTTGCAATTTTTATTTTCACGAGGGGGATGAAGAGTGTGTTGTGCAGTGTTGTGTGTGTAGAAACATACCCGATTGACTTCGGTTGTCTTCGAGTACCCTCGGAAATAAAAAGCAATATGTCGAGCACTAGGCGCGTCGTCGTAGTCGTCGTCGTTATTATTTTACAACCGGGTCTTCGTGTGTGTGACGTAAAATTATTATGTTGACAACTGATAAATCATTGTTTAATATATTCAAAGATAATGTGATCTAAATACATAATTATTGTATATTGTAAATAGTAATTATAATTAATAGAAAATAATTCAATTGTCAGTGTTTATTGTCAGTATCAAAGTGTTAAAAATTCAGCCGGTGGTCATTGATTTTTTTTTCTTTTCATTTTTTTTTTTTTTTTATTACTACATAATACCACCAGATGATCGTAAAATGTCACTTTCGTCATTTAACTGGTTTGTTTAATCATTGATTGTGCCAAAATACTGACTAAAACATACATAATTATTGGATTTAATTTATATTATTATTAACAAAGGTAACAACTTCATTTTATTATTATCATAAATTTTTTTAATTTAATTTTTTTATTACCTTATTGAATTAGAAAAAAAAAAAAAATTATTTGCATGACACAAAATTTTGCTAGTGCAATAAATAATTAATAAATTAATTTTTTTCAATTAATTATTATTTTTAACTTTTACCATTACACTTGAGTACATTTTTTTTTTTTTTTCTTATGGAGTAGGAGGAGAATTTTTGCGTGTAAATAATGAGTCATTGCTCACGTTCGATTTTATGGTTTTTTTTTTTTTTTTTTTTCAAGCAATAAAACTTGAATCTAAGTAATATAATATATGAGCATTTAAAAATCAGTATTGTTCAATTGTTATTATTTAAAATTAGAGATAAAAAAAATATATGACAAATTTTTGTTTTCTTTTTCTTTTTTTTTTGCAATCTAGTTTGAATTTTGAAGTTATTATTGTTCGAGGTTATGAATGATTGCAACGTGGGGTTATCAACAATATGTTGTTACGTAAAATTCGATATGATTCGTATGTCAATTTAATTCAATCGATTGATAAGCCAGCTGATTATTTATCGTAAAGTGCAAAATGATTGAAAGATATTGTTCCTTCAAAAATAAAAACATTATTTAGACATTAACTATGATGCCGGAAATTAAACATGTGTTATGTTTTTTTTTTTTTTTTTACTGATTATTACATTTGGTTTATTTTTTTATACTAACACGTCATTTATATAGATAAAATACATAAATTTTTGGATCAATAGATATGCTTTAAAATAGAGAAAGTTGTATTTTTTTATTTTGCAATATAAAAAAAAATCATTAGTGTAAATAAAAAATAAATTAAATAAGGAAAGAAATTTTTTTTTTTATTAAGGAAATATACTAGATTACGTCACTTCTATTCTTCCCACGTGAAAAAAAAAAAAACAATAATAAACAACAATAATAATTTTTATAAAAATCTGTAATTTACAACTAACATGTGCAATGACAATGACAACATCCGGAAAATCATTTCTTCAGTCAATTATATATATTTTTTAATTTTCTTTTTATTTATAAATAATAAATAATTCATACAATCGTAAAGTTAAATGAAATAGCTATTTTATGATCGAACGAGCTGATAAAAATTCCAAAGTTTAAGACACAATGCCGACACATAACAGAGGTTCTTCTTTTTTTTATATTTTTTCCCTGACAGGTTACATGTAAATTATCAAATAAAAATAAAAAAATCACCGTGATATAATAATTTAAATATTATCTATTTTAAAAAAATATTATTATATTAAAATATAATTATTAATTTGACATTCAAAAATAATTCATTAACAAAATATTTATATTTTTTTTAATTATATAAATTTTGATGATTATTTTTTATTATTTATTAATATTTTTTTAAGCTTTTTAGTTTATCAATATTTAATATTTTTTAATCAATGACAATGTAAATTTAACAAAGACCGGTATTATATTATTAGTGGGGATAATCCGTGTATACATATATATTTATTGAGGGGGTGCACAGTGCCCCTGGCGTCAGTAAAAATAACCACTCTTGTCTGCAACGACACGACGACGACGTACATACACTGTAGATACTCGATGATAACAACAAACAAACGCAAACCGTTGTCGAATCAACACACACAGTCATTCGTTTTATCGTGTTAAAACCGGCAATATTTTTTTTCCTCTATCATATAATCAATATAATAAATATACCATTGTTATAACAATAAAAAGTGTAAATTTGTTAAATAAAATTATATCAACAGTTAATTTAAAAACAAAAGAAAGTTCAACACAAAGTAAAATTATTTTTTATCTTGTGTACAAAAAAAAGAATAAAGCTGGCAGTGTTTTTTTTTTTGCGTAAAAATAAATCACAACACGTGGGTGTCAATATAATTATCAGCGCAATTATCACAATTAACATGATGATTATTAAATAGTATTAATTATAAATATATAATTAAAATTTATTGTTTTGTTTTTTATTAAAATAATAATATTGTTTTTTCTTTTTTTTGTTGGTGAAAATAATAGTGAAGAAAATATTAAGTGTGTTGGTGAATTTTGAAGAAAAAATTTGAGAAATTAACTGTGAATGGAAGGCACAGAGAAAATTAAAGTTTTATTTATAAAAATTATAAATAAAAAAAATATTATTTTAATGAAATAATGGAGTTCGAGCTGGATGGAAGTTTAAAAGAATGGGCCAAGGATAAACCATTGAGTATTTTGCAGTTGGATCCAGCTGACAGAGCTGTTCTTCGAATTGCTGGTGAGTTATTTTAAAAAACAAATAATACTATTTCATTTCCGTATTTATTTTATTGATAATATTATTGTTGAAAAATTACTTGTTCTTTTAAAAATAAACATTGCTGTTTATTTTTTTTTTTTATTAATTTATTATTAAGAAGAAGAAAAAGTGCCGGTTGTTATTTATTTCACGAAATAAAATTAGATGCGTGTTTCATTGTTTATATGTTACAGTTGGTACTTAATGATACCTTTCTCTTTTATTTTAAAATTTTAAATACAACTTAAATCAAAGAAAAAAAGGTATCTCAACTTAATTTTGTTTAATAATACATTTCTTAATTATTAGTTTACATTTTTTTAAAATTTTATCGAGCCTGACGTATGTCTTTTTATGTTTTTTTTTATTTAATAATACAATTGAGTTTTATTTTGATATTTTAATGAAATCCAAGAAATTGTTTTGTCTCTTATTTGTACTTTTTTTTTTTTTGGCTCATTCACCCCTTTCTTGGAGAGTGCTTTTAGCGACACGAGTTGAAATAAAACACACGCGTTAAACGAGTCCTTTGTGTCCAAGACCTTATTCCCCCTTTTTCATCTTCTCTCTGTCTTTTTTTTTTTTTTTTCAAATTTATTTATTTATTTTCTCTCAACTTCAATTCTCTCACACACAACTTGTCTCAACTTTTATTTCATTTATTACCGCGTGTACTGTAAAAACTGGAAACTCCTCAAGCGTATCTATACATTTTTTTTTAAATTTGTTTCTTTTTTTTTTTTTAAATTCATCAGGTTATTTTCAATAAAATGATATAAATCATTGAAATATATATTTTTTAAAATTGAGCTTATCATTTCCGTTGAAAGTAATTTTATTTAATAATTTTTAAATAAAAGAAATTTATAAAATAACGCTAAATTAATTTTAATTTGTATAAAAAAAAAGTTTAAGACATCATATATATTTTAAGCAAATAGTGTTGTGTTTTTTTTTATTTAATGTTCAGACATGCAATCACAAGTGCGATTTTAATAAAGTACACTTGGCGTTAAATATAGTACCGTCAAGTGTATAAAATGTATTTTTTAAGTATCTCAAGTAGTCTCAATCGAGCGTTGATTTTTCGCGAAAACACTGTCCATAAAATGAATCATCACGATAAATTAACTTGTACGCATCGTTTATTCTAGTGTTTTTATAAAAGATATATATACATAAATTGCTATATATTAATGAGGTTAAATCGACTCTTAGCATGCAATATGATGATAATGATGATAACAGAAAGAATAAATAGATATTAGCAAGAAGTGACGATTAAAAAATTTCAAGTTGAATTTCATATGTTTGTTTTTCTTTGTAAAATGCAACACCACCACTACACAAGTTTAAAAATAATTCATAAGACTGTTTGAAAAAATGAAGAACATCATTGTAATATCATTTTTAAAAAAGATTTTTTGACTCATTAAATCTGAGACACATGGTTTAGGCGAAAAAAAGTTAACAGATTTTTTTGGAATGCAGACTTGATTGTGTATGATAAATTTTATTAATTGACCTTTAAAAATAACAACAAATAATTATCAAGTAAAATTGAAAAATTTACAAAAAGTTAATTTTTTAATTGTTGTTTTTTTTGTTGCTATTGTTCAAGGTCAATTATTAAAATTTATCACACAAATACTTTGACATTTCAACTGTCAAAAGTCAGTCAAAAATGTTTATCTTGAATGTACGATCCAAGTATTTTTTAAAATTTTTTTGTCAGTACAAATTAAGTGTTATTTCTTTGCAATAATAATAATTATTGTTCGATTAAACTAGTTGTAAAATTTATTCGTATTTCTTTATGACTAAAATAGTTTTTAATATATTATTTTTCAAAACTATCGATTAATTTTGACCATCGTGATCAAAATTGTGATTAGAAAAACATAGACTCTATGCAACCAGCTACTGATGATTAATTTATACGTGATAAAATGTGTCATGAGTGTGTGTACTTATTATTTTTTTATATTATTATTATATTGTATTTTTTTTATATTTCACCTATACAGTGAATATAACAGGATGCTCGAGTATTATGTATAGTGGACATGCTCCACTGCCGGTCTACCACTACCATAAATAATAAGGCACAAGTTTTGTACTGCTCGGTGAATAAACAGAGGTTCCCAACTTGACTTTTTTTTTTTTTTTTTTTTTTACATAAATATCTCAAAAAAGAAAAATATCTATAAAATTAATTTAAAAAAAAAATTATTTTTTAATCTATTTTTAATGTTTTTAATTTAAATTTTATTCAATCATATATTTTTCACAATTTTAAATAAAAAAAAAAAATATTATAATGTTATCATTGTTTTTAATACCAACAATGATTGTTTAAAAAAAATTAAAACAACTACTTCCTGACATAGTTGTACTACACTTGCATTCATTCATGAAACATCAATTAAGGTTGATTATTTTAATGATAATAATAATAGTAATAATTATTTATTTATATATGGAGTAGAGAATGTGTTTAATAACGTGTGATATACTTTTTTTATATTTAATTTACTTTTATTTTTTATATTACTGGACTAATGAAGATGTTACTGTCAGCCATGCGTGTATATGTTGTCTTTGATTATATTCATAAAAATTTATTTGAGTAAGAAATAAAATTTATTATCATCGTAACAACAATAACGGTAAGCAGTTTGATTTTTCTTTAAATTCGATTTTTTTTATTTCGCTGGTTGTTGGTTGATAGCTCGAGTGGTCAATAAATATAGAATTCTCGAGGGGAAACAACCCTCGTATTATTATTGCGTGTCTGCTGCTTATTCTCTACGAAATATAACACAACTTACCCTTCAAAACAGTCATGCATTTATTTTATTTTTTTATTTATTATAATCATAAAAGAAAAAAAACCCAACGATAAAGTCGTATCACTAAAATATATTATATTTTTGAGAATTTTTTTTAATAAAAAAAAATTTTAATTGACACAGTAAGATAACACATTTTTATCGTTTTTTTTTTTTTTTTAATCAAACAAATTATTATTTTATTGATGAGTCATATTTGTTGAAAAAATAAAAATAAATTTTTTATTTATTTTAAAATATTTCTCGATGCTTGATGTAAATTTTAAGTTGATATAAAACTGAAGGTGTGGTCCATCAGGTCATTTACATTATCGGTCTATTTATTTATGATGCTTTTGAACGACTTTTCCGGGCTTCCAATGTCATCCTACTGTTTAAAAAATTTTTTTTTTTCTTCAAATATGCGTGTATGAAAGATCGGGAAATCCGATCTGTTTCGCAATATATTGAATTACCCGACAAGTCGTCATTCAATATTCTACATATTGAATATTGATAAATATAAAGTCCATTCATATATTATTTTGATTCATTATTGGCTGGTGGAAAGACCTTCATTTGTACGATATATCTCATCCAACCATCCGGAAATAACTACTAAGAATCATAATAATTTTTTCTCTAAGAAAAAAAAAAAATAAAAAGAAAGGTCATGGTTGACCTAGCTGAAGCTATTTACCGGATCCATCAGGAAAATTATACAAATATCAGGTTAAATAAAATCATCATAACAGTCAATCAAGATTTATTAATATTTATAAATTTATTCAAATATAAAAAAAAATATCTTGAATTTATCTTTGAAATATGAGCTTGAGAATTTTGTAGGATTTTTAATTTTCTAAGCTTGATGAATATTACAATTAAATTTAATTTAATTAAATGAGTAATTAATGACGATAAAGCATGAGTTGTAAATTTTTCAATATAGAGATAAATAAATGTGCAGTCGTCATTCTCTACGCTATTTTTATAATGATTATTAATAAGAAAAAACAAAAAAAAATACACAGTGAGTATGTGTTATAAAATATTAATCATGAAGAAGTCAAAATTCCGCTCCACCCCTTGAAACATTATCGAAACATTTGAAAACTTTCCCACAGTTTTCCTACAATGTTATTGATATGTTATAATTATTATTTCATATTTTTAATCGAAAATTTCAACTGTGGGGCCTCAGCCATTACTCGTCGTCCCTGCGCATGGAATCCATCGATTCGTCTAGCTATATCTGTTCAGTCAACTTCAGCCCCGTAATTAATAGGTATTTTTTAAAAGATGGCACTAAAACAAACATATAATACTTGTATAAAACTCAGGGTTCTTAAAACCACCCTAAAAATTTATTAATCAGCACCACGATATAAAAAAAAAGTCATCAATTTAAATCCATATTTGGAAAAAAAAATTCTTTCCTGAAACAACAATTTTGTCAACAAAAATACGTTACATTAGTTTTCGTTGGAAACAAAATTTTGTAAACCGCAACTAATGAAATCATTTACCCTTGTCATTCAACACCCACAACTACTCATATAATAAATTAAAAATTTATAAATGATAAACATACTCTTTGTACTATTATTTTCATTTATTTCATGACAAAGATATTTTTTTTTTATTATTTTTGTATTTTATTATGTTTTTCTTTAACTGAGTTCATCTTATCTGTCATTTTTTATTATTATGTTAATGATGACAATTTAAAAAATAAATAAAAAATATTATTCAAATTTTATTTTGCTATTATTATGTCTTAAAGTTTCTCCGCATGTCTAAATAGAATTTTTAATATTTTTTTTTGTTCATCTAGATCTTTGTTGAACAAAGAAAGAAGGAAAAAAAATTATTTCAAATTGTTCAAGTATAGACGATAATATTATAAGTCGGTTGAGAAACGTGGGCGAAGTCGACAGGTCGATTTCATTCATAAAGTAGTCTCGCACGAGCTTCCTTTCCATACTTTTTTTTTTTTTTTTTTCTTTTCTGCGTCATTGACCCTGCTCAATAATCATCCGCAATCGCCTCAGGTGATAAATATTATAAGCTACCTGTCGATTGATCATTTTCCATATATTTTAATTCATTTAAAATTAAATTATTATTTATTATTTTTAACGGAATTTAAATTATTGTTGATTTTATTTTTATTTTAAATAATATACAGCTGATTTTGTATGAGGTTTAGATGAGTTGAATTATTGAATTAAAAAAAAAAAAAAGGTGTTAAGGTCAAAATTTACGATCCGCAATCACGACTCGCGTGATTGCAAAATAAAAAAATAATAATAAAAACTAAATAATAGTTGATGATGGCAAATTGGTGCATGGGTCAAGGCTTCTATTAAATTTTTATTTTATTTTTTATTATCTTTGTATACATATATTTTTTTTTATTTTTTATTTTAGAAAATTGAAGGGTTGTTGTTAATTTATAGAATGTAGTCTATATTTTGTTAATATATTACTGATTCTTTGAAACGATATGCACTTATTTTATTGGAGTTTTAGTTAACTATTGAAATTCTATAACTTTTTTGACGCTAAAATTAGGTTAAATTTATTTGTATTTGTTAAAATTTATTTAAATGTCAATTATTGTTCTTGACCTAATTTTCATGATTTTAAAATATATTTAAATTAATCATTATGAAAAATATCAAAAGAAAAAATGAAAATTTTATATGATGAATAAATTTTATTTATTTTTCAATTGAATAATAATTTTACTCTTTTTTTATATTTCAATGAAAGTCATTGTTTTGCTTTCACGAACACATCGTGATTACAGTCTGGCAATTGTTTTATTGTTGCATACTTTTACCAAAGTCTCATATTACGTTGTTTGGTAAAAAAAAATTTATAAAAAATTCAAGTTTCTCTTTTAATGTAAACCCTCGAATTTAATTTTTTTCTTAACACACCAAATACTTGAATTAAAATAACTAAAAAAAAAAAAGTATAAATCAATAAGAAATTTTTCTTTTTACAATGCAACGTATAACTTCCGGGTAATAATTCAATCAAACTAATTTTGTCGATTCGTTTGACCTATCCAAGTGCCAATTTATTTTGATTGCATTTATATAAGTTTGACATGTATACAGATGCTAGAAAATTATATCACAAAACAGCAGCCAAATGTATACAATTGTGCAATTATTTTAAAGAGATATCCAACGTTGTAAACTTTCTTATCAAAATCACTGAATCCTCACGATTACCAGTAAACAATTTAATTTTTTCTTTCTCTATATAAATTCAGATAATAACAAATATAAATGTAATAAAAAAAATGAAAAACATAAGTGGTAAATGGTTTTCAAAGAAATGGAAAATTATTATTGATGTTTAGTTTGTTTTTTTTCCATCATTTCTCGATGATCTTGTTTCAAGATCAATACAAATATAGAATCAGATGAGGTATCAAGGATGACTCTTCAACATTCCTTGATGCTCCATGTCACTGACGCCAGCAGTGTCTCATCCAGGCGACACAAGACGTTTTTATTGATGCTACGTGACCTGATTTTATAATTATTATCCATGTATGAAATATCAACTATCAAACTCTTCATCAATCCACAATTCTATTTTTAAATATACATCATTTATTTATATAATTTAACTGGATTTTTTCTTCAAGTTAATTAGCATTCACCTTATTTTTGCAGTCATTTTTATCGCTGTGTATATATTAACGGTAATTGGTTTTTTAAAAAATATTTATATCGTTTATTAAAAAATATCTTTGTTACAAAGCATTGCGTCGTTCTTGATCAAATAAAGGTTAACTACTATATATAATTTATTTTTTTTTATAATTAATTTATCATTAAAATATATTTTTTTTCTTATCCGTTTATCGAACCTTATGAAGTAAGTGAAAAATATATTGCGTTCACTTATTTGCAATAATCTCTTTAATCTACACCGTCTTATTAAAGTAAATACTTTATTTTCCTTTGATCTGGTTCTAGATTAATTTTTTTTTTTAAGGTAGTATCTGTCAACTTAGATTTCTTGCGGATTTGTTGTCACTAATCCTCATAAAACTTAAAATTCTTTCGTATCAAATAGTTTTAATTATTTTATTATTATTATTCTTCGTCTATTATCTGAGATATATAATTGATGTTATTATGAAATAAGATATTCTTTTCATTTTTTAATAAATATAAAAATGAACCTTACAAAAAATTTCAAATTAAAACTTTTGAAGTTTTAATTGATGCTGTGTTGATAATTTTAGAAATTTTTTTTTCTAAAGTTTTGTTCATTGGGAGGTATTGTTATGATTAAAGACCGCGAAATTTATTCATTTTCGATGTGCTGCCGAGTTGAACCGAATAAAATCGAAGATTTTACTTATAAAAATTCACATTTTCAATTCTCACAGATAGAATTTTCAAATGATTATTGAAAACAAGACATGTTGCGATTATTTTAATTGATAAAAGTGGCCTCTTCTCGAAGATGATAGCTCATCTCAGGGTCATCCCAAGTCAAGGGTTTTACATCAAGTCATTAATAATTTTTAGAATAAAAACAAAAAAACCATAAAAGCTTGAATGTTGAAAAAGTTCTTAGTATATAAAACAATCATTTATTAAATCAATCAAATAATAATTTCTTTATCAATTTTCATGGAGTGTCTCGGCTCACCACGCTTCATCAATCACTTGTCTCTTTGTAAATTTGCAAACATATTTTTCTTTTCTACTTTACTCTGTACAAGTGTACATGTATATTGGCTATTGTTTAATACTTGCAGTGTATACACACTTTTATATACACATATTAATATTTTCTATACTGATGAATCTGTAGGCAGGTTGGGCTGGTTATATTCATATTATCTAAATGCCTCAGGTGAAGGAAGTCGCAACAGGTGCTTTGTCGGGTCATAGTTCGATGCCCTGGACTCTCCTCTTATCTTTTATTATTTTTTTAAATCTTTTTTTTTTATTTTCAGTTTGTTTATCACACTTTTTTTTTTTGTCTGCTCTTCCGGCTTTCGGTCACTTCCCTAATTTTCTTCTTTTTTTTTTATCACTTTCTCAACAGACAAAGACCACTCATATTTTTTCATTAATTTTTTTATTTTTGTTTTGAAAACGGAAAAAATATATAAATTTAAGTATTTATTTTTTATTACGAAGGGAAGTAAATTGTCAGACCTTGTAAGGGTGCAATTAGCAGATTGACCTTTACACAATGTCATTTAAATAAAGATATTAACTTAGTTTATATGTAAAAAAAATAAACAATAATAATATGTAAAATTTCTATTATGTTTTAATATATTTTTTTGAATAAATTATATAATTACTAAAGTTGTTGTTAAAAGAGTCAAGTAAAACTATTCAATTTGTTTTGATAAATGATAAAATCGTTGCACATTTTAAAAGGGTTTAATTAAACTGACCTACCTTATCGACTGTAATAAAAAGTGTGTTATCTAATGACAGAAGAAACTAACAACAGATGGCGATTCGACCTACGAAATTATGCTAGTGAAAATAATCGAGATATTATAAATGAATTTTAAACGTAAAAATAAGGCGGGAAATTTTCATTTAAGTTTTGATATCGAGTTACAGTAATAGCACTAATGTTGAGTAAAAAATTTACGTAAATAAAAAGCCAAGTTAAGTTTATTGACTTACCTGATACTGATGGTGAAGACGTAAGTTCACCATAGATACTCTGATGATGATGGTGTTCATGATGGTGATGATAAGGCAGCCAAATGGGATGACTTGATTTTATTAAATGTAAACCGATTCTATAGAAAAAAAAAACATTTATAAACAACTTCAACACTTTACACGAATAAAAAAAAATGTAGAGTATGTATTTTTATCTATTGTTGAAAGTCTTACGGTACTGGAAAATCCATATTGAATTGAAAATATGGTCAATGTATTCCTGCACTCAGTCCTGCAACTGAAGGACTGCAATATCCATCTGGTTATCACCCTGTTACATTTCAAGTTTTAATTTTTTTTGCTTAATTTTTTTTTTTTCTTCATACTTGTTTAAATACAGTTAGAAATGTGAACGAGTGGGGTTCATCGACATTCTGACCATGCAAGCTTCTTGCCCCCGATCACGATTCAAACTTGCCAAGAGTATTCGCACTTGATCCTTATCTTTTCTTTTTTTTAAATTTTTTATCGAAAAAAAAAAAAAAAAAAAATTGTATCGTGTTTTTTTTAAAAATATATCTTCTTCATTGAACAAGTTCAATAACTCAATATAAATTAAAATTCAAAATTAAAACCACACACTAAATGTCAGTTTAATTATTATTCAAATAATTTTTATGATTTTCTTTGTTTTAATGCGTGTTGTATTGCTGTTATTTTTTCTTGTATCAAAAAAAAATATTCAAGTGGTTTTCTCAGATTTATTCGTTTGTGCATTCGCTATTTATATAAGCGATAATATTCAATAGCTGAAGTGATGTTATGTGTTGTACATATATGTCGTTTGACAAAATTGATGAACGTGTAGATTATTAACTGCAATTCTGTATTACGATGTACACACAAAACCACGGACACACCTAACTTGAATTTTTTATTTTTTTTTTTATATACGTTTGATATTTTTTTTTTTATTCAGTTGAATTAAAAAAAAATTACATGTACATGGCCATTGACCCATATGAGTTCACGAACCCTATTAACGCTTCTTGGAATAATAATCCTCTCAAGAATTAAATTACTATTTGCAAATTAAAAAAATATTGAATTATAATCAATAAAATAATGCACGTTGTCATTTTGTCAACATGTTTCTTATAAATCGAGCTACAAGAACTTATTGTTTAGAAAAGTGAATTTAAATTACTTATGATTAATGTACGACGAGTTTTTATAAAACTTCAACTTTTGTATGCTTTACACCAAGGGTAAGACTTTTGGGAAACGATATGTCTTACCTGGCTGAGTAGTTGCCAATCGCTTTTTCGATATGACTACGGTGAACCACTGATCCCTGGTATGTAATAATTCGAATAATTTCATTCTTAATAATGATGTTTATTAAACTTATTGAATTAGATCAGAATTTTTCAATTTCATATTTGTCGGCATCGTGGAATACTCCCCAATCAGTTTTATCGTGACATTTTAATATTTTAAAGTTACATCCTGAGTGGAAAAATTTTCAGGATGCCCTATTTGACCTGAGAACCTGATAAGAAACGGATCAGGATTCCTTATTAAGGAAACCTGACTCATTTCTGACTCGAATCTGGTCAGGATACATGAAGATTTCCTTAAGTCAGGTGAGGTGACCTTATTCAATCCTGTTCAGAAAAAGAACAGGAAACCTTAACGTATTCTGAATAAGGTTCCCTGATCAGATTCTGTCTAGAATACTATCAGGGTGAATGAATAAAAAAAATCTGATTTTTTTCCATTCAGTTTTCCTGTTCAGAAAAAGAACAGGAAACCTGAGCATATCCTGAATAAGGTTTCCTGATCAGGTTCTGACTGGAATACTATCAGGATAAATATATTTAATAAATTGACTTTTTTCACGCAGTTTTCCTGTTCAGAAAAGCTGCTTTTATAATGTTTTTGTAAGTCAAAAATATTTTAAAATTTCACTGTAAATTATACTCAAAAAAAAAAAAAGTATCGTTGATAATACTCGATATACGATACGACAACGCCTATGACAATACGATAATAAGACGACACGATAATCCGATTTTTTGTCAAATTTTTAGACGACACGATACGATAACGACAATCATCTTTCGCGACACGACATACGATAATCAGCCAATTATCGTATCGTATCGTATCGCGGCATCTCTATTCAAGCGACCCGATAATTAACTATAAATTCACTATTCAAAATTGTAGCTATTGTCTTTTGAACATGGTTCGTTTGCTCTTCTTTCAATGGATGTAAAATAGATCATTGTCGGTTCTGTGAATTATAATCTTTAATTTTCCACTCTTTAATAATGCTATCGCCTTTATCGGATCTGGATCCCAATTTTTAAAGCAACTTCTTTTGTGATCGCAACATGGAGGACTGTTGATTTTATAAGATGTGGAGGTTCAGGATTTCCTGATTCCATCAACTCTTGAATTTTCAGCACAAGGGCCTTACCAAAATCTAAAGTAGCCTTCACTGCAAATGCGTCTCGAATTTTTTGAAACGCCACTTTTTCATAGTTTGAAGAGTTACTTTTGCAAATATCTTAATATCTTTGATCATATTTTTTATGAGGTCTAGCTTTACCTCTCTCACCAGATTTAATATCATCAGGTTTACCATCATTATCATGAGCTTTTTCATCATCTTCAAAATCTATTGACCACAATCAACTTCAACATTTATACTATTTTTTATTTCAACAAACTTATTTATTTTATTTATTTTAACCTAAAACAAAAAAATTCTACAACTAGGAGCTCCTCTAGTCAGGAATTGCGTGCAATTTTTGTGCAGATCGCTCTGACGGAACTCTCCACTGTACATGGTGTGAATACTGTATGGTAAATTTTGACAATACGTTCATGTTAAAGTCTGTACGTCCCTTGTACGTGACGTTACCAAAACTGACCGTACGAGATTGTTGGATTCACCGTACGTTATCCATGTAAGATGTGGGCTCACCGTACGTTTTCCGTACCATGGGCAACTTTGAAGATAAAAAATAGTGTACTGTACGGTGGGCATACGTGGTTATAAGCCAAAAAATAAACATTGTACGTTTATTGTACGGTGGAGTAAGTGTTCAGCGTATGATGAACGTACAGAGGGCGATGTTTTTACACGGTAGTAACACCGTACGGTGAAGTTTGCAGTAAACAATAATTTTCAACTAATTATCACTCTTTTTGCTTTCTTTTCTATAAAAAATACCATCTTGTTTTATTTTTTCCAAATAAAAATTCAGTGCTACCATTAATCCGTCCTCAGTAAATATGCATTCATTTTTTTGTGTATTTATTTAAACACAATAAAATCGATACACCAATAAACAAAATTCTTCGACTTTTTCAGCATCATATATTCCAAGATTTTCGATATGTTTAATTGCATGATTGACCTTACTGATATTTTTATTCTTATAATAAATAAATTAATAAATTAATTCTTCTCGATGCAAACTTGTTTCTTCTGAATCCGCTTTGATGTTTTCTTTTTTTTTTTCACAACATATTTCTTTAATTTAAACATTTTTTTTTTGCATTAAGAATTTATTATATTTTTTATCTTGGCTCAATTGGCAAATGTGAAATAAGCAAAATCAAACTGATGTGTATATATGAATAGCCTGTTTTTAAAAAATATTATTATTTATATTTATTTTTTTTTTCGTTTCCCATCTATCTTTTGAAAAGACAAGTTAAACGGAAATGATCCTACGTCTGATTTTTCGATAATGTTTGAAGATAAAAAAACAATTTTTTTTTATAATGTACCTGTTTTTATATTAACTACTGGGTTTTATATCAACGAAATAATTTAGTAGTTTAATGTGATGCAAAATAATACACATGTAAAAATTGTATCGTGTAATGAAAAGAACCTGTCGCAAACATGAGTAATGATTCTCTCGTCTATCTATCTTTTTTTTTTTTAATATCTTTTCTTAGCACTCTTTAATTTTAACGACATCGTATGAATGTCAATAGACTATTTCCAAGAATATATTTCCATTTGTCGAGTATGTCCCTTTTGAGTCACTTGTACATATATATACTTTTACGATTATTCAAATTTTTTTTTTCGTCTGTTTATTATTTTTTATCTAGTGACAGAAAAATTCATAATATTCATATACACTCATTCTGAATTTTTTATTTTCAAAATCTCTTCTTCAAGTTTAACAGCATATACTTTTTTTATTTTTATTTTTTCTATATACCGGATGTGAAAACTTGACTTGGCAATTTTATTTTTATATCTTTATAGATTTTATTTATTTATTATATGTGTACATGAAAAAACATCAAATTATTATGACAACAATTTTTTTTTATTATTAAAAATATCTAAATTGTCAGGATAAACTTATTACTATATAAATAAACAGAAGCTTGAATATAAATATATAAAATTAATAAATAAAATAAAATCCCAGTTGTTTGTTTGCTGTTGTTGCACCCTAGCACATTCCAACCCACTTATTTTACCTGTTGATTCTATATTAAAGCCGCGAGACTCCAGACAAAACATTCACATAATTTGAAACCTTCAAAAAATATTTATAAAAAAAAAAAAAAAAATCACCATTAAAAAAAAACCCTTTAACTGATCCTGAAACACAATAACAACATTAAATTAAAAAAATAAATAATAATAAAATTTGTTCACGATTTTCTAATATAAATTGTTGTAAAAAATTTTTATTTTTTCATCATATATTAAAATAATATATATATTTTTTTTTCTGTCATATAATAAAATTGACAGAGTGTAGTTACTTCGTCACGAAATAGACATTTGAAAAATTCAAGATGATCACGCCGGCATGGGCAACCGGCTTTCGTCAGTATAAGCATAACATGCCTCAAGCAATATATATATATAAAATAATAATAATAAATATATAAAATATATATATATATATTTAAAGAAGAGTATTTTTTGAATTTTTGGCTTCGGCTAGGTTCGGATCATGTGCCTTTGGTGATTCCTCATGTTCATCTTTTACTTTTATCTTTTATTAACCAACTTTAAATGATTAGAGCTATCTCTTTTTTTAGCTTTACGCGCGCGTCTTTATATATATACTATTTTTCTTTCTTCGGCAATATACGAAGCATTCGGTATCCCGACGAAGCGTCGTTGTACAAACCGAGGGGACTTTGAAGCCGGCTGGGTGGGCGGCTGTTGTCCAGGCATCCGCAGTCTGCGGCGGGGCGACGGTACGACAACGCTCGCGTCCTCGCCATATGCGCGATATGTATGTTTTTTTTTTTTTTACTTTTTAAATATATATATATATCTCTTCTTTATTATATTTTTCAATTTATTACATATAAATTCATTGATTCATTTTAATAATTGTCATAATAAACCGGCGTCGTTTGTCAAATTAATAACGTAAAAAAATTGATATTTTTTTTTTTTTCTACTTTATAAATTAATATTACTAATATCAATTTTTTTTTTTTTCTATTATCATATTAGTTTATTTATTTCTTGTTTTTTGTGGACATTTATTTTGTGCTAATTTATTGGTTATTTTTTATGTGATTGTGGGATGAAATTATATCCAATGGTATCATGATATTTTTTTTTTTTAAATTGAAGTGAAATTTTTTTTGATTTGAGTTTAATTCATATGATATTTTGAATTTTCGATACATGGAAATTATTAAATATTAAGGGTTATTATTTGCTGTTATTATCAATAATAAATTTTGCAAAATTGGAGGCGTGTTTTTGCAATGTTTGACCTCGTGACTTAGAATCACGACGTGGCCTTCGTGTTTTGATTTGAAAAGTTATTTGTGTGTGTGTTGTGTTGGATCCTTTTTCAGGATGATGGGAAAGGTTTTTTTTTTTTTTAAAATTTTACACTAGTACTTTACACAACTAAGACTTTATTGTCTGTATACCTTTTTGGTGGCTTTTTAAAACTGGTTTTGAAGCTGAATTTTTTTACCTGAAAATCCATGAATGCCATAATAAATTCATCGAAGGGATCATCTTCCTCGTCTTTTTCTTTTATCAGGTGCCAATTTTTTTCTTCTTTCTCATTTTTTTACAAACGAGAAAAAAAAATGTATATTTTTATCTAAATAGCTTGGTTGACTAATCATCTTCTATTTCTCTTTTGCCCTTCTCACATTCAAACTCACATGCAGTCTAAAAAAAAATTGATACTTTGATCCTCTGTTATTCTTAGAATTTTCAACAACAAATATACTTTATTTTTATAAATACTATTAATTAATTATTTAGATTCTCAAGTTTTTAGTATACAATTGTTTTTTTGGTCCAAAAAGTTTAGTATAAGATTTACATATTAAATTTTCTCGTTATGACTCAAGTATTTTCAATGACTCAAATTTTTGGTAAACAAGTGTTGACTCAGTCCTGCTGACTCATCTGTCACCATCTTCAAATAATTTTATTGAATCAGTACTACATTATGTTGAAAACTAAACAAACATCACAAATTAATAATTTATACTCCAAAATTCAAATTGGATGCTGTGCTCCAATTTTTGGAATCACATAATTTTTTCATCATCAATCAAAAAATAAAAATCTACAATGAGACTCATATACACACCCAAAAAATGCAAATTTTCTGTCCTTGTTTTTTTTTTCACCACGTTTGCAATATATTTTTTTCAATTTTTAATCTAATTTTTTGAAAATAATTATTGCTATTATTATTAGTTGCTGTTTTTTTTATATTCACAATTATTTTTTGTTATCACAAATGCCTCCTGGTACTTCTCACTCAGTATGTAATAAATTTGTTTTTTTTTTTTTTTTTCATTAGAAGATTATTTTTTTTTTTCATTCTGCCTCTATTTTGAATCTGTCTTAGACCGGATGCCAAAGGGAACGAAATAGTCTGTTGCATCGTTAAGTCAGCATTTGGTCTTCTCATATGGCTTTTTATAAATTTTTAATTTAATTTTTTTTTCATTCATTAGGATATATATATTTAGAGCATGTGTGTTGAGTTTAAATGTTTCATACACTTGCATCAATTTGTCTTGGTTAAATTAATTTTGCACATTTTAAAATTCTTGGCACGTGTGTCATGATCATCTAGAATTTTGTTGTTATACTTTTTGTCTCCAATCTTGCAATATTTTTTTTTATCCAATATTACCTTGAAATTTTTTTGCCATTGAGAAAATATCTGAACTAATTTTTTCTTCTTCACAAGGACTCATTCATAATAGTACAAATGTCAACTTATTTCTTCCAAGATTTATCCTCACAATTTTTCTTTTTTTCTTAGAAATTTTCTTAATAATTTATTTAGAAAATAAACTATAATTTTTTAACTCATAAGGTTACATTTTTTTTTTTACCTTGTTTTTATTCTAGTGAAACAAAATTATACAATTATTTTATAGTTGTTATTATTGTTTCTTTTTTTTATTTTTTACTATTGCAATGTTGAATTTTTTACTGTCGAATGAATTGATATGTCATAGAAAATAAAGAAACTATAAAAATGTCCTTGTTAATTTGTTTTTATCGATATACACACTGTGTGTCTTCAGTTTCTTGATGGATGATGACACCTTTAACTATTTTTTTCCTGTTGTATTTTTATTTCATTTATTATTTTTTACATCTCATATTCTTTTTGTACTTGTACTCATCTCAACACGTGATGTTGTTTTTTATACGTACATGCCATTAAAACAAGAGTATCATCAATGCTCTGATGATTATGATCATATTTCAAGGCCAATAATGTCAAGAATTTTATAAAAATGAAAAGAAAAAAACAAGAAATTATATCCATAAAAAATAAATAAATGAAAAAACAAAAATTGAAGAATGAGTGATGAATTTTCAATTGATTAAATTTGTTTAATCACTTTTAGGTTGTTTGATTGATTGATTAACAAGATATTTATTTACTTTTTAATATTCTTTTTTTTTTTTTTTTTTTTTTTTGTATTGAATAATTCAGGTAATTAAATTTCTTAATGATTCTTGTTTGGTTTGTCATGCTGTTATTAAAAAACGTGTTGTAAATAAATTTGTTTATATTAAGTAACTAATTGTTATTTATACTTTCAACATTGATTGATCATTTAATAATTATTAATTAAATAATAGTCTATTTAAAATGTTTGTATTTATATTAAATTGAAAAACTTATAATTAAAATAATTTTTTGCAAAAAAAAAAAAGAAATTCTCTGACGCAAATTCTTAGTTGATGATAAAAATTTGAGTCAAAAAACTTGATATACAAATAATCTGAATAATTATTATGAAGAGAAGAAAGTTATATACATTTAGTTCTTATTTATAATGAAATTAAATTACGTAAATATATGGAAAAAAAAAAATCAAGTATGCAAGTTTCTCATTTTTATGTATTGCGATTTTGGTGGCGTCTTAGCACTGGTTTTTTTTTTAGTTTAGCAACTAAGTGACTTGAGCTAGACTACATTTAATCGTAAAAATAATACTACAAAAAAAAAAAAAAACATTCATGTAACTTGTCAATACGTTATTCAACATTTTTAACATTTCGATTAAGTGAAATTACTACTTTCAATTTCATCTCGTCACTCGTCAGCATCAGTATACACTTGACACCTACATTTTTTTTTTACATCTTGTCAAACAAAAAAAAAAAATCTTTTAAACAAGTAAAAAAAAAAAATCAATATACTATATCATACGAAAAATGTTGTATCAATTTAAAAGAACAGCACTTCTTGCAATCAGTTTGTCAGTTGATTTTTATTTTTTATCTTCATTTGGTTGAAAAAAAAATTCCTGTATCTTATCGCACACCTCTGCGTGTTTCGCCAACTGTCAAGAATGAAAGTAGAACGTTCTACGTTCCACGTGATTAAGCTCCAATGATAACTGAAAATAAATAAATAAAAAAAACCCAAGAGTAATTGTTGTGGTTCAAATATAGACATACATGTGCTGATGCACCGTATCGATTTGTTATTATCACTTGATTATCAATTAATTTTTAGTATATTTTATGAGTCAGAGTATAAAGTTTCAGGCACTTTGAAACTCTTAAAAAACACAAAAAAAAAACCATATGTTTCTCATTTGTTAATGAATTAGCTTTTAATTTTCTTTAACAAAAATAATTAGTAATTTTTGTATTTACTTTGCAACTTGAAAATAAAAAACTGATTGTTGGATCAACATTGTTTTTTTTTTTCGAATATAGGATTAGTTCGAATGCAAGGCTCATTTATGTAATAATTTTGAAAATCTATCTCCAAAAAAAAAAAAACGCCAAAAAATCAACAATTAAAATCGAAAATATCAAACTGTCAAAGTAAAAAAATTGTCCTATTAATTGTTGATCCTCATGTGTTAATTTCAAAGATTAATTTTCGAAATTTACTTGAAAAATAAATCCGTATTTTAACCTACCAAATGCAAAAAAAAAATAAGTGAACAATATTAATCTATAAACACAGGATTCAATCATCAAATTGATCCTACCTTTATCAATTTTTTTCTTTTCAAATCAATATCTATGAATAAAATATCTATCAATAAATTAAAAAATTTTCCATATGATAAATAATACAAGTTCAAGGACATAATATTAAATTAAATTGCCTTGAGGACTAATTTTTTCATGATCTTGTAACACGCCCTGGAATTTGTGTTAATGTTTATCAACAGTAGGGATCAGTACATGCTCGTCACTTTCATAAGAAGCATGCAAGAAGGGCCTGGCATAACATACTCGTGTGGGCGAACTTGCCTCTTCTTTTATTCCTCTCTCTTTTTTTCTCTATAATTTTTTTTATTTTCTTTGCATGTTTATTATATGTGTAATGGTTCTTCACGTGTGCTTCACATCAGTCGTCATATTATTATTATTATATTTCTCAATATATATTTAATGCCAAGAAAGCCCAGACTCGTTTGAGTTCGTGGGCAAACTCCTGGTTGTCACACACAAAACGGGATGGACATAAGGACGGCTCCCACGTATACCTTTTTCATCTTGCCATTTATGGATCGATCGACATGTTCTCCGGTCATCTTCAAACGCATTAGTCTTAATATTTTTTTTTTTTCTTTATTATATCCCTTATTTTTATACTTTTTCTTTTCTCTTTTTAATAACATGTATTGTTGTTGTCATACACACTCATCACCATTATCACCATCACATTTATTGGCAATTTTTTTTTAACAAGTAATAATTTATTTATTACTTTTCACACCAGTTAAATTTTTTATTTATTTATTTTTTGATGGGGTACATTTACCTCTCATAAATAAATTTAGATAAAATCTAAAAATAAATTATATTTCAATTGAGCTATTAGTAGCTTTTGCTGCTCATTGATTTTACTTTCTATCTTTTTTTTTTATTGTTTTTCCGTGTAAAATTTAGCTTAAATAAAAAAACAAAAATAATAAAACATTGGTCGATCGAAATAGATAGGCGTCGAAGGCATTCCACATGCTGTGTTTGAGGCAGGTCATGATGTCTTTGCTTCCTCTGTGTGTGATGATGATGATGATGATGATGATGGCATTGACTTCACATTTAAGATGTACTTTTGCATCTTAAAATATATACTAATTTATCATCATCATTATTGTTCTTATTATTTTTATTATTAATTCTACATATTTATTTTTATTCTGAAATAAATAATAAAAAAGACAGAGAAAGTTTAAAAAAATATATATATAAATAAACAAATGATGATAATAATAATAATAATAAATAAAAGACGCCCTGTACATTTGAATCCGTTATATGCAGTCGCGAAAGAATGCTGTTTTTCTGCTCCTTGTTGCTAACTATATATACTTAAAAAAAAGCTCTCATCTTGTGTTCCCTCCCTCATCTCAAAAGAAGCGAATAATTCTCTCTCTCTTTCTCATCCCCTTTTATATATAAATTTTCATTGCTTGCAATACCAACTTGAATCATTTTGATAATATTATTTCCATGAATAATTTATACATGTAATTACATTTATAAAATGTATGTATATATAAATACATAAAGAAATATCAGGCTATTGTCAAAGTCAATTTAATGTCTGAATTGTTTTTTTGATTATAATACTTTGTATAATAAAAGGGGCATAAAATAAATAAGAGGAACTATTTTATATACAGTTGAAATAGTTAAAAAAAAAAAAAAAAGGTTTTTAATGCTTGTTTTGGAGCTTGTAGTACTTTGGCCAATTCGAGTTTGTAGAAAATAGTCATTGCTTTGGACTGTCTACACGTGTGCATATACGTGACAGGAAGCAAAAGGAAGCAAAAATATTATATATGTACATTTGTTGAGAGAATAAGTAAGAGAAGGGAATGAAATAAAAATTTAAAAAATAAAAGACAAACATGTAGAAGTAGGCAAGGTTTGTACACGTGGGCAAAATTGTTTTTTTTTTAAATTTTTTTTATCTATAAAAATATTTTGTGCTACTCTAAACTGTTGATTGAATATATTTTTTAGTTTTTTATTTTAGATTTAATTTTTTATGGAATTAAGAAAAAAAAAAAAGAGGAGGAATGAAGGAGAAAAAAAAAATAAATAAAAGTATTAAAAAAGGCGACATAAAGTCGTGAGTTAAGAGTCGTTTTAGCCATTCACTGTAGGCACAATTTGCAAAACTGTCCAGTATATAGAAAATGTAAGAAGATAATCTTGTTGGAGGTCATCCACTTTTCCACTATATACAAACACTAGCATTATTATTCGACTTCTGTTCTTAAGTTGCTACCCAATATTATCGCCATGAGTCTAACTAACTTTTGTCGTTGTCTATTTTTTTTTTTTTTTTTTTTTTCATAGGCTAATTTTGGATCAACTGAATGTATACACCACGCGCGAGGACAGTTGTAGAGAGAAAGAGTTGGATTTTAAAACATACGAATATGTATATATATTCATTGTAGACTTGATGCTTAATTTTATTTTACACATAATCTATACATAGACTGAGATGTTTTTAACGTTTGCTATTTTATTTGCCATCAATTTTTAAGTTTTAAAAATTCCATTATTTTTTATTTTTTTTTGTTATTTGACATTAAGTGTGTTTTTACATCGAGATACTTTGATAAAAATTTTCAAATTAATATTAGTTTCATGAATATAATTTAACTATCAGTCAATATTTGAGGGAAGAAATAAGACTTGATGATAAATATCCAAATGATTTTAACTTTGAATTACAATAATAACATCAATGATCTTAACAGAATAAAATTCCGAAAAGTGATTTAGTCGGATTCTAATTGGAAAAAGAATTTCAAATTGAAATTGAGTGAACAATTAATTTCAATTGATTTCAAGTCGAAAAAAATCTCAAATAATTTCAATAATTTCAATGGTTGCAAATGATTTTATGGATTTTGAAAAAATCTTTGAAATAATTGATTTCAAGTCTCGTAGAAAATTCAAAATAGTTTAGTATTTTTATTTAAATTTAAATGAATTTTAAATAATAATTGGACATTGAAATAGTTTTCTTATTTTATCATAGATAACAGTGTCATTTTTGAAAGATGTTCAGCTACATAATGGTTAAAAAAATCGTTTAAAAATATTACTTCGGTTCATTCGACTTGGACATTGTAGTCAGTCAGCTGAGATTTACAAGAAAATAAAATTAATCATTTCAAAGATTCTATGATTTCATATGATCTCAGTTGAGATTTTAATTTCAAAAAAAATTCTATAATTTCAACTGACTTTAAAGACTATTTTCAACTCTTTTAGTTTCATCGATTTTCACTCAGGGTAGACTAAAGAATTTACGACTGACTCGTCTCTCTTAGAAAAAAAATAAGAATTTACTTTGAATAAGCTTTTAAGAATATTAAAAAGTTTTATTGATAATTAAATTTAGTTTCTTGTCTCAACAAGCATTATCGTATTAACAACTTTTTTAAAAATCATTTTAAATTTATTTGAAAAAATACATTTACAAAAAAATGATACAATCTAATGATCATCAAATAAAATTAACAAACCCATTGACAAAGTATCCTTGATATTGGATATTTACCCTGAGGATAGACACCAAGTATAAATGTCTGAAAAAAAAAAAAATAAATAATCGGTATTTTGCCTTTGGCCAAGTACCGTTAGGTACACCTCGTTTTCGAATTCTTTTGGCGATTATCAGTCGGGTATGCACAACCTTGGACACATACCATATTCATATAAATATAAATATGATCTTCAACAGTACTTCTTCAAAGATCTTCTCTTTCTTTTCATAACTAATTTAAATGATCGAAAAAAAAAAAAATCATGTAAATGATCACCAATAAAAAAACATAAAAAAATTACTAATTTAAATTTAAAACGCATGCGTTTCGTGCATGGTTAAACTTTTTCTTTTGTTAATTAACCGAAAAAAAAATAATAAAAATAAATACATCTTGCCACGCCTGTATAAATGTGAAAAATAAAAAAAAAAAAAATTAAACAATTACGACATCTTTGCACGTCCCCGTTGTCCCCATGTTAAATTGCTGTTATTATTTATTGGCTTCCGGTAACTATTGAATATTACATGAAAAATAAATAAATTCAATAAACATTTATTTCCTTTTATTTATTAAATTCAAAGTATTGATTCAACACTGACGAGTTTTTAAAAATTTCAATTTAAATCTATTTTCATTCAGTTTTATTTTTTCATTCATACATAATCTATGGATTTAGTATGACTCACTTGTATAAGTTATAAGAATAATATCTTCTTTTGGTATTATCATTGTAAAAGATCTTGATGCGGATATTGAGTCACATTATTTTCATGTATGTATGTCAAGTTCGTTGTGTGTTGATGAAGAAAAACTTTTACTTCAAGAATGTGATGACACTTGACACATTCAAATTCTAACAAAAAAAAAAATGATGATTTATTGACTCTGAAAATAAAAATCTTCAATCACTAACTAAATGTGTGGGCTGTATATATCAATTACAAAATGTTTATTTGAGTATTAGGTCAAAAGTGGAGGATACATATCACTCAAGAGTTTAATAATGTATTGAATGAATTAAACTTTTGTTTATTTTATTTTGCTGACATGTCATTTTGATGAATGATAAATAAATCAGGATATTTTATTTTCATTCTTGAATAATTGTGTTAGGTGAAAAATAAAATAATTGCTGTAATCATTGAGGCAATACTAATAACAAAATGTTTTAAAAAAACCAGTTAAATTAATATTATTAAAGTTATTGGTTAATTTTGATTGGTTTAAACTGGGTGTGTGCGCAAATGTGATTGGTGAATTTGTTAGTTACAGGGGAACTCAAGCACCCACACTCAGGCAATAAGGTATTACCATATATGCGGGGTTCGACTTTTAAGTTCTTCTGGTCTTGGTTAAAGTAACATTCGTATTGCTTTACAGTCGTTTTGCCTTCCAGTTTGTCCATGCGCGTTACCGGCATCACATACAAACTTGTCTGTTTGTCATGTTGTCTTTTTAGTCAGTCAGTTAGTCAGTTGGTTAGTCAGTCAGTCAGTCAACATATCCTGAGGTTGACTATCAATTTTTTTTTTTTCTTTTCTTTTATATTTAATCAATTTGTTCACTAACACATTACTTGTTTTTTTTCATCAATTTAATACTATTTTAAAAAAAAAAACAACTTCAATTGAATATTTTATTACACATAAATTACTTTCAATGTCTCGTTAATTATTCATTATCAATGAAATAATATTTTTTTTTTAAATAACATTCCGAATATGACGATTAATTAAAAAAAAAATATCTTCAATATCTATAATATATATTCTTGATTGTTTATTTATTTATTTATTCTTTTTTTTTTTTATCATTTTATTTATTATATTTTCTACATGAGTGATTGGATTATTATTTTTTTTTTTTGCACAAGTTTTTTTTTTTAAAAAAAAGGTGAAAGGATATTGACGTGTTGACAATAAAATAAATTTTATAAAATGATAAAACCAAGGCAATGATTATGATAATTATTATGAGTCATAATTTATGATTAATGTAGATTCATTCATTAAATGAAAATAAATAAATTCAGTAGAAGATACAATAATCAAAAAATTCAAAACTTATAATTATGATACAAAAATTGGATATAATTTTCATCAATCACAAATTAAATAACAAAATTTCTATTTAATTAACCAAATTGCTCTTTTTTTTTTTTACAAAATTACAAATAACAAATAAAATTAGAATTAATTTTTAACAGTTAGAAAAATTAATGAAAAATAATTTCTTAAACGAAATCATTACAGATGACAGTTTAACCCGAAAAACGAATAGCAAAAAAAAAAAATCAATAAAACGAAAATGTTAATTAAAAAAAAACTATTAATTCGAACGAAAAAATGTAACGAAAAATCTAATGAACTTGGAGTGAATCAGTTTAAACTGGAATAAAAAAAAAAAAAGATAAAAGTGTTTTTAAAAAGTGAATGATATTGACTTGGATAGTTTTGGAAAGTTTTTTTGTGTTTGTATTCATCTGATAAGCAGTGAAATTACGAAAACGTAACAGAAAAAAAAATCGTAAATTAGAATATTATAAAAAAATATATACAGGATGTCAACTCAGGCGTATTACAAAGAACGTCTTGGCTTTGATCCAGCTGACACTGTTGCTGAACATCAACGTGAACAACGTTCACAACATGGATATGAAGAATCACTAACTAAATTTAAAGGTCAGAATGATAATTCAACAATGACAAATGATGCTACAATTGTTGATGATAATATAATGAATAATATTGATACCAAAACAAGAACAAGTAGTTCATTTGGTTATTGGGGATGCTGGGCCAAGTTCATTGAATCACATGGTAAGTTTCACACTTGGTGGATGCTCAATAAATAAACATGCTCAAATTTTAATTATTTTTGTTGTTTTTAAAAATTTTTTTATAATTAAATCCTTAAAACAAAATTTATTTATAAAATGAATTTTTGCTTTTAGTTTGATTTGTTTTTTATTTTATTTCATTTTTTAATTAACTCTTTTTTTTTTTTATTTCTTTTGTGTGTTTTTTAAATTTTTTATTATTACCCTGGCATGTGGTTAGAGAAATTAAAATAAAAATAGTAACTTCCCTTTTTGTTTTCTAGTTTGATTATAACAAAATACAAATTATATTTCGTTTTTTTTTTTTAAGTAGTTTATAAAATAATAATTGTAATTAGATTATTTCAAGATAAATTTATATTATTTTTAGATAAAATATTTTTAAGCGGTTTGTTAAAATTGTGAACATTAAGTAACCGATCCCTTTTTTGTAGCCTTGAAGATATACATTTGTTTGAAAATAGGTCTTGTAATAATCACTTCATTGTAATCTTTGTTTAACTAGATAAATAATTTTTTTATGTAACATTTATTTTCAAACAATTATTTTACTGTTGTTTTTATTTAAAATACTCTCAATATTTATTTAAAAAAAAAATTAATTTATACGAGAAATAAAACAACTTGCAGTATACAATATAAATACATTTTTTTATTTTTTATTTTTTTTATAAATGATGCAACGATAATTAAAAGAATTTTTATTTTAAATTAAAACAATTTATTAATCAATTACGTGACATATATTTGTTGATTGAGTTTGATTACTAATTATTTGTGTATTTGTCCCATGATCAAACGAATGTATATTAGCTACAGTCATTTTATTTCTGATCGGTTGATCACAATCTTAAAACCTCATGCCAGTGTTAAGTTCCTTGTTTCAATTTACAAAAACATTTTTATTATTATTTTTTATTTTTTATTTTTAACGAGCAATTATGCATGCATAGCATCAGTGTGAAATTTATCCTGTGTCATCTTATTAACATATTTAATGAACTTGAATATTTAGAATTAAAATATCATCAAAGTGTGGAGATAATTTTTTTTTCATTTAACACTAATAGTGTTTTATGCCACATAAAATAAATAAAACTATATGTATTTTTTTTTTTTTTTATCTTAATAAGATACTTTCTAGTAATTTAAAATATGATTTTTTAATTTTATATGTTTAAAAATAATTTTTTAAATCTTATCATTGAAAAATTTATATTTTATTAACTATGGTATATCATGGTTAAATAACATCATGAAGTAAATCGATAATATCCAAACGAAAAAAAAATATCCTGTATAGAGTATATTTACACTAAGTATTTTTAATTAAAATTAATCATTATAAAAATTATACACGCATAGTAACATATAAACATAATGATTTAATGAAAATTTCAAATGTGTCAAAAATTATGACAACAGTATACACGATGTATGTATATACGATAAACAAATAAATATTTCAATATTTAACAATTTATTTATTTGTTTTTTAAATTTACTCTTATCATATATCTTGGATACATTCAAAATTAATTTATTTAAAAATAAATTAATTAATCATCGTATTGTAATGACTCAATGTTATTATTTTTTCAAATTTAATTTCGTCAATATTTAAGTTTCAAATATTGTATGAAATGTTTATTTTTTTTTATTTAATTTTTTTAATTTATTATTATATATTATTAATAAGATAATTATTATATATCTTTGATGAATCTGTTATTTATTTTTTACTTTCTAGTCGATATTATTGTTGTGGATTTCCAAATCCTTTTTTTTTTTTTGGATATATTTTTTACGTGAATATTTTTGCTTAGGATATTCAATCATGTAATTAATAATTAACCATAGGTCTTTTCTATCAATTATTATTAATAACTGTATATAATAAAAATTTTTATAATATTTAAAAGTTTATATACGTTGTATTGTGTGTATATATATTTTTTAAATATGACAAGGTCTCAAGTCGTAAACACACACACAACACCTGCTCATATCTTTCTTCATACCTGCTAATTTTCCGGAAAATTATTTACACGTGACGTCACGCAAAGTGCATTATGCACAAATTCATTTGTCGTATATATATAACACTTAAAATATGTTACATGCAATAAGTACCTATGTGGGTGAAATAATTATTATGCCTATTTACAGGTGCGTGTAAATACTCACAAATACTTTTGATGTTTTTCGATCATCAGTCAAATCAATCAAGCGTTCAAATTATCTCTTATTATTTATATATTTATAAAGTCTATTAAAACCTAATTTTAAACGCTTGACTTTTTTATTTAAATATATATTTTTATTATTATTATTTATTCTCTATACATGTACATAATAAAGAAAATTAAAAAAAAAATAAATAAAAAACATATTTTGTCGTTGCAAAATAGATATGCATTTGTTAGTAACATTTTCACTACCTGTCAACCTCATCAAGAGGCGCAAATAAAAATAAATGAGTTTGGTCATCAGCCAACTATACAGTGCAACATCCGTTGCATCATCATTATCATGATCGTCATCATTTGTAAATGTCTCAAGATAATAACGATTTATTATAAAAAAATTGTAACTAATCGTTTCTGAATATATATATTTTATTTTATAAAAATTCATATGTGTTTTTTTAAATAACACATAAATTTATTTTTAAGTATACAACTAAAAAAATTATATAAAAACAATATCTTATAAGGTAAATTTGTCACTTGAATGACATAAATATTCTTACTACATCACAAATAACAACCGACAAACAAAAATAAAAAAAGTCATGTAGTCTTGTGTATGACCTCGTGATTACTCTGTTACGTTCTCATACTTTTTCCATCATAAAATTGTTACATTTGTAATACATTTCTTTTTAGACCTTGTTGCACATATTAATACTATAATTATTATTATATTGTCACAGTGTTTACCCAGAAATTATTAAATGCAAAAAAAATGAATAAATGAACTAATAAATTAATTGAAAAATAATTTTTTTTTACTGTTTTTCTACTTGTTATAATCATTAAAATTTTTATGACTTTTAGATAATTAGATAAGTGGATATTGAAATTTTTTTACCAAGAATAATAATTAAATAAAATTGATACTTATTTAATAAAAAAAATGATCTTTATTTGCATAAATCTATTAACAATGTATTCATAAAGATTTAATTTATGTTGAAATAGTTTTAAGATCAATCAAGCGTATTTCTGAATGAAAATACTGAACTCTATGAAGCATATAATAATAATTTATTGTTGGATATAAAAAAAAATAAATATATGTATAAAATTGCACATGTAAATTGATATTTTTTCCCTACAAGTCACAAATTAAATTACGTAATACTATACGTGATTTGCAAATGGATGAATATGAATTTTTTCATTGATGTAATAATTTATTGAAAATTTAAATTTAAAAATTATATTTTGATCAAAAATATATTTAAAAAAATGACCCAAATGAAGATTAAGATTAACATGATAATTTAGAGATAAAGAGGTTTGATTATTTATTTATTTTCTTTGAAAATTATTATTCATTTGATTTACGAGTTTAAATTTTGAGGTTTGCCAAAACCACCCATATATGAATGCTCCTTTTATTACATGAAAATCGAGGCGTGAAACGTCGGGGAAGATATATTAACGGTTTATAAGAAATTGAGCATCGAGTTAATGGATGATAAAAAAAAAAAAAATTATATTAAAGGGAGAAACACAGGGTGGGCTATTATGATAGAAGATCAGACGTGGAGAAACATTGTGGGACACACGTATATATTTTTCAATGACTTCAATAGTATGGGTATATTTTTTATATATTCTATTTTTATTTTTCTAAAGAGGGATAAAAGTGAGGAGAAGCAATATAACTCAATGTGAACATGGTTTATACTAGAGCCTAGTAATCACCCGCATACTCAATTGATATAGTCAAGGATATAATAAAATATATACACAGAATCATTGTTAGAACTGAAGAAAGATATATGTATATATAATAAAACATGTCACTGACATATTGCTGTTGTATTACGGTCAATTCAAGTCATGTTATTTATTTTATATTTAATTTCATTACAGAAATTTTTATAGCTTAATTTGTTGAAAGAAAAATTTGAGCCAAGGGACTCAAAGATTGCAAATAATTTTAAATAATTCAGCAATCTTTAAAAAATCTATCGACACAACTAATTTATTAGATAAATATAAAACAATTAATAATATGAATTAATTAATGATTAATTATATTAATTTATTAAATAATAAAATAAGATTAATTTGTGTTTTTTTTTTTGTATATTAATTTTTATATAAAAAAATTTATACAAAAAAAAGTAATAATTTTAATAAATTATTTTGAATAATTAATTAAATATTTTGATGAATATTAATTAATTTATTTCAATGAGATTTTATTTTTTTATAAATACTATATTCAAGTATATGAGTACATCAGCTGTTACTGAAATCATGAAAATAGTGTTATGAAAAACATTTAATAATTATAATCATAAATAAAAGAAAAAAAAAATTATTAATTTATAAGTTTTATGAAGATTGAAGAGAAATTTATTTAAATAATGATTAATTTATTACTAGTGTCATATCAAATATTACATGAAATATTGTTCCATGAAACAATTATATTATTACTCGTACTAAGAAACTTGCAATGATTTCTTTTTATTTTTATTTTATCAAATAAAAAATTAGTCAGAATTTTATTTATCTAATTGATATTAATAAAACTAATTTTCATATGTCAAAATATATTTTGTAAGTCAGTTTATTCATTCTTTATTCCGATTAAAAACAAGAACCAATTATAATTAAAATTTTTTTAATCTTTTTAATTTATTTTAAATTATAATTTGTATTTAATATTTATTTTCTCACTTCACAGTAACATGTTTAGATAAATATTATTATTTTTCAATCAAATATATATATTCGCCCATTTATACTTACTAATTTTTTTTTCTTTTATACATGACATGTACGACTTACACGTTATTTATATTCTGCATTTTCTAGAGTTGTTTGTTACCTGTATATATATCTACCTGTATAGGGTTGATGAAAAAAATAATATATATATCCTATTTCTCTATAATAAATAGTCACATAAGGAATGTAAAGTCAGTACAACTAGATAAGTTTACTTAAGAACTCATTCTCTAGGGCACAAGAAAGCAAACAAGAAGTTGAAATATTTTTTATTTTATATTTGATGAGAATTATAAGTGGGTAGTTGTTGTGTGTAGGTGTCCCGCAGAGTTTTGCCCTGTGACTCGCAATTCCACAATGTTAAAGGTGTAAATGAAAACAATATCAACACTGAAAATCAATGATAACGGTAAAATATTCATTTCAACAAAACTAAATAGCAAAATTATATATATATTTTTTTTTATTTATAAATTTTAAACGAATTTCTACTTATTCAATTCAAATAATTTTTTCTTTTAAATATAATTTTTATATTTCTTTTTTAAAAATCCCACGCCATGTCATTTTATTTTTTTTTCAGTTAATTTACTTTCAACTTAACGTATTATATGTTACTGTGAATCGTGACATGATCATGTAACTAATGATTTTTTGGCTATCGGGCAAAAAAAAAAAACCTTGTATATAATTATTTTTACATTTTTATAAATAATATATTTTTGTTATTTTATATATTCTGCTATATCAGACAATATATTTTTGAAGATATTTATGTCCTTCTATATACAGTTAATAAAATTTTGAAAAATAATAACAACAATAAATTAGCAAAGCGAAGAAGAAGAATCATTGTAAAGGCTCAAATAACACACTGGTCTATCATGCTTCGTTATCGGTTCTTTTTAAATCCCATCGAATAAATGAACAATAAAAAAAAAATATAAGAGATGATGATGGTGTATCTTGAACGACGAACTTTGACCCGAAAACTTGTCTAGAAAAAAAGATAAATAAATGCAAATATTTCAAAGTCAAAGTTGTAACCAGTAGGAAGGCTAGCTGTAAAATTTACAGTATTACATTCAAATTGATGGACAAAGTTTGTTTAAAGTATTTAAAAAAGAAAAAAAAATTGATTGTCACATATTCTAATTAATTAAAAAAATTGATTAATCCAAATGCACTTGACTGAATTAAACTTCTCACGGTCATTTTAACAGCTGCAAAAAAAAATGTGGGCGTACCATGACCAGTACAATTGATGATTATAATAATATTAAGATATATGTACATGTTAAATATGTGTGTGCACTTGAAAGTTTGCAATATATATATGAAACAAGAGGGTCGAGTATTTTGACCCCAACAAGTCACATTGAGATTGATCATCAGACTTGTCTAGTTAAAATATTTAATCTTAAACTGTCTTATTTATTTGGTCACTGCTCAACACAATCATTATATTAACTTTCTAATAACCATATAAAATATATTGTATTGCTATTTGAAAGCAGGTAGTAGTTGTCTAGTCGTCATTTGTTTATTTTTTTTCATTTTCTTTATTTTCGAAAAATTAATACAAGAACAATGTCTTTTCTTTTACATTAGAAGATAATTTGTGTCTTGAAATAAGGACAAGTGAAATTTATTTCTCTCAATATTTATATAAATCACTTTACACTCTATAAAATTCAATTGATTATTATTATGAATTTAATTTTAATTTACGTAGATAAATTGATTTTTTTTTTCTAATTTTTAAATTTATTTTGTTTTTCAGATGAACGAGATGCCATTCAAAAGAAAACTTTTACAAAATGGGTGAACAAACACTTAAAAAAGGTAAATTGACATAATTTTTAATTTTATTAATTAACGAATTCTTTTTTTTTTTTTTGAAAATAATTTTTGGAATTTTCTAAGCTCTTTATTTTCTAAACTTTCATATAAATAATTGATAAACCATTAGTTTCTCACAGTTGTGTTAAAAAAATTCATTTTTAATAGGCTCAAAAAACCGCAATTTATTCTTTTTAAAAAATTAAAAAATGCAGTGTCATGAAAATTGACGATAGGAGCGGCTGTTTTAAAAAACAACTGTCTATTTATAATGTGAATAAATTGATATACTCCATGATTTATTTATGAAACTAACTTATAGATAAAAAAAAAGATACAAAATTCTAAAATAAAGATATATATTTATTTTTATATGCATGACTGTATTATTATTTCGCTCATTTTATTTTTCTCCTCGTAAATTTTTCATACTCTATCGAGTAAAATTCATGAATAACGAGATATACATTGACAACTTAAGATCATCAATTTGATTGATTTATATTGATTACATCAATTTTGATATTTATGGGAATTTTTATATCGAGTGATTTAATGTTTAAAAATATTTTTATTCAAGTCTTTTATTTTTTTATAAATATTGTCGGTATAATTAATATTATTTATTTTAAATTTTTTATAATTTTATTTTATGATTAATTATCTGGTTAAGATTAATATCTTTTTTCAAGTTTAATTGCAATTTTAAATTTTTATCGATCGTGTTCTTTTATTGCATGATACTTGAAATTTTTTTTTATTTCTTGTCGAGGTCAGTGTTTTGTATTGTTGTTGGTCTTAAAGGTCTTGCGAATCCCGAGTTAATTAACAACTTGATCAGAGTACATTGGATCAGATATCAATCTGATCCAGTTAAATTGGCTATCTATGTTTTTTTTATTTTTCTTTCAAATCGACAGAGTGATTTTATCGCTAATAAATCAATGACAAATTGTGGGTTTTTTTTATTCATTGCAGCAAGTTTTTTTTTTTACATTGTAAATTGAAGGTGAATAATGAGGATCGTATTTTTATCAACTTTGTTGATTTATAATCTAGTGTATAGATCTAGTAAAATAATATAGAATGACGAATTTTAAATTGCACAAGTTCTAAGATTATGATGATTGGTATATATATACATGAGAAATCTGTTCGAATTAAATCTGACGTATGCTGTTTGGCTTGTAGGTTGATTATTTGAAGAAACACTCTGCCTATAGATGGTATTTTGTCGGATCAAATTGTGACTGTTGTTATGTATATGCTGGAAAAACATAAAATACATTAACACATATGACAAGAGTGGGCGATATCCTGGTGAAATCATTACCACCTTTAAAACTTTTATTTTTTTTTTTTACAATTTCATATGAAAATATAAAATTTCTTAATAATTATATTTCAATTTTAATTAATCTAATTAACAAATGGTTGAAAGGAAAATTTTATGTTCAGTTTATTTTATTATGTTACTGTCTCAAAAGTAAATAATTACTAATAGTTATTTTTTAAATAATAATATAATCAAAAAAATCTAAAAATAAAATCTGTTATTAAAATTAAAAAATTCCATACAAAACTTTAGTCATAAATATATCGCTGAGAATAATTTTATGATTCTTTTGTCATTGGTTTTTTTTTTATAGGTAATTTAATGTCATTATTTTTATTTATTTTTTATTGCATTTATTTTATTATCGTGTTAGTAATTTTTGTACAAGTGTGGAGGAAGTAGCTCTTGCCGCGAAAACACGCATCGATGACTCAAAGACACGAGTCTGAGATGACATATGAATCATCGTCTTCCTGGTGTCAAGAGCTACACCATTCACACGACTTATCACCTACACATAAAAAGTGCACTTAAAATTTTTTTGAATATATCTGTTTCGATGGAAAAATTTAAATTCTTCCGCCGTTTTTAGTGTGCGTCACAAGCGCCATCTGCAACGAAATTGATGGGCTTTGTGCAGAGTCCTGACTCCTGTCGTTATTAAAAACTTCTTTGTTTCATGCTGACAAAAACAAAATATATATGTATATAATTTGAAACAGTATACATTGCATATTAATTAAAACAAAGATAATGACTTTAGTTACAAGTCAAAGATGATACTTGCCATGCCATCTTCAAGGTATTCATTTTTTTTCGCTGAAATTTGTTGTTTCCCTCAGTGACGTCAACATTTAAATGCGCGCAATCTTTTTAAAGCACCAGGTAAAAATAAAAGTATTTTTACAAGTACGTATTTGACACAATTTTATATTCGAGACAACAACTGTTGTTTATCAATAATTTAACTTGAAAAATGAGACTCAATCCTAATGCCCTAGAGATGCTGATATAATGAGTTGCTTGACGCAAATGATAACTAGAACCTTGGCACTTCCGGCAATAAAATTTACTTTAAAAATAAAATGATAATATTACTGCGGAAGAAGAAAAAAAAAAAAAAAAAACAGACATGCATGACACATGCTACGAACACTCTGTATATTCAGTCTTGATAATAATTTTACAAATAACTCGCTTTACTATTGGACTTTCTAACTGATATGTTGAATTATATATTTATTTAGTTTTTTTATTATTTTAAAATATTTATTTATTTTTATATTTTAATCGCCGTAGGGTGCGTACTTGGGTGGTTGTTTTAATACGATTAGAGACAAGCTTTAGCCCCCCTGGGGTCAATACAGCCCCTTACTACTTATCAAGGCGTGGTCTTGGCATTAATCTTTGTGGCATCGATTTACAAATTATACGAGTACGAGTGTGCAAAAGATATACATATGTTTATACAAGATATATAGAATAAATGTGTGCAAAACGTACTTGTAGCGTGAAATTGACCACGACAACAAAAACTTGCAGCTTGGCTGAATGATATCGTGATGATGAATCCCACAATATTTTTGCAACATTTAATTTTGCTTATAATTTTTTTGTAATAACTAGTTTATTATTTTCTAAACACTTTAAACAGATGTTTATAATTTTCAATTCATTTGTCATTTAAATAAAAAATATATTTTCAATTTATTTTCAATTTTAAACTGTAGCCTGAAGGGGACTCATAATCATATACAATGAGTTGAATTAAAACTGTTAAATATTCTTTAATACGTGACGAAAAAAAAAAACATTTATGTCTAATCGTGCTGAGGTGTAAACTTTTATAATTTTTATTATAAATTTTCTTGACGTAAAACTTCCCACGGAACACGAAGATAACACCCAAAGGCGACGACCGGTTTTATCGACGGTATCAGACTCTTCTATCGTTTTATGCATACATGAATTTACACGAGGTCATATAATACCACCTTTAGGATTTTCCGTTCACGCAACCGTTTATTACGTCGCTCTAGGATTATTAGTTTTTTTTTTTTTTTTGCAATATTTTTGATTTATTTGTATAATTTTACTGTATATGTATTAACGTTCAGTTAAATTGTTACTGCTACCACTTAACTGTTGAAACCGGCTCAATCGAAATAACCAACAAACGCATTTTGACTCAAATTTGATTTTTGATTTCTTTCAAATAGTAGAAATTATCATATAGAATTTTTCTTAAAATTAAAGTCGGACTACAATGTCTTGCAGTTGAATGAGCAGAAGCAATATTTCTCAACGATTTTATCAACCATTATATAGCTGAAACATTTTTCAAAAATGACGTTGTTATCTATGATAAAATAAGAAAACTTTTTCAATGTCCAATTATTATTTAAAATTCATTTAAATTTAAATAAAAATACTAAACTATTTTGAATTTTCTACGAGACTTGAAATCAATTATTTCAAAGATTTTTTAAAAATCCATAAAATCATTTGCAACCATTGAAACTATTGAAATCATTTGAGATTTTTTTTGACTTGAAATCAATTGAAATTAATTGTTCAATCAATTTTAATTTGAAATTTTTTTTTCCAATTAGAATCCGACTAAATCACTTTTTAGAATTTTATTCTGTTTGGATCTTGTTGTTATTATTGTAATTCAAAGTTGAAATCATTTGGATATATATCACCAACAGTCAGTTTTCACTTAAAACTTTAGTTAATAATCAACGCTTTGTATATATAAAACACACAGTGATTTGACAAAATTGATATATATCCGCATAGGTGTGGCAATTGGCTTCGCTTTACAAAGAATAAAATGTCACAAAAAATATAAATAGATAGAAAGTAAATTTTTTTTTATTACTACTTATACTTGTCAAATGACAATAAATAGTTGAATATATAACTATTCTCCACACGTGTGTTATATTCTCATGATTTTAACGATTGAACTTTTTGTAATTTTATTCATTCGTATAACGAAATAATTTTTTGCAACAAGTTTATTACGAAGAGTTCCAGCTTTCCAATCTATTCCCTCATGAATTTACATCTCGACTTCAGGTTATTTTGCAATTAGCGATAACTCCATCGACCAACTTTCAACTGATCACTACAAAGCCTTGGTTAGTTTTAATATTCGTCTACTAATTTATAATCATCAGAAAATTTTTTTCAATCAATTTACAATTTTAAAATTTTAGAAACACCTAAAAAAACTCCTCATTTTTTTTTTCTCACATTCTTTATTCTTTTTTTATTACCTTTAATTTTTTAAATTTCTTTTCCATCTATATTATTTGTAAAATTTATTTCTTCTTTCCCCTTTTCTTTTTATTTTATCAGTTCATCAAATCATTACCTTTCTTTTTTTTTTTTTTCTTTATTATTATCCTTTTATTGCACCAATATATATCATTTATTTGTCGATCAATTTATCATTTCATTGTTACAGTTTTAAGTTGGCCAAATAGATTGCATCTTTTACTATGATTATTCTTCGACAAGAGCCTTTATTATTTTTGTGTCTTGTTTTGTTGTGTTATTTAAATATTTAATGTCAACATACTTGGTGCAACCTATAGAGTTATTATATTTTCTAAATAATTTTCATGTGATTGCGTTATATTGACTTTTTATCATGTGGGCGAACTAGTTATAACATTATGCTAATACGGCCAATCAACTTTCATTGATAAATTCATAAAATCATTTTGTCCAAACAAGTAGATTAATCATACACCAGAAAAAATTAATAAATATATATCTATATATATTATAATAACTTCTTCGACCTTTTGATGGATTTATTTATTTATTTATTTATTTTTTTTTCAAAATCCTTGGGCGCCACTTAACATCCACCGATTATGGCTCTTTTCCATTAGCCAAATTTCGCTCAATGTACTAATTGATCTTTTTAAAAAAAAGTTATTTATGCTTTATAAATAAAAAAAAGTAGTCCTAATTTTTTTTTTCAACATCCGGCTAAATATAATATATTCTTTTGCAAAAAAAAATATCGGTCGACAATTTTTTTTTCTTGCATTTTAAAAGTAGTTAATTATGATGATTTTTTAATGATATTTCATTTTTTGTCATATTTTTAAAATATTTTTTATAGCATGTAAATTTTTTATAAACAATATTTATATATATTTATTGTTATATTGTCAAATATATTTATTTTTAATATGGTAACTTTGTTTTGGTAATATTAATGGCCAAGGCTGTAAAAAAAAAATAAATAAAATGAGAAAAGACAAGAAGTGTGGATACACACAACTCCGGAGGCTGTGCCAACACATTGTTCACGCTAAAACGAGTCTTTATCGGCACCGTTTCTTTATACATTCCATTCCATATATACATAATATATACAATTTTGCTGTTTTTTTTTTTTGTGCCGTTTACTTGACGTAGCGCCATCCTGTTTGGCTTATGGACACAAAAGTGAGCCGCACGATGTGGCCCTCATCTTGAGGGTGAACACACAAACTGGCAAACTTGTGTTTGCATAAATATAAAATTAAAATATCCACTTAGTTTCCTTGGAATGAATCATTTACAGTCATTTGCTTTTTCCTCCAGTGTATATCTATATTTTTTAAGCATACGAGTGAATAAAACTGCAGAAAAATACAATTCAAAAAAAATTAATAACTTTGATTTATTTGGCTATCAAAAAAAATTAATATTTAATTTAAATTATTATTTTTTTCTTTGTTTTAAAATACCGAAAATATTAATTTTAAAAATTAATTTATAACAAAAATATTTTATTTTTTTTAATTGATAATTATTTATAATTAAAAAAAAAATTAGAAAAAAAATTGAAATATATTTTAATACATGCTTTGTTTTTTAGTTAATGTAATGAGTCATTACTCATTACTAATGACATCATATTAATAATTTAAATTTAAATTGAATTTTTTTTCAAATCAGTAATAGAGTTTGATTATTTTTCATCGTCAATCAAGTGAGCAGATGGTTAAGTCGTCAAGAGCCCTGCCTACAGTGCTTGTAGCTATGGGTTCAATTCCCAACAATTTTTATATCAGATATTAACTCTTTAAAAAGAGCCTGAGTGTTTCTTTCAATATGCGTGTTTTCTGGTGTTTGGGGCAAATATAATCTAGTATAGACCATGTGAACTACGCACTTGGTCTACGCCAGGAAATATTTGCCTCAAACACTAGAAACCTTTTTTTATTTTTTTTTTAAAAAAAGATAATGTAACACACTTACACATAACCTATTTATCTCTCTTTTACAACTATCGATGACAACTGCTCTTTTTATAATAGGAAATATTTAAAAAAAAAAACATTGCAAAAAGATACACAGTTAAAATAAAAAACATAAATGTTAAATTAACTATTTGACCAAAATTTTTAACTAAAACTTTAATATTTATTTTAGTCAAACTGACTACAAATTAACACAGAAAAAAAAGCAAAGAAGTTTTAATTTTAATAGATCATTAATTAATGAAATTAATTAATTTTTTTGTTCTAACTGTGTGTTTAATCTTGAAGAATCATACCATCTATCCTGAATCAATGCAAGTCAAGTTAATCAAAGATCAATTTTCTGCTAAGTTTTTTTTATCGATGAACACATGTTCCATTAAAAAAAAAAAACTAAAAATCAAGAAATAAATATTTTTTTATGTATGTGATTACATAGGTGTTTTGTTAGGATAAGATATACATTGTAGCTGAGGAAGAAGCTCATTAATTTACTAAAACGGATTCTGAAACGTGCGGAAAACAAGGCCATGGGAACAATCGTTATTTTCTTTGTCTTTAACAAGTTTTTGCCTTCATGTAATCCGTTATAAAGTTGCTAAAGTTTTTTTGCTAAAGTTTTTTTTGTTTTTGCATTGTAAACTCATTATATGATTTATTTATTATTTTTATTTCGTGATTTAAATTTGTCATTAAATTTTTTTTTGAAATTTATTTTTTTTTTTTTGTTAATTTATACTTTTTTTTTTTCTATCATCATGGTCTACCATGGTGTCTCTTTATTTTTTTTTTCAAATAACCAACAAACGTTTGACACATACACACCACCGACAACTGTGATATTTCAAATCGCCCACACACACAGTATAAAACCACCGCGCAACATTTGCTGCCTTTTCCTGAGTCTCTGACCTTATTCGGACACCTTATATACATTGACTTTACGATCGCCCACAAATTTTTAACTTTTGCCCTGCCTTTATCTGGACCCTCCACAACTCTTTTATTCATTCATTATTTAATATATATATTTATTTATACCTTTTACAATTGTATTTCGCAATTTACAACGACAAGTGGGTGCACTGTCTTTCTTTTAGTTGATTTTACCAGTCATTGAATTTCACAATTTGTTGAATAATACAGAGAAAGGAAAAAAATATTATATATTGTATAATTTTGAATTTTTTTCATATTAATATATATTTGAATAATAATTTAATGGGATTTTAAAATTCATAAAAACTGACAAATTTTAGGTGAGGTTTGTTTTCTTTTTTATACTTGCTCAATAATTATTTATTATATTTCCAAAAATAAGATCAATTTCCATCTAATATTTTCTCTTAAACGTTAGTTGGAAGTTTGACTAAACTTCGGACAACGATCTTCAAAAATAACAACAAAAAATTGGAAAATACTAGCTGATAATTGTCTTTTTCGTGTAGATATTTTTTCAGTTCAATTGTTGATTCTTGATTGTTCTTTTGGAAAATTAATTTCCGAAATTTATCACGCACATTTAAGTTCACATTCTGAACAAGCCTGGGCAAAAAAAATTAGTCAAAAATGTTTATCTGCTAACGTATGGTCTAATTATCTGTTTTGAATTTTTCATTCATTTTTTTTTTTTTTGACAAACCAAGAATCCTCACCTCTAATAAAAAATAACTGAGCCCCGTTTAATGCAGCATGAATTAAATTTGGATTCTTCATGAATGTTAATATTTGTGTTTCATATTAGGAACATGATCATAGTGAATTTATCCTAAACGAGTTTTCAATTAAACTTGAATTGAGAAATTCACAATTTCAAAGACAGCTACTGCCGCTCTCGATGGTGTAAATAATGTTTTAATTGGTCAAAAAAAATTCAAAAAAATGGACAAAGTTGAGCAATTGCTATAAATTTTTCAAATAATTTTCTTCCATATCTGTGTTTAATTCAAATTTATTGATAATTAATTAAACACTTTTTCCATGAATTTTTTTTCAAATCACGTAACAATAATTGTGTTATTAAAATATTTTATTCTTTTTTATATTATGAATTATTTATTTTCATTTTTACCATTTAATGTCAATTATCAAATAACTGAAAAAAATTATTTATTGTTTATTTATTAATTTATTTATATTTTTTATTTTATCGGAATTATGTTGTCTCATTGATGTCGCTGGTAATTTTAGTTAAATGAAGATACAGTAACATTTTATTACACTTTTTTTATTTTTATTTTATTCTCAATAATAAATTCATTTGCACAAATATTGCAAGACACAGAAAGCTGTGATATATATTATTGTTGTCAATTGAATTTACGGAATGCAGATACATAAAAATAAATTGAAAATTACCGAATTGGATATTTGAAGAATTTTACTTCTCCATTTAATTCTGGATGTCTACCTCGTTTTCACTCTGGTTTATGATGTTACGTATATGTAACCAATAGTTTCATTTATAAATATAAAAATTCCTTTTTTTTATTTTCAAGTTAATGAGATTGTTAAATACAGCCTAATCACGCAAAATAAAATAAAAATAATATTACTATTTGGGGTGTACTTTTAACGAGTTTGATTTTATTAATCACATATATTTTTTATTTTTTCAAAATTGATTCATATCATTAGTTTGTTTATTTAACACCAATATAGAGAAAGCCAGATTTTGCAACTATGCACTACATAATTTTGCCACACAAATTATAGTTTAAAAAATAAAATTTAACGTGACAAATTTCCACTAGCTTTCATCATTCTAACAGATTTTATTTTCTTCTGATATTTTATTTCTTTTATTCGTTTCTTTCATTTATTTTTTAGTTATAGAGTAAATAAATCCATTACCAATGGCAACGTATATTTATAAATAAATAAAAATAAATTTCAATAAATATTATCATGCCTGTCTTGATAAAAATGTCAATGTTGAAATATTTATCGCCAAAAACCTGAAACACAATATATAAATTTCCATTAATTTTTATAATCCTTTATACTAATTAATAAATAACTTGACTAACCATTAATTTAATTAATTATTGTTAATTTTTTATGCTTACAATCAGCATTGGAAATACGTCAAGGTATGATTAAAATTAATTACTAATTAATTAACACATATTTTCTTTTTTTTTTTTTTCATATAAATTTACGATTCAAGATAAATTTACAGATTCATTTGAACAATGTTATTTGTCAATAACTTGTATTTATTGTTTATCATTGAATGTGTCATTTTTATTATCATATAATAACTTTTATTTACAGACCTACACGTGTTTACATGTGTGTGTTATCGTCAATAATCAACCGTGCTGTTCTCCAGCTGTAAGTTTGTTCTTCTTGTGTGTTAGTTTTATTTGTTTGTGGTTTGTTTCGAATCGTTAGTTGTTGTTATTATTTTCTCACCTTTTTTCTGCATTTGTTGTAAATTTTTTTAGCATTATGTCATCACACTTTACATTTAAATATAATTTTTTTTTTCGAATGTTATGTCATTATTTATTATAGTAATGATTTTTATTTATTGTTTCGTAATTTTTAATTTAATTTATATAAATTTTTTTTTTAATTTAAGAAAAAATCTTTGCAATGTAGATGATGAAAAATAAATTAATAATTTATCATGGTTATTAATTAGAATTATTATTATATTAAATTTTTTTTTTTTTTTTCCCATCTGTTGCCATTAATTTTTTATGTACAAAAATTATAGCCATGTGATATCCCCATCGAACCTTGATTTTTTTTTATTTATTCTTTGCATTTATAAATTTCGTTGATTGCTAATTAATTATTATGATCTGTTGCGTGGAATGGCAAAAAAATTTTAAGAAATTAAATGTGACAAAATGAGAATGGCATGTGACTCGAAGGTTTAAAATTTATTTTTTCAAATTTTTTTATTAATTATTTGACAATCCATTTATTGAAAAATATTTTCATTAAAATTTTATAATAATTTTTATTAATTGTATGTAATTATATTACTTTTTTTTGCTTCAAATTTTACGTTACATTTTTTTTTTGCAAATAGGTATTGAGCTGCTGATTAATACATTCAATGTATATAATTTAATTTCTTATGTAATTTTTAATATTGCACAAAGTTAATGTGTTTGAAAAATAAATAAATATATATTTACAATAAATTAATGAGAGTTTAATAATTTTATTTACAGGCAAGCAGACATGTTGGAGACTTGTTCGAAGACCTGCGGGACGGGCACAATCTCATATCTCTGTTGGAAGTTCTCTCTGGCGAGCATCTTGTAAGTTTTAATTTTTTATATTTTACAATTTAATAAAAAGCTAGCATATAGACAAATCCATTGATCGCGGTACTCTTTAACCTGTTAGCTGAGTAATTATTTGCATGATCATTCAGGTCGCAATCAGTCATCCTTAATCAGCAGGAGGATGGGCAAAAAAGGATATTTTATTTTTTATATATTTTTATTAATATATATGTGTATACCTAAGAGATAAATTGACAGTAAATTAACTCGGTTCAACACTGTTTATATCTACTGAATTTCTGAGAACTTTAGGATCAAAGTATCCGATTTAATTTCATTGATAATTATTTTTCTTTGCAATTATTTATATCTCTGTCAATATATATGCTGATGTAATTGAATATTAATCGTTGTATACATAGAAACAATGTGAAACTCACAACGCGGCAAAAAATGTCTGATAAATTCCACGTGACGCATAGTTTGAAAGATAATACCTAGAACTTTATAGTAGCTTCATGGTAACTGCAGCTGAACTTGAACTAGATTTAAGGTAGCTCGTATAACATTCAAATATAACACTGTTATGTTCAGTTCTTGAGTTGTTGAGTTTATGTAATAATTATATATATATATGATTTTTAAATTCAAAGATAATCTTACTTGAAGTTTATGAAATAATTATTGTTGAAGTTATACGAATGATTTAAGGTACGTAAATTAGAATACCGCAGATTTAATAAGCGGAAATTTCTTAAATTTTATTGATGTTTTTAATTAAAATTATTGTCACTTTTTAACCAACCCGGTAATTTATTATAGACGATTTTCTGATAGCCAATTTTTCACCAACAAAATGATGAAATAAAAAAGATTAAAAATAAATTTAAAGAAATAAAAACTACAAATTAGGTTATGTATGCAATTGGTTATTTTTTTAATGTATATTTCAACATATTTATTAATAGTCTAGAATAAAAAAAAAACATTAAAACAAGATGTTATTAATTTGCGAGATTAAAAAAAGCTAATCATTGTCTAAACTTGTTCATGTTAATTCTGAATAATTTACAAGTGTCGGTATTTTTCATAAAATGATAATAAATTTCAAGATAAATTTTGATTTATTATTTTTTTTATTGACTATTTAACATTAAATGAATAATTTAGTTTTTTATTTTTTTTTTCTGAATTGAATAATAATTACATAACACAGTAAAAAATCTGGTAAAATTAAAAAAATCAAAACAAAAAGTAATTATTTTATAAATTTTTAAAAAATTAATTTGACATATTAATTGATATACAACCAACACGTAACATCATGAAAAGTTAATTTAAATTTGACATATATTATGAAAACTGATTTGTAATAAAATTAGGGCAAAAACAACTGACAATTAAATTTTCTGAATAATCAAACTTGCATAAAATTTATACAATCGATATTTAAGTCATTGCCAAATATACAACATGTACAGTGTATACATACACATGATTGTTATCAGTTAAGTTGCCCATGTGCATACTGATTATCCACGATATTGTGAATTTAATTGGACGAATGCCGAGAATATTTTTCTTCTTCTTTCAATATCTTTGCCGCAAATCAACTGCCAGCTAAAAAATAAAAATATTTTTTTACTTTTTTTTATTTTTGCAGTATAATTAACCGATTTGAAGATTTATTATATTTTTCATTTATTTAATTTTTTATTGATTTAATTATTATCATTATATGTATATTATATATTTTCTTTATTTTTGTTTACAGCCACGGGAAAGAGGTCGAATGCGTTTTCACATGCTACAAAATGTACAGATGGCATTGGATTTTTTACGTTATAAAAATATAAAACTTGTCAATATTAGAGCTGAAGATATCGTTGATGGTAATCCAAAGTTAACACTTGGATTGATATGGACAATTATTCTCCACTTCCAGGTAAGTCAAAAATATTATTTAATCTTGATTTCTGGCTTTAGTAATAATCTTTAAACAAAAATTAAAATTAAAACAAACAAGAATTACAATAAAGTAGAAATAGTGATGGATAAAAAAATAAAAAACATATTAAAGAGATAAAATCGGTTGGTATTAGATTTCATATCAGATACGTTTCGCCTTTCGATCAGATTATTTTTCACACGCTTTGTTACTTGCTTCTGCATTGATTCCAGCACACTGCAGTAGATCATTATTGACTGATAAGCAATAATAAAATGTAATAACAATAATGTTGGAAGAAAATAATTTTTTTTATCAAAGATAAGATGATATAAAATTATGAGAGAAGGGTGTGGGGTGTTGAAAAAAATATTTGAGGAATTTTAGATTACCATTGTTGGGTATTTTTGCACCGATTGTAAAAGAGCGTTATATGCAGGGTAGTTTAATTAAACACTTGTGAAAATTTTGAAAAAAAAAATCAATTGCATCGAGTCTTTTTATTTATGACTCACTGAAGAGATTACTTGACTAAATATCTTGGTCACAATATCCTGAAAACATTCTACAACAGTTATTTCAACTAAAAAGTAAAACAAACAAAAATAATAGATTCATCAAAGATATATAATAATTATCTTATTAATAATATATAATAATAAATTAAAAAAATTAAATAAAAAAAAAATAAACATTTCATACAATATTTAAAACTTAAATATTGACAAAATTAAATTTGAAAAAATAATAACATTGAGTCATTACAATACGATGATTAATTTATTTATTTTTAAATAAATTAATTTTGAATGTATCCAAGATATATGATAAGAGTAAATTTAAAAAATAAATAAATAAATTGTTAAATATTGCAATATTTATTTATTGATCGTCTATATACTGTTATCATAATTTTGGACACATTTGAAATTGTCATTAAATCATTATGTTTATATGTTACCATGCGTGTATAATTTTTATAATGATTAATTTTAATTAAAAAAATACCTCATGTTTTTGATGCTCATACGCGCTACAGGATGATTTTTTTTCTTAGCTAGGACATTATTATTTATTCACCCAAATATCATATTCTAGAATAATTTGACCGGAAACTATGTATTCAGGATATTTTAAACATGATATTTAGCCGAAAATTCTTCAGCATCTTTATCCATTAATCCAAATTTTTTAAAAAACTTTTTTCAACCTGTTATGGAGTGACGACCAATTTAAGAAACCCTTAAATTGTTGAAGAAACAACTTGAAATAAATCTTCTTCTTAATTTACTCTCTGTGGTCAAAAAATATGGTATTTTTTCTTTTTCGGCTCTTTTTATGACATTGAAAAAATAATAAAAATAATCATTTTATATACGAATTATTATAATTCATTTTTTTTTCTTTTTTCTTGAATTCTCCCGTTGAAAGACATGATGTACCATCACTTTAACATGACGAGTAAAAAAATGCATACGAGATATAATTTAAAAAAAAAAAAAAAGGTTCAGTAACTGCACTGTGTTATGCTGAGACACAGAGGCAAGCAGTGTTCGCATCATGTCACTGTGTAATAAAGATAGCCATCATTTCGTTCAAGATGACTGCCTCGTCCCGCTGAATTTCTATTTATCAAATAATTTCATCGCAATTTTATACTGCATCTCTTTTACTAACTCTGTGTTTTTATTAGAAAAAGAAAAAAATATATGCTTATAAAGCACTTGTCTTTCTTCAAAGTCTCTTCATTCATGAGCATAAATTTTTTTTTTTCATCTCAACTTTTTAACAACTTCATTCATTTTAATTGATTGCAAATTTTTCAACTGCAATAAATATTAACGGTCTATTTATTAGAGGTATATCTTTCTTTTAAAAAAAAATTATGAAACATTGATCACATTAAAACATATTACACATTTGTTTAATCGGTTTTATATTAAAAGTATCAATTTGTTTTTTTTTTTTTATTTCACACTGCACAGAGATGGCGAAGAAAGGTAAGTTTTATTTTTTCTTCCCAAAATCTCATTATAGTGTCCGAAAAATAAAAAAACATTATTTTTTTTTTCTGCTAGAGCAATGTTTCATTATATATTTTAAATTATTTTTTATTTGAATTCAACTAAAAAACAATACAAAAATTGTTGATTCAGTTAGTTTATTTATCAATGGTTAAACAAAAAGTTGCCTACAGTATCGACGTTGTATTTAAAAAAAGTTTTTTTTATTTTTTTGCTTTCGTTTGAGCTGTCGCCACCTCTAAGCACTGCACGCAAATCACAAATTGAATATTATAAATTAAAAAAAAAAACAAACAAGTAATAATGTATGCTTTAAGTACCAGTTAATTTTTTCATTATTGTTCAATCAATTAAAGTTGATTAAACAAACCCTAGTCATTTAAAAACTAAATAAAAAAAAATATTTACGTAAAATTAGATGTTGTTTTTTATTTAAATATATATTTTTTTATATTCTTGTTAATGATGTCCTAATAATATTTATTATTCCTTAAGTATGATGCTCGTATAATTTTAAAAAATTTTTAACTTGTATGCCAAAAAAATTCCCTGAACACGTAGGACTATATATTTTTAAAGACAGTATAGAAATTTCACGTTGTACGTGCAGCTCGTACGAATTGATTCATTTATTGCCATCATTTTGTTTGTTCCATTGAATTGAAAAATAAAACATCCCGAAAATGGATTTGAAAAATAAAATATTTTTTAAAAAGTATAAAAAAAATAAACCAAAACAACAAAATAAATAATTTTTTTTTTTTAAAACAAGTTAAGGAAAAGCCTAAATGTGAATCAGACGTGCGACAAAACTTGTTTTTATTTTTTATTTATATTTTTTTTTTTTTTTCATATTCCCTTTATCGGTCAAGGTAGTGTGGCATTAAAGTGTGTGTGTTGTACTTACTGATCACACGGACTTTTCAATGTACAACCCTAATGAATAAAAAAAATTTTGCAATCGACTTATACCTGCCTTATTTGTCAAAGTAACGCGAGACTCCCAAAGAATTTCGTAATTTTATTTGTCCCGAAAAAACATTATGGAGTTTGTAAAATAACGCGAAAAAAAAAAAACTTATATTTATTTAACTTGTTATGAACATAAATATATATTTTGACATGTTGAATTATTAAATATTAAATTATATCGGCTATTAATTGCAGTGTTTACAATTAAAAGTATATAAAAATTTTAATTTTACTTGATCAAACCTTTTTTGGATGTTTGTCTCTTATTTTTTTTTTTAAATCAAAGTATAAAATATTTTGCGTAGGTTTTTTTTTTTTTTCTGGTGTCACACAAATATGGGTGGGTGTTGTTGCATATTAAATCATGATCATTATTTTCTATCCAACAATATTATATATTTTCAATATTGATAATCTAAATATATTCACATCAGTTATTTTCCATCAAAATAATAATGTTTTTATAGTAAATTTCAACGAAAAAAAATAAATAAAAAAAACTTGTTTTATGCAAGATGATCCTTGCTCAGCCTGTGAGATAAATTTTAATGGAAAATATATCTTACAGGTTCAAGGTCATGTTGTTTATTTGAGAAAAAAATTATTTATTCAATATTTTTTCTCTTTTTTTTTTCTTCCAACACTCATGTCTGTCATTTTTGATTTCCCGTAATATAATTCTTACATAATAGTAAAGAAGTTAACTTGATTAGCCTCAGGCCGATCAATCGAACGGTTTTTTTATTTCATTACACAGGTGAATACCCGTAAAGAATAGAAACTATTTTTTTTTTTTTATATTTATTCTACTTTTCTTTTTTTTAAATACATTTTAATACCAGTTAATTTGTTGTTTACTAATTTTTTTTTAATTTTATTATTACATTTGTATTTCGAAAGATGTGTGTATATTTTTTTTCATATTTTTTTTTGCACAATAAAGTCATATTTTTTTGATAAAAGTGTTTAGTGTGTTGCTTGAAGCAAGTAATACCGCATTATCTGTCTTTATCGTATTTCATATCATCTTCTGGGCTGACGATGAAGCCCCCAGGATCCTCGTTATCCAGACATACATAAATATACCGTGCCTGGGCTATAACGGTACCGACTATCAACGCCAGATTTTTATTTTTTAAATATATTTTGTTCTTTGAGAGACACCAACAACAATTCACGAGAGAATAAGAAAATCTTTGAGACTCTTCTTACATTTCCGGCAGCTAATTTAGTAACTCACTTTGTATTTAAATAAAAAAAAAATAGAAAATCTCAGCATTTGCATTTTACAATTGTAATTTTTTTTTTTTTTTTTAAAGCATCTGGGTCATATGAAAAATATCGTGACATTGAACTTCTTTTTATACTAACTATACGAAAGATTTTTCAATGAAAAAAATTTTTTTATTTTTCAAGAAAGATTTTTAAAATATTCTTTGGTTTTTTCCATGTAATTTTTCCAGTTATTTTCAAATAGGCTTTTCTTATTGATTGAAACAACTATACATGTATTGAATTGTTCCTCAGTTGTTCAGCCAATAAAACAATCTTATGAAGTCTTACATGTTTGCAAACTGTGATTTTATTATAGAGAAAAAAATACAAATATGTTTTTGATGTTTTTAACACAAATTTCATTACTGTCTTATGAATATTATATTTGTTATTTCAAAAAATGATGAAAAGAAGAAAGCTTTTATAGAAATTGGATATATAAGTTTTATTTTAAAAATAAATATCAAAACGGAAGTCGGTGTAAAATAAAAAAAAGAGTACACTGGTATCCATTTCAACAATCTTGTCTACTTGCATTCTTCATAAGTTTTTTTATTCTCATATTCGATGCTCTGGCACTTATTTTAATTAGTAACACTTAATTACCCTAAATAAAAACACATGTTTTAATTTTATTTTTTTCATTTCACCATTTTTCTTTATGATTATTTAAATTTTTTTCATGGAAGAGAAAGAAGTTAGTTCATCAATTGATTCAAATCTTTGGTCCCCCTTGACTGAAGTTACTAAAAATATGAATGAAATTGTGGATTTTTTTTTAAATGAAAACCTCAACTGAGATCATATGACATCATGGAATCTTTGTAATGAGTAATTTTATCTTCTCGTACATCTCTGACTGACTATATACAATGTCTTGGACAGTCGAATGAACAGAAGCAATATTTCTCAACGATTTTATCAACCATTATATAGCTGAAACATTTCTTTTAAAAATGACACTATTATCTATGATAAAATAAGAAAACTATTTCAATGTCTGATTATTATTTAAAATTCATTTAAATTTAAATAAAAATACTAAACTATTTTAAATTTTCTAGGAGACTTGAAATCAATTATTTCAAAGATTTTTTAAAAATCCATAAAATCATTTGCAACCATTGAAATTATTGAAATCATTTGAAATTTTTTTTGACTTGAAATCAATTGAAAATAATTGTTCAATCAATTTTAATTCGAATTTTTTTTTTCCAATTAGAATCCGACTAAATCACTTTTCGAAATTTTATTCTGTTAAGATCTTTGATGTTATTATTGTAATTCAAAGTTAAAATCATTTGGCTATTTACCATCAAGTTTAATTTTCCACCTAAAAATTTGACTGATAATACAGTTGAAATAATTTTTCAATGGGAACTTGAACAACTCTGCTTTCGTGAGAAAATTATGATTAAATTTTATATAAATGTAAAAATTAAGTCAGAACGTCGTAGTTGGAAAGTAAAGGTATATATATATAAAAACGACGTGTTAAAATGTTGAAGAATATAAAGAACCAGGCCATTACGTAATTTTATATGTTTTTAGATAGAAGGACAGAAAAAACAGAAAAATAAAAAAATACTCCGACCGTATCAGGTATAAATGATGACGAAGACGCATCGACGACAAACGTAAATACGCGTTAACGCACTCAAAACTATTTATTTCATTGAATTCAGTTCAAAGCAATTTATATTCTTCTAGAAAACATTAAAAAAAAAAACTGTCAACAGTAAAAAAAATAGATATTAAATTAATATATATTTTTTACTTTTTATATATATACTTTTGACCGGAAGCACATGTCACAGTTCCAGTAAACAACAGTAAAAAATAACATCGAAAACAATTACCAAGATTTTTTTATCCTTTGCATAATCAAAATGAGAAAAATGACTATAAAATAAATTTATATATATAAAAATAAATAATGGTAATAAAGCAAACCGCTAAAATTGGAAAGAGAAATGTTCGATCAGACAAGTCGTGAAACCATCACTCAGCAATTTGCCGTTCATTACAGTAATATGCCGATGTAAACACCATAAATTATTTAACGATCAGGCGTGAATATAAATTAACGCACATGAACATCATTCCGTAAATGCAACAGCAACAACAACAACAACAACAATATAAAAATATTTTTAAATAAAAAAAAAATAAACAAACAAACAGTAGGATGACACAGTAAATCCCATTAAATTTTATACATCATTATTTTATCATCTGTCTGGAATTTTTATTCATTTATTTATTTTGTCAAGCACATTAACGATGATCAAATTGACCATCACACTAAGAACACCTCAACTTTCCACCCACAAAAATAATAACCGTCATCATCATCATCATGTTTTTGCGTTGGCCTGAAATGAAATCAACCACAATAATAAAAACAATACGGCTATTTTAGATAAAAATAAAAAAAATATATAATATTTATTTATTTAAAGTCAACTCGTCGCGATTGAATTGAATCAGATTGCATGGAAATCGTGTGTGTTGGCATTGTGGAATAATACAAAAAAGGAAAAAGGCCAGGAAGGACGAGAAATCGGTGATTCAAAAATTCTTGTTACGTCGCGCCCACGTTTAAAAATCACCGACTGTATAGAAATACATAATAACAATAAATAAATAAAACATTATTTAAAAAATATATAAATAAATAATAAGAAGAAGAAAAAAAAAGGTGTGATGTATATGTGCATGAGCATTTTGCGATGAGAGAATAAGTAATAATAATACGAAAAAAAAATAATAATTTAAAAAAAAAAAAAACATAAGGAGGAGGAAAAGAAGGAGGCAAAGAGACTTTAGAGTCTGGAGAAGAGTCTCGTGTATGTGAGTAGCATAAGTACATACCTATATAGGCAAGAAAAAAAAAATACATACATGTATAAAAAAATAATGATGATAACAAAAAAAAAAAAATGATTAAAAATAGTAGGGATAAATGTGTCTCACCTGTGTGCACGGTATTTTGTTACCCTACTCCAAGCTTACCTAAGCCATCAGAAGCCCCCCACACACATTCATGCATTTATTACATACTCTTGTTGTACTTGAAGATGAGAGAGATAGACTCGCCACCGGTCGCCGCTTGGTGGCGCAGGTGGGGAAGCCCCTGAGCGACAGTCAGTGAATGCCGGGCCCTGGGAAGTTGCGCGTGTGCCTCCTCGACTCGCGTTCAATCGAAATACCTGTAGAAATTTTATATTATTTCGAAATAATATTAATTACTAAATTTAACAATTGAAATATTAAAAAAATTTTTTTTTTCTTATACTTAGAAATTATTATAGTAAACTAAATAATTCATTCAATTTTATATTATTTTTTTTTAATTATGAAATTTTTTTTTTTTAATTTATCATATTGTTTTTATTTTTATTAATAATTATTCATATGATTATTTGACGTCATTCTGCGTGGTAGGATGATGATGGAGGTGGTGATGGAAGTGGTGGTAACAATATAACCATGAAGTTAATATTTCTCCCGGAACACCTCCAAATATAAAAATAATATATTTAATTTTTTCTCCATAAAAACTCGATGAATAACACAATTTACAACGAGTTTTGATTTTTCCGTGTTGCGCATCGGTTCTCTTCATTATTATATTTTTTTTAAATACTGGATTGTTGTTTTTTTTTTATAAACGAATAAAAATATAATTTGAAATTGGTTATTTCATTCAATTGTTGTGTGAAAAGGTGTTACACCACTGGGTGTTTTCATCACTCAATGATGAAGTTGGAGTTTTTTTTATTAATTAAAAATAATATACCAACAAAGTGATGGATAATTAATTTCAGTGTTATTATCGACATTTTAAACGACTCTTGTATACGAATTTTTTTTTTTTTATTCTTTTACAAAAATATTGGTGCTTAATAATTTTTTATTAAAAATTATGTGATACGTTTTTTTGTTTGATTTTTGGTGCATTATTCAAAGTGTTTCTGATAAGTTGGAATTGATGATAATCCATAAGTGGTTTTTTTTTTTAATTTTTATCAACTGTGTTATCTAAAATGTACACAACAGTGTCGCGCACATGTATAACAATCGTTGAGAAAAAAATATAAAAGTTTTCGTTTTTAAATATTAAATAATCAAAATAAATTTTTTTTTTTTCTAAATTATTCGATGATTAAAAATAAATACAAGAAGATAAATAAAATTAAATAAAAAAAATACATAAGTGGAGAAAAAAATATACAAAATGTCTATGTACCGATTTAGTAAGAGCGGACGATTATTCGTTCAGGGAACTCGAGAGGAAGACGACCGTGACAATGTTGCGGCTTCAAATCCTAGCGGAACGGATTTGCAAGCAATTTATACAAAACGTCGACTATCAACCGAAGTTCTAGGTGAAAAATTAAATTTGAAAATAAATATCCAAATGATTTTTACTTTGAACTACAGTCATAACAGCGAGATCCAAGCAAAATAAAATTTCGAAAAAATATTTACTCAGCTTTTAATATTGAAAAAAAAAGGCTTTAAATTATAAATCATTTCAAGTCAAAAACAATCTCAAATGATTTCATGATTTTAATGACATTTCGAAAAATATTTTAGAATTTTTATTTAAATTTAAATAAACTTCACATTCAAATAAAAGATTTCATGACTCCTTATGATTTCGTATGACTCCTCATGATCTAAGATTTTAATTTAAAAAAAATTCCAACTAGTTTTAGTAATTTTTAGTCATTAGAAAACAAGTCAAACTTAAGCAATGATTTTACAAATAAAACGACCTTCCTAAAATTCAAATTAAAAAAATTAAATAAATAATCTAATTAAGAAAAAAATAAAATAAATCACTATGTTTTTCATGATAAAGGATATTCTAGATCAACTTGAAACGTCAATTTGCGAAAAATATAAATTGTCATGTCCATTATTTAATTCAAATTATGAAAAATAAAAAAATAAATAACAAATTTAAATAGATCAGTAATTTTTAATTTATAAAATTCATTATATTTTCTGTGACAAAATAGGAAACAGCTGATGATTTCGTGTTCGACCTTGATCTTGCCCACGCGACACACGTCTTTATATGGTCAGACACAGAAATGATAAATATTAAGTAGAAGGAATGAGTTTGTCTTTCTTGTCACTGATATTGATTGACAACCCAATTAGCATTTGTTTAAATTTTTTATGTCCCTTTTTTCCTCCCTCTCTTTATAATAATATAAAGATTTTTTTTTTTTTTTTTTAAATCAATTATAATGAATTATAATTTGTCTGGATCTCGTATGTATTATGATTTATCGTAAAATTTAAAAATAAATATGTAATGAATGAATTATAGTAAAGGTCATTTGGATATTCATTGACTAAATTTTTATTTTTTTTTCTTTCTTTGAATTCATCAATGAATTAAAATTATTGAAAATAGGCTCGTCGATTGAATCGACAAAGACCTCGAAAAGCGGTGAAAATGGTACTCGAAGAATTGTTACGCGAATTGTTAGAAAAACAACAACATTAACACGTGGTGAAGAAAAAAGTGTTGCTGAAGATGGACAAATAAAATCCATTCAAGCTGAACAATACAGTAAAGTTGTTCAGGGTTCAACTCAAAGTTCACCAAAAACAAAAAGTGTTAGGGTAAGATTTCAATTTTACAAAAAAATATATGAAATCAATAATTTTTTTAATAAATTAACAAAAATTTATTCAATTTAGAATATAGAAATAGATAAAAATGAAAATGAATTTTATATAAAAGTTGAATAAAAAACCAGTTTTTTTATTTTTTTCCATATATTCATTTTCACTTGAGCGAAAGCTTTTGATGATGGTATATATTGAGTATTAAAAGCAATTGGATATATTAAATATTTTAATGAAAAAATAAATATCCTATTTCTGTTTTACCACACACACTTTTTTTTTGATTTTTTAATAAGAAAATTTTACTTTTTATTCATTTAAACATAAATAAAAAATATTTATATGTTGGTTGTTTGGTTCTCTGATTCCATGAGCACACTTTCTATACCCACAAGATCAAGACTCACTTTATGTGTGATTATAAATACACTTACTCGATTATGTTGTAAACGAGTGATGTTTTCATTGATATTATCATTTATTCAGTATCATCTTTATAAATACATTTTTTATTACCATTTGTTTTAATGTTTTTATTTATTTTTCAATAACATCACAATTAATTTACACGCATTCAGGACAAGGTGATACAATTGTTTTCATTCTTATATTTTTACTATGCACAGAAACTATCAGATCTATTTTAAATAACTTATTTTAATTTTTAAAAAATAGAAAAACAATTGTAAACTTACGTGGGTATTATCAAACCGCCACCCACACACTCGATCAATTTTTTTTTTTTTTTATATCAATGTCAAATTTACTCAGTTATTACCTCTCAATATCATCCCACTCATTTTTTTTTTTTTTTATTTTATCACAAGGCCCTCGTTTTATTTTCATAATACATTTTCAAATTTCTCTTGTATCAAATTAATTCATGACTCATTCATTATTATATCAACATTAATTGATTATTTAATAACGTTTTATTTTTATTTTTTTTAAATATTTAAACGATGATTTTCGTTGATAAATTATCCGTAATTTAATCGGGTGAATCGCACTCTTCAAACGAGTTGTCAATTTTTTAAAATATCTTTTTCATTAAACATTGATACTTGTGGTTAACCTAATTAAATCATCTTCTACGCCAATTAACCCACTTTTGTAATTAAATACCATAACTTAACTTACATTTTTTTTTTTATTTCTTTTCCTTAATTAATTTTTATTTTCCTTGAAAGATAAATAAGTTTTTTTTAAAAAAAGTATATTAAAAATAATTCAACATGAAGATTAAGATATAAATTCATATAATTTTTTTTTTTTTATTATTAAAATAATTTATTTTTTTTTTATTTCTTGATGTAGTATTATTAATCTTGCTTGATCGATATCATATATATTACTTTCATTTTATTTATTTATTATTATGATTTTTTTTTGGCATGTGAATTTATTTAGGTGTAATAAAATTGCTTGGTTGAAATTGGTGTGGTACTCATCCACTCACTTACTCGTTTAATGTATATTTCTCTTATATTTTTTTATTGCCACATACATACCTTGACGTCATGAGCTCATAAAGAGACTCTTATGGCAGTGTTGTTACCTGACAATCTTGCCCCATAAGGAGACAAATGAACGATCATAACGTTCCATGGCCCAACCATAAAATCCGTATGGTGAAACTCTTTTCTGTAGATTATTTATTATTCTTTAAAAATTATTTTTTCAATCAACATTATTATGGGTCACTTTGTGCGGCCACTTTCTTTAAACACTGACATGTAGATTGACATTCAAGTGATCTTAAACTGTCGTTGATTCAATGTAATTATAATGATGACATTTGTTCAAGTTAATCATCATCAACAAAATGATTTGTTGTCCTACTTTTTCATATGACACTCTGATTAATTTATTTATTATTTTTAATAGTAAATATTATATTGCAAATGTCAAACAATTTACTCAATAATTAATAATAATATTTATTTCAATTATATTTAATTAATAGATGTGTTTTATTTTAACTATTTGTTATTATTTTTTTATCTGTTATCATCGTATTATGACTTGATAAAAAATAAATAAAATAACTTATTTAAATTGTTTTTTTTTTTTCGATTTTAAAAATAATAAAATTGTATTTTTTAATTGTGTATTTTTTTTTAAATAGACCCGTGTCATTAGTGTTGAAAAAAAAATATGGTAATGACGATAAAAATAAATAACAATGAATGAATTGTACTCCAAGTTTTATTGCAAATTAAGTTGAATAAAAAATAAAAATAAAAAAATTATATGATTACAAATTCTTTGAGCATTATTGTAGGATGGTAGGATAAAAATAAAAAAAATAATAAAATAATTATGAGCTATTATGTCAATCCACAAGACGGAAATGAGATTGCACGCTGATTTTAATTTTTTATTTTTTTTATTTTTCTACAAAACAAACCTTAGAGCAATATATACAACCTTCTTTGATCAATAATAAAACAAAACCGTTAGATGAATGAAATTTTTATTTAAAATAAATACAAATATATACGTTTTTACTATTTTTTTTTTTTTAAATAAAACAATAATCTAACAGTTAAAAAAATATATATTTATGAAATAATTTCTTTTAAGTATTTAAATATTATTTATTTATATACAACTCTCTAAACAATTGTTAAGTAAATTTATGTATATTTATTCTTGTTCCTTAGTTTTTATTTTTATGAAGAATAATAGTACAAATGATCGTGATAGGTCAGGTTAAATGATCTATCATTTAATTTGCAAGTTGCTTCCTGGTGATGATGTTGTCTTGATTTCCTTATTTTACACTGCATGAAATATCATAAAAGAAATCATTTTAAATTTAGATCAATATAGATAAACAATATATTATATTTTTTATTTAAAAAAAATAATATTATTTAATTTGATCGAAAGGCGAATTATTATTTTATATTTTTATTATAAATTTTAACAATGTCAATGCTTAATTTGCTTATTTATTTATCAATTGAATTTGTTTTATTTATTTTTTATTTAAACAAATAAAATATTAATTTATTAATATTAATTTATATATTAATTTTTTTATTAATTTATTTTTTTTTCTCTTTATTTTTTTATTTTGGTAAATGATCAAGTTTTAAAATTTGTATTTATTAAAATTCTAGATATCAGATATAGTAGTTGGACAGGAACCAAATGTAACAGCACGCGAGGCATTATTGCAATGGGCAAGACGAACAACATCACGTTATCCTGGTGTCCGTGTATCAGATTTTACTGGCTCATGGAGAGATGGACTTGCATTTAGTGCAATATTACATCGTAATCGTCCAGATTTAATTGATTGGAGAAGTGCTCGTTCTTATCAAGCACGTGAACGTCTTCATCAAGTTTTTTATGTCGCAGAGAGAGAATATGGCGTTACAAGGCTTCTCGACCCCGAAGGTACTGTATAAATATTTTAAATAATAAAATAATTTGCCTAAGAAATATCCTACAACAATAATATCGACTCGAGAGTATAAAATAAATAAATAACGGATTCATCAAAGATATATAATAATTATCTTATTAATAATATATAATAATAAATTAAAAAAATTAAATAAAAAAAAATAAACATTTCATACAATATTTAAAACTTAAATATTGACAAAATTAAATTTGAAAAAATAATAACATTGAGTCATTACAATACGATGATTAATTTATTTATTTTTAAATAAATTAATTTTGAATGTATCCAAGATATATGATAAGAGTAAATTTAAAAAATAAATAAATAAATTGTTAAATATTGCAATATTTATTTATTTATCGTATATATACTGTTGTCATAATTTTGGACACATTTGAAATTGTCATTAAATCATTATGTTTATATGTTACCATGCGTGTATAATTTTTATAATGATTAATTTTAATTAAAATGACCTAATGTTTTGATGCCAATACGCCCCACAGGATATTTTCATTTTTTTCTTGAGACATTATTCGTTGAAATCATTTGGTTTTGAAATATTTGTCCTCAGGATATTTCGACCATGATACTCAGTCGTGTGGTACCTTAAAACTCAACTTACTTTCTGAATTGATGATTTTTTTTTTATTTTTAATATAAAACCCTCGAGGTAAACAACACCGGTCAGGGTTCTTTAATCGTTTGATCTTGTCTCGGTACCACGAGCCAGAATCGGAGAAGGTTAAAAGAGTCAAGTTATAATACGACAACAATACCTTCTTCATAACCATTCACAAGAAAATATTCCAATAATAAAAATCAGATATTATCATTTATTATTTATATTTTGTTTTTTTTTTTTTTCTTTTAATACTCAACCTTAATTTACATTTTTATTTTTACGACAATGAATTATTATTTCAACAATCAACTCAATTACTATTTATTCTTTTTATTTATTAATTTAAAATACTAAAAATTTTTAAACTTTTTAACGAATAATTTTAAATGAAATCTTATGGTTTTTTTTTTCCCTTTTATTTTTAAACCAAGATAAAAGAAAAAACATGATATTAGTTGGATATTTCAATGGCTCATTCATCCATCTATGTGGCACACACATTTCTTTTTGGTCACGGTACTCAAGACACCCACTTCCGTCTGTACCTACATACCGTGACTTAATGTATAATTGCACCTGCCCATTATATCATCGTGTTACCTATAAAAATAATATTTTATAATGTCATTAAAAAGTTAATGAATAATTTAAAAATAATTTTCTACTGATATTAAATATAATTAAAGTAAATTTTAATAATAATTATTGTTGTTACAGATGTCGATACCCCCGAACCGGACGAGAAATCATTGATAACGTATATATCATCACTCTACGATGTATTTCCACAACCACCACCAATTCATCCACTCTATGATGCAGATGCACAACGTCGTTCAACTGAATATTGTGAACTTGCAACATCATTACATCTTTGGATACGTGAAAAAATTGTTATAATGCAAGAACGTGCATTTCCACCAACTCTTATTGAAATGAAAAAACTTGCATCTGATAATTCAAAATTCAAAAATGAAGAAGTACCTGCTAGATATCGTGATAAACAACGTCTTGCTCATATATATCGTGATTTACAAAAATATTTTGAATCAATGGGTGAAGTTGATATTGAACAAGAATTACAATATGAAATTATTGATAAAAATTGGAATCGTCTTATGATGTTACATCAAGAAAGAGAACAAGCAGTACTTGATGAAATAAAACGGTAAAATAAAAATCATTTAAATTAACATTTAATTGAATATAAAAGATAAATAATTATTAATATTGTATTTTCAGTTTGGAACGTTTACAAAGACTTGCTGAAAAGGTACATCGTGAAATGAAATCAACAGATAATCGTCTTGAAGAACTTGAAAGACGTGTTGAAGATGAAGCACGTCGTCTTGATCGTCTTCATCCACTTGAAGCTAAACATACTGTTGATTTACTTGAACAGGACATTAGAAATACAGAAATTTCAATACAAAATATATTTACAGATGTTCATACACTTACTGAGGGTAAATACAGTCAAGCTGCTGAATTACACAAACGGTAAATATTTGTTTTTTATTTTTATTTTGTAATTTGATAAGTATATCTATATGGTATAAATTAATTAATTGAAGTGAAACAATAAATAAAAGATTCAAATTTCAATTATTTATATGTTTTTAGTGTACAAAAATTACATCATCGTTGGGTTGCATTGCGTTCACTTTTGCACAATCGTCTTGAAATACCACTTTCAGCAGTATCATTTCCCGTTGAAGAACGTGTTGTCACAAAACATCGTACAACTGTGCATGAAACACGTTTAGTTGATACAAATCCACATTTTCGTAATTTACATGATTGCATTGATTGGTGTAAAAATAAAATTAAACAATTACAAGATGGTGATTATGGATCTGATTTACCAAGTGTTAAAAATGAATATGATATACATCAACGTGAACATAAAAATATTGATCAATTTCATAGTAAAATTGATAAATGTATTAGTGCTAAAAATAATTTTCATGGTGAAGAATTACAACTTTATAGTCAACATCTTACTACATTACAAAAAATTTATTCTGAATTATTGACAATATCAAATAAACGTTTATCTGATCTTGATACATTACATGATTTTATTCAATCAGCAACTGGAGAACTTGTTTGGCTCAATACTAAAGAAGATACTGAAGTAACACGTGATTGGAGTGACAAGAATCTTAATGTTCAAAGTATTGAGCAGTACTATGAGGTAAGACAATTTATATTTATTTATTTATTTTATATTTATCATACTAATTTAAATATTTTACTAGTATGTATTGACATATTGACATTTCAAGATTTTTCTTCTTTTTTTTTTTTAAATAAATAAAAAAAACTGTTGTTGTTGTTGTTTCAAGCAAACTTATGGTTCAGGAGTTGAGGTAAAAAATATATTGAAAAAGTTTTGAGCACAATTTTTTCTTAAATTTACATTTGTAAAATAGTTTAAAATTTTTATAACAATTTTCTTTGCTCAAATTAAGATTATAAGATTAATAAAGATATATTTTTAATTTCTTTTCTTTTTAATTTTATAGACACTCATGAGTGATTTGGAAAAACGTGAGTTTCAATTCTCAGCAGTACAAGAACGTGGTGGTGCATTGGTACTTCAACATCATCCTGGTGCAAAAACAATTGAAGCATATATGTCAGCAATGCAAAGTCAATGGGCATGGTTATTACAATTAACACTTTGTCTTGAAGTACATTTACGTCATGCAACTGAAAGTCAACAATTTTTCAAAGAAATACAACAATCAGAACAATGGATAATAAAACGTGATGAAATATTAAATACAATATATTCACAATCAGATTTTTCACTTGATGAGGGTGAACGTTTATTGAAAGGTATGCAAGAATTACGTGAAGAATTTAATAGTTATAGTGATAATGTACAACGTCTTGTTGAACAATCAAAATTAATTGTACCAATGAAACAAAGAAGACAACCAGTTACAAGACCATTACAAGTAACATGTATATGTGAATATAAACAAGTTAATATATCAATTGAAAAAAATGAACAATGTACACTATATGATAATTCTGGACGTGTTAAATGGCGTGTTAAAAATTCACAAGGTATTGAATCACCAGTACCTGGTGTTTGTTTTTCATTACAACCACCAGATAAAGATGCAATTGACAGTTGTGAAAGATTACGTCGTCAATATGATCGTTCAATTGGTCTTTGGCAACGTAAACAATTACGTTTACGTCAAAATATGATATTTGCAACAATTAAAGTTGTTAAAGGTTGGGATTTACCACAATTTTTAGCAATGGGACAAGATCAACGTACAGCAATTAGAAAAGCATTAAATGAAGATGCTAAAAAATTATTATCTGAAGGTGATCCAGCAGATCCACAATTACGTAGATTAAAACGTGAAATTGATGATGTTAATCGTTTATTTGATGATTTTGAAAAACGTGCACGTGCCGAAGAAGAATCTAAAAATGCTGGACGTATATTTAATGATCAAGTATCAGCATTACAACAATCACTTGATGAAGCTGAAAGAATATTAAATGTACGTATTGCATCACCATTACCAAGAGATCTTGATAGTCTTGAACATTTAGTACTTGAACATAAAGATTTTGAAGATAAATTAAAAGAACTTGTTAGTGATTATGAACAAGTACAATCAATATTCCGTAGTATAACATTAAAAACACCAGCAATGAGAAATAAACTTGATAATGTTATGAGTAAATGGAATCATATATGGAATCTCAGTAGTTTATATATTGAAAGATTAAAATGTATTGAAATTGTATTATCTGGTCTTGAAGAAAATACATCAGCAATATCAGAATTTGAAATTAAACTTGCATCATATACAGAATTACCAGCAGATGTTAAAAGTTTACAAATTATATTAGAAGATTTAATGATATTACAAAATGCTATTGGACAACAACAAGTATCAATTGATCAATTAAATGATGATGCACATAATGCTAGAAAATTAGTTGAAAAATCAAGACCACAACATCGTGGTCCACATGGTGATATGGATCGTCTTGATGCTGAAGTTAATCGTTTAAATGCAAGATGGACAAATATATGTGGACAATTAGCTGATCGTTTGAGAAGTGCTGAAACAGCATATACATTATCACAAAAATATCATAATTCATATCAGTGTGAAGTTGATTTCGTTGATGAAAGTTTTAATAAACTTGAAACTGTATCACCAGTACAAAATATGACACTTGAATTAGAAGCAACAAAGGTAAGAAAAAAAAATTATTTTCTATAAATATAAACATGACATTTAATTTATTAATTAATTAATTTATATATATATATTTTTTTTTTTTTCAAGAACCTGTTGAATCGTGTTTGTGATCGTGTACCAGCAATGGAAGCCGTGAATGTCACTGGTGGCAGACTTATTCGTGAGGGCAAGGTAAAAATAATTAAATTGTCATTATCAATTATACATATATATTTTATTTTGCCAGCAATATTTAAATAGCCTATAAGCCTATGGAAATGAATGTATTGTTGCGTGAATGCTAGATTTATTATAATTATTTAGATTTGTTTATTAAGTAGTTTTACACTGTACATATTCATTCATGTATCATTTATTATTTTTTTTTATCATCGTCATTGGTAAATTATTCTTTAAATGCCGCCTTCCTTTCAGCAAATACAACGATTGAAATATGTAATCGTTGCAATATACGTATCGACTTCTACAAAAATGGTCATGCGATTTTCTACTCTACAATTATGATTTTATATTTATTAATTTTTTTTTTTTTTTTTCTATTAATAATTATTATGTATATGTTTATTTATATTTATTTTTTTTTTTTATACTCATCAAAAATAGGTTCGTTTTATTTTTCTATTTTTAAATATTACTTTTCTGTCTAATAACTTATGCTTATGTCTTTAACATTTATCACTATTATATAGTAAAAAAAAAAATCTAAAATAAATTACATAGAAATTAAAAATGAGTAGCATGATCGAATGGTGCTTGGGTGAGGTGATGGAATAAATGGTTTATCATTATAGCTTTACATTTTAAAAATTCTTTTAAAACTAAATAGAAAAAATCATATCATTTATAAAGAAAATAAAATTCAGCGTGGTAGAATAAAAAAAAAAACTCTTGTTCTATTAAAAAAAGAAATTTATGTAAATTATAACAGAACTTATCATGAAATTTTCAAAATTAAAAATATAACTCATTAAATTAATTAACTCCATTTTTACCACACTGATTTTCATGAAAGCAATTTTATTGATGTTTTTTTTTTTTTTTTAAATTCAATTTCATCTGATTCATGTAGTTAAATTGGCAAAGAAAAAAAAAACTGTAGATATTTTTGTAAATATATATTTAAAATTCTAATTGTACTAACAATAACTGGACTAACCGGACTATAGATATACGAGCAGAGACTGAGGGCATTCAAGGAACAACTTGAAGAGATTTGTCCATCATTGGATGCATCAATTAAACGTCAACGTAGAGAATCAATAACAACTGTTGACAACGTTGCCCATGATCTTGATAATCTCAACAAGAAATATTCAACACTAGTCAATCTATGTCGTGAACGTGTACAACAATATCCAGATGATTTAGAACTCCAAGTAAGTTTTATTTATTCTTATATAATATATAAATATTTTAAAAATTGTTTTACTATGTTTTTCTCTATTCTAAATTTTTATTATTATGATATTTTAGTTACTATTTATGTTTTACAATAAGTTTTATTGACAATGCTGAATAATGGCATGTATTTATTATATCATGTAAAAAATGTTTACACTACAATTTTTAATTTCCAGCATACACAAATTAGTTTAGTTTATATGTATATACATAATATAAACCGGGTAAAAATGTAGTGGTTTTTAGTTAAGCTCCTCGTTAACAATAATTATTCTCTTGGAAATATAATATTTTATCACATGCTATTTCACTTCTATGTAGTTATTAAGTGTTAACTACTACCATCATGATTTTAAGCATCTTTCGTTCATCCACTTTTTTTTTATAACACAAAAAGTGGTTTGTAAATTTGCACATAGTCATTGTTGAGGTTCAAAGTATCTTTTCGGGGTTCTTAAAATTGTATTTGTATATATTTGATATTAGTATAATCTAAAAAAAAAATAATATAAATTTATTTTAAGTGGGTGGTACAAGGCTCCAGGCTGAGGAATGATTTACTCTCGGATTCCAGGTGGACAAAAAATTAAAAATTAAAATTGATCAATTGTTCATTAAGCTTTTCAAGACCTTGTAGTCCATCAGAGATTTACAAGAAGACAAAATGACTAATTTCAAAGATTCCATGATTTCATATATAATCTTAGATTTTAATTGCAAAAAAAATTCCATAATTTCAATTAATTTAAAATCAAATTTAAGTCATGTCCAAATATTTTACGAGTGAATCATTCCTAGCCTTGAATCAAGTAGAAAAAGCAAAAAAAAATGTAAATATAAATCGACAAAAAAAAATTCATATTCATTATGATTATTTGAAAATTTTATTTTTACTATAAATTAGGAAAATTTTTTACGTAAACAGTTGAATCTCCTCAATGCCATTGAAATGGCAATACAACATGAATGACATCACGTTGAATTTCTAAACTTGTCATGACGTAATATCTTTTAACGGTCTGGCTGACGTTTTTTTTTTTTTTATTATTATTCATTTTTTTATTTTTCAATTGAATAATAATTATTATATTTTTTTTTTTTTTCTATTTTCGCTAATATCTTCAAGAATTATTCAAATGATCACGCTGTTAAAGTGTGTCATTTATATTATTATTCTTTAAATAAAACACCTGTCATTAGTGAAAAAAGAAATAAATAAAAAAAAATTTATACTTAAAAAATTCATCAAAAATATACTACGCATATTATTAAATATAATTAATGATTATAAAAAAAAATAAGTCGTAGAACTTTCTATCCAACTCGAACTTTAATAATAATATGTATTAGATATGATGAGAGTTATGTGTGTTATGAACAATGCTTATCAATAAAATGATATTTATTCTCATTGCTCAAGGCATTTTTAGAGCAAATAGAAAACATGTCTATTGGTATCCACTTTGTTTCAGTCATACATTAAAAATTTGTGTGGGTTGCAGACTTTGTTTTTTTTTTTATTTTATTTATTATTTTTATCAACCTCATTTCATAAATAAATATTCATGGACAAGTTAATGTTCAAGTTCTCTCTGATGTCAGATCCAGTAAATTTGCCCATTGATTTTATCACTCAATATAGTACAAAAACAAATCTACTTTCGCATAATTTTTTAATTAAAAATAATAAAAATAAAATATCAAACTTTTTTGCTGCTGTTGTGCTATTTATAATTTCTAATCTCGTGTATCAATTAATATATCGTTAAAAATGACGTATCGATTGGCATGGAAATCCCCTCGATGTTATTATCATAGAGGTTTTTTTTTTTTAATTTATTTTTTCTAATGATAAGATCTTGAAGCATATATATTTTTTTTTTTGGGTAGTCTACTTTATGATATGTGTTATAATATTTTTAGTTTCATTAAGAAGTTAAATAAATGTTTTAAACTTTTTTTTTTTTTCCCAAGTATCTTTCGAAAAGTCGTGTTGATCACGCGATCAATAATTTAACTTCAGTCTCTCGAGCGACTTTGTATCGTCAACACCATTTTTTTAAATTTTTAAATTTTATAAATTATTATTTAATTGAATGCTTGAGGCGTTTTTTAAATTGTCTCCTTGACCACGGTTATTATTTTTTTCAATTTTACTTATTTCATTTATTGGCACACTCACACACATTGTGAACGTTTGATAAAAAAAATTAAAATATTGAGATTATGCTCATACAAAGATTTGTCATTGGATCATATCTTATATATTCAAAAATTATTATTATATTATTTGATAGAAGTTTTTTATTGAAATACAGTTAACGTGGCAAATTTTTAATTTAAAAAATTGATATTTATGTACAACTTTTAAGTTGAGTATTTTGGTTAATCAAAACATTGAGTAAATGAGTGAAAAAATTTACTGCAATGTTGCCGGAACGACGTGTTATTCGTCAGGTAAATTATTTATATAATATTTTTTTATTATTATCAAATTGATAAGAGTTATAAATTCCTGTTTTTTTTTTTTTTACTCATTATTTAATATTTTTATTTTTTATCAATAAGTAATAATACAAGCTTTAAAAGAAAGTGAGTCATTAAGACTATATCTAGTTGAAAAGAAAATATATAAATTTTCGATGATTCGTGCTCAACGTAGTGTTTTTTTTTTTTTTTTTCCTTGTTGCATATCAATTGCAGAAATAAACCACGTGTAACTACAGTCTTATCAGCGGTTCTTGACCTTCATTTGACTCAAAAAGAATGTTTTATATTTTAAATATAATAACAAGTTTAAAATTATTGATTATTTTTTAAATTTTTTTTATGTTTTGATTTTATTCCGGACAATCAATCGTGTCTCGAGGTCAGCATAAATTTGCAAAGTAGAAATAAATTACCAAAAATGTCAATGACAATGCCAATTAAATTTTGTGTTATTTTTTTTTTTCTTATATTCAATTTGTAATATATCTGATATTTAAAATTAATTTAAAAATATCTCATTTGAGTATTTACCTGTTTTATTAGATTTTAGTTTTTGCTCAAATATATGCAAATAAGTTTTAAATAGCTCATTCCTACAAGTTGTTGTTATGCAACTATTTATAAAAAAAATAAAACTGCTTGCATATTGTAAGTAGTCATCGCATGATGTCATCCTTAATCAAAAATTATTTAAATATATTGTCAATATTTTCTTCAACATAAACAAATGAATTACACACTGTTTTATTCTATTTTTTAAATGTTCAAAGACTGACAAACTGACACAGACTAAAAATAAAAATTGAAAAACAAAAAATCAAATTATTCGAGAGCCTGATCTTGAACTCATTTGCACTTGGAAATATTTATTTTTAAACATTAACTATTACTATCTATACTATTCTATTTATAATTTATCAACACAAAAAAGTATATTTTTTTCATTAATTTTTATTTATAAATTTATTGAAATATTACTGTGCAGAAGATTCTTCAGTCTTAATCTCGCGCTCATTCACATTACAAGTAGTTTATTTTTTTTTAATATTTCAAAATTTATTAATTTTATGTCAGATAATATTCTGCGTGGTTTTAATTTAAGTAATATTATTTTAAGTGTGTTACTGAATTAATTAAATCACGTCAGATTTAATTTTTTAATCATACATTGAGATCAAGACACTTGTAAACTCTGTGATACATACACACATACACAATTAAATTTATTGGCAATGATACAAACGATATAATAGAACCATTTATTTATTAAAACAGTTCAAGGTTCATTTTCTCATAGTTAATTTGTACCTTTAATACTTTGAAAATTCGTTAAACAATTGAATATTTATTTATCTAGTTAATTAAATTTAAAAAAACAAAATCAATCGATTTATTATTTTTTTTGACAATAATAATGAAAGAAGAAATAAAATAAAACAGAATTAAATTGTTGGACAATGAAAAGAAAATAGAAAATGTTAACAGTAACGTATCTTCTGTCGTTGCTGTTTCAGCGTGCTCTACAAGAGCAACGACCACTTCGTACATTTCGTACCGAGTTTAACATCTATGAAAGTACAACCAACGAAGAACGATACAGCTCAACAACTACTCACTACACCCAATCGCAGTAAGTAATACCCACCAAAAAAAAAAAAAAAACAATCCTAGCTGTTTGCGTGTGTGTTCTTTAAAAAAAAAAACGAAACGAAAAAAACATTATTCCACCTTGATGCAGGTACTCATCGGAACATCATGAATCAACAAAATCAAGTGAATATCAACAAGTTGTATCATCACGTGAATCATCACCTCTTAAACGTCCCCATGAAAATAATCATAATGATTTAATACAATCAATAAATGGTGATAATAATGGAATAACAATAACAGATGGTATTAATAATTATCAACAAAAAAATTCAATAACATCATCATCAACAACAACAAAAAGTAGTGTACAATTTAGTGAAATTAAAAGTCTAAAACGTACACATTGTTCTGATAATATTAATACAAATAATATTATTGAATCACGTGGTATTGTACATCCAATAAGTGGTAAAATATTAACTGTTGGTGAAGCAATTAGTTTACGTATACTTGATGTTAGAAATGGTAAAATAATAACATCAATTGATGGTAAAAATACAGTTAGTATTGAAGAAGCAATTAAATTAAAATTAATTGATACTGAACTTGCAAATAATTTACTTGGTCCATGTGGTGTTATTGAAAATGGTAGACGTTTATCACTTATTGAAGCAATACAACGTGAATTATATGATGCTGAACGTGGTGATGATCGTGTTAAGGTAACGTGTATATCTTCAGGTGTTAGTGTTGTCGATGCGATTAAACGTGGTTTACTTGATCCTGAAAGTGGTCAATTTATAATTGATAATAATGAAAAAATAACAATTGAAGATGCATATAAACGTGGTTATATTACTCGTATTAATACAACAGTTAAAATTAAACGTGGTGCATTATCATTAGCTGATGCAATATCACAAAATTTAGTTGATGAAAGAGGTTTTATTATTGATAGAAATACTGGTAATTATTATAATATTGATGATGCTATATTACATGGTATTATTGATTCTGATATACGTGAAATTGTTGATTTAAAAAATGATAATAAAATTACAATAAATGATGCTATTAAAAAATCAATTATAAATCCAAAAAATGGTCGTTATATAAATGAATTAACAATGGAAAAATTAAATTTTAAAGAAGCTAAAAGACGTCAATTAATTATAAAACCAATGACATTAAAAGATTGTGTTGATTATGATTTAATTGATGATACTGGAAAAATAACAAGTCCATCACATAAAAAAAAATTAAGTATACTTGAAGCAACAAGCATTGGTATTTTAGATGATAATAATATTAAATCAATAACAGATACAAAAAATGGTGAATTATTAACACTCTCTGATGCTTTAACAATTGGTATTATAACAACAAATGGACATTATCGTGATAATGAAAAAAATCAAGAATTAACAATACCAGAAGCTGTTGATCGTGGTTTAATAACATCAACAGCACAAAAATCAATATTTGATATTGATGGTTTTAAAGATCCAATAACTGGTGATTATATTAGTTTAAATACAGCAATTTTAAAAGGTTTAATTAGTCCAATATCTGGTGGTTCATATGTTATTGATGTTAAAACTGGTAAAACAATAAAATTTAATGATAAAATTATAAATGATTATGTTCGTCCAGAAGTTATGGAAATGTTAAATCGTGGTATTGGTGTTACTGATAATAATCGTGAATTAAATGTTATTGAATCAGTATTATATGAATTATTAGATCCAAAAACAGGACAATTACTTGATCCACGTAATAAAAAAATTGTACCATTAGAAGATGCAATAAAACGTGGTTTAATAACACCTGATGGTGCTGCGTTATTAGCAAGTCTTCTTAATATAACTGTAACAACACAAACTGTAACAAAGACAATAAAACGTTATATTACTGTGACTGAAACAGGTGAGACTGTAACTAGAGATTATGAAATGACATACAATGATGCATTAAATCATGGATTAATTAATGAATTAACAAATGAATATATTAATCCAAAAAATGGTGATAAATTATCAATTAATAATGCAATTAGCCAAGGATTGATTAGCAATCCTGATGATATTAATAATGAATTACAATCATTTCCAAAGATAACTCGTGATTCTCCATCAAAACAAATGATTTTTGAAAGTACACTTTATGCTAGGGTTAATGATGATATTGATGATATTGATAATATTAATAATATTGATAAAATACTGCCAAAAAGATCAGCATCACCTCCTCGTGCTGTTGGTACTAAAACAACAGTAATCAGTCATGAAATTCATTCGCCAATTCGTAATAATAATAGTAATAACAATGATAATAATAATATAGTTAATAATAGTAGTTATAATAATAACATTAACAATAACAATAATGGTGCCAGTATAAGTAGTATTTCAATATCTTCTTCTCCCGATGTATCTTCAAATGATTCAAGAACACCATCACCAATGAAAAATAATAATCATAAAATTGATAAACACATTAGTACTGTTGTTCTTAATTTTAATGATGATACATCAAATAATATATCTGAAATATGTGAAAAATTTATTGATAATGAAAATAATTTATCATCAGACATTCCATCAGATGGTTGGATGCTTTATGATGCAATTAATAAAAATATATTTGATCCAATAAGTGGTTTATTTATAATTCCTGGTACTGATAGACTTGTATCATTTGAAGAATGTGTTAAACTTGAAATTATTAATCCATTTTCAGCTTTAGTTATTGATCCAAATAATGGTAGAAAAATTTCATTATTAAGAGGTTTAGAAAAAGATATATTAGATTCAACTGGACATTATACACATCCTTATAAAATAACAATGAAACAAGCAATTGATAAAGGTTTAGTTATTTTAAAAGAATTAAATATGGATATTGATAATGAAAAATTAATTGAAACTAATAATTTTGATTCTAATGATCATCATGAAAGTATGGATATTGATAATTTATCAAAAAATAATAATACGGTATCTAGTGAGCAAGTTATTTTAGATCCTGTACAAGTTACACCAGGTATTATATATGATCCTGAAACTGCATTGGTTATTTCAACTGAAAGTGGTAAATCATCAAATATATTAAAAGCTCTTGATGAAGGAATATTAAAACCAGAAGCAGTTATTGTAAAAGATCCACAAACTGGTAGTGAAATAACACTAAAACATGCAATTGATTGTCAAATATTAAATCCAAAAACAGGTGTTTATGTTGATGATACTGGAAGTAAAATTTCACTTAAAGATGCAGCTAAATTTGGATTAATTGCAGTTATTGGTAGTCCATTAATTGCTGCTGCTGTGGCTGTTGATGCTGTACAAAAAGTTATGAAAAAAGATTCTAAAAATAGTGATGAAAAACCTCAAAAAATTGAAAATAATCTTGTTAAATCAAATGACAAACCCATGAGTCATTCGGAAATTAATACTTCAACTGTATTTATTGATGAAAATTCAAAAAATATAAATAAAGAAAAATCTATTGATGATGATGAAGAAATTTTAAATGAAAAAATTACTAAAACAATAATAAAAAGTGAACCAAGTGTTACAGTAAATTTTTGTCAATCTAAAAAATTATCATTTGATAATGATGATGAAATGAGTGATATAAAAACAGTTAGTGCTGCTGATAAAACTCGTGAACGTGTTACAACTGAGCCAAAATATAAAGTAACAATTGGTAAAGCAAGTTCATTGCTTCATAGTCCTGAGCAAGAAGGAAAACCAATAATATTACAAAAAATGAGAAAAAAAATTGTCACACCAAAAGAAGCTGTTGATAGTGGCTTAATGGATGAAGAAACAGCTGATATATTATCATCAATTGTTAAAAATAATGAAGTAACAAAAAATATGGATTTAAATAAAGGAAAAATTATTGATCCACAAACTGGTGACATTATTACAATTGAAGAAGCTTTGGATCGTAAAATTATTGATCCAGATAGTTCAAATATTATTGTACCACTTGCAAAGAGTCTTTCAGTTCCTGGTCTTTATAATCAAGGTCTTTTAGATCGTGATGGTAAAATTGTACATCCAGATACTGGTGAACTTTTATCATTAAATCAGGCAATTGTTTGTGAAATTGTTGATCCACAATCAAAAATAATAAGTGATACATCAGAAATTATAACAATTGATTATGCTGTTAAAAATGATATTATTGATGCAGATAAATCAATTGTACAAACATCAAAAGGTAATTTAAATCTTGTTGAAGCAACAGAAGAAAATATATTTGATGATACAATTGACAGTAAAAATCCATTGTCATTACCACCAGTTGGTATGACATTTTCAGTTGCTTTAAAACGTGGTTTAATTGATACACCAAATAAACAAATTATTCATCCATTAACAGGACAACAAATTGATCTTGATGAAGCAATTAAAAATAATTTTTTAATGTCACAACCTTATCCAACAGCACCTGATACAATTGAAGTAACAAAAGCCATTGAGGCTAATCTTATTGATACAAATACTGCAACATTTATTGATCCAATAACTCATAAAAAAATTCCAATAACAGAAGCATTTGAAAGTGGATTATTAATATTAACAGATAAGCCAAATATTGATAATCAAATGACTGCTGTTACTGAAACAATAACATCATATCATACAATTACAACAAAAACAGTACAATTATTACCAGGTTATAGTTTAATAAATGCAAATCAAGTTGAAAATATAAAAACTGGTGAAATAATAACAATGGAAGATGCACAAAAACAAGGAATTGTTAAAGATGAATCTGAAACAAAAGAACAATTTACAACAAGAGATATTAAAATTTTATTTAGTGATGCTGTTGAAAAAGGATTTATTGATATGAATGCTGGTACATTTACTGATCCAAATACAGGTGATATTATGACTATATCAAAAGCAATTGAAGATGGTATTCTTGATACATCAAGTACAATTAAATCATCAGAAAAAACAAATATAATTAACAATAAAAATAGTATGACAGTACTTGAAGCAGTTGATCAAATTTATGATGAAAAAACAGAAAAATTTCTTGATCCAAATACAAATAAATCTTATGATTTAATTGAGGCTATTGATGCTGGTTTAATTGAGCCAGATTCAGTTGTTTATGATGTTAAAACATCAGCACCAATAACAACAAAACAAGCAATTGAACAAGGATTATTAAATCCAAAAACTGGAAAAATTAAAAATGATAATGGCAGTTCAATGTCTTTGTCTGATGCAGCAAAATTAGGACTTTTAGCTGTTGTTGCTGCACCAGTTATTGCTGGTAAAGTTATTGTTGATTCAATTAAAAATAAAAAAGTATTTGATAGAAAACCAACAATGTCACCAGTCAGAGAAGCCAGTCCAATTAATCAAATTACTGAAAATATACAAAAATCCGTGAATACAAAAATTAATAATGAAAAAATAGTATATCCAATTGAAACAACAATTGATGAAGCAATAAATTCAAATTTAATTGAACCAAGTACATGTAAAATGCTTATTGATGATAATGTAGAATTATCATCAAATGTACAAGATGCACTTGATAATAATGAAATATCTGGTAATGATTTAATTATTGTTTTAAATAAAAATAGTATAAAAATTCTTGAACAACAAACAAGATTTCAAATTGATATTAATCGTAATTTAACTGCTGAATATCTTGCTGAACAAGGTGTTTACAATATTAATACAGAAAAATTTTTAAATCCATATACTGATAATACAATTGGTTTTCATGATTTAGTATTGTCATATGAAATATTTGATCCTGATAATGTATGGGTTAAAGATTTAACAAATAAAAATGATGAATATGTTACACTTCGTGAAGCAATTAATCGTCCATTAGTTGATAGAAATCTTGGCTATATGGTTGATCCAAAAAGTGGTAAAAAAATACCATTTTTAGAAGCAGTAAAACTTGATTTTATTGTACAAAGAAATTTAGCTGATGATGAAGAAGATGTTAATTTAATATATACACTACAAGAAGCAGTTGAAATTGGAATTTGTAATCCAACAAATGGTGAATTTGTCGATCAAAATACAGATAAAATATTGACATTTGTTGATTCAATTAAAAGTGGATTAATTGATGCTGATTCAGTTAGTATTAGAAATCCAATAAATGATGAAATTATTCCATTATGTGAAGCTATTGATACTGGAATTATTGATTTAAATCGTGGTGTTATTATTAATATTGAAACAAAAAATGAAATTAACATGGAAGATGCTTTTAATGATGGTTTAATATTACCAAGTTTACGTAAACCAATATCACTTGAAGCAATTATAAATAAAGGTTATTATAATATTGAAACTGGTAAAATAAAAGATCCATGGTCAAAACAAATGATTAGTATTGAAGAAGGTGTACATCGTGGTTTAATTGATGCATTTATAACAGAATGTCAAGATACAAAATCAGGTACATATTTATCACTTGATGATGCACTTACAGCAAATATAATAATAAATGAAAATGGCAAATTTCATGATAGTAAAAGTGGTGAATTATTGCCACTTGATATTGCACTTGAAAAAAAATTAATAATAACAACAACATTTTTACCTTCATTAATTGATGTTATAATACAAGGTTATTATTCACCAAAAACTGGTTTAATATTAAATCCAATAAATGGTGATGATATGACAGTTAAAAATGCATTATCAATTGGTTTTGTTGATGGTAAAACAATAAAAATTAAAAATGAAAAAAATGATAAAGTAATATCATTAAAAGAAGCTGAAAAAATTAATTTAATTGATTTACATAATGGTTTATTATTATTTCCTCATACAATGACATTAGATATTGCATTAGAAAAAGGTTATATATTGAGTATATTAAAACCATGGACATTACAAGAAGCACTTGCTCATCAAAGTTATAATTCATCAACAGGTACATTTGTCATTGATGGTGAAAGATTAACACTTGATAAAGCAATTATAAAAGGTTTAATACGTCATGATAGTCCATCAATAAAAGATCCACGTACTGGTGAAGTTATAACATTATCAGATGCTATTAAATTTGGTCTTATTGATTCAAATAATGGTACAGCATTAGATCCATCAACTGGTACAGCATTATCATTGATTGATGCAATGGATCGTGGTCTTGTTGTACCAGCAAAACGTAAAATATCATTACCTGATGCTGTATTTAAAGGTTTTTATGATCCAAAAAGTGGTCATTTTACAAGTCTTGAAACACGTGAATGGTTACCAACTGATCGTGCTATTAAAGAAGGTGTTATTGATCCAACATCAGCAGTTGTTAAAAATTCAAAAGGTGATTTAATGACATTTAATAATGCAATTAAAGAAAAAATTATTAATCCAAAAACTGGTAAAATAATAACTGAAAAAGGACAATCAATTGATTTTCAAGAAGCATTTGAAGAGGGTGTATTATTAGAAGCAAGAAGACCAATGAGTTTTAGTGAAGCATTATTAAAAGGTATATTTGATAAAAAAACAAGTTTATTTTTAGATCCAAAAACTGGATCATATTTAACATTATTACAAGCAATTGAACGTAATATTATTGATGCTGATTCAGTAACAGTTAAAAATTCAACTATTGGTTATAGTAAAAAAATATCATTAGTTGAAGCAATTAAAATTGGTATTATTGATGGTAAAACTGGTAAAGTTAAAGATATTAATAATAAAAATAATAATACAGAAATAACATTTAATCAAGCATATGAAATTGGTTTAATTATTGATAATAAAGCAGCAATATCAATTCAACGTGCAATACATCAAGGTTTATATGATGATAAAAGTGGTAAAATTATTGATCCAAGTTCTGGTAGATCAATAACATTACATGAAGCAATGCGTATATGTATTATAAGCCCAAAATTAATATGTTATTGGGATAAAAGAGGTGAAATATTATTATCACTAGCTGAAACATGTCGAGCTGGTATTATTGATAGACGATCGGGTATGTTTAAAGAACCTGGTGCACATTGTTTTATTCCATTATCAATGGCATTACAATTAGGTTTAATAATTGATATTGAAAGTCTTGGTTTTAGTTTGTATGATGCAATTAATATGGGCATGTATGATATTACATCAGGACAATTTATTCATCCATCAACAAATAAAAAATTAACATTAACTGATGCATGTAATGTAGAAATGATTAATCCACTTATTTCAATTATTAAAAATACAAAAACTAATAATTATATATTATTATCTGATGCAATTAATATTGGTATTATTGATGATACAAATGGTACATATAAAGATATTGAAACAAATAATATTATTAATTTATATGAAGCTAAAGAAAAAGGTTTTATTGTTCCTTCTTCATTGCCATTATCAATTGAAGAAGCTACAAAAACAGGTCTTTATCGTAGTGATTGTGGTAAATTTATTGATCCAATGACAAATGAATATTATAATATTGTTGAATCATTTAATTCTGGTCTTCTTGATCCTGATACAACTGCATTAAAAGATGCAACAACTGGACATATTAAATCAATACAAGATGGTATTAATGATGGTACAATTAATGTTGAAAAATGTCGTGTACTTGATTGTAAAACAAAACGTGCTTATAATATTGATATTGCATTAGAAAGAGGTTTACTTGTTAATATTGATAAACCATTGAGTTTAAAAAATGACAAAAAAACTAATTTTGAATTACAATTAACACCAATTATTAAAAATAATAAAAGTATCAGAGAGTGTAGTATTGAAGAAGCAATTCAATATGAATTAATTAATCCAAAAACATCATTTATAAAAGATCCAAGAACTGGTATATTTGTAATATTAAATAGCATCATTGATGATAATATTATTGATACAAAAAAAAGAGGTATTATTGAACCACAAACAGGTAAAATAATACAACAATGTATTAAATTTGAAGATATAAATATATATTTAAATAAACCATTGAGCTTTGAAATTGCTATTGAAAATGGTAACTTAAATATTGATACAGCAATTTTAACTGATCCATTAACAAATGAAAATATAAATTTAAAAGATGCTGTTAATTATGGTATTATTGATCCTGATTCAGCACTTATAAAAGATATTAAAAATAAAAAATTAGTTAAATTACATGAAGCATTTAGAAAAGGTATAATGGATGGTGAAAAAGGTAATGTTTTAGATACTGAAACATCAAAGTTATATACATTATCAAAAGCCATTAATAATGGTTTATTAATAACACAAAAATATGGATTAACATTTATTGAAACAATTGAATTTGGTATTTATAATCCAATAACTGGTGGTTTTAATGATCCATTTATTGTAACAACAATATTGGATAGAAAATTATTAACTCTAAATGATGTATTAGAATCAGGTTTAGTTGATCCCTCAACGACTATTATTAAAGATCCTTTAACTGGTAATATAAGCAGTTTACTTGAAGCAATTAATCATAATATCATTGATCCAGTTGCTGGTAAATTACTCAATGATCCAGATGACAAATATCTTGACTTCATTAAGGCCCTGGATAGAGGTTATATACTCGCAGCCGAAGCGAGGGTAAGTCCCAAAATATATTGTCATCATCTTTTTAAAACAAAAAAAAAAAATACAAAAAATACAAAATACAATTTGCTTATTTTTGTTGTATACCATTTTGGTTAAGGTTATACAATTTTTTTTGCTTCAAAATTTTATGTTTTTTTTTATTATCATATTTACCCTTATACAATAGCAAAAAAGGGTTGTTTTATTTTGTCGCTAATTTATTTCATTTGATCCATTGCGGAGCTTGCTTTGCATGGATTTATTGACGATGAAAATATTCGTTTTAATTGAATGTCGTTCGACCATTTTTATTCATTTTTTTATAATAATATAATCAACAATATTCTTAAAAATTATTTTGATGAAATAATTGAATGTTAGCTTTTTTTTTCATATATGTTTATTTATTGTATAAAATATTATTTCTATATTACTGCTTTTAATCATTTTTAACAATGGGAATATTGAGACTCTATCATCAGTCACATGATATACTAACATAACGAAAAAAAAAATTGTTTATTTAATTTTGTTTACATGTGGGTAGTTGGTTAATTGACAAAGAAAACAAAAAAAAAACCAACTGGTGCATCATACTTTCATGTACCATAACAACAAAACAATATATGAAAAATCGCTTAAAACCGATATCATTTTATTCAGTGATCAATAGATATCGTTTTATCGCATCAGCATCACTAATTCGGCCTTTTATATATTAAGATTAAATTATTATTATTCATTGTTTCAAAATTGTTTTATTTTTTTTTTCTTTATTCTATTTCAAGATTAATCAAATTTTTATTTTCTTTTTTTTTTTCCTTTTATTAATAGTATATAAATATTAATTTTAAAAAAATTACTTGTTGAGGATTGAGATAATAATACTGAAGGCCAAGTTAGTCATAAACATAAATAATCAAATTCAATTTTCATTGGTCAAATTATCATAAAAAAAAAAAAAAATTTATTTCAATTTTTTTCAAACTATTTTATGAGCCTGTTATTAATTAGCAATCCTTGAGAAGATAATTTTTATTTTTATGTTAATATGAGTGTTATTTGAATATTTTTTTTTTTTTCATGTTTTTTTTGCTATTAATAGTGTTTACTTAATTTTTTTTAAAACTATTTTGTTTATTTGTTTTTTACAGGTGTTTTAATCGTTATTTTTTTAAACTATGATGATGATATTTTAATTTCTTTTATTATTTAAAAATATCATATTTATCTTGTCATTAAATCATCAACATCATTTTTTTTACTATTTATATTTTTATTTGTTTGTTTATTGGGAGTTTTAATTTATTTGTATTATCTTGCCAAAGTTACTTGGCTAGACATTAACTTACTGCTGCATAATAATTATGTTTTCGCTTTTAATTATGATGATAAAAGAAAAAACGTACACATACGTCAAAAATTATGATCTTGCAGATAAGTTAAAACTTTCAAAAAGAAAAAAAAAATACTGTTTTTTATTACTTGATTTTGTTTAAATTTTAATTTATTTTAATGTATGTTATGTTTGTGTATGTTTGTGTTTGCATGTATGGAATATACCATAGGCTCATGATTATCGTTTTTTATTTAATTTAAAAACGAGCAATACAAAATATTTATTATTAAAAAAAAGTATTATACCGGCGTTGGTGAGACGACGGTTTCATTTAATTTAACACTAACACTCATTTTAATTTGCATTGACGTTGATATTAATAAATTTTATTGTTTTCTTTTTCTTTGTTTTTTTTTTTATCGACAATTGTAGCAAGCAGTTCAAGAAAAATACAAGCTGTGTGACGAATCTCTAACCAAGTTACTTCAATGGATATCTGGTGTTGAGGATAATCTTGCTGCTCAAGATGTTGTTCAAGAAGATATTGAAGATCTTAGAAATCAAATAAATGTTATGAAAGTAAGCTTCGATAATTGAGTTATTTAATTAGTTGATATTATTTTGTATTTATATTTAAAATAATAATTATTTTATTATAAATTTTACAGCAAATTAAAGAAGATATTGAATCACATAATCGTCCAGTGTCATCGTGTTTAGATCAAGTACGTCAAGTTGTTATAACAGGAAGTGATGTATTGTCAAGTGATGAAGTTTCAAGCTTAGAAAAAAATAGTAGATCATTAAAAAATCGTTATGATCGTGCATCTGATCGTACTGATCGTCTTTTAAAACGTCTTGGTGGTGCACGTGATGAATTATCGAAATTTAAAAATGAAATAATATCATTTTCAAATTGGCTTGATAAATCAAGAAGAATTCTTGAAGAAAAAGAACGTTCATTATCTGATTTAAATAAATTAAATTCAAGTACAGATACAACTCGTGATTTTATAAGTGATGTTATTGCTCATCAAGCTGATTTACGTTTTATAACAATGGCAGCACAAAAATTTGTCGATGAAAGTCGTGAATATTTACAGGTATTAAATGATTTCCGTACAACTTTACCAGCACGTTTACCACATAAAGAACCAACAGCAAGTCAAGATTCACCAGTTAGAAATGAAGTGACAATTGTCACAGCACAATATAAAGATTTATTATCACGTGCAACTAATTTATCAGATAGATTATCAGGTGTTGGTGGTAGACAACGGGATTACAATGATTCTTTGGAAAAAGCACGTTTATGGCTTAAAGAAGTTGAACCAAGAGTACATAGAATTATTGCTGAGCCAATTGCTGCTGAGCCAAAACTTGTTGAAGAACAATTGAGTAAAGCAAAATCATTGAATAATGAATTTTTAGCAAATGCACGTCTTATTGATAATGCTAAATCAAGTGTTGAAGCATTATTAAGATCATTAGATGGACAATTAACACCAAATGAAACAAATCAACTTGAAGAACCAGTTAAAGAACTTGAAGATAAATATCGTCAGTTATTAATTGCACTTGCTGAAAAATGTCAAGAACTTGATACAGCATTAGTACAAAGTCAAGGTGTTCAAGATGCATTGGATGGTTTAATAACATGGTTAAATAATGTTGAAAGTCAATTTAAAAATATGCAACGACCAGCAAGTCTTCATAAAGATCGTCTTGAAGAACAACAAAGAGAACAACGTATGTTACAATCAGATTTAGATAGTCATAGACCAAGTCTTGAAACAATAACAACAAGTGCACAAGATCTTTTAATAAATTCAAGTAATGCAAGAGTTGCTAAACGTATTGAAAGTAAATTAAAAGATGTCAAAAGTAGATATGAAAAATTAATGGATAAATCATTACGTCGTGGTGAATTTTTAGATGAAATATTACAATTACTACATGAATTTATCATTGAAACATCTAAATTTGATAATTGGTATTCACATATTATGGAATTATTAGATTCACGTGAATTAAATAAATTAAATGCATCTGAATATGAAACAAAAATGTCACAATTAATTGATAAACGTGAAGATCAAACTGGTAATTATGAAGATCTTATACGTAATGGTAAAAATTTAGTTGGTAAAAAAGATATAACAGATGCTGGTCCAATTAGAGATAAAATAAAAGCCATTGAAACACAATGGAGAGATTTAAATAATCTTTTAGATGAAAAACAAAGATTAAGTAAATCACGTGCTGAACAATTAATTGCATATGAAAAATTACGTGATCAAGTATTAGATTGGTTAAATCGTACAGAAAATCGTGTATTAAGATTACAACCAGTTGCCATTGATCTTGATAAATTAAAAATACAAGCTGATGAGTTAAAACCAATTCAAAAAGAATATCGTGATTATGGTAATACCATTGATAAAGTTAATGATTTGGGAATTGTTTATGATAGTTTAATGAAAGAACGTGGAGAAAGTCCACCAAGACGTCGTGGAAGTACCAGTCCAACAAAAAGAAATAACATAACTAGTCCACGTATGTACAAATATATACCTATATAATTTTTTTTCCACATAAATTCCTAAATTCCTCTGGCTATTAGAAAAATTATAAGATATTTTTATTTTATTTTCTCATCAATACATAACATGTTTTTTTTTATTTTCAATTTTTTATTTACATTGCACATTTATCATTAGTTTAGTAGTTAATTTATTATTTTTATTTTTAAATTATTTATGTAGTCCGCCGAATGTCACAAGACGGTCGTTCACCTTCCCCAACTAAGTCGTACGCTGTTCAAAGTCCGGTATCTCCAGGTGGTAGCAGTGGATTCAGTAGCCGTAGATCAAGCCAGGATGGTTTTCATCTTGAGGAATTATCACCTGTACAACAACAATTATCAGAAATAAATAATCGATATGGTTTACTAGGTGTTCGTATTACTGATCGTCAAACAGAACTTGATATTGTCAAAGAAGAAGTGAGAAAATTACAAGAAAATCTAAAAACACTATCACAATTTTTAGACAAGGTAATAAATACTAATAATTCTTATATAATGATGAGGTTTTTTTTTCCCCGATTTTTATATATATTTTTTATGTTTGTTTACTTAGATTGAACGACAATTGCCAAAAGATGCTATTCCAGCAACAAAAGAAGAAGCAGATAAAACTGTTAAATTAATAAAAATAATTGTTGAAGAAATGTATGAAAAACAATCACTTCTTGACAGTACAAAAACTCAAGTACGTGATATTGTTAAACGTAAAAAAGATGCTGATGGTGCTGATAGACTTGGTGATGAACTTGAGGATGTTGCATCAAGATGGAAATCAATATCTGATAAATGTAAAGATCGTGTTAAATTTTTAGAAGATATTAAAGAATTTCATGATGGTTATGAAAGTATTAATTCTTGGCTTGGTGCAAAAGAAAGAATGTTGGGTGCACTTGGTCCAATTTCATCTGATCCAAGAATGGTTGCAAGTCAAGTACAACAAGTACAAGTATTACGTGAAGAATTTAGAACTCAAAAACCACAACTTGATCATTTAGTACAAGTTGGCGATAGTGTACTTGTTCGTTTACCAGCTGATTCAATTGATGGACAAAAAATAAAAACAAAATTAAATAATATATTACAAAGATGGTCTGATCAAGTATCACGTCTTGATGAACGTGCACAAAGTCTTGGTGATGCAGTTGATACTAGTCGTGAATTTGATGCAAGTCTTAATCGTTTACGTGATGCATTACAAGGAATATCAGATAATTTGGATGATTTACCACTTGATAAAGATCCAGAAGAACAACTCCGTAAAATTGAAAATCTTGAACGTCAATTAGAAGGACAAAGACCACTATTAGCTGATGCTGAAGCAGCTGGTGCTCAATTATGTGATGTATTGAGTGATGCTGCATCAAGATCTGAAATACAGGGTAAACTTTCAGCAGTTGGAAAATTATATAATAATTTACAAAAAAAATTAGATCATCGAAAAGCTGAAATTGAAGGAAGTTTACGTGATGGACGACAATTTGAAGCATCATGTAGTAAAACACTTGGTTGGCTTTCTGATGAACTTGGTAATATGTCAGAAAAATTATTAGTATCAGCTGATAGAGAAATTCTACAACAACAGCTTGATCATCATGAGCCAATTTATCGTAATGTAATGAGTAAAGAACATGAAGTTATAATGCTTTTAAATAAAGGTAGAGATATATTATCACGTTCACAAAAAACTGAAAATCGTGGATTACAACGTGATTTAGATAAAATGCAATCACAATGGGATCGTTTAAAGAAAGATACACTTGATAGACATACTAAATTACAAACTTGTGCTGAACATTGTAAAAAATATTATCGTGCACAAGATTTATTTTTACCATGGTTACGTCAAGCTGAGGATAAACTTGAAAGTTTAAAACCAGCATCATTTAAACGTAAAGATATTGAAAAACAATTAAAAGAATTATCATCATTCAGAAATGAAGTATGGAAAAGATCTGGTGAATTTGAAAATAATAAATCACTTGGTGAAACATTCCTCAGCGCATGTGACATTGATAAAGAAGTTGTTAAAAATGAATTAAGTGCAATGAAAACAAGATGGGATAAATTAAATAATGATTTATTAGCACGTACTCAATCACTTGAGGATACTGCACGTCATCTTTCTGATTTTAATGAAAATTTAAGAGATTTACAGCATGGTTTACAAAGATGTGAAGATAAACTTGCTTCACATGATGCTCTTGGAGGTGCATCAAAAGATCCAAAACTTCTTGATAGAATTAAAAATTTAAGAGAAGAAACTTTATCATTGAAAAAACCATTACAATCAGTTAAACAACAAGCAAATGATCTTGTTAATAATGCACGTGAACAAGGTGCTGATGCAACTCATCTTCAAGATGAAATTGAAAATTTAACTGATCGTATAAATGATTTAGTTGGTAAACTTGATGATCGTTGTAATAATTTACAAAGTGCAGCAACAGCAGTTGCACAATTTAATGATCATATTAAAACACTTATTTATGATCTTTCAACACTTGAAAATGAACTTGATGCTATGAAAGCACCTGGACGTGATATTAAAACAGTACGTTCACAAATTGAAGAATGTACAAAGCTAATAAATAAAATAAATCGTGCATGTGATGAAGTAACTGATCTTGTTAATTCATGTGAAAATTTAGTTGACAGTGGTTTTGCTGCTGATGCTGTTGCAACACGTGATCAAGTTGATGGTTTAAAACGACAATTAGGTAAACTTGATGAACGTTCACGTAATCGTGAAGATGAACTTTCAATTGCACTTAATAAATTACAAGAATTTTATCATATGCATGCTGATATTCTTGATGATATTACTGATGTTAATGAACAAGTACGTAAATTTAAAGCAGTTGGATCAGAAGTTGATTCAATAAAAGCACAACAAGAAGATTTTAGATCATTAAAAGCCAGTAGAATTGAGCCAATATCACATGCTGTTGATGATTGTAATATTCTTGGTCAGGGACTTGTACAAAGTGCTGGTAGAGATGTTAATACAAGTGGAATTGAAAAAGATCTTGACAAAATGAATGAAAAATGGAATGATTTAAAAGATCGTTTGAATGAACGTTTACGTCGTCTTGATTATGGTTTATTACAATCAGGCAAATTTCAAGAAGCACTTGATGGTCTTGAAAAATGGCTATCAGATACTGAAGAAATGGTTGCTAATCAAAAATCACCATCATCTGATTATAAAGTTGTTAAAGCACAATTACAAGAACAAAAATTTTTAAAGAAAATGTTATCAGATCGTCAAAATTCAATGTCATCATTATATACAATGGGACAAGAAGTTGCTGCTGGTGCTGATCCAAAAGAACGTAAAGGTATTGAAAAACAATTAAAAGATTTAATTGATAGATTTGAATGTTTAACTGAAGGTGCTGCTGAACGTATGGATGCACTTGAACAAGCAATGACAGTTGCTAAAGAATTTCAAGAAAAATTAATGCCATTAGCAAGCTGGCTTGATAAAACAGAAAAAAAAGTTAAAGATATGGAACTTGTACCAACAGATGAAGAAAAAATTCAACAACGTGTTACTGAACATGATGAACTTCATGAGGATATATTATCAAAAAAACCATATTTCAGTGAACTTACTGATGTTGCTAGTAAATTAATGAGTTTAGTTGGTGAAGATGAAGCTTTATTATTAGCAGATAAACTTCAAGATGTTGCTGATCGTTATGGTTCACTTGTTGAACGTTCAGAATTACTTGGTAATTTATTACAAAGATCAAGACAAGGTTTACGTCATCTTGTTTTAACATATCAAGATCTTCAAGCATGGATGGAAAATATGGAAAAACGTTTATCAAAATATCGTATACTTGCTGTACATACAGAAAAATTACTTCAACAAATGGAAGATCTTGCTGATTTAACAGAAGAAGTATCATCACGTCAAACAGAAATTGATAGTACAACTGATTCAGGTTTAGAATTAATGAAACATATATCAAGTGATGAAGCATTACAATTAAAAGATAAACTTGATTCATTACAACGTAGATTTAATGATCTTGTAACACGTGGTTCAGATTTATTAAAACATGCACAAGAAGCATTACCACTTGTTCAACAATTTCATGACAATCATAATAGATTAATGGATTGGATGCAAGGTGCTGAAAGTGCATTACAATCAGCTGAACCACGTGAAGAAGAAATAATACGTTTAGAAATGGAAATATCAGAATATCGTCCAATTCTTGATAAAATAAATACTGTTGGACCACAATTATGTCAAATATCACCTGGTGAAGGTTCATCAACAATTGAAGGTCTTGTAACACGTGATAATCGTCGTTTTGATGCAATTGCTGAACAAATACAACGTAAAGCTGAAAGAATACAATTAAGTAAACAAAGATCACTTGAAGTTATTGGTGATATTGATGATTTATTAGATTGGTTTAGAGAAGTTGATAATCAATTACGTGAAGCTGAACCACCAAGTAGTGAACCAGAAATAATACGTGTACAACTTAAAGAACATAAAGCATTAAATGATGATATATCAAGTCAAAAAGGTCGTGTACGTGATGTTATATCAACAGCTAAAAAAGTTATACGTGAAAATACACAACATGAAGATACAGCAACAATAAGAGATAAAATGGAAGATTTACGTGAAACAATGGAAATTGTATCTACATTATCATCAGATAGATTAGGTGCATTAGAACAAGCACTACCATTGGCTGAACATCTTCGTGAACTTGAAGAGAAGTTTTTATCTTGTGTGTAAAAGGTTGTCTTTTTGTTTTCTTTAACTTAACTTCAATTAGTCTAATGTTTCATATTTGCCTCGGCGATTGAGGTAGTAGAACGCTTTTTCTGCCGCTGCTCTTTTTGCTTCAGTATGGGCTGTATGACGAGTCCATGCGTTGGTCTTCTTCGTCGTTCAAGTCGATCACTGTTGGCTCTAGCGTCTGTGTTGTGTTGTTGTTGTCGGGTTGTTTCTCGTTCCGCGTCTTCTCGGTGCTGAATTACGTGCACGTCAACAAACACTTGAACAAGCATTACAAGAATCATCACAATTTTCTGATAAATTAGAGGGTATGTTACGTGCATTATCATCAACTGCTGATCAAGTTAATAGCTCAGAACCAATATCAGCACATCCACCACGTTTACGTGATCAAATGGAAGAAAATGCAGCACTTGCTGATGATCTTGCACAACGTAATGAAGCATATGCTGCTGTTAAAAAAGCTGCTGATGATGTTATTAATAAAGCTGGTAATCGTCAAGATCCAGCAGTTAAAGATATTAAACGTAAATTAGAAAAACTTAATAAATTATGGGCTGATGTACAAAAAGCAACAACTGATCGTAGCAATACATTGGATGATACATTATCAGTTGCTGAAAAATTCTGGTCAGAATTAAATGGTGTTATGTCAACATTAAGAGAATTACAAGATGCACTTGCAGGACAAGCACCACCAGCTGTTCAACCAACAGCAATACAACAACAACAAGTTGCATTACAAGAAATACGTCAAGAAATTGATCAAACAAAACCAGATGTTGAACAAGTACGTGCTTCTGGACATGAACTTATGGGACTTTGTGGTGAACCAGATAAACCAGAAGTACGTAAACATATTGAAGATCTTGATCAAGCATGGGACAATATAACTGCTTTATATGCAAGACGTGAAGAAAATTTAATTGATGCAATGGAAAAAGCTATGGACTTCCATGATACATTACAAAAACTTATTGAATTCCTCAAAGAAGCTGAAGATAAATTTTCAACAATGGGACCACTTGGTAGTGATATTGCTGAAGTGAAAAAACAAATTCGTGATCTTGCTGATTTTAAAGCTGAAGTTGATCCTTACATGGTTCAAGTTGAAGCATTAAACAGGTATATAACTTGTTTTCTTTTTATTTTTTAACTTTAATTTTTAATTAAATTTTTTAGAAAAAAACAAAAAAAAACAAAAAAATTGCCCACGATAATATTTAATATTTTTTTTTTCTTGTCCCTCGGTACCCGATCAAATAGGACTCTGACAAGGCAAGTCAAAATGTTGCAGTAGTTAGAGCGCATGGCTTAAATATTTTTTTTTTATAATGCAAAATTATTTTTGTTATTTAAAAACGTTTTTTGAGTATTTTTTCATTATTATTTCGAGTTGCAGAAGTTATTTAATTTATAAAACAATTTAAAAAAAATTAATTGCTATTTTTAATTTGTTGTTATATTGACATAATAATATTAATTGGTTTTTTAATTTTTTTTTTATTTAAATGGTAAATTTGTTTTCCAAAATTCCCACTTACAGAAAATCCATCAGTAAATATCGAATTTAATAGAGTGCTTTTATTCTTACTCAATTCAAAGCAATCTAACACAATGTTTTTTTTTATCTAAAATATAGACAAGCTGCAGAATTAACAGAAAGAACATCATCTGAACAAGCATCAGCAATAAAAGAGCCACTTAGTGCAGTAAACCGTCGTTGGGATGGACTTCTTCGTGGTGTTGTTGAACGTCAACGCCTTCTTGAAAATGCACTTCTTCGTCTTGGACAATTTCAGCATGCTCTTGATGAATTACTTGTATGGATTAATAATACAGATAGAACACTTGATGAGCTTAAACCAGTTGCTGGTAATCCACAACTCATTGAAATTGAATTGGCAAAACTAAAAGTAACTGTAAATGATATTCAAGCACATCAAACAAGTGTTGATACATTGAATGATGCAGGAAGACAATTAATTGAAGATGGTAAAGGTACTGCTGAGGCTTCAACAACAGCTGATAAACTTGGTACATTAAATCATCGTTGGCGTGATTTATTACAAAGAGCTGCTGATCGTCAACGTGAACTTGAAGATGCATTACGTGAAGCACAATCATTTACTGCTGAAATACAAGATTTATTATCATGGCTTGCTGATGTAGATAATATGATTGTTGCATCAAGACCAGTTGGTGGTTTACCAGAAACAGCATCAGAACAATTAGAAAGATTTATGGAAATTTATAATGAAGTTGAAATGAATCGTCCAAAAGTTGAAACTGTATTACAACAAGGACAAGAATATTTAAAACGTGCAAATGCAACAACTGGTAATACATTGGCACATAATCTTAAAACATTAAAACAAAGATGGGACAGTGTTATTGCACGTGCAAGTGATAAAAAAATTAAATTAGAAATTGCATTGAGAGAAGCAACTGAATTTCATGATGCATTACAAGCATTTGTTAATTGGTTAACAAATGCTGAAAAAACATTATCAAATTTAAAACCAGTATCACGTGTTATGGAAACAATACTTGGACAAATTGAAGAACATAAAATATTCCAAAAAGATGTTAGTGTACATCGTGAAACAAATTTAAATCTCGATAAAAAAGGAACACAGTTAAAATATTTTTCACAAAAACAAGATGTTATACTTATTAAAAATTTATTAGTAAGTGTACAACATAGATGGGAAAGAGTTGTATCAAAATCAGCTGATCGTACAAGAGCACTTGATCATGGCTATAAAGAAGCACGTGAATTCCATGATTCATGGTCAGTACTTATGAATTGGTTAGATGAAACTGAAAAAACACTTGATGATATGTCAGCTGAGGGTGTTGGTGGTAATGATCCAGAAAAAATTAAATCACGTTTACATAAACATCGTGAAATACAAAAATCACTTGGTGTTAAACAAAGTACATATGATAATACAATGAAATCTGGTAAAATACTTAAAGATAAAGCACCAAAAACAGATGAACCAGCATTAAAAGAATTATTAAGTGAATTAAAAAATAAATGGACATCTGTTTGTAGTAAAAGTGTTGATAGACAAAGAAAACTTGAAGAAGCATTATTATTTTCTGGACAATTTAAAGATGCAATACAAGCATTATTAGATTGGTTACAAAAAACTGAAAAACATTTATCAAATACTGGACCATTACATGGTGATCTTGATACTGTTATGAATCTTGTTGATCAACATAAAACATTTGAAAAAGATTTAGATTCACGTGCAACACAAATGGAATCAGTAACACGTACTGGTCGTGAACTTGAATCAAAAGCAACAATTGAAGATGCATCAACAATACGTTCACAATTATCAGAAGTTAATACGTTATGGAATACTGTTAATCATTTATCATCAAATAAATCAATACGTCTTGATGAAGCATTAAAAGATGCTGAACGTCTTCATAAATCTGTTCATGTACTTCTTGAATGGCTCAGCGATGCTGAAATGAAACTCAGATTTGCTGGACAATTACCAGAAGATGAACAAGAAAGTAGAAATCAATTAATTGAACATGAAAAATTCTTACGTGAATTAAAACAAAAAGAAATTGAAAAAGATCGTACATTAGAACTTGCACATGTTATTCTTGGTAAAGCACATCCAGATGGTGCTGCTGTTATTAAACATTGGATAACAATTATACAATCAAGATGGGATGAAGTTGCAACATGGGCACATCAACGAAATCAAAGATTAGAAAGTCATATGCAGGGACTTCAAGATCTTGATAATTTATTAGAAGAACTTTTAGCTTGGCTTGAAGGTTTAACTAATACTTTGATAACTCTTGAATCTGAATCATTACCAGATGATAGACCAACATTGGAAATATTAATTGCTGATCATCGAGAATTTATGGAAAATACTAGTCGACGACAAGTTGAGGTAGACAGTGTTTGTAAAGCAAGACAAATTAAACCAATTAAAGACACCAGAAAAATGTCAAGATCAAAACCAAGTCTCAATCAAGTGTAAGTATTTTTAAAAAATTTTTTCTTCTTTTTCTTTCATTCTCAATCAACTATTCTATTATTTTATTTATTTTATTATGATCATTATCATTTTTTATTTATTTTTTTTTTATATAAAATAATTTATGAGCTTTCATCTTGTTTGTACTGCTTGCCATTTATTTGTGTTTATCATTTTATTTTTTCATCTTTCAATTTCTATCATTTTATTGTGTTTTTTTGTGTTGTAACTCAATTGTGTTCGTTGTTGCATGTTGCATATTATTATTCATTGTCTAAATGAACAGTAAGGATGGTCTCTATCAAGACAGTGATCATGATGAACAACCTCTTCGCAAACAAAGGTTTGTGTGTGTTTTTCTATTTGTCTTGAATAAATTTCACCTCATTTTTATCAATTTTTCTCATTCAAAAATTCAATTTTTTTTTTCTTTTTTTTTAGTTTAATATAAAAAAAAAAAATCATTCATATATTTTCATGATGTTTATGTTTCCATATCATTCATATTTTTGTTTTGCTTTTTGTGATTGTTTAGCTTCAAGGGCAGTCGAGATCTTCTACAATCCCGACGTGGAAGGTATGACAAATACATTTTTTTTTATTTTTAAAAAAACATTATCATGTTGTCCGATACTCTATTCTCATAATTTAATTAATCAATTTTATTTATTTTTTTTCATTAAATTCATTTTATCGTTGTTATTAAATTTATCAATATTAATTTTATCATACTGATTATTTATAATGAATTTCTAAAATTAAGTACAATAAAAATCTATTAAATTGCATTTTGACAACAGTTTAATTGCTCTATGCAATTAATTTAAAAAAAAAATACAAATAAACAAACAAAATGATATTTAGTAGAGAGTGTTATGAGTGATTTGACGCATGTTCTTGTTTAGCCGAGCCAGTCCAGGTCGTGAGAGAACACCAGATCCATCAATGCCACATATTGGTCCTCGTTTCCCACCCAAAGGAAGGTTCGTTATCCTAATTTACTATTTTTTTATTTTTATTTTATTTACCCTTTATTTACAACAATAAATAAATAAATGAAATTGCTAAATTATCATATAAGCCAAGTGATTAACAACAAAGGTTTTGGATTAGTCTGCATATTTTATGAAAAAAAAAAAAAAAAAATTTGTTTTATCTTTTTGGCTTGATATATGCTGCAAGTGAATTCTCCTCCTTTTTAATTATTTTTTATTTTATTATGCTATGATTTCCATGTTAAATATTAAATTTTGTGTTTTTTTTTTTTCAAATATTATTTATAACTAAAGCAGTAAGGGAGTCGAACCAGAATTCCGTAATCCACGTGTTAAATTATTATGGGATCGTTGGCGCAATGTTTGGATGATGGCATGGGAACGTCAACGTCGTCTTCAAGATAAATTAAATTACATTGATGAACTTGATCGTGTAAAGAACTTTAGCTGGGAAGAATGGCGTAAACGTTTCCTCAAATTTATGAATCATAAAAAATCAAGATTAACTGATTTGTTTAGAAAAATGGATAAAAATAATGATGGTTTGATACCAAGAGAAGATTTTATTCAAGGAATTATGAATACTAAATTTGATACATCAAGACTTGAAATGAATGCTGTTGCTGATTTATTCGATCGTCATGGTGAAGGTCTTATTGATTGGAAAGAATTTATCGCTGCACTTAGACCTGATTGGGAAGAACGTAAAACATATCATGATACTGATAAAATTCATGATGAAGTTAAACGACTTGTTATGCTTTGTACTTGTCGACAAAAATTCCGTGTATTCCAAGTTGGTGAAGGAAAATACAGGGTATGTTTTAAAAACAATAATTATCTAATAATATTTTTAAAAATAAAATGATTAATTTATTTTTATAAAATTTTCAGTTCGGTGATAGTCAAAAATTACGACTTGTTCGTATACTCAGATCAACAGTGATGGTTCGTGTTGGAGGTGGCTGGGTTGCACTTGATGAATTCCTTGTTAAAAATGATCCTTGTCGCGGTAAGTTTCTATTTTTAAATTATCCAATTATTAAAATATATAAATTATTAATAAATAATACAAAAAAAAAGCTTAGGGAAATTATTAATAATGTGCCATTTTGTAAATAATTAAAAACTCATAGATAATCAAGTATTTTTTTCCCCCTTTTAATCAGGCAAATTAATTATAATTTAATTGTAATTAATTTATAATTTATCATATTCATTTATAATTTATTTAACTTAAAAAAAATGAATTATTTTAAATAACACTTCATAAATTATCATATTCATTTCACGCATTGCTAACACAGCGATAGCAAAAGCGTATCGATAACAATATTTTATAATTAATTAATAAAAAAAAATATGAAAATTAGTATTATTAAATAATATAAACAGTGATTAATATGCACGGTGCTATAAATGTTTATTAATATCCAATAATTATGAATAATCAATAATGTGAATTAATATTCTTTAAAAAAAAATTGTCTTAATAATTTAGACGTTTTTTTTTTGTGTGTATGATCTCAACTCCTGAGGTAACTAAGAAAATTGAATGAATCATTTTGCTCATAATATAATAATTAATTAAAAAAAAAAGAAATAATATCTATAGTGTGAAAAAGAGGTATATATATTCGCTATTTTGCTTTGCTTGATTAGTAGTTTATTAACTAATATTTTTCTATATTTTCAATTTTATGAAATTTATGAAAAATAAAAAATTCTAACATATCAGGGACATTTATATAATAATATTAATTAAAAGAAAAATAACAATAATAATTCAACGTGGTGTGCATGTTTTTTTAAAAAAACTTTGTGTGATAAAAAAAGTATTAATTAAAAAAGGAAAATAACTAAAAACTAAATATATTCCTCAAGTTTTTTTAATGCCAATACCGGACCCTAACAAGCCGGAACAACACGAGGGTTGGTGTCCGCTCGGTGAGGCCTCATTGCACGATCATTAATAAATATATGTGATAATATCTGCACTCTGTTGATTAATATTACTCAAATTGAATAATTATATTTATATATTAATCAGACAGAGTTTAGATATCATTCATTGATGTCGCATGATATTTGCAATTTTCATTTCATTTATTTTAAATTATCATTTTTGTTATTTTAAGTTAATCGTTTATTGTTATAGCCAAATTAATATATTTTAATTTTTAATCATTTTTTTTTTTTTCAACCAAATAATTTATTAAATTATTACAATAACAAAAATATTTATTTATCGTTCTTAATTGTATGGTTAAGGGTAATTTTATGTATTAGTTTAATTTAATAATTTGATGAAATTATTCAACAAGTTATTTTCAATTTAGCCAATTTCATTATTTGGCATGGTGTTGGAATTTCATGTTTAAATTTTATTATATTTAATTTTTTTAATATACTTTTTCAAGTGAAACTTAATATTTATTTGGAAGACAGTATTTTAACAAAATTTACACTATTTTTTATTATTTATTTTATTTATTCTAATCACAGTGTTTTTTTTTTTTTTTTCATTACACAACACACCATCGTCACCCTTTTTTTTTTTTTTTAAAAAAACACATTTTTATTTTCAACCACTCCAAAAATATTCACGCATGATTTGAACTTAACATTTTTTTTTTTTTCAATTTACAAATACACACGAATTTTTTTTGTTTTAAAATATTTATTTATTTTTTTTTTAATTTGTCTTTGTAACTTGTTTTTCGACTGATCGTTGCTGTGCCATATACAATTTTCATGTTACTTTATTTATTATTATTTTTAATAATTTTACAAAAATACAAAATTTTTTTTTGGGCCCTATTAACTAATTGCGTGCACGCTAATACACTATAGCCAAGGGAAGAACGAATATCGAGCTGCGAGAACAATTCATATTGGCAGATGGTGTCAGCCAAACAATGACAGCATTCAGATCAAAACCAAGTCCAAATTCGACACTTCAACGCTCACAGTTGTCTTCTACTGGTCCAATTATGAAGGTAACATATCATGTCACCACCCTAAAAAAAAGGCTCCATTACATTAACAAATAAAAGATTAAAAAAAAAAAAAAAAAAAATCAACGTCCCAATTTCGTGGAAAAAAAAAAACAATTCTCAATAATTTCTATGGCTAAAATTCTTTTTATCTTTTGCACGTTTTGTAAAATTAATTCCACGATAGTGGGATGCACAGTTTTTTTTTTTTTTTTTTTTTTTAAATTTAATTTACACGTATTATTTATTATCACACACTTGCACACACTTTGCATCAACACATAATTATCACAGGCACATTTAAATTGGTCCAAAAGAGCTACTCTCTTGCTCTCAACAAAATTGGTAGGTAACAATTGAAATGCAACCACGAGTAAATAATATTCTATATTATTTATTTTTATCTACTTGCATGATGGGGCATGGAATTTTTATTTATATTATATTTAAAAATTTTAATTATATATTATTATTTTATTATTGTGAATGAGGTAAATGGTGTTGTGAATGGGCATGCTTGTCTTTGTCTTCTTTAAATGAATTTCATTGGTTTTATTTTAAGATAATCATGGTTTTGTTATATTTTTAATTTTTATCATTTATTTTGTTTATTTTTATTTTATTTTTGGAGTAGTTTGGATGTAGTTGATGATAAGGAGAAGGATTTGTTTTTTTTTTAAATCAACGAAATTTTCACAGTGTGAATGGGCAGACAACATTTTTAAACGTCAGAAAATTTTTTAAACCTCAGGAGATGTGATATTTTAATTATTTAAAATATATATTTTATCATTTAATTATTTATTTATTCGTCATTATATTGGTAAAAAAAATAATTTATTTTTCGATAATACCGAGCGTTAAATTATGTTATGAATTATGATAGGACAGCATAGGTTTTATTATTTTATTTAAATAATGAAGAGATAAATTTTTTGCAAAATTAGAAAGAAAAAAAAAAACAATTTTAGTACGATTTAATTTGATTTATGGTATAGCGGAGGAGTTTATGAACCAGCTGATGCCGATATTTGAGAGTTTGAGGCAAAAGGAGGAACTTCCGTGCTCGTATCCTCTTCATATGCACGCCCCCTCTTATCACTGGGTAAATAACAATATTTATCTCTTGATTGATTTGCTCAGCTTGTCTTATTTTTTTTTACATTATACTTTGCATTTATTTTTATTTACTATTATCTATTTTATTTTTTTTTTGAATTGACAGTTTGTTTACTATTATTATTATTGAAATGCCTGTGGTGTTAAAATTGTATGAATTTAGTTTGGTGCATTTGAAATTTTGTGTGTGATTTTCAGATTGTTGATAGATCAAAATTACAATGGAAAAAAGAAAATAATTATCGCGATAAATTAATATGAAAAATCATAATTATTTTTATTTTATTTTATATTTTTTGTTTGATTTTTAATTATTGTTTTCTTTTTTTTTCTTTCCTTGAACTGTGTGATTATTATTTCATTTATTCTCTAATACGCCTAGATATTTACTCCAGTTTTTGATAAATTAAAAGCATGATTATCTTGGTTGTAATTTAATACATAAAACAATTTAAAATGTATTGAGATTGAAATTCTTTTAATGTATTTTTATTCTAATGATAAAGTTATGAAAGCTCGATACATTTAAGGATATTTATCGGTAGATCATTATGATTAAATTTCCTCTATTGACGCTAAGATAGTTGCATTGATTGGAGATACTTTGAATTGCTATAAGCTACTTTATCTTTCCCAACTACACCTGGTAAGTTTGCATGCATTCCCTAGATAAATCATTCAAATATTTAATTATGATAAATTTATTATAATATACATAATTATCATGATTAAAAATATACAATTAATATTTTAATTAGTAATGTATAAATTTATCATAATTAAATTATTACGTGAGAGTAATTTATTCACTATTCAAAATTATAGGTACGTATATAGAAATAATGCATGATAAATAGTTTTTTAAAAAAATATACACACATTATATTAATTAAACACAATTTCAGAATAAAAAAAAATCCTCGTAGTAATGTAATTAAATAATTATAGTCAAAAATCGAAATTGACTTATAATTTATTTGATGAATTTGTGTTTTTAAAATTTTTTTTATTGAAAATTTATTTAGGTACGTGAAAAAAGTATAAGAAGTCAACCAATGACACATACACATACACGAGCATCAAGATCATCATTGAGTGTTGGAACACCTGATAGCCTCAGTGATAATGAAAGTTCATTCAGATTATCAACAAGAAAAACTAGCACACCATATAGAAGCGGCATGACTCCAGGTAAATGAACAAAAAACAATCTTTAAAATTAGATGAAATAAATATTGCATTTAAAATTACATAAATAAATATTTATAATTTTGTCTAGGTGGTAGTCGTCCATCAAGTAGACCAGCATCAAGACCAGCTTCACGACCAGCAAGTAGACCAACCAGTAGACCGGCATCGAGACAAGGTAGTAAGCCACCAAGCCGATATGGATCAACTCAATCATTAGACAGTACAGGTAAACTGCAAATAAATTTATTAAAAGTTAACATTATTTTTATGTAATTATTATTGAATAAACTATAAATATAGAGGTAAAATTATCAAGATAATCTGATTTACTATTTATGAGATTAATGAGTCGACGTGCGTAAATAATATTACGAGAGATTCCTGTTTTTTTTTTTTTTCAAGTACCACTTGAATTTTCTTAAATAGATATTCAATTGAAAATACAATTTGGTTAATAATAATGTTTGTTTTATCAGATGAATCAGGCACTCCAAGTCGAATTCCACGACGAACTGTGGGAACTACTGGTAATACACCAACATCGAGTCGACATAATAGTGTTTCCGGTCGAAAAATAGGAACACCAGTTAATGGCTCATCAACATCACGACCTCGAACACCAACTGGTCTTATCAGTCCTGCTGGTGGGGCTCCAACAAGGTGAGCTTTTATCATTACACATTGCCCTAAATAACAATAATAATTGCAAATTTTTTTTTCTGCCAGAAAACATTAACTAATAAGCATTATTTTTGAGATTTTTTCTATTTTTAACTGCATAAAATTAATAAGTAGTTTCTTTTTTTTTTTAATTTAAATACAATGTAAATTTAAAAATTAACATTTTTAAAAAGAAAAAAAAAAAGTGAATATTTATTTTTTTTTTCAATGTATATAAAAATTATAAAATTAAATATAAAAGCTTCTTTGAAAAAAATTAATAAAAATTATAAAAAATAATAATGCTGTTATTGAAATGTAATAAATAGAGACATAACATTTTTTAGGATTGGTATGATGTTTAGAACATCGAGCATTCCTACTCTGTCAGGTGTCGGGACACCAAATAGGTAAATAAAACTAAAAAATAAAAAAAAAAACCAAAATAATATTATTTTGGAATAATATAATAAATGAAAAAATTAATCTATGAACTAATAATAAAAAAGGGTTGGAATGCTATTAATAAAAATAAAAAATAACAAATTTTATTAATACTACAACTAATTTTTTCTGATATGATATTAACTAACACATGGGTTTCTTTCTCTTTCTTTCTAATAAATTAATTTTCAATGGAATTATGGATTAAGTCGTTCCCGGATACCTGTTTATGTTGGACTGGACATTAAATCCCCTCAATCAACAACAAGTAATTTTTCAACTCATTCCACACAAAGTAACCACTCAACAATTTCAACTGATTCCACTGGGTATGCTCTTGCATCCTCTTTCATATTTATTTTTCAATTTTTGTTTGTTTGTGTGTGTGATTTTGCATGTAAAACAATTTTCAATAAAACTAAATTCTTGTAATTTATTTAAAGTGATAATCAAAAAAATAAACATGATTAAATACTCTGAATACAAATTTTTAGTCAAGTTACTTCGGAATTAGATAATCTTTTAAAATAATATCCCCACAAATAAAAATAACTTGTTGCATGTATCCTGTAGTAACAAAAACATCGAGTGTTTTTAATTGAAATTATACAAGCTTAGTAACATGATGATTGAAAAGTTAAAGGGTAAATTTCGGTGATTTATAAAAACACCGTATTCGGTTTCGAAATAGTAGTTACTGTAAAGACAAGACTGTAGAAATTAGAGTACAGCTTTTAAGAAAACAGTGTACGATGTACACTACTGTAGAACTGTGTGTAATTAGAGTTTGATAGACATATAGTAGACATAATAAAATATACAAAACTGCAAAATGTTGAGCAAGTATTATTTCTTACACGAATGATTTTGTTCAGGATATTTAATCATGTGATTTTTGTGTGAGTGAGATGATCATAGTATATTTTTTTTCTACTTTGAAATGTACTAAAATTGTATGATGCTTAGGGGCAGCTCGGTTTGTACCAGTTCAGCAACTAACACCATACCACCTACAAATCATGCTAGGTAACTAGCATTGTTCTCCACTTGTGTTTAATTTTTTTTTATCTTTAAACTTTCTATGTTTGTGTTGTATTTTGTTGATAATAAAAAAAACTTATTATAGTTCTTGAATAATGCTTTTTTGACTTTATTCTCTAGAACAAGAACACCGTCCAGTGGTTCAGCAACACCACTACCATCAGGCACAAAATTAACGAGAAAACCATCAGGAGCTTCTGACACATCAGTTGCAAATTCATCATTCTCAGCAAGAAAAGGAAAACCAACTCCAATTGAACACAGAGCGCCTTTTAGACTTTAATTTGAGTCATAAATCTCCAATAAAACTAACTTAGATAAAAATTAAAAAAATTAATTAAATTAAAAACCTAAAATAACTAATTCAAAGACTATTAAAACATGTAAAAATAAAAAAGAAAAAATCTTTTCAATGTTGAAAAGAATTTTCTATAATTTATAGAAAAATAAAAAAAAAAAGAATAACAATTAAAAAAATGCTGATATAACATAAGAGATAATTTATGTTACAATTATATTATCAGAATAAATCAGTCATACTTAAGTCAATTTTTTTTTTCTTATAATTTAATTAATATTAGAAATAAAATAATCCTAATAAGGTTAAATGTTACTGCGTAGCATTGCTTTATATAAGTATTTCTAAAAAAATCAAAAAATATGAAAAAAAAAAAAACAAACTAAATAAATAAATTGTTTTTTAACAATTAATAAAGGTCGAATATTAAGAGACGTGTTCATAAAAATAATAAATAAATAATTTAACAATTAATAACAAATGCTTGGACATAAGAAGTTTTATTAAAATATGCAATTGAATTTTGCATATATAAAATTTGGATGCCATTTAATTAGTTCATAATAAAAAATAAAAAAACTCTTAACAATAAAAAATGAAACAAAAAAAACGATAGGAAATCTATAAATACGATTAATAAATAAGTGAGAAAACGACTCACTTGAAGCTCGATTGAAGTATAATCTAGTTAAAAAGAAAAATATATAAAAATAATTAAAAAATGTTATTTATCTGTCAATTCAAAAAGTACTACCGGTTCGGGGTAAAAAATAATATAACATCAATTATTTGAATTCGGGTAGTCACTCAATGTTTTGATAGATTCATATTTTTTTTTTCTAATTTTTATTGTTGAATAAAACTTTAATATGTTAAATAATAATTGACAAACAAGGAAGGAAAAAAAAAACAGATTAAACTTATATAATTTTGTCAAAATAGGTTATCGATTGTTTTTTTTTTTATAAACAAAAACTAATGATTAGATGAAATAAAACAAAAAGAATAATACGATTGATAATCCTGAAATTTCCAGGAGTTTATAGTATATATGAGTGTTTATAGATAATAAAAAAATAATGTAATATTTTTTACTTTGAATTAATTATTTCTTTGATGTGCAACCAGCATATTGTAATCCATTTTTATTTCCCACTTGTGTTTTTATTTTTTCGAAATGAAAAAGTTATAATGATTGAGCAGATGCTCAATTTAATTAAAAAAAGGATATGAAAATGTTAAAAATTACACGTTGACAGGAGAATATATTGTAAATATTTATTGGTCGTTTTCTCTTGTCACAAGAAAAAAAAAAAAACAATGGAGTAAATATAATAATTAAAAAAATAAAGATACAATTCAAGTGACAAAATTTTACTGGTTGTTAAAAATTATGAAATTAAAAAATTCTCATAACTGCTGGTAAAAAGTAAAAGAAAATAAAATAAACAACTCGTTATAAATAGTTAAAAAAAAAAAAAATCAAATTTAGATTTTACATTCACATAGCACAAATAATATGATTTTTGTTTCTTTTGCTTTTATTATGTAACATTGTGTTAACATTGAAAATTTTGAAAAACTTAAATTAAGTTTATTAAAATAGTTGAATAAAAAAAAAAAAATGATTAATATAGTTGAATAAATAAATTAAAAAAGTCGATCGAAAGACTTGATTAATAAAAATATTAAAAAAGACATAATTCCAACTCTTTTATATGACAAAAAAAAAAAAAATATGCAGCTGTTTGTTTTTATAATATTTTTTCTAATACAATTGATGTATTAACCCTTTATATAAATATTTTTTTGCCTTAAACTTACTGTAAAATTCTGTATTGTCGCTAATAACGCTGTGAAATATAATAGATATATATTTAATTTTTTTTTCGTTGTTTTATTGTATTATTTATAATAACGTTTTAGCTGTTCCATGTTGTACTGATAGTTAATGATTCTTGTTATATGGTTTCAATTATTTTTTTTAATTCAAAACTTGGTCTTCATTGTTGTCAATATCACGCGCATTCAGTTAAACGTGTTGTGAGTCAAGATGTCAAAGTCGTAATCTCACGGAATCGTTTCTCCGCCACAGGACGTTTCCGTAAAGAGTTGGAAAAAAGGTGGAGAAAAATCGGAGAAGTATGTCCAAGTGGGCTTTCATGCACTTTCAAGAGTCTTGGAAAGTATTATGGTAAATAAATAAATACATATTATCTTATATGATTATATAATTATATAATTTCACGACATCTAGATACGAAAAAACTATATACTTTTTTACTTATAGTCAATAATTAGAGAAACATCTACAGCTGAGAAAACTACAAGGATAGACAATAAAAAGCATCTAGCTCAGTTAACTGCATAAACAAAAAGCTGGATTCAAAAAATATTAATTTATTATTGTTATTATTGCATTAAATACTAAACGACTTTGAACTGGATTTTTTAAATGATTTATTATGATTTTAGTTTATATTTAAAATTTTGTATGTTTAGCCAGATAGCCTCATGCTCAGAATTGATATATGTATATCTATATTTTAAGCATGAGGCTATCTGGCAATAGTATGCTATAAATATTGAAGATTATAGAAAGAACTGAAGAGAACTGAGAAGAGTACAAACACTAGCAATATGTAATTCGACAGTTTTTTGGATTTCATACTGAAGGCCCTACCAAGATGTGACTCAATCGAAACGGAGTGAATGGCAACTGGGGGAGGGGGTGGGACTGCTGGTAAAGGATCGGAGGCGTGATAGAGAAGGTGAAAGAGAGGAATGTAGAATATTAATAATTCAAAAAAATTCTTTTTTATTGACTGTTTTTCTTTTTTTTTTTTTTGTTTTTTTTTATTTACTTTAAACTTAAACTAATTACATTTTGATGAAAAATTATTAATACTAAAATACCTTTTATTATTTGTGTTTCTTAATTCTAAACTTGTTGTGTTTTTATCGAATTAATGTTTTTTCTTACTTTGCTACTTTTCGCTAGCTAACTGTGGTTTTTGTATGCTATTATGAGTTACAGACTTTATTTTATGCAAATTTATGCTCGTTGGGTATGATGGGAAAATAAGGTAAGGTAATGATGTTGAGTTTATAAATACGTCAAGTGGCGTCGTGAATGTCGTTTGTCTTATAATAATATTACAATAATTTAAACTGCATTACAGTTGTTGATTCTTGTTACGATTGATTTTTATAGATAATGATTAATGGTTCTTCCAATCGCACAGTTGATTTACTTTTGTTTAATGTTGTTACAGTTTAATCGTTGTTGATTGGAACTAGTGCTGATGTACAGAGTGTTAATTTTCTTGTTCACGCACTTGAACTTCAAATTTTTAATTTATAATTAGACTTTGAATTGCACTATAAATGTTACTTGTTTCTCTAAGTTTGATTTTCTTTTATTACTTTTTGCGTCCCGTCTTTCTGTCATTTTTTCTGGTTAACGTCAGTCGTTTTTGAGTCGATGTATAATTTTTATTACTTTTTGTGGAAGTTGTTGAAGCATCTGCTGTTTAATTTTCTCATGGGTTTTCTGAATTTTATTGCTTTTCATCTAAAGTTTGTTATGTGTCAGTCGTCTTGTCTTTTTGTTTTTCTGTCTTTCTTTATTTTAAATTCCTATCGTTTACCTATCTTACTCATTTACTTATCTTATAAAATGTCTATCTTAACGAATACAATGAGATTACATATTATGTTACTTATGTTATTAATCTTGATTCTATATAAAAAAATTGCGCTTATTATCCTATTATGATTTATGTCTAAAGTATTAAAAGAAAATTGTCTCTCTCTTAAATTTTCTTGAGAAAAAGGTTAAATCTTATTCTACTTCATAAAAGTCATTCTAAAATTAATGTTTTATTGAACTTTAATATTAAGAAAATAGAAAAGAAAAGAGGAAGAAATTCTCTCTAATTTTCCAGTTAAACCTCTATGAAGAGTCGTGGTGTAATTGTTAATGTGTAATTGAAATGTGTAATTGTTCCAAAGTTTAAGTTACTTGAAATTGATGATTTCTCTTGATTACAAATTTTTCTCAATTGATAATTTGTTCTCTAGTCGTTCGCTTGGTTGATGTAGGTTGAAGATTTACAATGAAGTTTTGGTTGATCGAAGTAGTGTTGATTTCGTGGATTGTTGAATCACTAATTTCACACACTTATTTTCGCCGTAATTTTAATCGATAATTGAGATTGACTTGTAAATAGATATTTTATCAAATAGATAAAATATTTGTACGATTAAATTATTATTGAATTTAGTAATTGGATAATAAAATAATATAATTAATTACTTATAAAATCCAGAAGTTTTAAACTTGGAATATTTGATTGAATTACTTGAATTGAAATTTTCTAAGACAATTACTTAATTAAGTCTAAGTCAAAAAATATTCTAAGTTCTTTTTTTACTATTTAATTCGCTGTTTAGAGTGTCAAGAAGAAGTAAATCTTTCTTTTTTCAAGCTTCCTGTCGATCTTGTGTCTCGAAGTGCTCAAAGTGTTTCCCTAAATTCCATATTATTTCAATGCTTTACTGTCGCGTCTATCTGTCGTTTTTCTTTATTATCATCTGTCGTATTTTTGGGGTCTGAGTATAATTTTATTGCTTTCCGGAGAAATGTGTGAGAAATCTAATGTTCTGTCTTTTTGTGTATTGCTTTCTGTCTAATGTCATTCTGTCTTTCGTAACTCTTAATTCTTATCTTGTTTTACTATCGTTATTCTAATGGCACATATGCATCCTGCTGGATGTAGCACCCTCACCCTTAAGAAATGAACTGGGAAGTGCAACGAATACAGTGAGATTGCGTTTTGCTTAACATTATTAATTTTAATTATTATAAGAAATATTTGTGTTTTACTCTGAAGAAATTCTACTAGATAATAAGAATACTATTGCGTTTAAGTCTAAAAAAAAAAAAATAAAATTGTCTACTTCTCTTCAAATCTCAAGTATGGTGGTTATATGTTGACTTATGTTACTAATTATAATTCTATATAAAAAAAAATTTATGCTTATACTAAAAGAAAAATAAAAGAAAACTGTCCTTAACTTCTTGAGCAGAAGGTTAAGTTTTTATTCTATTCTACAGTACCCATTTCAAACTATCCTACCTACTTTCTAAATTATTAATAGCTGTTGATTCTTGTGGCTTTCTTCTTTTGTATTTGCTTGATGTTGATTAGAGCCTTCTTCGCTGCATCGGTTGTATGTGGCCTCCGAACTTTAATGTTACCATGATAGTGGAGCACGGTTTGTCGGACGGGCTAGATCTTTTTATTTCTTTGAACAGCGGTTACTCTTGATGTTTTACCCAGAACTCTTGTAGCTTCGAGACTGCAGGGTTTCTGCCTGTCTCTTTTTCGTGTTTCTCTTCTCTATGTATATTATGTCCATGTATCTTGCTGGATGTAACACACCCACCCTTAAGAATCAAGCTGGGAAGTGTAGCGAACACAGTTAGAATATGCTGTGACTTAATTTTACACGGAGAGAAATCCGCAGCATATATTACTGTAGTGGTATCGTAAAAATCATAGCTGACGTCATTTTAGCGATTAATTCCCACTTATTATAATGATTATTATTATATTTCATCTAGCTATTTCTAACAAAAATTATGTTTTAATACAAGTAAAACTTTATAAATGTAATTTTCTTAACTTCTGAAAAAGAAGTTTGAAAAAAGGTGTGTTTTTTACAATATTAAACAATACAATATTAAATGTTACAATATTAAATGACTTAAGTTGGTTGATTCGATTACAATGATTTCTGAAATCAAAATTATTATCTTAAACTTCTTGAAGAGAAGTTTTCATTCTGAAAGAAAATGTTATAAAAATCAAAATTATTATCCTAAACTTCTTGAAGAGAAGTTTTCATTCTAAAAGAAAATGTAATATAAATCAAAATTATTATCCTAAACTTCTTAAAGAGAAGTTTTCATTATAAAAGAGAATGTTATATGAATCAAAATTGTTATCCTAGACTTCTTGAAGAGAAGTTTTTATTTTAAAGGAAAATATTATCGAAGTTATTATCTTAAATTACTTGAAGAGAAGTTTTTATCTTGTGTGTAAAAGGTTGTCTTTTTGTTTTCTTTAACTTAACTTCAATTAGTCTAATGTTTCGTATTTGCCTCGGCGATTGAGGTAGTAGAACGCTTTTTCTGCCGCTGTTCTTTTTGCTTCAGTATGGGCTGTATGACGAGTCCATGCGTTGGTCTTCTTCGTCGTTCAAGTCGATCACCGTTGGTTCTAGCGTCTGTGTTGTGTTGTTGTTGTCGAGTTGTTTCTCGTTCCGCTTCTTCTCGGTGTGTTGGTTGTTTCTCGTCATCTCTACTCTGCTCTTTCCGTCCCATATCTCGGTTGTTGTATCTGCTTTTCCGCTTTCTTTCTGTTCTGTTATGACTCGGAAGGCGTTGATTCTCTGTCTCAACTCGTTTTCCAGTTCTACTCTGCATGTTCTTTGTGCTTCTTCTCTGTTTTTCTTTGTGTTTCGTACTAGAATGCCTCTGAGCGACATAATTCCAGTTATTTGGTTGTCTATTGTTGGCTCGTAGCTCTCTTCTATCTTCATCTCGTACTTCACTGAGTCTTCTTCGTAGCTTATATATTTTTTTTTTTTTTGTGTAATTATGTGTATGTATGTATGTGTGTGTGTGTGTGTGTGTGTGTGTGTGTGTGTGTGTGTGTGTGTGTGTTTTTTTAAATTTTCCGAAAAGTAAAATTAAATATTGCTTCTAGTAAGAGTTATCTCCTTTGATGTTCCTTCCTGGACGAGTTTCAGTGAGAAACGTCAAAGTGTATTTATTTATTCGATAGTATATCCAGGATGGGAAGGGTTTGTCGTCAGTGGGAATGTTGGTCGTGTTATTTTTGTTTAACCAAGATAGCCTCCTCTTGGTGTTGTGTTTGTTGCGTTTTGGTTTTCAACGTGTCCAAGTCTGTGTATGTGGCTGTATTCTGGATGTGGTGGTACGGTTGGGTAGATTTGGGGTTGTAGTTCTACTGTCTCTTCATCTTCGTTTTCTTCTAATTCTTTTAGTGTCTGTTCTGTATGTCTTCTGTGTTCTTTTTGCTCGTGTATTCTGTGGCCATGCTGTCCCATAGTTGCTATCATGTGTATCGACCATCCATAAATTTTTTTAGTATATCCATGTAAATTGTGTCTGCTACCATTTTGATAACTTGTATTATCCCTATTACCGGCGCTGATGTTTGAATAATGTGAATTGCGACCATTTTTCATCCAGAAGTTGTCTACCAATTGTTCAATTCATCTTTCCAAATATATTTAAGAATGTTCTCTCGTGACTTGCTGTGTTTCTGTTTGCTGCTTTGCATATCATCTAGGATTACTGCTTTCTCAATTGGGAACATTATTCTTTCTCTCATTTTATTTAAATCTTCTTTCGTGTATATTCCTGTCTCTGCTAAGTCATGTGGTCCAATATAACTCCATGTTTCTTTTACCATTGGTCTCAGATTCTGTGGTGGGTATGATAGTGTTGGCTTTGACGCCATTTTGTACCATGCGTTGTTATACTAAAACATTTGTGGCAATGGCGAGTTACATGGACCTCGTTCTGCTTCTTTTACTAATGTATATGTTCTAGGTGTTAAGAAATATGATAAATTGCGCTTCCATACTGGGAGATTGATTGTAATTGATTGTTGATCGTAGTTAAGACAGTGGTGAGTCGAGTGTTGATTTATTTCACAAGCACTTACACTGGCTCTACGCTTTGTTTTTATTGAATATAGATAAAAATATTTAAAATTAAAATTTATTGTATGTAGGTAAGTCTTCGTTTGGTTGTAATGGTTTGCTTGATGGTAATCTAGCTAATCTTCAGCCATTGTTACACAGCCAAGACTATCTCTTGAAACTACCGTGATCGTAGCCTGTTAGATTGTCTCAGAGCCAGAAATGGTAGAGGGGCGCGGTCCACCATATTGGTACCAAAACGTCACTCGGGCACCATTATTAAATTCTATAAGGTTTTTAGTATTGGCCGGGTGCGTAATAACCTCACCCCGAATTCCAATAGCAGCGTTGTTGTCGTTATTAATGATAGGTGCTTCGTGAACAATTTCGACATCATGATCCGTTTCATGGTCACCAGGAACATTATTAGCACCAGCTTCAACATTTAATTGATTTTCAACGTTAGCATTGTTGTTGTTATCAATGATAGGTGCTTCTTGAATGATATCTTGATCACCATCATCTGGTCCACGATCACCAGCATCACCTTGAAGAACATTGTTAGCACCATTGTTAATATCAATAAAAGGTCCTTGACGTATGACAGCAGCAATGTAATTTGGATCATAAATATCATTAGCAGCAACCCTTTCTCTATTTGGAACCACATCGTTTTGAATTCCACGTCTTGCTGGATTTCCTCGTGGACGACGAACATTAAAATTTTCTTGTTGTAATAATTCATCATCATCAATGTAAATAATTTCATCTCTGTTCATCAGACGTGGTCCATAAATTTCATCAACAATGCGATATCCAATAGGATTTGGATCATGGAACACCAAAATATTTCGAATGTACATATTCAATTGAAAGCTGAAAGAGCGTAAAGCTTCAAGCCAAGAAATATCATCTTTGAACAGATTCATAAATTCGATGAATCGTTGGCAAATGAATGTTTGATGCCATTAATAGTGACCATTCTGAAGGTGGACGAAATCTGTCTACGTCAATATATCCAAGAACGCAATCGGTTGCTTTAGTAATAATTTTCAAATGATTCATTAAAGTAATATTTTCGATTCTTTGAAAACTATTATAATATAGTCTTGATAAATTTTGTTGAACGTCTATGAAATTATTCCCAACACCGTTTACATCAACACTCAACCCTGCTCCAACAGACTGAATTCATACTGAATGGCCAAAAGATAACACGATCATCGTAAGCCATCCGTTCAACAATTTCATAAAAATGTCTGTTCATTTCCACTGGTGGTAAAAATGCCAGAGAAACTAATTTTGAAATGATAATAATATTTTCATCATCTTCATCAATTTTGGCTTCAATAAACTTGTCACATATTGTCTAAAAAAAATTTTTAACAATTATTAATTTTATGTGAACACGAGCTACAAAATCAAACTAAAATCAAATTTTACCTTTGTATATGAGTAAAATGTTCCTCTGACTTCAGCAAAGTTTCTTCTGAATGCTTCTTGCATTTCTGTATTCCATGTTGTATTTACAACAATAGCCTGCTCAAACAAATCCTCAACTTTTGCTGCAACACTCATATATGCATCAAGTGATTTGTTCGAAATGAAACACCAAGTAACTGGATGAGCCTAGAACACGAAATACGAATTTTCGTTGAATTGTTTTTATTTCCTATTGAGAAGCACTAGATCTTTCAAAGGAGCTACTTTTGAGCCTAATACAAAGTCTCTATTGTCGATTTTACGATCATTCTGTATCGAAAATTGTTAGTGCAGTTGTTTGACAGATGTGAGATTTTCTAATTCTTGACAAATAATGTTTTAAAAATATATAATAGTACCAAAGAGAAACTTGAGTTTATGGTTTTATTTGTTACGTGATTTTTACTCAAAAAATCTATGCATGAGTTGACCATGTGTGGGAATATTCGAGTTTGTAAAAAGCTATTAAAAAGTACATAAATTAAATCGTTGTTTAAAATATTTTAGAAAAAATATAAACCAAAATTGTTAGTCATATGTTATTTGAAATTGTATGATCTCGTGATCTAGCCATAAAAAACAGAGTAATGTTTAAAACTTATCAACTTATTGTATTTTGTTTAAAAAATAAAAAGAATAAAAATCTGGTCAGTCAGCTCATATTGTTTTTCACATAATCATTATTGTTGTTTGTTTTCATTTGTAAACCATATGCAATGTCATTTTGTAATTTATTCCAAGATAAATAAATAGTAAAAATGTTGTAATTGTTTTCAATGTTAATAGTTACTTGTATTTGTGACGAAATTGTTGTAGTTTTGTTGAGACATGTGTTGACCTTGAGCTCAGGTAGATTGCAACCCTCAGTCATCTTGAAATTCGGCCAGCCATCTGGATCTTCACACAGCCAAGACGGCCCATGTTGCCATGTTGTTGTTTTGATGTGTATTTCTAGTAGTAGACCTCTTGAAATTAGGTCAGCTGTTTTGTCAAGTGTATGTACATGACACCATTGTGTAGAATTTGTTTTTTCTTGTATTTTGGCAATTCTATTTGCCTTGAATGTTTTCATAACACTTAGCTTCTTTTTTAGCCAGTGTATGACAATTGTAGTGTTTGACCAAAAATATGTGTCATCTATTGTTGTGTGTATTGCTTTAATTGTCGATGTGTAAAGCGAAGCAAATTTTGTCATTTTGTCAAATGTAATTGTTCTACTTGTGTAAACCATTGTGTTTGTGGTAGATTTCCAGTACATATCAAGTGTTTTTCTTGCACTGGAGACATTTAGTTGTGATTGTGCATACTTTTTAGCCTCTGAAAGGCTTTCTAAGAGTCTAGGCTCATTGGATCTCCATTGGTGTATGTTTAACATACCTTGTTGTAATGAAGGAGTTAATTCCTTTGTCTTGATAATACCAGACGTATTATTCTGTAAAATATGTTGATATTTTCTTTCTTGTAAATGTACTAAAAATTGTCTGAGTAATTTCTCAATGTCACCAGTATGTATGTACTGGTGTAGTCTAAATCGAAGTGATAATAAAAAAATATCAATTTGTATTGTTGGGCCAACATGTAGTAATTCATTGAGTGAGTGCCCCTTGGAACTTGTGGTTAAGCCGTCGTACACGACTCGTACTTTTGTTGTTTGGCTTTCTTTTTTTATTACCGTATGATGTGGTAAATAAAAACCATCTTCTTGTAGTTGTTCTTTTAGTACTTTAGACCTGTGACTTAGGTATAAGCACTCTTGAAGTACTGTGTTGTATTGCATTTTTAGTTCTGCATTGTTTTGTAACTTTCTTTTCATCGAATTAAGCCCTGTAATTGCTGTAATTCGTGTCTCTCCAAATTGATCGACAGTTTGTTTAAATGGTAAGGTGATGACAGATCGACCTTCTTTTTTGTTTGTAACATGTTGTAGAAAGTATTCTTCACATGCTTGTTCATCTACGGTGAGATGACTTGTTTGTAATTTGTCTTTAATTTCCCCGAGTTTAGGTAAATTAAATTGTGTGTCTGATGTCAGGTGACAAGACACTTGCTTCGTGGATTTGTTTGTAGGTGCACTACCTCCGATGACCCATCCTAATTTTGTCTTTTGTAAAAATAAATCAGGGCCACCGTTCTTGGATAGATCTATCTGCCCTCGAGAGAACAGAGACATTGTAACACCTGCCCCTAATAAAATATCGACTTGCAGGCTTATGAAAATTAGGATCTGCTAATTTCATTGTTGTAGGAATATTAATATTCTTTTTGTTAATTTTTTGGTCAGGAACATTTTCAGATATCCGTGGAACCGTGAGAAATTTAAGTGTTCTTTCATATTTTGTGTTACATGATTGTATTGTAGTAGTTACAACATGCTTTGAGACTGTTGATGCTGTATTCAACGCGCCTATTGATATTAAACATTTACCTTTTTCTAATTTTAATTTGTTTGCCATACCTTCTGTCATAAAATTAGCAGTTGAACATGTATCAAGTAGACATTGACTTAATATTTTTTTCTCCGTCTGTATTGAGTACGTTGATCAATGCTGAGACGACTAAGACACTTGTTGTTGAGTTGACGACAAGTGCTACAGCACGTCCTGTAGGTATGCTGCTATGTTGTAGTCAAAGTTGTTTGTTTACATCTGTTTCTGGAACAGATGTTGTGTTGGCTTGGTCAGACTCAGGGGTCGTTGGCTGATGCAACAGTGTATGGTGCCTCTTTTCGCGAGTGTGACACCCTGTAGACTTGCAGTCTGTGACCCCGTGACCTTTTACAAGGCAATTTATACACAGTGAGGCCTTTCTTACGGAATTGTATATTTCTTCATAATTTTGTGATTTGAAAATATCACATTTGTAAATTGTATGATTGTCAGAGCATATTGGACAAGGACGGGATGTAGTCGTTGCCAATGATACTCCACCCTTTTTAACTTGAGTTTTTTCACTCTTTGTCACTTCACTTTGTTTTTCTTCATGTACACTAAAATCTGCACAATTAGCACGTTGTTCTAAAAAATTTAATAAGTCAGTGTATTTTGGTATTTCACGGGAATTAATTGTTACTTCCCATTGCCAAATTGTATTTTGATTAATTTTTGATAAAATTAAATCAGTCAATGGAATGTCTCATGCATGTACAGGAACCTTGAGATTTTGTAATGCTTTTGTATGTTGTCTAAATGTATCAACTAGTTCACCAAGTCCAACTGGTGTATCCTTTTTTAAATGAGGATAGTCTCGTAATGTTGTCCAGTGTCGACGAGTGATCTAAAGCTGGTCCTGGAGTGTGGATAACTGACTCTGGATAGATTTTCCGGAGTATTTATATGAATTGGGACCTAGGGACACTTTGTTTTTGGGGAGAGGAAAGCGTCGTTTTCGTGTGCAAAAGAGGGTACACTAGGTCCCATGGGTCGTAGGTCGTAAATTTTACATTTTATTACTTTTCTGAGTGTTCGTCGTTTCTATTTTTTCAAGATATCCCTTTTTTTTATATTTCCTTTCAGTCTGTCTTATATTTCTTTTTATTATTTCAGTCTGTCGTTTTTTTGTGTTATCGTCTAAGGGTCTGACTCTACTTTTATTGCTTTTCTTAGAATTTTAACTTTTCTCTAATTTCTATGCACTATCTGTATATTTTTTTATTATGTACTTTTTTTATTTCAGTCATGTGTCTCGTCTCTAGTTTTATGGTTTTTCTTGGAATATCTTTCTATGTCTAATGCGTTTTAGGTTTTTATTGCTTTACAGTTTTTTATATTTATATTATTTAGTTATTTTAATCTTTTATTGGCCTCATTCTATTCTTATCTAATTTAAATATTGCTGCATCCTGTTGGATGTAACACCCCCACCCTTGAGAATCGAGCTAGGGAGTGTAGTGAACACAGTGAGATTTTGTATTTGTACGTCATTGTCTTATGTTACTAATTCTTAATTCTAACAAACGTTATGTTTTGATACAATTGAAATCTTATAATCTAGTTCCTGAGAGAAAAAAAAAAATTTTTATTTTGTCAAGGTTCTAGTCCTTGTTTTAATCAAAAGAAAAGAAAATTATTTGAGTCAAAATTATTGTTTCTGCTTCTTGAAGAGAAGTTTCTTTCTAAAGTAAAATTATCTTTTGATTGGTTCTTGAAGAGAAGTCTTTGTTCTAGAAGAAAATATTATTCTAAAATGAAATTATTATTTTGTTACTTCTTGAAGAGAAGTTTTTATTCTAAAAAGAAATTATTATTTTAAAACAAAATTATTATTTTTATTACTTCTTGAAGAGAAGTTCTTGTTCTAAAGAAAAATGTCTTAAATTAAAATTATTATTTTAACTACTTTGTTGTATTCAGTTGGTTCTGTCTGTTTTAACTTATCTTTAGCTAGTATATTATTTCCGATTCACATGGATTGTTGAGGTAGAAAAACGCTTTCGCTGCTGCTGCTCGTTTCGCTTCGGCCTTGTTTTTGCCTCTTCCGCTGAAGCACCGTGTCCATTGTGTAGAAAGTGTGTATTCTACTCTCATTATGAACTCTGGTTTGTGTTCTGTACCTATCTTATCTATCATTTCATACGTCGGTCGTGTTTCATGTTTCGTTAGTTGTTCTTGTAGTGCTGATATCGGGTTTTTGCTTGTCTCTTGTATATATTCCCTTATCTTTTCTTCTCTGTCCTTTAAAATTTTTCTAAAAGTAAAATTAAATATTGTTTCTAGTGGAAATTATCTCCTTTGATGTCCCTTTCTGAACGGTTTTCAGTGAGAGACTTCAAAGTGTATTTATTTCTTGATATTATGTGGGATAGGGAAGGTCTGTCGTCGGCAGGATGTGTTGGCTGTGTTGATTTTGTTCAACCAAGATAGCCTCCTCTTGGTGTTGTGTTCGTTGTGTTTTGATTTTCCACAAGTCCTAGTCTGTGTACGTGGCTATACTCAGGATAAACTCAAAAAATGAATTGACGCATAGATACAATAAAACTCAAAAAATGAATTGACGCATAGAAGGACGTCGGAGTTAACTTGATGAAACTTAGAAAAAATAAGAAGCCCTGTGGTCTAGTGGTCAAGGCGTTTGCCCGGAAAGCAAAAGACCCGGGTTCGATTCCCGGCGGGGGAACTTCGTTATTTTTTCTAAGTTTCTGGTTTTTTTTTCAAAAACCTACCTGGATTGTGTACGTGGCTATACTCCTTTCTGCTGCTTTCGCTGCCATGTCGTCTAGAATTACTGCTTTTTCGATCGGGAACATTATTCTTTCCCTCATCTTGTTTAGGTCTTCCTTTGTATATATCCCTGTTTCGGCTAAATCGTGTGGTCCAATGTAGTTCCATGTTTCTTTTGTCATCGGTTTCAAGTTTTGTGGTGTATATGATGGTGTTGGTTTTGGTGCCATCTTGTACCATGCGTTGTTGTAAAAGAACATTTGTGGTAGTGGCAAGTTACATGGGACTCGCTCTGCTTCTTTTACTAATATGTGTGTTCTTGGTGTTATGAAGTATGATGAGTTGCTCTTCCACACTTAACCGGTACATTGTCACTCGGAGGTATCCTAGTAAAAAGAACAAAAAGAAGTAAAGAAGAGGCACAGAGAACGTGCAGAGTCGAGCTAGAGAACGAGTTAAGGCAAAGAATCAATGCATTCCGAGTCATAACGGAGCAGACAGAAACCGAAAAGGCGGACACAACAACCGAAATTTGGGACAAGAAAAGCAGAAATAAACAATACATCGAGAATAAACAACCCTACAGCAGCAGCACAGAGCAATCCTTAGAACCAATAATGATTGATTTAACTGACGAGGAAGACCGAGAATCCACAGAAGAAGGACACATAGACTATCCACCATACAGCCCATGCTGGACACCAAGTCCAACCTTATACTATGGCCCGGATGACGAGTCAAATATTTCAGAAACTGCATCATTCCGAGGAGACAGAGAAACATACGAGCAACTAGAAAAGGACAGAGAAGAAAAGATAAGGGAATATATACAAGAGACAAGCAAAAACCCAATATCAGCACTACAAGAACAACTAACGAAACATGAAGTACGACCGACATACGAAATGATAGGAAAGATAGGCACGGATCACGAACCAGAGTTCATAATAAGAGTAGAATACACACTTCCCACATCATGGACACGGTACTTCGAAGGGAAAGGCAAAAACAAGGCCGAAGCGAAACGAGCAGCAGCAGCGAAAGCGTTCTACTACCTCAACCATCCATGTGAATCACCAATAATATATTAGCTAAAGATAAGTTAAAACAAACAGAACCAACTGAATACAACAAAGTAGTTAAAATAATAATTTTAATTTAAGACATTTTTCTTTAGAACAAGAACTTCTCTTCAAGAAGTAATAAAAATAATAATTTTGTTTTAAAATAATAATTTCTTTTAGAATAAAACTTCTTCAAGAAGTAACAAAATAATAATTTCATTTTAGAATAATATTTTCTTCTAGAACAAAGACTTCTTCTTCAAGAACCAATCAAAAGATAATTTTACTTTTAGAAAGAAACTTCTCTCTTCAAGAAGCAGAAACAATAATTTTGACTCAAATAATTTTCTTTTCTTTTGATTAAAACAAGGACTAGAACCTTGACAAAATAAAAATTTTTTTTTTTCTCTCAGGAACTAGATTATAAGATTTCAATTGTATCAAAACATAACGTTTGTTAGAATTAAGAATTAGTAACATAAGACAATGACGTACAAATACAAAATCTCACTGTGTTCACTACACTCCCTAGCTCGATTCTCAAGGGTGGGGGTGTTACATCCAACAGGATGCAGCAATATTTAAATTAGATAAGAATAGAATGAGGCCAATAAAAGATTAAAATAACTAAATAATATAAATATAAAAAACTGTAAAGCAATAAAAACCTAAAACGCATTAGACATAGAAAGATATTCCAAGAAAAACCATAAAACTAGAGACGAGACACATGACTGAAATAAAAAAAGTACATAATAAAAAAATATACAGATAGTGCATAGAAATTAGAGAAAAGTTAAAATTCTAAGAAAAGCAATAAAAGTAGAGTCAGACCCTTAGACGATAACACAAAAAAACGACAGACTGAAATAATAAAAAGAAATATAAGACAGACTGAAAGGAAATATAAAAAAAAGGGATATCTTGAAAAAATAGAAACGACGAACACTCAGAAAAGTAATAAAATGTAAAATTTACGACCTACGACCCATGGGACCTAGTGTACCCTCTTTTGCACACGAAAACGACGCTTTCCTCTCCCCAAAAACAAAGCGTCCCTAGGTCCCAATTCATATAAATACTCCGGAAAATTTATCCAGAGTCAGTTATCCACACTCCAGGACCAGCTTTAGATCACTCGTCGACACTGGACAACATTACGAGACTATCCTCATTTAAAAAAGGATACACCAGTTGGTTTTGGTGAACTAGTTGATACATTTAGACAACATACAAAAGCATTACAAAATCTCAAGGTTCCTGTACATGCATGAGACATTCCATTGACTGATTTAATTTTATCAAAAATTAATCAAAATACAATTTGGCAATGGGAAGTAACAATTAATTCCCGTGAAATACCAAAATACACTGACTTATTAAATTTTTTAGAACAACGTGCTAATTGTGCAGATTTTAGTGTACATGAAGAAAAACAAAGTGAAGTGACAAAGAGTGAAAAAAACCTGTTAAAAGGGTGGAGTATCATTGGCAACGACTACATCCCGTCCTTGTCCAATATGCTCTGACAATCATACAATTTACAAATGTGATATTTTCAAATCACAAAATTATGAAGAAATATACAATTCCGTAAGAAAGGCCTCACTGTGTATAAATTGCCTTGTAAAAGGTCACGGGGTCACAGACTGCAAGTCTACAGGGTGCCACCCGCGAAGAGGCACCATATACTGTTGCATCAGCCAACGACCCCTGAGTCTGACCTGTTAACACAACATCTGTTCCAGAAACAGATGTAAACAAACAACTTTGACTACAAATATAGCAGCATACCTACAGGACGTTGTAGCACTTGTCGTCAACTCAACAACAAGTGTCTTAGTCGTCTCAGCATTGATCAACGTACTCAATACAGACGGAGAAAAAAATATTAAGTCAATGTCTACTTGATACATGTTCAACTGCTAATTTTATGACAGAAGGTATGGCAAACAAATTAAAATTAGAAAATAAATGTTTAATATCAATAGGCGCGTTGAATACAGCATCAACAGTCTCAAAGCATGTTGTAACTACTACAATACAATCATGTAACACAAAATATGAAAGAACACTTAAATTTCTCACGTTTCCACAGATATCTGAAAATGTTCCTGACCAAGAAATTAACAAAAAGAATATTAATATTCCTACAACAATGAAATTAGCAGATCCTAATTTTCATAAGCCTGCACCAGTCGATATTTTATTAGGGGCAGGTGTTACAATGTCTCTGTTCTCTCGAGGGCAGATAGATCTATCCAAGAACGGTGGCCCTGATTTATTTTTACAAAAGACAAAATTAGGATGGGTCATCGGAGGTAGTGCACCTACAAACAAATCCACGAAGCAAGTGTCTTGTCACCTGACATCAGACACACAATTTAATTTACCTAAATTCGGGGAAATTAAAGACAAATTACAAACAAGTCATCTCACCGTAGATGAACAAGCATGTGAAGAATACTTTCTACAACATGTTACAAACAAAAAAGAAGGTCGATCTGTCGTCACCTTACCATTTAAACAAACTGTCGATCAATTTGGAGAGACACGAATTACAGCAATTACAGGGCTTAATTCGATGAAAAGAAAGTTACAATGCAGAACTAAAAATGCAATACAACACGAGTAAGGAGTGCTTATACCTAAGTCACAGGTCTAAAGTACTAAAAGAACAACTACAAGAAGATGGTTTTTATTTACCACATCATACGGTAATAAAAAAAGAAAGCCAAACAACAAAAGTACGAGTCGTGTACGACGGCTTAACCACAAGTTCCAAGGGGCACTCACTCAATGAATTACTACATGTTGGCCCAACAATACAAATTGATATTTTTTTATTATCACTTCGATTTAGACTACACCAGTACATACATACTGGTGACGAAGAAATACTCAGACAATTTTTTAGTACATACAAGAAAATATCAACATATTTTACAGAATAATACGTCTGGTATTATCAAGACAAAGGAATTAACTCCTTCATTACAACAAGGTATGTTAAACATACACCAATGGAGATCCAATGAGCCTAGACTCTTAGAAAGCCTTTCAGAGGCTAAAAAGTATGCACAATCACAACTAAATGTCTCCAGTGCAAGAAAAACACTTGATATGTACTGGAAATCTACCACAAACACAATGGTTTACACAAGTAGAACAATTACATTTGACAAAATGACAAAATTTGCTTCGCTTTACACATCGACAATTAAAGCAATACACACAACAATAGATGACACATATTTTTGGTCAAACACTACAATTGTCATACACTGGCTAAAAAAGAAGCTAAGTGTTATGAAAACATTCAAGGCAAATAGAATTGCCAAAATACAAGAAAAAACAAATTCTACACAATGGTGTCATGTACATACACTTGACAAAACAGCTGACCTAATTTCAAGAGGTCTACTACTAGAAATACACATCAAAACAACAACATGGCAACATGGGCCGTCTTGGCTGTGTGAAGATCCAGATGGCTGGCCGAATTTCAAGATGACTGAGGGTTGCAATCTACCTGAGCTCAAGGGCAACACATGTCTCAACAAAACTACAACAATTTCGTCACAAATACAAGTAACTATGAACATTGAAAACAATTACAACATTTTTACTATTTATTTATCTTGGAATAAATTACAAAATGACATTGCATATGGTTTACAAATGAAAACAAACAACAATAATGATTATGTGAAAAACAATATGAGCTGACTGACCAGATTTTTATTCTTTTTATTTTTTAAACAAAATACAATAAGTTGATAAGTTTTAAACATTACTCTGTTTTTTATGGCTAGATCACGAGATCATACAATTTCAAATAACATATGACTAACAATTTTGGTTTATATTTTTTCTAAAATATTTTAAACAACGATTTAATTTATGTACTTTTTAATAGCTTTTTACAAACTCGAATATTCCCACACATGGTCAACTCATGCATAGATTTTTTGAGTAAAAATCACGTAACAAATAAAACCATAAACTCAAGTTTCTCTTTGGTACTATTATAACATATTTTTTAAAACATTATTTGTCAAGAATTAGAGAAAATCTCACATCTGTCAAACAACTGCACTAACGTATTTTCGATACACAGAATGATCGTAAAATCGACAATAGAGACTTTGTATTAGGCTCAAAAGTAGCTCCTTTGAAAGATCTAGTGCTTCTCAATAGGAAATAAAAACAATTCAACGAAAATTCGTATTTCGTGTTCTAGGCTCATCCAGTTACTTGGTGTTTCATTTCGAACAAATCACTTGATGCATATATGAGTGTTGCAGCAAAAGTTGAGGATTTGTTTGAGCAGGCTATTGTTGTAAATACAACATGGAATACAGAAATGCAAGAAGCATTCAGAAGAAACTTTGCTGAAGTCAGAGGAACATTTTACTCATATACAAAGGTAAAATTTGATTTTAGTTTGATTTTGTAGCTCGTGTTCACATAAAATTAATAATTGTTAAAAATTTTTTTTAGACAATATGTGACAAGTTTATTGAAGCCAAAATTGATGAAGATGATGAAAATATTATTATCATTTCAAAATTAGTTTCTCTGGCATTTTTACCACCAGTGGAAATGAACAGACATTTTTATGAAATTGTTGAACGGATGGCTTACGATGATCGTGTTATCTTTTGGCCACTTCTTATCTTTGTCCATTCAGTATGGATTCAGTCTGTTGGAGCAGGGTTGAGTGTTGATGTAAACGGTGTTGGGAATAATTTCATAGGCGTTCAACGAAATTTATCAAGACTATATTATAATAGTTTTCAAAGAATCGAAAATATTACTTTAATGGATCATTTGAAAATTATTATTAAAGCAACCGATTGCGTTCTTGGATATATTGACGTAGACAGATTTCGTCCACCTTCAGAATGGTCACTATTAATGGCATCAAACATGCATTTGCCAACGATTCATCGAATTTATGAATCTGTTCAAAGACATGATATTTCTTGACTTGAAGCTTTACGCTCTTTCAGCTTTCAATTAAATATGTACATTCGAAATATTTTGGTGTTCCATGATCCAAATCCTATTGGATATCGCATTGTTGATGAAATTTATGGACCACGTCTGATGAACAGAGATGAAATTATTTACATTGATGTTGATGAATTATTACAACAAGAAAATTTTAATGTTCGTCGTCCACGAGAAAATCCAGCAAGACGTGGAATTCAAAACGATGTGGTTCCAAATAGAGAAAGGGTTGCTGCTAATGATATTCATGATCCAAATTACATTGCTGCTGTCATACGTCAAAGACCTTTTATTGATATTAACAATGGTGCTAACAATGTTCTTCAAGGTGATGCTGGTGATCGTGGACCAGATGATGGTGATCAAGATATCATTCAAGAAGCACCTATCATTGATAACAACAACAATGCTAACGTTGAAAATCAATTAAATGTTGAAGCTGGTGCTAATAATGTTCCTGGTGACCATGAAACGGATCATGATGTCGAAATTGTTCACGAAGCACCTATCATTAATAACGACAACAACGCTGCTATTGGAATTCGGGGTGAGGTTATTACGCACCCGGCCAATACTAAAAACCTTATAGAATTTAATAATGGTGCCCGAGTGACGTTTTGGAACCAATATGGTGGACCGCGCCCCTCTACCATTTCTGGCTCTGAGACAATCTAAAAGGCTACGATCACGGTAGTTTCAAGAGATAGTCTTGGCTGTGTAACAATGGCTGAAGATTAGCTAGATTACCATCAAGCAAACCATTACAACCAAACGAAGACTTACCTACATACAATAAATTTTAATTTTAAATATTTTTATCTATATTCAATAAAAACAAAGCGTAGAGCCAGTGTAAGTGCTTGTGAAATAAATCAACACTCGACTCACCACTGTCTTAACTACGATCAACAATCAATTACAATCAATCTCCCAGTATGGAAGCGCAATTTATCATATTTCTTAACACCTAGAACATATACATTAGTAAAAGAAGCAGAACGAGGTCCATGTAACTCGCCATTGCCACAAATGTTTTAGTATAACAACGCATGGTACAAAATGGCGTCAAAGCCAACACTATCATACCCACCACAGAATCTGAGACCAATGGTAAAAGAAACATGGAGTTATATTGGACCACATGACTTAGCAGAGACAGGAATATACACGAAAGAAGATTTAAATAAAATGAGAGAAAGAATAATGTTCCCAATTGAGAAAGCAGTAATCCTAGATGATATGGCAGCAAAAGCAGCAGAGCGAAACACAGCAAGTCACGAGAGAACATTCTTAAATATATTTGGAAAAGATGAATTGAACGAATTGGTAGACAACTTCTGGATGAGAAAATGGTCGCAATTCACATTATTCGGAAACATCAGCGCCGGAATAATAGGGATAATACAAGTTATCAAAATGGTAGCAGACACAATTTTACATGGATATGCACTAAAAAAAATTTATGGATGGTCGATACACATGATAGCAGCGCTATGGGACAGCATGGCCACAATGCTCATACACGAGCAAAAAGAACACAGAAGACATACAGAACAGACACTAAAAGAATTAGAAGAAAACGAAGATGAAGAGACAGTAGAACTACAACCCCAAATCTACCCAACCGTACCACCACATCCAGAATACAGCCACATACACAGACTTGGACACGTTGAAAACCAAAACGCAACAAACACAACACCAAGAGGAGGCTATCTTGGTTAAACAAAAATAACACGACCGACATTCCCACTGACGACAAACCCTTCCCATCCTACATATACTATCGAATAAATAAATACACTTTGACGTTTTTCACTGAAACTCGTCCAGGAAGGAACATCAAAGGAGATAACTCTTACTAGAAGCAATATTTAATTTTACTTTTCGGAAAATTTAAAAAAAAAAAAAAACACACACACACACATACATACACATAATTACACAAAAAAAAAAAAAAATACATATATATATAAATACCAATCAATTTTTCTTTTTATATATACTTTTTCCTACTAACAACAGATGAAGCTAGTCCAGATAAGAGATATAAGCTACGAAGAAGATTCAGTGAAGTACGAGATGAAGATAGAAGAGAGCTACGAGCCAACAATAGACAACCAAATAACTGGAATTATGTCGCTCAGAGGCATTCTAGTACGAAACACAAAGAAAAACAGAGAAGAAGCACAAAGAACATGCAGAGTAGAACTGGAAAACGAGTTGAGACAGAGAATCAACGCCTTCCGAGTCATAACAGAACAGAAAGAAAGCGGAAAAGCAGATACAACAACCGAGATATGGGACGAAAAGAGCAGAGTAGAGATGACGAGAAACAACCAACACACCGAGAAGAAGCGAATGGAATTAATATTCCTACAACAATAAAATTAGCAGATCCTAATTTTCATAAGCCTGCACCAGTCGATATTTTATTAGGGGCAGGGGCAAACTCAAGGCCTTACAACCCTTGTGAAATCATCGTTGTATATTTGGATACGTGGTGCAATACAATAAGTATTCGAAAATAATAATTAGTCGGTAATGTCGTCGTAAGTAATGTCATCTTTTTTTTGGTCATTGAAAATAGACTAATAGAGAAAATATTCTATAGGTATTTAAGAATAACAGTCAGTCGGTATTGTTGTCGTAAGTAATGTCTTTTTTTTCGGTCATTGTCAAATAAAAAAACATCCGTTATAAATTAAATTGAAAAAAAAGCAGGGAACATATTCCTAGGTATTCGAAAATAGAGGTACTTAAAAATAAAAGACAGCCAGTAAGGTCGTCGTAAATAATGTCATTATTTTTCAGTGGTTAAGTCACTTATATAGTTGTACAGTTGACAGTTGGAAAATAAACTGTCATAGTCTTGTCAGAAATCTCACGGTCACAAAATTTTTTTTTTACATCTCCAGTTTATGTACATGACCATCAGTGATCGTCAGAAAATTTTTCGTCATAAATTTGATCATTTCAAAAAACAAAAAATAAAACAGCCATAATTCGAATGGAAAAAAATCAGAGAAAATATCCTATAGGTATATAAAAATAACCGTCAGTCGGTAATGTCGTCATAAGAAATGTCATTTTTTTTTCTGTCATTGTCCAAAAAAAAAATAAAAAGATCCGTCATAAATCAAATTGGAAAAAAATCAGAGAAAATATTCTATAGGTATTAAAAAATAACAGTCAGTTGGTAAGGTTGTCGTAAGTAATGTCATTATTTTTCGGTCATTGTCAAGTCACCTATTATATAGTTGTAAAATTGACCGTCAGTACACAGTCCTCGCAAAAGCCTGACACAATAGTCAAACCCTGATAACTTCTCTTTAAAATTTATATAACATTTATACAACTAATTACTATTTTTTTTTTTTTATTAAATATATGCACAAGTCAAGTCTCGTGTCAAGCTTGGTGAAACGATGGGCACCAGCTTGACACAAGGCTGTGTTTCAAGGCTCGTGTGAGGCCGGGTAAAATAAAAAAATACAGGCTTGACACAAGGCTGAGGTACCGAGGCTCGTGTGAGGGAGGGTAAAATAAAAAAATACAGGCCTGACACAAGACTGAGTTACCAAGGCCTGTGTGAGACCGGGTGAAATCAACGGAGACAAGCTTGTAGCAAGCCTGTGCTACCGAGGCTCGTGTGAGACCGGGTAAAAACAAAAAATACAGGCTTGACACAAGACTGAGTTACCAAGGCTCGTGTAAAGCCGGGTAAAATCAACGGGCCCAGGCCTGAGACAAGCCTTGGCTACCAAGGCTTGATACACAGGCCTTGCACAAGCCTGACACAGTCGTCAAGCCCGAGAATTCCTACCTGGGTTTTAAGGTTTTGTTTTGTAATTCATTATCCGATCAAGCAGACCACGCCTGTCTATCTTTTTTAGACTGAGTTAGGTTCACGTTTTGTTCTCGTAGCCCTCGCGGTTTTTGGTTTTCAAGATATCTGATAGCTCTCATCGGTGAATTAGAAGAGGATGGTGAGAAATCCTCATTGTAAACCCTGGCTGATATAGGTCAGAAAATCGGTCACAATATTCATATATATTAAGATACATGCATTGGTGAATTTATTTATTTGCTACCTTACCGTCTTATAAATGTCCGAGCTTTACCTGAAAAAGACTGGATCAAAACGAACTGACAACAAGTTAATTCTAAGTGCATGACTGTGCGTTAACGAGTTAAATTGAATATAGTAGTATCAGCGTTTATATCCTGATACATTGGTGGAATCAATATATCTTGGACACAATCAGTTTAATTAATAATTTGTTTATGTTGGCGAGCGTATCCCGACATAACAATACTAACAACTAGAAATAAGATAGAAACAGTAAATATTATAAGATATTAATAGGATAGTGAACAAAAACTGCCTCATAGAGTAAATAACTAACTATAAAGAAAAATGGATATATATATGTAAAATTAAAGCCAAATGAGATACAGCAAAGAAAACATTCAAAGAGTCAACAAAAAAGGAAACATGAGAAATCAGAAACAACAAGAGAACATTCTAATGTAAATGTCCTGGAGGATCCTCTTCTGTTCTCTTAAGCTGACATTCATTTGTGCTAGTTCTGCCACGTCATTCTTTGATTATCATCGTTTTCGTGGTTCAGCTTGTTTTGTGTATCTTGTTGTTCTCATCTTTTTTAATTATTTGTATGTTGTTTAAAAGCATATGATGTGTTGATTGTTGTATTGTCTTGATTGCTATCATCTATAATGTGTCTTTGAAAGAGTTTTCTGCGCTTTGAGTGTTATAACACTCGCTAGACGCTAATATTCCCACGATCTGAAATAAAAAAATCGTCGGTTACTTGTGCTTGCAAAAGTTTGGTCTGCACTTGCGTGTCTTGATTCGTTAGCTTTTGTGAATTTCTTGAAAACTTTTCAAAAGAGGTCTAAATTAGGGTTACCATATCTCGAAAAAGCCAAATCAGGACATTTTCCTCCCACTCCAAAATTTTACCCCCTCCACCTATAAATTTATGTTTCAAGTAGATAATCATAACAATTCATTTATTTTGATTATATGTTATTTATTCACTTGTTTTCTTTTAATTATTCAATAACTATTCATCAAAATTACACAAACGATAGAAAAATTTTTTACAGTAGTTAATTTCTTTGTCTAAATTAATTCATCAAAAATGGTGGTAAGCAGAAATCCTTTCGTTAGGCTTTTGTTATAGCTTTTAAGTTGTTAAATTAATAATTATTTAAACAAACTGAAAGCTATGAGAAAAATGGCTAAGGAAGGAAGTTGCTTACCAATTAATTTTGAAAGAATAATTTGGCTAAAAAATAATTAGCGAGCTACATTCTTTTCTTAGCAACTTGACAATATAGCTTTTTATTTATTCAAACAATTGAAAGCTATAGGAAAAATGGCTAGAAATAGATGTTGCTTACAATTAATTGTCAAAACCTTTTATCTATTTAAACAACCCTGGTGGAAAAAATCTCTCTGGTTTCGACGTAATTGAGACTTCCAGAGATATTTACAGAGTAATCTCCAACTATTTTCATAACATCTCCGGATTTTTTCCGGAATTTTCGCTTAAAAACCAACAAAAAAATAGAAAAATCAATAAAAGAACCAGAAATAAGAGTTTACATAGGAAAAATAAATAAAGATTTTTTTCAAGAAAATCCGGAGAAAATCGAATAAATTCGGATTAATATCTCCGGTAGTCTCAATTGTTATTGCGTAGAAATTCGGAGAAATCGGAAAAATCGGATAAATTATTTCTACCAGGAAATTAAGCTATAGAAAAATGCACCAATTAATTTTGAAGAATCAATTTAGCTAAAAAATTAACTGGCAAGCTACATCCTTTCTTTAGCATTTGTTAATATAGCTTTTATTTATTTAACAAATTATAAGCTGTAGGAAAAATGGCTAAGGAAAGATGTGGCTTACTATTCAATTTAAGAAAATTAATTTAGCTAAAAGAAATTAAGTGGCAAGCAACAAAATTTCAAAATAAAAAGAGAAAGGGGATGCCTTCGCTCTAGAACATTTTGCATCAGGCCCTCTATACTCTATAGGACGTGGTTCATATTCTGCACGCCATTTTCATTTCAATTATTTGTATGTTGTTTAAAAGCTATGATGTTGCGTAAATGATAAATTCTATATTATATTTCTTAAAAAATTATAATGAAAAAAAATTTTTAAAATTGTGAAGACAAGTCTCAAAAATCAGGACATTTGACAAATCGGACCGTTCAGGACTTGCAAACAAAATTTGGACTTGCCTGCTTGATTCGGAGCTTTGTAATTTCTAAGATTCTAATTGTGTATCTAAGGAAGGAACTGTGCTGCATAAACTATACACTGCAAAAACTGCGCCTTTGGATTCTAGGCACTGTTCCATTGGATTCATGGAGCACATTTCATTGAGCGCTGCTCAATGATATTTGAGGAGCACCAATATCGGTCCAGTTGCTCTTTTAATTCAAAGGTGCTGTTCAACTGTATTCGTTGAGCAGCCTAAGCTCATACACATAACATAACCTCCATTTCAGTAACTATTAAACAATTCACATATATATGAATGCATATAAATTCAATAACTAAAGATATATAGAATATATTAATATTTTAATGTACATTAAAAAAAATATTCAATAAAAATTTTGTATCAATAATTGCATGGCACCTCGAAAAATTAATATTATTGAATACCTTTTTCTCTTATCTTAAAGAAAATCACGTGGGCTAATTTATATCAATGAAATCAGAATTAGGACTCGAGTAATTTTAACTAAGTATTGTGGATTTAAAGTTTGGAGCAGACTATCATGAGAATAATTTATCGGAAAAAAAAACCCACGAGATTCTATTTAAGGTTGTTTTTAAATCGCATGACCGGGCGACGTTTTGGGTTCACAAGGGTACTTACAAACGTATGTTAAATAAAAAAATTATAGCGCCCCCTCATGCCTAAAATCTTTTTACTTTACTGATGCGTCATAAGTAGTGTGAGTGTTGCCGGCTTATATTTACAGACACTAATACTACTCTAGCAATAAACATTCAGGGGGAAGTTCCAAAACCGTACATTTCTTGTAAGAGAAGGATAGAAGAAGAGATGGAAGATTGAGCCAGAAGAGATAGAGAGAAGGATAGAGCTAGAAAAATAAAAACGAACGGCAGGATTGGAACGTACCCCAAATTTTCAATGTAATTCAGCCAGCTGAAACCCGTAAATTTAAAAAGTAATTGGCCAATATCTTTTAAACGGCACTGAGGAAATGAATAATTTTTTTTTCATTGATTTCGTATTTGTAAAGTGTACAAATCTGTAGAAAAAAATCAAAATTTAAATTAAGAGTTTTAAAAGTACAAGCGCAAACGTACCTATACTCCCTATGCTTGCGTGTTAAAGTTGTCAACTTTGACACTAATTATCTGGATTTTGACGCAGAGGAAAATTAGGAAAAAATTCCACCAAATAGATAATTATTTCATTTAAACATTAAAAAAAAAAAATTGAAAATTAAATTACGGGAATTTCATTTGAAAACAACCTTCAGATCTAAATAAAACTATTTAATTAAATTCATTTTTTGAGGCACCATGCAATTGTTAATAAAAAGATTCTAATGAATAAGATTTTTTTTTCATTATTACTGGAACAGAAATTTTAATTTAATCAGTTAAATTGAGCACTCGTATTTTTTTTTAAGATAAAAAAACTAATCAAAAATATTCCTTTTTCGAGGATCTATGCAATTATTAATTAATAATTTTTCATTAACAATTTATGGTGTTGTGAGAAGTATATATTTTTCAATGATTTTTTTCTTATCTTGAAGAGAACCATGTTAGTTGACTTATAGTGATAAAAGCGAAATTAGTACTCTTATATGTAAAAAGAAATAGTTTATTTAAAATGTTAATTTACAATACTTTATTGTTATTAGTTATTAGCAAAGAAAAAATTTCAATTCCATCATCCCTAATGATTATTAAAAATTTTCTCTCACATTAATACGTTACTACGTTTTTTTTTTCGTCAATTAATTTATTTAAGTATTGTGTCGTTCTTAGATCAAAGTCATATTACAGCTTCTTATTACCCGAGTGGAAATTGAATCCGACTTGGCCGGATCCTGATTCAAATCAGATCCGCTATGGCTAAGGTAATCCGAATCCGGGTTTTGTGACCCTTTTCTGATCCGTTATGGCTAAGGCTAACTGGATCCGGCTTTCATCACTCTTTCCTAATCCGAATCGGATCCGGATTGCCGGACTTAAATCGAAGTGTGACTTTTTTTTCAAAGTTAACCTCTTGGTTCAGTCAGGTTAGGCTAAGGTAAGCTGGATCCGGGTTTTTTTGACTTTTTTCGGATCTGGGTAAACGGACTTGAATTGGATCCGGCTTTTCCTACTCTGTCCTGATCTGAATCGGATCTGGGACGCCGGACTTTAATCGGAGTTTATTTTTTTTTCAAAGTTATTTCCGGGTTCAGTCAGGTTTGACTAAGGTAAGCCGGATCCGGTTTCTTTTACTTTTTCCCGATCTTAATCGGATCTGGTATTGCTAAGGTAAACTGGATCTAGTTTTCCTGACTCTATCCTGATCCAAATCGGATCCAGAATGCCGGACTTTAATTAAAGATTGATTTTTTTTTCAAAGTTAACCTCTTGGTTCGGTAAGGCTTCGCTAAGGTAAGCCTTCGCTAAGGTAACGTAATCCGATCCAGATCTCTACCGGCGTTACATTCGGATCCGAATCCGATGAAAATTTCCGCTCGGGTAAGTTCTACATGTTAATATTTAATATCAAAGAGTATTATTATATTGAGGATTAATACAAATATAATTATATTCATTAATACAAATAATTAAAAAAATATAAATCTATTTATATAAATAAATAAACATAAATAAAAAAATCACTTGTGACGAAAATTAAAATTTTCAATACTCCGGTGGGTTATGTGCAATTATTAATTAGTTTTTTTTTTTTTTAAATAAATGTCATATTGTTTAAATGGGTTATGTCGTTTTATTTACTACGGAATATTATTATCAACATATGTTCATCTGTGTGAGTGAGTTATACTGAGCAGGGCTGCCAACTTCATGCGACTAATCTGCCTCAATGTAATTTCGACAGATCCCAATGTTAATCGGTTCCGTGACTCCGAAAATAAAATTTTGTATTCAATCATCAACATCTCTGGCAATTTTCAAGATATCACGTTCAAATTTGCGCAAATTGTAGATAAAAATAAAAGGAAACTTTAAATTAGTCGATGGAAGTTGATCGGATGGATAGTTTAAGAGTTATTAATTTAAAAAAAAAAAAGAGACATAACGGCAAATTTGACATTTTCATTTTTGATCATAATATGAAGTCTCTAGGTCTATTTGCTAAGGAGCTACGACACCTTTTTTTTTTTTTCTTAGACAAATTCAATACGTAGGCGACGCGAAGCGTCCCACCTACGTGAAAAATTAGTGTGTGCATGATTGCTGCGTGTGATTGCTTATTATATTTTTCATCAAATATAATAATATAATTATGACTTACATTAATTAATAAAAAGCTGTAATATGAATTATTAATAAAAAGCTGTAATATGACTTTAATACTTTGATCTAGCAACGACAGAACTAAAACGATTCAATAATATTGTATAAAATTTGATCGAATGAAATTTCTGTTCATTACGATGATTGATATTGATTATTAACTCAAAATATATCAAGAAGTGCTCGTGTCAAGTATGAGAAAGAAAATATAATAATACCGAAAAAATTAAAAAATAAGAGAAAGCGAAAACACTACCGAGCCTAATCTACATCAAATAGGGGTAACCTCATCCCTCGCTAATTTTGAAAAAATTTATTTAAAATATGATGATGAATTATAATCGATATAATCTAATTAATACATCAAGATATGTTGTTGAATTATTGTTTTGATTAGTCACAATTTAAATTTTTTTAAATGGGTCTATGGATAAAACAAGCTGGTGTACAACTTTGCATGTATAAATAAGCTGTGTAGAAATAAGTGTGTATAATTTTTCGTGTCGAACTTAACTTTTATAACTATTTGTGTAGAGATTAAATGTGTAGAATTTTGCGTTTTTAAATTAAAATGTGGATAATTTAAATATGTATAAGGTCATTGTCCGGGTTTCGGGACGCTTAATAAAATTTTGTATAAAACGGTTATAAAACTGTGAAAAAAATAAATTTGTATATATTTTTTGTTTTTTCATTAAAATAGTCTTTGAAGTTATTAAAAAAATATAAGTAGTAAGTAAACATAATGGTTTATTTATAATGATTTGTTTATGATTTTTATAATGATTTTTGCCCAATGGCCGAGTTACGGGACATTTGAAAATCTGGTGCCGGAGTTTCGGACCGTGTAAATTCGAGTTACCCCACGCTTGTAAATAAATTGGTCGTACGGGAAAATAATTGAAATAAATACTTATAAAATGTGTTTAAATGTTTAGTAATCATTTTCCTTTATTTAAATATAAATTTTAAAAAATATAAATAAAATAAGAAGGCTCTGAAACGGTCATCTATGAACGCGCATTATATTTGTATTTTTTTGTGCCTTTTTTTTTTTTTAAAAGCTTATCATGTATTTTTTAATGCAATTGTTAATGTTTTTATTTGTGTAATTACGTTTTATTTTTAATTCTATTTTAAATATTTAATTTTTATTCCAAAAGTAAAAAAAATTAAATAAATAAATTAAACAATTTTAGGGAAACATGGGGAAGATAGGAAATCCGTGATCGGGCCAATGCATTCATTTCGAGACCCAATTGATGAGTGGTTCAAAATTATTAAATAAATAATTAATGAAACACATTTATTCAAAAATAGAAAAGATAAATTTGAAATTTCAATTTATTATATCTATCATATATATTTTTTTTTTACTTTAATAATATCATGTCTTAACAAACAAAATAACATATATTCTTAACGTTCAGGGCTGTGACAAACTCGACACTACCGAAAAGTGGTGGAAGAAGTCTTTTACACGATATTTTAATTTTTTTTAAGTGATTAATACTAGAGTTGAACATTAATCCTTTTATTTTTTGGCAAAAATAAAAGTTTTTCTTTGTAATAGAATTTTTCTTTTATCGTAAATATCAACAATAATTAATAAATTTAATAAATAGACGTTCCGTCCGTAACATGGACGTGTCCAGAAACCGGACAATGACCTTAATTATTTATTATTGAAAATATATGTGTAGAACTTTACGTGTTTAATATAAAATGTGTGTATGAATAAAAAATTTTTAATGATTTGTGTTGAAGTTAAACGTGTCGAATTTTTATGTGTAAAAAAATAAATGTGTATTTGTGTACAATGGAATATTTCTTTACAAGTGACCAATCAAGGTGTGCTTCAACGAATTTGGAGGCAAGCACGAGGCTTGGCAATCTTTCAAATGAGTTGTGAGTACACTCTGAGTGAACACCAACAAAAATATCTAACCAATCATTTACGTGTTGAGAAACAAAAGCTGTAAAGTTAAACGTGCTAAATTATTTGTGTAGAATTATTTGTGTTGTGTTTATTGTGTATAAAATATATGTGTAGAACTTTGCGTGTTGATTTCACGTTATGTACAATTTAAAATGTGTTGAAAGTTTTGTGTAGAAAAAAATCAAAGTTATTTAATAGTTTATTTAAGGTTGCTTACAAGGGACATATTTCTATTATTTATTATTGATACCGCGATAGACGAAACTCGATACAATTTTAAATTTTTTTGACGCTTCTTTAAAATTCGTTACGTGAAAAATTTTCACTTAACACTAGCAAAATGAACGAGAGAGAGCAGACACTGTCTTTTTATAGATCCTCACTGGCATCATTAATAATATCACTATTATAACAAACATTTTAATAAAACTATTATGTTAACGATTATCCGTTTTCCCTTTTTTTTTTTAAAGGTTGAAGAGGCAGAGATTTAAAATTAAATATCATGTATACTTGTTAAATAAATTTTACAATTTTTCGTTTTACGTTACCAAGTTGAAATTTATTTAAAATTTTTGATCAGAATCGGATCCGTGAAAATGATTTCAAATGAACCGTATATCAACAAGCCTATTCTCGCGTATAAAATGTAACGCTCTTTTTGACATTCTTATCTCAAAAAACGATCAGAAAACCTTGAAAATTTTAGGGTTAGAGCCAGAGTTACAGAAAAAATTGATCACGATTTATGATTATAAGCCTATAATAATAATTCTGTTGAGGAAAGGATCAGAATGTAACGCTTTCTTTTAGGATTCTGATCAGAATCGGATCAGGAAACCCTGACCTTTATACCTGATCATTAATGGAACAGGATTCCTGATCTTGGGAAACGGATCGAAGTAATTCTAAAAAATTAATTTTATTATTTGATAATTGGTAAATCGGCTAACTAATTTACTATAGCAATTTTAATAATGAAACAGGTTGAATGATAAGATTTTATATACCTAACATAAATCAAATTAATTAACCACTAGCGGGACGCAAACTCGGATCGTTCAGATTACAACTACGGGCCTTAACACGCGGGCCAGCTGTCTATCGAGATCGGATTTGATTTTTTGCTTTCATAAATTAGATCAACTAAAAAAAGCTTAAATTAGAATTTGTGACGTAAAATGCAAATTTAACGTTAAAATAAAATATGACAATTTGTTAAATTTCCCTTGACATTGTTTTAGAATTAAATTAAAATTAAATCAAAAATATTTTTCTGATAATATTCTGCACAGAGGCACTGTTCAGGAAACCTTATTCAGGATATTTCAAGTTTTATGTTATTTCAATGAAAGAAAAACTGAATAAAAAATGGTTATTTGATAAATTTTTCTTGATATTATTTGGTCAGATGTTTCAAAACTTTATTCAGGATACTTCAAGGTTTACTATTCATTTCGATGAAAAGGAAAAATAAATAAAAATTAATTTATTTATAAATTTTTTCTGATAGTACTTTTTCAGACTAATTTAAAAACTTTATTTAGAATAAGTTCAGGTTTACCTGATCGCTTTCCTAGAACAGGAAAACTGAATAAAAAATTAATTTATTTGATAAATTTTTTCTGATTGTATATTGGTCATAATTTGTTAATTAAATTATTAGGATACGTTAAAATTTTAATGTTATTTATTAACAATAAAATTGAATAAAAATTAAATTATTTGATAAATTTTTTACTATAGTATCTTGGTAGAATTTTCAGGAAGCAATTCAGGATACGTCAGGGTTCCTTTCCTTTTACACCTGAAACTGAATAAAAAAATTAAGTATTTGATAAATTTTTCGATAGTATCCTGGACAGAGATTTCAGGAAACCTTATTCAGGAGACGTTCGGAGTTCCTGTTCCGTTCCTGAACAGGAAAACTGAATAAAATTAAATTATTTGATAAATTCTTCCTGATAATATCCTGGACAGAAACTGTTCAGGAAACCGATTCAGGAGACGACAAATTTTCCTGTTTTCCTGAACAGGATTGGATAAGACGACTTAAGAAATCGTCTCGTCTCCTGACCAGGTTCTAATCAAAAAATAAAACAGGTTTCCTTAATAAGGAATCTGATCCGTTTTTTTTAAAGGTTGAAGTCAAAGAGGGCATCCTGAACATTTATTTTACAACTGGGTTAACACAGAAAAATTTTTATCTCTCTCATACTTTATTACTCGCTATATCTCTTTCTTTCCTTTTTGATATTTTATTAGTATCAAGAAATTTTTCTGTTTCTTTGGTAATAATTTTTTGAGAAGTATGTGTCAACCCGGGAGAAAAAAGCGACCATAGAAATAAGTATAGAAATGCCAATTTTACCGGTTACATCCATTTTTTTACACCGCTTTTTTCTCCCGGGAAACTCAAAACAAATGTGTAAATGTGTCAAAGTTACAAAACAATAATTTTGAGGCTGGATTCATTAAATTCGATATGACCAAATGACTTCACAAAAAGATGTAATATCACAACAAAAAAAAAAAAAAACAAAGTTTTTTTCTACAAAAAAAAGTCAAGTATTAGAAATTGTCACTATAATTTTAAGTATATTTATTAATTTAGATATGACACTAAAAATTCAAGAAAGAAATATATATTTTTGACGCAATGTATATCAATACCTAATATTGAAATTTTATTTTGGAAGAACCATGCAGGTGGGGCCAAGTATAAAATTTTAATTTTTAATAGTTCAGACTTAATTATACATGCGTCAAAAATATATTTTTTCAATCGTTGAATGTTTTTTTTTCTTTGTCAAGCAATATTTATGAGAGAGGAATCAACTTATATTATTAAACAATTTTCGTGAATGGTCAATGAATTTATGGTTAAGGGTAAAATGAATTTTAATAATATTTTATTCGTAAAAATTATATTATTAAAATTTTTTGCTTTCATTAATTTTAATATTCTTTATTTTCTTTTAATTTAACAAAAAAATTTTTTAATTTCAAATTTAAATTTTGTTTATATTGTTTACTATATATATAATATATATATAGGTATATATAATCTTTCATTTATATAATTATTTACGATTGTTATCGTTCTAGTATTAAAATTGTTTAAAAATGTTCCGAAAATATTTAAAATTCTGTAATAATTATTAATAATATATAATAATAGTAGTAATAGCAATCATCAATTATTATCAGGGGATTGCTTATAATGTTTATAATGATTTGTTCATTTTATTAATTATTAATATTGTTGTAGAGGTTGTTTAAATTGTTTGACTTTATTTAATTTTATCGAATTTCTTGACTTTATTTTTTTATTTAATCAACAATCGTCTTAAAATCTGTCTTCAAAGATTTGGAATTCATTTAAAATTGTTTATAATAACTTATTGAGTTCTCTGTTATTTATTGAAAAAATAATCAAGTTAGTGATTTGTGTTGTATACGGTAGGTATGTAGAGCTCTATTGTTTAGATTTAGGAATTCCTAGTTATCAACGTCGGTAATATCTTTTTTCCGTAGATCGATCCTAGGATCTAGTGGTCGATATGTAGATTTTCTTACAATTTCTTTTTTTTGCTAAAAGTGTGAGATGGTTTTTTATTTTACTTCCATTATTGTCTTTTATCTTATCTTATATTTTCGTGACTTTATTTCTTTGCTTGTACTTGTCACTTTTTCTATTACTTTTTTCTTTTAATTGTTAATCAATGTTATTCTGTTGTGTTTGTTATTAATAAAAATTCTATTCATTATTGTGTTGTTTTTATTCACGGTTAAAGGTGGACATATTTTTGTTGTTGAATTTTTTGTTACTCAGTTATTAATTTGCGGTTTTAACTATTCTTTTTATTCTTTCCCAAAAAAATATAATTTGATTTATTATGATTTATGAGGATGACTTTAACTAGATTTTTACTATTTTAATTTTTATGTTAACATTTAATATGTATGCTTGTGTGTGTGAGCACTTGTTGTGTTACTGCCTACGGAGTGTTCTTACTTCTTGGCTTGGTTTCTTTTCTTTATGATCGCCTAGTACTTTTCTTTTTGTTTTTTCGTTTATTCATTCGATAGTTATTAACAATTAGTGTAAAATTTTACATACGAAACTGATTCCACGCTTTCAGGGCGTGGTTGCATACGTATTATTGCGTATTTTCAGCGAATTACCAGTTTATTCTTTATAATTATATACCTATATAAAATATTTTTTAATAAAAATTTTTTGTATAATATTTCTGATAAACGTATAGTAACCACACATAGCAACCACATACTAACTTTTTTTATTTATAATATTTATATTTGTATTATTAAATTTAATTATACTTCTTTATTAAATGTAAACATAATTAACTTTGTATAAAGTTGTAATATGACTTTGATTCTTTGATTTATAGCCAAAACACAACTAAAATAATAAAATAATTGCTGAGGATTATCGATATAAAAAAATGTAGCAACGATACAACTACGTACTAGCATGAGAGAGCAAGTCCCATCGCCGAACTAATATTTAGAAATAAAAAATTCAAAAAAATTGACAAAATATAGATAATTATTTCCTTTAGTAAATAAGTCAAAAAAAAACGAAAGTCTACCAAAAATTCAGATATTTATAATCAAACTTCAAATGCGGTCAACTGTACTTTTTATAATCGGAGGAAAAGGTTTTATTATTAATTTATTTATTATAATTTCGCGTGATCTTTTGTTTTTTTTTTTCTCTGAAATATTTTATTTTTTATTATTTGCGCATATTTTGTAAGTGTTTTTATACGAAGAGAGAAGAGTACTTGAAATAATAACACAATCGTTTAATTCTAAATGAAATCGTCGAGTTTATCAATATATATATGTTATCTGATATGTATCGCGGTTATATGTATTTCGTCTTATAATAATTTATAATAGTCTGTAGTACTTACGATCGTTGATTTCTTGTTACATGTTGATTGGTAGTTGCGTTGATTCACAAATTATGCACCGCACACTTACGCACTTTGATTATATTTATAATAGAAAATTTATGATTGAACATAATTACTGAATTGGTTGAATAAATTACAATTTGCCAATTTGTTAAAGATTAGAAGAACTATTTATAATTTTTAATTATATTTTTCTTTTTACAGTTGAATTAACAATTTGAAATGTAATAATAATTGTTGGTACTTGTCGAAGTTAAATTTTCTAAGTTTAAATTATTTTATTGTTTCGAATGTCAGAGAGACGATCAAGAGTTGGTTCTGGTATTACGATGAGTCGATGACTAACTTTGATTTAGATTTTCGGGGTTTATATATCAATTGGGACCTAGGGACGCTTAGGTTTTTTTGGGAGTGGAAATGTATGATATCAGTATGCATCGAGAGGGTCGTCTAGACCCTTGACAGGGTGAAGTCATAAAGTTTTTATTTTATTGGTATCCACTATGCCTATTGACTTGGGCTATCACGTTTTCTTTTTTTCTTGGAAAGGTTTTTTTTTTATGTTTCCTGCCGGTTTTCTCAGTCAAAGTAAAGTTTTATCGCTTTCGTATTTTTGTCATCCGATATTCTCTGGCGTTGGTTATTTCGTCCTTCCATATGTCTTGATTTTTTTTAAATTCTTATACTTTTATCTATTGATTTTAATTCTAATGCTCTTTTGTACATAAAAAATGTTGCGTTCTTCGGATGTAACAAAAATGTGATACACAAACATAATAAGGTTTGCGTTTTTTTTTTATATTTTACATGACTTGCAGACAAAATTCAGTATTCTTGGCTGCAGGTAATATTGATAAAAAACGAATATTTGAAATTGAATTTTGACCGCGATCGTGGCTCGTGAATTTTGGCTGCAGGTCATGTTTGTTATCAATATCTGACTTGATACAAGGGCCATTTTTTATTTTTCTTTATTCTATGAAAAATTTATCTATATTTCATTGACGATCGAGAGAAAAAATAGAAGATATAAGAGTGACTGAAAAATGAAGATTTACTTATTTCATTGACAACAGAAAAAGTAAGGATAACAAATGGTTCGAGAATGAGTGTGAAAAACGGCTAATTGCATTATCGATGACATCTAGCTGTTCTTTTCATATTAAAAAAAAAAAAAAAAAAGGAAATTTCACATGATTGATTTGAAATATTTGATTATGGTGCACCATAATTTTTATTATATGGAACCACGTGTTAAAAAATCTCAGTCTTAAAACAGTGTTTCATTTGAGGACAAGAGGCTTCCGAAATCTTCCATCGTGTTTTTTTTATGTTGAGCCGTAAAATATTACAAAAAAAAAAAGAAAAAAACTACAGGGGAATGGTCGTAGGTCTCCTGCACGAAATTCGGATAGAGTAACCACTCAGCGATGTTTTCAATTGATAGTTATTTGTTTATATTCACATTATATACTTTTGACATCTAATTTTTGTTATTTGAATCAATCATATATTTTAAATACTTGAATAAAGATTTAGAGTAAGATGTAATATACTAGATTCATTAAAATTAAAAGAACTTGATTTTTTTATTCTCAAAAAGATATATGAATTTTTTAAAATTATGTAATTTAATGAATTTGGTGATAGGAACATATTAATATATTAATACAAATCCGTAAAATGTAGTTGTTTTTGGATATAAATTAATGAAAAACTTAATAACTTTATATCAGGTAGTTTAAAATTTTTTTAAGTTCCCTAACTTTTGTTAAAATAAGACCGTAGGCTTTGAAAGACGTTTTTCTTTCAAATTTATCTGATTTTTATTTAAGGGTGAACCCGAAAATAAAACCCCGCTGTGTTATGAAAAAATTTTAGAAAACCAAAAGGCTTCCAAAGTCTTGAAAATCAAGCGTTTAAAATACTACAAAAGCGTTGAAAGTTGTCGAAAAAAAATTTTGATTTTATTTGGAAGACTTGGGAATACTGAGATTTTCACTCGATTTTTCATGGATCAATTTTTTTTCTCATTGTGGTGTTCTTCACAGGGGCTACAAGGAGTGACGATATTCAATGAGGCTGTGAGCAGTGATGTTTTCCAACTTTTGAAGACCGATGACAATTGTTAAATTTATGATAGGAAAAAAGAAATAGAAAAAAAAAAAATCTTCAAATTAACAGTTTTTTATTAAATTTATTAAATTTTGTAGCTCCAAAAAAAAAAAAAAGCTGGTAGGCTCTGCCTATGTAAAAATTATAATTTCATCTGAAAGTTAAAACAATACTAGTTTTTATTTTAGATTTATTTGAAATATTTCATTTTTTTTTCTTTTTTTTATCTTTATTAACTCTTTTTTTTTTTGTTTTTTTAAATATATTCATAATACAAAAATAATACATTAACATGAAATAATGATTTAAAAAATTAATAATAATAATAATAATAATTGTGCATTATAAAAAAAAAAATTATCTTTTATCTTTTTCTATTAATTTTTTGAGCAATCTACTCTTTAATCCACAGGGTTTAATTTGAGTTGTTTCATTTTCAAGTATTTGTTGTGTTTTTCTTCTTAATGTTTTAATTTTTTCTTTTTTCATTCTTTGTTGTTCCCTTTTCCATATATCTTTAAAATCACGACAAAAATTAATCCATAAACCAAAAAAATCTTTTGGATCAGCAGTATCAATTGTAGCACCTTTTGGAATATATTGATAAAATAACATAACAGCTTTAAATTTTAATTTAGCTTCTTGTAAATATTCTTTTTCATTGAACCATTCATTACCAGCTGTTTTTATAAAATTATTCATTTTTTCTTTAAATATATAAGCACTTTCTGGTGAACAATTATCAACAACAGTTTTATAATTGATTTCACATGTTTTTAATTCTTTTTCTAAACGATCTAATTCTTTTGATAACGTATCAAAATCAATATCAGCAGCAGCTTGTATATCGCCAACTTCTGGTATTGGTAATGGTAATATTTCATCACTACTCAATATACTTTCTTCTTCAAGCATTGTTTTAACTAAAAAATGTAATAATGTTATACCAGGATTTTTAGATTTAACATCTTTTAATTTATCTAATATTTCAAGACCAAAACCATCAGCTTGTCCTCTAACACGATTACCACCATTCATATAATTACCAAATGTTAATATCAATGCCATAACTTTTTTTAATGATTTTGAATTCATTAAAAAATCACATGTTGTACGTAAATTTGTTAATTTTCCAGATACTGTTGTTAATGCATCTTGAAATTCTGATTGACACATTAAACATGCAATTCTTTCATTCAAATATTTTATATTTGATAATTGTTTTAAAAACATTTCTGGTCTATCAAGTGGTATATCAGGATTTTCACGTTCATGTTGTAATATATCATCAATTTCTTTAGCACTTGGCATAACTTCATAAATTTGTTTAAGTGCCTCTAAACTAACAATACTTGTATCTAAATTATATATTGCATTTTCAACTTCTGTAAAATCAACACGTAAACTTTTTTCTAATATACCAACATTTTTAGATCTATTTATATCAAGTATTTTAGCAAATTGTATTTGTTTTTTTGATTCTTCTCTTTTAATTGTTGGTTTTCTTTCAATTGCTTGACGTGAAAATAAATCAATAAATTCTTTAATATTAACACTTTGTTCTTCTTCAATTTCAATCCATAATGGTAATTTTGGTGGTGCATCTGGTGTTGTTGCTGGTATTGTTGCTATTGTTTCAGTATTTGGTATTAATATACGTGACCAAAATAATGGTTTCATTGGTATTTCTGGTTCAACTGGTTTTTTACGCATTTGTGCACGTGCAGGATTATTCCATCCACCAATTGGTGGTGTTGGTAAAGCTGCTGGACCACTTGGTACTGGTGGTATTGATGGTATTTGTTGTCCCATCATTAATGGAGGAGGTGGTGGTGGTGGTCCACTCATCCCTGGCATAGGTGGTGGTGGTGGTGATGCACCAATAACTCCAATCATCGGAGGAGGAGGTGGTGGTGGTGGTCCACTCATTCCTGGCATAGGTGGTGCTGGTGGTGGACCAGTCATTCCAAGCATTGGTGGTGGAGGAGGTGGTGATGGTGATGAACCAGTCATCCCTATCACTGGAGGTAGTGGTGGTGGTGGTGGCACTGATGAACCAGTCATCCCCATCATTGGAAGTGGAGGTGGTGGAGGTATTGACGAACTTGAATTATTCACGAGAGATTGTGACATTGTTATATTTGAATTTATGCTTGGTGATGATATGGGAGAATTCAAAGAAGGCATTGGAGGTGGTGGTGGAGGTGATGGTTTGGATAAAGTTAAAACAGGTAATGGAGATGAATCAGGTGTTGCAGTTGTCACTGAAATTTTCGGTAAAGTTAATGATGTCTCAGCAGACGATACAACAACATTGCCAATCTTTGGTACGATTAATTCAATATCACTATTTGGTGTTACTGATTCTACAACTATTTCATTAGTATTTGTATCATCATTTATTTCTATTTTTTCATCATTGAAATTTAATTTTTTCCGTGCAATTTTTGTTGTTTGATCTTTGTTATCTATTTTTATGGGACATCGTTCAACTGTTTGAATTATTCTACTGACTGAATCGTCAATTGATTCATTTGATTTATATATTGGTGAAAATGATGATTGCATTGCACTTGAATTGCTTGAATATTCACGACTTGACATCTTTGATACATCTGTCAAGCTTGCTGTGAATCTTCCACTCTCTGCTGTAATATCTTGATTTAATGGACTTGTTGAATATTGAGTTGTAAATAAAATTGGTGAACTTGCACGTGATAACTTATTTGGCAATAAATCTGTTTCAGTTTCTTTGTTTAATTTTTCAAGTTCCATTGATATATTTCTATCAAATATATCCAATGAATTTTTATCATTAAATAATATTGGTGAACTTGCTCTTGATAATTTTGTAACAAGCATTGCTTCTTTTTCTTTATTTGATTTTTCAAGTTTATCAACTAATTTACGTAATCTTTCAACTTCAATTTCAAGCTTTTGAATTTTTTCATTTGTATATATCTTTTCTTCATTACTATGATTTTCATTTTTTATGTTTTGACTTGTTGGACAAGTCCAGCAATAGAGTTCATCAGTCTGTAAAACAGAATTAAAAATTAATAAAACTAGAGAAAAAAAAATAAGAAAATTAGTTTCATCAAAAATGTTAATTGTGAGTCATTAATAATCAAAAGGAACATTTTTTTTTTTCAAGAATAATTTAAAAGTAGCTTCTCTTTTAAATGATATTCAATTTTAATTGCTTAAAAGTATAGATATATAAATATTGATAGTAAAACCGGATTATTAATTTATTTAAAATTTTAAAATTTATCAATGTTAATAAAGAAAAAAAAAAGTTGGTAGAAAGTTTTTTAAAATTTATCATCATTTGAAATAGAATTTTGTCTAAATTTTTTTGTCAATGAAATAAAAAAATAAAAAAACAATTTTCAAAAAACAAGTTTGTAATTATTATATTTACCGAAAATGTTGAATCTTTGACTAGTTTTTTATCAACTGGTTGAACAACACCAATGGAATTTAAATGTGCATAAAATGCGGTTGTAAAATTAACCAAATCAGCATACGTTAATTGATTTTTTACATTTTCCGGGATACCAGATGATAGTAAATTCAGTAGATGTTGACCTGAAACAATCAATTAAATATAAATTTTATTATCAGTTTAGCATACAATGTCAAACTGGATTTTTAAAAAACAAAAAAAAAAAAACATTTAAATATTAAAATCAATGACATCAACAACTGCTAGTAATTATTTATATTTAAGAACAAAAAAAAAACAACAAAATTTCATTTACCAATCGGAGCCAATAGTCCTGATAATTTTTGAGAATCAGAAATTTCCATTTTGTCTTTGTTGTTTTTATTTTAAATGATACAAGTTTATTGGTACATTATTCATGTCATAAAAAAATTATATGAATAATAAAAAAAACACTTTTTAATTTTGATAATAACTATTTATCATAATGATAATAATGATAATCAAATATATCCATTAAATGAATTTTAAAATGAATTTTATTCCAGCATGTGTTATATATCACTCGAAGAATTTAAAAAATATTCAACAATCTTGGAACTCGAACTGTGTAGCACTGAAGTTCGACAGGTACAGCACAAATTTACGATGACCAAGCAGCGGACTTTAATAACCAAAGAAAAATAAGAAAAAAAAAAAAAGAACATAAAAAAAATATTCCAGACGACAACGAAGCAAAAATAGTATTTATAAAAAATTGAAAAAAGAAAAAAATAACACCTGTTGAGATCCCCCAAAAAAATTTACAAAAACTACATGTAATTTCCCTCCTTCACTCACCAATAAACCTAACGGATTTTTATATATTTATTTTAATGGATCTAGAATATTAAATATCCCCTTAATTAAAATATTTTACGAAGCGTGTCACCCTGACAAAATACGATTTCATATTATTTTTTTAAAAAACCCGTAGCCATATTAAATTTAACATAATTTAATTTAAAAAATATATGTTAAATTGTTATTAATCTTTGGTATTTAACAAGTATAAAAACAGTAACGATGATAAATTTTTATTAATTTATTCAGGCATCTGGTTTTCGCAAAATGATGATAGTCACATTAATATATCTACCAGACTACACTCGGTATATCAACTGATTGTCTTATCAAGCTTTAATGAAATTTGATAGTCATACTCATCAGCATCTCCTCTACATGACAATCCATGAATTTTATTTTTGCTTACACTCTTAATATCACTCAAAGAAAAAGTCACAATAAATTTTTTTTAATATTAAGTGTAATTTGCAACACGAAAAAAATATAAATAATAAAAAAACACAAACACAATTTAACTGGAGACTTTGATATTACTCTCTTTAGTTTCGTATTACCATTGATAATCTTGGAAACACACTTTAGTTTTTACGAGAGGTAAAAAAGAACTAACAAAATGTTTTAAAAAATAATATGAATAATGAAAATGAATAAAAAAAAAAAAAAATTGAGTGCACGATAGCAGAGGCAAGGGTCCCCTTGTCCCGTCAGTTGTAACGTGCCGCGTGATTTAGAGATTTGCTTTTATGTTAATGTGCGTAGGTCGTGCAGTTGTTGTGACCACGAATGGACTCAGAATGACTTGACTCCACAATGTTCAAGCAATTATATATACCTATATCATATACTATACGTCAAAAACAAAAATAAATAAATACATTTTTGTTTGTTTTTTAATAAAACTTGAAAGCTTGAACACACACATATGAGAACTTGAGATTACAATAAATTATGATGATTGTTAATGACAATAAAATTAATAAAAAAAAAAAAAGTACTATAAATAATTACATTCACAAATAATTTAAAAATTTAAATAATTATCCAATTTTATCATGATTAATTACCATTATTTTGATACTAATAAAAACCAGTCTGCATGAAAATTTAAAAAAAAAAATTTTTAAATGACTCATTTTTCTCGTGTCGTCAATACACCTATGTCAATAATTTTTTTTTCTTTTGAAATTATAAATAATATAAACTAGATTATAAATAAATAAATATCAAAGATATAATGCAACAAAAACACTTGAGTTGATTATTTAAAAAAAAAAAAAAAGTCATTTTTTAGTATGAGTAATCCATGACGATAAATAAAATATATCCTCAATCTTTCAAGACGTTACTGACGTAATAAGAAAAAAAAAATATATATTACATTGCTTGTCAATATCTCAATACAATCTGTCACAAATTGATAATATTTGTTTTAAAATAATTTGTTTATTTATTAATGAAAAATTACCTTTAAAATTTTGTGATAATGTTGATATTGTTTTGGGAGATGTTGAATGTCCAATTGATTCTTCCGTTGAATTATCAAGTGTTAAACTTGCAAATCGTCGTAACACTTTGTTATCAAATAAATTTTTATGAATACTGCTGCTGTGACGACGTTGAGGTGTATAATCTGGTACAACTGTAATTATTTATAATTTAGTATTAATAATTACATTAAAATTTTAATTTTCATTTGTTGTTTATAAATTTATAAAAAATATAATTTACAATACTAATCAAACAAATAAAATAAACCAGTCAACTGACTGTCGATTGAGTTATTGAGTTGCAATCATTTTGTAATTTTTATTTGAACTTAAAAAAAAAAAAGAGTAATGTTAACTGATAAGTTCATTTGGGTTATCGTAAACTGTTATTCTATTTATAAATAATATTTATATATAAATACATAAAATAAATAATAATAATAAAAAAAAGAAAAATTATATTTTTGTATGATTAATTTACTCACATTTTGTTCCAGTTTAGCAAAAGGAAAAACATTGAATTAAAATAAATAGATCAAGAGGTAATAGTACAAGCTAGTTGTTAAATAAAGACAATGACAAAAAAATAAATAAATACAAAACAAGTATTATTTAATAGAAAAAAAAAAAAAAAAAGATATAACAAAAGAGAACAACCGGTCTATATATAATTGAAAAATCCGAATTTTAATCAAGTTGAAAATTAGCATTGGCATTGTCTTTTAGCTGATACTATGGTATATAAACAAAAGGATTTAAAAGGTCTTCCTTGATCGAGATCACGACTTACCAAGTTTACTCGGTGTGGATGTGAGTTCAATATTCCTCTGTCCCGTTAAGGTGAAATGACCCTTTCGACATTTCTTTGTATTACAAGAACAATATCCAGGTGTTTTTAATAACATTGGAGTTACAAATGGTGAATTTTCATTTTCCAATATACGTGATGGTGTTATTGGTGATTGTTGTTTTTCAATAATTATCGTTTCAATAATACCATTATCCTCAGCATCAGTAAATACACTATCACTTGATGATCCATAACTCGGTGAATTTAATGAATTTTTATTTGTTAAAATATTATTATCAATTTTTAATGATAATTCATTATTTTTTTTTAAATCATCAATGTATTCACATAATTTATTTTCTGATGATGGGAATGTTAAACCGGATGTAACATCAACTTGCATGTCCCTATTATTTTTAACATCCTGTTTTATATTTTTAACACTTTTATTCAATGTAACTGGTGTCTGTAAAGTAAAATACATATAAATTTGATTTTGAATTAAATAAAAAATTTTATATTTCTTTTTTACCTTCAACATGTTTAGCAAAAAAATAAAAAAAATAAAATCATCATAATTTAATCATGTCAAAATTTTATTTATCACAATCAATAGTTAATATTTAAAAAAAAAATTAAATAAACACTTTTATTATTAAAATAAATTTATGTCAAATAAATAAAACTATATATTTTTAAATTGATTAATATTATGAGAATTTTATTTTACAAATTTATTTGACTTATGAACACAGTGAATGAGTGAATGGAAATGTAAACAATGAGTTACATACCTGAGGAGTGAATTTAAACTTTGGTTGTGGTGGTGGGGGTGCTTGTCTTTTACCTGGGGTGTATATTTTTTCATAATTATTACGATCTGGTTGTTGATTTTGTATACTACCAGTTATTTGATTATTTTTATTTTTTACTTTTTTTTTACCATCACTTTGTAAATTACCCATTTCATCAGTATCATCAGTTAAAAATTGTGAATCACTATTAAAATTGTAGGCCGGACTATTTTTTGTATTACTATTTTTTCGTTGCTCCTCATCAACATTATCACGTGAATATTTACGTGCTCTGAATGTAAAGTTACCCAGAAAACGACGTGCAAATTCCCGCAAATTTGGACGATTTGATAATTTTGAGTCTGCGCTTTGCTCTACATTCATTTTGTAATCGATATTGTCACACTAGTAACACACTTTTCTTTTTTTTTCTTTTTCGCTTTCATAAGAAAAACTATTTTTCATGAAAATATTATGTTATTTATTTTTTTTTGTCATTTAATTAATATATTATTTAAAAAAGATTTCTTTTATAAATAAATTTGATATTGTTTTTTCAGATCATGTAAAATTGAACAAAAAAAATTTTAATACGATTTTATTTGTCACACAAATTAAATTATAAAAATCCTTTTTTTTTTTTTTTTTTATTTATCTAATTAATAATATTATAGAAAAATAAATTCCACTTGTATTGTGATCTTCAATGTTATTTTATTTTTTTTATTTTTATATTTAAACACAATAATATCAAAAATTGTTTTTTCTATTTGGTCACAATGCCACTGTATGAAAACACCAAGTTTTTATTTTTTCAAAGAATAACTGAGCACGTGGGATCAAAACAATAACAAAAATATCTGGAAAAATTGACTGACAATGAGTAATGATTTCTTTTCTTTTTTTTTTTTTTTTCACTGATATGAGTATTTAAGACAATTAAATTACTGAATATTAATTATTTATGTATTTTGTTTTATTACTGTTTATTGTTGTATAGAAAAAAATAAAAAATTTTATTAACAGATATTATTTCTTTTGGGGTCACATGGTTACTATTGGGAGGGGCACTGTAAAAACGCATGGTTTCGTTACTGATGATAAGAGCTATACTAGTTTAGAAGCTGAAATATTTAAATGTATTTGTGAATCCAATACATTGAGCATATGAGGGTAAATGTTTTGATAAAAATCTGCGCAGACTCAGAGGAAAATTGTCATTGGAATATTTAATTTTCATATATTTAAAATAATTATAAATTAATAAAATAGAAATATTGTTAGTTAGTCAAATAATAGTGTTTATTTTTGTTTTGTAAACAATTTTAATAGAAATTATTTATAAACTAAAGACAGACAGAGTATTTAATATGACGAATATATTTAATATTTGAATTATTGCGCTGAAATAAATTTCTATATTATCTTCGCAGAACTATGTTATTGTAAACTGATAAAAAAGAAAATTTTTAAGCTGTTATATAATTTTAAATATAAAATTAAACTATTAAATTTGTAAATTATTAATATTATTTAATCTTTATATAAATTCATTGAAGATGTTGATTTATTTTAAAGATGATAATTTCAGCTATACCAACACTAGGTACCAAGTTAACTTATGTCTAGTTAGCCTCAATCTATTTTTCTATTTCTTCGATATTAAGAAGCGCAAATAAAACCTTTGACAATTAATATTTTAATTGCTACCAGTTTATTAAAAATTACGTATGCAATCAGTCTAAACTTTTTGAATAAGTATTAATATATTTTTCAGAATTCAATTAACAATATCTGTTTGATATATTGCCCGTTAAGGGATTTATATCTAACAATTTAGGATAGGATGGATTATTTATCTAATGAGTAACACAGTTCAATTTTATGTGTTAATTGTTTTAATTTTAATGTTGACCGATTTAATCTGTTATTTAAATCATTGCTTAATGTATTTATTTTAACAAATTGTGATTAGTATTTAATTTTAAGTTTTAATATTCTAGGAAGACCAGTGACGAGAAAGAGACGTGTATAGGCCATGAGATTGTAAAGGCAATTAGGCAACTGCAGTTCAGAAAAGGTCCAAGACGCTAACCCAGCTCTTGGGCCTCAAAATTAGAAAATTCTGGAAATTTTTCGGAGGGTTCACAACGACGCCCGGGTAACCAAGCGTTGATGTGAGCCTGAGAACACTTTCCAAAATGTTTTTACAATTATCATGTTATTTTATTTTATTTTTTTGAGGACAGTGGTGCGTTCGAGGTCATCGGCCTAATCCTAATTTTTCTCGAATTTGCAAGGTCTATTCACATCATAGCCAACACTGCAAGTTTGAGGAACTGGCCGGCATCGGCTCGTGCCGTCAGAGCACGTCAGAGAATTAGGCACGGTAGTTCAACACTGTCCCAACATTTTATTTTATTTTATATTTTTTCTAAAATGCATTTGGCTCTGTTTCTCTCTCTCCTCACTTACCTCCCTTTCCGACGAAACAATATCTTTGAACTGAAATGATCCAAAAATTTAAAGTTTGTTTTAAACTTATCTACACAATATCAGTTTTTACATATGTATTTTTTTTTATTGAATCAGTAAATGTTATTTTAAAGGTAGAATTGAAACTATAAAAAAAAATAAAAAAAAGTCTTGATTTGCACAATAGTAATCTTGTATAAAAAGTTATACATAAACTCTAATTTCTAGGGATAAAATAATTGGAAGGTTACGTAAATTCGACACAAGTACTTGTAGAAATAAAAGGCTATTTTCTTAAGATTTCGAAAAATTTAATTATAACTAGCAGGTTTGAATAATTCTTTATTCGTTATTGGTAGGAATGCTTTGGAGTATAAGATTTTTTTTTGTTTTTAAAATAGAAATTATTATTTATTATCAATTTTATTCATGTCAATTTGTAATCATTTAATTTTTTATTTACGAATGAAGATATTCATTGTAGGATATTTGTGTATATTTTCAACAAGAATATTTAAAAATTTAAACCAATTTAAAATATTTTTATTGTAAAACGATATTATACTATACAAGACCCTTAGTTTTAATATCACGACATGCATTTAAATATTTTTGAATTGAATAAAAATTATAATAAATAAATACACAAATAATTGAATAATAGCAGTACATATATAATTTTAAATCTCAAACAAGTTAAACTTTTTATACATTCAAAAAAATTATAAACATTGGAATAAAAAGAAGAAAAAAAAAATGATGACTGTGATTATCATTTAATAAATGCATGAATAAAATTTAAGTCGAAAAAAATTATTAAAGTGCCAAGAGTGTGTGTTATGAATAAAGTAATTACTTTATATCGTGGGAATTACAGGCAGTGACCTCGACTATGCCGATGTTCCATCATTGAAGCACCCCATTGTCTATGACTCTGCATCCGGTATACATTCGTCTCGTATTCGTAATTAGCACACTTATATATTATTTTTTATAACTCTGTGGTGAACTGGGTTCACGAGTTCGATGTTCCAAGACTTTTTTTTTTCCCAGCTCATCAGTATTATTTCTTGAAAATTGTATCATTATTATTAAACATCAAAATAGCAAAAAAAAAATAAAATAAAACAATAATTAATCGCTAAAATTATAATATAAAACAATAAAAACAACTATATATATTTTTTTTTTTTTTTACAAAATCTGTTACTTTATTATTTAACTTAATGATTTGTTTTTTATTTTTTTTTTATTGCAACATAAAATTTGTACAAATAATAAATTGATAATAATAATTATGTAATTAATAATAGGCAATAATTAATATATATAATTTCATGATATTAGTTTTTATACTATTTACAATTTTAAAATGACATTTTTTGTTTTTTTAAGGAAGGAAACAAATTAATTAATTAAAATATTATTACTTTTTTCTTTTGTAATTAATTAAAATATTACCAATCTCATTCATTCATACATAAACTCATTGTTAATTATTTATTAATTCGTTTTTTTTTATTCCAATTTTTTCATCTTTCTAATATATTTTTTTTTATTAGAATTTTATAAATTATTTTTCTTTTAATTTCTTCGTAATGACTTTTCATTCGGACTTGTTTATAATCATTTTTTTAAAATTTTTTTAGCTTCTTTCTTATAATTACATTGTATATAAATACTAGAATGAATTTTTATCGCATATTCGTTTCTATGTACATAATTATTTGTATATATGTTTTTTTTTTAATTTTAAATTTTTTTTTTTATATTTTTTTTAATTTTTTCTTTTTTTTTTCTATACAAGGTTGGTAGGGGTGGGCCAAAAGTGGGTGGGAAAATGTATATTAGATCCTGCCAACGCTCGTTAAATTTAATCACCCGTTACATAAGTATTTTATATATTCTTTTCTTTCTTACTTTTTTTTTATTATTTAATTTTCTCTTGTATTTTTATTTTTTCTTATCTTTCTTTTTATATCTCTTACGTCTTCTAAGATTATATTATGCAAAAATATTTGAATTCTTTTCTTATTCACTTTATTATTTTTTTTCCTTTATTTTTACCATTTTCTTATATTTTTCTTTATAACTCTAAGTCATTCCTTGAAAACTAATTGGTCGCAGGTGCTCGTGCGACTAAGTTTCAACTTCCCGATATATAATACCGTCCGGAAATTAGAACAATTGTGCCATTTCTGTTTTTTTTAGCTTTAATTTTTTGTTCAAACTTCCGGATTTGAGGATTTTCAATGGGGTTGGCGTCATACCTTAGTCGACACGTGTTGGCAATTGTCGGCAGTTGATTGAGACTATATATACGTTATACAATCATCTGTCGACAATTTTAATTTTTTTAATTTTAATAACATCATAATAATGTTTAATGTATTACATAACATCGACGAGCGTAGACAGGATACTTGTGATCACACAAGTGCCTGTATATGTTTTTATTTTTTATCAATAAGTGCAAATTTATATATTTATTTATTTTCTCGTTTGCATTTTGTATTTCATTATTTTGTTTTCTATATTTTTCGATTCAATAGTTACTTATTTAATATGCATGTGCGTGAACGACTATAATTAATTTCATTTTGTTTCTTTTTTTCTTTTTTAAATATTTCAATTTAAATTTGAGCTACGTAGCGAATGAGATCAAAAGTACAAATTGATCATAAATTGTTTTGACTTTTTGAATGAGGCTCTGGACTGTCTTTATATTTTATTTTTTTCAACAGTACTTGACAATCCACGAGCCTTTCTTAATTGCTTACTGTTGTAAATTGATGAATTAAAACAAAAAAAAAAAAAAAACAGATATTTAAAGATTCAAGTTTTCAGCGTACAATCACACGAACTACACATAAAAACAATGAAGAAAAATTATCATAAATACAGTTTACGTCTCGTCGTAAATGCTTTTACATATTATTAATTTATCTTGTTTATTTGCTTTTTATTTTTTCCCCTTTTTTTTAAAAAAAAAAACAAGAACACATTGATGTATTTATTTATTAATATATATTTTTTTTTCTTCTAATCACTTAAGTATCTTTTTTGTAAATAAGAAAATGAAAATGCTATATTTACAATCTAGAGAATTATAACAAATTCTATGAAAATGGATGAGAGTGGAACGAGAATACGATTCAATTTGTTATTATTATTTTTTTTTAAATTTAATAAATCTTGCTTGTGCTAATTTAAAAGACTCGACATTTATTTGAAGCACAAACAATTTTCTTCTATTTTTTTTATTTATAATATATATATTTATTATTCATATATATTTTATAACTATTATTATTATTTTTTTTCTTATTTATTTTTATAATAAAAGCTATAATTTTATTTTTTATATTCATAATAATCACGTCACATTGATAAATATAACTTTTAGATCATTATCATTTTCACTGGTTAAATCACAATCATTCATATAATTATTTCTCACGATATAAAAGTATAAAATACATTGATAAATTTACTTGACATGGCATTAATTAATTTTCTTTTTTTTTTTGCGTTTATTAATGTCGAATGAAATCGATATTTACTAAATAAATAAAATGATGATTTTAATTTTATTCATAAATAATTATTTATTTATTTTTGGTATTTTAAATTGAATTGAATGACGATAAAAATTTCAATTATTTTTTGTATAATTTATTGTTGACAGAATTTCAAGTCGATGCAGTTGTCGATTTTCATTTTTGTAACACGTTTTTGTTTTTTTTTTTTTTTTTCAAGACATACCAAAGTTACATTACTCTTGTTACTTTTTTATTTATACAATATATATTCTGTCTCAAGTTCGAATAGTTTTGTAGAACAGCGCTTTTGTTTTAAAGTTGATATTCAAAGCACGTTGCTTGTAGCTTTTCTACCTTTACTAAACATTCAACTCCCACAATTTAAAATATAAACACTTTGACTTGCTGTTTTGTGTTGCACTTGTGTCAATAATAAGCATTTAAGAAAATTCAACATTGCAAGGGTGATGAGAAGGAGGTTATTACCTTGTTATTCTCGTAGTTTGATGATACCAAATACCTAAGGTATGTAAATATCAAAAATATTTTAAACACGTCAACCATAAACTTTACTAATCAGTTAAACTCGAAATTAACTGTATAACTATAAGTTTAAATTATGCAAACTAAATGAAAAAAAAAAAAAAAAAAAGTATTTTAAATTAAAAAAAATATAATTCAAGTTTTTTTAATTTAAAATACTCGGTTTTTAAATGGACTATCTTTAGCTCAGTAGTAAATGCTCGATTTCATTTGACGAATAACTTATTCTCGTGCCAGACGTATACATTTTTTAGTTTCAGTGAATAAAAACTTTGTCATTCATATATATATTTCATTTATTTTTTTTTCTTTTTTTCTTTCATATTTCTTCAAAAATACATTAAGTATGTCGACTCTGCCGTGGCAGTTTTTTTTTCTTACGTGAATTTTTTTTCTTAATTCTTTATTAAGTAGTTCATACTATCTATAGTTTTTATTTTATTTTTATTTTTTGTTCTTTTGAGTTTGTTTGTTTCACTTTATTTATTTTTTTTTTCTGCACTCTATATTTTGTTTTATATGGCTTCTTGTGGCATCATCAGCTTTAATGTTCCGGTGATTTATCATTCATCCCAAGTCTCGATACAATAATTATTATTTTAAAAAATCTGTACAAATAAATTGATTTTTTTTTTTTTTTATATATTCACTCTTTCACTGTACAATAATACACATTCATACATAAAAAAAATTTGCACATTTTTATTCATTCTGTTGAACAAGATGAAGAAAAAAAAAAAATTTGTCTAAAAACACTAAACAAATAAAAATAATTAAAAAAATAATAATAAAAAAAATACACTATATTGCTTTAACAAGTCAAAATTAAAAAAAAGTTAAAAAGTGTCTTCAAATTAATTATTTTTTTCGTTTTATTAAGTTAATTATTAAAAATGAAATTTAAAATTTTTATATAATAAAATTAATAAGAGATAATCACAATTCTCACAATTGTTCTGAGAGTATTATCACACGTAATGTTTGTATGTTGTCATTGTGAAGTAATTTATTTGATGCTTTAAATGAGACTCTTGCCTCCTCAGAACTTTCAATGGCAGTATGTTCACATCCTTCAGCTTCGGCTCTTTCACCCCTTGGTATATTTTTATTATCATCATTATCATTACCATTATTATCACAATTTACAACTTTGGATCCATGTGCTTCAATGACATCTGGTATTGACGATGTTTGTATTATTTTTTTATTATCATTTATTGACTTTGGACTGTATTTACTAAGGCAATCAGGTGATTGTTTTTGTTTATCTATAATATCATCACAATTATTTGACAATGTTACTTTAGATGATGATGATGATGATGATGATGATAAATTATTGCCTGTACTTTTTGTATAAGTTGCCCCTGTTAAATCAACATATGATGACTGTCTTGAATTATTACCAATTGTATCAATTGGTAAATATTTTGTTGATATATTTTTATATTTAATATCATCAATATCCATTAAATTTTTATTATTACAATCAAATTTTTTAATTGTTTGTTGTCCATGATTATGATTATGATTATTATGTTGTTGTTGATGATGATGATGATGAATAAAATTATTTGTTTGTTCTGTTAATAATTTTTGTTGTTTTTGAATTGATAAATTTGGTGATAATGTTATTGTATTTTGATATTGTTTATTATCAATTTTATTATTATTATCAATTTCAGCACCAGTTAAATGACGTTCAATAATTGATCTTGTTAAACGTAAATTATCACTATTACAACGTGTTAATTTATTTAATTCTGGACTTTGTGAATATATATGATCAGGCACTTCTGGTACAGCTTCAAGTTGACACATACGATCAATTAAATGTGTTGTTGGACGTGTTGATCTTTGTGGTTCTGGTTCTGGTATTTCAAGTAAACCAGATTTATCAACACGTCTAACTGATGTTGATAAATCAAAATCATGTTGTTGTTGTTGTTTTATTAATTGTGGTCTTTTACGCATTGGTAATGTACCGTAATAATGATTTTGTGGATGATTTGATGGCGATGTTGATGATGGTGATGATAATGATGTTAATGATGATGATGATTGTGGTAATAATAATGTTGATGTTGTTGTTTGTGGTAATGATGATGGTGGTGGTGGTGATAACGATGATCCAGCATCAGTTGGATTTTCAATAACAATTTCCATATGATGATGATGGAAAGGGGGGGCCTGCTGCTAGAGCCAAGTTGTATGCGATTTACCGGCTCGCGAACCGGTTGGTTGATCTCAGACAATTATTTCTCTTATTATTCTTGGACGTCGGTTATTTGGTGTTGAATAACCAGATTCAAGACTTTCATCATACGATAAACTAACTTGTTGTGGTGGTTTAACATCCTCATCATATGCCTCTCTGTATGGTAGTCCTGACACGTCGTATTGTGAATCTGTTTTTAATAAAATAACAAAAATTAAAAAAAAAACATTTTTATGACCAGTCGTTAGTATAATAAAATAATAAAATTGAAATAAATGTTTTGTTAGAAATATAAAAATAAAAAAATTCTTTTGTTTTTATGTCTTTGATATAATGGGAATTGTTGAAAAACATGATTTGAATTGAAATTACTTTATTGTAGTTTTAGGACATTGAATTTTATTTTTATTTACTTTATATTTAATTTTATTTATACTGACCTATTGGATTCTGGGATTTAACAACAGTTGCAAAAGGCTCAGGGCAAAATTGTTGACGGCTCAAGTTGTGGCTTTCACGATAATCCTCACGTTGTGGTAGATAATGCTGGTGGGCTGGATAATCTGATTCTGGAACATATCCACCAAGATCATACTGTGGATTTACACCGTTTGGTGGTGCTTGTTTCATTTGCCAAATTGAATCTTGTGAGTTAACTGAACCACCATTGTTTGAATTTGAATAGCTATTGTCAAGATATCCCATATTGACACCTATTAAATTACAAATTACAAAGAAAATTAATTTTAAATAACATGATCAATATACTGTAGCTCATTATAATACATTTTTTTATTTTATTATTAATATTGTTGATAATTTTACCATTAATATTGTGAGGTGCTTGATGATGATATCCATATCCTGTTTGTGCATAGGCTGGTGTTTTAGCATCTTCCATTGCAAGTGCATGATCCATGCTGTGTTCCATTGCTTTGTTCTCTGAGTATGGTGGTGGTGCTTGATTTTGTTGTCCATTTCCAGTTACTAAACTTGGACGTACTCTGCATGACAAAATAAAAGAAAAATAATAAATAAATAAATTAAAATGTTTGTCACTTGAGTAGATGTAAATAATACTAAAAAATACATGAATAAGAAGGAACGCCTTGAATATCTAACAAGTACTTTTTTTTTTATTTTTTTTAACAAAAAATAACGAATCTATTCAACGACTATTTGAAAACTCAAGTATCTGTATTCATCGAGTGTACACAAAATTTGTAAATTTGTAAATTTAAATTGAGATAGTTTGTATAAAAAAGAAAAAAAAAAAATAAATAATAATAACATATAATAAGATAAAAAAATTGAATTGGATTAAAAGAAATGAAATGTATACGGTGGTATAAACTTGAGTATCTTGCATCAGCAACTAACGATATTTTGAAAAGATGAAATCTTACAAATGAACGTAGTGAATGATAAAAAAATAAAATCAAAATATATATTCATATGTGTTGTATATAAAAATAAAAAGATTGTTTCTTTGTTTGAAATTTAATCGTACTTCGCTGCTTCTATACAAAGAAGTTTATATGGTACTTGTGGTGATACAAATTATCATAAAAATACAAAAGAGAATTTCAAAACAAGTACTCGTAAATTGGTTTAGTCAAAGTAAATTTTTCTACAATTTATTATTATTTTCACAAACCAATATTCCACGTGATCATAAAAATTCAATTGTAAGAAATAAAAAAAAAAAAAAAAAAACATTTTTTTAAAATACAATAAAATAAAAATTGATACTTTTGAAAAAACAATCAAGAAAATGAGAACATTAAGGGTGAAAAATAAAGTAAAAAAAAAAAAAAATTTACATTGCAAACTTTTTATTTTTTCTTTACTTCTCTGTAGTTATAGAACAATGTGTATGTTATTATTATCGATTTATTGAAAGTTTCATACCACCTGTGGCAAAGTAAGCAATATCGATAATAACAAGCCACAAAGAAAATATATCTGTTATTTAAAATAAGTTAAAAGGAATATAATTCTTAGAAAATATTTATTTATATTTATATATTATTTTTTTTTACTATCAGGAAATAATTTACAAATCTTGAGATTATCAGTATTTTGTATTAACCAAACCGTATATATTGAAGCTTATGATTTTTTTTTATTCGAAGAAAAAAAATAAGAATGTGCAAGTTGCTGCAACTAACTCGAGAAGCGAGACGACATCATCTAGCTTGTGTCGTACTTTTTTTTTCTCCATCAAGTCGTAGAGATTTTCATTTCACGCTTTACGAGCGGCACACGATGGTTCGGTTGAGCCGAAGAAAATAGGGTTAAAAAATAAAAAAAAGTGTGAAGTAAAGAAAAAAATACATATTGAAAAAAAAAAAAGGATAAGCTCTTGATATAATATAAATTTTTTTGCTGTTATAAATTTCTTATTATGATGACATTTGTTTTTTTTTTTTTTTTATTCCCCTATTTTTTTGATGATTCAAATGAATATATATATGTATCAACTTACGCATTGGAGTCCATTTCATAGTCTTTTGCTTTGGCAGCATTTTTTTTTTGACATCGACAGAATACTAGTGTCAATATTAAGAATAAAAGAAGTACTGTTGCACAGACGACCATAACAATGAGAGTCGGTGTTGTCAAAGCTCCAGTTTGTGCAATATACGATGGTCCAACTGAAGAAATAAAAATAAAAAAAGTATTAATAAAAAATTTTGTTCAAAGAAAAAATAATGAAAAAATAAAGAATAATAAAAAATAAAAAAAACTTACTTTCAGCTTCAAGCCATTCACCACATTTTTGACTATTTTTAGAAAGACAAAGTCTAACTCTAAATCTTAATTTTCCATTTGATAATTCTGAATCAGGTATACTATTTTCAATTTGTGTTGGTGCACTACCAATTTCCCATACAATTGGTGAATCCCATTTACCATTACTATTATCATATAATTTTTCAATCCATGCTGATAATGTTAAACATGTTGGTCCAACTTTAATTGTTAACATACCACTTTCTGGATCATAATTAACACGTTGTGGTGATGGAATTTTAGCAACTTCTGTTGAGAATTTTTTACCATCAGAATAATCAGATGAATTTTTAGTATTAACAGCTTTAACTTTGAATTCATATGTTTGTAATTGTTCAAGATTTGTTATATTACAAGGATTTGATTGATGACATTCATTAAATTCAACCCATTCATTTGCTGGTGTACGTGGTGGTGCACAATCTGGTGATATTTGTTCATCACTATTTGCAATACGTCTATATGATACATAATATTTTGTTATTTTAACACCACCATCAAAACCATCTTTCCATGATAATGTAACATATGTTGGTCCTTTTTCAATAACTTCTAAATCACTTGGTTTTTCTGGTGCTCCTTTTTCTTGTAATGTTATTATTGATACAATATTACCTTGTGCATTTGCAGCACGACAATTATATTCACCATAATCAGAATTTTTAATATTTGATATACGTAATATTGATGTATAAATATCATCATTTTCACTTGTTGTACCAATTTCATAATGTCCATCACTTGATGAACCTTGTAAATGTACAGCATTATCACCTAAACTCCATTGAAATTCTGGTTTTGGCCATGCTTGTACTTTACATGTAACTTCAGCAATATCATGAAGTTGATATGCAACTTTTGAATGGCTATGTAATATTATTGGTGGATGTTCAACTTTAAGCATCATTTGTGATTCAATTTTTTTAACTTCATTTGAAAATACACATGTATATTTACCACGATCATTTGCAATAATTTTATCTGTTTGTGGACGTGCATGACCAAGAAAACTTAATGTTGAATTAACAGTTATAACATTACCATGACCAGCTGATGGTATTGTACTAACTTTATAAAGACTTTCATCAGCAGTTAGCTCCATATCATCTTTTAACCAGTGTACTTCTGGCATTGGTTTACCTTGTGCAATACATGATACCATAAATGATGATTCACCAACTTTTCTTGTAACTTGTGGTTGTAATTTTGTTAATATTTTTGGTGCTTGATGTACAATAAGTCTAACAGATGCTGTTTCACCAGTACCAATTTCATTAATAGCATGACATTTATATGTACCATCACTACCAAGATGTACTGAATCAATGACAAATCTTTCACCAGATGTTTCAAGTGGTATTGGACCATCATCACCTTCTTTCCACCATTTATATTGTGGTTCTGGATAACCAGATGGATTTGCCATACATGCTAATATAACTTTTGTACCATCAATTGCAACTGGTGAATCTGGTGTTATTTTAGCAGCACCTGGTTTATGACGTACTAATATTGTAACAGTTGCTTCACCTTGATGTGTTCTAACTTCACTACCACTTGGATGTATTGAATTAACAGCTCTACATGTATATTTACCAGCATGATCAGATGTAACACGTGTTAATCTAAGTAATGGTCCATTTTCACGAAATTCTGGACGTCCTTCACGTATCCATTCAATTACTGTTGGTAATGGATTTGCTGTTACATTACAATGTACATTTATTGTATCTTCAACTTCAGCAACACGTACTTTATCACCTTCAATGATAACAGTTGGTGGATATAATACATCTAATTGTAATGATGATTCACCAGCTCTACCAATATTATTATCAGCTTCACAACGATATTTACCAGCATCTTGTAATGTAACATGTGGTATTGTATGATTAAATGATGTTGCAATAAAACTACCATCTCTTGTCCATTTAACACGATTTGCAATTGGTTTTGCATCAACCATACATTGTATTGTTGCTTTATCACCAACTTTTACTTTTAATGGATTTTCAGGACCAACTGATACACGTGGAAAATAATTAACATTTAATTTTGTTGTTGCATTTAATGTTTGTCCAGCAGACATTGCACGATTACGTACAATACATGTTAATTTTGCTGAATCATCATTTTTTGTTGGTTCTAAACTTAAAATTGGACCATTGTGTAATATTTTATATGAATTTTCACGATACCATTTTATTTCTGGTTCTGGACTACCACCGTATGTATTACATTGTAATTCCATACGTTTACCTTCTGTTGCTGATGGTGATGATGGTGTTATTGTTGGTACACCAGGTGGACGTAGTACAGTTAATGTTACATTTTTATGATATAAATTAACACCACTACCACTAACTTTAACACGACACTCGTATTTACCATTGTTACGTTCATATGATACATCACGTATTTCAAGATCATAACGTCCTTCAATTAAATTCATGTCAACACGATAATTTGGTGATAATGATTTGTCATCAATTGCTGCATTGTCATGTACATTATTTGTATGGGTTAACCAAAAACATGTTGCATTTTCATGTACTGGTGGAAAACGACACTGTAATAATACTGTTGAACCTTCGTGTGTATCAACTTGTGTCTCTTCAGCTGCTTGTACTCGTGTTAATGCTAAAACATAATAAAATTAAAAAATATTTATTAATTTTTTGTATTTAAATATTAATATGAAATATTATTATTTTGATGAAATCTTTGAATAAATTATTTTCATGATTAAATTTATGACTTGTAAATTAAAAAACCTTGCTTGTGTTATATAATAAATATATAGGTATAAAACTATACAAAAACAATAATTTGATATTTCTTTCGTGATGAAAATCACTGAGATCGTTTGGAGTAAACGACAATTCAAATTAACTGTTTATTGCCGGTCTCGAATCATGCGGCCAACTCCTTGACACGCAAGCTTGCATTTTATCGCACATGAGGCTAGCATAAAGTGAATAATTCTAAATCCCAAAACATTCAAGTTTATTATTAAGTCAGTCTGTCAAAGTTGAGTAAAAATTTCAGCCAAAAAAAAAAAAAAAAAAAAACAAACAGCACAGGTAAATAATTTTAAACAAAACCAAGTGCAATATTATTGAAAGTTGTCAAATTTTTTATTGTTTTGTAATAGATTATTAAAGTTGTATAGATTTTTTCTTTCAGAGATTAAACACATATTAGTGGAATAAAAAATTATTAAAATACATTTTTTCTTTGTATAAAAAAATTAATGTGTCCGTCAAATTTACTGACGAAATTTTTCAGTTATAATTTTCATTTTATATATTTTTACACCGATAAATATAAAATAAATATTTTTTCTCGAGCGAATTAGTTTTCATCAAACAATAAATATCAACAGTTTCATTAAAAATAATTTTTTCAACGTTGAATAATCTGTCATTGATGCAAATTGTCTTCAATAAATCAAACTCTATTTTGACTAGTTCAAGTTTCTTACAAGTCGTGATCATTAGTGAGTGATAATAATAAATATAAAATCAAACAATGAAAAAAAAAATTTTAAATTCACTTGATGGATAAGAGAAAGTGACTCCTGGGATATTTTTGTATATAATATTGGATTTGTGATAAGATCCCCAGCGAGGTAAGATGAGAACGTGCTTCATAACAACAAGATGACATCGACGACATGATTATCGTGTCTATGTCTCATGGGGTTCAAATAATAAAATAGAACGCGTTTTATGATGAAGCAAATAAAAACTACGTTGTCGCCGAGGTGGAAGACCCGTTGGCGATGTTATTTTTATTTTTTTTTATTTATATTTTTTTTTTATATATTATTTATTATTATTCGATGAGAATCGTAGGTACCGTATGACCTTTGTGTGTGCGTATGCGTGTTTACTTGGACCAGTGGAGTATTAAGTAACTGATTGCTATCGTATATATATTTTTTATTATCAAAATAATATTGTGTTAGTGTATAGATGTGATATGTGTGATATGTGCAATTGTATTGGTGTGTATAGTCATCAAGAATCCCAGGTGAAAATGGGTCGACATTGGGTCATGTAACGGTCGAACGAGAACGAGGTGACGTTCTGTTGACTTGATCAAGTACTCATATTGCTGTTGTTGTTATTTGCAACAAACTGAGAAGGTAAATAAAATATATAAATTATTTTTACGTTCTTTTTTTTTATATTCATTTATTTTTTTTTTTATCAAGTTTAAAGTGTCTTTTCCTGTCGCACTAAACTACATGCTTTCTATGCAGTTGTATTTTTGTGCTCATGGCATGAATCGGAAGTTCTTAAATCGAAAAAAATAACAACAAAAAAAATTAAATAATAATCATAATCTTGAAATTGTGTTCTAAGCAATTTATTGCATCACTGACCTTTCTGATAAAAAACCTTACAGTATATTGATTTGTTTTTTTTTTTTTTTTGTTTTTTCATTTAAGTTACTTTATTTTTGAGGACAATATATATATATATATTTTTATTAAACTTGGATAAAATGAAAATTCAATAATATTATTTGTATTAAAAAAAAAATTTGTTGGATAAAAATTGGAAAAAGTTTTAATAATCACTAGATCATATGATGAATAATAAAAATGAAAAAAAAAAAAATCCAATACTGCTGAATAAATAATAATACTGATAATAATATTCATAAGGAAAAACTTGTTTCTTGTTTTTAATGAATATATATATATATTTTGTCTCTTGATACTTTTAATGATATGGAAAAATAAAAAATGAATAAAAAAAAATTCTCAGCAGCAGCAGCTGGTGATTCAACTAAGCGGATGTTCATGTAACAAAAAAAAAAAAATTACCAATAAAATGAAAAAAGATGTGAGAAAGTTTTTTTTTAAATTTTTGTAACTTATTTTCAATTTTTTCTTATTTCTAAGTAAATAAAATGGTCAAGGGCAAATTTCTCCAGCCTCAGGATATCTAATCATTGTAATCTCATTCGTGGAGAAAAAAATAAGAAAAATTATTATCCAAAAAATTCCTATTGGCTAAGTTCGGTGAACCGTTTTGCCTCCAAGCAAGTCTGTATATACTTCCTCTTTTCGTAAAATATTATCAAGAACGTGTTGGTATGTAACAACATATTCAAGAAGTTAAAGCGGCACAAATTTAAAAAAAACATTGCTAGTAACACTTTACTCCAAAACGATACCAAGTATATATATATAAGAAAAAGAGACATAACATAAAAATCAAAGAAAAAAAAAGCAATAAGTCTAAAGAAATTGAGTCTCGTGCCTTTAAGGTAAAAAATCATCCTCGTCATTATCTTTAAAAAAAATGCTTCGCCTCATTGGAGTACCGTAACGCCCAAAAGAAGAAAAATAAAAGGAAATAATCATAAAAGAACAATGCAAGAGGAAAAAAAAAAAAAAAAGCAATTCTAGTTTTTTTTTTTTTCATATATATTTAAACATCGATGATGTGATGCAGTCCTTTATTAGAAACAGAAATAAAACGAACAAGGGATGAGAAGCAAAAAAAAAACTAAATAATAATAGTAAAAATAAAAAAGAGTAATTCATTCGTGTCTATAAGTCGTCCACGTCAGTAAACTCGTTCTTATATATACGAACGCTGGAGTATGCCATTTGCGTACAGCAGCGTTTCTATTCACATTGGTATTTATGAGTTGGGAAAGAGGGAGTCAAGTTGAGGAAGGGGTTAAAGTAAAGGTATATACAGAATATATGTATGCAGTATTAAGTAAATTTTTTTTTGTATGTATATATATGTATAAACAGGTATGTGTGTTGTTGCGGACGCTGGCGGTCGTTGAATCGTCGTTGGCGTGCCAAGCACCAGGTCGAGTATACTCTCGTGTACTAAAACTTGGAGACCGCATTCTCTCTTCAGATGCTCAGTGTCTCTTTACTTGTTGGCCTTTATTTCTCAGTAACTCACAACTCTTTTTACCTTTATCGACTTTTTATTATTATTATTTTTTAAACACCATATTATAGTCAACAGCAGTTATTGATTAAACCAAATTTACCTTTGTCTAAATATTTTCATGTACTATTTTTCCGTAATTTCTACGTAATTGAGATTTCTGGAAAAATTTCATAAAATGCTTTTGATAATTCTTCGTAAACAAAACTTCAACGGAAAACATGTTAATAAATCTAGATTTTTCTCCGAGTTTTCTTTGATAAAAAATATTTTAATTTACGGGGAAATATCGGAAAATCCGGGGATAACTTTTAGCTATATTCCTGATAAGTTTTCCAGTGAAAAAATTAGCTTTGAGTTTTGTATATTAAATTGAAAAATGAGTCTATTTAAAAATAGGAAAATTTTTCTTCTCCATTTAATAAAGTTGAATTTTAATCCAACTTTATTTATTGATAATTTTTTTAAAAACCAATTGAATTATTAACTGTCATATTTATAATTTATTTCATTAAAGTTATTTAAAAAAAAAAAAATCAAATAGTTTTCTTGACAGTTCTCTTTTCTCTCCGTATTTAGGTTTTTATTCGGAATTAAATATAAAACAATATAATACACAAGCATGAGTGTACGTGACCGGTACAATTTTAGGATTTACGTTGGAAAATGAATTTATCGTGGTACACCCATACTTGCATAAAGTTGATGACATTAAGGTGCATGTACATTGTTCCGGTATATAGTAAATTCACCAGATGTGTTGGGTTAAACCGATGGAGAAAGGTTTTTGGCTCTTTAACCAACAATTGTACTACCTTCTCTTTTTTCCTCTTGATTATTTTTATTATTATTATTATTATTATATTTATTTTTTTCTCTAGCCATTGTCACGGAAAAAGAGAAATTTCTTTAATGTCTTCTCCATTCAGGATGTGAGTGCTTTAAACAAAAAAAAAAAAAAACAATAATATTAAAAAATAACAGCAATACGATAAGAAAAAAAAATAGTTTTTCTTTACTTTTTTATTATTATGTTTTTTAAATTTTATGTTTTTTTTTTTTATTGAAAAGAACGCGGATGGATGCGATTTACCTTTTGTAGTTGAGTCTCTGAGAAAAGCATAGAGTCTTTGAATAAAAAATTGCCACGTTTACTGGTGAAGCACCGTATTCATTTGTTTTTCTTTGGGATAGAGAAGCATGTTAGTTTTTTTTATTTCTTTGTTATTTTTTATTTTATTAGATAGTTTGTATGTATGTGTGGATAATGTGTATAGTTTTTTTTTTTTATCTTGAAACATATTAGCACATATGTGTATGGACAGTTATATATATACACATGGATGTTGTTAGCACATACTGTATATATAGAGATAGAGTTAAGAGTGCTAAAGAAAAAGTTCAACAACTTTGTGTCTGTACAGTGGCAATATTCTTTTTTTTTTCCAACGGGACCTTTTAGCAAAACCCGAGACTCAATTCCATGTGAACAATGTATACTCATCCAAAAGGAGTCACTTATATAGTTTTCTGGCAAACTCATATATTTTACGTTGTTCATCGATATATAGTGTTTCATGTACGTGACTCAGTTAATGTTTTCTCTTATTTGGCTTTTTTCACTTTATCTTGGTCTTTAAAAAAAGAAATTTTTATGAGGAAATTCAAGGCGTTATTCACTGACCGATTGAATGACAAGCTGACTCATGATTATAACTTGCAACGACTCACCAAGTCACATGACTCGTTATATGCTTTCTAGCCTAAGGTTGAGCTGACTCAATTTTTTAATAATTTGATTCTGCATTCACAGGTAAACATATTTGTCTGATTCAAATATAAATGAAAAATTAACAATTTAAATTGAAAATACCTGTAAACCCTGGTAAAAATGATTTTCTCCGATATTTTTCCGTATTGCTCTGATTTTCTGGGAATTGCTTTACTCGAATTTTCTCCGCATAAAAATCGGAGAGAATCGAACAAAAATCGAAGAAAATCAGAGAAATCATTTTCACCAGGATACATACATGACAATATATTAATTATTGTTGACATTTTTTGCAAAAAAAATTATCAAATTTTAGTATTACCTAGAAATTTGTTTCGTGCGATTCTAATTGCCTTCAGCGAACGATTCTTGAAACTTTAAAAAATTTGTCTTAAAAATATAATTTAACAAGCAGTATATATGGAGAAAAAAAATTATTCCATGAAGAAATAGTTATTTTTTTAAATTACACATACGCTATCAAAATATATTTCTGTATTTTTTATTCTCTATATTTATTCAAGCCTTGAACGTGATGTTCAAACAGGTGTTTCTCGTATTTTTATAAAACAAATACATACATCTCCATACTTTTTTGTGATAAAACCTTTTTTTTTTTCGACGTTGACTTGGTGTACATAAGCAGAAAGATGAGTTAAAACTATGAAGACCGTAATTATATACACTAGAGATTGTTGATTTTTTATTTTTCAATGTCTTGAGTTTTTATCGTGTGAATATGTATTGCCAAGTTACTTTGGATTCTGATAAAAACCATGGAACGTGACGGTGCCAAGTGTCACATGGAATTTTATTTTTTTTTTGTCTTATTATTTACTCATTTTGTACATGAGAATATCCGTTAATATGCGTAGAGACTCCAATCATGATAAAAATAAAAATTTATTCACTGTAAACATTTTTTTTTTTTTCGTTAAAAGTTTTCATGCGTAACACACATATTCTCATGCTTTAATTTATTCTTCTCATATATATATATATATATATATATATATTTAAAAATAAAATAAATTTATATGATAATTTATATGTAGAGATTTTGAAATTAAAAGTTTTATAAAAACAAATTGACGATTTATTGAAATATATATATTTAAAATGAATTAAAAATATTGATATTAAATTTGTCAGCAAGTAATAAAATAAAAAATAATTTGATTCGATGATTTGTAATTTTTATTATTGTTCGATTAAAAAAATGCGGTCAGTGTTATTTTGTTTATTCTTGTAACAATAATGTTTATGCTTGACCGCTGTTTATATCAACGACGATAAACACAAACCACTATCATTGCTCGTTTTATTGTATGCACTTTGTGGCATGTAAGTATTTTCTATGTTTGTATGTTATAATAATAATTTAACAATAATAATGAGAGAACGTTGAGGAATTTTAAGATTCATGTGACCATATAATAACGAGGGGAAACAGAATATTAATTTAATAATTTATCATTGACATTATCAGTTGGACAGTGGTAATAAATTGACCATGAACCACTAAACATACTATTATTAATTCAACAGAGAACAAGCAATATTGTTCATTCACTGACAAAGTAATTGTTTTTATTTTTTAACTTTATATTTATATACTATGATTGTACTGTTTAAAAATTCACCCAACTAGTTATTGAGGGGTGATCAATTCGAAAAAAAATTACAGTCATAAAACAATCTCAAACAATTTCAATTATTGATTTCAAGTCTTGTTGAGATTTTAATTTATAAAAAAAAAAAATTAACCCAACTGATTTTAATAATTTAAATTCATTTAAAATTAAATTTCAGTCGAAGTTTTTACGAGTGAATCAACAATCGTAAATAAATTTTATTTTAAAATTGATACTAAAATTAATCGAATAAATATAAAAATATTAAATTCAATTGTTTATAATTTTAATATATAAACAGTTGTATAAAATATAAATTATATTGCAGAAAAAAAAAAAAAGTTATTTATCCGGTGAAAGTCTAAATTTTATTACTTTTACTTGATTTACAACGAGCACATTAATGAAACAATTTTATATATATTTATAAAAATATAATAATTGTAGTATTAATAAAAAAAAAAACTATATAGAATCAATAGTATCAGCTGTGTTTTTATAGCATTGAAAAAGATCAAATATAATATGTCAATAAATGTTTTAAAAATGACAATGTATCATATTACAAAATATAACCATCCATGATGTATTTTTTAATTTTTTTAATATTTATTATTTATACATGTTAATGCTGATATTAATCATATATAATATAATAATGTTTCAAAATTTAATGTTTATTTTTGTCTTGTAATGCCATTGATATCAGATATAAATATTACAAAAGAAAAATAAAATTTAAAAATTAATAAAACACTGTAGTTTCATTTTTTGTTATTAATTTTTTTAAATTTTTTCTTTTTTTTTTTTTTTAGAGTTTTAGGTTGACAAATGTGTATTTTCATCTTGATGGTAGAATATGATATTAGTGGATGTATGTGTATGTTGTTAATAGATGCTTTGTAGTCACCGTCTACTATGCTGACATAATTTCAGTGGCTCGTCTACTAATAATAGACACTACATGGACACTAAAGAACAAACTTAAGTGGTAAGTCGTTGTTGTTGATGGTTTTATAGTATAAATTTAAATTCATAAATAAACATAATGAAAATACTAAAAATTTAATTATAAAATATTTTTTTTTTATTAAATAATTCATTACATTTATAAAATAGAAAAATAGAAAATTTTGATGATAAAGAAAATTGGTATATTCATTTTTACAAAATTGGAGTATTATGATTTTTTAATAGTCCAACTACCAGCATATTTTATTTTATTATTAAAAAGAAAGACCGACAACAAATAGCCCTTGTCAATTATTAATAAATTTTTAACAATTACAATGATGATAATATAAAAAAAAAAAAAAATCAGATTGTTCCTTTTATAATTTTGATTATTATTGTCAAAGTTGTGAGAATATAATTCCCATTTGATTGTTAAATTTTTATTGAACAATAAATTGGTTAATAAATACCTTAAATTTGATTATTAAAGCATGATACTCTATTTTCATTTGCAAGTTTTCTTTATTTTACTTTTGTAATTTTTAGTTGAATGAGGTCGATAGAGTATAAAAAAAAAAAAAATGAAAAATAGAAATACTATTACTACTATAATATTTTCAAGTTAAAACGAGTTATTTGTCCAATGTAAAGTTTTTCTTTGTGTTTGTTGGGCGAGGTAACTGGTTTTTATTTTTTATTCAATGTATAGGTGAAAATAAAATTTCATTTGTGTGTTTGTGTGGATTTTAAAGTGTTTTTCAACGTCTCACTCGACAACTTTCACGACCTTGATTTAATACGAGATCGATGCCAACTCGATACTTTCAAGTTACTGTTGAAATTCAATTTTTTATTATATTTGAATTAACCATATGTCTGTTTGGCATTAAGATTTGTGTTTTTTAAATTATTAATTACTTTCGTTGAAAGAAAAGTTCATCAGTCAATTAATTTTACAACTAACTTGAAATAACTCGAATTTAATTTTTAAATAACTCAAATGTTAATTGAACTTTTCAAAGTTTAATATAAATCAGAAAATATTTATTTATAATTTTTTTTATTAATATTTAACTATTACTAATAATATTTAACTATTTTTTATGATTTTATATAACTTTAAGAAACTTTTCGTGATTTAAAAAAATTTGTTTTTTATAGAAATCACGATTTTTGAGACTTTGTAATTTTATAAACGGTAACGCTATTGGCACTCAATACGGGGGAATTTACGGGGACATTTATACAAGCTACGAGAAAATTTACGGTAAATATAGCCACCGTTGTATGTGTAGGACTGATTACATTGTGTGTGAAACCCGTAAATGTCCCCGTATTTCCCGTAAATTTTCCCGTATGAGTGCCTATAACGATTTCGTTTTATAAAACTCCGAAAATCGTGACACTTAAATTTCCATAAATAATAGTTCCGTGAATTTATTTAGTGTTTGATTACTTATTGAATATTAATTTATGTACATTAAAATAATTTTGTAGTTATTACGCTACATTAATATTTGAATGATACACTCGGGTCATTGATAACACCGTCGCTTATAATATTGACAAAAATATCACTTTACGGCTGACTAAATATTTACTTCATCATCCCCTTTTTTTATAACTGTTAATATTTTTGATGTTGTTTTAAAAATTATTTTTTCGTTTTTATTTCACTCACCAATGCACAAAAGCAGCATCAAATTTATCAATGAAAATTTCATGATCATAGGTGTCCTGTTCGTATCCATATTTTTGCAAATAATATTTATTTTTTTGTTATTTTTTTATCCACGTTTCAAATTTGTGGATTTTATTTAAAAATAAATAAAAGCCATTCACGATATATATCCAGTATTTTACTGAGGTTATCAATGCTTCACGTTTGATACACAATTTAAAAAAATATATATTTTTTTTTTAAATAATAACAAATTTCATCGAAATGTTAACATTGCTGTTTCACTTTTCACTCTTTGTAATTTATAAAAAAAAAAAAAAACTTATTATTTTATAATTGCTTGTGGTGATTTTAAAAATGCAACACAATATTTAAATCACATAAAATAACACGACATAAATCCATTAGAATTATTATTTCACAATTTAAACACATAAATAAATTATCAACATAAATAATTATGTTTTTTTTCTATAAACTTTTTAATATTCCAATTGCATTAAAATTATTTTCCTTTTTGTAAATATCATTTGTAGTCTTTAGTTTGTTAAAATAATATTTAACGAAACTAAAGATTTATTTAAAAAAAACAATAACAATAAATTCACTTTCACAATATTAGTAAAACTGTAAATTAAATTTTCACAAATTTTTTTTTATTGTTCAAAATAAAATTTCTAATTTAAATAATATAAATTAGAAAAATAATTTAATCACTATCACTATGCGTCCAAGAATACTATTAAAATATTGAAATCATAATATTAATTGTTTTAAAACTTGGCGCGTAAAGTATATTGTTGCATTTTTTAATGAGATATATATTTGAAAAATTATTTCAAGTAGCGCGCATTTCAACTGTCGCACAGCAACTGAGCGTCCCAACGCGTAGCACCAGTGAAAACCCCCACCGTATAATTTTACAATTCTTTATTTTTTTCTCTGTTGCGCACATCGATGTCCCGTTTCCTCGCAGCAATTCTCTTTCTCTATTTTATATTTTTTCTATTCGCTATACCGTGCTGAACTACAGTACTATACTATATGTAGTAACCACCAGCGAGAAGACGGAGAATGCGTGCCCCGTAAAAAAGGGAGTAAAAATAAGAGAGAGAATATAACGAAAAGAACACGTTTTCATTGCTCATGTAGAGGGAGAAATAATATGCGTCTGCGCCCCGAGAGAGTATCTTTCTTTTTTTATCATGTTTCAGAGTATATGTAAAGAACAGGATGCAAGAGTAGGAGAAGAATAAAAAAAAATATATTATACAAAGAAAAAAATAAATGAAAAAAAAAAGAAGGAATGACGGTTTGAATACCCCTGATGTGCCCCCAAGTGGCAGGTGGTTCATTCCCTTGGTTCTCATTTTTTTCTTTTCCTTTTTTTTTTTTTATTCAGGGCCTAGTGCCAGGGCCCAGACATGAAATAATTTTTTCTAGACCTGGACCACCGACTAATTATTTTCCTGGCTTTGTATTTTCTCATTTTTTTTTTTAAATTCATGGAAAATCATACAAGTTGATATAATTTATTTTACTTAATTTTTTTTATTAAATTATATCAACTGACTGCTAAAAATTAAATTTTTAACAATTCTTTTATGATGATAATAATGAAATATGTTTAATTAACGAAAATTTGTTAAATAGATATTTTAATGAATAATTAATTTGATAATATGTTTCAATGAAAATTAAATTTATTATTGTAAATTATTATAATGAGATAAATAAATTTTGGAGTAATGTAAATTCAAAGTTTTGAGAACTCAGGTAAATTATATATGCTGATACATACGGAGAAAAAAAAAATAAAAAAAAATTCCGAGATGATGTTTAAATGTGTTATGTGTTCACAAAAATCGGCAGGTGTATTTCTTTGGTAAAAGTGAATGGAGAAATTCAGTTTTTTTTCTTTGCATTTTTCCCTTTTTATATATGTAGTAATCTTTATGCAGAAAAGACAACCAACAGTGCTGTGCAAAGTTGCATCTAATTAGGAGTTCAAGGTATCACGTAAAGGTGCCCAACATATAACGATCAATCATTTCCACTCAATTTTTTTATTAGCTTATTTGACAAAAAAGAAAATAAATAAACTTATTAAAAAAAAAAAGATTGTTTTCTTCGTATCGGATAGAAATGCATGTATTACTTTTCTCATGCTTTCCATCAGAAGAAAAAAATTCCATTTAGTATTTGAAAGCTTTAAAGAAGCCTGGTGGAAATATTTCTCCGCGGTTTCTCCACGATTACTCCAAATTTCCCCCGAATTGACTTATGCGGAGAAATGTTCGGAAATATTTCTCTACGAAAAAGACACACTCGGAGAAAAGCGTGAAAAAATAATTTTACTGCGGAGAAATTTTCCCAAAATCACCAAAAAAGAGAAATTTTTTCCGTCGTTGCTCCGAATCAACTTGATTGAAGGAATGTTCGGAAATATTTCTCCACCAAAAAAAAAAAAAACACGCGGAGAAAGTAAAAACTCGCATGGGTCGATTTGGAGTACTCAGTGAGAAATTTGAAAAAATTCGTAGAAATATTTCCACCAGAGAAGTATAAAAACATTACACAAAAATAAAAATGAATAAATTTACAAGTATACTCTACATTTTGTTTGTAAATTATTAAAATTTTTTTTGTTTTTATAAGCATTATTGGTATAGATTTGTACATTCGACATTTAGAGATAAAAGTGAGATTTTTATTTTTTTTAGAGAACAAACCTCGACTGCATCAGCTAGATTATAATAAAATGAAAAAAAAATATGTATTTAGCTTTGTTAGTGATTAAAATTGTTGGAAATCAGTGGCTTGCAAAAAGTCGTTTTATTTGAAGTTAAAGAATGAATTAGTGAAAGAGAATTTCGAATTAAAAAAAAAAAAAATTATTGCAACTGACGTAGCCACCTGCTCATAAAAAAAAAGTTAAAAAAAAAAATTAAAAAATATTGATTTATATTATGAAAATATATTCAAAGCAAAAAATATAAAATTCAACTCTTGAATTTCGATAAAACCATTGCCTTATGATAGTTTTGAAAATACTTATGATCATCACCCCTCTATTTGTGCATGGGCATATGGTGAGTTATATCGAAGGGTGGGAGAACCGTTAGTCGATTAAAGACAAACAGGAAAATGAAAAAATAATATACCAGAATTTTACTGTCTAGTAGTCGAAATAATTTTCTTGACGTTAAAATGTTTCAAGGAATAAATAGACATAGATATCTATTGTCAAAAAATAAAAAATGTAAATGAGATGCAGAAAAAAAAAAAATACCCTAACTCGACCAACAAAAATCCTGTTGGGCATTTCTTAGCAGGTGTCTAGAGTTGCCGGTGTCTTTTTATTTTCCTCACATCGACTATATATATATACACACAAACCATTTTCTTGATGTTCAGTTTGCTTAAAAATATACCTGAATATATTTTATACCTATATACACGTTTTTGAGCCATCTGCCATCATTTCCGCCGACGCGCATCCTCAACTTCGATCCTTCAGGCTATCTTCTGTGTTGTACATATATTTTATATCCTATATACATATTGGTATACCTATACTCCAAACCACGAGTCTTCTTCATATTTTTTTTTTTTATATATATTTATTTTCTTTCCTCTTTGCTATCTGATAGAAATGTTTTAAATCCGTTTTGAAATTCAATATACCGGGCAACAGCAGCTGTCCGCCTGCTGCCAATACGTCTGAGCTGTGTTCTGAATTTTGAGTATTTATCATTTTTTTTTATTATCTATTTAAATAATATTATTTAATTTTTTTAATAATTATATAACGTACTGGTATTGACAGATTTATTATATTATGTGTTTTTTATAAAATTCATAAATTCAAGAGAAAAAATTTTAACTGAAATATTAAAGTTGTCTGATGGCTGGGCTAGTCAAACCGAATACATTTATGAAAATAAATTATGAAATAGATTATAGAAGAATTAGCCAACTATATTTTCCGTTTCTTTATATTATTCTTTTTATTATTTTCGTTCCAGAGAGTAACAATGAAACAAAAAGTATAAAGTTACCATGCATTATTATTATTCCTTTTTAAAGTTTCATTGTAGATATCATATCTTCATGTTGTTGACAATTATTAGCTGTGTTTATCAACTGGCTACATTTATTTCGAGTCAAATGAAAAAACAAATAAATATTGTTTAATGTTTTATCTTCAATATAATAAGTATATATTTGGATAAAAATTACGACTGACGAGCAAATAAGTACAATTGAAAAAAATGAATTAAGGTGGTCTGGTGGCCAGTCTAGTCAAGTGAATAAATTTATAAAAATAATTTATAAAGAAAAAAGTATTCAACATGTTTCGAGTGCAAAATAAATAATTTAATATCAATCTATGAATTATATTATGAAAAATTAACGAGGCTATTATTTATTTTCATTGAAATATAAAATTTATCAACCCAATGTATTTAGTGAATGTTTAAATTCCCCCTGAGACTCAACTTTTTACTTTTAAATAAAAAATCTTCTTCAGATCACCCTGTATATATATAAACGTTATGAAAAAAAATAAAAACTAGAAAACACAACGATTATTTGAAATTGAAAATTCTCTCTCAAATTTATCTGTAAATAGTTGGAGGATACACCAGATGCAGATTATGTCATTTACATAATACAACAATATTTTGTAAAAAAGTTACTTAATACTGAGTCAGCAGATCATCTTAAAAACTCTATTTAATAATAAATAATAAATAAAAGTTTCTAACAATTCATATACAAGACTGTCCTGATTTTATGAAAGAATAGATGTACGTCACTGCAAGATGTTTTCAAAGACGGCTTGGAACAACTTTTGGAGATTACTTAGTGATATTTGCTCTACAAAAATATCGTTTCAACGATATTGTAAAGAAAATTTTCACCAACAACGACATATCCTAGACATTTCATCATCATCAGTATTAAGTTGCATCAAAATAAATGCCTTTTTTTCTCATATTTTTCATTTTAAATCATAATTTTTATAATTTTTTTTTTTTTCATTATTATTAAATCAAAAGATTAAGATATTAATCTTTATATCATTTATTAACATTATAAAATTAGTTTATTAATGCATATAAAATTTATAATTTTATATAAATGATATTTGTCTATCATCGTTGGGACAGCCTGGTGTGTGCAAATATATATAGACGGCAGACGGTGTCGATGTCTAACGCTCACAATATTACTGGATTAACAAACTAATTAAATTTAACATAGCCCTGTCATACGGTTTATACACTTTAATATACTCTCTGTGTATATATACATACACACAGACATACGCAATGCGGTAACATATATATCATGTTGATGGTAAAACGAGAATAATCTTTTAGGTTTTAATAGTTAATGAGATAGTGTACAGCATCTTCTGGTTAAATTTTAGTTTTCATATTTACGTCACACGACTAAACTTAACTATTTGAGACATTAAAATTCTTATATACAATATTTTTTAAACTGTTTAATTATTATAACAACGCATAATAAGTTTCTTTTTCTTTCTTGTTTATCTGACGTATTGTTGTGTGTAACGCAATTTATTACAAACAACTTCATTGTTTACTGACGAATGTCATTTACAAAATTATATTTCTTGGAGCTCTTGACAGATAAATATTTCATTAATATAAAAATTATTAAATATATTTAACGATTTTTTTCACTTTGGTATATGTATTTTATTTTAATTATTTTGATTAAAACGAATGATGTGTATACAAATGTTATATGTAAATTTTGTATTTCGAGTAATTAACAACTTGATGCATATTATCGACTTGGCATGTTATTTAAATACATATATATATTTTGGACTAATAGGTATTTGAAAATTCGATTATCACATATATCACTGTTGATTAATAATAAGAGCAGGAGTGGTGTGATTAATGATACTCAATTTCGTTCGATAATAAGATTTCCATTTGCTCTATTCAGTCAAATATAAAATATACGAAATAACTTCTTGGATGCGAGAAAGATCCAAAGCAAAGGCAGAAAGATAATTTAAAAATAACTTGAATATTATTATTTATCTTCTTCCATGTGTTCATCAGCTCATAATTCGTTCGAGACAAAAAAAAAAAAAAAAATAATGACTTTTTATTTTTTAACCCTGATGCGCTTATAAAGCCAATATGCATATATAAAATAATGATTTTATACCTATATTTTTATTTATATTGCCATAGAATGACTTAAAAATTAAATAATAATATATTTTTATATTTTTCGTTTGTGGTTAAATATAATAAAAAAAAAAACAAAAAAAGGGTAAAAATGAATTATAGGATATAAAATATACATACTCGGAAATACTAGAAACATCCGGGGCGTGATTTTGATGTGTGTGATATCAGATGGAATGAAAACTCGTTGACAAACCGTGTCACGTGAGAGTATTTTAGAGAGAGAGAAAAAGAGAGTTGGCATTGGTGCAAATTACTAGGGTTTTGAGTTCAGCGAACTAAAACCGCATCACCAACTAGTCAAACGTGTAACAGTGGTAAACGATATACCTCACACACAACACTTATTATTCTGACTGGACACACTGCAAAATCTGTCGACAGTAAGTTATACGCGAATAAGGGTCAATGGGACACTGTTATTTTATTTAAGGTTAAACCAATATATCAATAATCATATTATTTTATTTAATTATTTCGAATAATCCATTCAATTTCCAATAAAATCACATTTAATAAATTTTTTTTTTTCTAATTTAAAAAAAAAAGCACACACACACACACTTTATTATTTATTTATATTTTTTTAAAAGTAGTCTGGAATAAAGTGAAATTATTTATGAAACATGTAATTAACTATTGTGATTTCATTTATGAATTTTTTTTTTTTTAATTAAAAATTAACTTTCGGTTTTAAAAAATCATGTAAGAGAAATTTTGAGAAAAAAGTGATGAGTCATGACTGCAGTGGGAAAATTTTTGTCTATATAATTTGATGATAATTTTTTAAAGGAATATAGTAATTACGTTTTTTTAGAGAAACTTCCTAGAATTTTGGAAAAAAAACCACTGCTATTGGTATATTTGTTCAAAACGAGGAGTGATTCCACTTGTAAAATTTTTGGTTTATCCTGATTTTAATCTCATTTTAAATGAGCTAAAAATAATTAAATCAGTTAAAATTATGAAATTTTTTTGAAAATACAATCTTAAGTTGGATCACATGAAGTCACACGAAATTACTTGACATCGTGAAATTTTTGAAATAAGTAATTTCACCTCCTTGAAAACTTCTGAATGACTGAAATGTTTTGGACAGTTGAATGAACAAAAGCAATATTTCTCAACAATGTCCTCATATCCATTATAGATCTGAGACATCTGTTGAAATAGACACTGCTCTATATGAAAAGAAAAAAAATACTATTTTAATATCCAATTTTTATTTGAAATTTATTCAAGCTTTTTAACTATTTCAAATTTTCTACGAAAAAATTTTTAAAAAATCCTTAAAATTATTTGTCAGCAATTAGTAAATTCATTTGATACTTTTTTTTTTGTCTTGGAAGCATTGAAATCATTTGCAGAATAATTATTTATCTAAAATCTTTCGTCAAATTTAAATTGGAGTTCATTTTTCAGTTGAGAAAATAATTTTTCGTCAACAAAATACAATGACCTGAAAATTATACTATAATTGTTTTCTAAATTTGGTAGAGAAAAATATTACAAGAAAGAAAAAACTTCGTCATTTCCTTTATAACAAATTTCCTTCAATTTAGAAAACTTTTATTCAGTCATGGGAAAAAATTTTTTCAGTCAAGTTCCAGTTATAAACGCGTGGCTGACGTCATTTTTATGATAAATTAATTCCTCACAATTTTTTTTTTTACTCTGCATCCGGATTTTATACTAAAAATAAATCAACCCATATGCAGGCCTAAAATACACGTATATATATAGCATCATAAAAAAAATAAAATCATTCAAAAAATTAAAGAAAAAATAGATGAAAATTTATATTCAATTATTCACTCGGCTATATATTTTTAAATCCTCGTTTAAAATCCTTTAATCAATAAAATTAAAAAAGTTTAAAAAAATCCATAAAAACCGATTTTTTTTTTTAACCAAAAAATTTAATCTTTAAGTGTAAATTGAAGGATGAACCCATATTCCATACATATAGGTTCATATAGAGGATATATACGCTACATTTAATCCTGAAAATCTGTGTAACAAACGTGCACTGAATGCGTGGTTTTGTTGAATGCTAATTAGTGGTTAACTCGCTTGCAAGTTTGCCGCACTTAATCTCACATATATACATATATATGAACTTGTGACAAAATATATATAAACTTTGGTTATACAATACATGTGTATTGTATATATATACACTTGAGTTTAGTTGGTTATAGACTAAAATGAGTTTGAATCATTGATGGCTTCTCGCGGTTGCATTCTGAGTGTTTCAAACGAATTCATCCATCTCCACACATACACAAACACATTTATAATAGACATATATGAAAAATTTAAATTCCTACACTAAAATACATTTATAAATAAACTCATATACATGAACGTCGTACACTTGTTGTAATTATATTCGCTCAGTTATACCTATACCAACCACACGTATGTCCACAAAAATTTTTGTATTATTTTTTCGTACGACAATAATATTAAAAAGCTAAATAAAATAAAAAATATAAAATCACATATACCTCAGTCTTTTGTCAACTGGGAAATCAGTTGAACACATATATATATTTTTTTGTCTTTTAATTTATTTTAAAATTTTTATATTATATTTTTTTTTTCTTTTTCATTGAAGCATTAAATTCAATGTGTAGTGTGTGATCCGGTCGCACGAAACGTTTTGCACATCTGTATATAGATATAGCATATACCTTAGGCATGAAAATAGTTGGAGAATATAGAGTTTTAGTATGGAAGGGTAAAATTTCCATATTTATACGAACCCATAGAGTCATGGTATGGGTGGATTAACTGAGGCTTGCTGAGAGTTCGGGTATGAGAATTGAAAACGAGCGCAAACGACGTCGAGGGTATATGTGTCTTTTTTTTTTTTTTTTGTTATTTTCTTTTTTTTCTTTATCTCTTATTCTCGTTTTTTCTTCTCATACCCTGGATAACACCTATACCGCAACACCAGCAGCACCCGAGTTCTCGGCAATTCGCTCAAATTGAGCGGACCAATTTGTACGGATTGTGATGCTAAGCGGTGTATGTGCAAGTAAAATAAAGAAACGCGTGTGCTGGATGCCATTTATATATATATTTTTATTTTATTTTATTTTATTTTTTTAAATTTGCTTTGTTGGCGAGTAAGCTCGTGCTACTTTCCATTTTAATCTAAATAATTGGCATTGCCGTTATGATGGAAGATGAATAACTACATTATTATTATTAAAAAAAATTAAAATAATATTATATATGTGATTATAATTGATAAATTTATAATGTATAATAAATTAAAAAAAAAAAAAATTAAATAAATTGAATGAATAAATAATAATGAATTGAAAAAAAATCGATTGTTATGCTTCTGGGAAATATAAATATCCAACAAAAGGATCCTGATCGATCAATAATAAAAAAAGAAAAAATAAATGACAATTGAATTTTATGTAAAACAATTAATTGGTTCCATTATAGTCAATAACAAATTATTATTCTGTTCATCATCAGCTGATGGTGATTTATGCCAGTTAAATAAAAAGTAGGAATTTTTTTTAATCAACAATAATACTCTATATTGATCCAAGACACCTTTGGTTATAATTCAAGAAGTTTACTTGATTCAAGACTTTTAAAAAATTCAATTCAATATACATTTTTTTCTTCGATTTCAGAAATTTTTAAAAAACATTCAAGACTATTTTTTTTTTAATATATATGTAACTAATTAGTTTTAAGAAATTTTTAATTATTAAGCCAATACAATATTTCGAGAAGTTATAAATTTATGCTATAGCAAAAAATTAATTTTTATTTCATTTCAAAAGATTGAAAATAAATAATTTAATTTCCTGTGACTAATAAAGTAGATAAAATAAATAAAATAATAAATGTAATGAATAATAAATAATAAACTCAAAAATAATTTTAAAAAATTATAATTGTTCACGGATGCTTAAGCAATAGTATAGGGTTCATAATCCATTGGAAAGCAAAGGTTTTGTAATAATAAAGTGTCCTTAATATTCAGCTGCATGCGTGCATGAATATTGTAAGCCGTAGATTCGTGCTACAATTATATTAGAATGTGTGGCGCCCACGAGACCACTCGGTATAGTATATTAACGCAATATACTATATATATATATTTGCAACTTAAATCTCTGGTGTGCATAATTTTACGTAGCTTGGTAATGGTCTAGATATATATTGTTGAATGCGTACTAAAGCCCAGTAGTCGCGATACAACTTTTAGATAGTATATATCTCTATATATATAAATTGAACAAGTATAAAAGAGAAATAACTATGTGTATTAATAATATACATGTATATGAAGATATTATTAAAATCGAAAATTTAATTGGTGTCCGGTGGGTGCTTGATTAATTAATATGTAGCTTTTAGCAATAGTATTGACTTTTGATAAATGTATTGATGTATTCACAAATTATATGATGCTTGAATCGGCTTGAATTAATTTCTATACCCATGTTTGATGATAATTTTCGTTTATGTATTTGGGAAAATTATACAAAAAATATTAGATAATAATCACTAATCAGTCATCGCTATTCACAATGAATGACAAAACAATTTTTAATTTACAAAAATTTTCAGGGATTAATAAATAGCTTTTTAATTAATCACGAATATATTGGTTCTATAAAAAAATAGATTAATGAAAAAAAATGTATCCTAGTGCACGGAGTAAAATTAAGTTAATAAAATTTTTGATTTGATGTTTTTAAGAGACATCAATTCAAAGTTTGCAAATTTCGAATTTTTTTTATAAACGAGACTTGGAAGAGAGACTTTCTGGAGTTCTCCAAATCATCTCAGAGACACCCAACGATTATTTTTCAGTTTATTTGGTCGATGATTAATGAACTAAAATTAATTGAGGTTATTCAATCTTTAAATTTAAAATTATCAATCAAAACGTAAATAAAATCATGAAAAGACTTTTCGAAGAAAAAAAATTATACATACATTGCATACCTTTCTTTTCACTTGGAAAAGAAACTCATTTTTTTTTGGGAAATTAAATTCATTTTGACTCATTCTTATTGGTAATTTTTAATATTTCAACCATAATAATTTTATAAATAATTTCAACATTGCGAAATCAATTGCAATTTCGAAATCACTATATATAGACAATTAAAATCCATATTTTTATTTATTAGAAAAATTTATTTATCTTTTTAAAGCAATAATAAATTCAATTTTTTTTTTCTTTTTTCGATTAAAAGTCATTAATAAATAGACAAAAGATTTTTCATAATTTATGTAAATCATATAACGTTATGTAAACTGTTGGAACATGTGATAAATCAAAATATCGACTCCCAAAAGAGAGAATATCACCAGGGAGATATACCCGATCGAATTCTCAATTAACTTTGATACTGACCTATGACCGCACTGGGAATAAAGGATTGAGATACCGTGGTCCTTATATAATACATTTACCCTTTATACATATATATATATAAACTGTAATTTCTCGGATTCCTACGGTTATCCTGTATATATATCTTCAATTTCATTGAAACATTTTACTTTATTTTTCTCATCACTTTATTTCTTGATTTCTTAGGTCTTACTTTATCTACAACTACTTTTTTTAATTTTTCTCATTGCAATGAGATTGTATTCTGCAATCTCAGTATATAAATAAATATAAATAAAAAAGCTGTTTTTAATATGAAAAGTAAATAATATAAAAAGAATAAGTCTATATATATTTAGATAAAATAAAAAAATTTGTCAAAAAAAAAAAAATTATATATATATGTATATAAATAAAAAACGTTTATAGAAATTGAATAATAAGCAAATAGGAAAAAAGAGATCACCGGAAAGGAAATGAAAAATATATAGGTATAAATATAGAATACAGGAAGTGAAAAACGGAAGTTATACAAACGTGAGGTCGATGAATTAAGTCAGTTGCACTTGGTTAATTATAGAAACATGCCGGACGGTTGATGGAATTTTATAAAAAATTATGATAAAATTTCAACGAATTATTCGGTTAATATAATATTATAATTTTTTAAATTTTTAATATACTAATTATTATGAAAAAATTCGATTGCAGAGATGAAAAAAATGTTTTATTATAATTGAATTATAAAAAGCACATTGAAAGTGGAACGATAGACATGAAACTGAAACACTTATTATATTTTTACTGTAAATAATTATAAAAAAATAAAATAGAATTCAGTATTAGCAAAAATATTTATTATTTAGTATTTTTTATTTAAATTATGCAGTTTTTTGTTTAATTATTGTTGAAGATGATATGAATTTTAATGAGAGTATGAGACTAATCAACAACATCAATCTGAAATTTCCATTAAAGATGAGTTGAGCAATTTTTTTATCCACTTTTTTTTTTTGATTTTCAGATGACCAAACTCTTTTGTATCGTTTAAAATATTTAAAATATAGTCACACTGAGGTTGAAGAATAAAAGTCGATATTAATTTCCACCTGGATAGGCTTGTACACTGAGAAAAATTTTAAATTTTGACGAGCTAGTTTCTTCTTCATCCAAGAGGCCTACTTGATCTAAAATGCCTTTTTTTATGTAGAAGAAGCTCATCAAGTGGATTCTAGTTGTCTTTTTGATCGGAGAAAGTATACTATTCAAGAATGGAATTCAATCAATAAATTTTCGACAGATTTTATAATATTATATCTCTTTAAGATCGCAGTGAGATCTCTCCCAAATCTCGTTTAGGAGACGGATAGAGATTTATCCCAAAGAGACAAATTGAAGAAAAATTTAAAAAATTAAGGAAATCTTATTATTTTGTCTGATTTTTCTATAATTTGCCTCTTGGGATCTCTATCCATCTCATAAACGAGATTTGGTATTTTCTATAGAAATATCAAAAAGAACTTGAGGAAGCGATTTTAAAGATGTATAATTTTTTTACTTATTTATAATATATAATAATAATAATTTAAAATAAACATAGTTACATTGGAAAATAAAGTAAAAAATTATAAATTTAAATATGTGGTGTAAAAAGATTAACTGAGTGATTTATTCAACGAAAATCTCAATATATAAGAAAATTTCAATACATTAATTAATCAGAAATTAAGCTGTTATTCGTTTAAATTTTTATGATTGCTGTAAGTTTATTGCTGTAAATATAAAATATTAACAGGTTTAGAAACAAAAAAAAAAAACGATGAAAGCACTACAACAACAAATTAGGAAATAGTGTACTATTCACTGGAATATTCATGACGATTGCACTTTGAAGACAAATTATCGACCAAATTTGTGGAAAACTTCCATGAAAAAATATATATATATAATATCTCGGATATACGCTAATCGGATATATCCTGAAAATTTTGAAGAAAATACTGGTAGGGCGCTGCACTCTTGGATATAATATGTATATCTAGAATATATCCGAATCGTGTATATCCAGGATATATATTTTTTCGTCACGGAAGCAATGGACCAAGATGAACATTTTTTTCTCCAGAGAAATTATTGGCTGCTCAATTATGCTCTATATAACCTTGCTTCTTACTTCTTATGACCTTCCAAATGTAATAGATCATTTTATATTGGTGAGTTGCGGTGGAAAAACTGGCTGATATTAATTTCATTTTCCATTGTATTGCTTTAAAACTGGAGTTTAGAGATCACAGCAATTATCAACAACATCATCATTTTGACAGAGTATTGGATAATGCTAAATGACCCTCAGAAAAAGTCAAATTAGAAAAATATTTTCGTTAACTTATAAATTAAGAATGAGCATGGGCATGGGGCTTTTTTCTCCGAAAATTCCTCCAAACTTCTTCGCCATTTCTCCAACCATGGGTCGTTTTCGGAAAAAAGTAGAAAAAGTTGAACAAAAATGGGGAAAAGGCGGAGAAATATTTCCACCAGCTGAGACGATGTTGAAATACAATAACAAATACAATTTCTTTGATAAGATTCATTATGTTTAATATGCTCAAGACATCTTGAGCTAGCAAAGTATCTGAATACTTTTGAAAATATAAAATAAGTTCCATCCCCATACCCACCCTCATTCTTAATTTATGAACTAACAGAAATATTTTTCTAATTTGATTCTTTCTAGGGTCGTTTAGCTTCATCCAATACATTGTCAAAATAATGTCGATGTTAGTATATAAATAGTCTGCAATGATCCTTCGAACGAAGTTTTAAAGCCAAACAATTTATACTCCAAACTTCATAAGATTTTAAACGTGCACATGAAATTGCACATGAGTTGTAATCGCAAGATAATTTCAATAAAGCATTCCTAATATACTATATATAGGAAGAAATTAGAGTCAATTTGAGGTCACTTTCTGACTTCACACGTTAATTTGATACGAGGAGACAAAAAATTGACTCTTATTTCTACCTGAGATAGTAGATGAAAAATGCTTTATTGAAATTATCTCGCGATTACAACTACAGAGGAAAGTAATTGAGCCCTTGTATGAAAACTTTTTTCATCAAGAAGGTCTTCTTCGCCTGAAGAAGCAAACATTTTACGAAAACTAGTGATTTACTTTCGCAAAAAAATAAAAATGATTAATCATAATTAAATTTTATCTACCAGTAGAATAAATAAAACTCAATAATTATTTACAATTATGATAAATAATAATCATTATTATTCTTGTAATATTGAAATTATTAGTCGTATATATTAACTGTTATTGATATGTGCTTGTTTCGTCTTCTATCAAAGCATTATTATCGCAAATACTAAAATTTATAAATTCATAATAATAACGTTATTAATTTTCGATCATCAAGTTTCTCGGAATTTAATTGTTGATTTAATACGAAATATGTATCATTAATATAACTAATATTTGTAATTAAAATGATAATATTAGTTATATATTGAAAGAAAAATATTAAATCTTTCGAAATGATAATTTTAAAATTTTATTTAAAATATTTTGTTCATTTGGAATCTGAATGATCCCTTAGATTCAAGAGCTTTTATTTACATATGTGTTGACTTGAGTATTTATTTATTCAGTGAAAACTTCATGACTATACTCATTCATATATGAAAATTTTATTCTCCGAGTTACTCTCAAATAATGTTGCTGAATAAAAATATATATGTTAAAACGACTATATATGGAGATGAGGAAAGGGTTTCTTATCGTCGTCTTATGGTGGTCTGGTAAGTATCAAACCAGCCATTCTTCTGATGCGGTCAAGTATTCCACGAAAGTCGTGAGGTGCACTTGACAAAAAAAAGAAAAAAAATATACATTACAAAATTGCTTGCAGGGAGGTTCAGAATAACCAGAAAACTACCCAATTTCACCCACCTATATATATACTTTCTTTTTTCTCGTTCAACATTACACCCAAAGAAGCAAAAAATACTTACTTCCGGTGCTTGAAAAATATACAACTCTATTTTCACTGTACTTCTGTACATAATGTAGTTTTTATTTTTTTACTCAGTATTTTTTAACAAAATAATAAAATTTTAAAATGTGAGAAAATACAGAATTATATTTTATTGGCTAGACTTTTGTATCGATATATTGTGCTAGAAAATTTTATACACATTTTCAAGAGGCTTTTTTTTTTGTTTATTGCTAACTGTTTTTTGCTTTTAGAGTAAAAGTGTTGGGGAAAAAATATGATGTGGCTAGGATATTAAAGCTGTGGTTTAAATCATCTCTAGCCAGGTGGTTTAAATAAAGAAAAAAAAAATACATACATATATAAAACTTGAAAGAGATTTTAAAAATATATTAAAAAAAAAAAAAATAACCCGGAAGAGAATGAAACAGGGAAATCATATGCCTATATCTTTTTTTTTTTTTTTAAACAGAGAATATGGTTGGGGCCTGATGGTCGAAATACCACAACAGAGAAACTTGGTTATTGTGGGAATAAAAATAATCTGCAACTAGAAATGCGATTTTTAGTTTCACTATGTATAGAATAAAAAAAAAAAAATTTGTATAGACAAATAAATGTGTACATGTATTTAGTCCATTTATATATATCTCTGAAAGAGAACATATGAAAATAAAAACCTTTAAAAAAAATTTTTTTTTTAATTTTAAATGTGTGTAAAAAAGAAAAAGTACCTGACTGATAAAAAAATTGATTTGAAATAAAAAAATAACAATAAAATTGGATTGAGTGATAGGGGTAAAAAAAAATTGACAATTCGGTTTTTTTTATTTAGTATCTACTATTTTTCTTCACTCTATTTCCAATATACATATTTGATTTCAAATTAAAAAAAAATGTAAAAATAAATATAGGCAAGCATTTTATTTGCTATTAAATGGTAAATGAGAAAATTTCAATTGATAATAATAATAGAAGTAAAAATAAAAATATCTATACATTGACCATCAAGGGTCTTCTATAACGGGTAAATCCATTATGCCCGTTTTGGGTTCCCGATGAGATGCAGTCTCTTTCGTGATGGCTGACAGGTACACAACATTACCATTATACACATTGACATTTCGATGTATGTATGGGTTATTCATCGATACATGCTAACCATTTCTATACTGCATATACATTAAAAGTAAATTCATATTCAAGGGTCATCAGTGGATCTTTTCTTGAAAAGAAAAAAAATAAAATAAAAATAGAAATTTATATATATAAAAAATTACGTTTTATGTATATTGAAAGAAACTTTACCGCTATACTTAAGATAAGCCATTACATTATGACGTTAACCCAACATGAGAGTTAATGCTATATACTTGAAAAATATTATATTTGTGTGTACACTATAATTTTTGGATAATAAAATATCTACTTGTAAAATCATTGGGTTATCCAAACTGAAATCTGATTTTGTACGAGTTAAAACTATTGAAATCAGTTGAAATTATAAAACTTTTTTGAATTAAAATCTAAACTGAGGCCACATTAAGTATATAAAATTTTTTTGAATGAGTAAATTCACCTTCTAAATAAATTTATGGCCGACTACAAGATATAAGATGTCTTTTTAAATTGACACTATTTTTTTATTTATTTATTATAATAAAAGTATTTTTTTTGTTATCTTAAGAATAATAATAATTATAGGTATTTGAAAAAAAAAATTCATCCAAGTTTTTATTTTACAATCGTTTGACAATTTTCTTTTTTATTTTTATCTATATTTTTTAAAACCTTATAAATTTTTTATGTAAAATAATTACACTAAATGTTATACACAAGCTCAAAGTGCCAGAGCAGATGAAATAATAATTTTTAAAATTTTATCTCTACATTATAATAAAAAAAAGTATACCTATATATAACTTTAGGTTCATACAGGCATGATGATATATATACGTATGGATGTTTTGAGTGTCATTAAAGCTATCGATAAGCAACATAAATGATTGGCTTAAAACCTTGTTAAATTTTTGGAACGATGCCGAAATCATCAATGTTTAATTCATCATGTAGAATAAAAGTAGTTTGAGGATAATATCCATCGTAAATGTATATTGACCATAGACAAAGCAGTTTAAATATATATGGGGTCTGTTGACTTGAACACTTTGAATTCGTCCTCTCTTCATGATTAGATGCCTCGCGGGCACTTAGTATTCGTTGCATATATGTATGTTGTTGTATCGTGTTGGTAGAAACTTGACTTGATATTCGAAATATGAATTGCCCAAGAGGCATGCATTTAAACTAGAACGCATAAAGCCACAAGCCTAAACTTGGATTCTACTAACAGTATGTCATCCAGCTATATACATAGACGTACATATATTTTGTATATATATGTTATTTAGCATACTGATAAATTTTACTTATTCCAATCATGGCTTATGCGAATATTTCATTTGATACAAGTCATGCACTTGCAAACTAAATCTATAATTTTGAACACAGCAAGTGTTGTTTCACTCATAAATATCCATCAAAGCGATGACAGTTAATCCGTCAATTATAGAATCTATCAATTATGTATAACAAAATTTACACATTGTTGTCGATAACATAATATAAACACGCATTTTTTTTAAAAGAAAATATTAACATGAAAATATGTTAATTGTAATATTTTCATGTTAATATTTTCATGGAAAAAGGACAATTAAACAACTGATTTTAAATTGTAATCTGGTTCTTAAATATTTGTTAAAAATAAATTTCAACACCATAATTAACAAAGTAATATTTATCAATTAATATTTATCTTTAATCCAAGATGATTTTAAAAATACGAACAAAGTACCAGTATTATATCACTTTTCAAAATTCCTTTCTTTTTATTTATTTTTACATTTTTCAAAAAATTAATATTCAATGAGTGCCACCGTCATAACATACAAAAAAAAAAAAAAACTTTATGTTTATTTTTAAGATACCTGATTCTAACGGAAACTTTGAAATACCTAATTGCCCGGAGAAGGTGTCGATCGAATTATACAAATTTTAAAAATATTCATTAACTCAAAATTTATCGTAATTTTTATGTTATACATATTTCGATGAAAATTATAACGCAAGACCGGAATAAGATACCCATTAATTTCATCTTTATCGTACTTTAAGTTATCAGTTATAAATAGACTAAAGTTCAGACGCAATCCAACAAACGATCATCGTGCTCTGTGAACCACAAAAATACTTGCTGCTTGTATTTAATATTTTTTTTTACTTCCCCCTTTAGAAATTTATGAGAATAAAATAATGATAATAATAATAAATAAATGAGTAAATAAAATTGAGAATGAAACAAAACAAAAAAATAAAGTTAAATGTGTGTACAAGCGTAGAAATATACTTTACACATATATAGATATTGATATCGTGTATAAAAAACTGACTTCTTGGCTACGTTTTCTGATAGAGAGTGTTTATAAAAGTTTATTCTATATATACAGAAAAAAAAGAAAAAGAAAGATAAAGTGTTGTGATAGAGTAATGAATGATGAAGAAACAAAGTTATAAATAATATTAAATTGTGTATAATATAACGTCAGTTTATTATCGTTAGTAGTTCATTATACTCTGATTTATTTTTATTTCATTGAAAATACATTTATTATTTATTTTTATTTTTGCATATTGACGTTATTTAATTATTGTTATTTATTTATTTATTTTTTTGTGTTGACCTCAGTTAGTATAATAGTGAAAGTTCAGATGTTGGGAGGTCTAAAATAGTTCAACTTGTAAATTGAGGTTGGAGTTGAGGTTAGGGTTGAAAAGGGGCATATCAACACCCTGTGGTTTTCACTTTAAGAGGAACTATTTGTCTCATGTTACTTTACTCAACAGTGACTATACGAGTTTTATTGCATGACGTGAGAAAATTTGTGTCTATTTTGATATATGTATACTCTTGAGTCTTGACAAATTAACGTTGTTCAAGGTGTGTTTTGCTTAATGTAAAAACCAATAGTTTATATACCGTGCAGAATTTTTTTGAAGATGGTCTGATAGCTAACTAGAAGTGTGATAAAATGTTGTATTATGCCAATGATATAAATATGCATTTCCTATTGAATTTATCACAACTTAAGTTACTGTGTAAAAAAAAGAAAATAATCAATTGTTTTTGATTTATTAACAAATAAATTTGAGAGTAAATTTCTAATTTTAAATAATCGTTGTGTTTTGTATATTTTTTTTTTTTTTTTTGATAACGTTTTTATATCTAAAGTCACTATGGTGATTTGAACGGGACTTTTGATTTAAAAGTAAAAATTTGAGTCTCAATGAGAACTTGAAATTAACTAACTTCACTATAGTCAAAAACACGATAAATTTTATATTTCAATGGAAAAAAAATTATAACCCTGTTAATTTTCATAATATAATTCATCGATTGATATTAAATGATTTATTTTGCACTCGAAACATGTTGAATACTTTTTTCTTTATAAATTATTTTTATAAATTTCACTTGACTAGTCTGGCCATCAGACCACCTTAATTCATTTTTTTCAATTGTACTTATTTGCTCGTCAGTCGTAATTTTTTATCCTAATATATACTTGTATATTGAAAATAAAACATTAAACAATATTTATTTGTTTTTTCATTTGACTCGAAATGAATGTAGTCAGTTGATAAACACAGCTAATAATTGTCAACAACATAAAAATATGATATCTACAATGAAACTTTAAAAAATAATAATAATAATAGTAATAATAATAATAATAATGTATGGTAACTTTATACTTTTTGTTTCATTACTCTCCGCACCAAAAAAATAAAAAAAATGAAGAATAATATATAAACAAACGAAAAATATAGTCGAATAAAACTTTACTTTGGACTTTTCTACATCGATACTTTATCCTATAAATATATCTATATAAAGGATATCTTATACTTTTTTTTTGTTTTATATTTTTTTTCATGATTACCAGTTACCTCAGCTAATTGAAAAGACTAGTTGGCGACAGATTCGACTCTTCCTACCACTTCCAATTTCCAAGAAGGATTGGAAAAAGTTTAAGATACTTTTGGATAGAAAAACGAGAGGAAAATCCAAGAACAAAAAAATAAAAAAAAGAATACAGGAAAGAGTAGTTTTCGTGGCTTTGCGGTCTACTGATTATTTTTCAGAAAGTGAGATACTACTGGTGGTGGTACTTCTGCTGCTGCTGCTGCTGCTGTGTTGGGCTATAGACCCTAGAGGTCGAGAACTTTGTCCAGCAGACGTCAGCCATCCAATGCTTGCAAAAAGTTTTCTCACTTTCTGAAACACTCGAGTATATCTACAAGTATTGAACCAATGATACAAACTGTATATACGAGTATAAATTGACTCTTCTGTCTGAATTTTTTTATTTTATTTCGAGCTTTAAGTTCTTGTTAAGATTTTTTTTTTTTTTTATCATTTATAAATTTTTTGCATGATGGAAATATTTTTTTATTTTTTCCATCATAAGATTTTTCTTTTATTTCCGTTGATAAACTTGAATGCATATTTTTATATATATATTATAATATATCATATTATCAATAATTTATTTATTTATTTTAAACAGTTATTAATTTAATTTTGTAAAAATTAATCTGTTATAAATTAATAACTGAGAATTGTTATTTTCCAGAATTTCTACACTTTATGTAATATTTTATTATTTATAATTTTTTTTATTTCCAGGGTGTAGAACTGACATTAAATCGATAAAAAAAAATTTTAATTACAGTTAAATAAATAATAGATATAATTGAATTTTTTCATATTTTTGTTGTGTAAAAATAACGTTCAATTTTTTTGCACATTTTGGAATTTAAAATGTCAGACATTTTAATTACATTTATGCTGATATAAACGGATAAATTATAATTTTTTTATTTTATTATTATTTTTTCAATTTGGCAGAGCATTACAAAAGCATGCAGTTTAACAAATTGCTTAGCCTTTAAAATCATTCAACCTGAAACCATTTGGTAAATTTATTGAATTGAATCAAAGCAAATCATCCAATATATTATTACCAAAATAACTGAACATACTGCTGATTTTGTGTATAAATTTGGTACATATATATTATTATTTTATGGTTACATATTTATGTATTTTCAAGTATACTCGTGAATAATTTGATAGCGGAAAATGTCATCGTATAAAATCACGTCAATTTTTGCTTTATGAAAATGGAAAATATCACGAACGATATTTTGAAATTTAATATTTGTTAATTTCAATTAGTTACTGTATATACTTTTCAACCAATATGAAATGAACTTAAATTTTCATGTGTCAGCAATAGAGTTAATGTAACGAGATTTGATTTTCTGTTTATGTTGATAGGCAAACATTCATATTTGCCTTTTTATTGGATAAATGAAAAATATTTCTAATTGGATTTACTTCTTCTAAACGTTTTCTCTTTTAGAATAAGATCAACCTACTATTGTAGAATTTCCGAGTTCAATGTAAGAAAAGCTTAACTGCACAGGTGTATAGATTCTTTTGAATTTTACGAAGGTGGACTCCGCAGGGACACCATGGAATTGTGTTTCTCCCAGAAAAAAAAGAAAAATGTCGTAGCTCTATAATTAATTTACGTAGACACTTCGCTGCAACGTTGTTATTTTTTGTCTGGATGAGAAGCATCCTTTTTGTTGTGATTATTATTATTAAATGAGTTAAGGATTATAAAGCTTTGACTAATCAAGCACTGAGCACTATTTTATTATTAACATAAAGCCTAATAAACGCAAAATCTCAATATTAGGAAAAACAATGCTAATAAAGCCTAAAACCAAAAAAAAAATTCTCGAAAATTGTGCCTTAGTCCTTCTGTTACTAAGACAGACTTTAAAACATCTGTTTATTTATTGTTATTTAACATAAAAAAATTGGAAGAAGGATTATATATCATCAAAAGTTTGAGATAAAAAAGAATATAAAAAAAAATAAAATAAAATTGGTAAAAAAAAAAACTTGAAAAACAAGATTGAAGAATTTTTTTTTTTTTTTTTTTCATTTTATTTTTAAAGCCTTGTTTGGTTCCTCCAGGCTAAGAGTTTGATGTTACCATCATCCTCAAGATCTTAAATTACAGTTGGACCTTTAAAAGATGGTGGAGAAGTCACAACTGGTATATATATATTCAAAAAGTGAGAGAAGCCGAGGCAAAATAACGCGCTTCTATCAGCAAAACTCGTTTTTCGTATTTTGGCATTTATTTATCTTTTTTTTTTTATATTTTTTTGTTTTTTGGTACACGTTACCAACGTATATATCAATCCCCGAGGCTACCAATATATTATAACTCATTCGTCCCACCCAATTCGCTGCAGATATTACATTCACACCCCTGAAATAAAAATATTTATATATAGTAGATGTATATTAGCATAAACCCGGAAATGGTTGGGGTATATCGTTGACGATTGAATTCCATTATACTTTATATTTAAATATCCAAAATATATATTATTTTAAAGACGAAGCAAATAAAGATTTTATTACCTCTATTTTTATTTTTATTTTTTTCCTCTCGTTTTTATTCATCTAATAATAGTTTATTATTATGTTTCTTTTTAAAATTTTTATGTACTAATAGAAATTCAATTTTCGTATATATATATAGTGTTGAATTTTTTTTATAATAAAAAGTGTTGAAAATATCAACTTAAATTGTAGAGGGTAAAAAAGTTGGCTATTCGTCACTTCCGCAAGATAAAACTAGAATTTCTTCCGTCCGAGTCGTTATTCTAAATTTTTTTTTTTTTTTTTTCATTGTATAAAAAAAAAATCTTGTTCGTAAGTATATATCCCTGGTAGCCACCCCTTTATTTTTACTTCCGGGCTTTCTTTATATTTTTTTAAAATCATTTTTTCTTTTTTTTTTCTTTTTAAACTTTACCATCATCTTGAACCACACAGCAACCCTCTTTCTGTCGACGACAATTCGTCTCTGAACAAACCCTCAACAACAATCCGCGAATGTCGCATTTCTGTCAACCTTTTTTTTTTCTTTTTAGCCTACCTCTTTATCTCGTATAAACCTTCCAGCACTTTTATTTTTTTTTTTTCAAACGCGATTCTCACAAAAACCAAGAGACATCTTCTTTGCTGTGTGTATACCATTCCGCTGGGAAAGTGTCCACCCGCTGGCTTTCATTTATTCTTTTTTATTTTTCACCCTCTTGATTTCTTCCATCAACTGACTTCTTCATTCTTGGTATTTTTTTTAAAACAAGAAAACATTATTTTTAAGTACTCACATACAAAATAATATCAACTCAATGACTGTGTAATCAAAGATATTTTTAAATTTGTATTTTCATTTCATCAATACTCGAAGAAAGAATGAAAACTTCAAAATAATAACATCAATTTTTAATTTTAAGAGAAGGATATGCTTTGATTTTATGCCAAAATAATTGGATGAAAATTTTTAATTTTAGTTCTTCAAAATGATGACGAGTTGACATTCTTTGGAATTTTTTTGTTTCAGTGAAATATTTTAAAAAAGTCTTGATTGCATTGTTTACCAAGCTTCATCACCTCTACTTAATATGATCAAGATAACTAACAAAGTCTGTAGAAAAACGAGTCTGTTTAATGAAATCTTAGAATGTAAACCAATATCATGTACTCTATTTATTACAATGCATCAAATGCTCTGGGTACGAATATGATTAATGTATATACCTCAAGGTCTATGCTAATACTAATACTGATCAGTTGTATTTATTTCTAAACAATATTTCTGTACTTTAAATGTAATTACTATTATTGTTAATAAGAGATAATTTATGAGAGTTCACTATGTGATACAACTTATAATTTTAACCTAGAGTCCTTTTATTGGTCTTGTGCTGTTGAACTAGTGTAAGCCCAGCTATATCATAGGTTGAATAAAATAATAATAAATAAATATATTCCATCTTTCTTTGAAGGAGTAGGCTTTGAAGACGTTAAAGAATATCAAATTCGATGGTTTTCAAATAATATTGTACCTATAGATTATTAATATATTTTTCTTTCAATAATAATAGTTTTTCATATTTCATTCTCAAAGGGTACAGTTTTTTTGTTTTCTATAAAGTCTATATGCATAGAACTTAGTGTGATTTTTTTTTGTTGATTCCTTTTCAAACATTTTTGGGTTTGTTAAATATATTATATAGTATTTTTTTTGTAATCATGAAGTTGGTTGGCAGAGCTCAGCTTGAAATGAGATAAATGTAGCTAAAAGTGAACAGCAGCAGTTGAGTATTGCTGCCGAGTCACGCGAGAGCCATCAAAGATTCAAAGCCCCCCGAGGCCTCAAGCAGATGGTCCCCAGTAATATTTTTCTCCTCGTCTCTTTTTTTTTTTCGTTGACTATACAGAGAGACTGTTTGCAAGTTGAAAGATGCCTATAAAGTTTAAATCGTTTCTCTTACATGTTTAATGTATGGTTATATTTATAAATGTGGCAACACTGAGCGAGACTATAACACGCTTCTTTTGTGTTTATATTTTTATCGTGGCATGATGATGATAATGATAATAATGATGATGACGATGATGATGATTATCAGTGGTTAACTTGGATGATATAAAAGAGCATCGAAGCCACGTAAATATAAATTGATGGAAGGGAATGCTTGTAAGAAAATTAAAGTTTGTTGGAGGCTGTTAGGAAGGATTGAAGTAGACGCTTTGGAGCAGAGAATTGTTTTGCTACCTGGACTCTTTCAAGCCGGTTTTATACAACTTGGCAACGCTGTAATGGACCCACGTTCTTGCAGTTAGACGCGGGGCCTTATAATCTCTCCCACCTTGTTTATTTTTTTTTCTTTCTTCCTCTTTTTCTTTCCGTCTTTATCTGATTGTGGGTATTAGTATAGAGAGGTTTTTATACTTGGCAGCCTCGCACAAGTCGAGAGAGTTGGCGTGTCAAGAACCGGCCCCCTGACGCCATTGTCTGGCCCGAACAGGCTCCACAGCGAGAACCCCCACTTGAATATTACTTTTTTTTTTATATATATATTTTATACACAATTTTGTTTTTTTTTTTTTCTTATTCTTCATCTCTTCTTCTTTTTTTCCTGCCATGTTTACCGTCGTACCTGGTTCGTGACCTCTTTTGTCCTTAACTTGAAGTAAGCAAAGAAGAGAGGGAAATTGAGTTTTCTAAAAGCATCAATCCTCGTCGAGTTTACCTGATGAACCATGGAGAAAAAGTACACGCAGATCTACAATACTCTCGTGGCTGCTTTGCTCGGGCCTGACCTGGCCCCTACTAAGACTGGTTTTTTTTTTTTTTTTTGCTGCTTGCTTAGCTCTCATTTTGCTTTGTCTATTCACGAACTTTGTGGTCAAGGTCAAGGTACATGATATTACTTTTTTTTTTCTTTTCAACTTCTATGCTTTTATTGTTCATTTTTTTTTTTTTTTACTTCTATTTAGTTGAATAGAAAAAATAAGCATAATCAAAGTTGAAAGAATTTTGAAGCGTGTTAGTAATATTTATGAGGTGATTTTGGTCAGGTAGATTTTTTATTTTTTTTACTAATTAAATATTGAATAGTTACAATATTTTTATTGCTTTTTTTTTTTAAATGGTTCATTATAATAAATTCAAACTTTTTTTTTTATCATATTACGAATGATTTATTTTTATTATCATCTTTGAAACTGAAAAAAAAAAAAAAAAAAGAAAGTTTCCAGATATTATATATTTTGCTCCGATGTATATGTTTAATTTGATTGGCTTTTCTTTCACTGTACCTTGGTTTAATTCGAGAAATCAACTTTTTTATTATCTAACTTTATCTGGTGATAGTATGGCAAAATATACCTATAGCAAACAATTTTCCATGAGTATTTTCTTCAAGTATTTCGCTTGATTGGAGTTTTCTATCTTTCACATTGGAGGATTTTATTTTTCTGGAGCGGAATGATAAAAATGATAAAAATATATATAGTTAGTTTAAAATAAAAAGATAAAGAAGAAAAAAAATAAACAAAAAAATATCTTCTGCATCGAGTTGTCTTGGTCGTTGTCATTGTATTGTCATGTGTTTACTGTAATTTTGTGTTCGTGATCACGTTTTATTTTTTAGTACCAAGTGTAGTGATACAGTTTCGTCTGATGCTTCTTTTTCTTGTATTATTATATTTATCATCTATTAAATTCACTCAATTGAAGTTGATTTTTTTAACCTTTTGTATATATCATCAACACGAGGATCGGCATATTGTCTTGCAATCGCCATTTATTTCAAGTTGAGTGACATTATATACTGTGCAAAGTTTAACCCTTATTGAAGGCCAAATTTGTTTTTATCAATGTATTAAAGAGAACTCTAGACAGTTTTTCTTTACTTTTTCTTTTCAATTGGCTCACTGGCATTTATATTTTTTAATATTATTTTTTACGTCGTGGTAAATGTTAAATACATATCATTCTTTATTTTATGAGCTGCTTTTGAAAGTAACCGCATATCCGAGTTTGAAAGTCGATCCAATATCGGATTTTTGACTTAAAGCTCGGACCAAAGGTAAAAAAATAAAAATGATAAATCTACCAGTCAAATAACTCAATGGTAATTAGGTCGTTGGGTTAATTAATTTTTTTCGCAATAAAAAAATAATGTTAAAAATTTTTTATTTTTTATCAACACAGAAAGTTTGTTGATTTGATTTTATACAATTTCTATGACAACAAGTACCACAATTGTATTACATAAATAGCATTATTATGGGTTTTAGATTTTTTAATTTTCAAGTTATATTCAAGACATTTAAATGAGTTTCTAAAAAGCATGTCAATCTGTCAAAAAATAATTAGCAGAGTAGAAGTATCCTTCAGTGTAAGAGAAGTTTCATATACACACACACTTTTAAGAAAGAAATATAATAGAACGAGTTTATCATATTAAATTTTCAAACAATATGCTATAGAAAATAATATGTATACATTTATAATTACTTATACAAAGTGAAAATTTTAAGGATAATGCACAAGAAATTTTCACAAATTATAATTTTCTTCAAGAATAAGTTAGTAGTTTCATATCGTATGTCTTCATTATATAGGTGAAAAGTTATGTCAGATTGAAATCACACATTTATAAATAAAATCTGATTATACATTTACCACATCATCTCAATCTCATTTCATCTAATAAATCATATTTTCAAGTAATTATCAACGCTACATCAGATATAAAATTCAATTTCTTAACATCTGCCTTGCTTTAAGTTTGTAATAATTTATCTTTTTCTTTTGTTAAAATAGTATAATTTTCTACATTTTCTCAATCTTACATTTACTCGCAAATTAAATCTTATAAATTTTAAATTTTTTTATACATTCATAGAGAATATTTGAAGAAAAAAAAATAATAAAATTTTAACTTTTTTTTTGTTTTGAATAAAACTTGTGTTACATTTTCACAATGCATAATATTTTGAATAAATAAATTTAAACTTTTTTTTGCTACTGCAATTTGGAGACAACCATCCGGGAATAATTTGCAACACAAGAGGCTAAAATGTGTTGGTATGTGTATGTGTGTATTATCCTTTTATTCGCTTGTGATCTTGGCTCTTTTTTTTTTTTTTTCTTTTCACCTCAGGGACCAAAGCCAGAGAAAGAAAAATGAAGTAAAAAAAAGCAAATCTTTGGACAATGGTTAGAAAACAGAAGCATTAAAAAAAAAAATAAGTTTAAATAAAAAAAAAAAATGAAAAAATACGCTAAAGGTAAAATAGACGAAGGATTGTTTGTTTTCAACTTTATTATTATTATATTTTTTTTGTTTATCTTGGACAAAAGTTGCTTCGACAATTCTGCAGAAAACTAGTGAGCAAGATAAGGTTAACGAGTATAACTTGTTTATGAGACCCGGGGGAAGAAGGAAGGTATTATAGCAGCAATAATAAGAAAAGGTTAAAGAAATTCTATGTTTAAAAAATTATATGAGCCGCGTGACCACTAATTGGAAACAATATTTAACTCAGCGTTAACTAGCTAAAATGTCAGATTTTATTTTCAACTAAACATGCCGATCATAAACGTAATCATACAGTACTACGCGTGACTCTTTTTTTTAATCTTTGAAATAATCATAATTACCGGATTTCACATAAGTTTGTACCTTGGCATATTTTTAAAATTATTATTACTATTTTTTTTATTTTATACGGTAAAGAAAAAGCTAAAAAACTCGGACGTTTTATTGAATTTGTGACAAAAACAGTAATACTATAAATTCTTAAACAAATAAATGTAGATTTTTTATGTGAGAAAAAGCTTTTTTTAAATCACTAGAATTGAGGGTTTTTTTTTTATATAAAAGTAGTTGTGTGCTTACAGGGTGGGAAAACTTTTTGTGAAACTTTAAACTTTAGAACTTTGATTTTTAATGGAAAATGTAAATATATAATTTTTTATTAATAAAAATAAAATTAATATAAATAAGGTATATTTTAAATAATATATGCTAGTTGTGTTTAAATTTAATTTAACGAAATTTCAAGCAATCTTATAATAGAGATTCCAAGTAAAGTGATTTAAAATACATGTATGTATATATATATTTTTTAATTTAAGCATTTTACATAATTTCGAGAAATTTTAAAAAAACGTAGTTTGATGATTTCACTTGGGAAAAACCTCTTGACTAAGGATGTATTGGAAATATTTATAACTATTATTAAATTTAGTAAAAACCAAAATATGATTTTATATCATTTGATTAATTTAGTTGCAACGAGAAGTAATAGTAAAATAGAATAAAAGAATTAGAGTTTATTGTGTATAATGTATATATGAGTACAAGAGATCATCGCATGATTAACTAAATAATTTTTCTGAGAATTTGTGTATTACAGTTTAAATTAATCTTTAGTCCGATGTAGAACTTTGCCTTAAATGCATAGAATTGACATGGTTACTATATATATATATGTAGCTTTTATATTGAAAAAATAATTTCTGATTAATAGTCTACGTTTTTTAAAATTATTTATAACCTCTCACATCATTTTTCAATAATTGATACAATAAATAATATTTATTCTCAATTCAAATATATTCTAACAAAAAAAAAAATATTTTGAAATAAAAAAATCTAAATCGGTGTACACTCACCAAACTGATATATCAGTCGCAATAATATTTCTAATTTCAATTGAGATATATTTTATGTTCACGCTGTGCAGCGAATTCCAAATATCCATTATATTTATATCTAAAGATATGTCGAGATATTCCTAAGATATTTCAAGAGTGTTTTTGGAATAAACATGTATTTATTTGATACATGTATTATATGTATATATTATATATTATACTATAGTAAAATTAAATAAAAAAAGTTGAATTTTGTTATGGCTATTGGTATAAAATTGTGTGAGTATTTCTGTGTAAGGCATGAACACATGAAATCTGTTGACATGAACTGACCGAAATTATTTTCTGATATATGTGTAATGTGTATGGACAAAAGTGTAACGATGACGAATTGGTCCTGAGTCGATTCATTTTAGTATTAGTCTCGTTCTTGCCCTCGTTTCCAGATCACATACCAATGATACGGTCTACTTATACTTGGTTTTAAATACCATATTAAAATAATCATTAATATTATTTGAATCCTATAACGTTTTCAAACTTTATTTTAAACTCACCATAGTGTTTAATAATAAATATAAATAATTAATCAACATTGAATGAACCATAAAATCTACCAAAATGTGTGATAGATTCTAATTTTTTATTAATAACTATTTATCTGATTAATCATTTTTAAATGTAAAAGTTTTTTTTTTTTCATTTCTCGTGAAGGTCAATAATACTTTTAAGCTATACATAACCTTCCAATGATTTACTAATTGATTTGAATATTTCTAAGAATTATTGAATTAAGAATTTATTTTTTCAGTCATAAATATTTTTTAGTTATCATTATAATTAGTAATGACAATAAAAACAATAATAATAATAATAATACATTTCAATTGAAAATTTCGAATAATATACTTTCGAAATAATAGTAATATAATTAGACGAGTATTTAGTATTTAATTGAGTATATATACATAACATATATATATGTACATTTACATAATTATATAAAAGAGAAAATTTTACAGGTAATTTAAAGAAGATTTTCCATGTATGCATTTTCATATTTCGAGAATATAGCGACAAATGTCATGCAAATATTCATGGAAAGTTTGTGAAACATTAACGACCAAAGATTATTACTGCTAATTGTATCTGCATATATTTACGCCATAAGCTACTGCACAAAAGTCGTCTAATAACTACTATAACTCGAGTTATATGTGTCAGCTACTATGGGTCATATATTCTGATAATAATATGACCTCTCTTTTCTTCACATTTTCGTTTTATTTTTTATTTTTCGTTAGTTTTATTTGATCCACCGGAAATGACTGTATAATCCATTATTAAATTCATGAAATTATAATTTTTATAGATCATCTCGTTTTAACGACCAAAATAATAATTAATTATAATATTTTTTTTTTTTTATAAACTAATATAAATTTGCTGAATGCTTGAATTAACGACAAATAAAAATACTAAAAGATAAAAAAGTACAAGATTAAATTTTTATAGTTACTATGCTTTATTTAATTTATTTTTTATTTAAATTTTTTTTTAAATTAAAAATATTATTTGCAGAATAATAGATAAAATAACTTTCACTTTATAAAAATTCGTTTTATTTTAAATTTCTTTATATTTCTTTATATTTTTCTTTTACTTTGAAATTATTTCTTTATTTAAATCGAGAAATAAAAGAAAAAAAATGTATTTAAATATGCTATCTAGTTTAATTCGAACAGATAATTTTTATCTTTGGCAAAAAAAATTTTGTCTTTTTCTTACAAATTTTTTTTTTTTTACTCTGATCATTTTTATTTTTACTCCTAACTACTTCCTGCTTTATCGAAGAATTTTTTTGGTCACGAATTATTTTTCTAATCACAAAAGAAAAAAAAAAACATATGGCTCAATTGTATATCATTTATTTTTTGCAGCATATGATGAAAAAAAAATACAAGATAAAATGAATATATGTGTTTTTGATACGATTTGATGTTATTTGAATAATAAGTAGTAATAATAATTAATAAATTATTATAATATAATATAAATAAAATTTATAAATATATAATATTAAAACATTGAATAAAAATTAAATTTGTCATACCATCGTGAATATAAATTTTCAACTAGATTATCATTTTAAAATCTTGTGTTTATGCATGCACATATAGGTACATGCTCATTAGTATCATCAAGTGATGGTAAATATTGCACAAACTGTTCTGAAAAACGAGCTTTTAATGAATTTAATAAATCTTCATCCAAAAATAGCTAATAATCTCATTATTTTTCATTTATACTGTTGAAAAAAATGTAAAATTTATCATAAATCAGATGTTAAAAATGATCACACTTTTTTGTGTTAATCCAACGCTAAGCTGAATTAAATTTTGACAAAAATTATGTGTCAAATTAACACAATAACTGTTGGAATATATTAAAGAGACATGTTTTTTTATGTCAACTCAAACTTGAATTTAAAAAACAATATTAATTTTACTTTTTAGATAGTCAAAAAATATATTTTACCTGTTAAATTACATCAATTCAAAACACCTGAAAAATGTTGAACTAACATTTAACTGTAGGGCTTCATGCGGAACCGAGACCGAGACCGAAAGTATCGACTGAAAATTTTAGATCGAATTTTTTTTTTTTTTTTTTTTCTCGTAACGAATCGTATTGAAAAAAAGAACTGTTATTCAGTAAAATACTGCACAGTAAGACACTGCACAGTAAGACACTGACGCTACAGTCGCAACGAGATATCTACAAGCCTTATGTACCTATAGAAATTGTAAAGTTCCGCCAATTATATTTTCCTAAACTGATATTTTTTGTACCTGATATTTTAAAAGCTGAATTTTACTTCTTGGAAATTTCTTCTTGGAAGTTTATGAAATTTCTGAAGACTTTTGTCCAACTACTTTATTGATTTTTGAAATCTAAAGTTTCACTTTGAACATTTTTCTCTTTTCTTTTTATATTTTTTCAGAAAAATTATTTTAAAAATTCTAAAAAATAATTCATGTTTTATTGATATAAAATATTAATTAAAATAATTCAACATTTATTTGATTTATTTCATTATTTTAAATATACTTATTATTTTAAAATATTTTAGTGACACATTTTTTCTTAATTTTCCACACTAATTCGTTAACTGATAACAGTATTCATTTTCATATCGATTTAATCTCCAAAAACAATGAAATACTAAAAAATCATTATGACGAGTACAGTAAGTCAGTAAAAATTCAATGTGGGAAAGAAAAAAAATTTATTAGGGATAGAAGACAAGAGTGAAGAAAGAAAGTGCATTTTTTTTTTCTATATATATAATACTCCTAAACTATATATATTATGTACAAAAGTTTAATATCCCGAGAGAGTGACGCAACGTGTATCTATAAAAACAGTGATGCATGTCACTATCATATAGTCTACTTGTTTTTTAATATAATATATATATATAGAGTATATAGTCAACGCGTGGTAAAAGGGTAAACTCGACTCTCACTTATACTTGGTGGTGTAGGGTCTAAGAGAATATTATCCCCAGTGCCTTTGGCATGTGAAACGAGGGGAAATACGTCAATGGTTATCATATATACATACATGTATGAAGAATAAGAGAGAAAGAGAGAAGAAAGAAAAAAAATATATATGGTGAAAAAAAAGGAGACAAGTATAAGAGAGACTTTGCAATATATATAGTTGTGTTGTGCTGGGACGCGGCCAAAGGGTGATGCGCTTTCACGCGGGTTCAACGATTCTCCAAGCGTTCACCAGACTCATGAAATATTATGGAAGGGGTAGAATTCAAGAAAAAGAAAAAAATTATATGCTAAATTTAGACTAAGGCTTGGTCATGGTGACCCTTGTTCGGTATTTGCTAAAAAAAATATATAAATATTTTATCAAAAGATATATTATTTATTTATTATCAAGATTAAATGATATTTTTAATTTCAATCAAAGAAACAATATGATTTTTTTATTTTAATTTTTCATTTATGATATATTAAAAATTAAAAAATACGTATCAAATTTTGAAGAGTTAGATACTAATGAAGTTAATTTAAAATTAATAATCATTTTTTTTTCTTTTTTTTAAATATTATAAATATAAATTTTTTAATGACTTCTACCGTGCCCTTATAGTTGCAGCTGACGTACATATATACTATACTTCAAGATAAAGTACTTGAAGAAATATATAATTCTATATTTTTTAATTACATGAATTTATTTATATTAATAAAAATACTTGCAATAAGTTTTAAATTTCAAAATAGGATTAAGTATAAATAATATATTGATGATATTAATACTAAAATATATTGTACAGATTTTTTTTTTTGTCACAGTACCTTCACTTACTATCACAAAACTGGAAAACGATTTTTGCAAAATCACAAACGGCAAAGTATACTTTGTGATATACAAAAACTCATTTTCATTTGAAAATTGAACTGCGTGTGATTCATCTTGATACTGAGAAAAAAATTCCAAGTGGAAAGAAAGATGAAAATTTTATTTTTCAAAATATAAAAATTATTAAAAAAATACTTTTATATTCAAACACTTATCTAAAAAATATATATTAAATAAATAAATATAGTTTAAAGATAATATACACTAGAAAAAAAACGGTTCCATGACTGGAAAAAATTTCTTTGTTTACGAAAAAAATAAAAAATTTCAGAGGCCTGATTGCCATAGAAGCAATTTTTTATTTCTCATCATAAAATATTTATTGTCAATAAATAATTTTTTGAGATTACGACCCAGACTCTGAATAACAACAATTATTTTTGATTTTAAATTAACTTTTCTCATGTCTATTTTTTCAATAAAAAGTATCGAAAAAAATTCATTTGACTTGAATTTCACATTTTTTAAAGAGAAGTAAAATAGCACGTGCGCAACGTACAGGACACCTTTTATAGTAAATAAATAGTGTTATGATTATATACACCATATGACGCATGATTAGACTGAACTCGAAACTTAGCAATAAAACTTGTTATGAAATTCTATAAATATACGATATACATGTATATGACTGTTCAGTTTTGTTAATCTATTATATAAGTATATGATATACTCATTGTGTATATCCGCAACTGAATGATTCAAAGTTAAGATTGTAATTTATATTATTACACAATTGTTTGATTATTTTCTTGGTAGAAAAAAAATAATGAAACTTTGAATAGAAATAAATATAATAATTTCGATTGTTTTTATATTTTCTTTATTATTAACTCATTATTTTATTACATTGATTGTTATAATCATCATTATTATCATCATTCTTATTACTAGAATTATTTTCAACAAGAGATATCAATATTGAATTAATTTTCAATCTACAACTTCTTTTATCGAATGGGAATGATATTAATTTTTCTGTGTATTTCCCATCATCGAGCATGAACATTTTTATTATTTTTCTTTTATTTGATTGTTTTTTTTTTTTTTTTGTTATGGCTTTTTTTTATCGTCGTAATCACCAACGATAATGGAATCGAATTCGTCAGTGGGGATTCTCTATAATAATTGGTTTTCGACAGGGAAACGATATACCGAGAGAGGAAGCACAGATAGGAATTGTGAAATCGTTATGTGACTAAATTTTTTTTGTACTTTTTTTTAAGCTGTATGTATAGAATATAGGTATTTCTATGTATATATCTAGGTATATATATATGCCTAAGAAGAATCAAAGAGCTCTGCCTCTGAACGATAAGACGTTTTCAAAAGAAATACATATATGAATATATGCAGATATATATAGATATACATAGAGAATTTTTTTTTTTTCGTCTTTTTTATCATGGTTTATTCAGCTCGATAACGTTTTATTTTGTATGCGCGCATGCTTTATTTTATTTTTTTTATTCCTTTATTTATGACTTTTTTAAATGTATAAATATATTTTTTTTTTTTTTTATAAAACTCTTTTACTGCTGCATCGTGCATATATGCCTATTTTTTTATCCCACCTTGGTTTTGTGCGATTCAGCTTTTTTTAATTTTCGTACATGTCGCATTGGTAAAAATTTCATTTAAAATTTAATAATAAAATTTTTGTTGGAATATTTACTCAAATTTTTGATGATTAAAATATTTACTCGTCAAAGTTTTTGGTATAAAAACTGATTGAATTCTGATTTTGAACGAGTTGAAATTGGACTCAAATCAATCGAAGTGGTGGAAAAAATATACGATAAATATCTTGCCAAGTTTACTTTTGAAATACTCAATATACATATATGGATAGCCTTTCATTGATTTTGCAAAAGTTAAATATAATAATTAGGTTAAATCCTAAATTTGAAAAGCTATCCATTCGTGAAATTTTTGTTTCATCTTGACGTCAAATGGATAATGTACATTATCTCTTTAATTTGATTTTGAAGGAATTGAAGACATGAGATCTTTTTGAAATTAAAATCTCAAAGTAGATCATATAAAGTCACACAAAATTACATGAAATGATAAAATCTTTGAAATGATAATAATTTTTATAAAGTCTTGGACAGCTGAATGAAAAAAAAAAACAACAATACTTCTCATCAATGTCCTCACCTAATAGCTGAGACATCTTTTGAAATCCACACTGTTATACACTGTATTTGATCAAATAAAAAAATTATTTTCATGTCCAATTTTCATATGAAAATTATTTAAATTTAAATAAAAATACTAAAATATTTTGAGTTCTTTACGAGATAGTCGACTTCCCAGGTCAAAATTCAGCGTTATATATTGCGAGATTAAATGTTGCAGCATATTGAGTGCTTGCTATGCTCTGCGAGACTTGCAGACTTATGAAGCAAATCATGCAAATACATCTTGAAGATATTAGCTACGATTCTGATGCCTGAACTAATAATTCCAGAAATGATCTTGGCAATCATTAAATATACATCATGACCACAGCAAAAAAATTCACTTCAGGTCAGTAACAAATTCAATATTGTTATTAAATAAATTTCTGTTTACAGTTTGATAGAAAAAAAAAAACTATAATTCAATATGCTTTTAAAGGTCCAGTAAGCCATCAGAAATCTGAAGGGGAAAATTTAAAAGGATGGAATTATAAAAATTGTGAGGAATGGTATGAAAATTTACATCTAATTGAATAATTCAAATTTATAATAATATATAATAATAATAATTTTAAAATAATTCAAATTATTTGGAACCGTTATCATCTACTGATGAAGATTGATGTAGTCAAAATAATTATTAAAATCATTTCTTATCATTGAAATTATCAAAATTATTTGAGATTATTTTTAACATGAAATTATTTTTAATTTAAAATTTTTTGTTCACTTGGAAACTATTTTTTTTTCGGTTCGCAAAGTCATTTGTAAATTATGGATGGTTTCTTTAAATATTTACACGAGTTTCTCACCTTATCTTAATATTCCCCAACTTATCATATAATTATTTATATATTTTAAATAGAACTCAATTTTTTTATATCTACTGAGACCTGAGTGATTCACTTCATGTAATTTTCATGATTTAAAAAAAATTTTTTCAACCGCAAAAGCTAAATTAAATGCATACATGAATAATTCTAAAGAAAGAAAATAGATAAAATTAAATAGAGTTTGACAGTATTTTAATATTGATAAAGAAGATTTTATTTAAATTAACTTGATTTTTTAAATATTCATTAAAGTTAAAGATAATTTCTTTATTTAATTCATAAGATTATAATTTTATGTTAAATGTTATACTGTTTCTATCCAGCTATGGATTAAATTTTTTTAGAAAATTGTTATAAATATAAATTTTGTTTCATTGTCTGAGCAAGTTTCATTTATTTAGCTCAAATTAAATTTCATTAAAAGTCGATGATAATAGAAAATAAGAAAGAAAAAACCGGATGTCTAAGTAGGATATACAACGATATACTTTTATATACATAATGTACAATATAAGGTATAAATTCATATATATATAAATCTATGTATGTTGACTTTTGACACTGACACAATCGAGCGTGTGCTCCTGTCAGATTTGCGATGAAATGCATGCACGGTTACAAGTCCCACGCTCTCTCTCCCTTATTGTTAACTTATTCTTTATTTTCTTCTTTTCTTATACTCTTTTGTGAAAAAAACACAAAAAAAACGTCATTTCCTCTTTTTTTCGCACGCCAAAGAAACCTAGAATAGACCAAGTTTGGTCTGTGCACGGAAGCTTCTTCCTCTTATTCAAGTCGTCTGTTTCGAAAAGAAAAAAACAATAAAATATGAACTGGATATACGTATAGGACAAACAAATATACTTGATGATCATGCACTATTTTTTTTCTTAGCTTTTTTATATATATCGATAGCTGAATTAATTTGTGAATTGCATTTTCGTGTACATTTTTCAAATTTTTTTTTATTGCAATCTTTGATTTTGTCTGAATATACGAGATAAAAATTCCCATTATATATGGGACATCCGAGAAAAAAACTGTGATTTATATTGCCAAAAAAATTTTTAAATAGAATTTTTTTTTTTTATAAGATTTGAATTTATCAATTTATCAATAAATTATTGTGAATTTGAAAAAACTTTCTGTTCAATTCTGTTAATTTTTTTCCGAAAAAATTATGGTTTTTTTTTCTTGGTACAATCTCTTATCGTTAAATTCAAATTCAAACTTTCAAAAATAAATTTTGAAACCAGTAAAATACAGTAAAAAAACTTAGGAAAACTTACAATGATGATGTTTATTCTAATCAACGTTTAAATTTTCAAAGCGCCTTAGAGAAACGTCTTCAAAATTCGAACGAGTTTTTTTTTTTTTTTATTATTTTTTTATCTAACGCTATAAACAAGAACCTTCAGACATTTTTTTCTACATATTATCATTTTAAAATCCTTCAATAAACATTCAAGACAGAAAAAAATATATGATGAAAAAAAATTGATGTTGAGATAAAAAAAAATATGAAAATTCAAAAATTGTTATGAGGCTATATACTTAAGAGTGTCGCAATATTGCAAAATGACACTTTTTTGGTTTATGGAAAAGTTGAAAGGATCCTATGTCCTCTGACGTTTTTCTTTTTCAAAATTTAAAAACTTAAAATTATCATAATCCCTCTCAATTTTGTCTAAACAAGTAAGCTTTTCGTTTAAAGTTGAAAATTCTATAATAAACAAAAAAAAAAAAAAAAGCCTCATAAAAATGCAAATGATTTATTTTTTTTATCAAAAACTTTCACATGATAATACGTCATGTATTATTATTTTCTAAAAACGAGTAAATTATTTTTAATTAAATTATTATAAATATTAATATTATCATCTTGTGTATATTTACAGTAAAAAATAAATATAATCACGAAAGTTTTTGAATAAAATGTTTGGAAGAAATTAAAAAAAATCTTAAACCGGAAAATTAAAAGCGAAAATATTGTCTCTCAACTTTCATAATATTGTATACATAGACCTATAATTAATGTATATATATGAGAACGCGTTAATTGCAACTAGAGTCTTCTCAATTAGTGAAAAAACCACTTGGCACAACTTTCCAAGCATTATTCTGGTTCTATGTACAATGATGAGATAAAAGTCTGATAGTAGTTTTGTGAGTTGAGCCGAGTAGAAGTATAATAAAGTACACAAATTGAAGGGAAGAGATAAAAAAAAAAGTATTTGTTTCAATACGCAGTACACTTTAAGTAACTATATACTTAAAGTGTAAATTAAATGAAAAAAATAATAAAAAAAATAAAAAAAAAAAGGACAAACTAAAGCAAAAACAAAAAAAAAGAAAAATAAATAAATATATAAATATACTTAAATGAAAAGATAAGGGTTGCATTACACCTTTTGTACAGTCTGTAAATATAACGACTTATTTTTTAAATTCATACCCGGATCATCTACAAGAAAAACCAAATATAGACTAATTGAACTTTCTGTTCTACAAAAAACTTTAGACTTCAGAGAGTGAGACATGAAAAAAAAAAAAATAATTCATGTGCATGTGCATGGTAGAAAACAAGACAAGCTGTTGCAATGTCCCTTCGAAAAAAAAAAAAAAAAAAAGTACGGAATCAAACTCTGCAAAATCTCCGTCGGCGCCACCTGTTGCACAGATTTCCGGCGCACTTTTACCCCCACGTTTTCGTTTATATCACCTCACCTTTCATCCTAGTTTCGAGGTATACTGTAATATTATAGATGTGTATATTATATATATAAATATATGTGTAGCAATGTACGTGTCAGCACGCACGCGTCCCATCCTTCTTCACGTTGCCACAATCTATCATCAAATTTCGCAGACGTATGTGCAATAATACAACTATTTCAAAATATAAATTTTTCTATACTTTTGCTACAATAAAACTGTCTTTTTCGAGAATATACAAAAAGAAAAAAGCAAACAACTTTTCTTTATTTCATTTTTAAGACTAACACTAAAAAAATTATGATAAATTCATTTCAGAAGAATTGATTAATTTATTTGAATTTTATACGAGTATTTTTTACTTGAGATAAATTGAATGTATCCAACACAAATGTTATTTTATTTGCGATGGTTTTCCATCAGAAAATTGAGAAAATAATATGTATATTGTATATACGTCGAAAAAATAACTAATGATAAATTTACCAGTAAAATAATTTAATGGTAATTAGGTCAGTGGGTTAATTAATTTTTTTCACAATGAAAAAATAATGTTGTCATTTTTTTTATTGGACTAAACTTTTTGTATTGTTTCAAGTATATATTCTGTCGAATTTTCAAGTCATTTGAACTTGGATCAGATCTTATTTTGCTATACAACTATAATCACCAAGTTCATGGAATATGACCTTGGGTGCCTGGTTAATTCATTTTTTTTACATATTATATTCTTTTATTGAACTAGCCAAATCATCATTTTACATCATCGCTTCGCGTCGCCTACGTATTGGATTTGTCTCCCGCAAATTAAAAAAGGCTCTCATTTCTAAAGTAATTGTCAAAGACACTTCGTGTTGGGACAAAAAAAAGCGTATTTTGAAAACGATATCTTTAAAACTCACGGATTTATTAGGATTCTAATAGAAAAATTTGATATAGTTGTTTTTTTCCCGATTTACATTAGAACCCAACAAAATCATGTTTTGTGGAGATTCGACGCGCAGTGTTGGCAGCCCTGCTTAGTTTGTCTCACTCACACAAATGAACATATTTTTATGATAATATTTCGAATTGTAGTGGCTGAACAACATAACCTGTTTGAACAATATGAGTATATGACATTTGATTTGAAAAAAAAAAACAATTACACTAATTGATAATTGCACATAACCCACCGGAGTATTGAAAATTTTAATTTTCGTCTCATATGATTTTTTTTTATTGAATTAAGTTTATTTATATTGTTACTTTTCATATACAATAAAAAAATAAACTCAGTATTAGCAAGAATATATTTACTTCATAATAATATGTCAGCGTAGTTTTTGTTTTAATTATACAATTTTTTTTTTGAATCATTGTTGATGATGATATATGAATTTCAATGGGACGAACCAACCACATTAATCTACAATTTCTATTATCGACAGAAATAAAGGTGACTTTGCAATGTTTTTTTGTCGACTTTATTTTTATTTTCAGATGACCAAACTCTTATATAAAGGGTTTTTTTTTTTTATAATTTTTTTATTTTTCATTGACCCAGAAAGTTGGTTGATTTGATTCTTTATACAATTTCTATGTCAACGAGTATTACAACTGTGTTACATTAATAGTATATTTTCAATGGTTGACATGGATTTCGAATTTTTGAATTTTCCAGTTATCAGTTTGACATTTAAATTAGTTTGTAAAAAGTGTGTCAATCTATCAAAAAATCACTAGCAGAGTAGAAGTAAGTTTAGCAATTTTCGTAATCTACTTTATTTTGATTTTTGCTAATACATGGATGACTAAACTCTTTAGTATCGATTAAAGTATATATATATTCTGTCGAAATTTTAAAGTCATTATTATTTCGAAATAAATTATACTGTTAAAGATTTATTGTCACTCGAGTATTTTATTTTTGATTGAATTGAGGAGAAAAAAAAATAAAAATAAATCAGTTGGAGTAGTTTTATAGCTATTGAGCAATTCGAATGTAAATTAGATTTACAAATTGATTTGTAAGAAAAAAGGTCAAAGTAGATGACTGTGAACCAAGTGATCGTAAAATTGTGGTCAAAGAAAAGTTGAAAGGAAAATAGACGTTTTTGGTAACTGGGTAACGATTCTGACCTGTCCAGTTAAACTTGAGAAAATTTTAGATGAGCATGCTGCAGAATGGGATAAAAAAATAAAAAAAAGATATATAAAAGAGAGGGTTAACGATCGTTATTTCGTTTGGCTTGACTTTCCTGTATACGTATATGTAGTTATGTGTTCACTTTAGCAATATTACCAGAGAGAAATTCAAGACCTAAAGCTGGAAAATGTCGCTATGGGATTAGCCGGAAATTAGTTTCTCGTAATGCCGATGATTCGGATAAACATCTGAAAAAAAACGACGCTGTTAAAGACGGTAATTTTCATTTTGGTTTGTTCACCACTTTTTTTCAATCCGTGAAACCTACGTATTTTATTTTTTTTTCTTGGAAATGCTCATACTTCGTGTGAAATTTTATCAAATAAAAAAAGTTATCACTATTATTTTTTTTTATCAAGAATTATGTTTTTATGAACAACTATTGATACGATGATTTTTTCCCAAAAAATGAAATTATTACTACTTGATAGATTGTTTTTTTTTAATTCAAATTTTCTCTAAAAATTTATTCAGAAGGTTTAGTTTGGGAAATTTAGTCAATTGACCAAAATTATTGAACACAAGAGAATTCAAGTTGGCAAAAAGCAAATAATTTTGGAGATATGACAGTTTCTTTAAATATTTAAATTGTATGTATAAATTACTTTGGAAATTTTGATGAAATCCATATACATTTTCTATACCTATATATTTTCTCCACTTGTATTAAAACTTTTATTATTGAAATCATTTACATTATTCAAATTTAACTTAATGAGCAAGTAAACTCAATACAATTATTTGATTCAATAAGGGGTTTTTCTATTCCTTCTAATGATCGTTTTTAAGGTTATGATCAGTTTCCACGTGGAAAGAAGTTATTTTTATTTATTGTTGTATATAATAATTTTAGAATAAAAGCAAAAATATTCGGTAATTATTATTTATATTTATTAGTATCTTTTGAACTGTGGAATTTTCATCTATAAATTGTATGGTTTTTCTAAACCCTGGTGGAAATATTTCGCCAACTTCTTTCTACCATTTCTTGGACAGTTGACAGTTCTTGACCTCTAACCTGTTTTTGTCATTTCTCCAAATTTCGTTTTCAAAATTCGTGATGGCTGGAAAATCTGAAAAAATTTCTCCACCATTTCTCCAATTTTGGGTTGTTTTCGGAATAAGGTGGAAAAAATATGGAGAAAGTTGAAAAAAGTCGGAGAAATATTTCCACCAGTGAAACAACGTTGGCCAAACGCTTTGCAGTTATTGAAAAAAATCCTCTTTATTTAGAAAATGTATGTGCAAAAGGCAAGACTAAATTTTTGTTTTTATGAACGTCACTTCTATATTATTATAAATAATTTAGTCTTGATATTTTTATATTTATATCAGCAATATCAAAACTAAATCATTGTCCTGGTGGACACAAATTAATTCAAGCATGCTTTTTTTTAGTGCAGTATACAGCTGACATTGATAAAAATATTTATGCTGATTAAATTTATATTTTAAAGTGATGATGTCGTGGCTTTTTATTTTTTGGGAGTTTATATATAGCTCCTTCAGTACTTTTTGTATGAAATTGTTAAAGCTCAGCTGGCCAACTACTAAAACTGCGATAAAAAACAAGGAAGCTTTCTTCTTTATAGGGAATTTTAATTTTCTATTGTTTTTATTGCAGTTTCAGTAGCTAGCAAGCCTTTATATGATTCAAATCTAGTAACAATTTATATTTACAGCAATAAATTTACAACAATCAATCAAAAATAAATTTGGATAAAATAATGATAATTCAATAATGAGATAAATATTAATAATTAAAAAAAAACAGGGTAATCTACAATAATTTTGTTAGCCCGTAGATAGTTTCTGCACCGGCTGTCGACTAAATAAACCCAACTTACATCGTCATTATGTGAAAACACTCACCATACTAGTTATACACTATAACAATCAGTTTACTGCATGATAAGCTATTCATTCATATACTTTTATCAAATCATGTATGAATAAAACATCAATTTCATATTATTATTGAAATAATATTAATCATTGTAACAACAGAATAAATAACTATTGATCATACATATATTATCTATATATATAATACTAAATTACATATTCATACTATACTTTATATAATTTAATATATAGATAATTTAATTCAATTTTTGTATATTTTGAATTTTTTTTTTTCTTACTGCAATAATAATTTTCAAAGAAAAGCAAAGTTCTTCATACTTTTATATATATTCCATCAACTCGAGAGATCCCTCAACTACATTTAGCTTTGTTCATTTTAATGAACGCTACAGGGTGAAAGTCGAGAGCACATCCAGTGTCTCAAGTCTGCAAGGACTCGGCGATTCACAAATCTGGCCTGGATCGTCGTTGAAGCTTTCCTGAACAAGCTTTCTGACATCAATAAACTTAACACTACAATATCGAACAATCCTTAAAAATTCTTCTTATTTATTTTTTATATATTTTGTCAATTAAATTATAGTGAAAATTATTATTTTTTTATTTCAACATTAAAAATTTAAAATCTAAAACTAGCACTTTTAAAAAAAAAAAATACCCGAGACAAATAAATAAATAACTCAAGAAAAATAGTCTGGTAAAAGTAGGGCGGAGTTCAAGTTGTTATATATTTTCTCGTTATAGATCAAGATTCCCCAGTGAGTTAATAATCACAACAATAAATAATAAAAAAAATATTCAATCTTGATTATTTACTTTTTTTTCATCCGGTTTGACACACAGTAAACATGAAATAATAAATTTAAAAAAATTATTACTCTATGGATATGTAATTACACATAATGCATGAAGATAAAATAATTATTGTTTATTATTTTTATTGATTTGTTTTTTTTTTTTTGTTTATATTTATTTTTCATTCCTTTAATGGACGTTAGTGTGTGTTTGTGTATGTGTTTTTTTTTTCGTTTTTCGACATTATATATAAAGAAATTAAATTGAAATATGTATGTGTGTTTGTAAAAAGGGTGAAAAAGTTGTCGTCATGGTGGTTGTAAGAAACCGTCGTGTCTTCCGTGGGTAATATGGAAGCAGTTAATCTCTTGCATCCGCTTGATCATACAACAACATGTCATTCCAACGTGTTTATATATATTGTATAATGTACATGTACATATGTACACATTTATATATAGTTAAAACTGGTTAGCAATAGTAGCAACACAACTAAAAAATTAAAATTCTAAGTAAACTTTTTAGAAAAAAAAATTTCATTAACTATATGTTTGTTGTACTTTGTGGTTTTAATATTATTTTTTTTATTTTTTCAAATTATTATTCCATGTATATTTGCAACGAGTAAATATCTTTCCTGCCAATCAAGTCTTATAATCTAGGTAGTTTAATCTTACAAGAGTCGAGAGGATTGTCCTCATTGTCATTTTAACTTTGTCTTATTTTTAAGTATCGTTTTTACAAGAGATGAACCAAGTATATAAACGAAACGATCCAATGAATATATATAGTATGTTTTACCATCAGACTTTCAAAGAACCTGTCGATAATCGAGTCTTCAATGAAGGATAACACAATTGTTTTATCTACTCTTCGAACTTGGTATAAATCTTTAAAATAAACATACCAAGAAAAAAATAAATAAACACTTGGGTTATTTGATGTTTACTCTTTGACCCTTGTGATTATAATTAGAATAATATAACCTGACTTTTTGAAATATATTTTTCTTTAATATATAATATATATGTATATTATTATTATTTTTTCTTTTCTTGTCTTTACATGTGTTTGTTGAGGCGTGTACTTTAGGGGGTTGATCTTTACTCGGCGTCTCTGTGCATCGTAAATTTCCCTAAAACCGTAAATTTCTCGTCCGGCTTTTCTGAATAATCGTTAGACACACACACACACACTAAAAGAAGACGTTGAAAAAAAATAAAACAACCGAAAGAGGAAGCATATATATATTTATATATTTTATTTATTTCTTTTACATCCACAAGAATTCTTAGCACCCTCAGTTTTACCATCACTTTTACTCGCATTTCGACTTTAGGTTGTCTCACTGTCTAGAATATTTCTGTCTAGTACACCTAACCATTTGTCTCTATCCATCTTCTTCTGGTTTCCTATTCTCATTTTTTTTTTTTGTTCAACAATATACATATATAAATACGCCCACACACCTTTTTTTTTATTCTCATTTTTCTCGTTAATTCTCACTTGACACACATTTATTTTTATAATAAATATAGAATAATATCTATCCAAGTTTAGCTCAACAAAAATTTTAGTCATTTCCTGTATATTTATGCCTTGGCTTCCTATGATTCGTTGAGTATAGTATCACCAAAAAAAAAAAAAAAAATCCTATCCTGAAAGTTTTCTTCGTGACATACTTCAAACTATTTTCTCTCAAATTTTCGAGTCTTTTGAATATTGTTTATTGAATTGTGGCAAAGAAAAATGTGAAACAAATTAGGGACCATAAAATCTTCGATTCTGACTCAATCAATTTATGATTACTTCAGCAATTCATCACTCATCTGCGTGATCATTCAAAGTATTTTTTCTTTTTATTTGAAGTTATAAGAATAGTTCATTGATTTGTACGAGGCACAGAAAAATGTAAAACAAATTAGGAACCATGGAATTCGATCCTGAACCTAAACCAATTTTTTACTCACTACCGAAAGTTGTAATCACTCAGCAATTTATTAGTTGTCTTTGTAATCGTTTGAAGTAATATTAATAGTATAATATAATAACATTAATGAAATAAATGTGTTTTTTGGAAAAAAAAAAACATATTTTTTTCCCAGTGGGGTTTCTTTTTTTTTCCATCGAAGCATCAAAAATTCGTGAGTCATTTTATACTATATATATAGTGATGAAACCATTTTTTATTATGTAATATGTTTTTACAAATATTCATATATAAACATAGACATAATAATGTACATGTGGCATATATTGGTAGAGTATGGTATTTATTATACACAAAGTCGTCAACGGGACTTGAAAATGTGTTAAAGAGTCTTCATGATTTTTTACTGTTTATTTTATGTATTTACCCTCGAGTTGGATAAAATATTTATTTGTAAATTGAAGCTCAATTCTTGTACTCAATGTTTACATTTTTTTTTGTTTATGTTTACTTTTTTATTTATTTATTTATTTTGTTAAAAAAAAAAACGAATAAATGTTTGCTAGTTTTATTTTATTTATTTTTTATCACCAGAAAAAAAAAAAATTGCGAGTAAAAGAAAAATATCATTCAAATAATTGAGGGATTTACAAACGAAAAAAAAGAGGAATTTTGTTCTACTTTCATGCAAGCTGATACCTCCTGAGTTGAATTTACACTGTTGAACTAAAAAAGTATCTTAGAAATAAATTGAATACAGTGCAAAACATTGGAAAATAATTCATTGAGTTTTTTGACGTCTTCGCGTATACTTTTAAGTGAAATACTGTTTACAAAATTGGGTAGTTTCCTAGTAAAATTATTTTCTGTTTTCTCTACTTTTTTTTTAATTTCGTTAAATAAATAAAATTAGATAAAAAAAAAATGAATAAATAAAACATTTTCCGAATTCGAATTTAGACAATCAAGAACTTAATAATAATATCTACTCTTGAAGAAAATAATAATAGTTAATTTTTTAAACAAAATGAAATAATAATTGTAAAATATTTTTCAGATGCATTTCATATTCTACGAAATTTTCATCATTACTTGATTTTATATCCCCTTTTTTTTTTTTTTTTTATTTGAAGAAAAATGATTTGTATTCACGAAGATGGTGTCCTCCAGAAAATAAATTGTAATAAAAGTATAAAATAAGAAAAAGCTGTAAAAAAAAAAAATAGATAAAAAAGAAACGAATAGAACGTAATTTAAAAAAAATAAATAAAATAAAAAGTCATCCACAAGACTGACTAAATATTTTCAAGAGTAAAGGAAGAGTTTACTTTTCGTTAGAACCAAGAATACCATAAATTCAAGAGTTCATATCATAGTTGGTTTGTTTTTTTTTTTTATTCCATTACTTGCTTTCACTCATTGGTTTTAAAAAAATATTATAAAACTGTCGTTTATTATAGTCTTTAATTTTCAAGAGAAGTTATGGAGTAATGGGATGAAAAGGCAAATAGTAATAGTAATAATAATACACTGTTTTTTATTAAAAAAAAAAAAAAAAGGTGAAAAAAGATTCGAAGCATTGACAATGAGATTCGTTTAAATATATGGGCTCGAATGCCATGCAATTTTAATCTAGACTCTGAGAATGATAAAAAAAAAAAAGATAATGTCAAAGCCCACCCAGAAATTCAAATGATTTTATATCTCTCTCGAACTCACAAAAACCACAATTGTTTATTTCTTTATTGTTTATCTAAAAGTGTATATACGTATACTATTGTCTCTTTGTGTTCATTAAAATTTCAATAATTATCACTCATTAAAAGCTGCTCGTAATGAACCGATGAACAAAATATAATAATGCATAAATATTTTAATCAACTGATAGAAAAAGGTATTCAGCCATCAAGAATCAATGAGTGGAAGAAAACAAAAGCTTTCTCAATTACAGTTTTATATCCTTGACATAAATGTGGGGAAAAAGAAAAACTCGTGAAAATCGATTCAAGCTCAGCTTTCAGTTGCATTCCTTGGGGATATTCGCTTGATGTACCCTACTTTTTCTTTTACTGAATAACAGATCTTCGAGATTGAAATGAATCAAAAATATTGTTTTGGACACAATGTTTGAGAAATAAAAAGGGGAGAATAACAAAAAACAATTGCAATTGAGGAAAATAATAAAAAAAAAATAAGGAGTTTAAGGCAGAATATAAAAAAGAAGATGGTTTCTGTGGTGAATCTTGAAAGGAGACTATGGTTGTCTCATAGTCACCACTTTTGCTCAGGGGAGTTCGAGTTATAAGAAGGATTACGAGATTGCCGTGAGGGGATTACGAAGATGGCTCTTGGAACGTCCAATCTCAAGGATAAACACTTTCTGACGTTCTTATAGCGTCATCCTTGGCACAGCTCGATTCCCTTTCGCTATAACCTAACTATATTTATGCTATTTAAACTAAAATATATTATACAGAATTTTTTTTTTCTTCTTACTTATTTTTGTCACAGTACCTTTGCTTACTATCACAAAACTGGAAAACGATTTTTGCAAAATCACAAACGGCAAAGTATACTTTGTGATATACAAAAACTCATTTTCATTTGAAAATTGAACTGCGTGTGGTTCATCTTGATACTGAGAAAAAATTCCGAGTGGAAAGAAAAATGAAAATCTTATTTTTTAAAATATAAAAATGATTAAAAAAATACTTTTATATTCAAACACTTATCTGCAAAATATATAATAAATAAATAATATAGTTTTATGATTACATACACTGGAAAAAAAAACGGTTCCATGACTGGAAAAAAATTTCTTCGCTTACGAAAAAAATAAAAAATTTCAGAGGCCTGATTGCCATAGAAGCAATTTTTTATTTCTCATCATAAAATATTTATTGTTAATAAATAATTTTTTGAGATTACGACCCAGGCTCTGAATAACAAAAATTATTTTTTAAATTATAACTTTTCTCATGTCTTTTTTTTCAATAAAATGTATAGAAAAAAAAAATTTACGTTATTTTGAATTTAATGATATATAATTTTAAAATGTTTTTAAAGTTTAAAAAAAAATCTTAATTTATAAAAATTTTTTATAAATTAAGAAATTTTTCAGCGTACTATCACTTCACAAATTAATATTTAAAAAATGAAGAATATTTGAAACTCGGTCACATGTATCATTCACTAAATCGATACTCATAGACTCGCTAGTATTTATATAAGAAATTATAAAATAATCATAAAGATCAAAACTTTAGTCTGCGGATAATTTTTCGTCTTATAAAAAATTTAAAAATAGCCGAGACGTTTTTATAAATATAAATTTATAATTTCCGTTTAAATGATCATAAAAAATTCTGTCTTGAACTTTGACAATTCATTCAACCATAGAGTTTCATTTTTTTTTCTTTTCAAATTTCCAGTATCAGTTAAATTTAAGAATAAAATTCATGTGGGTCATGTCATCGAATTAAATTTTCTTTTCAAGCAATGAGATCAAAATGTAAAATCTAAAAATTGATCTCATTCTACAGTATTTTTATACCACTATATATTTTTTTAAAATTTATTTATTCAATTCTATTTTCACAGTTGAATTTTTTTGGTTATTTTTTATCTTTCATACATATATATTGGGGCACAGTATGTAAAGCCACTCACGGGTCCTTACTTCGACATTGGCCAAAATGTTCTCTAGAGACACATTTAGCTGTCAGGCCCCTTGGGCTCTAAGAAGAAGAGTAAAACGATAAGCGTAAAACCAGTTTGTTGCTGCAATCGTGTCATTTTACCTTCCACATGTACATAAATACATACCCACACAAGTTTTTATATATAAAAATATTCATATATAAACACATGGATATAACGAATAAATAAAAAATAATAAAAATAAAAAAAACCTTTACTCTCAAATTCTCCTCTGCCCTCTACTTCAATTACCAACTATACATATACTCTGTCTTTTGCCATCAAACACTTTCTTTATTTTTATTTATTTTCCATTTTCATCGACTTAATTTCATTTTCCCTAGCCCTTGTTGTTTTTGTTTTTGTTATTGTTGTTGATGTCATTTCGTTAGCACAAGAATTTTATCCATTAATATGACAACATTGAACAGAAAAAAAAAAAAATTAAGTAAACTTGGCCTCGTCACTTCAAGTATATACACATTAATCCAATTATATATAAAATACTTAAATGATGTCAATAAAGACCTCGAAAATGAGCAATATATATACATAGACAAAATGTACATAGTTGAAGTGTCTGTATCACATCAACCCTCTGTTTTAACGATAAAATTTTCATTTTATTGACAGACAAGATACGCGAACAACATTAAACACTGACATACAATAATCTACAATAAAAACAACAATTTAAAAAAAATACTTTTATAAAAATTGAAATATTCATTTGAGGGTATATACAACAACCCTTAGCATATTTTTTTTTTCATCATCTCGACTGTATATAAAATTTATTTTACATATATTTATACAAGATACGTATTGCTAAATTTTGTTTTTTTTTTTTTTACTTTTTTCGTTTTTAAACCAAAAACTCTGCATCATCTCTATTTTAACTTTCACTTCATAGCGCAAATATAATCCCAACCTCGTAAACAGTTTAACAGGACGTTTAAATTTCTTTTCTTTTTTACCTCATGTATATTTTAAATATTTTTTTTTTTTTTTTTTACGTATATAACAAACCTCTGTGTAAGCGGTCTAGACTATAAAAAATATAGGTAAAATTTAAGCAAAGTTTTTCATTCAATAGTTTGTGGTTTGTGTGTTTAGATATAGGATAATATTAGTGGGGGTGTGAAAAAAAGCTTGGAGCTTTAACCATACGAGCTAATATAATAATTTTTCGTAAATTTTTTTTTCTTTTTTTTTTTCTCTGCTTAAATTCATTGGAAAGTTTTTCTTTTCTTGGCGAGAAAGGGTGAGAATGAAGGTGAAATATTTGATAGTAAGAGTAAGATGAGTTAACATTACAGAAGAGATGCAGAAAAAAAAATAAAGATAATTAAAAATAGTAAGAAAAAATCGCTATGCACGATAGAAAAATTTTAATTCAATGTTTTAAATTAGAATGTCTTGTGCAGATGAAAAGAAAAGTATAATATTATTAATAATATTGTTATACATATATATTTATTGTATTATACGCGGTGAGAGATAAAAGTTGTAGAGAGTGTTTTTTTTTGTTTTTTTATGCATAGTAAAATGAAATTTATGCTGAATGTATAAGTGTGGTTATCCAAGAATATAAAATAATTTTACGTTAATAAGAAATTGTAGATCATAATCTGCAGATAGGAAGCCAATAAATAATTGTATACGCTTTATATTATCTTTCGTTTTGTTATAACTTTTACTATAATAACTCGAAACAAACTTCTGTAAAAATGTGTTTATGACTACACGGAAAAAAATCCACAGCAAAATTGTAGTGGTGTAGTAAAAATCGTAGCTGACGTCATTAAAGTGATTTAGTTCTAATTTTTTTTCCATTTTGTCTCAATTTTTACTGTAGTCTACAAAAATACTCTGCAAGTTTTTCTCGTGTATATAAAATTGAATTTTTTTTAGTATAAAAGGTGTGTATTAATAGATTCATGAAGTAACTAATTTTGTTACTGGTATGACACTGCAAAAAACAATAAAATTTTTATTAAAATTGAAAACTATTTTAATTAATTTTTATGACCATGGTGGAAAAAAGTTATCAGTGAAGCAGTTGATTGTCAAATTGCTATAGAGTGTTGAAACTGGGATGTTAAGTCTGGAAATATATTCTTTTATATTGATTTTCTAAAAGGTGAATACAATCATCAAGTCAAATGAAGAATGAAGAAGCTACTGAGCCATGAAATTTTTCTTTCATCTCGACATAATTACTTCGATTTAATTTCGAATGAGTTGAAATCAAGTGAAAACATGGGATTCATTCGAAACTATAATATCTTAACTTGGATGAAATTGATGTTCAATTGTTTTTTAAAATTCAACACGTTACCTTGAAGTTTTACATTTGTCAGATACATCAATAAAACAAGTTGATCATTAATTATATAGACTCATTTTTTTAGTCATAAAAATCATACAAATACTATTCCCGGAGTTACAGCGTAACACCCTTCATAGGACTACAACCTACCCTGATTTTCTCCGCATTACAACGCATTTCGGTGAAATGGAATTGCGAAGAAAAATCGGAGTAATGCGGAGAAATTATTTTTGCTGAAGTAAAAATAATTTTTTAGATAATGATTCTTTGCAATTTCACTTGCTTAGAAGTATTGCGCTCTCATTTCAATAATAGGATTACGCGTTTCCAGCGTCCATTTATTTTTTTATCATAAATATTGACTATATTATTTTTCAAAATTTGGTTTATTTTTTTTTAACCACTTCTAGCTATTTGTTGTAATATTGACTCAAATACCTCGGACGAAAGATGGTTTTTATATGGCCATTTTTATTTTCTCTATGGTTTTATCAGTGCTTTATCGCCTTTATCACAATAGAATCGCACATAGAAACCACGAAGAACGATCAAATAAACATCAAATTCTTATACAATGTATATATATTATTATTATTGTTTTATGAGCACTTGTTGTGTATTTTGTCGTTTTTTGTGGTTTCCATAGAATTTTTTTTACTGGAATGAGTTCAATCAATTAAATTTCACTCTTTAATTGATTTATATTCATGAAAAATAGTACTAAGTTACATTTTTATGAACATATGAGCAAATTAACTTGCATTAGTAGAGAAGAACCAATAAAAAAAGAGACTGCAGGATAAATTAGTAATTTGATGAATTTAAATTTTTCAAAGATTAAACTGTTATCGTTATTATACAACGCTGCGTGAAAGCAATCAAAAGAAATTTGTAAATGATGATAATCTGGATTTTATGAAATTAAATTTCAATGATTTATCGATTTTTGAAGGGATAGATTTTTTTAAACCTGGTCTCAAGAATATGTTCTGTATAAAACATGTTGTGTATGGCAGTTGTCACGTAAATTGTTTAAAAATGATAAAAAAATCAAAAGTAATTGGAGCCACAAAAATGGTCTTACGAAAGATGTTTATAAATTATTGTGGAAAAAATGTTTTCAGATAAAAAAAAAAAATTCGACTTTTCTATGTCAACCAATGGCATTGATGTATTATTTCATTTGAACGAAGAAGTTAAAAATACCATAGCTGATAAATCTTTGATAAAGATTGCAGCAAAGAAAAAATTAAAATATCAGCAATTTGACAGAGACTAGATGTATACACCTCGATCGAATTTATTTTCTAATCTATTTTTGAAAACAATCGATAGAAAGAACCCCTACGAAAAAATATATATCTTAGATATACGCCATTCGGATATATCCAAGATATCCTGAATATATCCTGGATACATCCAAAAGTGCACTACTGGTACTTCCTTAATGATATATATTTTTTCATAGGGGACATGCAAAAAAGAAAACCATGTGGCTTAATGATTAATAAGAATGACAACAGTTCTACCGTATATATAATTAAAATTGATGTAAACAAAAAAAGAATTAATTAAAAAAAAAAAACAAATTTCAAAATGTTTGCGATAGGTCAACCGGATCATTATTTATAAGCAGCAAAATGTCGTCTTGAATGTTTAAAGTTGTCACAGCCCGTATACGTATATGGTACAAGACGTTATACTAGACTTTATTTCAATAGAGATATTCTAAATAATTTAGCAACAACTGCTGAAGAAATAAATTATAAAGTTAAAAAAGACGGAGAAAGTCGGTGGAAAAATTTCTCCGACTATTCACGAACATACAACCGTGCTACCAATGCAGGATTCAAATTATAAAATTGGGCATTAGGAGGAATGATAATAATCATCAACAATTGGCACCAAAGTATAATTTGGTATGAAAAATTAAAAAAAATAATTTAATATCATACTTATTCATTAATCTATAAATTTATTGATTTTTTTCAGTTTTACAAACAAATCAATAATTTATTACAGAGTAATCCATTGAAAATCTCCGATGAAAGAATGAAGTTCTTTGACAACGCTTCTGCACAGTTTCATCCTTTATCTAGGTAAAAAAAAGCATAAATCAAGAATTTTACCTGCTTGTAAATCTCTCTACCATGTCTTGGACAGCCAAATCAACAAAAACAATATTGATCAACAATATCCTAACCCATTATGTATACATAATGTGTGCGATTACTATTTCAATGTCTTTCAATGAACTATTTTGAATTTTCTACAAGGATTCGACTTGAAATCATTGAAATCATTTATGAAATTGATTTGATTTTAAAGTTTTTTTTCCGTTCTCAAAGTTGTTAATGAATACTGGATGGTTCTCTCGAAGTTTGAGGTTATTTATTACTGTAAATTATTAAAAACATCTAACATTATTTCAAAATAATTTTGTTAATATGTTGTAATTTTTAAAAATTTATTAATATATCAAAAATAAATAATTGAAACTTCAAAGTAAAATTCATAATTAATTAATTATATTGTACTTTATAAATTTACTTAAATCCCACACTTTGATGATTTAAACAAAGTAAAAACAAAGATTTTCAAGACATCAAATTTTCATTTAAATATATATAGAAGTCAACGAAATAATATGGTAGACTATGTATAGTTTATATTCAAGTATCAAAAGTCAAAGTATAAAGTATCTGCAATGCAGACTATACGAATGAGAAAATTTTACAGACACGAGTGCACAAAAATCTTGAGTTTCATTTCGTCAACAACGCATATACACAAAGTATAATGGCAACCGACTGTTTCATCTTTATGAAATTTTTTTTTTTTCTTTTTTTTTTCCCTTCGAGAACACTCTATGCAGTTGGATACGTATATTTACAATGGACGTGCTTTTCACGCAGTCTAGCCCCTGTAATAAAAAAATAAAAAATATAAAAAAAAAACCCAGTCAAAGTGAGAATTAACATGTTCCAAGAATTCGTCCAACTCAGTTTCCATTCACTGACATTCTTTACCTCAAACGCCCTTAAAAAATTTTTTAAACTTTATAGCTGGACCTTTTTATACACCACATCTTCTACAATACGGTACAATTTTCCCAGGGGTAAATTCAACCTGTGTGTATATTTATAAATAAATAAAAATATATATCGTTTGTATTCTTCAAAATTGAAAATAGAAAAATAGTTTTTTTTTTATATATAATATAGGTATATATAATTCATTCATTTTATTATTAATACAATTTATGAATGCCAAATTCAAAAATGTTAAAAATATTTATTTTTAGAATTAATTATAAATTATTAAATTTAAAAATTAATAGTTCTTTTTTTGTCTACGACAGACGATTAAAAGTTTAAATTTACTGACTCTAAATATCCTATATATTTTAAAAATATATCAAGAAAAAAAATATACATATTTTATGTCGCTCATAAATAACTAAATATTTTCGTCAGCTATACATTTTCTTCAAGATATTTTATTACAAAAAAAAAAAAAAAAAAAAAAAATAAGCTATATTATTTAAAGATGAAAATATAAAAAGTTAATAAAATTATAACCTGACTGGTGAGTTTTATTTCCAGCATATCACTGCATTTTATTATTTTATACATATATACAGATATCATTCAAGGAGATTAGAAAATGCCTGAAGCTAGGTCGACCGTTTCCAATGATGTCACTCGACCAAGAAAGGAATAATATACTAGATATATAATATCGAACTTTTCCTCAACATTCTTCATCAACTTTTTCTTATTTATTTCTTCCCTTTTTCTCTCTATGTTCGAAGACGTAAATAAAAAAATAAAAAAGTCCTAGTGACATCGTTTGATAGTGCCGATGGGGCTGAAGTATCATCAGAGAACGCGAACGCAACTCCTTGACAGTGCAATCTTCGATAAGTAAATCGTATTCCCAAGAGAAGTCCGCTCGCGACACTCAAGGCGTTTTCAAGAGTGAATGACTCTGAAAGAACGAAGAGAGCACTTGCAAAAAATAAAATTTATAAAAAACTCTTGAAAAAGAAAAAAAATTTGAAATGATCGTCGTCGTTTATTTCATAAAAGTTTAAGCGTCAGGTAAAATTCGATGACAAGGGGCAAAGTCAGCGCGTGTGATGGCGTCAAAAATTTTCAGAAAAAATAATATAAAAAAATATATATACGTACGTAAAAAAAAAATTGGCTCTGTTAAGTCATAAAAAATAAAACGATGTGGAAAACGTGACTCGAGATCATCATTGAGTTTTTACCTATCTTATAACTTTTTACATATATGTAGTTGTATAAATATATATACATGTTGTCTATATGTATATAAATGCTCCAATTGTCATGGAAAATCAAAAAAAATAAAATAAAATAATCACTGTGTGAATTTGCACAGATGTTTCATTGAATTGACTCTCAAAATAGAATAAATTTTAAATGTAACGAAAAATGCAATTTTATCGGTGAGTAGTTTACCTTTGTGAATGTCACATCATAAAAAAAAAAAACAATATGATCACTGTTGCAAATAATAAAATAAAAAAAAAGATTAAATTAAAATGAAAAAAAAAAAGAAAAATAATAAAGCAGCAATTTGTGAATGTCTCGAGTGAGGAAAAACTATTTGAAAATGAAAAAAAAAAAAAAATAGAAAAATTTATTCAATGGTTACAAGGACAATTTTAGATGAGTCAGAAAAAAAATAATATGTGTATAGTTAAGTGGAAATACGCATGGTTGATGGTTACGTATATACGTGCCTGTACAACAATTAACTAAATTATATTTTTCCATGGTAACTTTATAAGCATTAATGAACCCTTGTCATTTCACCTGTTATGTTATAAACACATTCCCTCGTCAAGGTCGGTTTTTCTACGTAATCCTTTGTTATTTTTTTATATTTATTTATTTATTATTATTATTTACATTTTTATTTTTCATTTGCCAATTTATGCCAACTCGTGTCTCACTATATAAATATATTTTTTATTTTTTTTATTCCTCAGCACGATTGAAAAATATAAAATAAAAAAAAAAAAAAAATTAGTAAATAAATGTATAGGCAATGTGAAAATAAGGGTGCATGGGAACGCAATGAAAATCTACTCTCATCAGGATTGAATTTTATTACTTTGGGACTGTGAATGCAATTCCAATATATATTTATATACAGACAAACTATTCAGTGAATTTTGTGTTGATGGTGAAAAGAAATTTCAGGTCGTTCGATGGTTTTTCTTAGACCGAAAATTCGTATAATGAGGTCGGAACACTTCAAAAGCCTTGGAATATATCCATCGTGTATGAAAAACCTCACTTGAAGAAAAAGAATAAATAAAATATAGGAAGAGAAAGAGGAAAATAATAATAATATAAATCCTATGGAATTGTACACACACTTTTTTTTTGAAAAAAAAAAGATTGATGCAACTTGATGTTGAACCTTTAGTTACATCTCTCTCTTCGTCTATCAAGAAAATGAAAAAATAAACATAACCAAATAAATAGCGTCGTGAATTAACGGCATTACTTTGCATTCAGAAGGATTAATAGTTGTGATTATTCTTTGATAGAACAAAAAAAAAAAAAAGAGGAGTAGACGTTTGCAAATACTAAAAATAAAATCAAGTTGAAAAGTTTTTTCAAGTTTAAAAAATAAAAAAAATAAAGAAATTGTAGAAAAGAAATCAAATTACTTTAACTCTCAAGTTAAAAAATACTTTCAAATGAATTTATATATATAAAGTGAGAAAAAAAAAAATACAAAATGAAAGAAAATAAAATTATAAAAGTATATTTACTTTGAAGATTTCAAAACATAGATACAAAAATTTAAATATTATATTTAAGATAATATCGATGTAAAAATTGTAGAATAATAAAATTTCTTTTAAAACTAAATTGAATATTTTTTTTATTTTATTTTTTTTTATAGTTATTTTTTATAGCCTTAAGTTGTAAATGTTCACTACAATAAATGGGAAAAAAAGAAAAAATAAAAAAAAAATAAAATGACCAGTCAAGAGTTGAACATATACTTTTGTTGTCATACAGAGAACCGTTGACTTGGACACTCGATAAATTCAAGTCCTTTTGCTTGATACTAAAACCTACATGACCAAGTAATTTCAACAACCATTACGTCTAGCAGTCATCCGCTTTTCTACTTCACCAAAGAAAACTCTTGCTAATGGTTCGAGGGCGGAGTAGTAGCCCATGGTCCAAGTGAATATAAAAAACGATAAAAAAAAAATAAGGTCAACAGACCAAAGAACAAGAAAAGAACAAAATAATAGTCAAAAAAAAAAAATAAGATAAGGAGAAAAAAAAAATGCCACGCAATTCTTCTGATATCACTGAATTGCCTCTCAATGTTATACTATTTTCGGCAGAAAGCCACAAAGTGCTAGTCAATTCTTTTTTTTTTTTTATAAATTCTTTTCTACCTGATCAAATGATATCAAACGTGATAGAGAGAGCAAGAAGCCTCATGAGGATTATATATCAACTTTAAAAATAAGATAATGAAGACTGAAGATAGTAAAGACAAAGAATAAAAAAAATAACTAAGTATAATACTCTTGTAAAATTGAACAAAAGAAATATTAAATTCTCTTGTGTCTACAGAAAAAAAAAAAAAAAAACATTATTTTCACATTTCAATTGTTGAAAAAGAAATATATACTTTCAAACTATCAATTACTTATTGTCAGCAATAAATCTGTTTGCTACACACTTTATCTGCACTATGATATTTTTTTTTATTTTTGTTTTTTTGATAAGGATCTAAATTTAAATTCAAATCAGCAGTTTTTTTTTTTAACCTTCGCAATATTATTTTTGTTAATAACTGTTTTGATAAATCAATTTGAAATCTCTTGTGTTGATATATTAAAATTAATAATACAAATATAAATAAATTAGAGTTTCGAATTATTCATTGTAGATCGAAGTGAATATTTTTTTGAATAATTGGAGAAAGAAAAAAAGAATAATTTCACTTTTGGTGAATATTATTTGAAGAAACATTTACAGATTTAAAAATTTTTTCTCCATATTAAATCATTTTTCACAAACTTTCATTTTTTAAATTTTAACAAAACAAAAACATTAATTTAATTTTAAAAATTCTCATACAATAAAGTTTATCATTAATCATATTCCATAAATACTCGAAATATAATAATAAAAATGTAATGTATAGAACAATCAAAAGCCTGCTAAAAAATTCAATCAATTTAGTTCAATAGATTTTGAAAAAACTTTGATTGAAACTTTTTTAAAATTTGTGGTGTAGCAGAAAAAAAAAAAAATTTTTTTTTACAAAAACAAATAGTTGGAGCCTCTCCAGTATAACTTGTTATATAAACCTCAAAAATTTAAACCGATTTAGTAGATTTCTAAAAACTTGGATTGAATTTTTACAACTTTAAAAAAAATTTCAACTTCAGATAAATAAATCGTTGTAGCCTCCCTCTTTGTAAAAAATACCACGAAAAATTTTAAACCTTTTTGATTTAGTAGATTTTGAAAAAACTTGGATTGAAAATATCTTCATGTTATCTAACAATTGAGTGTCCCATTGTCATAAGTAAATTAATATTAATAAAAAGAATATAATAATAATTGAAAAATATAAAAATCACAAGGAAGAATTAGTCATTCTGTTTGAGTCATTCTTATAGCTAGATGATATAACTTAAATGTTTCAAAGAATATTCGACATACAACACCCACGTATAACCACTATATTATGATTCTTGGCTTTGACGTACAAATGTTATAGTACAATGTGGCATATTATATGCATCTTTATATATGCACACATTTCTCTGTCTATATGCATTTAACTTGGAGGTTATATACATATTGCACAGTCTTTTGTCTGTAAAGACATAGCCTTGCAGGATAGAAATCCACAACTTTTGCACGCACAACATATTTTGTCTTTATCTATCTTCAGCAATTGACTTATTTTTTTCTCTCTCTTTATTATTTCTCAGAATTCAAGTAGACACAAGGGTGGGAGTCTATCACCACCAAGTTTTACCTCTTTCTACACCAAAGATAATAAAATTTGCGTAAATATATATATTTAAATTTCAATTACTTGCATATATACAAAAAAAATCTTTAAACTATTAAACCAAAATTGCCTTAATTATAATTACAAATTTAATTTAACAAATCTTACGAGATTTATCTTTTAATAATAAAATGTTTTTTAAAATCTTCAATAAAAAATATACTGTTATTTATACTTATACTTGACATTATCATAATAATAAAAAAGTAAAATTAAATATTTTTATCATTTAAATTACAAAGTAAAAAATTTATTTATATTCATTAAATTAAATTTTAAATTCATATACAAAGATAATCTATATTTTTATATATTCATAGATATATTAAATAAGTCTATATAAGATATTAAATTGTCACAAGGTGTGCTCTTGATGGAAATGCTTACTTACTCACAAAATACACGCTTAATACACGTGGATGTTGTTGATGATGATGACGATACAAAAATGTATGATATGTTTATATATATAGATATAAAAAAGGATAGACATAGATAGAATTATAAGTAAGTTCGTAGTGAAGTCTTAAGATGGTTGGTTAGTGAGGCGAAGCAAGCAATATAAAGCCAAAGACATAAGGTTTGTAACAGCGTCAGAGAGGAGCGCCAACCGGACAGACTGGTATAGCCAATGGCGTGGAGCTTAAAAAACTTTGATATTTTTTCATTAACCGTTAAAGTGTGAAAAATAAGTGATATAATCAAAAGAGACTTTAACATCGTATATATATACTGCCATGTATATCACTGCGGTGATGAAAAAAAAGAAAGAAAATTGATAAATATACTTACACAGACAAAAATTGACAATAAAATAAAAAAAATATATATATAAATATACATTGACTTGTCAGAAAATATTGAAGATCATTCACTTGAAATGAAGTTTAGGATAGTTACGATACAGAATCGCTGATGACTTGAAATACCAACATTATAAGAGTGAAAAAAAAAAAAATGGTAACGTCTTTTAATCATTCTTATGTGGGATAAAATGTCTGTCCATTAGATAAATTGTTATGTATCTTTGGTTACATGCAAGAGGCGGATTGAAAAAATTTGCAGCGTCAGTCGACCATGTGGTGCCAATAACGACATAAAATGGCTGCAATATCATCATCAGCAACACATTTCTCGATACATTCTAAGATTTAAGCGAGGGGTATTTTACTTTGGTTCCCAAGTGAACAAAAAATTTCAAATTAAAAATAATTTCATGTTAAAAATAATTTCAAATATGTAATCTTAATAATTTTAAAGGTAATGAATGATTTGAATAATTTTAAATATTATTTGAAATCTTTGATTTCAAGTCTCGAAGAAAATTAAAAATATTTTAGTATTTTTATTTAAATTTAAATTAATTTTCATTTAAAAATTGGACATGAAAATAATTTTTTCATTCGATCAAATGCAACAGTGTCGATTTCAAACGACGACTCAGCTATAATAGGTGAAGACATTGTTGAGAAATATTGTTTTTTTTTCATTCAGCTGTCCAAGACATTGTAGAGATTTACGAGAAAGTAAAATTACCCATTTCGAAGATTTCATGTAATTTTTTGAGACTTTAAGTTGAATCTAAGTTGAAATTTTAATTCTCAAAAAATCTTGTATATTTAAAATCATTCAGTCAAATTAATGAAGTGCTGTCGATATGATTAACAAAAATTTCACGAATGAATAGCTTCTCAGTTTTAAGATTCGGCATATAATGATAATATTAACCTTTTGAAAAATCAATAAAAAACTATATATACATTGAGTATTTTTTCAAAGTAAACTTGGCCAGATATTTTTTGTATGCATGCTCTTTAAAGGTTTTATTTTGATATAATAAAATATTTTTTGAATGACTACGCCATTGAAATAAAAAAGGGGCAAGTATAGTTGTGAGAGAGGTTGTTCATTCGCTGCCACCATCAACGCTATATCTATCTTCAACAACATGTGGTCGAGAGTTTCGAAGCCTCTTTTACTTGGTTGCGCCTCATTGCTTGGAAGCTCAAATTCCACCTTATTATTATCGTCTGGAAGCACCATCTTTAAAACCACATTAAAAAATCTGTTTTTTTTAAAAAAACAACATAATTTCAGAATTATACTCTCTAAATTCCACAAGCGCAAAATAACAGTTTTCGATAACGAAAAAGAAGAAGAATAAGAAAAAAAAAACAAACAATATTCAAACGTTACAAAAAAGTCGTCTAAAAAAAATCTTCCCCAAAAAAAAATTAAGTACAAAAATAAAAAACTCCCATCGTTAAAAACTTTTGCACGTGTCATCTTGTCTGTCGATCAACATCACAACCACCAACAAGTTGAATCCATGGGGAATATGTGTATTCACTCCCAGGTGTCTATTCTTTATACTTTCAAACGTAAAAAAAAGTAAATAAATAAAAAAAACCTATACAGTACTGTATATAGCAAAAAAAAAAAAACTTTCTTGAAAAATCTTTAAAGCTTTACAATCGCGACAGAAGGATGTAAAGATAACACTTTAACGGTGAAAATCGACAATCACAAAATTGGATATAGGAAAAATTTAGTTTTCACGATACTTGAATGAAGACGTAGCTAAAAAAAAAGATATAAAAATGAACATTCACACAGGAAATAAAATAAAAACTTATGGTAAATGGGATAAATAAAAATTTAGAAAAAAACACGTAAATCGAAAAACGAATTGATGGGTGTTGAAAAACTTTTTAAACACGTCAAATTGCTCCCTCTTAGACACTAAAAGATGAGTGTTCAAGGTAAAACTCGTTTCTATCCCCTTGGATGCATATATATATATAATCCCCAGGAGTTTTTTTTTTTTTTTTAATTTTTTTTTTTTGACGCTGAGAGGGTTTGGTATAGAGAAAGGTAACAATGTGGAGATTATCTCTCAACCGAATTACCAGCAGAAAGTAGCAAATTAAATTTATACAGATAGACTTTATGAGAATAAAATTTAAAAAATCAAAAAAATCTTTTATTATCATTTTAATTCCAACAAATCCAGGCATTCCATTTTTTTTTTTTTTTTTTTAATTTTTTTATCTTGCTCTAATTGACGAATCTTGTTTTCTTCCTATACCAAATGTTAAAAAATCAATTTTTTCATTTTAAATAATTGTCATTAATACTTGAATTTTTTTTTTTGTCACCATCGAGTGATTTGTCCATTTTTTTTCTATCGAAATTTTCTATATTTAAAAAAAAAATATATATATAAAATTTGATTTTTTTAGGCAATTGGGAATTCTCAGTGCTTTCACCAGAGAATTGATTGCCGATAATCAAATCGTACGATTTAAGCTAGCCTGGATACTCAGCAGTTTCAATATACTAATTCAATTTTAAAGGCCGCTGGTGGTGCGTGGATTCTCGTATGAATTCGATAATTTGATTATATATGATTTTTCCTATCCTCACTTGTCGTCGGTATGAAATAATTTAGATCAATTGTTTTAAACCAATTTTACATGTATATGTATGTTCTATTTAACTACATAATATCTTTTGTGCAAAAAAAAATGACTACCTTGTGTAAGCAAAAAATAATATTTATAACAATGAAAAAAAAAAACTAACAAGAGACTGGTGAGAATGTCTCAAATTATTGATGATGCATAGTGATTTTCTTTTTTTATTTTTCAGTATATAATTACAATATTAAAAATATACCATCGTCCAGTAGGCAAGACATATGAAATGCTAACAGTGTATTAATATTGTAAAACAAGAATAAATAGTGAAAAAAAATTTCAGTAAGATTTTTATATAGTTTTTCATATACTTGTGTTATTTTTGAAACAATGAGTATGAGATTTAATAAAGTCAAAAAAAAAAATGCATTACGTAATAATGAGTCATTATGTACACATAATTAACACAAAAATTTTATTCTTTATATATATAACAAATAATGAAAATACAATAGAAAATTAAAATTGCAAGCTTTAATTATACAGAATTTTTATTAATCAAAATAATAGCAAAAATATTTAAAAATAATAATAATTATTTTTCAAAAAAAATTTATAAATATTTTTACAGAAAAATTTTGATGAAAAAATATTTCTCTGTATAAATAAACATTGACCTACTTGAACCTATTTAATTAATTTTAAAGGTGAACAATAATCCATTATGCCATAATTACAATTGTAATATTATTTTTAACTGGAAGTTTTTAAATTAATTACACAGTCAATAAATTTTTTGAAATTCGCTCATGTTGATATTATTTTGAAAACTCGAATATTTTTCTTCTCAATTTTTTATTATAAATAAACATATATCTATTTATAGAAAAGTATTTTTACATTTTATGATTATGTACGTACGTAGAGTTATAATCGTTTGATGAAAATGACAATTGTGTCAAGAGTTTATATCATTCGTTGGATTTACCTACTATAGCTATTTTGAAACGATGTTATGTATATTATGAATGTAGTGCTTCTGTGGTAATTCGTAAGGTCTCTTGGTGAAGGGAATATAGAAAGGCCAACTTGTATGTTGATGAATTTATATGTACATATATATTTTCATGTTTAAACTATTATACACACACATATATATATGTATATAATTACATAAATTTATTTATTTATCATTATGAAAATATTTTTTTTTTTTTAGATAAAATAAATATTATTTATCGTCGTAAAATGACAAATGAAATTTTTTATGTTTTACAATTTTACTGTTTAATTTACTTGAGGTGAGCATTGTGCTGCTTCCTGTATAATCTGCTAATACGTTGACGACAATAACGACCTATTCTGGAAACAAGCCATTGGAGGATTTTGTACCCGAGATTGTAGAAAAAAGTCGTAAGTATATTGTATTTTTCTAACCCACAACATTCACATTCGTGTTTTTTTTTTTAAATCTTTTTTTTTTTATTTTCTCTGTTTTATTATTCTCTTTCGAGTTTCTTCTATATTTTTGGCAAATCCACAAATCTGCCTGCAAGGATGGTAGGAAAAAAAAAAAAAAAAATTAAGCAAAAGTAAATGCGGATCTGAAGCGGCTTGCCGATTTAAAATTAAATGTAACAAAGGTTGAAGAAAAAAAAAAAAGACACTACTAATTCATGTCTTTTCACTTTGACAGTTTTTTCCGGCGGTTAAACCTTTTTTTTTTTATTATTTTAAATAATATTCCGAGATTTTCACAATCTATTAATTTACCTGGAATTTTTTAAATTAATTATTCTTGTAAATTAATATAAATTAGAAAAGTAATTGAATATAGAATTTTTTTTTTAGTTTAATAAACTTATCTTCATTTATTTCAATTTTAAAAAAATTCTAAGAATATAAATGAATGCCAAATGATTTCATTAAAAGATGTTGATCGAAAAAAGAAAAAAAGAAAGTGAAAATGAAATAGATACAATTACCATTGTCGTGCAATTTCTTGCACTTGAGGTCTCATGAAAAGCAAGTCGATGTCCAATGTTCTGTAGTAATGTTGAGCATAGAATCCTTTTATTATTATTTTTTTTTATTTAATACGAAAAAAAGAAAATACTTAAAAAATCGTTGAGAGAAAGAAAAATAATAATAGAAGAAAAATAGAATGAATCGAGGGTGATGATACTTTTGTGTTATACAGGCGAATATACTCGTGGCAATAACGTTTTTTTTGAAAATGTTTTTTTATATATTTTTAAGGGTAGGATGTGTAGGATAATCCTAGAATTAAAGTTACAGACGGTGATTTCCATGAGTGCCAGTTAGTAGTACTGTCATACCATTTCAAAAAGACTTTTATATACACATACATATATACATTTATACTAAAAAAAATCACCGACATTTCAACAGTGGTATAACAGGTGAATTACAACTTCAATATTCTGCAACGTTTTACCCTTCTTCTTTTTTGAGTTTTATGTATATAGAAGAGTTGGTATCATATAATGCAACGATAGTCATATTTTCAATTTTTTTTTATTTTTATTTTCTCATTTAAAGTTTAGTTGTACTATAATACCTCATACATATATTGACTTTTCAACGACAATGAAGCAATTTATCAAGTTTTTTTTAATAATATTTTATACAGATAAAAATTTTTTAAAAAAAGATTTTTTTTTTACGATCTTGTTATACTTTCTCTTTAATTTTATTTTTTATTATTGAAAAAAAAAAAAAAAATTCTTTGTCGTACGCTTGTCAGTTTTTATTATTATTATGGTATCTGGGGTAATGTAAAAAACATGAATAATAAGAAATGGTATACAGAATCATGATATATATATACAATCTGATTTTTTGTCAATTGATTTATTCAAATTTTGAAGAAAATTTTCAAGTTAATGCATAAAATAAAATAAAAAATTTTATAACTTTTTTGAAATTTTTTATATTATTATTTTATTATTGATACTTATAATATTTTTTTTTTTTTCTTTTTACTATCGGATTTTCTGGGAAAACTATTTAAAAACTTTTTGCTTTTTAAATTATATATTTTTTTTTAATATTGTGATTAGGCATATTGGCTTTATTTTAAAAAATATGAAAAAATTTTTTTACAACTTTAAGAATAATATTATATTATTTTTTTACTTGCTGAATATTGTCAATCAATTTTTTTATTATGTATATTATTTTTGAAAAATGAATTAAGCAGCTTATAAAAGCCTACAAACAAACGTTATAATAAAAAGCTATTTCAACTTTTTTATAATCTAATATAATAAAAAAAACAAAAAAAAACTTTTTTATAATCAAATTGAAATCGGTAAATAAAATAATTCAAATTAAGAAAAAACTCATTAAATGACGACAACAATTTCAATTTTCTTAAGATATAAATTAAATTTGAATTGTAGCAGTCAATTTTTAAATTAAATAACCCAAGTGGAAAAAATATGTATAAAATATATATGGAATATATATAGAATATGTATGGATTTGGACGTAGATTTTCCATATATATTCCATATATATTTTATATATATTTGACACTTTAAGTATTTCATTTGTTTATAATGGATAGAAAGTGACCGTTGCTAGGGCTCCAAATAAACAAACTTTTTTAATTATTCATTTTACTGCGTTAATTTTTTTTTCCTCCGTTTTTCTCTTTGTTTTTATTTATAAAAATTAATATTGTATATGTTTTTTTCACTTTTTTCACTTGTTTTTATTTATAAAATCAAAAAAAAAAAAATTAAGTTAAAAAAAAAAATTTATAAGTTTAAATGTATACATAAAAATTATATCAAAAATATACAAAATATATAAATATATAAAATATATATAAAAAATATATAAAAAATATATAAATGTAAAATATATATAGAATATATATGAAATATATATGGAATATATATAAAATATATATAAAATATGTATGGAAAATCTACGTCCAAATCCATACATATTTTATATATATTCCATATATATTTTATACAAATTTTTTCCACTTGGGAAAAGTCTCAATTAGTTTTCTCCATAAATTAGTAGATAAAGAAAAATATAATCTCCAAAGAAAATAATAATAAGAGAATAATTTCTTCAATAATCAATAATTAACAACAATTTATGAATGGTTGTTAATAATGTTAGGAGAAAAATAAAGCAAAAAAAAAAAACAGATTATTCTATGATAGTAGACAACAATACAATAAAAAAATAATCAACTATCGTTTAGGTATATTAAAACTATATTTAAATAACTATATATCATACGCATATTTATGAGCACATTCAAATTTAGTGGTTTTGTTAATAAAACAAAAAAAAAAAAAAAAACAGTATAATTTGCATAACCTTCTATCGATGTCCATTATATGATTATTGATTATTATTATTTTTGTTTATTTTTTTTTTTAATTTTGTATAAATTACAACTGTAAAAAATAATCTGTTGTCAATTGTGACTGTAATAAGTTCTTAAATATAATAAAATTATAATTATATATAATGGAAAATTTCGTACAAATTAATTTTACTTTATTTGTTTTCAATTAAAAGCTATATAAGGTTAATATAATTGGATGGTTCTTTTGTCAGCTGATAGTAGAATGCCAGGCCTGTTGAAATACATAATATATATCAACTAGTAATGGTTAATATATTGGTCTCGTGTTCGAAAGCATGATGGCAATAATACTAATTTTATTTTGATGAATTAATAATATCTTGATTTCTTTGAAATTTAGGGTACTAGATCGAGGAAATTATCTTTGTTATAAATGAATCAATGCCAAATATTTTTACTGTAAGTTATATTTATTTACTTGACACAATGTAATATGCACACACACAATATATGTATACGCATCTTTTTATTATCTACATCATGTATATTATGATTTTTTTAAAAATAATTACTGAAGCCATAATTGACGTAAATATAAAAAACCTGATTTTGTCTTTTTTTTTTTAATTGTCAATTACTTAACAATTCAACTACTACTACTTAACTATTTATCTGATCAAGTTGCACCGACTATTCGACTAATTTCAGGCTTTATTAGAATTTTATCTATAAATCTATACGTTTTTTTCATTTTGATATCTCTAAAATTCACAACGTTATTGGCTATTTAAGACAAAATTTGAGCTCTGAGCTGTCACAATAAATATACAAATGGTAAAATCGTTACCATGGTAAAATACTGCAGTATTTTGAATTTTTGGTTTAAAAGAATTGGTTAATTAACAATTATTTGATGCTTTTTTTTTTAAATAAAATTTAATAGAAATCATGCTTGTTGCATACAAAGAACAAAGGTTCAATTTTCAATGGTAGTTTTTAATTTTTACCATGTATACATACCATACATACTGTCGACAGCAAAATCAATTCTAATAATTATTTTCAAATACCAAATTTTATTCTGAATGAAAAACAAAAATTTTATTCATTGTTTTATATTTAAAATTAATAACAATAACTATTGTAATTTGTAAGTGTATATATATTTTTTTTTTCCTTCACATGCCATCATTATTTATTCACCGATTGATTTAAAACTTTCTAGAAGAAAATTTAATATTAAAAAACTAATCTGGTGTTTATTCTCCAATGAAAGAAATAAATCTAGATTATATTAAAAATAAGCATAAATTGTAATATACATATATAAATAAATTTGAAATATAAATTATATAATATATATAAATATAAATTACATTTAGTTTTGTGGCATAAAAAATTTGAATTCTATTTCAAACATATAATTAAAATTGTTTTTAACATTGATAATATCGAAATTAAATTATTTTGTATTTAATAATATTTAGGTCTTGCTAAAAATTCAAGTATACAGTTATAAATTTCTTATAATATATTTAAAATCAGCCCACATATACCCAAAGTCAATATCCAAAGGATGTAGGAGTATTTATAACAAAATGTTTCTCCTGTGAAACTGTGCTATGTGCTTTTGATAAGTGACGGAGGTTGTTAATAGGTTTTTTAGAAATTGCCAGAGGGCACAAAAAGTTTCATTTAATAACTCTGTTATAATAAGCAGTCTTCTTTTTGAATATATGTATACACCCCAAAATATATATCTGCATGTTTTCATACAGCGTTTCATTCCATTTCTCATCATCTTCAAAATATAAACCACTCCCATTGACAAAAAAAAAAAAAAGAAAACAAAAAATTAAAAGTATTACTGAGTCTAAAAACAAAACAAAAAAATAAAAAGTCATCAGTTCGAGCAGAAGAAAAAGCCTATGAATGCGGATTAATTAATGCCAACATGGTTTATCTACATGTGGTCGGCCATTTTGTATATATATATATGTACATCGTTCGCTTCAGCTTGAAAAAACAAAACAAAACAAACCTGTCTATGCCAACGAATGGGGAAAATTAAATTGGTTTAGACTTTATAAAAATATGCAAAAAAGCTTTGTGAATCGTGTTGATGAAAAAAAAAAACATCTGTTGGCTATTTTTACCAATTTTATTTTTTTATTCAATTACAGTTATTTTTGAATAATTGATTTTTCACTTTAGTGGCTTTCCTAATTATATAATTAAAAATAATTTATATAATTATTTTTATTTAAATTTTGTTCGTTTTTTTTTTTGTTTAAAAACAACTAAATTTGTTGAAATAAATGACCTCGATAAAAATACTTTGAAAATCCAGCATATTGTGGCTGTGTGTTATATTGGCCAGTATGTAGGATTATGTTGTTCCCTCTCTCTTTTCTGTAATCTCAGTCCGATGACCTGACTGCCCTAGGCTTTCCTTGATCTCGTACCTTGGCCTCTTCCATTCCAGTCTGTGATTCTCAATACCATGACTATATGCATTTATATATCTATATGTAGTCAACTAAACTCGATCTATTCTCCCTTTAGGTAACATTCAACATCCAATCGCTTAAACGGATCTTAAATCCTCCCGTAGATGGCTCCAGTTGATCGAGCCTCTTTGGGCCATATAGAGCATTGAATCATGTACATGACATTTTTCCTTTTTTGAATTATATATAATTTCAAGATAAAAATAATAAATAGATTTAGTTAACTTTTAAAATTCTATTTTTCTTATTATATATATATGTAATTTAAAAAAAAAAAAAAAACAAATTGTCATTCTGATTTTCAACACGTTAACAAAAATATATTTTGATATTAAATTTTTATAATTTTTATTAATTTTTTATTTATATTGTTTGTTTAAACAGTTACAATTTGTAATTTGTCTATTTATTTATTTTTGATTCATTCATCATGGTTTCTTTAGCAAAATATGTTCAAAAATTTTATTAATTAATTTATTTAAATATTTCAAAAATTATAAATTTGATTATTTTTGAAATTTCGGATACTAATAATGATAAAACAAATATTCGTGATATATATTTTGAGATTGTATACATGAAAAAATATTATTCGTAATATACAAAATATATAATTTCATGTTGTATCTTAATTATTCCTGGGATTATTTTAAATACCGAAACCTGGCTACTACAAAGCCAGGGTAAATCTGTCTGTGCACAAATGCACATGAATAAGTATATTTTGAATTTATTATCTCGAAATAAATTTTAATTTTATGCTAGCTAGGTGATATTGTTGATAAACATTAATGAATTTTGGAATAATACGTAGTATTTATTATTGCTATTAATTTAACCGTTTCTTAAAAAATAGCCAGCTGCAGACTTTTTAAATTTAAATATTTTTTTATATCTAATTTTCCAAGTTGTTCATAAACGGTGACGAAATAATTATGTCGTGGTTTAATTTAAATTCAAGACTATTAAGTTTGGAAATTTAGTGCCTAAACGTTTCGTGTTTTTATCGAATTTTATTTTTAAAATCATTTTTCTAAACTAGCGCCATCTTGTGACTATGAAAAAAAGTTATCAGTTTGATATTTTAAATTCAATTTGATTTATGTATCTTTCAAGTATTCGAAATAAATTATTTGGTTTTTATATTAAGATAATTTTCCAGAAAGATTATTGTGGAACACTTAAAATAAAAACTAAAAAGGCTGATAAAGAACAGGTTGGGCTAGATTACCAGTTGAAAATTAAAAATTACGTTCAAAAATTGACTCAAAATTTCTATTTCAATTAATAACACTGTTGTTTTGAATCTAATAAAAAAATTCGACAAACTTTCATAGCAACTCTTTCATATCATCAACCATGATAATAAAAAATTTACTCATAAAATAAATTTGATTTATTTTCAAATAATAATAATATTAATCCATTTTTAATGATTCATTCAAAGGAAAACCAATGATAGAAAAAATATTCATATATTCAGCCATATGTAATTTTAATTTTTTAAGCTTATTAAACGTATTATTATTATTATTTAAAATAAATATTTTGTTTTTGTCATGTGTATGTATGTGCATTGACAAAGGCACCAGTCTGGCGACATATTCAGCATATACAATAACAACAAACTACAAACCACCAGAGTTGAGTAAAACCGGTTTCAGTATAAAACCGTTGATCGGTTCTCTGTTTATCTCTTAAGTTATTTTGAGTGCTTGCGGGTCTGCAGGTACGCATAAACACATCACTGTACAAGCCACGATTTTTTATTTCAATACATACATACATAACTTTACAACCACAGTTGTATTACGTATACATATACATATACACGAGTACTCATACACATTGAATTACCCAAAGATCTCAGAGAGAATAAATGTTCCGCGTGAAAATGCATAAGAAGAGCAATGAACGAACAGAGTTTTGCGATTGCGCTTGGTTGCTACAAAGCATAATAATTTCAGTCTCTAACCCGTTGAGACCACAAAAGCAGCAGCTTCACTCACTTGGATTTTCAATTGAAAATTTCTTTTCACCATTTTTTTTTTATTTTTTAACCTGTTGCCACTCTGGTGTTGTCATTTTTCAAGTTTTTTTTACCTTTTCTGTTTCAAGTTTATACTTGAAGAATAATTTTACACAATGACAAGTTATTCTCTCAAAAAGTATATCAAATTTTATTTCTGAAAAATATAATTTAATATTATATCTTGAATTTTTAGACTTTAAATTATATATATTATATGTACTTTTATAATATAGCTTTAATTTATTTAAATTTTGATTCAAAAAAATGATTGAAAATAAAAAATTATGAGGCATTTTTATTTTGTGACTTTTTTTTAGGACCACCCTTGTCCCAAAAAAAAAGTGAGTAAAAATAAAATAAGAAAAAGTAATAAAAGAACATTTGGTATTCAAAATTGACACGGGCCAGAAACCTGAGAGAACGTGCCGAGGTCCTTGAGGACTTTGAAAGAAAAAAAAGCGAAGCCAAATAAAAAAATTCTGTAATCTTAGAACATGTTAGTATAGCACGAATGACAGCAGCATGCAGCTTTATATAAATTTTTTTCGTGTGCATATCATCGCGTTCGTCATCGTTTATCCCTTGTCATCATAATTATATCGTCATTCATTTCCGGTATAAACTTGCATACCGAATAGTGTATATAACAAACCGACATATTGGTCTTGAGTGTTGATCGCACGCGGTACGCAGATGTTTAAATTTCACGCATATATTTTAACAATCTTGTGTCTCTGATCCACCTTTTTTTTTCCTTTTTCCTTTTCATTTTTTTTAAATATATCTAGATCGGTACTACTGCCTCATATTATATCGGATATCATATTTCTTTCGCTATGCCAGCTGATGCAAAAGCATGTCAAAAGGGATTTTTCCATAACACACTCGTTCTACAATTATTGTATGGTTTTTTACTTGTATTTATATATATATAGTTATAAAACTACTATGAAATTGTGTGAAAATTGCAAAAAAAATTATACACCACACAGAGTTTAGTTTATGTATTTCCACTCTTTGTTTGACATAAAAAACATATTCATACTTTGTGGTTTACGTAATAAAGTTGCATGTCATGTGTATATTTTAAACAATATATTATTATTTTTTTTCTCCAAATCTAAAACGTTTCCTTATTTTGGATGTATAATTTTACGTATGTTGAAAACAAAATTGTATGACGATAGATATATCTAGCAATGACTATAGTTATTGCTAAAATTTCACGGATACGTGATCATAAAAATTGAAAAAAAAATTGTCTATTGACATCTATGAAAACCAACGGAAAATAATATATTCCAAATTTTTCATTCAAGTGGAAAAAACAACGATATATATTGTACAGAAAATAAATGTAAATTGTATTAAATATACCTCGGTAGAAATTTGACCTCGTGGAGATGTTGTGCTGTGACTTTTTCTCTGAAAGATATAAAGTTCCACAGCATGGCAAAAACGAGTGTTGCGGTCCAGAATGTAATCAAAACTTGTGACTCGCAGCTACGACAATACTGCTCGTTTGCACTTATTTTGGTTCATAAAATAAATGATTTTTGTGTAGTAAGAATTGCGATACGTTTATCACAAAATTGTCATATTTTTTAAAGCGCCAATTTTCCGAATAATGTGTGAATTTTATGTTCACACATTTTTAAAGATAGAGAAATATTTCTACAACAATATTTTGTTCAAATAATATAAACATAAACAAACATTATTATACAACACTTCGAAAATATCGAGAAATATTGCAATAATCTCGTGGTGAAAATTTATTTAAAATTAATAGCCCTATGGTTCGCTATGACGGTAAAATTGGGTCCCATAAGTGGCGCCATCGGACGGTTGAACGAAACATTATTGAGGATGGTTTGTGTCTGTGTGTGTGACATTTGCATGCTGTATCGTTTTCAACAATATTTTTTCAAATTATAATACAAAGAGTCGAACTTTAAAATTAATGTTCAAATAATAGAATAATAATTGCAAGTAAAACATAATATGATTACTGTTAATCTTTATTATTTTTTAAAATAAATTGGATTCAATGAAATCAATGTGGTTTTATATGTATAATAACATTATTGAATTTTTAACTGGCCCAAGTGAAAAAAATATATTTATTGGAAATATAAAATAAATTTAATTTATATTTAAAATATATGTGAATTAAATTTAATTAATATTTTAAAAATTACATGTAATTTATCATATGTAATATATATTAAGTGAATGTATTTTATATTTTTTCAAAACATAAAATAAATTTACTTAAAATTTTTTTTTTTTCGACATTGCAAAAAAAAAATTTGGATGTACTTCAAATTTAATTTATATTTTTCAAAAATATGAAATAAATTTACTTTTTTTTTATAGATATAGATTACATATAAATTAAATATAAATTACATGTAAATTAAATTAAATTTATATTTTTTAAAACTTCTGTTCATTTTTAACATTATTTAAATATATAATTTTCACTTGGTAATTTTTGATAATAAATTGCTTAATAAATATAACGAATTTCTTGTTAAATAAATATATTCACGTTAAATTAAATGTCCTCATTAATATTTTTCCTAAAAATACAATAAAATAAAATATATAAATGAAATGTAATAAATTTTATTTAATGAAATTTTCGTTAAAATGGCATTAATTGTCATGACAAAATGAAATTTTTGGAAGTATAAATTTAATAATTATGATTATATATATAGTAGTTTTGTAAATGGCTCGAATATATATGAGGAAAAAAAAATCTATTTTCATTTAGGGAAAATAACTATATTGTTGTTAGTGAACCAATGTGTCTATACTATATATATGTTATTTTTAGATTGTTTTTGGTAACGGAAATGAATTGTACAGACTAAAAAGGACAATAGAGAAAATGAAAAAAAAAGGGAACTGATAAAATGCAACATAGGGCAGTTAATGTCTCTGCATAAATATCGGTAGTCTAATTGGTTGGATAAGCACGCACGCACGTGTGTTGCACGCGTTATTTTCAACTGATGCTATAACGTAAAATTTGTAATTATACTTTTAATTGAAAACGTGGTGCACAGTTTTACGTCGGAGTGATTGTTTCATTGGTTAGCTTCATAATATCGATACTTTAATTTTATACAGTAAATCGATCCAATAAATAATGCATCATTACAATGTATATGTATTGTGTCAATAGTATTACTTAAATTTATTTTACATATTTTTTATTTTTATCTCATAAATCAATAAAATATTGAAATCCATTAAATAAATAATTTTGCAATATAAATTTCCTATAAAATATTAATTATTTTTTTTTTGGGTCTAATGATTTGCTGTTTATTTATAATTTCAATTTTTTTTTAACGAAAATTATAAACACATGGTGAATGTCTGACAGGCACGTCTGTTTATTCCCTTGCTTGTTATTACAGATATAGAAATTATCTTAATATATATAGTATGGTACTAGTAGACGAAAAAAAAGAGAGAAAGTCATGTTGAAAACGGATGTGCAAATATTTTTTCCAGTAACTCTTGATCTCATTGAGTTTAATGTACATGTTTAACAAACAAATGATTTACGTTCATTTATTTTTGTATCAAATTCATTAGACAAGGTCAATGCCTCTGAATATATATACATCTCGAGCAGGCACATGCTTCGAACAAGCCGCGTGCTCGGTCCGAAAAATAACACGTTGCAAGCTAATAAAGCCCACATTTACGAGACAGAGATTGATGAGTAGGATGAGTAGAAGTTAAACCAAAAGCAGAAGCAAATAATACATTTTTTTTAAAAAACGACTCAATGCCATGTATTGACTTGGAAAGCCAACTATACTGCTGAGCTTTTTCATGGTTTCAGTGATTATAGAAATTGGATACAGGTAGAATGCATTACAATGTTGACATTTATGACTGTCGTGAAAATGAATTATTTTAAAGAATTAAAGAAGTGTTAAAAAGTAGTTATGACATCGTGTTAAGACTTGGAGCAAAACTGAGAAATATATATTTCATTTTGTTGCAAACTCTGACGTGATAGTTAATATTCTGTTGATACACAAACTAAATATTCAATTGTATTAACTGAATCATTTGGTTGATGCTAATTTTCAAATAATGCTAATGTTCATGAACTATATAATGATTTGATTAATTAATACATTAAAATAATAGTTTCGTAAATTAAAAAATTATCATAATTCAAAGCAAACAAGTTTAATTAATCAAACCAAATTATTCTTCCAAAACTATATGTATAAGTTCATATGAACATGAATTTTTTATAGTTTATGTTGAAAGCAAACTGTTTCAGTTAATATATAACCAAATAATTTTGTCAGTGAAATTTTTAAACTTTTTAAAAAGCAAACTAAGAAATTCCAATGGAGTAGGCACATTAAATAATTCACTTTTTTTTTTACTTTCAACAGAATTAAAAAATTGTTTTAATTAAACTAACTAAATATTCAGATGTATTAACCTAATCGTATTTAATTAGAGCTAATTTTGATTGATGAAACTAATTAATTGTAAACTATGTAATTTGATTAAAACCAATCAATTGAATAAATTTAAATTTACAGTTTAAATCCAAGCATGATAATAAAAAAGTTTTCATCTGATAATTTGTTTGTTAATTATTAATAACAAACAGACCAATAATTTACAACAAAATCATTGAAGTACAAGTTATTAATTGAAAAAAAAAATAAAAACTATTATATAAACATGAAAATTATATTCATACAAATTTCAGATATATATTTGTATATATGAGAAATCAGAAAAGCTTTAAAAACATTAAAACATTAAATAAAAAATAAAATAATAAAATTACACTGATTCGTAGAAGGGTTATAAGCGGATTGTGGACATATATAAAGGATTTAGTGTGTCTGGTAGAGGGCAGATTCGCTTGGAAAAAATTCCAGACGACCTGCGGATATAATATACCACTGTTCAGTGTTTTGTAACTCGTGTTTTTCTTTTTTTGGTTTTTTTTCTAAAAAGAAAAATGAAAAGAGATGTAAACGGCTGAGTACAGAGGTATAAGTAAAAAGGGAAGAAGTTTTAAATAGCCCTGGCATAAACATTCATGTATTAACGGTCTGTATAAGATCAGCTCGGTTAGTTTAATGGCGAAATGTACAGTTATATACCCAAAGTCAACTTTTGTGTTAATATGTACATGTGTATTTTTTATCTGTTTTATTTATTATATTATTATTATTCGTTATATTATTATTATTCATAATAATAATACTGAATTTAATAAAAGTTCAGAAAAAAATATAAATATAATAAAAATAATAATAAATATTAATTTATCTGTATGCTGTGTATATTTTACATGTATATATAATAATTATATGCATGAAGATCAATTAATATTGATTATTGTTTTATCAATTATTAAAACGTTTAATTTTAATTTGTCTTGAAAACTTAGTTATATTTTTGTGTTTTTGTTTGTTATATATTTATATGATAATTTTTCATGTACATATATAAATTATAAATACTAAAACAATTTTTTTTTAATTCTAAAATACTCATTACTTCATGTAGATGTATATTTTCATCAATTTTTTTATAGCATCAATGTAAAGAAGGGGGGGGGGGACAGATGGTTAAAATGCACAAAACTGATTTATAAATATTTTATGAAAATTTCGTAAAAAGCTTTGAATTAACCCTGGTAGAAATTCGACGTCGGGCCCGACTTATATAATATCGGCATAACGTGTTTAACCTAAAAATTTTTTCTTATGCTTATACATGTTATCTCGATATTAAGTCGGGCCCGACGTCGATTCGACGGAACATTTCTTAAGTAAAAAATATATATAAATAAATTTTAAAATATTTTGACGTGGGTAATAATGACTAATTAACTGATAGACATGCTGCTAAATTGACACATTTAAAATCACACAATAAAATTTTTTTGAACCCTTTTTGTTTGTTCTAAAACAATATAGTCGTTCGTTATTAATTATTATTGATAATTTTACATTTGCAATATACAATATTATTTTAATCAAAAATTTTAATAGACTAGAAAATAATGCTTGCAGCAATTTAGCCCAATTAAATCATACGAAAACAACCGTGATTATGCATTGTATAGTTTGACTGCTCGGGAAAACAAGGGGAATTTATTTTTAAATTTTTGTTATGATTTTGATTCGTTATAATGAAATTCACTATTTGTTTTCATTCCTAAAAGTTTAAATGATGAACAAAAAATAGAATATTTTTTTTTTTTTATAAAATGATTTTATCAGTTTTATGCATTTAAAAATAAATATATTTAGAGCATTTATTATTTTTTCCCGGTGGTAGCTTCGCAGGAAATCGATCAGTGTTGAAAGCAACGTAATTTCATTAAATTTTCAAGTTTGCCCTCGTTTTACATTCCAGAACACATTTCTACTGTATTATTACGCTTATATTTTCCTTTATTTTATTATAGTAATTTTTTTTTTCTTTTTTTAGTCTATTTTTGTTATTATCTGAGTCAAATATCTGCTGCACAGGTATTTTAAATGAAATTTTTTGCAGCTGAAAATGATTTTAAAAAAATTGAATAAATTATAAATTCATAAATAATAAAATGAACCCTTTTTTTTGTTTGTAATTTTTTAAAAATTAAATTATTAATTTTTTTATCTCTTCTTTGTAAATCTTCAACGGCAAAATAAATAAAATTTAAAGGAGGATAAACCAGCCCAGATTGTCTAAAAGGCAATTTCTAATTTTCAGTCGTAACCAAAGTAAAAACTGGGTTCGATGGTTTGATGCCAAAAGGGCTGGGCAATTTTTTCTTTCTTTTTTTTTTTACGTAGACAGTCTTGTGGTGCACTTTTGCAAATTAGTGTTTCATTTTTATTTTTATTTATTCATTAACTTTTTTTACTTTTTTTTAAAAAAAATAATGATTTTACTTTTTGGGATCCAAGAGCCCACGTCCACGCCTACTAGTGGTTCAACCCACATTAGCCTATTCTCGTCATAAATCAAGGCCAACTAATTACCCCAAAAAACAAAAAAATAATCTATATATATATATATTATAAAGTTAATAATAAATATCCTAGCTTATAAATGACATTTAATTTAATTTTTTTTTACAGAGTTTGCTATTTAAAAAATTTAAAAATTACAGTGATAAAATTATTTGGTTAGATTAACTGAAACAGTTTGCTCTCCAAATAAACCATAAAAATCCCTTTTAAATCTATAGGGTAAAAAAAATTTATGTTCACATAAATTTATAAATATATTTTGGAAGAATAATTTGGTTAATTAAACTATTTTGCTTTGAATTATTAATAAAATCATGAATATCAGCATTATTGGAAAATTAGCATCAACCAAATAATTCAGTTAATACAATTAAATATTTATTTTGTATACCAACAGAATATTAATTATCACACCAGAGGTATTAATAAAATAAAAAATAAAATATATTTCTCAGTTTGATCTGGGTAGAATAGGCTTTAAAATAAAAAACTTATACACAAGTGTTGAAAAAAATGTTCAGTCCAGTGATATAAAAGACCATCATTTTTTTGTCATGATAAAATCAAGTGAAGTTGTAGAAAAGACCATCACAAAATCGTAGGTCAAGAATATTGACTGAATGACAACAAAAAAATGCAGTTTCATTAAATAAAATTAAATTATCGTTAATGAAAAAGTTTACTTTTTCATATAAATTTACTTTTCAAGAAGCATTTTTTTTTTTTTAATAACAGAGTTTCATAATATAATATGTGACAAGAGTTTTTTAAAGTACCACTATGTAGTTGTAAAACTGACGGTCAGCTGGTAGAGCCGTCATAAATTTTTGATTATTTTTTGCGACCAACCACGTTGGTGAACGGTAAAAAATTTTATTTTACATCAAAAGTTCAGGCTCAAAATAAAAGTAAGCATATGAGATTATTATCTAAAAAAAATATATATTATGTTGATTGATTGAATCAAATATAAATATATATTTTTGTATAAAATTGTCTGATGTATTTCATTCTCATTGTATTTTTTGTTTATTTTCCATTTGTTTTCCCTTCTCGACTTGCAGATGTGTAGTTGCACAGAGAATATGTTTGCACTTTACCAAAAGCAAACCGGATTTTGAGGAGGTACATTGTCGGGTTTAGCTTTTTTGTATTTTTATGTACAAAAAGAAAATAAAAACAGGAGAGCCGTGGGATAAAGACAGAATGAGAAAAGATTAAAAGAAAAGAAATGGTAAAATGAAAAAAATAAAAATAGTAAAAAAAATGAGTCTCTTCTGGATTTCATATATGTATATGGCAAAATGGAGCGTTCAAAGCTCAAAGTATAATGCGAGAAAAAAAAGATTTGCAAAAGAAGACAAAAAAAAAAAAAAAAATAGTCTGAGAATATTTTTTTGATCTATTTTTTTTTTGTTTTTTCTTTTCTGTTTTTTGCCGCATGGTCAATGAGATAAATAAAAAAAAAAATTCTATATGAAAAGATATAATAAAAAATAAAAATGAGGGTGAATATATTTTTTAGATAGTATATGATTTCAAATTTTGCGTAATAAAGCAGTTTCATAGGTGAACATCATATTTATTTATTTTTTTCTTATTCTCATCTCGTTTAGCATCAACCACTGAGAATCAAAAATCACCTTCTCTTGTTGTTCTGGTTTCAAGCATGCAAAAGGGCAGTCGTGTTCACTTCTTCTTTGTTCTCATGCATCCGGGGTCACTGCAATTTTTTTTTATTTTTTCTATGTTTAGTACATACGTTTGTTTTTCTTCTTCCAATTTTTTATTTATTTATTTATTTACCTTTATACTTCAAAAAAGAAAAAAAAAAAAAAAGAAAATTCTAATGCAAAACGAGTAAGGAAAAATATATTTTTTTGCGATCAATATTTGTTGGAATGATATTAAAATTTTTTGATCTTGTATCTACATATATACATATATTGCAATGACTTTGAAGATATTTTTTCATGTAGATATACTTCTTCAGACGTCCATCGTCGTTTTTATTTTTTTAATACATTTTTTTTTATTTTTTTTTCTGTTTTCCTTTCAACGCTTTTCCATCGTCTTCATATTTTATTTTTTATTTTTGAAGATGCTACGTCAACGTGTGCAAGCCTTGACTGCCGCAATAAAATTCAAGCACTTGAGTTTGCCTTCTGCAACCTTTGATCTCAAAACAAAAATTCAATTTTATCGAAGATTGAGCCACGAGTTAGTCAACCGATACATAATTCTTGGGGAAAATAAAATGAAAAAAATAAAATGAAATATATATAAAGGGAGAAAAAGACAATTGTTTTTATTAAATTCTGGGTTACCTCATGTGTGTTTCAATTGTGTGTTATTGAATCATTATTTCATTTTTTTTTTCTATATAAGACAGGACAAAAACTATAATCTTAATTAAACCGAGAATTCAAATATTATATTATTAACTCCCACAATTTTTCTTTGATATAAATTCGACTGTTTTTATTATGACTTTGAGAAGAATATAAACAGTTATTGCTTGACTGACCAAACTCGATCCATTATACTACTTTTCTTATTTTTTCTTTTCATTTTCAATCTTATTTTTTTTTTATTTGTGACAGTATATTAAAAAGAAGAAATTATGTCAAGTGCTATTAATGCTAGTGGACTATTCTCTAGAGATTTTTTATTTTTTTTGTAGGGTCATGATCGTACATTGTTGTTACAGAATGAAAATTAATAAATCGACTAACACACTCAGTGAAATATCTTCAACCCGAGTGGAAAAATTTTCAGGATGCCCTATAATAGACCTCAAACCTTGGATCAGAAATTTATCATAATTTCTTATTCATTAACCTGACTTATTCCGACCCGAACCTGGTCAGGACACCTTACGATTTCTTTAAGTCAGGTACCTTATCCAAATTGTTCAGGAAAAGAAAAGGAAAACCTGAACGTATCCTGAATAAGGTTTTTGAACAGATTCTGACCAGGATATTATCAGGAAAAATAATCAAATATTTATTCTTTATTCAGTTTTCCTGTTCAGGAAAGGAACAGGAAACCTGAACGTATCCTTTGAATAAGGTTTCGAACAGATTCTGACCAGAATATATTATCAGGAAAAATATTTATTATTATAATAAATATTTATTAATTATTATAATTTTAATTCTAAAACAAAATGACAAGGGACAATTTAACAAATTGTTATATTTTATTTTTACGTTAAATTAACGTCGCAAATTCTAATTTAAGTTTTTTTTAGCTGATGTAATTTATTAAAGCAAAAAATCACATAAGATTATCGATAGACAGCATGGCCGCGCGTGTTAAGGCCCGTAGTTGTAATCCGAAAGTTCCGAGTTCGCGTCCCGCTAGTGGTTAGGTAATTTAAGTTATGTTAGGTATATAAAATCTTATCATTCAACCTGTTTCATCATTAACATTGCTATAGTAAATTAGTTAGCCGATTTAGAAAACATCAAATAATAAAAACTAATTTTTTTTTAGAATTACTTGATCCGTTTCAGATCAGGAATCCTGTTCCATTCCTGATCAGGTATCCTGGTCAGGTTTCCTGATCCGATTCTGATCAGAATCCTTAAAAAAAGCGTTACATTTTGATCCGTTCCTGAACAGGATTCCTGGTTATATTCTAGTCAGGAATCCTGATCCATTCCTGTTCAGGTATCCTGGCTCTAACCCTACAATCTGGCCAGGTTTCCTGATCCGGTTCTGATCAGAATCCTAAAAAAGAGCGTTACATTCTGATCCGTTCCTGAACAGGATTCCTGATCCGGTTCTGATTTGAAATCAGGTTCCCTGATCCGGTTCTGATCAGAACCTTAACTAAATTTCCACTCGGGAAATTGTGGATCTTTTAATAATTATGACTCATGGGAAAAAAAATGTATGGATAAAAGAAATAGAACACGTAACCGTTGGCATTACTATTTATTCATAATTTATTTTTTTATTAACCCCTTTTTTGTCTATATATACGTTCATCTTGTCATATCCCGCATAGAAAAAAATATAACTGGGAAATATATCTACACTGAGAGAAAAAGTTGCTAAAATATAGCAAAATTTTGCTTGAAAGTTTTAGGCTTTGATTTAAAAAAAAAATGTATTAATTTAAACAAAATATTTTTTAATTAAAGCAATTTATTTGCTTTAATTTAAGACAGTTTTTTTTTTATTTAAGAGATAAGAGAATTAAATTAAGAAAAACTTTGCTAAAAAGGAAGCAAAAATATCCTTTAAATCAAGCGAATAAGCGGTCTAGTTAAGACAAAAGTTGCTAAAATGCAATGACATTTGATTTTACTTAATGGGTAAATCGTTAATTTAAGGATAATATTGATTGAATTAATAGAAAATTGTTTTTATACAAATGATAAATGAATTAATTTAAAAAAATTATGAATCAATTCAAGACAAAAAGCGATCTGGATTAAGACACAAGTTGCTAAATTGAGCGACATTTCATTTAATTTAATGGGTAAAGATGATTTAACTTGAGGAAATTATCGATTAATTTGAAAAAATTATGAATCAATTTAAAGCAGAAAAGCGTTCTAATCAAGACGAAAGTTGCTAAAATTGAGCGACATTTCTTTTAATTTAATGGTTAAGTCAATAAAATTATGAATCAATTTAAAACAAAAAGCGATCTAGTTAAGACACAAGTTGCTAAAATTAAGCAACATTTGATTTAATTCAATGGGTAAGTCGTTTAACTAGAAGAAATTATCAATTAATTTAAAAAAATTCTGAATCAATTTAAAGCAGAAAAGCGATCTAATCAAGACAGAAGTTGCTAAAATTGAGCGACATTTCATTTAATATGGATTAGAATCGTTTAATTTAAGGAAGTTATAGATTAAATTAATAGAAAATTGTTTTTATTTTTGATTGAAAGAAATGAAAATAAAAAAAAAAATTATTTTTTTATTTTTTCTTTTTTTTCAGGACTTATTTTTATTTTACACTTGAAGATTCAATTGTTTTTTTTTTTTTTTTTTGTCCTAACCGAGCCTCGAACCTCTGCCTAATCTAAACCTATACTTTTAAAAGCCAGTGCGTTACCCCCTGAACCATCGCGCGTTAACGAATCAGAGACAAAATTATGAGGCCCTTGAATCAAAAGTTTCATCACATCCCGATAGGCTGGTTGGTTTTATTTTTTTTACATGTAATTGTTTAAATTTTTATTAATACATCTTTCTGTCACTTTATTTAACTAGCTTAAAGAAAAACGAAAAAAATACCTATCTCACTATAGGCACTTAGTTATTTTATTTTAGATGTCTTCTTAAAATATTTTTAATAACTTCACCTCTTTCCGAAAATGGTTGGAGAAATGGTGGAGAAATTTTTTCACCATTTCTTCAACTTTTTCGGCCAACACGAATTTTGAAAATAGAGTTCGGAGAATTGGCGAAAACAAGTTAGCAGAGTGGTCGAAAACTGGCCAAGAAACGGTAGAAAGAGGTCGGCAAAATATTTCCACCAAAGTTTCGAAAAATCATACAATTTTGATTAAAATTTCACAGTTCAAAAGATACTGATAAATATAACTAATAATTACCAAATTTTCTTTTTCTTTCATTTTGAAATTATTGTATAAAACAATATATGATAATAACCACGAAAATGAAAACTTCTTTACACGTGAAAACTAACATAACCTCAAAAATGATTATTAGAAGAAATAGAAAAATGTCTTGAACTAAATAATTATAGTGAATTTACTTGCTCATTAAATTTCGTTCGATCATATTAAATAATCCAAAAAATAAACCACAAAATTTTATATAAATACTAATTTTGATATGTGAATTTACGTTTAACGTCATTCTTCGGTCAAAAAGCGTAATACTCCGACTCAATTTGATGTCTCAAGTTAAAAATTGTTTGCAAATCGTCACAAAATTTCTGAGACTACTTTTATTATTTGAGAAAACTTCTAAACTAAATAAAATATATCTGAATATCTCGAGATCAACAATAAAAACCATACACAATTACTTATTGTTGAAAACTTATTTAATAAAAGATGCCGTTGAAATGTAGACAAATGATATAGATTATACAATTTTTTACAATATACAGAAAAAAATATGTATGTATTTTGTATGAATGACTGAAACTAATACCTCAACAATCTCCAGAAACGACCAGTATATTGTTGAGATTTTTCCGGGACAAGTGTTTTTCATAGTGACGCATGTGCATATGTGATATACAAGGTTGTACTTGTAACAAATGCGAGTACTCAAGGTCTATTCACGTGTCCATTATAAAGTTCGCAATGCAACACACTGGGTCTGTATAAAGTTTCAATATAAGTATACATATAAAATTTTATTTCATTGTATTTGGTTTTTTTTTTCCTTTTTTCTACATACGTTTTCAACCCCTTGTACAAGTATGTGAAAGCCAATTTTCTCAGTATTCTTGTCTCCTTTATTCCTGTCAAGCCGAAAGAACAATAATCTATTTGACACAATTGGAAATAATTTACTTGGATTTTTTTTTATGTTCAATGTGGAAGTTGATTATACTATAATATCAGGTAAACCAATAAAATTGGAAACTTCTATTTGTGAATATAGAATTTATTGGTAATTATTGATTTTTTGTTGTTATTTTTTAAATTTAATAATTGAAATTTATCTGACTTTTAACTGAAATTAATCTGCATTTTAACTGACTAGTTGCAAAAAAAAAATCAGTTGAAATGTTTATTTGTAACTGTAGGATTCAATTATCAATTTGTAATTTTTGGTTTTTTGCATACATCATGGTATGAGGTATGTGCTATCTTGTTACGTTGTGTGAGGGGTTTTTTGCTGATCAATGAAGTGACGACCTGTCTCACTTCATGACACTCACCATGTGCTTCTATGATTCCCTGTGACTTTCATCGACACATATAATATCGACTCAGTTGTGTATTGCATTTACCTCGGAAAACAACAATGAATCAATAATTGAAGTAACTAAATCAACAGATTGACATTTTTAAATTTAGTTTAGCGAATAAGTCGTCTTTTTTAATGACTTTTTCAAACAATAAATCCCATCATAAAGTTTATTTTTCATAATGTATAACTAAATTTTTAATAAACGTCATTTTTTATTTGAGCTATCACTCTATAACTTTCACTGATTCCTCATCATTTCGGAGTCTAATAGCCAAGAGAATAGCAGTTTCCAAGTTTGTGAATCTACGGGAATCACGAAAAGTCATTGTAGTCATAGTGAACTCATGTTTATTCATTTAGTTTGTCACTAAATCGGTCAGCAATAGCATCTTGCAACAATTTTTATGATTCCAAATTTTCAAGAAAATTTGAGAGAAACGAGTGACATCGATATAGCTCTCTGTAATTGATAATAATTTATAAGTGTCTGATTGACAAACTCGTATGAAAAATCAACCTATTAAATATTGGCAGAATGAAAAATAAATAAATATATCAGTTGATAAAATTCAAAAAAAAAAAATAAACAACATTAGATAAAAAGAAAAAAAAAAAAACGCTATGAAAACAGAATTTAATCTCAATAAAAAAAAAAAATATCGAAAAATAAATAAATGTAAATAATAAATATAAAAAATGAATGAATATAATATATATAAAAATATTCATCGAGTTTCATGGATGTTTGTGCGAGTGAGGAAATGGAAAAAAGCTTCTGTCATGTACATCAACGTAATGTAATATGAAACTCATATAGCTTTCAATTCACAGATTGACTCACATATATATATCTATAAATATTTTTACATATACGTATATTTTTATATAAATAAATATTCAAGAAAGATATTATATAAAACGTGCTATCGACGAAGTTGAGTGGCCCTCAACAAAGTCGCATATGGTCGGTTTTTCAAGGGTCTAAACTTTTTCAGAAACCTTATTTTTCAAAGATGAAATTTACTCTGTTCATTTTATCTTATATGTATACATATATTTTATGAGTATATTACCCACTGTAAAAAAAATAAATACACATAACAAAAGTGAATGAATATAAAAAAAAAAATATTTATATATAAAAATATACTTGAAAAAATTGAGCTTTTTAATAATTTATGATTAACCACAAGTGTCGATAAAAAAATAAAACGTTATCTCGAGAATATATAGAGTGGGGTAAATTAAATTTATGTGATATCATCTGTATATATTTTTTTTTTGTAAACAATATTATCATCTTGAATCACCCTTTTTATTTTTTGTCTGATTTAAGTATAGCTTTAAGCAAGTAGCACGACAATACTCGAGAGAGAAAATTGAAATTGATAGTTCCATGATGACATTGTTGATCGTAATATTTGATTTGTAGCATGTTTTTATTTTTTTCACCCCTCTAAATTGTTTTTTTTACATTGTTTTGTTCCTTCGTTTTTAATGCATTTATATTATATTTTGAAAACTGTTTTATTTCTCATCATAATCATAAATGCACCCTCTTTCACGCTCAATTTAATTCATAATTATCACATGCTTAATCATAACAATTAAATTGAAAGAATTTGATATTTTTTTATTTGATTTTTTACGTTTTTTATAAATTTTGTTTTTAAGTTTTCATTCTAAACTTCTCATTATGTTTTATTTTAAGAGTTATGCTTCTAAAAACGATCTACAGAGTTTTGGATGGTATAATATCTGTGAGGCGTGAGGAAAGAAAAAATATTTTTTTTCCATTGGATATAATGAGGCAATGCTTCATATAATGAAACATGTTTTTTTCTTAGGAGATCTAAAAATAATAAATAATTATCTCTGAGTTAAAAAACAACACTCTATTTTCAGTTATCCGTTTATAAACTTGAGTCGGGACCCTAACACGTCTCTATATCAAAAAAATACGATAAAAAAAAAATGACAGTGAAATTTTTACTAAAGACAAATAGTATAGTTTTTTTTTAAATACAAAAATTAAAAATTCCAAGTATCCAAAAAGCAATATATATTTTTTAAAAATCATATTTGCTAACAATTTTATCAATAATATATTACTACAATAGATTTACATAACAATTAAAATTGAAACTAAAATATTTAAATAAAAAATTGTAATAAATGACAAGAGTAATTTAAAAAGTTTATAAAAAAAAATGTCTCTATTCTCAAGTATAATAAATTAAACTTTAGACCAGGTAGTTGCGATATCCATTGCATTGCAAAATTTGTGGTTGAGGCAATTATGCAGTTGACAAACGAAGGTAGGGTGTTACTATTCTCGTTTTCTCTTTGGTAAATATACGAGTTTAATTCGTCCGGTAGTGAGGCGTTATCGTCCCGGGTATTTGATTTCCCTAACGGCATCCCCAGTACCAACGTCAACGATGAAAGAGGCTAACCCCTTTTTCGTTACTAGTATAGTTACTCTGTTATATAATGCCCCTCTGGCCATCAGACTTCAGTCTGCCTCATTGCTATACAACGTCAACCGATTTTTATCTTCAACATGACCTTCTGCATCAACTACCTCGATACATACTTCAACCCCTATTTTGCCATACACTCACGCATCCCCTTTCTCTCACAATACTGACTTTTCACTACTTGTATACCTTTATAATACATTTTTTCTCTTTTTTACTGCAAGATTTATTACTTGAGATTTCCCAGACGATTATGCAAGCGTGTTTGTTTTTTTATTGTTTTTATTATTCTTTTGTTTTGCTTATTTTGTTCATTTTTATTTTACTCAATGTTGCACTGTTTTAGATTCACAATAATTATTTATTCTTGGCAAACCAACAACGAAAATATACTAAAAATAAATTTTAAAGAAATTATTCTGCTGATGCTATACAATTTTTTGTTATTATATTTTTTGAAAATATCAGCTTTTATTTAATTTTTTTTTTTTATCTTTTATAATGATGTAATTTTTTTTATAATATAATGACATATTTTTACTGTAAAATAACGTTTTATATTTAAACACTTTAATTTTAAATTTTTTATATTCAATTTTATTTCAAAAAAATAATGACAAAAATAAAAAACTACATTAACTGAATTTGCTGAGAAGAGTAATTTATTAAATAATAATATATATGGATGTAAAAAGTAGACAAAGAAAATTAAAAATTAAAAATAATATGTAGAACTCGAATCCACATTCATTTTAATCTGGTTGGAAAATTTCCCCTTTTTTCGGATGGATAAAGGTATATAGATAAAAATTATTACTTTAAATAATTATTGGGAATGTTTTGTTATTAAAATATTTCTGCCCTAGTTATCATTCATGACTTTATCTATACTGAAAATTTCAAAAAGTACATTTAATAATTCAATTGGCATTTTTTAAAATTATTATTAGCATTATTTTGTTACATAATGGAATGAAAATACATTCAATAGAAATTAATTGGAATATCAAAATATTTTTTACAGTTTTATACGTAAGCTTACTTTTATCTTTTGATTTTTGATTTACTCCATTTTTCTCCAATATTTATTCCGTTATACTAAGATTTTGCTTTTCAATCTTCAATCGAATGTATTTCCGTCCTACTTTATTTTTTTCTGATTTACCACGTTTTTGACTAAATAAGTCAGGAAAGAACGGATTAAATATATAATTTGAAAATCAATTCGAAAAATAAAAAGAATTATTCAAATCCTAAGGAGAAAGTGGTGTTGATTCTAAACACTGAATGTCAAGTAGAATGTCAATTTGGAACGTCTTTTACAGAGACACATGTTATGCTTCGAGATCTCAAAATGACGTCTTTGGAGATAGGTTGGTATATAGATAGCTTCGCTCGATTTGACAGAAAGTAAAATTAGCTCGATAAATGAAAGTCGTTTTCATATTTGTGGATCCCCTTTGTTTATATGAAACACCAAATATTGAATAAACGAATTCCAATCCGTTTAAAAAAAAAAAACCAACTGAGCTCACTGTTTGACTAAAAAAATTGTCGTCAATTTGAAATTGAAATGATACGTCTTTTGACCCATAATTGACTTACTACAATAAGCTAGCAATCGATGTGTATGAATCTTCTCTTATCTCCATACTTTTTCAACGCAATATCTATAGTTTGAAATTTGTTTAAAAAGATCTACGGTTTAAAATGAATTGATGAATATATAAATAACCAATTTTTTTTTTTTTTGGATTTGTTTAAAATTATTATTTAAACCAATCAAGAATTATAACAATAAAAATTAGAACCTCTGTATACGTAGAAACTAAACATAACTTTAAAAATAATTATAGATCTCATATTTCGTTCGAACGCTAAATAGAATGGCTAAATAATTACATAGCCTCCAAAATTAAGCGACACGCAGAAAAAAAAAATTTCACAGGCTCAAAATTCTGGTAAGCTTTAATAATAATTTGCATTCTAATAAAAAGATTATTATTTCTGAACAAAATAATTTTAATTGCAAAATTTAATGTCCAATTCGACAATTATTGATATTGGATTTTTACTATGTCTATTTGAGCTCTGAAAACGTAATATTTTGAAGTTATTATTACAAATGTCTATCTGCGGTTAAGCTCAAAAATAAAATCCACTGGACTTGGTACTTGAAGAGACTTTATACCTGACGAGTCTTCAAGTTTTTTAAAACAAATTTACAGAGATTAAAATGAATCTTTTATGTTTATTATTGAAAAAGATTTAAGGTATTCTTTTGAAGTACAGTAAATTCAATACTAACAACAGTACAAAGTTGTGAATTATGTATATTTATAACTTTAAAGTAAATAATAAGCTGTCTAGAATGAAATAACCATGATGTCACTTGAAAGCTATAATGAAGCCCAATTGTATTCCGCACAACTAAAATCATATTATACATATACAATATTAAACTGTAACAACTTACAAAACAAACAATTTGAATTTATATTGTAATATCATTAAAATTAAATAAATTAAAAATATATACTCAATGTGAATAAATATAAGGGTATATTGTATATAACATCCGCAAAATAAACTGATTTATAATACCACTGATCAAATCGGAATATTATTTCCTCTATTATTGAATTATTCGCTTGTTATTATTTGACCAATTTTAGATTTATGTCGACGTTTTTACTTGTCAGATAATTCATCATATCAGTAGAATAAATTTTTTGAATATTAAATTACAAAATTATTTTTATAACTGAATTTTAATTGTGATAATATAACGAAAATTTATAACATACCAACTTCAATTAAATACCATTTCTATAATTGAGTGATAAAAATTAAAATATCTGATTTTATATTCCCTGAAAATATTATCGTTTTCACATAATTAATTAACAGAAAATTTAATTAATAACGAGTTCATTATATGTCAATTGAATATAAACCATATCATTATAATCACTAGATAGAACTGTATATATTTGTAAATATATATTTATTAAACATACAAAAACAAACTCAATAGAATTATTAAATTTTGAATTTTATTATGGTGTATTTTTATTAAAAAAAAAAAAATATTGTCAATACAATTTATTTTAAAAAAATAACTAAAAGGTAAACTGTGTACTGAATATTTAAATTGTTTTTTGAAAACTAAAAATAAAAATGTATGCAGTTTATATAATAGATTTTCAAGTGTCAAACGTTTATTTATAAATTTTTGAATTTATGTGATGATAAGTGATTGAACATTAAACGATTACAATATTGTATATAGAACTTTGGGTACATTGTTATTTTCCAATCACGATTGACAAGAGAAACAAGCAGTGGCATTGAAGAAGTTATTTGATCGATGAATTTATCAGGACAGTGTCCACTTACACATATTGTCTCTCGGTTTATAGTATGCTGTGAATTTCTAACCCTTTATAAAGTGAAAATAAAAAACTATGTGAAAATTTACTTCGACAAAACCAATATAGCTGTATGTATACATTGTATATTTTTGTGCGTTTGTTTTAAAACCGTATAAATATATATTATTTATAGAAAAGTTTTGCAACAACTATGTCTTTCCTTTGTCGTTAACATTTTGACCCTCTAAATTTTAACATTCTCAAACACTATACATATATATTCAAAGCTTTACATACATTGTTTGTCAATAGTTGTGACTCATTCAAAAAAGTTGATTCAAACTGAGGATCGTAGAATATTTATCGTTGTTATGTATCACCACATTTCTCTCAACTTTATCATCTCAGTTTTACTATGGTTAGAGTTTTTATTTTATTTTTTTTCATTTTTATTGTTGTTTAGTTTAATATCTATATATATTTTATTTTTAAATAAATATCAAAGGAACAATTTTGAATTTTTCACATAGACATGGAATTTTTATTAAATAATTTTTATGAATTAAAATTGTTTTGTAGATTTTTTTTTTTATTAATATTTTAATTGCTTTTGAATGAAAATTTCAATATAAAACAAAATAAAATTCTTTAGTAACGATTTTACCAATTGAAAATAAAATTTTTTATATACTCTTGTTGGTGAAATGCAATCCTTATCCAGTATTTGTTTAAATATATACAACGTATATACATGTCAATAATAAAACAAAAAATTCTTAATCATTTGTCATATGTTAAAATTGACAACAACAAGAAAACAGGTTTTATGTCACCCAGCTGATAAGGTAATGTTGGAGGAAGGAGCGTAAAAGTCAACTAGCCTTGTTTTTTACCCCAGTTCTTGACTGAAGATCGGGTTCAAATCAGGATCAGATCAGGACTGCTTGATTTCAAATCCAGCCTCGATCCAGATTCTGGATCTGAACCTGATCAGGATGTAACGCTTTTTGGTAAGATTCAGACCGGATTGGATTAAGATACCTGATCAGGCTATGGTAAAAATATATGATCCGAAATCGATCCAGATTATGGATTCATTCCTGGTCAGGATGCACATGTGATAGAGTTACTTGAATAGGTACAGCCCTACGATATCCCGATCTGGCCTGGATTAGTGTTCAAGCTTGAAAAAATTTCTACTCGAGAATTCCCAAGAAATTATCTCAAAAATTATTTCATCTACTGACTGAAAAAACTTCAAATCATTCTTATATTTGCTTAAAAATCGACGTAATCTTGAAAAGTTTCATATCAATTTGTGTGAGCATTTAACAACCATTATCAAAATCTATTGTTTATCTACATATATTTTCCAAGATGCAGGGCAGATCTATTAAGACAATACAACATGTTGTTGGAACCAATGGCCTATTAAGCCTGTTCAATTTCAAATTACATTTAAGCTTGATTTTGATTAGTGAATTTGTGGAGTTAGTGCGGTCAATACAGGATTTAGTAAATTGTTGATGCCACATACGGTGAGAATATCTAGTTATTTTAAACTTCTATTTTCGTTTAATCTGTATACATATATATATATAAATTTGTTTATTGTATATACGTGTCTATATATACATGTTTACACATTTAGCAATATGCGTTTGTTGACTCGTATGTGGCTGTGACAATTTATATATAATACATCCAAGCTAACTCACTCACTGTGCGTTATTATGTGCGAGAGAATTCAAATTATATATAGAGGCTAGATAAACCCACGCAATGTCGGCAATTCTAATATCCTGCCGAATGGGCTTTAATGAACCGTCAACCGATATTAGGCTGTGGTTTAACCTGGAATTAGGTAATGCCATGTGTGTGTCATGCCATTTTGAGCCATGTTTATTTTCTCTCTCTATAATATACCACCTTTTAATGTTTGCCAAATATTTCGACAAATGAATCTCTTGTACATTTCACTAATCATAAAATCCAAAATTCCATCATTATTGTTTGTGTTATTAATCATTATCAATTGAATTTATTCAGCTGTTACTGACTATTATTAAAGCTATTATAATGCATGTGAAGCTATATTATGAATATTTTACAGTAGGTGTTATACCAACAAATTTATTTATCTATTTGGATATTAATTTTCCAAAATACTTTATTTAATTTTAATAGAAAATTAAATTATCTACAAATTAATTTTAGAGATATTTATTTATTTATATTTTAAAATTTAATAACAATTTTCATTAGTAATAGGAAATATTTATGCAGTTTTTTAATTCTTTTTTGTTTTGTCTTTTTACCTTTAATATCCATGTTTTATATATTTTATTTGATGAGATAAATTTTCCGATATTCAGCTTACCTGGAACAAAAATATTTTCTAGTAAATTTATCATTAAAATACTAATCGACTTGGAAGCCAGTGTATTTTTAATCAATATATTCCAATTGAGTATATTTAAAAAAAAAAAAATTTAATTCCAATTTATTAAAAGCATTTATTTTTTGTTTTTTCTTATTAGAAAACACTGTACTTAACAGATATAAAATTTGAATGAAAAAAAAAAAAATAGTTGTTATTGCTACATGAAAATTGAAATTAAAAAAAAACAAAATTTTATGAGTTGAATATTTATTTGACAATATATATTTTTTTTAAATATGAGTCTGTGAATAATGTGTCTTGTTAGTTTTCTTTTCAAAAGCCATCATCGAGCCATTGAACAAACAAACAAAGCATTACAAAGTGAAAACTTTTTCGCATATTTTATGTTTTTATATTTCCGTCGTTTTTGTGTAAGCAAATAAAGATCACGTGACTGCAAAATCCATTAATGAACCCCAGAAATTTCTATCAACACTGTCTTTTTTTTTTTAATTTTTTTATTTTTCCATCTTTTTTGTGTATCCAAAATAAATAAAAAAAAACTGGTCCACGACAAACGACGTTTTATCTAGTCCAAACATCTATAAGTAAATTTTTTTTTATTAAAATTTAAAAGTACAATTCTTGTGTATTTTATTTTTAACTTTTTGATTTTTTTTTTTATTTATAAAAAGGGTGCACCGGCCAAGATAAAAGTAATGATCCTGAAGAAGAGTTTTTTGGCATTATTTAGATGAAAATATACCAAGAAGGCGCCAACGGATTTTTCTGTCTACCATGGTAAGTCAATATCCAAAAAAATTTTAAAAATATGAAAAATAAAAATATGATATATTCAAATATTATGATTATATAAAAAGCAAAAGAAAAAATAAACAACTAAAACAAATATATAAAATTTTTTTCACATTTAAACAAAAAATAACAAAGAAACGTAAAAAATATATAAAAAAAAAAAAAAAAGAGAGTAGCTCTGACCGGTCTGGCAAAATGTATTTAATCACATTTGCATAATATTAAAATATTTTTAACGCTAGCCCGATCTCACCTACTGTACTCTATATATATATAGAAATTTACGGGGTTGAAAATGAAGTCCGAGACTCTCGTGGGTGTCGTGTGCTAAAACTTGGCTTTCTATTTTCTCTGTATATACTCATTTTCTTTTTCCCATTTGCCAGTTACTTTTTCCATTTGCTGTACCATTTTTTTTTTTAATCACTTTTTATTATTTTTCTTACTTTTATTATTTATTTTATTTTCAAAAAAATGTATTTCTACTGATCTCTATGTAAAAAAAAAAATACTTCCATCATTCTTTCACTCACTTTGAGCTCGTTGAAACGTTCAATCGATCTGAAGGATTCGTGAAAGAAAAAACATTTGTATGTTTGTATATAATGCAAATTTCATTTACAACTACTGTAAGTAAAGGTATTGAGTTGTATATACTCAACAAAAAAATAAAATAAACTAAATAAATAATAAAAAAAAATGTAAAATCGTGTCCAGTTTTTAAACTTCTTCATTTCATTTTTTAACAAATATAGTTTTTGTTTGTTTTTGCATAATGAATTTATTATGTAAAAAAAAAAAATCTACATTATGTTTTAAAATGAAAAATAAAGAATCATAAAATTCAAAATAATGTTGTTTTCTTTTCAACGCACATGCGAATACGTGCAAAGAATATGAATTTCAATTTTATCCAAGGTGGCCAATGTATACAGTAATAGAAAAAAAATAAATATATGAAGCAGCGCCTGAAGCTGAACTAATGCTGATGAACAAGTTCTGTGTGTTCTCTAGTAAACAACATCACTATCTTGGACCAGCTAGATACATTTACAGACAAATGTATACATTATGTCAGCGAATATGAGATGAGAGTCGAACAAAACAATTGATATTAAAATACAAAAAAAAAAAAAAAAACAAACAATAATAAAAAACAAAGTATAAAAGAACAAATAGAGGGAAAAAAAAGAGGGAAAAAAAAATTTGATAGAATACAGTGCGGATGGCAAGTCTCCAGGGGTAAGAAAATGAAATACGCGAGTGGAAAATGTGAATTTGTATTTGCAGACGAGATAAGTGGGTAAAAGAAGAATGATAAAATATATATATATGAGAATGGATAGATATATTCATGTATTTATCCAGAATAAAAAATGTATATCTATATGGATTATATACACAATGCTCATCGAAATTCTTAGACACATCGAATCTTTGTCAACGATTTAAACGACTCAGTTCGTTTGATCTTGTGATCGTATATAACGTCTTTCATTTTTATTTTTTTTATATTTTTTTTACATCAACATTTCGTCCCTTAAAAAAATTTTCTCTGTGTCTCGCCGACACAACTTTGCTTTCTTCCGATTCTCCTTTAACCCAAGCAACATATACTCTTTTACAAAAAAAAAAATAAAAAAATAAAAAAACTGAGAGCCTTAGACGCGACGATGAATCTTGACGAGGCTTTGAAAAATTCAATTTTTTATTTTGAGACTTTGCACACTTACATGTGCATATATCTTGACTCTATTATTCTCTTTTTTATTTATTTCTATTCTTAAAATTTTGTATTTTTTATATTTTTATTTTATCAACTCTTTTTTAACTTTTTTTTTTTTGTATTATCAACAACATTTTCTTTAAAATTTCTCAGGTAATTCAATACAGTGTAATATCATTTATATTTGAATGTTATCAGAGTGTAGAAAAGAAAATCAAAATTCATATTTTGAAAATATTAAAGAGTTTAAAATTCAGTATAAAAACGAAAAAAGGATGAGTGTGAAAATTGCTATACTCTGCGATGTTAGTTTAACATTTTTCAATTTTGTTAATTCGTTATTTTTTCAAACTTTATTTATAAATTTTAATGTTAAGGTACATTTTTTTTAAATTCAATTTTGAGTTTACATAAAAATAATGTTTCTCAAATATATTTCAACATTTTATAGTGTTATAATTGGAACATAATTTGTGTCAAATATAATATTTTTTCGTCTAGTCTAGTGTTAAATTAATACAAAATTATTAAGCGTTCTCAACATCAGAGTTATATTAAATTTTTTATTATTTTTTTTTTCTAACATTGCAGTAAACATGATTATATGGGAGAAAAAATATACATGTATTTATTTTTCTATTTTATGTATCTTATTTATTCAAAAACTTTTTTTATTCAAGCATTAATTTATCTGTTAACATGCACTGGGTTGTGATCTTGTACTGGTTAAAGTCTGAATCCGCTCAACGGATTACTCCATGTGGTTCGAGTTTAAATTCTTCAACCGAAAACATATTGTATCCAAAATAAGCTTCACTAAACAATACACTCGTGTTAATTATACTAATGGTAAAATTTATTTTTATTCACAAAAATTATATATTTTATTATACATGTATATTTTTGTTAATAAAAATATCAAGTTAGTAATTAAACAAGCTTGCAAATTGTTTAGTCGAAAAAAAAAAACAAAAACTTTATAAAAACATATTACTTTTACATTAATGTTAATTAATAATGGATTATTTTATTATTAATAAATAAATATTTTTCGTATTTAATTAAATTCATTTGTCATTAATAAATTTCATTATTTCTATCTAACATAAAAAAAAATGTTATGTATATGTTAGAAATGCAGGATCTCGTGGACTAGTCAGCAAATCGACTTGAAATTTAACATAGATATTCAGATTGACTCCACGATCCGTAGAGTAAACATAAAAGTTACCCTGAAGACTTTTCAGAATCACCAGGAGTCAAGAGTGTTTTTTTTTTTTTTTGTAAACGTATCTATAAGTTATTCCACAATATACGTTGGTTACTTTCTGGTTCACCTGGAGGTCGAAAATAATCATTTTTGGGTTTTTTTTTCTTAGACGTTAATACATACTGAAATTGAGATTTTTAAGAAGAATATTAGTATTTGCAAACTTCTTTTTGATCCACCAGGAAGTTTGAATTATTATTTCAGAGTTTTTTTTAACATATTTATTAAGTTTGACCTCACGATCCGTGAGTTAAAATAAAAATTATCATGAAGACATTTTACCAGTGAAGCCGCGTTTTACCCACTCGTTAATAATAAAAAATACTGAAATTAAAAAAAAAAAATTTCGTGTACAGCAAATTAATTTAAATTAAAAGTTTTTAAAAATTGTTTTTTTTTTTTTAAATAATTAAAAATTAAAATGAACAACAAAATAATATTTACTGTTCAATTAATTTAATTATGTAGAAAATTTTTAATTTTTGTAAAACAAAATTTGTTTTTTAAATTATGTAATGTTAATTAATTCAAATTTTAAAAAAATTAAAATTTTATGTACCAATAATTAACTACTCAAATAACCAATATTTTCATGAATAATTTAATTTTGAATATTCAAAAAAAAAAAAATTACAATTAAAAAAATAAAAAAATAATGCATTCTTTTTTATTTAAATGACATAAACTTTTATTATTACATATTTTGGGGATATTAAACAAGTATAAATATAAAAAAAAAAACGTATTCTAAGTTATTTATTTGCTTGAGAGCATTTATAAAACGACACCACGTCTTGAAGCTACATGTGTGAAATTTTGTGGCCGTATACAGTTATAGCATCATCTCTTTATGTAAAAAAAAAAAAAAAAGGCTTTATATACAAATATATGAATATGATATATGCAAGTCGTTTGAGTCTTTCTGCAGTACGTGCCGTGTAGTCACACGTACTTTTGTACGTTTCTTCAAGCCACTGTCTACATCAATGCATACACATACAGTTACAATATTCACCAAACCACTATCGTAATTTTGAAATGTTCTCATCTCACTATGTATATACACAGCATAATACCTAGCTATTTTTTTTTTTTTTTTATGTTTCTTTCGTTGTTGCAAAACCTCTTGCTTTACATGAACATATTCTATGCGAAATATTTTCTCTATAAATATATCATTAAAACGTATATATACCTTGATACACGAATATGCAAGCTCAAGAATCATACTTGACTTTAAAAAAAACCATAAAAAAAAAAATAAAACTATTAAAAAAATATGTCATTTGTTTATAAATAATATTTTTCTAGAAAAACTATAAAAAACTATAAAAAATATAATGATGTCATTGTTGTATTTATTTTTATATATTAAATAAAAAAACATAAAATATTTAATACACATACTGCTGTATAATTTGAAATATTATGTTTTATAATTTTTAACAAGCCATCATGTATTTATTTATATACATATTTTTTGTTGTTGTCCAGTTGATAAAAAATACAGACAAGCCGTATAGTGAATTTGTGGAAACATCGTCTCGTACTAATTGGAATTTTTTTTTAGTACACACGTTGCGGCTTTAGTTGAAAGTAACATAACGTTCAAATAAAAAATGAAAAATTATTCTTTTAAAATAATTAAATATAAGTAATGATTTAATAATAAAGTTTTTTTTGATTCTTGGAAATGTTTTTAGATACGTATAAATAATTCAATTTGTTGTACTAGTTGGTTTGGTATTTTTTGTATATATGTATAAAGACAAAAAAAAGCCTACAAGAATTATTATCGCATTTTAGACATTGCAGACTGTTAAGTTGTCGTCGCACGTGCGCGTGTGTTGTATTTATTATACATACATGTATCATAATAATAATTATTATGTACATGTATTTGTAGCACAGTGGGATAAATACATAAATACTCTGGCATGCAGCATCACCAAAGTCGTTGACTTGTTACATGCTGAATCTCTATACAGTGGTAGTATAGTCTATAAATTTTTTGGCAAAATTCCATTGGATCAATAACCGCTTATTTAAATAGTTATAAATTTTCCTTTACAGTACTCGAAAAAGATATTTATCAAAGAAATTACATCACAATATTTTTGTATATGTATACTAATATTTTAAAATAAAAAATACAATAAAAAAAAAATAATATATGTATATTCTAGTTTTTTATTTTATCTATAATAAAAATCAATTTTGATATTTTTATGTCATAATCATGCTAATATTATGATACTATATTTGTCCAAATAAATTTAAAATATTCAACGTGTTTTCAAATTTCAATTACAGATATTTAATTAATTATCATTATGTGAAATGATTAAAATAAAACTGAAATTAATGATTAAAAAATTGATAATTAATTATTGAAACTTTTGACGAAAAAAAAAAAATATGTAATATTTGATAACGTTCATAAATAATTTACACTTTATAAGCTTTTAAAAGAATTATTTAAATTTTTTATTATATAAATGCCAATAATCAAATTTCGTTTTTCAATTTTATATTTGATGATTTGCAAAAATAGCATTTGTGATTTTGTTTTTTTTTTATTGAAAATCCCAGATATTGATATCGAATATGATTTTTTTAATCAAACTGATAAGTGATTATTTGATGAAGTTATTATCAATCAGATAAAATTTCATTAGCATAATTAAAAAAAATAAAATTACTTGTATCAATTGAATTGATTAATTCGAGTTGACTTTTGTGAAAAAAAAAAAATTCATTATCAAAATTTAAAAAATTGATCCTACATTTTGTTCATAGATTGTTAAATTTTTTTATAATTTAATTTCAATTCAAATCATCATTGATTATAATCAAATTTTTATTTCACTCAGTTTTTTTTTTTCACGTTATAAAATTTTTTCAAATCAGATATTTTTATATTTATATTTTCCCATAATTTAAGCGTATATATATTTTTTTATGATACTATGATTTTTTTTTTTCAATTTTTTTCTCAACTCAAAATTGCGTTACAGTCAAAGTTAGAGTCATGAATTTTCAAAGACGGTAAAAAGTTTGCTTAAAGAAATAAAAGAAATAATCGTATAGTGTAAAGAGTATATATAGCGATACGAGCTACAGAAAGGGTCGAAGAAGTTTATCCAAATTGGTGCACTTTTGAACTCGGCATGAGGAAGAAGGTTATACCTATATACCATACCAAAGATACCACAAAACGATAAACGTCGTAAAATTTCTTCTTTGGTTTACCTATACTTATATATATATATATATATATACAGATAGAGAATTTAACAACGAATGCGTTTGCAGACAATTTCTGTTTTTTTTTTTTTTTTTTTCTATTATTATTTTTTCTTTGCTCTTGAAAAACAATAAAAAGACTGTTAAAATTTGTTGTGTGAAATTACAAATCGATAGACAATTTGAAACCAACTACCAATTGTTTTATTTTGTTGAAAATATATATCGTTTTTTAATTTTGCTTGTCGACACGTAGCTGAGTGTCATTTCTTTTGGATTGTTTATAATGAAAATAAAAAATAAGACGTTCTATTTTTCCTCAAATTTTCTAAACAACTAATTCTCAAAGTACTCAATTTAAAAAAATAGGTTTACCTTTGAACCAATTTGAAAATCAATATCAGTTTAAAATGTGGATTTGCCAGTCATTACTGGTCACAGATAAAATTTTTCAAATATCACCAAATACTTGAAAATTTTTTTATTTCTTTTTCTATTTCAAGTTTTTTATTCAGCTATTTTTAGTAGGTTTATGAAAAATGGAGAACATCTGAGAAAAATTTTTGACATTTTGAGTATAAAAAGAGTTATTTGCAGTAGATAATATTAAAATACACCTACAGCTAAATTTTGAAATTATTTGACAAATGGTTTTTGAAAAATTGTTTCGAAAATTTTGAAAAATTATAAACTTGAAAAAAATTGTAAATTTTGAAAAAAATTTTAAAAATAGTAGATAATATTAAAATACACTTACAGTTAAATTTTCAAATTTATCTTTGCATGGTTTTGAAAAAAGTTTTTGAAATTTTTTTCAAAATTATAGACATGAAAAAATTTTAGGAATTTAGAAAAAAGGTTGAACACAGTAGATAATACTAAAACACAAGAAGAAAAATTTTAAAAAATTATTTGACACGTAGTTTTTGAAAAAAGTTGTTTCGAAAATTTTCAAGGTGGTAAGGCAGAATCGGGTTTCATGTCGCCTTAAATATTGAGTTGAATTTTCTCACATATTATATCAAATTTTCCTCAAATACTAAGTTGACATTTTTTGATTTTTTAATATTTTAAAAGTGTTAATGTTTAATATTCAATTAGAATATGAAATGAACATCCACGAAGAAAATTTTGACTTATTTTAAAATATAAAAAATATTGAATTTTAAATTTGTTTTTCATCTGTGTACAAAAATTATTATATTTTTCAAATTTTTAATCAAACACAATAATATTATTTAATTTAAAAATACATATTAAGTCATAAATATAAAATGACATATATATGCATAAATTCATAATTTCAACTGTTGAGAAATATCAACAGTTTCAACAATGTTATCATCAGTTATCCCTCAGGATTTTACACGTATAAACTCAATCTTTCTCTACGTGAATCTTCCTTTTCTCACTCGTATTGTCCATTCAGAAAATCTAATCAGTTTCTCTGACGTAATGGAAAAAGTTAGGCCCACAGCAACGCATATTCCAAGTTGGGATTATACCAGGATTCCAATTTTCAACCTCCACAACTGTGCAATTCGTTTTAGCTGTTGCAAGACCTGCTGGGCAAAGCGTCCCTTATTACCTTCAACTCAACAAAACACATATACATATACTGTACTTGGGATTTCATATTATGCATAACTCATTTACACTGCAAAGTATATACACCTCTCAGCGAATTACACTACAGGAATATCTGATTCTAGACATCGTATTTTGAAAACAGGTCATTGTACTTTTCTACGTACAGAATATCATATTTATATATAATATAACAAAACTTGATTTACATTTTATCTGCTATATAATGGAAACAAGATGAAATTATTTTTTTAAGTAAATTTGTTTTAATTATTATTAAATTCATTTTTTTTTTTTAAATTGATTAGTACTGGCGTAATATTGGTGTTAACATAATGAAACACCCACGAAGCGTCATCGGTGCAGTCTCAAAATATAATTATACCTGCTGAAATTGATAAAATAAATAGCTTGATGTCGACAAAAAACGCTATGTAAAAAGTATATACAGTATATAGCCATAATGTAAAATATTTCAATAAGAAAATTTTTACGTAAAAATAAATGAAGAAATTATTTTGATTTGATTTAATTTTATTAGATAACAATTTTTCATTTTGCATCATAGAATGTAAAAAAAAATTTATTACTGGAAAATGGAAAAATAAAATCATGTTTACACAGTAATGTAAACTTTAAATTTTCAAGTAGATAAAACACGCATTTGTAACAAAAAAATATGTAATATAATTTTTTTTTTTTTTTTTTGTAAATATTAATATTACATTTATTCATGTAAACAGCCAAAATATCTAGAATTATTTAAAAAATAAAATTTACTGTTAAAAATATATCTCACTTAAAAATAGTTTATCATATCTTAATTGATTTGAAAATATCAAACCTTAATTCAATCTAAAATAATTATAAAAATAAAATAAATAAAAAAAACAAGTTCAATAAAAATGTTTTTTATTTTTTTTTATTTGAAAATATTTTTGATATATTGGTATTAATTTGTCAATATTTTTCAAGCTATCTATACATATATGTGTATATAGAGTTTATTTTATACTCAATTCACTTTCAAAATCCTGTAATATATAATACAGTTTTTTATTTATTAGCATTCGATAAATTATATCTCTCAATTTTATTTAATATCTATATACTTTTCTGTTTGTATATATTACTTTATATTTTTGTGGTACTTTAACATAGTACACAGCAACATCGTAACATTTAATAAACTAAGTAAAATTGATGCATAAAAAAGTTTAAATTCTATTTAGAAAATTGGTTTTTATTTACGTTTGTTTATATTTTTTTATTCAATTTTTCTTTTCTCTACTCTTTTGTTATACTAAGAAATTCTTCATCGAAAATAGATAATTATTTCTACTGGAATTTATTATTAGAAAAAATAACATAAAAACTATAATTGTTTGTGCATCTTTTATTAAAATATTTTAATAACAAAATGCTGTGGTTTCTTATGGCTTTGAAGGATTTTTCTATTTGTAGTTTATTTTTTTATGTATATATAAAAATAGGCTTTGAGTATTTCCAAGCAATTAGTGAGTTGGAAATTATAATTATAATAAATTTAATTAGTAACAAGTTTGTTATTAAAATTACATAATGTACAATTTTAACGATAATGGTAGGAGGATTTTTGGTCATTAGGTAAGCGATGATTTACATAATGGATTATTCGCATTAGTTGCTGTATTCATAAGCTTGGTGATCTTATTAAGGACATCTATTTATATACTTCAATGTAAAAAAAAAAAATTATATTTATTATTTTCATTTCTTAAGTATACATAACTCGTGACCAGCTTATTCATTTTGTATTTTTTTAAATTTCTTTTTTCTGTTATTTTATTTATTATTTATTATTATTTTAATTTTTTTTTTTACTTTGATGATGGGATTCTATCGTGCCCAGTAGTCGTAAACTGCTTGATCATTCGTTCCATTTTTAAAATCATACTATCTCGATTCAAGTTTTTTTTAATTTTCTCATCTTACTTTTTTTGTTTTTTTTTTTTTTGTTTCTTTCAAGTAAAGTATTTTTATTCTTTATACTACCATTTTTACCCATTCTATTTTACATCTTAAAAAATATTATTTCATTTTTTTTTTCTTTGATATTTATTATTATTACTATTATTATTTTTTTTTGTTTTTCATTTGAGTGTCAGCAACCCCAAGGCAAATACATTTTAGTGACGGAATCAAGTTTACTGCTGACAGAAATTTTTTTAAATAAAAATATCAGATAAAAAAAAAAAAATGTAAACACTTTTGATTATATATATAAACTGATTGCAATCGACTTATATATATATATATATATATTTTATGGTCCCTTTGTTCAATCATTTATTTTGATGTTGCAATTTAAAATATTATCTATACGATAGAAATTTTAGTGATATGTTTCTTTGTTCTTTTATATAAAGAAAATGGTTTAAAAAAAAATGAAAAAGAAGTGATGACTCAATAGATTTGTTGAACATCGTATATAAAGTATGGAAAAAGAGGATCCAACTTACGAGCTCGTTCAGTAGATTATCAAATTATCCGATTCCTTCGGGCTACCTTTTGGTCCCGACAGAGCCATTTACTTTGAAAAGCGAATCGTCGACGAGGTTACCGATTCCCTATCCGCAAATCGTATTTCTACGTATGGGAACATGCATATATACAGAAAATAAAATGATAAAAATAAAAGAAAATGAAGAGGCTTTCATACCACTTGGTGAATATCAGTCAAGTACCATCATCGATTGCTGTGCAAATTTAACGATGAGGCAATTTTTTATTTCTTTTATTTTGCATTCAAAGATGGCACTTTTTTTTTTTATCTCTTTTAGAAAAATATAGAAGTGTTTGCAATCGCAATTTGCAAGTGTTTGAGTATAATTTTATTTCATTATTTCTTTTATAAATTGAAATTATTAATTTCAAAAATTTTTACATTTAAGAATATAAAATTCAACAAATTCAACTTTTTAAAATTGCAATGATTTTTATTATTTTTAATTAATTTTAAATTAATAGAGTATTTTTAAAATTATTTCAATATTTTTTCGCCTTGAGATTTTATTGGGACTAATTTTTTTTTCTTCAACTATAGAAGTTGGAAAAATTTTGAAAAACTTTTTGGACTAAATTATTTTTCAAAAAGGTCTACAATATGTATGAGAGTCTCAAAAAACGAAACTTTAAAAATAAACTTTTTCAAACTTTCTTTGACACTTGATTTTTTTTTTACACGAATTTTCATGTTTAAAATATTTCATGAGTTTTGGAAGTTGTAAATAAAAGTAACGGCAATTTTTTTGACTACCAAAAATATTTGACTTCCAATCGATTGGCAGTCGACTTTCTAATATTGCAACATTTTGACCATGAATAACTTCCTGAAAATAAAAAGTTTTAGTAATTTTAACTTGGTAGAAATAATAGAAGTAATTTATTTAATTATTATTATTCTTTAATCGTCACAAGTAAATGAATTGGAAGAAGCCTCATAAGAAAAACGATTCTGTATGCAAAAAGAATGAGACATTCAAGATGAAAATAAAAAATTACGATATTTATCTCTGGTGGATTACAATGCAAAACTTTTCCAATGTCACATTCAAAACTTTACGATGTCTCACAACGTAGTTTTATAACGGTGTCCAGCTGGTTCTTCATGTCGTAAAGATTCTCTCAGCCCCTGAATTCCGCAAAAAATTGAAGTTTTGCCTTTCAATTATAATTTTTTTTTCTTTTCGTTTACTTGTTCATTCTTCTTTTATACAGATTTTTTTTCTCACTTTTATTTAAGCTTTTTCTGTCTACAATTAAAAGTACGCAAGTTTTCCACATAATTTTATAGTTACATAACTTTCTACTACGGGCCATTTTGAATTCGTGATTAAACGCACCCACGAGTAGAATTAATTTTAACAATTGAACGAGTTGAACGACATCAGAATCGATGTCCATGTCTCTTCTCTTTTCACTAATTAACGAATTGGTATATATATCTACTAAAATAAATTTTATTTATTTCATATTGTAACCAGACATAAAATTTAAACAAAGAATAATTACTTTCTCGTTCAGGAATCATATAAAATTCTAGTGTTTCAATGATGTGACATAACAATGGTTCAAAAAATAATTAGTATATCTACATAATACGTTCTAGTTTTACGTATATACATTGAGGAATGAAATTAATTCAATTTGAAACTCCAATTTATTTGTGAGATTAAAATAATAAAAATTTCTAGTGAATCTTCACGTGCTAACTAAATGTTTATACTATAACGTATGTAAATTCATAAATTTAAAAATTTATTAATTTATAATTACACATTCAAATAGTTTTAAATACTTCATCGACAATAGATAAATATATTTACTGTTACTATTAGAAAAAAAAAAAAGGAACAATCGGTTGTGCAATTTTTAATTAATTTTTTTATAAAATTGAAGCTTTCATAATAAAACGTAATTTATATTACATTTAGGTATATAAATTAACATACTTGTTAATTTATAATAATGCGATCAAATAATTTTTCAGTTAGATTAACTGAATCAGTTTACTTTGAATCAAAAAAACCTTTTTGGATTTAAATATTTAATTTTATGGAATAAATAAATTAAATATCAATAGTATTGAAAAAATCAACCTCAATAAAATCATTTATTTTATAAGTGATAAAATTTATGTAAAGTATATCTATAAAATTTTTTTTATAAATGAAATATTCACAGGTTGCCCTAAATTAAGAAAAAAAAATTTGATTCTAGCAAAAATAAGAGTCAAATAAATAAAAAGTTTTTTTTTTCACTTGAACTTTGCATTTTGCTCTATATAACTTTGATAAGTATTCATTAATAGAATCGAATAATCCTTTCACTATTATTTTTAAACCCAAATTATAATACTTAAGTGTCAAGCAATCAACATTATTTATAAATAAACTCATCTTGTCTAGACTCTGTCATATTCCTCAACAAAAATTTTCCATTCTTTTAAAAATATACTGACTGTCAAAAAAATAAAAAACACATTGAAATTTTTATAAATTATTTATTTTTCAATTTTTAAAACCAGAAAAACGTATTTATTATTTTTTTTTTCTTTCCTTTTTTATTAAATTTGAAATTGAATTAAAAACAATGAATTTTTTAGTAAAATAATAACAGGTAGATCCCAAGCCACCGATTAATAAAAAATTTGATAAATCTGAATCTGTATAAATAAATTACAAGTATATATAGTGACGAGTCTGTGTTAAACGCGTTGGTGGTAATTCGCGGCTCATTTGAATTTTATAACTTTCAGCTTCGTGGACCCGGCATATTGTGTATGTATATATATATATTATTTTATAGGGTCTGGTGGTCATCGTCGACGTGAATATATCTACAACGAGCATTTGCATACGTTATTCTAACTAAAATACCGAAGGCACTGAAAATGCGCAAAATGAGTGAACGAGTGATGGTTGAACAAATCATGGTTTTCTGAATTCACTCACTATAAATATACCTTTTATTATATATTATATCTATATATTAAATACTGAAATTGTGTGACGTTTCATCTATAACTCTGACATTTTATTTTACCGTGGTAATTTTATCATACAATTCTTGAAACTCTTATATACCTCAAATCAATATTCAACACAATATTCATAGCTTTTCTTTTCAATTAAATCTTTTTTTATTTCAACTTATTTTTCAAAGTTCATATTCTATCGAGTTATATTAATTTATTCAGTATTGACTTGGTATAGCTACTAATACATGTGACACTGTAATCAAACAATTTTTTTAAATCAAATTATTCATATCACCTGGATATTATTCAGTGACGCATTTGTCAATAGCCTTTTTCCACTGTCTATCAATTATTACTGATATTTTTTTTTCATTTATTTTTTCTGTTCTTGGTTTGTGAGTAAAAGTATATGTATGTGTTTGATTATTTTCAACACGAATGAAAAATAGTCGAGTTGATATTCAGTTGAACATATTAAAATTCATACGACAATTGCCAACATGAACCAGTTAATTAAATTCATCATCGTATTCAACTTTTGCTCTTTCAAGCCTTCTCTCTTGTCTTATTTTTATACCATATTTTATTTCTTTTTTTTTTTATTTTGTTTGCATTTATTATAGTTGAATATAAAAAAATTTTTTTGGATAATAATTGAAACAAGTAGAGAGATAAAATATTAACATTCGTTTTTACGAGAGAAAAACTTCACTAAAAGTTAGTAATCAGAGTTTGAAAAAATAAAACTGGAATTGGAATAATCGAATATTATAAATAAACATCAAAACAGAAACATATTGAAATTTCGTGAAAAATGAAAAAGTTTGAATTGAATAAACATGTATGAAAAATAAATATAAAAATTTTTTATTTATTGAAAACTAACTCTATTCATAAAAATTTGCTTTCGTCGTCAATTATGCGTGCATAATCGTAGTTTGAACGATCTATATGGCAATATGTTAAATTGAGTGCTTTTTATATTGACAAGTGACGTGAAAAATGCGCATAATGTTACTGTCATATTCATCTTTATCAATATTTATAATTGTTTTGTATTTGACATTTTTATTCGATTTTTTAATATGAAATTTATGTGTGCATAGCAAATTACAGGCATAAAAATAAACAATTATTTAAACAAAAAAAATACACACTGAGAAAATTTTTGGATAACTATGAAAAAGAGTATTCTCGACAAATACTTTGACAGATACTCTTGACAGAACATTTATTATTTTATTCGAACAACTTTTTGTTTTAAACGCGATATATCGAATGTAACAAGAAATAAACTTCTAAACGTGAATACTATTATGATTATAACAAACGCTTCAACTTTTTTGTAAGAAGAATCAATATTTTTAATTGAATGCCAATACTGTTCATCATGAATCATTTGTCATTTAAATTAAATAATATATCAGTTGAAACAAATGATAATACACTTTCTATAAACAATAAAAACCCAATGTTTGATACAAACCACTGTTTACTTTTATTAAACAATATTTTTTTATTTCAAACTATTTTTTGCCAAGTAGTTTATTTTTAAAAGTCATAAATGAATTTTCCCAGTGCATTATTGATTAATTGAGTGAAAAAAAAGGTGACATACTTTCTTATAATACAACAGATATATTATTCAAAAGAATTAATAGATTCTTCGACCACAATGAAAAAAAAAACAGTCACTTGACTGACAGAAATCATTCAATAATCATTAACATAATTTAATTCACGAGTATATTTTCAAAATCTATTCAATTATTCAACTTTTCGGGTGTCAAATTAGGTTCTGTTCCTCAATAAACCATATCGAGTTGTACTGACATTAATTTTTATGAATATTACAAAACATCGAGTGCAATAAAACAATTATCATAAATATTTTTGCATTTTTTATATATTTATTTTATAAATATAAAATAAATTAAAATAAACAAACTGCATTGTTTTATTGATTCAGCATTGCAAACTTTAGATTTTTTATTTTTCATTTGAATAAAATTGAATTTACCGTGGAATTTTAATTGTTTACTGATGTATCTTCAGTTGCAAAAAATTTTGTTAAAAAAGAAAAGAAGAAAAAATATTTCATTTAAAATTTTATCGTAATTCCATTTTGAGTATACACAAAAGGGTCGATTAAACATTGATCCTGAATAATTTTTTAGCATGCAATGCTAATCGAAAATTTATTCTCTTCGAAAATAAAAAAATTAAAAGATAAAAAAAAATTGTTATACTATAAAGAGAATATAAAAAATAAAATCTATGCAATTTATTTTCCTATTGAAATTCGATAGATTGCATGTCAATTACACAAGTACCTTGAATATAGTAAAAATCTACTAAAAAAAAAGAAGAGAATAATAAAATATAAAAAAAATAAAATAAAAAAAGTTGTAAGAGAAAAAATAAAATGCATTGATCGGGTATATCTGAAGAAGCGAATAGAATAATCAAGCCAATAGTCACTGGGATGATAAAATAGCTATCACCGCACAGAGACATCGTTTTTAACGGAGGTGAGATAATTGCCTCTTCATTCAAGCATATCGTCAGACTACACTACTGTAACCCAAGAACTACTCGAGTCATTCTCTATTTTTTTTAATAATAATTTTTACTTTTTTATATTTTTTTCTTTTCTCTTTATCTTCTTTTATTATTATTATACCCATTCTTGATGGTTTTTAGTATCCAAATAAAGAGAAAGAAATATCGTCAAAAAGTAATTGAGATTCTTACGAGTCAATTTTGTATAGATTTTTTTTTTTTTTTTTTAACTCGTACTTTGTAAATACAAGCGGATATTTCAACCCCTCATTTTCATTAATATTTCAAGATGTTCGAGTTTATTTATTCGTATTCAACCGTCTGCCGAGTTATATCTATCTTACTCCTTTTTTTTTTATTTGTCTTTTTTGTATATTGGTGTTTCTGTTTCTATTGTCAGCTAAAATCGTACAACGAACTGTAACCTCTACACTTATTTTTTACACTACAAAATCAATGTGAACTTCATGTATTTCATACAAACTGTTGTCTTCATTTGTTATTCGTCTTTACACCCTTTTTTTTTTAAATATAGCAATGATTCAAAAAATCACTTTTCAAACTGTTTGTAAATAATGTAACTTTTGCGATCTAAAAGAATATATAAAAGCACAGTTGAAAACTTTTTTTTATATTAAATAATTTGAAATTAAATTTTTTAAATGCTAATATTTTAATATATTGTGTTATAAAAAATTAATCAAGTTTTTTAATATTATAAAATAAATTTTAAGAAAATTAAAAATGTATATTTATGATTAAGTATTTAATCTAGATAATAAAATTATTTTTTTAATTATCTTCGATCAAGTTTAAATATGAATATGGATTTTAATTTTTAAATTGTAAATCACATCGTCAAATGAAATATCAAAAATAGATTAAAAACAAATTACATTCATTTTTTTTGATAGTAAAAAAAATTTTATTTTAGTGTCATATCATAATCGAATTATATGAATTATAAATCGAATTTCAAATTAATTAAACGATATGAATGTCGATAATAAATTAATAATATAGTTTTATCAAAAATAAATGAAAAATTAATAAATTAAAATAATCGCGTTTCTGCGCACAAATATTAACGCATGACTGCGGTTGCATTTGTGTATCGATCTGGTATAATATTATAACAAGAGAGAATATAATTTTAGTTCATTATTATTGCATAAACACTGAAGTACATAATTTTCAACATAAATATTTCCCAACTGTTTTTAATGGACAGGGTGAAAAAGAAAAAAAAAGAAATTCATTATCGAATTATTAAAAACAATATTCTATATCAAAAAAAAAATTGCACAAAAAAACGGAAAAAAAAATTTTAATTTCTAATTTAAAAGTTATTAATTCCTTGATTAACTTTTCTTTTAAATGGGAAATTTACTAATTAAAAAAAGGATTATAATTTCTATAAAAAAACAATATATTTGAATAATAATAATAATAAAAATAAATATAAATTAAATTTAGTTTTGGGCATACAAATGAACTGAATATAAAATACATTTGAAATGTAATTAAATTTCTTTTTTTATAACTTATATATATTTTTTTCACTTTGGTATAATGTAAAAAAAATAAAAAGTGGTGAGTTGTTGAAAAAGAATGAATAGAATTTATAAAAATAAAAAAAAAACAATTGCCTTAATGATATCGAAAATGTTTTGTTGCATCGACGCATATTTCTCCTGGGAACAATGCTACGTGTACTCAACAGTAAGCATCCAGTCTTTAGAGAATACACTACGAAATCATAAAGATCAATTGACGTTAAATACACTTTTATTGTTAGTTGTTATATTCCATAAATTTGCCAATTAACTAATAACATAAATCGATTGGATTAAATAAATTATTCAACAATAAATTAAATTATATATCGGTAAAAAAAAAAACAAATTATGGAAATATGCATTATTCAATTATTTCATAAAATAATGGTATTAAAAGTGTTTATTTATATTTTTTTTTTTTTCCTTCAAGAGTCATGAGAAATAGGTAACACGTCAAACTCGGTCACAAATACTCAGGGAGGGTAAGTGAACGAGTCAATATCGAAACTGGAGCACGACACGAAGCCTCAACATTTCCTACACTTTTTTTTTTTTTTATCTTTTTTGTTTATTTAAAAAAAAAATATTATTTTTCTTAATCGCATTATATGTCAAAAATTATTACTCAACAATGTGCATGTAAAATATGTCGTTGAAATTATGCATCAAGTTAAATAAAAATCCAAGTTAAAACGTTTAAATAAAATATAGATTTAATAAATATATGTTAATTGTTTTAAAAAGAATAATTGTATAAAAGTTTATAAAATTAATCTTGTGGTTTCTTTTATTTTTTTTTTGAATATAATTTATTGTATAACTAGAACATTGTTATTTAAGTTGAACATTGAATTTCACTGGTAATTAGAGACTTCTTGTCTTGCTTGTTGTCGACAGCGATGATACGACCTAGACACGACCAAAAACTTTCTATTCTCCTTTCCGTAACTCGTTACTGTCAAGTCACACTCATCACAAAAAACAAAGTTGTATATTTCCAATATTTATAAAGCAGTCAACCTCAACATATATTATTTTTTTATTATTCACAATTTGAAAAGAAAATTTTTAATTTATCATATTCAAATGTCAAAGTAGGCCTACATTATTTTTAGATGTTAATTTAACATTCAGCTTGATAATTAAAATTTAACACTCGTGATATATTAAAAAATTGTCATTAAAAAAAAATTATATATTAATGTATGAGAAGATGTTAATATGTATATTATATTTGAATTATTTTCGATTGAATTTTAATTAAAATATCTTTGTTAAATTTAATAATAAAAAAAAATAAAAAAAAACTATCGAATTTGTGAAATTGTGTTGCTCAATTAATTCCTTGGGTAAAATTGTGATATTTGCACCCCTCTACCTCCAAAATTCGACCTAAAAAATTATCAACTCTATAAAAATACTTAATCTAAAAGTTTTTTTTCATTAAAACTGTCCTGGGAAAAAATTGGAAATGATTGTTCCTCAATTTTCATAATATTCCTTGTTCAAAATTCTATTTTTATTAATTATATTTTTATCAATAATTGGTAACTAACAATTTTTTATTTTTTTTCATATTCTCGGTTTTAAATTTGTTTAATACCTTCAATTTGGTTTTGATCAAAACTATTTATTTGTAATCTTTGAAAAAAAACTTTTTATTTATTTTTTAATCCTAAAATTATAATTCATTTATCTGGAATATATTTTTTTATGATTTATATAGTAACTAATCGTGAATAATTTTGCATACAATGCCTACTTAATAATTCATCATGAAAAAAAGAAAAAAAAATGTATAAAAACACAGTGAATATAGTAGTGGAAAATTCAGTGGAAAATCACGAACTATGAGAATTTCTTGAAGCGAATATATCTGATTTTCCAGAACGTTTCGTGACCACGATAAAGTCATCCGAAAATTTTCTCAACCAAACTCATCCAATTTTACAATCTTCCAATGTTTTTTTTCTTTAAACTTTTTTTTTCGGTTTTTTTGTTAAACTTCACTTTTCTTAACATGTCGTTTATTTTTTATTACACTTACTTTAGTTTTTCTCAAATGAACGGCTACAACACCTTTTATTTTTGCCATACCAATATTATACTATCCATTGAAAAAATTTTCTATTGTACTTCAAAGTGTCGGCAAAGTTACCATATATCCACTGTAGTTAAGTGATTAAAAATTTCATGATGAGAAATTGATAAGAAATCAAATGTCTAATAGTAAATTAAACAGAAAAATATTTATTTTTTTTTTTCCAATTAAAAAATGAAAACTTTTGTACAAGAAAAGTATTATTGATCTTACATGACACAAGAAAATTAGACACCAAATATTTCTTTATTAAATAATGAATGGCCGAGTATTTATTATTATTATTTTTTTTTAACATTCACCATAATGAACAGAATAGTGTTTGAAAAAAGTAAACAGGTGGGAATTTTTAATTTTATACTTATTCTTGTGTTCCTCTCTTATTACTTGGAAAAACTCTTAAATACTTCAAGGTATAAACTTTTAAATTCCAATAAATATTTAACTTTTCTCATGCCATCTTTTTTTTTTTCTTTGGTGTTTGCATTAAACTTTGAGAAAAAAAGCCTTCTTCACCACTGACATGCAACTAGGACATTGAATAAGAGAGAGAGAAAAAAAAACTTAATTTATTACTATCATTCTTTGTAAAATGTACAAGAATAAAATTATAAATTTTAAAGCATCGGACAATTAAAAATAAAATGGATTACCAATGTATTGATAAAAAACTCATTTTCAATAAAAAATTTCATAAGTAAACTAAAATCAAATTTCCTTTACTTATAATTTTTTACAGGAAATCAAAATTATATCTAAAAAATAGACACAGCGAAATTTTTAATTTAAAAAATTTTCAATTATTAAAGTTGAAATATATATCAGTTTTGAAATTGTTAAACAATCTTAAACCAACATGTAATTTTTATCCGAGGCAAAGCATTCAAAATAACAAAACAAGCTTAAATTTATTTCACAACTACATAAAATTTTATTTTTTATTCTGGAGTTTCCGGAAAAAAAGCTATAAACTTAAAAATAGGGTTTTTGGTGTTTACTCTAGCACTGGATAATTTTTCATTTTTTTTTTTTTTTTATCTAGGAAAGCGTTACATGTCATTAAACTTAATGCCAAAATAATTAAGACAAAAACAAATAAGATAAAAAAATTACCAATGAATAAATGACAAATAAAAACTTAACGACAAAAAACCGAGGGTAAAAAAAAACCAACAATAAAAAAACCAGCAAAATAAATTAAAATCAGAAGAATAATATTTTTGAATGAAAAAACGTTAATTTAAATATTCCAACTTATATTTCTCGTCATTAATTTTTTTTTTTTTTTTTTATCATTAAATTTTTTGACCATGTTTTTTATATATCATGGCATATGCTAATAATTATTAAATTAGTACATGATGGTAGTGAAATTCAAAATTTCTAAAATATAAAAAAATGCTTTTATAGCTGTAGAAGACTAGTCTTCAAAAAAAAACTACAGAAAGATTTTATTCACATATATCATTTGATATAAATACATGTCTCTCTGATATCACTTTATGTTAATAAAAAAAAATAAATAACAAGTATAGACAGTTTTCGTTTCGCTGTATATTATTTGATGCTAATATTGTGGATATAATCTTCAATGTTATTTATAGTTAAGTCATACATATATAAATCAAATGTTTCGTATCGATAACCCAAAATATTATGTCTCTGCATGATGATTTACAAACTCATATATGTGTATGACTTACATAATAATTAATCAATTAAATCTTGAGCATTATTTGCCTAGTATATGATACGTAATTGTCTAATCAAGTAATTCTAAATTGCTAATATATATATATATATTCATCCTGGTTGATGATTATATTCATATATTAACCACCCGCATAACCGGTATCACCAATTCAATATGTATAGGTCATGATGCCATCAAACAGACACACTCTGTCCATTTGTGCATCTAATTCGAATCAAATCGAAACCATAGTATTATTATACTCAACAGTTTCAACTTGCGTATATATATCTATATCTAAATTAAGCAATATCTATGTATATACTTAGCTTTTGGCAAATGTTATAAGCCAAATAGCAATTTCAGTAAACCGGAGGTTAGAAATACAGGCTTGTAAGGTTGTTGTTAACGATTGAATACAAACTCATCGTCAACCACAAAACATTATAATTAGTAATATCTTCAATGCAAAATACTCTAAATTTTATCTTACAGATTCCTATGCAATATCTTGTAGTCAGATTGAAATTCTCAATGAGTAAGATTAAGAAATTATCATGAATATTTAATCTTCAATGATAAAAGCTCTTGGTATATATTATCAGAATTATTACTGGCTTTGTATTTATTATATTTTATAAAAACTAATCTGGTATCACTTCACAAAATCACAACGTCGTTTCCGGAGCTAAACAATTTTGAACATAATAATTGTTCAAAATAAAATATAATCATAGTGGAATTTTTAAGCTTACCACTATTTTCGTAATTTTCAAACGTTTAGGATTTCCGTGAGGGATTTTTCACAAGTTAAACCATTTATCTTTTCGTTCAAAGTCACTTGAAATTAAGAAAAAATCATTTAAAACCATAGAATCTTTTAAATATTTCAAAATCAGTTTCAGTCATCGAAATCACAATTGATATTACTTGAACCCTAGTATAAATCATCCCTTGAATCAATGTTGAATTGACTTACCATCGAGGTAACATGTATATATGTATAACCTATTTGTATGCATATGCCTTACCCTGATTAGCTTCTTCGATTTTCTACCAGGGAAATAATCATTTCCAACGTAAAAACAACTTGCATTTATTCTCTTTGTAATACTTTCAATATTCAATTATTTCGGATATGCGTACGTATAAATATTTTTTTTAATTAGAAAAACAAATATCTATTCTAATAATTTTAACAAAAATCGATAAATAAAATGAGTTATTTCAATGTTGTTTATAAAAATTACTTGAAATTATAAAATCAGCAAAAAACTTTTTTGTTCCATGAAAAATCCTCAGAATTATGTGATTTTGTATTCGGTATAAAACAAGTGAATTGTTTTTTCTTTTTGAAGATTATTTTCTTAGACCATTTAAATTAATTTTTTTATAATCATCATAAAATCCTGTAGTATATTTTTTTTAATTTATGTAATTTATTTTAATTATGAATTTGAAAAAATTATGACTTTAAATATACCTGTTGTTCTACTTTAAGGTTCTATTTTCCTTGTATAATACTATTTGAATTTTCAACTGTTATACCTGTTATAATTTATAAATTTTGAAGAATGCATTTGGAAATAATAATTAAACATCGAAATTGATACTGAAATTAACTAAAAGTGATGAACAATATAATTAAAATTGAGGTGACATACTTATATACGTACGACACATTTATTTGTCGATTGTGTGGTAAGAGATATTAACCATCTTCGGTATAACAAAACTTTAAGCTCATGAAAGTGAAGAGTGAAACTTTACTTAAGTAACTTACTGTATGATACGTGAGAGTTTCTCAAAAACCAATTTACCAGGCGACATGTCTACCCAACGATTTTATCATATCATATATGCATTATGTAATTTTCATTACCCGAAAATACTTGCAATACATATCGTTATATATATTTAAGTAAAACTTTTTAAATCAATATAATATAGTGTCATGATAAATACTATATTCGTGTATTTTAAAGTTTTTCAATAATTGAAATAATATCTTTCTTAAAAAGAAGAAAAAAATATGTCAACTTTAAAAACTTCATTTTTCAAATTTAAAAATAAAATTATAATAATTTTTTTTATTTTATATGGAAAAATAGAATATTTAAAAAAAAATTAATAATAATCCAATATTTTTTTATCACAATTGTTATTATTGAATATCCATCAAGACAATCATTTTTATAAAAATTTTTTTTTACATGGTTCAAATGTTAATTTTTTATGTCCTCAATTTATTGATATTACATTTTAGCATAGAATCATATAATTTTTTTATATCATTTTTTTTATAACTGGAGGTAAGCCATGAGCAATGAGCCATGAACAAGTTCAATACCTTGCACATCAATAATTTCCATTGGCTAAGAAAAAGGAAAATCATCCCTCTGTTTCATCGCCATCAGGCACATGACACGAATTACGTTATAGAGAGGTCGTTGGATTTAATTCTTTTTTTCTATCACTTTTTTCTTCTCTTTCTCTCGCTCTCTCTATCTATACCTACATATTTATACCTACATGGACCTTGATCGATTGACGACTTTGACCGGGTATGGTATTGCTCTCTCATCACGTAACAACCACAAAGAGACGTGGTGTAAGTGGGAAATAGGCTAGACCAAGTTAACCATGCTTCAATATAGCTATGACCATCTAACGTCTTCCCTTATCTATTCCAGGAGAGTAGACGTACATTGGAATCGGGTCACGGAATGCTTCTATACGGTACGTCGGTTTCAACTATCACAAACCAATATACAGACGAACACCATGCAGTTCTTAAATATGTATCAGAAACCTAAGATGATTGAATAATAATATTGAGAAAAAATATTTTTTTATTTATATTGTCAATTTCATAAATAAATGTTTGTATTTTTTAAATGTTTATATTTTTTATATTAAAAAATAACATTCTATATATTTATGGTGAATTTCATCTTTTTTCTTTTTTTTTTCAATACATATTGAAAAATGATATGAATTTTTCAAAAATTTAACGTGTATATTGGAAAAATTTAATAATGGAATTATTTTTGTATGATAATGGCGAAATTTTAATTTGTCACTCCATACTAATTGGCAATCAATTGATTAGTGTTATATTTTACAAAATGTTATGCGTTGAATGAAACTGCTCGGGGTTAAATTTTCCATTACAATTTTTTTTTAAATTAATTAATTACAAAAAAAAATTTTAATTACTAAAAAAAAAATATTTTTTGATGTTTAAAATGAATTTATAAAAATTGTTTTTTGCGATTACTAAAATTATGAATAAACAGAATAAAAAATTAAGACTTTTTTGGGTACATAAATCGTAGATGGAACTACAGTATGTATGATTAATTATTGGTTTGCTCATAAATCAATCAAACCGTTATATCAATAAAAAATTTATAAAACAAAAACTGAATCAAATTAAATAGTAACACGAGTAGTTAAATATCTGTTTAATCAGCTTATCGACGCGCTCTCTCGTGGTTGTTGTCGTTTTGGCTTGGTATCCACTTATGAAAATGTGAAAATTACGTGAATATATTGCTCAGTAGCTCATATTTAATGTACAGCCCAAGGCACAACCTATGTATACACACGTGCCTTTTATTAATAATTATATATCCGTGGAATTAGCTATAGACATGCGCACACTCTGGAGTTTGTTCCGGTCAAGCTCTTTGACACATCACATATGTACATATACAAAATTTTTTGACAAAAGTGGAAATGAAAGACATCTAAGAGGACTTTTCTTCATCAAATATAATGGAAATAATTCACTTTCTCTAGCATTCAGGGCTTTTGTCTTTTGTTTTCATTGGAATTGGTATGGTTTAAACCACAATAATGAAAACTATGATATTATTATTCATAATAAATTCAACATAATTAGTAACAATGAGTTATTCTTTTTCTAAAGGTCAATTTTTTTTGTTTGTTACTTTTAAGTTGTAAAAGCCCAGGGTATCATCTGTACTCATGAAAAATACGAGTTTTAAAAAGAGAAGTTATTCTATCTGAATGTTTCTCTCGTTGCTTTTTCTAAGTAATCTTGCTGAAAGACGCAACTGGAGAGAGATCTTTCTTCGAGAGAGAAAAAATAAAAAAAGACAGTTCTTTGTGAAGTACGACCAAGTTTATCCAACTTTGGGTATATGGACTCGAGATAGCCACCACTAGTCTACTAGTAATATCTCTTCTTGAAATGAGTATACAGTGACGAATTAAGTTGAAACGAAATTGAGTTTTTCTAGACTCAGATATACACAATAAACGCAAAGAATAAATTACACAAAATTTTTATCATTATTCTTTTAAAATATTTAAATTATTGGTGATTCAGCATTATTCAAAGAAAAACAACACAAGTTTTAATTTATCTGCCACAATTACAATATTTCTCCTTCTTGGAAAAAATATATATAAAGAAATTAAAAAATTGATATTTTATGAAAATAAAATATTGTAAATAATTTTATTTATTTTTCATTCCTAATTTTAAGTTCAAGTAAATCAATTTAAAAATGTTGAGACAGCAAAATTTGAAATAAATTATATTGCGAAAATTGATTAAAATTTTGCAACTATTACAAAATTTAATCTCAATAATCTTTTATTTTAAATTCCAGCAAAAAAAAATTTCTTTCATTTACTGCGTAAGCATTATTATGTATAAATACATATATTATTACAATCATTTACGTACACTCTATTAAATATAATGTAGCCAGCTAGGAAAAAAAATTTACGTAATGAGAAAAAAAATTTGTGTAATGACCTACATGATTATTTTGACATTACAAGATATCAAAATGCACGTTTCAATTGAGATAAACACATTGAGAATTGCAGAAAAGAAAGATAAGTTCATATATGATCAATAAAAATCGAGAATATTAAGAAAAACAAAGAAAATAATAGTAAAAAAATGAAACAGATCTAGTTATAAAAACTAAATAGTGGCATAGTTATTTTTGCTTTTGTTGAGCAGAATGATGATAAAAAAATGAAGCTGTAAAAGTAAGAAAAAAAGCAAAAGAAAAAAAAATTACAAGGTACACTCACATAATAATCGTGCCTACCTTTCGAGGAAAATTTTAATTTCCTTTCTTTTGAATATACTGTGCAGCATATTTAATTAATAATTGAAATATCAGTAAATATATGAAGAAAGTTTATGGGTCAGTTGTAGGAACAGGGAAAACTAAACTTCTTGATGTAATCGTGATCAAACTTTACAGTTACATTCAATATTTATAAACACGTTGGACCTGAAATTATTCTTGAAACAGATTTGAAAAGAATGAAAACTTAGTGAAAACAGACGGAAATTAAAATTTTCTAATATTCAAAAAAGACTTAAAAAGTGACGAAAGTAAAATTGAAAATCATCAAAAATAGCTTTTAAGCTTATTAACCTATTCACTTATTTTTTATGTGAAAAAATAAAATTAACAACTCCAAGAAATTATTTATCATCTAACAGGTATTGAATTTTTAATTATCATTTATCTATGTTCGTTCGTAACCGATAATTTATTGACATACATTGAGCTTACAAATTGACATGAAATCGTGACATTAATACTGACATGAATATTCTATATCTTGGACTGATCTATTTTAGATTATTACTTGCTTGTATATAATAGCACAGCGATACTTTAAAAGTTCTAATCGAATCATATTAACCATAAACATCTTTGCCAAATTCCATTAATGGGAAAATTTCAATATTTTATCGAATTTTTACAATAAAATATTAATCTATGATTTCCAACTGTCATTGAAAATTTACCAAACCCAAAATTACAATGTTGAAAAAATCCCCAAACTTTACCATATTTTGTAGTAGTGTTTTGAATTTGGAAATGTAGTTCGACATTACAATAGAAAAATTTGAAGTTTACCATACAACGGTGTAAAAATACTGTAAAGTTACTCACATTTTTAACAGTGTTCCAATTGTCATGTGGGTCAATGACATATCAGTGATATTGAAATCCATGCTGTCATCCTAATGATACTAATTTTCTATATGAGTGCAAATATAATTTTATAAAAAATGTATCGATGGTTTGAAAAAATTGAAAAGAGAAGATAATACAAAACATATATATATTGTTACGTCTTGGTATATTTCCAATTAATAGACAATAATAAATAATAATTTAATAAATTCAATAGATGCCGAACAAGCAATAAAATTTTTCTTTTTATTTTTTTTTATATTTTCACACGGAATTAAATTCAAATTTTGCATTTTTACAAAACAATTTATTTTTTCTTTCTTTTTATACAAATTTCGGTAAGCAGTTTTCAAAGTCACCTCTGCAACGCGAGACGCCACATCCGTTGAAGTTGCTAAATAATTATTTATTAAATGTTTAAACAAATTGAATATGCTGACTACCATGGGAACCCTTAAATCCGATTGGTTCAACTATGGTACCACTTTTCATCCCTACTTAATAATTAAATTTTTATGGGAATAATTTTATTTTTAATATTAAGGAGCGTCACTCTTGCGACAACTTTCGTTCTATTCAAATCATTGAAACTAAATTAAAAATTTAAAATTAAAATTAAAATTAAATCAATTACATCTGATAAAAATTAAATAAAATCAATTGAACTTTTACGTTTTAAATAAATAACATTTTTCGAGTGAATTTAGAATTAATTAATATTTGTGATAAATTATTATTTCCTGTGTTATTTAACCTTCCCTAATCCTATATAAAAATTATTGACTGTGACATTTCTCCGGGGTGTTGTTTTCTGTGCTTCGAGTTTATTTTACCGTTTGGATTATTCGAGACTACAAACATCAACAGGCGACCATCCAGATTGACACGCTCTCAACAATTGTTTCGGATTATTCTTACATCAAGGTACATCTACAATCATACACATTCCCTCCTAACCCGTTACCCTGTAGGGAATAACAAAATAAGAGGATTTTTAATTTTAACGTGAAATACCAAGTTGATTTATTATAATTATTCTATGATTATTTACTTATTAAATTTTGGCTTTAAACATTCTTTCTTTTTTTTGTTATTTCATAGTTAAATTTTAATTTTTCAACTTGGTACGTAACAAAATTGGTGTCAGAAGTGGGATATTTGTAATGTGTAACGTAGATTTTTAAACTCAGTGCGGATTAAATTTTTTTTTTTTGAGGTATAAAATATTTTGGGGTACACTATACACTTACATAATTTTTTTTTACATAAAGAAAATAAAAATATTCATATATATGTCTATAAATTTTATTAAATTTTTTTTTACTTCGTCGCAGGAGTCACTAATTTTTTTTTATCAATATAAATATGTCTCTTTTATATTTTTACTTTTTACATGAACAAACAAACTTGAATTTTATATTAAATTGCGTCAAATTTTATATGCATTAATTTTTAAAAAAAATATTTTATCGAATTGAATTTTTTTTTTCTATCATTTCTTTTGTCCGTCGGAAATAATTCTTAGCGAAAAATGTCATCATATCGGTCGGGGGCGGGATCGCCCTTCTCTCTTATTTATGAAGAAATAGACCTACACGCTGAAGCAATGCGGGGGAGAAAAATTGACGGGGAAAATTTAAGAACTTTGCTTACCGAAATACGGTCATGCGCTAGCGAATTTTTAGAAATAATTCCTACTTTAGAAATATTTGATGTAGAAAAAAATGCAGATGGAATTGAATATACTAATACTAGAGAAATTATTAAAAAAATAAAGCAACATGCTGAATGGGGAGATAATATGGTTAATACGGTTGATAAAATAAAAGTCGCTGCTGATCTTGTTATTACTGATAATGAACAAATGTCAAATGAAATTTTAAATTTAACAAAACGTTTAAGTGGTGAGAAAAGAAGAGTGAATGGTTTGAACCAGGAAGTAAAATTTTTAAGAGATAGAAATAATACTTTGAGCGAGGGAGTCATGCATGCAAATAAAAACCTTGAGAAGGTAAATCAGGAAAAGAATGAGTGTCGTCAGCAACTTGAGAGATTAGAGAATGACCGTGAAACATTTAATTTTTATATGTCAAGTGAGAGAGAGAATGTTTTGAGTGAGACAATTAATCAGCTGCAACGTGAGAACGAGACCTTGAAAAAAGAATTGCAAATTAAAAATGACTGTCTTATTTCATTTACGGAAAATTTTAATCAAAAAAATGGAGACAATTTTATTCCAGATTTTATTAATAATAATCGTGTAAATTCTAATTTAAAAATTGAACGCCTAAATTCACAATTAAATGGACCAATACAGTCTGTAATAAATCATAACAATCAAACAGTAAAAATATTAGAGCCAGTTGAAACAAATATAGTCGGTAAATGTTCTTTACGGGATGCTCTTGATGTAATTCCTAATTATGACGGAAAAACAAATTCTATTCGCGGATTTATTAATAGTTGTCGGTCAGCCTTAAAACTTTTAGATCCACAATGGACACAAGCTTTTATGCTTTCTATCAAAAATAAAATTACAGATCCTAAAATCAGTCTAATTGCTAACACAGAATTTTCATCTCTTGACGAGCTAGAAATATTGCTCCGTACAGTTACGTACACGGGAAAAAGTTTCGAGTCAGTTTGGAATGAATTATCTATCGTATTAATGAATGACAATGAGAATGTGGATGAGTATGGAAGTAAGGTACTAAAATTATATAATGATTTAATCGATTGTAATGAGGGTAATAACGATGGTTTTGGAACAATGAGTAAATCTAATATTGAGGAAAAAACTATACGTCAATTTATTAAAGGGTTATTGCCTGAGGTATGTTTGAGAGTTGAATGTAAAAATATAGACACTACAGATTTTTTGAAAGTGTGGAATATTACTAAAAAAATTTATAACGAATATATTGACAGTTTAAAGCTTAGAAAATTAAAAGAAATTAAAACCGTGCAAGCAAATAAAATCGAGAACCCGTCGGAAGTAGTAGTTGAAGCAAATAATAATTTTCCGTGTAATTTTTCAAATCAAAGATACCATAATAATTTTTCAAAAAATAATAATAATAATTTTAATAACAATTTTAGTAATTATGAACAAAACGAACCCATCGTTTCAAGTCAAAATATTGATTTAAATACGCAAAAAAATTCAAATGTAAATTTACCCGAGATCTTTGGTTCGAATCCAGTCGAGAACAATAATAATAATATTAATAATTCATACTATAATTCATATGAAAATTCAACAAATGATTATTTACAAAATTCCTACAATGATAATTATGATTTTTATAATTTTAATAATTCTTATGCGCCAATAAATGAATCAATTGATAATAAAAATTTAAATAAAAATGTTTATAATGATAATGGCTTTATGTCATATGATAGTAGTCAAGATGAAAAAGATTATGATAAAACAAATAATAATTTAGTTTGTGGTTTTTGCCAAAGACCAAATCATGATATGAATCATTGTTTTAAATTACAAAATGCTCAGAGAAAATGTCTTGAACGTCAAGCTCAAAAAAACGGGGATGGGCCGGTGGACCTAGAGGGGGGAAAACAAAAATGGCCAATACCTCAAACAGATCAAATAATACAGTCAAATTAATTTTAAAATCAGACATAAATGAAATATATAATTCTATTACTGAAACTGGAAATAAATTAAATAAATTTGAAAATAATAATAATATAATTAATCCAATTCCATCAACGTCGAAAGATACTGTTGATAGTTATTATGAACCTATCGTGCGAACTGAAAAAGTAAAATTTAATACTAAACTTGATAATAATGGAAATAAAAATGATAATGTTAATGAAATAAAAAGAGTAAATTTTATAGATGAAATATCTATATCGGAAGATTCATCGAATAATAATAATAAAATTGAAATAAATGAAAATAAAGATTTAAATATTGCTACGCGAAATATAAATATTACTATTGCAAAAGAAGTTAACGAAAAAATTAAATTTATTGAAGAAACTAATAATGAACGTAATCAAACAAAGATTTTCCGCGATAATGACGAAATATTTTTGTTTAATAATTTAAGTGATAATAAAAATAATGATGATTTAAATGATGAATATAATAATGAGTCTGATATTGACAAAGATTTTATTGATGATAATTTTAATGACGATTTTGTGTCGAAAAATAATGAAACTAGATGTTTAAGTAATAATGAAATAAATGACGAAGTTACTGTCAAAAATAATAAAAATATATGCGTACACGCGAATAAAATCGAGAAAAATGTTAATAATGATTACGTTGATAAAAAAAGTTTAAATAATGATAAAAATAATTTTGAAGTTAATAATGAAGAAATAAATTGCAAAGATGTTAATAATAATATTGAACGTGTAATAAAGATAATTAAAGTTCATAAACCGTATGGAAAAACCGATGATGTATTAAATGAAATTGATTTAAATAAAATTAATGAAAATAATAAAAAGAATAAAATGAAAAATAATATGAGTCTGAAGAAATTAGATATTAAAGCGAATGAGTCCCAAGATGACCTAATGAAAACATATGATGAAAAATTAAAGTCGGATATGATGAAGTTTAAAAATAAAGTATTTGACAAAGGTAAATTAGAAATTAATATTGTAGAAAAATTTAAGGGGGAACGTAGACCGGATAGGGCGAGATTAAAATCGAATCTAAAATATTATAAACCTGGTAAAAATTTGTTGAAGGAAAAATTGCTAATAATTAATACACGAAAGAAATATAGATAAAAAAAATATATATAAAAAAATAAATAACAAAAAATTTTATAAACAAAAAAATTACTAATAATCGGAAAAAATATTCCTAAAAAAATTGAAAATAAATTTTATACATATATATACGAATTGATATTTTTTTTTTACACAAAACAAATACACAAATAATACATGAAAATAAATACATTGAACATAAACAAAATATTTTTTTTGAAATACTAAAATGAAAAACCAAAAGATAAATCAAATTTTTTTTTTGAATAATAAAATTTTTTAATTATGGTTAAAGTAAAATAAATTGAAATCGAAAGTTAATTTTATAAATTTAAATTTTATATTGAAATTTTTTATATAAAAAAAAAATAATATTTTAAAAGGGTAACAATCCTGATCCTTATTTTCCTAAATCCTAAAATAAATAAATAAAGTGCAGTTCATGGGGACCGGAAGATTTTATTGTGTTATAAATGGCAACGCCGCAATATTGCATTAAAGTCAATGGTAGCTGTCAGAAAATTAAAAAGAGAGAGCAGTGAAAGAAGAAAACAATATCAAGTCATCAACATGCATCAGAAAAGAAATTGAGGGGAGTTCATCAAGCAAGCTGCGACGATGGAAGCCGGAGAGGAGAGACAATGCAAGCAGAGGTAACAGATTACAATTCAAGGACATCGTGGAGTACATCGAAGAAGAGGAATAAAATAAGTTATATTTTATAATTTTATTTTTTTGAATCTTTTACATTTTTTAATTGTTTATTTTAAATAATATAAATTTTTTATTATGGGAAAATTAATTAATTTTTGAACTTAGATTTTTTTTTGGGGAAATTAAATAAATTTTTTTTTACTTTTTTGAAAAATGATAACAATATTAAAATTAAATCTAATTTCAACATTACATTTTACTACAAAATAACATAAATTTACTGCAAAAAAATATTAAATTTCACTAAAAAGAATAGTAGAATTTTACAAAAAAAATTATGAAATTTTATGAAATACAAAATTTTTTAAGAAACAAAAAATAATCAAAAAAAATAATATAAAAATTCGTAAAAACAAAAACAAAAAAATCAAATTTTACTTTTAACTTCTAATTACAAATTTCAATATTATAAAAAGGGGAATATTCAATAATTAATCAAAAATACAATATTTTAATCAATAATATTAATTAAAAATTACAAATAAAAAAGTAAATAAAATATAAAAAAATAATAAAAAATTGATATGAAATTTTACAAAAAAAACTTATAAAAAAAAAATACAAAAAACAAACAAAAATAAAATAATAAAAAAATTTTTAGCTTAGAAATTTGTAAGGGATTTTTTATGCACGCGTCGGTGGTTAATTAATTCCGTGTGGGCAGCTGATTTACCAATAAATAATTCAATTTAAAATCAAAATAAAAATCAAAAAAATAATAATAATAATCAATATAACAAAAGATAAATCAAAAAAAAAAAAATAACAATAAATTTTCATTCTACATCGCTGAAAAACCTTAGAAAAAAATATAAACAATCAATAAATTTTCAATAAATAAATAAAAATAAAAACAATACTTTTTTAAAACAATAAACAAAAAAAAAAACAATAAAAAAAAATATAATAAATTTAATATTAAATAATTTTCAAGGTTAGATAAAAGAATGAACGAATCAACAATATCACACGGAAATGAAACTTGAATAAAATAAAAAGTAGGTCACGCTCGACTCGCACGGAGTAATTCTAGCCGTCGATCGTCCGTAAGAGGTCTCGAATAGGAAGTAGAAAATTTTTTTTTTTGATTAATTTAATTTTTTTTTTTGGGGATTTCATATTTATAATTTTAAGTAAACGAAATGTAACAACGATTGATAAATTTTTCTTTTTTTTTTATTCGCTGCTGTCGTTTTGCAGACAGACAACGACCTTTTTTGAGGGGGAATTGTTACGTCTTGGTATATTTCCAATTAATAGACAATAATAAATAATAATTTAATAAATTCAATAGATGCCGAACAAGCAATAAAATTTTTCTTTTTATTTTTTTTTATATTTTCACACGGAATTAAATTCAAATTTTGCATTTTTACAAAACAATTTATTTTTTCTTTCTTTTTATACAAATTTCGGTAAGCAGTTTTCAAAGTCACCTCTGCAACGCGAGACGCCACATCCGTTGAAGTTGCTAAATAATTATTTATTAAATGTTTAAACAAATTGAATATGCTGACTACCATGGGAACCCTTAAATCCGATTGGTTCAACTATGGTACCACTTTTCATCCCTACTTAATAATTAAATTTTTATGGGAATAATTTTATTTTTAATATTAAGGAGCGTCACTCTTGCGACAACTTTCGTTCTATTCAAATCATTGAAACTAAATTAAAAATTTAAAATTAAAATTAAAATTAAATCAATTACATCTGATAAAAATTAAATAAAATCAATTGAACTTTTACGTTTTAAATAAATAACATTTTTCGAGTGAATTTAAAATTAATTAATATTTGTGATAAATTATTATTTCCTGTGTTATTTAACCTTCCCTAATCCTATATAAAAATTATTGACTGTGACATTTCTCCGGGGTGTTGTTTTCTGTGCTTCGAGTTTATTTTACCGTTTGGATTATTCGAGACTACAAACATCAACAGGCGACCATCCAGATTGACACGCTCTCAACAATTGTTTCGGATTATTCTTACATCAAGGTACATCTACAATCATACACATTCCCTCCTAACCCGTTACCCTGTAGGGAATAACAAAATAAGAGGATTTTTAATTTTAACGTGAAATACCAAGTTGATTTATTATAATTATTCTATGATTATTTACTTATTAAATTTTGGCTTTAAACATTCTTTCTTTTTTTTGTTATTTCATAGTTAAATTTTAATTTTTCAACTTGGTACGTAACAATATATAATATATATATACTGTGGCAAACAGCGAGCTATCAGGAAAGCAAGGTTCACATGAAATAATTTTACTATGCGCTTAGTTATAAAAACACGCAGTGCATGTTATTCTACCTTGTATGATTGCTAAATCGCGTGATCACTGACCCACCCCGAGGCCTCTACAGCTATCCTTCCTTTGTCCTCTTCTTTTGCTTTTACTTTAAAACATACCTTTTCGTTGTTCCACTGTCCGCATGATTTTCCTCGAGATCTACAACACTATCTTTATCGGTCTTTTTTGTTCTAAACGGTCATTTTATTTATTAAAAAAAAAATTAATGAAATATTAAATCAAGCATGATAAAAATTAGATTAAAAATTCCATCATTTTAACATGATTTTATAAATTATAATGAAGGGATTATTTACGATTGCTTGGTGAATGCCAGCAGACTTCGATTGATTGTCACATGCGTTTTTAGAATTTGTTTAATAACTAAAAATTTTGGCCCTCTGCGCATATTTCAGTTATTGACTTTTGTATCCATTCATACTCTAGGTCTTTTACAATCAAAAGTGTAATAAATAAAAAGAGTTTTTACGAGATTCATTGAAGGAAACTTTAATTTTACCATTTATTCTTCAATGAACCTCGTTCGAATCGATTTTATTTATTACACTTTTGATTGTACAAGACATTAAGACAAATTATAATCTATTTGTTGAAATTAACTTTTGATTGATCAATTCATTTATTTACTCAGTGACAAAAAAAAAATTAATAAAAAATTAATTTATATTGACATATCTTTTGTTTAATTTATATTCATATCAATTACATTCTCTAAAATAAAAAACAATTAATGTTTAAAAATTAATTATTTTTTCTGTTCATGGGTTAGAAGATTACATAAAAATGCAACAAAAAAAATAGTAGATTAGAGTTTCTCTGAAATAGAGTTTCCTTTAAAAAAAAACAATAGATTACCGGAAAAATAAATACAAGAAAAAAAGATTTCACCTACGTAAACTATTAATAAATAATAAAGTTCTTAGGTTTCATTAATTTTTTACAAAAAACTATTTAAGGAATTCATAATTAAAATAAATAGTTTATGAAAGTATGTCTCGAAAAATAAATTCATCACGAGGCTTATTGTTTTTATTGATATTGCGGGTTTCATGAATAAATAAGTAAAAAATAATAAATAAAAAGCAAGAATGACTGAAGTGAGGCCTATACCAGTAACCAGTGTAGCGATACAAACACCTGAATTAATAAAACATTTTTTTATTCTTGTGGGTATATTGATACATATATATTTACCCACAGACATGTTAGGTGTTTTCAGGGTGTCTGCTGTATAATCGACGACCCTTAAAGATTCATGAGCAATAAAAAAAAAAAAAAAGCATTTCAGTAGATTGGTGCGAGTAGTCATAGTAACGAAGGTAAGACAATTTAACCCAAACGAAAAAAAATAAAAAAATAATCCGGTCTTTTCTACTTGATCGAATTCAAACATCAGGCTATTTCTTCTACTGGCATATATCGTCAGAGCAGCCTCTTTTAACTTTTCCCAAAGGAATAAAACAAATATATGATATACTTGGCACGGATTCACTTTTTATCTGATACAAAAAAAAAGTAAAACTTATTATTTATATTGTTTATTTTATATACGTATTGATAAATATTCAATCATTCAATTTTTGTTATTTTTAGTTGTTGTTTTTTCTAAAATACCGAATTATTTTGTGAACAAGAAGCACGATTTTTATTGTTGACTTGTTGATTGATTTCATATTTTTTTCCAAGAAAAACAGACATAGAAATAAATGTTATAATTCAATTTCTCGATTTTTTATTAAGTTTTTTGATACAAACGATTCTTTTTCTATGCTCTGATGAAATCAAACAATAACAGAAATATAAAATCTCACGAAAGTAATTACGTTTTTTTATTTTCTTTTTTCGTCATTTTATTTTTATAAATAATTTTTTTTTTTTATTAATATTTACGGCTTTACATATGGATTCAAAATATTTTATTGTTATAAAAATTGACATTAATTGTCTATAAATACGAATGTTGCTATTTTAATACATCGTTTATAAATTTTAGATGAGTTTATTTTTGATTCTAGATAAATGAATAACGCAAATGGCAGTGAAAAATAAAATCCATTGTGTAATGATTCGTCAGCTTTTGAATAAAAAATTAGAATAAATTTTAAATTGGAAATTCATTTTAAAACTCATATGTACTAAATAAAAAGTACTTTTTATTTATAAGAAATCATTAATATTGACTTTTTATTGAATTCATTTTCGACATTGAAAAATATAATATTAAACATATTTCAAAATATTACAAATTAATTTTCAGTGAATCAAAACATTTTATCAAGTGAAAAAGTCAAGATTTAGTCAGACATAATATCAATTGTAACTTTAACATTTAAAAATGATATCAAAGATTCTTACTGAAAATTTATAAGTATGTATATTCTGAGCATGAAATTCTATGAAGATTGAAGACTATAGAGAGAGAACTGAAAAGAGCAGAGAAGAGTATACAAGCAACAGCGATAGGTATTTAACTATTTTTTGGGTTCAATATTTTCATATATGCTGCTTATACTCTTCTCTGATCTCAGAGTATACTATAGTTCATAGGCAATCTCACTCTCTCTGACGAGAGATTGATTGATTGATAATAATCAATGTACTGTCTAAGTTTTATATGATAAATTGTATAACTCTAAGATTTCTAACAGTCGGTCAAAACTCAATTAGTGCTTCAACAGGTCGACCTGTTGGATCCAAGCTTGGCAAGTTTTCTGGAATCGATACCATTAATAACATGACGAGCACTGAATATTATAGCTTGTGTCTTTTTTAAATTAAGAGACACGTGGAAACAAAATTATATCTTTTTGAGATTGCTGCGAGATCTCTTCCAGTTCTCGTTTGTGAGACCAATAGAGATTTTCTAGAGACAAATTGAAGAAAAATCAGAGAAAATAATATGATCTCCTTAATTTTTATAATTTTACTTTTGTCTGTCTCAGGAAAATCTTTTTTTTTATCTCTAATTATTCTTTAACTTGTCTCTGAGAAATCCTTTTAAGACAGAGGTCTCAAATTTATAGATTAAAGAAAAATAAGGATATTTTACTATTTTCTCTGATTTTTCTTTAATTTGTCTTTAGAAAATCTCTATCCGTCCCACAAACAAGATTTGGGAGAGATTTTGCAGCGATCTCAAAGAGATATAATTTTTTGACTCAGGCAGTCTCAAAAAAAAATTTATTATTTAGAATAAATGTTGGAATTTATACAGTTCTATAGTTTGTCCACCACGTAGAGTGGCTTTTTCCCCAAGCGCTTCATACACTTGGAGAAAACAACCTGGGGATTGCATAAGGTTATAGCTAAAGAAAAGTCCTTCGATACGGTCTGGCATCAAGGCTTAATATACAAACTTCGTAACATAAATTTACCAATATATTCAACAAAACTCAATCAGAATTTTTCAATAAACAGAAAATTTCGTCTGCAAGTAGGTGATACTGTATCACAAGAACAAGATATAGCTGCAAGAGTACCTCAAGGCTCAATACTTGGACCTATACTCTTTTAAAATTATATTGACAACCTACCTATTGACAAGCAGAATATTGAAACATCAATCAAAAACAAACTATTGCTTTATAAAGCAATCATTAAATCAGTCTTAATGTATGCTATATATACACGGTATAGCGATACCCCTTTCACCCTCCAAATCTTAAACTTTTATTAATTATGATCTCAGTAAGTTAAAGAAATCTGTTCTTTATTGATTCCATAAACTGATATCAAGCAAAAAAAAATCAAAATATGTTGATGTATACTTAATCTTAAACAATAACTTCAAATTCAGAAGTTTGCGTTTTTGCTGAAATGTCTTTAGAGTCCAGAGCAATCTGACAACCTTAAAAAAAAAAAAAAGGATTGAAGTTTTCAAAGCCCAATATTGACAACATGATACACTGAAAAAAAAAATTTCTATTGCCAAAAGAAAAATTCTTGAAAAGGTTTCTGGTTCTTGAAAAAAAAAACATTTGAAGTATGAAAGAATGAAGTTTTGGTTTGAACTAAAAAGTTCTTCTTTCAATAAAAAAAAAAAAAAATAGTATAAAAATTATCTTGGGTCATGGCCGAATGTTCACAATTTTAAAATATTATTGGGCTATACATATAATACTGTATTGGATGTATGGTAATTGAAAGTGCCCTCTTTTTTTAGAAAAATGGAGTAAATCATTTCCAAAAGCCTTTATTCAACTCTTATAACTATCAAAGCTGCTTTCCTTATTGTCATTTTCAACATAATAAATAATGAATTAATTCGTCAACGTATAAAAAAAATTCTATTATAATTAAAGCTTTACCAAAAGATGTGATATCATAACAAAAAAAAAAAAATTAAATAATTTAGTAACGGCTGCATTCTCTTTGAAAATTGAAAATTTTCAAAACTCCGGTGGGAGGACGCGTTAACTCCGAAATTATAATTTTCATTTATTATTTAATAATGAATTGTAATATAATAATTTATTATATTACAATTATTCGTTATATTAAATTTATTTATAAAACTTTAACCTTAAACTTTCAAAAACAGGATAAATACAAAATAATAAATAAACCAAATTGATTCCTGGAATTGTTGAGTGCTACCATCTGCCATCTTAAAAAAAAAAATCTAATGGTAAAAATGAGTGGGTATTATGCTCTACAGTCACAAGTGCGCAAGCGTACGGCAAAAAAAATGATGAAAAAAAAAAATAATGATTGTTTAAATCTTCATTAATTGTTTAAATAATTAACTAAAAAAATCTCATATTATAGTCAAAAAATTTGTTAGAAAATTTTCTACAAGCTGTCAAGCCAAATTAGCTCATTGAATGATTTCTTTGTGGTTCTTTTTATTTTATAAACTACTCACTCTGATATTTTTTATAAACAATCGCTAATTATAAAAAAACTAATTGTTGAAAAAATTTCGAGTATGGCTCTGGTTGTAGATTTTTTGACGAGGAATCCATTAAAACTAAAATAAAACCTCTTAATTAATTTTTAAAAAAGTTATGTCTGTTCCAAAAAAATGTCGTTTCAGTTTTTCTTGAATAAACAAATGAATTCGATTTTAAAAAATATAAACTTTTTTTAATTATCTTTATTTCATTGTTTACTGTTATCTGTGAAATTTTCGCATCCATGATTTTTTCTTAGTTTTCTTAATATTTCGCTTCGAAGATTTTTTTACATTTTGTTACATTTTTCTTTCGTCATTTGTAAACTCAATAATTACCCGAAAAATTTTAATTTTATCAGAGGCTCTAGAGCTCATCGAGATCTTTAATTCGAGCCTAATACGAATAATCTAGCTTAATTATTATGGAAGCTATGAGCGGTATTCATAAAACATATAGTGAAAACAAAACTATGGTGGGACGCTTCGCGTCTATCCCACCTCCGTAAAACCACAGTTATTTTTACAAAGATTTTTACGTCAAGTATTCGAAATTGCCGACAATCATTATTGTGATGAAATTAATTTTGCAGCTGTTTTATTTTTTAAATACAAATAAATATGATACCTGAAAAGTCAAGAAGAAAAAAATATTTTATTCTACATCGCTAATTTTTTTTGGATCGCTGACTAAAATAATTGTCTATAGTGGATGGAATTTGTTCAAATTTTTTGATAGTGATAAATAATAGCAAAGTTGACAACTTGATCATAGCTAGTGGTCTTCGATATTCAACAAAAGTACTCGGTATGAAATGAATCGAATAGTTTCGCGGAAATACCGGGTACTCGGCATATCGGCTCAAAAAACCACCGGTATATCAACTATCGAGTACCGAGTACTTTATTTTTTTTTTTTTTATCCACAATAAACTAAATAGAATTTTGATAATATTTTTTGCTAAATAAAACAAAATGTTGTAAGATATTTTTTCATCATTTTATGATTTATTAGTCAGTACAAAAACTGCATGTAATAATTAATTATAATTAACAATAATAATTATAATACATGCAATAAAAAAAATTAATACATATATTAAAAGTCAAGTCAAACATACACTCAGAGAAGGATAAGTTAACAGTTAACATACCAATATGTTTACATTAAACATACAAAAGTTTAATGTTAAGATATATATATTAACAATAAACATAGATATCTCAACTGTTAACATACGTATGTTTACAGTTAACATACGTAACTTTACGCGGCCAAATATTTTGATGCGCCAGTCTACTACTTGTAATCTTTTTTTTTTGACATTATATTGTGATACTATTCTAATTGTAATATAATATAATATGTACTCGTGTTAACATTTAAATTCAGTTTTTTTGTAAATTCATTCTTAAGGTATAACTTGCCAAAATGAAAAATAGTCTGAGGCTCATGAAATTAATAATTTAGATAAATGAAATAATAATGCATCTTTTTGTCAATTCAGTTTTTATGTTATAATACTTTTTTTTTTTTAATGATTATTCAAAGTTGACATAATTTAGAGAGGTTAAACATGGGCTCTTATAGGAGGAGGTGTTAGAAAATATCTACTAACTTAACAAAACAATACTTGTTTTGGTCTCACCTATCCCAAAAACTAATAGATAATAAAAGAAAAAATAAGGAATTTTTTGATATCAGGATGAAATGGGCTTATAAGACTACATCTCACGTAATTAATAAAAACATAAGCTAAAAACACGAATTTTAGCAATTTTATGAGAACAAGTATTGAGGCTCTGGCAACAGCGCATTGAAGCGGGAAAATTTAAACAACAAATTTAGCAAAATTTAGCATCCATGTTTAGCTTTTACACAGCATACACACACATACATTCATGAAATAGATATTAAGATGGCGTCAAGATCAGTGTTGCAAACTGACAAAAAAAGCACTATTGCCGGGGTCATTACGAGAAAATAAAAACTAATTAAAATTGTTTAAATTACAAGAATATGATTTATTATGCAATAAAATAGACGAAATGATAAGATTCTCTAGTAAAAAGTATTATTAATAAGCCACAAACACCCGAAAAAGATCCATTTTTTTAGTTATTTGGGGTTGGCAGCGCAAAAACTATCCATGTAAAAGCATAGGCAGTATATTTAGGACACGCCCCCAAAAATTTTGGCAAGTTATACCTTAATTTTACATTCGATTTTCATATTTACATACGTAAATGTCTTCAACTATCAGCCTAACCTTCAAATTGTGTCAATTACAGATATCTTAATAGTTAACATACGCATATTAACTATTAAGATACGTATGTTTAATGTTAATATATATATCTTTGATGTAAACTTGTCAGCCACCACTCATTTTAACATGGCATATGTTAACATTAAACAGGATATGTTAACTGTTAACATATCCTTCTCTGTGTGTAGATAATTTTAAATTCTTTGATAATAATTAATTTCTATTATATTGATATTGAATATAGTATATTGTGCAACAAGAGTGGTAAGTTGTGTTTTATGAAATGGTGTGCAGCGCGCACACCGTCTCATAACACACACACTTATCACTCGAGTTACACACGATATTTTATACCATGAATGCAATTGTAAACGAGATTTTACGCGCCACAAACTTAGTGATGCCGCGATATGACGATACGATACGATATGGAGGTGACGATATCTGGTACGATATGGGGTTTCATATCGTATCGTCAAACTCGATATCATACGATATGGTCAAGACGATATATCCGATATATCGTCCATATCGACGATATGACATTAATTTTTTCATAATATTTAACAAATTTTATTAAAAATTAAAAATTTAAATTATAAAATAAAATAAATTCGTATTGAAATTAGAGCGGTGAATTGTGTAATTGTATACAATGTGATTGTATACAATCATAATTAATAACTCAGATTAGTATTATAATGTATATTTAGTTTATTAAATATCAACGTGCGTATCACAAGATTGTTAACGTAGGAAGAAGGAATACAGGTTGGTGAAGGGCAAAAGTATATTCTCAACGAGGACAAACAAGGTTAAGAGATTAGCAGATTTTACAAAGTTATATTACATATATGTAATACTCCTATATTGCTAACAAGGCTCGATTCTTTCTCCATGGGCAACGGTGCAGACTCTATCGTCTTCCTTGTCGTGTGCCTACCAAAACGACGCGCGCATGTGACACTCACACTATTATATCTAATTGTTAAATTTATTTGGATTGGTGCAAACAAAACCTTTTACATCAAATGTAGTAGTGTAAGTGAGCTTCCGACGTTCTCCGAGTGTCACATGCGCGCGTCGTTTTGGTAGGCACACGACAAGGAAGACGATAGAGTCTGCACCGTTGCCCATGGAGGAAATCCACTTATTGTAGAGATAGGACGTTAGCAATATAGGAGTATTACATATATGTTATATTACAGATGCAGTCTATAGTTACAACATGCAACTAGTATGAGGTAGATAATGCAGACATTACCATTTTCAACACTTCCACTTAATGTGTGCATTAGCATGATTATTATTATTGAGCAATGCATGAGTTGATTTTACATTTAACCTAAAAACAATTATTACAAATTTTTTAATAATTTTTACAATTGACAATCCCAATCAAATTACACAATTTTTCAAGTCTTTTTCTTGCTTTAGGCTTACTAAAAATGTCAGCCTGTTGATCAATGGAACAATACCTTGGAACAATTTTATTTTGTCGAGCCCCTTCAAATATAAATTTATATTTTATGTCAATATGTTTTGATTTAGACTCAAATTGACCATTGTTGATCCACGTAATAGCAGATTGATTATCAATGTGTAAAATAGGTGACTCTAATTTTGTTTTTAATAATTGTTGAATTAAAGATTAAATTTGTAGTTGTCGGACAGGCTGCAACGAATTCAGCCTCAGCTGTTGACAGGGCTACTGCTTTTAGTTTTTTAGAGCCTCAGACTACTGGGCAGTTACCAAATTTTAAAATGTAGCCAGATGTTGACCTTCGTGTTTTGGATTTACCAGCAAAATCTGCATCAGTAAACCCAACCAGGTTTAAAACTTCATCACCAGAGAATTTGATTCCGAATCCTGGTGTACCTCTTAAGTACTTGATTATACGCTTGACTGCTTCCCAGTGAGCCTTTTGGAAGTTGGAACAGTATTGGCTCACATTGTTAACAGCAAAAACAATGTCTGGCCTGGTTATCATTGATAAAAATAATAAACTTCCAACTGCCTCTCGATATGGCACACTTGGTAATGGATCTTCACCTGTATTTACTGATAGTGCACTCAAGGATTGATTACTATCAGCTGGTACACTGACTGGATGAGCTGATTCCATCTTAAAGTTTGTGATAATCTTTTGAGTGTACAGGGTTTGGTGTGCAATAATGAATCCATCATGGCATCTCTTGAGCTGGATACCTAGAAACATATTTAGTGTACTGATTTGAATGTCAAATTCTTGTTTTAAATGATTGAGTAACATGTTGACTTTCTCCTTATCTTTGGAGATGACCAAGGATGAGGCAGTTGTCAACACTACCATCAGATCTGAGACACATGGATCTGCCTCTAATGGCTTCATCTTCAGTTGTTCAAGGCAAGCAACGAATCTTCGATTCCAACACCTTGGTGCTTGTTTAAGTCTATATAAGCTTTTATTGAGCTTACATACTTGGTTGCTGCCATTGCTGAAGCCTTCTGGCTGGACCATGTAAACGTTTTCCTTAATATCACCATAAAGGAAAGCTGTCTTGATGTCAAACTGCATGATGTGCATATTCTTTGATGCTGCTAGTTTTAGCATGATTCTGATGGGATCAAATTTAACCACTGGGCTAAATGTTTCAGAGTAATCAAAGCCAGCTTTTTGTTGGCAGCCTTTGACCACTAGTCTGGCTTTATATCTTTCAATTGAGCCATCGGAGTTTTGTTTCACTTTGAATACCCAGCGATTGGTTAAAATGTTGGCTTGTTTTGGACGATCAACCAGAGTCCAGGTTTTATTTTTATTCAGAGCCTCCATTTCTTCATTCATGGCTTGAAGCCACTCTTCTTTTTCATTGCTTTCTTGAACCTCAGCATAGCTTGTTGGTTCTTCACAGATAAATACAGCAACAACAGCAGCTTGGTTATCAGGTTCTTGGTCACATTTTATACAGACATATTTATCCTCTTCAGTAGGACGTGTTGCCAAACCAACACATTGAATGTGAAACCAATCTGGACAACTGTCACATCCAACCCAGTCACGTAACTTAACTGGTGAATGAATACAAACAGTTGCCTTGCAATAGCTTCCATCAGCAGAGTCAATTGATCTGCTTCCAGCACTATCATAAACATCATCACTTGGTTCTTGATGGGTAACAGAGTCATTGTTCTCCCATGATTGATCAAGCTCACTCTGATCATTCCCACCAGAGCTACTTGAATCAACATAGATAACATCATGATGAGATAATGGTATCATCAGGAACTTGAGTATCATCATAGTTCAGGATACGAAGTTCAGTGTAATATTCATCATCAGTATTGTTTGAATTAGATTTTTTATCATCAAAGTCTATTTTAAAGAACCTTATGTCACAGTGAATTTTAATTTTCTTTTTGTCAGGAAGCCAGACTTTGTAGCCTTTTACTTCTTCACTGTACCCAACCATGATGCTTCTTTCAGCTTTTTGATGCCATTTTCTACGTTTTTCTTTTGGAATGTGTACAATGACATTTGATCCAAATGGTTGAAGGTGATTCAAACTAGCTGACCTTTCATACCATAAATCAAATGGTGTTTTTCCCTTGACTGAGCTGATACCAGATCTGTTTAACACATATACTGCTGTGTTAACTGCTTCTGCCCAAAATTTAGTGGACATCTTCTTGCTGTGCATCATGGTTCTGGCAGCTTCAACCAGGGTTTTGTTGTCTCGTTCAACTTTGCCATTCTGTTCTGGCGTATATGGGACTGTTCTCTCGTACTTTATGCCTGAATCAAAAAGAATTCTGTTTATTTCTTTGTTTATAAACTCACCTCCGTTGTCGGATCTTATTGAGTCAACCGGCATGCCAGTTTCTTTGAAGATAATTTTTGATACAGCTGGTAACTTCACTTTTCATTTTGATGAAGTAAGCGTGACGGTAGTGAGAGAAGTCATCTTTGAACAGCAAGAAGAACTTGGAATTGTTGAATGATATTGGAGAGAATGGACCACACACATCTGTGTGGATAAGTTTACCAACTTGACTGGTTGATGTCTTGCTTGAAAGATGTGATACTCTTTGCATTTTACCAAGTATACACGGTTGGCATTCTTCACGTTGTCCAACAACTGGTATGCCTTTTATTTCAAGAACACGTTTGACATGATCATAGTTTTGATGACCTAGTCTTTCATGCCATTCTTTTAGACTTATTGGTTGACTGCTTCCAACCAAGGCAGTGTCATGAGTTGGTGGTACCACTTTGAATTTCATCAGAAACAGGTTATCTTTGCAATCTGCTATTGCAACGGTACTATTATTTTTTTGCTGATAGTACATCCTGTTTTGGTTGTTTCCACCTTATAATCTTTTTGTGCAATTGAACTCATTGACACCAGATTGTATTTTAATTCTGGTATATATAAGACACCATCAAGATGTCGTTCAGACCATTTCTGGCTATCAAAAGCAAGGATGTCGATGAAGCCACAGCTTGTTGCTTCCAATATGTTGCCATCTCCCACTCTTATTGAGATTTTGTGTTCAAGATTCACCAGTTTGGAGAACCATTCTTTTCTCCCTGTCATGTGGTGTGAAGCACCTGAATCTAGGTACCACGTGTTACTGGAGTTACCACTTATATTTGTGACAAGAATTGTACCATGGATGAGAGACTCATCAGTAGGATTTTTAGAAGAATTACAATTAAATGTTTCAGGATTGCCAATTCTTTTATCCCTTTCTCTCTTCTTTCTGCAATCTCTGATCCAATGACCAGGAGTTTTGCAATAATTACAGAAACCAGGGCGTCGAGGATGGGGATTAGACGCATCTGGTTTTGTCTGAGGTTTTTTGTCATTTGACTTGAATTTTCTTGCTGTCAGTGCACCACCTTATACACTTTCTTGTCGAACATCTTTTCTTGTTTCTTCCATGACAAGACGTGACACTAGATTTATAAGTGTGCGTTCAGCAGCTACTGTTGATTCAGAAGCAGTGCAGAAATGATCATACTCATCTGGTAATGTCAGAAGAATTTTCGTCATCACCATTGAATCAGATACTTTGTCACCCAGCTCTGACATTCTGAGGGCAAGATCTTGAACTTTTAAAACGTATGTGGAAATAGATTCATTATCTTCTTTCTTTAATTTTTACCACTGCTGGCTGAGAAGATGACTTGATGATTCACTTTTGTGTTCATAAACGGATTCAAGTTTATCCCACATGCTTTTAGCAGATTCACATGTTCTTACTAAATATTGGACTTGCTCACCTAGTGCACAAACTATTGCACTTTGTGCCAAGCCTTCGGATTTCTCCTACTCACCAAGTTGCGTTCTGAAGGTAGTGAGATCAGCATCAGCACCTGTTGGCCTGACTGCCCCCCCACGGAAATATTTTATAAAAATTTTGCAAAAATTATATAAAAGTCATTTTATAAAATCACTTTGTAAAATATGGGCAAAAAAATTAAAAAAATTATGTAAAAGATTTATAAAATTTTTATAAAAATTTCAATTTTTTTTTATAAATATTATATATATAATATATAAAAAATTTGTAAATATTTTATAAATTTTTTGTAAAAATTTACCAGTTTATTTCGAGTATTTTAACTCCCCCCTCCCCCCTTTTTTTTGTCAAATTTTTATAAAAGAATTATTTAAATTTTCAGAGAATAATTTAAAAAAAAAACTTTTCAACGAAGAATCGAACCCAGACCATTTTGATGACAAGGGGGTGCTTTACCACGATGCCACAAATCTTTCAAGAATCTTCAATAAAAATGTACATAAGAATACTATTTTGTTAATTTCAATTACTTTTCAGTTTTAACTGCACTTTTCCATTGATTTTCATACGAATCCATATAAGAGTAATCAGTTTTTTTTTTTTAACATATAAATATATAAGAATCGATGAAAAAGTACGGTTAAAACTAAAAAGTAATTGAAATTAACAAAGTAGTATTCTTATGTACATTTTTATTAAAGATTCTCAAAAGATTTGTGGCATCGTGGTAAAGCACCCGCTTGTCATCAAGATGGACTGAGTTCGATTCTTCGTTGAAAAGTTTTTTTTTTTAATTATTCTCTGAAAATTTAAATAATTCTTCTATAAAAATTTGACAAAAAAAAGGGAGGGGAGGCGGAAGTTAAAATACTCGAAATAAACTGATAATATTTAACAAAAAATTTATAAAATATTTAAAAATTTTTTATATATTATATATATAATATTTATAAAAAAAAATTGAAATTTTTATAAAAATTTTATAAATCTTTTACATAATTTTTTTAATTTTTTTGCCCATATTTTACGAAGTGATTTTATGAAATGACTTTTATATAGTTTTTGCAAAATTTTTATAAAATATTTCCGTGGGGGTGGTTTTGGGTTCACCCTCTACGATGCTCAGAGCTTTTAAGCTTCTCAATTTAATTTTCATTAGAAATTTCCAGGACGATCAATTTTCAGGTCCTTTCAATTCCATTGATCGAGATAGCTCATAGACGTCTTCCATGATGCTTGTTAATTTAATTTTTTTCACTTGACTTAACACGTGCACACTACAGAATTTAAACGCGATTTTTTTAACCTGAAAGGCGACGTTTAAACTATTAACAATTTAATTTATGTAAAATCACACGATAGGCACAAAATAATACTTAAGAATCACTGATTCACCTGGGCCCATAACCTATTGAAATTAGAGCGGTGAATTGTGTGATTGTAATTAATAACTCAGATTAGTATTATAATGTATATTTAGTTTATTGAATATCAACGTGCGTATCACAAGATTGTTAACGTAGGAAGAAGGAATGGAGGTTGGTGAAGGGCAAAAGTATATTCTCAACGAGGACAAGCAAGGTTAGGAGATTAGCCGATTTTACAAAGTTATATTACAGATGCAGTCTATAGTTACAACATGCAACTAGTATGAGGTAGATAATGCAGACATTACCATTTTCAACAATTCGAAGAACTAAATGGAGAACTGTTTTTTCACTTTTTTTTCAAGAAAAAAGAACCATTTTATTGAAAAAAAAACACTTCGCCTATTCAAAAAAAATATATAAATCTAGAATGGTTTAAAAATTATTACCAAGAGGTCTTGAATGTAAAACAACCTAATAACTTATGTCGAAAAGTTAAAGAAAAAAAAAAAAAAAATGAGACATTGACAGAAAAGTTTATTCAAGAAAATGACCTCCAAAAAACCGTTAGAAAAAAAATAACAATCATCTGTATCTGCAATATTTCAGAGTTTTATTTGTTGACAAAATAATTTTTCAAGGGAAAAAAAAAAACAGAAACCAGCAGGGTATTCACAACCACAGTATACAAAAATATATGAAAAAAAGATAAGACAGCATTGTTTGGAAATATTTTAATGGGCCTTCCTGCCGAAAAACCAATTTCCAACGCTTGACCCTGAGATTCTATTAAAGTTTCTTAATTCTATCTCTTTGAGAACTTTGTATTTGCTCGAAAATATATTGGTGATCATTGAAAAAATTTAAGATAATTCAGATGCTGAAGTACACATGGTACAAATAATAAAAATAAAATACATATACATAAATTTCTGTACTAAGAAGAAAAATATATAAAATTTCAAAAAAATACCCCAGAAACTGAATTTTTTTTTTAAATGCCTCATATCGTATCGTATCGTATCGCGGCATCACTACACAAACTAGACTTGTCAAATGTTGTAAATGTTAGTTGTCATAATCGTAGTTTGTTATTTTTCTTAAAAAAAAAAAAAATAATAATAAAGTTATTAAATATTAAAAAACAATAGATAAATTAACATCGCGAAGCACGTCGCAAAGCCCAAAGAGGGGGGGGCTGGGGAGGGGGGGTTTCACATAAAAAAAACACATCCAATATGATTCAAATGAAAAGTATTTAAAGTTTAAATTATTTACTAAAAATAAAAAAAATTATCTGACCTGATATGATAAAAAATGAAACATTAAAATTTAAATCATTTAGAATAAAAAAATTGATTAATTAATAAGTTATCAAACGATAAAATAGAATAAAATTTAAATTGAAAATCAATAACAAGTAATAAGAATTACCATTAAAAAAAAATACAAGAATACAAACAGCCTGTCACAAATATACCACATTCTTAGGTTAGAAGTATTAAACCAAAAAAGAAAATTGAAAAAAGATAAAAAAAATATTGTAATATTAAATATTATTATTAACAACTATTATTTTTACATATCTTGACACACAAATATTTATTATTAGGTGTATCATTTAAAATACAATTATCCATTGACGTAGATAAATCTGATTCTGTCATCTTGGACAATCTTGGATGACTTAAAGGAGAACGGTACGTATCATATCAACCGAAAGTTTTGTCCCTGAGCTCTATTTTTTGCCTGTACCAAAACCAGTCGCTGACGTGAAAACTTTTGATTTTTTTTACCCACACAATTAAAAAAAAATTCACACCTACACAACAAGAGAGATTTGGCAACGCTTGATCTAAGTAGACACGCGTTTTAGAGACGCAGTCGATAATATACCATCCAATTTATAACACGAATCCAATGCGTAGTTGCCATATTTTTGTTGACAAGAAAAAAAAAATGATAAAATTAGCGTTTTTTTTTTTTTCATTGCTATTTTTTATAAACAATAAGATAGTAACTGACAAAACTAAAGTGTCAATCTGTTCTAAATAATTTCATTTACTTATATCCACAAAAAAACACCATACAAAATAATTCCGGTCTATACTTTTTTTTGCAATAACTACTGTTTTGGAGGGTCATTTTTTCATTACTCCATAAGAGCCCATGTTAAATTTTTTTTTTTATAAACATTATAACTCTTAAACTGAGTCTGTAAGAAACGTAGAAATTTGTTTTAATAGATTCATCATAATTTTAACTATCTAAAAACACAATAAAAAAAGAAGTTTATAATTTCCTTCAATGGGGGCCGTTCTCCCTTAAATTGAGTGTATGTGTTTTTTTTTGTTATATCACTAGCTCATACCCGCGCTTCGCACGGGTTTCTTTGTGGGTTTTTTTTTTTTAACCAAAAATAATAGTCAAAAATAATAGTAAAAATAATGTTACAGAAATTAAATTGAATTCATTGATATTAAAATAAATTGTAAAAATTAAAAAAAACCCTATTATCTCGAAAATTAATAAATCACTATATTCAGCTAACTACACAATAAACAAAAAAAATAATAACAAAATAAAAACCTTTCAGTGTGAAGTTAGCTGAAATGAAGTGATTTTTTTAAATAGGATATGTGTATGTGTGTGATACAACGTCGTTGGAATCGAAGCTTAACACTGAACTAGATGCAAAAAATACCCGTTGAGGGCGCAAAAAACAGAGGCACTTTTCGGTTATACTACACTACTCGACCGTTTTGTTTACTCCACGACTGTTTTGTTTACGGTTCTATAAACGTCAATCTACCTCACCGTAAGGGCGCGTGTAAAATCGAGTTTACAATGCATGAGTGGTATAAAATATTAAATATATTAATATTATATAAAACTTGTTAAATAATAATTTTAATATTGCATAAAAATTCAATATATTAATATCGAATTAAATAAAGCTTGTTTTATATGTGGCGACGTAAAATCTCTAAAAATGGAGTACGTAGTTTATTTAAAATGGTATCATTATAAAAAAAAAAACAAAAAAAAAAAAAAATACTCGTGTTCGATATTGGCCAAAAAAATACTGAGTACCGGTATATCGGGGGGAAAAATACCAAATACAGGCGAGCTACTGAATGTTTGGATCTGAGTTTTTTCTCTTCAAGTCTATATTTCCCTTTTCATGCATCCCTCAAATCACACACACAATTAAAAGAAAAATAAACGATGTAATCCGAGTGCTTCCGAATTTACTTCGAGATAGCCGAAACCAGCTGAAATTAACATGCTCGGCAGCACTCGGTTTACACCGTTTATTTTTTTATAAATGTATGTGTGACTTAAGGGACGAATGGAAGGGGAAATAAAGGCTTCAAGATAAAATACTCAGATCCAAACATTCAGTAGCTCGCCTGTAGTTTGGTACTCGGTATACCGAGTAGATACTCATGTCTCCGGTATATCGCTCAATATCGAAGACCACTAATCATAGCCGTAAATGCATAAACTCACGTTTTGATCTGTATCTATTGAACTTTCTACTCAGAATCACTAAATTTAAATTAAAATCTGTTTTTTCATTTACGAAACTTTTGAAAAAAAAAATGATCAGTTTTGATAGTTATTTTCAAAAGATGTTCAATCAAAGTTTGCTTTACGATCTGAGTTTTTGCTGATATAGTTTACTCTAGTACTGTAGTATCTGTGGATAGAGGATGAGGTACACACATACTGCTACACAGGCGATAAACATGGGCATAGACTTCAGGCATGGAAGGCACTTATTTATTTTCTATAAGCATGGGTCAGAAAGTGTTTTTTTAACACAAAAAATCGTCCGATTATGGGACTTATATTCAACCAAAAAAAAAAGGCTATTCTGTGGAAAATCATAAGTTTTTAATTTTTTAACAATAATTTAGACAGTTTTTTGAAATATATTGAAGTAAAGTTTAACATACGTAGATAGAGTCATATGTGACGATACATAATAGCGATACAGAGGTTTAAGTATACGTATATGTTGTAGAAAATCGAAGGGAGATTACCACATGTTTATGCTTTGTTTTATTACAATATCAAATATTCTTGATAAATATATTTTAGTGGAAATTCTAGATGAAATGAAGATTCCGAGACTTCATAATATTGTAATGTTGTAATGTGCTGTACTAAAATTTTGTACATAGTACAGCGGAACTGTTAGACTAAGATACAGAAAAGTTCTATTCTAGAATAGATAATATTAAAAATTGTAATAACGGAGAACTTAGTATTTTTATATTACCAAAATACTTAAATACATTGAATCCACATCCTTGCGCACTATTTTTACTCACGATCAAAATTGTGTGTAAATTTAACAATTTACGCACGGTTTCTAGCGTGCAATAGGTTTCATTTTAAAACTTCGTGTCAAAAAACATAGTGCTTCACTTGTAGGCAAAGAAGTTGATCCTCCACGACTTTTACGGTGTCACCAGGTGTTCTTGAATCATCTTTTATACGTATTAGTTGAACAATATACTAGAACTTTATTGACAAACCAAAAAAAAGAATAACAAATGATTCGAAAATGAGTGAAAAAAACGACCAATCACATGATCAATAACGACTGTTCTTCTTGTAATAAGTATTTTTTCATTTTTTATTTCAACTCTTTTTTATTTCATTTGTAGTTTATGCTTTTTGGTGCTTCGAAATTGGCTAGTTGTCTGGCACGAGTTAAGCATACATGTAGATTTAGAAAAATTTATGTCAGTGCATCTATAAATATATATCATATGATTTTGCCAAAAAATAAAATAAAATGATTATTTTTTTTCAAGTGCAAATAAGAAAACAAAGAATCTGAAGAAGAATATGGTTTACAAGAAAATTGGAATAGTTTACACTCGAGCTGACGGTGTTATTTATTTATTGGCTTCATATATATTATTTATATTACCAGTCCACAAAAAAAGTGATATTCGTATTATATCGACGTGTCGAAAAATACTGAGGTTGGATTGAAAGAAAAAAAAAATGAGAATAATATTTTTTTTGAATAAATAGAAAAAACCGAGCATAGAAAAAATGTTAGATACTGTCTTATTATGAGGTAAAATAAGTAAAGTGTGAAGTGGTGAGAAAATATGCTGATAAGTTTATGAAGAAATAGTTTTTCGACCGTGAAAACTTGAAAAGGTTTTCTTACTTGACAAAGGCACTTATATACATAAACATTTATAAATATATATAGTACAAAATGTTGAGTAAGACTACACGTTGCTGCACATCTCGTGGGTCTCATCTTTTACAAGGAAACTTTGTTCCTTTCGCGTATTCCCCTGGTATACTCGATCATAAAAGTAAAATCTGATAGGTCGAAAGAAATAACACCCAGAGGAAAATAATGGCTGAATGTTTCTTGTTATTGTTTATATTTTTTTATTTTCATATATTCATTTCATTCATCGATTTTTTTCTAGACTTAAACAAGACTTTATTTTCATTTATTCGATTTTGAACTGTTTATATCATTATTTTTCGTATTTTTAAGAAAATCTTTTATCTTTTATTTTTTTTAAATTTGAAATTGCAGTTTTAAAATTGCCTGTTAGCTTTAATTGATTATAGAAAAAAAAGAGAAAGCTTACAATAAACTCGAAAAAAAAATGGTTTAAAACTTGTGGAGGTTGAAATAGAAAAAAAAAAAAAAAAATGAAAAAATTGGAAAATTGGAAATAAAAAACAATTGAGGCCATGTTGGTATCCGGTTTTATCTCATTTAGCGTCCAGCAATGTACATCACGATAAGCGAAGAGTATCCAGGATAGCAAAGGTAAAAAACAAATCGTGAAAGAAATAAAAGAGGGAGGAAATCCATCGTATTATATTTATGTTTCGCGGTGAGAGAAAAAAATTGTTGTAAACTGGATTTTTGCATTTATAAATTATATAAATTTTTTGATAAAAAGCTCTGCAATACTTGACAGATTCTCAAATCATTTTAAAATGCAAATAGTTGTCTCTTATCGAGAATTTATTGTTTTGCATTTTTTGTTATTTCAAGATATTTTTCCAACTTGTGTACTGAATTTGCTGTTGTTAATTCAACAGCCCATTCCTAATTTTTAACAAAATAAAAAAAACTAATTTTTTTTGTATGAATTATTAATATTGTTTATGTATAGTCAATATTTACCATACTGAATATTTAATATTAATTATAATTTTTGTGTATACAATATATAGTATACAATGTATGTGAAAAAGTTACAATAGTATATGTGAGTTACCAAATCATTTCGATCACACTTTCGCATATTTTACACGCAAGAAAAGAAAAGGACGTATCGTCTATAACCTCGGTTCATACGAAAAAAAACGAGCCTCGTTAGTAATATAGTAGTATTAAAGTCAACTCAACCAATGTTAGTTTTTACCCAAGGGAATAAGTCTTCCCCTACTCTTCATTAAAAACATTTGATTCCGTGTCATGTCTCCTTCTCCCAAACCAATTTTGGTAAATTGTATTTTACATGTATGTAAAATAAAAACACCTTACTGAATGTTAAAGGGATAAGAAATACATTAGATATGACTCGACTCCTAACCAACTTCACGACTTTTTTTTAATGCTTTATTTTTCTCTGGACATTTAATGTACTATCATAATATATATTTAAAACTATATTAAAATATATATTTAAACATATATTTTTTGTTTGAAGAGAAAACAGTACAATGATTCAAGTTGAATTGAACGATCGATTCTAGTTGAAGTGAAACCATTTTGTCATTTTTACACGTACACGCACAAAGCCACACGCACAAAGCCACACAAACGTGAGCAAATACGTATCATTTATGATCACTTGAACATTCTTGCGTGCCAAACAAAGCGCTGATGAGTGGAACGGAAGTGTTATGAGATCAATTGTACAATCGATCATTCCCAGTCTACAATCGGTTTGTTCATATTAAATGTTTGATTGTACTTTTTGTGATTTATGAACTGATTGTGTGAGAATTATCAACATTTTTTTTTTTTACTACATATTTTTTTCTTCTACATAATTATTTATTATCATTTATTATCATATTTTTTTTTGCTTTGGAAACAATACATCACAAATAACCACTTAATCATTTATCAAAAAATAATATTATTATTTTGCATGTTTTCATTGATGATAAAAAAAAATATAAAGTACAGAATTACTAATAAATCTACATATGTCGTTTTAAAATTTTATTAAAACTGTTTGAAAGAAAATCATCAGTTAATACTATTTATAGAATGTTAATATTATCATTATTTTACTTTGATGAGCAATTTTTTTAATTTTTTTTTCTTTCATATAAAAAAATGATAAAAAAAAAAGAAAAAATTCATCGTAGTTTTTATCATCATAAAATATGAATATGAATTTTATATTTTCCTTTTATATTTTTATAAAACACCGTGTGTTTATCTATCCATAATGCTTGTGATGGTGATGTGCAATATCACTTGCAGTGTGTACAGAAAATATTTGTTCCTATAACTATACGATACAGTACACTGGAGCTTTTAATCTGTAAATGTGTATACCACTCTCAGTCCAATGCCAGTGAATCATTTTCATAGAAAATGATAGAGATACACGTAGCCACTGGAATGTTTTTCGTATAGGAAAAAAATGTTTTTATCCAGAAACCTCCTACACTCACCGATTTTTCATTTTCTCTCGTTCAATCTCTTTTATGCAACCATTTCCCCTCACCTTTCAATTCCATCTGTCCCATCTATGGCACATACACCTGATCGTGACTTTCTATACTGGAATATTCACTTATTATTATACATATATCTATACATATTTGTATTCTCGTCGTAACATATCGCTCTTCCAAAACCAAGAAAAAACATGAAAAAAAAAAAAAAAAATTCAATGAGTCCACCTATCGATTTCAAATACACCGGACTGTTGTGGTTTTCGATTAAATTTTACCACCGAATCAATTCGGCTCACTGACCGAAAAATGAAAAAAAAAAATTGATAATAATAAAACAGTAATAAAAAAAATTTTTCTAATAGAAAAAAAAAAAAAAAAGGAATGTAAAAGTAATCCTGAAAATTTATCTTTTTTATTTTGTTTGTATGATATTTAACCTGTTTTATTCATTTATTTTCTTTTTCCTCACTAATTTTTTGATTCAAACAAATCCTATATGATTTGAGTAATTTTATTTTCAACAAAATAATAATTTCAAGTTATTTCTTTATTTTTTTCTATACATTGCGTACTAAAGTTTATTTACTCTGTGTTCAAAGTAAATAATAAGAAAAAAAGAATTTAAATTCATTTTTTTTTTTTTTTTTAGTGTAAAAATAATGATGTACTTGATAATTTTTTTTTATTTTATATGTTTTGTCAGATATCAAAGTAACACTCAATTGAAAGCCTTTCAATTATGCTGATTTCAAAGTGATTTGGAGCTCTAATATAGAAAATTTAATGTGATGAGGGCGTATATGTATGTCTATAAATTTAATTTATGTTTCCAAGCCATGCGAAATCAACAACGCTATTTTATATTTTTTTTTTCCTTTTTTTCCTCGCATTTATTTCAGTTTTGTTTTTTATTATCATTATATTTTTTCTTTGACCAGCATGTTATATAATATGCAAGTATATATATACAAACTGCAATAAGGTGTGTGCAATTTTCGCGTGCAAACATTTTTGTATTACGAATGAGTACTTACATATTTATGATCAGCTTGACGATTTTGCAGTCCAGATAAGGGACTATCGATTGTCCCCAATTCTACTTGTTTTCATTTATTTCTTTTAGACATTTTTTAATCCCCTGTTTTTTTTTTTTTTTTTTGTGTACATGTAATGAAATGTTTTTTTTTATTTTCGAATTTTTTTTTTAAATAAATTTTATATTTTTATCAACTTTGTAATAATCCTTTAATCATTGAATAAATAACAATATTTAGAAATAAAACAAAAAAAAATATTATAAAAATGTTTCGGATTAAATGAAGCATATTTTCATAACAGAATTAAAAAAAAGTTTATGACGTTAAAGATTGATAAACCAAAAGCAATCGATAAAAAACAAAACTATTTTCATCGAACAAGTTTTTTACTTGACATACTAAAATATGAAACAAGATATTAAGCACGTGAACTGTAAAAAATAATTAATTAATAGATAATTCAAAAGAATTCTATAAATAAAAAATAAATAATTAAAATTTATATAATTTAAATTTATCTATAGAATGGAAAAAATATAATTTACAAACGATCACTAACTTGACTAAGTTGATTCGATGCTCGTTCATCCCTTTTATTTCTTTTTTTTCGATTCTTCACTCAATTTATAAGTTAATAAAATAAATTTTTATCCCAAAAACTATATAATTTTTTCTTCATCCTTTTGTCTTTTTTTATTTTTACTACACATTCTAAATGTATAAAAATCCGAGTGTGCTAAAATTTATTTTAAAATGTCCTATTCTCGTGTATCGTAAAGTAGAGTAGATAAAAAAAAAAATAAAGAAAGGTTCTAACTTTTTTTTTCAATTCCAGGATGAACATATGAGATTGAGTTGTACAGCAAAAAAAAGCTCAAGGGTCCAGAATATTTCCATGGTTTTGAAACTGACTATATCAATTTTACGTGAAACTACAATGACTTTAAGTTTGAACATAAATATTCTGGGAATAAACCTTTATGATTATTCATCAGTGTAATTAATATTACTAATAAGTTATTACTTTGAATGAACCCAAGTATTTTTATATGAAATGACCAATTATCAACTTTTATTATGAGATTAAAAAACTTTTTAGTCATTTGTTAATTATGTTAACATGTCATCTTACGATAAACTTAGAAAACGGTATGAAAATATAAGATTTATTCAATAAAATTTATTATTTTAAATGAGGCAGATGAAATTATTCAGGAAATATTTTATGATATTCAACATTGGACATTGAAATTTCAACAAAAGTTTTTCATCACTGAAGTTTTATATAAAAATTTCATCAAAATAAATTTGATTTAATTCAAAAAAATATTATTATTATTATTATTATGTACTATTTATGAATGAAAAAAAAACAAAAAAAAATACTAAAAATCAGTAAGTTTGTAAAGAAATTTTCAATTCTGTTAATTAAATTAATTGATTAATTATCGTGATATTTTATTATTGAATAGCTCCTCATTTGAACTTATGATAACAAAAAGTAGATAATATAATTATTAATTATTTTTTTACATGAATTGTTAATTAAATAATAACAAAGACAAAAAATTATGTATTTATTCGGTTGTAAGTTATGTAATAAATCTTATTCAGCTCTGCGTAATAATAAATTTGATTACATCCATGAATTTTTTATTTAATTTCATTGTGTTACCGAGCATACATAATACAATAAAAAAAAATTGATAATGTTCATTTGAAATTTTATTTCATTATACTGATATCTAATTTAAAATGACATTACAATTTTTTTTTTAAATGGTACAGTATTCATTTTTATATAGCCGGAAATGAGATAGACTATAGTAAATCTAATTTGAGAAGATGAAAAGAGCAAATGAAATTTGCACCATTTAAAAATAAATGATTAATTTTCCGCTCCACAATGTTCTGTTCATTAATGGAAATTTTTTTATTATTCAGCTAGTATATTTATATCGAATTTTTTTTATTGGCATAATTGAACACCTAAAAAAATAAAATATGTCGAACGAGAATAATAAATGAAATATGGCGAAAAATTACTGAGTAAGTCAGGTCAGATTTAAACTCTATAGATATATATATCCTTCGATGGGGTCACCTATTTTGTTCCACTTTCAGGTTGACCCCAGGAGCTTGCATTACTTTATTCACATTTTTTCGACTTCTCTCTCGCATTTGGCATTTTGAAAATTGTTGAAACGACTGTTCTTTTTTTAAATTGTGTATGATAATTATCATTAATATAATAATGTATATTTTGATTAGGACTTATTTGAAAATTTTAAAGCTCACTAACAATGTACAATACATGATTCCAAGTTTATTTCAATTTTATTAAAATCAAGATTCAAAAAGAGATGGAGGGATTTTGTTGTATTCATAGTTACGGTTGTTACCGATTGTTAGCATGTTTCCCCTTCGTACTTGTCTGTGTCACAACCGTGACTCTTGATATTGTTTAAATAACGTAATATGGAAAATTCATGTTGTGGTAAATACATGTGAATATGTGCTGGAGGAATATTTATTATGTCACGGGACAAAATCCCTTAAGAGCATCTACTAACTCTGTCTACAAATTATGCATGTAAATATGAGATATAAATTAGGATTTTCGTAAATTTGTATTATATTTATATACCTATATATATTTTTTTTTATACGAGTTACGTAAATCCAAGACTCTGTGGAAAAACTGATCATTCATAAATGACATAAATAATATGGATGGATGCAAACATTTATGAATATGAATAATAAACGACACGTCGAAAACTTCAACTATAGACAAACATTTCAATTATTAATACTAAGAAGATGTCAGTAAAAAATTCAGGCATTATATTTACTACAGCTACACTATAGTTTTTAGTGATTACACTTATTAATTTATTTGATTGAAAATCCTAAAAGCGTGATATGAAAGTCAACTTTAATGAAGATTTAGTTAAAATATTAAAGTATTTTGTTTTGCACGGGTAATATTTAGTTAAAATATCAATAAATCATTACCATCTGGATAAAGATCTCAAATACAAATCATCAAAATATATATAGTAACTTTGCAATTCCTCGCTATAGCTTTATGACCACTCTAAATAAAGTCGAGAACTAAAGTCAAAGTATATCAAAAGACGATGGACACAGATTTCAAAAGAATGAAATATTTCAAATTAATTTTACAATTAGTTTTAATGAGTTCAAGTCAAAAACAATCTTAAAGAATTTCAATGATTTAAATGGGTTATTATTTCAATAAATACTCGTATGACTTTACTGTATATCGTGAAATATCCTTGTAAAAAAATGTGATTCATGTATGACTATATATAAGTTGTATTGACTATGAGAAATTCAAGTGAATCTTATATAGTCGATACAGCTGAGCATAACGCCACTGGAGCAATTAAACTACGAATCTGTAAGAAATTTTTTTTTCGCGTGACAATATAATATCATTTATGTGTCGATATATATTTAAATAGATAGAGTCAACGTAACCAGGCTATAAATATGCAAATGAAATGTTAAAAGTATCAGCCGACTTGAGCGGATAAATAAATTTGATAAGAAACTCAGGATATAAAAAAAAAATCATGATTTTTTTTTACAACTTTTTCGTTTAGTATTTAATTGAAAAGACAGATAGTAAAAGTAATTTGTGTAAATAAAAAATCAAAGTAAAAAATAAAAAAAAAAAAACCTCAATTCAAAAGTACGATGAATTAGATTTAGTAAAAGCTTGACTTGACACATGTAACGAACAAATAAAATAAAAAAGTATGTGAGATAAAGTTGAACTAAAAAAGAATAAAAAAATAAATTTAGTCCAGTGAAGGAAATTTTTATGTTGTTGGCAGAGAGAAGGATGTGTATCACTAGGGATTTTAAACATTGGACTTGATGGTGACCAAAGTGAGGACCTTGAGAGCTACAATGCTCATCTGATTGTACATAAGGATATTGCAACAAAGCTGTTGCCCAGCTTATTTCAAACGATTTTTGTATTCAACCAACAAACCTACACATACATCCTTTTGCCTTACATACAAAAAAGGATTATCATAAATAAAAAAAAAATATACAAAATGAATAAAAATAAATAAAAAAATAAAAACAAAAAAAAGCTTAAAAGCTCTAAATCAATTTGGATTTAGATGGGTTCTGCTTTTTTGTATTTCAATTCTATCAGGTTTGAGATTATTTTTGATTTACTTTTTTTCGCTATTATAAGAATTATAGTTCAAAATAGGAAATAAAAAAAAAATAAATAATGTATAGTTTATAGTCTGTGACATAATAAAAAGTAGACACACATTGAGAAGTCGAATAATTCATTAATTAATTTATTTTTTTTAATTTCAATTTTTCGTGTTTCATGATTTATTTTATTTATTTTATATTTATATTGATTTAAATAAATTGTTTTTTATATACTGCATTGTATCAATCAAAATATATAGAGTGTATAGGAAATGCCGCATTCAAAATGTGTAGAAGCCAGAATGTCTGATCGGCGCCAGCACTTTCACAGCCAATGATTCGAAAACTAACTTTGGCTATTTCCTGGCAAAGAGATGCGAATAGAATTGTACAACGTATATTTTCCGAAACTCACTCATCATTCTTCCTCGGTCTCATCAATTATTATTACTATTATTATTATTGTTAAATTTTATTTTTTACTTTATGTATATTATTTAGTATTGAAGCTTGTAATTTTAATTTTAATTGAACTTAATTTTTGTTTCATTTGTTATTTCCATAATTAGAATTTTTTATAAACATATGAATTATAAATAGTACAGATTTTCATACTTTATTAAATTTTATTCTCATTGTTTCAAAAATAACAAAAGTATATAGAAAATTGTTTAAAGCTTTCAACTGAAATTTTTTATTTATTTATTATTTTTTTTTTTTCTCCTTGATAATGAGGTAATAAGAATAATTTGATATTCACAACACATTTATATTTTATTCTTTTTTTATCGTTTTTGTTATAAATATTATTTTATATTATTTGAAAAGTTTATACATACAATATTATTTTTTATTATAATAATTTTTATATTTTATCATAATTATTCAAGTCAAATTAATTTAAATATTGTAAATAAATGTCGTTATAGTAATAATTATTAACATAATATTATATTTGTTATTTCAAAAAATTAACTAAAATAATTATGAAGATATCAGTTTGATTTTTGCCATTATTATTTATTATTGTACAGAATTTTTTTCCTAAAATTATTTATATTGTGTAAATTTACATGTGCACATTTTCAAACTATGATTTAATGTATTTAGCGAAATAATTAGTTGGATAATGCAAGCAAATCGATATAAGACGTTAGCATAAAACCTCATATTTAAAATATATTAATTTTGAATATTGTACATTGTTTTTTTTTTTTAACTATTAAATGATTAATCGTTGAACTAATCCATTGTTTGATGTTCATGCATTAACGATATTGTTATGGTTGAATAAATTTATGATTGTCAAATGTGAACATATAGTAAAGTCACTTTCTACTCGACTATTGTACAACAAATATATGTTGTATTAGATGATTTTATTCATTTTCATCATAATTGGTAAACATAATTTCAGTTGTGTATCTGTGTGTTTATGAATTTATATTTACTTCGTTAAATTAACAAACTTGGCACTGGTTATAGATAATAACAATTATTGAATTTTTCAAAACTTAATTTTCCTTTGCGTTGCATTTATCTTGTTGAATGTATAACGAGCTTGAAAATTGTAAACAAGAATTTTCAACTTGGTTCTAAGCAATTAGATGAAGTACTGGGATAGTTAATTGATTCACGCTGACTCGTTTAAATTTACTAAATATATATTATCACAATTTATTTTTTGATTTAAAGAATTTTTATTTTAATTTCATTTTATGTTATTTTATTTAACAAATTTAATTTGTTCGATAAATTATAAAATTTCATTTAAACCTACATGTAAAATATAAAATTTAAAAATTGAAAAAAAAGAACAAAAAAATGGTTACAAAAAAAAAAAAAAAAAAAAACATAATATAACGACATATGTGTGATTAAAGTACGTGCAATTTTCATTTTACAATACCATATCTAATTAGATTCTTTTAATTGGGAACACCGAACAACGATAATACAATATTCGTCCTAGTAATTGGATATTGGATATTAAGTCTGTTAAATTTTTGCAGTTTTTATTTTTTTTTCAATTTTTTCTATTACTTTTTTTTTTATTATTCAAATTTATCATCATAAATTTTTTATAAAATAAAATTGACTTTATAATTATTATTATATTCATTTTTTTTTTTTTTTTTCGAATCAACAATTACCAATAACTTTATATACCTATGAGGTTTTTATTTATTTATTTTTTCAATTTTTTATCTAGTTCAAAGGTGAAAATTTTAATGAAAAAGTGAACATATTAATTGAGTGGTTTGAATGAATTTCATAAAGTAGTCAAAAAGTAAGGATACTCAATCGAGTACCCTCCATACGAAATTGTTTACTGTATACATATAATTGAAATTTCAAAAGTATGAAACTGAAAATTTTTCATTTCGAAATTTTATTAATGAGTTTTATAACGCTTCTTTTATATTTATTTTAAACTTATTGCGTATTTTTTGAGTTTTTTTTGGCGATTCAATAAAATATAAATTCGAGAATTCAATGAATTATTTTGTAAACTATTTACTCTAAAAACAAATATAGGTTTATTCAAAAGTAAATTCAAATTACATATTTATTTGGTCAATCGAATTTTAAAAATATTTTCTACAATATACAGTCTATTTATAAATATAAAACCAAATTGAGTTCAAAAGTTTACAACATAATTTAAATATTTATTAATAAAAAATCGAAAGATAATTAAATAAAAGTTAAATTTAGATTGAATACAATTTTCAATTATTGTAAATCTGATTTAATGGTATTTCAAATAGATACTATTTATTTATTTTTAAGAAAATTTATTTATTTTTTTTTTCCATGTGGAAATATACAATTGTTTATCAAGCAAATATGGATGAACTTTTGTAATTTACAAAATTTTCGTAATATCCACTTGACATATACAAACAAAGAACAATGGCACATCTGTTTTTTTTTTTTTTTTTTTTTTTTATTAAAAAGGTATGGCATAACAGGAATTTTTCTATCGTTCACATTGTTTACAATTTACGTAATGCATCGTTGTCCATAAATCGAATTGAAAAAGCAGATTGACGTTGGCATACAGACGATGCACTGACATGACACGTGTGAGGCATTACACCCAGAATGTTTTTCCCTCAGGTATTTTTTTTTATTTTTTATCAGCCTTTTCTCTGTTTACGTAGATACATACAAATATTCAAAGATATAATTTATCTTGGTTTGTACACTGCGGCAAAAAAATTCCAGATAGGAGTGTCCTCACCCCCTTTAAGGATCTTTTTTTTTTTTTTTTTATTTATAACTTTTTTCTTTTTATATGGGATTTTTTTAGTCCTGTCAGTCGCCATGGTACCACTAAATCCACGTCAAGTTCTCGCGTGACGAGAAACCACCTATACTATATATGTGGTATGAAAGTGTATATAGGCCACGTTCCAACTGCTGATTATTTCATTAGCTTATATACTCAACTATCTATTGAAGCTATTTACTGATTTTTATACTTGCACTTTTTCATTTTCGTATCAAGTTTTAGGTGATAGAAATAACTACTCTGGATGACCTTTTTTTTTAATTAAATTTTAAGTTGGTTTTAATTGACTTGGTCAGTTCAATATTTACAGAAATGTTTATTTTCGTCCTATATGCAAATTTAGAATTGAAAAAATAAATCAAATTATGCAAGTTGAATGAACTTTGTGTATATTGAAATATTTATTTTTATTTCAGGGATATGTCAACAGTTATTTCACCACGCTATTTCTTTTTATTATGCATAAGTGAACGAAAAAAAAATATGTATAAAAGAAATAAAAAATCACACTAATTATATTTACACTTGACTTATGTTTAACTTAATACAGAAAATTAAATTTATAAAATTCTTTAAAAAATTCAACATAACTTAATTTTCTTCGATTTAAATTCTAACAGTAAATTAAGGTACATGAATTTAAAAAAATTTAAAAGAAAAAAAAAGAATCAACACACAAATAAGATAAAAAAAAAAAAAAAAAGAAACAAAGTTTTATAAATATTCTGTACTAATATAAATTTGCTGAGCTTTTTTTCATGGTAAAATTGTATGCAATTATATAGCTGACCATTTTAGCCCACGTGTTTTAAAAGTAATATTATCCCATAAATATCTGAGGGTCAGTGCATTAAAAGAAGAAAAAAACAAAAATAAAATCCAATAAGCCTTATGAAAAATTACTAAATAAATTGTGTAAAATATTTTATATTTTTTTTTCAATTTTAATTTCAATAAAATACTCATAAAAAAAAGATATTTTTATACTTTTTTTACTGTTTTATGATTTAAATTACAACAATAAAAATTATAAATTTATAACAGTTTAATTAAAAAAAATAATAAAAATTAAAATATTCCTCAATAAAAATAATAAATTATAACAATTATAAACACAACTCATTGTGGTAATTGGATAATAAATCTTTTCAATTTTTTTGTTTTTTGTTTTTATTATTTTAATTTATTATCATAACTTTAACCTAGAATAAAATTGACTTTATCATTATTATAATATCAATTTTTTGTAAATCAATTATTATTGATAATTCCATATGAAATTTTCATTTATTTATTTTTTGTATTTTTTTATTCCAGTTTAAAGGTGAAAGTTTTAATGAAAAATTGAACATATTAATTGAGTGGTTTTATTTAATTTCACAAAATAGCCAAAAAGTTCAATGATACTCAATCAAGTAAGCTTGATATAAAATTTTTTTCTGTAGATTTGATGAATTGAATCGGAATTTTTAAAATAATGAAACGGAAAAACGTTTCATGTTAATAATGACTTTGACTAATTTTATAACTTTTTTATATCTATTTTACGGTAACCAAAATGAAAATTAAATGAAAATCACTTCTACTATCATCTGGTCAACAAATCCATAAACTTATTTAGCTAAAATTGAATTCATTTTATATTTTTTTGTAAATTCTCATAGCATGTATTGTGCACATATGTATGTACATAAGAAGATACTGAGTACAAAATAAGCAGAAGAAACTTTATAAATTTTCAAAGCTGGTTTTGGGCAAGGATGTTGTTTAAATGGACGACAAAAAAAGAAGTAAAGAGAGGAACAGGATGTTGAAAAAAATATGATAAAAACAAAAAATAGGAAAAAACCTTAAGCTTGCAAGAAAGTTATGGCATGTGGTTATAGTGTAGATATTTACCAGCAACGGAGTGGCAAATTTCACATAAATTTTGACCTATATGTGTTAAATTTTTACAAAGCTTTTATACTTGTAAAATGGTTTGCACCTCTACAAACATATATGCAAGTCCATTAGCTGTATTTATTTATTTATTTTTTATTTCTTTAATTTTTATATATTTATTTTTCTTTTTTATTTCTTCAACAACCTCGTCATTGAATTTCTTGAGAGCCAGTTGCTCATATCGATCTTAACAGGTCTCAAATAACCCCCAGCAGGCTCCGTTATATTTGAGTGTATAATATACACTCTATATGTGTTAGGTAAATAGTTGAATACACAATGTATATATGTATGGCTTGCTGGGTTATGGAACTGCGGGTTCCTTTTACCTTAACACTTTCAACGTGGCAAACGATCGACTGCACTCACCACCTTGACTAATCAAAATATATACATATTTTTTTATGGATAAAAATTTTAACTAAATTATAAATATTTTAAATTGACGAAAATAAAGTTTGTTATTATTATTGCATGCTTTAACGATAAATCAAGATATAATTATGATTTTCTTCGGCCTGATATTGAAACAAAAGGTATAGGTATGAAAAAAAATATTAGATTAATAATAAATTTAAATTTCAAAAATTTATTTTTTTAATTTTTGAGATTGGTTTGAAAAGGTAGTTAATAAAATATTAAATTGATCAAGAGCAATTTTTAAAACAAAATTTCCTCGACTATTTGAAATGTGTAAATTTTTAAATAACAATACTTTTTGGTTGAATCTATGAAAAAAAGAGAATATTCACTATATACAATATTTTAAATCATTAGTAATTATTACTAATTAATTATAAATTAATAGTTTGAATTAATTATTAATTCCAAAGTTTTAAAATTACCATATGTATAGTTTCCAGGTGCTATTAAATTTGTGAGTCAAAATATCAATAAAAACCCTAATAAAATTAAAAATATATTTAAATAATTGAATCAAAATAATTGTCTTAAAAACTAAAACAAGAAACGTTACGAAATAATTTACTGGTAACTATTCTTAATTGAGTTTGTTTTTAACTTGAAATCATTTATCAAATAAATTTTAATTTGAAATTTTTTTGTCAACTTGGAATTCAAGTAAAACTACTAATTAATATTTAAAATAATTCATGACAAATTTAAAAGTTCAACGAATAAGTAAAAAACAATTATAAAATAAATACATAAATACTAGGTTATTTTATTTTTTAAAATTTTTCAAATCCAACGTTGTGGCAAGTGTCACGTTTTATTGCGCTTGACTGAATACGATTCGACCAAATTGTATTTATTCGGCGTGCTTTTTGCCGCTTATACTTCTTTTTATATACATATATAGTATACCTCTCTCATCTCTTTTATACTATTATTTATTCTTTGCCATCCAACACTATGAGTTCACTTGAATTTGTAAACATTTTTGTGTGCTCACAATTTCAAAATGAAAGTTCAATACCACCTGTATGGTTATACGTATATCTTTTTTATTTTTTTATCTTTATGTGTTAACTATATTATACTGGTGTTGGTTACAATTCGCTAACGTGATGTAACTGCAAATAAGCAATGTTATACATCAAGTGCTTTTAGTGTATATGTTTAATGGAATGTGAATCTTTATTCATTTAACTAAATACTTTGTCCAAATATGCCGATGAATATTGAACAACATGAATGGGCTTTTATTGATAGGTTTTGTCAATAACAGATTTTGGGTGAAAATCATTACTGATGATTCATTCAACATTACTCATTGCCGTTATTATAATTATTATTATTATTATTCTATACAAATATTTTATAGCCTTAATTGAAATATCTGATGTAGCAAGTCATCTGAAACAGATTGTATATCTTGTGGACAACGAAAAATATCACATTATTGTTTTTATCAATGTTCATTTAAAATTGACATTATAAAATTCATTTTATAAGTACATATGTATAATAGTCTATTATTAATAGATCATAATAGTATAAAAATCATTTGAGTTTATAATTGCATTTTGGATCATTTTTCACAACTTAAATTTCATCAAATAATAAAAAATAAATAATTTTTTATTCAGAAAATTAATTTCTTTTTATTTAAAACACAATCCATTTTTTTTTCTTTTTAATATATATATATAGATATAATAGTCGCGAATTTTTTTATTGAGTTGCATATAATTGCATTAATTTTGTGCACTCATAAAAGTATAAAATTTTTTTTTTCAAAATAGGAATACGTGATAAAAATTCAGTCTCGTTTTGTTTAATTTTTTTTTCAATGAAAATTCTATACCTACCATATATATATCTTTAACTGTTTTTATTTATTTTTTTTATTTTCGTTGACTTATTTAATTGTCTGCTGTTCTCATTTCCACTGGTTTTTATTTTATACTTTATTAATATTTTTTATCAGTCTGTGATGTTTGAAAATTAAAAAAAAAAAAAAAATAGTTGAATAAAACATTTCAATCAACTGAAATTTATTTTAACATTTTTATTTAAAAGTTATGAATAAGTTATGTAACATTATACTGCAATTGAATTGTAAATATTATAATTTAGTTAAAATAAACAATAATTTAGTTTCACATTTGAAGTTTAAATTGCGATTGACTTTGCAAATTTATAGGTCATGACGAGTCGTGAGTTATTAATATAATAAACATAATTATTAATTATAAATGTAGAGATAATCACAATAACGAGGGACAAAACTATAAAGCAATTTTAGTTCATAGAAAAAACATGTTACTGTTTAAAAGAAATTTTCTCATTACTTCATAAAGTTTTTAAAATTATATTTTTGTATACAAACTCTGATCAAAGCTCACCAACCGATAATATTGTGAAAAAATAAAGGATATAAACAAACTTTTTTTTGAGCCACGTCGTTTTGTTCCACATGATCTAAACATGGAATCTGGAATTCAAGTGAGTAAAAAAATCGTGTCACTTTGAATTCAACGATGCCAACAAATGGTTGGATGCCGCTTCTGGTTTCATCGAGAGATAAAGGTATGATGATGGGGTGAAAAGAGAAAAAACAAGATTCAACAAATTTTCTCAAATTCTCCATACTTGCAAGTGGATGAACACTGCCAATGTATTTGGTTGGTCTGATTTTGTGAAGAAAAAAATAAATAAATCGAAAAGAGTAAGGGGAATACAAACGACATAGAATTTGCCAAAATGATGCTACTTGAAATCCACTGCGTGTTCAGCTTATAAAAGCAGAGTATCCCAATTTATGATTTTTTATTTTTTATTACTTTCATTTTTATTCTGTTTTTATTCTATCATTGTTTTTATTGAATGTCTATTTAACTTTTTTTGTTACTTTATTTTTCATTGATAAAATTTAATTTTTACTTCATAGACAGTCATATTTTTTTGTCACCCATCAATATCTAATTTTAGATTTTAAAAAAATATAAAATAATACAAAAAAAAATGAACGTTTCAATTTTAAATTTAAATTTAATCTTTTCATAGCGTTATATACCTATCACATCAAGTTGACTCAACGCAATTTTCAGAAAACAATTGATTTTCTATGGGTAATAAATTTTTTCATAAAAAGTGCAGTTTATCATTAATTTTATGCTATCAATTTAAATTGAAAGAAAGAAAGAAAAAAAAAATTGCGAAAGGACTTTGTGACACAAAAGCGGAAATTAACCGTCAATTTTTATTCTTAGACATTTTCTAATATACCTACATTTTTTTTTTTTGTTAGTTATTATTATTCTTTATTTTTCATTTTTTTTTTCTTTTCTTGTTGATTTTTATTTTTTTTTTGTCCCACTTGATTGTTCACTTTTTACGATTTTCCTTCTTTCAAAATTCTAGAACGTATTGTTGGTTTATGAAATTATCCGCTTCTCAATTGGCCTGGTTGGCTGGTTTCCTCGCGGTGAAATTCAGCGAAGACGCGCGCTGTAGCATGCACTTTGCACTGAGTGCACGACTGCATCCATAACAAAACGACGACAAGAGAGACGGTATACTGGCAAATAACCGGCAAATTGGGATTGCGAATGAGTTCAGGTAAGCGTGTAACAAGCGGGTCCATCCCCTTTCTCTCTGTCACTTTCATTACATACACAACTACATTAACAATCACAAATTATTTGTTGCTAAAAAGTTTCACAATATTTCAGTTTGATCTGTGCTACATATCTTCTCTTGAAAAAAAAATTGTGAAATAAATTTATATAACGGTATAGTATCGAAAAAAAAAATTAAATCAAAGATGGGTTTATATTTTTTATATTGTTGCATTGTATTCAGCAATTTGAAATCTCTATTTAACTAAAAATAATAAAGGTCAATCCTGTATCATGCTTTCAAAAGTTTTTATTTATTATCGTTGACTATTGTCATGATACAAATAAACGAGAAATTGGTGAATTGTTTGCATGAACAAATAAATGTCATCGAGAACTATTCGTATATAGGAACATGAAGACTCTTTGTTTCCAAAATGAAAAAACAAAAAAAAATCAAAATTACTATTTGAAAATATTAAAAGTATTCGAACATATTTTACATTTATTATTTAAATAATCACTTGAAAAATTTCGAGTATATTTGAATGTATAATTTATATAGTTATTTTTACTAAGCAAAATTCAAATATAATTTAAAGATATTTTTTTCACTTGAGTTATTATTATTCATTACTTATTTTTCTGAGAAAATATCTTTTTCTAATAGCTCTTATATAGTTTTTTTTTGAGGATATAAATACGACAATATATAGCTACTATATCTCATGCAAGACTTAAAACAATCAATCGGTAAGCTTGCACAAAAACTTTTACAAGCGTGTTCATGCTAATTATCATTAAAAATATGCAATAAAAACAACTATTTATTAAATTTTTTTTAAAAAGTGTGTTCTTCATAATTCATGTATAACAATTTATTGAAAATAACCTCACCTTCAAAAATAGCTATTTTAAATAGAGGGACCGAAGCCACGTTGGGATATGAGCTTTTTATTTTTATGAATATAATTGAAATATAAATGATCAAAAAAATCAGCTAAAATCAGATTACTACGCAGCTTTACGATATAATTACAGCAATACTTTGATTACAGTAAAACTTTCTAGATCTTATATAGTTTAGACGTAATAATAATAAATCATAATAAGTTTTCAATTTTTCTACAATACATAACTTTAAAACGAATTATCTAAAAATAATGAAACAACAATATAATCTGTAGGGTTTTTAAAGCCGGTTTATTGCGATTAATATGAACTCTGTCAAGTTATTGATATTTTTTTTTTATGGAGCTTAATATCTTACGGCCAGCCGCTATGTGGCTTCGTTCATAGTGAAATATACTGACATATAATAAATTAAAATAATAAATAAATAAAAGTAAATGAGAACAAGGAAATAAGTATATAAAGAGATTATATTTATGAGAACTATTGATACAAGATTTTATTTAACGCAATTACTTAATTAATAAATATAGTTGAACAAAAAAAAATAAATAAATAAACATAATATAATAAAAATTTAAAATTTATTGATAAATAATTAGCATTATTTCTCAATGTAAATAAATGCATATATAGATAAAATTGAAGAGTAGCTTTTCCATCTAAAAGCTTAGGTAATCAAATCGATCGATGGTACCTCATAAATCACACAGAAAGTTTAAATTTTACGAATTATTCGGGCATACCGCCAATCCTTCTTGGAGTTTCCTGTCTTTCAAGGAGCTAGCCTTCCACTTTGCCACCGTGAAACTTCCAAACTGTGTACAAAACTATTTCAATACTAATGAAATGCCACTGTTTAACCATAAAATGTTATCTGACATATTTTCAGATAATCACATATTCTATATCGTTTATGTTGATAAAAAAAAAAGTTATTAACACTTTTTTGAATTGATGATATTAATTTAATTTCATTACAAACTAAATACTGTATAATAAAATATAAAAAAAAAAAAAAAACAAGTTTAGATCAGATGGAAAGACAGCAAAAATAATAAAACACATACACATACAGACATGTGTATTCAGTTTGAGGTTAGAAAAAAATACTGACGTTGCACGATTGCTAAGAAAAGACTGGGATTTTTTATTTTTTTTTCTGTATTTTATTAGTTTCTTTCTCGGCATCTTCTATATCCGGGTAAGGGTATGTTTTTTCGTCGATATCCTGGTTATATTCGAAGGCGTTCGGATATTTCATCGTAACTACCAACCGATGCAATCCCTACGAGGCCAATAACCATTTGGACTTGTCCCTTTTCTCTAGCGTCCTTCAGCCCGCAGGCTTATCGAAATCTTCAGACTTTTTTACTGCAAAAACAAAAAAATATCTAACAACTTTATAAGTCACTTCTTCGTATATGTATGTTCACTTGATTTTCAACAATATTATTAGTAGTATTTTACATGTAAAAATCAAAGCTACAAAATGATGATAATTAATTTTTAAAGTTAATATGACATTTATTATTATTAAAAATTAAAATAATATTATATTATCTATAATTATTCAAGTGAATTTTTTCAATTTTAAAATGATTTTAATGATAATTGGACAATTTTGAATTCAGTTAGTGTATTGATAAGATTTTTTTCAGAAAGTGGAACATTGCCACGTACAATATCTTCAATGACCAAATCGTGTTTTGCCAAGAGAACTGCTTCGTTTTGGCTCGTCAACGACAACTATACACAACTGTCTTCCAATTGAGTCAATCGTTTGTGAAATATAAAATTTATAAATAAAACTTTATTATCTTTTTTCCAATTTTCAATAGTAGCATTGCTTGATTCTCATCAAGATTAAATTGTTATTGATGGAAAATTTCAGCTTTTTTTTTTATTTGTTTATTTTTTTTATATCCTATTGTTTTTTTTTTGTAATTTAAAGAATTTAATTTTCATTTGAATAAAAAATATACATATGTATATTTTAAAATTTAAATTTTCAACGGGAAAAAAATTGCCAATGAAAAAAATAATAATATAAATGGTTTAATATTTCCGTTTAATTTTTACATTCATGAAATGAAATTAGTTTTGTTTTTTTTTTTTTTTTTCTGTAAGTTTAATTTCGTTCACGCGTTTTTTTAATAACCTGTTTGTTTTTATTTTATTTTATATTTTTGTTATCTACTACGTATAGGTATAAAGTCTCTCAGTGCAGTGGCATGGTCTCTTAAATTGCTTTAATACTCTCGAGACTAGTCGTCAGTCTTTTTTTTTTATTTTTTCTTTCTCTACATTTGTTTTATGCTGGTGCACGTACCCCTCCCCACTCTCAAACTCTTTAATTCAGAATACCCGAAAAAAGTTATGTAGGTCAAAGCAATTAGTATGTAAAGCTCTCTCTGTGCTAGTAGATTATATATATATTTTTTTTTTTCAAGTTCAAAAAACCCTCAAAGTAACTGATACTTGAAAATAATTTATAAATCTTCATCATCACTTTTTACCTTTTTTTCTTTTCTAATGAGTCTGGGTTAAATATTTTTTAAATATAATATCTTACAAAATTTATCAGCTTTACTAATTTTTTAAAAATTCATCTATCTCCATATATTTTCAAATCTTTTTAAGCCATTATTTCTAGAAACGTATTTTTATTTGATAACATCGTACCTGAATATCTGTATTTATTAATGATTATATTATTCTTATTTCTGTCAACGTCAAGTTATATCGATGTTTAAATAACTAATATCACTTTTGAAATATTAAAGCTTTTTACAATTATATTCACATTACCTCTATGTAAAATTAGATCTTAAGTTAATTTTTTATTCCAGTACATTTTTTTTTTTATATCTAATGAATTTTTTAAATTATTCAAAAGACAAAAATAATTATTTATATTTATAGAAATAATTATATTCTGATATGTATCATTCTCAAACAGTATAAAATTGATTGTGTTTCGTTTAGTGACAGCTAAGCGGATGTAGTTTTCACTGGAAAACGTAAAAACTTACTTGATTAATGTAATAATAGTATTTTGTATCGCGTGTTTACCTGCCCAATGGTCAAAAAAATAAATAAATAAATAAAAAAAAAGCAATATTGTATGATTTTATCAATTCGTTATAAGTGGTTAAGATATTTTATACCACTCATGCATTGTAAACTCGATTTTACACGCGCCCTAACGGTGATGTAAATTGACGTTTATGAAACGATAACCGAAATGATCGTGGAGTAACCGAAATGTGCCTGGAGTAACCGAAATGTGCCTGGAGTAACCGAAATGTGCCTCTGTTTTTTGCGCCCTCAACCGGCATTTTTTGCTTTTTTTTGCATCCAGTGTTAAGCCTCTATTCCAACGACGTAGTATGAGTATCGCACACATACACATATGATATAAAAAAAAAAAAAACACATACACTCAATTTAAGTCATCCAAGATTGTCCAAGATGACAGAATCAGATTTATCAACGTCAATGGATAATTGTATTTTAAATGATACACCTAATAATAAATATTTGTGTGTCAAGATATGTAAAAATAATAGTTGTTAATAATAATATTTAATATTACAATATTTTTTTGATTTTTTTTCAATTTTCTTTTTTGGTTTAATACTTCTAACCTAAGGATGTGGTATATTTGTGACAAGCTGTTTGTATTCTTGAAGTTTTTTTTTTTTTTTAATGGTATTCCTTATTACTTGTTATTGATTTTTAATTTAAATTTAATTCTATTTTATAGTTTGATCATTAATTAATCAATTTTTTTATTCTAAATAATTTAAATTTAATGTTTTATTTTTTATCATATCATGTCAGATAATTTTTTTTATTTTTAGCAAATATTTTAAACTTTAAATACTTTTTATTTGAATTATATTGGATGTGTTTTTTTCTTATTTCTTCAGACCCCCCCCCCCTTTGGGCTCCGCGACGTGTTTCGCGATGTTAATTTATCTATTGTTTTTTAATATTTAATAACTTGATTATTATTTTTTTTTTTTTAAGACAAATAACATTTACAACATGTGACAAGTCTAGGTTTGTGGCGCGTAAAATCTCGTTAACACTGCATTCGTGGTATAAAATATTGTATGTAACTCGAGTGGTAAGTGTGTGTGTTATGAGATGGTGTGCGCGCTGCGCGCGCACACCATTTCATAAAACACACTTTACCACTCTTGTTACACAATATACTATTTTAGTATTTTTATTTTATTTTTACGAACTGCTGTTGTATCGATATCGTACGGTGATTATATAGGATAACAATTTCTAAATAAATAAATGTGTAATAATTGTTATCTACTTTTATATCTCCAAAAGCAAAATTCGAAAAAACAAAAAACAATGTCAAGCGTTCTAGAAAGAAAATCATAATAATAATGTTTATCATTAATCATTGACAAATAACGTCAACAAAGCCATATCAAAAATAAAAAGTTCTGAGGAGTACATGAAGCTTTATAAAAAAATACTTCTTTTAAAATGTTTTGTTTGTTTACATATCTTTCAAAGATTGTCAGACAGGTGCATCATGAGTTACCATGATGTAAAATGATGATTATGTTATATTTATTGAACATAAAACTTATGGAAATAATTATGATATTCAATAAACTTTCTGAAGGCAGACGAAGTTTGATGAAGTATGAACAACTTTCGTTTGAAGATGATATAATCATTACTACCATTCCTACAACTGATCCATGAAGTCTCACCAACAACAAGTATACTTGTAATAATTCTCAATATAATTTTAGTTAAAAGAGTGTGATCATATTATCACCAAAACTATAACAAAGTAATGAAATAAAAACAAATTAAAAGCAATGATAAATTTCACATTCAACCGCACGGTGTAATATACGTATTCAAAAAGAAAGAAATCGAAAAATTTCTCAATGAAAAAAGACAGGTGTTTTATAAAATGCAGAAGTTGTAAAATCAATTGAAGAACTTTGTTATACGAAGATGATGGATGATGGGTTCAATAATTTATGGATGGTTTAAACCACAAGAATATGTCTTGATGAAATTAAGTTTTTTGTTTTTTTTTATTGAAAATAAAAAGAAAAGATCATATAACTCTATCTTAACGAAAGAAAAAATTGAACACACGCAGCGATATTGATAAAATCAATAATTAAATGAGAAGTTTGAGATGCAATAATACAAAGTCGATGGTCGAGTGGAGATTGCCATTTCAGTTCCTTACGAGAAAAAAAAATTATTGTAATTACTGAAGCTGAAATAAGTGAACTATTTTTTTTTCTATTGATTACCATGTCATTGTATTTATTATTATTTATAAATAACGATATGTTAAAATTATGCCAGACTCAAGTTTTTGATCAAGTTTGTTTATTTCATCGGAAGATAAAGAATAATGATAAATATAAAATATTTGTTGTGTTTCATGAGGTGGTAACACGACAGTTGACAATAGCCTCGAGTACAATACCAATAAGGTCAATCAGAACATTCTATTCCCTTGAAACTTTAAAATTTAGTGCTGAAGTAGCTGTACAGATGAAATAAAACTTGGTGAAATAAGTATATTTCAATTCACTAGCTGGAAATACAAGATAAATTCAACGGCAAAATTTTGTAAAATAAATGGCTATTTGAAAATTATGGAATCAGACAAGGGATTAATTCAATTCAACTTCCTGGATCAGTATTTTTATTCACATTATCGAATAATTTATATTAAAAAAAAACTTATCGATTAATATTCTGGTTTAAAAAAAGTTCCTAAAAGTTATAAAACTTCTATGATTTAATATTTTAACTGTAAAATAAAGTTGAAATTAAACAAAAATCATTTTTAATATATTTCATCAAGTTTATTAATTTTCGTTTATTGAAATAACATTAAAGTTCTGCTTGTTATATTAGGATACTTAATTTATATAACTCAACGAAGTTGAATGAATGTTTTAAAAGTGATACATACCTTTAAAATGTTTAATATGAGAAATATTATTACGACTTTTTTAATGTTGTTGAGTCAATTTATAATCAAAATGAAGTTGGATATTCAAGTTAAAATAATTGCATCAATACTCAAATTGTAGACGAAGAATATATTTTGTCTGGTAAATTAATAATTTCAGCTGAACAAGCTAGGCTTCATGAGAATGAATAGAAATTTTATTAAAAAAATGCAGACAAACAAAAAAGTTTAGAAAAAAAAGATTAGTAAAACATTGAGTAAAAAAAAGAAAAAAGAGCTACGAAAAAAAAAAATTTACAAAATATCAAAAGAAAAAAATAGAAATGACACAAAAATGCAAAACGATGTAGAACAAATAAGAAGAAGATATTGATGAAAATTTGATGATGATAAAGCTTAATTTGTTGATGCTTGAAAATAGAAATAATAATACTGTCGCCTTCACTGCACTCGATGATTGAAATTTTATCAAATAAATTATCATGAATAAAAAAAATTAGACAAATCAATGATTATTGAAGAAAATAAACAATGCATGACTCTGATGGAACTGAGAAACCATATTACCTAAAGGTACTAAGAGTTGATTACAGAAGTTGATAATATCAAAACAGTTCAAAATTGTATCTATAATTAATAATAATTATGGATAATCTTTACAACCAAAGGCAAATCTACAAAGTATGTAGCATTTATTAATGTCGAGCTCCACCTCACAAGTATTCTAACTGTTTCATTTGTTTATTCGATATTATGTAGTGTTTTGAATTGTTTTAAAACTAAATTGGTTTTTTTTTTTTTTATTCCAATGTCTGTCTGTCGATATATGTATTCACATTAAATATTTCGACATATTGACGAAGCTAAAAACATTTCAAAAAATCAATTCGAATTAATTTATTATTTATTTATTGATTATTCATTTATTTATTAATTTATTCTATTTATTCTGTTCAAATAAATGCTTTTATGGTTTAACAAATCCCGTTACTATAAATATTTAAAATAGCTTAAAAAAAAATATAACCTGAAAATAAATTTAAAAAAATAATCAAAAAGCAAATTTTAATTTATCTGAAAATACAAAAATCTACATTTTGAAAATTAATTTTTTTATTTTTTGTAAATAAATAATATATAATTAGAATAAAGTAATAAATTTATATTAAATATTATTTGAGAATTATTATGTAAAAATAATAATATGTAAATAAAATTAATATACTTGGAATAATAACTCGATGATTTAAGTTCTCTGTCAATGTTTGGTATTTAAATAATATTATTAATTTCATGAATGATTTTATGTCTCAAGAGTTTTATTCTTAAATAAGCCAACAATTTTACTGAATGTAATGGTTATAATCCATATGTAATTGACACCATTCTGACAGTGGTTTGTTCGTATGTATGGTTTAAGAGAGCAGAACTCAACTAAGCAAATTCAATTAGTCGAACAATGCCGTGTGCTTAACCTGTTGAACAAGAGGAAAGTTTATTCGTGTGTGTGTATATATATGCGCGTGGACATTCACCGCCATCGCTATATGATATTTATGAAGATACCATGGTATAATTATTGAATTACTTTTTAAATCTCAAGTGTATTACAATATGCACTAAATAACATTTTAGTTACAAAAAAAAAAAAAAGAATCAATCTCCATTTATTTGAATATTTATTTTACCCTCTAATAAGAAAAATTCATCATGAATATTTTAATTTCTATTTTGTTTATTTTTAAGATATATATTAATTGTTTTGTAATATTACATAATATTCAGTTTAAATTCACTCGAATTTTTTTGTCGGTATATTTAAAAAAAATTTGAATTTTTTAGTTGATAAAAAATTCCAACTTACCTACTGTGATCCGGATAAGAAATTCCAAGCTCCAAATTTTCCAAGCAAGACGAATAAAAGCCATTTTTAAATAATAACTATATTTATTTTTAAATAAATCAAATCAATCTACAATAAAATCACACACTTATGTTGTTTATAAATATTTAAATCTTTCAAATAGTTTGTCTTCTTTATTTTCACTTATACATTATTTAAATTCACAAATATTTTTAGATTAGAAATAAGAACGAATTCATGAAATACAATTTAATAAATAATTTTATATTTGATCAGTTATATAATAGAAAGTCATCCATTGTATTATTATAAGCTAATCGTTGTCTAGTCACTAATTGAAAAAATATGAATGAAAACAAAAGAAGTAAATGAAAACGAAAAAAATATAATAAAATTAAAAAAAAAGGAACAACAATGATATTTCTTAGAAAATTTGCTTATTCATTTGATTATTTTCCATAACATTGTTAGTGATAATTAATTTTTTATTTGTTTATATAAAAATTTCAAGTCACCGTGTGTTATCACTTTGTTTTATTTTTACACAAAGAACAATAAACAAGATATAACTCCATCGCACTTTTACAAGAATAATAAATTAATATCTAATGAATAAATGAATGAATAAATAAATAAATAATTATAATATATTTATGTTATTTTTTTTTTTTTTTTTATAATTTATTTATTACACAATTTAATTATACATTATTTGATAATTGTTATTGTTTATTGACATCACACCTGACAGATAAAATCTTAAAATGACTTTTAGGATTTTCCACGAATGTGCCACCTTGCTAGTCAGCAGTTGAGTGAGAATATGAAACAACCAAGTTTCCTGCAGCAGCATACAGTGTCGCAAGAAGTGAGATAGAAAACATTCAATTTCATTGAAAAATAAGAGAGATGAAAAACAGGGTTGAATGTGGTTTCTACCCTTTCGCGCATGCTTTGCAATACTCAATATACAGTTATATATTTTTTATGATAAAAATTAGATTTTTTTTTTTACTATAGTGATACAGACAATACTGCGCGTATCAGAAAAAATGTTGTTACAAGTTTCGCGGGTTTTTATTCATCGTGGCATCTTTGCCATGTGAGTTATTGCCAAACAATTATAAAAATATCATTTTATTTATTTAACAGTCGATTGATCTTTATTTTTTTGATTTGTTTTTGTATTCAGCTAGCTATCAGTTGATAGTCTGACTATTATTTTGGAAAATCAAAATCAGTTTACATTGAATATTATATCATGATAATAATAATAATGATGATAATGATGTTGAAAATACTATTATCAAAACAAACATACATAGGACATTCAAAACAAATCTGAGCAGGTAAAGTTTCAATTAAATCTCAGAATAAACATCAAACTGTAATTTTGAATGAACATATTTGATGCAAAATATAGTTTTATTTGATGCTATCTTTCTACATATTTAGACTAATAGAATTTGGTGCATGAATATTTAATTGATGAAGTTTTACATAATTTACTATACAGTTTAACATCTGCAGATATTTTGCAAAATTTAAAAAGTATAAACATCATGATTCAAACATGCATGGTAAATCAAAGAATATCTGTTAAGTTAATCATTGGCCAATTGAGTTAACCATTTGAAATAATTGTTTCAAGCCATATAACTTATATATGATATAAGTTATAAATCTAAAATGAAAGTATATATACATATACGATAAAACATATTATTTATATTAGATTTGAAATTTTAAATAATTAAAAGGTTACCTTTTGAACAAATTACAATATATTTAATTTAACTTAAACAAGTAAAATCAGTATACATTCTATGAATTTACCTTCTCATTTGCACGTTCTGTATCTTTTAGAATTACACATTTGAATTCATCACAAAGGGCTGATGTATTTTCTCTCAAATGTAATGTACAAGTTCTCCTTGTATGCTTTACCCTAATAATGAAGTACCTTGTTCATATTATTCACTGAAGTTGATACTCTATCTGATGATTTTATATATCATTGTTTCAGTCAACGTATAATAAAATAAAAACTTTATTGACTATATAAAATTATTTGTTGTTCAAAATACCAAGTGGGGAAAGCATATTTGAATGATATTAAAAGTAAAAGTTATATTAAATTTTCGACTTACTAACAACAGAGCTTAACTCTCAAAGATGAAAATAGAGAATGAAAATTTTTAATTTCTCAACAGTAACGAGAACAACAGGTCTTATGGGACGTTATTCATTTTTTATATCAATTTATGATATAATGATGGAAATATTATAACATTAATGTATTTAAAAAAATTTGTAAATTTTTTAATATATCAAAAAATATGTCTTATCAATTTCTTGCATACGTGGATTGATTGGTATCTTTATACATTAAATAATATACCTGTATTGAAAATTGGTCAGAAATCGAGTCACGATACACTTTATAGCCAGCAACTACTACTTTCTTTGGTGCAATACGAATAGCAATGACCTAATACCAAGAAAACGACGTGATAGGGATTTCGATTTGTCAATTCATGCATAAGTTAGTCTCTTAATACGAGTACACAGTAAAAAATAGTTGGTAAAATTAACAAATTCAGTTTGTTAATTTAGGTCCACCAACAAAACGTTTGTTAATTTAACAAACATTTTATTTGTTAAATTAGGTCTACAAATAATTGTTTGTTAATTTTACAAATATTTGTTTGTAAAATAAAATTTACAAACAGCTGTTTGTTAATTTTACAAATTTTTGTTTGTAAAATGAAATTTACAAACAGCCGTTTGTTAATTTTACAAATTTTTGTTTGTAAAATGAAATTTACAAACAGCTGTTTGTTAATTTAACAAATACTTTTTGTTAAATTTTTTTTTTTTTGTTTAAGCAAAAAAAAAAATGTATATTCATTTATATAATATTTTTTGATACGTAAATTTTATTATTTTTCATATAACTAAACAATGAAATGATTCACTCTGTACATATGAATATTTATACAATATTATTTTATCAATTACAAAATTTACAAAAAATAATCTGTTACAATAACTAATTTTTTATCTGTATAGACTCGTTTATATTCTAACTTTTTGTATGAGGTATAGATTGATAACTTCATGTATACATAATTCAAAAGTATTTTCTACAATATATCCTAAGCATGATGGTGAAATACCTTCTGTCTTCCAACTTTGACAAATGATATAAAACTTTAAATTATGTGAAAAAATCATAAGGATTTTTCCGAAAGTTGGAAAACTATTAGTATTTGATGTACAAATAAATTTTTGTATTATCAAATGTTCATCTCGAATATCAACACTATTACCTATAGAAATATAATTATTTGAATTTATATTTAACGTTTTGTTAATAATATCACAAAATTCACTTGACTTTAAACTTATTATTTTTGTGTTGTTAATTTGTGGTTCGTCTTCAGAATATAGTATTCTATTATTCCATGTTTGTAGCATACATTTTTGATGACGATTAGCCAGTGTATGTGCTATGTCTTTGAAATTTTTCAACTTGTATACGAAACTTTTTAAAAATCCATTTTTACTTTCGTATTTCATGGTCCAATGAATTCTTGGTGGTCCCATTTTACTTATAATCATTGGAAGATGTGTTATCAAATGATCTTTCATTATCAATGATGAATTAAATTCATTAATAATAAGACTATGATGGTCTTTAATTAAAACTGTTAGTCTATCTAACATATCATAGCTTATTGTTGGAGCAAATACAATTTTCATAATTTCTATTAACAATAAAATAACTCTCCATTTTTTTGTACCCTCATGATTCAATTTCGTTATTTCATCAGTTAAAAAAAGTGGTAAATAAGTTATCAAACAAAACATTTGAGCACCACGCTGACCTACTAAATTTGCGTTTTTATTTAAATCTATTCGACATGGATGGTTATAGATCTATTATGTGAGCCATAATCAAAAGTTGATATTTTATTATTTAAATTTGACAGATCGACAATACCTATCTTGATCAAATATTTAAGTACATATTTTATATCTCGGTGACAAATACCCTCTAAAAAGTCATGGAATATATCAACAATTGAACTATCAACAAAATCATAAAATTTCAACTCTAAAGATTTTTTTTTTTTATACTATACTATAAAAATTAAATGTATCATTATTACAATATTCTAACTGATGATATAATGAGATAAATTCTGATTTAGTTCGCAACAGACTTTCATTTAATGAAACACTTTTTCTAGCTTCTTTTATAGTTATTTTACAAATTCTACAAGAATACGTGGCTACGAAAGATTCATTCATACCTATTATTTTTGCTCCTCCTAAATTATCAAAACTTACAGATATTAAACTACCTTTGACAAAAGAATTAAGTCCTTTTATAAATATACAATCTGTTTCGAAAATTTTTGAATCATTAACTATTATATTTTAAAACTGGATTTATACCAAAACTTTAAATATCAGAATCATAACCGAGGGCAAGTAAACGAATATTGTCTAATTTTGAAAGCATATGTTAAGGTAAATTTAAAATGGAAAAATAAAAAGCACCAATTTTGTGTATACCGGCTTTCGGACTCAAAGGGTTGCAAACCTCAAACTCGTCATAATAAATTTGTAGATGAATTGAAATTTTATTTATTTGAAAAAATTTACCTTGAAATAAAACCACATCTCTGGGTTATTTTTTTATGTTTTAAAAGTTCATATGCCACAATATTGACAATAACTTTTCTACATTTTTTTGTTAAATATCCTAAATCATTGTATATGATTCAAATTTTTTATCTCCATATTAGTGATTAATGAGACGTTCTTTCAATTGCTTGATAAAATAAAAAAATTAGATATTCAGTAAAGGGAAAAAAAATACAATTCAAATTCTTTCTTAACAACTAACTTGAGCTAAAACCACGTCCCCAATTATTTTTTTTTTTAATTTTGGTTTTTTTCGGTAAAGGCTCTTTGTCGTCATTGAGATCAATTGGTTTATCTGATGGTACTGGTATAACATTAGCACTTGTACTACCATCAGCATGCTTTAATCCATGAGTTTGTGTAACATTAGCAACTATATTTTTAGCTGAAAAAACATCACATAATATGATAATGTCAACAAATAATCAATTTTTTAGTTAATAATTTCAATAAAATAAAAAAGCAAAAAAATCTTACATATATCTAACAAATTTACTATTTTCTGTCTAAGTTTAGATGTCAAGCTATGACTATTTCAACGTATAAAATTACATAATATATCTGAATCAATTAAAACATCATTTAGATCAGTAATCTCAATATCTTGCTCCTCAGGTAATGCAAATATTGCATATACTTTAAAATTGAAAAAAGTATTTATGAATCAAACAAATTCTTAAGTGAATTAAACAAAATAAATAACTAATAAACCTTTGTGGATGATATCAGCATATGTAAAATGCTCTGATAGCTGTACCCATTTTTTTTCATTTTTATACTGAACAATAATAAAAACACATTCGAGAATTGATATTGATAAGGAAATTCTTCTAATCCATTTATATTCTTACAATATTACCTGATATTTAACAATTAATTAATTATCAAATAAGTAGCTTCGAAAATATTGTCAACAAGCATATTGTTATTATGTTATTAATTAAGAATTAATTAAAAATATAAAATAACATTTATAAATAATCTTGAAGGGATTTATAAATCACTTTAAATTAACTTACTTGATGAAGTCATTGAAAACACGAATTATTGATTTATTATAATTATAATTTAATAATTATTTATTTGTTTTTGAAGAAAAAAAATACTTCACGTGTTGTCTATTATCAACTGCTTATAAAAACACACATCGTCCGACTCAATCCGACCGTATGCAAGATTTTTTCAGATATTCTTCTTATTTTTACATTAAATTTTCATTTATATGTTACAAATTAATTTTACAAAAAAAAATTTGTAAAATTAACAAACGAAATTTGTAAAATTAACAAACGGAGTTTGTAAAAACATTTTACAGATTTTTTGTTGGTAAAATTAACAAACGGAGTTTGTAAAATCATTTTACAAATTTTTTGTTTGTAAAATTAACAAACGGAGTTTGTAAAATTAACAAACAGAGTTTGTAAAAATATTTTACAAATTTTTTGTTTGTAAAATTGACAAATAAAATTTGTCAAAAGATTTTACAAATTTTTTTTTGTTAAATTAACAAACAAAAATTTGACAAACGACTGAAGTCTACAAATTACAAACGAATTACCAACTTTTTTTTACTGTGTACACATTGAAATTTTATATTTTTTTTTCATTTTTATCATGAAGGAATTTATATTTTTATATTTGTAAGAAGTATCTCTTTTTACTCAAGTTTATTGATAAAAGCAAATACTTATTTTTAGTCATACTCAATAAATTTTTGATCTCAAAAAAGAATATATTTGAAATTTTTTTGGATGAACATGTGCAAAGACTTTTTAATGAGAAATTATTGAAGGAGTACTATTAAAATCCCAAGAAAATTCACTGTTTTATTTTTTTTTCATATTTATATGTTATCTTGGTAATTTATCGAAAAATAATAATTTTTTTCCAGAAAAAGAAAGATATTTAAAATCAAATATATTTAGATTTGGATATATGAAATTTAACTGTATTCCATATCAATTCCGTATCAATTGGAGCTCACTTTCTGACTTGGGACATTAAATTGAGGTCAGTAACTTATAATGATCATAATTATTTTGTTCATGTGGATCTATTAGATTTTTCTATTCTTTTCAATAGTTATTTTTTAAAGTTAAAAGTTCAGTTTTTATGTTTACAGAGGTTCTCATTATCGTTGTTATTATATTATTAATTATTTAAAATAATATTTTTATACAAATAAAAAAAAAAGTTTGGAAATTTGTATTTTATATTCATTAATATTCTTCGAACGGTAGAATTTTTTTGAACAAACTTTAAACTCTGGATTGTTATGTTGAAAAAGCCTTGTTGTAATAAGTCAATATTGGGTGAAAAAGCGTAACATTCTGAACTGAAATTGACGTCAATTCAACCTCAGCCGGTCAATAACAAGCTCAACTTCTACCTAGGTATAGTTTAAATTTTTGTAATATCCCCGATGAAAATAGTTTTATGTTATTCATAACATTATTCATTTATCATTAATTAAATCGAAAAAATTGGTTTTATATCGGACACAAGTCAAACAAAAATTGAAAATTTTTTTTTTTTCGATTCACTGCAATTTACTCAGAAATAATCAAATCGAAATACAGTTCTGAATATAATTTATTTATTTTTTCTAAAAAGAATTTGTATACTTATTTTGAATAAAATTCAAATATATTTAAAATGTAATTTACATATATTTTAAATTTATTTTTCCACATATATTTTTCACTTGGAAAAAAATTAGAAAAAACTATTGAATAAAAAATTTCGAGTCATCCTTTTCACTGTCAGTTTGACGATATGTTGAAAATAATGATATAAATTAATTGCATATTTTCACATTGGCTATTCCAAGATGTGAAATGCAAAGTATCAATTGATCAGTAAATTTATTCTAAGAACAAGAATATTCATACAGCATATTGATCATTGACCCTTGTCCTTGCTTAAATAGTTTTGGCGATCGATAAAGTGTAGATCGATTGAGGGTTGGACCGTTATAAATGTCGTATAAACCAAAATATATATGTGCACATACATACACATGTATACTCATATTTAATACATACACATATATTATATATTGTACATTACAATCACAAGGGAAACAATGGAACGACCTTAGCCCATCAGGAACAATCTAATGGCTTTCTTAACGTAGTGGGTGTCAGCATTTCTATGTCGCGACACCCATTAATATGCCTACTGGCCGCAGGCGTCAGTTACCACATTGGACGTGAAATACAACCGTGCATATCATCGTGACGATCCCAATTCTGTATACTATGCATATATATATAAATACAACAATACATAACGTCACCCTTATGCACTATCTTTAACCATCAATAAATTTTTTTAAACCTTGTTTATTTTTTATGCACAGTGTTTGTAATACTGTTATATTTATATACGTATATATACTTTGAACTATCAATCATATTAAACCAGGAAAACATTCACGTTGTTTTTCTCTATTTTTTTATTTAGTCTCTTTAATCAAGCATGTACATGTATATATCGACATTTTTTTTTTTTTTGTAGGAATTTTTCAATTTACCTCTTTTATAGTGAAAGATAAATTATATTTTCACAAAGGCAATCTCAAGTACTGCATATTTCAATTGCGTGTAGCCTCGTTAATAAAGCTTTTTAAAACAGTCCATCAATTTTTGTATGAAACAGAGCCCTTTTGAATTTACAAACAAACCAAATATGAAAAAAAATAATTACGAAAAAAAAAAAAAAAACTAAATTTAATTATAAAAGAAATTATATATAAAAAGAAAAGAAAATATATTTTGTGAGAGAATGAAAAAGATTAAAAATATCTGTATATAGTTTTTTTTTGACAATGCAACACATTTCGACTGTCATGGTCACTCTCGAAAAAACAGTTTTACATATTAATATTACATATATTTTTTCTATAATCAAAACAAAAAACATACGACTTCAAAACGTAGTTTGATTGGCTAAAAGATTATTTTTATTTTTTGTCCACGTAATTAAAAATAAATGAAATCATGCAAGACGAACATTCGTGATTTTTCGTAATATTAAATATCTCAGTAGTACTAGTCAATAACAAGGTTAAGCCCTAAATTTAATTATATTTTTTTATTTCACATAAAAAATTAATAAAAAATAGATAAATGATAAAAAAAAAACAATTCAATGTTCACTTAGTTTACACTCGTATTTAATAATTTCATTTAAAAAAAAATTAAGGATAAAAAATAAGCACATCTCATATTTACGTGGTCCAAATCAAGCAATGTCAGAACAAAATTTTTTTACTCTATGTATACGTGATATATAATTAATAGAAAAATATTTAATTAAAAAAAATAAATACAAATAAAGAAAATATTTAATTATTTATTTTTTATCATTACTTATATTTAATAATTTTACTTGGAAAAACTTTACAAATGTTTTTTATAAAATTCCAGATTTCAGTAGTACAAGTCAAGCAGTGTCAGACTGAAACTAGTAATTTTTAATTTTAAGTGTAAAATACATATTTAATTTTTGTAATTTACTTGATTAAAATATAAAAATGTCCAGTTTTATATTTTTATATAAAGAAAAAAAAAAAAGACTTTTTAAATTGATAAGACTTTGCGAGAATATATATTTCGTATGTATATGTTTATGTGTACAAAGAAATCAAGGGTGATGTTGAAAATATGACATGAAAGGCTTGACTTGTCATCTAGTTCCAGCTACTGGTGTATTCGAATATGTATATAACAGGGTGCTTGGTTTTTAGAATATGGGGGTGGCTAGAAGTGAGAAGTCAAAAGGTAGGTAGAGGAATGAAATAAGCATTAGACTCAGGATGTATATATATATACACAAACACACACACACACACTCATGTGCATACACCATAGACCATTGAATTGTCTAGCATTGTGCTTGCAAATCAACCGGTGCAAATTTACATGAGATTTATTGCATTCCGTTTGCACTGGAAAACTGTGCTCGCCAGTATATGCGTAATTCACAAACTCTCGTGTGAAACAGTACTTCGGCACTTGCAGGTAGAAAATTTAACTTGCACCCCAAGGTAGCCTCTTTGTTTTCAATCTTTTTTCTCTTTCTCGCTATCATCCCATTGGATTATTTTTTTTTATTTTTATTTATTCTCACTTAACTTTGTTCTTGTGGTTTATAAAAATTATGAAAAATAAACTCTTATACTATTTATCATTTAGTAAAATTAAAAAATCTTTTATCGTAAGAGAATTTTTTTTTTTATTTAAATTATGTATTAAATAGAAAAAAAATTTTTGTTTATTATTGCAGAAGTTTTTAATTTTTCAAAAATGAAATATTGTAAGTATTGTAACATAAAATGAGAATTTAATTGTATATGATTTATTTAAACGGTTGAAATAAAAAATATAGTGGAAAAGTTTATGTATTGAAATACTTGAGATGGTCAATCTACATTTATAAAATGAGATAAGCCATGAGATAATGTCACGGGGTGCCATCAAGTGCATGGCAATGAATTGTTATGTAAATCTACTTTTGTAAATATATATTTATATAGTGTGTAACACATTTCTTCTTTCCCTTCTAGCATTTATGACATTACCCTGTTTCCCTTTGTCTAAATATTCTAAAAATAACATACGTGAAAATGCACACACAACTTAAAACATATTCACAAAATTTACTTTTGAATATATTCACTTGTATATTAATATGCTCTATTGTTTATTATACTTTGTTTATTTTGTATCTTTATTTATCTTCATAATATTACATTTATATAATATTTTAGTTAACATAAATCTTTTTAATTCATTATATTGAAACTTTAAATATCTTGTATGGTCACTTGTATATAAATAAAGATATACTGTGAAGAATTTTATTATACATGATAATAATTAGAAACTTTCTTTTCCTCTTTAATATTCATTTACAAAAAAAAAAACGAGCTTTTAGTAAATTATAATTTGATCTGGAAAGTTATGTTAGCTAACAGCAAAATAATATTATAGTTAAGTAATTATACGATTATTTCGAATTTACCGCTTTCACGTATACGGTTTTGAAAAACAAACATACATGTATGTAAAAAAAGAAATATTATAGCTAAAAAAAAAGTAAATAAAAAAATATTATCCAATAAAGAAAAAATATAGCATTGAAAAATATTAATTTACAGTTTATAATTTGAATATACAAATGTGTATTTGTTGTAGAAAGTAAAACTATAAAACCCATCAGTATCAAATAAAAAATAAAAAAAGGTCAGTTCCATTGTTCGTGCACACGTTGCCTGATGCCGGATGAACGGCACGTGCATGGCTTGACGCCGTTTATATTGCACTTAATAACTGATAAGCCATATACCCCCTGGTTCTAAAATCCATTGTGCTTGCTAGAAGACAGAATGACAAAGTTCACACTTTCAATCTGTGACAATAAAACACCACTATAAACACTAATAAATATTTCACCAAAATACTACAAAACAAAAAAATGAATAAAACAAATTTATAATATAAACAATACTTACATATATGTATTTAAACTCGAGAAAAATATAAATGAAATCTGAGGAAAATTGAGACAAGTAAATGAATCCATAAAAAATGTATAAATTGTACAAAGTTAAATGAGGTTCAAAATGATTCTATATTCGACATAAAAATTCTACGTAAAAATTTGAGTTATAGTTTATAAATATCTTTCATAAATCTTAAAAACTTTTTTTATAGCCCAAGTGTACGGTACTCGTCGGCAATATATAGCAATAACAAAAATAATTGTATTTATAGAAAAATATATAAATAGTAAAACACTTTTCAAATGCATTTGAATTTTAAATTGAAATGCTAAAATAAATTAATTTTACTTTTTCATTTACTAAAGTTATTTGTAATAAACTTTTTTTTTTTTATTTAAAAATATAATGGCTGGCAAATAAATATCCAAATGTAATTCAAATTTTGAATTTTTCAACTGTTTTGTTGTTAAGTTTAGTACTTTTTCCACATATCTTATTTACAAAATAACATTAATAATAATAATTTCAGTAACGTAAATTACACAAAAAATTTTTATATCATTTAATGCTCTAATTTAATGATCTAATTATATTGTTAAGGCGAAACAATACCCTTGGTTTCAAGTGAACCCTAACCTATATTTATCGATAGAGCGAACTCTCGCCCCATCTATGAGTCCCAAAGTACATTGGGCCCATACTTCGGCATAGCCGGGATACTTTTTACCCTAAATCTATATAACCATGCTTTACAACAAATAAGGTTTCACATACTTTAATTTGTTAAACAATATAATATTAAAACCTTATGCTAAAATAATTATTAATGTATTATATTTATCTTTTATGTATATTGAAATAAGTCTTGATAATTTTCTTAACACATAGATAAAATAATATAATTATTTGCCAGGCTGCATGCAAAAAAAAAAAAAAGTAATCTCAAAATTATGAAATGTATTTTACATATTTATCAATATTTATTTTGAATCCAATCAAAACATTATTTTTTTAATCATGCAACTTAATTTAACAAACAAAATAAATTACACGCGCATACAATAATGAATTCTAGTGACGTTTAAAAATTGAATAATATTTTGACTTATTATGTGTCATTATTATAATTCAATACCATGCACTTTGATTATATATATATTAAATCATATATCAATCATGAAATAACTGGTCACTAGAGTTTTACATTATTTATAATCTTTTTGTCAAGATTTGACGTTCATGCTAAATATAAAAAACCATGCAAAATTCATAACATATCTGTGTTTGATAATACAATTCTGGCACTGCTGGTATTATTATAATTTTGTCATTATTATAATTACAGCAATGTTTAAGAATACTTGCATGCAAATCTATTAGGAACTACTAGAATATGAAAAACCATGCTGAATATAAAACACCATGCGAAATTCATAACATATATGTAATTGTTGTAATTTTTTTTTTTGACAACTTGATGTTACAAGATGTAAACAAACTAGTATTTTCTTCAAACTACCCGTGTAGGAATCGCCAAGCATGGAAACATGGCCATACACTGGCCGATAAACGGCAGCCCATGATTGGTAGCCAAGCAAGGGCCATTAATGGGATATACTTGGCAAACGATCGGTCCATTATTGTGTTGCCAAGATTGGCAGTCTTGTCTTGGCCAACGTCTGGCCATTAATTGGCTGGCCATTCATCGGCCAATTCATGGTAAATGCATTGCTGGCCATTTAATGGCTGCCGTTCATTGGCCGATCCTTGGCAAATTCATGGCTGGCCATTTAATGGGTACCATTCATCGGCCAATTCATGGCAAATTCATGGCTGGCCATTTAATGGCTGCCGTTCATCGGCCAATTCATGGCAAATTCATGGCTGGCCATTAATGGCTACCAACCATTAGCTAATTTTTGACAAAAAAAAAAAAACAAGATAATAGAAAAAAAAAATCAACAATGGAGCATTAAAATTAAATGAATAAATAAATATATTTGTATTTGAATAATCATCTTCAAAAAAGTCTACCAAGTCTACGAGTGAACTTAATTACTACAAGAGAACAAAAAACTTCCGAAATATATATATCGCGCTCGTTAGCGCAGTTAGTTAAAGCATAGGTTTAGTGTAGGTTTAGGTTTTCGGTCGAGAGTTCGCGCCCGGCGAGAGGCAGAAAAAAAAAACATTTATTATAAAAAAAAACAGAGTTGGACTCGATAATCTATATATGCAATCGAAAAAAAAATATTTTTTTTATTTTTATTTATAAAAATAATTGATTTCGCAAGTAATGGGCCAATCTTGGCAAATGTTAATGGGCCAATCTTGGCAAATTTTAATGGGTCAATCTTGGCAAATGTTAATGGGCCAATCTTAGAATGGCAGCCAATATTAGAATGGTGTAACGCGCCAGGCCCGGCGTATGAGTCGCCCATTAATGGCAGCCCATTATTGGCAAAATTTCGCCATGCATCGGCCGTTGCATGGCCGTGTTGTAGTCTCCTACACGGGTACTTGCATACAAAGCAAAACCAAAATCCAATTTTTTACTATTTGGCACAACACAGACTCTTAAAATCGTTTTTTAAAACTTTTTTCTTAATAATAATCCGTTTTTTACTGTAATTGATTTTTATAATTATAATCTCTACAAACACTCAAAACTCACATCATGGGCCCCGAACCTAAATTTCACTAAATTTCATCCCCCAAATTGCAAAAGCGTTCTTAGTGCCATCTAGTTTTTACAAATGTTGAAGAATGACATGGTGATTGATGATAAAAAGGTCATAATTATTAAAAAAAACAATAAAATTTTTTTTTATAATTTTCTATTTTCGAGAGAATCACGCCCTCGGCTATAATACTCTGAGTACTCCTGCAAATTTTGGAGGAAAAAACTTCATTTTTGAATGAAAATCGTTGGATTTCCTTTTTATGTAAATTTTGCAGAAAACTGTAATTTATTAATAATTTTTTTTGCTAATAACAATTTTTGAAAGAGTCATGCCCTCGGCCATGCAATTTTATATAGATCTTTAAAATTTCATGCAGATAAGTTCAATGTTCACGAAAATTCTTTGGTTTTTATGAAGTGAATTTTTCAATGGTATTGTTTCGCCTTAAAGCAAATCAGCGACAAAAAAAAAGTAGCTATGGTAAACGATAATGTAAAAAAATTATCAATAATAGCCGTATCACTGATGGGAATATTTCTTCGCCGTTTGTCCGCCATTTCTTCACCTTTTTCTAAAAATGATCCACGGTTGGAGTCTCTGAATTTTTATTTTTATTAGAAATATACATTATCATTCTTTATGCTATGTAACAATTTATAATTAGTAATTGTTGATTGAAGTTAAGTAGTGAAACAATGCAATGGTCATGACAATTAACTTCTTGAAAATAGGAATTTTGTTCGACCTCGTTTTTTCAAATAGATTAAAAAACTGCGCTCATTCATATCGCGCTCGTGGCTACGTGGGTTACGGCATAGGTTTAGAATCGGTTAGAGTTTAGGGGTATGAGCTTGAATACTCGGTTAGGCAGGCAAAAAAAAAAAAACATCTTGAAAAAAGAAACACGTCAAATTAATTACGTTGAAAAAGTTTTTTTTATTAATTTTTTGGTTTTTTTAAATTTTTAAATTTAAGAAAAATAATTCATCAATGAAAAAAAAAATTTCTTGACCAATAACAAATTTGTCTTAAATTAAGCCGTATATAGATTTGGTTCATGAAAAAATAAATATTGAATCGAAAAAACAATGATTTAAACTGTAACACTTTAGTCTTGAATGATAACATTTTTTTCATAATTCAAGAAGCGTACTTCTAGAAAGAGAAACATTTGTTCATGAACCAAGATATAGTTTTTTATAACCCAAGAAATTTATTTTTTAAATTATGAACATTCAGTCATAATCCAAGATAACGTTTATACAATTTAAGAAATTTTGTTTTTTGAAAAGAACTTTTTTGTTTAAACCAACACTTTTCTTTCATATTTCAAATGCTTTTTTTTCCAGAACAAAATTTCTTCTCCGGAGGAATTTTTTTTTTCAGTGTATAATCATAGAAATCACATGGTTATTTTAAAAACCTGTTTAGAAAAAATATAATATAATCATAAAAATTAATTCAACAATGTGTAATATTCTAATTTTTATTTTAATATTTTAATTTTATGTGAGGTTATGAAAATTGTTTTAACAAAATTAACTAATAAATTGATTAAATATAACCTGAAAATGGATAGGTATTTCAAATAATAATAGCACAACAATTTATATTTATATTAATCAAGTATTGGTGTAGTTCATTAAATTACTTTGGTGACCCTATTTGCACACATGCTCACACACACACACTATTCATACAAATATTTTACAACCTTATTTTACTTGTTGTTCTGGATGATGATGTTGACAAGGATGATGATGTTGTCCGGGTTGATGATGTTGTCCGGGTTGATCAGATCCAATGATGACAAATTATATTAAACTGCTTTATTTTAACCAGTTACCAAATATACCAGATTGTTCCAAGTACTGTGTTGATGTTGTTGATATGAACAATATATTGGCGGTGAATTTTCACCGAACGGACGCCGTCCTGAATGCCAATAATATTGTTCAGTTAACTTCTACTTGGACAAGTCAAAATATAATTGCTGTTGTTGTTATTGCTGTAATAATATTGATTGGTACAGCAACCCTCAGGTTACTTGAGAAATTGTACGTACAATGTATATTTAAATTTTTATTCAACCACGTTTTACTTCTCTGGTTTAATTTGTAAATTTTATTGTACTTGTTGGTTGATTGCTACTTGCCGGCACGCCGGTAGTTACACAAGTGACGGCAGCATGGAAAAAAATAGCACCATCCCTTTAGACAGTCTCTCCGTCGCCATGTTACTCTCCTCTCTCCTCTACATTCAAACATCCACACATTACACACATACATCATTCACTGATGTCACATAAGGCCACCAGTATATCTATATTATTATATGTGACTATGTTACACGCTACAAATGAAACTTCAATCAAATTTTTTTCTAATGAAAAATATTAACGAAAAATATAGTATTTACTAACAAAAAAATTTTGTTAACGCATTCGTTCCCGGTTGAAAATTGAAAATTTTCAAAACTTCGGCGAAAGCCTTTGTGGTTCCTACAGCTCTGAGATCAAATATTTATTAGATTTATTAAATTTTATATTAATAACATTTTATGAAAAAACATTCAATTTATACTTTTTTTTTTAAATTTAAAAACGCCAAAATTATGAAAAGTTTTAATAAAAAAGAGAAATTAAGTACCAAAATATAGTGAAAGAAAAAAAATAGTTTATAGTTTTGATTTTATTCTTTAAATAACAGTATTTAAAGTGTCAAACCTCAATATTTTTTTTTTTCAAATTATGTAACAACATAAATACTGATTTTACCGATCGAGCGAGCAAGGTAAAGAAGGTTTGCAGCATAAACGCGAGTCGTTCTTAAAAAATATGAAAAACCGAGTTTTCATTTATGAGCAAGATAAAGAAAGTCAATTGATTTAAAGGTGATAAGAACAAATGTAACAACAACCAACATGACTAAATATTTAATATTTAATAATATTTAAATATTTATAATCAATAATCAAAATATTCACTGGCAATCACGACAGTGAAAATTATTTTTGCGAATATACTTTTTTATATTTACACATGTTCCATGGAACCTAGTATTGCATTCATCCCACTAGATCCACAGATTATTCTTTTTGTTAAGTTAGTAGGTGTGGGGGTTGAAATAATTATTAAAAAGTTATGATTGTTCAGATAATTAAATGTATTTATTAAATCAAGTATCAACCCACGATGAATATACGTAGTGCCAGTTCAAGGCAGCCAACAAGAAGAGACATATTGTGTCAGCGCGTGAACACATTTCACATGACCAGTACAGGCTTCAGGCCCGTATCAATACCAATAAGTTACCCAACAGTGTCGTAGTTTGCATGTATATATTCAACACCCACCCTCAAATGTTTTGTTCTCCAGTTAGATCATTTAAATTCAATTTTACCAAACCACGAGAATCAACTTGTGTTGTTGCACTATTAGCTAATCTTAAGTTTATCTAATTGCACTTGTTAACATACTAAAATTGTTTATGTCATCAGTGCACATGCAAGTTGTGCACCCACTATCCAAGAACCAAAATTTTTTTTTGTTATCACACGTGACGTTGACTTCATAACAAATTCTTCAGCTATATTGAAATCAATTTTTTCAATATTCCCAGCTCTCTCTCTGTTTCTCTTTCTTTTCTTTCAGGACAATCAACAAACTTGTGACCTTGCACACCACAATAACAACATTTAAATGGAAAACTAGTTGTTTGTTTTTCATTATTTTCATTTTTATAACAACTCATTTGTCCTTGATATTTATGAGTGATATTTTTCTTTTTCTAATTATTGTTTGTTGATGCCAACATGGCCATTGATGACGTTGCCTCACTGTTCCCTCTTGAATCAGTCTTTTCAATGATCTTAATATTCAGATCTTCTAGACTTGGAAGCTTATCATGTGACTCAATAGCTACTTTAAAATTGGAGTAACTATTTGGTAGACTCATGAACAATATCACTGTCACGACGATTTTTCATTGATTTCAATATCAATTTGCCTCAATTTATCAATTCTATCCATGAATTTTTTAATATGTACACCTACTTTATCAACAAACCTGCGATTTTAGCTGGCCCTGCAAATTAATATATCTTATGTAATTTTAGCCATATTTCATTGGATGTTTTGCAATCTTTTACTTGTTTCAATTCACTTGGTGAAATTGATAACACAATATCGGCTTTTCTATCATTTATATCCCAATTTTTAGCAGCCAACACAGTATCAGCTTTTGCTGGATCAACTTCAGGTCTTGGTGTATCACAATTTACGTACTCAAATTAATCATTTTTTATCAATATTGCAGTCACCTGCATCTTCCACGTATCAAAGCTGTGTCTCCCCAAGGCTTCAACTCTCAAGCCATGTGTTCCAGACATCTTTTTTTTTTTTTCTAATTTAATCTTTTCAACAAAAATTCAAAACTCACTCTATATGTGTTCACAAATATTTCATTCGTCACAACCTGGGCCCATAACCTGTTAAGTTAGTAGGTGTGGAAGTTGAAGTGATTATTAAAGAGTTATTATTGTTCAGATAATTAAATGTATTTATTAAATCAAGTATTAACCTACGATGAATATACAGTTGTAGTTCACGATGTGTTGACAGTTCAAGGCAGCCAGCAAGAAAAGACATATTGCGTCGGCACGTGAACACATGTCAAATGAGCAGTACAGGCCTCAGAACCGTATCAATACCAATAAGTTACCCAACAGTGTCGTAGTTTGCATGTATATATTCAACAGTTTTTTTTCTTTGTGGAAAAAAAAATGCCACAAACTCAACACGCTGTATCTGTTCCATCATTATCATCACCATCATCATCTTCTTCTTGTTCTTGATCTGATTCAACTGGTTGATCTTTTTGATTTTTATTTATTTTTGAAATTTTTTTAGATTTTTTTTTTGATTTCTTGGTCAATAGCAATTTTTTTTTCCTCTTCAATATCTTGAATTTTCCAAGGTGGTACATCAAATGAAGTATTTTCTCTTTTTTTCATTTTATTGTATTTGCTTGATAAATGTGGAGTTGGTTCTTCTCCTTCTTCTTTTTGTCGATTTTTTGATGATGATGATGACCTAGCTTTGTCTGACAAATTTGCTGACAAAGTTGATTGGTCACTGCATAGTCTAGCAATTTCTGTATAATTGTTAGTTGATGTTTTTGATGCTGTTAAGCCTGGTACTGATATTCTTGGTGTTTTTGATGGTGTTGCAGTTGGTACTGATGTTGTTATTGGTGTTTTTAATGTTGTTGGAGTTGTTGATATTGTTGATTCAATTGGTCTGTCAGACACCTTGGCTGGAGCATAATCGTTTTCACTGAATATATTTGAATTATATGGCCAAAATTCACTTTTTTTAAAATCACCAAGGATGTTGTTTTTTGTTGCAGTCTCTTCCCATGCTTTACAAAAGCATTGGGGCACATTTTTTTCAGTAACATTTTTACCGGGATGATCTCTCGTCTAACGAAGCAATTCTTTGGAATGATACGTTGAGACTGGAAAATTCGTGCTCACGTCAAGAGGCTGCAACCGATATGTTGTGTGTGGTGGTAAGCACAACATCACTAAGTTGTTTCGTTGAGCTATCTTCAGTAGTTTAATATTTCTAGTATGACTAAGATGGCTATCTAGAATCAACAAAACTGGATCATCGTGAGTTGGTTTAACTTGTCCAATGAACCACATGATCCATTGTTTGAACAACTCAGTATTGATGTACCCAGTGTCACTGGTCATCCCCAGGAACCAACAGTGGTATTATCGAGTAATTCTTGTTTCAGTCTTTTTCGAGCAAATACAAAAGCTGGAGGTAATTTTTCTCCAGCTGCTGAAACACAACATTCAACAGTTACGTTTCTTGCCCGTTCACCTGATGTTTTTAGTCCAACTTGTTTATTCCCTTTTGTGCCAATAATTTTTCGCATTGTTTTTGGTACTGTTGATGCTGGTGCTTCATCAAGATTACAAATTCTATTTGGTGAAAATCGATGTTTATCTAGTTTTGATATATATAGCTCAAAACATTTTTTCACTAAAATTGGTTTAAATCATGGTTCTCTAGAATCAGGCAAGCCTGTGGGGATAATGATCATCCAACATCCATCGAGTTCCAGCATGCGACTGAAGCTTGTCTAACGACTGGATTTAGAGAAAACAATATCGAAAAAACCAATTGTGAGATATCCAAGCCAAGTATCCTCATCAGTCTCCAGAATCTTTGGCATACAAAAAAAAAAAAAAAAAATGGCACAAAAAATAGAAAAAACATCGACATCAACTTTTACGAATGATACAATATCCCAACCAATGTCTCCACCTTCCATAAGGATTCCAGAGTACACCACACTATACGAAGATGACTTCACTTCTTCAATGAAAAAACAACCTTCTTTTTGCAATAAATAAATGAAAAATACTTTATTAAAATTAACAAGATTTAAGTGCAAAAAATGTGAAGGTTGTTTTTGATTAAAAGAGATGGATGTCCTGATATCAGATAGTATACAATGTTATACTCGGTTGGTAGAAATAGAAAAAATTAACACTGATGACATAGTTCAAAAAATCATAATTAAATTTTATACAGACATTGACACCAACTGGATTCCTTGCTAAGATCATCGAATATTTAAAAATCTCGCTCGGTTATCAATAAGAAAACATTGTGAAAATCTCAATTATTAATATTTTGAACATGAAACTGCAGTTTTCTTATAAGAAGACAAATGCTAAAAAAGTAGCTCAACTACGAGCAACAAAAAAAAAGAGTATTAAAGAAAAAAACAAGAAGAATACAAAATACAAAGAAATCTGTGATTTCTATTAATTTAAAAAAAAAAAAGATTACTTTATCAATAAATCATTAAATTGTTTTATTGATTAATCAGTAATCAATGTTTATGTATATGAAATATATTCATGAAGAATACATTTCTTAAAAACAATATATTTTATTCAACATAAATATAAAGATATTTTATAAATATGTTAAAATGTGAGTATAATTTACACAGAAAAATATATTGTGAGCAAAGTTATCTTCTATTTTCCTCATATATAATTTTTTTTACAACATTAATATTTTTCTCTGTTGATTATTTTATAAATTTCGAATATAAAATAGAATGAAAAATGAATAAAACCCTTGAACTTATATTTTTCAGGAACACCCGTCCCTTAACAACATCCTTCTCTTATCTCCATTTTTCCCATATCTCTATTTTTTAACTAAACCCCCTGAAATTATTTCCTTTGGCAACATCTTTTTCTAGCAGTATCTTTTCCCATAGCTTTAATTTTTCCCTTAATTGATAATTTAAAAAAAATAATAAATCATTCAATTACACACATATGCGTTTAAAGATGCGCGTGCAATAACGATAATTATAAAAACAAATAATTTGATAAGTCCACTGTGACTTTATCGACGCTCAATCATAGCGCGAAATTTAAAAAACTTGAAAATCTCAATTTTATTTGATTTTAGTGTTATAATGTTGGTAATAACCATCAGGCTTGCTTGTTCCCCCACCACTGGCTTTGAGCTCGAAAAATTAACATTGAGTGTCACCCCTCGATTAAACTCTCTTGCTTGAGCAGCAGAAACCGCTTCTGACATCCTCAGTGATAGTGTTGGATTTCCTCTCAAAAACCCTTGCATCCACTTCTTGCCTGCTAAACCACTTGGGAATATATGTGATATATTGTTTTGCTCAACAAGAAGCCAAGCAAGGGATTTTACTGCAGTTGGATCTACACCATACAATATGGATTTATTTTCTTGTATATATTGTACCAACTGCTATTTTTGACGCCGTGTAAATATTGTGTCAACACATCCCAGTCCTTGTTATTAGAAAAGAAAATAATTCAATGTGCATAAAAAAAATTAAACATAAAAATAATAAAATTATTCGATATTTATATTCACCTTTCATTGTCGCTATTTCCATATTTGAATCTCTCTTATATAATTTAAGGTCGAAAGTAAAGAAAATTTCCCTTCTATGAATTTTCGATTTTTTGAGCTTAAATGAAAGCCTGAATAGTTATCTATTTCCATGAATTATTTCAAAATTTTCTCACTAGTTTTTTTTAAGATAATTGATGTCAAAGTTGACAACTTTAACACAGAAGGATAGGGATAGAACACACATTTACGCTTGTCATTAAAAAAATTTTCTATGAATATTACTTTTTTTTAAATCACTTTGTAGTACTTTTTACTACGGATTTTTTAAGCCCTCATAGATCATTTTCCACCTACTATTTTAAGAGATATTCAACTTTTAATTGATGAATTTTCTATCATTAGCAGTCTTTCTATTTCTTTTATTCGTCGTGCTGTCTCATGTTCTTTGGCTATGGTAGTATGTGTGTGCCTATCCAGATAGAATACAGACACGCATACTACCAAGAACCTGTCAGTATAGTGAATATATTTTGGACAGAGGGGCACTGAAAATATTTTTTATAACCATATGTAGGTGCGCACCCTCTTGGGCCCAAAGTTTATTTGACGATGGGATTTACTTTCGACCTTAATACTGTCAATCAACACTGTTCATAAAATACAATAAGCTTTAGCAACTGATTTTTTTTTGGTTTATTTTGATTTACAACTTCCTCAATAGCTCTTGCCATGACAATTGGATCCCATGACTGCCTATTAGTTGTTCTTTGATATTTTCCCATTTTATAATTTACACTTAACTTTGATTTGAAATTGTTGTTCAATTGATACTGTTGCTGAATTTGTATTGTTGCTTAATTTATAATGTTAAATATTTTATATTGTTTATAATAAATCTGATGATTTTAGAGTTGTTGGTTGTTGTTGGAAATTTGTGAAATCTCTCAGGTAATTGTTCCATAACAAAACGTGGTTTAACACTTGGTACATCTAATTCACATGTAACAGCAGTAACTGACAATGATTTTATAAGCTTTTTTGTTGATTTTTTTATTAATTTTTTCAATATTGGCTTTTTAACTCGAACATAAACATCACTATTACTTGGCATAATGTCTTCAACAATAAATAAAAATAATATTAATAAAAAACAGGAGAAAAAAGTAAACGTAGTCTAATTTATTGAACAATGTGAAAACGTCAAGGGGCGCAACGTTGACCGCTTGCCATCGATGAGTACCGAGAAAGAGTGTGTCTTGTGTTTTTTATGTCGTTTGTGACGAAAAATAGTGTTCGATACTCGGCGCCAGAACGGTAATCTGAGCATGATTAAGAGTATGGAACACTCGCCTAAAGTCTCGTCTAAATCTTGGCTTTGAGCTCATGTTCCACAATTATATCGCGATATAATTTATATACTATTTCAGAACTTGGGCGGATTGGTTGTTCTTGTTCTTTTTTTTTTTTGTTAACTATTCATTTAAACTGGCAGTTGAAAGTGATTCAGTCGAAAGGACTTCTAATATGAACCAAAACTACGATCTAAACACAATAAGAATATATAATGATAAAGAATTCGTCAACATGCAGATGGGCTATTTTTCCATAATAGTATCCAGCACCAGAAAACTGTATCATATGCACCCGAACAAAATGGTAAAGTAAAAGAAGACATCAGAACATTTGTTGAAGCTGCCAGAAGCATGCTATGCAGCAAGCTACTTCTATAAAGGTCTGGGCTTATAAATACAGCTGTAACTTAACTGGCATCAATCGAAGGAAAGACGTCATATGAGAGTTGTAGCAAAAGCAACAATTGACTGATTGAGTAAAAAAAATTCGGTACCAAGGTGCTGGTCCTTGTTCAAAAATGAGTAAAAAAAAATGTCTTCAAAGCTCAAGAAAGCATAATGGTTGGCTACAGCCAAGAACTTAAAGGATACCGAATTTAGTTCCCACAGCACAACAAAGTTGAAACATGTTGTAATGTTAAATTTCTTCAGGTAAACCAAGAAAGCAAAATGACAATAAAATTCACTGATAAAAAAACTTCAGGCCTTCGATCCTAACGCTTAAAACTGTCATCTAATGAATGAGATTTGACTGATCAGCAACATAATAAAGCACTGGATTATATCTACAGTGTAGATTCTGCCTTAACATCAGATGATGACTATGGCAGTGGACGTGGTGTAGAGCCAATGCAGGTCTTCACGCAAGAAAGTCTGTCAAACTGGATCTGTTGTAATCTATGTGATAAGTTGTACCACATGATGTGTGCTGGTAAAGATGCTGCTGGTGACTAACAGACGTGCATCATCCGTAAAAATAATTACAAGATAGTCGATAAAACTCATAGCTTGATTCAATGTATTTTTTAATGTATTTTAAAAAAAATTTAAAATGTTAACTGTAAAAATAAATAATAAAAAATAAATGAAAAATACTTATGACTGACCAATCGTTTTAATTATAAACAACCTTTTTTAGAACAATTTAGGATAATCTGAACCATTTTATAACATTTTATAACATTCAAAAACAATTTAGAATAGTTTAAAACATTTTAGAACAATCAATAACAATTTAGAATATTTTAAAATAATTTTAGAACATTTTAGAACAATGTGAAATATCCTAAAAACTTTTGATACAATTCAAAACATTTTGAAACAGTTTATAATATTTTAAAACATTGCAGAGCAATTTAGAACAATTTAGAACATTTTAAAATAGTATTAAAAAAATGCTCACCTCATATGTTTTTTTTTCATTTCTTGATCTATTTATCCATTTATCTTTTTATTTATTCATTTATTTATTTATTTTATTCATGAAATAATAGATTTAATAAAAATACGATTTGTTCTATTTAACTTTTTTAAAATTTATTTTTTATTAAAAAATATCGTATTTTTATAACAATTATTTATTTATACAAATTTTTTTTTTTTACATTTTTACATTTCTACATTTTTACATTTGGTTTTTTTTCTTTTGATCGGATAAAAAAATATATAAAGAAAAAAATATGGAAAAAAAAAATCAAAATTAAAGAAAATAATATTCTCTATTAACCTCCTTGAATATTGTTTCCACTCTAACGGAGTCAACGTATACAACGTTTATTAGCACTTGGTACCAAAGAATCACATCATTTACTATCATCAATATAATTAAGTCATGATGAATTAATGAATATTATAACTTAAAAACCATTTTTAGAAGCAATTGGATTGCCAGGTGAATCACCATTTATATCATTAGTTATGGAAAACAACAGCAACAAGGTTATCAAATAACACCATTGATAAATTTAACACTCGTATAAATATTCTTTAATTTATACTTACATAAACAGCTTAGTTTCAAGATTAATGAATTTAAATTATTAATATTTTATGATAAGTATCTTAACTTTTTTTGATTTTGCAACTGTGTAAGACCTGGTGGTTACGGCCAGTGGAAATTATTCCACAATCTCCACATGACCAGATTCTTTTACAACTGTTATTGGGAAAATGTATATTTAAATGACGCAGCAAATTAAAGTGCCGAGTGAAGATGTGTTCACAGGTAACACAGGTGTAAGTTTAGGTCTTCTTTTTTTTTGAACTGTTTTTTTGAACATTCTAATTGAATATTAAAAAAATTAGAATTATAAAAGGATTATAAAATAAAATTATGATAAAAAAATATAGTTCATTTAAGGTTGATTCTGGAAATCTGAAATCGCAACAGATTTTTTTTTTTTTTATCTTATGTTTAAATGAAATAATTATCTACATTGTCAATTTTTTTCAATTTTGAAGTGAAACTTCTTTTCGCAGGGTAGTGAAAAAAAAAGTAGTGTGTCGGCCATGTAACGCTCGGTGCAAGCGAACGCTGGGGCGCAAGCGAATGCTCAGACCGAGCGAACGCTCAGACCGAGCAAGCATTTGCCCATTTTACTCGTGAGAGTGAGTGAGTGGCTATGAGCGAGAAAGAAGATATGTTTTGAATAAATTTATGTGTGTGTGTGTGCGTTGCCAATAGTGTAGCTGATCGGTTTTGTTTGCAGCGTTTATAAAAATGATGAATCAAAAAATTATAAATGAATATACTCAATTGAAAGTTATTATTAGTATATTAATATTATTAATATAATTATTATAATTATTATGAATATGATGAATACCATTGATATTATTACTAATATTAAACTGATATTATTATTATTCTTGATAATATTATTGAAATTATTATTATTTATAATAATATTATTAATATCTATAACCATAGTATAAATGAAAATAACAACAATAATTTCAATAATATCATCGATAATAATAATATCAATATAATATTAGCAATAATATCAATGGTATGAATCATATTAATGATAATAATAATAATATCGATATAATATTGATAATGATAAGATCAATACTGACATTAATATTCAAGTATAAATATTAGTAATTATTAGTATTTATATTTCGGATATTATTATTATAGATATTGTTATTAATATCAATAATATTGTTAATAATTTATAATATTATTTAAATTATTGTTATTATTATTATTATTTATATATATTCATTGTATAAATAATAATAATATTGATAATAATTTTAATAATATCAAAAATTTATAATACCAATGGTATTAATAATAATAACAATATCAATAACGATATAATATTGATAATATTATCAATATTTATATTTTGAATATTAACGATATGATTGATATTATTATTATAAATATCATATTGATATCATTTATACTATGAACTTTATCAATATTAATAATATCATCACTAATTAATTGATTGTTCATATTATTAAAGTCGTTACAAATATCTTGACAGACTGCGAAAGAAGTTTCACTTCCCTCGCGCGTACTGCTTACACACACATTTTTTTTTTGTTCGGTTTTTTTGAGATATTTACTGTCAAAGTTGACAACTTTAACACGCAAGGTATAGGTGGTACCTCATATTTTTATTAATAACTTTTTCAAAACGCAACAGAAAACGTTAAATTTCTATCAGTTTGTAGTGCTAGAAAAGACAAATTTTTTGATATAAATTTTTAGTATTCCGTCTTCTGTAGTAGGTGTGGTGGTAGCATAGGTAATAGAAGAACCAGGGACCAAAAGGGAGGTCGAGACAATCCGAGAGCGAGAGAGAAAGACAATCCGTCATACACAACATTCGGGTTTGACGAGAGATGTCGAAGGTTGACGAGGCCGCAGGGTCAGCGTATTCATCAAGCGTAGTCGTTACAAGCAAATAGGGGGTAGTCGGAGTTATCAATTCAAAATAACAATTGAGTCCTAGTCGATCACGATCTAGATTACGTGATCGATCTCGATCTAGAACACCTGATCGATCGCGATCTAGAACGCCTGATAGGCGACGACCTAGAACACCTGATCGATCACGATCCAGGACGCACGATCGACGACGATCCAGGACGCCTGATCGACGACGATCTGGGACGCCTTATCGATCACGGTCGAGGTCACCTCATCGATGGTTGCGAGGACTCGCTTCCAGTACTGATGATGTAGAGGCAAAAAGTTTAGCATGCAATCTACTCGCGCGGTTAGAACAAAGGCCGAGTCAACAGAACAGCCTGAGTTCAAGTACGGGTGTCTTGAGTTCGCTTGAAACGATCAATATGTTGAAACAAAGAGTAGAGTTGCTCGAACGTGAGAAAGGGAGAAGTGAAGGAGCGAATAAAATTCGAAATGGTGATGAATTATTCCTTCCAAAGTTTGATCCTGAAAAAGATGGAGCGTCTGGTATTGCGCGGACGCGTCAAGTGGAGCAAGTTGCTGAAAAGAGAGGCTGGGATGAAACTAGCATTTTCCGGTTAATACCGTCAAGATTGAGAGGTCTCGCAAAGCGCTGGTTTGAAGAAGAGAGAGAGACAGAGTCAGATTGGGAAGAAGTAAAGAAAGTTCTGGAAGAGCGCTTCCCAGAGGTTATCCCTGCAGGTAAACTTGTAAAAGAAGCTGCCAATTACGAAGCCCTACCAGGTCAACGATTGGTCAACTACTGCTTTGAGAAAATCTCCAAATTTAAAAAAATAAAAGGGATGAGTATTCAAGAAGAGTTGATGGTAAAGATCGTAATAGATGGCATCCCTGATAAGCCACTAGCCAGATCAGTGAGGGCAGCAGGACTCAAGACAACAAACGAGTTGACTGCATACATGTACGATATGGGAGAAATGCCAGAAAGTAAAAATAGCCCTTATCGTAGACAAGAAGAGAGAAATCCAAGTCGTCCTAGTAACAATAGCAATTCAAGTAAGACGGTGTCGTCTACGAGTAATGCTGCCAGAGATGTACAAAAATCATCAAACTGGAATTTCGCTAGAAGAGGAAAAAATCCAACGGGGATGTCAAAATGTTACAACTGCCAAGAGACTGGACATTTATTTAAGAGATGTCCGAAACCCAGAAAATGGTACGGTGACTGTAGAGTTTATGGGCACACCCGTGGTGATGACTGCGGGGGAAAGAAAAGCGTTAACACCATTTCAGCTGGAGGTACAGAATGGTTGAACCATATGTTGATTGATACCTTCATAAACGGTCGGTTAATAAAAGGTCTTGTGGATACGGGAAGTTCACATACTCTGATAAAAATAAGTAAACTTGAAGATATGGGCCTACATCTTTCTGAAGGAAAGATGTGCGCCGTAAAAAATTGGATAGGATCCAAAATTTTTATTAATGAGTATACGAGAATGAATCTACAGGTCATTCACGCCATAGCGGAAGTTCAAGCTATTGTGGTTCCTGAGACGCACATGTCGTACGACCTAATTGTGGGAAGAGATTTCTTATGTCAACCTCACGTTGTGATGACAATAAGAGGAAATAAAATCGATGTAAGAAACATTCCGACAATTAATGTAAATGCGGTCAACGTCATTGACGAAGAGGGGGAAGCGATCAATATAGATGCAATGCTGAGCCACTTGGATGGCGGCGTTCGGAAATCATGTGTGATATTATTAAATAAGTACACTGACTGTATTTATTCATCTTTAAATAAGTTGGCATCTGAGGACAGATTAATTTCAGGATGGCCGAATGTTAGACACACGGACATTCTGTAGTAGGTGTGGTGGTAGCATAGGTAATAGAAGAACCAGGGACCAAAAGGGAGGTCGAGACAATCCGAGAGCGAGAGAGAAAGACAATCCGTCATACACAACATTCGGGTTTGACGAGAGATGTCGAAGGTTGACGAGGCCGCAGGGGGTCCGAGGGAGAAGTCAGCTAAGGCCCAAGCGAGGGTAGTCGTTGTATAAGCGGACAAGCAGGGTGGTCGGAGTCTTTTGAGATTATCGGATTGTTAAAATAAAAGCTAATTGACGAATTTATGCATTGGGTTAAACTTATTTTATGATTAAGATAATTACAACTATCGTACCTCGTTGTATATTTTTACTCTAACATGTGTTCCGTCAGAACATAGACCATATACGACAGTATGTGTTTTTCACACACAAGGAAAAAGTCTGCATGTCACTCTTGCCCACTGCCAGGTAAAGAAGTAGACAAAAAAGATAAAGAGAGCTGGACTCATGGGCTCGAAAAATTCATAGGGAGATAATATTTTGTATGCGTGTGTATAAAGAGATGTACAAGAGATGTCTCGCAATGGTTTAGAACCCACGCGTACAGATTCTCTCGCCGAGTACTCGGATATGCATGAGATGGCCACATGTATATCCAAGAGCAAAGGTATACATACGCACTTCACTCAAAACAATACATGGTTTGTCTAGTCACCAAGACGAATTGCAACCTTTGGGTCATCGGGCCCGTAAAGTATGATGGCAACATACACAAACTATAATAAAATCTTTAACGAAAAGAGAGATGCGTGCACACAACATTTTCATCTGTTTGTCCTCATCCTATGCTAGTTTTCAAAAGAATATTAGTCCACGGGGAGCCTCAAGGTCTTTCGATCCCTGTTAAGTCCCAACTCAAACATAGTTACCATAAATTGCAACCTTCACAAAATTTTTAGTTTTCACGTTTTCTTTACTGAAGAAAAAAAAAAGGAATTCGGAGAAGATGGTAAGGGGGATGAAATTGGAGATGTGCAGCATCTCTCACCAACAAAATATGATATATACCTAACATTGCATCCTCGACAACCGAGTCTGTAACATCGAACTGACTCTCAGTAAAAATCTACGATATATAATTAACTATTCACATAATAATTAAATATCTGATCAAACAATCATTAAATGTAAAGATAAAGAACTTAAATTTCATTGTGTTCATCGTGTTAAATTATTGATACCAATATATACTTGAAATACGAATATCAAGATTAATTTATCGAGTTCGACATTCTACAAAACATATTGACTGTTGTTGATATAATGATTATTTGTTGTTGACATGTCGTTTCGTTTTGTTTATTTATATATAATTGTTATTTAAGTTTAATTCAGATAATTTATTGCATTAAAGCATTAGACAATGAAAGGTTATAATGCCTCATTATTAATTGTATACGAGAAATTCTTAAGCAGTATCTAACTGAGATGTTAACAAGACGGCGCCACAGGTCAATTTCATATAGCTCTTACGGTAAAACGTACTGAAATTCAACCTGAAGAAAAATTTTCAAAATTAATTAATGACATAATTAGGATGACAACTTTTTTTGTCATTTCAATATTTATATTAACGTACAACGCTAGCAAAATTTTTGGGGCGTGGCCCAAATCCAGCTCCTATATATGCTCCATATATGCATTAACACAGAAAATATTCATGCTTGACAACCCCAGAAAAATGAAAAAAGATATTTTCAATTAGTTTTTTTTGTATGAAATCAATCATTATTTATATATATTTTGATCAGTATAATTATTTTATACCACAAAGAATCATTGCTCCATAAAAAAAATTTTATAATCGTATTTAAAAAAAAAAACACTGAATTCATTATGTTGTCAGACCGATGGTGATAAACAGTGAAAAACTTGATGAAATTCTATTCTTTTGTGGATAGTTTTTATAATTACAGAAAATCTAATACGGCTTGCCACAATAATATTGGTATAAAAAAAAACTTGATATTTTTTTTCATAGTTCAGTAGTGTTTGGGAAATCTGTCAGTTCGTTTAACCACATTTTTTTATGTTTGAGATTATTTTGTTACACTTGCTCTCATAAGAGCCATGTATAACCTCTCTAAAACAGGCCGACTTCAATAATTAATGTAAAAAAAAGGAATACCATTACCTATAATTCTAAGGGCACATTAAGATGCGTTAATATTTCATTTATCTAATCTCAAAATTTCATAACATCCTTATTCCATCAAATTTACTAGTGTTGTACGTTAAATTCTCTGTTTTTGTTAACTTTTTTTTTTAAACTATAAAACTGCCGAAAAAATGATTCATTCATTTGCCGTATTTGATCCGTACGTAAAAAATAAAAAAACCCGTTAGGATGAAATACGGCATGCTGACAAGTAAAGAACGGCAGATAAATACTCTGCCGAATGAAAAAAAGTCTCATATTGAGGCGGTCTTGGTTTTCAAAATTTTTTTTTCGGAGTACTCTATACGTACGGATATGGCATCGGTACGGCAGATAAATACTATGCTTAAAAAATTATTCATTTTTTTTTTGCAAGTATGGCATACGTACGAATAAAGTGAAGCATAGGTACAGCAGATGAATACTGTGTTCAAAAAATTATCTAATTTTTTCTTCGCAAGTATTGCATACGCACGGATATAGAACGGCAGATAAATACTATGCTTGTTCAATTATTATTTTTTTAATCCAAGTACGGCATGCGTACGGATAGAGTACGGCATATGTACGACTAATGTATCGTAGATAAATACTATGCTAAAAAAATTAATTTTAAAATTAAAAATTAAAAATAAATAAAATTAAAAATGTGAAAATTATTAATTTTTTTTTTTTTTGCAAGTATGGCATATGTATGGATAAATAGCGGCGTAGGTATGAATATTTTATAATTCAATTTTAATTTATAAAATAAATTTTACCCGTGAGAGCAACATCTATTGGTATTTTAAAATCGACAACAAAATAAATAAAATATTAAAAAACTGAATGAACTCATTATAAATCAAGACATTACGTTATAACAAAAACAATAACTTTCAATTCTTTTACGATTAAAATAATCATTTTGAGTTTTTTTGAATTATCGTCATCCTAAGAACCGTAAAAGCAGCATTATTTTTATATCTTCTCGCATTTGTTTTATTTCCACGCATACCTCACGAGCTTCGATTCGGTCAAATAAACTTTAACAATATATCGATTTATCGCTTGAATTCTATTGCTCGATAGTATTCTCTGATTTATTCAAATTAATTAACTTTATAAATTAATAACTTTAATTGTCGTAGAATTTTTCAAGTATTTTTCCCGTGATCAGCGAATTTTTATCTTTAATCTGACTCCGGCATATCATATACTTTCCATGGTCCACTTCGAAAGCTCATACATTGCCTTGGCCACTTAAATGACATGGAGTATTTTTTTTACCAAGTGCATTATAGCATTAAAGTGCCACCCAAACTCCGGCATCAACTTCAATGTAGAGACTGAAATAAAATAAATGAATAAATATTGCACTCTCCATTTTAACCAAATTTATCATCAATAATTAGTTCACATTTAGAAGCAATCATTCATCAAAAATCATTTTTAAAAAGTCATTAACAGTCATCAATTATCATTCATTCATTTTAATTAATATTCATTAATTTACATTTAATCACTTCCCTGGTGAAAATAATTTTGACAAAATTTGCCAAAATCTCCAATTTTTGTCAATTATAATAATTTTTTTTTTTGATGAATTTTAAAAACATTTGACAAACTTTGTCAAATTTCGTATAATTCTGCCAAATTTTGTCAAATTTTGGAAATATTTGTCAAACTTTGTCAATTATAATAATTTTTTGTTTCTAATAAATTTTGAATACATTCGACAAATTTTGTCAAAATTATTTTCACCGGGGTGCAATTCACATTCATCAATTAACATTTAATCACTTCAGTTTATATTTTGTAACGAAATTTATTATTTCACGGGTTCTCGAAATAAATAATCATCGGAAAGAATACAGATTATTTATTTGTTAACGTTTGCGTGTTAATAACCAATGGGAGTTGGTTATTAATAAATAAAAGATCACTAGTGCAAGGCTCTGTGTAGGGTCAAGACTATTATAAATGACATCAATGGGGTGCCTGTTCGATGTTTATAAGATGGCTTGATACACCAAACCTTATTGTGGCGATGGCTTCCACTCCTCCGTCAAAGAGACGAACTCACCGAAGGCTGCGTACGAAGCCTGATCGTAAACCTATCGAACTGCGGGCTAGGAAAGCGTGCTGCGCATGTCCGGGGGCGATAGGTAGGAGAGTGCTACCTGAGACAGCTGAGTGGGGTTAAAGCTCACAGCAGCTGAGCACTGAACGTCGTCGTTAGACGACACAACTTGTCTGGCTCTCGAACTGATCACTACCTTCTCTTGACTGGCTCTCTTGGTTCACTACTGGTTCTCTCGACATCGTTTGGATCTCTCGTAAAGGTTCTCTAGGTATCAGACGTTAAGTCCTGGTGAAACTCTGCTCGAATTTCCAATGACGGACTAATACTAATGATCACGTTATATGGTTCTCTTATTATAATAATTATTATTATTATATTCTCGCTACATAATGTGTATGTGATGGTTAGACTATCATCACACATAAATGTGTATGTGTGAGTTCACGAATGGATCGCTGTAAATAATAACAATAATAATAATATTGAGATATATTATTATTGCAATGGCAACGTATGTGTAAGACCTGGTCACGGATGGATCGCTGTATGGTTCCCTATACAAAATACTCATTTCATATGTAGAATATTTGCTCCTACACTTATGATACTTGTGATGTCAGTATTTTACTATAGTATAGTCGCAATGAAATATAGGCGTATGTAACGCACTATACTTGGTTCACGATAGTTCCTTCAGGTTTGGTTGCGTATTTCATAGCCCGATCAGGTGGACCGCGCCCCTCTACCATTTCTAAGACTGAGTTAGGTTCTCGTATTTTGTTCTCGTTACTCCTACGGCTGTTGGCTTCCGAGATAACCAGCATGGCTCCCCCCGGTGATTTTGAGGAGGATGGTGAGAAATCCTCGTTGTTAACCTTGGCCGATAGTTCTCGCCGCGCAGGTCAGAAAATCAGTTACAATTTAATCATATTTATTTCATTCAATTCATCCTCTATTTCAGCACATTTATTAATATTTACATCCATCAATTGATTAATGATCACACTCACTAGATAATTTTCAAAAAACTCACTTCCTTTGGCATTTTGCAATCGATTCTCACTTATTTTTTCTAATTTACTTTGAAATCTTTTGAATAATAGTTGTCAAAATTCAGATGACGAATGATCTGGGACCCATCACGTTGATTTTTCCTTTTTTTTCAACGTCTTTAACATTAAATACCTTGAAAGTAAAAAATAATCTGGAATATCGTTTATTGCGTAGAAGGGTTGTTCACTACAATATTCAGAGTAGAAAAGAACAGAGTTTTTTAAGAGTAAGAGAGGGAAATATCGATGTTGAAATTGACGAAAGGCGGAATCGGTCAACAAAGAAATCTATTTATTTTTCTTCTATTCTGGAATATTCTGAATTGTTCTCAAATATTCTAAACTGTTAAGCAATGTTCTAAATTAGTTCAAATTGTTCTAAATTGTTCTGAATTGATTTGAAATGTTTTAGAATACTCTAAATTGGTGACTTCTAACGTTCTAGAACCAGTGACTTCATCGAACATTCTCAAATTCTCAAAAGTTCTCAAAGATTCTAGAATTTTCTAGAATGCTCGATGACGTTATTTGGAAGTTTCGAGAATTCAGTTCCCTGCCCCTTCAACCCCTCGTCTACTGGTCCAGAACCAGCCCTGTACAACTACTATGATAAAATTAGTTTAATTTTAACAAATGGAATCGGACTCAATACTTACCCATGTCTTATTGTGTTCATACAAACTCTGTTCAAATATTCTGGCTCCAACAAAAGTCCCTTCGACAAATAATATAATACTGTCTGGTGAAAGATTTAAAAATTGGAACTTAGAAAAAAAAGAAAGCTACTCCACTGGAATTCGAACCCGAGTCTTTTGCTTTCAAGATTTGAATCAGAAGGAGAATAACAACAAAACGAAAACACCAGAGGACTAGACATGATCAAGATAAACAAGTAAAAAACAAATTTACAAACAAAGTAAATAAAAAAATAGAAAAAAAAGATACCTGGAATAAAAAACTAGAAAATTTGAAAATTACTGATAATTCAATTTGGAAAATGGCAAAGTCGTTTACAAAAAAATTAAGTATCAACAATGTTGATTCAACATACTAACACTTCATGGCACAACTAGACTAGTTTATACAGACCAAGAGAAAGTCAATAAACTTGCTATCAATTTTGAAAAAGTAGACCATTTATCTGAAAATTTAGGACGTAACAACGTGAAACAATAAGTCAACAACACTCTAAATCCATTAATAAAACACAATATAAATGTGAACACTATTGACTATACAACACTAAGAGAGATAACCGAAGCCATCAACAGGACCAGATCAAAACAGGTACTTGGACCAGATGGTATTCAAAATAAAATACTTGAATACCTAGAATTAAAAGCAATACTACAACTAGCATATATCTTAAACATTTGCTTGAAATTATCATACTTCTTCACCAAATGGAAAAAGCAACCTTATTAGCATCCCACAAACCAGTTAAAGACAAGCAGTTTCTACAGAAGTATAGGCCAATTAGCCTTTTGCCTACTATGAGCAAGTATTTTGAAATTATAATTTTAAATATTATTCAAAAACATGAAAAACAACACAAAATAATGACAGAAAAGCAATTTGGGTTCGGAGAATAGAGAAGCTTACTGGATAAAAAATTAACTTTTAAAAATCAAATAACATCAGCATGTGCGAAAGCGACCCAAATAAAAAACTATTAATTAATAAGAAAAGTGTAATGTCATTCAAAAAACGAATTATTACTGTATAAGGCACTAATAAAATCAATATTACTGTATGCAGCACCTATATAGAGCAACGCAGCTAAATCAAATATGAACAAAATAATAATCAGTCCATAATTAGCTTGTTGTATTGTGAAAGAGTGGTATCAGTGATGGAGTTTTTCAGCAGATCTATTGATGTAGCGTCAAAGTTCTTTCTTTGAAAGGCTTAGCTAATATAATCCCTGCCAACAAGCAGAGCTTGCTCGCGAGTGGATGTCGAGTGATAGAATCAGATAGAAGTGAATATTCATTTGGTCCTAATGTGACTGGTGTTGATATTAACATCGAGGACCATAGTGGTATCATGGTTGAGCTTTCCAGTCTGGTAGCACTACAATCCCTGTTGCTTGATCTTGACTGATTTTTCTTAAACTCTTTAAGATCAAGGAGAAAAGTGGGAAGGCGTAAAAGAACGTGCCCCACGCCATTGTGAAAGAATCAATGCAGAGTGCAGATCGATCTCTGTGTGAAGAGCAGTAGGTTTGGTATTTAGTGTTATTGGCTGATGCGAATAACTTAATTTCAGGTTCTACCAGTTCTTGGGTAATCATGTCAAATGCCCAGTCAACTAGATGCCATTCTGTGTCAATGTTAACAAGCCTAGATGCCTCGTCAGCATTCACATTTTCTTTTGATGGAATATATGTGGCAAATAACCAAATTTTCATTGGTTAATACTGGTTCTAATTTTCAGAAGTTATAGTGTTCAAGTTTTGGAATTTTACCCCACCTATTCTGTTGATGTATGAGATGGCTGAGGTGTTGTCAATCTTTAGTGAGATTTAACAGCTTGATTTGTCCTCAGCGAATGTCTTCAAAGCGTTGAAGGCTGTAGTAGTTCCAAATAGTTGATGTGGTAGCTGAATGACTGTCGCAAGAACCACCCCAACCTGATCCTGATGCATCAAAAAAATAGTGAAGATGAAGGACATTTTTCTGATAAGATTTCTGCTAGAGACGTTGGACAACCACCAATTAAAGTCAGCTTGTAGGTATGGCGGGAAGCGCGTTGTAACATCAAAGTCACCAGATTTTAATAGTTTATATTTTGCAAAAGACTCCGTGTGCCTAGCTATTATTGACAGCTGCCAAGATACCAAACAAGGTAGCAAAGTTCCTGATCAACCAGAATGATTTTGCTTTGAACTCAGTGACTAGTGTGATGATCTTGTGCTTTTTCTCTGGAGTGAGTTCCAAAGACATTGAGGCACAGTTGAGGATTAGTCCAAAAAACTTACATTGTTTTCTTGGCGTCAGCCTGCTTTTAGACAACTGGGCTCGATGGAAGACCAAGAAGACGTAAAATGAGACAGACGACCCGCAATTTTACTCACCGGTGTTATTGTTGGATGTTGCGGGGTGGATTTGGTCGACTGGGTTGTGTCCTTATAAAGTGAAAGCTGGATGACTTGCCTTGGTAGGTATCTTCGTCCTCTTTGCTAGTGTATATAGTGAGGTTGTTGGCCTATCTGGAATTTTGGTGCCAATGGAGGTTGAGGTGCAGATGCGCCTTTCCAGTTAAAACGTTGGTTGTTTCTAGCCAGGATGTCTTTATTTTTGCACTTTCTTTTTTCGGACATTACACTTGTAAAGAAGACCAAAATTTTTTTTTAAGAAGGTGTATACTGTGTCCACACAAAAAGCGTTATGATGATAGTAAAGGTAAAACATGCATACATACCTAACCTTTTTGATATTTTGGACTAAAAACTGTAGTGATATCTCGCGTGCACTAGCGGTACTACATTGTAATCTCGAAAACGAAACACGTAGTGTAATTAACCAAAAGAAGTGATATAACATCAAAACAAAAATTAATCATTTTTGTAATAAATGGAACTCATATTTCCTCTTCTTAATGAACAAAATATGTGAAACTAAAAACATGAAAAAAAAAAAAAATATTAGGTGGTTTTTTCAAAATTACTGAAAGATCTGGTAATGTTTGTGGCCCGCATTACCGTTGAAAATTAAAAATTTTCAATACTCTGGCTATAGGGCCATTTTGAATTTTATCTGTTAAATCATTTTTGATAGTTCGTTAACGATAAAATCATTTAAGAATTTCGATTTCAACGAGATACATTTTTTTTTTCTTGTTTTCCTCAAATTTAATTATTATTTTTACGGAGGCTAGGAGCCATAAGGCTCAGCCGCAGTATTGAAATCATCGGCAAAAAAAAAAAAACCGTTATAACTTATAAAATAATTGTCCTAGAGAGTTCGTTTAGAGCTCAAAGGATGCGTCTCTGAGAACACTATCGCACGTTATAGAAAACATTTCTTCATTATTTTTTTCTTTTTAAGAAAACTTAAGAAAACTTAAAATTAGATGATTTTTTTCATCATTCAAAAAATTATAGAGTGAAAACTAATGAAGTTAGACTATCAATCATGCAATGTTTTTTCTTCTAGAGATTCAGCTGTATAAGAATAAGTTCATAAAAGATATTTTTGGGCAGGAATAGATGCATTAATGACGATTTTAAGGCAATTTTAGGGAATTCTTAAAAACGGGAACCTCGATAACTCTTGATAGAATTGTCGTAGAGTTTTCGTATATAGCTTAAAAAATGCGTCTTTCGAATACCATATATTTTTCTACAAAATTTTTTTTTTTTCAGTTATAGTTTTCGGGAAAAAAAAAAAAAAACTGTTTTTTTCGATTTTTAGTTTTTTTTTTTTTCACCAAAAAGTATAAATAACTAAAAAGTAATTTTGTAGGTAGGTGAAAGGTATTGAAAATACGCTTCTTTTAGGCCTAACATAACCTCCCTAGGATTATGTTATTGAGACGATATCGTGTAAAAACGTCATATTGCAAAAATTATAAATTCGATAACTCTCGATAGGATCATCGTAGAGACTTCATCTTAGACTCAAAAGCAGCTTAAAACTCTAGAACCGCATCGAAAAACTACCCCTCCAGGCAAAATAGTTTTTGAGAAAAAAAAAAAAAAAAAAATTTCTTGTTTTATTTTTTATTATTTTTGCGAAAAACAATAATGCCCAGGAGAGTGGTTCTTAAACGCGGCTCTAGAGTTTTTTAAGACGCTTTTTTTAAGCCTAGAATGAAGTCTTTCCGATAATCCTTATTTTAGTTATCAAATTTATAGTTTTTTCGCTATTCGATTTTCACACGATATTACATGATATCTCTGGATAGCATAATCGTAGCAAGGTTATGTTAGGCTTCCAGGAAGCGTCTATCCAATACCTTCCACCCACCTACAAAATTACTTTTTAATTATTTATACTTTTTAGTGAAAAACTAATAAAATCGAAATTTTTTTTTTGCTCGAAAACTATAATTCAAAAAAAAAAAATTTTGTAGAACAATATATGGTATTCAAAAGACGCATTCTTTAAGCTATATACGAAAACCCTACGACAATTCTATCAAGAGTTATCGAGGTTCCCGTTGTTATTACATGGTTAGCGTAACGTTACTCAATCGATAACTCTCGATAAAATAATCGCAGCGACTTTATGTAGGGCCCGAAAGATACGTCTTTCAAATACTCATCACTTGTATATAAAATTATTTTTCTATGATTTATAATTTTTAAGGAAAAAAAAAAAATGAAGGTTTTTTTTTTTTTCATTTTTCGATTTTGATGTATTTTACTTGGAAAAAAAAAATTAATAACGAGTTGGATCTGTTAGACCGTGATAGAGTTTTAAATGACGCTGAATTAAAGCCTAATATTTTTTCTTTTTTTTTTTTCAAAAAAATATTATTCATTAGCACTAATTTTTTTAATCTAATTTTTATTTTTTATCTAAAAAACAGGATAAATTCTTCATCTTCAGGATTTGATATCGTCATTTTAATATAAGGAATGATTCTAAGTAATAACAACAGTAAAACTGATGAAGACCGGAAATCGAAAACTCAATCGTTACAAAAAAAAAAAATTAATATATAAATATTTATGTACTTGTTGCTTTTTATTTATTATTTTTTTTCTTATGGTATTGTTGTACATATATTAACAAACATTTTAAAACTAATAAAATATTTTTTAACAATTGGAAAACTAAATAAAAAAGTTTTAAATGAATTTATAATTTTGGAAGTTATTTGTCTATTTTCTTTATTTTTTAGTATTTAATGTCGAGCAGCAATAGCCATTATAGAACGTAAGCATTTTGAAAAATTTATTGAAAAAAATTTTATTTACAAAATCGCGTAACACGGCCACGCAATGGCCCTAGCCGGAGTATTGAAAATTTTTAATTTTCAATGGGTAACGCGGGCCACCAGCCCCAACACACGTTACCAGATCTTTTTTTTTTTGTTAAAGTTACGTAAAACTAAGGCAAGGAATAACTTTTGTTAAAATTTAAAAAAAGACTTCAAATTAGGCTTAAAAAACGAGGTTTTCAAAATTCTATCGCCACTGAGAGGGTATAGGGTTACCATGCGTCCTGATTTTGATTGGCTTGTCCTGATACGGTCCTGATTTGTCAAATGTCCTGATTTTTGAGACTTGTTCACAATTTTTAAAATTTTTTTTTTATTATAATTTTTTTTTTTAATAAATATAATATAAAATTTATCATTTACGCTAACTATGATAGACTCTTGAATACCTCTAATTATTGAAATTAAAATGGCGTGCAGAATATGTACCTCGTCCTATCGAGTATAGAGGGCCCGATGCAAAATTTCTATAGCGTAGGCAACCCTTCTTTTATTTTTGTAAATTTTGTGGCTTGCCACTTAATTTCTTTAGCTAAATCAATTTTTTAAAAATGAATAAGTAAGCCACATTCTTTCCTCAGCCATTTTTCCTACAGCTTATAATTTGTTTAAATAAATAAAAAGCTATTAACAAATGGCTAAAGAAAGGACGTGGCTTGCCAGTTAATTTTTTTAGCTAAATTGATTCTTCAAAAATTAATTGGTAAGCAACATCCTTTCCTTAGCCATTTTTTCTATAGCTTTCAATTTCCCTGGTAGAAATAATTTATCCGGATTTTTTCCGGATTTCTCCGAATTTTCTACGCAATTCACAATTGAGACTACCGGAGATATTAATCCGGAATTTATTCGGATTTTCTCCGGATTTTCTTGGAAGAAAATTCGGTTTTTATATTTCGTATGTAAACTCTTATTTCTGGTTCTTTTATTGATTTTTCTATTTTTTTTTGTTGGTTTTTTTTAAGCGAAAATTCCGGAAAAAATCCGGAGATATTATGAAAATAGTCTGGAGATTACTCTGTAAATATTTCTGGAAGTCTCAATTACGTCGAAATCCGGAGAGATTTTTTCCACCAGGGTTGTTTAAATAGATAAAAGGCTATTGACAATTAATTGGTAAGCAACATCTATTTCTTAGCCATTTTTCCTATAGCTTTCAATTTGTTTGAATAAATAAAAGCTATATTGTCAAGTTAAGAAAAAAGGATGTAGCTCGCTAATTATTTTCTTTAGCCAAATTAATTCTTCAAAAATTAATTGGTAAGCAACTTCCTTCCTTAGCCATTTTTCTCATAGCTTTCAGTTTGTTTAAATAATTATTAATTTAACAACTTAAAAGCTACAACAAAAAAGCCTAACGAAATGATTTTGCTTACCAATTAATTTTTGATGAATTAATTTAGACAAAGAAATTAACTACTGTAAAAAATTTTTCTATCGTTTGTGTAATTTTGATGAATAATTATTGAATAATTAAAAGAAAACAAATGAATAAATAACATATAATCGAAATAAATGAATTGTTATGATTATCTACTTGAAACATAAATTTATAGGTGGAGGGGGTAAAATTTTGGAGTGGGAGGAAAATGTCCTGATTTGGCTTTTTCGAGATATGGTAACCCTCCGAGGGTACGTTTAATAAAGTAAAAAACTACGAAAAATAAAAAAGATTCTTTTTTTTTTATCATTTTATGCAAACTATTATTTATAAAAAAAAAAGTTCTGAGTAAAAGTTGTAGAGTTTTACCACACGTGCTTTTCAAACCTTATACAAAGTGTCTATGACGATTTAATAAAAAATTAGAGCTTTTTTAAAAAATCACTAGAAAACTAGGCAATCTATAACTTTTGATAAAATTGTACTAGAGACTTTGTACGAGTCTTAAACAATGCACCTTTTAAAACTCTATTATCCTTCATAGGAAAGGGCATATCTATTCCGTCACTTTTTCTTTTTTTGTCTAAAAACTGAATAAAAAAAAAAAAATCGGTTTTTTTTTTATGAAAAATGTGATTTATAGATCAAAATTTTATCAAAGAGGCGATAGATTTTCTAAGTACGCATGTTTTGAGCCTAAAACAAATTTTCTATTACAATTTTATCACGAGTTATAGCTTGCCTAAAAAATGCAAACGGCACAAGCTATAACTCAAGATATAGAGTAGTCACAGAGGTTTCATATTAGGTTTCATATTAGGTTCTCCAAGTGAGAGAGTGAAATTAAAAATATAAGTAAAAAAAACTAGACAGCTTTTTCTCAAAATTATAATTGTATACAAAATTCTACCTACCTGTTTTAGTAAAATCTTGGACCTGGCATTTACGGGCCGGTGGTAGTGTATCTATTTTATTATTCATCGGAAAAATTCGAGGGTATAGGCTTTCTGGATATGGAAACATCAATATTAATAAGGAAACTTTTTTCTAGTTTTAATTCAAAATTACGATTATTTTCTGTACTTATTATCCTTTAGATAAGAATTCATTAACAGTTCAATTGTTACTAAACAAGTACGGTTGAAATCCATAAAACTTATAGTTGATTCAACAGTCAAGTTTAAACAAGATGCAAAATTTTATGTGTATATTTCATTTTACGCCAGTATAAACTGTATTATCTTGACCTATTGTTGACCATTGCTCAGTTGAATTTACAAGTAGTACTAGTTTCCAAAATTTCCATTTATCTTAGAATCTGTGTAATCAAGTCCACTGTTATCTTAATGTATTGTAGAAAATTTATTATTCACTGGTTTATCTTGATTAGTCAATATATTTACATATAAATTTTGTCTTTGGTATTTAAATAAATTTTTCCTTCAGTTTTTTTTTCAAATATTTTCAAATAATTTTTTTTTATTTATTTATATATTTACTTATTTTTTTATTTCGTGAGGAAATCTCTTTTTACCATAGTCAAGCATAGATCGTGTTTTATTATTATTATTATTATTATTTTTATGTTCATCAGAGCTTCATCCCTCAGTATATACGCATACTGTAATATTGATGTCTGGCTTTTTCATCCAAAATGTGCCTGAGGGTACTACCAACCACAAGTATATATATCTATATGGTAATTTTTTTTTTTTCACCTACAAAGTTTATTGAAAGTCCTTCCAACCCAACGCAGCTTGTTTAAACGGTAAATATCTGTATACGAGATAAAAGTATAGATAAATATTAATGTGCATAGGACACTGTTACATTTTTTTGGAATTTGTTTGCTGAACCCTCAAAACATATGAAGTTTCATGTTATATTTATAATTTTATTGCATTTGTTTTTTGTATGAATCAATTAATTTACATGAAATTGATACTATGCAAATTAAAAGATATACAAAATATGTGAATTGGTTAACGTATATACTTCCTAATGAAGCTTCTGCACGATCTCTCTTCTCCACATCTAACAGTCAACTCCTTACAATTCATTTCTCCGACAGTCATGAATGTCGACTTTTCAAGTGCCTTTATCACGTACCCGTTTACCCTTAGAGCCCAGAAAAACCATGAAAAACAGTGGCAGTACAGTCAGCTTGCGCCTACCACTCGATGCATATAATACAGGTTGAGTTCGAACTATGAAAAAAATATATGTGTATACAAATTATTATCATATTAAGCGAGTACCTCTGCGATAATCGAAATAGAAAGTATAGGAAAAAGCGTAGTGTTACTTGCAACAAAAAGTCTATATCGGAGCCCGAAATTTTTGCCTGATATTGTACAAATCCCAGCCAATCACGGCCAAGTTGTGTTCGGAAAAACGCTTGGATAAATATGTACTTGTGTTTGTACGAATGTATGATGCTTGTTGTGACAGCTGTTTATTTAGTTGTAAATTGAGGTTATCAATATTGGAATATGCATTTATTTATTCATTTCATTTGTTAAAGTAATCAATTTGTTTAAAAATAATTGGAAATTTCAATTTAATAAAATTATAGTTTATTTTCATCTAGATGTTTGTATGCATATGTGTGATATATAAAATTAGAGTGTTTATACCTACTTATACCCACTCTATATAAAATAAGTGGAGAGTTGCGAGCGACGCATCATTGCCACTCGGATACACTCGGCCTCACGTTTATGTCAAATATTAATAAATTTTGCAAACTTTAATTAACAATATCTCTGAATCGGGAAAGTACAAGCGTTTAATTTTTTTTTCAAAATTTTCTAAATTATATCAATTTTGACATATTAATTTTTTATCAAATTTGTAAGAACCGTTTTTTTGTTAGTATACCTATAACTGCAATGTTAAACCACGTAAAAAGTTCACCTTAGACTCAATTATCTCTAAAACTAGATTGTTCATAATTACAAAATTAAGATCATTATAGATGCAGGGGAATTTCAAGATTTAGATATCCAAAAATTAGGAACTTTGTAAGAAAACTAATCGATGGAGGTACTCCCTTAAGGATAAATGTTATTTATATTTGATATGTACATTTTACCTGTACTAAAACAAAATATAAATTTCAAAAAAAAAAAAAGATTCATTTAATTGAAAAAATTTTAAGGTTCAACTTTTAGGTTGAAAAGATAACCCAATCATCTAACGTGAATGTATTGACAGATAGCCATTTAAATAAAAAGAAAACAGAAAAATGTCTATATATTAAACTCAGAAATTAATTAATCGAAAGCTCTCAGTAATCTGACTGATCAATAGACATTCGTCAATTAGTTGCTTAGAGTAAGTTGTTATATATATATATTTTTAGCCAAGTATATGAAACGTATTTAAATTAATACGCTTCAATCTAATTATAAATCATTATCATTTTGAATACAATTAATATTCAATTATATTTTTTTCCTTTCAGCAATATGCAAAAACTAAAATTAAAAAAATAAAGATGACGAAAGCCTACAAGATAATATTTACCAAGAATAAGTTATCTATATACTTTACCCATAATTCATTATTTGGAACAAAAAAAATTAGATCTATGAACCATCAAGATAATTACACTTGAAGTTTAACTTTCTTATTGCATGACTGAAATTTACTTTTCAAAAGAAAAGAGAGACACAGTTAAATTTATTCAGACATAGTAAAAAATATATGTATATGAAAAAAAAAAACCAACGAATAAAATTTCTACTGCTCATTATCAGATCCATGAAAATTGGATTCGTTTTTTACATTTACATATAAACGGATGACGCATATAAGCAAAAAATCTTGAAGGACACTTGTATTCACATAACGAGGTATCGAGGATAAGAAAAACGTGGCTGACAATGGAAATGTAGAGAAAAAGAATAAAAATGGTTTTGCAGTATAGAAGTGATGCAAAGTCGAAAAAAAAAAAATGTCACTTCCCACTGTGGTTTCGTGTCAACGACAAGAGGTATAAGAATGGTCTTTAGTTGATGGTGGACGATCTCAAGATCTCGTTATGTCAAGGAAATCGTCATTTGAGATAAATATTCAACTTGAAAGTGGAGAAATTTTTTTCTATCACAAATGAAAATAAAGAAATACTGCGAAAAAAAAAAAAAAATTAAAAAAATAAGAAGTCGATGCAAAGAGAAAATCGACAGCAATCATCAGCAGTGTTTGATATTTTAGCCTGCGGCAGTTTTGAAAATTTATCTATAATTTGAATTCTCTGAAATGAATCGGTATATTGATGAACAAAAATTGTATATCAATCTAGATGTTGATGAAAGAAAAAAAAAAGAATTAAAGAAAAAAATATATATGAAGATGTACAATCAACGTGGCAAGGTGAAAGTCTGTAAAACAAATGAGACCAAAAAAAAAAGTAGTGTGTGAAATTCGAGAGAAGATGAAGCAGGTGCTGGGTATTTTTATGGTTCTCTTTTAACTCTTTATTTCTGATCTTTAAATGAGGATATCATTTGGTCGTGGAGTATCATTTTTGTAGCAGCTGGATCTTTTGATTATTTTTACAAACATGCGAATTTAAACAACATACAAGTATGTAATGAAATTCCAAGTGACAGATAACACAGAATAAATCTCCAATAATAACTTGGTTAAAAAAAAAAAACTCAACAATTTTAATTTGTAAAAACATACACTCATTACTAATGAGTCATTAGTTTACAATAAAATATTTTCAACGAAAATGCTGATTTTTTAAAGCTGAGTTACTAAAATGCAATAATGATGCAATGCAGTTTTCTGAACTTTTTCGAAAATAATTATCATCATAGCTCCTAAAATGTAAGAGAAAGAAATTTCATATTGCAACGAAATTGAACATTTTAAACTATCTAAAGTTGAAAATGACAAAAAAAGTTGTTTGGATTGTCGATTAAGTTATTGTTAACAATAAAAGATATGAGCAAAATGTTTAATATATAATATTTAGAAAACTACAAGAGAATTAAATCATCTCCGTTTTTTTTTTCAAGATAATATTCTCGGAATAATGTTGATAATAATAATATTTATTATACTGTTATAAATGTATATACATATAATGCATCTTATTTCTATTTTTATATAAAACAAGTGTTGAATATACGTTAGTTTCATCAACAAATTTACAAGTCAATTTCCAAAGTTACTTTAAAATTTTTTTAATCTATCACATTAAAGTATAGATTGGTGACTATGAATTCTCAATGACAGACAATTCGATCAAAGACGAGAATGATGACGACGTCGACAGGGTCCAGCGAATTTTGTTCGTTGATTCACCCGATTGGATATGCAAGCATCATGAAAAGTTTTCCAATCGAGAAAGGAACTTTGTTCCGGTAATTAAATCTACATGAATACTCAATGGGCTCGAATCTAGCCTTGGTTAGTATCTCTGAAAATAATTTTTTTTTTTTTTAGCCAAATAATATTAATAATGTATAGCTTTTGAAAATATTTCAAATATGCTTTTTACATAATAAAACATATTTATATTGACATACATATTTTCTATAATGTTATTAATTATTGAGTATATATAAAATGACAATGAATAATTTTTATAATTCATCATGGGAACCAGCCATAAAGTTTGTTGACATGACTGTAGTTGAATATGTTTTTGTGAAAGTTTAATAAACAGATGACAAAAAAATAATCTCCTTCAATAATCCAATCGATATATACATATAAAACATCCTGTTATATAGAACTTGAAAACACTGATAAAATCAGCATTTTCATTTTTATTCTATATTCATTCCGCAAGTATTATTGATAATAAAAATTTAAAGAAAAAAATTGGTCATCATATCGTTAAATAAACCCAGTTTTATACTGTATACAAAAAACAATTTTTTTTTTTTTCAACTTCCTGGGAGTGTTTTCCAAGAGTTAGGAAATCAATAGATATTCCTGATGCGTCTTGAGTATTGAACGTGATGAGAAATTTTATTGAAAAAGAAAAAAATTATAAAACCGGTGGAACAAGTAATGTTAGTCACAATGAGAAAAAATAAAAAGTTATATTTTCTTTCTCAATGTTGTGATCAAACTGTATACATAATAATTATATCATCGTGTTTTATTAAACTTGAGGCATAAAAACATATACTCGAGATGTGTTAATACGAATGTGCTTGTGTTTTATTCTTTGATAAATGAATCTAGACAATCAAACTTTTTGAAATCATAATTTGTACATAATTATCAAAATGAGAATATTCAATTTGCAGTTTTTTCATTTACTCATTGACCCAAATCAGTCACATAAATGAATAAATATTTTTACTGTAGTTTTTTTCCGAATTTTTATGAATAACAGACTAATATTTTTTATTATTCGTTTTCAAAAACATATGTTTTTTTTAATATCCACTTTCAATAGCAATTTGCATATAAGCTTAATAAATTTTGGCCCATAAGTTTTCCGATAACTCGTAAATGTTCCTGTTTTTTCCGTAAATATATCCCCGTATACGGTGCCATTAACAATTTGAATATTTTTATGTTAAATAACTTAAGAAGATCTTGTTGCAAAAATTCAATTTTGCTTATTAATTTTTTTAAAAATAAATTAATTTTAAAAAAAATTTTTTGTATTTAAAAAAAGGTGACGAAGTGTATGAAAAAAAAAAAAATGATAGTGACTCAATCACCAAAAAATTGTAGAATTTTAGTTGAAAAAAGAAAAAAATAATTTTTATCGAGATTGGATTAGATTAATTTATCAGACTGAAAAAAAATATATTTGAAATAATTTATATTTAATTGAATCATTATATTCAATTAAATTATCTTGACTTTATTTAAAACTCTAAGAATTGGAAATATTATTAAAAAAATAAAAACCACCATCATTATAAATAGCTTTCATTAATTTTCAGTAGAAAGACCATCTTGATAAAAAATAATCGCATTTCCTTCTTAATTTTTTTTCAATAAGCCACTCAGTTTGAAGTGTTCAAAATAAAACTTATAAATATTATTTAAGTAAAAATAAAAATAAAAAAATAAATGAATAATATTATTCACCCAGTTAGCCTTCAAATATGAAGTTGATTGAAGTGATTTATGATGTGAATGTTTTTTTTTTAAAGTAATATTCTTGATCCTACATGAATGTTACATGAAATATATTTGCAAATCCTATAAAAAAATACTGATTCATAGTTCTTATTTCTTTTTGTCAGTTTCAATATCATTTTTTTTTTTTCTAACTTGAATATTTATATCATATTTATCTATTTTTAAAAGTTATTACGCCGCATTTTTGTTAAGTTATATTTATTTATTTATTTATTTATTTTTTCAGAACATGAAAATATGCGATAGAAATTTCAAGGCAGAAATTATTGTGAAACGATAATTAAATTCTTCAATTATTTCCATATGAAAATAATTTTTGATGCACTCCCTTACTTTAACAACTTCCTAAATCTTTTTTAAACACTACAACATTGGTCATAATGAAATAACTTTGTTTTACGTAATGAAAATTTGAAAACTGTTGTAAACAAAAATTTAAAATTACTTTGATCATATAATTTGTAATACACAAACATCAACTCAAATAATTCTATTTTTTATCTCTATAATTTTTAAAACTATTATTTATATAACGAAAATATAATCTAACAGTACAATAGTATTTTAATGATGGTACCACACCCTCATCTTCTGCAAATAAATGTGTCGGTATGTATATGAAAATCACAGATGAATACTAATTGATTGATACAATTGTAAAATTTATACACTTATTCAGATATTCAATTCGTATATATCAAGTATTGTATCTGTCATGTCCATGAATGCATGACGTAAAAGCGCACAATCCACGTACGCTGATCAAGCAACGCAGAACATTTACACAGTCCGTTGGACACACAAATTATATATTTATGAATCACATATGTACATGTATATCATATTGTATACATGAAAAACCATACCATACATATAACTGATTATACCTACACTGATAAGCAATTGCAATGAGCGCAGTATAAGTTGATAAAATATGTATTTTTAGTATTTCAACCACTTGATTATTATTTATTTATCTTATTATATTATTTTTTTGTCAAGGAGCATCCGTATATCGACCGGAAATTGTAGTAATGCTGTATAAATAAAATCCACAAGACATTCCATTCAACTTTATCAGATAAAAAAGATTGTGATGAAGAAAACTTGATATTCAGGATGTAAGACGTGTTTCTTCCGTCAATAACCTGGCTTGTTTTTATATACTTTATATTATTATTGTTATTATTATTGAAAGATGGTTCATTTTCTGCTAAATAAAAAATTTAAATTTTCAAGAAGCAAGTTGTTCACTTGCTAAACATCCAAGATTACAACAAGAAAATAATTTAAATTCAAAAGAAGTAAGTTGTTCATCTCCTGCCTGAAGTCTACCAATACAACGACAAAAAAAAATTGAATTTTCAAAAAGCAAATAGTTTAAGGTGTTACCCACGCATATCTAGAGACCTCTCGCGTATGAAATTTAGAAACATAATATTTCTATGAGTGCAAACGAGATAAAAAAGAAGGAGAAAATCTTTTTTTTTTTTTTTTATATCTTTATTTAAAGTCGCATTAACAACTGTGGTCATGAGCGACTTAGTACATTATTTTAAAAAATAGTAAGAAAGAAAATGATGAGTTACATAGGTTGTTGTATTACTTTTTTAGTTTTTTTTTTTTTTTTTGTTGTTTCTCACTTCAACTTGAGTATTTAGACAAAGACAAAAATTTATTTTTATTTATTGTAAAATAAAAAGGTCTCAAAGACCTATTAATTTTTATATCAAAAGTTCCCTTTTTGTTTCCTCTATCTATCTGTACTTTTTGAAAAAGCTATCTGCGTTTTCCATGAAATGGCTAACCAGGTTTCTAAAAACTAAACCGGACTCTCCATAAGAACCTATGTATAACCTTCAAAAAAGTAGCCTACTTTAGTAATTAATTACTAAGTAATGAGCTACAAGAAAATTATCAAAAAATTTGAGCGTATGTATTATTATTTCATTAATCTGCTCAAAAAATTTCAAGACTCTATCTGCGTTTTTGATTGGTGATGGTAATCTCTTAAGCTCTGTAGCCGCATGGTAGAAATATACAGGTATGTCCATGCCTCGGACGAAAATAAAAATCTACTGCGCAGACCATTGGCGGCCATCTTGTTTGCATGTGTGTAAATCTGTGTGTCCGTCATATTATTATTATTGTACTGTTAATTATATTAGTATGGCATGCTTATAAGTTACATTAATCATAAATAAAAACTTTAAAAATATTATTTGATAATTCTACGTATTTATAGATAATGCAAAACAATTAGAAATTGAACTTTTACTTTTTCACAAAAAACAATTAGAAAAAATAAAAGAAATTTTTACATATTTAGTTAACAAACTAGAAGTTTGGATAAAAAGAACAATATAAATATTGCACTGGATGCAATACAATGTTTGGTACATACTTGTACGTACATTTGACTCAGAGTTTTTAATGAGCAAATTATAGAAGATAATGAAAAAAAAAAAAAGAAAAATTAGTTAAAAAAAAAGATAGTCAAGTTCCCCAAGGTGCACCCTAAGTGTTCCGTAGGATTTTTATTTTTTTTTCTTGCTGTTTACAAAAATATTTAAAGAAACAGTTTGAGACACTACATATCGTTAAATAAAAAAAAAAATAAACGATCGAAAAATTTGAAAAAAATATCATAGAGTCTACAGACGAAGCGTCGTCGATTAAAACATTGCCGGAATTGATCGGTCAATATTTGGAATTGGGCCATGTCCAAAAATGGGCATATTAAATCCAATAAGGCATAAAAAGTAAAAAAAAATATCATATCTGTTTTTGGAAAAAAAAAAACCTAAATTTGTTTCAACATTGAGTAATTCGGTTCAGCGGTTAAAAAAATATTGTAAAAAAACAGTTTGTGACACTACATATCGTTGAATAAAAAAAAAAACAAACGATCGAAAAATTTGAAAAAAATATCGTAGAGTCTACAGATGAAGCGTCGTCGATTAAAACATTGCCGGAATTGATCGGTCAATATTTGGAATTGGGCGGTGTCCAAAAATGGGCATATTAAATCTAATAAGGCCCAAAAAGTAAAAAAAAATATCATGTCTGTTTTTGCGAAAAAAAAAAAACCTAAATTTGTTTTAACATCGACTAACTCGGTTTAGCGGTTCAAAAAATATCGCAAAAAAACATTTTGTGACACTACATATCGTTGAATAAAAAAAAAAATAAACGACTGAAAAATTCGAAAAAAATATTGTAGACTCTACACATGAAGCGTCGTCGATTAAAACATTGCCGGAATTGATCGGTCAATATTTGGAATTGGGCCATGTCCAAAAATGGGCATATTAAATCTAATAAGGCATAAAAAGTAAAAAAAAATATCATATCTGTTTTTGGAAAAAAAAAATCTAAATTTGTTGTAACATTGACTAATTCGGTTCAGCGGTTCAAAAAATATTGTAAAAAAACAGTTTGTGACACTACATATCGTTGAATAAAAAAAAAAATAAACGATCGAAAAATTTGAAAAAAATATCGTAGAGTCTACAGACGAAGCGTCGTCGATTAAAACGTTGCCGGAATTGATCGGTCAATATTTGAAATTGGGCCATGTCCAAAAATAGGCATATTAAATCTAATAAGGCCCAAAAAGTAAAAAAAAATATCATGTCTGTTTTTGGAAAAATAAAAAACCTAAATTTGTTTTAACATCGACTAATTCGGTTCAGCGGTTCAAAAAATATCGCGAAAAAACAATTTGTGACACTACATATCGTTGAATAAAAAAAAAATAAACGACCGAAAAATTCGAAAAAAATATTGTAGACTCTACAGATGAAGCGTCGTCGATTAAAACATTGCCGGAATTGATCGGTCAATATTTGGAATTGGGCCATGTCCAAAAATGGGCATATTAAATCCAATAAGGCCCCAAAATTGGAAATAAATATGACCATTGCTTTTGGCCAAAAAAAATAAAGAAAATGAGCATCTCACAAGCCAATTCGATTCAGGACTTCTCGTTTTATCTCAAAATAACAAAAAGTCACAGAAAAGCGAAAACATAAGTGTCCTACGGAACACTAAAAATATGTAACAAAGCTTAATATGTATTTTATTTTTTATTTTTTATATAATTAATCATTTGTTTATGTATTTTTATTATTTTAACTTTCTATTAAGATCATCTTTAATATGTATTTTAATTTATGATTTAAATGAAGTCGCGCCACTTTAGCCAATATGGCAACCGGTGGTCAGCACTCCTTATTGGCTTAAAAAAACGTATGCGCATGAACCTACCTGTATATTTCTACCATTTTAGGTGGGAAAATAAAAGTACGTGTAAGCTTAAAAACTGGTATTATTACATGGTTAAACGGACATAGTCGAGGTACAATGTTCAGCATGAACCTTTTTGATAAAAGTCTTGAAATTTTTTGTATAGCATTTGGAGATGAAGCTATTGAATTTTTTTATGTATTTGAAATACAAAAAACATTCGACATATCTCGTGCATGCATTGACTTTGTATTCAACAGATAATACAATATTAGAACATTCTTACAAAATAGGACTGACTAGATTAATTAAGGGTCCGGACTCCTAAAAAGGCTTGAGCACCTCGACTAGAAATTTTTCTAGGGGTCTTATTGGGGCCAAAGTGGGTTGCTCCCTAATTGAGATTGAATACCAACAGCTCTACCCAATGGTGACCCAACTCGTTCGTGTAACGCATGGCCTTCATTGGGTACTGAATTAGGGTAAGGACTGGTACCCAACTATTTTCCCAAATATTACCCAACTTTTTCCTGAAATTTAACCCAACTGTTCCCCAACTATCAAAAACAATTAGTTTCATTACATGTTTCTGAAAAAATACAGACATTTTTTATGATAATGATTGTATGAATAAATTTTATTTTACATAAATATTTTTTTTGTATTACTCTCTGTTACTTCGCGATTTATTTCTTGATATATTTTCTTTTTCCCAGTCTCTTACATTATATAAAACTGATTTAATCCAGTTTAAAATCTGAATTTTTGATGGCACATTATCAGTATTGGATGTTTGAAGTATTGCTGCTACAAAATAAATCATTAGAATTTGTTAAATCAAAGTCTTAATTTTTTTATTTATTAATTTGTTTTTTATGTTATTTTTTAAATAAATTACTGTTTATTTTTAACTTATTTCACACCTTTCAAACACTCGTAAAGTTTTGTTTTAACAAAAGAAAGCTTTCCTTTACTTTCAAGTACAGGTGATAATTGTTCTGCAACGTTTTTCTTCATAATTTTTGGAAATATAATTCCTATATTTCTACTTTTCACAAGCTTATGATCAATGCAGCGGTAAATATCGTTTTTCTAAAACAAAAAAAAATTTTCGAGAATCAGTTACTATTGTATTAAATAAAAAAAGTTCTTTTGATTTTCTTTATTTACCATTGCTTTGAAATATTTATCATTTTTTAGATTGTTTTCTAATTGATGGAAATCTTCTACAACAAATCTTCACATGGAAATTTAATTGAAATTTCGTCACCAAGACTGAATTCTGCATTCAACAAAGGACCTGTATTTATTGAAGATTTATTAGGAGAAATATTAAATGCTGTTTCGATACGTTGCAGTGTTATGTTTTCGTTCATATTTTGTTTTTGAAGTAATTGTATTTCAGTTTTTAAGCTGTAATATAAAAAAAAATCAAATAATTGTCAAAATTTTTTCGTAAATTTGTATACACAAAAACAAAAAACAAATTAATTACTCTTATTGTCAATTTCTTCATCAACAACAGATTTTCGATTCATTGTCGAAGATGGAAATGGTAATGTTGGTGAACTTCGTCCATGTAGATTGTATTTAAATTCCACACCATTTGATTGATTCAAATTTTTTGAAGAATATGGTGTTTGAAAATTGAGATTATTGTCATAAGAACCAGGTACTTCTCGTGAATTTTGCTTCAATCTATCAGTCGATAAATTTCTTTTTTTCATCAAAAAACTATTAGTAGACTTATCATTATTATTTTCATCATTACAAAAACGATCGTCATTATCATGTGTGTAACAGTAATTTTTTTTGTAATATTGATTTTTTTTATGACCTTATTCAGTTGCTACTCTTATTTCTGAATTTGATTTTGGCAATTTCTTTTGTTGATTTAATTTATTCGATAATTCATTCATATTATATGTCGATGTACTATTATTATCATCATCATCATGAGAATAAATATTATCTTCATTGTCATTATTTTTTTTTGTACAATTATTTATATGATTTTCTTTATCATCATTATTGATTGTATTGGATTTCTTAATAGTGTTGTTTGTCTCGTCATCTTTATTTTGCACTTTTTTTTTTTTTTACTGGATGATCATTATCGATTTTACTATCTGAATATGTAAAAATAAATTAACATCAAGGTTTTATTAATTTTATTACTTTTATTCTAGCAATAATGATGTACTTTTGAAAAATATCTTACCATTTAAAACTATTTTCAAATTGTTTCTATTTTTTTTCTTACATTTTTTCCCCAATGTTACTGGAACCTTGTTTAATTTTTCTCTTAATTCTAATGGTTTTGATTTAATGGTAATCATTTGTTTGAAAACTTCAGTGTTTACCATTGATTGACTTATGCCATCTAATTGAACATTTGGTGAATGAGCTTCTCTCTTCTTCTAATTTCTTTGTTCTCATAATGGCATCTGAATAATTCTCTGTAAATTAAGAATTAAAAATATTATATCAGGAAGACAAAAAAAATAGACAAAAATACCATGATTTAAACACATAAAAAACTTACTTGCACTGCCTCTTATTTCAATTGGATAGCTTGGCTATTCACCAAGTGGTGGATCACATCTTTTTCTCATAGTATCCAAAATATGTAAATTTTTTTTATTGTACGGTGGTGGCATGAATTTACACATTAATTTTCCTTCATCCTGGTCAAAATCAATCCATTCTGATGGTGGAAAATCAATAGACAATGAATCCTCTGCATTCTCTTCAGTAAAAGTAAAAAGCTGATATCTAGTTACCATCTAAATCAAAAGAATTATAAATTTTTGTACAAAAATGAAAACACAAATCAAATGACTAAATATTAAATCTTAAAACAACTATAAAAGAAAATAAATAATTATCAAATGAAAAAAGAATCAAGAAATAATTATTTAAATAATAAAATATTGAAAAAAAATTATATTAAAAAATTGAATATTCATTAATAAAATATTGAGAAAGTTAATTTTGAAGTTAGTACCATTGAAATAATAAGTTTTCGATATTAAAATAATTGCTTACCTTCTCAGATCGATATTTTTTAACAAAGTATTGGAAAAAGTTATTAATTCAACACAAATAAATATATAAATTAAGCCTCGCCAAATCCAATGTAAAAAACATATATTGTATCACGTAACAGAATAGTGTTTTTTTATTTTTTTGAGGGAGGGTGTGCAATGTAAAATGGCGGAAAAAAAATGGATGGCTGGTCATGCGCATACAGTTGTGTTACGAAAGTTTAAATAAAATGAATGAAATAAAATCAAAAAAAAATCTCCATGTATTCATTTATTTCAAAATTAAAATAAATAGAATGAATACTAGAACATAAATTTAAAGAAAAAATAAATAAATACTTATGTGCTAATTTATGCTAAAATTAAAATATATAAATTTTAAAATAAATTTTTCTTGAATTTTAAAGAAATTAATTTGTAAAATATAAATTGATATAAATCAAGATGTAATTTATTGAATAATATAAATGATCATGTAATGCGTACATAATATGAATATATATATTCATTTTAAAAATTACATTGAATGTCAAAGATTAAAATGTGTGGAGTAGTGGCATAGCACATATTTTTTCAACATTTCTGGTACTAACATCCAAGGCAACCATTTTTGTCCAAATATCTTGAAGTTCACATGTTAATAATTGTCTCTGTCTATTGTTTGTAACATTCCACATCTGAAGGTCTTTCGAGTTCAAAGGATATGATAGACTGATAATTTCTATTTTCAAGCATACATATTTTTTCAATTTCTAATATCGTTTTATCCAATAATAATACTGTATTGTTTGGAGATTTCGATGTTATAATTGATTGTTTAAAAACGAATTTTTTTATTTTTATAATTCTATCATTATTTGCTTTCAATTGTCTTTTAATTTGAATGGTAGATGATACAATAGCTGTTTTGGTATTCATCGAAGAATTTCATGTAAGCGTCTACATACTTGCTGCAAAGGTCTCCTTTCATTTCTTATTTTTTTTTTTAATTTACCTAAGGTATTTTCAAATGGATACGCTGATATTTTTGTTAATGGACAACTCATGTTAATAACATCATCAGCAATATGTTTTAAACTGTAAAATGTGCCCACTAAACATTCGTTACCATAAAGATCTGGAGCTATTTCAGCAAAATTTTGTAATAATATCTTTGCTTTCTTTGCAAGTTGAACAGCTTTTCTCGATTTTAGTATACGACAAGCAATACTAAATAATAAAAAATGATTATATGAATCTGTTGTCAAGATTTTTTTAAAAGTTAATGGCCCAGCATAATTGGCCAAAAAACTAAATTCGTTCGCTTTAAATTTAGAAATTTCAAGTGTTCTAGTTGTCCTTTAAAAATCAGGAGGAATTTGAGACTTCAATCTCCTTGAATACTATTTCAAATTTTCCTTGTATCATTTCATATGCCTGTCGATATGAGCTTGCAAGACAGTTATATAATATAACAAAGTCAATTCTTTATTTTTTCCACTTAAAAAAAAAAAAATAAATATATGTATTTCAATATTCACAAGATTTTTCGTTTAATTTACAATTCCGAATAATAAATAAATTTATGTTTAAGAAAAAAATGTAATCCTTATAATAATGAAAAAAAAATAAGTTATAATAAGATAATACATTTAAACTCAGTTCTCAATTCTATTGAAGTATTTAAACTTTGTTGGATACTTGTTTAAGTAACAAGTTGAAAAGTTTCGAAATAATATGTTATTGTACATCGAAATCGTTTTAGGTAATGAACTTTATTGGAGCATTAATCTTAAATAAGAGTATAATCGTTTTTTTTTTTATAATACGTAGTACTTTTAATGATTTATCTTTAACAGACTTGTGAAAATATCAAACTTTTTTTTTAATTTAAAAAATTCCAAATAAAAGTCGAGATTATCGTTGTTTTGAGATTGACATTTAGAATCATTGGCATCAGCATCATCACTAATTATCACCTATCGGATTTTTTATCGTGACATCAATCGCAGAGTTTAATTTATTTTGTGACACTACATTATCAACTGTTAGTATTTTTTTTTCTTGTGAATTTGCTCTTCCTCTCACGTTATTTTCTGTTAATCATAATCTGATGATGAAATAAGAGTATGGACTAAGATAGACATGGTGGCATAAAACAATTACCTTATTGAATGTTATAAAAATAAAAATAGGGTAATCGCCTTCTTTTAACTTGCCATTTCCTCGACATTCAAATTTCCCGCCTTCTGGACTCGTAACCATCTTCACACAGACCTTCATCATGCTTTATTTTTCACTGGATATCTAACGTACTGTATAAAAATATTAAAATTTTAGTATATTGATTCACTTTAGAAATCAAATATGTATATTCCTTTCATGGGTTTCTAGATAATTCATTATTTTATTTAATTATACATTTATTGCGAAGTTCTTTTCTTGAATTTTTATAGATTTTTATGATAATGACGAAGATAATGCGAATGAATATATGAGAAGTAGATTTCATATGGGATCGTGTTTTACAAGATTGGTACATAAAAACAGTCGTTGAATTGGCGAAGCATGACAAACACATCCGGTCACACGCTTTATACACGCATTATAAAGATCAGAACTCAAAAGACAAAGGTTCTAGAAAAAAAAAGAAAAAGTAAAACGATGCTGGTGAAAAAATTAAAAATATATTCAACAATCAAACTATGCCAAGTTTTATATGTTTCTTAAAAATATTTGCATCGATGATGTAGTTTCTATTTATTTATTTTCAACAAAATAAATTGAAATTTCTACAAGTATAATAGTTTAGATGAGTCAAAACAAAATTTATAATGAATAAAAAGAAATTATTATTATTAAATAAGCACTATGGTAAATACAATTACAAAAGAGTAAAATGAATGTACCAATTTAACGTAAAACTTGTATAACTGTTTTTACATCAAAATTTTAATTGCTATAAGAATTCAATTGCCAACCACAACATTATTTGCATTTATGAATTTAACCAAGTTTTCAAAGTATAATATTTTTTATTTTTAACTTTTATTTTTAATTATTACTTTTCAATTATTATTTAAAACTTTTTTATTCATTCTTATTTTTACATTTTTTTTTATTGTCATAAAATAAACTCATAGATGTTAAAAGTTGAAAAAAAATTAATATATTTTTAAAAAAATGTCTTTAAGATACTATAGTAACTGTCAAAATAAAGTAAAATATTGTTAGATGCTGAGTAATAGAAATGAGTTAATTATTATAAAAAAATTATAGTAAGAGTTTGATTAAAAACAAATTCACTTGTCACATAGAATGATCATTAGATAATTAATTTGTTGTATCATTTCTTAGTACTTTTTGATAAGATGTTTATAATTTAGAAATTTGAAATCGAATAAATTTTTGGCTATCGAACAGATTTAAATATTTAAAAATAAACTGTTAGTTATTTCCTAACGAAAACAGCAGCAGACAGTTTAAAATATTGATTTAACATAGAAAATTCATTCTCATTTTAATTTCATATTTTCTTCTCGACTACCCCAATAAACAGCTCTTCGTTAAAATCCATGCAAATAGTTAATGCAAGAAAAGACGCTATATGAGTTTTTTTTTTTTTTTTTTTTCATATATATTTTATAACATGTTATAACTTACGGGCAACATGCTTTTGCTCAACAAAAAATTCATTGTCTGCGCATTGCTAAACTATTACTGAAAAAACCCAGAATGCATTCTTCGTTTTTCTGTAAAAAAAAATAAATATTTGTATTTATGACTTTGTATTCTCATATTTTCTTGAATAACATATGAAACAAAATAAAGGCTCCAGCAACAATTTTTTTCAATTCAATATCGATTGCCAATTCGACCTGAATAACAATTCATAAATCTATCTAGAAAATCCTCATGTTTATTTTTATCATTTATAATATTTTAAACAAATAAATTTTTTAATAAAATTTAAAATATATTAATAGCTTTATAAATTTAAATGTTATGGAACCAATAAATTATGACTTATTTTAAACAGCTGTATTTTTAATTTAATGATTTTTTGGAATATTGAAATCCATTTAATTAAAATATTGAATTTTTATTAATACAAATTAATAATTAATTCAGGTTGAAACTCGATTGAACAAGTTATTTTAGTTGTTTTTATAATTCAAGCTTGATCATTTATTAGTGATTTGAAATATTTTAGTTCTCAATCAATAATAAATTAAATGAATTTAACAAAAATAAAATGTTAATATAAATACATATAAAAATCGAATAGGGTGTATTATTTGTAAATAATTTTCCATGAAATAAAATATGAGATATAATTTTCTTCAGTGAAAATTTATTTCATCGATTGGAGTATACCACATTCTACGACATCACATAAATCTAAAACGTCAATAAAGTTTAGTTTCAACTTGAATAAAAAGAACTGAAATAAAAATGAGAGCAAAGTCTCGAGTTTTACGAGGACGTTGGTTTTAAACGATCTCAAGGGATACAGTATAAGAAAAATCTACTGCTAATATCAGTGAGCTTACAATTACTGATCTTTTAATTGTCCTTGTTAAAGAAATAAGAATTAAAAAAAGAACAAAAAATGTTCAAAAATTATACTAAAAGGTTTGTCTTGTTTTGTGACAAACTAAAAAATGAAAGTCATTTTTATAAATATTTTTTTTTTTTTATATAAGAAAACTTAGCATTAAAAAGAAAAAAAAAGTAATCTATGTTCCGTTATTTATGTAATTTTTTATCAGTTAATTAAAGAAAGAAAGCAATAAAATAATTACAGGTAACCCAAGGGGTTATTTATAAAGAATTTTGATGACAGCATGATTTAATTTTAAATCAAATTGCTGATGATTTCAATGATTTAAATTTAATTAATCTGATTCAAAATATGAGTGATATGTATTGTCGAGTGCTTATGTCACTGTGTTATTTTAAACTAAAAACAACTAAAAAACCATTTCAAAACAAATTCTTGTATAATTCTCTAATATATACTGATTGTTGAAATTATATTTACAAATTATTTTATTTAAAAAAGGCAATTATATTTAAAAAATATATTATCTTTAATATAAAATAAGTGGTTTAATATATATTTATCGTATTATCAACAGCACTTTTGAATTAAATTTTTGAATATAATTTCAACAATCAATATATTAGAGAATTATACAAGAATTTATTTTTGAAATGTTTTTTTACTTAGAGTTAAATTAACAGTGACATAAGCACTTGACAATACATAACACCACCTGCAGTCTATACATACTCAAAGCGCAAGTCATGAAGTAATTGATTTAATTCGAACCACATTTACACTTGTGATTTCTCGTAATCGATGTTTGATTCAACAAATTTTGACATCATGATTTTTATTATAAAAAATCCTCGAGCTCGTAACTTATTTAGGTAACTTATTTTTTTAAGATTCAAAATTTTTATTCACTCGTAAATACTCAGTAATAAAAAATAAAAAATAATTAAAATATTGACATATTTAATGCTTTGAGATAAATGAAAAATTATATTCCCATATTAGCTACGTATATTATTATATTAACAATTTCTCGAGGTAATTAGACAATGACAGGAGATTGAGAGATTAAAACAATAAAAATAAAAAAAAGACGGTAATCTGATGAATGTTACAATTTGAAAAAAAGCAAATAATAAAATGTGAAACGGCACATGGCTTTGCTGTACAGACTCTCGGTAGTCAACCTTTCCCTTTATCATCTGGACAGCTGCTGCACGTGAGTTGAGAAGAGCTCAAGTGTAAATATGAGGGTTGCGAGAAAATATCAGATATCTCAATTCGCCTCGTTGGAATTTTTACGAACGAATTGCAGATGACACATCAATCAATTCTTCCGTGAAAATAACTCGACATTTTTTCTCAAATGATATATTAAAAATTAAAAAATATAATAATAATTATAATAAAAATATTAAATTAATCTACAAAAATATATTTATCAGCAAATTTATGAATTTAATGTTTATTTCATGAGTCAATATTAGATGTATATTTCCGCGTAAAAAGTTGTGATTGCCTGTAAATTTTTCAAAGAATACATCGTGAAAAATTTATAAAATGTTAGAACTTTTCCAATTTTCGTTGGAAATCCTTTAATACATACTCAAATGAGGTGTTAATACTAATACACTTAGATAAAATCAAAACATTCAAAAAAAAATATATTAGCCCATTGATTTTTCATTTCCTTTGTTGGATTTTTCTTGTCGAGCAAAAATAGCTGATTTTCTCACATGAAAACGTGCAATAATGTAAATAGAATGTGATTAAGATTGATGATTCATTGAATATTGGTTGGCATACATTTGTTGCTGATGGTCACGTGTCAAATAATATTGAATCCGATGAGCCTGAATGGAGCGAGTTTACAGCGGGGTATGTACATATATATACGAAGGGTAAAAACAAGGATCCACTGTGGCTGATGGCACGATATGGTCCCCTGAGAGTGGTCGGTCATCTCATAGCTACTCGAGGGGTAGCTGCTTATTTTTGTTATCCCAAGAGAAAATTCTCGCGCACATTGGTCTCCCATACAATCCATGAAACTATACACGCACACTAATATATAACTGCTGATCTGAATACAAATCAGTTACTCTCAAACTAACAATTAAAAATGAAAAATAAAGAACAATTTTATATTTTCAGAAAGATAATTAACGAAGTTAAAATAATTAATTAAATTTTAGATGAAACATTGTTTTATTTATAAAAAAAAGTAGTAAAATACCATTTAGCTGTAATTTAAGTTTTCACAAAATTTATCAACCATTTAATTGAAATAAAAATGACATAATACGTTTCAAGATTCTACTAAACCTTGTATTTTTTTTCTGCTTTTAATGTATATATTTTTATTTTATTTCATATTTTATTTTTAAGTTGAGATGATCTTATCTAGTTTAAGGAAAATCTTCTATTCTTTGGCCAGGATTATGCGAGACTTTGCCAAGTGGAAAAGTTGGCTTTACCCTTCACCTATAACCTTCAAGAAAATTGAAGGTGCACACCGCACAACTTTCAGATATAGCAGTTCTTGTTATTTCCTTTTTTCACCAATTTTTTTTTTTTTCTACTTAACTCTTCCTTTCAACTCATCTTCCTGGTTCTTAATATTCATTTTATAAACGATGTATATATATATATATATATAAAACGATATACATATAGCTATTCTCTTTATAATATATATTAAAGAGAAAAGAATTCCGACAATTCACTGGTTAAATCACAAAACTCAATTTAAATTATAATCATAACTGGGTGTGCAGTCTCTTGAGGATAGTCTCAACGAAATTTAATTAATGGTACTTCAGTTGTATAATTATAAAAGAAATAAAATCCAATGAGATTTGTATCGCATTAGGTGATGCTTGCCATCATACTGCTCAGAGATGAGTTCAAAAGTAAGATATCATTCTTTTCATGAATTAAGCTTTGACCAAAACTTGTATATTATTATTATCATTTTGGCAGACAATTGAAGTTTTTTTACGGAGGCGAAGCCTTACGTATTGAAATCACTGGCAAAAAATAAATAATGTTCATATCTTCTAAACTATTTAAGATAGAGAGTTTGAAATAGGCTTAAATTAAAGGTTTTGAAAAGATCTACAGCCAAGGATATGAAAGAAAAATTTTGGATTATTAGTTAGTTAATTGTTGATAAAAATAGATAATGAAAAAATTTTAAACTCGATATATTAAGAAAACTAAGAACAAATCATGGATGCAATTTTTTGCCAGGTTGTTTGTTTTTTAAAACTCTACAAAATTACGATTTTTTTTTTTTTTTATTGTTGCTAGAAATTTGTTAATTAACAGAATATCAGAATTTGTGTTTTTTTAGACACTTCATAACTTTTTTAAAAATTATCTCACAGAGTTATATTTGGTCTTAAAATTTTCCTCATCAAAATCTCTACAGCCAAGGCTATGTTTAGAAATATCAAAACCACCCATTTTCAGTTGTAAGACGATTGTTTATAATAATAGGTGTCATCGCGAACTTTGTAATGAATAAAGGACCTTTAAAAAGTTGTACTTGGAAGTTCTATCATATCCTTGGCTGTGGCAATTTTTATAAAGAATTTTTTGAATGCAACATAATTTTTTTGCGTTTATTTATTCAAAAGTTATCGGTTGTCCAAACAATTACCAATTTATTATTTACAACAATTTCTTCTAAATAAAAAGTTTGTACGCATGCGCCAATCAAAAAATATATTTCGATCGGTAAGCCGGTATTTCTTTTCATCGATCTTTCATTTAAATAGTAAGAATAAAATTTAAAAAAATAAAAATAGTAAAAGTTTTTGATCTAAGTAGAAAAATAAGATAACTGTTAACTTTTTTAAATTTTTTTAAAAATTAAATTACAACTAGAAAAGAAACAACAAATATACATATGTATATAGTTAAAAATATATACATGTTATATTGAGGTTAGGTTCAAATGTTATCATTGTTATTATTGTGTACAATATTTATATTCAAATAAATATTTTAAAAAAATATATATTATGTATAATAATATGTGATAAAACTATGATATTTTCATTTTGGGTTTGGTTCACATTTTTTTTTATCACTTTTATCTGCTTTGATTTTATCTGCGTTTTTCTATTATGAAATTTTTTTTTTTAGTAAAGTTATATATGTTAACTTATTGGACAATTTTTTTATGAATAGTTTTTTTTCATTTCTTCATGTAACAATAACAATGTGAATCATTTGAACAAGTTTACTAACTTTGAAGTTTACTGCCAATCCGAGAAAGGTCAAAATGACAATGTCTCTCTTGAGTATAAGAAAATCCATATGAACTGATTCTACCTTGAAACAGCATATGGCTATATAAAGAATAAAATATTGCTTCAATTCAAGTAAAATAAAATATATAAATAATACTGAAAAGAAATTGAAACTCAATTTGAACTTTATATTGAAAACAAAAAATATATATTTTGAAATCGTTATGTAATTTAAGATTATTTTTAATATAATTCAAATATATTTTTTTACTCAGAAACTAAATGTTCATGTATAAAATTTTTTCTATTAAATATCACTAGACAACACCTTTAACTTTTATCACCCATTTTGGACTTTCTACCTTTCATACAATATCATAAGCAAAATATAAACCCTTGTTATGTAATTAAATTTCTGATTGCAATTTAATTTTATGTTATGTTTATATTGAGTTCAATCTATATATTTAAATTTTCTCAATTCAACAACAAAACCAAACGTACTATTTTGTAAACCCACAAAATAATTTGATCATAAAATTAACAATCCATTTGGTAATTTTATTATTTGATTGCATGAATATTATCAGAATATTTTTCATTCATTTATTATAGTTTGGATATATTAGAAAATAATTAGAGTAATCGATAAATACTTTATTAACACCATTAAATATATTATTGCAAAGTATTTCATTAATTTTCCTGCAATAATTTTCAAAATCTGTTTGCAAGTTATTTTATTAAATATTAATTAACATAATTTTGTTATATTTGTTAATATAATTTTGCCAAATTGATTTATATTTATTTTTAATTTTAATATTTACAGTGTAGAATATAAATTTATTTTATGTGATAATTTTATTTTTTTTATGTCAATGAGGAAACGATTGTATTACAATTTGTTGCTATTACAAAAATATTCACACCAAATATGTTTTGGACATGCAAGCTTGTCAGATTTCAATGGTTTACTCTGCATCCATACATATGTACATGAGTATATGACCAACAAAAAAAAAAAAAATAATAACAATAGTAATAATAAAACGATATTGGTTGAATATGGTTTTTTTTTCATTTTTTTAAATCTATTTTGATACATGCCACACATGTCGTTTACAGATCCGTTGACACAAAAGAGAATATCCAGTATGAAAAATATCGTTGCCACATACAGAATTTATTTTGTTGATGTTTTTTTTTTTGTCATTAATCGAAGAGAGTAAATTATATAGTCTTTGACAAATAGATATTCACGCCTTGGTATGTCTTTTTTTTTTTTCGTTGTTTAGATATTTGTTAATGTTTTACTCTGACAGTGGATGATCTGTAAATTTTTTATTTATTTTTACATTTGACTTATTTCTTTAAAAACATTTGATCTGTTTCAGGGTGTCGTTATTATAGTGAATAAAATAATGATAAAAAATATGAGGGTGTTTGATGTTTGTGCCTCAACTGTTTTGTTACTTGTGGGTGATGACGTGAGCGCAAGTTTGCCCTCATCCAGTTCAACTTTAGCTTGAAGCAATGGAATTTTTTTTCATCCCCTATTTGGCTTGATATATATGCACAAGGGATTCACGCGTGACAGAATATGTATTGGTATATCTAACAAAAAATAAATAATAAAAAAGAAGGAAAGTTATTGTAAAGAAATCTAAACAGGCAAATGATGTTACAAAAGGATAAAATAACAGTTAACATGTCGTTCGATCTGATACACATTATACCTACATATCAAAAGGACATAAAATCAATGACTTGTAAGTTTTCAAATATCTTAAACAAATAAATAATATAGAAAAAACATAATAATTAAAATAAAATTAATCGTGTCATGATTGTGTTCAGCAATTACAAAACTATTTCAAAAATCATAAAAAAACTATCATGATAGAGAAGAATTAAGAATATATTATAAGAACGATAACAAAATAAATCCTAAAAATATTATTTAGAAATTTCTAAACAATACTGAAACCTTTTAAACAATACTTGTAAATTGGTAGATTCTGGTAATTATTAGCATTTTTTTTTTTAATTCGAATTATTTTAAAATAATCAAGAAAATATATTTACTTCAAGAGTACATAAGAAATTTTTTTTTCTATTAGTGAAAAAAAGTTAGTAAAAAAGAAAACTAGAAGAATATAAGTTATCACGAGTTTTTCTTTACTAATTCATAATCAGATTTACCTTTTTATTTACTTTTAAGGTAAATATACTTTTTGATTATTTTAAAATAATTTGAATAAGTACTTATAATTATTAATAATTACTAATAAGTAAAAATAAAAAAAACTTTTCATGTAATTTAGAGATAAATATATTTGTAACTACATTTCAATAATTTAAAAATTATAAAAACAAATTTTCTATCGATAACTCAACCGACGAACTTAATGTATTCGAGAAATAAAAAAAAAAAAAAAAAAAGGAAAGGAAGCTTTTAGAGCTTTCTAAAACCTTGGACTCTTTACCTACCCCTAAACACTTTTTTTTTTTATAAATCTTTATTTATCTTTTCGGTCTTGATATCTAAATACACGTTGAAAATGAATCCAGCTCTAATGGACATTGAATGCCTTATGCAGTAGGGTGAAGAAAAGTAGTGGGGGTTTTGATGAGGTGGATTGCGTTATACCTACTTGGAAATGTCTGTTAGGGTTGGTTTTAAGCCATGCTAAATCCTCAACTGAAGTGTCAGCGACGGATAAGAGAGAATTTGGGGGCTTGAAATAGACGTTATATAAGGGTTGGTCGCGTGCAATTCACATGATACACTTGATCTACATACCCCCATCCCTCTATCTATACAATAACACAGATGTATAAACTCATTTTCTATAGTCTCATGAACTAAATTATGTATTTTTTTTTCAATCCTTGGGTGTATTTATGTGACTCTGTAAAAAGCCATTCCCACAATAAAAACCATATAATAATACTATAGTAGGCTAGTGCCTACGTATAATAAGTATTTTTGATATTTAATTATCGTTATTTTTTACCCTCAAAAAGTTTTTTTTTTACCAATAAATTATAACTAAGAATGATAAAAGATTAAAAATTCAATTAAATAAATTATCTAATCCTGCAGTTGAATATAATTCTATACATTTTGTAAAGTTGCCTTGTCTTGAACTTCTGTATTTATTTTATAATACACATAAATCCATGATCATTGAATTAAGTGTATGTGTATATGTACCATTGAACGTTTGTGTATACGGTATATATGTATTAACAAAGTGACAGAATCAGGCAAACAGAACCATAGAAGGTGTGCATTTAACGGACATATATAATCATCATGTATATTTTGTCTCCAACTTAATTCAACATGTTTTGTATATCGGTTTTCAATTTCAAGATGAAACAGAAATATTCCGTCGTATATCTCTTATAGTTAGATGAATAAATTTAGTGGAAAGTTGAGTTCCTAAACTAAAAAATACTTAGTAGTGGCAAGAAAATTTTTGGTTGAGTTATTTTTTCAGTGTAAGAGATATATGAAAAACTATTTACAACTTAACTAAAGTATACATATGTAAACCCATAAACTTTGACTAACTGAATTCACATTAAAAGATCTATTAAAACGACTGAAATGTATCAACACTTACTTTGTATCGTTCTGTGTATCTACTTGGTACTCCAAGCACATCAAAAAAAAAAAAAATTAATTTAGAAAAAACTGTGTTGCTGACTCGTTTTCTCAAAATATTGAAAAATTTACATTTAAATATATTTTCAAGATGTAAATATGTAAATAAAATAAATTATACTAGTTATAAATCTACGATTAAATTGAATATACCAAGAGTAAGTATAAATTTATAATTTTCAAAGAATTTTTTTTATTTTTTAATTAATTTTTTAATAAATTATATTTACATTTATTATAAATTTTTTGTTGTTGTTTTGTCTATTGTTAATCTTCTTGATAGAAACCTAAATACATACAGCATAAATCAATCTTATAGTAACGTGTCTGGTTTCCGTGCTCTACTTGTTCTATTGTTATATTTAATCGAACAGTTTTTGGTTAGACTTTCACATGGGACTGACAAGTGGTTGCAAACATTGTTAAACAATTACTGAAACCACATAGCTTAACTTCTTTTTGTTAGGATTTCGTTGAGAATGTTGATAAATTGCTGGTTGATGTACAATGGAAAAATTTTTGCTGCCGTTGACTTATTAAAAAAAAATCAAAATTTTATTTTTATTTATTAAAATTTATTTTGTCTCATATAATTTATCTCTAATATTACATCTCGATTTTCAGGATGTCGTATAAAAACAAAAAAATTGTGTGTACGTAAGAAAAAAAGAAAATCAAAAAGCTCAAAAAATAAGTAGACAAGTGATAGGTGGAGAGTATGTTGCAATAATGTCGGTAACGAAATCGTCAAAGAACTGGAATGACCTTTTTATATAAAAGAGTACACTTGAGATAAAATAACGAGAATCGGTCAAAAGTTTTACAAGTCTTCTCTAGAGAATACTTGGACAAAGAAAATCGAAAGACATGTCTAGTTGGTTTGGTTATAATACTGAACTTTTGTCATGTTCTATTGAGTATTTGATGGACGAAAGAGCTGGAGGCTTCACTCTAATATTATTTTTATCTATGAAAAATGAAAAAAATACTCTAGCTTTTCTAAAATAATTGATGTAAGATTCGATATATAATAAGATTCAAAAAAAGTCTTTTTTTTCATCAATAATTTTTCGGAATTGTACCAACTGAATAAAATGTTCTGATAATTCTCTGGAGATTTTCATTTATACGGTTGTGCTGTTAAGATTGTTTTCTTCTAATTGGTGTAGATAAAACATGTTATTAAGAAAGTGATTTTCATAAAAAATCTCAAAACGATTATTTTTTTTGTCAGGTTATCCTTTATTTTTTTGGTTTCTGTACCTTCGGTTCGACAAATTTATTTTTATATATAGCAAATAAGAAAATAAAAAAATCATATAAATTATATTCTTTGATATTACAAAAAAATGTAAAATTTTATTGAGTTGAGTCATGTCATTATGCTGGGTAATATCTTCATGGTACATTATATTGACGATGCTTAAATATATATTCCATTTTTTTGTATGTGGAAGAAAGTTTAAACTTGGGGTTCTTTATGACAAACGACACTATGGACCATGTGACGTGGTTTTGAGGTCAATAAAACTTGGCAAAATTTGGGGTGTTTCTTAATAAGCGTGACACTTGCTTCAACATTATTTTGAAGGGATACACACATTTTTCAAATTGTAGTCATCAAAATTTTTATGTAAATGATTCATCATAAAATTTAAAACTAGAGTTTAATTAGTCAAGCTTTCAATATTATAATAATATTCATAATTATTTTTAGAAATTCACAATTAAAATAATTGGATCTCAAAGTATTTTTGAATGAACTATGAAAATTTCACATTGAAATGAAATTATGCTATAAAATATGATGCCAGTTAATTTTTATCAAACTTAAAATACGAATAACTTTCAATGAAAGAAAGATGACCTACCATATAGATATGTATATATCTATTTTATCAAATACGATAAAAAAAAAATTATTTATAGTTATAAATTATTCGGACACAAGGGTTATATGTTTACCTTATGTTTAAAAAAAAATGATGTCCGTTTTTCATTTCATCACTTTCGACCCTTTTCATATTACTAAATTTTATGGAAATTTTTTAGCATTTCATTGACCATTTTTATTTGTTTGTTCTCTTTTATATAGTTATTTGCTTTTATTATTATCGATTGTTATATTTTTTTTTTATTGTTATTCCATTTTGACGTTTTCCATGATTGATAGTAAACGAAAACTTTTTTCAGTCAAATTTACTGTATCTTTTATGAGTGAATTGAAAGGGTAGATGACAATTCAACCACTAGAATTGATGAGTATGATCGATTGCCATATTACATTTTGATATTTTTTTTGTCATATATTGGATGTTTTTGACTGATGCTGTATCACCATGTTTCATTACATGGTCAGACATGGAATTTTCATTAAATTAGTGGTATGCCTTTTTGTTCTTTCATATTTTCAAAATAATTTTGTTACAATATTTCATTCAGAATTTATTAATGAAGTTGTATACAATCATCGATATTTTAAATTTCATTTTTTTTTTATTATGAAAGGTAAAAATAGCTTCATTCAATTATTCCAAGAATTTTTCAGTGTTATTAAATATTTAATCAATTACAAAAGCAAAAAAAATATATATTTTTTCAAAGAATTTTTTTAATAAACAAATAATACTTTTTTTGTTTGAAATTTCAGATATATATTCTTAAATGATTAATATTAATATAAAAAAAAAAAAAGTTAAAACTTGACAGCTTTTCAAATGATAATAGCCATTAATTTTTCCTGTACTTTATGTAAATAATGGAAAATAATTTTTCTCATTTTTATTTTCAAAAGATAATTGAACGAAAAAAATCAGTAAAAGCCAGTCAGCAAAAACACTTGAATTATATTTTCTTTTTTGTTTATTCATTATTTTATTCAATTTTCATTCTTTATTGTTATATTCATACGAATTATCAGATGCTCACAGTGAACTATTTATGAATATATATATTTATACTGTGTAAGGTGGATATAGGGGTTGGTCATGGGCCCAGATTCTGAAAGCTTAAGAAAAATTTAATTTTTAAGTGCTTCATACATAGACAAAAATAAAAAATTTCTATACTTCAATTTTTTTTTCTCATTTCAACAGACTTCGAAGTTAATAAAAACAAATTATATATAGAAAAAACATAATAGTTTATTTATGATAATTCATTTAGTCAAAACCATCTCGATGGCCCAGTTACTAAACGCTGCAAAATGTGGTGTCACAATTTCTGAATGTGAGTAGGTATCAGTTTCTAAACAAACATACAATATAAAAATTGAAAAAAAAAAATTTTAATACTAAACTTTGAGGTTAAGCGTGGTGTAGAGAGACGTTCAACAACTGCGTCAGGCATCGATTTTCTAGACCCAGTTTCGACTTAAATGTTAATTTAAAAAAAATATCATCATAAAAAATGCAAGAGAATTCAATTATAATTGATTTTTTCGAGAGAAAGAGAAGTTGTTCTTTTTCATAAAACTTTTTTTATATATCAACAATAATTGATTAATATAATAAATATACACTATCCTTCAGAAACCGAGCCGCGTTCAATAACTGGGCTCATGACCTTATGTATAGCATTTTATGTAACTTGCCATAAGGCCAATTGAGAGAACAACAATTGAGTATGCACTGTTCGTTTGGGGGCTAGTGGCGAAATATATTTGCAGTATAGGGTGCAAATAATTGTGCACGCTCCACTTTATGGGAACCTGTTTCACGAATAAACCTGCGGGCTTGTGATCATAAAAATAAACGATACTGCTCCACTATATATACAGTTCAAAAAAAAATAAAAAAAAATCATCAACACAAAAAATAAAAAACAAAACAAAAGAGTAAAAAAGTATAGATTGTGTATGTGTGCACCCTATTTTTTTTTTGCTCTTGGTGTACTCAAACCTTTTATACTCGAGTATATTCAGGGATGGTTTTCATCAGAGTAGTTGTGTGTCTCATCCTTCATCACGACATGGCACGCGTCGCGGTTGCATCTGGCGTCCCAACAGGGGGTCGATTGAAATTGTGACGACAAGGGTTCTTTCTATGGTCCCCAACTTTTATCGACTTTTCCAGCTTCCATTTTTTTTCTCTTCTCATCTGCATTTTATAATCACAAAATATTATATCATAATTTTAGTTATAAAACAATTTTTAATTTTTTTAATTTAAATAACTCATTTGCATGGTTAGATAAACATTGTAAATATCAAAATCTAAATATTAATACAAGTCAAAATTTGCTTTTAATTTTGTACTGAGATTTTCACATTTAGGGTTTAACACAAAATAAATATGAAAATTAAAAATCTATTAAAAAATTTGTTAAAATAACATTTTTTTAAAATTTAGTTTTGGAATTAATACAGTAAAAGAAAGTTCAAATTTTAATAAAAAATCTCTATTTGAAATATGTTAAATCAACCTGTAAAAAAATTCTGAGTTAATTAACTATTAGTTAATTAATATTAACTATTAGTTAATTTAATATTTAAATATTAAATTAACATTTAAAAAAAAAATAGAGACGTATTTTGACATCAAAAAAATGTTAAATTTTCAACACTTTATAATTGTATGAATAAACAATGAATATATAATAATTATTTCCATTCTTTAATTATAATTTTTCGATTCTGACTGGATCACCAAGTGAATTACGCTGATGGAACTTTTTTTATTCCTTTTTTTTTTTTTTTATTCAATAAATAATTTCTTCCAATGAGGCTAATGGATTAAAGATAAAATGCAAAGAAAATTAAATGAAAATAACGCATATAAAATTGACTTAAAAATTAAAATATAATAAATGATGAATTTCGCATATACGGTTAATTCATACAGTTATATTTATTAAAACTTTTTTCTCTATAAAGACATTTTTATTTATATTAATCAATTTTTATTTCTCTCAGTGCACCGTTGATGTTAAGATTTTTGTATTTTATCACCAAACTTTTATTGTCAATGAATTATTAAGTACTTTTTACGAGTTTAACCGAGACATCTTGAAATATCTGGTAGTGGCAGTTACTGATTAATACGAAAAATTGTCCTTGTTCGTGGTTTAACTTCTCTACTTCATTTTGCTTTGTTCATTTCTTTCCTACAGTTGATTGCATTTATTTTTATTTATTTTATTTTTCAATTCAAAAATTATATTTAAGTAAAAAATTTTCAAAACTTTAAAACTGAAAAGCATTTAAATTTATTCTTGACGAATAAAAAAAAAAAAAAAACAGATATTTATTTGTACTTTTTTCTTTTTAACTGCATGATGAAAATATTTATTTTTTATTTATTATATTGTTCTCTCTATCAATATTTATATCACAATATAAATAATATTATTTTCAATATATTTACTTTATATAAAAAAAAGACTAACCTTTGATGGATTATTCGCTTCCACACTGGTACCTGTTATTTCACGGAAATATACAAAATTTTCCAATTCCCAGTTGATCGATATACACGTGGTTTATTTTGCCTCTCCGTATTATTCAACAACATCCGATTTCTCATACCATGTTACTACAATGTTTCATTTTTATTTTCTACTATAAATTCAATCTATACATATATATTTACAGGTATATTTTTCGATCACCCATATTGTATACTATTGCTTGAATAACTTTTTTTATGAGACACTGAACAGAAACACTAATTCACTGAGTTTGTATAAATATGTTGTAAATATATATACTATATACATGTTAACAATATACACGATACAATCAACAAGTCAAAATATCTAAATGAACAAAATTTCTCAGTATATACGCCACATCAATATTGCTTTTAGCTCTAAAAAAGAATTAATAATTTTTTTTTTTCTAATGTTATTTCTTCAATTAAAGTAAATGATAATTTATTTATGAAAATTTTCATGTTTAAGTTACATCAATAGAAATATAATTTTGTTAAATTTGTTTGTTAACAGTTAGCCGACAAGTAATGGGCCGACAAAAAAACAATAATTGTAGCTGATTGTACTTGGATTGTAGATGATTGTAATATATTTAATTTTGTTTGTCAACCCCCTCATTAATTTTAATTAATTAATGAATATTTGGAGTTGCCAGATAGCCGACAATTTATAATTTTCAAATGGCTGATATTTTTATAGTAATAAGATGCTTAATCGATAGCAAATCGTTTGTACATCATTATTTTTCGTTTGTCATTGTTCAATAATTTTTATTTTTTTAAATATTAATTAAAAACCATTGTACTATTCATCCCCCTGTTAATTAGAACTTGCGCATGCGCAAGTAGACTGATAAAAAATGACGACCAAATGTCATGTTGGTGTTGGGCAATGTTGAGGATTAATAAAATGTGTACAATGATAAACAATAATATTTTTTAAATAATCAACAACTAAGTAAATATCGAATTACTATCTTATCAATTCATTATAGTATTTAATAAAAAAAAATAAATCAAACTTCAATATCTGTTATTTTTTATCACTGTAACCGCGCATGCGCAAGTACCAATTAACAGGGGGATGAATAGTACAATGGTTTTTAATTAATATTTAAAAAAATAAAAGTTATTGAACAATGACAAACGAAAAATAATGATGTACAAACGATTTGCTATCGATTAAGCATCTTATTACTATAAAAATATCAGCCATTTGAAAATTATAAATTGTCGGCTATCTGGCAACTCCAAATATTCATTAATTAATTAAAATTAATGAGGGGGTTGACAAACAAAACTAAATATATTACAATCATCTACAATCCAAGTACAATCAGCTACAATCATTGTTTTTTTGTCGGCCCATTACTTGTCGGCTAACTGTTAATAAACGTTAAATTTATATCTTTATTAAATTTCAAATGTATATGTGAAAAATATATAAATTACAGTTAGAATTGGACATACAAATTTTGACTATATTCAATATATATTTATATTTTTTTAAATGACCATTGACCATATACAATATATTTAAAATTGGTATGCCCTAATCTGAATGTATTTTATATTTATTTTTGATATAATTTTAATTTACTTTTAATATAATTTATATATATTTTTAACTTCAGTTTACGAAATAATTCATTTAACGATACAATACACTTGTTTGTTCGAAAAGATGGTGAGTTTACATCATTGATTCTACCCCTTGGTAAACATCTGTGAGCAAGCATATTCCTATCATTATAATATTGCATACATATATATATATCGTCATATATCTTAAATCCCCAGAGAAAAATACTTGTATTCATGCTCTATTTTAAAACCAAGCTGTGAGAATATAAATTTATTTTTTATATGATTAAGTTTCCCACGGATAGTAGATATAATAAATATATGATGATAGATGAATAAGGATAATTTTTAATGGTACAATAATTAATTAAAAAAAAAAAACTACTAATAAATATAGTTGAATATTTATATTTTTGGTATAATACACGAGAGACAGGATTTACTTAACTAGCAAGTGTTAAGCTGTCAAAATAATCCACGACAGAGTAATAATGGACTCTAGTGCAAATGCGTCTCTCGGGCAATGAGAAAGACCACTCACTACGAATGTAAATAATGTACGCTTTCCAACAAAATACATATATATATATAGAAGCAAAGACATATGTGTAAGTGTGTTATGTACTCAAATACGTGAAAGCACATTTTAACTCTATTTCTCTAAATATATCTCGGTCTCACTTTCAGCCCGACATTATCCTTAACAAATGACATATACAGTTTGCATACGTAATATATATCTTACGTATATGTATAGTGTATACACAGGCAAACTCATATACTGTCAGTTTACATTTCTCTAAAACCTAGCTCTGTGTTAATGTTTGAAATAGTGAATTAACAAAAAAAAAAAAAAAAATACAAAAAAAAATAATATTTATACTCAGAAGCCATTTTATTCTGAGTCTTACTGTTAAATTTATGTTAATTCAAATTATTAGTAAATTTATTTAATTTATTTATTAATTTATAAAAATTTCAAGAAGTTTTACAATTATTACGATTACAACTATAAATTTAAACCTGAGCAGGTATTCATCATTGATATAAAGCACTACATTGGTAAAAAAAATCTTAAGTTAGTACAATTTGTATATTGTGGTAATGCTGATGAAAAATGATAAATAAAAAAAAAGTTTAAATTATTGAAAATTAAAGATGGAATCATAATAGTAGTTGCTTATGATTCGAAAAATTATTATTAAAAAGAAAAAATAATTGCTAATTAATTTATTTATTTATTGAGGTTCATTCTCATACATATTTAATCGGTTCAAATGATTTTATCATTTACAAATTTAAGAGTGAAGTGATAAAAAAAAAAAATATACATATATATCCATCAGTGGATTTTGATATCAATTTTGTGGAAGAATAATAACATCCAAAGTTTATTCATTCGTTAATTTATATACTCTACTTATTTATGCGTAGTTTTTTACAGAATAAAGTGAATATTAATTCAATGATTTACTACGTGATAATCATAAACAATATAAATTGATCCAATTTGAAAATTATATATTATAAAAAATGCTGCAAGAAATAAAAATAATTTTTATTTGTCAGAAATGATATAAGTATGGACAAGTGAAATGGTATTGTTCAATAATAGTCTATTTGTAAAGCAATTTGTACACTGTAAAAAAAAAATAATTAGTTTTACTATAAAAAAAGAATTATTTTTACTATTTTTTCTGGTACTCGGGGACGTTTTCGAAAAAATAATAACATGTACTATGCACATAGTAAAATTTTTTATCCTAGTATAGTTTACAATGTTCCAATTGGAGAAGATACGATGTATCTTGTTAAGAAGTACTATGTTGCATAGTCAAGTCTAGCGTTCGTTGAATCTACTATGTTGCATGGTGAGATTCACGATGTTCAATAGTACATTTCATTATATTCTATTTGCATTTTCGATAAAAAAAAACAGAATTATTTGTTTATTTAAAAAATAACTTTAAATTATTTATAATAATTATTATTATGTCAAGTTTAACTATTATTTCGACCTAACTTAAATCTAAACCTGGTTTCTGGATTTGAACTCCGATCGTTTACCCAAATTGCTATTCAGGTATAAAAGTAGTAAATGAAAATGTCTATATATATGATTCTCTTTTATTTTCTTTCTCTAGCATAGTGAAACTAATACAGACCTAATAATTTTACCATTTTGTATATAGTAACACCTACATTGCATAGCACATTTTAAAGGTTTCATAGTACGGTTCATTTTCCAAATGTATCACGGTCATGGTGAATTTAAACACACAACATAGTACAAATAACAAGTTTATGGTTGTTCGTATCATTGGTATAGTAAGACTATCTATTGAACAAGTTAATCTACTAAAACCATAATAAAACCAGTTTTTACCTCAGCAGAGTAATTTTACTATGTTACTATCGTGAAATTTAAAATGCACATCAAAAAAATTATAAAAAATAATATGTTGAACCATATTTCCGAAAACGTCCCTCAGTACTATAGTAACATAGTAAAACTAATTATTTTTTTTTTACAGTGTAGATTAGTGCAAACAATGGCTATGTAATTGTTAGCCAATGTGAACAATTACTTTTTTTTTATTTCCAGATAAAGTGCAAATTACATTGACATTACAAAATAAATGCAAATATTTCTCTGAGTCATAATATTTTTTTATTGAGTGGTTATGTAAATATTTAATTATTGAACAGTCAAGCTCAAGCATATTTGAATTGTCTTAACGTAATCAAATATTTAAGATTATGTTTTTAAAATTGTTACATATTTTATTAAAATTTATTTTCAGGATCATTCAAAGTTTTTTATTATCTGATAGTTGTTTTAACATATTGATCAATATTTCTCAATTGTCCAACTTATGTGTGAAAAATTAGGGGCTACCAAATACATTAAATAATTTTAATATGAAAACGAAATGAAGTCAAATATATATTGGACCACCTTTTTTTCTATTTCTTTTTTGTTCGTTGCATTTGCATTATAATGCCTCATGAGATAAGTATTAAGATAGAATTATTCAAATAGTTTGGTGATTGGAATTGTATATACATATAGTGATTCACAATCACTTGAGGATTGAGAAATCACTAGGGAAAGTGAGATAGACAAATATATATAATTAAACTGTCTAAAGCTCCGTGGTATGAGTTTGTGGGATCCTGCCTCAAGGCATCCTCACTCTGTCCAGTGATGAAATTGCATTCGTGAATACTTGGAAAATGCGTTCAAAGTAGAGGCTGAGTATTGTGGAATGTAATTCAAAACGGTTTTGAACTAGTAAAATTAATAGATATGTACATGTCAGTGGTAAAATAATATCAATATATTTCTATACAGCATAATACATAATTTATTCTGTCCTTATGTCTATCAAAACAACAAGTGTAATGTTATACAACGGATATCAAAGTTACATGATCTAGTTACTGTTGTCATTGATGATGACAATATTAAAAGTGGCATGATGCTCTGATTCATGTAGTCACAGAGCCACTAAATTTTATTAACGTTATTATTAAAATTAAGCAAGTATATAGTTATTGAATTTTACACGATAGAAATTAAAATGTTAACTATAAATAATGTAAAATTATTGATGCATCAATGACAACAAGATACGTGGGTCATATTTCAGCACGTCAAGCGAAAAAAGAAACCTTCTTCTTATCTAAAAATAAAAAACCAACTCACAAAAAGTATAGTGGAGATATATTTAAAAGTTAATTTTCGTTACATTTGCTTTTTTTATTTAAAAAAACTGCTTATCCTCAACTACAAAAACGTCAAATTTTTCATTCAAAAAATAAGAATTTCAACAACAACGCTCGATGCTTTTTTTAAATGAAATATAAAGATTTTTGTTTTGATTGTTATGAGAGTGTTCAACGACTATTTAGATTGATATATTTTTTTACAGCCAATTTCTAAAAACATAAATATATATTTATCTGATAAAAAAAAAATAAATGCTACACTGTTTTAAAGGTCTGAGAAAAGCAATGAAGCATAATCTTGTTGAGAAGGGTGGTAAATGAAAAACGAGGGTCGAAAAAAAAACGGGGATTTTTTTTTATTTTATTGTATCATAAAACATTTAACGGTCCATTTGTTGGTAAAAAATGCTTGTATATTATGATTGTGAAAAAAGAAAGAAAATTTCGATAAATTTAGACACGAGTAATTTTGTTTATTATTTATAAATTTGCATATCTATAGAATTTTATTAATAAATTAATAAATTCACAAATTTAAGTGTTTATAATTTAATTATATAAATTACTATTTTTTATTATTATACAAAATAACGGCTGGCTATGCTAGAAGTCATTTCACGTTAATTTCATATAAATGAAATTATTCAAATGATTATTGCTTGGATATTAAACAATCTGCATAATTTGTTAGTACTGTCAAGCTTTTATAATTGAAATCATAATTAATTATAGTATTTCATATGAATACACGAATAATTTTAATGTTATTCTATTCTTTTAACCCTAAAGCGATGAAATATTTTTGAAAATTCATTTATTATTTTTTTATTCTAAATTTAAATATCAATTGATTAATAAAATAATTATTAATAAGCTTTTGTGTTCAAAAACGAAAATATCATAGAGTCTAAATATATTTATGTATTATTAATTTAAAAGTAATTGAATATTTACAGTGGCGGAGGAACAAGTATATATATAATAACGAAAAAACAAATGATTTTATTATTTAGTTTCAATTTTTTTTTTAATAATATTGCAAGATAATTATTAAATAAACCCAGCAAATAACTCATTATCTAATATAATATGATAATTATTAAACGACCTCTCTAACATTCATATTTGTATATTCTAATAGTTCGAGTGTTGAAACCCATTAATGACACTAAATAGGATCATGTAGGATCATTATGGAGAGTGCATTAACCACAGAAATTTTGAATTTATAATGAATATATGTATACTGTGGTTGCATTATACAACGCTCTATATTTCACTTGGATAAAAGCTCTCAACATAAAGATATATCCATTTGAATTACGGAACTAGTATTACATTTTTTTTTTTTTAAATATATTTTTTATTTTCATATTTTTTAATGCTACTCAAGGGATTGAAGTTAAATTTTTTTATTTTCTTTTTACTTATTTTACCATGTTGAATTTTTGTGTATTTATATATTTTCACTTTATATAGATTTATAATTCATATATTTTTTTCTAATTTATTTATTATTTACTTATCAAAAATATAGAAGCTTTTAAAAATAGGATTAAAAATTATTTTCCTTGAAGATATAATAATAAATTATTCAAATTAGTATAATAAATAATTTAAATATATCCAAAAAGGTCAAAAAAAAAAAAAAACTAAAAATATTTATCAAAATAATCTTCTTAGAGTGACTAACTCCAACCCCAATGACAAAACTGTGCTACTTACACTTAATATATTATTCACATACACAACAAAAAATACATGCGTGTTGAAAAAATGTATAAAATACACATGTGGCATCAAACTATAAATGTATATGCAAAAAATAAAAGGATATTCAGTATACGAATGTAGGGCAAATACGAATAAAATTTCGATATTATTATTCGACATGGAAAATCGTATAAACAGATAAGAATAGTTTGGCGTTGTAGTAAATAATATTTTACGTATCCTCATATTATATGTATTCTCAGATATATTAAATTTAAAAAAAAACTATCAATAAAAAAACCAAGAAATATCAAAATTATTAAATATTATCATTCATTTGATCAATAAAAATTTAAACACGGCAAAAAGTAATCTTACTATAGTTTTTGAATTTTTTTGTTTTTTACATTTTTGTTCAAATATATGAGTAGAGAAAAGTAATTCATTAATGGTAAAGCCACCAAGACTACTTTTTGATTTGTCATTTCATTGTCTTTTTGCTGACAGCATTCCAATTTATCAAACCCTGCAGTATTTGCTGCTACTAAAAAAACGAAAAAAAATTCTTATTTTTATTTCAGTTCTTTTTCTTTTGTTTTTTATTCAGCCAAAATAACAACATAGTGGTTATCGCACGTAGTTAGAAGATTTCATAAATTTACTTCATCACTCGTTGTTTTAGTATTACAATGTAAAAGTATTGATATCTTTATGAATTTTATTGATGTTTTTGATGTGTAAACATCTTTAGGCGCGGGTTGGGTATGGAGTAAAAGGAAAAAAAGTGAGTTTAGACGTCAGATCTGGTAACGGATCTGGGCAGGAATCCATTTCCTGTCATTTTGCATTGCGCCATGCAGCGCCATGGTAATCAGTCGGTAACCGTTACCATCAGGCGTTCTGTAGTATAGATGAATTTAAATGCGAGTATTTATATATTTATTTATTTATTGTTATATATATGCCGTTGTATATATTAATATATAAGTATTTTATTTGTATTTATTGGTTATGCTTGCATTTGTTAGGCGAAGTAAAGTTCATATTGTACATATACAGGGTGTATGGAAATTCGCGCACGTGAGATATATTTCGATACTGTATCCTAAATTCTATGAAATACGTATTTTTTATTTTTGCTCTACGAGATTTATTTGTTAAGATATACGCATTCAAAGTGGACCAATCAGAAATGAGCATTGTTAACAATTATTATTATTACGTTAATAAACATGTGCTTGTTTGCGCGCGAAATATGAGCGACAATATCGCTCATATTTTGTCGATAATTTTTTCGAGAGATGTAGCTATTGACAATTTACAATTAACCATTGAAAAAAAAAATTAATTAATTAATTGACAGGTAATTTATAATTTAACAATATTGTTTTATTTGAGTCGTTAATGGACCAGATTTTCGGGCCAAAGTCCGGGCCACACGCCAGGACGTTCTCCAGGCTAATAAAAAAATACTGCGGGAGACATTTTTCAAGGCTAAAATTGACCTTATTTTTTTACTTTGAATACTGATTTAGAAATATTTTTTTTTTTTTATTATTATTAAAGTAATAAACAAATTCATTGTTTGACAGGTAGATTATAATTCATAATTTCTTAAATAACTTCAAAATTAATTTTTAAGTTAATTTTAATTTTCAATGTACAAAGAAAAAAAATACTTCAAAATGATTATTCAAATAAATAATAAAAATAAGTGTAGTCCTGGATAAAGTCCCAGAACGTGGCCCGGAGAATGTACCGGTATATGATCTGGAAAATGTTCTGGAAAATGTTCTGGTTATTAAATAAAAAGCTATTGGGATCCCAATTGGTGTATGTATTAAAAAAAAATTTAAAATACAAAATTATCTTTAAATAAAATAAAAAAAAAAAAACTTCCATCAATATTTATAGGTAAATCAACAGCAAATTTTTGAGGTTTTTTTTAAAAATTTATTTCTCACACATTTATTTTAATATTTATGTTAATAAATAATATTTTTCATTAAATAATCAAAACATTTTTTAATAAATTTGTAATCTTAAATACTACTTTTTTGCAAGAAGTGACAAATCTTTAAATGTAAATAATACATCATCAAATGGATCCAATCAATCTACCATTACAAATAATACCAATGTTTGTTACTCATAAACATTGTTCAAAGTGGTCACCTTGATTTTCAAGGCACCATCTCGTACGACGAACAACGTCAAGTGAGGCTCGTCGTATCATTGCAGGAGTCAAAGAATCAACAGCAGCTATTATTAATTCACGTAGCTCATCAACATTATTCACTCTTTCTTGATATACAATAGTTTTTAAATGTCCCCACAGCCAAAAGTCAAGAGGTGTGAGGTCTGGTGATCGTGGTGGGAATTCAACAGGCCCATGCAAACCAATCCAGTGATCATCAAATGTTTCATTCAGGTAATCGGTAACTACCCAAGCTGAATGTGGACCAGCACCATCTTGTTGGTACTATACGTTTTCTCTTATTTCTTCGGGCTGTTGAGCAATTAATGGTGGTAAATCATCACGTTAAATATCGAGATAAATCTCACTTGTTAGCCGAGCTTCATCAATGAATCTAATATGTTTGAAAAAAAAAAAAAAAATTAAAATATATAATATAAATAATTGATTAATATAATTTTATAATATAATTTACCTATAAATATTGTTAATTTATAATATTATTGTATTCGAGTAACCAAGTAACTAACTAACCACTGACTCATTGATGATCGCAGCCCAACCTTTACATTGAACCTATTTTGAAACGATTTTTCAACGACTTGACGAGGATTTTCATGTGCCCAAGTATGCCTATTGTGGAGGTTGAGTACGGGGTTTTGGTTAAAGGTTGATTCGTCAGTCCATATGATTGATCTGTAAAAATCATCTGGAGCTTCATCATATCGGTCGTCATACCAACTTGAAAATTGTACGCGTCGTCCAAGGTCTCTTGCATTCAAGTTTTGAACCTTTGTGAAATGATAAGGATGCTGACCATCTTCCTTCAGTGTATCAAAAATCTTTGAATGCGAGAGACCCAAATGAAGACCAGCTTGCCTCGTACTCGTAGTAGGATTATTTTCAATATGTCGTAGAATCCGGTCTTCATTGATCACTCGTGGACGACCTGCATTGATCCTCCTAGCAGGCAACAAAACTCCATCATTTCTCATCCTATCTCTCAAATTGACAAATACATTTCGGTCTGGTAATCTATTACGTCGACCTCTGTATATCTCACGGTATGCTCGGGCCGCAAGACCTTCATTGTTCTGATTTTCACCAAGAATTTGTATCATATCATTATACTCTCCTAGAGAATAGGCCATGTCTGGACAAACTGCTAAATAATAGTATAAATAATATCAATAATAATAAAAAAGATAGAAATATAATATAAATAATTATTTATTATTTATTTCACCATAGACTTTATTATAAATTGAATTAATAAATTTAATTAATTAATAAATTATTCCAATAATATTTATAATTATTATCAAATGGAAAAATAATTTCACTTACTCTATTTATCTGCTTACGGACTTTAACCTGATTACCATCAATTAGTGATAAAGATGCGTCTTTGTTATAATAAAAAAAAAGAAGGAATAAAAAAATGAAAACATAATTGAGTAATTTCTCGTCAATGACGTTTTGTAAACATAGAAAATTGAAATTAAAATTTTTAACTCAATAAATTTCTTTAATATTTTATCTTATTTTTTTTTCTTTTTCAATTATTTTTTTAAGCTTTATATTTTCATTTTTAACTTCATCAAATGATATGCTCAGTTCATCAAGATGACGTTCAAGAACTTCAACTTGTCAAAATATTAAATTTTCAATTTATTTTAATTCAAACAAAATATAAATATTTAAAAATACATACTTTTGATTGTGTTGATTCATTCGTGTGTTTTCTAATAATGGAGAATTTGAATCACAATTAAATATCAGTTGAAATTAAAAAAAAAAAAAAATAATGAAATTTAAAATAAACAATTTACATAATTATATATTTTTAAAATAATAATATGACCTCTATTTTGTTGACGAAGTAATTCAACTTCTTGATGTAAAGCTGTCAAATTTAACGAAAATTTGATGTGCTGATTAACTCGATCTTTTTTAACTACTTGTTGTGATCTTGCCTGAACTAATGATGATGATAATAAACTTTGTTTTTGATTTTTTTATATGAGGTGATCATTGAAGTTTATATACCTATATTGGTCTAGGTAAGTTTTATCGTTTTATTAATAAGATGTAACGATTATTAATATAATTATAAAAAATTAGTATGAGAAAAAGAAAAATAATTGGAAAATCATCATATTCTTCTATAAAAAAAAAAAGTTCAAAAAAAATAACGATAAACAGAAAAATGATGATGATGACGAATATGATGATGATGATAATGATATCCCTGAAGATTACAGTAGTAAGAAACTGACTATGAATTCAGAAATAATATAGCAATTGGTTTAATGGATAATGAATGTACTTATTGCAAAGCATTAAAATACAAAAAAGAACCGAGTGGTTTATGTTGTGCAAATGGTAAAATTAAACTGCTAGCATTAAGAAGTCCAATTGAACCATTGTTATCATATTTAATTGCTGAACTTACGAGGCCGGCGAAGCCGGGTAACACCTGCTAGTAATATCAATATAATATTAGTAATAATATCAATGGTATCAATTAATAATAAAATTTATCATAATAATATTCAAAATATAAATACCCAGCTAAGCAGTTTCCCGTAATATTCCAGGAATTTTTCGGAAATGGTTTCCGCTAATATAAACTAGGAAATTTCCGGAAATTGTTTCTTATTTTTATCAACAATTTTGATAAAAAACTTTACTTGAAATTCCAGAAATGATTTTCAGAAATGTCTATTAGAAATTTTCTAGAAAATAGCCGGAAATAGTTTCTGGAAATGTTTACTAGATGATTTCTGGAAATTGTTTCTCATTTTTATTTTTTAACAACAATTTTTATAAACAATTTTTTCTCGAAATTTTCTAGAAAATTTTTAGAAATCATGTATACTAATAATTATTGTTAACTAATAATATTTATATTTGGATATTCTTGTCAGTATTAATATTATTATTATTATCATTATTATTCAACGAGATATTCCGCGTGACATGCAACTACTCAAAAAGAAGTTTCATTTTTTTCGCGCGTACTCGCAACACGCTAATTTTTATTTTGCAGCGATATCACATGTTTTTTGAAGTGATTATCAAATTTGATAAATCCAGCCTCAAAATTATTGTTTTGTAACTTTGACACATTTACACATTTGTTTTGAGTTCGACACATACTTCACAAAAAGTTGTTACCAAAGAAACAATAGAATCTCTTGATATTAATAAAACATCACAAAGGAAAGAGAGAGATATAGCGAGTAATAAGGAAGTATGAGAGAGATGAAAAATTTTCTGTCTTCTAGCGTAAAAACGCACCCTTGTAAAATTTATTTGATTATTAAAAATTAAATAAACTATTGAATAATTTGGGTTTTTTTTTATAGCAAAGCTTGATACAATAGAATTTTAAACTATAAAAATCATTTATTTTTATCGTCATCGTCATATTTGAAATGAATTTTTGAAAATTAGCGAGGGATGAGGTTACCTCTATTTGATGTATATTAGGCTCGGTACCCAAGTAGAAATTGAGCATCCGTTCGACATCGACTCGAAGTCGAATATCGAGCTCGAAGCTCGTATGTACATATGTCGGTTGGACGTCGAAACGATACGCTAAAGTAGCTCGGACAGACGTCAAAATTCGAGCTCGGATCGAGGTCGGAAAACGCTCGATCCGACGTCGATCCAGAGGGAGCTCTAACATAATTCTGTAAGTCAGATTGAGGGCAAAAGGTTCTCATTAAAAGAACTTTCATAGTAAGTTGAATAACTAATTAACGTTAATATAATAATTAATTTATGAATTTGTTTTCTGATTGATTATTTTATCCGTCTATTATTATTTAATATTTGATGAATAGCTGTAGCTCACTGTTATTGCAAAGGAATTTTATTATTTATTGATTTATTTGTATAAATTTTTTTGTTGGTATTTAAATTTATTGTAAATAAATTGTGTTGATTTTATTTGTTGAATAAATAAATAAAATAACAGGGGACAGCAGCAGCTAAGGAAATAAAGTAGCTGAGGAATTACAGTTGCCAAAAAATTATTTTTCGAGCAACATTATTTCCTTAAAACATAATTCTTTGGCAACATTAATTCCTTAGCTACATCTTTTCCTTAGCTACTCCTTTTCTTCAGACATTTTTATTTTTTAAAAATAAAATTACATGTATATTATTTATTTAATGAATTAAAATCTCCAAGGAAAAGCAGTAGCTAAGGAAAAGATGTAGCTAAGGAATTACAGTTGCCAAAAAATTATTTTTCAAGCAACATTATTTCCTTAAAACATAATTCTTTAGCAACTTTTATTGTTTTAATACAAAAAGATGTGGTACCAAAAAAAGTCAAGAATTCAATATATTTTTGATGCATATAATTAAGTCTTCACGTATATAATTGATTTATTTCATTAATTTATTGCTGTAACGAGTCTTTTTATTTATTGTACAATAATATTCATTTTTTAAACAAGGTTATAAACCGAGCCAATTTATGATGACATCATCCATTGTTACAAACAGTTACAGTCACTTCTGAATCATCAGGGTCTATCTCATTATTAAACTCGACTAAAACACTTTTTTTTTAACAATAAGTAACTAAATATAATAACAATAAATCAAACTATCTTCGCAATATGTCAAATTTTATATGTATAATCGGCATCACGACCACGCCATTTATCGAACGACTATGCGCATCACCTTCTGGCAGTTGACTGAGCCGACCGAGTTTCCGTTGGCTTGCCACACCCGTATTCACGGGACTATATGGTCTAACGGAAACTCGGTCGACTGCCGAAAGCAAAGCGCATAGTCGTTCATAAATGGCGTGTGTCGTTGATGCTGATTATACATATAAAATTTGACATGGCGAAGATTTGTTTATTGTTATTATATATTTAGTTAATCAGCAAAAAAATATTAGTCGAGATTTAATATGAATAGATATTCGAAATGACTTGCTAACTTGTGATCATGTTTCTTGGCTTGGTTTATATCTTTGTTAAAAATGAATATTATTGTACAATAAATAAAAAGACTTTCGTTAACTAAATTAATATATAAATGTTATACATATATATAATAAAATCTATACAGGACTATTCTATAGAGTTTTTATAATATTTCTATAAAAACTATTCTATAGGAAAAATTTTATAAAACATTTCGTTTCGGATATTGTATAAAAATCATTCAAAATTCTATAGAAGAATATTTTTATAGAACAGCGTATTATTATGATTATGATATATACAAATCATTTTTTTTATAAAAATAATCCTATAAACCAAATCCTATAAAAAATTAATAAATTCATTCTATAAAAATCAACCACAAATTTTATAGAATTTATTCTATAAAAAAAGCGCCAAATCTATATAAGAATTTGTATAAAAATTTGTATAAAAATTTTTATAAAAACGTTTTATAGAAATGTTTATAAAACTTTTTGCTACATGTTAACTGTTGACAAAATTTTAAACTTGACACCACCTTTTTTTCCCAATTCAAATATTATTTATATATTATATATATTGAACCAGGTGGGGTCAAGTTCTCACTCACTGATAGCAACCATCTTTCATTATCATCAAAATTAACATGTGATAGATCAATTATACCATCGAGAAATTCGTTGATAATGATGTCTTGGGCATTATTGTTTTAAATATCATTCACTTTATCTGACATTTTATTATTATTAATATTTATTACTCGAACTTACAAAATGCATCAACCATCACAAAGAGATGAACAAGTCAAAAATAGTATTTAAAAATATGTTAGCTATTTTGCTCTATAGACAGATGCTTCTGTTAGCTTATTTAGATATTTAAAAATATTTCCTTCTACATATAATAAAAAAAAATGATCATACAATTGCTGAAGCAACTGTGCCTTCCCTGCGGGGGAAATTTTAATTTTTTCTTCAATATATATTGAAATTCGTGACTACAAATTTATTTCATTCTCTATCGTTACAATAGTTATTGTTGCAACTAAAATTTATTTAATTTTCATTCATTTTGCTTGTTCCTTCTAATGGGTCATCTCCATGTCCAGAATCGCTTTCTTCTAACCTTTTAAACTTTCCGTTTTTATTTATTTGGTTGTACTATGATTTTAGCCTGTCAATGTTAAATATTTATTACGAAATTGTCGAGTTCGATTGTATTTATTTTATTTACTTTTTTCTCTCGGTTGAATCAGGATTTAACGTTTTAGTTGTTGCTGAAGTCATCGTTATATTTTTAATTTTTTTATATTCATTTATTTTCAATTCCTTTAATGCTATCACATCACCCTTTTTTCCCTAGAAATTTTCTGCCTCTCCATTTCATAAAGTTAGTTTAATCTAAAATATATTTCCTTTGGTAAATTTATTATCTTTGTTTAGTTTAATCAAACTTTTTTTCATTTAAATTTTATTTTACTTCATAATCACTGTCGTCTGCTAATGTTATTGTTCTTTATTTTAATAACCGTCCTGACATTGCATATATAAATTCCACTTTATTTATTGCTATTATGATTGCGATGATATCTAAATAATGTCATTATTATTATTGAATAGTTTTTTTTTTTTCGCTAAAATTATTTTGCCTGCGAATGAAATAATTGGTACACTGAGAGAAATATTAACTAAAAATTAAAATCACGGTTGAATAGAAATTACTATACTGCTTTGTAATTTTTGTTTTATTTCTGGGACTGGCCGCGAGAGATGGAATTCTACAATAAAATTATGTAAAATGTGTAAAATGTCAAAAAATTGTTGGGTTACTTCAAGCCTCTATACATCGTTATCTATTGCAGATAGACATGGGGTTGAGTGAAGTTTATTATTGAAAATTCAATTCTAAACAATTTATAAAGAATTACTTTTTTTGATTAATCTCTTAGATAATGAGTTATGAGTTAATTAAAATAAAGACATACATGTTTTGTGAAAAGAATGAAAATTATTATATGGTTGAATAAAAAATACTGCACAATTTAATAAATATTCTTATATATATAATAAAAATTATCATGTAGACATATAAAAGTTAGCATAGACTTAAATATTTTTGACTATATAGCTTTGTAAAAATTCTGTTTGTGGGACGAAATAACACAAAGATGGCCGACTGATTGAACAAATGATTGAACTGTCATGTTGGGTTGAAGCTAGGTTGGGCAGGGTTTATTATAAGTTATTTATTTCTAAACAATTTATCAAGAATAACTTTTTGACTTTGATTGTTAATGGTATTTATGGCACCATTTTTATGTGATTGATTATTTACCCGTTCTTTTTCTATGTCATCAACAAATGTCACCTGGTTAAAATGAAAGTTAAAAATAGTTTGATTATTTAAAATATAAAAAACAAAGTGACTACCGTTAAATCATCACCTTTTTTTTTTTTTTTGGAATGTTTATTAATTTTGTTTTTTCCAGATCATTGTTCAATGAACCGATAGTTTTACGTGATCGTAATTCCATTTTTTTCATAAATGCCACCTAGTTCCATAAAATATAAGGTTATTAATCATATGTCATTAATTAAAACTTAGAAGAAAAAAAAAACAACCAATTGAACATGAACAATGAAATTATTTACCTTTTTTTTCTTTTCTTGAGATCTCAATGTCCAATGGTTTTTGGTCAATAGAAGTATTTTTATCACTATTGTTGAATGAACACGGGTAAAATAACAGATGACATATAAAAATTTGTTGAGATTTTCGTGACACATAGAGATACGTTAGTTGCATGTGTTTAGGATGGCAGCGCCGCAAGCGGTAATACATTTTTTCACGGTAAAAATAAAATTCTATCTTATCATCGGCACTGCTAATTCCCGAGAACCTTTCTCAGTGATGTCTGGGTGAGCAATGACGTGAGCATGTCTCCCACTCCTCAGCGTTCTACTGCCACGGGATTTTTCAGTAAGATAATATTATAAATTTTCGACTGCTGGTCGACCGATTGGCATAAATATAAATAGATATACTACCAGTCGAGTATTTGAGATTCATACTTGGTTTTTTTTCAATCTAAAAATGTTGGGTATCCAATATAATATAGATAAAAATTAATAGAATTTTTATTATTAAATATTTTTGATCTAAACTTTTCTTTTCTAATTAAATAAAGTTGAAACACTCGACCGATAGAAGTTTGGTATACATAGTCGACTGTTAGTTGATCGATAATAATTAATAGTATATCAAATGAAGAAAAAAATTCAAAACTTTATAACCTAAATTTTTTTTTTCTAATTCAACACTCGACTGGTAGTCGACCGATAGTTGGCTATTTATATAATAAATATAAAAATTAGAAGTATATGATAATTGAAATTCTTTAGCCTAAATTTTTTATTTCCAATTCAATAAAGTTTGAACACTCGACTAGTAGTCGATCGATAGTTGTTGGATATTTAAATATATATATATATATATATAAATTGATATTTTCACCAATCAACAACCAGTCGAGAGACTTGTTGTTGTCACTATTATATGACTACTGAAATTTTAATCGTCAAATATATACCTATATTACTCGATTGAAAAAAAAAATTGTAAAATTGAATATAAAACTGAAGCCTTAATTAAACGTGAAACATACATTGAATATATAGAAAATCTATCTCGAAATAATATGCCTACATATATTTCATCAATTTATTTTCAGATGGTAATTAATGAGCCATGTGTACCTGAATGTGCTCCAACAAACAACAAATATCCTATAAATGTGTTGATTCAAATGTTAATTGTTATGGCAGCCAAGCTTCGTTATAATAAAACGTACGAAGAGAGTGAATTTGAAATATCTATGTTGGAAGCATTTTCCGATAATAATTTTTCTCACAAGTCTAAATTTTACATGAAAAAAATCTTGAATGAATATGGTAAATCTTTGCAAATTCATCATTTTTGTAATAGATGCAATTGTCACATAGGACCACATTTGAAACAAACAGATGAAATACTTAATTGTCAAAAATGTGGATCACAGATTAGTACTAAAAGTAATTTAGCATTAGGAAATATTTTCATATATTTTTCGTTAGAAAAGCAGTTAATAGAGTTATTAGAAAATGAAGAAAATATAATTATTAATTCGGAAGATAGAAAAAAAACTTATACCATCGATGATATTTTTGATGGTATATTGTATAAAAAAAATTATCAAAACGACATGGTTAGCGTAAATTTTTCGTTAGATGGTGCCCCTGTATTTTCAAGTTCTAATACATCAATTCATCCTCTAACATGTACTCTCAATGAAATTGGTATTGAGCAAAGACGTTCTCAGGTAATGCTAGTGAGTCTATGGTATGGACAAGGAAAACCTGTACTCAATGAATATTTGAAACCGTTCGTAGAAGAATGCAGGCATCTTTATAAACATGGTTTTACATATTTTCGTGATGGTCAAATAATTAATAAAAAATGTCGTGTTTTGTGTGGGATAGCTGATTCCGTTGCAAGACCTACTTTGAGAAATTCCACCCAATACAACGGTCGTGAAGGATGTGGGCTGTGTTTAAATCCGGGAAAACGTATAAAAAAAGGGAGAGGGTATACACGCGTTTATCCCCAAACAGATAACGATAGTTTCTTTGGGGAAGGTTTGCGCAATCATAACGACACACAGATACATGCTGAATTAAAAATAAGAGGGATAAAAGGGAAATCTATTTTAAGTGATATACCAGGTTTTGATATGATATCAAATCTGGACGTTGACTGGTTGCATGCCGTAGCGTTAGGTGTGACTAGGTCATTCACGAATTTGTGGATAAGTCCTGTTTCAAATGGGACTGAAAGAAAGCCATATCATATTGGAAACCATGTTGACAAAATTGATGAAATATTGAAATCTATAGAACCATCTCTGGACGTATCACGTACCCCTAGATCTATATCTGTATGCAAATTTTGGAAAGGTCATGAATGGGTTATGTGGTTGTTGTGTTATTCCTTACCAATACTTAAAGAACTAAAACTCGGCAATGCATATTTGAAACACTGGAGTTTATTGACAAAAGCAATTTATATTTTGATAAAAAAAAATATTTTGAAAACAGAAATCGTTAAAGCAGAAAATTATTTAACTGAATTCGTAACAGGTATTAGTAAATTATATGGAGAAGAATTTATATCATTCAACTGTCATTTATTATTACATTTGCCGCAAAGTGTACTAAATTGGGGTCCATTATTTACACACAGTACTTTTAGGTACGAGGACTACATGCAAGTTTTATTGAATTACATTCATAGTTCGAATGGAGTTGCTCTACAAATTTGTGATACTTTTAGAATGGTATCTGTAGTCTCACAACTTAGAAATTTCTGTTGGAGTAGCATGTCACGCAAACAAAAAAAATGTCTCGATAGGGTAATGGAAAAGAAAACATGGCCAAAAATTCGTATAACTATAAGAGAAAATATTCATATGATCGGTAAACCATCAAAAATTCATGAACTGCCAAAAAATTATTCTTTGTCATTTAAACGTATGAATTTTAATATACCTGATAATGCAAAAATATTATGTTTTTCGCGAGCAATAATAAATAAAGAAATTATTCATAGTTCCAATTATAAACGAGTGAAAAAAAGAAATAATTATACAGTTATTTTAACAAATGATGAAATATTTGAAATTGAATGTTTTTTAGTTGTGGATGAACTGGCTTACGCTGCAGGAAAATATTTCTCAAGATCGAAACAGTCGATTCTTGGTGATACTTATTTTAATCAGTATATATTATTAAAAAGAATAGACGATAACATGCATGTGATTGAAATAGAATCAATAATCGAAAAAATTGTCATACTAGAAATCGATAAATTAAATAAAATATACGCATATCGTTTGCCAAACCGCTATGAACTGATGACATAATATTAATTTTATTTATTATCATGTTTGAACTTATGTCAAATAAAATAGATAAAGGATAATATTGAATATATATTAAAGAAAGTTCAAACACTTGACTAGTAGTCGACCGATAGCAGTTGGGTATACATATAAAAAAAGTGAAAATACGTAGTTTAAAATTTTTTTTTCTGATTGTTTTTTTGCCAATTCAATAAAGTTTCAACACTCGACTGTTAGTCGATCGATAATAATCAATAAATCTTATAAATAAATAATAGATTAAATGAATCTGATAAATTTTTGATCATAATAAAGTAGATATATGCTGCATATATTCGACAACCATGTATTCGTCATGTATTTTAAATAAATTTTAATGTATACATATATCCTAAATCTTTGTATAATTTTTTCATTTATTATTATTCTATAATTTTTTTATATTTTTAATACAATATACCTTCTATACAGATATATATATATAATAACATGTTGTCTAAGTTAAGGAAAAAAAGAAATGACTAATTTTGATGAATAAATAAATGAACTTTTCTTTTCCGATTAAATAAAGTTCAAACACTTGACTAGTAGTCGACTTACACCAATTGAAATTTTTTTTCTGATTTTTTTTTTTGCCAATTCAATGAAGTTTCAACACTCGACTGTTAGTCGATCGACAATAACTAATAAATATTATAAATAAATAATAATTTAAATAAATCTAATGTATTTTTGATCATAAATAAATAATAAAGTAGATATAAACTGCATATATTCGTCATGTATTTTAAATAAATTTTAATGTTTTAATTTTTTTTATATTTTTAATATAATATATTTTCTATACAGATATATATATATATATATTTGAGATATATTTCAAGTATATACCATACAGTATACAAAATTATATAAATTAGATATATTTCGAATATACCCTACATATATCTTACCTGTATTTTAATTTCTTTCCTTGTTTGTTATGTCGTATATATCCTCGATTGATGTGAATTATAATTTGAATATAAGAAATATACATACGTATTATATTAATTCCGGCCAAAAACACTATATCTTATAAATATTTTTCTTATATTTTTCTTATATTTTAGTTATTTAATATATAACTGCACTATTATTTATTTATTTACAATATATTTTTTAGGATATATCCGAAATATAAAAATTAAATAAATTATTTCCGTGGGGGTTTATCACCTAGTTTTCGAGTTTTGAGCATGTAAACAGAAAAGAAAAAATGTTGCCGGGAATTGATTTCTATTCTCCGTGAATCTAGCACAAACTGCCGAACTTAACACAAAAAATGTCCAACTTTTAAATAAAATTTATAATAAAATTTAGTAAATTCTAAAACCGGTAGTGGGTAAATTCTCAGTCTGCTAGAATTTACTTGTGAGTGTCGTGAATTTAGTCATTTTTTTAAACAGAAATTACAATAAAATTGTGTAAATTTTATGGCTTAGTAGTGTATATAGTCAATGGCCAGATTTTTTACATAATTTTATTGTAAAAATTATCTATCAATATACGAATAATTCTTATAAATGACGGGGGAACGCAGTTTTTACTATTTATTTTGTAATTTTTTCTTTTTCATTTGTAATTCTTAGTTAAAATTTCTCTCAGTGTAGATGTACAATTTCTTGTATTTTTTTAATCTCGAAATTAATTTTTGGTATATTTTCATTTTCCTCATCGTCATCGAATTTTATATTAGCTTCTACTGGTATCATTATTCCTTTATTATTTATTTATGGGTATTGTCCATTAATTTTTCTCACTAATCCTCCAGTGATCGTATATATTTTGTTTAACTTGAATATTTAATAATTTATCATGTTAATAATTTTTTTAAAAATCTCTTTGTTGTAAAACCTTGTTGTTAAATATTTAATGTTGTTAAGATTTTTCCATGATATTTTGCTATACTTTTCTTTTTTGTTTACTCATATTTTCCTAATATTTTCCTATAATTATCGTATTTTTCTTTATATTCAGTTACTTTCCTATATTTTCCTTTATATTTACCGATTTTTCTTTGATATTTTCCTATATTCTCCTTTATATTTACTGATATTTCCCCATATTCATCGTTTTTTTCTTTATATTCAGTCATTTTTCTATATTTTTCTTTATATTTTCCATATATATCGTATTGGTTAAGATTAAGGGATTTAGAAAATTTTTTGGGGGTGTTTACCATGGTTGAGATTAAAGGACTTAGAAAATGGTTGGGGGGGGGGGGGGTCCAGAAGAAAGGAGAAACAATACCAAATTAAAATTCCCTAAAAAAAAATATTGTTATGTAGTTATAAAATCTAACTATTTGTGGAACTAACATAACCTATATGACTTCTTGCTGCTTTTTGTGGTAAAAAAAACATATGGTGATTAATAAATAACTGAATAAATAAATGTTTGTCAATCAACATACAATCACAAGAACTACAATTATATTCTACAGAGTAATTGTATTACTCTTCTGATTATCATTATTATTATTAATTATTTATAATAATAATCAAATAGTTTTTTGTTATTGCTGACGATTGATAAATTTTATTTTTAATTACAATAAAATTTTTTTTAATTCTGATAATGTTGGAAATTGAACTTAACGACGCACACACAGATACAAACAGTTGCCTTGGTGACATCACGTACACACACATATACATTCATGCACACACAAAGTACATACACTTTCTGGCGACACCTCAAGCGAGGATGTCACACATTCCACCTGTAATTAATATACTTTTACTTTTTATTAAATATCAATAATATAATTGTTGTTGTTACATTATTGCATCATTTTCCTAATCATAATCACAATAGGTTATGGGCCCAGGACACAATCCAAACGGATTAGTAAAATTGGAGCAATAAAATTATTTAATAAAAGTGAGTAAAACGTGGTATCGTGGAAAGTTCCAGAAGCGTCACATTGAAAAGAAGTATTAATAGAACATTGAAATAGTGAATAATCAAAATAACAATTAAAAATAAAAATGGGTTCAAATAATGCATCAATTTATCGATGATTTTTCTCGAATGTGCACTGTAAAATTTTGAAAGCACAAGAATCAAGCTTTAAAAGCATTCAAAAAATATAAAAACATGGTGGAAACACAGACAAACATGAAGATCAAACAATTACAATGTGACAGGGGAACAGAATATTTAAATAATGAATTTGATAAGTTTTTATCTGATGCTGGAATTATTAGAAGATTAACTGTGGCACATACACCACAGCAAAATGGTATTGCAGAAAGAAAGAACAGGACATTATATGATATGGCAAGGTGCATGTTATTACAAGCAAATTGAAAGGGACACTTTTGGGCTGAAGCAATAGCTACTGCCAATTATTTAAGAAACAGGTGTCCATCAAAAAGCATCAATGGAGAAATACCTTATAAATTGTGGAATGGTAAAACACCATATATTAAACATTTAAAAATATTTGGATCAAAAGGTCATTGTTTGAATAAAGATCCAAACAAGGATAAAATGGCTGAAAGAACAAAAGAATGTATTTTTCTTGGATATGATGATGACAAGATGACAACAGGAACAAGTGAAACTAAAGCATATCGTGTTTGGTTAACACAAGTTAAAAATAAGTAGAGATGTTATTATTATACTTGATATTGATGTTGATAATAACAATATAAAATTATTAATGAAGAACATTTGTTGTCAGAAAATCAGTTTATAAACAATGAAGATAATGAACATAGAAGAAAGCAATGCGATACAAATTATGATAATAATACCAGTATAAATGAAGGTTTAAAGGATTCCAGTCCTGCTTCAATAAGTAAAATAATGTCAAATGTAAATAAGCATCAAGAAAGATGAACAAAATAATAAATTCAGATCTTGAACAAGATAATGTAACACCAAAATAGGCAAAAGGACGTCAATGATAATTAGAACTGGTGGACGTCATTTTTTTCTATATTTTTCTTTATATTTACATATATATCGTATTGGTTAAGATTAGGGATTTAGAAAATTTTTGGGGGTGTTTACCATGGTTGAGATTAAGGACTTGAAAATGTGGTTGTTGGGGGTCAGAAGAAAATCAGAAACAATACCAAATTAAATTCCCTAAAAAAATATTGTTATGTAGTTATAAAAATCTAACTATTTATTGGAACTAACATAACCTATATGATAACTGCTGCTTTTTCGTGGTAAAAACATATGGTGATTAATAAATAACTGAATAAATAAATGTTTGTCAATCAACATACAATCACAAGAACTACAATTATATTCTACAGAGTAATTGTATTACTCTTCTGATTATCATTATTATTATTAATTATTTATAATAATAATCAAATAGTTTTTTGTTATTGCTGACGATTGATAAATTTTTGTTTAACTTGTTTTTTCTGAAAAAAATTGTTATTGTACTATAGATTCACTTAATGGATAATTTAATTAAGATTTTTTTTACAAGCCACGTGAACTTTAAGTGCAAAGTAGCGTACTTGAGACAGAACTAGTTAGAGGTTTTCGTGGCAAAACTGTAGGGCTATGGACTGAGCAAGAAAAGAAATAGAGACTCAAGAAGCCGTTTTCATATATTTCTGAGAAAGTATATGAAAAAAAGGGGACTATTACCGACCGTTGCAGAAAATACAAGACCATCGTAACTCGCGTTTAAGTACGCGTAGGACGATTATGTGGCGTCTGGATGAGTGGTATGGTGCTAAGGATGTAACGCACGACTGTACGTGGAAATGTACGAACACGTAGATGGCCCATGAACTCATTCTGCTCGCTCTTACAATTTTATATTTTATTTTATTTTTCTTTGCAACAGTATTGTCGAGTCGTGAGAAGAAAAGCTGCAAGCTTTTGAATAACTATATGAACTTTTTGATATCTTTAGTTCTAGAAATATGTGAACCACCACATACTGACATTTTCAGTATGACCCCCAAGGGTTACTGTTAAAGCTGAAAGTTTGGCTTCGTTCCAGCCCCTAAGGCACATTATGTGGTACGGACACACGACCTATGTATTTGACTCAAAAAAAATAAAAAAAAATTGATATCTCACCCTCTTCCAACCAACTAACAATCCTTTACAAAAACTCTAAGTTCCCAATAACACATTCAGTCTAATTAAAAATATAACTTTAACTATTGACCTTAATATACTGTTTCACTATCTAAAAAATTGTAATCGTTTTTTTAGTTATACACTTTAAAACTATTTCAATAAATGACTACACATTAAGCACTATAAAAGACATAAAAGTTTGAATCCACATATTAATACAAGTTTTTTATCAAACTATTATGTGAAATAATTTCGTACAACTCAAGTGAATAAAAGTTCTAAATGCCATAGGTACGGTACTATATAAAAATCAATAATAATAAAGTTCGTTAATCAATAATATTTATTACTTATTTTCTATTAAAATAGGAATATAATTTTCATAATTTTTTGTATTGATGTTGTTTTTTATGAATTTTGGAATTTATTGCCAGCCAAAAGCTTACACTAAAAATAAAAAATTATTGATTTCAAACGCGGTCGATGCAATTGATTCAGTTTTGCAATTGCTTAATGACATCCATTGTATTATAAATTAAAAAGACCGATTCCAATGATAGTTCAACTTTTGAAACATCATTATACTATAACTAATTGACACTCACTTTAATTCACCTTACAATTTGAGCCATTTACTAATGATTCTACACTGAGAGAAATCGCCGTTTTTCAGAAGATTTTCCTATCTAGAGACAAGATAAGATTGTCTCGGCGGAAAATAATATCCACTAATTATTGAAATTTTGATTGTAGTAATTTATGATTGAATAAATTGAGAATTTAATTTAGTTATAGTCAGAAACCAATTTTGCGTGCATCCTGGATTAATTACGAAAAATCAAGTAATGTATCGGAACGAGTAAAGACTATCTTCACACGAAATAGGATATACTCACATGTATATGCACTAAAAAAAAATTCTTTTTCGGTTGGACGTTTCCTTTCTTTTAGAAAACAAGATCTATATGAATACAAAATAAATCATCAATGTATAGTTTTAAGGAAAATGTAGAAAGTATTCAGAAGAAATAAATCAATATATTATTAACTGAAAACTTGAGGTGGTACAGAGGAAAAAATACATTTTTTTCTACAACGAGCTTAGATATCAATTAAATATTTTAAAATTTAACATAAATTCAGAGCTATCTTCTCTGAAAATAGAAAGATTCACGTTAAAGAAACCTACATTTCAAGGTGAATAGTATAGTATTATCTTTCAAAAATTTTTTAACGATCGACAAATCTATTTTTTATATTTACAAGAATTTTAAATGTATGTGATCTAACAAAAAAAGAGAATGAAAATTCTTTTCGTTAAAAGTGCTATTTTTCCTGCAGATAGAAAACGCCTCGTGTAAAAGAGATGCGTTTTGCGATAAGAAATATTATGTTGTCTGGAATAATTTCTTTTTCAAGTTTTAAAAATTTTTCTTTACGGTATGATTAGGAATGAATAATAAAAGGCGTCTATATCTTTTCTTTAAAAAATTAATAGTTTATTCACTATAAACAATGTTATAATCATCAATGAGAAAAATTTTTTCACGAATTTAAACGATCTTCGATCTACAACCTAGAATTATATCTGAATAATAATTTATCTTGAAAGAATATAGGAATAAATTTGACGAAAATTCGATATGATACACTGAGAGAAATCTCGGATTTTGACAAGCGCGAGCCTTCTTCATCCAAGTAGCCTACTTAATCGAAGATGGCCTTCTTCCATAAAGAAGGTGCTAGTAAGGCGGAAAAAATTCGGCATTTAGTTGAAAAAAGTGTGCATCTTTAGAATAGAACTACTTTATTAAATATTCAATAATGTATGATTGAAGCTTGAGCAACTTCAATTAAGTAGGATAATGCGGTAACGGTGGCCGACTAGGCAATACTGCAGTGTTATTAAAAGTACTTCTGTATTTTTCTCGATTGAAAACTGAAAAGATTTGAATGAAAAAAATTATTGAAGTTACACAGAAGAAGAAAAGACTGTGTAAAAAACTTATGATACTCTGAATAACGTGCGAACAATTAAAAAAAAAACGCGCACTTCTTTATCGAAAACGGGAGTTCATCAGAAACGTTACAACATTCAACGTTTTTCAGCCAAACGGTTAATTCTTCTCTGAAGAAGTGCTTCATTCATGAGATTTCTAGTGCAACTTGAGTCAAAAAAATACTATTCGTTAATCTACGTGTGCATCCTATCATATTTTACATTGACACTAGAATCTAGACACTACTCTACGTCAGCTGCCATGTTGAATACAAAAAATCGGGTTAGATTCAATCAAAAAATCGCCGACTGACAAAAAAACATTAAGCGTTTTTCAGCCAAACGGTTACTTCGTTTCTAAAGCAGTGCTTGATTCATAGGATGCAGGCCTTAACTAGATTTCAAAATATACCATTTTTTCGACTAGGCTTAAATCGAAATTTATTCCTCAACTGTCAATCAATTCCGGAAAATAGCCTACGTCGGCAGCCATCTCGAATACAGAAAGTCGAGTGCGATTCAATTTAAGCCTCGATTATTGTCCTAGAAATATGAAATGTTTTTTACTAGAAGGTCACTTTTTCTCTGAAGAAGTGCTTCATTCATTAGATTACTAGTGTGACTTGATTTAAAAAAGAACTGTTTGTTTTTTCACGTGTGCATCCTACCATATTTTGAATTATCGATAGAATTTAAATGATACCCTTCGTCGGTTACCATATTGAATACAAAAAATCAGGTCAGATTCAATTAAAAAATCGCCAACTGACGTGAAATTATTGAACGTTTTTCAGCCAAACGGTTACTTCTTCTCTGAAGAAGTGCTTCATTCATAAGATTGCTAGTGCAACTTGATTAAAAAAAAAAACTATTGGTTCTTCTACGTGTGCATCCTATCATATTTTACATTGACACTAGAATCTAGACACTACTCTACGTCAGCTGCCATCTTGAATACAAAAAATCGGGTCAGATTAAATTGAAAAATCGCGAACTGACAAAAAAACATTAAACGTTTTTCAGCCAAACGGTTACTTCTTCTCTAAAGAAGTGCTTCATTCATGAGATTGCTAGTGCAACTTGAGTCAAAAAAATACTATTTGTTAATCTACGTGTGCATCCTATCATATTTTACATTGACACTAGAATCTCGTGCAAGAATCACCTACTTCACGTACTAGTTATATAATATACTATTTCAATCGTCATTTCTTTCCAGAAAATAACCTACGTCGGCACCCATCTCGAATACATAAATCGAGTACGATTCAGTTCAAAACTCGATTGTTGTCCTGCAAATATTGAAAGTTTTCTACTAAAAGGTTACTTAGCTTCTGCTTTTCTTTTCAAGGAAAAGACGAAGCTAAGGAATTAATGTTGCTCACTACATATCCATTTTGGCTATACATTAATTTCTTAGCTACATCTAATTCTACATCTTTTTCTTGCTCATGTAATTATTACTATAATAGATATAAAATCGTCAATTAGGTTTTCTTTTTTTTCTGGATTCATTCGTGTATATACTATCCCTAAAAAATGATAATTAAAACATAGCTGATCCAGGGGTTTATTTACAAACTCTTATTTTTTGGGATTCTCAAGATGGCGTTGATTGAGCCCAGCAATTCAGCTAAGTGACTTTTCGCTGGCTGCGCATTCAACTACGCATGCGCACAAATACGTACGAAAAAAAAATAAAGACCCAAAAAAAGCACCTAAAATCGAGCGTGAAGCTAGCGGAACCACCTTTGCGTGCGTCGTTAACAGCTCTTTTCCAGTGATTTTATAGTGATATATAATATCTTGGATGCTGTTGGCCTAGAACTTGTTTGAAAAACTATGCCAGTCAACACAGGCTTTCAGCTACATTTGCTAATAGTATTTTGAATCATAAGTGTCAATTACGAGGTTATCTGTTATTCTGTATGTAATAAAAATAAAACACTATTGGCAAGTTCAGCTGCCGAAAAAATGCTGATTACAGAATAATTTTCTACAGTATGAGCCGTTTCTATTCACAGAAAATGCAGGATATAAACAGATAGCTGAACACTTAAAGAGTGTCATTGAAATATCAAAAAATCTTGTCTCGACACTTACTTTTCGTGTTGAGTAGCAACTGATTTGTTTTAATTATGGTGCAATTACATCCTGTAGGTATATGTAAATATATAAATCCAAAAAAATAAACTTTAAATTAACACAATCATACTTTATTTCATTCTGCCATTCGTGTCATAAAGAATATTGACTAGACAACGTGTACGTGCAATTATATCTACAGCAAATGATCGACAAAGTCTGTCATCGGCTATCAATTCAGTTGCAAATTTTTCAATTTCATCGTGAATCTTTACGTGTGTGTTTTCATAATAAGTAACATTTTCTGTTTTTGATGTTTGTTCATATACCTCATCTGCCTTAACCTGAAGTACTGGGTGATGTGATTGAGGTAAGCAAACTTTTTTAGAACATTCATGATCTTCGAAATTACTCCATTTTCTGATTTTCGTATCATATTGTAAATTTGGTCCTGAGTGTTTCGTTTTCAAATGAACAACGAGACCTTGTAAATCACAATACTCTCTGCCAGGACAGAGGGAGCATGCAGAGGACTTAGATTTTTCGGATTTGTGTTGTGTCAAGATATGTGATTTAAAATCTGCCAAACTCAAAACACTTGAACAAAAAATACATTGGAAGTTCATACTTGTCGTTACCTGCAATAGAAGTAGTAAGCTCTGTTGTTAATTGGTAAAAAACATCTTTTATAAAATAGCCAGAAAGTCGAGAAAATTTAGAAAAACTAACCTCTTTGTAATATAAATGGTTGAAGGTTTTTTTAAACTGGTGATTTTACTTAATTCTTTTCCTTTGTGGTAAAGCTCACAACCTGTTAAGTCTAAGTGAGTTAATTTGCTACTCAACTTTACAATCGATATCATAGTTTCTGGTGGAATATTCCAACTGTGAAGGATCAGTGTATGAAGATTAATAAATTTATCCATTATCTAGAAATTAAAAAAAAAAAAAACAATAAAGTCTTGTTAAATAATATCAATAATAACAAATAAACTTACAGGGGGTATATCATCCCAAACTATCAGTTCTTCTGGCCAAGGGAAAACAATACTTTCAATTGTTTTTGGCAAACTTATTAAAATATTTTCATAAGTCCAATTGCTACGAAATAGACCTTTGAGATTTTTTTCTTGAATCTTTATTTCTTTTAAAGAAGTCATATTCGTACAAAAATTTATTAGACAACTACTATTAATATCGTTCCAAGTTGTTGTTATTTTCAATGTCCTTAATAATCTGCACTGTTTTTTAATTTCATTTACAAAATCATCATTAATATCAATTGTTATATTTAAATCAAGTAAGAATTTTCCACAGTGTTGAAGTACAACCATATTTGACATTTTTATGGAATCAAATTTAAGTTTTTTAATATCCCACCAACTTTGTTGATTGATTTTTTTCATTTTGATACATACTAAAAAATAAAAAAAATATTAAAATTAATTTTCAATTGCATATATTAAAATTTACATTGATATTTGATGATTGTATTTTATTTTTTTAAATTTTTAATATTTATATTTTACATCAAATATATTTGATAGGCTTATTTTATTTGTTTTTTTTTTTTTTTTTTCAGTTATTTTATAAGAATAAATAAATTAAATATTTACCTTTATTCATATTTATTCTGTCATCCACTGGTAATTTTTGCATAATTATTGTTAGACAATCATCGTTTAAATTTGTTATTGTTTTTTTTATATCCATTTTTTTTTTTTAACAACAAAACACAGTCAACTGTCAATAAGTTAATAAACAAGTAGACTATTGGTTAAACATCGTTGATTTAACGAGAACATTCTTTTTTTTTTTTTTTTTTTTCTCATATTTCAAGAGGGCTCTGCTGGAAATTATGTTTGTATGTTAGGTTATGTAACTTATAACTCAGTGACATACTTTTTTTTTTTATGTGTCAAACGTTAAATTCAATATAAAATAATACAAGTGTATCAAGTGATATAAAATATATAATTAAAAAAAAAAAAAGAAAAACATGGGTACCACTGCGATTAAATTTGATTTATTTGATCATATAACAAAAGATAATTTTATGAACATTATTAACAATAATATTTTAACAAAAGCAGTCTTCACAAATTTTAGTATGACAAAAGATTTATCATCAGCAAATGCATCAATTATTGTTAGAGAAATTACTCTACATTTATTAAAAATTGATAATGCAAATTGGAATTATGAGCATTACCAAGACATTGCAACAGTAATTGTAGAAATTTTTCCTGGAGAGGTAATTGAAACTTATTATGCTCAGTCAACTGGCAATGGGGCAACTGGCAGAATACCAGTTGAAAAAGTTGATTCTCCAAGACTTTATCAATTTAAAATTAAAATGTCAAACTGATGGAATAACACATTGGAAATTATTTATGGAATGTGTTGAAAAAAAATATTCATGCAACAAAAATGATGTTCAATGTGTCCAACTATCAAAATTAGCTGAAGCTGGATGCACCACAATTGGAGGAAAAATAATGGTACAAATGTATCATTTAGCACATCTTTTTCCAGCTAAAGGCCATTCAGTGAATGTAATAAAACTTAATAAAAATGCAAACAAAAAAAAATGTCAAAGACAATAAAAAAACAACAGATGAATTAATACCAAAGCAACAACAAAGAAATATCAATATTGAGGCAACTAAAAAAAGCTTAATCACCCATATACCAGTAAGTAAAAAACGAAAAAACATAAAATACATATCAATTATTTGATAAACTCAAACATTATAATAATATTTTTTTTTCTATTTTTTCCCATGTAGGCTGCTGCCCATTTACAAAAACTCCAAACAACAATTGTAAAAGAAGCAGGTCGCCTCAATATTTTTCCACATATTGTTGCTATTGGAGGTAAAACAATTGATCAATCAACTGAATTTTGTGTATTGTTATATGACAGAAAATTCAAAATGTTGTCAGCAACAGAAGCAATTGACTTTTGTTTCAAAATCTTTTACGTTCTTCAAGTGCAATATCCACCAGCATCAAAATACATTTGGAAATTACTCCAAAAAGGTTTGTATAAATTAGATGATGAACAAGGTGTTAATGATGTCATACCATATATGTCAAAAATATATGCATTTTTGAAAAAAGAAAATTCTAAAAATAATGAGCTATCAGAAAACGAAAATGAAGACAAAGAAAAAGAAAACAACGACGAAGAAGAAGAAGATGTTGATGAAGAAAATGACGAACAAATATAAAAAAAAAAAAAAAAAACTTTTTTTAATATCATTTGAAATGAAAATTACAACTTTTGTATTGACTTATTACTTTGTATGTTAAAAAATTTTTAATTTGCTGATACAATTTGACAAAAAAAAAAAAAAATTAATATATATTAACTCATAAAAATATTTAAATAATAAATATGAAAATCATAAAAATAATATTTTTTAGTTTTATTTGAAAGTTTATAATGTGAAATATTTGTGACTTAAAATAAAAAGAATTAAAAAGCTGGTTTGGAATTGTTATTATCAATTATTATTTAGATACGAAACAAATATTTTCAGTCATTCCACTTGGCATAATATTGCAACACAAATGCAACGAAAATCCAAGATGTTAATACATATTTTATTTAACTGGAATATATTGATACAGTTGTTGTAATAACATAAAATTCAGTAAACAAACATTCTTTTAATAAAAATGTAAATAATTTTCCATTTGTTTTTCCGGGTTTTAAATTTGTGTTTTCTTCTAATCATACTCTGAAGATTTAAAATCAAAAAGAACCTCTTATCTTTTTGCAATTTTATTGTTTAATTTTTTCATTTATTTTTGGGTTTTTGAAAAATCATCTTTTTGTGAAGTATTTTCACTTCGACTAAAATACAAAAAGTCAACATTTTTTGACGATGTTTGATTGGAAAACATATTTAAAATAAAAAAAAAGAACCACCGAAATAAAAGACTAGAAGTCTCTAGTTTTCTTTCTCACCGACCATCGTTGGGTACGTCTGTTATTATTATCAGTTCGAGTTTTTTTACGCGTAATAATACTGTATAATACAGACTTGAGTTACATACGTCATAGATTATACCTTATGGCGCTTTTGTGGTAAAATTTTCAGCTAGTCCTTCAACGTTACTAATCATTACGGAGAAAATGCATGGAAAATACATTGATAATGGAAAAACAGCATAATTAAAATGGTATCCTTCTTTTTCATGTTAACGATCTTTGCATTGAGTAATTACCATGATAATTAATATCAACAAACTGATTACACTGCGGTTGACAAGCCTATATCGTGACTTATCAATAATTATTTCCATACTCTATCACTATTATGTCTCACGCATCGCATGATTTGTTAAAGTATCATTTGAACCATCATAACTACAGTATATTGATGTAAATTTAAATTGCAAAATTTTTTACATCTCAAACTTTTCATTACAAATTTATGGTCGTTATGCGCGCAAAGAAATAAACATAGGCTGCTTTCTTTTATGAACTTGGTGTTCAGATCATCGATGTGATCTCCATCAGCGCACGTGTAGGCACAGATGCGCAGAATTACCTATTAAAAAATGGCTGTGCATTGGTGCCGGTATTATATTCATATTTTTCTTGACATTTGTATCTCAACTTAAAAATATTGAAATTGTTGGTTTTGTAAACATACATTTTTTTGGGGTCATTCCATTTTATTTTAAATAAATTGTTGATGTTTTTCAGTTGCAATTGGTTGATACAACAAAATGCTAAATCCTGAAAAACATGACATTTGACAAACTAATGTGAAGATAAATATAATGCCAGTGGTTGCCGGTGCCAATGCACAGCCATTTTTTTTAAATAAGTAATTCTGCGCATCTGCGCCTACGCGTGCGCTGATGGAGATCACATCAATGTTCTGAACACCAAGTTTATGAAAGAAAGCAGCCATAGAATAAAAACATAGAACTGATTATTCTATAGGGAGATTTCGAATTATGTAAGCTCAAAGCTCAGTAATGTTCATGGCTGAAAAAGACCATGGTCTTTTTTTGAACTGCATCCGTAACACATCCAATTTGTACGCGTAGATCCCTCATTAATTTTTTTTTTAACTTAATCGGATACACAGTGACCTCTGAGAATTAGTAAGAGTACTAGCAACGGGAATGGAACCTTCTTTTAAGAAGAAGCGCGTATTTTTATAGAAACTCAACACATTTTTGAATACAATGTTTAAGTTTTAAGTGTATCTACGCATATGTTCTATATCCAAGACAGGTACTTCTGGTGAGACATTTATTCAAATTTAATAAGAATAGAAAATATTATCAATTACAATCTCGAAACGAAAAACACAATTTCTTGCAATTTAGTAAAATCATTACTCAATTGAATTAGGCCCTACTTCAAACGAGAAGCACTTGTTTCAAGAAAAATATCAAACATTTTGATCATAGCCGTTGAGCTATTCAATGAATTTATTCTTTCTTGCTTAATTTAAATAGATGTCGTTGCGCTTTATCTTATCCGATTGAAATACAATAAAAATGATTATTAAATATAATGTCATAAAAAAAAAAACTATATTTTGGGATCTAGTTGAATCATTAAACGATGAAATTGTGCCCTTATTCAGACAAGAAGCGCGTGTTTTCTGGTAAATTCCAAACGATTTAATATCAAACAAAGTTTTTTAGCGGATAAATTGATTTTTGCTTTATTCAAGAAGGAATCCTGTACAACTCCATTTCATAACAATGAAAAACTTATCAAAATAAACCCCATAAGAATAAACGACGTAATTTAAAGTCTAGTTCAATTAATAATACATGAAAACGTGCCCTTCTCCAGACTAGAAGTGATTTGTCTCTGCAAAGTTTCATAGTTTAAGATTAATTCGCTAGGTGGAATTTGTTACTCCTCATTCTCGTGGGTTTATATCAAATTTTATAACAATCCATGATTTTATCCAAAATAAACTTATCAGAATAAACGGCATATTTTTTTAATTTAATAAAACCACTATTCAATGAGAGCGTTCCTTTCTCCAGACAAGAAGTGTCGCGTTTCTGTAAAGTTTATTGTTCAAGATGCGACCACTAGATGGAAATATTTACTGACGATTTTCGTAAGCTTTAAATGATTGCATATGCTTAAAATCTGCTTTGAAAAAATGTAAGAATATCATTAAATATATGAGTTCACTCACACTGGCTCCTTCGGGCTGTTAGAGTCAAAAATCGGCAAAATGCACTTTGACTCGTGATAGTGAATTTCGCTAAATGCGAGAATGTGTGAAAGCAGAAATTTTATGAATATACAATAAATAAAATAATAAAAATAATAAAAATAATTAAATAATAAAAATAATAAAATGATAAAAATAATAAAATATTTATAAAAATAATCATTAAAATTTTTTTAAATTTAAATTTTCTCTTCTTTAACGGATAGTCGTAAAATTTAAAAAAATCTTGTTGTTTCTATTAATAACTGGCATTCTTATTCACCGTATTCAAAGTACGCTGTGAAAAAAAATTTCACGTATTTTGCCTAGTAAGTTGAGTATTCGCGTCAATTTTTTTTCACTCAGAAGCAAAAAAATGATATTTATTGCTAAATCCATATTTTTGGTAAAAAAAACTCCCCCTACTTCAGAGAAGAAGTCACTGATTTTTACTAAACTTACAGAATATAAGATGAAACTTTAATTCTCCATAAAAAGTTATCACAATGATTGATTTTTAAAATTTTTTTATATAGTGAATAATTAAGAATCATTAGTACAGAATAATTTAACGATTGTAAATATCGACAATTTCTTCTTTTTATTTAACAGAATTTTCACATTTAAATGTTGTAATAATTTTACGCAATTGAAAAAAAAAAAATATTAAATATATCGAAGATCTATTAAATTCGAATTACATTATGCTTATGGCCAAATTTATATTTTTAATAAAAAAACTGCTCCTACTTCAGAGAAGAAGGCACTGATTTTGACTGAACTTACAGAATATGAGATAAAACTTTGATTCTCCATAGAAAGTTATCACACCGATTGATTTATGAAGCTTTTTGTATATATTGAATAATTAAGAATCATTATTACAGAATAATTTAACGATTGTAAATATTGACAATTTTTTTTTTTTTTTGAAACAGGGATTACTTTTCTTGTGTGAAGAAGCGTTCGATGCAAATGTATCGGCTACTTGGTACATTTCAATTTATGGAATTATCGATAAAATAACTATGATTTGCAATCAGTTATTTTTTAAATTTCTGTCAATCTGATTTGTATTTGTTTTGATAGTACATCTCGGGATTTTGACAAATAAGAAATGAATTGTGTATAAGCGGGGCACGTATCACGACTAATCGCTACTGCCTTTGTGTGATATAATAGTTTAGACGAATAAAATTCTTCGTGCTAGAATAAAAATGCTGTAAAATTTATACGATAATTTAAATTCAGGAACTCATAATTTCGATTTTTCTATAGAAATTCTTACATATTCTTTAACGAAAAAGAAGTAGCAACTGAAAACTCTCACATTTCAATATCATAAAAAATTTTACGCAATCGAAAAAAAATAAATATTAAACATATCGACCATTCATTTAAACTCAATCACATTATGCTTATTGCCAAATTTATATTTTTAGAAAAAAAATTCCCCCTACTTGAGAGAAGAGGGCACTGATTCTTTACTAAACTCACCAGATAATTATTTTTACAATTTTGCTTTTTAATGAATATTTTTTCTAATTCCATTAATAGTACGGTTTTTTAATATGTAATTAGTACATCTCTCTTTGAATCACATAGCTCATGACACTGCACTACTTGTAAAAATAAAAAAATTGTTATAAAATAGAAAAAAAAAATTTTATCGAAGGCGGTGTATTTTCTCAGATAAGAATTACACTTCTTCGGTGAAGAAGCGACAGTTTTGTTCTAAATTATTTTGGAGTAGTTGTAAAATATAAGCGTCATTGAACCATCTATTTTCTATTCCAAAATATTATTGCTTTTCCGATTAGGAACTGCTGAGTACTACGTGCAAAGAAATAAATTATTGTGACGAAATGACTTCAATCAAGAAGAGCCTTCTTGTCTGAAGAAGCGAACTTCTCGTCAAAATCTGAGATTTCTCTCAGTGTAGACGGTGCTATCTCCTTATGAAATAATCGATTTTAGCCCAAATATTTCTAAATTATGGTTTCAAATCCGTATTTGTTTTTTAATAAAACCATTTTAAAGATGGAAAATTTTCATTGTTAATATTTTTATTCTTTTATTAAACATTGAATTGGCATGAACAATGTGCGTTCGTCCAGTATCTAAAAATTCGTATTACCTCACTATGGAGACTGTATTCAAAATGTACGAAGACAATCGTGAAGATCCTGAGTGCGAAGTATTTTTACTTTCATAAAAGGATAAAATATTGAATAAAATATTGTTCCAGCAAAAACTAGATAAATCACTGTTCTCCTGGTGGCTGAAGTTGAAACTATTGACAAAAACTATTAGTGTTTCATTCCAGCGAAACCTATTTAATGTCAAGACAGTCTCATTTCGATTGTCATGCAAAAACAAAATAGTGCTTTTTAGGAAGTAATAGAATAGGAGAATTTTTTATTTCAGTGTACTCCTAGCGGCAGAAAACAAAAATATCATGAAAAATAAATAAAAAATTTTAATATATAATCTACTATTGAAACAGTGGTGGCCACGCTAGAGTGAAATATATTTTCTCTCAAGATTGCTATGATTGGACTTAAGATCAAGACACTCGCGTTTTAAATCGACAGAGTGTATTTGGATCGATCTACAGTGAAGATTGTACAATATGAATCACGTTGAAATAATATAAATATAAAATTAGACATTTTATTAATTTGAAGGGCAGATGGCGGTAGTGTGCCCAAGAAAGATCTATTTTGTCGCAAGAAAGTTATTATTAAACTCGAAATCAAGCCACTTGCGTTTTAAATCGACAGAGTGTATTTCGATCGATCTACAGTCGAGATTGTACAATATGAATCACGTTGAAATAATATAAATATAAAATTAGACATTTTGTTAATTTAAAGGGCGGATGGCGGTAGTGTGAACAAGAAAGATCCATTTTGTCGCAAGAAATTTGTTATTAAACTCGAAATCAAGCCACTTGCGTTTTAAATCGACGGAGTGTATTTGAATTAATTTACAGTCAAGATTGTACGATATAAATCACGATAAATTAATATAAATATGAAATTAGACATTTTATTAATTTAAAGGGCAGATAGTGGTAGTGTGCCTGAGAGAGATCAATCTTTTCGCAATTATCAATCAATAATGTTCAGTTATCCACAAATACGACACGTTATTAACCTTTGTGCAAAATCAGGAAATCTTATTGGACATTTTGACGGAACAGGAGTAATTGCAAAACCATTTAAGGGTTCAAATAAACCGATATATTATTATTCTTTCTAGTTCCGGGAAACATTGACATTGCTCCAGTGCCTGCTTTGGAATTTTTGACAAATACTCATAATATTCCAAGCATAACACATTGCTTGGATCAATACAATCATGCACTGAAGCAACACACAACTCGACGCCCAGTTTTTCGCATTATTGAAACGGATTTTAGCATTGTTTTAATAACTTCTGTCATCAAAGTTTTTAACGAGATGCAGTTATTACATTACTTAAAATTCACCTTCAAATATTTAACATCATGTAATCAAGAAATTCTAAAGAAACTTAAATATTTAACAATTCCTCATGTGTGTTCATCACATACAGTAGAAACTGTGTTGAGGAAAGCTGAAAAAGTTAAAACTGCAATCGAGCAAAAAGATTTAGCAGGTTGTTTGACAGCACGTTTAATCCACTCAGACAATTTGGAAATGGCAAGTGATTATTTCAAAATGATAGTTTGTGTATTTGATCTGCCATACAACCTTCCTAACTTGGCGAAATACTTTCTTGAAGTTCAACGACTTCAAAAAAATGACGAAAAAAAGGAAGAAAAAAAAGATGAGTATGCTGATAAAAAAATTCATCTCGACTCTGATGGTGACCTTGACGTAGTCGAAGATGAAATTGACAAATTAGAGCTTGAAAGTCATGATCATATACGAAAAAACTCTCCATATTATCAATTTTTCATTGAAATATACAAATTAATTAAAAGTGAAGCAGCTGAAGAAGAAATGAGTGAAAGAGAAAAAAATAATGAATTGGTCAAGAATCGATTTTACAATGGGAAACTCATGACATATTTTCTTGATTTTATAATGCCATACTTTCCATTATGGTCTGCTGTCATGATTAAAGAAGAAAATATGTTGCGCAACAGCAACGCATCGGTTGAAAATTTTTTTAAAATTGTCAAGTCATTTTATCTTAAAGGTAAACTTCGAATCACACCAGCTCGCTTTATATTTATCATGCAAGAAAAAATTTTGCACTTGTTATCACAGCAGCAATACTCAAACCAGACAACTCGGCAGCTATTAAATAAAATCAAAAAAGTATTGTGCGAAAATTGGGGTGGTTTAAATAGTAAAAAAAAAAAGAAAATAAATAGATACTTTAATGATGAAAAACATCTACAGGCAATCTTTCGCCCAGCTATGACAGAAGACAATTGCAACACTGACTATTTCGCCCAATTCGTAAATAGAATATTTATAGATGAAAAATATCAAGCATTTATCCGAAAAAAAATTGAAGGATTCGAAAAAGAAAATGGTGAAAAATTTGTTAAAAAAAGAGACGACTTGGATTTTTGGTCTAGCGACGAAGAGTATGATGCTATGACAGAGAGTAGCTGTAGAAGAATATCTCAAAATGGATTTAATAGAAAATCAAACAATAAATGAAGTAACTGATCTTGAACCGTTAACTGATGATAAATATGAAACAATGCTCGTTGATAATAACCAGCTAAAAAGTAAAACTGAAGACACTACAGATGAGTCGTCACGATCAATTATGTTACGTAAGCGTTTGTTTCCAAATGAAAATAAACTCCCTTGTTACGAAAATTTCAATAGAAATATAAAAACATTTACCATAGATAGCTTCGATATGCAAACATTGGAACCATTTATATTTCTGAATGATAATATCATAAATGCATTTATAGCTATACAAATTGACGTAGCAAGACGAGAAGGATTTAGTATAACAATCGAGACAATTTTGACATCGCAAATAATAGATGGAAACATTTCTGATGGCTAGTTGGCTACAAAAAATGGTTAGTCAAAAATCCACTGTCATCCTTTGATTTCTGGCTGATGCCATTAAATATTCGTCGGAATCATTGGACATTGGCCATAGTAGATTTAAAACGATCTATCATCTTTTATTTAGACTCACTACATAGTGAAGCCCCAGACTACGTCGTAAAAGGCATATTTCCACTCATTGAAATATACCTCGAGGATAACACATTAATTTAAATTGTGACACAAATGAATGGACAATATATTCATCATTTGATATTCCAAAGCAAGGAGATGGGTGGAATTGTGGCGTATACGTTTGTATTTTTTCGTATATGATTTGCAATCAAGTGCAATTACAATATACAGCGTCAGACCCCAGAGATACGGCAACCAAAATACATCCTAATGATGGTGATAGAGCACGGATAGGGATTGCTCAGATATTAATCAATGATGAATCGGCAAGCTATGAAGAAAAAATTAATAAAGATGAAATCCGAAAAAAATACTTTGAATCAATAGGGGATATTAAAAAAAATAAGATGAATAAACCAAAGATTGCGCCTAAAATTTTGATGAAAGAAGTGACAAAAGGTACAAACCAAACATTTGTCTATTGTAGTAATTTATTGCGAAACGAATATGTATTTACTCCACGTGAATAGTATAAAAAAAATGCAAATACTTTTATATATAATAATAGATAAAGTTTGAATAGTAGAAAAGAATGAGACAATCACAAAACGGTACCAAAAAAAAAAGATAATGTAGTAGTAAAGTAGTAGTTAAAAATCTAAATTTATTCCAAATATTTGCTCACATATTATTAATAAATAACAAAAAAAAATACTTATCATACAGACTGCATAATGTTACAATCAAAGATATTATAATAATGTGATCATTGGTTTTAAAAAAATAATTTTTTAAATAGTACAAAAAAATAAAAAATAAGTATTGTAGTCATGAATGATAGAACTAAGTATTCAAAGGTTTTTAAAACAGGTATTGAATACAAGGCAAAAAAACAAAAAAAAAAAAAAGATAATATAATTTTTGATAATAAAAAATCTATGATTGAGGTAAATTTTTGTTGACTTAGTATTATGGAATAACGAAAAATGATACTCATCATGAAGACTGAGAAATGTTATAAATTAAAATATTATCATATGTTGGTTTGAAAAAGTGTTTTGGGATAGTACGAAAAAAAAATTACAATGTAGATAATGTGATGATTGGTTTTAGAAAAATAATTTTTTATATAGTACAAAAAAAAAAACAATAAGTATTGTAATTATAAGTAAAAAAAAAAATAATTACATTAAATAACAATTAAAAGTTTCAATATTGCACTGTTTTCATGTTTTTCTTAGGGATGTATTGTGAGGAGATGATCGATTGACTCTATTCGGCATTTATCAATGGAAATTGATTGACATTAATATAATAAAAAAAATTGATTGAAAGAAATAAAAATAGACATTGACTTCGGTCAAACATAAAAGTTACAATTATGTATGATCTCCATCGGCTTTTTAAATAGATATTTCTTGAGGGACGCGAGATGAAAAAATTATAAAATTCACCTCATTTATTGAATAACTATCAAGAAATTAAAGAAAAAGTTGAATGTGTCAACCAGAACGTTTGTTAATAAACTATTCAAGACGAAAACAATCTTGCTATACTCAATTTTTGCTAAGTCGTAATCGTTCATTCATTTAATATTTTATAAACAAACGTTCCAGTTGATAAATAAAAATACTCATTATATTCTTTGATAATTAATTGATAATTAAGGAAAATTTTATAATTTTCCTAATTTGCGTTTTCCCGAAAAAAAATAAAGAAAAACCCGGAAATATATCTAAGTGGGTGGTTGAGCGAATTTTTGATTTAGTTTTTCATTTTTTTTTCTGGGAAAACGCAAAATAGGAAAATTATAAAATTAACATCAATTATTAATTGACTATTGAGGAATATGATAGGTATTTTTATTTATCAACTGGAACGTTTGTTTATGAATTATTAAATAAATAAATAATCTCGGTATACTCAATCGTACAGGCATGGATTTTTTTTTGTTTTTCTTTCTTATTTTCCGGGAAAACGCAAAATAGGAAAATTATAAAATTTTCCTTAATTATCAATTAATTATCAAAGAATATAATGGGTATTTTTATTTATCAACTGGAAATTGATTCCAACATTCTAATGTATTAAAGAAAAAAAAAAAAAAATAGATTTGAGGAACCAAAAGATCTTATGAATCAAGTTAATATATTTGAAATATCGAACTTTCTAAATGTTATTGATATGGCACATAAAATATATAAACCATATAATGTTTTTATCATGCTTAAATTTATGCCAGGTGAAGAACTATTTAATAGAATTATCAACAGTGTCGGTTTATTAGAAAAATTAGCAAAATTCTATTCCTACCAAATTGCTCAAGCAGTTGAGTATCTTCACGACAATAAAATAACCCATCGTGATCTGATACTTCAAAATTTTTTATTGTGCGACAATGATGAATATATACACCTGTCGAAGTCAGTGATTTTGGTGAACCAAAATGAATTACTACTGATGAAATAATGATAAAGTCATTACGTGGTACACTATATTTTCTTGCACTAGAAAAATTAGAAGGTCAAAAAAATGTACCGTGTACAAATAAAGTTGATGTGTGGAGTTTGGGTGTTTTATTGTTGTTCTGACTAAATGGTCATAAATCACTATGGCCATCTGGCGACAAACAATGGAAGATTGATTGTCAACCATTTTTCCTCAATATTATTTGTAATACTTTTTTCTTAGCTCTAATCTGTAGTAGTTATTAATAGTTCATTGACTCAGCATATATTCCATGTAACTATCTATTTTTTGCTCATCTCAATTTAGATATTAAATTAATTAGTTATCAAATAAAAAATGCTTAGTGTTGTTATTTATTTATACTAGTTTTCAATCTAATGTGCTCAACAACTCTAAATTCAATTCCCAACCCTCAACCTCCAACTCAAACCAATTGACACCTAACCTAATAAATACCATCACACTATCCTGATTCAACTTTGCGATCCTTTAATCTCAATAAATTACAGTCCACCTGCTCCAACCCAAAACATTGGTCTTTCGACCGTTTATAAGTTAAGTTTGTTAGGTTAATTTAGTGGTGGTGATGAATATTGTGCTGCACTGATTCACACTTAAGAACAATAATTTATTAAGTGTGAAAAAAAAAACAGCAATAACTACTCAATTAAATAGTGAAGTGTGCGCATAATATTGTGGAATAAGTATTATTTCAAGATATATCATTCACGTGGCAATCGGGGTTCACACAACTCAGTCAAAGGAAACATTGAAAATTCTTGTTGACACACACACATTTCGAGGCTTCGTTATTTTTTCTAAGTTTCTGGTTTTTTTCAAAAAAATGAATTGACGCATAGAAGGACGTCGGAGTTAACTTGATGAAACTTAGAAAAAATAAGAAGCCCGGTGGTCTAGTGGTCAAGGCGTTTGCCCGGAAAGCAAAAGACCCGGGTTCGATTCCCGGAAGGAGAACTTCGTTATTTTTTCTAAGTTTCTGGTTTTTTTCGAAATTTCTTATATTTTGAGGTTTATTTATTGATAAAAAAAAAAAAAATTGGGTCCAAGTTTGAGAAAAATCGATTTCAATTGTTTATTTAACAATCAATGGCGTAAAAATTGTTAAAACAATTTTTCAAAGTTTTTTTTTGTAAACTCTAAGTAAAAGTGAAACTTTTTTGTTTCTATAATTTTTTGATTTAGTCAATAGTTTTTGAGTAAAAAGCATGCAAAAGCTGGTACATTCTAAAAAAATCGTTAAAAATCAAAACTAAAAAAAATCACAAGTCAAAATTTTTGGGAAAAAAAAAAAAAAAAAATACCTATTCTATATTTTTCTAGCCACATATACAGTTATTTTAACATTTATTTTTCCGCAACTCATAAATTACAACATCCTCATTTATGTGACATCTAATTGAAAATTTATTATTTTTCTGTGTACTTATTATTTTCAATATATTCACAGATTACCAGCTAAAGATTAGTGTCAGTGATACACATATTTAAACACTTACACAATCAACAACTCCAACTCAATCTATCGTGTGTTGACTGAGACAATATACAATGGATTATCGTGTAGCTGATAATGTGCCATCATTGTTGGCTATCCAAATGATGCTTTATGCCAAACTTGAGAATGCTCTTGTGGAATTTTACACAGCTCATGGAGAAACAAAACCTCCACATGGACTCATCAAAGCTCATATTTCTATGCTCAAAGAAGAGTGGGCAGAATTCAACTCCAATGAGAAATATATCCAATTTCATTTTTGTCAAAAAAATAAGTCAATAATTGAAATCAATGATGAACATGATTATACTAAACTTGATGTATATTAACATGCACGATCATCTTACATGCATGGTCTTGGCATTATGATGGAAAAATTGGTTCAATATAAAACACCTGAAATACCTCAACCAAGTTCAACAACAAATTTATAAAAACTAAATATCACTTCATTTTCAGGTGATTTTAATCAATGGATCACGTTTAGAGATACATTCGACTCAAGAATAATTCAAGCAAACATCTCTGATACTGACAAACATGCGTATTTAGTCCAATATACTACTGGGCCAGCTCAAAAACTTATTAAATCCATCAAAGTATCAAAAGATGGATTTGAAAAAGCATGGAAAGCAGTAGATGATTGTAAAAATAAGAGGTTCATCATACAATCACATATAGCTGAGTTTTATAATTTACCACCAGTACAAAAAATTTAGCCAATGACTTAGAGAAATTAGTCACAACAACATCACAAGCTTTGAGCTCACTTCACGTAATGGATTGTCCACTTAATGATGGATTGGATGGTGTTCATCCTTGAACCGAAACTTGATAAATCTACATTAGATTATTGGGAACAACATCAAGGCGAAATCACTAATCCATCCACATGGGATCAACTCAAAAGGTTCGCGACAACACGAGTTAGAACTTTACGTGGCAACTCAGCATGTTCACAAAACTTGAAACCAACTTCAACATCATCAACATCACCAAGTAATATTCATCATACATCATTGGTTACACAATCAGTGTCTAATTGGTCGAACTCTGGTGCAAAATAAGGACCTTCAATAATTATTTCAGTAGGGGGGTTATAAGAGTTCTGGACCATCTGGAGATGGAACTTTTGAGGACCTGCAATCTCTTTACCCTGAAGAAGTTGAACAGTATGAAAGAGGTCGACTATATGCAATGCGAACACAACCCTCAATCAGTTTGAAAGATGTCTTGAAAGAGAAAAATAAATGTATTAAATTAATAAATGAATGAAGTTAAAATAAATAAATGGAAAAAATAATAAAACAGAAAAATTCAAAAAAAAAATATTCTTATTTTTACCCTTAATTCCCTAACTTAGAGAAGCTAAAAATAACTCAAAAAATAAATAAATCAATAAATGAACAAACAATGAATAAATAATAAAAAATCTAAATCAATGAATCAACAACTAAAAAATCAATGAATTGAACAATAAAAAAATAAAAAACAGAAAATATATATAAAGATTATGCGAAATAAACGAAAAAAATTGGAAAATAAATTGAAGTATAAAAAAAACCGGGGAAAGAAGAAAAAAAGAAACATGTTTTATTGAAAATTGAAAATTTTCAAAACTCCGGCGAAAGCCCGTGTGGTTCCTCTTGATTATTCCAAATTCATTTTAGTTTTTTTTTTTATCAATAATTTTAAATTATATGATTAAATATTTTTTGTTTTTTTTTCGCGCTGTTTTTCACCTGTCAAATTATGTACATAAATCAAAATACAGATGAAAAAAATTTGAGGTTATACCACTTGTAATTAATGATTTTATTAGATTTGTTCAAAAAAGAAATCAATACAAATATAAAAAAAATAAATCGTTCAATTTACTTTCTTTTTAACTAAACAAATCTTTTTTAGAACCACTTTGTTTATTACTTTTATTTATAAAAATTTGTCCATGGTAGTTTTTTTTTTCTTTTCAATAACATGGTAATATAAATAACTATTTTATCGATCAAGCAAATCGTAACCACAGCAAAGAAAGTTTTACGCATGCGCTTTAAACTCTTTTTTGAAGAAAAAATGTTTAAAATAAAAATTGGTAATTGTTTATATTTTGGATAACTTTTGAACAAATTAACATAAAAAAGTTTTTTTGAACTCAAAAAATTCGATATTAAATTCCTGAGAGCCACCCTGTCTTGATAATAATCGCTAAAATCACTCCTTCGTTACTATTTTTCTACTGTAACATAAAGGATGATAGTGATTGTTATAAACATCTGCTGATATCTAATTAACAAATGATCAGAGCAAATTTTATCAAGAGAGGGTGGCTCTCGGTATCAAAAAGACAATTAATTTGAGCTATAAACAAAGCTTGTAAGTTAAAATTTTAAAGAGTTATGCAAAATATAAAAAAACAGCAATTTTGTTTTTTTGTTTATTAACAATCTTCCAACGGCATTAAAAACAATTTTCAACTCGATTATTATAAATTCCGTCATTCTTAATATCCTGTCAAAAAATCGCATCCATGATTTGTTCTTAGTTTTCTTATTATTTGACTTTGAAAATTATACGGTGATCGTTTTTTGTTAATAACAAATTAAATAACAATTGAAATTACTTTTAGTAAGTCCCCGGTTTTAGTATTTTCATAGACAAATAATTTGGTCTTAATACGATTCTTCTAACTTTATTACTTTACAAGATATGATCATTTAAAAAAAAACGTGTATGAATTCAATACTATAGGCTTCGCCTACGTAAAAAACACAATTACATATATTTTAACAATTATTTTTTTTATTCAAAAAAATCTCATTATTATTTTTATTATTATTATTATTATTATTAGCAGAGCCTGAAAAAGAAAATTGGGCGAAAAAGAAAAAAAAAAATTATCAATTTAATTATTATTATTTTTATTATTACAATTAAAAAAGTACAAAATTGAATAAATTTGACTCCTTTTGCTCCATCCTATGGTCCCTCACCATCAGAATCATGGATGGGGTCATCTAGAGGACATGGAACATATGACAGGACCCTTGCAACACCAGTCTCTCTTTCCAACATTCCTGAAACAAAATAAATAAAAAAAAAAAACAAAATTGAAAAATGAAATAATTAAAAGAATGTTTTTTAAAAAAGGAGAGAAATAAATGTAGAAAAAAAAATTACTTACTCTCGATAACAATTGTTGTATTACGAATGTCCATGTCCAGCTGCTCACTAATTATGTGAAGATCTATCAACTGTAAACAAAAAAACAAACAAAACAAAAGAATTAGAATGAATACAAATAATTAGCAATTTAAAAATCATGGGAAAATAATAAGAAAATAAAGCAAAAAATAGATAAATAAACAAATAAAAATTACAACTCACTTCTTCGTGGATGTGATATCTTCTTCTCCTAACTTTTATTGAAATGCCTGATTGGATTATAAAAACAAAATCAGTTGTAAACGTTATAAATTATAAAGATAATTATTGCTTTATTAAGAGTGTGTTCGCTTCCATGCACAAGGTTTCACATCCAAACACCTCATATGAAAGATACAAGAATGATGACATGATGGAATAACATGTCCGATGAGTTGGTGCAAAATTAAACAATTCGAAAATGTTTCGGCGAGTGTTTATATAAATCACCACTTGCTGTCATGAGACAGCACCTTACGGACTAGGCGTTGGAAGCGCCGCCTTGTGTGGTTTTCACGGAACTGACTCGGGGCTTTACGGGCTCTATCGGGTTCGTTCGTACGTGGTTTTCGACTACGTTCACGTTCGGCGTCTAGCCGGCACACAAGCAATTAAGATTTACACCCGTATACAGCGGTTTCTAGAAGCTTTGTCAGAGAAGTAATAAAAACTGAGTAATTGAGGCCAATTATACACCATAATTGACCTACAATAATCATCATCATTATACAGAATAATACTTATACATTAGTAATTAATTAGCTCAATAAACTTATACTTAAACTTATGTGCAAAAGTGTGTCGTGTCGCTCTCTCTCACTCCTACACAAAATCCTTATCCACCCTGTCACTAGCTAAAACAGAAAAAAATAACAATTTGAAAATAATTGTATATGGCATTGGTAACACTGATGATTTAGATGATGAATCTAATGATGAAGAAGGTGATAGCGTTGATGATTCAAATGGTACAAATAAGAAAAAAAAAAGGACGTCAAGAAAGGATTGTTCCATATTATTTGAGTAATAATGATGCATCAAATCATCCAACAATTCATCTTTTAATTATTGAAAAGCCTGAGAAAAAAGTTGATGGATTCCAAGATGAATCAGCAGACGAAGATGATGATGAAGAAGAAGAAGATGAAGATTATGATGAGTATGATTTTAATAATATTACAAATAAAAGAAAACTTGGTGAATTCTCAAACCATCACTTTGCCTACATTAAAAATTTATCTAGGTTAATTAGTGCACAAGTTTCAGCATATAATGGTAAAAATTCATATGTGATCGTTGTTTATCATATTTCCATTCTTAAAAATTAATCGATTCTCACAATCCTGCATGTAGAGAGAAAGACCTATATGCAATGGTGATGCCAACAGAAGAAAACAATCTTTTAAAGTTTAAAAATTACAAATACCAGCTTCGAGTGCCTTATGTAGTAGATGCTGACCTGGTAAGTATATTAGAAAAAGTAACAAATAATTCTAATAATTCACTAAAAAAAGCAATTAAACAAAAACATATTCCAAACTTGAAGAGCTGTCGCACAATGTTGATAATATACTAGAAAATATCAAACCGATGAATTTTACTTTTGATGAAGAATTGCAATTTTTTAATACAAGAAAGTGCCATATATGTAAAAAATTGTTCACAGCGGAAAACATCAAGGCACGTGATCACTGTCATATCAGCGAGGCGTATAGGGGGCCGGCTCATGTTGCGTATGTATAATTACTCGAATTAATTTTTTAACGTTTTTAAATTTTTTAATTTCTCTTCGATTTTTCCCTTTTTTTTTATTTTTTAAATTATTTATTTTAAAATAAAAATTTATGATTTCAGATGCGACCTCAATTATCAGACATCTTGCGTAATAGCTGTGGTGTTTCATGGTCTCAGTAATTATAATAGCCATTTCATAATTAAAGCATTGAAAAAACAATTCCCAGGTGATACTGATCTTTTGGCTTTAGATAAAGGAAGTTACATAAGCTTCACTGAACGTGTTAAAGGGTCATAGTCGGTCATAGTTAGCAAGATGGCTGACAAAACGGTATCTTTTCAAAATCACGGTGTGTATATATACTAAAATAATACTCTATATGGGTCAATTAATAAAAAAAAAAGTAATTTAAGTACTAAAAACTAACAGTGCCATCACTGAGATGAAATATATATTGAAAAGTGAACTATATTATTAATATTAAATTTTAATTATACTTGGATTGATGAGTGTTTGAATTTTTTCGGTCTATGCAGTTAACGATTTCTACTTCATATTGACGGTGCCTCTATAAACTTATTGTTGCATAAATAATAAATATGTGAATCATTCAAGTGATGTGTACTAAAATCTCAACAAAATTGTAACATCAAGGATTAAATAATAACAGGTTATCCAGATATTAAACATAACCAAAAAATCTATTTGTGATTTGTGAAGCATCTCCTGGAACTAGTGTTCAGCGAACATCTTTATTGCTAGTTAGTTACTGTAATTATTGTAGTTATGCATGGATGTCGCTACTGATTAATTGTTGGAAACAATTATACTGCCACCTATTATGTCAGTTATCAGAAGACCAAGACGTAGTATATCAGCTGATCTGTCACAAAATAATCATTCATACCTTAAAGTAAACAATAGTTCTGCTGTCAAAAATTTGATCAATATGCGAGACTCAATAAAAAATATGGTTGAGGAAAAACCACCAGGCAGGCCACGAAAGAACTCCGATGATTCTGGATTATTTTTGAACCAAATTGAACAAATGTTTGATAATCATGTAGTTGCAAATGATAAAAGTATGTATGATAAACTTAAGCCAATAATTGATAATATAAAGATAATTACTGATGATATAAATTCAAGATTAAACAAAATCGAGACTGCAATACAAAGCTCATCTCTTCAGATTAATAATCTAACGAACCAAGTTGTTGTTTTAAAAGTAACTAGTAAAAAACATAAAACACAAATCAAAGCAATTAATAATATTACTGATGACTGTACTGACCTAATTAATAGAATGAACAACGTCATATTATTTGGAGTTCCTGAAGCAACAGAGCAAAAAATATCAGACAAAGACAGAAAGAAAATTGATGAAGGTTAAATCGAAGAGTTAATAAATGTTATTTGTAATGACACTATACTACCACTTAGCAAGATTAATTTTAGATTATCTCGTATACACCCATTTTCTGCTTCTTTAACCAAACCTAGAATGCTTAAAATTAGATTTTTTAACCATATTAATGGAGAACTGTTTGCTCAGAGATTTGTAGCACCAAAAAAGAATCATCAACTTCAGACATGGATGAATCAAATTTTTTTATCAGACGATTACACACGTGCCCAGTTGCAGCAACGTCAACAATTAAAGCAATAACTTGCTCAAACAGAATCACAAGATTCAAAAATAAGATTTATTCGTGGCCAGTTCAAGGTTGTTCAAACGAAAGGACCAACAACCAATCAGTATCAACAGCTACATCAACATCAAACCATCTAAATTCATCGTTTGTAATAGACAATTACACAAGATCATCAACAGCAACATGCAATTCAAGCGAATTATCTTAATCATCAACTACATATAAAACTCAATGAAACTACATATTAAATATTGTAAATAATAAGTCATGTCTTATTGATCATGATAAATCGACAGTAATTAATAAGCTTGGCCATTCGGGTACTGGCATTACAAAACAGTAGTGACTTTAACGTTCCAGAATTTTCAGTCACCTATTCTATTCTAAAAAAATCGATGAAAAAAATATTGCATTATTCAGGTTCATGTCAATTCTTAATCTTCAACAACACAACACAATCAATAACTGTGTTAATGGTATTCTTGACTTGATTTTTACTAATTTATCCAGCTTATCTGTTGAAGCATGTGTGCCACTTGTCCCTACTGACAGCTATCATCCTCCAATATCATTTGAAATTATTAATACTTATTATTCTAAATGCAACAATCATCAAAAATATTAATAATAATTACAATGTTAATAAATTGGATATTGATATATTTAAACAAGAGTTAAGAGCAATTAATTAGTCTCAAGTATTGCAATATGAACATCAAACATCCATTGATTTGCTATGGTTAGACTATCATCACACATAAATGTGTATGTGTGAGCTCACGAATGGATCGCTGTAAATAATAACAATAATAATAATATTGAGGTATATTATTATTGCAATGGCAACGTATGTGTAAGACCTGGTCGCGATGGATCGCTGTATGGTTCCTTATACAAAATACATATCTCACGTGTAGACTATTTGCTCCCACACTTGTGACGTAGGTATTTTATTATAGTATAGTCGCAATGTAATATAGACGTATATAACACACTATACGTGGTTCACGATAGTTTCCTTAGGATTGGTTACGTATTTCATAATCCGATCAGGTGAACCGCGCCCCTCTACCATTTCTAAGACTGTCAGGCTCCCATATTTGTTCTCGTGACTCCCAGGGTTGTTGGCTTCCCTTTGAAAAAAACCAGAAACTTAGAAAAAATAACGAAGTTCCCCCACCGGGAATCGAACCCGGGTCTCTTGCTTTCCGGGCAAACGCCTTGACCACTAGACCACAGGGCTTCTTATTTTTTCTAAGTTTCATCAAGTTAACTCCGACGTCCTTCTATGCGTCAATTCATTTTTTGAAAAAAAAAACCAGAAACTTAGAAAAAATAACGAAGTTCCCCCGCCGGGAATCGAACCCGGGTCTCTTGCTTTCCGGGCAAACGCCTTGACCACTAGACCACAGGGCTTCTTATTTTTTCTAAGTTTCATCAAGTTAACTCCGACGTCCTTCTATGCGTCAATTCATTTTTTGAATATATATATATATTAGGCTATTATAATATATATTATTATTTTTATTATTAATAGTTAGACAGTAGCTTAGCTGTTTGATCCTATTGTATCCACGTACTTTACCATAATTAAATTTTACTAAATCATTATAATTGATAAATTTTTGTGAAAATTTTTAAGTAATTCAATTTTATTACAATTTTAGAAATTTAAACAAATATTTATTGCATTATTTATATTATATTTTATAGTGAAATATAGAATCAGACCTAATAAAAGGAAAAAAAAAATTGAATTTTTTACATAATACATTATTATCATCGTCATAAGACATGAATAAATAAACTAAAATAACTAACTAATTAAGTCAGACATACAATTAATTGGTTGGTTGATTGGTTGGTTGGATGGGTGTTTGGTTTGTTGGTTGGTTGGTCAGTCAGACAGTTAGTTATATAATTATTCAATTAGTTAGTTGGTTATTTTTTTATTTTCATTAGAAAAACAATATAATTAAAAGAAAATTTTGTGAGCCATCTAGACTCGCGGGTTTATTATGTGTAAACATCTTCGGCGTGTAGTTGTAATTAAACAAAATAATAATAAGTGCACATTTAAACGAATTTTTTTCATTCATTTATGAAAATATTGTTTGTTTTTATTTTATTTTTTTCTATTTTCATACAATTATTGTTGATCAGTAATTTTCAATAATCAATGATTTTAAAATTTCGATATATCGATTTTTTTTTCCTAATTTTATATTAACGATTGATAAAACTCATCAAGTAGAAAAAAAAGTTCGAAAAATATTTTTTAATATATTCCGAATATTTTTTGAGTTATTGATATTTTTCTGGTATTGGTGGTAGTTTGTTTCGTAATTGATCATATAATAGAGCTAAGGAAAAGATCTAGCTAAGTGAAATATTTTGGCTGGTAAAAATATGTAGGTATTGTTTGTTTGGCTATAATTGAGACTGAGTAAAAAATATAGCTAAGGGAAAATTTAGCTAATGAAAAGATGTAGCTGAGGGAAAAATTAAGCTGGTAAAATTATGTAGATATTGTTTGGTTAGCTATAATTGAGACTAAGTAAAAGATTAAGCGGTTAAGTAAAAAATGTAGCGGAGTAAAAAATCTAGGTAAGGAGCAGATGGAGCTGAGGGGAAAATTAGGTCGGTAAAATTGTGAAGATATTGTGTTTGGCTATGATTAAGACTAAGTAAAAAATCAAGCGGCTGAGTGAAAAATGCAGCTAGGTAAAAAATCTATCTAAGGAAAAAATTTAGCTACGGAAAAGACGTAGCTGAAGAAAAAATTAAGCTGAACAAAATATGTTTATAACGGAGACTAAGTAAAAAGTCTAGCGGCTAAGTAAAAAATCTAGTGGCTCAGTTAAACATCTCGTGATTAAAAAAAAAAAATAATGAATATATCGAAATTTTTATTTTGACGTTCTTTATAACCCGAAGAGTTTTATTAGTAGCCATTATTATATTTGCAAAAAAAAAATATATATATATATCGAAATTTATAAATTATTATCTAAATTTTTATCGAAACATTTTTTAGTCCTTGACGAGCTTTATTTATTGATGCTAATAAATTTCAGAATTAAACGTTATTTTAATAACTATACGATATATAACCGATAAATAGCCGTTTTTTCCATACTTCAACTCCATTTTTAACCGCTTTGCGCATGTATAGGAATTTTTTCCGTATTTTTCCCGTAATCGTGAGAAAATTTTCTACAAAAACTGAATAAAAAAACATGTTGTCTGGGTTATGATAATATCTTCTGAAAGTGTCGATATAATTGATTTGCATTCGTTTTATTAATATTTTTCCATTTTTACTAATGTTAATACGTCTCCGCTCTTATACGCCGTGTAATACATACATAACAACACCTCGATAGTTCAGTTCCCAAACTATATTTTACAAACACTATCTCGCATTTAGTATGTTCAACCAACTTGAATAATTTAAAATCAATGAATATCGACAGATGAAATATCATATGTAGTTGAATCCTAATAATATCGATGTTCAAACTTTGAATATCACTGCGTTTTTTCATACGTAATACATTATACTCATTAAAAAAGGCACTTTTTCGTTTAAACCAAAAATTATTTTTTAAACTAAAAAGTACCTTTAATACACTATAATAAACATAATAATTATGAATATAAATATTTATCAAGTATTTTTCTTCTACTTTGATTAAAAATTTCTGAATATTTTACTGAGGTAAAGCAATTTACCTTGGCTCTGTATTTTCCCTCTTTACCATGAATAATTGTAGACATTGGTCTAAGGGATAAGCGCTCACCCCATAAAATTTGATGGACTCCTGGACTGTCGACGGACACATATTTGCCATTGGGAAATGAGTATCTATCCGTTTAATCCGCCGACAGCTCTAGGTTTTATAAGCTTCTCTTGAAGGAAAGAAGTCAGTCTTCTCTTTGAGCTCAAGAGACTAACATAACCTCTTAAAGGCTAATTCGGTCGTACGAGCTCGCTGCATCATAGATGTTTTCTATTTATTCCATCCGCGACCGAATAAGAAATTCACTCATGACCAGTGCGCAAGCATTTAAATAAATTAATATATTAAAGTAATTTCAAGTCAAAACAATAAATTCACTGATAATATTCTCTTAAGGCTGAATGTAAATCCCAAAGTAGGACGACTCTTTGGGTGCAAAAGGGCACCCTTATAACCATAGTTAAAAAAAATAATAAGCGCCCCCTGATGTCTAAAATTTTTATACTTTACGGCCGCGTCTTTAAAAGTATGAGTGTATTTACACACACTAATCTACTTCAGCAGATTTTCAATGCTTCACCCGGTACTTTTTGACTGTTTTTAATATTCTTAAATAATTAATAACTTTCAAAATCCGTGGTAGAAATCGATGATTTTTTATTATTATTTTCGTAATTTGAAGAAGTATTAGCTGTAGTAAAATAAAGGTTTTTTGTGAGAGCGTTTTTTCAATAGAAGTGAAAACGTGCCGATGCTTCCTATGCGTGTGTAAAAAGCGTCAACTTTGACACCAATTTTCTCGCTTAAATCGTGGTAGAAAATTGCAAAAAAAATTTGATAAAATAGATCTTTATTTCACTTAAAAAATAAGCCTACTTTGACAGTGCCGTAACAAGGGGTGGGCAAGAGGGGCAACTGCCCAGGGCGCAGTGTAATGGGGGGCGTACTTAGAGGCGCGTTACGAGAAAAAAAAAATTTTTTTTTAAACAATTAAAAAAAAAAAAATTATATTTTCAGGAAATAAATTGACTACTGTCATTTATGATCATTCGGATATTAAATAAACATGATTGTCTTTCTAAATTTGAAGATAATCGTCCTTATAATTGTTATTTTTCGTTTAGAGACACTCGTCCTAAAACAATATTCAAAATGCAAAATAAAACGTAAAATAAAAAATACTTAATAATTTCGATTGAAATTTTTTTTTTGTTTCATCTGACAACGGCCAAGACACGATCCTCTATACTCTAAAATTCTACCTAATTTTACCTATTACTAACATCGTATTTTAACCGACTTAATCACGAACGCAAGTTAAAATAATGGACCGATTTTTATTCTACTTGTATTGACTATATGCTAAAGGTTTGCCTATCATTTTTTTATTGACATAAATTTAGATGATTATGGCAAATGGCTGAGAAATTAATTCAGATTACGAATTTATTTATTTGGTCACATCCTTTTCCTATCAACATTTCCCACAATTGATTACTGAAAAAGCTGTTGGCAAATGTTGCTAAGGAAAGGATGTAACCAAATAAAATGATTTATAATCTAGATTAATTCCACAGCCATTTGACACAATAATTTTGATTTGATATATAAAATAATGCTGGGGAAATAATCTAGATTATGAATTAACTTATTTGGTGACATACTTTCCTCAGCTAATTTTGCCGTAATTATTTCATTGAAAAGCTATTGGCAAATGTTGCTAAGGGAATAATGTAACCAAATAAATTAATTCTCAGTCTAAATTAATTCCCAGCAATATTTTCTATATTAAATTAAACCTATTGTGCTAAATCCTTTCGTCTCATTCTACCACAAACACCAAGTATCATAGCCACCTGAAATAATAAAAAATATTTAATTATTTTATCAATTATTTATTTATTTGCTTATTAATTTTTTTAATTAGCAAACAAACTTACTTTTATTGCAAGAAATTGATTATCGGGAGCAGTCTCCAGGAATTTTCTCATTTCTAGTGGCTCAAATTTTTTGGATTTTTTTGCTTGATAACCAACTGATGTTTTTTTTAATGATTTTTTTATTAAAGGATATTTTGATATATCAATATTTTCATATAACTCTATTGTAGCTTTCAACATTGAATAACGAGACCATAATGTTGATGATTTATATTGTTTTTTCAACTCGTTAAAATGAACCAACACATGATTTTCATTTGTTTTTGGATTTATTTTTTTTTTTTTCCATAATTGGAATTTTTCATATTCAGCATCATATTTTATCCTTGATTTCTCTGACAATAAATTTATTCTTATATTATTGACTTGATCAAGTATATCTGGCTCATTATCATCATCATCATCATCATCATCATCATCATCATCATCATCATCATCATCATCATCATCATCATCATCATAGCTAAGATTCACTGTTTGTGAATAATTCTCACAATTGAGTTTAACACTGTCATTTTCATTCATATTCATTATTGGTGGATTATTGACATTGTCATTTCGTTCAACACTGTCATATTGATTAACTACTTTTTTTTCAGTTTCATTGTTATTTTTTATCACCATCATCACTACTGTATTCACTGCTTTCATGTATCCAGTGAGCCTGCTCAGCCATATTTTGTCAAAAAAAATTAATTTGTAATTGAATCACTATTGTTTTTTTTTTTTTTTAATATCATATGATAATGTTGATATTATTTTAATTTTTTTTTTACAATATTTGAATTATTCTACAATAATAAATAATTAAATAATACAATTTTTTTGACCAAACCACAATTAACTGTCATAACCAAGGCACAAATAAAACAGGTTGCAACATGTCGTGAGACCACGTATATGAGGTATAGGAGAGTGGTATGGTATGGCATCATAGTTGCAAGATAAACCACAACGTGGAATGGCGCCACCTTTAAAATCTATGAATATTCCTAAAATAGTTTCTGGTAAAATGAAAAAGACGTCCGAGGTAAAATGAAAGTTACGGTAAAATGAAGTTTACGTTTCCGGTAAAGTGAAAGTTACGCTTTCAGGTAACAGTGTAATAATGGTTTACTTTACCACCGCAAACGCGTGGAAAAAAGTGGGTAAAAAAATGCATCAGTGAGGAAAAATAAATTTACACAAAGAGATAATATACTTTAGAGAATAAGAATGATGTACGACTTTTTTTTACTGATATCGTATTTTTTAAGTAACTGGTTCAATGTTTATGATGATACAAATATTGTTTTGAAACAAATATCTTTACATGACATGATAAGACCAACTGGTACAACGTAAATGAGATTTTTTTTTCTTTCTAATTTTGCATGGTTTTTTGCAAAGAATTACATCTTGAGGGAAAGAAATTATTCTCGTGGTATACAAATGATCGAAAATATATTTAATTCAATAAATAAAAACATTAGAAATAATCTTGCCAGACCATTAATCTTGACCAAGTAAATCTAAAAGATACGTACAAAAAATATGCTATAAAGCTTATAAAAATTATACAATTACAAATACAGTAAGAATTATACAGTTTATTATATAAGATACTAATAATTTCCTTTCAATTTCCAAAAAATCATTGAATTTTAGTAGAACATAATACATGATGAATATACATTTCATATACATTTTCAGACTTTCTTGTAATTTAGTATTCTCTCTTATAATTGTCTCTAATTTATTTAACAATGGAAAATAATCGGTGGTTTTTTTCATGGAAACTTGACAAGCAAATAATTCTCTTTGACGTCGATTGACCCAGCTGTATTTAGGATTTTTTCATTTTGTCAAATAACACGTATTATTAAAAGAAATTTGTTTGAGGCCATTGGAAACAAGGAGACTATTGGGCCTCAATGTCAGCTCCAGATTTAAAAATTTGCTTCGTTGCCACTATTAGTTTTGCTCTTTTTTGCACTTGATGTTTCATCATTTGCTAGTTCTCTCTCAACCTCGTTATTTTCTCTTTCAAGTGGTCTTTTTCGGCTAGAAAGACAACTCGGGTTCACAGCAACTGGATCAAGACGTTCAATTTTTTTTTCAACATAACTGTTGTTTTTTAATTGTTTTTTATGAAGTTTAATATGGCGATAAAAATTTGAAGTTATCCATCTATTATTAGCTCTCAACAAAATAAATTTGATTGAACAGGATTTGACAGGACAAGTTACACTCATTGTTATGATCCAAATTCACAGTAGTATCAATAAACTCACAGTTTTCTAACTAATCTATTCCAGATTGATTTTTTACCCATTGAATTATAATTTCACTTAAATGAGTCTTTTCAGATGATGTTGATAATTTCGAATTTTTTGAATTTTTTTTGTTTCTTTTTCTGGGTCCCCCTCCAAACCCTACAACTTTTATTTGAATTATTTTTCAATTTGAGCTTTATTTTTCAAGAAAAATTCATTATCCAATTAAAATGGAACAGTCTGTATATAGTAAAACTATTTCTATTTTTTTTTCGCCCAATAGTTAGCCTAAAAATTGATAAATTAGAAATTATGACGTCACAGAGCGCAAACTTAAAATATTTACACCCGGTAAGAGAGTTCGCGTTCGTTCTATATATTTTTTTCTTTTTAAAAATGAGGCGAGACCCCACCGGGTCTCCTGATAATTGTGATGATGAATCAGCCTCACATTTTGCATACTTAGCTATGCATTTAATTAATACTTTTTGTCCAAATAGAAAACGAAATTGTGCAGGTGTCTTCGTAAAAAATCTAAGATAATTTTGTAATTCATTTTCTGGTCAAATCGTACATTGTATTCCTGCCTCAAGTTCTTCCCAAAACGTTTTTTTTTTTTGTTGACATTGTCCTCAGCATCTCGCAACTATATATACAAAAAATTGATATTAATCAACAAACGAATATTAAATATATGAATAAAATAAAATAGTTTGCATTTTAAGGTGACAATATAAACATTGATAATAATAAAATAATTCATATGTAGTTCTAACCTCACTTTCAGTGAAATGTTATTTCAAGGAAAAAATACCAAAAGATAGAGATCTACGTATAAATATAATTTTTTTATGGACCTACTTTTGAATTTCCTTGTTCATCGCTCATTTTAAATAGTTTATCATGTATAACTATGTATTAGACACTTCTTTATCAAGATATATATACCAACAGAAAACAACACACAAATTGCGCCAAAACGGATGAAGAAAAAAAAATTTACTATACTACATATGAGCAAGCATACACGCGCATGCGCGATTCGGGGGGAAAGCTTAGAAGATTACTGAATTTTCCTGTAATCATATGGAGATTACAAAAGATTACCGGAGATTACAGACATACGACGTAAGATTATTAATGATTACATGAGATTCTTAAAGATTATCGGTGATTATTAAAGATTACAAGAGTACTTTAGACTACAATGATTATACAATTTTTCCGTAATCATTTCTGTAAGATTATTGAAGATTCTTCTCCCGATGTACACCAGATTACACAAGTGACTTCCCCCTCGGGGTTTTCTGACTTGACTTAACGCCTTATTTGTCAACCGGAAACGCTGACGAACCCAGAATATCAGGAAACAGAAGTTGGAGGTGATTGGCAGTACCGGCGACAGACTGTCTACAATTATTTACGGTATTTACGTGTATTTCCGGCAACTGGATACTCGTATTGAAGAAGAAAAGGCAGCTAATATTTACCAGAGACGGATATACGGTCCTTATTAAGGCGCGCATACCAAGAGGATTCACACAAACCACGGAATCAAGAAAACCACAAAACTTTCCTTTAATTAATTTGATAATTTGGGAATTTGGTCATCAGGAACCAAGTAAATTGGTAATTTGACAATCGAATAGCCAGAACTAATTTAAACTAATTTGATAAATTGATAAATTGAGATTTAAGTAGTCTGAAGTTAGATAACTTGATAATCTGATGAATTGACAAGTCGAGAAATATTCAATCCGGGAATTTAAGAATCGAGGAACTTCAGAAACGGGAAATTTAGGAATTTGAGAACTACGGAATTTCAGAATTTGATAACCACGGAATTCTATAATCAAGAGATTTAATATCAGAGTCTGAGAAGTTAGCGTTGATGGATAAATATTTTATCATCAATTAATTAATTTGTCCTCTTATTTATCCACGAAAACCCTGAACTTCCTACCACAGCTGAGTCGGCAACTAGTTTAAAAATTTTGGTTTTGAACCAATTGTCTGTTTATAGAGAATATACGAATTCACGATATGTTCATTACAGATGTATTATTTACATTTTCTCGGAGGGTCTAATTGTAAATATTGAGCTATTAATGCTTCGATAGACGACGCTTCATTAGCATCCGTCTATCTCCATTACATCCTTAACAGAGAAAGCCTGATTTATTTTGGATCAGAACTTAATCAAGGTAAAAATATTCAATCTATTTTTTTTCAAATAATTTTTTCTTGATCAAGATTTGATCCAGAATGGATCAGGCTATCCCTATTAATGATAGAGTAAGGCTAGCTGGATCCAAAATGGATAAAGAAACAAGGATCACATTTATTTCTTCAAATTTTACAAATTGCCTGATCAGGATAGCATCAGGCTATCTGTATTTTATCCTTAATAGGGATAACCTGATCCATTCTGGATCAAGACTGGATCAAGAAAAAAATATTGAATTTATTTTTTTTTCAAATAATTTTTTCTTGATCAAGATTTGATCCAGAATGGATCAGGCTATCCCTATTAAGGATAAAATAGAGATGGCCTGATGCTATCCTGACCAGGCAATTTGTAGAACTTATGAGGACAAAAAGTTAGTACGAAATATCGAATGCCTCAATGGCCGAGCGTGTCAAGTACTAGCGTTGTAATCCCGTGTCGAAGGGTTCGAACCCCGGTCGTAGCAATAATTAGTTAGGTAAATTATCAGTTAGGTCAGTTTGTAATAATAATCCGTATTCCGTTAAGCGTTAGTTTTCAAATTAAAAAAAAAAAAAATTTGAAATTAGTAATTTTTTTTTTTCATTTTTGAATAAATCATGTATCCTGATCCAGTTTTGATCCGGAATCTGGATCCATTATGGATCATATATCTTTACCACAGCCTGATCAGGTATCCTGATCCATTCTGGATCCGAACCTTACGAAAAAGCGTTACATCCTGATCAGGTTCAGATACAGTATCTGGATCCATTATGGATCATATATCTTTACCACAGCCTGATCAGGTATCCTGATCCATTCTGGATCCAAACCTTACGAAAAAGAGTTACATCCTGATCAGGTTCAGATCCAGTATCTGGATCCAGATTGGATTTGAAATCAGGCAAGCCTGATCAGGGCTTGATCCGAACCTGACCTGAATTTCACTCGGTCAGTGGAATGAACTGTGCAAAAACTGGTATCATTTTCATGACTTGCTTGTGACCTTCATGTACATATTCTGCGCGTTGCCCTAAAGTGTAATGTTCTGGAGGTATATAAGTATCACAATTTTCAAATTTCCGTAGACACAGCCATTTAGGTTTGATATCTGACAACTGCTATCTGTTTTCTTCAAAAACTTTATTTACGTCCCGAATTATTTTTGTTTTATCATCAGTCGCATTTATTGCCCCAACAATATTTTTTGAAATCTCGTCGATGGTTGCTTTCATGAATAAATCAACATTATTCATAATTTCTGAAGCACGATTTCGAGGCATATCAGGGTAGCCGTATAATTCAGAAGCGAAAAAAACGTGAGGCTCAATGCTCTTGGACTTATTTATGGAATTGGATGGGTTTTCTTGAAAATGTACCGAATCAGAATCATTGTCATTTGCAACTTCCGGAGATGTTTTGTTGGCTACAAATTAAGAAACAGACTCGTCTTGATTTTGATCTGTTTCGATAATGGAACAGGGACCAACATTTTCGATTGAATAATCAGATTCCGGAACATGTTCATCGATCGGGTGTTCGTCGATCGGATGTTCATGAATTTGTAAAATATGAGGTGGATCTAACGTGGGGGCTATTATTGCATGTTGCTTGGTTACATGGTTACGAAAAGAAGCGTAAGAAGCAAAATTTTTAGCACATGCAAAATTAGATTCGTTTATTTTAAATCCACATGTTAACAAACTCAAATAATGATGGTTCATATGGGTATGGTCAAGATAGCTCTTATAATAATGACATTTAAGACAAGTAAACATTTTGAACGATTAGAAATTTCTTTTAATAATATTTTCAAATCAAAAAAAAAATAATATTACTAATATAGAGAACTAAGTAACGTACTAAAAATCAATAAAGAAAACAAAACAGAAGTAAAATAATTGTACGCTAATTACCACCCGCACTAATTACCAGTAGCCTTAGTACTTGCAGTAGCATTGACGAGCTTAGGAATAGTGACGAAAGTAGTAGTCGCAATACTTGTTGTTGTTGTTGTTGTTGTTGTTGTTGTTGTTGTTGTTGTTGTTGTTGTTGTTGTTGTTGTTGTTGCTGTTTTAGCTGCTGTTGGCCCAAGAATGAACTACTTGATTAGTGCATTTTTTATTATCAATTTGATAGCCAGCCTTTTCAATTATTTTTCAAATAAGCGAAACACGCTGTGGATATACGGTATTCAAAGCCCAAAATGCTTCAAAACACAAACTGACTGCGTGAAGAACTTTGTCAACGTTATAATTTATATCGTTAATAATGACATATGCTGTCTCAATATGTTGAATTGGTCCAACAAACACTGGAATGGGTGTTAGTTTCAACCCTGCAGCATGCAATTTGACTTTGAGCGCATCTATAGCTTGATCAATTGATGCACAGTCCTGAGAAAATAGTGAAGCAACTTTAGAAGGGGCACAGAGCATAGAAATATTCTGTAATTTTAAGACATTGATAGGCGATTTCAATAGTATAGTGACGCAGTAGGCGAGAGAGCTCAAAACGGGACTAAAAAAAAACAAGTAACGATAACTTTCGAGAGAAGTTGTGTGGTAAACTACATTCTTTCTTTTGCCATTTGGCGAAGAACATTAGAAATATTTTGGACGAATAACTAAAAATTTGATGTACATGTCTACAAAATTTGCTACAATCTTCTCCTTAATATTAAAATTCTAAATATAAAATTCTTCATTTGTATGATTTTTATGAAATGGAAAAATAAATTCAATACTGAAGAGAAGCCAATAGCTAAAGAAAAAATGGAGCTGAGAAATAAATGTAAATAACTATTAAATTTAGGTCATAAAAAAGATCTGGTAACGTTTGTTAGGGCGTGTGGCCCGCGTTACCGTTAAAAATGAAAAATTTTCAATACTCCTTCTAAGGCCGTGTTAAATTTTATCTGTTGAATGATTTTTTAAAGTAACAATAAAATAATAGTATATTTATTTTTTATTTTTCTCAAAATCAATTTTTTTTTTTTTTTTCGTTTGAGTTAAGGCAAGCTATAACTTTTGTTATAATCAACGGAATGACTTCAAATTAGGCTCAAAAAACGTGGTTTTTTTGAAAAAAGTTTCGAGTAAAAGTTGTAGGATTTTACCACACATGCTTTTTAAGTCTTATACAAAGTCCCTAGGACGATTTTGTCGAAAGTTAGAGCGTTTTTCAGAAATTACTCGAAAACTAAGAAAGCAATAACTTTTGATAAAATTGTAGTAGAGACTTCGTATTAGGCTCAAACAACGCGTCTTCTGAAACTCCATCGCCCCTTATGAGAAAGAGCATTATGTGTTCAGTCACTTTTTTTTTTTTTTTTAAACAACTAAATTAAAAAAAAAAAAAAATTCGATTTTTTAAAATTTCTTATGAAAAATGTGATTCATAGATCAAAATTTTCTTGGAGAGGCAATAGATTTTTCGAGTACGCATGTTTTAAGCCTAATATGAAGTCTCTAACACCATTTCATCACGAGTTATTGTTTGCCTAAAAAATAAAAAAGGCACAAGCTATAACTCAAAATGGAGTAGTCGCAAAGGTTTCATATTAGGCCTAAATTTAATATATTCGTATACATTTAATATCTCGTGAGAAAAGAAATGTCTTGTGTCGTTTATTTAATTTGATCATTTATGTTTTCGATATATTTATATTTTATCCATATATAACGTACGTGAGTACGTAACAGTATTGAAAAATGATAGAATATCTTTTCATTCAATTATTCGAAAAATAAAATTCATCGATGTCATTCTCAAATAATTTTCAAAATAAAACTTATGTAATCATTTTTTTGATTACAATAAGTTATAAACTTTATACTATAGCGACGTATACTTTCGAAAAATCAGATTCATTGAAAAAAAAAAAAAAAAAAACGAACCATATTGTCATATCTTATTTTCAGCATTCAGCAAGTAGATTGTACGTCTCGTTTCTCGAAAATTTTCTCAGGTATGTTGACTTTTATGATACACGCAAATTTTATTGCAAAATACTCGTAAATTGGCAATACTTAATACCGTCTAGTTAATCTTGATATTCGATACTTAATTCCTCATTAACAATTACATAATGCGTGAAGAAAAACAATATTTGTCAATAATTTATGGATTAAACGAACTTACCTGTAAGTGAAGTTCTATCCTAATTGTATGTAGCGCCTCTTCCGAAAAGATAATATATATGTAGTACCGGCGATTGTACGCCGAGGGCATCACAAATTCAAAGCAACCAAAAATTTCCTCTGACCCCTCAGGGCCCTCTACCATACTCGAGGCCTCTGCTAACTCATTTCTTTAAAGTGCAGTCGTTGCCTGTAAAAAACTTCTTGCAGGGTCTGGTGTGAGCCAGATATGAGATCTGGGAGGGACTTATCTTATCGGAAGAGGCGCTACATACAATTAGGATGATTCACGGTCATTTTCCCGAATCCATTTACCCGAATTCCCATTTTCCCGGCGGACAATTTCCCGAACACCAAATTCCCGAATTCATTTTCCCGAATTCCATATTCCCGATCGTTTTTCCCGAATGACTTTTTTCCCGAATTAAAATAAAATTATTGATTTTTTATATCTCTAAACATTTTATTTCTATATTCATTATAAACTTTTTTGAACATTCTTTTTTTTTATTTCATAAACAAATCAATAATTTTATTGATTTTTCATATTTCTAAACATTTTATTCCTACATTCATTATAAACTTTTTTGAACATTCTTTTTTTTTATTTTATAAACAAATCAATAATTTTATAAATAAACAAACATTTTAAATTTTGGTTAATTCAATCTTGGAAAATTCTGAGTTAATTCTTTTAGGTGAAACTAAATTAATTTCCAATGGCTTAATTTATTTACGATCTGGCAAACCTAAAACAGCAAAAACTTACTGGGATTGTCGAAAATTACGTGGAAAAGAGTGTTCTGCACGAGCTATAACTAATTTTGATCCAGTACAAATGAAAACGATTCTTTTAAAAGAGCCAGAGCATGACCACTCTGAAAATCATGAAGAATGCTATGCTGAAATAAAAACTTATAAGTTGAAAAAAAAAGCTGAAGAACACCCAGAGCAACCACCAGCACAAATTTTGCGTACTGAACTAGCAGGTTTATCTGAAGGTGTTTTGAGTCAATTACCGGAAAGAGAAAGTTTAAAGAAATATATGCGAAGAGCTCGACGTCGGTATTTACCACTTAACCCCACGACGTTAGCTGAATTAACAGACCTTCCAGATAAATATCCAAAAACACTTTCTGGAGAGACTTTTTCAATTTTTGATTCCCTCCACTATGATATTGACGAGGACGAAGCTGAAGACGAGCATGAAGATGATGATTAAAAAAAAAAGAGTTCTTGTATTTTCAACACGGCGGAATCTAGAGCTATTGGCAGAGAGTGGTTGTTGGTCTTTAGATGGCACATTCAAAGTAATTTCGTATTATATATTGATTATGCAAATAAATATATTATATATTATTTTATGAAATTGTCAACAGGTTTGCCCATCGACTTTCACTCAAGTTTTTACGATTTTGGGAACTATAAAAAAAAGGTAAAGCATCACTTGGCAGTATAAATACTGTTGCTTTACCGTTAGTTTATGCTCTTCTGTCCTCAAAATAAACAAAGCAGTATAGGATAGACTTCAAGAATTGAATACGATCAGTCACTTTAAATTACGGAACATACAAAGAAGAAAGTAAATTAGTAGATTTTTTGCGAACAATTGCATACAATGTTAATCTTTAAAATTAATATTTAATAAACATAAAAAATTATATAAAAATGAAGTTTATTTCGGGAAGTATACCCTTCGGGAAAATAGAATTCGGGAAATTGGATTCGGGAATTTGGTATACGGGAAATTGTCCGCCGGGAAAGTGGGAATTCGGGAAAAAGATTTCGGGAAAACGGTCGGCAACCATTAGGATAGAACTTCACTTACAGGTAAGTTTGTTTAATCCATAAATTGTATTATGCGCCTCTTCCTCAAGATAATATATATGTAGATGTTTAAAGTAGGTAACGACTGAAATTATAATAATTATTATTATTGTAATACTGCAATAAAAAAAATTTTTTTTTTTATACACTCAAGTTTAATTTTAATTTAACAAAACTTATGTCTTTTTGTTCATTTCTAAGATTGAATTACCAAAAATCTTTGGATCAAGTAATAAGGGTCTATCATAAAACCTTGCAAATGTTGCTGACTTTTCAGTCCAACCAGCTGATTTTCTAATAGCATCAATATTAACCCTTTTTCTTTTGGCTGCTGACGTGACAGCATGTCTCGTGCTATGAGCTGAGAATACCTCTATATCAATGCCACTATCCTTCAAAACACTCTTTTTCCAACGACTTAGGGTCTGTGTTGAGACTTCTTTATATGGTCTTTTAAAAGATATAAAAAGAGAAGTGATGTCTTTTCTTAGAGTTTCAGTTTCTTTCTTGTATTTAAGTAACAATCTTGCAGGACAAATATTTTTATTTTCATTATAAAAAGGTAAAGTTAATATTGGCTGATTTCTACCATGTTTAGATGTTTTAACTCTATCTGCAATCTTAATTTCTATTTTTTCCTTATTAACTATTATATTCCTAATATCTATAAGGGACAAAGTTTGTATTCTCTGTCCTGTAACTAAAGATAATAAAGTAACGAGTTTTTTCGTTGATTTTTCTAATGAAATATCTTCATTTTTCCATTCATCTAAAAAATTTAAAACTAATTGAGGATCCCATGTTGAGTCATATTTTGGTTTTGACGATCGTAATTTAGATAAACCCATGAAAAACCTCTTTATATTATAATCTTGGCCAACTTCCAGACCAACTAATAAGGACAACGCCGAACGCATCGAGTTAAGTGAACCGTATGAAGCCCCACTATTGTAATGCAATGTCAAAAATGTCATGACATTTTTCATGTTGGCATCAAAAATAGAATAATTATTGTCTTTACAAAATTGCCACCACTTCTTTATTGAGCAATCATATTGTTTCAGTGATGATTCACTTAAAGAAGATATATTTATATTAATTGCTTCATCAGGTACACTTCTTTTTAAAAAGGCTTCCCTGATAATTTTCCTACCACCAGGGTAAGTGTTTTCCATAGTAGGTGTGGTTTCCTGTCAGAATAAAACAACATGTCTTGATTAGGTTTAAAAAATAGTGGCTCTGCCTCTAACATTGAGCGGAATAAAGGAAACCATGGTTGAGTGGGCCAATGTGGAACTACCAATATACCACTTGCCTTATCCGCTTTAATTTTTTTTAATACTCGAGTTATAACTACAAATGGTGGAAAAGCGTAGAAAAACAAAGGCCCCCAATTAACGGTGAAGGCGTCTACTGCCATTGAATCTGGATCTCTTAACCAAGAAAAATATTTATCACATTTTTCATTTATTCTCGAAGCAAATAGATCTACTTCCGGTGTCCCAAAGTTATTTAAAATTTCCAGATAATATTTATTAGATAATTCAAATTCAGTTTCTTTTTCTAATTTTCTTGCTTCCGAATCAGCTTCCTTATTGTCGCTTGACGTGGTATAGGATGCAAAAATGATTAGCTCGCGCTCCTCGCACCAGAGCCAAATTTTTCTTGTTAAACTATTCAAATCTCTAAATTTAATTCCACCGATTCTATTGATATACGAGATGGCCGTCGTGTTGTCTATCCTCAATAAAATATTACAATTCTTTAAATTCTTTGCAAAACATTTTAGTCCAAAAAAAGCTGCCATAAGCTCTAAATAATTAATATGGAATTTTTTATCTTCTAGACTCCAATGACCATGAGATCTTTTCCCCTCACACGATATACCCCACCCGGTACGTAAAGCATCCGAAAAGATGGTCAAAACAAACTTACGATCAGCAATACTACACACTCTACATAAAATATTTCTTTCCCACCACAGAAGATCATCTAATATTAATTTCATATTAAGGGTAGTTATTTCTTCATAATCACCTTGTGTATTAAGAAGAGCTAGATATTTTTCTCTTTCTAGAGTCTTTAAGTGAGACCAGCCGTATTGAATGGCTGGACAACAAGAAACTAACACACCTATAAGTTGTGTTAAGTCTTTAACTTTGCATTTACGAATTTTTTTGAATGTCTTAATATAATTTTCTATTTTAAGTCTTTTATCAGAAGGTAATTCTAGAGTCATACGATCAGAGTTAAGGTTTAAACCCAAAAATTTACAAACACGAGACGGAGTCTTCTGGCTTTTTTCTTGATTTATGATAAAACCTAAATCTTCTAATAATAAAACTGTTGCTCGAATATTTGACACACAATCTTCATACGAGCTTCCAATAAGTAAAATATCATCTAAATATATAACTGATAAATATCCTAATCGTCTTGAATAACTAACCACTGGTTTGAGTATTTTAGTAAAAACATATGGTGCTATATTGAGACCAAAAGGCAAGACACAAAATTCATATAATTTTCCTTCAAATTTAAATCTAAGATATTTTCTAAATTTATAAATTATATATAATGAATTGGATTTAGGTAATACGCGTCTTTTAAATCTAATTTTCTCATAAAACAATTTTTACTGACCAATTTACAGGCTATCTTAAAGTCCTCTAATTTAAAATGATTGGACTCAATAAATTTGTTTAATTTTTTTTAATTAAGAATGAGTCTACTAGAACCATCTAGTTTTGGTACTAAAAAAATACCAGATAAAATTGACCTTCAACTTTTGAGCATTCTTTTGTTGCCTTTTTTTGTATTAAATTATTTATATGTTCTTTGATTAACAATTTTTCATCTGTTGACCAAGATGGTTCAACAGGAACAGACTCTTGAAAGACTTTGTTAATGAAGGGAATTTTATATCCCTTCAACGAGCTCAATATTCGAGGATCAGACGTTATTTCTTTCCATTTTTCAATAAAAAATTTTAATCTACCCCCTGGATTACTTACATTTAAATTAACTATTTCTTGTTCTGTTGATTCTTGGACTGGTTGTTGGTCGATTGGTTCCAGGAATTTTTCTTGGAGAAAAAGTTCTTGTCTCGGTCGTTGGGGCAACTGTATTTCGAGAACCGATTTTTGTTGTTGTTGTTGTAACCTTGGTTGTTGTTGTAACCTTGGTTGTTGTTGTAACCTTGGTTGTTGTTGTACCCACCTGTCGACCTGGCTCTGAAAGGACGACGAGGTGGGTTCTTCACGTTTTTTGATTTTACATTATCTTTGTCTTTTGATGATAATTCCCGACTAGCTTTTTCAATAGACTTGGCCACTTTTAACTTCTCACTTAAGTCTTCACCAAATAAATATTCATCAATTGATGAAGTTTCAAATACTGATTTATCCGTAATTTTTATATTAGCTAAAATCAAGCCTCTACGTGTAAGAGCTTCATCTCGTTGTACGTCCATAAGCATTCTCATAGATGTACTTATTCTTTCAAGTTGCTCTTCCTCATGAGGAGTTATATCTTTTTCTTTATTTGTTGATTTATCAAAGATAATGTCTGATACTACACTACCCAAAATTGAGAGGATTGATGAAATCTTAGTTTGTTTTTCAACCAACCGAGAATCTCGCTTTAAGGCAGCTTCATGTTCTTTTAATTTTAATTTTACGTTTATTTCATCATTGACCTTTGGTGGGTCAAAAAATATACAATTTTTAGGAGGAGGATATTTCTCTAAAATTTCCTCTCTTTCCTTCTTGGGTAAACTAACAGACAAAATTTGCTTATAACGTAATGCCAAGCTCTGTAAAAAGGGGAGAAAAATATTTTTTACTTTACTCTTTTTTTTTTTTTTTTTTTGTGTAAATTTTACTGAAAAAACTTACGTCTGGAATATTTGGTGCCAACTTTCTTTCTTTTACCACGTGTACACCAATGGCCTTTGAGACTTTTTCGTTTTTTAAATCCTCTGTTAGTGTCGAAGCACCACCAGCTGATTTATCTGTAGAAGTCGTTTCTGGTTGTGAATAGAGATGCTGCGATAATCGATAATATCGCGACAAGACGATACGATAATGCCATTTTTTATCGTATCGTCGTCACGACACGATACGATATTTGACTGACGATAACCGATGAAATTATCGTGTTATCGCGATAATGTCGGAAAAAAATATATATTTAAATCAAAGCAATATTTTCATATTGTAAAACTCCACAAAATATTAAATTAAAGAAAAAATAGATTACTGCAACATATAATATTAGATATATTAATCTAACAATATGAAAGTAATATAAATTATAATAATATGATAATTAATAATAATTTTATATAAATTATATAAACCGTTGTTGCATGTGTTATAATATTTTTTTTTTAATTTGTTTTTCAAGTTTTGCTTCAATATTATTTGCCAAAAAACTTTTAAACGATGAATTTAAACATAATAAATTTTGAGTATAATAATTTTTACTTAGATAATTCATGTAATTTACTTATCGTCCTTAAGATAATTCTTCCTGCTTTTATAATGTTTTTGTATGCCAAAAATATTTCAAAATTTCCCTGTAAATTATACTCAAACAAAAAAATTATCGTCGATAATGTCGATAATACACGATACGATAAGACAACGCCTATGACGATACGATAATAAGACGACACGATAATCCGATTTTTTGTCAAATTTTTAGACGACACGATACGATAACGACAATCATCTTTCGCGACACGATACGATAATCAGCCAATTATCGTATCGTATCGTATCGCGGCATCTCTAGTTGTGAAGTGATAACCTTGACTTCTGGTTCTAAGCTCTGTGATTTTTCAATCACTTTACTAGCCTCCAAGAAAAAAGAAGGTTAGGGCTTCACCCAAGACCAAGACCAGTCTTGGTATTGTCTTGGTATTGTCTTGGTTTTCAAGACAAGACCAAGACAAGATTGGGTCCAGTCTTGGCATATTTAGTCTTGAGTGAAGCCCTAAAGAAGGTACACGCTTTAATTCTCTTATCTTACGGGGTGAAGCAGGAGGAGTAAACGATTCTCCCTGTACCTCACGATTTTTTAAAGATTCCTTTCTCTTTTTTTTGTCGACTCTGTCAAAAAACATAAGACATTAACACCACTAATAAAAAACATTCGTATATGAAAAATATAGACCAACAATTGTACGAATTTTTTCTTCTCTCTTTTTTTTTTTTTTTTTTGTAAGTTTTAATTTTTTTATTTATATATATAAATATAAGTGTATGTATATATGGGGCATTCCAAGTCAAATCACCGAGTCATCGGCCTGACCCCTACCGATTCACTTGGAAATCGAAAAAATGAATTGACGCATAGAAGGACGTCGGAGGTAACTTGATGAAACTCAGAAAAAATAAGAAGCCTCGTGGTCTAGTGGTCAAGGCGTTTGCCCGGAAAGCAAAAGACCCGGGTTCGATTCCCGGCGGGGGAACTTCGTTATTTTTTCTAAGTTTCTGGTTTTTTTCAAAAAAATGAATTGACGCATAGAAGGACGTCGGAGGTAACTTGATGAAACTCAGAAAAAATAAGAAGCCTCGTGGTCTAGTGGTCAAGGCGTTTGCCCGGAAAGCAAAAGACCCGGGTTCGATTCCCGGCGGGGGAACTTCGTTATTTTTTCTAAGTTTCTGGTTTTTTTTTCAAAATAGGTCTAGGACAGACACATTCTTGAATCGGTAGGGGTCAGGCCGATGACTCGGTGTTTTGACCTGGAATGCCCCATATATAATTGAAATGAAGTATAGGTATATATATTAACATAATCTCATATGTTTATATTTTTATCTTGATAACCAAGAACGAACGTTAAGTCTCATTTTTCAATTCAACTCTTTTATTTCAACAACAAATACGAGTTAAGGCTCGTCCAAAAATCAATGTTAAAAACATAGCGTTGGAGCACCATGTGAGTCAGTTATCAGTATTGTAAATAATTTCTCTGTTTTTCGTAACTTTTTCTTTAACTTTTTCATCTTTCTTGATAACTTTTCACTTTCATTCTCACGATTCGAATGATAATCAGGATTATGATCATACTCAGGATATTGATCATGACCAGAATATTGATCACAATCAGGATCTCGATCACCACCAGGATTTGATTCGTGATCACGATCCACATCATTAGCACCTTCTGAATAATATTCACTGGCCTCACTTCTTGTACGCGATCTCTTTCTTTTGTTTTCCATGTTAACACTTAATCTTTTTTACGATGTGACGCCCACGGCACAAAATCGTAGAATGAGTTAGCAGAGGCCTCGAGAATGGTAGCAGGCCCTGAGGGGTCAGAGAAAATTTTTGGTTGCTTTGCCCGAGTAGAAATTCAGGTCAGGTTCGGATCAAGCCCTGATCAGGCTTGCCTGATTTCAAATCCAATCTGGATCCAGATACTGGATCCGAACCTGATCAGGATGTAACGCTTTTTCGTAAGGTTCGGATCCAGAATGGATCAGGATACCTGATCAAGCTGTGGTAAAGATACATGATCCATAATGGATCCAGATTCCGGATCGAAACTGGATCAGGATACATGATTTATTCAAAAAAAAAAAAAAAATTAATAATTTCAAATTTATTGTTTTTTTTAATTTGAAAACTAACGCTTAACAGAATACAGATAAACTTTATTATTACAAACTGACCTAATTGATAATTTACCTAACTAATTATTGCTACGACCGGGGTTCGAACCCTTCGACACGGGATTACAACGCTAGTACTTGACACGCTCGGCCATTGAGGCATTCGATAATTCGTACTAACTTTTTGTCCTCATAGGTTCTACAATTGCCTGGTCAGGATAGCATCAGGCCATCTTTATTTTATCCTTAATAGGGATAGCCTGATCCATTCTGGACCAAGGCTGGATCAAGAAAAAATTATTTGAAAAAAAAATAAATTAAATATTCTTTTCTTAATCCAGTCTTGATCCAGAATGGATCAGGCTATCCCTATTAAGGATAAAATACAGATAGCCTGATGCTATCCTGATCAGGCAATTTGTAAAATTCAAAGACGCAAATTTGATACTTTTTTCTTTATCCATTTTGGATCCAGCTAGCCTTACTCTATCCTTAATAGAGTAGCCTGATCCATTCTGGATCAAATCTTGATCAAGAAAAAATTATTTGAAAAAAAAATAAATTTAATAATTTTACCTTGATTAAGTTCTGATCCAAAATGGATCAGGCTACTCTATTAAGGATAAAATACAGATAGCCTGATGCTATCTTGATCAGGCCATTCCTACTCTATCTTTAATAGGGATAGCCTGATCCAGTCTGGATCAGGACTTGATCAAGAAGGAATTATTTAAAAATTAAATAAATTTAATATTTTTATCTTGATCAAGTCCTGATCCGGACTGGATCAGGCTATCCCTATTAAGGAAAAGATGTAGGTGCCTGATCCAGGCTTGATCAGGATGTGATAGAGTTACTTGAATAGGACTAGCCTTACGATATCCTGATCAGGCCTGGATCAGTGTTCAGGCTATCCTGAACAAGTTTCTACTCGGGTAAATTTGTGATGCCCTTGGCGTACAATCGCCGATACTACATATATATTATCTTGAGGAAGAGGCGCATAATACAATTAATAATTCACGTAAACAATACAAGTACTGTTTTAAATTTAAGCATTTAAAAAAAATCGATCTTTCTTCAAGTAGTGTTGTCGCGATAGACGATAATCACGATACGATAATCACGATGACGATACGATAATGCAAATTTTTATCGTGACGATATGACGATACGATTTTTTTTTTTAATTCACGAAATTTCAATAAAAAAATATAATTCGAGAAGATTATGTATGTATTTATGCTTTACAACAATACTGACTAAAATTTTAATAAATATTATTAGACCCATACCTTAAGGTTGAGTCCAAGTCCCATCGCGATACTAATATTTTATTGAAAAGCCCGAATACTGTAGCGCTGTATTTTATATCCCCTGTCGTAGAAATTTTCGTGGCGTGACTGATAGTATCTGTGTGAGCAATTCTATACCAATACACACTAATACTATTACAGCACGCAAATCTTACATCGTGAAACACTGTGAAAAAAAAAGTACAGTATAAGCTTGTGTGTGTATGTCTGTGTGTTGATCAGTGTCTATTCCCCTCTGGGCAAGCAAGGAGCAACGTAGGGGAGAAGAACAACGTTGCCAGTTCGTAAATCCCCCACGTATACTCCTCGCGGAAAACAACAAATTTTAATGTTTAAAAGTTAAATATTTATTAAAAGAAAAAGAAGAAAAAATTGAAATAATTATCAAAATTTTGTCTTGTCCAGGTCTTTAATCTGATAGTAAATGTACAGTTTTAAATCAACACAAAAAAAATTTATTCGTAAAAACATGAGGTAACGCGTATACCTCCCGAGTGGAAATTTCAGTCCGATTTGGATCCAGGACGGATCCGGTTTACCTGATTACATATCCGAATCAGATCCGGCCAGCCTGATCCGGTTCGGACTGAAAATGTAACGCCGGCTAGGCTCCGAATCGGATCCGGTTACAATAAGGACACCGTGGCTAAATCGGATACCAAATTATGTATCCGAAATTACATTTAAATCGAATCCGATTTTACATCCAAAACGGATCCGATTTTACATCCAAATCGGATCCGATTTTACATTCAAATCGGATCCGATTTTACATTCAAATCGGATCCGATTTTACATTCAAATCGGATCCAATTTTACATCCAAATCGGATCCGATTTTACATTCAAATCGGATCCGATTTTACATCCAAATCGGATCCGATTTTATATTTAAACCGGATCCGAACTTTGTTTTAAAAAAATTTTGATTTAAAAAAAAATATATTTGCTTTTTTCAATTATTTTTTTTAACAATCATTATTAACAATATTTTTATCTTAGAAAATTCAACCTAAACTAAACTAAAATTCCGGATTTTGCGGGGATCGATCTCGGGGCTATTCTGTTCAAAGTCGGCAACTCTATCCTATTGACCACGGCGGCGTACGTGGAATCCATAAAATCAAAAGTCCTTTACAAGTGTAGAAAGTTATTTCAAAATTACAATAGAAAAACTTGATATGATTAATACTATATATATGCAACAATGTATTTATTATTATCAAAAAATAAAATGACATTCTGAAATTAATTTTTTTTTTTTTCAAATACTTCTAAGTTGGATCCGTTTCAAATCAGGGAAACCGGATCCGGCTTACCTTAGCCAAGCCTAACCGAATCCGGAAGTTAACTTTGACAAAAAAAACAAACTTCAATTAATGTCCGGCATTCCGGATCCGATTCGGATCAGAATAGAGTAAGGAAAACCGGATCCGGTTAGCCTTAGCCAAACCTGACTAAACCCGGAGATAACTTTGAAAAAAAAAATAAAGTCCGATTAAAGTCCGGCAATCTGGATCCGATTCGGATCAGGAAAGAGTAAGGAAAGCCGGACCCGGTTAGCCTTAGCCAAACCTGACTGAACCCGGAGATAACTTTGAAAAAAAAAATAAGGTCCGATTAAAGTCCGGCATTCCGGATCCGATTCGGATCAGGATAGAGTAAGGAAAACCAGATCCGGTTAGCCTTGGCCAAACCGGACCGAACCAGGAGATAACTTTGAAAAGAAAAATAATGTCCGATTAAAGTCCGGCAATCTGGATCCGATTCGGATCAGGAAAGAGTAAGGAAAGCCGGATCCCGTTAGCCTTAGCCAAACCTGACTGAACCCGGAGATAACTTTGAAAAAGAAAATAAGGTCCGATTAAAGTCCGGCAATCTGGATCCGATTCAGATCAGGATAGAGTAAGGAAAACTGGATCCGGTTAGCCTTAGCCAAACCTGACTGAACCCGGAGATAACTTTGAAAAAAAAAAAGGATAGCCGGATCCGGTTAGCCTTAGCCATAACGGATCCGAAAAGGGTCAGGAAACCCGGATCCGGATTACCTTAGCCATACTGGATCCGATTCGGATCAGGATCCGGCCAAGCCGGATTCAATTTCCACTCGGGCTTGTGTGTTAAAGTTGTCAACTTTGACAGTAAATATCTCGAAAAAAGCAAACAAGAAAAAATTCACAATATAGATAATTATTTCATTTAGAAAATAAGCCAAAAAAATCGAAAGTCTATCAATAATTCAGATATTCGGAATCAACCTTAAATGAGTATATGATAATTTTTTAGTGTCTATATTCAGTTATTCATCAAAAATTAAGTATTTAATCTTAAAAATAACAATTTGAGGTATTATATGTCAGTGATTTTATATATTTCACAAGAGTGTGTGCTGTCTTCTAGTTTATATTTACTTGAGCTATATCGAATCATGTTTATATTTCTATTTATTTAAAAGTAAACAAAAAACACTGTTTTGTACTCAGCTCAATCCAAACAGATGAAATCAAATGAAAAATTTTGACGATAACATTTATATTCATTTATTTTTTAAAAATTTAATTTATATATAGTTATGTCCAGCAAAATAAATCCTAGTTATATGAGTATATGACGACAAAATAAAAATTATAATATTAAATGAAAATATAATATTAAATTATTTACAAAAATATCATCATATTCACGACAATTTCGTAAAATTAACAAGAATATCACCGAGAATGTCGTCGGTATTATCGACGATAATTTTGACGATAATTTTGCCGATAGTCACGACATTGATGATACGATAATATCGTGAAAATTTGACGATACGATACGATAATGCCTCGATTATCGTATCGTATCGTATCGCTGCAACACTAACTTCAAGTTTCGAGGGAAATTTTTTACTGAATAAAACTACATCACACATTCAACTTACGTCAATTGAAATTTCCAGCAAAATAATCAACCGCTAAAATACACGTAAATAATTATATTAAAAATCTCTGAATCTGTTTGACTGCAAGACGAAAAATATATATATATGTATATATTTTTTTTTACTTTACAAACAAATTTCATAAAATTGATTTTATATTCAAAAAACTTACAAATATGAGGATGCAAGTTTTTTCATGTTTATATGTGGTTCCTTGAGGACACTAGGGTTTGTGTGCTTGGGACAATGATCGACGATGTGGAAATAAACTTTTGTGAACTTTGTTTCCACGTAATATCAGTGAATAGAATAAGAAAAGAAAAAAAAGCATACAGCAAAATTGCTCGTGAACGTGATACATGTGCTGCGATGTAGAAAAAAATAAAATAAATCTGAATGCGTCATTGCGTGAAAATTGTTACTTCCACAAAAAATAAAAAACGACGAACAAATACTAACTGAAATAAATAATAAAAAAAAAGAAAGAAATAAAACTTTTTTTTGTTCTAATGTTTAAAATATATATATATATATATATATATATATATTTTATCACGATTTTAGAGCCGAGAAATATGGCATACATATGACGTATGTTTAAACATTTGTAAGTGGAATATTCTAGCTGCATGACTCCCATCAAAAATTTCGAGTAAAAAAATCAGACTAATCCGTACAAATTTGTTTCACGTATGTAGGACTATAAATATGAAGAATCTTATGGGATTCAGTTGCAAATATTTACTTTAAGAGTACAAGAAGATTATAAATAAAGTAAAATACGTAAAATACATATTTGTATATAGAGTGAAAATACTAATAAGAATAGGAGTTTATCTTATCAGTGAAAATATCTACTCGACAAATTCGTCAAAAAAAAAAAAAAAACTGACAGGAGACAGAAGATTCTGAAGTTTGGCACCCTCGCTCATTGAGACATACATGTAGGCTTTATCTAGATTCTGTAGAATGTACGAGTTTGGGATTCAGCGGTGTTCGTTGATGTCCCCTCGAGACACCATGATACCCCTATAATGTAATCGTAAGATTTGGTTTATATGAGTTTGGGTGATTCTGACATGGCTGCACTCATCTATGATCAATGTCTCATAAATTACAATGAATAGGACAAGAAATAAACCAAATAAAATAAAAAATGATACTATTGAATGATCATTATTTGTTTTTTTTTTCCTTTCAAAATACACCCTCATAACCAAAAATACGTTGTAAAATTAAGCTCCGATAAATTTTTGCCAGTTTTCTATGAAAACATATTTAAAAAATTCATAAATCTTACATAATTAAAAATTCGATAAAAATAATTTATTATACCAGTTTTTTATTATACCAAAATTTTAATGATCAAATATATTTTGAAACTTCATATTAATAATAATACATTTTATTTCTTCGTTTCAATTTTGATTTAACAGAAAAACAATGTCTTGAAAAATAGCTTATCATTTTATAATTTTTATTTTACATTTTTTTTGTATTAACTCAACATATGAGCCTAGTCTTAAATTACTACAAAAACTGTAAAGCGTTTTTGACATTAGATTTATGTAAAAGTTTAAAAACTTTTCTAAACAGTGTATCTGGTCTTTGATTCATTTACCACTTAAATAAAACTTGTGTTGTATTCTTGTATACTACAAGTCTGCAGTAAAAATGTTTTCTGCCCTGTTTCTATGATATATTTCTAAAGCCTTTTAAAATTCATTTGTCAGAAACATTAATACTGAATAATAATGAAGTACTTTATCTTCAAAATCTATAGGAAAAAAATACGGTTAGTGATAGTCGTTTGTATAAATTACGTCTACACAGTTCTATAAATTCCATGCAATTGGAACTAACGATAGAATTTGTACAATATAATCAAAGCTAAAATATATTCGTAGCATTTCAATGGAAATCAATGATCCATATAGATATAAAAAAAATTAGCAATATAAGAAAAAACGAAAATAAAAAAAAACAGAATGGAAAAGCATGCATTGGGCTATATGATCGGAAGAGGGAAGCTATTATCAAAAGCGAAACGACTAGTAAAATAGATAGATGGAAAGGAATTACAAGCGCCACCAGAATGGATAGACTAGAAAAAGCATCCAGAATCCATGTGCATATATAGAAAAAAAAAAAAAGCTACTCTAATCGTTTTTTTTTTTTTCTGGAAACGACAGTTTTATAAGTATTTGATTGACTTCTCATAAAATATTTTAAACAAAGCTAAAATTTTATATTCAATAATATATAATTAATAATAATAATAATAATAATAGACAGACGGAAATACTTAAACAAAAGACTTGTATTGTATAGCACACATTAAATCTTGATCGGTAAACTGAATACGGTGAATCGAGCTTCAAATCCAAGGAGTAATCCTTTTATAATCCTAACGAAGATACAGTAGGATCATTGTGACCTGGCCATCTATTTCTAATTCCAAGTTAATCTCTTGTAACATTTCTCTCGTCTAACCTACTGTTTGCCAATGACTAAGCTTCACCACCATTTCGAATGTGTCATTCCACTGATACACAAATTTATACATGCATATACCAAAATATCTCTCTTCTAGACAAACTCATTTTCTCTATCTATCCTACTTTAAAGCTACATATAATTTAAGTGGTTGTATATATTCAAATATTCAACGAGATCATGGTGTCAGTTTGAATCTGCACTCCAAATGCACTATAAGTGCCGCTAATGTTTCGTTCCACGCTTCTATGCACTGATGAATGGACAATACACAATCTTGTGATATGTCCTTCTCCGTATAATATTCAAATGACCGTCATCTAACATATACATACAGATGTAACAAGTTGAGTTGGGTATACCTTATATATTCAAATAATTTATCTTTAATCGATAATTTATGTAATTATACATCAGATCATTCACGTCAAGTTGAACTTGTCAAAACCTTAATCCTTGCAATTGTTTTGAAAAATCTTGCTCTCCTATTAACCTTTTTTTATTATTAAATATTCTCAAATATTTTTTTTTTATCTTGGAGAGTAATGTGTGAAATAATTTACACCCATTGTAAGGCAAATTTGTATTTCGCAACAAACATTGAAACGAAAATAGTTTACTCCAAAATTTTTACGTACAATACTTTGTTATTGTCATTATATAAATTCTGATTTTATTAACACAAATTAATTAGAACTTGCTCTTTTTCTTCAAATAAATCACAATTTAATAGAAAATATTCATTTTTTATGACACCATGCATATGATCATTCTGGAGTAAATATTCTTTTTTTTGTCGTTATTCTTGAGGTACAAATTCCAATACTAGTAGTGCGAATTCGTACAATTTTTTCTAAACCTCTGGCAATGTTTTCCATGATTAATTTAAAAAAAAAAATAATAAAATATAATTGCAGTATAGTAAAAATTGCAGTATAGTAAAAGTATTTTGAAAATATTTCCAGTACATGTATGACATAGATACGTGAGCTAGGTCCGTGCAGCCTTTTCGGCCTTTTAGGCATTATTGAATATCATTTGTGAATTTATTTTTTCTGATAAAATATTTCATTAAATTTTTTTTTTTGTCATTGACATTTGATCAATGGAGTCAGCCACTTGCATATATTTTAAATTCTAATATTGTTATCTGCTCATTGTCAATTTTAAAGTTTGTCAACTTGATATGTAAAGAAATGATGGGTCACGACGAAGGGAAATACGTTTGTCAAGAGGCTAGTCGGGAAAAGGTTCAGTTCTAAACTTAGCAAAAACAAAAGGAAATCAAAACTTCCCACAAAAAGAAAAATATAGAATTCATTTTGTAAAAAAAAAAAAAATGCCTGCATCTAAAAAAGTCAGTCTATTGTCATGATTGAGTGACGTAATCCATATAATATATGTACCATTAATATATGTATATCAAAACTATATGCATAAAATATTTCATTAAATTCTAATACCATCAAACTCGAACGTCATTATTTCACATACTAACAGATTTTCATATTCATTTTATATCAAATTGAATATAGTATATTTAATAATTGTAAGTATGTGTATTATTATTTCGATATTATGTATATTATTAAATGATTATTTATCTAGTATATACACTCGTAAATTATAATTATTGTAGTCGATAAATTTTGTTGATTCAAATAAATTCATACAACACCTGTTATAATATTGATTGATATGTCATTGAGTGTAAGACCACTATCGTAACTCAAATTCAATCCATTAATTAATTCAAAAAGTCAATAACTTTATATATATATAAAACAATCAATATTCATTAAGTGCCATGGCTTGAGTGAACTTTTAGTGGTGATGATGATGAGTCCTATAAAACATCCAACTGAAGAGTATTTTGTTGTTAATCATGTTGTCAAAAAATCATTAACTGTCTTAAAAGTTTTTATACATAACAAAGAAGATAGTGAGATCATAAAACAGAGTACAGTAATGTGATGAGTTTTTATCAAACATCATCAGATACATCGTTAAACATTTTATAAATTAACTTAAAATACAAAATGTGTCTACAAACCTAAAGTTGTTGTGGTATTAACATTGAAATGATGACACTTGTGTACTTTTAGATAAAAATTTTCTTGGAACAAGATATATGCATTCTATATAAAGTTTCTGTGAAGACACTGTGAAGAGTTCCACATTAATAAGCTAAAGATTAAACTGTCATTAGTTAGTAATAGGTAAGCTGATATCCATTAATTGCTTAAATTATTTTAAAGAATAAAAAAAAAATTTTAAAAGTTATAAATATTATCTCATATTTATTTTTTTAAAAATATATTAGATACTTTAACTTGGAAAGAATGAAAATATAATAAAGAAATTTTGCATAACAAAAGTGTTCTCGGAATAATCAAAAGAAAAATAAGGATTAATTTAAAATAAATTAATTGAAATGACTTAATAGAGCTTTGTGTACTTTCATTACATTCTTGCAGGTGCACCCTTCACCTGTGGGCTCTGTGCCCTGTCTTTTATTCGTTACGTACCAACTTTTTTTTGCCCTCACACACATACTATCGCTCTTTAAATTGTTCCTTTCTTCAACTTAATGTATATTACTATATATACCCCTGTTGATCATGAACCAACTGATGGTTGTTATGTGTAAACTTAAACCTACCTCACTGAGACCTCAGTGAGTTCACTTAAATCCCTCGTGGCCAGCTAAAACTCTCTTTTGTGTGTCGTCTATACATTACTCCCTTTTCACTGTGTTACCTAGGCAACATGTCCAAGCGTTTACCAAGAGTTAAATATGTAGTTTTGAATTAGTCGTCTGCAAGACGAATTCACTATACCTACAAACTCATACTCAAAAGATGCTCATGATAAAGAACATTTAGTGAGTGTATACCTCAGGTCATTGGACTTGGTTCAAAATATTTTCATTTCACGCTTTTATTATTTAAGAAAACTCTTCTTTATACTTTTTCTTTTCTGAAAAATATGATGACGCAAATCAAAGTCAATCTGTATGATGAAGAGAAAAATGAAAAATTTATTGACAATAAAAAAAATAACTATTGTTTGTTATGATGGTGAAAATACTTTTATGATATAACAATAACAATAACAATAAACTTTCATGATATAAAAATAAAAATAGACATTAGTTGCGATTTTTTTATGGCTCAGTTACAAGCTAAATACAATATGGTAAGAATATGGACTTAAATAACATAGATTAGTTTATAGAATTTTTTTTTACTGTATTCTTGATACTAAGATCTGAAAATCCAAATATCTTACTTTAACTACAATTTCTTATCTCACGTACACATCGTTTATAAATATAAATATATATCGTATATACATGTATGCCTACTACAGTAAGTTATGCTACACCATGCATACAAGGAGAACAAAAAAATACCAAATTTTACTGTGCTGGCAGGGTTATCGTCATTCATAAATGGTTTTCCAAGTATATTGTATTTCAGTCTAATAAAAATTACAGCTGTTCGTAAAGACTAGTTTGTATTATTTAATCTACTCAACGAACAACGTCAATCATTTTTTACATGTACAGCATAGTACAAATTAAAAACTGGTGTGTTAGAATTTTCGAGGCTAAGAAGTATTCACAAGCTCAATACGACAGTTATTACTATTTGGTTTTTATAATATCTACGTGCAAAAGAATTTTTAGTCCACAGCACAGTAAAATTTAACTGTCAATAGAAATATCTTAAATTCATTATTGTTGGATAATAATTGTGTCATCCCCTTACTTTGCTAGCACAGTGGTTTTGATTCGACCAAACTCACGAAATTCAACAGTGCGAACAGTAAAATTTATTGTTTACACAATGATTAGTGACAAAAAACAAAATATTAATATGAATCTAGTTTACCATGTGTAACAGTCATTTTTTGGTATAAGCATAAGAAATAATTTCTGTTACTCAAGAACTATGACATGCACTCAAGAAATTATTTATCTACAGCTGATGACGGAAATTTCAGACGAATGTCATCAGTCCATCCCATTTACATTTATATTATCTGTAAAGATAATGGTATATGCATGGCTAAAATTATATTCAAAAAAAAATCAGCATAAATATATTGAATAATAGTAATTCATCTTAAAAGTAAAAATCCCGAATGAAACGATTTATTTATCTTTTTTATTATGTACGGTGAGCACTTTTGGGCAATCTTCACAGTGATACTCTCAACGAAGTTTCTATATCTGCACACATATGCACTAGTGCTCGTGAGGCGTATAGGGGGGCTTATACGTTTCACAATCAGCTCCACATATTAATAACATATTATAGTTGCGTAATATAATTTATGATGGTTAAGAAAAGGGAGAAAATACAAGAGCTGGATGTTATCGACAGGCCATCCAAATAATTATATGAAGTGCACGTGCGACGGAATTCTGACTGAGAAGGATTCAGTTTGACTTTATACAATGTATGACTAAATGGGCGAAAATATCTGAAGCGTTATAGGAAGTGATAATTCGTAGTTAAGTATGATCTATTTTCTTGTTTCAGTTGAACATTAATGGCTCAGCCGGGGCTTTGCATTTGAGATTCACGTTAGCTTTATCATAATTGCTTTATATTGTAGTGAAAAATCATTACAACATATAATATTACGCTTTCTTTTTTCAATTTCATATATTTAATAATTTATATGTTTTAATAAATTGGTAAATATTTGTTTTGCAATCCCACATCAGATGTTATCGGATTTGACCAATTGTTTTTCTTTAAATTTTATAAAGGTTCCAACTCTCATGACAAAAATAAATTATTTCATTTATCGATATAAAACTACAGACTTTTAATTTTTTTTTTTTGTTGATTTTCATCATAAATTTAATTTTTCATGTGAAATTACTAATATGTTGTAATTTCAGCGTTATAATGAAATAAAAATTATTGATAACATATTGGAGAAACAAAATAACACAACTAAGCTTGGGTCCAAGCTCCGGAAATTCATAGAGTGACAGGAAATTTCTTCTCCATGTGACTATATTCTGAATCATTTATCTTCTTTCACTTTTTGAGGGTTTTCCTTCCGCTTAAATGGTCACAGCTAAGGTTGTTCTCGTATTAGGTACATAATGATCAATTTAAATGCCTGTTCAAGTATCCTGTCCAATCGATTATTAAAGTCATTCGATCATACCAATCAGTCTAGGGGCTAATAACTAAGAACACATAGGAAAGTGTAAAACTTGTTACAACAAACTTTTAATTATTTTAATAACAATAAAATTTTTTGAATAATTGAACATTTAAAATTTATTTTTTTTATTGATAAATTCAGAACTTTAAATATCTATTCGACTCTTGAATTTCATTAAATTAATAATTCAAAAAATTTCATTTTTATCGAATATAAAAATTTTAAATGGGCACTATACACATGTATATTCAAATTTTTTTCCTTTGAATTATTGTTCATTGTTGATGATAATCGAGTATTGAGGTATGAACCGAACTCATATATATATATATATAACTTCGTATTGAAAGCCGGAGGTGTATTTGATAGAATATTCATTGGACCAGTAGTCAATGTGATCTATCGATTTATTCGTAAAATGACATATATAGATATACATAGATAATAGGGTTATAAGAAGAGATGATTGTTATTCAGCGAGAGGTGGTCGAATCGATTATCGAAGACAGGTGGTATTTCCGACTATATCTATGTCCTCTCATTGTAATTTCTTGTCTTCCAGTTTCCATATCAATGAGTACAAGTATCATGCTCCACCAAGCGTTTAAATTGCATTTGATACGACTAAACTTAAAAGACCTCACATTCTAGCCAAAACCAATATCACCTTAGACGTCTTGAGAAAGCCGAATTTCCATCTATGCATAATATTATTATCAAGTCCAAATTTCTACGATAAATATTTTTCTGTATTTATAATTTTTATTTACAAACGTACGTTATTTCAAATAGACGAGTCTATTTGAAAATTGCGTCAACTGAAGTTGAATTCACACTGATTGATTAATTAATCAATTGATGAATAATTATAGTCTGACACGATTCAGGAACCATGAGTGCGCGTAGCGTATTAGATGCTCGCACAACACACCAGCAGTAATGCAAAAAGCTGATACTCTATAGTATATTATAATAACCATTGAGACCAAAAATTTTTGTTCAGAATAAATAAGCATTGTATGATTGGTTGATACCGGGCAAATAAACCAAGATCCCAACAAGTTCAAACCCATTTCTTTTGTTTCAGAGGCGTTTTAGAGACAAGAAAAATCATTCGAAAAAGAAAAAAGTTCACACAGGAATTTAAAGGTGCCATATTCTTCACTTTGTTCCAACTGATTTGAGAATCATTTCGCTCTCTCACTCGTTAAATATTACACTATTATTTTTGAGACAAAAATAGAAAAGTTAATTTGGAACTCCTTCAAACGAAATATGATTAAATATAGTCATTCTGTGAAAAATTCGATGAATTAATAACATACCTGTAGTTGAAGGCTTTAATTTTTAACTCCACTTTGAAATATCCATTATTTAATGTGGATAATTTTTTTTTTTGTTTTTCAATTAGTAAACTGGAAATATTTACATGGATTGACATTAAGTGAACGTGTAATTACACTGGTTTTTGTGGAAAAAAAATATTTTTTTTTTCAAATTTTTTACTTAGTTAGTAATATATAAAATTTGAAATGCATATCGTTTTTTACGTTTCAATGCATCTTTCAGGGTTCTTATATCTTGAAAATTATTATCAACATGAATCTAAAAGCATGCACTGCAAAAACTGTGCCTTTGGATTTTAGGAACTGTTCCATTGGATTCATGGAGCACATTTTATTGAGCGCTGTTCAATGATATTCAAGGAGCACCGATATCGGTCCAGTTGCTCTGTTAATTCAAAGGTGCTGCTCAACTGTATTCGTTGAGCAGCCTGAGCTATCACTTGGATAAAGAAAGAGACACTCATACACATAACATAACCTCTCTATTTCAGTAATTATTAAACAATTAACATATACAGAATGAAGCCTAAGTCGCGAACAGTAGGTATACTACGAGATTGTACGTGAAATTTCAAATAGTAAATGTTTTTAAATTTTGGGTCTACGACGCTTTGTGCCTGAGTTATTAACATTTTAAGTTGACCAATCAGAACCAAGCGTCAAAAACTATTATCATTTTGTCGTCTGAATCCACGTGTGTGTTTACGGGCCATGAATTGAATTGTTTTTGTTTTTTTAATTAATTTAAAATTTAAAGGCAAGATGTAGCTTAATCAGAAATTCGCTGGATGAATGCGCAGCTGCAAACTCACACACACAACACTCACACTAATCATAACAAAAAAATCATTTTTAATTTAAAATGACATTTATATTTTTAATCACATTATGTGATTCATTTATTGATCACATTTTAATTTAATAACACTTTTATATTTTTTTATCACATTATGTGATTATTCTATCAATGTGATCAATATATAAATCACATAATGTGATCAAAAATATAAATGTGATTTTAAATTAGAAACGGTTATATTCTTTGATCACATTATGTGATTTATTTATTGATCACATTGATAGAATAATCACATAATGTGATCAAAAAAAAATGTGATCGTAGGGAGATAAATATTGTTAAAAAATCGTGCGTAAAAGTATTTCTTTACGCACTATAATTGGTGCGTAATGGCGTCTTTCACAAACAGAGTGTCAAAAAAGATATTTATGTTACACGCCAAGGCTCGTGCTTGCCCCTCCAAATTCGTTGAGAGCACACTCTCTGCCTGGGCACTTGTAACGAAATATACTATTTTGCATTTAGAGAAAAAAATGGTTAATAATACATATTGATTCCACCCAATGAATACCATACTGGGGCACAATGTACCCATTATAATTCGGCTCACCCAATAAAAGCCCAATAGGGACCAAACACTGGGTTTGGATAATTTCTTGTTGGGCGCCTTCATTATCGTAAGACAGAAATGCGAATACAGTGAAAGATAAAACAAGCGGTTGCAGTTGTGGCAGAATCTCAAACAAGTAGAACTAAAAGTTACCATGCTGTGTATAGTTTTGTGTGCACCATACACTATATTTTACAAAAATAAATTATTGTGACAAGCTTGGGGGAGCCTCACTGACTACAAATCAACCTTTCTCTTTCTCTTTTATTCCTCCCTCTATTCAAATATAACACATGAAACAAGGTATATATAACATGCTTGTGTTTTAACTCAGCTTACACATAATTTCGCATTATCACCGACCGATTCGTTGTAATTATCGTTGTGCTCAACGAGTCTCTGCAGAACGCGACTTTAACCATCGTTTTATGAGAGTATAATGGAAATCTACAAACATACAAACTCAGAGTCATGAGAGGCTCTGACATTTTTTCCAATTCATATAGATGAAAGTGAAACTGAGTATTTAGATTGTACGTGAAATTTTAATAATAAATGTTTTACAGTTTGGTGACGTTTGTGCCCGAGTTATTAGCGAAGTTGACCATGAGTCGAGCGTCGATAATTATCACTATGGTCCAACCCACGTGTGTGTTTACGCGCCATGGATTAAATTGTTTTGTTTTATTAATTGTATTGAACGTTGATGAGAGCAAATCATAATTGCTGGATGAATGCGCGCTGCAGCATACACCAACACACAGCACCATTATGACAATAATCACTTATAATTTTAAAATTTATATTTTTGATCACATTATGTGATTTATTTTTTGATCACATTTTAATTTAAAATACTTTTATATTTATTTGATCACATTATGTGATTATTCTATCAATGTGATCAATAAATAAATCACATAATGTGATCAAAAAATATGATCTTTTCTAATTTAAAATCACATTTATATTTTTTGATCACATTATGTGATTTATTTATTGATCACATTGATAGAATAATCACATAATGTGATCAAAAAAATATAAAAGTATTTTAAATTAAAATGTGATCAAAAAATAAATCACATAATGTGATCAAAAATATAAATGTGATTTTAAATTATAAGTGATTATTTTGTCATAATTAATGTGAGTGCTGTGTGTGTGAGTATGCAGCTGCGCATTCATCCAGCGAATTTATGATTTAGCTCTATCTGGCGTTCGAATTTTGAATTAATTAAAAAAACAAAAACAATTTAATCCATGGCGCGTAAACACACACGTGGGTTCAAACGCCATAATGATAATAATTATCGACGCTCGATTCTCATTGGTCAACTTAAAACGTTAATAACTCAGTCACAAAGCGTCGTAGACCCAAACTGTAAAAACATTTAATATTTAAAATTTCACGTACAATCTCGTAGTATACTCAGTGTTCGCCATTTACGCTTCATCCTGTATAAAATATATATATTTACGGAAAAGGTGATAGAAATCGGTCTTTCAATGTGTGAAAATACGACAATTTTACTTTTTCGCTTCTCCACATTAACAGCAACAACAGTCAAAAAAGCGAACTAATTTTCCGTGTATAGGAGAACACAACTCGGCCATATAACTTCTGCCAAAAATGGGCCACTCATACGCTGGGCCCAGCACTTTCTACTATTTTAATACTGGCCAAGACTACCAATACTGTTCTATCAATATTTACCAAGATTGGCCCATTACTTGTGAATTCAATCATTTTTATAAATGAAATAAAAAAAAATATATATTTTTTTTTTAATCGCATTCATAGATTACAAGTCCAATTCTATGCTTGTTTTTTAAACAATTTTATGTTTCTACACGGAAAGAATTTTTTTGTGAAATTTACAGGGTAACCACGACAGTTGGGATAGAAGTGCCTGGTAATTATTATTTGGTTTTCGTATGAGAAATACAAAGCCTTTGGTTTTATTTACATTGGCACAATGTAAAAAAAACAATATCGTAACTGTTAAGGGGTTTCCTTATTCATTTACAGTGTGTTTAAATATAAATCTCTGGTAAATTCGGATATTTACATGAACATTACTAATGACTCATTAGGAATATTTATCTAAATTGTATAGTAGTTTCTCTATAGTATGGATGATAATTATTGAGCGTATTTATTTTCAGCAGGTAATTGACAATTTATCTCCGTAGGACCCATATATTTCTACAAGAAACCATGTAAATTTTATGTGTTTACTTGTTTATATGAAATTCGATGAATAACATTTCTATTTTTACAGTGTTACCATGTAAATTAAAAAACTATTAGAAAATGTCTACAGAAAGAATAGAACTTGATTAATTAATTAGTGATCTGCTACTAATCCTTGGTATTTTACTTTATAAAACAAATAAAAAATATGCAATTTATTTTAATAAATAAAAATGTCCAAGGAAAAGCAGTAGCTAAGAAAAAGACGTAGCTAAGGAATTAATGTTGCCAAAGAATTATGTTTTAAGGAAAGATATTTGCTTAAAAAATAATTTTTTGGGAACTGTAATTCCTTAGCTACATCTTTTCCTTAGGTACTGCTTTTCCTCCGGATTTTTATTTATTAAATGGATAAAATACATGTTATTTTATTTTTTAAAAATAAAAATGTCCAAGTGAAAGCAGTAGCTGAGGAATTATAGTCGCCAAAAAATTATTTTTCAAGCTGTTGGTATTTAAATTAGGGCTTCACTGATGAAAAAAACCAGAAACTTAGAAAAAATAACGAAGTTCCCCCGCCGGGAATCGAACCCGGGTCTTTTGCTTTCCGGGCAAACGCCTTGACCACTAGACCACAGGGCTTCTTATTTTTTCTAAGTTTCATCAAGTCAACTCCGACGTCCTTCTATGCGTCAATTCATTTTTTGGACCCAGTCTTGTCTTGGTCTTGTCTTGGTACGAAATATGCGAATCTTGTCTTGGTCTTGTCTTGGTTTTAGAAAGGTTAATCTTGTCTTGGTCTTGGTTCAGTCTTGGTCTTGGTCTTGTCTTGGTCTTGGTTCGGTCTTGGTATTTTCTTGGTCTTGTCTATTGTATTAATAATTATTTTACTTTATAAATTATAATGTTTTGAAGAATAATTATTATTTAATAAATTTTATTTGCCAACCTCCCTGGTAGAAATATTTCTCCAACTTTTTTCCAACTTTACTCTGCCATTTCTCCACCTTTTTACAAAAATGACCCATGGTTCAAGAAATGGCGGACAAATTTCTCCAACTTTTTTCTGCCATTTCTCCAACCTGAAGTGTACTCCAACTTTTTTCCAACCCTTCTTCAACCAAAAATTTACTCCATTTTTTTCCAACTTCTTTCGAACTTTTCTCCAACCATGGGTCATCTTCGTAAAAAGGTAGAGAAAGTTGGAAAAAGTTGAAGAAATATTTCTACCAGGGCTTATTTAAGCTCGAACAGTCAAATTTAAGTAAAATTTCAATCAAATAGACCTTAATTTATAAATTAAATGAACTTAATAAATTAAAATTAAATCCAGTCGAATTTCACATAAAACTTATCAAGAGTCCCAAAATATTATTTCTTTTATATATATTGTAACCAATTTTCTGACCTGCGTGGCGAGAACTATCGGCCAAGGTTAACAACGAGGATTTCTCACCATCCTCCTCAAAATCACCGGGGGGAGCCATGTTGGTTATCTCGGAAGCCAACAACCGTGGGAGTCACGAGAACTAATTCGAGAGCCTAACTCAGACTTAGAAATGGTAGAGGGGCGCGGTCCACCTGATTGGATTATGAAATACGTAACCAACCCTGAGGGAACTATCGTGAACCAAGCACACTGTGTTACATACGCCTATATTACATTGCGACTATACTATAGCAAAATGCCTACGTCACAAGTATCGTAAGTGTGGGAGCAAATAGTCTACATGTGAGATATGTATTTTGTATAGGGAACCATACAGCGTTCCATCCGTGACCAGGTCTTACACATACGTTGCCATTGCAATAATAATATATCTCAATATTATTATTATTGTTATTATTTACAGCGATCCATTCGTGAACTCACACATACACATTTATGTGCGATGAATATAATAATAATTATTATAATAATAAGACAACCATATAGCGTGATCATTAGTATTAGTCCGTCATTGGAAATTCAAGCAGCGTTTCACCAGGACTTAACGTCTGATACCTAGGGAGCCTTTACGAGAGATCCAAACGATGTCGAGAGAACCAGTAGTGAACCAAGAGAGCCAGTCAAGAGAAGGTAGTAATCAGTACGAGAGCCAGACAAGTTGTGTCGTCTCACGACGACGTTGAGTACTCAGCTGCTGTCAGCTTCCCCCTCACTCAGTAGCACTCTCCTACCTATCGCCTCAGACATGCGCCGCACGCATTCGGAATGCGAATAGGTGTACGATCCGGCTTTGTACACAGCCTTCGGTGAGTTCATCGCGACGATGGAGGAGTGGGGAAGTTGCCACGATAAGGTTTGGTGTATCAAGACATCTTATAAAACATCGAACGGGCACCCCATTGATGCCGATATAATAGTCTTGACCCTGTACATAGCTTCTGACCCCGTGATCGGAATTGTTTATAACTAACTCCCATTAGTTATTAACGACGCAAGCGATAGCAAAAAATAATGATCAGAACTCATTCTGATAGTTATTTATTTCGAAAACCCACGTAATAATAAATTTCGTTACAATATATGAAAATATTTATATACATGTATTCATATATGTAATTTTATTCGTCATGTACGTTATGTTTTTCGATAAACCTGACATTTTTTAATTATAATAACGGCTGTGCAATAAACATCCACAGGGAAACGTCTCATGATTGTGGGTGATTTTTGTTATAATTAATTAATTAAAAAGCTATTGGCAAATGTTGCTAAGGAAAGGGTGTAGCCAAATAAAATAACTCGTAGTCTAGATTAATATTACAGCACTTTGACACAATATTTTTATTTCGATATATAAAATAATGCTTCAAATAATCTCAGACTTTTAATTTATTTATTCGGCTGGCTACCATTTTTTGCCATATTAACCATAAAGCTATTAAGTGTTGCTGAAGTTAATGTTCAGACTTCCTGCAATATTTTCATAATAAATTGATAATTATATAAATGGCTGAAATCTTGACTAAGAATAAACTTACTAGTTACATTTTTTTCCTTCTCAACATTTCAATAGCTTTTAATTTATTAATTGGCGTATAAAAGAATAGCTTGTAGATGTAACCAAAAAATCTCAACCTCGCAGTTCAGATTTCTTCTGTTTCCCAATTATTTCTTCCTCACCAGATTTCGTGACTCGTTCTGGCGAAGAGCGAACTTAATAGAAGAGAGTCGATTTTATCTTAATATAGTAGTAGAGATTATCTGTTTATTGTGTAGCGGCCCGCCATGTTGATCGGGCTTTTATTTTAAATTCCGATGTCATGTTCAAGACGATCACCTTTGTACAGCATGTTTCAGCCTGAAGAAGATCATTAGCTGCCAAAATATTATTTTTGGCATTACTTCAGCAAGAATCACGTACGCAAATACCATATGTTATGCGCGTAGTTAAACATGGCTGGCATTGTTGGTGAGTTCTTATTATCTATTTATTTTAATTTATCAATTGACTATTCGTTTAATTGCCATGCTTTCATATTGTTCATTTTTTCTTTATAATTAATACAAGTTTTTTTTTCATATTGAATTTTCATATATGTACATTCTAAATAATGAATGTAATGATTATTTTGATTTTAGATTGGACCTTATTTGTTGATAATATTGTCAGTTGGCGTGAATTTTTAGGCAATTAGAATTTCTGATGAGCTAGCTTGATGTTGATTAATTATGGTATCAGCATGAAACGCTTCAGTCACAGTGCAAGAATTTACCAAAATGTAATCGGCGTTAGTGCTGGTGTCAGATGATGGAATATTATGTATTTTCCATATTTCATGAGATTTTCACGCCTTTTTATATTTCAATTCGGGCCGAGTGCTGAAGTCAGCTTTTCGTTATCTGTTCTTCAGCCGCTTTCACTTGATCTTTGCTTACATTCAGTTGTTTCATCATTGTTGGGTTTTGCCCATACCATAAATTTGTTTTCGACAATGTAACTTCACGTGTCGAAATTGTGTTTATTTACAATTCAATTATGTATTGAACTCATTTTATTATTATTGTTTTATTTGTTTTAATTATTCAATGGTGAAAATTATTCCTTTGAAATATACGCACGTGTATAGCTCACTTCCAAAATAACATACTTGTCTTATTTTAAAGATTTTCTTTTCGGTTATATTGAACACTATTTAATTTTAAACTCACGATATATAATGAATTTGGGATGCGTGAAGGTGTTTAAATAAATATGACAACAATTATATTGTAATAACTGATTAATTAAATATTATATCATATCATACAGCATAGCTGTATTTAAATGCAGTATATGATACTATACTATCAACCAGTGCTGTTGTTTGTATAGGTCATGTATTAAATTAGTTTCCTCAAGATCAAGACAAGACTGATGTTTTTAAAATCAAGACAAGCTCAAGAAAGATCTTCTTTTGTCCAGATTCACAAGACTCTTGTCAGTCTTTGTGTCATTTTATAACTAGATAAAATAAAAATCTTTGTGGTATTTGATTTCGATACATACTCACAAATAATAAACTGATACATATTGCGTATATTTTATCGATATCAACAAAGAAAACACTCAAGAGCCTTACTTCACACTTAGTAGACAAAATATCAGAAAAGGCGATCACACGAATATTATGTTATATCAGATGCTCGTGTCGCGCATGCCGTATAATGATTGAATGAAATTTTATAGTACGTGTTTTACGGTTCGACGCTTGTGCCCGGTTATTAGCGTTTTGACCATTCGCCGATAATATCATTTGTTGTACCATGTGTTTTACGCGCCATAGATTATAGTTTTGTTAAAATCTGGCTTGAACGCCAGATAGGCTAAATCATAAATTCGCTGGATGAATAGCAGTGATACTCACAATACAGCACTCACACTAATTATGACAAAATAATCACTTATAATTTAAAATCACATTTATATTTTTGATCACATTATGTGATTTATTTTTTGATCACATTTTAATTTAAAATACTTTTATATTTTTTTGATCACATTATGTGATTATTCTATCAATGTGATCAAAAATATCATCTTTTCTAATTTAAAATCACATTTATATTTTTCGATCACATTATGTGATTTATTTATTGATCACATTGATAGAATAATCACATAATGTGATCAAAAAAATATAAAAGTATTTTAAATTAAAATGTGATCAAAAAATAAATCACATAATGTGATCAAAAATATAAATGTGATTTTAAATTATAAGTGATTATTTTGTCATAATTAGTGTGAGTGCTGTGTGTGTGAGTATGCAGCTGCGCATTCATCCAGCGAATTTATGATTTAGCTCTATCTGGCGTTCAAATTTTGAATTAATTAAAAAAACAAAAACTATTTAATCTATGGCGCGTAAACACACACGTGGGTTCAGACGCCATAATGATGATAATTATCGACGCTCGATTCTCATTGGTCAACTTAAAACGCTAATAACTCGGGCACAAAGCGTCGTAGACCCAAAATTTAAAAACACGTACTATTTAAAATTTCACGTTCAATCTCGTGGTATACCTGGCATGCGCGACTTACGAGACATCCTGTATGTAAGCGCCTGATATTCGCTATAGTATTCGTGTGATCGCCTTTGTTTCTATTATTTTGTCTACTAAGTGTGATATGTATTTTATGGAGCTCTATGCTTAGTTTAGTGTTTTCTTTGTTGATATCGATTAAATATACACTTAATATGTATCAGTTTATTAATTTGTGAGTATGTATCGAAGATCAAATTACTTTCGTAGATTTTTAAAATTTTTATTTTTTATCTAGTTATAAAAAAATGACACAAAGACTGACAAGAGTCTTGTGTAATCTTGGACCAAAAAGAGAGATCTTGTCTTGGGCTTGTCTTGATTTTAAAAACATCAGTCTTGTCTTGGTCTTGAGGGAAGCCCTAATTTAAATACATGACCTATACAAACAACAGCACTGGTTGATAGTATAGTATCATATACATATACATTTACAAGTACAGCTATCTCTGTATATTGATATGATATAATATTTAATTAAACAATCAGTTATTACAATATAATTGTTGTACATATATTTATTTAAACACCTTCACGCATCACAATAATCCCAACAGGTTATGGGCCCAGAAGGTGTTATAAATATCGTGAGTTTAAAATTAAATAGTGTTCAATATAACCTCGAAGAAAATTTTCTTTAAAATAAGACAAGTATAGAATGTTATAGAAGCATTTTTGGAGTAAAAAAATAGAAAGAAAAAATATACACGTGCGTATATTTCAGAAGTGTATAGAATTAATTTTCACCATTGAATAATTAAAACAAATAAAACAATAATAATTAAAAATGAGTTCAAATACATCATCAAGAATTGAATTGCTAAATAAAGACAATTTCGACACGTGGAAGTTACAGGTAGAGTGCGTGTTAATCAAAGCAAATTTATGGAAATATGTTTCAGGCAAAACAGAAGAGCCAACAATTGATGAAACAACAGATGTAACTAAAAGATCAAGTGAAAAATTGCTTGAGAATTGGAAAGAACAAGATGGCAAAGCAAGAGCTGAATTAATCTTCAGCACTCAACCTTCAGAATTGAGAAATATAAAAAATTGTGAAAAGTCTCATGAAATATGGAAAATCTACATGAAATATTCTCATCATCTGGACCACCAGCACTAATGACACGATTGCCAAGCATTTCCTTCAATGCATTTTGAGTGATTCTTGCACTGTGAGCTGAAGCGTTATCATGCTGATACCATAATTAATCAACATCAAAGCTAGCTACATCTAGAAATTCTAGTAATTCTCGCTGTAAAAAATTCACATATCCAACTGAATTAATATTATCAACAAATTCAAAAGGTCCAATCTAAAATCAAAATAATCATTACATTCATTATTTAGAATAATGTACATATATGAAAATTCAATATGAAGAAAATAAAACTTGTATTAAATTATAAAGAAAAATTTGAACAATATAGAAAATGATCAGCATAGCGAGATTAAACGAATGAATGAGTCAATTGATAAATTAAAAAATAAATAGATAATAAGAACTCACCAACAATGCCTAGCCACATGTTTAAGCTATTTGCGCATAACAGCATATGGGTTATCTTGTGCCCGTACGTGATGATTCCAGTGTTCTTGCTAAAATTTATAGGTAATTTCACCTCACTAAAAATAATATTTTGTAGCAGCTAATGATCTTCTTCAAAGGCTCGAAACATGTCTGTACAAAACTGTGTCTTTATTGGGAAGTCGTCATCTTGCAAGACATGAACACATCGGAATTTAAAATCATAAAGCCCTTGATCAACATGGCGGGCCTTTCGCACAATATAGTAAGATAATCTCTACTACTATATTAAGATAAGAAATCGACTCTCTCTTCTAATTGAAGTTCGCGGTCTTCGCCAGAACGAGTCACGAAATCTGGTGAGGGTTACCTGGCTAGGTTACGATCTGGGAGAAATTAAACTATAAAATTATTGAAATAATTATGGCAAGAAGCTGAAGAAATAATCTAGACTACGAGTTAATTTATTTGGTTACATCCTTTCCTAAGCTATTCTTGCCATAATTAATAAATTAAAAAGCTATTGGCAAATGTTGAGAAGGGAAAAATGTAACTAAGTAAGTTTATTCTTAGTCAAGATTATTTCCTTAGCCATTTGCTATAATTATCTCAATTTATTATGAGAAATATTGCTTAGGAATTAGTCTAGACTAGAAATTAATTCATTTGGTTACATTCTCTCTTTAGCAACACTAGCTAATAGCTTTTTCATTAATTAATTATGGCAAAAATAGCTAAGGAAAGGTTGTAGCCGAATAAATAAATTCGTAGTCTAGATTATTTTTGAAGCATTATTTTATATATCGAAATAAAAATATTGTGTCAAAGTGCTGTAATATTAATCTAGACTACGAGTTATTTTATTTGGCTACACCCTTTCCTTAGCAACATTTGCCAATAGCTTTTTAATTAATTAATTATAACAAAAATCACTGAGCAAAAGATGTTGCTAAATAAATTAATTCGTAGTGTAGATTATTTTTACGACGACCCTTTTTTCTGATTAGTCCAGATAATTATATTAACGATAAATACACTGACATTTTATTTTTTGAAAATGATATAAACTCAACAGAATTATAACGGTGGACAATTTATTCTTTTCTCGACGATCTTATTCTGATATAAAAGCAAACATCGATAAGAACTTTGACATTTATTGCAGTAAAGTCATTAGTTAAGTAGCATTGGTAGTGAAATATCGTAGCCGGATTATTTATTGAACATATGTATTTTGCCCAATAAAATAATCCTGCCTGATATATAATTAATTAAACCTCATTTTCCCTGCTCACTTAAGAAAACAATAGGAGGGTTTAGGCAGATAGACGCTAGAATTTAGGAAAGGTAATTGACACCTGAAATGGACACGAACAGAGTTGCCAGGTACTGGAAGGGGCAAAGCGCCACGATGCGGCTCAGACGGAGCCGAAAAGCGCCATTTTTTTTAATACGAAGAGCCAATAAAAGCGCCAAACTTTAAATCACTCAAATTTTGCAATAAATAAATTGATTTTTAGTCTAGATCTAATCCCTAAGTAATATTTTCTATATTCAATTAAAATTATTGTGCGAAATGGCTGAGTAATTAATGTAGACTAAGAATTACACATGAAAAGTATAACACAAACACAGATATAATTCGATAATCAAATAATTGAGACAACACACGAAACTTAATATTCGAAAAAAGCATTAATTTTATTTATAAAAACACCATGATTTGAATTAAAAATTACATACAAAAACACATTTAATTCGTCGTAAAAATTATGAAAATATGAAACGCTCAAAACTTAATTAAAACAAAGGCCCCACGCGTCGATAATATAGAGAGAAAAAAATCAAATGAATTACGGAGTCAGTTATTTGAAATATTAAAGAAGCGACCCGTTAATTAAATATTACGCGGCCCGGTGAATTATCAACTAGATTGAGAAGCAATCTAGTTGTTAAGAAAATAAATGAAACACTGACTCTACATTTACGTAATTACTACACTTGATTATCGCCGAGACTCTACTTAAAATTACACTGATATAAAACACAAATAAACACTTAATATAAAATTAATAATTGTACTTACAATGACGGTTGAATTAAAATTACTGGCTATGAACGACGTGGAACTTGACCTTGGCTTCGCTTCAATTATGATAAATATTTAAAGATGTGTGGTTGATTGGTAATGAACAACAGTATTTGACGTAAAACAAAGCACTCGCGTAGCACAGAATTTAAATTCATTAAATGGTAATCGTTGGTTTATAAATTCGTTACCTGGTTATTTATTTAATATATTTGTATTTTCGAAGTGAATTGAGACAAATCTTTAATTAATTACTGATGTTACTGAATTAAAATATATTTAAAACCAATTTAATGAAATTAATTGTATAGCCGAAGGCTATACAAATTATTTAAAGTATCTAAAGAATTTAAATTCGATTGAGAAATATTAAAATATCAAATAATTAAACTTGCAACTGATTTGAATACAAAAATATTCTAAGTTTTAATTTAGTGAAAATAAAATATTTCTAAGTCTTTATTAGAAGAATAAAGCTTCGGCGATTAAGTACAACTTAATTAGAGCTGGAAGAGCGAGTTATGGTGCAGAGACTGCAGACCAAGTGACGTGAAAAATCTAGATCGATTAAGTTTGGGACTTAATCAGCCCTTAGAAAAGTGGGGATCTTTCGGAGACGTTCGGTTTTCTCCTGGTCCCTTTCCTATTTTCCTTAGTCTACTTTTTTTCTATTGGTTAGCCCAAAAGCGTGATCTTTGTTCATTGATTAAAAATATTTCTAATTAAAATTTTATAACATGAGTAGTATCAAGTGAATCCTTGTATTTTTACGATTCTGTTGATATCACTCACTGTACTAATTTATCTGTCAAATCAATTAAGAAAATTAGCGGTATTGCCGCTTGGCATTAGTGCCGGCTCAAGAAAATCATTGAGGGGGCCAATTCTTTGGTTCCCCAAAATATATTACTTTTGTATTACGTAAGATGGAGCTCGGGGTATCGAAATATACCCTGAATATATAATAAGATTGATAGATTTGAAAATAAAAATAAAAAAAATTGGTGCGCTTACCGCAGGACATTACAGTAAAATTCAGAGGTGTCAACATTTGAAACTGTGAAGTTTCTATAACAAGGTATTTATTTATCATTGCAAAGTAATTTGCGTCACAATCATTTGTACAGTATGACTGCCAAGTACAATTTGCCACACAAGCAAAGCAATGAATTGGAAAAAAAAAAAAAAAAAACCAGAAACTTAGAACAAATAACCAAGTTCCCCCGCCGGGAATCGAACCCGGGTCTTTTGCTTTCCGGGCAAACGCCTTGACCACTAGACCACAGGGCTTCTTATTTTTTCTAAGTTTCATAAGTTAACTCCGACGTCCTTCTATGCGTCAATTCATTTTTTGAAAAAAACCAGAAACCTTCCATATCCAATATCACCGGTAAGACTGTACTTAACTAATGATGAATTGGTCTTTGACGCTGATATGGCTATGATACAAAGAAAGTCCCTAATTTCATCAACCGGAAAAAATTCCGACATTTGATATTTCAATATTTGATAAGTGTAATATTTGATACATTTATGACATTATCAGGTAATTTTCTATTTTTGCTAATTGTACCTATAGCATAAAGTTCAGGTGACAGCTTAGTAGATTTATATTTTCTTATTTAAATTAATTAAACGATAAATATAACCTGATATAATACTACCGGGTTCAATTTTTTCTATCAACCGTGAAATTGCCATAAAATAAGCCGAGCCAGAAGAAATTTGTAGTCCCAAAAATCTTGTACCAGTTGCAAGTCTTAATAATTTCCATCAATAGTTTCAAAAGCAAAACAAGATGACACGTCATGTCAGAAGTCTCGAAAAGTTTGAGGTAAATGCAACAGTGAATGCAAGTTGGCTGTCATGAACTTGACATGATATAAATTTTCAAATTGTTTAACGTATTCTCTGAGCAGATGTTCTGCTTGATCAATCATTTTATTAGATATACTTGACTGATTTAATAAAGAAACTCCAGATACTAGTAATTCACAGTGGTCAAAATATACTCTTTTGTCACCTATCATGATTATATCCAATATTGCTGAAGAATAATATTACATCCACGCTTTATATTTGTGTGTCTTCCAATGTTTCAAATGCTGAGATATTGAACGGGGTAATCGCGTGATGAATTCAGGTGATGTCGAATAACATAGTAATTGGTCGACATCAATGGTAGATTCTGAAAGATATCTCATGTATATCCGAGTACTCGGCGAGAGAATCGCGTCGGTTCTAAACCATTGCGAGACATCTCCTGTATGTGTGCTTTATACACACGCATACAAAATATTATCTCCCTATGCATTTTTTGAACCCACGAGTCCAGCTCTCTTTATCCCTTTTGTCAACTTCTTGACCTGGCAGTGGGTAAGCGTTACAGGCGGACTTTTTCCTTGTGTGTGAGAAACACATACTGTTGTACATGTTCTATGTTCCAACGGAACAGACTCTCCCCGTTGAGAGGGTCATCGATCAACTATTTACCTATAATGTTTGTTGGATATATTGCCCGTTAAGGGATTTATATCGAGTAAGGAGTTGGGGGTAGTTAATTTAAATAATTAACACAATGATATTTTTTTTGTTTTTTACTGTTTAATTTTAATAATTATCATGTAAATTATTATTTAAATTTTATTTAATTTATTAATGAAATTAATTTAATTTTATTTTATTAAACTTGAAATTATTTAAGTTGATTTTTATAATAGCAAGTGACAAGAGAGAGCTCCGTGGTCTACGGGTTTGCAAATGCAACTGATTAGAAAAAAGGTCCAGGACGCTAACCAGCTTCTGGGCCTTAGTAATGAAAAATCTAGAAAATTCTAGAAGGCCAAACGACGCTTGTATAACCAAGCGTCGCTTGGACCCGACAAAACTTCCAAAATGTTTTTACAGATAATTTATTTAGTTCCTCGAAAGACTGGGTGGTCTTCGAGGTCAGCGGCCTAATCCTCATTGTCCTCAAACTGCAACATTTTTCTAATGGCAAACGTTGTCAGTTTGAGGGATTAGTCGGCATCGGCTCGTGCCGTCAGAGGATTAGACCCGCTGGCTCAATGTGTTGTATGTTTTACTTTTTATTTTATTTTACATTTTCGTTTATTTTTTCTCAAATGAAATTTATCCTATTCTTTCTCTCTCTCTTCTCGCTTACCTCTCTTTCCGACGGAACAATGTTATTACATGTTATTCATTCATTTATAGTGTATATATACATGTACATATTATTATTATCATTATTATTATGTTTTTTTTTTTTTTAATTTAAGACAAATATTATTAAACAATCAATTAAGGTATCGTTGTGTACAGTGACGTCTTATTTATCTAACTTTGTTGGTTTGGGCAAATGGTAATGGACTCAGCAGATTGACAGGACGTTCATATGTGCCAGTGTTGGTCGCTACGGTAGCTGTTCTGACAACTCCATCCGCTCCTGGATGAACCTGGATGATTCTCTCCAATGGCCATTGTAAGCATGGGATAATTTTATTCTTGACGAGTACAACCATTCCTGGTTGTAGGTTGATCTCGTTCTTGACCCATTTTTGTCGTTTTTGTTGCTCGTTCAAGTACTCTTGAACCCATCGTTTCCAGAAGTCTTGTCGCACCTTCATGATGTGTTGCCAACTTGACAATCGATTTTCAGGAGTGGATGTCAAATCATTTTCAGGTAATTCTACATGTGCTTGACCAATCAAATAGTGGGATGGAGAGAGGGCTAAATTATCATTGGGCTCTGAGGACAATGCCGTTAAAGGCCTGGAGTTGAGAACACCTTCTATCTCGGTGACCAAAGTATTAAAGGCTTCAATAGTAAATAAAGTTTCACCGACAACCCTTATAAGGTGATGCTTAAAAAGTTTGACGGTTGATTCCCAAAGGCCCCCCTGATGAGGGGACAATGGTGGTATGAAATGCCATGTTATCCTTCTCATGCTTGCGTATCGATTTACTTTATCTTTATGCGTTTGCGAGTTAAATAATTCGTATAATTCAATTAGCTGATTGTTAGCCCCGACAAAGTTGGTTCCGTTGTCGGAATAAACGTGAGCCGGATAACCTCTTCGCGCGGCGAAACGTCAGAAGGCTGCGAGGAACCTTTCAGTAGTCAGTTCGCTGACAACTTCTAAGTGCACCGATTTAATTACCATACATACGAATACGCAGACATATGTTTTTATATTTACACGATTACGGAATTTTTTTTCTTTAATGTAGAAAGGACCACAGAAATCAACCCCAGTATTCGCAAACGCTACAGCGGACCGCAGGTAAATCTCCAATTTTATATTTAATGACCGTGGGGTCGAATCGGAAACATTTTATACATTTTTTGATGACGCCTCGGACTTGATTACGTCCATCTAATACCCAATATTTTTTTCTTAAAATATATAGTGTGGTCTGAATTCCTGAATGGTGGTGTTGTTGGTGTATTTCGCGAATAATCAGATCAGTAATGTGGTTTCGTGTTGGTAATATTATAGGATGTTTTTGTGTATACAACAGATTGGCCTTTGTCAGTCGACCCCCTACGCGCAAGAGCCCGTCTGAATCGACAAATGGACATAGAAAAGATAATCTATTGTATCGGATATTATCCTTAAGATTTTTAATCTCATTGGTAAATGCATTTGCTTGTATAAGTTTTAATATTCGCCTTTCAGCTTGGTCAATTTCTTGTATACTCAATTCTTTGGAATCATAATTGATTTTATTTTTATGTGATAATAGTCTCATAATGCGAGCGACAACACGTTTTAACAAGTCGTATGAAGGAATTCGACCAAACCAATCGGCTACAAAATTATTTGATACAGGTTTATTTTCAACTACTAAACAAACTGCTTTTTTCAATTCGGGTATATCTTTTGATATCAATTTCTCGTTTGGCCAATTTTTCTCATTAGTTTGTAGCCACGTAGGCCCACTCAACCAATGTTTGTTTTGAAGAAACGCTTGAGGCAATTGTCCCCTAGACACAGCGTCAGCAGGGTTAAATTCAGTGCGTACATGTCGCCAACTTATATTGATAGTATGCCTTTGAATTTCATGCACTCTGTTTGCTACATACATGTTCAATGAATTTGGCTCGGTTTTGAGCCCACACAGAACGATTGTGGAATCACAGCAAAAACATACCTGACTATATGAAAACTGTAAGGCTGGTCGTATTTCACAATACATTCTTGTTAACAATAAGGCCCCACATAATTCGAGACGGGGGATTGTCATAGTCTTCAATGGACTGACTTTACTTTTGGCACATAGGAGCCGACACGTTGTGGTCCCCTGTGGAGTAGAGGAACGTACATACAAACACGCCCCGTAGCCAGCCTGGCTAGCATCGCAAAACCCATGTATTTGTATATCCGACGGGTTATCAACTATTAGTCTTCTTGGCATTCTAAATCCATTTAAACAATCTAATTGTGCAACAAATTCTAACCAGCTTGTATGTAGTTCACTGGGTAACGATTCATCCCAATCTAATTTATGTTGCCATAACCTTTGCATTATCAATTTAGCGTGAAATATTACAGGAGCCAATAAACCTAAAGGGTCAAATATTTTGGCAATTTCGGATAATACATTTCGTTTTGTCGGTTTTGATGATGCAACAATGGGCTTCATAAACAAATAAGTCATCTCGCGTTTTCCATGAGATGCCCAGTGTTTTCAATGCACAATTTTTGTCAAGAAGTAAGTGTGAATTTATATTTACATCAGATACATAGCTGTTCTTCATTTGACGCCCATTGTCTTATATGAAAACCGCCGCGTGATAGTAATGCTATAATTTGTTCTTGTAAGATTCGCGCCTCTGTTATCGTGTTTGCCCCACTTAATAGATCATCTACATATAAGTCGTTTAGTAAAGCCCTTGAAGCGATTGGAAAGTCCCTTTGTTCATCCCGAGCTAGTTGTTGTATCGTACGAATCGCTAAGAATGGTGAAGACGATACCCCGAATGTGACTGTATTTAATTCAAAAACCTTTATTTGCTCATTGACTCGCCACAAGATGCGTTGGAATCTACGATCATTTTTATGAAGTTCAATTTGTTTGTACATTTTCTCGATGTCTGTGGTCAACACATATTTAAATATTCGGAATTTAAATAATTGTATAAACAGTTTTTCCTGTATCGTCGGTCCCACCATTAGCAATTCGTTAAGTGATACGCCATTTGTTGTTTTTGCTGACGCATCAAAAACAACACGTACCTTGGTAGTTGCACTTGCCTCTTTGTATACCGCATGGTGAGACATATAATAGCCTTTGACGTTTAGATTAGTTGCAAGAGACATGTGACCAAGAGTAATATATTCGTCAATGATCTTATTATATTCTAATTTTAGTGTATGGTTTAAATTGAATTTTCTTTCTAATGTTTCGAATCGGCGTAACGCCACGTGATACGACTCTCCCAACCCTTTATCAGGACAGAGACTACCTGATTTGAACGATAATCGTACTGTATATCGTCCGCTTGCACCTCGAGATACGTTTTCTACATAATGTTTTTCACAATCAATATCTTCGGGGGATTTTAAATTTGATGTATTGATCTCTTCGATTTCCCAGAATTTAGTTATTTGTTCAGTGAGTTCGATTAATTTACAATCAACATGGTTTGTGCGTGGTAATTGTGGTGCACTGCCCGCAATTACCCATCCTAATCGTGTTTTTTGTACAATAAGATCGTGTTCGGTTTTCGAGAGATTGAATTGTCTGATAGAAAATAGTGAGAGACTTGCCTCTGCTCCAATCAATAGGTCAACTGGAGCCGTCTCAAAGAAATTTGGATCGGCTAACTGTATATTTTTGGGAACATCTAACAACTCTTTAGAAAATGTTTCTGAAGGTGTCATCGCGATTTGTGGGACAGTGAAGAAGGTTAAGGTTTTTTGAAAGTTGTTGTAAGCCGATTGGAAAGTGATTTTTACTAAATTGCCAGATGTTACACTGTCAGCATTGATGCCTGTGAGTGATAATGAGTGTGGTTGCATTGGTAAGTTAAACAAGTCTGCAAATTGATTCGTGATTAAATTGACCGTCGAACAGGTATCTAAGACTGCTCTTCCCTTTATTAATTTCTTATATTTATTTTTACAAAATAATATTGCGCTGGCCATGAGTTGTGTGGTGAGATAATGAGTAGAGAAGAGACATGTGGATTTTGCATTTAGTCATGCTGTTGTGGGTTTTATCCCTTGAGTAGCAAGGGGTTTACTATTTGCCGTCTCTTTTTTTTCTCGGTATGCATTGTCAAGATGTAGCATAATGTTATGCCTTTGGTGGCATTTTTTACACCCCCCCCCCCTGAGTACAATCGCGGCCCCAATGATCTTGCATGCAATTATAACATAATTTTTCTCTTTTTATACATTCCACTCTTTGAGGAGTGCTCATATTTCTAAATTTCGAGCAATAATATAATGGATGTTGCGAGTCTTTACATAAAACACAATGACGAAGTCTTGGATGGTTGGCTTTATTATTTGTGTTTTGTGTAAAAAAGGTATGTGCATTTTCTACCTTTCGTTTTTTAAATAGTGGAAGTTGATCTTGTCCAACTTCGCGTTTTGATTTGTTCCGACCAGCCAAGATCGCTGCAGTTTTATATAGAAACTCGCACATGTCATCGACGTTTGGGACTTGATCTCTAGAAATTCAATCTTCCCATTTTTCAACCGTTTTTCTGGCTAACTTGTTTTCTACAATATGTACGAGCATCACAGAGTCAATGGGGTGCCCTATTTTAGACAAAGCTGCACTGTGTTGCTGGACTTGATTCGCGAGTTGGTCTAAACCGGCGCTATTTTCGTCTTTTTGGGTTGGCATATTGTCTAAAAGTTGTAAATGTCGTTTTATTAACAAGCGTTTTACTTCGTAAGATTTTATAAGCAACTCCCATACCTTCCGATAATTGTCACTCGTGGTCGCATAACCAGCAATCTTATTTTTCGCTTTGCCATCCTTCAACGCTGTTTGAAGGTGTTGGAATTTTTCAACATCCGGGATTGGTTGCTTATCAACTAAAGCTTTGAACGCGTCTTTGAATGGTATCCACTCTTCATATTCACCGTTAAATGTTGGTATTTTAATACGTTCTAATTTTAAAGATTGGGTTGCTCTTATTTCATTATTTGTTTCAACGCTACCGTATCTGTTGTTCAAGGGAAATGACCGGGTCTCGTCATGACTTCTCACAACATTTTCAAATTGTCCGATAATATTGTAATAAAGGTTGAATATCTCTAAAGACTCTTCAACGCAAGCATGAGTCAGTTCGATGGCTGATAGTTCATCAATGTAATTTTGATAGTCGCCAAATAACCCTTTCAGATTATCTAGTCTCGCTGTCAAACTCATCAGATCATAATCATTCTTTTCAATGATTTCCTTCGCTCTATTTAATTGTAATTGAAATGACTTGATTTTCGTGGTAAGAAACATTAGTCGTTCGACGGGATTCATGATGGATTAAATATTGGATTGTGTAAATGGGACTTTGATTGGTCAATAATATAGAATGTGACTTACTTATGATTTGACTTTGATGTCGATACGGCAATTTTCCTTGCAACTGTTGTCATTCACTGTTGTTAATCACACTTAACACGTTGTTTTAGGTTGTTCTTTGCACAACCTCACAGGAGGCACCAAAATGTTTTGTGGTATGTCGAACTCGATAAATTAATCTCGATGTTCGGATTTCAAATGGATATTGGTATCAATAATTTAATTGGATAAAACACAATGAAAGTTAAATTTTTTATTTTTACATTTGATGATTGTTTAATCGTATATTTATTTATTGTATGAACAGAGACTTATGTATTAAGTATTTTTACTGAAAGTCAGTTCGATGTGACAGACTCGGTTGTCGAGTATGCAATGCTATGTGTATATTATATTTTGTTGGTGAGAGATGCTGCACATCCCCAATCTCATCCCCCTTACCATCTTCCCCGAATCCCTTTATTTTGTCTTCACTAAAGAGACGTGAAAACTAAAATCTGTGAAAGTTGCAATTTATGGAAACTATGTTTTAGTTGGGTATTTGTACTTTGTACAAAGGCGGTACTTTGTATTATAACTAGAAATTCCTTCTTAAAAAAAAAAAACATTAAGTTAAATCTTAAATCGTTTTATCAGTTTTACTACGAATAAAAGTAATTTATTTACCATTTTTCTTTTGCCCATAGTGATTCTAAAGTTTCACGAAATACAAAGAGCTCATTATGATTCGTAAAATAAATAACCCAGTCACCACTACCCGAGATGAAAAAATCGAAGTATTTAGCAAGAGACAATTGTATTCGATATTCCATATGTTCCGGGTCGAACCACATGTCTGTCGGTCCCAAACTGACCAGACTTTAATTCTTTTTATTTTTTGAACAAAATACAATAAGTTGATAAGTTTTAAACATTACTCTGTTTTTTATGGCTACTTCGTGAAACGACAAACTCTACAATAACATATGACTAACAATTTGATTTTATATTTTTTCTAAAATACTTTAAACAACGATTTAATTTATGTACTTTTTAATAGCTTTTTTACAAACTAGAATATTCCCACACATGGTCAACTCATGCATTGATTTTTGAGTAAAAATCACGTAACAAATAAAACCATAAACTCAAGTTTCTCTTTGGTACTATTATAACATATTTTTTGGTCCTTCGAGCCGGATTCACCAAGTGAATTTTTACCTGCGACATAAGTCGAAGTAGTTACAATAAAGTGAGAGTCACAGCACTCTATTTACAATGGTTGAAACAAGTGACAAAGAATTACAAGAAAAAGTTAAAAATCTCCACAGACAACGTGGGATGTTTAAAAAATCAATTACAGACTTTACAAAAAGAATGGATAGAATCAAACTTAATCAAAATCGATTTAATCCAGACGAGTTCGAAGTAGTGCTTCAGACACTCCGAGAACGTTTTTATACTTTCAAAGATATACAAGATCAATTAGAAGAATTTGATGAAGAAAAAGAAGCTCCAGAGAAGCTTATAATTCAAAGCTCGTATTTTTTAGCTGTTGCTGAAGCAACAAAATTGTTACGCAATACTAGCATTGCAAATAATACAAGTTCTACAAATACAAATAATAACACTAACACAATGTTTCCAGTTCCACAAATACATATTCCAAAATTTGATGGTACACAAGACAAGTTTGATGCATTTTTTAGTTTATTTAAAAATGTAATTCACAACAATAATTCATTGTCCAAGACCTTGAAATTATACCATTTGACAAATGTACTCACAGACAATGCCTTAGAACTTATAAAACATTTAGAAATTAATGATGATAATTATGATGCAGCATTGTTAATATTAAAAAACAAATATGAAGATAAACGTCTTTTGACTCACAGACATTGGTCAACAATACGAGATTATTCAAAGTTGAAAAAAGATACATCTGCAGCTCTTGGTAAGTTAGTAGATACATTTAGACAACGTATTAAAGCATTAGAAAATTTACAAGTTAAACAAAATGCATGGGACATAGCACTAGTTGATTTTATGTTATTAAAACTAAATCAAGAGACAATTTTTGCATGGGAAATGACACACAATTCTCATGACATACCAAAATATTCTGACTTGTTAGACTTTTTGGAACAACGAGCAAGATGTGCTAATTTTGCATTGAAAGAAGAAACAAATACAAATGACAACAAAAAGGTAGAAAAACCTCAACCAAAGAAAGGTGGCCACCATGGCCCAGATAACCACAACTGGTAGGATTATATGCTACCGGTAATCTACTCGTAGCTTACCAGTAACTACTACTGGTAGATAACTGGTAGCCCCTATCAGTAATTTCCAGGGGGATAGCACTACATGTATTTTTATGGGCTGTAGTTTGTCACCCTAGATGAGTCGATTCCCCAGAAAAAGTCTAGTAACGGAACGCCATTTTGTAGTCACATGATAAAAACCTTTTTAATTCCTACGTTATCTATCTCGTTTCTTCCTTACCAGTTAAATTGCAGTTTTCCTCGAATGGATAATGAATTTGAATATATAATGAAACCATACAATTAATTTGATTAACATTTGTATTTTTAAAAAATAAATTTGCATGTATTTTATTTATAATATAAATAAAAAATGTCCAAGGAAAAGCAGTAGCTGAAGAAAAGATGTAGCTAAGGAATTAATGTGACTAAGGAATTAATGTTGCCAAAGAATTATATTTCAAGGAAATAATTCATTAGTCACATTAATTCCTTAGCTACATCTTTTCCTTAGCTACTGCTTTTCCTTGGACATTTTTTATTTATTTTATAAATAAAATACATGTAAATTTTTCTTTTAAAAATACAAATGTCCAAGAAAAAGCAGTAGCTAAGGAAAAGCAGTAGCTAAGGAATTAATGTGACTAAGGAATTAATGTTGCCAAAGAATTATATTTCAAGGAAATAATTCATTAGTCACATTAATTCCTTAGCTACATCTTTTCCTTAGCTACTGCTTTTCCTTAGACATTTTTTATTTATTTTATAAATAAAATACATGTAAATTTTTATTTTAAAAATACCAAAGTCCAAGAAAAAGCAGTAGCTAAGGAAAAGATGTATCTAAGGAAAAGAGGTTGCCCTACATTTTAATTTCTTTGGCAAAATATATTTCGTATAAATTAACATGTGACAACATCCTTTCCTCAGCTACCCTTTTTCCTATGACCATTTATTTTTTTAAATTAATAAAAAGCAATGGTAAAAATATTAGCTAAGGAAAAGAGGTCGCCTACATGTTAATTTCTTTGGAAAAATTAATTTCGTATGAATATACATGTGACAACATCCTTTTCTTAGCTACCTTTTTCCCTATGACCATTTATTTTTTTAAATTAATAAAAAGCTATGGGAAAAGTATTAGCTAAGGAAAAGAGGATGCCTACATGTTAATTCCTTTGGCAAAATTAATTTTATATTAATTAACATGTGGCTACATCTTTTCCATAGACATTTTTCCAATAGCTTTCTATTTATCATACGATATTAAATAAATAAATAAAAATAAAAAATATTAATCACATTTCAAATTATAATATAAATCAGTCGGTAGCATAGTTCGGGCCGATATTAAAGATATTATTGTCATATTATCCACATTCTCCCCTCCTTTCACCCAAACGCAAAAATCGGTCTCTGCGCATGGGAAAAATCTTCAGTTAGGGAAAAAAATAAGCCCAGAAAAAAATACACGTAGTGCTACTCCCCTGGTAATTTCCAACCAGTATATTACTGGAATTCTACTGGTAGATACTACCAGTAGGAACTACCAGTAATCTACCAGTAGAATTCCAGTAAAAAACGACTGGTAGGAACTACCAGTAATCTACCAGTAAATTTCCGGTAAAAAATTACTGGTATCAACTACCAGTAGTCTACTGGTAGATTACTAGTAAATCATTTTGATAAACCCGAAAGCCTCAGCATCAGAGTATTTGCCGTAATAAATATCACGCTTGCTTGTAATAATATTATTGAATGAATTAATATTTTACGGCATACAGCTAAAGTATAAAGGCAGCTAAAAAAATTTATTTTTTTTAAAAGAAAAATGTCCCAGAAGAAGATGTAGCTGAGGAATTAATGTTGCTTAAAACATAATTTTTCTAGCCACATTAATTCCTGAGCTACATTTTTCCCTTAGCTACTGCTTGTCCTATATATAAATTCATTTATTTAATAAATAAAGTACATGTAATTTAATTTTTGAAGGATAAATATGTCTAAGGAAAAGATGTAGCTAAGGAATTGAAGTTGCTTTAAACATAATTTTTCTGGCCACATTAATTTCTCAGCTATATCTTTTCCTTAGCTACATCTTTGGCTTGGGATTTTTATTTTCGAAAAATGAAATATTTTATTTTTTAGTCATTACAAAAATAAAAATCGCAAGAACAAGCAGTAGCTAACGAAAAGATGTAGCTAAAAAATTAGGGTTGCCAAAAAATTATGTTTTAGGCAACATTAATTGCTTAAAAAATAATTTCTTGGCAATCTTAATTCCTTAGCTAAGGATGTAGCTAAGGATAGAGGCCCCAAAGGATTATGTTTTAAGGAAATAATTCCTTAGTCACATTAATTCCTTAGCTACATCTTTTCCTTGGACATTTTTTATTTATTTTATAAATAAAATACATGTAAATTTATTTTTCAAAAATAAAAATGTCCAAGGAAAAGCAGTAGCTAAGGAAAAGATGTAGCTAAGGAATTAATGTGACTAAGGAATTATTTCCTTGAAACATAATACTTTGGCAGCCTCAATTCCTTAGCTACATTTTTTCCTTAGCTACTGCTTTTCCTTGGACATTTGTATTTTTAAAAAATAAATTTGCTTGTATTTTATTTATAAAATAAATAAAAAATGTCCAAGGAAAAGCAGTAGCTAAGGAAAAGATGTAGCTAAGGAATTAATGTGACTAAGAAATTATTTCCTTGAAACATAATTCTTTGGCAACCTCAATTCCTTAGCTACATCTTTTCCTTAGCTACTACTTTTTCTTGGACATTTGTATTTAAAACAAATAAATTTACATGTATTTTATTTATAATATAAATAAAAAATGTCCAAGGAAAAGCAGTAGTTAAGGAAAAGATGTAGCTAAGGAATTAATGTGACTAAGGAATTATTTCCTTGAAACATAATTCTTTGGCAACCTCAATTCCTTAGCTACATCTTTTCCTTAGCTACTGCTTATTCTTGGACATTTGTATTTTAAAAAAATAAATTTACATGCATTTTATTTATAATATAAATAAAAAATGTCCAAGGAAAAGCAGTAGCTAAGGAAAAGATGTAGCTGAGGAATTAATGTGACTCTTGAATTATTTTCTTGAAACATAATTTTTTGGCAACCTCAATTCCTTAGCTACAACTTTTCCTTAGCTACTGCTCGTCCTTGGTATTTTTTTATTCATTTAATAAATAAAATACATGTAATATTTTTTTTTTATAACAAAATTTTCCAAGGAAAAGCAGTAGCTAAGGAATTAATGTGGCCAGAAAAATTATGTTATAAGCAACATTAATTTTTTTAGCTACATCTTCTCCTTAGTAACCCATTCATCTGTAAATAAATCACATGGAATTTATTATTAATAAATAAAACACATGGAATCTGATAAATAATAAAATTCCATGTGTTTTATTTATTAATAATAAACTCCATGTGTTTTATTCACAGATAAATGGATTACTAAGGAGAAGATGTAGCTAAGAAATTAATGTTGCTCAAAACATAATTTTCCTGGCCAAATTAATTCTTTAGCTACTGCTTTCCCTTGGATGTTTTTGTTTTAAAAAAAAATATCACATATGTATTAATAATAAATAAAATAATATTTGAGCACCCTTCTTTGGTTTTTCAGAAGCTGTTCCACGTATTTTTAGACAACGTCAGCCAACAGATGAAGAGTTCAACAAATTCATGCAATGTGCATTCAAAAGTACCAAAAGTCGTTGGGCTGAAAAAACTAAAACAGCCGGAGCAGCATAGATCGACATTTAAAAAAAAAAAAAACATTACAAAAAATAATTAATTTTTCTGTTCTATTAATTATATTATATTTAATCCATGTTATAAAATTTTCGTCAAAATATACAACATATTTATTCATGTAGATTTTATTCAAAAAATTTATTTATAAAATTATATATTCATCACAAAACTATATATGTTTCTACATTTATTTCCTGTTCAATCATCATGCTTTGAATTTATTTTGTGTCACCGAGCATATATTGATACAATTAATAGCTAAATCTATAGTTTTCAAACTGCGAATTAATTGACTGGCAGAAACTACCAGTAATCTACTGGTAGATAACTGGTAGGAACTTACCAGTATTCTACCGGTAAATTACTGATAGGAGATACCGGAAAGACTTACCAGTAATCTACCAGTAGGTCCTACCAGTAATCTACTGGTAGGTTACTCGTAGGAATTACCGGTAGTTCCTACCAGTTATCTACTAGTAGATTACTGGTAGGTCTTACTGGTAGATTTCCAATGAAAATTACCGGTAGCTACCAGTAGATTACTGGTATGTGGTTATCTGGGGGAGTATCATTGGCAACGACTACATCCCGTCCTTGTCCAATATGCTCTGACAATCATACAATTTACAAATGTGATATTTTCAAATCACAAAATTATGAAGAAAAATACAATTCCGTAAGAAAGGCCTCACTGTGTATAAATTGCCTTGTCAAAGGTCACGGGGTCACAGACTGCAAGTCTAGAGGGTGTCACACCTGCGAAAAGAGGCACCATACATTGTTGTATCGGCCAACGACCACTGAGTCTGACCATGCCAACACAACATCTGTTCCAGAAACAGATGTAAACAAACAACTTTGACTACAACATAGCAGCATACCTACAGGACGTGCTGTAGCACTTGTCGTCAATTCAACAACAAGTGTCTTAGTCGTCTCAGCATTGATCAACGTACTCAATACAGACGAAGAAAAAATACTATGTCGATGTCTACTTGATACATGTTCAACTGCTAATTTTATGACAGAAGGTATGGCAAACAAATTAAAATTAGAAAAAAGTAAATGTTTAATATCAATAGGCGCGTTGAACACAGCATCAACAGTCTCAAAACATGTCGTAAGTACAACAATACAATCATGTAATACAAAGTATGAAAGAACAATTGAATTTCTCACGGTTCCACGGATATCTGAAAATGTTCCTGACCAAGAAATTAACAAAAGGAATATTAATATTCCTACAACAATGAAATTAGCAGATCCTAATTTTTATAAGCCTGCACCAGTCGATATTTTATTAGGGGCAGGTGTTACAATGTCTCTGTTCTCTCGAGGGCAGATAGATCTATCCAAGAACGGTGGCCCTGATTTATTTTTACAAAAGACAAAATTAGGATGGGTCATCGGAGGTAGTGCACTTACAAACAAATCCACAAAGCAAGTGTCTTGTCACCTGACATCAGACACACAATTTAATTTACCTAAACTCGGGGAAATTAAAGACAAATTACAAACAAGTCATCTCACCGTAGATGAACAAGCATGTGAAGATACTTTCTACAACATGTTACAAACAAAAAAGAAGGTCGATCTGTCGTCACCTTACCATCTAAACAAACTGTCGATCAATTTGGAGAGACACGAATTACAGCAATTACAGGGCTTAATTCGATGAAAAGAAAGTTACAAAATAATGCAGAACTAAAAATGCAATACAACACAGTACTTCAAGACTGCTTATACCTAAGTCACAGGTCTGAAGTACTAAAAGAACAACTACAAGAAGATGGTTTTTATTTACCACCATATTATCTTTCTCAGCGCCATTAAAAATACATTTCGAATACAATCTTTAGTCTTTCAAAGATATTTAATTGTATTCCATATGATCCTTGGGAAATACAAACGAAACTAAAAAAATACGATAGTATTCGCGGTCACAAAGCGTGAAAAATATAATTGTGTTCGCGGTCTCAAGACGTGAGAAATACAATCGTACTTGATATATTTTGGGATGCCCTATTTTACAAAAATTCTTCTCCTTCCCGGGTTCGATCCTACGACTTTCTAACCACGAAACCTATGCCTTAACGCGCGATACCAATTTTACAAGCTGCAAAATAAAGAATTTTTGTTTACATAAGTTACGAGGCAATCCACGCGAATTTATTTGATTTAAAAAATTAAAAAAGACCTGTAAAATTATTATATAGTTATGTTACTTGGCAACATCCTTTTCTTAAAAACATTTGCCAATAGTTTTTTTATTAATTAATTATGGCAAATGTTGCTAAGGAATTAATGAAGATTACTTATTAATTTATTTGGTTACATCTTTCCCTTAGCCATTTCCCATAGCTTTCCAATTTATTATGGAAGAAATAGCTAAGGAAAGGATATAGCCAAATAAATAAATTATAATTTACTATATTCATATTTGTTAATAATTATTGCAAAAATAATGATTCAATTATTAATTCTATTGCTGCACCTAATTATTCTAAGTCCGCGTTTATCAATTTTTTTTCGAGTTTTTTTTTTCTTTTCTAAAAAAAATTTAAATAAATTAATAAATGAAATATTAATAATTAATTAATTAAGTATTAACTAATTAAAGTAAATCAATTTAGAAAAATTATTCTAAGTGGCAATCTTTTATCTGAAGACTTTTTGTCTTCGATGAAAAGATATGTTAAATTTTTTAAGTTCAAAAGAGGTCACGAATACTCTCGAATACATTTGAAATACTCGAATATCAAGAAATATAAATCAGGGATAAGCGTCCCGGACAGAGAGTATTCGTCCTGTTCATGAAAATATCACGAAATACATTTAAAACATCGACAACGATTAGATAATATCACCGAATACTATATGAAGACTCAGAAAAAGTAAAAATACGTCTCGAATACAAAATTTTTTCATCTCGGGTATTCTCATGAACGTCTCGACAAGAAAATTCAGAAATAAAAAAGTTGATAAATAGAATAATATATAATTATTGAAATGCTCAACGAGTTTTAAAAAAAAAAATTTACCAGTATACAAAAAGATTGTGGAATCAATGGTATTCTAAATGCTGGAAGATCTTGAGTCAATGCACAAGACAATGGTTCACCTTTTTAGGTATCAGGAAAAACATCTTTCATCGTTATTAAATGTCCAGTTGTTACAACACGACTACACAGTAATGGATTATAATTATCAAAGCAGTTGAATAAAACAAATAAACATTCTAGAAAACTGTATAGCCATTCAGATGCAACATATTCATCTGGTGTTGCAAATTGAAACGATTTATTTGGTTTTGATAGTCCTTCAAATGTATGAAGTCTATGTAAATTTGGTATTCCTTTACATTTTTGGCGAAGTCGATCCTTTGATGGTATTGTCTGTTTTGGTCAACGTTGTGATGAATCAGTAAAATAAATAATCAAATAAATAACACCTTCTTTTGAGGCAAAATATCCAACTTCTTACACGGAAAAAAATTTATAGTTTTTATTACTATACTTATAGTAAATTCGGACAGCGACAAAAGTATGGTTGAATTTACTATACCGTATAGTAATAAAAACTATAAATACAATTTTGGTTACTATACCAGTATAGTAATACTTACTATACTGGTATAGTATATACATGAAAAACGTTAAAAAGTACAGTTACTATTACTATACTGTATCGTAAATATTACCATACTGTATGGTAAATATTATTGTACTGTATTGTAATCATTATTATACTGGTACAGTTCTTTATTTATATGAATAAATTTATTTAATAAAAAAGAAAATTTTTACCAAATAAATCATTTGAATAAGTTGCTTAAAGAAAACAAAAAATAAATTTAAGGCAAGACATTCAAAAATATTTAATAAAATTTAAATTTATTTATAATAAAAAATAAAAAAAAACTATAACGAATAATTACTCGAATTTGTAGTTTTTTTTTTTTTTCTTCAATTTTCTTAGTTTTATTTAATTATTTGATTACGTAAAGATTACAAGTAATAAATCAAAAAATTCAACAATATTATTTCATATAAAAACACTTTGTAAATAGGAGAAATTGTTCAAGTGGGCTGAATTAAATTGCAATAAAATATATTGGTCACATCGTAGTTTTGAAAGACATCGACTGAGTGATCATGACACTGATCAACATATCGAAAATATAAATAGCCATATATAAAATCTGTTTCAATAAAAAATTCATCAATATAGATACTGATAAATTAGAAGAGGATAGCTCTGATGAAAGATGTGCTGAATCATTAAAAAATTTTCTATTTAGATTTAGATAAACAAGCAACCTTATATTCGTTTCTAAATTATATAATCTTTATGAATTACCACGAGTCAAAATTACTGACATTATTATTGAAGTGAAAAAATTATTAAAACTGGAAGCTACTAATATTTGAAATCAGTTAACTAATGAAATATCAAAAACTAATTCTCTATGGAAAAAAAAATTTTAAATATATTTTTTGACGTATATCTGAATTACTCAATTACAAAAAATAAAATAAATCATTTCCGTGCTGGGGGCAATAACTTCTTAATTTATCAACAATATTCATGACAATTGGTTTATTCACCACTGGAAAAATTTGAAACTAAACCACGTGCTTTTGAATTTCGTAAATAAATATATATTTTCCTCGTAATGATTCCGTTTAAATTATTCCATCAGAAAAAGGACCATGTTTTTATTTGGTATACATTGTATATCATATTAAAAATTGAAAATAAAATTTGTATTGTAGTAAAAAAAATCAATTGATATTGAATGAGATGAAATTAAATGAGATTTTGTCAGGTAATGCAGTTATTACGTACGTAATAACTTTGAACAATCAGAAAAACTTTATACCTAAGCTGTAGTTATACATGTATAAAATGTATAGTTTTTTAATGAATATTTTTTATTTTAAAAAGTAAATAAAAAATATATATTTTTTATATTTGATTTAAAAATTTATCGAATCCCATATATTATTAACATTGTTTTTTCTGAATATTAATATTTATTGAATTTTATCTTCATTATTATTTAACTAATAGAAAACATTTCAAATATATTGAATATAAATTTTTTTTTTTTCAATAAACTATATGTAATGTTTTACTTTGTTAAAATATTTTTTTATTTTTTAATTGATTTTTTTTTTAAAAAAAGCATAAATTTACTATACTGTATGGTAAAAGATACTATAAGTACAGTTAAATTTACTATACCAGTATAGTAAATCTGTATAAAATTTTTTTTTGTTTTACTATACCGGTATAGTTTTAATTACCATACCAGTATAGTAACCTTAACTGTACTTTCTAGTAAATCTAATTATACTTTTGCCGCTGTCCAACTTTACTATAAGTATGGTAAATTTAATCATAAAACATAGTAATAAAAACTATAAATTTTTTTCCGTGTACGGTGCTTTTAGTTATTACATCATGACTGTTTTAAATTGTTATTTATTTTTGGAGTGAAACTTCTTTACGGAGAGTAGCGACGAAATTCGAGGCCCCACTAGCGTCACACTGAATGTCACACGATTTGTTACGCGCTCTGTTATACTCTCTGTCTCAAGCGGATAAAGAGGGGAGAATTACATAAAGAGATAAGAGAAGCTGGCAAGCATACAACTATAGTGTATGATAGCATACAAACTCGGAGCGTCAGCTGGTTTGTGTATATGCGTGAGCGACTTGAAACTTTTTTTTTTCTATTTAAATATTATTAAACAGTATACCTAACTGAGTATTGGGAAACGCACAATTCACCACGACGTCTGGTGGTAAATTTCGAGAAACTATTTCATCCAGTCATTCGTATGTGGTATACACAGTATATATGCTAAATTAATAAACAAATAATATTTTTACAAATAGTTTAAAATGTCTGGTACAAAATTTTCCTCAAAATTGATTGAAAAAAAAAAAAAACAAGATTTTACGTTTCTGGGTACAACAGTAATTTCAGGAGAAATAAAGATCTGAGTTTATATGCATTTCCGACGTTAGACAAACAACAACCTGTCAAAGTAAAAAATTATTTTGGTGATTTTAATAAAACAAATCGGTGTGATGCTTGAAAACGTGCATTAAAAATCAAAACAGTAAATAAAAAGATTATAACACATGCAACAACGTTTCATATAATTTATATAAAATTATTATTAATTATCATATTATTATAATTTATATAACTTTCATATTGTTTGATTAATATATTTAATATTAAATGTTGCAGTAATCTATTTTTCTTTAATTTTACATTTTGTGGAGTTTAACAATATGACAATCTTGCTTTGATTTAACTGTATATTTTTTCCGACATTATCGCGACAACACGATAATTTTATCGGTTATCGTCAGTCAAATATCGTATCGTGTCGTCATTATCGTATCGTCTTGTCGCGATATTATCGATTATCGCGGCATCTCTAACTCAGACGGAAAAATAGAAAAAAAAACTTAAAAAAAAAAATATTAAAAATAAGCTAATTTGTATTTTATTATTAATAAAAAACAACAATTCTTCTGATGATTTTGATAATTATTAAGATAATTAATTTTAAAATTTTTTATTTTTCTGACGTCATTTGAGTGCCATCTTGAGTTTGTCGCCATCTTGAATAAAGTGCTTCGTGCTCATAGAGTGGCTATAAGCAGAGTGACGCCAAAGGCAAAAAGGTGCCCAGAAGTGCTGTCACTCTGCCTATACCAACTCTATACAAAAAGCACGATATGGCGGACCTGAAACCGTCAATCTGAGCCTGTTGGCGTCTCTCTGCTTATACCCACTCTACGTGCTCACAACTCATCGCGCCTCTGGGACAGACAGACGTACGTGAACGTAATTGACAGTGTTTTTGTTTTTTTGATTTTTTCATTAATTAAATATGTCGATTCAATACTCAACAATGATTAGTGATAGAAATAAGGAGTTAATAGTTGTTTACGGGTATCAATATCGATTTCATGAAAAATTAGCTGAGAATTGTGAACGCTGGGCTTGCTCGGTTAACTCTCGATGTAGAAGCTATTTGAAATTAAATAAAGATAAGCTAATTGACAAATCAAATTTAATTCATGGCGTTCATGGCAAAGACGACCAGAAAAGACTTGACAGAAAACAGTTAAAGAATAATATTAAACAAAAATCCCACCAAAATATTCCAGTCCGTACTTCACAACTGATCCAAAACGAATGAAAAAAAACCTAATCCTTCACTCTTACTTGACTCTACTGACTTAACATTAATTCAAAAAAGTGTTAGCTACACCAGATTATCTGTCCTTCTAAAGATTCCGAAAGACATCAAACAATTCCACAATGAAATTAATAATATTGAAATCAAGACAAACGAAGACAAAAATTTCCTACTAGTTAATGGCCAGACTAACAACATTATCGGGTTTTCGAGTCATAATAATTTATAAATGTTATCGCGTTTAAAAACATTTTTTTGTGATAGAACGTTTTACAGTTGCCCGGCTCTATTTCTACAATTATTCAAGATACATGGCATTCACAATTATATATATATTTTTGCCTCCATCTGAGGTCGGTGATAGTTTTGCATTTGATATTTTGTCTTATAAACCTTAATAAATTTTTAGATTACATATTCGATAATTATATATGCGAGGATGCTGGATTTTCTAAAAAAATCTGGGCTTAGTATTCATATTCCTGCACGCGAACAACAAACAGCTGTGAAGCGTTTCACTCCAAATTTAATGCTTAATTTAATTCAGCTCAACCAAATATTTATCAATTTATAAATGCATTGACCAATATGCAATGTATGGTTTCTATTAAAATGCGCAGTATTAGTAAAAAATCATAGATTACACTTGATAAAGAAGGATTTATCAAAAAACAATTAAATCTTTGGAAAAGTAATATTATTAAAAGATATCAATTTGTTCGTACGGTATCTTCAAAATTCCAACCTGCTTATTTAAAAAAAAAAAAGTAACTTTGGTTCTAAATAATTAGCTTTGAAAAATCTATCCTTTGCGTTCAATTATAAATATATATATATATATATATATATTTACCTATATTTTATTAAATTATGAGTTTGTTTATTATTATAAGTTTATATTATATTATTTATTCCTTAAATTATATATATAGACGTACATATATATTAGGCTGATTTGAATTTTTTTTTGTTTTTTTTATTTCAGAGACACTCTCGGAATATCTTCGGTATCCTAAATGTAATCCCAAAAAAATGATCCAGTTAAAATTCGAGCTTAAAAAAAAAATTTGTAGGGGGTGCTGTCCTTGAATTTAGTTTTACCATTACAATAACAGGAAAGTAACGACAATTCCAAATAATCTAACTTACTGCTTCAAATTCAAAACTAACGACATTGAGACTAATGTTTTCTGTAAGAACACAAAAAAATACATATATTTCAATTACAAAAAGCTAAAATTTACTATGAATATGGTGGTACTAAGTATCGAAATTGAAAAAAATTGAAACTGAAGTTTTTTTTAAATTTTTTATACATACTATGGAATAGCTCATACAATTATTTACTGAAATAGCTCATATTGGACTTATTTTGTAGGTTTTTTAAAAATTTATCTGTTAGTTATTTAATATTTTTTATATTTTATAATAAGAATCGAAATAAAATGAAAAAAAAAAAAAAAAACTTGGATTTTCTGAAAAAAAAGCAATTTCTATCATAATAATAAAAAATTAAATAATCCACTTAAAAAAAATTATAATGTTAATAAATAGTAAATGAGTAACCCTTTTGACCTTTTTTACGGAGGCGAAGCCTGTAGTCAAATAATAAGAAAACTAAGAACAAATCACGGATGCGATTTTTGCCAGCATATTAAAGATGACAGAATTTATAATAATAAAGTTGACAACTGTTTTGGATGTCGTTACAAGATTGTGAATAAACAAAAAACAAAATGACTGTTTTTTTCGAATTTTGCATAACTTTGCAAAATTTAAACTTACAAGCTTTATGATTAGTCTTAAATTGATTGTCTATTTGATACCGAGAGCCACTCTCTCTTGATAAAATCTGCTCTGATCACTCGTTAATTAGATATCAGCAATTGCTTATAACAATTCTATAATCCTTTATGTTACAGTTGAAAAATAGTTATGGAGGAGTGATTTTAGCGATTTTTATTGAGGCAGGCTTTAAGAAATTTAATATCAAATTTTTTAAGCTGAATAAAACTTTTTTATGTTATTTTGTTCAAAAGTTATCCAATACAAAAACAATTACCAATTTTTACTTTAAACATTTTTTCTGTAAAAAGAAGTTTAAAGCGCATGCGTAAAACTTTCTTTGCTGTAGTTATAATTTGCTTGATCGATAAAATAGTTATTTAAATTATCATGTTATTGAAAAAAAAAAATAAATTGCCATGACAAATTTTTATATACAAAAATATTAAACAAAATGCTTTTAAAAGAAGATATTTGTTTAGTTAAAAAACGAGTAAATTGAATGATTTATTTTTTTATATTTGTATTGATTTATTTCTTGAACGAATCTAATAAAATCATTGATTACATAAAGGATAACCTCAATTTTTTTTCATCTGTTATTTGATTCGTATACATAATTTAACAGGTCACGTCAGCGCGAAAACTACGAAAAAAATTCAATGATATGATTTAAAATTATTAGAATAAATGAAACTATAATGATGTTGTTATAATGGAGAAGAATCACACAGACTTTTGCCGGAGTTTTCAAAATTTTTAATTTTTAATAGAACGAAACCGTTACTAAAAATTTTTTTAAAAATAATTTAACTTTTTTTTTTGACAATTTTAACTCGATTCCTATTATAAAATATAAAAAAAAAAATATTAAATAACTAACAGATAGATCATTCAAAAACCTACAAAATAAGTTCAATATAAGCTATTTTAGTGAAGAATTGTATGAGCTATTCCATAATATGTAAAAAAAAAAAATTAAAAAATACTTCAAATTTAATTTTTTTCAATTTCGATACTTAGTACCACCTTATTCATAGTAAATTTGAATTTTTTGTATCTGAAATATATGTATTTTCTTGTGTTTTTACAGAAAACATTAGTCCCAATATCTTTAGTTTTGAATTCGAAACAGTAAGTTAGATTATTTGGAATTGCCGTTACTTTCCTATGTTATTTAAATGGAAAAACTAAATTTCAGGACAGCACCCTGTACGAATTTTTTTTTTAGGCTCGACTTTTAACTCGGTCATTTTTTTGGGATACCGAAGATATTCCGAGAATGTCTTAGAAATAAAAAAAAAAAAAATGAAACCAGCCTAATATATATATGTATAAATATTTATATGAATATATATACTACATATAGCTAGACATATCAGTATCATATATTGATATATAATATTACATATAAATGTATGTATAAGAAAATAAGAATTAAGTATTGCACAATTTCAACTTTTTTGAACATGCCTGTAAATTAATCGTTTAAGATCACTGCCAGTCCTAAGCCTGGAGAAAATGTGAAGAGAAATATTTGAAATTAATTCAAAGAAAATTAAAAAAATTAAACTAAAAAAAAAACAGAAAAAAAATATTTAAAAAAAAAACTTAGAAAAAAAAACTTTTTACGAAAAAAAGCTAAGTCCCGTATTTTGAAACTTGGCAAAACTAGCTAAAACAAGATAAAGGCAATGGGAGTTACGAATAGTAGAATGGCCAGTAATCAATAATAAGCCACCACGGGGGGCATCATGGGGTGCCACGGGACTCAAGTTGGGGAATTCGGGTACAGCTCTAGAAAGTCTACATCGATATTTTAAGCGAATACTGATTATTGATGAGTCGATTGTTAGCAAAGACTACACAAGAGTTACAAAATGAAATAGTTTCACAGTGCTTTTGACTGATAATCAAGTTTTTGAAATAAGAAACTTCGTTGTATTTGAAATTCAAGGTGCGACAATGTGTTACGCTTTCGGAATTTATTATGAAAAGATCACTAACACAGCATTTCCTGGAAGATCATTAAAACATTTGATTTTTACAAAAAAACGAGAATCACTAGTAGTTGTTGACTCAAAAAAAAATAAAGCATAAAGGTATATTAGTAGAACTGCCTTCCGACGAAAGAATATTCGTTGCCTGTTCGCATCCAAATCGATTTGGAATGATAAATTAAGAAAACAATAAATGAATTTGGAATAATATAATTTAAAAGTTATGTAGATAATGAAACGTAAAAACGTTGTTATAAAACGTAGTATTAATCCGAGTCAGTAACTTGTTAGCATATTAAAATATTGGTTTTCTATATACTACATAATTTTCTTCTTGTTATCAGTTTTTGATTTTCGTATTTCTGAATAAGTAAAATAATCTTTTTTGTTGTTTCTTAATAAGTTAGTCTTAATTGACAATAAAGAGAATTAAAAAAAACTTCAAACTATCTTTTTTTATTTATAATTAAAGGTTAGTGTTGTAAATATTAAATAACTAATAATACTACAATAATAAAAAATATGTCTGCTGAGGATTTGATTGGTGACGCTAAATGCGTCAACTGAGCAACGGCGGTAGCGTAGACAAAACCTAACCATACCATAATCACAAAGGGAGAGAAAGAAAAAAAAAAACCGTGAAACAGCAGTGGTTGAAAGGCACTTGTGTTTGACTGCTTGATCTGAAAGACATACTGTAACGTATTTTCTGTAAAAAAGTTTAATAAAAAAATCTTAAAGGTACTGTATTAAAAATATATATCTATATGTGGCGTTCTTAGCCAAGTCAAGGGGTTTGCGGCCTGATCCCCTGCGATTTCGCTTATTTTTTTATATGTAGTATATTTTAGGGTTTAAAAAAACCCGTTTTTTTTTTTTTCTTCTTCAATTTTTGGGGGCGCTAGCATCGAATTTCAAAATATGTCAAAAAGCTCCTTGTTTTTTTTTGCTGAATTTTCGACCACAAATTCAAAGACGCAAAACAAGTATTTTAACCTTTTCAATAGAGTGGGCACTCGATGGGAAGTATTTTTTTTTCGATTTTTGAAAAAAAATTTTTTTCTGAAAACTTTATATTTTTTTAACTTTATTTTGGTTTTTTTAAAAAAAAAGAAAACGAAACTTACTCTTCTGAAATTTTTAATTTTTTTTTATTTTTTCAGAAAAACCGTATAACAGGTCAAGAGTAAATAAAAAATCAAAAATAAATAAAGGTGACTTTAAACTAAATAAGTAGCAAAATTTCAACGTTACGAATTTAAGCTAAATTTTATGTAGTAATATTAAATGGTAAATATATAGATAGATTTATTGAATGATTTGATTCTTATACATTACTCACTTTCTTCACTTCTTTAGGAAGAAAACATACATCTCAAATACTTCTAGAATGAAAAAACGCCTAATGAATGACCCAAATTTGAAATTAAAAAAAAAGGAAGACCCAAAAACTATAAAAAAAATTCGTTATAAAAAAATCATATGTAACGAAAATTAAAATTTTCAATACTCCGGTGGGTTACGTGCAATTATTAGTTAGTGTAATTTTTTTTTTTTTTAAAAAAAATGTTATATTGTTTAGTCACAACACTACGAAATTTTATCATAAACATATGTTCATCTGTGTCAGTGAGCAGGGCTGTCAACACTGCGCGTCGAATCTCCACAAAACATGATTTTGTTGGGTTCCAATGTAAATCGGGAAAAAAACAGCAAATCTTCGGGAAAGTGAACGTTTAAATGATGAAATTTACAAAAATCGTAAACGAAAAATAAAAGCTACTTTTATGAAAATCAACACCATGATGACCCTGGTTGTAAAAAACAAAAGAAAAATTCATTATTCTAAAGAAAAAAAACAAAATTCTAAAAAATTATGGAAAGAAATATTCAAAGAGTTTTACTTAAAGATTGAAGATGGAATGTGCTTTCGTCGTCAATGTTGTGATCGAATGTGGTATTCAAATGGTGTAACAAAAATTAGTGAAGTACATGAATCAATTCAACAATACTTTGAAAACATTGAAAAAAAATATACAGTATGTTACACTTGTAATAAGAAATTACTGCGAGGTAAAATTCCTAAATTAGCGAGAATAAACGGTTTCTATTATCCACCCCCACGGAAATATTTTATAAAAATTTTACAAAAATTATATAAGAGTTATTTTATAAAATCACTTTGTAAAATATGAGCAAAAAAAGTGAAAAAAGTATGTCAAAGATTTATAGAATTTTTTTTTTATAAATATTATATATATAATATATAAAAAAATTTTGTGAGCCATCTAGACTCGCGGGTTTATTATGTGTAAACATCTTCGGCGTGTTGTTGTAATTGAACAAAATAATAATGAGTACACATTTAAACAATTTTTTTTCATTAATTTATGAAAATATTGTTTGTTTTTGAAGTGAAACTTCTTTTTGGAGGGTAGGTGAAAAAAAAATTCGTCACGAAAATCGAGGACGGAAGTCGGGGACGGAAACTGAAACACAGTATACATATAGCATAGGCAACGCAACAGGCAACGCAACATGCAGCGAGAAATGAAACACAGTATAGTATAGTTTGAGAAAAAGAAAAAAGAAATAGGCATGCGCATAACTGAAAAAAAAACCACATAATTTCTTTCTTTAGCTACTGCTCGTTCTTGGTAATTTTATTTATTTAATAAATAAATTACATGTATTTCATTAAATAAACAAATAAAATAAATACATTTTTATTTTTCAAAAATAAATTACTGTAAATTACATGTATATATGCAGCACCGCCATATTCTACGTTTTATCCGTATAGTACGCGTATTATACAAAGTAATATTCCAAAAAACCAAAAAAGCCCAACACTGGCCGGCACCATAGCATTGTCATTGTCGAAATTTTAGAATATCAGTTGTTGTATTTATATTTTTTGTCAGCTGTCATTATCAAATTTTTGTTTTACAAATTATTTTATTTCATACTAGTCAGCCGTGTCCGTGTATTTCTAATTTAAAAAAAAATTGAAAACATAAGAAATATGGAGAAAAAATTCATTATCTTTATTTTGTTCTTCTCGAAAAAATTCATCGTTTGATCGAAAAAAAATTCAGGAGATGATAAAAAAATTTAATTTCTACATCCTGGTGAACCGGAAACTGAAGCAATATTTATAATTTCCTCTTTTTTAGAAAATATATATATTAATTAGAAAAACCCTGAAGATAATTGGAAAAATCATTTTGACCTCCTTGTGATCGTGAAAGATAATATGAGTAATGTTTTCGTGGACTTAAACCCTCCTGAGCTCAAACTATGTTAAATATCTATGTCAAATTTCATGTCAATCGCGGGGCCAATACTTTACGTGAAACTGCGTTTCCACGGCCACGTCTTTTTATTGTATAGATATACATTATACTATAATAAATAGGTTTATAAGTACATATATAAAAATATAACAATAAAAAATAGTATATTTATATCTCTATCTATATATATCTCTTTTTGGAATCGTTTAATATAAACGCAACACGTTGTAAAATGACGAAAAAATTGTCTCTATTATCACAAACCTCTGATGAATCAAAAATGGATAATGATCTCAACAAATTGAATGTTGATCAAAATAATGAAAACAAAAATGGTAATATTAATACTTATTCTTCAACACTTGATTCAAATTTTAATTCAAAAATATTTTTAATATAATAGGTATTCTTGAAAAAACAAAAACTGATCTCACTCTATTACTCTTCAAGGCTTAAGTTTTCCATCCGGATTCAACTGATCAAAAACCTCAGGAAAATTCTGCGAAGAAATCAAGACCATTAAGTACTGAACGTGTACGACAATATCGTGATAGACAACGTTAAAAAAAATTACAGGAAAACCCCTATGCTCTATTAGCTTTAACATCTTCACCCGTTTTAAGCACTCAACGTTTACGGCAAATCGGCAATACTGTGCTAGACAACGTGAAAAAAAAATTACAGAAAAATTCCAATGCCATATCAGCCCGAACACCTACTATTTTATCAAGTACTGAACGTTCACAACGATATCCTTCTAGACAACGATAATTTGTAACAAAAAAATTCATAATAAATAGTTAATAAAATGAACAATTATATGAATACCGACCGTAATATAAATTGTCAAAAACAACAGAAAAATCAATAAAAGAAACCAATAGAGTTATAACCGCAATCACTCCAAAAGAAGTTTCACTTCTCCCGCGCGTACTCGCAACACGCATGATTTTTTTATTTTATTTTTTTCTATTTTCATACAATTATTGTTGTTCAGTAATTTTCAATAATTAATAATTTTAAAATTTTGATATATCGATTTTTCCCGAGTGGAAATCAAATCCGGCTTGGAGGGATCCTGATCCGAATCGGATCCAGTATGGCTAAGGTAATCCGGATCCAGGTTTCCTGACCTTTTTCGGATCCGTTATGGCTGAAGCTAACCGGATCCAGCTTTCCTTACTCTTTCCTGATCCAGATCGGATCCGGATTGCAGGACTTTAATTGTACTACATTATTTTTTTCAAAGTTATCTCCGGGTTCAGTCAAGTTTGGCTAAGGCTAAACGGATCCGGTTTCCTTTACCCTATTCTGATCCAAATCGGATCCGGAATGCCGGACTTTAATTGAAGTTTGTTTTTTTTTTAAAGTTAACCTCCGGATTCGGTCAGGCTTGACTAAGGTAAGCCGCATCCGGTTTCCCTGATTTGAAACGGATCCAACTTAAAAGTATTTGAGAAAAAAAAAAAAAAAATTAATTTCAGAATGTCATTTTATTTTTTGATAATATTAAATACATTGTTGCATATATAATATGGTGTAACTGATTTTTCCATCGATAAAGTAGAAGTCTCAGTTACTATGGGGTCAACGAGGATTTCTCACCATCCTCCTCTCTTACCGCCAGGAGGGAGCCAGCTGGTGTATAACGGCAACCAACGGACCGTGGGGTAATTTCGGGAGCAATGGCCGCCGACGGCCATTTCGGTAGCGACTAGTTCAGTAAGAAAATGGTAGAGGGGCGCAGTCCACCATATTAGTTCCAAAACGTCACTCTGGCACCATTACTAAAATGTATATGATTTCTAATATTGGCCGGGAGCGTAATAACCTCACCCCGCGGTGGCAGTTATTACCGTGATCATTAACTTTGGTTTAACTCACTCGCACAACCTGAGTCAATACGAGAGCGAGGATATTCGTACCTCACAGTCTTTACCAAATATCCTCCTATTGCCTACTCACTCTAGTGCACCAAGTAGTCGAACATAAAGTCCATCCGCAGCCACGCTGGTCTTACGCCGGACGCCTCTATGCATTTGGCTACTCGATTATAGGTTACCCTGACAGTAAGTAACCACACTAAAGCGAGAGAGCGAGTGATATACAACGTCCTACCTATACAGCATAGCGATATCGTAAATCACCCCCGAGAGCATGCACCACGCATCGGGAGCTTGGTTGGACTCATCAGTGACATCAACTAGTTCCAACCTAGGACCCAGTCGACGTCATCGTCTAAGTCGGCTAACTCCACCAAGAAGTCATGCCAGCTTCACCAATGATATCAACTAGCTCCTCCATAGGAGCATGTCGACATCACCAAGTCACCAGCCAACTCCACCAAGGAGTCAGCTAGCTTCATCGGAAGCCAACCACGGACTGTCACCAGTCCCGGTGCCATCAGCCAGCTCCGAGAGCCGGCCGACGACTGGCAGTGAGATGCCAGCGATCACCAGTTTTATGGACTCTCTATCCCCACTCCCGTTTGACCCACTCCATACGACCATCTGTGCGCACACCTCGATGCGACTCTCTGGTGGGAGTGTCGAAGTAGGGGATACGAATCTGTCGTAGCCAGGGTAGGAATCCGGATTATCCACTTGTGGTGGATGTCTACCAAGTCAACACTGACATTCAGGCGAAAATGGATGTCACTACCGAGGCCACTCACAAACCGGTGGTATTAATTAGCGTCTTAGTCGATAAAACCCCTCAGACCAGACCTCTAATTATTTTCGGGAGCGCGAGATCTGCCAAATCTCGTTACAATATGGTATTAATCATATCAAGTTTTTCTATTGTAATTTTTTTCAATAACTTTCTACGCTTTTAAAGGACTTGATTTCAGCGATTCCATGTACGCCGCCGTGGTCAATAGGATAGAGTTGCCGGCTTTGAATAGAATAGCCCAGAGATCGATCCCCGTAAAACCCGGAAATTTAGTTTAGTTCAGGTTGAATTGTCTAAGATAGAATTATATTTAATAATGATTGTTAAAAAAAATAATTAAAAAAAGCATATATATTTTTTTTTTAAATCAACATTTTTTTGAAACGAAATTCGGATTCAGTTTAAATATAAATTCGGATCCAGTTTATGCATAAAATCGGAACCGGTTTGGATGTAAAATCGGATCCGATTTAAATGTAATTTCGGATACATAATTTGGTCTCCAATTTAGTCACGGTGTCCTTATTGTAACTGGATCCGGTTTGCCGGATCCGATCCGCAGCCTAGCCGGCGTTACAATTTCAGTCCGAATCGGATCCGGCCAGCCTGATCGGATTCGGGTATGTAATCAGGTGAACCGGATCCGACCTGGATCCAAATCGGACTGAAATTTCATCTCGGGTTTTTTCCTAATTTTATATTAACGATTGATATTCAAGTAGAAAAAGAAGTTAAAAAAAAATTTTTTTAATATATTCCGAATATTTTTCGAGTTATCGATATTTTTCTGGTATTGGTGGTAATTTGTTTCGTAATTGATGACATCATAGAGCTAAGGAAAAGATGAAGCTAAGTAAAATATTTTAGCTGGTGAAAATATGTAGGTATTGTTTGTTCAGCTATAATTGAGACTGAGTAAAAAATATAACTAAGGGAAAATTTAGCTAATGAAAAGATGTAGCTGAAGGAAAAATCAAGCTGATAAAAATATGTTTGGCTATAACGGAGACTAAGTAAAAAGTCTAGCGACTAAGTAAAAAATCTAGTGGCTCAGTTAAACATCTAGCGGTTAAAAAAAAAAAAAAAAATCGAATATATCGAAATTTTTATTTTGACGTTTTTTTTTACTCGAAGAGTTTTATTATTAGCCATTATTATATTCGCAAAAAAAATATAGGGGAGAGTGGTCTAAAATGAACAGGGTGGCCAAAATGGGCACTTTTTTTTTTAATGAATTTTTTTTTTTTTTTTCTCTTTTAATCAACAGAAAACACTGTTTAAATTATATGTGAATAATAGCTAAAACTTTTTTTCAAGTCGAAAGTTCCTAAATATTTTTTTTTTTTTTTTACATATTTTTTTTTTTTTTTTTTCCACATATTTTTTTCTTTTTTACTCCAATTATTTTTTGAGAACTATAACTTAATAACATATTATAAATAAAATATAAATAACAACAACACCAATTTAAACAATTTAAACAATAATAAATAATAATAATAATAATAATTATTATTAATAACAACAAATTAACAATGGATGGATGCATAAGATTTTTAAAAAACAAATTGGTTTATTTATTTTTTTTTTCTTTTTTGGTGGTCTGACGTCGTCAACAGATCGAGAAGTCATTCGATTAATCGTTTAATCGATATAAATCGATTGATAATTCAAATTTTTTATAGTTGGAAATGTTCATTGTTATAATCATTCATTAGTATTAAAACAAAATTGGTTATTTATTGTTATTATTATTGTTATTATTAAATTGGATTTTGGTTCTTTTTTTATTTTTTTATCATTTAAAAATCTTGATATAATATTAAAATATGGGTCGTTATAAAAGAAAAACGACTCGACAAGATTGGCATCCAGAAAATATGATTCAGGCAATTAATCAAGTAATTAATCATCAAAAATCTATTCAAGAAACTGCCAGAAGGTATGGGATTAGCAGAACAACATTATCTAGAAGAATACAACAATATCGATTCAACCCGGATATAATTTTGGCTAGCCAAAAAGGTTTGAAAAGAATCATCATCAATTTCGTGAACACCAACTTTTAGTTTTTACTTTTTTTATATAATTTTTTCTTTCTTTTTCTCACTCTTAATTTTATCAAGGTCTAGGAAGCTACCAGCTTTTTTTTACACCGACACAAGAAAAAGAGCTCAAGAACCACCTTATTGAAGTTCATGGCCAGCTACGTGGACTGGGTTCAAAGAAAACAAGAGTCTTGGCGTGTTTAGCAGCTCAAGAAAATAATATTGAGACCCCTTGGACTGATTCAATTGCTGGTAAAGAGTGGCTCAGAGGTTTTCGAGCTAGACATCCTGACCTAGCTCTTTTAGAAAACCAGAGTCAGTCTCAATTTATCGGGCACGAGGTTTCAACAAAGTTGTTGTTAATAAATTTTATGATTTATTAGAACAACAACAAAATATGAATATTATAATTGGTGTTGGAGACAGTGTTCAGTATCCACCTGACAGAAGATTTAATATTGATGAGACCTGTCAATCTGTTGATCCTAAAACCCAGGTTAAAATATTGTGTTTAAAAGGTCAACGACGTACAGGTCAATTAACAACTAGTGATAGGAGTAAAGCCATTACTGTCACTGTGTGTGTCTCTGCATCAGGCCACTTAGTCCCCCCATTGTTTATTTTTGGTCGCAAAAAAATGCATAATAAATTAATTGCAAATACAATGGAGGGATCATGGGGTACAGTGACTGATAAAGGCTGGATGACAGCAGCTTCATTTCTCCAGTGGTTTAAAGTGTTTATTGAGTATACTGTACCAACAGTACAACGTCCAGTACTGTTAATACTCGATGGTCATGCCAGCCACACCAAGAATATTGAGGTGTCCAGACTGGCTGCAGCATCACACGTCACCATCCTGTGTCTGCCACCACATACTACTCACAGACTCCAACCACTGGATGTGAGCATCATGAAGCCACTGTCTGATGCATATGGTGAGATATCCACCAATATGACACGATCAGGAAAGAGACTTATTGAAGAAGATATTGCTGGTATGATGAGTATGGCTATGGTAACACCAAAAAATATTCGAGCTGGATTTCGTGCCACTGGCATATGTCCATTTAATAGAAATGTTTTTACACGAGCTGATTTTGCACCTGCTTATCTTTCTGAGCGAGCAAATCCAGCAACACAAGATCAAGATCAAGACCAAGATCAAGATCAAGACCACTATCAAGACCAAAATCAAGAACGAGATCAAGAAGAAGAACAAGTATCAGCTGAAAATCAGCTGGAAAAATCTATGAGTAATTTGTCAATGGACAAAGCAACTAGTTCATCAACATCATCAAAATCTCATCAACAAATTAATGTACCATCAACATCATCAACAACAACAAGAAGTGGTCAACCAAGTGGTCAACTATGTGTACCAACAACATCTAATTTAGAGTCATCAAGACGTCCAATGTTTTGGTCAGGACGTCCAACATATCATCTTCATGATTCTGATGAAGAAAGTGATCGTGATGAAGATATGAATGAAAAAGCCAATAGTTGTCAAAAAAAAACCAGCACTAAAACGGATGAGTCTTTCATTGCCAGAAAAATACAACTGGAAGAAAAAAAAATTTGATATTCCATTGAGTAAAATTGATGCAACAAGTGTGGGTCTTGCAAATCGCGAGAGGAGAGTTCGACCACAAGGTAAAACAGCAATAATTTCATCATTGAATTACATTGAAGAATTAGATGAATTAGAAGAAAAGAAAAAACTGAAAGAAAATACAAAAAAAAAAGTGTTATACAAGCCAAAGAAAAGAATAAAATTAATACCAAAAAAGGAAAAAAAAAAATAAAACTTCACAGTATGAATCCGAAACAAGTGAAGAAAGTTATTGCCCCAGTAGTGATACTGATGATGATGATTTTTAATGATGCAAACTGATATCATGTCATTTGTAACGTGTGCCAAAAAAATTTTTATCTTATTATGATTGTTGTTGTTATTAATTATTATTATTATTATTATTATTATTATTATTATTATTATTATTTATTATTCTTTAAATTGTTTAAATTGGTGTTGTTGTTATTTATATTTTATTTATAATATGTTATTAAGTTATAGTTCTCAAAAAATAATTGGAGTAAAAAAAAAAAAAAATACGTGAAAAAAAAAAAAAAAAATATGTAAAAAAAAAAAAAAAATATTTAGGAACTTTTGACTTGAAAAAAAATTTAAGCTATTATTCACATATAATTTAAACAGTGTTTTTTGTTAATTAAAAAAAAAAAAAAAAAAAAAAATTCATTAAAAAAAAAAGTGCCCATTTTGGACACCCTGTTCATTTTAGACCACCTTCCCCTATATATTGAAGTTTATAAATTATCATCTACATTTTTATCGAAACGTTTTTTTCTCCTCGACGAGCTTCATTGATTGGGATTAATCAATTTTAGAATGAATCGTTATTTTAATAACTAGACGATATATAACCGATAAATAGCCGTTTTTTCCATACTCCAACTTTATTTTTAACCACTTTGCGCATGTATAGGAATTTTTTCCGTATTTTTCCCGTAATCGTGAAAAAATTTTCTATAAAAACCGAATAAAAAAACATGTTGTCTGGGTTATGATAATATCCTGTGAAAGTGCCGATATAATAGATTTGTATTTCTTTTATTAATATTTTTTTTTTTATTTATATTAATACGTCTTCACTCTTATACGCCGTGTAACAAACATCGATAGTTCAGTTCCCAAACTATATTTTACAAAGTCTATCTCGCATTTAGTATGTTCAACGAACTTAAATAATTTAAAATCAATAAATATCGACAGATAAAATATCATATATAGTTGAATCCCAATAATATCGATATTGAAACTTTGAATATAATATAACTGTGTTTTTTCATATGTAATACATTATACTTATTAAAATAGGCACTTTTTAATTTAAATCAAAAATTATTTTTTAAACTAAGAAGTACCTTTTTTAATACACTACCTATAATAACCTTAATAATTATGAATATGAATATTTAAATAAATATTTTTCAAGCAATAAGGCATACCCGCGCTTCGCGCGGTTTTTTCCGTGACTTTTTTTTTAACCAAAAATTATAGTCAAAAGAATACTAAAAATAATGATACAGACAATTTGTTTAATTCGTTAATATTCAAATAAATTGGGAGAATCCAAAGAAAACCCTATTACCTCGTAAATTCAACAACTGATGATAGCTAAATGGAAGCAGGGGTGAATAAGGGGTCTCTGGGAGCCTAGGTTTTTTGGTCACTGAATTTTATAGAATGTTGATTTACTTAGAAATGAATAAGAAATAATTATTTCGTATTAATATTTCATAGCCTGAACTAATTTTATATGGTTTTTTCATTTTTCCAATAAAGCAATACGTATGAGGTTATTCAAAATAGATATATAGAATTTCCTTGTATTGCGGAGCATCGCCAACTTATTAGAGTGTTGATTAAGTTAGAAAACAATAAGAAATAATTATTTTGTAAGCCTCATACGTATGGCTTTACTTTTTTTCGACCCCATACGTAGTGCTTACCGGATCTGACGTCTAAACTCTATGTTTTTTCCTTTTACTCCATACCCAACCCGTGCCTAAAGATGTTTACACATCAAAAATTAGTAAATATTTTATAAATTTTTTGTTAAAATTTCTAAGCTTATTTTAAATATTTTGACTTCCCATTAATGTCGATCAAACAGTTTGTAGTTTACCAAGAAATATAGATAATGATTGCACAATCATAATATACTAAAAAAGAAATCAAAATTCCCTCCGCAAGGCAGACACAGTTGCTTCAGCAACTGTTTCATCATTTTTTAAATAAAATTTTTATATCTAGAATTTTTCATTTTTTTGTTCATAAATTATTTTAATTTAAGTACCCGAGATGAAATTTTTTCTCTGAAAACAGCCTCTAATAGTCTCTTCAAGCCTTTAACTGTCTCCAACTAGCCTCTTTTTGACTCTCCTAACTCTGAAACAGCTCCTGCTTAATCTCTGTAGCCTCTACAAAAAAATTTTTCAGGAGCAGTCGATTTGTGCAAGACTCTAGAACAGAGAGAGATGTCTCTGTAATTTCTGGCAACCTCTGAAAAATCTCTATTCTGTCTCCGAAGGTTTCTACGATTTTTAACTTTGAAAATAATTAATTTTTTTTCAAAGTTTAAAAATTACAGAGACTTTTAGAGGCAAATTTCTCGGGCAAGGTAGCCATAACTTTAACTTTTAAAATCACAGAGCCTCTCAGAGACAAATGAGAGAGAAGAACGGTGTATAAGCTAAATAAAAATTAAACAACCGTGTTACCAATAGTCGAAATAGCCGAGTGTGTTAAGTCCCATGTTTAGTAATCGAAAGGTTGAGGGTTCGCGTCCGTCCAGAGGTAATTAATTTAGGTCACTTTTCCTGTGTAATTCTGTCTTCCATCCATATAATCAGTCTCGTCGTCATATAGTAATAATAAAATCAAGTCTAAAAAATTAATGTTTTTTTTTTTTTTTTTAATTTATAATAATATTTATTAATTAATTAACAATTAATATACATAGTCATCCTTTTTATATAGTCTAACGGAATGACCACTGGCCAGGATTGAATCTAAAATAGAGACTCGATTGCAGAGGCAATCATCTCTGTATCACGCAGATAATATTTTAGAATTTGTCAGAGGCTATTGTCTCTGATCGAGAGTCTTGCACCAGCCAAATCACCAATACAATTTTACTGAATATTTTCGGACGCTCCGTTTAGCTTGGTGGCCGGACAAGAAGTGTAATTTATATTTTTTCTACGTCGTTTCTACGACACACGCAGCACGCATTTTCACTCACAAATACATCACTTGTTAAATATAAAGATTATACTGGCGTCACTGAGACACCAATACATGTATACATAATATATTTTATTTACAATATTAGGTATACCCGTTTCTACACGCTACAATGTATAGAAAAAAAAAAAATTTGTAAAAAAAAAAAAAAAAGAAAGTTCATTAGTCTTGCAAAATTTTATTGTCTTAGTACTATCATTAGATCATTGATATCCAAATATGTAATAAAATAATCGGTTGTAAATAATTATTTACGTGAACGGAAAAAAATGGATAGAGTAAAATGACAAAAGTACAATTAAGAAAACATTAGTGCTTGTTTGTATATAGTACTGCAGTTAAAACACGAGAGATCCATCATGCATGTATACACGTAGATTATTGCAATTCCACACATTTTTGCATAAACTATTCTACTCTTTTTGATATACGAAAAATAATGAATGAAGATAGCATTTCATCAGTGTAATCTCACGTTTAAACTCGTATATTTTTAAGTCATATATATATGTATATATATATTTGTATTTATAAATAATGTTTAAAAATAAATTATAAAGTTTGAAAATATAATAATGGCTTGTAAACATTTGGTTCGTGTCCTGAATAATTTTTATCAAACATCAATAATTCATCATTCACGTTTCAAATTCATCAATCATAATTACGAGACTGTAAATATAAAAAAAAATTTCATTCATGAATCCGAATTATAAATTACACTCTATTCTGCAATTTCTACTATTCCAAAATAAAAGGATCACTATTTTTCAATGAAATATGGAATTAATTTTTTTTTTATATATTTATTGGAATCACAGTTTGATGGATCCATAACAAATTATGTTTTTAAAAAATATGTAAAATACAAGACTACTTAAACAATAATGGAAATACCATGTAGAAGCAATATGCCATAAGACGTTTCTCATGAAATGAGAGTAATATGTTGCTAAATGTTTCAATAGAGAATTGCACTTGCGTCCAAAACAGTAACACCACGAGTCTCTATAGGAAAATGGATTTATTTGTAAGCTGCTTAGACAGCTCTAAGGATCCTTAGCATACGATTGGTTCAACTTACAGCCTCTACAATACAAACCTTCACAAATACGTGTTCCGAGTCGTCTAGTCTTCTTAAGTGCTGATAATGATATGATTAATATCGATGTATTAAGAAAAAAAACATGTTGAATCATGAAACTATTACTATATTTTTTTTAACCAATAATTAACAAGATATCGCAGGTAGAAATCTAATGTCTATTCGACGTCGAATAGCGCTCGATTTCCGAGGCCCACGCTCCGTTCGATGTCGAAATTCGAGCTCGAAACGATGTCGGAGGGTGACGCTATTCGATGTCGGATCGACGTCGTTTCGGACTTGTTCATAAAATAATCGCTTGCATTGAATTTTGATAGATGGCAGTAGAGTCAAGTTCTATATATAGGTAAAGAAGGCAATTTTTTTTATTAGCAATATCATTAAAAGCAATAAATTTAAAAAAAAATGCCTCATACGCAGGGATGGGCATCTGTGAGTTTTTGAGTTGCTTACAATTATCCATGAATGAAACATTTGAAACAGGATAAAACGGATAAAACCCACGTGATATCTCAGTAGCTCAAATTTTTCAGTTGTCACATGATAATTTATACAGAATTATTTCAGCCATGGAAATTAACATGTAGACAACCTCCTTTCCATAGCTTTTTATTGATTTAAATAAATAAAAAGCTATAGGAAAAATGGTGGCTATTGAAAGAAAGTCGTCACATGTTAATTTATACAGAATTAATTTAGCCATGGAAATTAACATGTAGACAACCTCCTTTCCATAGCTTTTTATTAATTTAAATAAATAAAAAGCTATAAGAAAAGGGATAGCTAAGGAAAGGAGGTTGCCACATGTTAATTTATACAGAATTAATTTAGCCATGGAAATTAAAATGTAGACAACTTCCTTTCCTTAGCTAAAATTTTTTAATAGCTTTTTATTAATTTAAATAAATAAAAAGCTGTAGGAAAAATGGTAGCTAAGGAAAGGATGTAGTCACATGTTAATTTCTACGAAATTGATTTTGCCAAAGAAATTATTTTATAAATAAAATACATGTAAATTTTTTTTTTTTAAATACAAATGTCCAAGGAAAAGCAGTAGCTAAGGAATTAATGTGGCTAAGGAATTAATGTTGCCAGAAAATAATGTTTCAAGGAAAGAATTCCTCAGTCACATTAATTCCTTAGCTACTGCTTTTCCTTGGACATTTTTTATTTATTTTATAAATAAAATACATGTAAATTTATTTTTCAAAAATACAAATGTCCAAGGAAAAGCAGTAGCTAAGGAAAAGATGTAGCTAAGGAATTGAGGTTGCCAAAGAATTATGTTTCAAGGAAATAATTCCTTAGTCACATTAATTCCTTAGCTACATCTTTCCCTTAGCTACTGCTTGTCCTTAGTCATTTATTTATTTAACAAATGAAATACATGTAATTTATTCTGTTTTAAACGTTTCATTTCTGGATAATTGTAAACAACTCAAAAACTCACAGTATGCCCATCCCTGCTCAAATTAATGATACGTAAATAAATCTGATGAAAATCACTCACTCTGCCATCTACTGAGCCCTATCATAAATATGTTAATATTATCACCGTATGACGCGCCACAGTCGGATCGACGTCGAAAAACGTCACCTTTCGATGTCGTTTCGAGCTCGAATTTCGACGTCAAATGGACACTGCGTGTCGAAAATCGACACTAAATTCTACCTGGGATAAAGCGAATTAAAACTCATGACGACATGATGCCTCAATATTATCGATTTTCTGTGATACGCCAGGAAAAGTACCAACTGAAAATGTGGAAATAACTAGAAAATTCATCATATAATTATATATAAATAATTATATATATAGTGTTGTTAAAAAAAAACAGCATAATGTCATAGTATACACAACATCATAAAATCATTACAGGTGCTAGACGCCATTATGGTGTTATCACGTGCCAGCGAAACGCTCTGTGAAGTAAATGACAATATATTACAGTTCCACAACCATCATTGTATTTGTATATTTGTATATGTATAAGAGGGATTTTCATATATGATTTCTATTGGTAGCTATACAAATTGTAGATACTCTATGTAATTAGTCTTATCGTTAATTAATTTCCACGAACGTTGTACAAGCTAACCTTTGCATAGACATATACATTGATATATTTTGTTGATATAATTGCACTGATAAATTGAATTTCAATAATACGATCGAGAAAGTGATATACTTTTAATCTAGGTCTTTTTTAAATTTGAAATTGTTTTATTCTCTAATTTTTAAAAAAATATGCATACACTTGGTAATGAAATGCATTTTAAGAAAAGGACAAAAACCGTTGATTCATTCAAGATATATCTTGGATTTATGTATTGGTTACAAGAAGGTATTACGTTTTGGATACATCTGAGCTGCTGATATCTATTTTTTGAAAAAATGGTATTTCGTGCTCATGGATAATCAACTTATCAGTTGTACTATCCAAATAAACTGGACAGTGAGGAGTTTAATACTACCGCTTGTGTACATACAGCAGAATTTCTAAGCTTAAATTTATTTTTGTTAAAATCGACAATATTAAAGAGGTAATATTCTCTATCTTCTATATAACACCATTAGAAATTGGCAGCTGTGGTTGTGTGAGTCAGTGCATCCAAGAGCCAGTGATTGGCTATCGATTTTTTTACTTGTATATAGAAACTATTTTTCAGTTCACATGGGAAAACTACCACACAATGTCCATTTAAATGTCAAACCTTTAATAGAGAAAAAAAAATTATCCATGTGTGGTCTTCCGAAACATGATATAAAAATAAAATAAATATAATTTAAGTTTACAATCAAAATAAAAAAAATATATCATACAATATTGTTTTAAAAAAAAATTAAAAATTCAGTAAAATTCAACATAGTATCAGGAGACCAGGTAGGGTCCCGCCTCAATTTTAGAAAGAAAAAAATATATAGAACGAACGCGAACTCTCTTACCGGGTATAAGTATTTTAAGTTTGCGCTCTGTGACGTCATAATTTCTAATTTATCAATTTTTAGGCTAACTATTGGCCGAAAAAAAAAAAATAGCCTACTTTCGATTTTTTCCAATAACTAATAAAAAAGATATCAACATCAGTAAAAGCCAAGAATAAAATCTTATTAAAAAAAAAAATTCTCAGCTAAATGTCCTCTTTATCCCCTCTCTTGAGACGTTTCATGTCGTACATACGGAGATATACATGTATGCATGGTTATCGATTATTTTCTTGTGGGTGTGTGTGCCGTACAATGTTATTCTTTTTTTTTTTAATTCTTCTTTAGCTACATATAAGTATGTATATATATATATATACATGTTTTAATTTTCGATTTATTTATATGCAAGAAGATTTGTTATTTCTTATATATAATTAATACCGATATTATTTCATCATTTAATTTGTACCTTTTTACACCGCAATTGTTTTCATTTGTACTTTAAAATTAAAGAGTGGAGGAAAGGTTAAAACCGATTTTTTTTCTAGATGACTCAGGGGGAAAAAAAATTGCTACAAACGCAGAATAATTTGTACTAAAGCCCGGAATTTGTACCTCAAAAATAACAACAAAAAAAAAAAATTATTTACTCCAAAACGTTAATTAACAATTGAATATCTGCTTTAATTATTGGAGTAAACATTCCATTCTAGCTCACGTTCTATTCTTCAAAATAAAAAATAAAATATTTAAAAATATTTTTGAGGCACCATGCAATCGTTAATGAAAATTTTTAATCAACAATTGCATGGTGCCTTTAAAAATCAATATTTTCAAATAATTTTTTTTTGTTTTAAAGAGCAGACGTTAAGCTAATTTGTATCTCAATAATAATAATAAAAAAACAAGTTACTCCTAAATTTCAATTTACAATACTTTGTTATTATTATTGAGGGTACAAAATTATCCCACGTTCTGCTCTTTAAAATAAAGTAAAAATTATTCAAAAATATTGATTTTTAGAGGGGCCATGCAATTGTTAATCAAACATCTTTGTTAACAATTGCATGGTGCCCCCAAAATTCAATATTTCAAAATAATTTATTTTTTATTTTAAAGAGCAGAACGTGAGCTAACTTGTACCGGCAAGCCCTGATAGAAATATTTCTCCGCCATTACTCCGGCTTTCTTCAGCATTACTCCGTTTTTGGCCCATTTCCGGAGAAATTACTCCGGCATGAGATTAATGTCGGAAAAATTAATCTGCCGGAGAAATTATTCATCCCTGCAAATATTTATTAAAAAACCGTTTAATACAAACAAAACATAAATTTACAATTGATGTCCCTGGAAGCCTCAATTTTAGATGAGCTGTTTATTTTTTTATCATAGTTTTAATAATCAAAAGAAGTGAAATATGAAAAAAAATAACAAAATTTTAAAGTAGAAAAATGAATAATTTGCTGGATAAAAAAAAAAAAAAAAAAAAAAAGTAGGCGCTTTTTCACGATAACGTTTGCGATACATGTTAATAATATTATAATAAAAAGCGCCTAATTTTTTTTTTTTTTTTTTTTTTTATCCAGCAAATTATTCATCTTTATACTTTAAAATTTTGTTATTTTTTTTTATATTTCACTTCTTTTGATTATTAAAGCTATGATAAAAAAATAAACAGCTCATTTAAAATTGAGGCTTCCAGGGACATCAATTGTAAATTTATGTTTTGTTTGTATTAAACGGTTTTTTAATAAATATTTGCAAGGATGAATAATTTTTCTATCACTTTTTTTATCTTCTTCAGTTTAAAAATTTTTTTTTTTTCTTCTTCGTACTGAAAATGATGATGAAAGTAAATTCTACTTTGCTAAAGTCCATGTTTACTATATATGAAAATGGAATCTTGAGTATATGCACTGGTCCTCCTGGCACCATTAGCTTTCTAATCTTAATGGAAAGGGATTAGATGATGCTAGGAGCAAAAAGGGAAAAACGACTCCTGTAGCAGAGGGATACGTTTCAGGGACCATTGACTCCGACATGTTTAAACTTGCCCCTTCAGAGAAAAATAAAAAGAAAGTGTTCCGTCGGAAAGAGAGGTAAGCGAGAAGAGAGAGAGAAAGAAAAAGATAAATTTTATTTGAGAAAAAATGAGTTTGAAAATGTAAAGTAAAATAAAAGGTAAAACACACAACACATTGAGCCAGCAGGTCTAATCTTCTGACGGCACGAGCCGATGCCGACTAATCCCTCAAACTGACAACGTTTGCCATTAGAAAAATGTTGCAGTTTGAGGACAATGAGGATTAGGCCGCTGACCTCGAAGACCACCCAGTCTTTCGAGAAATTAAATAATTTATATGTAAAAACATTTTGGAGTTTTTGTCGGGTCCAAGCGACGCTTATACAAGCGTCGTTTGGCCTTCTAGAATTTTCCAGATTTTTCATTACTAAGGCCCAGAAGCTGGTTAGCGTCCTGGACCTTTTTTTCTAATCAGTTGCATTTGCAAACCCGTAGACTACGGAGCTCTCTCTTGTCACTTGCTCTTACAAAAAATCAACTTAAATAAATTCACAAGTTAATAAATAAATTTAAACTGATTTAATAAATAAATTAAATAATAATATAAATTTAAATAATAATTTTAAATAATGAAAATTAAAATTAAACGATGAAAAATATAAAATTTATTATTGTGTTAATTATTCAAATTACGTATCCTATACTTCATTACCAGATATAAATCCCTTAACGGGCAATATATCCAACAGAAAGATCCGATAAGAAAGTTATAAGAAAAAAAAATTATAAAAAAAAAACAAGAGAATAGTGATCCATTCGTCCTAAAAGCAGGAAAGGTGTTGAATGGTAAACTTCAGGCTATTCCAATACTTAATCACACAAGCATAAGAGTATACATATGCATATGTATGCTTGCGCTTGTATTTTTTAAATTCGTATTTTTTTTATATATTTGTACCATCTAGGAACACAAAATTAATGAAAAAAAAAATTATTCATTTCCTCACTGCAGTTCAATTGAACTATTTTATGGTATCCATGATCCAAAATGGACAACGAAACATATTTTCATTTTCGAAAAAAATGAAATTTTTTTTTTTTTTTTTCATGGAATCGGAAATTTTCAGGCGATGCTCTACCCACTGAGCCATTCTAACAAACGATACTTGGAATGATTTTTTCATTCTTATAAATTGATGAATGATAAATGGATGAGATAGTGAATGAATAAATAAAAAACGTAGATAAATAATAATTGACTATTAAAAACATGATAAAAAATTTCAAACATAAAATAATTATTTTTTCTGTACGTGTTTAGTGCGGAAAATATAAAAATTACTTTATCAATTTGTGATCAAGACATAATCTCAATAGAAATATAAAATTGAGCCAATTTTTGAGTACATAATTATATATATATTGTTACGAAATTTATAATTTCGTGGGTTCTCGAAATAAATATTATATATTTGATGTCAAATAGATTATTAATAACTAATAGGAGTTAGTTGTTAGTAGTCCAAGGGACTGCTTAAGCTCTGTGGAGGGTCAAGTCTGCTACAAGTGGTGTCAGTATGGCACATGTCTCGTGCAATGACTGTAAATACAGGCTCGACACAAGCTTGGAAATTTCAACCTTGCGTGAGTTTTGGAAACAACAATCTCCACGAGCCAGTTCATCGGCTGTCTCATTACCCTGGATTCCCGAATGTCCCGGTACCCATTAAAGTTTGACCTTGTTTCGCGATGCCAGTAAATTCAATTTCTCCCGGCATTCCCTCACCAAGGCTGATTTGTCTGCCGGTGCGTCAGTTGCCAACAACGCTGCTTGACTATCGGAACAGATACAGATCCTCTTGTTCCTATAGCCACGTTCTAAGTTTATCTCTGCACATACTAACATCGCGAATACTTCCGCTTGAAAGACCGTACAGATTTCGCCCAGAGTAAAATTAGTGCCCTTGGTCAATCCTTGGAGCCAGATCCTGCCCCAGTGCCCTCCTTGGTCGTGGATCCATCTATGAACCAGATGAGATCGCATCCCGAAGTCGGACCCGGTTCATTCATCCACTCCTCCCGTTCCGGATAATTTACCCTGTGTAAAGCAGTATCTTTCTTCCAAAAAGTCCTGCCTAGCTAATACCGCAGAATTTAACTTTCTCTGCTCGAAAGCAATAGCAATGTCCAGTATCACCTACGCGTCCCACTCACTGCCTATTTCTCATAAGTCTGCTCGCGACCCTCAGTGCTGCTATCCTCACTATTAGATGTAGCGGAGGCATATTAAATAGTGCTCCCATAGCACAAATAGAGGTCAACTTACTAGCCCCTGTAATGCCTCTCAGCGCTAAGCCTCTGACCTGTTTTAAAAGACCCCTGGCTCCTACCTGCCTGGTTCTCTTCCACCATACAATAGCCCCATGCACCACTGCAGGTATAACTACCGCTTGGTACATCCAGGCCATGATGCTTGGGTTGACACCCCAGTTTCTACCGCAGATCCTTCTGAGCGTGTATAGCATCATAACGGCCTTGTTTCGAACTCTTTCTACTTGTAGTCCCCAATTCAGTCTTTTATCTTGTATAACGACCAGATGTTCCGCCTTGTCTGGATTGACAAGTAGCCTTGTGCCTTCACACCACCTTTTCACTATACTTAGTGCAATTCGAGATCTGCTACAGGCGGTATTCGCATCCCCTGCCTGTATTACGATAGCTATATCGTCCGCATATCCCTGAGCATGGAAACCCTCGTTAATGGACGACACTATCTATGGTCAAGTGCCATTCAGTCATCAGCACGGTGTCCCACACTTTAGCTTGACCAGGCTATTGCGAGACAACTCGAGCGATGGGTACGCCACTCTCCCTACTTGTTCGTCTGATCTCTCCCCTCCGGCCTTTCCGGTATAGGAAACCCTCAAGAAGAAGCTCCCAACCTAATAGATGCCCTTCACCGGTATAGCCCATCGGATCTTCGAGATACTCAAGCCCTCACCGACGTCAAGGTCATGTAATCCACATGAAGGGTGTTTTATTGTAATATTAATATATTTTGATCACATTATGTATATTCTCTAATTAAATATCTTTTTTAAAAATGTATTTATAAATTTAAATAATAAAATAATAAATATAAATACCAAAACCATCAACATACTAAAACTACTGAGAACTTCAAAATTAATTGTTAGTGAACACATAGTTTGCTCTAGGATTAAATATTTTTTTATGTCTACTGCAATTGCTTTTTTTTTGTCTTTTTAATTATAGAGTTAATCGTGACAAGAGGGTGAAGCGACCACAATTATTAAAATACAAAGCAGGCTTAGCTATGGTTATTGAACGAATGATACATGGAGAGAAAAAACTTTGCCTGGAATTGCCATTTCTGGATATACATATGTATATTCATATATTATATGTATATCTTTTAAAACGTATTCCAGGGAAGGGTTGGAGGTGGGGGGAGTACATGCAAACATGTATTGAACAAAGAGAAAAGACGATGCCCATAGACGTGGGCTGCAATCGAAAACTTTGTTTCGCAATACAATGCAACTAAGTACAAGGTATATATATTTTGTTTTATCTGATTGTTTGTCGATTTGCAATTTCGAAAAGTTGAGTGCAACGTCGATGTGACTGTCCTATTGTTTTCATTGTACTCAAAGAACCAACGTAATACTTGAATATGTGGTTATCGAGAAAATTTATTTTATTTTTTGAATAAGTAAAAAAATTTGTATTCCTCTAGATATTATTCCACTATTTTTCTAATAAAAAACAGAGTGTTTATTAAGGATATGAATTACAAAAAAAATAAACGGTGATGGCGCTACACGTGATAGCTAGATAATGAGTTTTTCTTGATATTGATGAATTTTTTTTTCTTTTTTATTGGTGGCTTATCAGCATTTTGTAAGAAATTGTAAATGTTTTTTTGAAAAGATATTATGATTTCACATGAGGATTTTTGAAGTTATTTTGATGAGAGTGAGATATCACCTCTACTGAAAAGTATAAAAGCTGCTTCTCTACTTTTTTTGATTAGACAGAATCTTATCTGTTATGAATAATAAATAAACATTTCTTCTGTATGGTCTCATGATAAGTAAAATTTCTATAGAACTGCTCTCATACTCGTTTCAAAAGTTTTACTTATACAATTGTGATATTCAATCGCGTCATAAAACGTTGGTGACCCCGTTTTTTTTTATAATTTTATTTTTAATTTCCTCTATCTTGTAAAGTTCTGACCTTTAGACTTTTACACCAATAAACCAAAGTTAAAAAACCTTTATATATTTATTATCACTCTGGTAGAATTCTGTCCAGCTTAGTGAGATTGAATCTCGTGACTAGCTATTTGTGATGGCTAAAAAATGTAAACAGTTTCGATGGTTAATAATTGACCAGTGAATATCTATTTTACCTACAAATTATAATTGTATAATTTTTATAAAAACAAAATCAGATCAATCATAATTTTTCCATACCAATTACATAATAAAATGTAATATGAACAGAAGCAATAAAACTTTGCGTATTGAAAAGGATCGGACGTTAAAACAAATTCGAGATTGGTAGAGTTCCGTCTATAGTTCAGTTAGATTGAATCTTGTAAATAGCTTTTAAAAAGCTATATTATGAGCTATAGAATGTATACAAGAAAAGAGGATTTGTTGCCAAAAAAAAATTAAACAATCAACGCTTCAAAATGAAAACAATAAACTCAAAATATTAACAATAAAGAAAATTATTATTATTTTCATTATTCGCAAAATTTTTAATTTTTTTAATGGTTTTTTTTTTTTGTACAACTTAACATGGGAGTTAAAAAATTTTTTACCTTATTAATAAAGTTCTTCCAAAAAAATACATATTTTTATAAATAAGTTAAATAAATCTTACAATATAAATATAGATAAAAAATAAAAACAAAATTCATTAATAATTTTTTTTTTTAAACCAAGTATTAAATGAAAAATAAAATCGAGACTGTATTTTTTTAACAGTAACTGGCGAACTAGCCATAGACTAGCCGATTATCCATTTCTATAAAAATTGTAAACGTCTAGTTTGGAATATACAAACTATCTACATCTAAGTTTGAATCTAGTAAAAAAAGCTACACTGAAAAAACGGTGCCGCTGGCGCAGCGGTAAGTGACAACTGAACTAGTGTAGAAGAACCTAAGGTACGTTGCGACAACTTACAACCTCGAGTCCTTCTTGTCAGTTCAGCCTGATTCACGGTTTATGGTACCGCTGAATTGACTCACCCGGCATAAACATTGTTTTTTTATCATTTTTCATTATTCAAATATACGATTTTTAATATTATTTTGCATTATTTGAATATCCCCCGTTGTAAATAATAATAATTATAATAATTATTCAATCAATATAATAAATTAAAATATTGCAAAATTTTATATTTTCTGATAATATTTAAAGAATGGATTTCTTATGATTCTCTTGAAAATAATTATTAAATATTTATGTAATTGATATTTTTCGAGAATAAAAAAAAAGAAAAAAATTTTTCATTTAGTATTTTTCTGTAAAAAAAAAACAGCGTCCTCGAAATGGGTAGCCGTCGGGTAATGTCTACCTAATTGCCATGAAAAATTACTCGAGGCATATGAACACTTATATATCTTTTTCTCATTTACAACAATTTCACAAATAAATTCAAATAATCCAAGATAGTTTTGCTTAATTAGTTTCCGTTTCATTCGTGGGAAACGGGAAGAGAATTAATATCGATATTATTTAATCAATATGATAAATTGAAATATTGCAAAATTTTATATTTTCTTATAATATTTAAAGAAGAGATTTCTTATGATTCTATTGAAAATAATTATTAAATATTAATGTAATTGATATTTTTCGAGAAAAAAAAAAAAAAAAAAATTTTTCATTCAGTATTTTCCTGTAAAAAAAAAACAGCGTCCTCGAAATGGGTAGCCGTCGTGTAATGTCTACCAAATCGCCATGAAAAATTATTCGAGGCATATGAACACTTATATATCTTTTTCTCATTTACAACAATTTCACAAATAAATTCAAATAATACAAGATAGTTTTGCTTAATTAGTTTCCGTTTTATTCGTGGGAAACGGGAAGAGAATGAATATCGATATTATTTAATCAATATGATTATTTGAAATATGGCAAAATTTTATATTTTCTAATAATATTTGAAGAAGAGATTTCTTATGATTCTCTTGAAAATAATTATTAAATATTTATGTAATTGATATTTTTCGAGAAAAAAAAAAAAAAAAAAAATATTCATTTAGTATTTTTCTGTAAAAAAAAAAAAGCGTCCTCGAAATGGGTAGCTGTCGTGTAATGTCTAACCGATTGTCATGAAAAATCACTCGAGGCATATGAACACTATTTTTTTTTTTTATTTACAACAATTAAAATGATTTTGCTTAATTACTTTTTATTTTATTTTTGAGAAACAAAAAGTTAATAGATTGCGATATCATTTGATCAATATTTTAATTTAGAATATTGTAAATTTTTAAACTTTCTAAGAGAAATCAAAGATATTTATTATTATTTTTCTGGTGATAATTAATAAATATTCATGGAATAAATATTCTGTAAGATAAAAAAAAAATTTTTTTCTTCCAAATTTAATTGAAATGGTTTTGCTCAATCAGTTTCAGTTTTATTATCGAAAATTGGGACGAAAATAAATTTCGATATTATTTAATCAATATTATAAACTGGTATATTTTAAATTTTGTAAATTTTGAATAAATATTAAAGACAGATATTTTAGATGAAATCATTTTGCTTTATAATTTTTTTTCATTTGTTAGATAGGGTTATGACATTAATATAAAAATTATTTAAGTAAAAATTACATTTTTTTTTTTTTTTCTATTGGAATATTTCTATTTAACCATTTTAGGAAGTTGAATTTTTGAAAAATCATCATTTTTATGTTTTATTATAATATTAAATTAAAGTAAATCTATTAAATGAATTCAATTAGAATCCAATTGTATTATTCTAATTTAGACAACGATATCAAATTATTTGAGAAATTATTTTTTTTGAGAGATATTTTTTAATTTCATTCGATGACTAAGCGTTTAGATATTTAGCTCATGTTTGGAAAATCACTAAATGTTATGTTATTCATTGAATCATCAATCTCTTCTATATTACTTGTTTCACAGTCACTGAAAAATATCCAAAAAAGTAATGTATTCAATTATTCTATTTTTATTATTTTATCAATATAATAATATAATGATACAACCAAAAAATTTAACTTACATTTGTGGTATAGAACTTTCTTCTTGTAAAGGGTCACTGAAAAATATGCAAAAAGATAATGTATTCAATTATTGCTTTTTTATTATTCTATTTATATAAAAATATACCAATACAATCAAACAATTTAACTTACATTTGTGGTTCATCATTATTTTTCGATCCATTTTCTTCATCCACTTCATCAGGAATATAAATCTCGAATGGTCCCTTTGGGAAGGAATGTTTCTCTTCATCAATCTTTTTCGTTGTTTTATTTTGTTTTTCTGGCAGCTCCTTTATTTTATGAACCATATTTTTTACCTCTTTTCTGATTTTTCCCCGAGAACTAGATGGTCCAGATGGCTGTCTCAACTCTAATGAATCTTGTCGATCATTACTATCCCAAAAATTTAGCGGTTTACTTTTGTTGGGAGATGGAGCTTCAGCCGGCAGTTTTTTTTTTTTTAAAACTAATTCTTCTGTGTGACTAGTAGAATCGAAACATTTTCTTTTATTCTCCAATCTTTCTCTTTCTGCAGGCACTTTGAAAACCGGCATAGTTGAATAATCACGTTCACCTGGACCACGTTTAATTGGGCCGATATCAGGGTCGCAAAATTTTCTTACATTCACCAATCTTCCTCTTGCAGGCAGTTTGAAAACCGATTCACCTGGTGAACCGTGAGCTACCATAGTCTCCATTACTTTGCGAGATGCGTTTATAAGATCGCATGGCTCTTTCTTCTCATCAATTAAAAAATAATCAATCACTTCCATTGCAATCTCGTCAAGATTTGGAGAGGTTGCATTTTTTGAATGTTTTCTAAAAAAAATTAGATTATTCTATTATTGTATTTGCATATAGGAAATTCAATCATGTTATGTTAAAGTTTTGTTATTATTATCTCATATTTATAAGTTTTTTTTTCTTACGTTTTTGTTTTGTGATTGAGATTCTCATAATCTCCCAATTTATGTTCCATTGATGATGTGATTAACTGACGTTTTATATTTGGTTTGTGAGTTGCTTTTTTTTCACCTTCATCATCATCTGACGATGAACGATCAGAACTACTTGCATTTATAGAATCATTTCTGAAATAATTTTAGGTTATTACATTTTGTATTTTTATATAAGATAATCAATGAATAATATTAGATTATCAGTATTTTTATTCTATATTTATTATTTTTTTTTTTTTACGTTTTTGTTTCAAGATGACGTTTTCTACTTGTTTTAAGAGTTGATGATTTTGTTTTTCTTCTATTATCAGCTGACAATGAACCATCAGAACTTGTTAAGTTGTCAGAATCATTTCTGAAATGAATTTTACTTATGATATTATTGTATTTTCAGATTACAAATTCAATAATTTATATTAGTTTATGATGATTTATATTCTATTCACATTTATTATTTTATTTCTTATTATATTATTTTGTTAATAAGTTTGAAAATATGATTATATTGAATTTTATCATTATTTATTATTTTATAACTCACTTGTTTGTTTGAACGAGCTCCTCATCATCAACGAAATCATTCATTGCTAGTGGTCTTAAACGGCAAAGAGTTCCACTAGGATTAAGAAAATCCTTTTTTACTCTGTCACTGTAAAAATTATTGTGTTGTTTACTTTTTTACTTTTTTTGGATGATATTCTCATGAGATGTATAATAAATTTATGAAGATACATACCTTGATGGAAGTATACCCATATCTGGTTTTGGTATATTTTTGGATAAACCTGTTTTTATTTTGGATAAATCCAAATTTCCATTTAGCTCATGTAATAGCTTTTCCACTTTTTCTGCTGTATTTGCAGGAGTATATTCACGTCGTTTCTTTTTATCCAATGGAAGGTTAACATAAACACATCTGTCATATATTTTTTTTTTTTCATGTAATTTGTATTGCTTATAATAATAATCAGCTTTTTCATTCATTAAATCATGATTTGCTTGTTTTACTTTTAATTGATTGTTGTCTTCATAAACAAAAAAAGAACAACATGTTGTGATCATCTTTTTGATACAGTCTTTAACAAATTGTTCAGATTCTAACTCCTTGACTTCATCTAAATCAAGGCCAAAAGTGAAGTAATATTTAATTTTGGGATCAAGAATGATTGTAATGCATCGCGGGCAACATTTCAGATGTAGTAAATATTTGACATAACTATCATTCGATGTCTTTAACCGTTTAGTAAATTTATGCAATTCATGCTCTGAATATGCACCTTAAAGAATCAAACCCAGTTTCATGACATTTGAATCAACTAATTTGTTTATGTTATCCTTATGGAAACATACATTGGCTAATTCTGATGGGATGGTTTTCATGTATTTTTTATCAATTATTCTTAAGAAATCCGTCATGAGACACCACGTTGAGTTTTCAACGCTAAAATAAGTTAAAGGATAGCTCCTTCTGTAATACAAAAAATTATTATTAATATTTATTTAATTATAAATGGAAAAAACAATATTAGAGGTTAATTTATTCTTTTGTTATTATCAAATTCTAGTGTATTATAATAAATAAATGATAAATTAAAAATAATCAACTTTCTTACAACGCGCGTGCCATGATCCTCAATAATGTAATCTAACAATTGTAATAAAAAATTATAATATTCTTTTTTTCTGAATTTTTCATTGACACTGAAAGAAAATATAATATATAACAATAATAACAGCTGGTTAATGTACGCTTTAGTTCTATTCACTAAGCGAATTTCCAACGATTTAGAGCTTTTTTTTGGCGCTGAGGACGCTTGTGTAACTTGCGGCCAGTGGAAAAAAGCCCTTGAATCCTAATTACCTGCAAATTGGACTGATGGTATTGTAGAAAGTTTTGATGCTATAGGGAATATTTTAAACTTTTATACTTGTACACTTTGCTATTTTATGATAAATTATCATTATTATTATAATAATTATCGTTATTATTATTATAAATTATCATTATTATTATAAACACAGATCAAAACTAAAACGTCTTTTAAATTCATTAATTATTAGATTGTATTAGTTTTTTGTATTTCTCAATTCTTTTTTTTATAAAATTGAATAACAAATATTATTCATCATTAGTAACAGATATTACTCGTCTTAATTATGAAATATTAATGTAATTTTATTAGAAAAAAAAATTTTTTTTTAAATTACTAAATTAAATTTTTTTTAGAAATTGTATAGAGATAAACAAAAACAATATTATTTTGATGATTAAATAGGATAAAGAAACAAAAATTGACCTATTTTAAATCATTTTGCTTTATTATTTTTTTTTTATTATTTAAATATGGTTATGACATTATTATAATAATTATTTAATTGAAAATTACATTATCATTTTTTTTTTTTATTGGAATAACTCTTTTGAATCATTTTAGAAAGTTGAAGTCTGAAAAATCATTATTTTTATGTTCCAATATAATATTAAATTGAAATAAATCTAATAGATAAATCAGATATGAATTTGATTGTTCTATTGAAATTCAGACAATGATATTAAATTAATTTAAAAAGTGTAATTCAAAGAAATCTATTCAGCACGCTTTTTTATTTTTGCTTGTCTTCTTGGCATTTTTCGAGTTGGTTGTTCTATCTTTTCAACATTATTGTTAACTTTTTTTCTCGTTTTACTGAAAAATAAAAATTCCAAAATATTATAAATTATAATAATATAATAATATACAATAATAATATCATATAAATGATAGAATAATCTAATATAATATTTCAAAACAATGTATCATATAAATATAATTTAAAATTTTGACATACGTTTGGCTTGAGGTATGTGGAACATTATTGTCTGTTTGAATAAATTTTTTTACTGAATCAACTTGGTCAATCTTTTCATTATCAGATTCATTCATTTTTGCTGGATCTGTATTTTTCAAGACACTATTTTCATCACTTTCAATTTTTTTTTGTTCTGAATCACTTACTGTTGTTTCAATATGTTCAATATGAGTTGGTTTTTCAACAGAATTGTTAATATCTTCTCCCGTTTCACTGAAAAATTAAAATTCCAAAGTATTATTAAATATAATAATATAATAAAATATAATAATAATATCATACAAATGATAGAATAATCTAATATAATATGACAACAATATATCATATAAATATAATTCAAAAGTTTAACTTACGTTGGGGTAGAATTATGTGAAACGTTATTATCTGTTTGATTAGATTTTTTCAATGAATCAACTTGATCAATTTTTTCATCACTTTTATTTTTTTTTTGTTCTGAATCACTGATTGTTTTTTCAATATGTCCATTTGTGCCACCAAGTATGAGTGATTAATTTACTTCAACTGCTGATGTTGTTCCTTTAACGTCTGTTATTGACACAAGATCAGCTTTGGAAGTTTGATCTCTTTTTGCCACCAGAATCACTGATTTGCCATTAGGTGTTGATGTCACTGTTATTTCTTCAAATGGATCTATTATTGAATTTGTCAAAGACCCATTTGATTCAAGACTATTCAATTTATTAGTCGGTGTAGTTTTAATATCCTTTTTTTTATTCAATTGAGAATCATCACCAATAAATTCACGACTATTTTCAGCACGTTGTGACTTCACTTTTTTCACATCTTCTTTGACTGTTTGGTGACCTTGAGATTGATCTGAACAGGGAAAATGTCCTGCTACACTAAGTGAATGTAGTTGATTTTTTGGAGCCGGTTTCATAATTTCCACTTGTGTAATTTTTGGCTTCCGAGGACCAGCAAGTGGCTGTCTAGATATATTGCAATCTTGTTCATCATGATCATCACTATCATTAGTATATGAAAGTGAACTTTTTTTTAAATCTTGCAAACGTTTTTTTTTATCAGACATACTTGTTGTGATTGATTCAGGTATGTTAAAAACTTTTTCAGTTGTGCCAGAACTACCAGAAATGTCAAATTTTCTTTTAGTCCCTAGACTCTTATAAGACAGAACCTGCCGATCCGGAGGAATATGAGCATCTAACAGTTCAAAATCTTGTTCTCCTTTACTGATATTTTTCGAGAACTTCAATGACAAGATTTCAACTACTCTTTCATTTATTTTAAAAATATCTTGTGACGAAAAATTTCCAAAAGCGTCAGGTGATTTAAGCATTGTAACAATTTTATCTGCCATGATTAGAACATCTTGTGAATAACCAACAGCTGCACTTTTCAGATCCAGCCTGGAATGAAATTGTTATTATATTATTATATCATATTATTATGTTATAATAATATTGCAAGATTAATAAATTATATTATTATTTATTACTATAATACTTACTTTCCTGTCATCAATGGTTTGAATGGCCGATCATTTTCATGGAGTTCATTATTTGCTTCATATCTGTCTTCATTATCAGGCAAAAAACGTTTACCATTTTCAGAAGTTTGCCTGGAAGATAATTATTCAATTATGATATTTTATGATATGACATTTTATAATTATTAAATTACATCGGTTTATTATTAAATCTTATTGCTTACTTCTTTGATTTTCGATCAGGTTCGCCATCACTCATCGAATAATTTGTTATAATTGTTCTGACTGGTGGACGTTTTTTATCTGGTTCATCACTTGCTTCATCATCAGAACTAGTAGTGTATCTGGAACGTAATCAGAAATGAAATTTATATATTATGTTATTGTTTTTGTATATTATAAAGTTAATAAATTGTATTGGATTATCATTTTATTTTATTTATATTAATTATTTCATTACTAACCGTTTCGATCTTTGAAGACTTTTCTCATCGACTTATAATAAAGTACCGGCATCAGTGGTCCCCTAGCGCAACGGAATATTTCTTTGCTGCAACCGACTATAGGTCCGCTATTCCAGCAGACCTAAAAATCTGCGTTCGCACGTACTAGAGTCACATGATGATAAATAAATAATAATAAAAATTTTTAATATCTTGTATGTTTGTCACACGTTCTTTATCATTTATCGATTTAAATTAAGACTGTTGATTGATAGATAAGTTCGTATCAAATAAATTAAAAGAATACAGTTTAGAATTTTAACAACAAATTTTTAAATAATTATTTAAATTACGATATAATATAAGTATACAACATTATTTAGAATATTATTATTATTATTATTTACAACGGGGGATATTCAAATAATGCAAAATAATATTAAAAAATCGTATATTTGAATAATGAAAAATGATAAAAAAACAATGTTTATGCCGGGTGAGTCAATTCAGCGGTACCATAAACCGTGAATCAGGCTGAACTGACAAGAAGGACTCGAGGTTGTAAGTTGTCGCAACGTACCTTAGGTTCTTCTACACTAGTTCAGTTGTCACTTACCGCTGCGCCAGCGGCACCGTTTTTTCAGTGTAGCTTTTTTTACTAGATTCAAACTTAGATGTAGATAGTTTGTATATTCCAAACTAGACGTTTACAATTTTTATAGAAATGGATAATCGGCTAGTCTATGGCTAGTTCGCCAGTTACTGTTAAAAAAATACAGTCTCGATTTTATTTTTCATTTAATACTTGGTTTAAAAAAAAAAATTATTAATGAATTTTGTTTTTATTTTTTATCTATATTTATATTGTAAGATTTATTTAACTTATTTATAAAAATATGTATTTTTTTGGAAGAACTTTATTAATAAGGTAAAAAATTTTTTAACTCCCATGTTAAGTTGTACAAAAAAAAAAAACCATTAAAAAAATTAAAAATTTTGCGAATAATGAAAATAATAATAATTTTCTTTATTGTTAATATTTTGAGTTTATTGTTTTCATTTTGAAGCGTTGATTGTTTAATTTTTTTTTGGCAACAAATCCTCTTTTCTTGTATACATTCTATAGCTCATAATATAGCTTTTTAAAAGCTATTTACAAGATTCAATCTAACCGAACTATAGACGGAACTCTACCAATCTCGAATTTGTTTTAACGTCCGATCCTTTTCAATACGCAAAGTTTTATTGCTTCTGTTCATATTACATTTTATTATGTAATTGGTATGGAAAAATTATGATTGATCTGATTTTGTTTTTATAAAAATTATACAATTATAATTTGTAGGTAAAATAGATATTCACTGGCCAATTATTAACCATCGAAACTGTTTACATTTTTTAGCCATCACAAATAGCTAGTCACGAGATTCAATCTCACTAAGCTGGACAGAATTCTACCAGAGTGATAATAAATATATAAAGGTTTTTTAACTTTGGTTTATTGGTGTAAAAGTCTAAAGGTCAGAACTTTACAAGATAGAGGAAATTAAAAATAAAATTATAAAAAAAAACGGGGTCACCAACGTTTTATGACGCGATTGAATATCACAATTGTATAAGTAAAACTTTTGAAACGAGTATGAGAGCAGTTCTATAGAAATTTTACTTATCATGAGACCATACAGAAGAAATGTTTATTTATTATTCATAACAGATAAGATTCTGTCTAATCAAAAAAAGTGGAGAAGCAGCTTTTATACTTTTCAGTAGAGGTAGTAGACATAATCCTATTCAACTTATATCGCGTAAATAATAATAATGTAATAATGTAAGAAAAAAAAACTTATAAATATGAGATAATCATAACAAAACTATAACATAACATGAATGAATTTCCTATATGCAAATACAATAATAGAATAATCTAATTTTTTCTAGAAAACATTCAAAAAATGCAACCTCTCCAAATCTTGACGAGATTGCAATGGAAGTGATTGATTATTTTTTAATTGATGAGAAGAAAGAGCCATGCGATCTTATAAACGCATCTCGCAAAGTAATGGAGACTATGGTAGCTCACGGTTCACCAGGTAAATAATAATAATGTCAAGAATAACCCAGGTAGAAATTAGAGTCAATTTGAGGTCACTTTTTGACTTTACATGTAAATTTGATATGAGAAGTCAAAAAATTGATTTTCATTTTCACCTGGGAATAAATTCATAATAATAGTTATTTATATTTATTAATAATTTTTTTTGCAAGACTGTGTCAATATTGGATTCGAAGCTTGTGTCAAGTCTGAGACACAAGTTTGTGCTAAGCTTGGATACGGACTTGACACAAGCAAATACATGGTTATCATTCCAGGCTTTTACCAAGCTTGACACACGCTTCGAAGTTTCGAATCCAAGCTTAACACAAGTTTGTCCCAATCGTCGATTCAACAATTGGAACAATTAAGAAGCCCTGTGGTCTAGAGGCTAAGGTATGCAAAAGACGGGGGTTCGAATTCTCGCGGGGGAAGTTCTTATTTTTTCAAAATTTCTGTTTTCTTTTGAGTATTGTACAAAAGAATGCAAACCTAAAGAGTCTTTATTTGAATAATAACAAACAAAATTTGATTTCTTTACTGCCAGGGTTTTTTATCATTTATTAAAGCTTGAAATAGTTAATATAGCTGAAAAAAACTTGGAATATCTTCCTCATGACTTATTTGTTTAACTAAAAGTCTTACAAAAACTCAATTCATCGACCAATAATTTTACAGCTAATTTATTACTTTCGAATCTTTTACGAAACGATAAAAATCTAAAACGTTTTGATCTGCAAAGTAATAAAAAAAAAATTGAATACGCTGCTATGTGGATTTATTTAGCGAGATTACGAGTTAGCTACATCTTGCGTTCAAATTTTGAATTAATAAAAAAAACGAAAACAATTTAATCCATGGCGCGTATTTATTCATTCATTTATTTTTAATCCTCCATTATTGATTCTTTTTTTTTGTTTTCATTTTTTGTTTTGTTTTGTTTTTTTGCTTGCCAAGAATTCGCTGATGGTTGATAGTCATTAATGGTAAGCCATGGATTGGCCAATGCTTGGTAGTCATGAGTTGCTAGCCATGAACTTGCCAACGATTGGCTAATGCTTGGTACCTATAAATAACCAACGAATTTGCGAAGGACCAGCCAATGTTTGTCAGCCATTAAATGATTAAACGTCAGCCAATACAGGGCTGCTAATCATGGTAGCACAGTGATGAATCAGTTATTTGCCAAGTATATCCTATGCTGCCATCGGCCTCAGGAAGAAGTATCTGTCCTTAAATCAATCCCTATTACAGCTCAGTTTATACAAATCCATAAAGTTTTTAAAATTTTTTTCGAAATTTCGAACATACTCGAAAATACTTTGAATTACATGGACTCTCTCCGTAATAATAAATCAGTAATTAGTAACATAATTCAGGGTCGCATCTGGAATGATATGATTGAAAAATTCGGGGATAAAATTGTATTACCATTAATTTTGTATTTTGATGATTATGAAAATAATAATCCACTTGGTAGCCATGCTGGAATTTCAAGCTGTGGAGCTGTATATTTATCTATCCCTTCTCTACCGCCGGTTTTGGCTTCGAAAGTACAAAATATATTTTTGTTTATATTATTCAACAGTCTTGACCGAAAATCTTTAAAAGATGTCGTCGTTTTTTCAAAGGCTATTGATGAGTTAAAATATCTTGAGAATAATGGCATTGAGATTGAATTAGAAAATTGTAAAAAAACAATTTTTTTTAAATTAGCGTTGATCCAAGGAGATAATTTGGGAGTCCACTCTATTTTCGGTTAAGTTGAAAGTTTCACGGCAACTTTTTTTTGTCGATTTTGCTATACAAAAAAAAAAAAATATTAATGACGTTTTTTATGAATCTGATTGCGTCGTTAGAACCCCAGATAGTTATGAAGCTGACTTGGCTAAAAATAATTTTAAACAGACTGGAATCCATAGATCATGTGTTTTTCATGCTCTTGATATCATGAAAAATTTTACTGTTGACGTTATGTATGATATATTAGAAGGTGTCTGTCAGTATGACTTGGGACTTATATTGCATCGATTTATAAAAGTTGATAAGTTTTTTACTGTAATTGATTTAAATAACTTCATAAGGACTTTTAATTATGGTAATATTCCTAACAAACCACCAGATGTTTCAGGAAAACGTATCGACAATAAAATAATCAAATTGTCTTCTTCTGAAATGCTTTGTTTGATTCGACACTTGCCATTAATACTTAGATCTGTAATCCCTCCCGAAAATGAACATTGGGACTTATTGATTCAATTACATAAGCTTGTTGAGACACTAGTAAGCCCTTCTTTTCGTTATAATGATGAAATCGTTTTGCGGGAACAAATTGATGAATACTTGCAACTGTTAGTAAATTTATTTCCTGATAGTTTGAAGCCCAAGCACCACTTCCTTATCCATTACCCGAGAGTTTTGGCTAATAATGGCCCATTTTGGAAATTTTCTGCCATGCGTTTTGAAGCAAAACATCAAGAAGGTAAAAAAACGTCAAAATCTACAACTTCTCGTGTTAATATAACCCGAACCATTGCTATAAAACATCAATTAATTTTGAACCATAGATTTCTTAATAATGACGAGTCAGATAATAATATTACGAAATAAGAAGTTTTATTATCAACACTTATCAATATTGCAAACTTCAAACATTTATTACCACAAGATTAATAAATTCACCGAGTGTTTTTTGTTTAAAAAACTTCAATTTTGAAGGGCATGCAAAAACAACTAAATATCTTTTAATGATACCATCAGATGACAGTCCTTTATTTTTTTATGTCGAAGAAATTTTTTTCATTACCGAAAAAAAGTTTTTAATTGTAGGCAAGTTATTGTAAGATATTTATTTTAATGAGCATCTGCAGGCATATGAAGTTTTTTCACAAATATACAAATGGGCTAGCTTTTATAGTGATGAGTTAGTTGGAATTTCCACAACTAGAATGATACGTATAATGAATGGCAAACCGTATATTGTTAAATGTTGGGCTCAATAATTCTTGTTGATTTTCTATGAATTTTAAAACTAATGGTAAAATGATGTTTTACTCAATTTTGAAGAATTATTTTGAATTAATCAACTAGCGTTAATATAAAATACTCGAATTTTGAATAATGTGATTTTAAATAATAAATTATATTAAAAATTTGTGAAGAAAACATGTCATCCATCTTTAACACAATAATAATATTAAAATAGCCTTTAATGTACCTTTATTGTCTTAAGAATAATTTGTATGCTGATTAATAAAAAATTATTAATGAAACCACTAATAAATGTCATAACAATTGCAAGTTAAAAGCTATTTATTTTACTGCAAAGCTCACTCAAAGTTTATAGTTAACAAAACTTTTATAAATAGTAATTTATACAAATCCTGATAGCAGTAAGTATAATAATTAAGAACGATAAAAAAAGTGCCTTTAACCGGTATTGAACATGTCAGGATTGCAAACCAAGAAAATTTGTCGTAGAATATGTAACGTGATTCATATATAATTTAACCGTAGTTCATCTTATTTTCACGGGGTACAACGTAAAAATCGCGTTGTTTGTAGTTTTATCAAAAAAAATAAAATAAAAATTATTCCAACGTGACAGAAAGTATTTTTTCCAAGATTTTGTATTTATTTTCACGGGATACAACGTAAAAATCCCGTTGTTTTGTAGTTTTATCAAAAAAAAAAAAAAAATTTATTCCAACGTGACAGAAAGTATTTTTCCCGAGATTTTGTATCTATTTTCACGGGGTACAACGTAAAAATCCTATTATTTTTAATTTTTATTAAAAATAAATGAATTTATTCGCACGTGATGCACATTGTTTTTTACAGTGCTTGCCTTTGTTTTAACTTTGTTACCACGTGAAAATTCATGTGTGTCCCATGCGTATAAATTTTTTCATTTTGACGTAGAATCACGTGAATTTCAATGATTCAAACTGTGAAAATCACTCGGATGTTCTCTCGGTACCCAACTCCGTGGTTCCCACGTGAAAATAAAGAACTTTTACCGTGAATATCACAGAAACCTTCTCTCAGTGCAAAGTAGTGTCCTGCTTCCATTCTTGGCGATTCCTAGGACATAAGTATACTGAGAAAATTATGAGATTTTGCCGGTAAAAAATTTTCTTGGATTAAGAACTTTTCTTCGTTTAAGAAAATTACTTAAAATTAAGAAAAAAAATGTTTCAACAAAATCAAACGAAATGAATATCATCGGAACTCAAATCAAGAATTACGGATATTACTCTGATAAAAAAATACATCGGTTGTAATCAAATTGTGATGCAGGTGTAATAGCCTTTCATTGAAAATTCCATTACTTTAAAGGAGAATTCATTTGAAACATTTTAATGAAATTGATATATAATGAAAAACCATTTAGTTTATACTGAAGGTGTCCAAAAAATTAATCATAATTCATCAAACTTTCGATAAGGAAAAAAAGGTTTGAAATAAGCTACACATATTCTTGAATGGAGATAATTTCTTAAACAGAGAAAAATAATCTTACAAAAACACAGAATCTTTTCCATTCTGTGTCATGCGTAAAAATCTAAGAAGAAATAACTTGCTTCAAATGCCAAAATATAAATTGAGCACAATATATCTTGGATTAAATTAAACATGATTATATTCATATTTAATAATAAAAGTTTTGAAATGCAAGATGTAGAGTTTTAAGTTTCAGAAAAAAACACATTAAATAAAATTTTCAAACGACTGTTAAATATCAACATGTTTTAATAATCAACAGTGGTATCTCAAATCAAGAAATCATTTTTTCCGAAACTTCTTATTATTATTATTTATTTTACCGATCGATAAAAAACGGATCTTTTACGGGAACAAAACAAAGTCTCTGCGAATAAAATTAACTCTTTAATCAAGTCAAGCCTGTAAATATTTAAATCT